>NC_064920.1:1012346427-1014846427 GCF_023897955.1 Schistocerca gregaria | reverse complement strand
CATCATCAATGGGATTGCTTCCATTCGGTTGTGCAGGGACCGAGTTTCAGCCTTCCCCTTCCCTCATGTTTACCATATGACATACAATATACACGCATCCGCAAATATAGAAGAACAACCGGCTGTGGTGCCCGTGCGGTTCTAGGCGCTGCAGTCCGGAACCGAGGGACTGCTACAGTTGCAGGTTCGAATCCTGTCTCGGGCATGGATGTGTGTGATGTCCTTAGGTTAGTTAGGTTGAAGTAATTCTAAGTTCTGGGGGACTGATGACCTAAGATGTTAAGTCTCATAGTGCTCAGAGCCATTTTTGAACCATAGGAGAACATAGGACGCAACTCTAAGATATCCGCAAAGGAAGGGCCACTGTGCGGGGAGAAAGAACATACTTGCCCGCTAGGTGGCTGAACCCACCACGTGGAATTTCTCAGCCAACAGTGCCATACGATTGGTTCAAATGGCTCTGAGCACTATGCGACTTAACTTCTGAGGTCATCAGTCGCCAAGAACTTAGAACTAAAACTAACATAAGGACATCAAACACATCCATGCCCGAGGCAGGACTCGAACTTGCGACCGTAGCGGTCGCTCGGCTCCAGACTGTAGCGCCTAGAACCGCATGGCCACTCCGGCCGGCATGCCATACAACATTTACATTTACGGCAGCGGGGTATTACGCTGTGTTGGTTTCCAGAAGTTGATTTTAGATTTAAACAGTTCACATTTAAATTTTTTACGTAGAGTGAACTCGCTTACAATGAAGTGTCTCACTTTTTTGACGACTGTGCTGCTTTCGCTCATGTGTTTCGGGTTGAGAGCCACAAATTTCCCGTTATTTTCCTTCTTAGTAACGTATTCAAATACAAATTTCTTTGTTTCAGTAAAAATTTTTCACATAATGTGGTCGATGTAGAGGCCGGACTTGACCGCATTTAATGCAAGTTAGCCTAATACTTCGTCAAGTCACATTGTGGCCATTGCTTATGTGTTCGAGTCAACGTACAATAACTATTCACAGAAGGCAGACGGCAGCATTAGCAGTGGAGGAGAAGTAGAGCTTGTCGTGGGTGCTGGAAACAGTGCAGTCGTCGTGGTAATGCGGAAAGGGAGCGAATTATCTGACGTCCAAAAGGGCATGATCGCTAGCTTACGGGCCAAGGGTGGAAGCATTTCCGAAACGGCTACGTTTGTAAGCTGTTCTCATGCCGCGGTGGTTAACGTGTACCACGCATGGCAAAATGGCGCTGTCAAACACTTCAACGAGCCAACTATGGTGTACCACGGGCCGTAGATGACAAGGTGAAAAACGGCTGCGTGGATGAGGTATTTCTGTAAAATATCTGGGAGTATGCGTGCGGAACGATTTGAAGTAGAATGATCATATAAAATTAATTGTTGGTAAGGTGGGTGCCACGTTGAGATTCATTGGGAGAGTATTTAGAAAAATTAGTCCATCAACAAAGGAGGTGGCTCACAAAACACTCGTTCGACCTATACTTGAGTATTGCTCATCAGTGTGGGATCCGTACCAGGTCGGGTGGACAGAGGAGATAGAGAAGATCCAAAGAAGAGAGGCGCGTTTCGTCACAGGGTTATCTGGTAAGCGTGATAGCGTTACGGAGATGTTTAGCAAACTCAAGTGGCAGACTCTGCAAGAGAGGCGCTCTCTATCGCGGTGTAGCTTGCTCGCCAGGTTTCGAGAGGGTGCGTGTCTGGATGAGGTATCGAATATATTGCTTCCCCCTACTTATACCTCCCGAGGAGATCACGAATGTAAAATTAGAGAGATTCGAGCGCGCACGGAGGCTTTCCGGCAGTCGCTCTTACCGCGAATCATACGCGACTGGAACAGGAAAGGAAGGTAATGACAGTGGCACGTAAAGTGTCCTCCGCCACACACCGTTGGGTGGCTTGCGGAGTATAAATGTAGATGTAGATGTGTGCACGGGCAAACAGACGTCCATCTGTTGAGCAACTGACCACCCAGATGAACTAAGGGGCTACCAACAGCGACTGTATCCTCAATGGCCGTTCAGCGAACGTTGCCCCCTGTGGTTATCCTCAGCAAGCGCCTGGTTCTAGCACCCACGCCGACTGCTGTTCATCGGCGACGAAGGCTGGAATCTGCTCGTCAGTACCACAAATGAACGTCTACCGAGCCGTGACAGTTGGGTCATTTTCAGATGAACTACGTTTTATGATTTACAAAGCAGGATCATGTAGTGATAGTGGGCAGAGCGGGAACAGTGTTGATAGGGATCAGGGCTACAATACTGTGGGCGACCTGGCAAAAACAGAATCTCCAACGAAACGTACAAGTGTTAGCTTGGTTTCTGCTTTCATGCGGCCCCAAAAGAACAGCTTTGTCAGGAGGGTCAATACGGAGCTTGATCAGCCACTTCAGGCAGTTACTTTGTCAGGCGTAGGTTTGATTCTGTTGATGATATTGGTTGGTGGGACTTCACAAGACATGTCCTTTATCTCAATAGGAAAGGAAAGGGTAAATTGCGAGGAATGATGGCAAAATCTTTGAGGGAGGTGCTGAAACTCATGTGAGTATCTCTTCTCATTCAATATCGGATCAGACAGGCAGACAGGTAATAGAGATGTTAAAATATCACAAGATTCCCATAAACTTTCAGTGAAAAATAATGTTAGTATATTGCATCAGAATATCAGGGGATTGGAAAACGAAGTAGATCAGCTTCTTGTTTGTTTATAAGATTTAGAAACTGAGGCTATAATAGATGTACTATGACTGCCTGAACATCATATAATCATAAGTATGGAAAAGGTAAATATAGGCCGATATAAGCCTTCAGCACATGTAGGTAGAGACACTATGGACAGAGGAGGAGTTGCCATATATGTTATAATTTGTCATACTACGAAAAATGTAGAAACTTATAAATTTTGTATAGAGCAACACATAGGAGCAGATGAGTGTCAGCTTAGACTAAATAACGGTACTTTTATAACTGTAGCTGTTTATAGGTCCCCAATAGGAAATTTTCAACAATTTTTAAAAAACTTGGATACTTTGTTGTGCTATCTGTCATACACAGGGAAGCAAATTATCGTTTGTGAGGATTTCACTGCAGATTTTCTGAAAGAGCCCGATAGAAAATTTTACCTTGAAGGATTACTTGGTTCTTTCCATTTAACATCAGTAATTGATTTTCCTGCACAGGTGGTACAGGAAAACAGTACGCTGATAGATAATGTTTTTATAGACTAAGATAAATTTAATCTAATAAAAACTTTTCCTGTAAGGAATGGTCTGTCTGGTCATGAGGTACAGCTAATTACAGTATATGACATAGCTCCATATAATAATGCAAAACTCTCCTCCAAAATAGTGCATTCAATTAACTGTTTAACAATTACAAATTTTAGGGAAAGCTTGCAACATTTAGACTGGGATGAGGTGTAGAAGGAACCTGATGCTAATTTGAAATTTAACTTATTTCATGATACCTTTGCGAACATATTTTAAAACTGTATTCCTAAGAAAACAGAGAAACATAATTGAAAGAAACCATCTAAAAAGTCCTGGCTTACTAAAGGGACAAAAATATACTGTAAACAGAAAATAGAAATGTATTTTATAGCTAGAAGGGGTAATGATTCAGAAACAGTGAAACATTATAAAAACTATTGCACTGTATTAAGAAAAGTTACTAGAAAATCCACAAGTATGAGCATTATGTCTAAAATTAGTACCTCTGATGACAAAATTAAAACAATTTGGAATATTGTTAAAAGGTAAACGGGGTAACTGAGAGCACAGGAGGACTGCATTTCTGTCAAACGCAATAAAAATTTTAACAAAATGTCACGAGTAGAAAACATTTTTAATAATCATTTTAACTGTTGTAGAGAAAATAAGATCCAGCTATTCATTAGAAAATGCAAGGCAGTGTACGGAAAAAGCAATATCTATGCAATTCCATAAAATTGTAATTCAACCCACGTCTCCTACTGAAATTAGGAAAATAATAAATTCACTCGAATGTAAAAGCTCACATAGAATTGATGGCACACAAGTATGAAAAGCTTGTAACCGGCAGATAATTAGGTTTCTCAGCCATATTTGTAGTAGCTCACTGGAACAGGCCATCTTTCATGTAGACTGAAATGTGCTGTTGTTAAACCATTGCCTTCAAAAAGGGGGATAGCTCTGATGCTAACAACTGCTGCCAAGTATAATTTCTAACAGATTCATCCAAAATCCTTGAAAAGGTAATGTATTCAAGAGTAGCATCACACATTTGTAAAACTGAAGTACTAACGAAATGTTAATTTGGTTTTCAGAAAGGCTTTTCAACAGAAAATGCTATATATCCTTTCACTAATCAAATATTAAATGCTCTGAATAACTGAGCATCACTCACTGGGATATTTTATGATCTCTCAAAGACGTTTGTCTGTGTGAGTAATGAAATTCGTATAGATAAGATTAAGTATTGTGGTATAAGTGGCACAGTGCACAAATGGTTTAATTCATATTTAACTGAAAGAATGAAGAAGGTTGAACTTAACATTACAGATAGTCTGCAAAAATCACCAGAGTCCTCTAACTGGAAAGGTATTAAGAATGGTTTCCTACAGGGTTCAGTCTTGGATCCTTTATTGTTCTGAATATATATTAATGACTTGTTACTCACGAAGATGCAAAGCTAGTTCTTTTTGCTGATGATACAAGTATAGTAATCATAGAAACAAGAATCAGCTGAGGAAATTGTAAACAATGTCTTCCAGAAAATTATTAAATGGTTCTCTGCAATTGACTCTCACTAAATTTGGAGAAAACACTGTACTTCCAGTTCTGCACAGTAAATAACGTAACGCCATTGATAAATATAGAGTTTGAGAGTGAGTCTGTTGCTATTGTAGAATATTCAAAATTTCTAGTTGTGTGCATTGATGATAAATTGTATTGGAAGAAACACATTAATGATTTGTTGAAATGGTTAGGTTCAGCTACTGATGCTGTTATGGTTATTGCAAATTTTGGTGATAAAGATATCAGTAAATTAGCCTTCTAATCCTGTTTTCATTCACTATTTTCATAGTGCATCGTATTTTGGGGTAATTCATCATTCAGGAAAAAAGTATTCATTGCACAAAATTATGTAAAGAATAATAGCTAGAGCCACCCAAGATCACATTGCAGACATTTATTTAAGGAACGTGGGATATCCACAGTACCTTCGCAATACATATGTTCACTTATAAAATTTGTTATTATTAACCCGTATCCATTGAAAAACAACAGTGAAGTGAATAACTACAACACTAGAATAAAGGATGATCTACACTATTGTGGATTAAATCTGACTTTGATACAGAAAGGGGTGAATTATGCTGCCACATAAAACTTTGGTCATTTGCCAAATAGCATTAAAAGTCTGACAGCTAACAAACATTTAAAAACAAATTAAAAGAATTTATGAATGAAACCTCCTTCTACTCAAAAGTTGGATTTTTAGGTATGAAGCAATAACTGTAAAAAGATATATTGCACAAAGAAAATATGTTAAACTGACAAATTCGACATCATTACGAAATGTCGTATTTCTGATCTACAGACAAGTATTAAAGTAATCTAATGTAGTGTAATATGTAAAACTGAGGATAGTCTTCTGCTCTGAATTATTTATTACTGACAAGAATTTTTCCAGACTTCTGAAAACTTTTTTTGTTTCTGAGTTCTGTTTGTTTGTTTAAAATGTTATTTGGTTTTATTTCAAATGTGTATGCATTTGTATTTCCTCTGAGATGTCCATGTAGCTTCCTTTCTCGGCTCTATGAAGAATGGAAAGATTAGTGCATCTGTCTACTGTACAATGTTGATTTTCTTGAAGATACATACTAAATGTGTAGAAGTTGTTTTCGCTTTTTTTGTATGTTCTTTGCATCTTTTACTGTTTGTCCTATGTAGAACATGTCACAGTCACTGCATTTAATTTTATGTATTCCTGACTGATCGTATTTGTGACCGTTGACAGTTCTATACATTATGTTAAAAAACATCTCTGACAAACTATTATAATTATAGTATGCTTTTTATACAGTTTGTTGGATCTACACAGCAACAGGGCGCCATGCACAAGACATAATAGAAGGTAGATTGAAGAAACGGAATGATGCATTCCTTGTATTTGTGGATCTAGGGAAGTCCTTAGGCAGTGAAAGGTACAAAGCTTAAGAAAGACAATCTCGTGTTAAGAAGAGTTTAAAGTATGGCTGTCGCTTGTCACCACTGTTGTTCAACCTGTACGACGAAGGAGCAATCAAGGAAGTGAAGAAAATTTCGGAAGAGGTCTAACAGTTTACGGGAAACAGATATAAATGATAGGATCCACAGACGCCATACCCCTTCCGGCCGAATGTAAGGAAAACGAATGTACACCTGTTGACAGAAATGGACAGCACATTTGACACTAAGATAAGTTCTCGTACGCATAGGAGTCAACAATGGAAGGGAAAGGAGGGGGGCAAAAGGGGGAATTTGCCACGTTCTGGAATATGGGGTAGACCTTGTTATTCATATGGAAATCTCACGCTCTCCTAGAAATAAGTATCTCGTTTTACTCAACCTCAGATTTAGAATTGCCGACTGCAAGTAGTAACACATTAGCTTTAGTAAATACTATTTGTTTATCAGACATTCATAGGAAATTATACTGTTTTCTTGTCATGGTGGCGGTTTCTTCGTTGTTGTGCTGCCTTGAGGGATACGAACCTTTATTATACCAGATCTTTTCTCTGCCTCTTTCTTTTATGGTACATTACAAGCTACAGAAACTGACTGTTACAACACCCAGCACGGTGAAAAAATAAAAAGTTGCAAGAACAGATCCGTCGCCTGCTGCACATCTTAATCTAAAACAGTATGTTTGTGTCTGACCCGTCTAGACTTGATGAGACTTCGTTCAGTTTTACACAGTAAAGCGATTGTAATAGGTTATCAAGAACATAATCATGCTGTAATGTAGATGTATTCATCTGCACTTCATTTATAGGCTCAAATTTTTGCAGGAAAAGAGTAAAAACTGATAAATATTGAGGTCGAAAAGGTGTTTGGACCTTCTTCATCTATAAGGGGTGTAAACCAGCGCGACATCCAGCCATAGTTATACATTCTGTAGTCCAGTTGCCATCAGTACACAATAACGTACCAGATCAGTGATACGAGGATCATTTTGGTTCACATTAATAATACAAAAAAATAAACTTTGGATGTACCAACGAATTATGCTTACCCTTAAGGTGTAACAGGAGTCTGACAACTAAAAGTACTGACTGGGTAACTGTTAAACATTTAATACACGGTTAGCTTCGGTACTAACTGTCAGTTTTATTTCCTGGGACACGACACGATCTCACACTCAACTCACCAGTCATATCAAAATTGGCCATTTCGAAAGCTTTCTTTCCCTTGGGCAAATTTTTTCAGACGCTTGTTGTCGTATGGCGTGGCTGGCTGAGAGTCCTTCGAGAGGAATGATAAGCCGCCTGATCAAAGTCTCTTAACTGGACGCCACTTCGGCGTTTTGCGTGTACCTGAGCTACCCCAGTAATCCGGCCAGGGAAAGTAACTTGAATAACGTGTCACTATGGGCACATCTTCACATCTGTGTAAGGGAAAAGCCAAGGGAAAGGCATACCGAAAAATTTCAAGGTCTGGCCAGAATTCGATCTTGCAAAATTTCAGATTCCAAGCACCCCCCCCCCCCTTTTAGCCGGTGCTGCATCTTTTAAAAGGTGCGTTCTATGGCTAGCTTCCTACGCTAGTCTTCAATTTATTTCATTTTCTTCCCAACTTTTTGAAAATTTTAATCGTAGAAATAATTATTCTTGTTGAAAATGAGAGAGGAAACTCTGGTATTGCGTTATTTCTTACTGTTAATAAAAACGACTAGCACTTCAAGAACGTCGGGGTTCCTCTTTGAATTTCAATTTGCAGTTTTCGTCAGTACAAAGCAACAGGGATGATTAAAATACACTCCTGGAAATTGAAATAAGAACACCGTGAATTCATTGTCCCAGGAAGGGGAAACTTTATTGACACATTCCTGGGGTCAGATACATCACATGATCACACTGACAGAACCACAGGCACATAGACAAAGGCAACAGAGCATACACAATGTCGGCACTAGTACAGTGTATATCCACCTTTCGCAGTAATGCAGGCTGCTATTCTCCCATGGAGACGATCTTAGAGATGCTGGATGTAGTCCTGTGGAACGGCTTGCCATGCCATTTCCACCTGGTGCCTCAGTTGGACCAGCGTTCGTGCTGGACGTGCAGACCGCGTGAGACGACGCTTCATCCAGTCCCAAACATGCTCAATGGGGGACAGATTCGGATATCTTGCTGGCCAGGGTAGTTGACTTACACCTTCTAGAGCACGTTGGGTGGCACGGGATACATGCGGACGTGCATTGTCCTGTTGGAACAGCAAGTTCCCTTGCCGGTCTAGGAATGGTAGAACGATGGGTTCGATGACGGTTTGGATGTACCGTGCACTATTCAGTGTCCCCTCGACGATCACCAGAGGTGTACGGCCAGTGTAGGAGATCGCTCCCCACACCATGATGCCGGGTGTTGGCCCTGTGTGCCTCGGTCGTATGCTGTCCTGATTGTGGCGCTCACCTGCACGGCGCCAAACACGCATACGACCATCATTGGCACCAAGGCAGAAGCGACTCTCATCGCTGAAGACGACACGTCTCCATTCGTCCCTCCATTCACGCCTGTCGCGACACCACTGGAGGCGGGCTGCACGATGTTGGGGCGTGAGCGGAAGACGGCCTAACGGTGTGCGGGACCGTAGCCCAGCTTCATGGAGACGGTTGCGAATGGTTTCTGCTACACCTTTGTCGCACGATCCAACAATGCTGATGCCGGAGTGGCTGTGGTTATATAGTGGTGAGTGAAATGAGTCCCATACGGGAGACAGACCTGTGTTTTGTTCCTCGGAACATGAACCATTGTGGCTGGAAAATGACATTCGAATCTATGGCGGTGGAGTTCCTTCTGATAATTAAAGACAGTTTCTTCCTCGTCCACGCCCAAATTGCATTTTTATCCCAACAAATGGATCTATGTGCGACGGTATCCTGTAGTTGACCATATCTGTAGAGAGGATCTCTTGTTATATTTATATTGCTTTACTTCTCTCTTCTTGGAACCTTCCTCCAGATTACATCCAACGAATTGGATTTGATCTGTGATGGCAGGAATTTGTGATGGATGTTCCACCAAACCCCGCTCCAGTCTGTTGATGAGTAAACCACATGGCTTGTAGATAAAGCGAACATGGATGCGATGATGGGTATTCGAAGGACGAGCAACGACTTGTTGAACAACAACACTGAGGACGACACTATAGAGAAGAAGTAAATCTGTTCTTCTTTCTAGGAAACAAGACTGTACAATGTGGCTGAAGCAAGGAAGATCTCAGTAGTGGTCTGACAATGACAATGGAATATTCCTTCAGAAGAAGAGCTGTATTCGTATCAAATATGAAAATGTGGAAGGGGTTCCTGAAAGTACACATATGTTTCAATGCATTTTAAGGATGTGGGACATGGACCATAGGAAACTCGAGGGAGAAGGAAACGAAAATATTTGAAATGTAGTGTTATCGAAGAATATTAAAGATTAAGTTGACATGTGAAGTACGAAATGAATAACTGGTAAAAGAAAGAAGCGCGGAATTAAGTTACTGTATAGCTTTATCGAAAAGGAGACAGGTTAAAAGGACATCTGCAACGACATACATGAATAGCTAAATGGCGATGGGAGAAACAGTAGATAATAGTATTAACAGGTACAGAAGAAGACTGGAATATACACAACACATTGTAGAGAGCGCTGGGCGTAATAGTTACATCGAGATGAAAACATTAGACCCATATAAGATTAGATGTGGCATAGGATCAGGCCAGTAGAAAACTCTCCCACTCCCCCCCCCCCCAACCCCTTCTCTCTCTCTCTTCTCTTTCTCTTTCTCTATTTCTCTCTCTCTCTACTTCTGTGTCCTAGCGTTTACCTGTTGTACGGGGTCCGCTTTTTCATGATTTGGCAATTTTCTTTTTAACTTTGTAGCGAGTTGCCTTTCGTATCGCCAGAGCCGCCAAATAACATCGAAGAAGGAAGTCGAATGAACCAAGGAAGTCGAATGAACCACCTCCCTGTGAATCTTGCAGACTTTATAGTGTGTATTAGTGTAACTTTACGGTTTGTGAATCGTATTTTCTGAGACGGAGACTGTGGCCAGCATTTGACTAAACGAGTTTGGAAAACCGCCTAAAACCACAAGCAGGCTGGCCAGAGTACCAGACGAATGGTCTTTATAATGGCTTAAAAAAAGGCTTAAAAGATCGGCATGTTAATGTACACTGGAGCCTGCCTAGTAGCATCAGAAAAGAAAAAAGGATTGTTGGAGATAAGAACTTGTTTGCGCTTCAGCCGTCGCCAAAACACTCAGTGTGACGAATGACCTGTCACTTTGCGACGGCTTTACACGTCGGCAGTTTTCATTACCGGAAGGTCTGCTACACTAAAATATATCCTCGTGTGTCAGCTTGGTCTTGCATGTGTGACGTAGTAGTGACCGCAGTAGGTAGAGATTATTTCCTTTCCAGAGGCTGTTTCGCTTTTGTGTGAAGTGCTTTTTGTCATATTTCTATCGCTAGGAGTTTTCCTTAAGGTATCAACGCCTTCAAAATATACTGAACTTTATTTCTTAATATGCATAACTTGTAGAAATTTAGTCCTTGAATCTTTCAAAGTAATTACTGGCAACATCCACGCGCCTGTTTCTGCAGTGTTCCAACTTCACCATGCCATCTTCAAAAGCTTCTTTTGAACTGTTCTTCTGTCCCGTAACAAATTCTCCCTAATGTCGCGAACGGTACCGAAACGAGTACATGTCAGCGCTTTGGAAACAAGCAACTAACTTACACAGAACGATGCTTGAGAAGTAGCATGGTTGGGGAGGGCAATCGCGGACTCACATTGATGAGCAAGGGTAGATGTCAAAATAGAGGTGAGTTGCAACAAAATTTAAATCAAAGTGAAATATCCGTAGTAGCCTATCCAGCTCAAAGTGGAGCAAAATAAAATGATATAATTTTAGGTAGGTTGGACAGTTTCTTTTTATTACTACTTGTAATAAAAATTCGGTTTAAAGCTGACATAGACTGTCGGTAATCTCATTGGGTATCCCATTCTGCAAGGTTATCTTTCAAGAGTATTAATTCACACTACAATCCGGACTAATGTTTTAAAGCCATTTGAAGACTGAAGCAGTGGTTCTTAAAATTCTTTCCACGAAGTGTTCTTAAAAAATAACAGGAATTTTTGTTTTTTGTGTAGAATTCTATTTATGTATCTACAATTCTATATTTTGCAGTTATGACATCAATTTTACGTATCCCCGAAATACTTCTGGAACTCGATCTTTGGGATAGCTTTCCGCTCTCTCATCTAGGCTTGTAAAACGATGGCCCTTTAAAGTTCTCTCTAATTATTGGAGCAGAAAAAGTCACTTGGGGCCATGTTTGCCTAATACGGAGGCTGGTGCATAGTTGCAGTATTGTCTTTGGACAAATTTTCACCAAGAAGAAAGTGTAAGCAGATGCATTATCATAGTTCAAACACCGTGAATTATTTCGCTACAAATCCGGGCGATTTGTTTTCGGACTGTTTCACGTGTACTGCGTTGAACTTTTAAGTAGTGCTCCTTAGTGATCGTTCGAGCTAGCAACAAGAACTCATGACGTAGTATGCCATTAAAGTCGGAGAACGCCTGTGCATAACCTTCTCATTTAACCATACTTCACTTTTTTCAGTCCGGAGAGTGTAGGCGATCCAGAATGCTCCTATTCGGACGATTCACCATTAGTTTCGACTTCATGACCGTAAATACAGGTTTCGTCACGTTTTAGTATTTACGTGTCGTTGTTGAATTTATCTAGCGACTCCTGAGTGACCTATTTTCGACACTGTTTTTGTTCGAAATTCATTAATTTGTGTAAAAATTTTGATGTGACGCGTTTCATACGCAAAACACCTGAAAATATTTCATGTAATGAACCAATTCATATGCCAATATCATCAGTCGCTTCTCTGATTATGACTCTGAAATCGTTCGCAATCATTTCTTTATTTCGACGATTCCATTGGTTGACGATGTGTTGGGGCGTCCAGGCTGCTCGTTATCTTCACGCTTACACCGCTCGTAAACAATTGCTCTACTCGTTGCTGAACATTTCTAAAACTTTGCTGTGCTTTATTCAGTTGAAACAGCAAAAGTTCCCTGATAAATTTTTATGCAAAATAAATAATCACCGATTCTACTAAATATCCAATGTCGCTAACAGTATACAAACACTTTTCAGATATGTTTACTGATACAGCAACAAAAAATCGCGTGAATCAGACTAACAACTTACAACAGGCGTAATTACGAAATTCCAGTTACTTTTTGAAATGATCTCGTATACGCAGACAGCAGGTGCCATCCACACTCATACATTAATACGCCGCTGACGTGGCTCAGACAATTGAAATGTCACTGTCAGTTTCCTTGTGTCGTCAGCGGATAAGATGATCCTTCGATAGAAGCATAACATTCGTCATACGGGAATACAAACGCTAATATATCTGTAACTATTCTACTCGGCTAACCTATTAATCGCTCGTCGCAAGAAGGAATCAGTGTTCGAGTCGTGGTCGTAAGGCAAAATTTTAATCTGTCTACAGACAAGGATGTTAGCAATTTTTCGTAGAGAAGTCTGGATTAAATTTTACAAGTTTAAAGAGGTCAGTAATTTTCTTCGCGCCAGCTGTTCGTTGGTGTATCAGTCTTCACCTGTTTAGTTCGTGGCATGATGGGTGACAGGTGATTTAGCTTAATTAGACAGTGGAATTAGAGAGAAACAATTGCTTAACTGGACCAAGATCATGAAATGAATCAACTGTGGCTGTTTTCAAGTAATCATCTTGACACACTACCGGACGTCCACTGAGTAGCGATGGGTGACATTTTCAGATGACAGATAGAGATTGACATCTACGGTGTGAAACGTCTTTAAGAGAGACCCTGCAACAATCTTAGGAAACGCCAAGCCCGAGGAAGGAGAGTTATGGTATGAGGGAAGTTTTCATGGCATTCCCCTAGTGGTCTCGTCATTTTGGAAGACACAATGGATCAACACAAGTATGCATCTATTCCTGGGTATCATATCTACCCCAATATGCAGTTTTTTTTCTCCTCAGCACGATGGCACGTACCAGTAGGGCAATGCAACTTTTCACACAGCTCTAAATGTACCGGGTGATCAAAAAATAAGTACAAATTTGAAAACTGAATAAATCACGGAATAATGTAGATAGAGAGGTACAAATTGACACACATGCTTGGAATGACATGGGGTTTTATTCGAACAAAAAAAGTATTGCTAGACGCGTGAAAGATCTCTTGCGCACGTCGTTTGGTGATGATCGTGGTGATTCCGTGGTTTATTAAGTTTTCAAATTTATACTGACTTTTTGATCACCCGGTACATACAAGTTTCGAAGAGAACCCGAATGAGTTTACCGTAGTCCTCTGGCCACAAAACTACCCGGATTAAAACCGAACACCGACACCAGATATGTAATTTTTACGAAAAAAACTATTAGCATCAACAATGATATACTGTTTCTTCCAATTTCCGGGAATCCACAACAATTTTGTTGTTTCAGCAGTTTGTTAGTCGACAATGTAGCGAGACTTTTGCAAGGGTCATGCGGATTCATGTTGAAGAATAGGCTGTCCCAATAACTTCATAGATATCGCCGAGAGCATGCTTCTGGTGACTTGGGGCCTTATACTGAAATGAAGTTGGGACTAACTTACAGTAAACGACAGTTCTAGTGTGTCAGTGCTAGCGCGTCTGCAGATCACGGCTTCCCTTCCCATCTGTCACATTTCCGCCTATGCACGGAACGGGAAGGGCGAGGACATACAGACAGATTGGATTTTTTTGTTTTTCTTCGCACCACAAACACAATCTCTTTTCCTATTACGTCACATGTGCCTTGTAGCGCCCTCTCTGCGTGGAAAAGGGAAGAAAAGGGGGGCGGAGAGCGCTGCCGCGCCCCGGTGCGTGTTTGAGGAAGAGGAGGGGCGGGGAGGCGGGAAGATGGCGCGGGGTCGCCGGAATTACATTCCGCCCTTGCGAGGGATCAGCGGATTTGCGAGCGCCGCGTCTATGGAGCGCCAGCCAGCCCGCCTCACCTGGGCGACGTCGTGCGTGGGCGGCGGGGTAGGCGAGGCGAGGCGAGAGATCTCAGACGGCGACCGAGTGAACTGCGCCGCGACCCACGCGCCCCTGCCAAGTCACCCGCCACTCCAGTCCAACTGGCTGCCGCTCTGCACACTAGCGCAATCCCGGAATTTGCTAATGGGCAGAACATGTTGCCATTGGTGTCCCGTAAAGAACGCAGCTTCTGAGTGTACAATAACATACAAGTATACTGTCAAAATATGCAAATGGTGTACGTACACTACTGGCCATCAAAACTGCTCCACCAAGAATAAATGCACATGACAGACGGGTATTCAATGGACAAATATATTATACTAGAACTGACATGTGATTACATTTTCACGCAATTTCGGTACATAGATCCTGATAAATCAGCACACAGAACAAACACCTCTGGCCGTAATAACGGCCTTGATACGCCTGGGCATGGAGTCAAACAGAGCTTGGATGGCGTGTACAGATACAGCTGCCAATGCAGCTTCAACACGATACCACAGTTCATCAAGAGTAGTGACTGGCGTATTGTGACGAGCCAGTTGCTCGGCCACTATTGACCAGAGGTTTTCAATTGGTGAGACATCCGGAGAAAGTGCTGGCCAGGGCAGCAATCGAACATTTTCTGTATCCAGAAAGACCCGTACACGACGTGCAACATGCGGTCGTCCATTATCCTGCTGAAATGTAGGGTTTCGCAGGGATCGAATGAAGGGTAGAGCCACGGGTCGTAACACATCTGAAATGTAACATTCACTGTTCAAAGTTCCGTCAGTGCGAACAAGAGGTGACCGAGACGTGTAACCAATGGCACCCCGTACCATCAAGCCGGGTGATACGCCAGTATGGCGATGACGAATACACGTTTTCAATATGCGTTCACCGCGATGTCGCCAAACACGGATGCGACCATCATGATGCTGTAAGCAGAACCTGGATTCATCCGAAAAAATGACGTTTTTCCTTTCGTGCACCCAGGTTCGTTGCGGCGCTCCTGTCTGTGATGCGTCGTCATGAGTAACCGCAGCCGTGTTCTCCGAGCTGATAGTCCATGCTGCTGCAAACGTCGCTAACTGTTCGTGCAGATGGTTGTTGTTTTTCAAACGTCCCCATGTGTTGACTCAGGGATCGAGACGTGGCTGCACGATGCGTTACCGCCATGCGGATAAGATGCCTGTCATCTCGACTGCTAGTGATACGAGGCCGTTGGGATCTAGCACAGCTTTCCGTATTACCCTCCTGAACCCACCGATTCCATATTTTGCTAACGGTCATTGGATCTCGACCAACGCGAGCAGCAATGTCGCGATACGATAAACCGCAATCGCGATAGGCCTACAAACCGACCTTTATCAAAGTCGGAAACGTGATGGTACGCATTTCTCCTCCTTACACGAGGTGTCACAACACCGTTTACCAGGCAACGGCGGTCAACTACTGTTTGTGTATGAGAAATCGGTTAGAAACGTTTCTCATGTCAGTACTTTGTAGGTGTCGCCACCGGCGCCAACCTTGTGTGAATGCTCTGAAAAGCTATCATTTGCATATCGCAGCATCCTCTTCCTGTCGGTTACATTTCGCGTCTGTAGCACTTCATCTTTTTGGTGTAGCAGTCTTAATGGCCAGTAGTGTGTTATTGCAGTGCATGGTCGCGCAAGATAGCTTGGCTTGTCCGCAGAAAGGCATATCGTTCTCAGCTCTGGGCGGGGCCACAGCTCTGTTCTGAAGGAGCGACCGCCTCAGCTTTAAGTCGCCTGAGCTCCGCGCTTCGTCCATTACAAACGAATCGTTCCCTGCCAACCTCGGCTACACTGCGTGAATGGAAGAGTGTGCGCGCCAGCTGCACTGTAACTTTTCTCAGACGATTTCAAAGGAACAATTAGGAAAAAAAATGATTCTCAAGCATCTCACAGCCTCATTCATCATCTTCATGATGTACTACCTATAACTTTGTTAACGTCTTTAACTTGGCTGGGGAAACTTCCAATGAGGTGTCTGAATGTCGGTGGAGAAATGGAAACCCACCAGTAGCCGAACTCAGAGAAGGTACTGAAGTTGGCCGGCTGAAGTGGCCGCACGGTTCTATGCGCTTCAGTCTGGAACCGCGCGAGCGCTACGGTCGTAGGTTCGAATCCTGCCTCGGGCATGTATGTGTGTGATATCCTTAGGTTAGTTAGGTATAAGTAGTTCTAAGTTCTAGGGGACTGATGACCTCAGCAGTTAAGTCCCATAGTGCTCAAAGCCATTTGAACCAATTTTGGTACTGAAGTTGGACGGTGAGCTCTAGAACGAAGTCGACATTCTAACTCTGGATACGCCAGTCCATTTCAGAAATGTTATTATCCGTAGACCACCGCCTCACACATGCTACTTAATAATAGTTTGCATTGTCTTGTTGTTCCCCTACTGTAGGCAGTCCACAATGCCGTAGAAAGTGTTTATGTCTTTCTGCATTATGCGTTTTCCTGAACTCTGTAAACAGATCATACCCTAACCACGCGAAACATTCCCATACCATAACGCTACCTTCTCCGTATTTAACTGTTGGTATTACGCACGGTAATGTTGTCCAGGCATTCTCCAAAGCCAAATCCTTCGATCCAATTGCCGCAGCATACAGCGTGATTCTTCACTCCAAATCATGCGTTTCCAGTCGTCCACAGTCCAATGGTATCGATCTTTACACCGCGTGAAGTGTGAGCGCCAACTTAAGAAATTTGTAGCTCACGAGGGGCTGCTCGGCCATTGTGCCCAATTCTTTTTAACACCTTACCCAAAGACTTCGTTGTATGGGACTACTGGTGGCATTTTGGAACTCACGCTATTTTTTACAATTATCCTCCCCAAGGATCGACAATCCCTGCCCGTCATACATGATGTCTGGTCTTCGTTTAGCTATGGTTGTTTGTTCACATTTCCATTTCACGATCACATTACCAACATTTCACTTGAGCAGCTTTAGAAAGGTCGAAGTGCCCCTATTGGATGTGTTACTTAGGTGATATCCAATGACTAATCCACGTTCGAAGTCGCTGAACTCTCGTGATCGAACAATTGTGCTGTTAGTGCTTCTCTGTTGACAACAAAATACTCACTGACTCCTTTTGTACTGGCAGATCCATCTCTCGTAACGTCTAGTGGTCAATTCCGCATTACATAGGGGAGACTGGAAATTTTTATTAGTCATTGTGTACGTTGCACGTCCAGTATCCCAGGCAGTCCTAATTAGGATGAGTCCCACACACGTGAACAATATTCTAGACTAGTAGTACTAGCGTTTTGTAAACAATCACCTTTGTAGTCTGCATTTTCTCAATATCGCTACAATACATCACAGGTGCTACTTCCTTTACCTACGACCGAGAAAGTCTACAAGGACATCTTACAAGGGGACCCTCCAAATTGTAAATCAAGAATTTTGATGCGCTTCAAATATGTTGTAGAGGCACTTTCCCTGAGTACCTGGCTATCCGGTTTTTTAGCGACGGGCCTTAGTTTTTGAGAAAATCGATTTTGAAGTACATTGCGGGATTTGTATACCCGTAACATTACATATATTTCGATCAAGTCGGGGTTCCGCAGCGGTAAAGGTTCTTTACTACCGTGATGGAGGTACCGTGTTCGAATCCTGCTCGTGTACTTTTCTTTTTCAAAATCGACCGAAATTTTCAATTTTATTTCAAATAATATCAACATACAGTGTGAAGTGTGAGAAATTATAAAGATATATTCAGTTATTAATTTTTTTCAAATATTCATTCCGTTTGTCGTTCGCATCATATTCTCTCAATTTATCTTCTTCATTAAAATCTACCAATTCATCATCAATAATTATCTTCTTTCGGCCAAAAGATTCTGCACTGCGATACAAATCTCATCGCCAATTGCAACGGAATTGGCAGAGATCACGCTAGGCGGTGTATTCGTTGCGATATTCACATCGTGGAGTAGATTTTCAGCGTATTTAATGGTATTTGTGATTTCGATCTTTTGATTCTTCGTTCAGCTCCTCTACTTGTGGATCTTCTCGCTGCACTACTGCAGAAACACTTGGTTCTTCCATTTCACAGAATTTTTCTAACACACGGCACTAGAGACGCTTTGCGAGCAACTGACGGTAGCGAATGTAAAGGAATGCATCTCACTGGTTTAGGAGCTGGGGCTCCCGTTACGGCTATCGGTATTCACTGGAAAGGGGGCGTTAATGGGCGGAGATCGATTTCAGGTAATACAAGAAGTGATCGTTGTACGAACATTTGGAACTCCAACTGCGAACCACAAACGGAATGAATATTGAAAAAATTAATAGCTGAACATATCTTTATAATTTTGCACCACTTACACTGTTTGTTGATATTCTTTGAAATAAAATTGAAAAATTCGGTCGAATTTGAAAAAAAAGTACACAAGTAGGATTTGAACACGGTACCTCCAGCGCTGGAGCCGTGAACCTTTACGTCTGCGCTACGCTGACTTGCTCGCAATATACCGGGTGATCAAGTAGTCAGTATAAATTTGAAAACTTAAGAACCCACGGAATAATGTAGATAGAGAGGTAAAAATTGACACACATGTTGGAATGACATGGGGTTTTATTAGAACAAAAAAAATTATTGCTAGGCGCGTGAAAGATCTCTTGCGCGCGTCGTTTGGTGATAATCGTGTGCTCAGCCGCCACTTTCGTCATGCTTGACCTCCCAGGTCCCCAGACCTCAGTCCGTGCGATTATTGGCTTTGGGGTTACCTGAAGTCGCAAGTGTATAGTGATCTACCGAGCGCCGGCCGGAGTGGCCGTGCGGTTCTAGGCGCTACAGTCCGGAGCCGAGCGACCGCTCCGGTCGCAGGTTCGAATCTTGCCTCGGGCATGGATGTGTGTGATGTCCTTAGGTTAGTTACGTTTAAGTAATTCTAAGTTCTAGGGGACTGATAACCACAGCAGTCGAGTCCCATAGTGCTCAGGCCATTTGAACCATTCTATCTACATTATTCCGTGATGTATTCAGTTTTCAAATTTATACTGACTTTTTGATCACCCGGTGTATAACGTTACAGGTATACAGCCCGCGCAATGAACTTCAAAATCGATTTTCTCAAAAACCAAGGCCCGTCGCTAAAAAACCGGATAGCCAGGTACTCAGGGTAATTGCCTCTACAACATATTTGAAGCGCATCAGAATCCGTAATTTACAGTATGGCGGGTCCCCTTGTTAGAGAAAAAGTGACTCCTAAGTATTTTGGATATCAATTCCGTACTGATATTGTGTCAAAAAACGACGCAGAGGACACCGCCCTGAAATTCGGAGTATTGTGGCGAGTGAGCTAGGGAGGATGACAACTGCTCTGTGAGCTCCCAAGCCTGTGACCGAGTGGAGAAGAGCTGGCCGGCGGGGAAAGGTGACGTCCCTCTCGGACAGCGGGCTTGGCACGCCTGAGTTTACGGCTTCCCGCGTGTTACTCGCTCGTTCTCTGAGCATCAACACTAAGCTGACAGGTAAACAAAGCGGTAGCCGCGGCCTGAGGAAGTGCCAAAGTCGGCGGCGCTGTTTTTACGGGGTGGCCGCTGTAATCCGGCGGATCAGACGCCAGATTGATATTTTCGTCGCACGCGGTTTACACCGCTTGTTTACTACGGCGAGGGGCTCCTCGGGCGTCGGGGTTCTTCCTGCTGGCTATACGCCGGAACCCCGGGTCGAGCATCAGTCAGCGCGCTGTGGAAACACGTCGGTGTTTGTACGGGAACTTCACGCACTCAGCCACCACCTTCGTATTTATATGGGCAATTAGCTCTGTGGAAGATAGTAAATAACTACGGTACGAAAGTTTCAGCCTCAGATTGAATTGCTCTACGCTTCTAGCATTTGATTTCTAAGGTCAGAGGTTTCTCGTTGTTATGTTGTGCTGGCGATTAGCATTGTTCACTAATGTGTAGCTGTCTCAACAGTATCGAAGGGTGTCTATACCTTTGATGTTTGTCAACCGGAATTTGTGTTCCATTGGCATGGGTGGAAGTCGATTAACTAGTTGAATGACGGGCGTACATAGTCTCGGGATTAGGTGGCCTTCATGTCAAGATAAGCTCGTACGTTTAGATTCTGTCTCGGACACTGATTTTGGTTCTATAAACGTTCTAATATATCGTTAACCGTATAATTCCTGTTGTTTAATTTTACAAAATGGTTCAAATGGCTTTGAGCACTATGGAACTTAACTTCTGAGGTCATCAGTCTCCTAGAACTTAGAACTACTTAAACCTAACTAACCTGAGGACATCACACACATCCATGCTCGGGGCAGGATTCGAACCTGCGACCGTAGAGGTCGCGCGGTTCCAGATTGTAGTGCCTAGAACCGCTCTGCCACCCAGGCTTGCTTCTTTTTACATGTAGTGCCAATACACAGGGTATCCCAAAAAGAATGACTCGATATTAACTTGTAATAACACTGAGACAAATGTCACTAGGTAACTGAAACATCGTTAGATGTAATCGGCATGGCCTAGAGTTTCAGAAAAAAATCCGCTAGATGTACTATGAGCGATGACGTGGAGCGTCCAGCCAGTCTCGCGTAATATGGCGTCCGCGAAACAGAAGGCGTATTGTGTTATGGGTCAGATGACACTGGGACTTAAGTTCTTATGTCATCAGTCCCCTACAAGTTAGAACTACTTAAGGGGGGTAGGACGTCAAACGGGCCGACTTGGAGCAGGAGGGGCACCACAGGACATTTTAATTTACACTGTCTATACTTTCACAAATAAATTCATAAAACTTTTTCAGCATGACCAGGAAGGATTCAGAACACACTCATAGGAATGGAAGTTCGAAAACATAACGAAGTAATTTTTTTACATGTGAAACTTACTAATGGCAGCATTTGTTGCTATAGCTACACTTTTCTTCATAAGTAAGAGAGATTCTTCGATGAATTTTGCACAGCATACAAACCAAACTTAAAGGTGTATGAAACTCCACAATTTTCCAAATGTATTAAAAACTGTGGTAAAAATCGAGGTAATTAACTAGAAAGTTTGTGTTTTTCCTAATCATGAAGTTTAAAATATAACAGTTCATTCGTTTTTTCATAAATTAAATAAATTCTAGAGTTTCATACGCCTGTGAGTATGGTATGTATGATGTGCAAAATTCATTGAAGAATCTCTCTAATTTATGAAGAAAAGTGTACCTAAAGCAGCAAATGCAGCCATTAGAAGTGAAAAAAATGATGAAATTTCACACGTAAAAAATTTATTTTGTTATGTTTTCGAACTTCCACTGCAATGAGTGCGAATCTTGAATCCTTCCTGATGATACTGACAAAGTTTTATGAATTTTTTTTTGTAAAAGTATAGACATTGGAAATTGAAATGTCCTGTGATGCCTCTCCTGCTCCAAGTCGGCCCGTTTGACGTCGTACCCCCCTTAAACCTAACTAACCTAAGGACATCACACACATCCATACCCGAGGCAGGATTCGAACCTGCCACCTTAACGGTCGCGCGGTTCCAGACTGTAGCGCCTAGAACCGCTCGGCCACTCCGGACGGCGTATTGTGTTATGAATTTAGTCGTACTCAATCAGTCTTCGCAGTTCAGTGGGTGTTTCATATTCGATTTCGTGCCAAACGACGATCACCAAAGAATATTCGACGGTCGTATAAACAGTTTGAAGAAACAGGGTGCCTCTGTAAAGGCAAAAGTCCTGGCCGGCCACGCGTTCCTGAACAAACAGTGGAACAAATCCGACGAGCATATGAGCGGAGCCCCCACAAGTCTACGCGTCCTGGTAGCCACTCTACGTATCAGAGATACTCTTCAACAAAAAATATTACAACAGCGGTTTGAAGCAAATAAAACGTGAAATTGTGAGAACAATCATACGAAGTTAAAAAATGGATTATACCTCCCAAAACCTAATCAGAAAAGTTACAGGCAAGTCCATAAGATCACAATTACACTGCGTATGCGAAAAATTCAGCTCAATGGAACACTTAGGAATAATAGGTCCAAAAAGGCTAGCCCATCAGAATTATGCCATTTTCAAAAATAATATTATTAATCCCAACTGGTACAAACAAACCAAAGAAGATCTTAAGGAATTAGGATAGTCAGATTTACAGGATGACGATGCAAGCAAGAAAGTAACACGGACACTTTCGAGGAAGAATAGAGGATAAAACAAGCTATATGGATGGAAAACCGGAAACTGTCTCATCAGTATGACATGAAAAAATACTGGACTAAAAGAAAGAAAAGCGAGTGTTGATTTTTATGGTCCTAAGCGACCATTTTGCGGAAGAAAACGATTGTGTCAGCTTCGCAACTGTTTTGTTGTTCATGAAGGAACACTCCTCCAGTCTGGCGACTTTTAAAACCGAATGGCCTGGGAAGGATAATTTTTCTAAGGCTTCGTAGCTATGTTTGTAGTATAAGTGTGTGCGTCAAAAGTACGCTAGAGTTCAGCAAAGTTAATCCTCCCTAACGGAACTGCAGAAATAGCCATCGAATAACAGGTATTACGCACATCGTCAAAGAAATACTTACTGTGAGCCCATTGCTACTCCGCTTTGAGAAACGTAATCAAATTCTACTCCAAATGCCGAAACGTTCCTCCTCCTTTAATTTGCACACCATCACCTTAGTCAGCTTGCATTTAAGGAGCATTTACTGCCGCCTTCTCCATCACCTCCGTCGCTCTTTCCTCCAGTCAACAATACATTTAATTAAATTAGTAACGAACAGCGAGATAAGGAAAGGGTTAGACCTTTTCTGAGATCACCTTCCATGGACGGTGCAAGAAATGAACGCGCGCATGCTTTGACCTGGGCCTACTCACGTCAGCAATCCACAGTTCTCTTTGTCAAGAAATTTGTTAAAAATGGCTGAGATCTCAACACCAATATGTCTATTTCACAGTCAAGTAGCGACGCCATTTTTTTATGTAGAATATTTGGTACTTAACACTTTTCTACTTTGAAAAAGAATGAAGTAAACGAGGAAAGTCAGTCTTTAAATTTTCACAGATAGTGAAATCATTAGAGTCGACGGCGCAGACAAATAACCATTGGACTTTTCAAATGTCATGAGAGCATTAACCTCAATAATTAAAAAAAAAAAGATCTTGGAAGATCTAAAGCTGTAGAGTCACATGGCGATTCGAAAATCTTTGAAAAAACGCATGACACCATTTTGTCTTGTAATACTTATTTGTTACGATTGGTTTCGGTCACTGACCATCGTCCAGATAAAGAAGAATACAATCACATCATCACATGTCATGCACGTCTTCACATACGAATAAGACCATAAACAACTTGCTTGAATTTATCGCTTGCCACAGACTGAGACACATTGCTTTATTACTGGAAACTTATGATAATTGTTTTACAAATTTTGAGTGTGTCTGAGTTGTTATTCGTGTGTGAAGATTTGTACTGGGGCAGAGGCAGTCCCAGTGGGTAGAGTTTACGCTGTACTGTATTTACAGATTATTTCTGAATTGAAACAGAGAAATTACGAAGCTTCTGTTCTGTGTCCAATTCAATTTATTCTGCTTGCCTCCTGCGTTGACTATGAAAGTTGGGAAACTGCAGTTCCGTGTCTTCAATTTAATAGTGAAGCAGATCCACAGATTTATTAATTATTATCTCTGGCAATCAGAATTTCAGCTTGCAGACCTTTTCCTCGGGTAAATACGTTCCTGTAAGTTCAAATCATTCAATCAAGATGACTCATACATAATGGGAAAAGGAGCACAGGATGTGAAAGGCCACAATGGCACACTACCCGTCCCGCTATCGTGCTTTAGGTTTTCTGTGGCGTCCCTAGATCGCTGAAGAAAAATTCCGGGATTGTTCCTTTTGTAATGGACACAACCGATCTCCTTCTGCGGTTCGAACTTGTTTCTAGTGACCTTCTTGTCGACGGAATGGGCAAACCATAATCTTTTTCATCTTTTTCTAGGATTCGACGTGTTTTGAAAATCACACTTTACCTGTCCTTGTCTTTCCCATATTCTTCCTACTCATTCCACAGACGTAATTGCTTTTCATCTATTAATAGACATGCGAATGAATTATTACTCCACCTTAAATGCATTGTGAAGGATCTCCGTAATTGATTGCAGTTGTCTAGCATTTGATGTCGGAACATACGGCTCCATCTCACCTATCAGTAAATAAACAATGACATTTCATTTCCTTATATCCCTACTTCTTTCTTTACCGCCACGTTACGTTTTTATGATAGTTTCTCATCAAGCGTCCATGGTTCAGAACTGGGGGTCGACGACCCAAAACCGTGTCATACAGAAATAATGACGCACTAACGAATGAACTGGAAGATAAAAAGCAAATGAGCACGATGAAGCGAAAAATAATTAATATCTCTTGGTCGCCCGTGAGAGTGTTTTCCCACATATAAACGCTGACATCCTGACTTCACAACAGATAAGTGAAAATTAATTATATCAGAATAATAGTTTAAGAACAGAACAGAGTTAGTTTCGATCCCTGTGCTGACGAGATGAGCCGAATTTTCTGATCTCCGATTACAAGCGTTCTTGTTTTAGTCGTCATATTTTAATAACTGCCCGTGACCAAAAACTTCGTTTGGCACGATCTGCGACTGAGTAGATACAAAACATTTTTGGTACACGACTACGGTCACTTTTTCTCGGATCTTGTTTGCTACTAACACTATTCAGACCGAATTAGAATTAAAACTAGGCCCATTTTAAATTAACTCTACATGAACATGGTACATCTCCCAAGTCAAAATATCTTTTTTCCCATGCAATATTTTGATCTGTATTTAACCACAATTTCTCCACTTTTTTACTAATAATGTTGCCACAATTTGAGTTCTTTGGGATTTTAATTTTTATGCCCTTGGGAATTAGTCCATCCTCTTCACACTCTTCGTTGAAATTGGTTGATGCAATAATTTTAAAACGTTTCAGCCTCAGATTCTTGTATTTCATAATCTCCTCAACAACCTCAATTGCCATATTAACAAATGTGCCGTCCACAAAGGACTGCTTGTTAAGGACCGTGACTGATGATATAAAAATAATTATTGATACAGCACTTCAGTCACTGAAGCAGTTTACCAAAAATTGTTTATAAGTGCCGGTTAATGAAAGCAAAACGGCCTGTCCGTTGCAAAGTGAAAGGTACTTGCCCTAAGGGAAAAAAAGAAATCATCATAATTGTTCGTTTTCAGTAAACTTCTATGTGTATATACTTTAACGGATTTGGCACTATCGTTGTGTACAAGTTTCATTGTGTGACCATCTTCTGAAAGGTATCATTTTCTCATTCTTTTCAGGAAATTAACGTAAGCCGCGGACACAATCAGGAAATGATGAAGATATGTTTTGTGTTCTGTCTCCAACGGACGGACGGAATCCATCAAAGTGGCGGAGTGGCAAAACAATGGACTCGCATTCTAAAGACGCGGGTTCAAATCCCTGTTCGACTGTTCAGAATTAGGTTTTCCATGCTCTCCTAAAACGCATAAGGCAAGTGTCAGAGCGGTTCTTTCAAAAGGAAGCTTGTGCTCCGTCATTAATAGCCTCGTCGTCGACGGGACATTAAGCGCTAATCTTCCTTTTCTTCTTCTGAAGGTATGCCGGAGGAAGGATCTAATCGACGGAGCAGTACTATATTTGCTTGACTTTTAACGGAGCACACACAATGTTTGCAGAACGTTTTATGGAAAATCGACGAGACAACGTAAATTTTCTGTAGGCGCATCGTAAAAACTCTGTGACCTGTGGGGACCCACATCATAGTACCAAGAATTTCATCTCATGATTTTTAATGAGCGTGTCTTTTTCTTACGTGCTGTAGATTCAGAGGGCAGTCCCTTCATTTCTTTATAACTGTGCCCACAGTTGTTCCCGTCTCTCTCTAAGTTCCTCTCGCCTGCTCATTTTAATTACTTGTGTTTAGTTTTCTTTGATTCACAATATACAAAAATGGAACATATTACTTGCTCTCGAAAGAAACGCACTTTTCTACGACCTCACTGCGCTGAAGAGAAAGAAGAAAAATGTCTGAGGCAAACTTCACACATTGACCGAAACGCATTTTGTAAGAAAATAAAACGACGTCCATTATATCTCCAGCATAGTGAACAATTATATTGTAGCGATCAGTCAATAATTCTTTGTACGCCTTAGGTGCATGAAAGTAAGCAAACAAGCATTTAAGCGTAAGATATATTGCTACGGCAGAAAGTTTCCTAAAATGATTCTAGCCGTATACATTGCTGAAATTACACTTCAAGGGTCTTGAAATAATTGTTATTTATTTTAAATATTTATCAACAGGTCATTAAAAGTAATGAAACAAGGGACATGTGGTACTAAAATGTCAAACTGGTATAAATTATGGTAGCAACAGCAAAAGTGAAACAAGGAGGAGCAAAATATATCCTATTTCCAGGAATACTGCTCAATTCAAGTGCAGAAAGTCCTTGTAAGTAGCAAAATCGACTAATAATTCAGATATTGGCCACTCTGCTTTTTCCCCTTCCTTATGCTTAAAGCATTCAATTTCAACCACC
Organism: Schistocerca gregaria; assembly: GCF_023897955.1. Lineage (NCBI taxonomy): Eukaryota > Metazoa > Arthropoda > Insecta > Orthoptera > Acrididae > Schistocerca > Schistocerca gregaria. Next base: position 1,014,819,538 of record NC_064920.1, on the reverse strand, counting down.
GTTCGATATTTGGATAATTAGACACATAGGATTTGTCAGATGGGGAAAGAATCAGCAGCGGTATTGTTGAAATAAATCTCCCAGACCCACAGAGAGCACGGAGCGCATGAAGTCAGTGTGATTGTAGCGGCACTGAAACCTCGCTTTGCACCAGAACCACTCAAATAGTCTTGCTGCATAATTTTTGTCCCTGCCACGCTGGTAATAAGAGTATGACTTGTTATTCGACAAAGTACGTAGGAAATAGATTCATTATTTGCGTAAATGCCCGGAAAAGCCGAAAACTACATGAAACATCAGCGTACGAGACCAAAAGTGGTTAAAATGCGTGTAGCTCTCGGCGTGTGTGACTCTCGAAGCAACGCAAAATATTTTCAGATTTATGCTGCTCGGAGAAATGTACCTCTGGAACTTAAACCATGTCCTTGATCGTTAGGCAGGTTCAGAGATAGGGAGAGAAATGGCAGGAAATTTAAATAACAGTCTAGATTCCGAGTTAACCTGTTAATCTACGGACGTTGTTGCAGTCAGGTTGCTTTATCAATGTTGATGTAATTACAGAGCAATTGCGAAACTCAAAGATTTTTCTTTGAATGATGATATTCATAGATTCTTTGTGACGAATTTTGTGTCCAACTAATTTAGTTTTTCTTTTTGCATAGATACATCTCTTATTTCCGGTTTCTTGCCCTATCGCCTGAGATATAACCTTTCACGACCTTGGTTTTCAACACTTGAAACAAATCAGCTTTGGAAGTTACAATCATTTTTCGGATGTTGAATCTCTCTTTACATTCCGGGTTTGCAAAGAAAAATTAATTATTTATTTCTATATTAAGAAGATTACTAGTTAGTGGATCACTTTTATTTATCTAGGCTTGTATAGTCATTGAGATATTTCTGTAATTTTCGCAGCCGCTACACACTATTACTCAAGCAACGGAATTCTTTTGCTTCCTTCAAAGCTTTGCATTATTCTTTAACGGTTACCACCACTCGCTTATCAAACTTATCACCATCATTTTTTCTTTGTTCGCCCATAGCTTTTGGCAGTACAGTGCATTCATAACACATGATCAATGTTCTTTTATTACTACTAACATCAAAATATTATCTGAAAATTTAATGCAGTGTATTTGGCTCCTATTATTTCTTCTTCCTATTGCATGATTTTCAGCAGTTTATATTTTATTTCTATAAACAAATTAAATAAAACACCTTGCCAGGTCCCCCTTCTCAACCCACATTCTTTCTTGGTTCTGTGAACTTTTATCTCTGTTCACTGGTTCTTGTACGGAATGAGAATCAGTTCTTCATCCCATCGGTGCGGTCAAATTTTATTTGCTTTTGAAAAAGGTAGCTTTCAACATAGTGTGTAGAAAGCCTTTTCTCTACATCAAAGAAAATTACATGTATATTTGGTATATTGTAATTCTATGTCGTAAGATAATCTGAAGTGTTAATAATGGTTTCTTGTTCGTATTCCTTTCCTAAAATCAAACGAATCTTCTCTTATATCCTTGTTAATCTTAGCTGTTAATATTTCTACAATAAGGTGTTGTAAAATTTATAAAGCATGGGGTAGTAACGTCAAACATGAATAGTGAAAGGAGACTGAACGGCTCATTTTGCTACCAAAAACCCAGCAATAGTAGCTAAGAGAACTTCGACACGTCGTATTAACATAAAATACTCTACCCCACGAAATAGTCGAATGCGACACTGCAAGCAGTAAAATGTGCGCATTCAGTGTAAATTACGTGAGGTGAAGCAACAATTTAGAAAGCACAGTACTTATACGAGAAAACGATCTTGAAAAATAGTAACAGAAATCAGTAAATCTTTACGTAATAGGGAAACATGTGCGCCAATAGTTGTTTAAAACTTAAGACCTATGCCAGCTTCGAAAACACAACTGTCCAAGCCGAATCAGAAAATTTATAGTTATGTTCTTCAGGCGACTGAAGATGCTTTCAACACAAATGAAGTGAAGTGCGCTGTGTCAAAATTGAAAAATGTTTCCTTCAGCGACAGAGTAATGACATACAGACATGCGAACTAGCAACTGACACAGAAAGCAATACATTTCTTAACGAAAAATACCTACAGTTGTTGCTAACCAAATGAGGGAATAACGGCGGTCCTGTATAGGTTAATTCCGTGTTAAACGCAAGTTGTTAATCGCTAGTTGCATAACTATCAGCATACTATCTGTATCAGCATGTTCGATCTCTAAATGCACTTAGCTACATAGAAGTAAAAAAATTTATGCAGTTTGTCATATTACTGTAGAGCCATAGAATTATTCGCAGTAACACCCTGTGTCATATCTAACATCTGGGAAGCGAAGTGAGGATATAACTAATGCTTACAACGCTCTTCGTTCGTTTTATAGTGTCGTACCCACGAAACACCAACTATTAAGTAACCACATCACATTTATGCTAGACTTTGTTACACGACCGGTCTCCCGACTCACATTAAAACAAAAATCTTGAGACAGAATCTCAAACAATCGTCCAACACTTATGTGTCACACCTTGGACACGTCTAGTGCGATTATCTTTTAATATACGGCGTCTTTGTTGTCCCAATCACAGTTCCACACTAAACCTATAAAGCCCAAAGAAACTCTTTACACACTTATCGAAAAAATATTGTTCCACTTTTGAGGAAAAATGTTGTTGAGTTACATTATTGTCTTAGCAATTTGAAAAATTAGAACTTTTTAAAACAGAGGAGCGCACCATTATTGAATACTCTATCGTTATCATCCAATTTTTAGTTTTTATTCAATTTCCGCTTACATGACAAGTTTTCGCAAAGCTATTAACCGATATGTCATTCTGTAATCGTTCTTTACACTCGTACTACTTGTTTTATCAGAAAGCTGATGACAGTGATACCGGAAGTTACGATTCATATAGAGATTTTATGAAATATAAATATTAAACTTTAAATACAGACTAGTTAGTGCATGTTAAAAATGTTGCGAATATTTATAAGGACTTTCTACCGCATATTATCTGTAATTAATGCGGTTTCGCAGGAACATGTTAGGCAAAGTAGGTTGGTCATCAAAAAGTAACTACGCAATTCACAGAAAAATAGTAATGAAATAAAAAAAAGATTATAAATAAAAGAAACAGCAAAATGCTCAGAATTGTGACAACAAATAATACGTTACAATGAAAGGCTTAAAACTACGGGAAACTCCTGCACAGAACAAAAAGAATGTGCCGCAAAGAATGCTTTCAACACTTTATTTTTTATTTTTTATTTGGGGAAGCAATCAATTTCCTTCCTAGCGTCCACTGACTGAATCTGGCAGTTCGTTTTAAAAGAGTACTTATTAATAACCGTAAGACCTATGAAAGAATAAATGGACAGGCTTGAAAGAGTTTCGAAAGGCTTGAACAAGGGCCTAAACGTGGCTCACGAACTGAAGCCAAAAAAACGTACTGAATGTCCGATTATGAGCTAAGCATATTCTTTGTGAAATCGTAAGTCATTTTCTATAAGTCTGCTTGACACTCACATACTTTTCATACAACCATAACTTCTTTGACATTGGTGCTAGAGTTTCGTTGTGGAATTTTTAAACTCATACCGCACTGAAGTTTGCACTAAAAATTGAGATTTTAAAAACCGCAGCCAGTATTGAAATTTAGCGTTAATTTAATTCTGGCATGTTTTTTTCGCTCCCACTTCAAGAATATCTTAATCCATTTTGAGTACGACAGGAAGCTCTTCCATCTCTTATTAAGTTACTGGGCACAAGACACGCTATCGCCCTCATCGATATGTCGTAGGATTTGAGCCACACATGCTCGCACTTAAACAGTAAATATGAATGGGAGAAATACCGTTTGTTAGAAAGGTGTAAAGCGATTTTTTAAAAATAGGTATCCAGAATGCCTGAAAAAATACATCTGATTTCACAAGGGTGCAGCGCGACAGATGAAAGATAAAATTTGCTGTATGTCCTTGCAGTTGTGAAAATTCTGGGTTCTGCAATATATTCTCGTAAGCGTTTCACGTAAGCGAGCGCGCTAGCTGCACCACCGGAGACCTCTACCGGTAGCCACATGAACCGGTAACTGGCACCTGGCATGAAGGTGTTTCGATCTTTAAACTGAACTGCGACCCACATCTTCATTCATTCAGAAGACATAGTATTGTGAAATCGGATGAATATTTTTGACCCACTCTGTAATTTTGGCGACTTTGCATGTTGCGATATTCAGTATTGTTACGACGACTTTTTGGTCACCACCTGATTCCTATATTCATTATAAAGGTTTCACATGCAAGTATGCAAAGTATACGTACTTCTGTACATTTCGTAAAAATTACATAACAAAAACAGTCAAACGTTTTGTGAAATGATTTGTCGGAAAGTAAGAAATAAAAGAGGTAAGAAAAAACTTTAGATGTGCCTTTAAATGATGCCTTAAACTGTATATGATAGATGAGATTCCACAGTCTACATAACAGGCAAATGTCTTCTGGTAATATCATAATTTTAAGATACAAAGTGAATTTAAATTATTAATCGGTATCTCATTCGTTGTGCATGACTTCGAATATCATTCATAGGCGCGTTAAATGTCTCTGATCTATTTTTTGTTACTTTTAAACAAGTCGTTTCACAAACCCTATGATCGACATTTTTTTCAAAACATTTTAAATTCAAAAACTTTCTTTATTGACAGTTAAATGTCACACCCATGTAACTGTTTATTCGCGTAACATCTAGGCTTTGAAGAGATGAACTGTTTGATACTTCATTTAGACAACTAGCAGCAGCTTATGGTGATATATTTCAATTTTTCCCTCAAACTACTAATCAAGTTTGTCTTAATTGCCCTGATTACTTTCAATCAGAGTTGCGCTCTACTAAAACTACGCATCGGAGCAGTACATAGATGAAGTAATAAGTGGTTGGATTACCGGTAACATTTGCTAGCATTGCTAGGGAAAGAAACATAGATGAACGTGTGGCCGAGAAAACGGGAGCCGACGACCTCCCCTCGTTTTTTGTTTTTTAGTTTCGCACATAATTAGAACCGCACATTGTTCAGCGTCACTCCATTGTGCATTTTACATCCTTACAAAATATAAATTGCATTTCGTAAATAATAAAAATCAGTTGACAACGTAGCTTCTCCAAACAAAGCAATTACCTTTAATGCAAGTACATTTTAGACGCGCTAACATAAAAAAAATCTGTATCATTATTCTTGTTAGTTTCTATTCAGTAGAATCTTCTTCATCATCATCATCAAAGGCAAGATTTAACTGTTATTATTGATAATTGAGAAAGTTGTTTGTAATTACGGAAACACGTTTTATATAAGTTGGATGAAGTACTGCAGCTATGTTTGATACGTTTCTATTCTGCGTTTACTACAAATGTGTATTTTTTTATTTTTACTACAATCTCCCTTCGTTTTACGTTACGGATCAATAATTTTTGAATAAAAGATGAATTAATCGTCGACAATTTCAGTTTTGTTATGAATATTATTTATTTTTAAGTAACAGAAAGAAGAATATACAACAAAAATGTTTCACAGCATATGTAGCCCTTTATATATATCCTCGCTCAGTTTCTAGACGGTTCGCCGCTTCTGATTTCCAGGGGAATCTAGTAAGACACTGATCGCATACGTAAACAAGGCAATTTAAATGGGGTAACGCCCAATCGCTATGAAACACACCTAACGTACAGGTAGCACAGTTACGATCTTAACTGACCAAGGCTGCTAGAAACGGTACCGTAGTCCGTTTCTTTTTTTCTTTGTTCTTTTTTTTTTTTTTTTTTTTTTTTTGAAAATTCGACCTCACGCTCGTCAATTTGATAGCCCATTTGTTTATTTCTCACTCTTCGTTCGGCTGTGAAAATTCGGACAGAAATCCATTGCGTAATTTCTGGAGAGTCTTGTTTTCACTTGATAACGCATTTTACTAAAAAGAATCGAAAAATTGTTGTGAGGTGACGTTGGGAATCGAGTCGTGGCGACCACCACGGAAGAGCCGGACTACCTGCGTACGAGGGAGCCCCGGCCGCCGCAGCTGTGTGTGTGTGAGCGCGGCACATATTTCACGGCTGGGCGGCGCTAAAGATAGCGGGTGTCCGCCAGCCGCCAGCCGCCAGCCGCCAGCTGAGCCCTGATCCGCGAGATCTCGCGCGATCCACTCCAGCCGGGGGTTCCCCCTCGCAGGAAGAAGGATTATACTGCCGACCGGAGGGCGGAAATACCTCCTCACAAGTGTGCAACGTCACACTCGCGAGTCTCACGCCAGCTTGTTTCGCTTTAAACTTAGACTCGACTGACGGCCGTGTTTAGAGTGCTATTCTCCGTGCTTTTTTTAAAAACTTTTTCTACACCCTCATTTATTTATTTCATTTATTTATTCCTTTGCTTACCATGGTCTCATAGGACCTTTGTGTTTCCTCTTGCATTTTACCAAACACTTAGGGCCTTTTCAATGTAGATAAACACTTTTACGAAACTATTAAAGGTGAAACGGTAGACGTTATTACTACCACAATTAGTATTCTTATGTTTGTGCACCAGAGAATCACACGATGTACGACAAAGGGAACTTTCAGAGGTATTTTTAGCTTTTCTTCATGCCCATATTACTTTAATTCTCACAAAAAGGGCTCTAGTTCATGGACGTTATTCTGATGGGGAGAAATCACGTTTGGTGTTCCTCAAGGCTCAGTCTTAGGCCCACTATCGTTCCTTATGTATGTGAACGATCTATCTTCCGTCTAATATGCAACAAGCAGTAGTAGTTCGTTTTTCAGACGACATCTACATGGCTGCTCTGAACATCACTCTTAAGTGCTTGGCGGTGAATTCGCTATTATTCCACTCTTGAACAGTGCGTGGAAAAAAACGAACACCTATATCTTTCCATGTGAGCTCTGATTTCCCTTGTTTTTGATGATGATGACACTAGTGTTGTAATCCATCTAAGCATACGTACCAAACAGAGGAAATAGTAAACGATATTTTTAAAATAATCATTGAATGGTTTTCTGTGAATGGTCTCACTCTCAATTTTAAAAAGACACGACATATTCATTTATGCACATCTAGGGGTGCTACACCAATGGTGAATGTAACACGCGGTGTGGAAATAATACATATGATGCCGTCTTCAAAATTTGTAGGTGTCCTTATCAATGAGAATTTATACCGGAAAAATCATATTTTGGATCTCATAAAATAACTTAGTTCAGTCATATGTATACAAAAGGGTAAAAAGGGAAAACGTTGTCACCACCCCCCCCCCCCCCCGTACCCCCGTATGTAACGGTGATGGCTTAGTGAAGAAATAAAATTATGTGGTGATTTGTCGGTTACGCATCACACAGAAATTCAGGCTGGTGCCAAGGAACAGGGGATTGTCATTATTTGGATCTTGTTGTGGGCCTGCAATGTAGCTGTAGGTAGAAAATACGAGGTTCTCATTCATTTGCCTTATGGTGACTGAAAAACACGTTCTGTGCTGGTGTAAGGTATAAATCCATAGACTTTGCACCACACAGATGCAGGGTTCTCTCTCAAGTTTAAATGTTTATCTAATGTTGAAGGATATGGGTGCAACAAGTCACAATATTTATCAATTTTCTGTTTTCTTGCGTTTATTTTTTATGATACGTTTCGATCCACTGGTTCTCATCTTCAGGCCCCAAGGAATACAAAACGCTTAAATATTGTTCACATTAATAAGATATTAACTAAATTATCACTAGTTCGTTGCCAAGTTTCGAGGCTCTTCACTAATTTAAAATTTTCGTATGTACATTTTTTTTTAATTTGTGTTTGTAAGTGTCAAATTGGTTTCTGAGAAATGTGTAAAATTTATTTTGATATCGAAATAAATAAATCTCGGTGCAGGATATTGAAATATGTAAATCCCGGTGCAGCGCAAAAGAAATGAGTGAAAATTTAATTTTTAACGGAAGTATGTAGAGCTCACGCTACACGATGCAAAATCCAGACAAGCCAGTACGTCAAGCAATTCGTCTACGAGAAAGCAATGCGTCTTCAATGAGATTTACATGTGGCATCTGACTGCAAAACAAACGACACGGATTAAGATGCTGGCCCTGAATTTTGCTAATCTTTATCTTTAGTCTTGCAAACAATCATTCTACCAGAACTGTTATTGTAATTGCACAGCAAGATAACATAAAAATTAACGCATCCGACTTTCTGATAAAACTACTTGAAAATTCACAAGATAGATCCTTACTGAAATCTTCTACTGGTTTTAAGCCTCTGAACTGATACGATTTTATTTTATTAAATACACTCTGACAACCAACGTAAGTTATAGCGGATATGAAATTTGATGGTAATTAAATTTATTGGCCTACCTATGCACACAGAACGCAACTTGTTGCTATTAGGATTAATGAAGTAACTGTCAAAAATCAAATTTAATATGCGGTACTTGCGACGTGCAGTGTAAGACGGTAACTTTAAAATTTTCATAAAATGCTTCTCTGTTCACAACTCGCGATGTGCAGTGCGAGTGTGCAAACAGTCATGGTTCAAAAATGGCTCTGAGCACTAAGGGGCTTAACATCTGCGGTCATCAGTCCCCTAGAACTTAGAACTACTTAAACCTAACTAACGTAAGGACATCACACACATCCATGCCCGAGGCAGGATTCAAACCTGCGACCGTAGCGGTGCCGCGGTTCCAGACTGAAGCGCCGAGAACCGATTGGCCACAAAGGCCGGCAATCAGTCATGAAAGTAAATGACAATGGCGAACTAATCTTAACGAATGGTAAATGAGAACGGAGACTACAAGTTTAACTATACTTCTTTATAGCCAAAACTTCAACCGTGTCAGTATTCTAACAATAAGAAGCTACACAATCAGAAACATAAAAAAAATTTGGATTACCTTAAAAGTTGACTTTTATCATTCTTCCATTAAGACAGTGTCATTTGCTCAATATCTTTCCTCAAAACGTACTATTACAAAATCCTTTTTAAATAATTCTGCCTCCTCTATACAGCAAGCCAGCTTCTATCATTTCGAACGAAGTACATTGCCAGACTCTCCAACGCACACTCTCTGACTTACTCTGAGCAACATCTCTCGTTTCAGACACAGTTTTACAAAGAATGCAATTATATCGATATTATAGGAATGGAGTACATTTACCATATTCGCAACTTCATTCACGTTTTTGACCAAAATCTCCTGAAATTCGTCATGGCAAAGAGGACAGCAGGCTTTCAAATGAAATATCGCATAAGATCTGCATGTGTGAACCACCTGCCCTCATTCGGTTGCTGACTTTTTCTCTTTTATTATGGCACGTTCTGCTTTTCACCTTGTTTTTGCCTGAGGTTTACACGAGAGGACTTCAAAAAGTAAGTTACACATTCTTGTGGCCGGCCAAGTAACTTTTATTGAAGGCTTCATTACACCTCAAAGTGACACAAGTACATGACACTATATTTCAACATAATAAGTCTCTGTAAACAAAAGTCGAAAAGTTCCACCAATCGTTCATTTCCTCGTTTCGCTCCTTGGTCACATAACCATTCGAGAACTGCTGTGTGAACGTCCTCATCGTTGGAAAATCCCTTTCCCCAGTTATTATTGGAGATTATCAAAAAGATGTAACTCTCATGGTACAAGATGTGGACTTTCTTATCAGCATAACACTCTTGTATATGGCCTTAGTCAAACTGTTGGCACCATTTCACTACAGCTGGAATCGACACTGAATTTGGTCCTATATATTGCCAGAGTTTCATGGTGATCCTTTGTGCAACGTTTTAGCCACAAGAATCTTCAATTTTGCAGTAGGTTTCTAGTTTCCACGTAATTTCAGTCGCACGCTATGATACACCTGTTCCGTAACGCAGCAGAACTGTCTTTGCAGGAAATACGGAACACGCAACCTCTTACTGACACTGCACAGTGGTCTTATCATGGGATGACGTGTGTAACTTACTTTTTGAATCACCCGCGTACGTGGCACATTGTATTATACGTGACATCTCAGTGCGTATATGATCTTTATTGAAGGTTAGCACATCAGACTCGCGAAAAACATCACAATATAAACACAAGATGGCCGCCATATTAACTTCAGCAGCTCTGCAAATGTTTTTTGGCCAATGCCTTGTAGTGGGCATGATAAGCTAAGCTAATCATATCAAATATTTCCTGAAGCATTTGAGGCTTTGTCATTCTGTTTTAGGAATGTAATAAATTGTGGGAAAGTGCTCAGTAATCGACGTATAGCGTCTTGTCATGGGCCTGTTAATTACATAGATGCCAAAACAACGTCTTTTCTACAACTGGAACTATGTTAATTTCTGCTATCAACATCGTAGGTCTCAAATAGGCGAACTCGGCGGCAGTTCACTCTCCAAAACTCAATAGGTAGGTTTGGTCGAACATCAACCCGATTGCTTTCTTGTATGTACAAGATGAATGAGTATATGTGTAGATATTTTTATTGGTGACTGAGATCAGTGCACTGCACAACATTATATAGGTATTAACTTCATTTGCATACTAACAATTATAGCAATCAGGAGCAGTATGTTTTACGTTGGTTAATACCTCTAAGTACATGTGACAAGATCATGACATTGATTCTTATTTTAGCAAATCAAGTGTTGAGGATTGAACCTATGGCTATAATGACGGATTTAGTTCACTTAGTGGTACAGCTAGGACCGTGCAGAAAACATCAGCTGCCAGCCGCGGTGGTCTAGCGGTTCTAGGTGCACAGTCCGGAACCGCGTGACTGCTGCGGTCGCAGGTTCGAATCCTGCCTCGGGCATGGATGTGTGTGATGTCCTTAGGTTAGTTAGGTTTACGTAGTTCTAAGTTCTAGGGGACTGATGACCACAGTAGTTAAGTCCCATAGTGCTCAGAGCCATTTGAACCATTTTTTGAAACATCAGCTAGTAAATTATGATGTGTCTGTGGGAAGATTGTTCGACGCAGAGAAAAATCATCGAACACCCAGATGTGTGTACATACTAAGGTACCACACAGAAAAGTATCTGCACTTACACATGTTAAACCCAGTGTGTGTGTGTGTGTGTGTGTGTGTGTGTGTGTGTGTGTGTGTGTGTGTGTGTGTGTGTGAACAACTTGCATACAAGAGAGAGAGAGAGAGAGAGAGAGAGAGAGAGAGATGAATATTTTACAACTTTCAGTGTACCACTGCACGCGTCAAATGTCGTAGTAAAATTCACAGTTCACGGCGAACTAAACCAAAATAAAATGATATATTTTTGCATTCTCTTACAAAAGACTAAGGAAAATTTTCTGATTCATCTAAAGAAGCAGCCAAATGTGCGTCGCTGCAGGAAGAGGTCATCCGCCACAATATAATTTGTGGTACGGCGGAATAAGTCCGGTAATTAACCACATCTCACGCTGCATGTCGGGTATGTCTCCCAAAAAGCGAACTCAAGCCGTGCAGCATATAGTGGTGTTATGACTTCGATCTTACGTGGATACCCAAGGTGCCCGACCTATATAAACTACGCGTCCCTCAACTATCCTGTCTTGCATTTTCCGTGGTTCTCCTAAATTCAAGAAGGCGAATATCGGGTTTGTTCCTTTCAAAAGGACGCGGCTGATTTTCTTCTTTCATCTAAGTGCTCCGTGTGACCTCGCCGTCAAAGAAGTGTTAAAACCCTTGTCTTCCTCTTACCGTTAATCCGTGTGGCCCTAGCAGCTAGCGCGCGCTTCAGCCTCAGCGTGCGAGCGTGCGCTGAGCTCCTGACGGTTAGGCAGCCCCACAAACGGTACCAGGCAGTAAGCTCAATGAAAAGAATGACGTTTCTTTCAGAGAATATTTCTAATCGATTTATATTCAGAATACCTATTACACAAGCAGTGATACTAATTTCATACATGTCGAGTGAGCAGCTCCTGAGTTATAGACAAATGATGCTAGTGCTCAATTTCGATTTTTCTTATACTATCCAGTCAACAAAGACCAACAATTGTGGGGGAAAAAGTTCCAGTAGTCTCAAATTTTTGAAAAATGATAGTGGGAGTGTCATCTTGACCAGTGGAGTGTAAGTGTGGGGGTGGGGGGCGGAGGCACATAAAAGCTATTTTCTTAGGTTTTTCTTGAATAGCTCAAAAACGGTGGCATCTAGGGAAAAAGTTTACGAAGCCAACTTTAAAGTACATTAAATTTCTTACAAAAAAGATAATATTCATTTTTTTTTCTCTAGGACTATCAGTTCCTGTGTTACAAGGGGATGGAAAAACGGCAGCTTATTAAAATCAGTTTTTAATGCCATAAAATTAAATATTAAGTGTGTGTGCAACACCTAAGGGCATTATAGACTGTTAATGGATAATTCGTGTTCTCGGGGTGTGAAGAGTTGGATGGGGGACCCGCAAATAAATAGTCACTTAATAAACTTTCTATTCGCATGAGAGAACTGGACAGAAAATGAGGGAGGCGTGTAGTCTGTCTGTTAACAGAAAAGTGAGCGCCTTTCCTGATGGAAGAAGTTGATTTTCCAGGAAGAACGCCACAGCTGCCGTACAAGATGACTAGGAATCGATTTTCCTCTAGCGTTGTAGAACAGTGTACAGAGATTTCCGTTGATTCTGTCCATATCCGTTTCTTGCGTTAGTACTGTTAGTAATTAATATCGGTATTCCATGTAGTGTTAACGCACTTTGTGGAAAATAAACGCCCCTTGAGATGTCTCCACACTGCCAGTGATTCATGAGGCGAGCTGGGGAAGGGTCGGTATAATTTTGTGATACAGCCTGTACTTGCTTTGTGTCATAGTGGGGCAGAGAGTATGGGAAATTGCCTGTTCGCCCTTGGTTTTGCTGTCCTATGAACGAGGGAAGTGCATTACAGCAATCTGGTGACCTGCCTTCCCTCGCGCCTCTAACTGCCGCCCCACCATCCCTTCCTGTCACACTCACAAAACACAATGTATCCCTTAATACGGTTCTGCAGGACTTAGAACTGTTACAAACTTTTATATTTATTCTTAACCCAAATTACTTAAGAATATACATTAATTTTATACCATTAGAACACTATTTTTAGTTATCCATCCCCTGCAACCCGGAAACCATTAGCCCTACAGAAAAAAATCAATAGGTCTTTCTTTGTAGGAAATTTAATGCGGTTTAATTTTGTACTAGGATACATTTCCGCTAGAAACCGTAGTTCCCGAATATTCAGGAAACTCTAAAAGAATGCCCTGTAGACCTCCTCACACAATCCCCTCGCTCACATCCTACATGTCAGGATTTTTCGTACGCTATTGCCGCGAGTGGTAGCCCCGTGGTCTCAGGCTTCTTGTCACGGTCCGTGTGGCTTCCCCCGTCGGAGATTCGAGTCCTCCCTCGGGCATGGCTCTGTGTGTCGTCCTTAGCATAAGTTAGCTGAAGTTAGATTAAGTAGTGTGTAAGCTTAGGGACCGATAACCTCAGCAGTTTGGTCCCACAAGAACTTAACACAAATTTTCCGTGCGCTATTCATTACACTCGTCCCTCCCTCTGCCACTGTAAAAAAGTTTGCAGCTACATGAAGTTTTTCCCCAATTTTTTCTTCATTGTGTGGATTATATTGCAAAGAGGCGTTGTTGGATTAATCGTGCAGTTTGAAGAGAACTATGTTTAGTTACTTGACATCGTTAATGTGCAGTGTTGAAATTAGTACGAATTCAGCATTCACTGGATGCAAAAAGTGAGCTGCAACTGTCCTCCACAATTTGTTTACAAATCGAAAAAAATGAAATACTTCTAGCAGTTTTCCAACATTAGTAATTCCAATTTATTGGTGGGAAGGGTACTCTGTGCATGTGTGGTGAGCCATGGTTATGTGTGTTCTGATACGGAATATTACAAAAATGTTGCGATCTTATAGGCCATGACAGTGAAGGGATGCCGTCGCGGATGGTCCATGGGTCACAGGATTCAGCTGCTGTATTCCTGCAGAGGAAACAGGTCACCTATTAAATTGGGACTTGATGACTTAATTCATGAAATTTGCGCAAAAGCCGTTTCATTTTGACTGAAAAGCCTGTAACTTGCAGTACACTGCAGTCTTTCGACATGTTGCTAGGTTAATACCAGAAAACAAAATTGCCTTTTACATGAGAAATGCGAAAGTTATCTACAGCAATCTAAAAAGACTGTACTTCCTTGGTCGTCAACTCAGCTCAGATATGAGATTCCCGCTTCCCTGAGAAATTTCTGTCGTTTCTGGTTAGACTTTCCTTAACGTTGATACTTGCACTGCGTTGCCTTAAGGTAAATTTCTGATAGCTACGTTCGCTCTATAAATACGTGAAAAATGTAACATAAACTGTTGTACACATAAATAATTTATTGATAGCCAATTTATGAATCTTTGACGTTCTGTATTCCTAGCTTGTATTTGACAACCGTTTAAACTATGATCTTTAGCCGCGAAGTACATACCAAATGCATTCCTTAAGTTAACTAAAGATTATTTTTAACATTCTCAGAAATTTACTTCGAGGTATACAGATATTTTGTGAGTTTCCTATGAAATGTATGAAATTCGACAAGAAACGAATAAATAACGACAGTCCTCCAGACAATGGAAGTTGCTACTTGAAAACTGTGTTAAAAATCATGTCATGACTGGGGGTGTCCAATAGTACGGTTATGCGATACTAAGATGAGAACTTCTCAAATGATAAAATACACAACAATTAAAGCAAACCCTTACGTACGAGACCATTATTTGAAAGATCGTTAAATAACGATCGACCAACACAAAAATGAAAAAGAAGGAAAACAAACGACAATAAAACATTCTACATAGAAGTATTCTTGCATGGTTCGAAACTTTCCCTGTTAGTCTGTAAAGACGGAAGTCTAAGCTGCATCTGTCGCAAAGGAACATGTACTGGAGATTGTCGAAACAGTCAACCTAGTGGGAAAAGTATTACAACGGCTCTCTTGGATCAGTACATAGTTCACCTTTAATTAAAAGAGAAAGAGTGTTTAAAAAATAATTGTAATATGCAACTTTAATGAAACGTATGAACCATGAAAGGGAGAGGATAAAATCTCTTTCATATATAAAAAAATCGTTATTTTCCTTCTTGATAACACGCTAATAAACATATTTGAAATATAAGTAACAAGACAAGCGAAATGTAAACACCTCGTGGTTTTTTTCGGTATAGGGATGTTATTTTAATATATGCAAAAATAATGGATCAAATTTCTCTGAGCACTATGGGACTTAACATCTGAAGTCATCAGTCCTCTAGATCTTAGAACTACTTACACCTCACTAACCTAAAGACATCATACACATCCATGCCCGAGGCAGGATTCGAACTTGCGACCGTAGCAGCAGCGCGGTTCCGGACTGAAGCGCCTAGAACCGCTCGGCCACACCGTAACATATGCATGATGTCTGATTTATTTAATTTGCCCTTCTATTTTCTCGACACATTAAGCATTGTTGGAATTTCGGTAGTGAGTGTTTTTGCAATATCAGTAATTATGTTAGAGACTACAGTGACGTAGTAAGTGAGATCGAACTCATTCCAAAAATGAATCGAGTGTTATCGGCTTTTATGCCAAACATGTGTTTGGTAAACAAGTCAATAATCGAAATCAGAGTTTAAAAACTGGACTGCAAACAATAGTTGAAATATTTCCAGAATGAGATTTTCACTCTGCAGCGGAGTGTGCGCTGATATGAAACTTCCTGGCAGATTAAAACTGTGTGCCCGACCGAGACTCGAATTCGGGACCTTTGCCTTTCGCGGGCAAGTGCTCTACCATCTGAGCCACCGATGCACGACTCACGCCCGGCACTCACAGGTCCCGAGTTCGAGTCTCGGTCGGGCACACAGTTTTAAGTCGGGCACACAGTTTTAATCTGCCAGGAAGTTTCAATAGTTGAAATAGATGACAGAATTGATGAAGGCACGAAAGATTCCTGTTGTGAAACCTATCTTTTGAAATTTTTACTACTGCAAATGCAATTAAATCTACAGTAAACATGAATTAGATGCCGTAAAATTACAGGCGCATCTAAATGCACTGCTCTAGCTACCATTCGAAAGTGGTGTAATTAACCGAAATCGCTACTGTCGTGAGTAAATAAATATAGTAACGGTCAAGGCAGGATTATGGACACAAGAAAGAATAAACCGTTAGAAGAATGTTTGTCTTCTTATTCTTACGTACATTTTCACAAGGTCTTCTAATTTCTACAGCACATAACAAGGTTTTTTTTTTTTCCTGTGTAATGTTATACGCTTGCCACCTCAACTTTCGGCGCCCGGTCTTAGCTACCCATATAGGTTGTTGGAGCGACGCGTGTGAACGGTAATGGAACCAAAAGGCGGGTGAAGGTCCCCGCCCGTACTTAGGCAAATGAGGAGGTGCGGCGGAGGGTGCGCAATGGAGGCGGTGGCAGCCGCCACGCCCACAGCCCACTGCGAGAAAAAGAGGCGCGTTATCAGAGCGCAGCGTTTCCGCTAATATCTCTCCAACTTTACAGCTCATTAAGCGGCGGCCATAAATTTCCGAAACAGTTGTTTTTTATCGAAGGCTGCAGCCACGGTAATGGCTACGATAAACAGCGGGGCAGATAAGGGCGCGCGAGTTTCGAGTGCTGCCGCAAACACGATGGCCGACCGCGGGCCGCGGTCTGCGCCTAATTGCAGGCGGCGGGTTCTGCTCCTGAGAACGGGCGCAGCTCACGTGTCGAAACACTTCGCGCCACAGGAAGAAAAATCCTCCATACGAGGGATCTACAAACAAGATTTTATTCTGCATGGTAACGAGAAGAACGAGCGACTTGTCCTTAATTGCCCACTGACAATGAAAATGAGGCATTTCAGTTCCAGCCCGGTACCGCTCACAGTTTTAACTTCTGTCACGTAATTCTGCAGCAGGAACTGTGCCTATGCAGTAACTACATATGAATGTGTTTACTGGAGTCAGCATACAATACAGATGCTAAACTTTTAAACAGAAGACTCAAAAAAAAAAAAAAAATAACTGCACAGCATGAGGAAAAAATGGGTTTTGGGAAAGGACGCTCTACGATAGATTTTACTACACATAATACAAAACGCAGAGAATATAAAAAAGGAACACTCTCATACCGTTGTTAAATTTTTAAAAAAACTTTTGACTGTGTCAGTAGAAGGAAACTTTGAAAGATTATGAAGAATCGCAGATATCCGAAGCGTCTAATAAATTATTAGACGCTTCGTTTATATCAGACCAGGACTATCACTCTGGCTATCAACTGAAAAAGTTACTAATGAGGTAACAACTAACAGAGGAGTACGACCAGGCTGCGTTATTTCCTCAACATTGTTTAACATTTACGTACTTGAAATAATGCATATTTGAGAAACAGAACTTAAGAAAGGTAAATGTCTAGACAGGAGGAATCTTTTAAATAACTTACTAAACGCAGACGATGCAGTGATCCTAACAAAAAAAGATGACCTTCAGAATGGAATTTACTTACTGAAACTAATAAGTGTGAAACCTGACATGGAGATCTCAACAGAACAACTAAGGCAATGGCCTTCTACAGGGAAAGAACACGTTAGAACCAAAATAGTGGTAGGTCAGTAAATATTAGAGCACATACTTGAGTTACTTAGGATGTAAGGTGACATATGGCTACAGCAAAGCTGTAGAAATGAAGCTTAGTAAATTCTGCCGGGCACGTGGAACAGTTAACAAAAATCTTAAAAAGAAAACTAGGAAAAGCACTCAAACTAAATTCTATAAAACAGTTGTAGTCACTCCATAGTTCTAAGACCTTGGTGATTAGCAAAGAGCAAGAAAGCCTTATTCAGGTACAAGAAATGAAATACCTGAGACGAGTAAAAGGTTTCACAGTAGAAGACAGACTAAGGAATATAGATATTAGAGAATAACTGAAAAATTTTAGTCTAAATGATATAATTGTAGATTGTTGGAGAAAGTGGGACGAACACCTAGAAAGACTAGAGAGCAACGGACTTCCCTTAAAGGCTAGAAACTGTACGTTCTAAGGAAAAAGAGACAGAGGAAGACCCCCGGCAACGATGGGGACCATAACATGCAGTTCCGCCTAATACCTGAAGAGAAGAAGAAGAAGAAATAATTCTACGTACGGCAAAAGCATTAATATCCTCTTGGCTTCAGAATACAACATTACCTGCTCATACTACTCCTTACATGTTGTAATAGCATCGCCAAAGTTGTCTACGAGTAAACTGAAGTTCAGTCGTCAACAGTGTTCTTTAATCATATATAACTAAATCAGATATGGTCTACTCATACTTAAACGAGCATCGGTAGTAGAATACACTCCTTTAGGACATCAAGCCGAGTGATTCTGTAAAAATAGATAGCATCTACACTGTCTGAAAAGGGAAGATGGAAACGAAATGAAAATTCACTGGTTGAGAACGTATGTGATGTTACTTCAATCATTACAAAACAAAGTCTAATTTGCAATGGATTTGGGAATAAGAACCCTCTTATCGCTATTACATTCCATCTTCTCTGGCTGGCCTCGATGCACGTACTGATTCGATTAGGGAGGTTGTAATATAGCCACTGTGTCTTCTCCGGAG
The DNA here is from genome assembly GCF_023897955.1 of Schistocerca gregaria. Taxonomy (NCBI): domain Eukaryota; kingdom Metazoa; phylum Arthropoda; class Insecta; order Orthoptera; family Acrididae; genus Schistocerca; species Schistocerca gregaria. The sequence continues at coordinate 1,014,800,894 of NC_064920.1, read as the reverse complement.
GCAAGCTGGTCCACAACTGTTGTAATTGGCCTTTGATTTGCCAGCACTGGGACAGAGCTGACGTCCGTGCTCGAACTACGCGTGTTCTATCGGAGACAGATCTGGGGATCTCACTGGGCACTGGAGTACCTCAACAATAAGCACACATTTCATAGAGACGAGAGCCATATGTGGACGAGCATTGTCCTGTTGAAAAATGGCACCACCATACTATTGTATGAGGTGTAACGTATGAGTAACGTCCGTGACATACCGTTGTGCAATCACAGTCCTCTCAATCACTACCAGCAACGGGCTGAAATCATTCCAATGGCTCCCCACTTCATGACGACAACACCATCGTGCTTCTCTGAAATGTTGGAAGAACGGGAACTCTCCCCAGATCGTCGATACACTCGTCGACGAAGCTGAGCATACTACGATGCGATTCATGAACATTCCAAGCTTCTCCGTTACGACACCACTCCAGACGTAACCGTTTGTGTTGTGATGTTAATATCAGTGTACACATAGGACCGAAACTCCCTAATCCGGCTGTTGCTAGTTAAGACCAATAGTGTGGAATGACACAAAATGTTGCAAGGTTCAAATGGTTCAAATGGATCCGAGCACTATGCGACTGAACACCTGAGGTCATCAGTCCCCTAGAAAGTAGAACTACTTAAACCTAACTAACCTACCTAACCTAAGGACATCACTCACATCCATGCCCGAGGCAGGATTCGAACCTGCGACCGTAACGTTTGCGCGGTTCTACACTGAAGCGCCTAGAACCGCTCGGCCACAGCAGCCGGCATGTTGCAAGGAGTCCATAGTTTGTTCTCAGATGGCAGGCCCAAATGTGAGTGGATTATGATGTGCTTGGTGCAAAATAGGGCAATCCGTCCTTGTGTAGCCAGAGGTGACAACAAGTATGCCTTCCGTTATCTTCCCATACCGTCATACATAGGGCAACTGGCGCATCCGAATTCCCCATAAGTCTGGATATTGCACGATTCGACCAGCCAGGCAAATGTTAACCAGTGAGGTCTCTTTCAAACTCTATTAAATACTGCTAACACTAGCTCACAGCAGCATCTCCTTGACCTTCTCAGTGACTGTCCTGATGCTGTTCAAACGTCTCATATACCCTAACCGGGCTGGCAACAGCACTAAACAGTAACAACGCTAATGCATTCTAGTGGTCATTCTGTCACATAGAATTGCAACTCTAATGTTTTCATACCCGCCAATGGTGTATACGTGTATCACGTTACACTGACATCCGACTGTGTTTTCTGGGTGCTTCACTTGTTTTGTCAGCCAGTGTATAAAACAAATACTGAGGTTTCGATTTCTTTATTTTATGGATGTCATCTACTGGTCGCAGAAATCTACACGGTGGTGTTATCGTAGCCACATTAGTTGAATCGTTTAACCGCGAAATCAGTCACTATCGTCGTCGTTATCATTATGATCATTATAATCATCATCCATCTGACATTGACTGTTGCACAAGAACCTTCTTCAGACTTCTCCATCCATCCTGACATCGAGCAGTGCGTATTCACGTAGTTCCTGCACGTTTTGTAATGCTGTCCGCCTACCTACCGTTAGGTCATTTTCCTGGTATTTTCTATTCGGATTCAGCAAGGAACTTCCTTGTTCAGTCTACCATCGGCTTGATATGTAGTCAGCCCACCTCTTTTTCTTCTGATTGTCACGTATTTACGTCTTTCACTTTATCCTGTTCGCAGCTCCGTTTTTTTTTTGTTTCTCTGTCGTCCGTAATAACTAAAGAGTTCCGTGGAAGGAAGAGCTATCGCGCAAGAGCGTATTTCCAGGTATTATTTGTTATAGAAAGTAAACTAAACTAAACTCCTCCCGAACAGGCCATGACGGCACAAAGGTACCGACCGGCCACCGTGTCATCCTCAGCCCAAAGGCGTCACTGGATGGGAGTATGGAGGGGCATGTGGCCAGCACACCGCTCTCCCGGCCGTATGTCAATTTCCGAGACCGGAGCCGCTACTTCACAATGAAGCAGCTCATCAGTTGTACCTCATAAGGGCTGAGTGCACCCCGCATATCAACAGAGCTCGGCAGACCAGATGGCCACCCATCCAAGTGCTAGCCCACCCCGACAGCGCGTAACTTCGGTGATCTGACGGGAACCGGTGTTAACACTGCGGCAAAGCCGTTGGCATTATTTGTTATAAGATTGATTAAATTTAAAGACAGTAACATAAAAACACTGACACAATAAAATTTATACAGAAGACAGTATTTACTAGCAGAAAATGGGCAACTATTTGTTATCAGCGTGATCCTTTTGAAAAAACAACAGATCTCATCAGGCAAATCGTTACTAAACTGTGCCGACCACCTGCAACTCCCAACTCGTATTACTCCATTGCTCCTAGTTAATTTCTACTTAAATTTACGTTATAGCATTATTACGTCAGTGTTTTTCATGGATACAAACGTAATGACAATCAAATATGCAAAATGTAATAATAGAAAATGTAGCATCTAACGGCAGATAGCAGTTATCTTAAAATATGAATAAAAAATATCCGAATTTGATATGACAAGTGAACCGAGAACTTCTTATACACGGACTCAGTCGTGAAAGACTTAGGATCTATAATCTGAAACATGCTTTTATTTAATCTTGGCTGGATGTGAAATTTGTTATGCGCAAACTCTTCTTTACTGCTCCACCTTATAATGTCTCGCTGAAGACAGAAGAACAAAGAGAGAGAAGGGTCAGAAGAAGAAGCGGGGAAAGAGAAAAAGTAAAGAATGAGCCGTTTGATAATGAAGGTTGTTGTTGTTGTTGTTGTTGTTGTTGTTGTGGTCTTCAGTCCTGAGATTGGTTTGATGCAGCTCTCCATGCTACTCTATCCTGTGCAAGCTTCTTCATCTCCCAGTACCTACTGCAACCTACATCCTTCTGAATCTGCTTGGTGTATTCATCTCTTGGTCTCGCTCTACGATTTTCACCCTCCACGCTGCCCTCCAATACTAAATTGGTGATACCTTGATGCCTCAGAACATGTCCTACCAACCGATCCCTTCTTCTGGTCAAGTTGTGCCACAAACATCTCTTCTCCCCAATCCTATTCAATACTTCCTCATTAGTTATGCGATCTACCCATCTAATCTTCAGCATTCTTCTATAGCACCACATTTCGAAAGCTTCTATTCTCTTCTTGTCCAAACTATTTATCATCCACGTTTCACTTCCATACATGGCTACACTCCATACAAATACTCTCAGAAACGACTTCCTGACACTTAAATCTATACTCGATGTTAACAAATTTCTCTTCTTCAGAAACGCTTTCCTTGCCATTGCCAATCTACATTTTATATCCTCTCTACTTCGGCCATCATCAGTTATTTTGCTCCCCAAATAGCAAAACTCCTTTACTACTTTAAGTGTCTCATTTCCTAATCTAATTCCCTCAAAATCACCCGACTTAATTCAACTACATTCCATTATCCTAAAAAAAAAAAGGTTCAAATGGCTCTGAGCACTATGGGACTTAACATCTGTGGTCATCAGACCCCTAGAACTTAGAACTACTTAATCCTAACTAAGCTAATGGCATCACACACATCCATGCCCGAGGCAGGATTCGAACCTGCGACCATAGCACTCGCGCGGTCCATTATCCTCGTTTTGCTTTTGTTGATGTTCATCTTATATACTCCTGTCAAGACACTGTCCATTCCATTCAACTGCTCCTCCAAGTCCTTTGCTGTCTCTGACAGAATTACAATGTCATCGGCGAACCTCAAAGTTTTTATTTCTTCTCCATAAATTTTAATACCTACCCCGAATTTTTCTTTTGTTTCCTTTACTGCTTGCTCAATATACAGATTGAATAACATTGGTGAGAGGCTACAACTCTGTCTCACTCCCTTCCCAAGCTCTGCTTCCCTTTCATGTCCCTCGACTCTTATAACTGTCATCTGTTTTCTGTACAAATTGTAAATAGCCTTTCGCTCCCTGTAGTTTACCCCTACCACCTTAAGAATTTGGAAGAGAGTATTCCAGTCAACACTGTCAAAAGCATTCTCTAAGTCTACATATGCTAGAAACGTAGGTTTGCCTTTCATTAATCTTTCTTCTAAGATAAGTCGTAACGTTAGTATTGCCTCACGTGTTCCAGTATTTCTACGGAATCCAAACTGATCTTCCCCGAGATCGGCTTCTACTAGTTTTTCCATTCGTCTGTAAAGAATTCGTGTTAGTATTTTGCAGCTGTGGCTTATTAAACTGATAGATTTTCACATCTGTCAACACCTGCTTTCTTTGGGATTGGAATTATTATATAAGAATATAAGCCTGAGGGTATTTCGCCTGTTTCATACATCTTGCTCACCAGGTGGTAGAGTTTTGTCAGGACTGTCTCTCCCAAGGCCGTCAGTAGTTCCAATGGAATGTTGTCTACTCTGCCCATTTCATCTTCATCTACATCCTCTTCCATTTCCATAATAAACCTGCATTCCTATTTTCCTATTCATTATTAAACCTACTCCTGCATTACCAAAAATTAAATTACTTTGACACAAAATTTGGTTTCTGTCTTATTCATCGTCAGCGTGGAATCACAGCAATGAGTGTGCATTACAGCTGCAGTCAGCCAACGTGGGTCTGGGAGAGGTGAGCAAGACCCACTCATAAAGCTGTTTTATCAATACAAGAGCAATAGTGCTGTTGGCGAGTATTGTCGCATTAAATGGATACGGAAATATCCTCTTTCCGCACCAGGTTGGAGAACATGATTCGGACGTTGAAATTAACCGGCGATTATGGAATTGGTTTCGGGAAAGGCCAACGACCAATTGCGCTACAAACTGTTGAAGAAGTTACTGTTGCCGTGGAGGAGAACGCTGGACGCAGTGTTCGATCGTCAAGCAGTGCACCAGCTGTGCCATGACAGTTGAAAATTCCATGGTCCACCATTCGAAAAGACGGGCAGCAGTAGAGCAATCTCTTGTGCAGTTCTTGGCTGTTGTGCATGCAGACGGTCGTCAACCTGAGCAATCTCGAATGTAAACATGGTAGGCAGTTAACAAATTTTACCCTCTCGTATTTCTTTCATTGGCTTATTCACTACTTCTCTTCCACATTTGCTTAAAACGTTTCCACAAAATTTTCTTGTCCTACGATCAATCGTTTTTCATGGGACCCTGTCAAGTAGCTTAAGTTTAACGTATAACCACCCTGTATACTAGAAAATTCCTTTGGAACCACAGGTTCTTTGACGTTATCATCCAAACACACGTCGACGCTGACTGGCTTCATCAGTCGATAACCACTGCTTTGTGACAAGTGCCAAAAATTAAATTAAATCAACATAAGCGTAGGAGTAATATTGTAACGGGGACTGTATTCTGATAATGTCGGAACCTCTAGAGAAAGTTCATGGTCTCTATGTATCAAGCACCACCATAGAGCACATTTCCTATTTATTTCAAACTACCGACTTTTCATTAACTGTTATTGAATTAATAAAAACGCCCTCCACTTTCAGAGTACGTCACAGGGTTTAAAACGTACAAGCTTTCGACAGAACGCGTCGCTCCCATTGTCAAGTGACTGGCTCCGACGGAATAATACTTTATAGCACCCAACCGTTGCTGCTGCTGACGATAAAGATGGTATTGCAGTACATAAAACTGCACTCTCCTGTGTACGCAACGATAATTTAAACATTGTAACATTCGCATCTTTTGCATTGGTGAACTGCCCACCCCGCCATTGTCAAAAGTAATATACTGAGTTTCATTACCTCCTTTATGTCACTATCGCACGAGTATTGGTTCTATTTGTGCGTGTTTTCACTATCCTCAATACGAAGTTGTGCTGAAGAGTAACGCCTCCGATTTTTTTAAAATGTGAAAACACTTACAACTTTTAAAATAAAGAAAACATTATGAACTTTCTACGTCTTTATTCCTCAAGCGTACATAATTACTTCTGAATGTACCCTGGTGACGAACACATATCTCTCAACGAGAGACTAGATTGCTGATATCGTCTCTGTAGAATCTTTGACTTTGGTAACGGAGCCGCAATCTCACTTCCGTTTGTACCGCTTCGTCACTATCGAAGTGAAATCCTCGAAGATTTGAAAGCAATGAAAATCGGATAGAGCCAAGTCGGGACTGTACGGAGATGATCGACGGCAGTGAACCTAAGGCGTCGGCTTGTTGCAGTACTCGGAGCGCTCTGAAAATCGATTACAGTACCTCGTTTCTCACGCATTGACATAGTTAGGTTACATACTGCCACGTTAAACGCTACAATTCAGAGCCCTCTAGCCGCAGAGGGCTACAAATGTGTAAACATGAAGAATAAAGATGTAACATGTTAACAAGGTTTGTTTTGTTTTAAAAGCCTTAGGAGATTCCCCATTAAAAATTTGGAGGCATTACTTTTTAGCACGCACTCGTACTTCTTGCCACGGTTAGTTTTCCTCATAACGACGGAGGTGGTGCGATTTTCACACCCTTTACATCGTTGCTAAGCAAAGTGATAATTTTCTCCAGCGTAGCTCTCTTCTGGGCAGGGAAAACACTTTGTGGACGATTCGTGAAAACAGATGACTCTTTAATATGTCGCAAGTTTTGACAATTTTTTTATCAGAGGCCGGAAAATGGAACGTCTTCTTACGCCGACTTATTTTTCATGCTACCAGTTACTAGTAGTACTGCACTATTGCATGTCATTACTTACTTCTTCAACCTTACGACTTTTGACTCTCGTAGACAAGAAGGTTATGCAAATCTCAGTGTTACTACAGCTGTTCCTTCTGAAAACTGTTCGTAATTCAATCCACAAGCCAGGACTGTGGTACATATTTATTTTACGTAACCGCCTTTATATGGAATATTCATCTCAGATGTCGAAAACGTGTCCTTTGAATTGATTCATGTACAGAATGAATCCAGACGACATAGAAAGCCTTATCAGATGTAAATCAAGTTACACTATACAAATTAGCAGCAGTTAGTAGAAGGTAATAATTATTGAAAGGTTGGATTCATTACTGCGACATTATAAAGGAAACAGTTCTCGCAACAAAATTCCGTCACATCAGCAATAGACTTTCTTCGTATCTTACGAAGATATTGATTGAGATCCTCCGCAGAGTTCCATTCTCATTAGTGGGTAAGGTATCCGTTTGCTCATAAATCTATGGGTATTGTCCTTAAACGCTCTCTGAGGGCTGTCTAATTTAATAGCCTCCGTAGACTCCCCATTAAACTCTCGTGGGGCGCTATAAACTTCCCCCGCGAGCGGGCAGCGATACTTAGGAGGCCATCAAAGTGTTTTACGATCGCAGTCGAGAAAAATAATAAGGCCTCTTTCCGCTACTGTTTACGCATAAATCCGAAAATAAATTGCATTTTGATTTATGCCTTTTCTCAGCGTCGATTTTTTTTTAATTTTGACTCCGAAGTTCTTAGGATAGAACGTCCCGTTTCTCTGTATGCGGGCATGTGCTCAGAGACTCTATTTGCACAGCTTACTGATGGTGGAGTTGGTGAAGGATGTGAAAGATGTGAGGGAATGTGTAGGACGATGGTATTGTGGAAAGGGGGCGGAGAGAGGGAGGGAGAATAGCGAATGTCAAAGCAGTTTTTCCCGCTAACTGCTCTGACAACTACTCCTGAAGCTAAGTTACGGCTGAAGCAATAAGACAAAAGAGAAGAATCATTAAATCGCGAGCAAATCGCCAGATTTGCTGTTCGTACTTGGTAGGAGATACACAGTCACACACTAGGTCGTCACGTTTTTGTCAGGGACGTACTGTTAAATAAAAATAGCTCCAATCTCCGGGTTTCGAGCTAGGTTGTTTTGAGTTTTCTTTTAGTGGAAGGCAAACACCAGAAATTGAAATTCTGTCTTAAATTTTTTCGAGTGGGAACGCTACTTGCACCGTTCCCAGCCCTGGGATTTTGGTGATAAGAAGCGAGCTCTACATTAAGTTCTAATGAGCCAAAAAAAAAAAAAAAAAGAATAAACGAAGGCATACTTACACTACCTATGTGACATAAAAGAAGCGTTTTGTTCTCCATAAAATTAAGTCATATTTAAAAAAAACACCAGGGTGAGAAGCAACAACATTGTTTTGTGGTGATTGTTGCGTGTTATCTACGTAGAATCAGACTTCCCCACAAAAAATACAGAGGTTTTCCGTTTTTGTGCCCTATATCTGAACATATTGCCTATTTATGCACGCTATACTGCCACTGTCTGTCGCTGATTTTCGTGTGCAACAAATTTTGTAAGGTGGTGCACTCATTGTAATGCTTATTTAGGTACCCCGTACCAATTCGACTTCCTTACGTTATGTACAGCAACTAACGTCTCCTACGTCGTTCATATTTCGTATTCGTTTCATTATGGATATAAATTTTTATCACCGTTGTTGAGTACATGCAATGTCGTTACGTGCACCGAGCAAGAGCCTACACACACACACACACACACACACACACACAAAGAGAGAGAGAGAGAGAGAGAGAGAGAGAGAGAGAGAGAGAGAGCTGAGACGGGGAGACAAAGAAGCTGAAACCTGAATGAGAAATCACTAATGACCTCGATGTCGACGGAACGTTATACTGAACGAGAAATGGCATACGTTTCTTCCTATAACAACAGCTATAGGCCCTACTACATCGATACGTTTCAATGAAGAAACAAATAGTAAACTCAGAAAGTGGTTTGGCACCACCACGAATACAATAACAATACACCACAGCAATCTCAGGTAAACATTGTTTTTAGGAGAATGCCGGGATCACGCAGTCATAGGAACGCTTCTGAAATAATACGTTTTTCATTCAGTTAATGTATTTTACAAATGCAGTGTTACTACAAGTTCAGTAAAGTGAAGAGGAGTTGTGCAGTTAACATGTTTCTAATTAATATCGAAAGAAATACGTCTGCGATTAGTTCCTTCATTGTGAAATTTAAGAATCAGCTCACTGCATTGGACCGGCACTACATATCGTTCAATTGCAGCTCCCATAACGCGGAGAACATACCATTAGATCCATTAGTTCTCTGCGAACGAAAAATGCTAGTCGTCACAGAGATATTTCAGCTATTCAAATTTTTAAGTTTCTCTATCGCTTGGAGAGATGGAACCAAATGCTTCTTTTCACGAGTACATTACTTTCGACGTGGCTGTCTACCGCATTTTTGGATATTATTATTGCAAAACTGGTGTGTTCAAAAGCAACATGTATTCATAAGCATAACATATAACTATCTTCACATACAAGTAAGATAAGTCTTTGAGACATAATAATAATATTGTCACAGTAATAATAGAGATAATAACAATAATAATAATCTAATTTGAAAAGAAAATCTAAAAATCAACATTCGTAAAATTGATAAATGCATACAACTCAGTTTATGGGCGTCATTGTATAACGATTAATAAACTGGTTCTGTGTAATGAAACAGCCACCTTAATTAAAAAAAACCTAACTTAGGATACAAAAGATACAATCTATCAATAGCAAGAACTCAATGTCCGTAACCACTAAGCTTAGAACTATGCAGCTAGAATTTGCCCAGAACACTATGTGCTGCGCAATGTCTGTTGCGGAATAAGTAAAGTATCACAAAAGAATTGGACTCACTGAGAGAAAAATATTAAATTTTACATGCATATTTTTAAAAAATCATACATAATCAGGAAGTGATGAGTTGCTTTTTGAGGCTACACTCAAACAATATACCCTGACAGAATCACAAAAAATTATGTAATTACATTACAAAATTAAAAATTTCTAAATCGTGGATCAAAGAAATGGAAATGACATGCAAGAACTCAAAATTGCTCAAAAAGATATCCAAGTACTTGCATCACTTTAAGAAAGCTTACAAAATTTTCCAATTTTTTTTTTCTTTTTTAGAAGTGGCCCCAAAAGAAAACTTGTGCAAATTATACTGAAGAAAATAGACATCACCATGAAAGAATTAAGGAAGTGTGGAGGAGAAGGACACAGTTTAAATTAATGTAGCGGCTTTTACAACTCATACAAATAGCTACTACAGCCGTTTCATGTAACGCATTGCTTCACAGCACCAAAAAAGTGTTTATCTAATTGAACTCACTAAAAAAACTAATGCTATTAACTGACCTGCAGCGAACGCGTCTGATGGTGATGTAATCACTTTTATTTCACCGAAGGTTCCGTTCGTTCCAATGTGAGTTCGTTACTGCTGGTGCAGCTGAAACAATACAGCATTCGCAAACTGAAAGAAATATTACGATTAATGAAAAGCAAATACCACGCGCCCTTCGCAGCACTGAAACCAATACCATATTCTATCATTATTAATTAAGATAAACTTATTTGTACCTACAAATTGATTAACCAAACTGACAAAACGAGGGGGCGAAAGATGACTTTGATTGCCTACATATGACAACGTGCACAAATTTCTTTTTCACATAAATTGTCTCGTAATTCATTTTATAACTCTTATTCCACTATCGTGCCGCTTATATTCATGATATAATTCGTAAAAGATAAAAGCTTACAATTCATCATCTGCGGCCATTCTACCATCACATTATCTTCCCATTATTTTGGCTATATCATTTCATAATTTTAACGCCAAGCCGCGTTTGCAGGGTCTTTACCAATAAGCATTCAGCTTTACTTACACGAAATTGTAAGCACTACTGAAACTTACATAAAAACGTTGGTCTTCCAAAGCTAGGGCCGGGCAAACGATACTCGCGTTCGAACAGGCTCGAGATTTCCCGAAACGCCGCAGCGTTCGATACATTATCGAGTTTCTGTGAACAGTCACGTGACATTTAAATCTCACAGCAAGGAACTACGAACTAGCCGCAACAACAAGCTACGACTCTGCTTAAGATTTGAAAATTTCGTAAAATACGGCGCAAGCTCCTATTGTCTTTGAACAAATTTCGATACGAGTACTCATACAGCACTAATACGTATGGATATATAAACATTTCTGCTTATTTTTAAGTAAAGGTAACAAAGACGAAAATGTTTCCATCCAAAAATATTAGTTGAGTGAACCCAGTATTATATTCTGTTTGTGAGGGGAGTTAATGATTTATAAAGTAGGTTGCAAATGAGCAGTTCAATCTCTCGTCACGTACTACAATAACAAATAAAAACGCTGCCAGTTCTAAATCAGTTTGAAAACAAGACGGTAGCATTCAGATGAAAAAAAAATCAAGACATTTCATCAAGAATTGAAAGCCTAACAAATAAATATAAGTGACTGTAATTTTTGCCACGAGAATGAATTACAGCGGCAAGACGAATCCTGTAGATAGTACCATCAGCCATCACTAGTTCGCGGGACGAGCGAAAGCTCGAGAATTGGACAGAACCGTGATTGCAAATCTTTTATTTATTTATTAGTTTCCCACGTTACGCATGGTCTCTACCCTAAAAGATATTTCAGTCCATGTTTCATGGCTATTTTTATTATTAAAATCCACAGTGCATTAAAAACGCTAAGGCATGTCATTGTGATAGTACCAGCAACAGTCACTAGATCGCAAGCCGATCGAAAGATCGAACGCAACTCAAGATTTCTCGAACTGTGACGTAAACAGTTTTGAGTTCTGTTCAAAAACGGCTCTAACCAAAATATTACTTAAATATATATTTCCTTTTATGTGCACCATAGACAAAAAACGCGTGCGATTCTTTCGTTTGTTAGTGAACAAAATAAATATATCTGTGCTACAGAGGTTCTAACATTTCCTTCCACTACTACATTCGTTACAACCTCGAACGATTCAGAAACATATTATAACTTATTTTTATTAAAAATGTCATCTTTTGTGACTCGTACAGAGAAAATTTTACTGACCAGACCCGCACGCTCACACGAATCATGTTGCTTTTCCCTCAACTCAATCTTTATTATTTTGTGTACCCGATTAGTGTAAGAAGTACACTTGACTTTGCTGATGAGAAGCAAGAGAAACGCTGCGTGTATCTCGCAGACGTATTGTAGGAAACATTTAACACCAAACAGGTGAATATAAATAATTAAGCGTTGTCATCGTCACCAAGGCATGCCACATGAAGATGCGAATTCAAATTACGTATTTTCCGGAAATTCACATTGCAATTCGTTTTATGAGGTTTGTTGTCTGGTGAGTGCCTGGGCTACCGAAGTTCAAGTTTTAACAGTCGTTTCCTATGGTACAAGATCACTCCGTGAATGTAGAGAATTTTCAGAAATACAATATGTCTTCTTTCTGTTGTGCACCCTCGAAACTTAACCACTACGGCATATCTTCTTCATACATATGACTTCAGACGGGACTGCGGTTCGTGAGACTTGATACACCAGGTAGAGTGAACAATGAGCTAACTGCGTATATACTGTTTCACTTTTACTTCGATTCTACTGATATAGGTTTCAAGTAAATGTGTGTTAAAAACATTTTATTGGTACGTCATGAAGCAACAGAAATCAGGAAACTAAGAATACGGAAAAATATCGGTATTTATTTGGTTTCTGTTGTATCATACACGGGCAATAGCAAGGTGTAATCCTCATTCCGTTAGTTGTAAGGATTTCGTTATCAATTTCCATAATTTAAAATTTTTGTTATTCGTTGAATGTTTTACTATAGAAAAATGCAGCAAACGGTATTTCTCATGACGGGTATATGTAAATTTCTGCTGTTCAGTGATTAATTCGTCCCTTATTTTAGAGCTTTCTTTTCTTAGCTGGATAAGATAACAATTGAATATTTGTAGGAAATTGCCCTATGTCGTAAGTGCAAATATGCCGGGTATTAAACTTTCTAATATAAGACATGTTCCTGCGTAGAATGCTAATATCGCTGTGGTGGAGCACAAAATAAAGAAATGTACTCCACCACATACGACTCTTGTAACATGCAGATGTATCGGACATAGATAATTTTGAGTCGCCTACTTTTGTTACGTAATGCAATATATATAAGTAGCAATTTCAGTAGCTTTCATTATTGATTTACTGATGACATAATGGTTTCTTAGCTTTTTATTTACACTTATACATCTTCGAGCCTACTTTTAGTGCGAGCCACGACTGAAGTCAGTATTACAAATTTCTGTCTTGCTCCGACGTGTAGCTCGCATTGTATTCTGTAACGATTATCAAATATTGTCTTTTGTGGTACGCAGCGCTTCACAATTTCCCTTTATTGTTTTTGTTTATTATCAATGTTTATTTGGATGAGCAACCTTTTATTATTTGTTGTTATCCAAGCCCTCTACATCAGATATCGTAATCACTGCTCGTCGGACAGCTGTGTTACAAATAAATCTGAGCGCTTTATTGGTCGTAGATTTGATGAAATTTTTAATAAACTGAATTTGCTTTTTCCCCAAATTTACTCCAAATTCTTTACTTGTTTGTTGTGAAAGGGACGCTTTTTTATTTCTCACTTTGTGACATGTTGCATTATTCCCCACTCTCTGAAAACTTGATAAGAACTTTACGTACATATTATTTACAGTGTCTTAAGCACCAGCAGAAAACATAACCATGGTTTGCTTCATTCTTAAAAAAAAACACATTTTTCACATTGTTCTCCCTTATGAAAATAGTGTGACAAGCCAGGCTCTTTCTTAGTGTTCCGCAGTAATGAAGCTAAAGTCTAAGTTCAATACAGCGACCATCTCTCTCTCCTAAACACCCAACCTCCACATAACTTTTCACGTACATCTAGAAAACAGGGGAAATGTAGCACCAGAGTGGTGAGAACGTGTTAACTAATATCGAATCAACGTGAAGCCAGTGCCTTAGAAACACATCTAATACGTACCCGATTTGATTCCTCTTTGAAAACAAGATCTTGCTCCAATTATTCATAGCTGCAGTTGAGGATTTTGTCAAAATGAACCTTTTTTTGTTCATTGTGTGTAGCAAGGGATCCTGTAACATTTCCAATTAATTCTCATTTTACGTTTTCTTTTCCTCCATTATTGTCTGGAGTTCTCCCAACGTTTCATATTTTTCATACCTCTTTACACAAGTTTTCATTATGTTTTGAACTCTCTGTAATTTTAATATATTTCTTCTGGAAACATTTATTTCGCTGCATCCACACTGATTGCGTACTTCAGTGTCTTGTTTAACATCTTGTTGGTCTACTTCCAGAGGCAGCAGATCTGTTTTTCTAGTTCAATGTTATTAATTGAAGACAAATGTCCAAACAATACAGGTTTAATTTTCCTTAGTGTTTCTGTTAGTTTTCTGGTTAGCATGTATACAGCGAGTAAACGATAACTGTTTACAACTTACCACAATGGGTTAAGGAAAGTGGAGACGAACACTTTGGTGTAGCAACCTTGCGGTCTATCAAGCCGGAAATCACCTGAAGTTGACCTACAAAAGCCACCAGGTTACATTTCTTGCACGCCACGTGAGATATTGGCTAAAATCGTCCTTAAACTTTAAAAGCCTCTTGTTTTCAAAAAACGTAAAATTGATAACTGTGTAAATTTTACGCAAAAACCGTTTTGTTTGTCCCGCTTTCTTACTACGAAACTACTGTGGATGTGAGAACTTAAGTTAGTTCGAATTGTAAAGGTAATTATATTTTGCATAACATCTACAGAAGTATTTTTTCTGCCATTCCCATCACTACAATGTTTAAATTAATCATGTTAGTGAAATAGCCGGTGTCGGGAGACAGCGAGAGAATAGTGAAAACCTCGCGCGACGCGCATGGGTAGTAACGTAGGTGGCTATTGTAAGGTATATCCCGGTATGATGGACCGCAACTGTCTTATATCAAACTGTTTGACTCGCCATCCCCTGTACCACTGTGATACAGTTACGCCTTACACCCGGTATATGCAGAGTGACTCTTATTAACCTTCAAAAACTCCGAAAGCGACGTAGATGACGCTGTGACAACTAATTTAATATAAGACATATAGGGCTGCAAATGTCGGAAATACTCCAAAAGTAGGTGACAAATGTTGAACACGTGACATCGCCAGATGGCGTACCTCGCCACACGTGCAGCGGTTGTGCTTGTCGGTAGGGGGCAGTGCTGAAGATCGCTTCGCTAGGCTACTCTTTTTACGTGCAACTAATGTAAATGTTGCCTGTTGCAAACACAGAAGTTACAAAATCATTGTCCTCGCCGTAACCAAGCAAAAACTTTTATTTTGTCTTTCTTTCCTTATGTATCTTCTTTTTTTGGTTACGAACTTTATTTAGAAAAGTAAACGTATATAATTTACTGTTAGTGACGCAATTCGGAAGATTATACTCATTTACTTGTGATGCAATACCTTAGGCGTTTGCTGTAATGTACGTTGCAAGAAACCAGTGGAGATCTCGAGCCCGGTAAATAAAATAGTAAATCTTACATCAATGTAAACACATACTTGTCTAACCCAATGTAGGAAAATACTGTTTGGCGCAAGCAAAACTCGAACCTCGAACCGCACGCACTTATTTCGCACACAGCGACGTGAATACCTGACTTGGGTTGGGTTGACCAGGTGCGACAGACCGATAGGCGAGATGACGCCACATGTTCAACATCAGTCAACAACTTTTGGGGTATTTGCTGAAATTTACGGTCCCATATATCTTACATTAAACTGTTTGTCTCGGCATCATCCACGTCTCTTCCGGGTTTTTTAAACGTTAAGAAGATTAGTCCTGTATACATATTTCATTGTCTTGTTAATTTCCAAGCTTTTGTGCCTCATATTTGACCTAAAACTTTCGTCATAACAGTTGTCTTTTGTGCGTATTGTGTATTGAAACCGGGGACCTAGAAATGACGGAGAGGTTTCGTCCCGTAATTGCCCTCAGCGGTTTCCAACCTCGCAACAGCCCACAGCAGTCCACCCACCCCACCGCCGCCCCACACCGAACCCAGGGTTATAGTGCGGTTCGGCCCCCAGTGGACGCCCTCTTGGCCCTCCCGGGAACGTCTCATACCAGGCGAGTGTAACCCCAAACGTTTGTATGGTAGAGTAATTATGATGTACGCGTACGTGGAGACAGTATTTGCGCAGCAGTTGCCGACATAGTGTAACTGAGGCAGAACAAGGGGAACAAGCCCCTAATCGCCGAGGTAGATGGAAAACCGCCTCAAGATCCATCCACAGGCCGGCCGGCACTCCGGACCTGAACACTAATCCGCCAGGCTCGGGAAGCAGCGTGTTAGACCGCGCGATTTGCCGTGCGCACAGTAGCCTTACTTCTAGTTTCTCTAATTTACAACTGCATGTAATTTAAATGTTTCTGTTGCTTCGCTATTGAAAATTACTGACAGCTTACCACCGTGGGCCAAATAAGTAACCAAACCCGAAATGTTTGCTGTAGCTTGCGAAGCGCCTTCGAGCCACAATCCCGTTATGTCTGACAGGGAGACTCACACTACACACTACGCTGAAAAATGAAAGTTTAGCTGAGTAACCAGCCTCTGTTCTCTTGCTACTAGTTTGGGCGCATATGACGAACTACATATTACGGACAGAAGTTCTAGATTTGTGCACAATTGGTCAAATTAACTCTTGTACATAGTTTTCTGCACACATGAATGAGCAGTTACAAATAAAAAGTGGCTCTTGAGATTAGTAAAACTTGTAAAAAGAAAAGTAATTATACATGATTGTACATAGTTTTAAAATAGAGTTTTGTAAAAATTATGGCGCATACCACCCCTCCCCGGAATAGCAAACATTTTGTTTCCTTTCATATGACGGTTTTTCTATGAAAAATTGAGGATGCTCCCAAGAAACTATAACATTTCTTCATTTGACAGACAATAAAATTTTACTAGAATTTCCGTAACCAAAATATCGTAAAGAGCGAAATGTATGCCATTTTTGGTCAAATAAAACAAATGAAATTTGTAGGAAATTTATAGGATTTAAAATCAAAAATAAAAAAATGTTCCAAAGTATAGCAGTTGGGAAAGAGTGTAATTTAAACAAATATTTCCATACAGTACATCAGTCCCGAAGGCTCTTGTACTTCAGACATGCAGTTTTAGGTAGAACGTAGCCGAAAAAAATAGTGGAATCGAAATTTTCGTCAAACAGGCTTAGTATCGTAATGTACTATTGACCAATGATCCTTATTATTCTGGTTCGTAATACTCTTACGTGCAGTGTAAGTGTTCCTGATAGAGACTCAATGCTACTTCATAAGTAACACCAAACATGTCAATTTTGGTTACTGATTTGGCAGACGGTTTTGTAGAAAATACATATAGTCTTCTGAAATACACTCCTGGAAATTGAAATAAGAACACCGTGAATTCATTGTCCCAGGAAGGGGAAACTTTATTGACACATTCCTGGGGTCAGATACATCACATGATCACACTGACAGAACCACAGGCACATAGACACAGGCAACAGAGCATGCACAATGTCGGCACTAGTACAGTGTATATCCACCTTTCGCAGCAATGCAGGCTGCTATTCTCCCATGGAGACGATCGTAGTAGTCCTGTGGAACGGCTTGCCATGCCATTTCCACCTGGCGCCTCAGTTGGACCAGCCTTCGTGCTGGACGTGCAGACCGCGTGAGACGACGCTTCATCCAGTCCCAAACATGCTCAATGGGGGACAGATCCGGAGATCTTGCTGGCCAGGGTAGTTGACTTACACCTTCTAGAGCACGTTGGGTGGCACGGGATACATGCGGACGTGCATTGTCCTGTTGGAACAGCAAGTTCCCTTGCCGGTCTAGGAATGGTAGAACGATGGGTTCGATGACGGTTTGGATGTGCCGTGCACTATTCAGTGTCCCCTCGACGATCACCAGAGGTGTACGGCCAGTGTAGGAGATCGCTCCCCACACCGTGATGCCGGGTGTTGGCTCTGTGTGCCTCGGTCGTATGCATTCCTGATTGTGGCGCTCACCTGCACGGCACCAAACACGCATACGACCATCATTGGCACCAAGGCAGAAGCGACTCTTATCGCTGAAGACGACACGTCTCCATTCGTCCCTCCATTCACGCCTGTCGCGACACCACTGGAGGCGGGCTGCACGATGTTGGGGCGTGAGCGGAAGACGGCCTAACGGTGTGCGGGACCGTAGCCCAGCTTCATGGAGACGGTTGCGAATGGTCCTCGCCGATACTCCAGGAGCAACAGTGTCCCTAATTTGCTGGCAAGTGGCGGTGCGGTCCCCTACGGCACTGCGTAGGATCCTACGGTCTTGGCGTGCATCCGTGCGTCGCTGCGGTCCGGTCCCAGGTCGACGGGCACGTGCACCTTCCGCCGACCACTGGCGACAACATCGATGTTCTGTGGAGACCTCACGCCTCACGTGTTGAGCAATTTGGCGGTACGTCCACCCGGCCTCCCGCATGCCCACTATACGCCCTCGCTCAAAGTCCGTCAACTGCACACACGGTTCACGTCCACGCTGTCGCGGCATGCTACCAGTGTTAAAGACTGCGATGGAGCTCCGTATGCCACGGAAAACTGGCTGACAATGACGGCGACGGTGCACAAATGCTGCGCAGCTAGCGCCATTCGACGGCCAACACCGCGGTTCCTGGTGTGTCCGCTGTGCCGTGCGTGTGATCATTGCTTGTACAGCCCTCTCGCAGTGTCCGGAGCAAGTGTGGTGGGTCTGACACACCGGTGTCAATGTGTTCTTTTTTCCATTTCCAGGAGTGTACAATGAACCTCTCTGAAAGGATCTGCGCTGTGTGTGAAACGAGAAAAGTAGTGTTGTAGTTCTGGTCCGTAACAGTCTTTTAGCGTAGTCCATTCCTGGAAATACTCAGCTGTTTTCTTGTTGAGGATATTTTATTTCTGTGCGGAAGGTTTTAAATAGCCAAAGATACTAGTACAGTGATGACGACACTCGAGAGAGCAGGCGTGGGGAATGAGATGTCCAGGTGGGGTGTTCACAGGCGGCCGCGTGCTGGCCGTGGAGCCGACGTCGGCGGTCAAGACGGAGGCGGGCACCGGCGGCGGCGGTGGCGGCGGCGGCGGCGACGGGGGTGGTGGTCCGGGGGCGGACGGCGGCGCCGCGGGGGCGGCCGGCGGCGGCGGCGGTGACGACGGCGGCGGCGGGGGCGGCAAGAACGACAAGAAGAACAAGCGCCAGCGCCGCCAGCGCACGCACTTCACGTCGCAGCAGCTGCAGGAGCTGGAGGCGACGTTCGCGCGCAACCGCTACCCCGACATGAGCACGCGCGAGGAGATCGCCATGTGGACCAACCTGACCGAGGCGCGAGTCCGGGTGAGTACGCCTAGCCCACGCCCACCTCAGTCCGGCGCAGAGCTCTGCATAGGGAAAGAGTGGAAGAGTGGCCAGCCTTCTCCCCTCTGTTTCTCGCAATCTGCACTTCGTGACTGGCTGAAGAAATCACGCCATTGTGGGCCCTTCTGTTACGCGTGTAGTGTAGGACGCGTCCTAAAGTAAATTTCCTCTGCAGCTCTTTCATAGGGGTGCGCTCTTAAGCTTTTACTTTCGAGGCCAGGACAGAGGGAAAATTTGTAGGATTACTACTGACGGGTGAACTGCAAAAAGAAGAATTGTTACGCATTAACGTAATTTTGTAAACTGCCTTCCTATCTCCAGAGGCTACGAGTGTTTATACAAATCGATGAACGTATTTTATACCTTGAAATTTACCCCTAGAAGTGAATGTGACGTAACGATAACGAGATCTGACCTTTTTACAAACGATAGAAGATGGCAACGTCACGCAAAGCGCAACAAAAACGGGGAAAGTTACACGAAAGTAGCACAGTTGAACAGTGAATGATGCACGAGACTGTTAAACACGTACACTCAAGCTCCAAGTGTCAAAAATCGAACTTTATGTGTCCGAGTAGTGCAAGGACAAATATCTTTGTCGTCTGTTGCCTACTTTTTCTAAAACCGTATGAACATTTAGCCTATGTGGTGAATGCTGTCGTCCGCAATTACGTGGTCTTAGCACCTGAATATCTCGGAATTACTGCACCAGCTTCAACTTACCGTATTTGCCCAAAATCAGTAAAAAAATGAAGTCAACAGGGAACGCATGGGGAATGCAATCATGAATTTAAATCTGAGCAAAAGTAAGAAGCACACCAGCCCATGAAAGTACAAGAGAATTCTCACATAGACACAGATACACGCGACTAAAATTGGTAATTAGCTGTGGATTAATGAATCCGTGAAATCTAAATATAATTTATAAACGATGTGTTTCAGTGCTTTGTCAAATTCTTCAGGCAGTATCATATCTCCCATTTCATCTTCATCTACGTCCTCTTCCATTTCCATAATATTGCCCTCAAGTACATTGCCCTTGTATAGACTCTTTATATACTCCTTACACCTTTCTGCTTTCCCTTCTTCGCTTTTAACTGATTTTCCATCTTTGCTCTTGATATTCATGCAGGTGGTTCTTTTTTCTCCAAAAAGACTCTTTTAATTTTCCTGTGGGCAGTACCTTTCTTACACCTAGTGATATGTTCCTCAACATCCTTAAGTTTAATCTATAGCCACCCTTGCTTAGCCATTTTGCTCTTCATGTCGATCTCTTTATGAGACGTTTTCATTCCTTTTCGCTTGCTTCATTTAATGCATTTTTGTATTTTATCCTTTCATCAGTTAAATTCAATATCTCTTCTATTATCCAAGGATTTCCACTAGCCCTCGTCTTTTTATCTATTTGATCCTCTGCTGTCTTCACTATTGCACCTCTCAATGGTACCCATTCTTCTTCTACTACATTTCTTTCCCCTGTAATTGTCAATCGTTCCCTAATGCTCTCTCTGAAACTCTCTACAATCTCTGGTCCTTTCAGTTTATTCAGGTCCCATCCCCTTGAATTCCTACCTTTTTGCAGTTTCTTCAGTTTTAATTTACAGTTCATAACCAACAAATTGTGGTCAGAGTCCACATCTGCCCCTGGAAATCTCTTGCAATTTAAAACCTAGTTCCTAAATCTCTGTCTTACCATTATATAATCTATCTGAAATCTTCAGTGTCTCCAGTCCTCTTCCACGTAGACAACCTTCTTTCATGATTCTTAAGCCAAGTGTTTGCTATGATTAAGTTATGCTCTGCGCAAAGTTCTAGCAGGTTGTTTCCTCTTTCATTCCTTACTCCCAGTCCATATTCACCTATTACTTTTCCTTCTCTTCCTTTCCCTTGTATTGAATTCCAGTCACCCATGACTATTAAATTTTCGTCACCCTTAACTATGTGAATAATTTTCTTTATCTCTTCTCTAATCTCTTCATCATCTGCGGAGCTAGTTGGCATATTAACTTGTACTACTGTGGTAGGCGTGGGCTTCGTGTCTATCTTGGCTATAATAAAGCGTTCACTACGCTGTTCGTAGTAGGTGATCCGTGCTCCTATTTTCCTATTCATTATTAAACCTTCTCCTGCATTACCCCTATTTGATTCTGTATTTATAACCCGGTATTCGCCTGACCACAAGTCTTGTTCCTCCTGCCATCGTACTTCGCTAATTCACACTGTATTTAACTCTACCCTACCTGTTTCACTTTTTAAATTTTCTAGCCTCCCTGCCCGATCAAGGGATCTGACATTCTACGCCCCAATCCGTAGAACGCCACTTTTGTTTCTCTTGATAATGACGTCCTCCTGAGTAGTCCCCGCCCCGAGATCTGAATGGGGGACTATTTAACCTCCGGAATATTTTACCCAAGAGGACCCATCATCATTTAACTCGTTTAACCATAAGGTAAAGCTGCATGCCCTAGGCAAAAATTACAACTGTAGTTTCCCCTTGCTTTCCGCAGTTCGCAGCACCAGCACAGCACAGCTGTTTTGGTTAGTGTTACAAGGCCAGATCAGTCAATCGTCCAGACTGGCGCCCCTGCAACTACTGAAAAGTCTGCTGCCCCACTTCAGGATCCACACGTTTGTCTGGCCTCTCAACAGATACCCCTCCGTTGTGGATGCACCTACGGTAGAGCTGTCTGTTTTGCTGAGGCACGCAATCCTCCCCATCGACGGCAAGCCCTGTGGTTCCAAAAAAGTAAAACTTTTCTTTTCTTCCTATGCCAAAGGCATGGTGTATCTCTAAATTCTCTGTCAAAGTCAAACCGCTACATGCCAATTTGGAGTATCTTTTGATGGTTGCGCTAGAGAATTTATAAACGTAGACCACAGTTGCGGGAAGAACACTGGTGATCGTTCACCAAAAAAACATGCCTGACCGATCAGAATAGTTAGCCGCGAATTGAATGACAAATATCAAAGTTTTGTCCTAGTCATCCTACTCCCCAGACTTTGTCGCATGTGTCTTACCTGTGTATATAGCCCATTTAGAAACAATACAATGTTGATATAAAGCATAGAAACCACAGCGCGATGCTGAAAGGTCTAGACACAACTGCCGTCTCTACTACATGATTAAAGCTACCGAAGGGATTTACTATTTAATTACACTTCTGATTTGAAAAAAAAATGGTCGTGAGATTCGGACCCTCAGTGCTTTGTTACAACAAAAATTTTAAGTATATTTGATTATAGAATTTTAATTTTACGTGCACAAAATGGGGCACTGAAATTAGCAGGAACTTGCTGACTACTGTATGATTGAAATAGGTATGATGTATGACGGATTAAGCGGTTATAATATGGTATAATAATAATAATAATAATAATAATAATAATAACTGTCCGACCACGGTAGCTGAGTGGTCAGCGCGACTGAATGTCAATCCTAAGCGCCGGGTTTGTATTCCCGCTCAGAGACTGCGTGTTGTGTTGTCCTAGTCATCACCTTTTCATCACCACTGACGAAGAAGTCGCTGAAGCGGCGTCAAACCGAAAGACTATGCGCCCGGCGAACGATCTACTCGACGGAAGGCCGTAGTCTCACGACATAATAATAACTGTAAACGCTCACACACCCGTAGTCTCACGACATAATAATAACTGTAAACGCTCACACACCCATTCACACAAGTTACGTTTACACCAAGTGTTTGGTGGAGGCGGACACAAAACACGACATGGCTTTTCATCGGATCATATTCGATGAAAGAAAGTGCTCCACACAGCTCTTTTCATCTTCTCTAAATTATCACAGTTATCTCTAATGGCCTTCCCTTAATGTTCCTGTAATTCATCAATTACGTAGTCCGTTAGTCTTCCAGCACATGTTAGTGTCTTGTCATCAGACAGTTTCGTGTTATCCAGCTTGGTCTTTCGGTTTATTCGTAATGGCAACTTCTCAGGCGTAGCAGTAGGCACAAAACAAAGCAATTCACAGCCTTCAAAACTGTGTAGTTCCCAAGATATGACTGCTCAACTGTGGCAGTATTTGCGTAGCCACGAAATTCGCCAGACACACGTCAACATTCATAATATTATTTGAAGGTCTCACAATTGCCTGATTTTAATATATTATATACCAAAATGTTCCGGGAAGTCCAAAGTACATTAGGTAGTAGAAAAAATAAAATGTCAAATTTCAACGAATTTCATGTACAATGTCAATTTAATGCATTAACAAAATGTTTATATATTTGTTTTATTTCATATTACACACACTAGTTTTTTTAAGTTACTTGAGCTTTTAAGGAAATGTATCACAGAAGTAATAAGAAATAAAATAACTACTATGTACAGACCACAAATCATGGAAACCTTTGCACAACGAGTACTCCACATCACAAACAGATGGCACTGCTTGTAGCGTTTACAGCATATTTGCGTATACATCGAGATAGTTCAAACCAAACTGACGAATGAAAAGAACAAAATTATATTGCGCACTTACTTCTTGAACGTTCGTGTGTACCTTAAACGTAAGTCACTGTTTTAATATACTGCGTCATTACACATTACCATATAACGCACCATGTTGTTGTTGTTGTGGTCTTCAGACCTGAGACTGCTTTGATGCAGCTCTACATGCTACTCTATCCTGCGCAAGCTTCTTCATCTCCCAGTACCTACTGCAACCTACATCCTTCTGAATCTGCTTGGTGTATTCATCTCTTGGTCCCCCTCTACGATTTTTACCCTCCACACTGCCCTCGAATACTAAATTGGTGATCCCTAGATACCTCAGAACATGTCCTACCATCCGATCCCTTCTTCTGGACAAGTTGTGCCACAAACTCCTCTTCTCACCAACTCTATTCAATACTTCTTCATTAGTTATGTGATCTACCCATATAATCTTCAGCATTCTTCTGTAGCACCACATTTCGAAAGCTTCTATTCTCTTCTTGTCTAAACTACTTATCGTCCACGTTTCACTTCCATACATGGCTACACTCCATACAAATACTCTCCGAAACGACTTCCGGACGCTTAAATCTATACTCGATGTTAACAAATTTCTCTTCTTCAGAAACACTTTGCTTGCCATTGCCAGTATACATTTTATATCCTCTCTACTTCGACCATTATCAGTTATTTTGCTCCCCAAATAGCAAAACTCCTTTACTACTAAAGTGTCTCATTCTCTAATCTAATTCTCTCGGCATCACCCAAGCTAACTCGACTACATTCCATTATGCTCGTTTTGCTTTTGTTGATGTTAATTCTATATCCTCCGTTCAGAACACTGTCCATCCCGTTCAACTGCTCTTCCAAGTCCTTTGCTGTCTCTGGCAGAATTAGAATGTCATCGGCGAACGTTAAAGTTTTTATTTCTTCTCCATGGATTTTAATATCTACTCCGAATTTTTCTTTTGTTTCCTGTACCACTTGCTCAACATACAGATTGAATAACATCGGGGAGAGGCTTCAACCCTGTCTCACTCCATTCTCAACCAATGCTTCCCTTTCATGTCCCTCGACTCTTATAACTGCCATCTGTTTTCTGTACAAATTGTAAATAGCCTTTCGCTCCCTGTATTTTATCCCTGCCACCTTTAGAATTTGGAAGAGAGTATTCCAGTCAACATTGTCAAAAGCTTTCTCTAAGTCTACAAGTGCAAGAAACGTAGGTTTGCCTTTCCTTAATCTTTCTTCTAGGATAAGTCGTAGGGTCAGTATTGCCTCACGTGTTCCGACATTTCTACGGAATCCTAACTGATCTTCCCCGAGGTCGGCTTCTACCAGTTTTTCCATTCGTCTGTTATTTGAAGGCCACACTATTGTCTGATTTTAATGTATTATATACCAAAACGTTCGTGGAAGTCCAAAGTACATTAGGGAGTAGAAAACAGAAAATGCCAAATTTCAAGAAACTTCATGTTGCCTACAATGTCCCCTTAATGTTTGTATATTTGTTTTAGTTCATATTACACACACTAGGTTTTTTTTATGTTATCTGTGCTTTTAGGAAAATGTATAATAGAAGTAATAAGAAATAAAATTACTAGTTTGCAGATGGCTCTGCTTGTAACGTTTACAGCCGGTCTGGGTGGCCGAGTGGTTCTAGGCTCTACAGTCTGGAACCGCGCGAAAGCTACGGTCGCAGGTTCGAGTCCTGCCTCGGGCATGGATGTGTGTGATGGCCTTAGGTTTAAATAGTTCTAAGTTCTAGGGGACTGATGACCTTAGCAGTTAAGTCCCATAGTGCTCAGAGCCATTTTGTAACATTTACAGCATATTTGAGTATACATCGAGATAGTTCAAAGCAAACTGACGAATGACAAGCACAATATTATATTGCGTATTTACGTCTTGAACATGTGTGTGTGTACCTTAAACGTACAGAGTAAGTCATCACACATTACCATAAAATGCACCATGCCAATTACAAAATACTAGTGTATCTTTCTCCAACGATGTCATCTTCCTTCCTTTCCTTATTCGTACGAGAGGAACTCGCGCCGTTCTTGGGTCGGCGGCTGCGGCTGCGGTTGCGGCGCCCCCAGATTTCGCTAAGCCGCGTGACGCGCTGACACAATGCAGGCGGCGGCGCCTCGGCCGTTATCTGTTATTGCGCGCTACAAGTAGCAGTATAGGTTTACGGGGCGCCATTAGCAGCCGCGCGGTCAGCGGGCCCGCCGCGCCGCATAAACAAACCGACAACACGCCGCCTCGGCTCGGCTTACACCGCCGACAGGGCCGCCAATTTACGCGGCTTGAGGAGTCGCAGGCCCCAGCCGTGGCGCCCCTTGGGCTGGCGCCGTAGCGTGGCGTGGCCAACCCGTCCGCCAGCCTTGAGGCCGACCAGACCCCACAGCCAGCGCCGTCCTCTGCAAACAACCACCCTCCGATACCACGGCCACTAGCAGGTGGGTGGCGCGCTGTCGGAATGCGAGGCGATATTTTCACATCTTGCCGGTGAAGCGAGACGGATTGCAGTCCCGCTACATTCAGAGTCTCCGCGATGGCGTAGCTGCAACCACAACGGAGGGGTATCTGTCCAGAGACCAGACTAACTTGTGGTTGGCGCGCCCGGTTGGCCGTGCGGTCTAACGCACAGCTTTCCGGGCGGGAAGGAGCGCCGGTGTCCGGCACGAATCCGCCCGGCGGATTGTTGTCGAGGTCTGGTTTATTTATTTAATCGTGTCAGCAGCATCATACATAAAATCAGAATGATTAACAGATACATATCAATCATATAACAAATACAAAAAGAGTATAAAAGTATACAGATATATAAGCTGGGTCAAGTAGTTTTTATTTTATTTTATGAAGTCTTGGACCAGAATCTGGCCACGTCCAGCGCTTCCGGGTGGCATTCATCAAATCTTTCATGGTGCAGGTGCTTGGGCACAGCACACACTGCGTGAGGTGGGTGGTGGTTTGAGTGTGTCCACAGTGACACAGCGCCGGTTCATTTGAGAGGCCCCATTTGCGCCTATACTCTGTGGATCGTGTGGCACCAGAGCGCAGACTATTGAGAGATTTCCATGTCGTGCATCCTTCCATATGGCCGGGAGGGAGTTCTTCGTTTGGGACTAACCATTCCCCAAGGTGCGCGTTTTCTTCTCGCCACATTGAAGAGTTGCTCAATGTAGAAGAAAATACGATCAGTAATGTTTCAGACTTCGAGGTACAATGGGATAGGAACGATGATGGAAAAAGGATCACATTTGAGGAAGTGGAGAAAATGGTCAATAGATTTGCAGTGCAATAAAGCAGCTGGGGGTGGATGAAATTAAGTCGGAACTCATCAAATACAGTGGAATGTCAGGTCTTAAATGGCTACACAGGATAACTGAATTGGCCTGGGAGTCGGGACAGGTTCCATCAGACTTGACAAAATCAGTAATCACACCAATCTTTAAACATGGAAACAGAAAAGATTGTAACAACTACAGAGGTATCTCTTTCATCAGCAGATTGTAGCGCAGTCGTTAGGCATTTGTACAGGTTAGTTGATACATTCTTTGCGTGTTCCGCTTGCGTTATCTAGGCACCGACTCGTGTTTCAGTAACTGTTGTTAAACATCGATTAGAATGGACAGGGACTGCGATTGCTGTGTTCGGATGAGGGCTGACTTGGCATCCCTTCGCTCACAGCTGCAATCGGCGCTGACTTCGGTCGCGCAGCTTGAGGCTGTTGCCAATGGGCACCACTGTGGGGAGCCGGACTCGGGTATCACGGGGATGTCAACCTCATCCCGTCTGTCCCCAGATCGGTCTACCGCTGTGGTTGCGCCGGTTGCTGCCCGCAGTGGGGCTGAGCCCTCGCCTGTGGTTGATTGGGAGGTCGTTCCAAGGCGTGGCAGGCAGCGAAAGGCGTCCCCGGAAGCTGACCAGAAAGCCTACCCGGTGCGTCTGACAAACCGGTTTCAGGCACTGTCTCTGGCTGAGCCAGATGCAGCTGCCTGCCCTGTTTCAGAGGATCATTCTCAGCCTTCAAGGTCCGGGCAATCGCAGAGGTTGGGCTTACTGGTAGTTGGGAGCTCCAATGTTAGGCGCGTAATGGGGCCCCTTAGGGATATGGCGGCTAAGGAGGGGAAGAAATCCAGTGTGCACTCCGTGTGCATTCCGGGAGGAGTCATTCCTGATGTCGAAAGGGTCCTTCCGGATGCCATGAAGAGCACAGGGTGCAGCCAGCTGCAGGTGGTGGCACATGTCGGCACTAATGACGTGTGTCGCTTTGGATCTGAGGAAATTCTCTCTGGATTCCAGCGGCTATCTGATTTGGTGAAGGCTGCCGGTCTTGCTTACGAGATGAAGGCAGAGCTCACCATCTGCAGCATCGTTGACAGAACCGACTGCGGACCTTTGGTGCAGAGCCGGGTGGAGGGTCTGAATCAGAGGCTCAGACGGTTTTGCGACCGTATTGGCTGCAGATTCCTTGACTTGCGCCATAGGGTGGTGGGGTTTCGGGTTCCGCTGAATAGGTCAGGAGTTCACTACACTCAGCTGGCGGCTACACGGGTAGCGGAGGCTGTGTGGCGTGGACTGGGCGGTTTTTTAGGTTAGAAGGCCTCGGGAAAGTGCGGGATGGGCTGCAATGTCAAAGGGTGCTTGGCAATTACAGGACGTGCTTGGATCAAGGAACAGTCGGAATTATAGTTGTAAATTGTTGTAGTTGCGCTGGAAAAGTCCCTGAGCTTCAAGCGCTAATAGAAAGCACAGAAGCTGATATCGTTATAGGTACAGAAAGCTGGCTAAAGCCTGAAATAAGTTCTGCAGAAATTTTTACGAAGTCTCAGACGGTGTTCAGGAAAGATAGATTAGGCAGAATTGGTGGTGGAGTGTTGGTGTCTGTCAGTAGTGGTTTATCTTGTAGTGAAGTCGAAGTAGATACTCTGTGCGAATTGGTGTGGGTGGAGGTTATACTTAACAGCCGAATTAAGTTAATAATTGGCTCCTTCTACCGACCCCCAGACTCCGATGATACAGTTGCGGAACAGTTCAGAGAAAGTTTGAGTCTCGTAACAAATAAATACCCCACTCATACGGTTATAGTTGGTGGGGACTTCAACCTACCCTCGGTATGTTGGCAAAAATACTTGTTCAAAACCGGTGGTAGGCACAAAACGTCTTCCGAGATTGTCCTAAATGCATTCTCCGAAAATTATTTAGAGCAGTTAGTCCACGAACCCACGCGAATTGTAAATGGTTGCGAAAACACACTTGACCTCTTGGCCACAAACAATCCAGAGCTGATAGAGAGCATCATGACTGATACAGGGATTAGTGATCACAAGGTCATTGTAGCTAGGCTCAATACCATTTCTTCCAAATCCATCAGAAACAAACGCAAAATAATTTTATTTAAAAAAGCGGATAAAGTACCACTAGAAGCCTTCCTAAAAGACAATTTCCATTCCTTCCGAACTGACTATGCGAATGTAGACGAGATGTGGCTCAAATTCAAAGATATAGTAGCAACAGCAATTGAGATATTCATACCTCATAAATTGGTAAGAGATGGAACGGATCCCCCGTGGTACACAAAAAAGGTCCGAACGCTGTTGCAGAGGCAACGGAAAAAGCATGCGAAGTTCAGAAGAACGCGAAATCCTGAAGATGGGCTAAAATTTACAGACGCGCGAAATTTGGCACGTACTTCGATGCGAGATGCCTTTAATAGGTTCCACAACGAAACATTGTCTCGAAATTTGGTAGAAAATCCGAAGAAATTCTGGTCGTATGTAAAGTACACAAGCGGCAAGACGCAGTCAATACCTTCGCTGCGCAGTGCCGATGGTACTGTTATCGACGACTGCGCCGCTAAAGCGGAGTTATTGAACGCAGTTTTCCGAAATTCCTTCACCAGGGAAGACGAATGGAATATTCCAGAATTTGAAACACGAACATCTGCTAGCATGAGTTTCTTAGAAGTAGATACCTTAGGGGTTGCGAAGCAACTCAAATCGCTTGATACGGGCAAGTCTTCAGGTCCAGATTGTATACCGATTAGGTTCCTTTCAGATTACGCTGATACTATAGCTCCCTACTTAGCACTCATATACAACCGCTCGCTCACCGATAGATCTGTACCTACAGATTGGAAAATTGCGCAGGTCGCACCAGAGTTCAAGAAGGGTAGTAGGAGTAATCCATTTAACTACAGACCTATATCATTGACGTCGGTTTGCAGTAGGGTTTTGGAGCATATACTGTATTCAAACATTATGAATCACCTCGAAGGGAACGATCTATTGATACGTAATCAGCATGGCTTCAGAAAACATCGCTCTTGTGCAACGCAGCTAGCTCTTTATTCGCACGAAGTAATGGCCGCTATCGACAGGGGATCTCAAGTTGATTCCGTATTTCTAGATTTCCGGAAAGCTTTTGACACCGTTCCTCACAAGCGACTTCTAATCAAGCTGCGGAGCTATGGGGTATCGTCTCAGTTGTGCGACTGGATTCGTGATTTCCTGTCAGGAAGGTCGCAGTTCGTAGTAATAGACGGCAAATCATCGAGTAAAACTGAAGTGATATCAGGTGTTCCCCAGGGAAGCGTCCTGGGACCTCTACTGTTCCTGATCTATATAAATGACCTGGGTGACAATCTGAGCAGTTCTCTTAGGTTGTTCGCAGATGATGCTGTAATTTACCGTCTAGTAAGGTCATCCGAAGACCAGTATCAGCTGCAAAGCGATTTAGAAAAGATTGCTGTATGGTGTGTCAGGTGGCAGTTGACGCTAAATAACGAAAAGTGTGAGATGATCCACATGAGTTCCAAAAGAAATCCGTTGGAATTCGATTACTCGATAAATAGTACAATTCTCAAGGCTGTCAATTCAACTAAGTACCTGGGTGTTAAAATTACAAACAACTTTAGTTGGAAGGACCACATAGATAATATTGTCGGGAAGGCGAGCCAAAGGTTGCGTTTCATTGGCAGGACACTTAGAAGATGCAACAAGTCCACTAAAGAGACAGCTTACACTACACTCGTTCGTCCTCTGTTAGAATATTGCTGCGCGGTGTGGGATCCTTACCAGGTGGGATTGACGGAGGACATCGAGAGGGTGCAAAGAAGGGCAGCTCGTTTTGTATTATCGCGTTATAGGGGAGAGAGTGTGGCAGATATGATACACGAGTTGGGATGGAAGTCATTACAGCATAGACGTTTTTCGTCGCGGCGAGACCTTTTTACGAAATTTCAGTCACCAACTTTCTCTTCCGAATGCGAAAATATTTTGTTGAGCCCAACCTACATAGGTAGGAATGATCATCAAAATAAAATAAGAGAAATCAGAGCTCGAACAGAAAGGTTTAGGTGTTCGTTTTTCCCGCTCGCTGTTCGGGAGTGGAATAGTAGAGAGATAGTATGATTGTGGTTCGATGAACCCTCTGCCAAGCACTTAAATGTGAATTGCAGAGTAGTCATGTAGATGTAGATGTAGATGTTGTGGGTAAAATATTCTCAGGTTTTGTTGAAAGGAAAGTGCGAGTATTAGTTGAGGACCAATTAGATGAAAATCAGTGTGGTTTTAGGTCTCTTAGAAGTTGTCAGGACCAGATCTTTAGCTTACGGCAAATAATGGAGCAGTGTTATGAGTGGAACACGGAATTGTATCCATGCTTTATAGATCTAGAAAAGGCATATACCGGGTTCCTAGGAGGAAGTTATTGTCTGTTCTACGAGATTATGGAATAGGAGGCAAACTTTTGCAAGCAATTAAAGGTCTTTACATGGATAGTCAGGCAGCAGTTAGAGTAGTTTCAGGGGTAAGACAAGGCTGCAACTTGTCTCCACTGTTGTTCATTTTATGTATGAATCATATGTTGAAAACAATAGACTGGCTGGGTGAGATTAAGATATGTGAACACAAAATAAGCAGTCTCGCATATGCGGATGACTTAGTTGTGATGGCAGATTCGATTGAAAGTTTGCAAAGTAATATTTCAGAGCTAGATCAGAAATGTGAGGACTATGGTATGAAGATTACCATCTCCAAAACGAAAGTAATGTCAGTGGGAAAGAAATATAAACGGATTGAGTGCCAAATAGGAGGAACAAAGTTAGAACAGGTGGACAGTTTCAAGTACTTAGGATGCATATTCTCACAGGATGGCAACATAGTGAAAGAACTGGAAGCGAGGTGTAGCAAAGCTAATGCAGTGAGGGCTCAGCTACCATCTACTCTCTTTTGCAAGAAGGAAGTCAGTACCAAGATTAAGTTATCTGTGCACCGCTCAATCTTTCGACCAACTTTGTTGTATGAGTGCGAAAGCTGGGTGGATTCAGGTTACCTTATCAACAAGGCTGAGGTTACGGATATGATAGTAGCTAGGATGATTGCAGGTACTAGTAGATGGGAACAATGGCAGGAGAGTGTCCACAATGAGGAAATCAAAGAAAAACTGGAAATGAACTCTATAGATGTAGCAGTCAGGGCGAAGAGGATTAGATGGTGGGGTCATGTTACATGCATGGGAGAAGCAAGGTTACGCAAGAGACTCATGGGTTCAGCAGTAGAGGGTAGGAGGAGTCGGGGCAGACCAAGGAGAAGGTACCTGGATTCGGTTAAGAATGATTTTGATGTAATAGGTTTGACATCAGAAGAGGCACAAATGATAGCACTGAATAGGAGATCATGGAGGAATTTTATAAGGGGGACTATGCTCCAGACTGAACGCTGAAAGGCATAATCAGTCTTAAAAGATGCCGATGATGACATTGCCAGCCTCACTTGTTGCGGTGTCCCGACGATGTTTTCTGCTGTGTGCAGGAAGCTTTTTCTAGATTTTAGTCGACGGCGGGCTCGCTGTTGTTCGTACAGCGGGTGGGCAGGTGAGGTCAACGCCTTTGTCTTTTCCTTCCTGACCGCTTCTTTCCTTCTAATATCTGGTGGGGCCACGCCTGCCAGGCAGTACAATTTATCAGTCGGGGTTGGTCTGAGACAGCCTATAATGATGCGGCAGGCTTCATTAAGCAGTATGTCCACTTGCTTGGCGTGGCTAGAATTGTACCACACTGGGCACGCGTACTCCACTGTTGAACAGCGCAAAGCAAGAGCTGTGGTTCTCACTATTCCAGGCTGTGCCCCCCATGTACTGCCCGTTAGTTTGTGCACAATGTTGTTTCTCGCGGCTACTTTGTGTTTAGTGTTCATGCAGTGCTTTTCATGGGTGAGTGCTCTATCCAAGGTGACGCCTAAGTATTTTGGTGTTTCGCAATGCTCCAGGGGCACTCCTTCCCAGTTCAGTTGTAGTCTTCTTGCAGATTGTCTGTTCTTTAGGTGGAAGGCGCAGGTTTGGATTTTACCTGGGTTGGGTTTGAGATGGTTCCCCTTATAGTAGATGGCAAGCTGTTCGAGGGCTTCTGACAGATTCTGTTCAACAGTTTCAAAGCTGTCTGCTTGAGCGGTAATGGCGCAATCATCTGCATATATGAAGCTTTCGGTGCCTTGGGGGAGGGGCTGGTCATTAGTATATATATTAAAAAGTGTTGGAGCCAGTACGCTTCCTTGGGGGAGGCCATTTTTCTGTATCCTCCACCGGCTTCTCTGTCCCTGAAAATCCACGAAGAATCTTCGATTCTGGAGTAAGTTTCCAATCAGTAAGGTTAGTCTGTAGTCCCTACTCCGGTGAGCCGGCCAGTCTGTGGATGGTTTTTAGGCGGTTTTCCATCGGCCTCGGTGAATGCGGGCTGGTTCCCGTTATTCCGCCTCAGTTACACTATGTCGGCGATTGCTGCGCAAACAAGTTCTCCATGTACACGTACACCACCATTACTCTGCCACGCAAACATATGTGAGAGACGTTCCCTGGGGGGGGGGGGGGGGGGGGGGGGGGTCCTAACGGGGGCCGAACCGCACAATAACCCTGGGATTGGTGTGGGGCGACGGAGGTGTGAAGTGGACTGCGATAGTCGTCGTGGGGTTGTGGAACACTGCGGCTGCGGCCGGGACGGAGCCTTCTCCGTCGTTTCTAGGTCCCCGGTTCACATGACATAACATAGCATACCTTGTAGCTCCTGAAGAGCGCAGCAGCCTTTTCAGTAGTTGCGAGATCAGATATGGGCAACCATCCTTCTCGTGACGTGTTTCAACCCGGCTCCCGGAAGAAATAAGACAGAATAAAGGCAGTTTCACACTGCCGTCCCGCCACTTCACGTCACGCCACGTCACGTCACAGTACCGTCAAGGTTTCTCAGAAAGGAAGTGTTGACGGCTGACGTCATCCGTTGTTGACCACGTGACCCCCCAAGCTCACTCCCTTCCGATACACGGCCAAGCGCACTTCTCCATGTTTCATTTCATCTTCATTTTCGTGGCTGACATCAATTACTCGCTATTTTTGTTATTTATTATAAACCAATAGCAGTCATTTCTTAAAATGAAAGGATAAATTTCTAACAATCAGAATATTAACTTTCTCACTTCCAGTAT
Source organism: Schistocerca gregaria (assembly GCF_023897955.1). Taxonomy (NCBI): domain Eukaryota; kingdom Metazoa; phylum Arthropoda; class Insecta; order Orthoptera; family Acrididae; genus Schistocerca; species Schistocerca gregaria. The sequence goes on along the minus strand of NC_064920.1, from coordinate 1,014,766,673 downwards.
TTAAGTTGTTTCACAAAACCTTTCTGGTAAAATTTCAAAATTCATTGGAATCACACAACAGGTTTTTATCAGCAACACAGTATCGTTTATACTTAAGACAATGTTGTTTAGTACTTCATTAGTAACGTTGTTTGTATGAATGGGTGATGATTCTTTACAGTCATGATTATTATTGCTATTATTGTTATTATCATTATTATACCACATTATCGCTGCGTAATCCATCATACATCATACCTATGCCAATCTGTCAGTAATCAGCAAGTTTTTCTTTCTTTCTAATTTCAGTTTCTCATTTTCTGCACGTAAAATCAAAATTCTATAATCACGTGTACTTTAAATTTTTGTTGTAACAAAGCATTGAGGGTCCGAGTCTCACGCCATTTTTTTGAAATCAGAAGTGTAATTAAATAGTAAATCCCTTCGCCAGTTCAGACAGCAGTAGTGTACAGACCTGTCAGCACGCGCTTTGGTTTCTCTGCTTTGTAGCAACATTATATTGTTTCTAAATGGCCTATATCCACAGGTAAGTCACATGCGACAAAGTCTGGGGAGTAAGATGGCTAGGACAGTCCTGTGATACTTGCCACTCAATTCGCGGTATAACTAATCTGTCGGGCAGGCATGTTTCTACGGTGAACGAAACACCAGTGCTCTTGCCGCAACTGTGGTCTCTTCCACAAATTTTCTAATGTAACCACGTTTAAAAAGTGGATTTTTATGCGCACCAGAACAGTATTTAATATTGTACAGTGAAATGCTTTGCAATATGGCTGTAATTTGAAGTGAAAAAATGTACTGTGGACATAATTAAATTGATTAGTAAGTGGGATTTATTTGCACGTTGTCAGGCATTTGTCATGTTTCATAAATAAATGGACTGAAACCTTAGACACTGCAACAGTGTTAAAATGCTTTTTTTTGTGAAGTGTACATCAAGTAATGTATTAGAGTTGTTTGCTTAAATACGTGTTTGTGGTAGGCTTATTTATTGTTAAGCAGCTCTCTGAATTGTATGTGAAACAATTTTGAAAGCGTCAATGGTCAATGTTTGTGCGGTTTCACTTGCTAACCCCAGCACAAGTAGTGTAGTTGAACCATTAAAAGCCAAATACAAGACGTAAAGAAAAGCTATAAGTGTTGAAGGGAAAAATATCGAGGAAAAAGATATGGCTATTGCACAAAAAATTTTCATGGGATGTGATTGCAGCTCGTAACACTGTGCTCCTTTTAGAATTCTGGGTGCAATCTGACGTAACAAATGAAAAAAAAGCTGATGTTTCGGTCTACTGAAATATTTATAAAGTGCAAATTCCTCTACCTTGAGCTCCTTGCACAGTGCATAAAATTCCCCTTCTGTATCACGCAATGATATTTTTTAGATTCGCACTTTTTTGCATTGTTTTGCAATTCTCTCATCCTTTTCTAATATACAAATTATCACCTCAATCTGCAAACCAGTTAAGTCCGCGGTCATTTTCGTATAAATATGGGCTCCAGCATCCAAGTGTAGAAGCAACCGGGTTGTATACGTCCACTTCTTGCGAAAAAACAGTTGAAAATCATCTTACGGAGATCACAGTTCCTGCGTAAGAACAGTCGAGGACAGCAATGCGAATTGATAGTACGTTACTTGAACTGACTTGTACCGTCACGTAATGGAGAGTGTCAATACACTCTATCGTGACGTGACTTTTTTTTTTTTTAATATTTCATTCCGCCTCTGAAGACATGGTGGGCTGCATAGAGGATAGCTCTTTTCAACTAATTAATGCTGTTGTGACACCACGATCTCGACGGCCATATTGAATCGGCCTTAAGGCGCTCGCGGGGTACGCCGCCCGGGACGCATTTTCGAATATTTCCGCCGACGATCGCATCGCCTCAGGTTCGCAAGTCAGGACACAGATCAGTGAAAGTCTTGCTTATTCCGCGAATGCCCAAAGCCATTTTACCGCAGGTGGATTGGAAAAACAAAGAGAAACACGTTTCTAGTTTAATTTATGATGAGCCGGCCGCGGTGGTCTAGCGGTTCAGGCGCTCAGTCGGGAACCGCGGGACTGCTACGGTCGCAGGTTCGAATCCTGCCTCGGGCATTGATGTGTGTGATGTCCTTAGGTCAGTTAGGTTTAAGTAGTTCTGAGTTCTGGGAGACTGATGAGCACAGATGTTAAGTCCCGTAGTGCTCAGAGCCATTTGAACCATTTGTAATTTATGATGAATTAGCTGCAGTCAGTTGCTTTTATAGGTGTTTATTTTTACTTGATGGCATTTCCAGTCGTCTGACGTCCCATCTTCAGCTGTTTACGTTTACTTACGTGTCGTGAACGTTATTTCGTTAATACTGGCGTTGCAGGATTTTGGAACAGTAACTTTTAAGACAGCTATTGAGAAACGTCGAATTAAAGAAACAATGTTCAAGACGGGCAAATAAATGTAAGAAACTGAAGATCGTAATCTCAAAAACGTGCGTTTTGAAGCGTAATTAGTGGGTGTGGCTTGTCGGGAGATGGGTGCCAAGCTTATCAGTGCATTCCCCGATCAACATAACGTCACGGACATTTTAGGTTTGACTTTACGCGCTAGGGTCTCTACTGTCAAGTCACTTGACGAGACAGTGCACGACCGTAAGTAAGCACGTGAAGGGGGTCGCAGGTTACCAATGGTTGCTCAAAAATGTTCAAATGGATATACCACTATTGGACTAAACATCTAAGGTCATCAGTCCCCTACACTTAGAACTACGTAATCCGAACTAACCTAAGGACATCACACACATCCATGCCCGAGGCACGGTTCGAACCTGCGACCGTAGTAGACCCGTGGTTCAGGACTGAAGCGCCCAGAACCGGTCGACCACAACGGCCGGCCCAGTGGTTGCCCATCTCTGATCTACAGGATTGACTGGTCTGGCCTGGTAACGTGATCCAACGTCACCTTGCTTTCTTGGTATTGTGAATTGTTGAAAGCAGTGGGAAACTATAGCTGATATTTTTCCCAAGGACATGCAGCTCTAGTATATGGATATATGACGATGACATCCTCTTGTGTGAAATACACCGGAGGTAAAATATTCCCTCATTCGGATCTCCGGGTGGTGACAGACCAACAGGATGATGTAATCAAAATACAAAAACACCGTTGGATCGTGATTGTGCCGCTACTTCTCACTCAAGTAGTTCCTCAAATGTTCAAATGTGGTTGAATTCCTAACGGATCAAACTGCTGAGGTCATCGGTCCCTAGCTTACACATTACTATCTTACGCTAAGAACAACACACACACACACACACACACACACACACCCATGCCCGAGGGCTGATTCGAACCTCCGGCGAGAGGGGCCGCGCAATCCGTGAAATGGCGCCTTAAAGCGCGCGGCCACTTCGCGCGGCAGTAGCTCCTCAAGTGACCTCACAATGGCTGAGTGCATCCCACTTACCAACAGCACTCGGGAGGCCCTATCGGTGCCTAATGCAAGAGCTAGTAAAGTGGGGTGGCAGGAAGATGATGACTTCTGGTTAGTGAGTCTTGGGTTATAAATGCGAAGTGAAAGAGGGGTAACGCAGTAGCAGGTGTAATAATGAATAGTAATGTAGGAATGTGAGTAAGATACAGTGTATAGCATAATAACCTCACGTCCAGCATCACTACCTTGTGTGGTTTGGGCTCTTGAAGAAGTATGGGCTGCCATTCCTCCACAGACATTTAGACAGCTCGTTGAAAGTGACCCCAGCAGATGTCTAGCCGTTATAAAGGCGAAAGGTGGAGATGCCTAAATTAATTTCCACTAAATATCATGCTTAGGCGATGCTCAACAACATGTAAAAATTTAAAAAAATGCATAACACTGTGCTGTTTGTAGTAATGTTATTTTATTTCGCTACTGGTTTCGGTTCTGAGCCATCATCAAGGACAGGAAAATTAGCACAGATGTATCACATGTCATACATGTTTTAAAATAAATTATCACAGGAAACTACAATTGCCAAGGTAATACAAAATCGAAAATTGTATCAATTGTTGCTCGTTGTTTATGGTATCTGGGCGGCCGTCACAAGGCATCTGTTAAAGTTAATCGTTGATTCTTTGACTCAGTTTTTTTATTACAGAGAGCATGCAGCCCTCTGACCGAACACGCTGAGCTACCGTGTCGGCAATCTCATTTTGTTCGCTTTCGTTCGTTATATCTGCTCGGGGCGGACGTCGTAAGACAGCCGTTCTTTTGGTTCGTTGTTGATCGGTGAACTCAGTTTTTTAATTACACAGGGCAGCTAATCCTCTGACCGAACACGTTGAGCTACCGTGCCGGCACCGTCTGAACTACCAAAGCACGATACAGTTTTAATCTGCCAGGAAGCTTCATTTCAGCGCACACTCCGCTGCAGAGTGAAAATCACATTCTGGAAACATCGCCCAGGCTGTGGCTCAGCCATGTCTCCGTAATATCCTTTCTTTCAGGAGTGCTAGTTCTGCAAGGTTCGCAGGAGAGCTTCTGTTGAGTTTGGAAGGCAGGAGACGAGGTACTGGAAGAACTGAAGCTGTGAGGACGGGGCGTGAGTCGTGCTTGGGTAGCTCAGATGGTAGAGCACTTGCCCGCGAAAGGCAAAGGTCCCAAGGTCGAATTTCGGTCTGGCATACAGTTTTAATCTACCAGGAAGTTTCATGTTAACATTTGTTACAATTTATCTTTTATATTATCTTGACAATCATGGCTTCCTGTGATAACTTATTTTAAAGCCTTTATGACATGTGATACATCTGTGATAATTTTCCTGCCGTTGACTATGGTTCAGAAACGAAAGCGTTAGCAAAATTAAAATAAGATTATTACAGACGGCATAGTGTTATGCACTTTTTAAAATAATATCCAGTATTACATGTCCGGATATTTGTGATCAGATAATGTATATGGTACCCCAGTCCAAATTTGTCTACTCGTTCTGAATTTTTTCCGGTAATTCTGCTTATACTTTTTTTTGTGAGCGACATATTTTGAATTTCTGGAAACATTACATAATTTCTCGTTGTTATTTTGTCTTAAAACCAAGTAAGCTTAAAAAAATTCCTATCAACGGGAACCAGTGTTATACGATGTTAAAAATGACACCGTTTCACGGCACAGTTTCAGCAGCTCAGTTTCATCATTAATATTTCATTTTGTGGATACTATTACTTACCTGCCTGTCTCTGTACTTCGTCCTTATATCCTCACATATCTTAACAGCTAAGCGGATTTTACATCTGTAAGGAAATCTTTCGGTTCGTAAATGTTTCTTGGCTATCTAAAGTACTCCTTTCATTACCTTCTCTGACACATAAATCATCGTCGCGCTGCACCAGTTGAGTTTCATGTGTATTTTATTCTATGTTAGTACAGTAAAAAATGTGATAATATGATTATCTTATAGTTACCACAACCGTACGATATCAAAATGGTTTTCTGGAAGTCCAACGTTGCGGCTCCTGTATCATAGATTTTGGACACCTGAGAGAATATCTTGTAGATCCTACATTCCCATAAAGCATTCACTTTCGAAGGTATGCAACTGGCTCTTTCCTCAGCCATTGCTCTGCCAAGCTATGACTTGATAACTGATTTACCTTCAATCGCACATCAACGTCTTTCCCTTCTGATGTCACAATACTGCATTGCTTGTCTCTTCCTATTGTTTTTGCTCAGCTCTTGAATAGCGTTTTATCCATAACGTTACACAGTCCATCAGTATTTCTCAGTTTCCAAAATTTTCTTTAAACATCCCATGGAGATCATTAGCACTTTCTTACAAAAACTTAATTATCATTATCTACGCAACTCGCTCTTGACCGATCTGTTCCTTGTATCCTTGCATTTGTGTTGATTTCGTTTGTAAATAACTTTTATTGTTAATTTCCTTCTTTCAGTAATAAGCGAATTAGTTTTTAAGTTTCCTTGACTTGCGTATTTTGGCCTTCTTTATGCTAGCACTTCTATGACTATTCTTAAATTTCCCTCTTTTAGTAAATCCTGTCATTAAAGATACAATGCAGTAACTACTTAGAAGGGAGCAGCAACTTATTGGCCGTTTTGGGCTCCTTCGGGTGAGACTTTTGAAAGGAGTCTCTTTTCTTTCCTTTCAGATTACTTCACTTCCTTTCATCACACTCACGTAATTTTTTTGTTATTCTCTCTCTTTGCATTATTTCGATATCTATGGCAGCAAGGCTTCGACCTTGGAAGTGACACAAAGTGGCAAGGCAACATTTGGTCCGTTTTTACCAGCCACATAGTGAATTTTTCCCTAATTCTAGCATCTTTCCTAGGTCTGCCTACATCGAACAGTGAGCAGACTCATGGTCCTCTACCGAAATGGAAATATCTTGCGAAGTATTAATGCGCTCCGCTTATTAATTTCCGATTGTCACTGTTGTTTCCTAAATTTATTCAGTATCATGACCAAGTGTTTTATCTCAGCAACATTGGTAAAACCTGCCATCAGCAGCACATATGGTAAAATCTATGCCAGAGGTAGATGACACACCGTCAGCAAGGCAACAATCAACAAATCCTTCTCACTCACGTATTAATTGCTTAGGCGTTATCGTCGTTTTATGGACGACAAGATAAGTTACTAAATACTGTTATCTCTTACTTATCAAGTGTCCGAAATTTCAAGATCTACAGGTGCAAAAAAAAAAGAAAAAGAAAAGGAGAGAGCCGTTGACCTTGTGGGAGGAACATCCTTTAAAGAATATTACCGACTCATAGAAGATGATTTGTTGAGACTGCTAATTGTATTGAGTGATGACGACAAAAGTAAATGTTAAAACACTCCCTTATTAACCTACCGTTATTAACTAGTGGATTATAGCTAATTAGGATGTCAGGTAGCAATAATCGGTACATACTTCGTTGTTAACACTGTATATATATTGTCTAAACAGCACGAATGAGGCAGTTACTCCCTTCACCTGAAAAAGTAATAACGATTAACTCATCATGGGTCGCCTATTAATATCGCCACACGCCAATATTCTACATTTAGCAGTGAGTGCACAATCCTCACTGCAGTCCAAATCGTGCGTGTCCGGTACGGTTGTCGCGTAATCACGGTGCACAAATGAACTCTTAGACACACCAGGAGATCACTCAATTAGTGCCATTTCCATATTTGCTGGAGGTCAGGCCCAAGGCGTTGGGTGACACAAAAATGGTTCAAATGGCTCTGAGCACTGTGGGACTTAACATCTGAGGTCACCAGTGCCCTAGACTTAGAACTACTTAAACCTTACTAACCTAAGAACATCACACACATCCGTGCCCGAGGCAGGATTCGAACTTGCGACCGTAGCGTCGCGCGGTTCCGAACTGTAGCGCCTAGAATCGCTAGGCCACTTCGGCCGACTGGGTGACACACACAGCCGTTAAACAACTGTAAACGCGGTCGGCCGTCCTGCCGAAACCCAGACTTATTTGTCTGGAATCTCAACACCAAGTACCCTGGCGCACCGAGCGCTTGACTATCGATAGTACCTACTGCGACCTGCATGAGGCAAAGATATATTGTTCTTAATACGTAAGGGGCGGTTGACCCCCTACAGTGTCACGTACAGTTTTCAATTTATTTTCGTTTGGGCCTCTAAAGAACAGGTGAGGCCGTTAGTTAGCTTTCTCTTTAATATATGTTTCATAATTTTCTCCTTTTGTTCTGCTTCCTACGCTAACCTGGTTGGTTGCTTGATTCGGGAGGAGGAGACAAACAGCGAGGTCCTCAGACCCATCGGATTAAGGAAGGATGGAGAAGGAAGCCTCCCGTGCCCTTTCAGAGGAACCATCCCAGCGTTTGCGTGACGCGATTTGGGGAAATCACGGAAAACGTAAATCAGGATGGCCGGACGCAGGTTTCAACCGTCATCATCCATAAGGCGAGTCCAGTTTGCTAACCACTGCCCCAGCTCGTTCCGTTGCCACATAAGATCTTTGATTTATGACAGTATGTCTTGGCACACTCATGTGTGAGAATTCTGCGTTAAACAATATACAGTTCCATCTTTTTCACTTTTGTCCAAATTTCTTTCGGCAAATCGACATCATATTCAACGCGTTTCTTTTTATTATACTACAGAATGTAAGTTGTATGGGGAAAGTAAGTATATACTTACCAGGGAGTCGTTCATGGTGAAGAAAGAACTGAATGCAGACTGAAGTTGTTTGGAAGGCTACGTGAGAGACCACAAAATAATTTAAAATACTACCAAAATTAGTCAATGCTCTGAATATGTGTGAGACTAAAACCTGAATATTAAATTGAGTAAGTGTGAAGTGACGCAGTGCTTATGAGACCGGTCTCGAATTCTGAAGGAAATGGTTACAGATTTTCTGCAGCCATACCTCCCTAAACTCTTGGTTTGCGCAAAACGACATGGGCCGTCTCTCTTTTCCATTCTCGTCTCACTACTCCCATACTTTTAGTGCCCACTCCGCAGCGAGATATTAAACACAGGCATTCCTTTTTTTCATTTTTTGTCATTACTCTAAAAGCACATCACGGCTCAATACAAACAGTCTTTATTTCCAACTTTAATAACAGTGTTAAGGCGTTGGGTGTCCTGAATGACTATCGCGCTTCAGTACTGCAACGATTTCATGTAGGGAACTTACTGTCCGTATGACTTCCGCTAAGAACAAGTCGAAATCATCTCCAGTCTCAATGTTGAGCTTTTAGGTAGGATGGAAATGCTGCATTGTTTCATCGTACGAAACATGTCGAAACGGGGGGGGGGGGATGGTTAGTGAAATCACTATTTTTAAAAAAATGGCTCTGAGCACTACGGGACTTAACATCTATGGTCATCACTCCCCTAGAACTTAGAACTACTTAAACCTAACTAACCTAAGGACACCACACACATCCATGCCCGAGGCAGGATTCGAACCTGCGACCGTAGCAGCCGCGTGGTTCCGGACTGTAGCACCTAGAACGGCTCGGCCACCCCGCTCACCTGGTAAATGGCTGAAAAGTACCGCAATTCTGTAAGGTTGTATCTCCAACATCCCGCTCTATCCTTCAGAAAATGTAATGTATTAAGTCAAATATCCTGAGTCTGTCTTATTGCAATTAAGACGTAAGTGTTCTATAGGAAGAACACTTTAGACGAAATGGAGGCGTCCAGGATCGACTACTGCTCTGCTAAAGAATTCTCACGTATCAACCTCGTGCCGTACTGGTATTGACGAAAGTTACTTTCAAATTGGTCAAATGGCTCTGAGCACTACGGGACTTAACATCTATGGTCATCAGTCCCCTAGAACTTAGAACTACTTAAACCAAACTAATCTAAGGACATCACACACATCCATGCCCGAGGCAGGATTCGAACCTGCGACTATAGCGGTCGCGTGGTTCAAGACAGTAGCGCCTATAACCGCTCGGTCACCGCGCCCGGCAAAGTTACTTTGAAAAAGTTACTAGTATCTACAATGAAACTACACAGGAATCCTAATTAGTTTACGTACAAGTAGGACTTCCTAATTTAAATACAAATAAGAAGCTAACTTATAGTTTGCTTACCACATGTAGTTGCAGTTGGCGCTAAACTGTACATACCGTTGACAGAGCGAATCCATACCTCTACCGATGCTTTTCGTTTACCCTTGTGAATTGTATAAATGCAAAAAAAAATGCGAAAAAGAAGCAAAGCAAACAAAACATTCGTCTTGTTGCGGCGTTTAAAAAGCACTTGTCGAGTAATTCATAAAACATTTTCCACGGTCTATCGTCGCCGAAACACGGCAGCCCTAGCGGCAGTATTTCGTTTTGTCATTTAAATCCAAAACAATAAAAAAAGGGCAAGCCGAAGACATTTCAATATTCTTTTTCCCGTGACGCGCTAACCGCACGGAATAACACGTAAGCCTACCGTTTTAACACGCGCGATCCAAAATTATATATCACTTAGCAGCGATTTAAACTTCCACAGGTCTTTACTTCTCTCTCTCTCTCTCTTTTTTAGCCTGTACTGTAACGGTCCGTCGCTCGTTTTAGTCGCACGTTAGAGGGAGAGAGGGTGGGGTAGAATGGAGAGGGACGATTCCGATTTTATTTTTTTTCCCCAGAAGCACATTCGCGCGAGACCTAGTATTTCAACAAAATATAATTGAATTTCCATAGAATTTTATCGTTTTTACAAGCACCTGCAAATGTTTGAGAGCGCAGAGCGGGGGCGCGGCGACCGCTAGGACGTGTTAATGTGCCGCGGCCAATATTTTACCGGCGTCGTCATCGCCTCCGGCGCCGAATTCGCTGGCGCTCTGCGTCGCTCCGGCCGGACCTCTCCCTCTGGCGCTGTTTCTGTTTCTCTCCGCCGCCGCCCCCATCCCCCCGGGGCGCTCGCACACACGCACGCGCGGCTGCGCACATGTTGGCTTAAGTAATGTATTCCGTATACATTACATCATTTTTTGCAGTGACGCCCGGAACAGGTAGGCGGGCAGGTAGCGCCGCGGGCCGCCCGGTTAAGCCGCGCCTGTACAAAGTTAATCCACGTATGATTAAGACTATAAATCTGCTGGACGGATTACTGTGGCGTGTATGTTTGGTCGCGGATTAAGTCCGCCATATTGGAAGTACGGCGAGCGCGCTGACCAGTGACTTTATCTGTGTGCCCAGCGCCCTGGCCGCGCCGCCAAACGGCAAAACACCGCAGCAGGCCGCACCGGCGCTAAATCTCGCCCGCTGCGGTATTAAAGCGGGGCCCGCGGCTACACTCGCTGCCTCATGTTGGCGCCGCACTTCCGAAACTTCGCGCGCACCGTACGACTTCTTCCCTGCTACGCTTAGTGACACTGCCATATGGCAGCCAATTAAAAACAAGTCTGCTAATGATCTACACACTTTATGAATAAAAGTCATGAATGTTAAATACCTGCATTATTGTAGCTAAGCTTATTTTATGTTTATCTTCATCCACAATCCTGAAGTATTTTAGAAATGACAACTTTTTTCTTTTTTTCCTTGGATTGTACACTTGCAGTTTCGGCTTGTATTCCACTCTCAGGTGACAGTCTCAAAGTTTTGTAAAAACAATAGAATTGTTTCTGAATTCTGCCTATTATTACCTCACTGTGAAGTGCGTTAATGCCTCAAGAACGATTAATATTTTTTTAAAAAGAAAGGCAGAATTTGGTTTAAAAAACTGAGAATAGAATCAGTTCTTTAAGCAGTTTACACTGGGGTGAAAGAAGTCAAGGAATACATCCTAGCTGGCCGGGATCGCCGAGCGGTTCTAGCAGCTATAGTCTGCCTCGGCCACGGATGTGTGTGACGTCCTAAGATTAGTTCGGTTTAAGTAGTTCTAAGTTCTATTGGCCTGATGACCTGAGATGTTAAGTCCCGTAGTACTCAGAGCCATTTGAACCATTATGAATCTCCTAATATCATGTCGGATCTCCTTTTGCCCGGCTTGTACTGCACCAACTCCACGTGGCATGGACTCAAAAAATCACTGGACCTTTCCTCGCAGAAATATTGAGCCATGCTGCCTCTGTAGCCGTCCATAATTGTGAAAGTGTTGCCGCTGCAGGACTTTGCATGAACTAACCTCTCGATTTCGTCCCATGGATGTTCGGTGAAATTATGTCGGGCCTTCTGGGTTACCAAGTCATTCGCTCGAACTGTCCAGAACGTTATTCAAAATAATAGCCTAGCCGAACTTAATCATTTCCGATCAATGATCGGTTTAGTTGGACCAGAGGACCCAGTCTGTTCCATGTAATGACTACTCATTCCATTATGAAGCACAGTGCCTTGTTGACAAACTGCGTTTATGGCACACACGAACCCTACCATCAGCTCTTACCAACTGAAGTCAGGACTCATCTGACCAGGGTGCCTATTCTGTATCTTTCCGCAATTGTGCCCATCGTTTCGGTACTCAATAGCACCGAACGGTCTAGTATTCGAATTAGAGTCCCTACGTTATTCAGTATGCATTTCGGTAGCGATACCGTTCGGGTCTAGAGAACCGTAGCGCTGTTGTCGGTTCGCGTCGGGCAAACCAATCAAAATCAAGCGGCCGCAGATCCGCGCATGCGCACTGCAGCGCACACAGCGCCACGAACACAAAGTGGCTAGCAGACGATGCAGGGGCGCTATTCTTCCAAGTACCCAAAATTGCGTTTACGTTGCCATAAAGCATGACGCCGCATTCCATCGAGCTGACGTGGGCGCCTTCATCGTCCTTGCCTCCTCCTTAACAGTATCAGGTGCAGTATATCCATTTCCATGATTCTCAGCTGAGCGTATTTTACTGTATTCTGCAGCTTGTCATAAATGCCGCATTATGTCATCTTATTCTAATTCACACTGACATCGTGTTTTGGAGTTTACGTTTCGGAAAATGAGTCAGGAATAGTGTGTAGTACCACATTGTACTAATACATCTATAAAAACATCCGAAAAATTGATTCTGAGAGTTTCAAAGAATAAGAAGATAAACAGAATGTGGTTATAGAGATCCAAATGCTTAAGTAGCCCACTTCCCTATATGATGCGTCAACGATTTGGGTCTTAAAAACAAAATTGGAAAAAAACACCATTTTCGAGAGCTCCTGCAGTTCGTCGAAGTTTATAACATGGATCTCATGAATGAAAATGTTTCGTATATGGTTCTACAGTCTAAAAATATTACGGCAGAGAGGTTTCATCTCTGTCTGCTGTGGTTGAGAATTCGATCGCAGATGAAGACTTGTGACAAGCAAGATCATGAAGATGACTGGTGCTAGTTACATTCCCAGTAATGTAAGCTGTGCTCTTAGATTCCTGTCTAACCGCATACTCGGAAATCGGTACATATTCGGAAAAAATGGTGAATTATTTCTGAAAAGAAAAAATATGAAGGTCACTGACGGTTGTTTCACTCACAGCAATTACATCTCCAACAGTTTCATATTTCGTATTTTAAACACACAGAAATCATGAAATCATTACTGAGGAAGTGCGCTCTTACATGTAAGTAATAACGAATATTGCAGAAAGACCTTAACTTACACCAATAACAATGTCTCAGAACTGGTTGCATATATGAAGAGGAAAAAAAAATTTTTCATCCACCTGTGCGCGACCCCGTGACCTTTCGCATTCCCGCGCGCCAACCACTTGTCCACACCAAACAACAGACACGTAGTGCTCATTTGCTATAGTATTGTGGAGAGGAACGTAGGTTGACTTCGTTGCCAAAAGGTTTCCAGTATCACGCTTCACATCATTGCTTTCCATTGTTACTTGAAAGTTGTAAACACGTTTCGATAGTTAGTATCTATCCCATCAGTGGGGAAAAGTACACAAAGGCACTAGTAACGTCTGCTCACACTCATGTAATATACGTAAGCAGAGCAGATGTCTTAATATTTAATGATTTTTAAACTCTTATTTGCATAAAAATAACACCTATTTTGAGAGAATATTGACCGAAAACGTTTTTTTATGTATATTTATATCAAAGGAAAACAGTCTATTACGAATTCACTTTCCAACTGGGTTCGTCCTCTGCTGATTCTTTAGTAACACAATCACTAAAACCAAAGTTAAAACCACTAAATATGTTTAAAATAACAAATTATAGGTGTACAAAGAACCACAGATCACCAATCGGCAGCGCCTGGCTGAATTCCAAAACGTCTCGGTACAATTGTCGTAAAATCGGTGGCAAGACCGCTCGGTAACAAGTCTCAGAAGGTTACTGAATAGGATATTTCTATAAAGAACAGAAAATGACGTCACTACCGAGACTAACCTACTACACCGATCGGTATGAACGATACGGAATAGGGCCCCTGGCCACGGTTTTGCAATCGTCAAGTTTCCAACCGATATGATCACTAGTCCAGAAGAGGCCCGGCGATGTCATGCTTTTAGAAAAGGCACCTGCATCGGTTGTCTGCCGCGATAGTCCATTAACGCCGAATTTCGCCATACTGTCCTAATGGATCTGGTGGTCGTAAGACCTACATTGATTCCTGCGGTTATTCCACGCAGTGTTACTTGTCCATTAGCACTGATAACTCTACTCCCTGCTCTCTGTCGTTAAGTAAAGGCCGTCAGCCACTGCGTTGTCCGTGGTGAGAGATAATGTCTGAAATTTGGTATTCTCGGCACACCCTTGACACTGTGGATCTCAGAATATCGAATCCCCTAACAATTTCCCAAAAGGAATTCGCATGCGTCTAGCTCTAACTACCAGTCTGCGTTGAAAGTCTGTTAATACCGGTTGTGCAGCCATAATCACGTCGGAAACTTTTTCATGTAAATACCTCAGTACAAACGACAGCTCTGTCAGTACACCACCCTTTTGTACCTTATGTATGCGACAATACCGCCATATGGATTTGTGCATATCCTATTACTTTTGTATTTGGAGACTGGCTTTTATTCCGGGCGTAAAAGCGACGTCAAAGTACGAGGGTTGGAACTTTAGTAGTGACAATTATTTATTTACAGCTCCTACAAAATAGATACGTGTTTCAAAGTTTTACTGACCTTCAAAGTCACCAGTTTGTGTATAACCCGTCGCCAGCGATGTGGAAGTCGTAGCATACTCTTAGCAGTGCCAGTTGTGTTGACAGTTCTAGCGGCACGGTCTATTGCTCGATGAATTTGTAGCAGTCCTGAAGCGAATGCCGCAAAGTGTTTCCTTCAGTTTAGAAATGGAGTTGAACTTACGGGGGCTTAAGTCAGGGGAAATCAGTAGGTGGTTCAGCATTTCGCAGCCCCATCAGTCAAACAAATCAGCACTGTACGTGCTTGAGCATCGTCCTGCAAAATGATAGTCAGCTCCTGCAGAAAGTGTCATCACTTCTGTTCATTTTTGGAACGCAACCTACGAGCAGCTTACAGGCAGAAATGATGATACTTTCTGCAGGGCCTGACCATCATTTAGTAGGACAATGCTCAAACACGTTCAGTGCAAGCTGTAACTGATTTGTTTGACTGATGGGGCTGCTAAGTACTATACCACCTACTGTTTTCCCCTGACTAAAGCCCTCGTAGGTTCAACTCGATTTCTAAACTGAAGGAAACACTACACGGCATTCGCTTCAGGACTGCTACAAATTCGTCGGGCAATAGACTGCGCCACTCGAACTGTCAACACAACTGGCACTGCTAAGAATATTCTACGACTTCCACATGGCTGGCAACGGGTTGTACACTACGCTGGTGAGTACTTCGAACGTCAGTAAAACTTTGAAACACATATTTATTTTGTACGAGCTGTAAATAAATAGCTGCCACTATTAAAGTTCCAACCCCCGTATAATAATACTTTTATTCATAGTAGACTACTTAAATATCGACCAATAACGCTATCAGCAAGGAGTTCCTGAAATCTTTCGGTGCTTGTTGCTTTACCTTCTTAACGACTCCAAAAGTTGGAAAACCTCTCACACTACTCAATAGTTGATCAGAATAGGATTTGTACACCCACGTGCATACTCCGCAAGCTTCCTTAGGATGGGTGGCGAAGGTTATTTCTGTTAGCGCTATCGCTCCCCAACCCCTCTCCCTCCTTTCCCCTCCTCCGTCTCTTCGCTGTTCCGTTCGCGTATAAGCTCTAATTTCTCATTTTTTGGTCGTGGCCATTGCGCGAGACGTACGTGGCAGGAGGTAATATGTTGCCGGAAGCTTCTTGGAACTTCCTCTCTTGCATGTTCAGCAGGAACTCTCTCCGTGATCCACAGCTCGGATCTTCTCTGCTACTGAAGTTTGTTGCGCGTCGCCGTAGCAGGGCAGAGTAGCACGTGGTTTCCCTTAATGCACTTCCTCATAAGCACCCCAACAAATATAAGCTTTCCACTTGCTTTCACAACAGTTGATGGTACTGATATTGTGCTCAGATTCTGTCGAATTCTTTCTCTTGATTATGGGCATAAAGAGAAAGCTACCATTAACAACACCGAACAGTAATCTGTCGAAGTCGATCTGCATTTTCCTGCTGTCATATGGCAATGTTACTTTATAGCAGGCAGCAACATGGTCAGTGAAGGATTTTGGAGTGCTGTTTATCCTATCCGTTAAACTGTTTATGTATATTGAGAACCTTATTGGTCCAATTAGGCTGCCATGGGATTTTTCGTATCTGTTAATTTATTTCCTCTCAATACAATGTACCAATTTCCACTCGGAAAAATTTCTTTCTTTTTTTTCAGTGAAATAGCCCTTAGGTAACTCCGCATGATCGTACCCTGGTTATTTGTCGGCAGTGTGTACAGGACGGCTTTCGGAAATGTAAGGAAACGAAATCCCTCTTCCCACCGCCGTCTACCATTTGCTAGGTAATGTATGGGTGTGGCACACTGAGCACGTTTATGGTCCGGAATTATGCCCTGCGCCCACATCTTACCATCTCGAGTGTGTGTGTATTATACACTCCTGGAAATGGAAAAAAGAACACATTGACACCGGTATGTCAGACCCACCATACTTGCTCCGGACACTGCGAGAGGGCTGTACAAGCAATGATCACACACACGGCACAAGGGACACACCAGGAACCGCGGTGTTGGCCGTCGAATGGCGCTAGCTGCGCAGCATTTGTGCACCGCTGCCGTCAGTGTCAGCCAGTTTGCCGTGGCATACGGAGCTCAATCGCAGTCTTTAACACTGGTAGCATGCCGCGACAGCGTGGACGTGAACCGTATGTGCAGTTGACGGACTTTGAATGAGGGCGTATAGTGGGCATGCGGGAGGCCAGGTGGAAGTACCGCCGAATTGCTCAACACGTGGGGCGTGAGGTCTCCACAGTACATCGATGTTGTCGCCAGTGGTCGGTGGAAGGTGCACGTGCCCGTCGACCTGGGACAGGACCGCAGCGACGCACGGATGCATGCCAAGACCATAGGATCCTACGCAGTGCCGTAGGGGACCGCACCGCCACTTCCCAGCAAATTAGGGACACTGTTGCTCCAGGGGTATCGGCGAGGACCATTCGCAACCGTCTCCATGAAGCTGGGCTACGGTCCCGCGCACCGTTAGGCCGTCTTCCGCTCACGCCCCAACATCGTGCAGCCCGCCTCCAGTGGTGTCGCGACAGGCGTGAATGGAGGGACGAATGGAGACGTGTCGTCTTCAGCGATGAGAGTCGTTTCTGCCTTGGTGCCAATGATGGTCGTATGCGTGTTTGGCGCCGTGCAGGTGAGCGCCACAATCAGGACTGCATACGACCGAGGCACACAGGGCCAACACCCGGCATCATGGCGTGGGGAGCGATCTCCTACACTGGCCGTACACCTCTGGTGATCGTCGAGGGGACACTGAATAGTGCACGGTACATCCAAACCGTCATCGAACCCATCGTTCTACCATTCCTAGACCGTCAAGGGAACTTGCTGTTCCAACAGGACAATGCACGTCCGCATGTATCCCGTGCCACCCAACGTGCTCTAGAAGGTGTAAGTCAACTACCCTGGCCAGCAAGATCTCCGGATCTGTCCCCCATTGAGCATGTGTGGGACTGGATGAAGCGTCGTCTCACGCGGTCTGCACGTCCAGCACGAACGCTGGTCCAACTGAGGCGCCAGGTGGAAATGGCATGGCAAGCCGTTCCACAGGACTACATCCAGCATCTCTACGATCGTCTCCATGGGAGAATAGCAGCCTGCATTGCTGCGAAAGGTGGAAATACACTGTACTAGTGCCGACATTGTGCATGCTCTGTTGCCTGTGTCTATGTGCCTGTGGTTCTGTCAGTGTGATCATGTGATGTATCTGACCCCAGGAATGTGTCAATGAAGTTTCCCCTTCCTGGGACAATGAATTCACGGTGTTCTTATTTCAATTTCCAGGAGTGTATATATAGGTCGACACGGAGCTCGCACACACACACACACACACACACACACACACACACACACACACACACACGTGTTTGTGTGTGGGAGTCTAACTCAGCTGTCGCCGTTTCTTTCAAATGATTCTTGCCCACTCAGCCTCTCGAGATCACTACATGGCATTGCTTCATCTACATCCTGTTTCCATGCCATTGCTGGTCTAGCAGCCAACCAACGAGAACTTCTTTCATCACGATGTGAATCGCTATTTCTCCCAGCATGTTGCGCAGTGGGGACAGGGAGGGGAGAGGAGGGGGAGGGTAGAGAAGGGGCTTGACAAGGGCAAGACAACCAGCTATTCCGTCTCTAAAGATCTCGACGTCGACTGAGTGTAAATCACGTACTTTCCTTTCTTCTGTCCCAATCTCCATGGCACGTGTGCGCGCGGCCCAACTCGGATACGAAGGCGATGTTTAGGCACGTGAGTGGAATTTTAAACGAATTAAGTTGACCGTAAGCGCTGAGCGTATTGCCACTCACGCGAGTGTGTTGGATGATTTACATGTCTATTGAGGTATAACTGCAATGAAGAAACTAGATACTCTTCCTTAGTCCGTGACAAGTTGACGAAGTTTCTCCGAATCGCGCGGAATACTTATTGAATAATCTTCAGGGAAACAAATACATAAATTACAAGAAAAAGTAACAATCCTGTGTACACAAAGTTTACTGTTTCTGTAGTGCTTAAAAACAAGGATCTAGATGTTTATACCTACACAAACAATACCGTAGTATTTCAGCAACTGTTTTGTCTTTTGGGAAATATCGATTTCAGACTTTCTTACCAAATGGTGCCCTCAGATTTTTATTCTATTTATCTGCTCTAATATATGTATATAATAACATAATGACGATTTTTCCGATGGTTTCGTCAGTATGTCATACAATTTCTCTGTAAGCTACTTTAAATGTAGAGTTTGTTCGTATTTTAAACACTATATCAGGTTTTCGTATTAATGAAAGAAAAGCATTTTTTTTGAGTTTGAAGGAAAAAAATTATCGCCTTAGTACGCAACAAAAATGGCATATTTCTGTTATGATACTCGTTGCCTGCTTAATATGGGATCTCTTATCCACCATTTAACTTTGAGAAATAGTATGTCAGCAATGATTCTTATGAGCTTTCTACTGTCTTCTGTTACTTTCAACATAATTTTTTAAGTTGTAGACCCTCCGCTCTACCCTAAATTCACTTTTTGGTAATCTCTGTTACCTACCGCACTCTTTCAGTGTTCTCATAAAATCTATTTCGAGTATATGAATAAGAGAGAGTCTCCTGCCGTTTACAAATGATGCCTTGCCCATAATAGCATGAAATTATTCAATAATCTCTTCTTTTATACAATACTATCCGGCTTTTACTGTTTTAGTTTTTAACATGTATTATCTTCCCAAATTACCAAACTGCGACAACTTTTGTCTACGCCATTATGATATTAGTGATGGTCGCAGTCTAAGTGAGAACAAAATGTTTATCTTAGTCAGTGGTTTTATTTATACTAAAGTTATTAAAAGCAAAGAAAAATGAAAACGCTCACAACTGAATCAGGTTACCAGCATCGACCTTTATACGAGGGTGATACGCCATCATCCTTCTACCCGCTGTGCGTTTCGTACGACTCATATTGGCGTTGGCTCTAACTAATGAAATAAATGCAAAATTGAAGGGGGGAAAATAACACATTCTTGTTTCAGTCATTTTGTTCCGCTTAAAGTCGTGCAAGTAGAGTAAATCTGTAGCATCTACCACTTCCAAAACTATTCGAGATATCTGACCACGCATCTGCATCTCTAGATGGGTTGTAACGAACACTTTTAATGTTTCCTAAGTTATTACGATGTCAAGTACTTATACGGCAAGGCACACCGTAAGTTGTCCCCGCTGCTAGACTGCAGTATTTTTAATTAAGTTTATTTAGCATTTTTAAGTACGTTTATCAGGAAGCCAATGAAGCCGTCCGTGTTGGCAGAGCGGTTCCAGGCGCTATAGTCTGGAACCGTGCGACCGCTACGGTCGCAGGTTCGAATCCTGCCTCGGGCATGGACGTGTATGATGTCCTTAGGTTAGTTAGGTTTAAGTAGTTCTAAGTTCCAGGGGACTGATGACCTCAGAAGTTAAGTCCCATAGTGCTCAGAGTCATTTTTTGAAGGTAATGAATGATTAATTTTCCGTACTTTCTCTCTTATTCTTTGTAACACTAAACCCTTTTGGTCTAAACTGTAATCCAAGGTTAAGTTATATGGAAACCTGGGTGACTTAGAATTCCGCTAATGTTAGGCAGTTGGTGAGGACATCGTAAAACTAAACGTGGCGTGGCGGGACGTAGATTTTATGTAATGCTAGTAAGACACATCAGGCTATCAACCTTGTTCAACCTGAGCCAGTGCTAAATCTCTAATGACATCGACACAGACGGTAAGATGGTCCTTATTCTTTATTACTCTTTTTTAACCAACAAAATTTATTAAAATATAGCTATTCGTCAAAATTCTAATTGATTCTGAATCGATTACTCATCGTTCTTTTAAGTAAAATCTTGTTTTCAATCATTTTCGGCCGTACTCATGTTTACAAAATATTTAAAAAAAAAAACAGGACGCCTTGAACGGCTAGAGATAGGACGTTCATATAATCAAAAATGATTAGCATTTCAGTCGTCTCAGTTCAACACGTATCCTGTGTCTAGTAGGCAAGTTTCCATCATGGGCTCTGATAACTTGTTTTATGCATGATGGCATTGACGCGTATAAGGCGCGAATGGCGTCCTGTGGTATAGCCCTCCAAGTTGCATTCACCTAGTTCCAAATTTCATCTGTGTTTGTTGGCACTGGATCACAGCGCTGCACCCGTCGTTTCACCATACCAAACACATTTTCGATTGGCGACAAGTCTTGGTATCTGGGATACCAGGGCAAAAGGATGACATCGTGTGACACCAGAAGGAACATGTTCGTGTAAGAATATGTGGTCGTGCATGGTGTTGCTGAAAAACGGCGTCTGAGGCATTGTGCAGAAAGGGTATGGCCACGGATCGCAGGATATCATTCACGAAGGTCACGCTGGTCACAATACTCTGGATAAATACCAACTGTGATTTGTGGTTGTACCCAATATCACCCTACACAATAAGGGCCTAAGTTGGCGCAATATGCCTTGTGCGAACGCAGTCACTGTGATGCCACTCCTCTGCCCGCGGCGAACCAATATGTGGCCATCATTTTCTAACAAACAGAACCTGTATTCGTCCGCAAAAACACTATTGATGCCATTCCTGTGCCCTGTGATGTCGTTGCATTCACCATTGCCGTCCAGCGTGTTTCTGCACATTCGACAAAGGGGGGCGGAGAAATGGACGACGCACAAATAACCCATGCCGTAATAAACGGCGACGGCCTGTCACCCCTGATAGTGTACGATGTGTTCCACTGCTGCGCCAGAGCCGAGGAGGACGCAGATCTGTCCTCCAATACCATTCGGATGTGGTCTCGACCTTCTCGGGGGTGGTCTGGGTGGTGCGACGTGAGCCCATCTCGTTGTGTTCTATGACTTTTTGTGAACCATTCTGCGCACACCCGTTGCACCGCTGAAACAATTCGTCCCACACGAACATCAATTTCTCGGGTAGATGCATCACATTGTCTCACGCCAATTATGTGCGCTCTTTCAAACTCACTGATTAGACGGTACAGCTCGCGCATACATCAGGGAGGCATCCTGCACGTCTTCTCAAGTCACACTAATCCATTAAGTTCAATCATAGCGACAACGGGAGCTGTAGGTACGTTGTACCGGAAGGTGATGTTGCGCCGCCGCGCGGAGTGGCAACGCGGTTTAAGGCGCCATGTCACGGACTGCTCGGTCCCTTCCGCTGGAGGTTCGAGACCTCCCTCGGGCATGGGCGTGTGTGTTGTTCTTAGCATAAGTTAGCTTCAGTAGTGTGTAATTCTAGGGACCGATGACCTAAGCAGTTCGGTCCCTTTAGGAATTCACACACAGTTGAAGTTATGCTGCGATGGCGATGTTGACCTTTAACCCGCGGGCTGACATTATTCAAGAGCTAATCATTTCTGCAGAACATACTGATGTAAATGTCCTCTCTCTAGTTGTTCAAGGCGTTCTGTTCTTTTTTCTGAAGATGAGTGTAATACAAACCTAGCGTCAGTTTAAATGTGATGCATTTTATTGAAAGGAAGATTTTCCATCAACTTTTTATCTATCCTTGGAACTTCCGAAGCGGAAAATGTACTCGGTATTGAAGTTGAGCTTCTCGACTAAGATTCTAGTGCTTTCGACATCCGTCAAACTACTGACTGTCATATCCTTTTCAGCCCTAATTTGTGCGCCATCTCCAATGATCTCGAGGTCAACGGTACTTCCATGTTAATGAATAGGATGGCGGAGACAGATGTCGAAAGCACGAGTACTTTATTCAAAATGACACCAGCCGAATACTAAAAAGATATCCTCAGTTTCTATTATAATTAAACACCATATAACCATATTTTATTTATTTATTTATTTATTTATTGTTCCGTGGGACAACATTAAGGAGAAGTCTCCATGGTCATGGAACGAGACAATACATGAAATTATAACACGATTGTAGAAACAGATAAAATGAAATATAAGAAACATATACACGCGACAAGTCATTAGTTTAAATAAAGAAAATCAAGAATGTAACACTGGAATTTGCTTAATTTTTTAGCTCTTCCAGGAGCTCCTCGACAGAATAGAAGGAGTGAGCCATGAGGAAACTCTTCAGTTTAGACTTAAAAGTGTTTGGGCTACTGCTAAGATTTTTGAGTTCTTGTGGTAGCTTAATGAAAATGGATGCAGCAGAATAGTGCACTCCTTTCTGCACAAGAGTCAAGGAAGTGCATTCCACATACAGATTTGATTTCTGCCTAGTATTAACTGAGTGAAAGCTGATAACTCTTGGGAATAAGCTAATATTGCTAACAACAAACGACATTAAAGAAAATATATACTGTGAGGGCAATGTCAATATTCCCAGACTATTGAATAGGGGTCGACAAGAGGTTTTCGAACTTAAACCACACATAGCTCGAACAGCCCGTTTGTGAGACAAAAATACCCTTTTTGAATCAGAAGAATTACCCCAAAAAATAATACTATAGGACATAAGCGTATGAAAATATGCGAAGTAGACTACTATTCGTGTTGAAATGTCACTTATTTCAGATACTGTTCTAATGGTAAATAAAGCGGCATTTAGTTTCTGAACAAGATCCTGAACATGGGCTTTCCACAACAGCTTACTATCTATCCGAACGCCTAGGAACTTGAACTGTTCCGTCTCGCTTATAATATGCCCATTCTGTCTGATTAAAATATCAGTTCTTGTTGAATTGTGAATTAGAAACTGTAAAACCTGAGTCTTACTGTGATTTAGCATCAAATTATTTTCCACAAGCCATGAACTTATTTCATGAACTACATTATTTGATAATGTTTCAATATTACACACAAGATCCTTCACTAACAAGCTGGTGTCATCAGCAAACAGAAATATTTTTAAATCATCTGTAGTACTAGAAGGCACATCATTTATATAAATAAGAAACAGCAGTGGCCCCAGCACCGACCCTTGGGGAACGCCCCATTGGGACTGAACGTCACTACCACTCTCAATATTGCGGAGAATTAGCTTCTGCTTTCTGTTCTTAAAGTGAGAGGCGAACCAATTGTAAGCTACTCCCCTTACTCCATAATGGTCCAACTTCTGCAGTAATATTTTGTGGCCAACACAGTCAAAAGCCTTCGTTAAATCAAAGAAAACAACTAACGTTCGCAACATTTTATTTAATCCGTCCAAAACCTCACAGAGATAAAAGAATATAGCATTTTCAGTTGTTAAGCCATTTCTAAAACCAAACTGTACATTTGACAGCAAATTATGTGAATTTAAATGCTCCAGTAACCTTGTATATACAACCCTCTCGATAACTTTAGCAAACACCGATGGCATAGAAATAGGTCTATAATTGCCAACATTATCCCTGTCTCCCTTTTTATAAAGTGGCTTCACTACCGAGTACTTTAATCGGTCAGGAAACCGACCACTCCTAAAGAAAAAGTTACAGATGTGGCTAAGTACTGGGCTAACATGCATGGAAAAATACTTCAGTATTCTGCTAGATACCCCGTCATATCCATGAGAGTTCTTGGTCTGTAGTGATTTAATTATTAACTCAATCTCCCTCTTGTCAGTGTCATGGAGGAGCATTTCAGGTAACAGTCTCAGAACACTTTTTTCTACGAGCGCTATATGATTCCCTGTTGGGACTAGGTTTCTATTTAGTTCACCTGCTATATTCAGAAAGTGATTATTAAATACTGTACATATATGCGACTTATCAGTAACACGGACATTCCCACTACGCACTGATTCTATATCCTCGACCTGTCTCTGCAGAGCAGCCACTTCCTTTGCGACTGACCATATGGTTTTAATTTTATCCTGAGACTTAGCTATTTTATCTGAATACCACATTCTTTTTGCCTTCCTAATAACTTTTTTAAGCACCTTACAATACTGTTTGTAATGGGCTGCTGCATTTAGATTGTGACTGTTTTTAACATTTTGGTATAATTGCCACTTCGTTCTACAAGATATTCTTATCCCTTTAGTCAGCCACCCAGGCTGCCTGTTTGTGCTAGTACCCTGTTTTCAATGTTCTAACGGAAAGCAACTTTCAAAGAGCACGAGAAAAGTCTTGAGGAAAGCATTATATTTATCGTCTACTGTATCAGCACTATAAACATCTCGCCACTCTTGTTCCTTGATAAGGTATACAAAAATTAATCAGTTTCAGTTTCGACAAATTCAGCAGCTAATTTGCTACGCTTCACACAATAGTATTCGAAATGAGACTTTGAAGAAAACTATTCATAACAGGAATGGACGATAACGGAAGAATATTCCGCTCCGCGGTGTCCGACATGTCCTAGCACAATTCGCCATGCTTGCCGCCTCCATCTTCCAGTGTGCAGGGAAGCAAGACCCCTGCGCGCGCATGCGTACACAGATACCGGCTGGTAGCCAGGGGACAGCAGCGTGGATTCTAGGGAGCACACGCCATGCTCTGAACTGTCACCACACAAACACCTCACCGTTTTCCCACAATACTACAGTTTTTCTGTCAGTTGGACGTAACTTCTTAGCAAAGCTTTTCTTCCTGCCTTACAGACTAAATTTTCGATCTCTTTCGAGCTATATGAATCGTTCTTCACATCGAACGCCAGCGTACTCTCAAGCATCATGGGCGTAATACTTTTTTATTTTTACTGATTAACTCTGCGCTCCAACCCAAACGGACAATTCAGTACCGATCGGCAGGCCGCCGTGTTATCCTGTGCCTTACGGCGCCATTCTGATGGTGTATGGAGAGAAATGCGGTTAGCACACTGCTCTCCCGGCCCTTGCTTCCAGATCTTGGAGCCGCTACTTCTCACTCAAGTAGCTCCCCAATTCGCATATCGAGCGTGACTGGATTCGTGATTTCCTGTCAGAGAGGTCACAGTACTGACGGGAAGACATCGAGTATAAAAGAAATTATTTCTGGTGTTCCACAAGGTAGTGTTATACGCCTTTCGCTGTTCCTTATCCATATAAACGATTTAGGAGACAATTTGAGCAGCCGTCTTAGGTTGCTTGCAAATGACGCTGTCGTTTATCGACTAGCAAAGTCATCAGAAGATCAAAACAAGCTACAAAACGGTTTAGAAAAGATATCTGTATGGTGCAAAAATTGGCAATTGACCCTAAATAATGAAAAATGTGAGGTCATCCACAAGAGTGCTAAAAGGAATCCATTAAACCTCGGTTACACGATAAATCAGTCAACTCTAAATACCGTAAATTCAACTAAATATCTAGGAATTACAATTACGAACAACTTACATTGGAACGAACACATAGAAAATATTATGAGGAAGGCTAACCAAAGACTGCGTTTTATTGGTAGGACACTTAGAAAATGTAACAGATCTACTAAAGAGACATTCTACATTACTCTTGTCCATCCCCGTTTAGCATAATGTTGCTGTGTGGAATACTTACCAGATAGGATTAACGCAGTACATCGAGAAAGTTCAAAACAGGGCGGCACGTTTTGTATTATCTCGAAATAGGGGACATAGTGTCACTGAAATGATACAGGATTTTTTTTAGGGGGGGGGGGGACATAAAAAAAACAAAGGCGTTTTTCGTTGAGGCGGAATCTTCTCGCAAAACTTCGATCACCTACTTTCTCCACCGAATGTGAAAATATTTTGTTGACGCCGACCTACATCGGGGAAAACGATCACCATAATGAAATAAGGGAAATCAGTGTTCGCACGGAAAGATATACGTGTTCGTTTTTTCCTCGCACTGTACGAGATTGAAATAATAGGGAATTATTGTGATGATGGTTCGATGAACCCTCTGCCAGGCACTTAAATGTGATTTACAGAGTATCCATGTGGATGTAAATGTAGTTGTCGAGCCCGAGTGCAACCCGGTCACATCCACTGACAAGGCTAAATCTCTCCCTATGATGCTCATACAAGCTTACCCCTCAGCTGTGAAAACGGACAGAGTGTAGTAAAGCAAGAATAAAAACTGGTCTATATCCCCAGTCTGTAATTTCAATCATCTTTGTTTTTGTCTATTTCTTGTTTTTCATATGCATTTCATGTCTGACAGCACACTTGTGCGTAGTAATCTCATCAGGTATGTTGATGGCAACAGAAGTTAAAAAGACAGAGTCTTAGGTAAAATTCGACTAGGGCAAGAGGAAGAGGTCTTGGTATGTCCGTCACGCTAATCTTACTGTCTGCTGTGGCATCTAGAGGACCTGCGTATCTCCCTTATTAAAAGTAACGCGCAAGCTTTTTATTTCCAGACCAACCATATAGGTCGTGAGTTAATATTCTAAAGAAGCCGATGGTGTATAATTATTTGGATGCGAAAAGGAGCAAACATTTGGACATTATGTGAGGTAGAACTTTTCGAGTCCAACCCACTAAGAATCGCTGCTGTGTTGAGGTTCAAAGATGGATAAACAGACTACAAAGCATGTAGTCATAATGCTTCGGCTCATCAGTGTGTGTGTGTGATTATGTGTATGTGTGTGTGTGTGTGTGTGTGTGTGTGTGTGTGTGTGTGTGTGTGTTTACCAACAGGATGACACTTGCCATGAGTCATTTATCGATATATTCTATCGACTCTTTTGATACTTATCCTGCTCCGACGTACATTAAACGCATGTAATGAATAATGCTCCGTCTGTGGCAGCCACTGACGAATTTATCACGGAAGACTGCGTACAGTTTATTAAAGTAGCACCAACAACGTCGCTGCCTTAGGCAGTTGTTTGTTTTGAAATCTAAGCAGTTTACAAACATGAACCTCCGACACAGTGCTCATTCATGACATCGTACGGGTTGAAATATTCATTTCGAGCGATTCGTTTCGTGTCTCATAATACTCAGTTAACGATCGGCTTCCGTCCAAGTAATTTAGACTCCAACGGGTGTGACATAGCTAACATACTGTCAGTTTATATTTATACGTCCACGAAGATTATACTTATCGTGATTAAAGATGTGCTCTCGTCATTCAAGTACTCACACCAAGTGAGTTTCCCGGCGTTATAAATTACATTTTCATCTCTAATGATTACAGGAAGCCGTTACTCCTAGGGGCAGAGTAGCTCTGATAGCTAACGAAGGCAGAGGTCGAAAGTTTCGAGTGCCGCTTCGGTGTACAGTTCTAATCTGCCAGGAAATTTTAAGCTGAAACTTTTTGGAAAATAAACGAACCTTCAAACAACTAAGACGTTATACGTGAAAAGCTTCCGTACCCATTTGTGGTTTGTAAAATATATGAAAATAATCCTACATACTGCTAAATGGCCCCACGTCCTTAGCACATTTCCACACACTTGTCTGCCAGCAAGTCTATGTTCTCTTTCAAAATATTTACGGAGGGAGGAAACTGCTGGTCAAATTTACAAACATGCCGAAACATACTCGTAATACCCAAATTAGTGTGTAGTAATTTTTTTATACAATTTCCATTGCGAGATAATTACCGACTATTTTGAAGCTGTGTAATAAACACAAAAAACCATCCCTCCTGCTGGACTAGGGCCGTGTTCCGTGACTGGTATATATTCCCCAATTCTTGATTTCCCCTCAATCTCCTTTCAGTTTGGTTTGTTCAATTTGCTGTTCCCACCGTTTCGATAAATGAGCTGTGGCTAGCCGGCCGTGGTGGCCGAACGGTTCTAGGCGCTACACTCTGGAACCGCGCGACCGCTACGGTCGCAGGTTCGGATTCTGCCTCGGGCATGGATGTGTGTGATGTCCTTAGGGTAGTTAGGTTTAAGTAGTTCTAAGTTCTAAGGGACTAATGACCTCAAAAGTTTAGTCCCATCGTGCTCAAAGCCATTTGGATTTCGATTTAGCTGTGGTGAAGCTACCTGCGCTTACCAATAGCTGACAAGTCACGCTGAATTGATAGCGCAACCTGTTAGGTGTAGCAGGCTGAACGGGTCACATGAAGCTTGCTAGGCTTCCGGAAACCCAAGCTGGCCTGTCTTAACCACTGTGCTTTGGCAAACATGTACTCTTGAGTCTCCGTTGCAGTAGGCTGAGCTGCTTTGATGGTTGCAGCGGAGACAGGGGCAGGCAGGCTGGAGTAAGAATACAAATAAAACAGTTTCTGTGTCAGACATATTTTTATTTTGCCACTAGGCATTTCGATGGTTCACACCATCATCTATAGGTGGAGAAATGTTTATTTACATGGCTGGAGTTGATAAAGAGTACAGACGTCGTTTCACAGTCGCAGACCAAGTGCAGCGTAGGCTATTTAGCGTATTTTGATGATTATAAAAGTTAATAACATACACTGTCCACTTTCTCGACTGTGAAAAGATCCCTGTATTCTTCACCAACACCAGCCATGTAAATAAACAATTATCCACCCAAGTGACTGACGCAGATAACAGTTACATTTGTCATGATTAACACTTGCTGCCCTCATAATGCCATTGCTTAAGGACGAAATATTCACTATATCGCGACATGGTCTACTTTTAAAGTTCTTAAAAGAGTCAACCAATATATTGTTTCCTCCTTCGTTTACGTCCCGAAAGAAGCATGAAGATAATATTAGAGAGATTCGAGTCCAGCAACCGTTCTTCCCACGAACCATACGCGATTGAAACACGAAAAAGACGGGACGGATCGACAGTGTACAGGAAGTAGATATAGTTGATACACTGTTCTTTAGTAGACAGCACCACAAGATACCCAAAGTCGTAATACAACACATACACGCCATGTTAATCCACATAAATCCACCTGATGATCGAAGCTTAAACTCACTGTGGAAGTAAATAAACGGTGATTGGTAACAGAAAAGTTGTAGTCTAATTCTACATCACAGAAATAATTTTAATGTATATAGTATGATATATTATATTCAACCGTGTGGGGAAGCAGTATTTTATGACGTCCTTAATAAGGATTTCACACAACCATTATACCTCCGGCTATGTTGTAGCTTGATAATGTCGAAAGCGGTGAAATTTGCTAATTGCTAAATTATGAATAAATTGTTCAAGCCGGCCGGGGTGGCCCTGCGGTTCTAGGCATTACAGTCTAGAACCGCGTGACCGCTACGGTGGCAGGTTCGAATCCTTCCTCGGGCATGGATGTGTGTGACGTCTTTAGGTTAGTTAGGTTTAAGTAGTTCAAAGTTCTAGGGGTCTATTGACCTTAGAAATTAAGTCCCATAGTGCTCAGAGCCGTTTGAACCATTTTTGAAATTGTTCAATCCAAAATAAAATAGTAGACTACGGAAATCCCCAGCGGCTGTAGAACTGTACTTAATAAAGGCTGAATAGTAATTGCCACTGCGGATATCTAAGTGTTCGTGATCTCTATCAACAGTCGTTAAAGTTTTTGTTACAGCCACAATAGAGGGAGAAGTGATAAAACTGAATGCACATTTGACGATGCTTTGACCGTCTCCGGAGGTAGTAGTAGAAGAGGGAGAGCTGTTCAGTAAAGTGTAGGTCAGTAGCCCCAGTGGAGAGACGGAAATCTCAAAGTGCGGGGGCAGTCTGCGCGATAAGGCGTATAGGGGTAGGGGTGGAGCTCACTGGCCATACAGAGAGCGGCGGACGCTGCGCCCGGGTGGTAGGCTGCCCGCGCGCCATGGCACGGCTTGCGGCCGGATAGCGGAGGATTGGCCGGGATTGCGGCCGCTATGGGAAGTTAAATCCCGGGAACAGATCCCGGGGATCCGGCCAGCTCTTACCTTAAAGTCTCCATACATCCCGCCGGCTAGCGAGCCGAGCGAACCCGCTCAGCTGACACTTAGCGCTCCCTGCCGGGAATCAATTACACCACAGCGAGCTGCCGCACTTCGCGCCCAATATTCTAACACGCAGTTCGTCATCCTGCAGGTGTTTGGGTGAATACAGTCGTGATAGAATATGAAAGGAGATAATAAGCGTACAGTGTATTTCAGGACTAATGGTAAACACTGGTGATTCAAAACGAAAGAACAGATTTCAATTGCTTATTACAATTACTTTAGAGACGAATGGAAAACTGGTAGAAGCCGACATCGGGGAAGATCAGTTTGGATTCCGTAGAAATATTGGAACACGTGAGGCAATACTGACTCTACGACTTATCTTAGAAGAACGATTAAGGAAAGGCAATCCTACGTTTCTAGCATTTGTAGACTTAGGGAAAGTTTTTGACCATGTTGACTGGAATACTCTCTTTCAAATTCTAAAGGTAGCAGGGGTAAAATACAGGGAGCGAAAGGCTATTTACAATTTGTACAGAGCCCAGATGGCAGTTATAAGAGTCGAGGGACATGAAAGGGAAGCAGTGGTTGGGAAGGGAGTGGGACAGGGTTGTAGCATATCTCAAATCTTATTCAATCTATCAATTGAGCAAGTAGTAAAGGAAACAAAAGAAAATTCGGAGTAGGAATTAAAATCCATGGAGAAGAAATAAAATTCCGTCATGACATTGTAATTCTGTCAGGGGCAGCAGAGGACTTGGAAGAGCAGTTGAACGGAATGTACAGTGTCTTGAAAGGAGGATATAAGATGAACATCAACAAAAGCAAAACGAGGCTTTTGGAATGTAGTCGAATTAAGTCGGGTGATGCAGGGGAAATTAGATTAGGAAATGAGATACTTAAAGTAGCAAACGAGTTTCGCTATTTTGGGAGCAAAATAACTGATGATGGTCGAAGTACAGATGATATAAAATGTAGACTGGCAATGGTAAGGAAAGCGTTTCTGAAGAAGAGAAATTTGTTAACATCGAGTATAGATTTGTCAGGAAGCCGTTTCTGAAAGTATTTGTATGGAGTGTAGCCATGCATGGAAGTGAAACGTGGACGATAAATAGTTTGGACAAGAAGACAATAGAAGCTTTCGAAATGTGGTGCTACAGAATAATGCTGAAGATTAGATGGGTAGATCACATAACTAATGAGGAGGTATTGAATAGAATTGGGGAGAAGAGGAGTTTGTGGCACAGCTTAACAAGAAGAAGGGACCGATTGGTAGGACATGTTCTGAGGCATCAAGGTATCACAAATGTGGCATTGGAGGGCAGCGTGGAGGGTAAAAATCGTAGAGGGTGATCAAGAGATGAATACACTCAGCAGAATCAGAAGGATGTAGGTTGCAGTAAGTACTGGGAGATGGAAAAGCTTGCACAGGATAGAGTAGCATGGAGAGCTGCATCAAACCAGTCTCAGGACTGAAGACCACAACAACAACATTAAAGACAAACTATAAAAGATAGAAACACGTTGCTCATTGCTCATGTACATAGAGAAAGGTTTGTAGCGACATGGCGACTGCACCGCAAGAGAAATCATGTTATGTGTTGGAATTTGCCAGAAGGCATGCCATAATCCAAGTGTAACGTGAATTTCGCTACTGATTCCGCAAGAAGCCACCTCTGCTCAAGTAGATTTATGACTGGCATACAAAATTCTTGGAAGGTGGATGCACATCCAAAGGGAAGAGCGTTGGTCGCCCACCCACGTCTGATGAAAATGTCGAGCGTATCCGAGATGCGTTCACACGGAGCCCTCGGGAGTCCACCAGATAGCCATGCCAGGAAATTCAACTTCATCAAACATTGAAGTGATCTGTTTTGAAACGACGCCTGCTTATAAAGCCTTACAAGTTGCAGTTACTGCAGCAACTGTATCCCGCGACCATTATACTTCAATTCTCCAAGATATGGCAGAGGAACTTTTTCCGTCATTTCTAATAACGAATCTAAGTTTCTTCTATCGCGTAAAGTAAACCGCCATAATGTAAGAATTCGGGAGTTACAAAACCCTGGTGCCGTCGTCGCACATGAAAGAGATTCACGGAAACTGAGTGTGTTTTGTGCCGTTTCTGTTCACAGAGTTTATGGACCTTTCTTTTTTTGCGGAGGAAACTGTGGAAAGAATGTAATAAATGAACATGCTGCAAAACCGGTTGTTTCCTCAACTTCACGAAGATTCTAATTATTTCATTTTTATGCACGACGGCGACCGCCCCATTTTCACCTCGAGGTTCGGCGTTGCCTCAACAACACCATATCACAACGTTGGAATTGGAAGAGATGGACAACAAGATGTTCATTGCTTTTGGCCTCCTTCGTCACCAGATCTCGTGATATTTTTTCTGTGGTCTTACACAAAGGAGGGAGTCTTTGTTTTACCTATAGTAGCTATTCTTCAAGAGCAGAGAAATTCAATTATTAAAACTGTCGATTCAATAAAAAGGGGCAATTTTGTTTCGTGTGTGTAATGAAATGAACTACCGTTTCGATGTTTCTCGAATAACGAATGGTATTCATATGGAGTGTATGGTATAGTGTCCGTGAGAACATAAAACTTCGTCTATCCAGTGACATGCACAATGTGTTTCTTTCGTAGTTCGTCTGTTACAAACAACTGAAACTTGTCCTATCCTTTTTTACCACCCTGTATCTTAGGAGGTGTTGTTCTTGTTGCTGTTGTGGTGGTGGTCTTCAATTCGAAGAGTGTTTTGATGCATCTGTGCTCGCTGGTCTATCCTGTACAAGCCTCTCTGTCTCCGAATAATTACTGCAACGTCTGTCCATTTGGACTTGCTTCTGTATTCATCTCTCGGTCTCCTTCTGCAATTTTTAGCCTCTCCCCCCCACACTTCCGACAACCCCTTGATGCCTCAAAATGTGTCCTATCAGCCGATCCCTTCTTTTAGTCAGGTTGTGCCGTAAATTTCTTTTTCTTGCCAAATTCGCAACAATTAACCATCTAATTTTCAGTATTCTTCTACAAAATCACATTTCAAAAAAGATTTATTTGAAATCATACGATATAATGTTTTTCTTCGAAAATAAAAAAAAATTGAGTGACCTGCTGGACACTCAAAATTTAAAACTACTGTGAACTGCTGGCATGGGTTACCGAGTTATGAAAGTTTAAATATTGTTCCTGTGATGTACTTAATCTCATAGAATAAGATGGCAGGAAGCACAGTTGGGATTAATTATTAGGTTGTGTAGTGCTATTGAGAGCAATGTTCTTTTGGACAAGGACTGGAAACGAAAGCGGCCGTGGTCTTTTTGAAAGAACTACTTGGATTTCCACTGGTAGTGTTTTCGGGATACAGCTTGAAGTGATGTGTGTGTGTGTGTGTGTGTGTGTGTGTGTGTGTGTGTGTGTGTGTGTGTGTGTGTGTCTGTGTCTGTGTCTGTGTCTGTGTGTCCAAATAACGATTACAATATAAGCGCCAAAGTTCGCTGTTGCATAAAATTTAAAAAGAGATTTTGAATTTTGTAACCACGTACATCGTGATAATCAGTTATTGAATCCAAATTTTTCAATATTTACGGTGTATTCGTGCGGTACTTGGAGGAACATAGACATACTAAAAACTTAAATACACAGTATTGATGTTCCACAATAATATTTATTTAATATGTTGTGAACCAGCTTTCGGCTTTGTAGACCATTCTGATAAAACTAGACAGGTAGTCTACACAACATCAGCGAGAGTTCATAGCCGTACAAAGATTGTTTTTCTGAAGATAAGACACTTTACAAATTTATATCGATACAAAAACAAAGGCGTAATGTAATTCACAAAAAAGCTCTCAACAAATAGATCTTACATTACTGTGTATTCAGATATTAAAAGTATAGAATATACAATCTATAAACTAGGTAGAAGTAATTAACTGGTGAATGTGATAAACAGGCCGAAAACTGAGGGAAGAGGCGGAATGACGGAGGGGGGAGGGTAGAAAGGAGTCTATGAAATGTTAGTGTGGAACAACTATAACGAGCATATTACCAAAGGGTGAGAAAAATATTAACTGGATGCTGTTACTTTAGTAAGGTCGAATAATGAAACTGCCACTCAGGATTCCTTGATTGATGCTTATTAATAGCCAGAATCTGGAGTAATGTTAGATTTCTGTCTTCAGTTCCTCTATGGAGAACATCACATTTAATATCACCAAACTGGCATTCATTCAGAGCATGTTCAGTAAAGGTGGAATGTGTCTGTTTCAATATCCAACTCATTTCATTTTCAGGCAGTCTAGTAGTTGTAGCACTATTTGAGCCAACTACGTACAATTTGCCACACAGATTACAGGAAATCGTACAAATTCCACTCTACAAAATAATGGAAAGTCCAGGATGGAATGTAACAATATTACGAAAAGGATAGTTGCTACTCACCATACAGCGGAGTGCTGAGTAGCAACTATCATTTTCACAATGTTGTAAAATTCCACTCTGTTCTGTAGATGGTGTCTTATTTTACTGTTGATGACGATGTGAGCAACAGTATTCCCAGTACAAAACGCTGGAGTATATTTCCTGGATTTCTGTTTGTTGGCAGTACCTGTGAAGCCGTACCTACATGTAGCTTGAGGGCCCATTTGCTATCAATGTTTATTGTTTTCTGAGGAGAATACAGAAATGCTATTATCCTCTGTCTCTTCTTTTCGCTGAGTATGTTGTCAATTAGGGTACTACTATAACCATCGCTGTGTGCAATTTCTTTAATTACTTTTAATTCTCTTTCATAATCTTTATTCCAAGGAACTGAATTAATTAGTCTATACGAGCAATAAAGGGCGTAGTCGTAGGCTAGTGCTCTCAGAGATAATGTGAGTTCTGTATTATTTTAATTTTTAGTCACTCCGTAGTGCAGTCTACGTATTTGCGAATGCTACTAAGTCTCTCTAATGTGCAGCTGGATATCTAGAAAAATAAGGGGTAGCACGTGTTCACAGTCAATGAAGCCACAGAATGAAGTAGTTCAGATACTTCAACGCAGAATGGCAACGTAACAGATGGATGTATATAGAATATCAGTATTTAACTTGATCAGTGGTTTACAAAAAAATTTCGAATTCGACAGTTTTGAATCGGTTCTAAGACAAAAACCTAACAATAGTAAATAAATAAATAAATATGTGAATAATATAAGCTACATGCACAGACTGAGAAATTACAGCAACAATTTCTTCTTTATTTCATTACAATGATTTCCTTTTTTATATAAAAATGCTGTTACTTGAACCAATTATTGATGGTCGAAACTTAATGGAATTGGTTATTAATCGCTTTTCCGTGCAACTCGCTAATGTGGTGTATAAACATTGTTTTTAGAGTCTTTTTCGCAGTTAGTGCAATTAACTGTCTGTCGTTTTAAATCTACTTCATTTAGTAAAGCAAAAGCTAATTTTGTTTCATATCATTTCAAGTACACATTACATAGCGCTATAAACTTGATTTTGACTTGAGGTGCCTTTTAAATCAGAATTTCTACGTATTCACTGCATACTATACTCTTCAAATTTAAAAGAACGAAACAGAAAGCAGGAGAGATAGAAAACAAACTTGTTAAACCTACGTGGGTTACAGTTGGCGAGGTTTGCATGAGGTGTAACTATTTTTAAACAATTAAATGTGTGTTTGTTTTGGATAAACGATTTGTGTACTGCGCTGATACTGTGTTATATATTTCATAACGTATATACGTACGTGACAAAAAAAATTTCACGATATGTGTTCTGAGTTAGGCGTACGTTATAACATGAAAAAGCTAAGACAAGTGCGCATTTGTGTGATGTGATTCCTGTCATTCTTTTTTTTCATAGAAGAACTTGCTAACCAAACGTTACAAGTAGTTACCGTTTTGGGATCTCGTTACATATTTGTTTCACTGTGAATCTGTACACTGGAAGTATGTGAATAATGCTGAAATCAGTAAAAATATCAGAATAACTGTAGCTACAGAAACTTTAGCTGTTATATCGTGACTATTCTAGTCTCAAATGGAGGTGTTTTATTGGTATCGTTGCAGCTACAGTATTCGGGTTATTAATAAATGCTGAAGACCGACAACCCCATACGCGCTTACTGCATCACCTGTGTATTCATTTTTATATGTGTACAAGTGTCTTAATGCACGTAAACTGGAACTGGGCAAATAAAAACTTCGGATTATTATTTCGTTTTTGCCTATGTCCGAAGGAAAATGCTTCAGCCGACTTGTGATTACGTATACGGCACAACTCGACGAAATCGTCCCTGCAAACGTTTTTGTGGTTAAACAGACAATTTTCGTACGTTTCTGTAGGAAGGGTTGTTGTCGCAGTCGCTGTTGGCTCAGAAAATAAGGAAAATATTTTCCTTTTTCCTTAACGCCAGCAGTAATCCTATGTCAAAGATATCAAAAATTCTGTCTAAAGGGTATACTCCTTCACATGATCGATTCGCCGTTTACGACATAAGATAAAACACAGCGTAAAGACCTTTCAGAAATGATGGGTCACGCTGATAGATTGCCAAACTTCAGCCACAGACTATGCGATTGGCCTTATCTTCGTTAAGGCTTACCCAGTGCGTCATTGTTTACCTAAAATCCGCCATCGCTGGCATATTGATGCAATTTGATGCCAATTATCGTTTAGTATGCAAGCCATTGCTGACAGGAGATTTCACTCTCGTGCACACAATGCTGTGTCAGTTTCAGCAGGAGCACGGAGATGTTTCCTTTGATTTTGAAAAAAAAAGTGACAGTAAATTTCTCTTAATTCTTTTCGCCCATGAGTGCTGCTTAAAGAGAGACAACTGATTGAGATAAAGTGAACTGGCCGTTACAAGTACTGAACGAGAGCTGTTACACGAGAGACACAAGACTGTCTCGTAAGTTTCTTCTGCAGATTTAAGGAGTTCACAAATATCGACTGCAAGTAGTGTTAAAAGTATCAAACAGGAAAGCATGTGGACCAGATGGTAATACTTTGGAACTTTTAAAATTTATTGGTTCCTTTTGTGATCTTAGATTATGACATTTATTTAACCTGTCTTGGCGTGGGTGTAAAAAACTCAAAGTCTTGGAAAATATCAGAAGTGGTATCAACTTTTAAAAAAGATCAAGAAACAACTGAGGAAATTATCGTGGAATTAGTTAGCTAAACTCAATCTATAAAGCATACTAATAAAAAATACGGAAGGAACAAAAATAATTTTTTATAAAACCGTGGCTACACCTGTGTTGCTATATGCAAGTGAGTTATGGGTCACTAAAAACGTGGTAAAACACAAGAAGCAGAAATGAGGTGTCTCGGAAAAGTTATAATTGTTATCAGGGAAGAAATAAAGACATTAGGATCATTAGGTATTCATAACATTAATGAAAAAATTGACGAAAAGAAAATATTATGATGACATCACCAACAAAGAAAGAATGTAGAGAGGATCTCGCGTCAGGCCATGCTTAGCTGGCAAGAGGAAGAAGAGCGCATCGCAAGAGCCAAAAGGAGGTGGCAGTGAAAGGAGTAAACGTAACAGGCACAAATTCCTAAACATTGAAATGCAGAAGAAGAAGAACGAACATCAAGGTCTACGTGCGTACTCCGTAAACCTTTGGATAGATCTTAACGCACAGTACCTTGCACCCACTTCTCAGTCGTTCGTTTTCAGCCTGGCTCACATTCGGACGCGGGGTAGAACCACAGTCCGAACGCCTGCCTTGTCATATTCGTAAAGTTCTTACATATAATTACGATGGAAGAAAAGAACTGTTGGACGATCTATCCGAGACAGCCGCGCGGTCTGGGGCGCCTTGTCGCAGTTCGCGCGACTTCCCCCGTCAGAGGTTCGAGTCCTTCCTCGGGCATGGGTGTGTGTGTTATCCTTAGCGTAGCTTAGTTTAACTTAGACTAAGTAGTGTGTAAATGTAGGTACCGATGATCTCAGCAGTTGGGTCCCATAGAAGCTTACCACAAATTATCAAATTAACTGATTCTCTAAATTTACGCAGTTTGCAACAAGAGCATCGTGTGTGTTTCAACAATTCCCTAAACATCTCCGTAACGCGTTGGCGTGATTAAACAACATACAGAGTAGGAATGCTCCTTCAGAGAAACAGTGAACGTCCGGTAAACGAGTTTTTTTTATCGTACTTTATATTTCAGTGTCTCGTTAAACAAATGGTATCACTGATATTAAATGCTATGGTAAACTCACCTTCCCATATGAAAAATGATAATCTTCTAGCCGCCTGTTTAGCTGTGCCAGGTAAACCTTCAATCAACATAGCAGTTCATTTCCCAAATTATACTAATTAATAATCTGGCATTAATTCTTAAGTTACCCCTCTGTTGTTACATAATAACCATGAACATGAAAATGGAATAACGTCAAACATATATTAATACTGTACCATCTACCATGTACATATATTAATACTGTACCATCTGAACTCTAAGCGTAAATAAACGAACACCGGAACAGTAAGAAACGCTGTGTAATTAATCGTTGTGCATTGAATCGCTAAAGTTAGTGGGTTTGAAGATTTATTGGTGTAGTTAACTGTC
This sequence comes from Schistocerca gregaria, assembly GCF_023897955.1. NCBI lineage: Eukaryota > Metazoa > Arthropoda > Insecta > Orthoptera > Acrididae > Schistocerca > Schistocerca gregaria. The sequence continues at coordinate 1,014,727,863 of NC_064920.1, read as the reverse complement.
TTTAACAGATGTTATGGTCCAAGCAAAACTGGAAGTTGGTAGCGCATGCTTTACCATGTGGCCGAAACAATCCAGTGTAAAGCAAGTGATACATAAAAAAAAGAAAAAAATCTGTGACTGTCATGGTATTAATTTTAATTACTTTCAGTTAATTTATGAATGTACCGTTTGAATAATGTAGTTCTATACAAAAGGGACCAAGATCAGGAGGATTATTCCACTGAAACTGGTAGAATTATTAATAGAGGTCGTTGTGGCAGAGGTAGGATTTTATTAACTGCTGTTTCCTAAGTTTGAAAAACTAGTATTCGATACAGGCTGGAAAGTGATCCTGTTGCCTCTATCGTATATATCACCGAACGATCATAACAGCAACATAGGAAAGGCTTAAGTAGATAGAGTCGTGGAGACCGTCATTGTTCCCGACGTGCAGTTAACAGTGCATTGCCAGATACATACAAAGATGGACCAACATACTGCGAGCCACTTGTGTAATAGTGTGCTGACCCACCGCTGCAAGCAGTAAAGCAGCTATGCGGCATGACATGTATTCGACGAGTCCTTGGCGGGTATAAGGAGGCATATGGAACCAGATTTCTACGAAGAGGTCCGGCAGTTCCCACAAATTACGGGCTGGAAAGTAACACAGGTCACACCAATATCCAAGAAATGACATAGGACTAACCCATTGAATTACAGACCCATATCACTGATCTCAATTTGAAGTAGGATTTTGGAGCATGTACTGTACTCGAACATTATGAATCACCTTGAAGAAAATGACTTATTGATACATAACCAACACGGATTCAGAAAACATCGTTCTTGTGCAACGCAGTTAGCTCTTTACTCCCATGAAGTAATGAGTGCTGTCGACAAGGGATCTCAGATCGATTCCATACTCCTGGTTCTCCAGAAGGCTTTTGATACCGTTCCTCACAAGCGACTATTAAACCAAATTGCGTGCATATCGAGTATCGTCTCAGTTGTGTAACTGGATTCGTGATTTCCTCTCAGAGAGGTCACAGTTCGTAGTGATAGACGGTAAATCACAGAGTAGAACAGAAGTGATATCTGGCGTTCCGCAAAGCAGTGGCATAGGCCACCTGCTGTTCCTGATTTACATAAATGATCTAGGTGATAATCTGAGCAGCCCCTTTAGATTGTTCGCAGATGACGCTCTAATTTACCGTCTAGTAAAATCATCAGACGATCAATTCCAATTACAAAACTATCTAGAGAGGATTTCTGTATCGTGCGAAAAGTGGCAATTGGCGCTAAACAAAGAAATGTGCGAGGTCATCCACAGGGGTGCTAAAAGAAATCCGATAAATTTTGGGTATACGATAAACCGCACAAATCTAAGGGCTGTCAGTTCGACTAAATACCTAGGAATTACAATTACGAGCAACTTAAATTGGAAAGACCACTTAGATTATACTGTGCGGAAGGCGAAACAAAGACTGTGCATTGTTGGCAGAACACCTTATAAGATGCGACAAATCCACTAAAGAGGCAGCATACATTACACTTGTCCGTCCTCGCGGTGTGAGATCATTACCAGGTAGCATTGACAGAGGACATCGAAAAAGTGTTATCGCGCACTAGAGGTGAGAGTGTCACCGATATGATACGGAAGTTGGGGTGGCAGTCATTGAAACAAAGGCGGTTTTCTTTGCAGCGAGATCTATTTACGAAATTTCAATCACCAACATTCTCTACCGAATGCGAAAATATTTTGTTGACACCCACCTAAGTAGAGAGAAATGATCATCATAATAAAATAAGAGAAATAAGAGCTCGAACGGAAAGATTTAAGTGTTCCTTTTTCCCATGAGCTATTCGAGAGTGGAATGGTAGAAAAGTAGTACGAAAATGGTTCGATGAACTCTCTGACAGGCACTTCAGTGTGAATTGCACAGTAACCATGTAGATGTAAATGTAGATGTCTGGATACGGAGCTGGCGTCCAATGCCATCCCAGATGTGTCCCATCGGGTTCTGATCTCAGATCAGAAATCATTGCAAATTCAATATCAACCTTCTCAATCACCCGTGGCGCGATTCTGGCATTGCGAAAAGGACAGTTATCCTGCTCGAAGATGCCACCGCTGTAGGGGAAGCATTAAGGGATACAGGCGTTGCGCAATAATGTTCTTGTAGCTCACAGCTGTCTTGGTGCTTTCGATTATTACCTTGGTGCTTTCGATTATTACCATAGATCCCTTGGACGCACACGTAATTGTCCTGCATAGCATAATATAGCACCTATCAACCTGAACCCGTGGCGCTGTGCATTTTCGAGAAGCCATTCACCTCGATGACGGTGTGTCTGGACGGACACAGCATCGACACGACGCGATGGCGTCCAGGCGCCACATTTTCAGTGATCCACAGTCCAGTTGAGATGCCCACTGCAGTCGTAATGAACGATGTGGCTCTGAACGCTATGGGACTTGACATCTATGTTCATCAGTCGCCTACAACTTAGAACCACTTAAACCTAACTAACCTAAGAATATCACACACATCCATGCCCGAGGCAGGATCCGAACCTGCGACCGTTGCGGTCACGCGGTTCCAGACTGAAGCGCCTAGAACCGCACGGCCACACCGGCCGGCAATGGACGATGTCGCTGGGTCATCGTGGAAGGATGTTGGGGTAGTCTACCGCGGAACCTCAAGCTCAACAATGTCCTGCAACCACTTTCCACAGATTTTCACGACCATAACTCGCGAACAACCCATTGCCCTGGCAGTTGCCGAGATCCTCATTTCCAAGCGCCGTGCCGCAACAATCCGCACTTTGTCTAGTTGGTGGATTCCGCCATTTGAGGACAGTATCATCACTAAGATCACTCCCTGTGTTTCTTGACTAAGGGCTTGCAGACTTTTTCCGCTCTGCTTATTTACTTAATTTAGCGTGCAAGCTGTTCGGAACGCCGTCGGGATGCATTCAATCTCGCGGTGGTCGGTGGTCATAACGTTTTGTCTCAGTGTGATGTAAATTCCAGTATTCACGATAGAAATGTGCACTCAGTTTCCTACGCTACACGAAACAAGCCACAGCTCGTTTCTGACAGACGATAGAAAAGCAATGAATACAGAAAAAACATTGTTTTTCTTATGAGCTGTTACGCATCGCAGAAACAAATTTATTGTTTTTGCTGAAGTGAGCGAAACTAACCTATTAACAGCAAGCTTTCGCCACATTGTTGTTAATTCGATATATTTATTCGTTTTTGCTAAGAAAAGCGTCACTGTAAACGTATGTGAATAGTGATTGGTTGACTTTTCATTAATAATGGAGTAGACATAAGCCCCAGCGAAATTTCGTCTAGCGGTCATCAAGTGGCAAGGGATGCACGCACGGAGTAGTGAGTTGTTAGATTTTACGCTAAGAGTATACTCGAACTCGCGATAGGAGCTAATCTGGATTCGCTGCAAATACAAATTTTTCCTTGATTCTATGGTTCACTCCACAATTGTTAACATAAATTTTTAGTGAACACTACGTTACACTCCATGTTCAGTTTGGTATCAGTGAGAAAGAAACTTTCTGCATTTGCAAATCTGGTATTGTAGAATGCGTACTGGCAAATTTCCGATCACCACTCGTACATTTTGAGTGTCGGTCCTGCAATTGATCGTTGATGATATTCTTCTCGGGTCTGCAGCGGAACATGCAATCATCTGAACACAATATTTTCGCGGTCGACATGGCCGCCATCTTCGCTGAGATGCCGTGAGCGGCTCGCTGTACATGAATTCAAAATGGTCAGTTTAGTACTCTGTCGCCCCAGCACAATAAACTGTTGTAGACTGGAACACGTCTTTGAAAATTTTGTACTAATTATTATGTGCGAAATCACTTTCTTCATTCAAGAGTTCTTGCGAGCGTAAATCTCAAGTTCTTGCAGTACGTTCGGATCACAACTGTTTACAGGTCTGTACGATAGCTTTATCGCCTTGCCTAACGTGGGAAGTTCATGTTTACTCACTTTCCTTGTACACATCACTCTTCTGTGAGCATCTGTCACAGCTTCAGCTTGAGAAAATTAATCCTGATACAACTTTACATAACTACGACGCGATGAGTAACTACTTTTTTCTGGCGGTAAATTTTATATGCAGTCAGATATTGATTTCAAAGATTTCATATAGAAGAAAATATTGACAGCTTGTTTTAAACGGTCTGAAATGTAAAATAGCGCACTTTACAAAAGGCAGGAAAGTTTCAGGCAGAATGAATAAATATATTGCGGTGTGACGAAATAAATCTCGGGTGAACAGCCTGGTGTGAGTGTACTAAAGACACAATATTTCGACAATCGACCTTGTTGCCATCATCAGGTGTGCTTGTGTACTGCCAAGGGACGGCAGGCTGTTCACCCGAGACTTATTTCGTCATGAAATACGCCACATACTGAGGTGCGGTTTTCGCCAAGTTATAGCGGACAATATGACGAATTTCCTGACTTCCTCAAGTAATTTTTATCATTTGTAGTCGCCGAATTACGACGCCACTTTTTTTTTTAAGGAACTGTATACTTTCTGTGGCATTTGAAAGAAGCTTCTACGGAAAATTCAACGACGTAACAAATTGTTCAAATGGCTATGAGCACTATGGGACTTACCATCGGTGGTCATCAATCCCCTAGAACTTAAAACTACTTAAACCTAACTAACCTAAGGACATCACACACATCCATGCCCGAGGCACGATTCGAACCTGCGACCGTAGCAGTCGCGCGGTTCCGGACTGAAGCGCGTAGAACCGCTCGACCACCACGACATAACATGTACGGGAGTTGATCCAACAGTATCAAGATAATAGCGGCGCAAACTACTGTTCCGCCCTCAGGAAAGAAGGTTCCACGAACGCCTGCCCTATTATACCATACGTAAACAAACACGTAACTCAGGTATGCTTCTACTGTTTACCTGTGCGATTGAAGCCCATAATACTGCGTTTTGTTGTTGTAGCAGTCACATAATTTGCTCGTAAAGTTACTGAGGTACAACGTATACGATAGTCGAAATTGTGAATGTCGGTTACGGAGAACGTCGCCAAACTGTTGGGGCAACGGTAAGGTTGTATGTTGAAGAGTATCCATACCGAGCATAGCACTCACAATGAACCTCTGCAAACATTCTAAAAGACTTTCTAGAAATTGGAAGTGTGTTGAAAAATATACGCCAAGGAAAAAGAACAGCAACTGATGAAACAACTGTAATAAACAACGCAAATTTCGCTTAGAGGTATCTCGGAAGCACGAGAGAGATCAACCAAACGATTATTCTGCATTTCTGCGACCTTCGCATTCCAACCGCTTCGCCGAGAGGCATGGTCGCGCGATTTGAGGCACCATGTCATGGAACTGCGTGGCCTCTCCCGCCATAGGTACACGAGTCGTCCCTCGGGCATGGATGTATCTGTTGTTCATAGCATAAGTTAGTTTAAGTTAGTTCAAGTTGTGTGTAAGATTAGGGACCGATGACCTCAGCAGTTTGGTCCCTTAAGATTTCACACACATTTGAACATTTTCAACCTCTTCAGTTTTCGCTGCATCTTCAGCTTCGTGGTAAAGACTTCCAAAGCTGGTTACTGTTACTTACTGTGATGCAGCACATCTATGCAAAACTTTGTTTAAGGAAGTGGCAAATCATGGGCAAGTGTATCTTCGCAGTATGCTCTAATCGTCAGTTGAAAATCCACGCTGATTCAAAGAAGTGGATGAAGAAAAACGCTCTTGGTATATTAACGTTTGGTGCGTGTTTTTAAAGACCCGCATCATGGGTCTCCGTTTTCTTGATGGGGATCTAAACACATTCAAGTGTCCCGAGTTCCTATGACATTCTGCTGCTGTCGCAGTTATTGGAACACATCCCACGGGACGCAAAGCAATCAATGTGGTCCCTCCTATTTCGCACATGTAATGACAGACCCTCTTAAGGAAACATTTGGAAAGCATTGGCACGGCCGTACAGAAAATACAAAATGGTCTTCATACTCAGACTTCGGTACTGTTATCTGTGGCTAAAATTGGAACAAGAGATCTCTTAGGGGACACCGATAACTCCCGAAGGCATGAACAGCCGTTATAACAAACACACGAATCATATCTAAGTTACGTGCTTGTTGACATTTGAAGTAATAGGATAGATGTTTAAGAAACCTCTTCTCCCGACGGCGTGACAGTGTTTGCGGCATTGTTATCTTGATTCTATTTGACGAGGTCCCATTCATGGTGGTGGCGGTAAGTACCTATGAGACCAAACTGCTGAGGTCATCGATCCCTAGCTACTTAATCTAACTTAAACTAACTTACGCTAAAGATAAAACACACACCCATGTCCGAGGTGGGGGGGGGGGGGGGCTCGAACTTCCGCAGAGGGAGCCGCGTGAACCATGGCAAGGCGCCTGAGACCACGCGGCTACCCAGCGCGGACCCCATTCATGTTATGTTGATTGAAGAATATCATCCCTTTAGGGAAAAAAACAAAGTCTATGGTGTCATTCGCCGATTACAAACGATAAAATTTACTCGATACAGTCAGAAAATTCGCCATATTTTGCGCTATAACTTGACGAAAACTGATCTCTGATATATTAATTCATTCTACATATATCTGGGATGCTCTTTTTTAGCTGTCTCATTCTGCGTAGTAGTATCCTGTGACTATAAGATCAACGAGTCGCAACTGGAATCATTCGACTCGCACAAATATTTGGGTGTAACAATTTGTAGGAATATCGAATAGAATCACGTAGTAATAAATGAACAGCACCGGTTTGCTTTTGTTCTACAACATCGTAGAACAAAAGCAAACTGGTGCTTTTCATTTATTATTATAATGTTGTTCTACCAAGAACCGACGGAAGATTCTGTTAATATGAGAATCGCATAGGCTCAATCGTAGGTACGGCAAGTGACAGACCACGGTTTCCTAGGCAGGGCCCTAGGAAAATGCATCACTCTTCAAACGAGATTGCTTACAAATCACTTGTGTGTCCCATCTTACAAAACTGCTCGAGAGTGGAACGCATTCCAGAAAGGAATAACAAAGGAAACAGAGAGTATACAGGGTGTTACAAAAAGGTACGGCCAAACTTTCAGGAAACATTCCTCACACACAGAGAAAGAAAATATGTTATGTGGACATGTGTCCGGAAACGCTTAATTTCCATGTTGGAGCTCATTTTAGTTTCTTCCACCTACGCTCAATGGAGCACGTTAACATGATTTCATACGGGATACTCTACCTGTGCTGCTAGAACATGTGCCTTTACAAGTTCGACACAACATGTGGTTCATGGACGATGGAGCTCCTGCACATTTCAGTCGAAGTGTTCGTACGCTTCTCAACAACAGATTCGGTGACCGATGGATTGGTAGAGGCGGACCAATTCCATGGCCTCCACGCTCTCCTGACCTCAGCCGTCTTGACTTTCATTTATGGGGGCATTTGAAAGCTCTTGCCTACGCAACCCCGGTACCAAATGTAGTGACTCTTCGTGCTCGTATTGTGGACGGCTGTGATACAATAGCCATTCTCCAGGGCTCCATCAGCGCATCAGGGATTCAATGCGACGGAGGGTGGATGCATGTATCCTGTAACAAAGTGTTTGAAGTCACGCTGGTACGTTCTGTTGCTGTGTGTTTCCATTCCATGATTAATGTGATTTGAAGAGATGTAATAAAATGAGCTCTAACGTGGAAAGTAAGCGTTTCCGGACACATGTCCACATAACATATTTTCTTTTTTTTGTGTGCGATGAATGTTTCCTGAAAGTTTGGGCGTACCTTTTTGTAACACCCTGTATAAAAAAGGGCGTCACGAACTGTCACAGCTTTGTCTGATCTCAGGAAAGCATCTCAGGGAGGCTGAATACCCTGTATTAGTATACGCTTGAAGGCACACGCCAATTATACCGCGAAAACGTACTTTATACAGTTACGAGAACAGTATCAAGTCAAGTTGTTCTTCATCCCCTACATGTAGCACCGAAATATCACGTGGAGATAGATCAGACGAATTATTACATGCACGGAGGCATGGAAAGAAACCCAAACCCTATGTCACAAACTTCACTGTGGTTCGTAGCGTACTGTATAAACGTAGATGTAGAAATGAAATTTGTAATCGAGTCACTGCCGTATTTTATTTTAGCCGAACTGGACAGTCAGATTCGCTATGAACTCAACTCCTTTGTCGGAGATTCATAATACAGCAACAAATTGTAGTCGGTCATACAGTTGCAACGATTCCAGGCAATACAATCTTTCGTTTATGGATGCAGTCGGCAGGGGCAGTGCTATGTAAGCGGAGGGCACGGCAGCGGCGAACGCTGCCGGAGAATATCGTTCATTTCGCGCTCGGGGCGTCCGTGGAACGGCAAACTAATCTGGGCAAAGCGACTGCGTGACGAATTTGCATACGGCTGGTGCGGCAGCGCGCTGGGCTTTAAGGAGCGCCCGCCGCCATTTGCATCCGCTGCGCGGGCGGCGGGGGCGGCGCGGGCGGCAGGGGCGGCGCTACCCCTCCGCCTCCAAACAGGAACTCTGTAAGCCCGCGCATAAGACAATGGGAACTGCGGCGGTCGCACTAGTTCGGCTGGCGACGGCGATGAGCTCGCACACATTGGTTGGTACACTCGGTTGCTAGTTGAAAGGAGATACATCTACATCTACATCTACATCTACATCTACATCTACATGACTACTCTGCAATTCACATTTAAGTGCTTGGCAGAGGGTTCATCGAACCACAATCATACTATCTCTCTACTGCTCCACTCCCGAACAGCGAGCGGGAAAAACGAACACCTAAACCTTTCTGTTCGAGCTCTGATTTCTCTTATTTTATTTTGTTGATCATTCCTACCTATGTAGGTTGGGCTCAACAAAATATTTTCGCATTCGGAAGAGAAATTTGGTGACTGAAATTTCGTAAAAAGGTCTCGCCGCGACGAAAAACGTCTATGCTGTAATGACTTCCATCCCAACTCGTGTATCATATCTGCCACACTCTCTCCCCTATAACGCGATAATACAAAACGAGCTGCCCTTTTTTGCACCCTTTCGATGTCCTCCGTCAATCCCACCTGGTAAGGATCCCACACCGCGCAGCAATATTCTAACAGAGGACGAACGAGTGTAGTGTAAGCTGTCTCTTTAGTGGACTTGTTGCCTCTGCTAAGTGTCCTGCCAATGAAACGCAACCTTTGGCTCGCCTTCCCGACAATATTATCTATGTGGTCCTTCCAACTGAAGTTGTTCGTAATTTTAACACCCAGGTACTTAGTTGAATTGACAGCCTTGAGAATTGTACTATTTATCGAGTAATCCAATTCCAACGGAGTTCTTTTGGAACTCATGTGGATCATCTCACACTTTTCGTTATTTAGCGTCAACTGCCACCTGACACACCATACAGCAATCTTTTCTAAATCGCTTTGCAGCTGATACTGGTCTTCGGATGACCTTACTAGACGGTAAATTACAGCATCATCTGCGAACAGTCTAAGAGAACTGCTCAGATTGTCACCCAGGTCATTTATATAGATCAGGAACAGTAGAGGTCCCAGGACGCTTCCCTAGGAAACACCTGATATCACTTCAGTTTTACTCGATGATTTGCCGTCTATTACTACGAACTGCGACCTTCCTGACAGGAAATTGGCATCCGAATCCGATCTTTCTTATCAGATGGTCAGTAGTTTCCACAAAATCTCTCTAGTGTACATCTAATCGCTGCTGTGCAACAGGATTGCGGCGACCAGTCTGTTGGGAACCGTGGAGTACTTTGAGGCAGAATAGCGCTCTAAAAACATTTTCGTGAAAGCAATTGCGTCAACATTGTAAATCCGATTGCCTTGATGATACTTAGCAACGTAAACACATTAAATCGTCTCCGCTCTTCAGCACAATGGTTCTTTCGGAATGGCGGTGGTCCCACTGCATCTGTGGGTGGATGGTGGCGGTAGCAACCATCCAAGTAAATGTCCTTGCTTTTGAAGCACCGTCATTTCGAATAAACTGTTCGAGCGTTCGATGACGGAGATGGTCATAGCACGCTCGAGTGTTTTATTCGAAAGAACACGGCGCGGTTCCGAACGGAAGTGCCTAGAACGGCTCGGCCATCGCGGCCAGCATTCTCCAAATCTCGTAACTGATTGCGGAGAAATCGGTTATTCACTTCATCTGAAATATATTCTGGAAAGTGTATGGTCGTGTGAGTATGTCACTGACAATTCCTGTCCCTGCAATGATACTGATGCGACCCTGATACCTCATCTTCAAAATCCCTCGAGGATTTGTGTCGCCCACACATGCGTATTGTGACAATTTACCTCTTTTGAACGCTACCATTGCAGACTGTTAACTGCGGATCATCAACAGTCCATAACTAAACAGGTATTTGTTTCTGGACATGTGTCTATCGGAGCTGTTCGTCTATTTTTGACCAATACTGTCTCCTGCAGGAATAGGTGACACTTGCTTTTTTAAACACCCTTATATTCTGCAAGCAACTCACGGCATATGTCGGAGGGCACTTAGAGTTCTACTATTATTTTCTCCCTGGTCGTTCTGTTCTCGAATGGTGAATGGGAAGAACAACAGTCGATAAGCTTCAGTGTGAACCCAGTTCTTTTTATTTTCGCACCCTGATCGTTACGTGAGACTCTTCTTGTAGTGGAGTTTCCAGAGTAAACTTCTCCGTTACACATGACGCCTCTTTTCTAGTACCTATCACCGCAGGTACGTGTATGTCATGGTAGTGATGCACTCCCAGTTACTAACCGAATCCCTAACGAAATGGGCCACTGTTCATCGGATCTTCTGCATTCCCTCAATTATTTATAACTGCTGTAAGGTCGCAGTCTGACTTGTATTCGCCATATGCTCTTGGCACCAAACATAAATATGTGACAGGAAAAAAACCACCTACCGCCGAAAGCAGCTGCTCTTATGAGGTGGCTGGCTTGCACGCAGAAACTTGACAGGTCCAAATAGCGTTAGCCAACATTTGTACCAAAATGACGGCGTCACAGGGGTAACAATAATTTATTAATATAAACTGTACGACACTTTTTAGTATGAAAATGTTGCATGACAGCAGTTCAATGTTATATAGTGCCGGATTCAGTAAACGACAAGTACATCAGCTGCAAAACTTCCAGTGTGTTGAGGTACTGCTGATACTGTGCCGGAAGTGTGCGATATTGTCTGAGTAGATCCATGTGACCGCTTATATCCGCGTTTGGCAGGTACACGCCCACTTGGGAAGTACTTGAGTGACGTACGGCACAAGTGTAAAATGGGCCTACCCTTGTTTTGCCCTCCGTGGGGGCTAACCTTTACTCAATTGCTCCTGAGTACTAGGTAACTCATGGCTCTGATATGCACGGCCGTATTCTGTATATCTAAAGCACACGGATCTAATGATAAACAGTCAAGACTCTATCGCTTTCCGACTCAGTAACTGTGTGGTCAGAGCGACGGATTACCAAGAGAAGGGGCCGGGCTTCAGTTCCTAGCCGTGTCGGAGATTTTCTCCTCTGTGTACATGCGTATTGTGGCAATTATGTTGTCCTTACGTTCCTATTCTCGTAACTGACATTCTGCTGTTGAGCTGGATAGATGGGCACTCCCGAAAGCCAATGAATTGAAAAAAAAAGAAGGCTCCTTCAAATAACGAACTACTCTATAGGTGGGGCAAACGCAGCTAAGCTAATACGTGACTGATGGAACTGAAACTTTCATACCATAATACTCTGAAGAGACAAAGAAACTGGTACACCTGCCTAATATCGTGTAGGGCCCTTGCGCCCATGCAGAAGTGGCGCAACACGACGTGGCATGGACACGATTAATGTTTGAAATAGTGCTGGAGAGAACTGACACCATGGATCCTGCAGGGCTGTCCGTAAATCCGTAACAGTACTAGGGGATGGAGATCTCTTCTGAACAGCACGTTGCAAGGCATCTCAGATATACGAATAATATTCATGTCTGGGGAGTCTGGTGGTCAGAGGAAGGGTTCAAACTCAGAAGAGTGTTCCTGGAGCCATTCTATAGCAATTCTGGACCTGTGGAGTGTCACATTATCCTGTTGCAATTGCCCAAATCCGTCGGAATACACAATGGACTTGAAAGGATGCAGGTGATCAGACAGGATATTTAAGTACGTGTCACCTTTCTGAGTCGTATCTAGAAGTATCAGTTTACCCATATCACTACAAGTGTACACGCCCCACACCATTACAGATTGTAGCAGCAGTAACCGATATAACAACTGCGCCTGACTCTTGTTGTCTTATATAAATGTTGCCGACAGCAGAACCGTATTCTGCCTGTTGACATATTTCTGTATTTGAATACCCATGACCATTTCTGATTAACAAGTTTGTTTTTGCTTGGCCATCGTCCATATTCCTATACCAGTTTTGGTATAGTGATTCAGTGTATTACGCCCAAGGTGCTATTACCAAATTAGAATTAAAATGAATGGAAGTCCATATGAGTGCATTAGCAGTTTATTGTAGTCGTTTCAAAGACACACTGTCATTAAGGTGCATCCTCAGTGGATTTAAGCAACCACTTCATGTGATTCACATCAAGCGAATAATTTCTCAACAGTTGTCACCAAACTAAAAGCTTGTTAAATACCGATGGTGTGCGTACTAAATGAAATACGTAAGCTGAGCACAAATCAGAATTTGCATAGGAGCGCGTACTATTCGTAGGGCCGTGATGCCTGTAGATAATGCGATAACAACCTACGTCGGCTGGATGAGATTGGCCCACCGAGAATCTATTGGATCCCGGTGATATTCGGGGCGTCGAGTGATGGTGCCACAGAATCTGGATGTCAAGGATCTGCGGTATTGATTGGTATCGTGCCAGCATGCATGCCGTACGTCCACCGACCTGTGAGTCCCTGCGCTGTAGACGGGTCACACCTGAGGATGCAACTTAAAAGGAGCGAAACCGGCCGTGTCAGGACTATAATAAACAGCTAATCCTGTCACTTGGACTTTCATTCATTTTAATTCCAATTTGATAATAACACATTGCGTCATATTATGGTATGGAAGTCTAATTCCATCGGTCAGACGAATGAGTTTTCTGTGAGTCTCTTTTATCGCATTTGGGAAAGTATTCTTAGGATTCTTTTAGTTTACCCCAACCAGACACTTGCCTCTCCAAAACTTATTTATGTGGTCGTTCCACCGAATGGATACTCCTGTACATTTTACGGTTTTCACTATATCCACTGACGTACCTCCAGCAGTGTAATCGCAGTTTAATGACTCTTTCCTCCAGTTTATGTACAATATGCTAACCTTATTTACTTTGATGATCAACTATTAATTCTAAACCACGCGTCGATCCTCTAAAGTTCTTAAAGCACTTCCTGTATTTTTATAGCGTTTCATTTTTAAGTATGCAACAGCGTCATCGACAAACTGTCTCCCGGGGCTTCAGAAATTAGTGACATTTTGGAACTAATCCTTGAATCAGACCAAGGTTGATTCCTTCTTTGCTTTTCCTGGGGTAAACTAGATACCCGTCTCTATCGACGCAACAACTTAAACGATATTCTGTAACGGCACTTGAGCCCAGAACCTGGTATTGTTAATCAAATGCGTACCACCATAAACTGTCTCAGAGTTTCTCTCTGCTAACCCGGAAGCTTTATACTGTTACGATGTTTTATTGCGCCATACGTTTGGCTCTTAATTGTTAATTCAGTCCAGTGGTTGAAGGGGAAAAGTTTTTAAAATAGTTGCGCAGCTTTTCCTAGCGTATTTTGTGTGGTTCGCGATAGCCGTTCCCAATAAATTTTCTCTTGTGTATCCATCCTTCAAACCTGAGCCCCTTAAACCCTGAACCCCTTAAACCGATGGAAGACTCACATACCTTTTATGTCTTGAAGGGCTTTCCTTGTATCTGATAGTTAACTGAATTATTTTATCTTCGTGAACTAGCTGTCCAGTTTGACGTTATGTTATTGACAGATCTTACAATCATTTTTGAAATATTTTTTTCTGCACTATTATCCATGACTGACAAAGAATTAAATTCTTAGCGAAAGACGCAGAAAACATTATGGAACTATTTAGGTGTGTAATAACTAAAAGAATCTGAAATGAAAATACTAGAATTTAACATCGCATAGATGACGATGTCAGTAGAGATACCGGAGCGTAAACTCAGATAGTGGAAGGAAATAAGCCGTGTTGTTCTAAAATGACATGGGCCATAACAGTTGTTGGGAGAAAACAAAAGATTTAAACCTGAATGGCCGGATGGCCATTTCAGTTCTGCTCCTCTTAATGAGAGTCAAGCGCCTTGCCCCTCTCATTCGGTACGTGAGAGTCGGAAAATTTCAGTTTATTTAATGTTCGAAGAAACAGGAACACTGTACTTCGTTCAAATATAATTAGCAGAATTGCTTTCTGTTTAACTTCTGCGACAAACACTTGCCCACTGGACAAACAAAACAGATCCCCTTTTGAAACGAATGTTTATGATTCGATAACACCAGCTTTTCTACTAAGACAGAATGAGATTGCTGCACACGACTAAGAAACACTCTTTTGTCCATCTTAGTGTTGTACAAGTGACTCCACGCTTGAGTAAATGTATTTGCGGATTAGATGTTGAGTTAGAAAGGGACTCTGGATCTCGAGTACTTAATCCATTACACAGGCGATGAAAATGGAAATACTCCGTTGCTTTCGGATCCATGGGTATCACGAAGCTAGTGTGAAGCGGAGATTATCGGCAGAAGATTAAAAACCTGACAAGCCGTAGTTAAAGATGCAGGTTATTGCCTGATGTATGGTTTTTAGGGGCAAATTGGTAATCTTCGATTAAATATTTTGAGTCCCTAAGACAAAGTAGAGCAGAGAGTCTCACATTGTGGGAATGGTAGCCTTTCGGCAGGGAACGAAAACGCAACAGAATTTCGGGTACTTAAGCAACAGATTGTTTAAAAATCCTATGTAATATTTGTGATCTATATTATTTAAATGCATTGTGGATCATGAATAAAAAAAAGAAAATTAAATATTTGCCCCTCTTCTCCAATAAATGCCACTTACGTTAATCAAGTCATTATGTAGCTCTGTTTGTGTATTTTTCCATCCGCGTACAGAAACGTGGTATCCTTTCAAATACATACCAAGGTGTTTTCTTCCAGACTAGCATCACTATCCACCCCACTTTTCTTTGACAATCTGAGTCATTGAACTCATTGTAATGATTTACACAGGTATGTGGTGTTAGATTGTAACCATCGCTTATTTATGCAGTCGAAATATCCTAAAATTTATTTGAAATTACGGCCTTTCCATCTATAATGATAGTGCTGCAGTATTTTATTGACCGAAGTCGAGCTTTTTTGTGAAATAATCTTGTCATAGCCTATGTTTGCCCTTTGTAACGTTCATAATCTTTTCTGTTTTGTATGTTCGAAGATTTAGTAGTTTGTTTAAAGTCTTTGAGTAGTTGAAGCAAGCTTTTGTAGCCCAAGTAATATGTCGCTTCCCATAGCGAACATACTGTGTAACTGGAACATTCAGATGGCTTTGCTCCGGGACACAGGGAGGCTTAGTCCTTCCTACAGTGTGTCCTACGCAGTATAATTTTCTGCAACTTGTATTCCTTGCATCTTCCACCCGATAGCTTCAGAAAAAAGGCCCCAGGACGCAAGATTGACCTTCTTGCCCCTTTGTTTCTTCGACCTGTACAGTCATATTGGATAACGTGGATAACGAAAACTGATCAAAAAATAAACAAAAATAATAAGCCTCTACTTTGCCTATCGGCTTCACATTTTAATTAGAATGCTTGTCAACGAAAAATATTAGACGTCCAGTTGAAAAACGTAACTGTTTAATAGAGAGACATATGTCTCTCTGGCAAACTCATTAGCTTTTTCTGTTCCTACAAGGTTCAGTTGCAGTCGGAAGAAGTCCGACACGATTTTCAGTGACGAGCAGGCATTTAAAAACCCTCCTAATGGTAAACTTACATGACGCAGTTACACTTCTGAACTCCCAGTTTTAAAACGGTGCAGTAGTTACGCCGCGTAACGAATTTAGCGAGGTATATCGGTGGCTGTTTCTGCGGATAACACAAAATTCGGGTCAGTTCGGCGCACTCCTGCAGCATCTGCTGTTATTAAACAAATATTTTGCCCGGGGATTTGCATCGAGAGAGCCGCAAAACATCTCATTTACATTCAAACGCAAACACGTTTGCGCTAGGCAATAACGCGTGTTTTATTCGACCTGTGAAATTAGCACGCGCGCTCTAATTAATTAGAACTGCGACACAACTGCGGCATGCACGTTCGCTCGTTTTGCACGCCATCCCCCCTCCCAAACCCCCAAAACACAGCCGGGATGCACTACGGCTGTCGATACTAATTTATTAATTAATTCGTGATTGATCGGGGATTTTCCCATCACTCAATTGTCCACATTTCAGCCCGATTTTTCGCCACGTCACAATCCCTAGCGAGCTTGTCAATACCGACCATAATGGATCTCAGCGGTTAATTTGGCATCCCTTATTTATTCACGGGCTGGGTACATCATTTATGATCGCCTGGTCTGTGCATCCTCTACTGCCAGATCCAGGCGCTGCAATGCGACTTGACGCGCACAGCATAAGCTTTCAGAACAAATACAAACAACTGTTGTTGGTAATTCGGCCTGGTCTTACATTCTGAAGTGAGAGACTAAAGTCAGAGATTTCTCACTGACTGTGTTGTGTGTGTGTGTGTGTGTGTGTGTGTGTGTGTGTGTGTGCAGCAGTGTAAAATGGGTCAAATGGCTCTGAGCACTACGGGACTTAACATCTGAGGTCATCAGTCCCCTAGAACTTAGAACTGTTGAAACCTAACTAACCTGACATCACACACATCCATGCCCGAGGCAGGAGCAGAGCGGTTCCAGACTGAAGCGCCTAGAATCGCTTGGCTACAGCGGCCGGCTCAGTTTCTCCAACAAAATACTTAGTGTTAGTTAAAATCAAATGTGTTCTGAGTGTTGGCAAAGAAAAATGTAGACTCCAGCACTGGATGTAAATTTTGCGGACTTCCTTTTTTTACCTTTCGAGTGAATTTCTATGTGCAAGTTTAAACCATACAACATGGTTTTATATGAACATCAGTTGGACTGGGATACTACAGGTTTTCAGACAGCAAAATTCATTTCGTTTACGTGCACTATGTAAAAAATCAGTATAAAAGTATGCGATTTTGAGTGTTAAAAAGTAAAATACTGCGGGCGTTATCCAGTAAAATAATTGTTACGTAACTTACATTAAAAGTTTGAAACAATTTGCCCGTTAAACCTCTGGTTAAATATAGGGATCCCGGATACCCCACCTCTTAGTGCACGTCGCAGAAACGTCACCTCGTGAGTTAAAGGTTAAAACATGAGGTGGCGTTGAAGATGTTTTCTTGTGAAATGTCGAAGATGGCGTAGTAGAGAAAATCGTACACAACTTTCCCACTAGAGCGCGCCCCGCTAAGCACAACAGCGCAGGAGCAGCGCTAGTCCGTCTCTGCACTACGAGATGGCGCTGCCATAGAGACGGACCAAATTCTGCTTCTGCCGATCCGCATATTAATATGTAACGTAACCAATGAGATTGCTGATAATGTAGAACCTTTTCTCCTCGCGGATCACACTCGCGTAGTGATGCATTAACGCGCGAGGTATTATAATGAGTGTACATTTGTCTGTACCAGTCTATAGTCAAGTTTCAGTCTGCGCCTAATTAGATTATCATATTCCTATACATAGCCATGAAGAGAAATGTATAGACACTTTGTCAAGTATCAGAGATATGTAAGAATAAAATTAATGTACCAAGACCAAAGGAACTTCAGATTGTCAATTGTAAACAGCATCCAGAATCAAGTTACGTAATGTCTATGCTTCTTATTATTTTAATAAATGTGTGTGAAAATTAATCAAGTTCTGTTTAAAGTTGGTCACCGCCATCTGCTACTCTAAGCGTGCAAGTGGCATTCCTGTCGTCTGCCTAATGGCAGAAGATAAACATGCCGCGATAAGACCACGAGACATACTGCTGACACTCGCCTACTTCGTTAGAGCGACAAGTCAAACAATCTGATGGTGTGTGTACTGAAGGTCTTACAGTACACACACCACAGAACAATAAATAAATAAATAAAAAAGGACTTGGAAGAGCAGTTGAACGGAATGGACAGTGTCTTGAAGGGAGGAAATCAGATGAACATCAACAAAAGCAGGGGATGTAGTCAAATTAAGTCGGGTGATGCTGGGGGAATTAGATTAGGAAATGAGACACTTAAAGTAGTAAACGAGTTTTGCTATTTGGGGAGCAAAATAACTGATGATGGTGGAAGTAGTGAAGATATAAAATGTAGACTGGCAATGACAAGGAAATGTTTCTGAAGAAAAGAAATTTGTTAACATCGAGTATTGATTTAAGTGTCAGGAAGTCGTTCCTGAAAGTATTCATATGGAGTGTAGCCATGTATGGAAGTGAAACATGGACGATAAACAGTTTGGGCAAGAAGAGAATAGAAGCTTTCGAAATGTGGTGCTACAGAAGTTTGCTGAAGATTAGATGGGTAGATCACATAACTAATGAGGAGGTACTGAATAGGATTGGGGAGAACAGGAGTTTGTGGCACAACTTGACTAGAAGAAGGGATCGGTTGGTAGGACACGTTCTGAGGCATCAAGGGACCACCAATTTAGTATTGGAGGGCAGTGTGGAGGGCAAAAATCGTAGAGGGAGACCAAGAAATGAATACACTAAGCAGATTCAGAAGGATGTAGGCTGCAGTACGTACTGGGAGATGAAGAAGCTTGCACAGGATAGAGTAGCATGGAGAGCTGCATCAAACCAGTCTCAGGACTGAAGACCACAACAACAACAATAAAAAAGAATGAAGAAGTTTTCGACAGACAGAAGAGCAGAATAATAAATTATAATAATACTTATATAACCACTGTGCTATTGAACTGCCTTATCGAATTATTATTGAAATGGATTGTATTACGGACCAACAATAACTTGTATAAAAGCTTGTGTAACTGACTGGAGAGGTCCGATAAAGGCTATAAAATAAAATAAAAAGCCATAAGTCTCTACAAGTTGTGTTCTTGGGGGATCTGAAATGAACCGGGAGCGCCACGCCTTCGGATTAATCGTGGTACTGATCGTGTTGGGAGTTCGCGCAGCGGCGCTGTCGAACCGGGAGCCGCGCCACAAATTAAGGAACACCGCTAACGTTTGTTTAAACGTATCTGCGCGGCGAACGACACGCCAGTTATTCCGAACTAAGCCGCAGGAATTTATGAAGCAGGTGGCCGAGCGTCCGGGCCGTTAATGACGGCCGCTCAGAGCGCGAGTGCCACTTAGGAGTATTAGCGCCGCCGCGCGGAGCTGTACGAGCGCTGCAGGCGGCTTGCGCGCGACTGTACCGCGTAATACCGCAGCAGAGCCCGCATGGGCGCGCTGACAGATCCGCCGGCTTCGATACGGATCACATTTACACGCAATTAAAAATAAGGACGCTAAATCCTGCAGGAAGCCCCGGCACAGAATGATTACACGCCCTGACATTACCTGCGGCACCGGCTTTGCTTAATTAATGTTTTAGCTCCCGAAAGCTGCTAAATAATTCCGTATAATTCGCTGCATACAGTATAGGCGGCGGCGCGCCGTCGCACCGGCGTCGCTTGCTATCGGGGAGGATCCGCCTAATGGCGTATAACCAATCAAGCAGTTTTTTTTTGCCTCCTCGCCGGCACTATTTTGGGAGCTTTGGTTCCGCACGCGACTGCGGGTGGATCCCGTGTTCGCGGATTACGCTTGATTACACAGTGGGCTTCCGGTGGACGTCTGTTCGCGTCGGGACGTTAACACCTGTCGTACGGAGCGTGAATTCCTGTGCCGGAGAGAACAGAACTCAACAGGCACTCATTAATCAAGCCCCGGTACCTACCTGCTATTAAATAACAATCGAGACCGTACCGTGGACGTGGCGAGATACGCTCCCGCCATGGGAGCCAGCGCGAACAGGGCGCAGAAACTGTCCTGAAAAAAATTAAAAAAAACACACTTCAGAAGTAACTATGAGTTCTTCTGTCTCTCCCTCGTCTTCGTACTTCCATTCTTCTTCCTTTCCCTCGGCCCGTGACTGTAAACACACGTTGTTGCCACAATGTAGCATGTAGCAGCGTATTATAAACGGCCATTACCAAGCAGATGTCTATTACTGACGTGGCTTACGTGGCAACAGAGTGCTTGGTTCTCACAGCCGCCTTCTGCAAAGCTCTTTCATGTTCATCAGCGGAGCTCTTGCAGCTACTTCGCTACGGAATTGTAGGTTTCAGATTTCTGATGATTTATACCGAATGGGAATTAAAGGCAGGCAGTTTGACCTAAAGTGCTTAAATGTATTTTGTAGAATAATCAGTGGCGGGCCGCGCGGGATTCCGAGCGGTCTGAGGCGCTGCAGTCATGGACTGTGCGGCTGGTCCCGGTGGAGGTTCGAGTCCTCCCTCGGGCATGGGTGTGTGTGTTTGTCCTTAAGATAATTTAGGTTAAGTAGTGTGTAAGCTTAGGGACTGATGACCTCAGCAGTTAAGTTCCATAAGATTTCACACACATTTGAACATTTTTGATCCAGTGGCAGCAGGGAAAAAATTTATCAACGTGCTACATTATTACAAAAGACTGTAAGAAACATTGTGTTTCATTTTACCTTTACCTATTGCACTAAGATCAAGTATGTTGTTTATATGTTTACAGTTTGCGTTATGCTTTATTCATTAATGCACTAAGACGACTTCAAAAACTGTCTCTGAGCACTGAGGGACTCAACAGCTGAGGTCATCAGTTCCATAGAACTTGGAACTACTTAAACCTAACTAACCTAAGGACATCACACACATCCAGGCCCGAGGTAGGATTCGAACCTGCGACCGTAGCGGTCGCGCGGTTCCCGACTGAAGCTCCTAGAACCGCTCGGTCACAATTGCCAGCTAAGACGACTTCAGCCAGCATGGTAATTACCACGAAGTCCTCTGTGATGGACACTCTCAACGCAGACGCAACGTATTGTCTGTTCCAGGACAACAACAAAAGGGAGGCTGTGTAAAACTCAGCTTCTGCAAGAAAACAGCAGACTGTCGAGTAATCCCTATATTCTATCGCCACCCCTAACTGCCTTTCGTACAAAAAGCTATATCCATTTTACAAGCGAGCTCTGATGGAACTCCCCAGATGTATTAGGACGTCATTACTAATTGCCACCTAACTCCCAGGAAGATGTTCCTGCGCGAGTCTCCTTCAAATCAAGGAGCCTCTCTAATGGTAACTGTCATCTTAGTGACCACAAGCAATGTCAGTTTGAAAGTCGTTGCCTTAAAATTAACGTCGCCCACAATTAAACCTGCATGGTAGGTAATTTGCATATCACTTTCATTTCGAGGACACACAAGAAATGTGGAGGCAAGGTTTTTTTTATTTTACTTTAACATTTAATTCGCTGACGAAATCAATGCAGTATCCTAAACTTGTATGTTTACTGGTCGGTTCCACACGTTTCTACCCCAATATATGTCTAACAAAGGCCACAACTGCAGTATTGTCCACCTGCACGTTAATGAAAGTACATACTTTGTACACGAATACCTAATCTGGGATTGAATATCCTTGGGTTCAATATTTTAAAGACACGTTCAGGTATGTATAATTTCTAAGCAACAAATAAACATCGTACTAACACTACAAGCCCATATGACTAAAATTTTACCAATCTAACATATTTAAAAAAATCAACTATTCGTACAGCGATAGTTGACACTTCTGCTTCATTCTATAGGTCAGTAACAACGACCGTGGTATCGGAAGCGGCTCTGTGTAAAAACAGCACTTCCTACTCGTATATGGTAAAGAATGAATCGAAAGGCATTTTGACGAACGACATGAACAGGTGATATCCGTGTTAGCTTTAATGGGGTGTTGTTATTTACCATTATTACGGTGAAATTCATGCACAGAGGATATTTTTCCAACAGATATTGTTGAATTATTCAGACACTGCCTCACGACGGCGTTTTTTCAATACAATAATGATTTTTTATGAACAGACGGACGGGGGTGGGGGCAAATTGTTCATGGAGACCTTTGAAAAACGGGCGTTGCAGACATCCAGAAAAAGACCAGCCAGATAGTACCGCCATATCGATGATGCTACCGTGGTATAGACACACGGTACAGAGCCGTTGAGTGCCTCCCTGATACATCTCAACCAGAAAATCCAACCTACTATGGAGACGGAGAACAGTGGCCAACTGCATTTCTTGGATGTGTCTGTTGGCAATCCAGGGGGCGGACTTTGAGCCATAAGGTGTATAGAAAAGCCACACATATTGACAATTATGTTCATTAGGATTTAACTCATCCCATACACGGACCCGTTTGCATGCTGGCACGGTAGCTCAGCGTGTCCAGTCAGAGAGCTGGTTGGTCTCTGTAATAAAAAATAAAAACAACTGAGTAGAAGGATCAACAAACTAACTTGAACGGATGTCATGTGACGTCCGCAACGATCAAACACAATGATAAAAAAAACAGCTGAATGGTCAGCGCGGCGGTCTGCCAAGCCAAGGGGCCTGGGTTCGATTCCCGGCTGGGTCGGAGATTTTCTCCGCTCAGGGACTGGGTGTTGTGTTGTCCTCATTATCATTTCATCTTCATCAGTGGAAGGCAACGGGAAGCAACCACTGGAATCACTTCCCTAGACGCTCATGTGGTGGACCTCTCTGACGAGGCTTCCCCCATGACATGACCTGCCATAAGGCAGGACGTAGACAGGCGTGCAAAATTAGTGAACCGACTGAAACTGAACATCTACATTCGATATTCAAGAAGAATGGTTATTCTAACAAGGAGGTAGACTGAGCACTTCGCCCTAGGGAGAGAATCAGTATCAACGAGGAACAGCGGTCATCCAACGGGAAAGTTTTCCTGCCGTTCATTAGTAATGTTACAGATTACATTGGGGATGTTTTGAGCAAGCATGGGGTGGAAGCTATCTACAGACCCGCCAGGAAGATGAAAGAGTGTTTATTTTAGATCGGTAAAAGATAAGTGACGTCCTTTTGCCACACCGGGTGTATATAAAATTCCTTGCAGTTGTGGACTGATTTATGTTGGTGCCACGAAAATAAGTGTTAAACCCGTCTGGTTGAACACAAGAGGAAATGCCGCCTGGGACAAACAGATAAATAGGACGTAGGGGAACATGTTTATCAAGACGGAGATTATGAAATAAAGTTCAGTGAGAGGGGCCTGCTATAAAAAATGTCGTGTTATCATTCGCGAATGTACAAAAAGGCTATTGAGATTTATAATCGTGGTAGTAATTTTCACATAAAAGAGGAAGGCGTTAAATTAGATTCAATTTGGATGTCAAAGTTGTAACGTAAGACTGACGATCTATTACTTTCAATAGATGATGTTGGCATTACCAGAGACAATTTCGTAGTCGACGTCACCAGATGGACTGTTGTGCCGTCTACGCTGCCCACATATTCGGCACTTCGTCGAGTTTTGGTTGCAGTTCGCCACGTTATCTCTCAAGATGTCGGAGAGGAAACGTTAGGAGAAAGTTTTATACATCGGTTACAGCTTAATTTTTACGGAAGTTTCAATTGAAGGAATGAAATATATATAAGTAGGGCACAAATATGAGGAGCAGACAGAGACGGACGACGGGACACGAACCCTGCACACGCGTCCCCCCCCCCCCCCCCCTCCCACCGCCGGCCCTTCGGCCCTTCCAGGCGCATCGAGCGATTCCGCGAGCGCGTGATTGGCCGGCGGCGGGACGCGGAAAGCGGTCCAGCAGAGATCCCAGCCCGCGACCGACGATATCCCGGCACTTCACCTGAAGATGATGGAGACGCATTCCATCGAAACGCTGCTGCGAGACGACAACGCCACTCGGCTGACAACCGTGAAGGCTTCATATACGAAATTCGCCGAGAGTGCCTGCACTCACATATAAGTAGGGCAGAATTTTCATAATTTAGTTCATCACATTAAATGATTCAGGAAAGCCTGGAGCTGTGTCTTGCACGGTTTAAATGACAAAAACTATTTCTTGATACTTATAATAACGCATTTCGAGAATTTATTCTCGTTTTGAAGCGCATTTGTTTACATGAATCAAACCTAAGTGCCGCGGATAGGTTTGAATCATGTCAATAAATGCAACAAAAAACAAACAACTAAGGCAGTTTCCGTTATTTGAATCACAATTTTCATAATGGCAATTACTTATTTTTTCAAACTATCTAGGTTCAAGAGAAACGGAAATGTTGACTTTTTGTCACAAACGACGCTTCCACGTACCTAGAACGATTCCATTGGAACCCGCCACACGGGTCAACGCACAAGCCTACGTTCTTTATACTCGTGTAGAATTGGTTTTACAGCTTGCACTGTCTGCCTCTCGCTCTGACATGAGATGTAATCGGAGTGATGAAAATCATCACATATAATGAATTATGGATCGGTTAAATGAATTATTACCCTACAAAGCCTATTATGTCACTATAAACATTAAGCCTTCTTGTCTCTCAATAGTAATTAGAACCTGTATATCCCATTCGCTCACACGCATCCATGGGAGTAAATGTGTATAGTACGTCTGGAATTTAAGATGTTCCAGAATGATCGTGCGTCAAATCGAAATCTAATTCACATATCGCATGAATTTTGGTCATGAAAGAAAGGCTTACCTGCTTGTAAGAGTCAGTCACTTATGGATCTTTAACATGTAACCGATCTATAATCAGTCTAAGGAACACTCACAAGATCAAGAGGAGAAGCAGCGGTTCAAGTCCAGGTCTTTCCTCCCATATGTTTACAACATTTTGTCGAAATTAGGAAGGATCCTACAGATAAATTACGTGAAAGTAAGACCTGTACTCTTCTAGATTCAGTAAAGGATGATCTGAGATTGCGGAAGTCTAGAGTCTAGAGAATACCATGCCAATGTAGCAAAGCCCTACATTGTATTGTATTGTATGGATCTGGGCACCAAGAAAGAACGGAGGGCTTCATCCTCGCTGTAGAAATCAATGATTCACAACCCCACAACAGGCTACAGCAGTCCACTAACCCAACCGCCGCACGCACCGAACCCAGGGTTATTGTGCGATTCGGCCCCCAGCAACCCTCTCCCCCCGGGAAGTCTCACACGAGACGAGTGTAACCCCAAAGTTTGCGTGGTAGAGTAATTATGGTGTACGCGTACGCGGAGAAAGTGTTTGCGCAGCAATCGTCGACATAGTGTAACTGAGGCGAAATAAGGGGAACCAGCCCGTGTTCGTCGAGGCCCATGGGAAACCGCCGTAAAAACCAACCACAGACCGGCCGGCACACTGGACCTCGAGAGTAATCCGCCGGGCGGATTCGTGCCGGAGGCCGACCCGCCTTCCCGCTCTCGAAGCAATGCGTTGGGTAGCACGGCTAACTGGGAGGGTACGCCTATATTAGTCGTACCACACGCACTGTAGGTGAAAGGAGCATTGAACATTGTGGTGTCACCGCCAGACACCACACTAGCTAGGTGGTAGCCTTTAAATCGGCCGCAGTCCGGTAGTATACGTCGGACCCGCTTGTCGCCACTATCAGTGGTTGCAGACCGAGCGCCGCCACACGGCAGGTCCAGAGAGACTTCCTAGCACTCGCCCCAATTGTACAGCCGACTTTGCTAGCGATGGTTCACTGACTTCTACGCTCTCATTTGCCGAGACGATAGTTAGCAATAGCCTTCAGCTACGTTATTTCCTACGACCTAGCAAGGCGCCAGTCTCCGTACTATTGATATTGTGAATCATGTACCATAAAGAGCGACGTTCGTCATTAATGGATTAAAGTTAAGTATTCCACCAGCTACGTCCGTTTTTCTCAATTATAATTCCCTTGTCATGTTCCAGACCTCACGCCAGCCTGCGTGAGCTAAAACGCGTGCATTTCGGCCTCCTTTACTAACACGGTTGGCTCTGCTGCCAACCACAACAAACATGATTGCCACACTCGCCTTTCACAGCTCATTAAGTCAGACGTACCCGAGCTCTGACACTTCAAAGATATTTTATGCGTTCGTCTCCCACGGATATCTTGCCCCCGACGAGATCCACCTGGATTTATGTAAGGAATCTGTGACAATACGTTTCGCTGCGGACTTCATTAATCATGATGACACCTTTCAGATGGGGAGTTATCTATGGTAGTTACAGTTTTGCAAAAAACTTTTAAAATCTCACTTTAAACTATCCAATTGTGTATGCAGTTAGTCACATCGATGAAACGGGAAACTTCTTCAGAGGGATCCCTGAACATGCAGTTGTATAGGTTTCCCGCCAGGGGGTCGTAGAGTAAACATGAGCACTTGGTTTGTACGTAATGAACAAATTTGTGAGACCGACAATGCACAGAAACACACAGTTTCTTGCACTTTAAGTGAAATTACATGAATGTAACATAAAATATGAGTGTAACATTATAAATGGTCTTTTTGTCCTGTCTTCGTTATTTTGTATATATCCAGTAGTTGCTTCATACTTTTATTCTAATTACGTTTTCGTAATATGCATGCAGTTGCCTGAAAATGTCTACATCGTAGTATTCAAAATAAAATTAAGTGGATCTAAAAAAAAACAGTCACGGGAGGAAACTAATTTCTTTCAAGAATATTACTGTTGCGGCTGTCGCGAACCCGTAGTTATGTTACAGTACCTTTTTCTTGGAGAGGTACGTAAGACACAGTTTATTGTCTGTTCTTTCATCTTATCTAAAGATCTTCGCACCAAGACGCCTCTGTAGATCTTGGTACGTTGATAACTGACTTTAACGAAATTGATTGTATCGCGCACGTGACGAGAAGATATCACGATAAGAATAAGTGAAAACGTATTAAAGGAATTTAGTGAAGGCAATTGTTCGGCTGTCTGTCTTTCTTTCAAAAAGATTTGCAGCAGTGCTTTGTATCTTCTGAACTTGTAATGTTTTAGAATTTCCCGGCTTGGCAGGTGTCCGTCTAGAATCGAATTTAATCTTCAAAATGATCTGTCTTTATTTTCAGTCCAATAAACGCGTACTTGTTCACATCTACATCTACATTTATACTCCGAAAGCCACCCAGCGGTGTGTGGCGGAGGGCACATTACGTGCCACTGACATTACCTTCCTTCCAGTCGCGTACGGTTCGCGGGAAGAACGACTGCCGGAAAGCCTCCGTGTTCGCTCGATACTCTAATTTTACATTCGTGATCTCCTCTGGAGGTATAAGTGGGGGGAAGCAATATATTCGATACCTCATCCAGAAACGCAGCCTCTCGAAACCTGTACAGCAAGCTATACCGCGATGCAGAGCGCCTCTCTTACAGAGTCTGCCACTTGAGTTTGCTAAACATCTCCGTAACGCCATCACGTTAACCAAATAACCCTGATGAGCAATACTGAGGTATAGGTCGAACGAGTGTTTTGTAAGCCACCTCCTTTGTTGATGGACTACATTTTCTAAGGATCTCAACCTGGTACCCGCCACTTTTGAAAGACGTGGCACTCTCTCCCTTATTTCACGACAGTACAAAACGAGCTGCCTTCTTTGAACTTTTTCGATGTCCTCCGTCAGTCCCATCTGATTTGGATGTTTATCTCGCTGACTCGTAAGTCGGTGTCATTTCTTACTAGTTTAATCTATGTGATTCTCAAGACACTTCCGTAACAACACATTCCAAAAGCTTCGATATATTGCATTTCTCTTTCCCCCTTTGCCCATGTTTCGCAGCCATTTACATCTATGCTGCAAACATAGTTTCCATGAATCCTTTCTTACTGCCAGTGTTTATATTTTGGGTTTTAGGAGCTGTTTCTTTTTCATAGCAATCTCTTTTGAGCGTACAATTCTTGCTACTATGTCTTAACTACAATGTCCTCCTTTATCTATTCTGCTTCCGAGATAGGAAATTCTTCTAGTTTTTCTCTTGTGCAAGTTTAACATTCAGCCATTCATGATGCCCACCTGCTCCACACATCATTATCTTGGTTTTCATTCTATTTATTCGCATATTGCAGCCATTAGCTAGGGTCGTTAAGCTCCCGACTCAAGTCCTGTTCATTTTCGGCGACTACACCTATGACATCAACAAGCCTATGGACATCAGTTAATATTAATCTGCTCATTTCTAAATGAAGTATTTCCGTGAAGACTGGTGATCTGAAATATTATGGCCATTGCCCACCACCAGATTGAATACCCCGTCGTAGCGTTCCAGGAACATGTTGTAGTAAGGAAAGTACGAAGGCTATTTTTATTCAGCCTCCGGTCGATACCGAAGTTAAAACCACAGTGAAAATTCGATTGCGCTTTGCACAGATGTGTTGCCAGAGCCTCTACTATGCACAAAGATCGCATCACATCACACTTTTCAGTACTCAATGCGAAGTGAGCATATTAAGACGCTTAGAACAATACAGTTTGCCGTCTAGTGTGAAGGAACCTGCTGAGGGGTTCCGCCTGAATTCATGCAGCCCACATAACTTAACTGTCATGCATTTGCTCCTCCAAGGCAGCGCTCGCCCGCGCACTGCACTTGCAACAATGACGCTCTTGCACCGTATTCGTTGGGAAGTGTTTGACCACACACCGTGCAGCCCGAACTGAGCTCTCTCTTATATTCATCTCTTCACTCACATGAACCTCTGGTTATGAGGGCAGCCTTTTGACACATACAACGAGCTAGAGAACGGTGATTATGTAGAGAAATAGCTGGAAGCTGCAGCTAAATGTTTTTAGCCAACGGAACACAGCATGTTGTTCTCAATGGAGAGACGTCTACAGACGTTAAAGTAACCTCTAGCGTGCCACAGGGGAGTGTTATTGGACCATTGCTTTTCAAAATATATATAAATGACGTAGTAGGTAGTGTCGGACATTCCATGCGGCTTTTCGCGGACGATGCTGTAGTATACAGAGAAGTTGCACCATTAGAAAATTGCAGTGAAAAGCAGGAAGATCTGCAGCAGATAGGCACTTGGTGCAGGGAGTGCCAACTGACCCTTAACATAGACAAATGTAATGTATTGCGAGTACATACAAAGAAGGATCCTTTATTGTATGATTATATGATAGCGGAACAAACACTGGTAGCAGTTACTTCTGTAATATATCTGGGAGTATGCGTACGGAACGATTTGAAGTGGAATGATCATATAAAATTAATTGTTGGTAAGGCGGGTGCCAGGTTAAGATTCAGTCCTTAGAAAAAGTAGTCCATCAACAAAGGAGATGGCTTACAAAACACTCGTTCGACCTATACTTCAGTATTGCTCATCAGTGTGGGATCCGTACCAGGTCGGGTTGACGGAGGAGATAGAGAAGATCCAAAGAAGAGCGGCGCGTTTCGTCACAGGATTATTTGGTAACCGTGATAGCGTTACGGATATGTTTAGCAAACTCAAGTGGCACACTCTGCAAGAGATGCGCTCTGCATCGCGGTGCAGCTTGCTGTCCAGGTTTCGAGAGGCTGCGTTTCTGGATGAGGTATCGAATATATAGCCTCCCCCTACTGATACCTCCAGAGGAGATCACGAATGTAAAATTAGAGAGATTCGAGCGAACACGGAGGCTTTCCGGCAGTCGTTCTTTCCGCGAATCATACGCGACTGGAACAGGAAAGGGAGGTAATGACAGTGGCACCTAAAGTGCCCTCCGCCACACACAGTTGGTTGGCGTGCGGACTGTAAATGTAGATGTAGACAAAACACTTTTTTTATTTTCATTGTGGTTTCCATTTGGAGACTGACCAGAGGCTGAAAAAACTAGCCCTCTTATACGAGTAGAGCAGATACGAATGGGGAATCACTCTAGCGACCATTTGGATGGAAAATTAGGG
This sequence comes from Schistocerca gregaria, assembly GCF_023897955.1. Classification (NCBI taxonomy): domain Eukaryota; kingdom Metazoa; phylum Arthropoda; class Insecta; order Orthoptera; family Acrididae; genus Schistocerca; species Schistocerca gregaria. Next base: position 1,014,697,854 of record NC_064920.1, on the reverse strand, counting down.
AAATCGATGTACATAAGCGAATTTCACAAAGGCCAGATTTTTATGACCAGTCACGTGGGACGGAATATATTGGAAATAGCCAAACTGGTCGGTTGTTAGTGTCGTGAGTACCTTTGCAAAGTGATGGTGAATGTACGAGTAGACGACATGGCGTTGGATGTCCACGCCTCATGAAGGTGCACGAAATTCGAAGGCTTCTTCTGTCTGTCTGTAAATCTGTGAAGGAGGGTGGGTGGGGGTCTGTGAAGGAGGGTGGGTGGGGGTCTGTGGCAGGTCTGACGACACATTACGGTGCTGTTGCATGCAACTGTGTTCCTTTGTTAAATCAACGAGAGCGTCAATTATAACTGTAGAGGCATGGAATCATTGACATTGAAACGTGGCTCAATAGAAAGGTGTCACTAGTCGTATGAATCAGGTATTTTTCTTTTTTTCACGATACGCCATGGGTTCGCTGTAATGTTGACGAACGACTTCTTTGAAACATGCACTGCGCTACGGACACAGGCGGGTACATGCAGTATTGTGCTTTAGGGTTAGCTGACATAGACGTCTTCGTCACAAAATTCATCTGACATGAACTCCGAAGAACATACACTGAAGAGCCAAAGAAATTGGTACACCTGCCTAATAACGAGTAGGACCTCCGCGAGGATGCAGAACTGCCGCAACACGACGTGGAATAGACTCGACTAATGTCTGTAGTCGTGCTGGAGGGAACTGACACGATGAATCCAGCAGGTCTGTCCATAAATCGTCTGTCCATAAATCCGTATGAGTACGAGGTGGTGGAGATCGTTGCAAGGCTTCCCAGGTATGCTCAATAATGTTCGTGGCTGGGGAGTTAGGTGGCCAGCGGAAGTGTTTATTAAACTCAGAAGAGTGTTCCTGGAGCCACTCTGTAGCAATTCTCGACGTGTGGAGTGTCGCATTGGCCTGCTGGAATTGCCCAAGTCCTTCGGAATGCACAATTGACATGAATGGATGCAGGTCATCAGACAGGATGCTTAGGTACGTGTCACCTGTCAGAGTCGTATCTAGAAGTATCAGGGGTCCCATATCATTCCAATTGCTCACGCTCCACACCATTGCAGAGCCTCCATCAGCTTCAACAGTCACTTGATGACATGCATGGTCCATGGATTTATGATGCTGTCTCCATACCAGTACAAGTCTATCCGCTCAATGCAATTGGAGACGAGACTCGTCCGACCAGGCAATATGTTTCCAGTCATCAACAATCCAATGTCGATGTTGACGGCCCCGACGAGGCGTAAAGCTTTGTGTCGTGCAGTCATCAAGGGTACACGAGTGAGTTTTCAGCTGTAAAAGCCCATCTCGATGACATTTCGTTGAATGGTTCGCACGCTGACACTTGTTGATGGCCCAGCATTGAAACCTGCAACCATTTGCGAAAGGGTTGCACTTCTGACACATTAAACGGTTCTTTTCAGTCGTCGTTGGGCCTGGTCTTGCAGTAACTTCCCCCGTCCGCTGCGATGTCGGAGATTTGAAGTTTTACTGGATTCCTGATATTCACGATACACACGTGAAATGGTCGTAGGGGAAAATCCCTACTTCATCGCTACCTCTGAGATGCTGTGTTACATCGTTCGTGCACCGATTGTAACACCAAGTTCAAACTAACTTAAATCTTGATAACCTGCTATTGTAGCAGCAGTAACCGATCTAACAACAGCGCCAGACACTTGTTGTCATGTAGGCGTTGCCGATCGTAGCGCAGTATTATGCCTGTTTACATATCTCTGTATTTGAATATGTATGACTATACTAGTTTCTTTGGCGCATCAGTGTATTTGGATGCTGTTGGGCGCCATCTGCGCATCCAAAATCTACCGGCCGTAATTCACGGGAATTGCGTGACATGCGTATAGACGTATCGTACTGCACTGAGGCGACAGAACTCAAGGGATAGCTATGTGCACATATGGAGCTGGCGGTAGTATCACGTACGCTAGTGTAAAAGGGAGTGCATTGGCGGAGCTGACAGTTGTACTCAGTTGATTAATATAACAAGGCTTCCGACGTGACTATGGCCGCACGACGGGAATTAACAGACTTTGGACGGTGAATGGTAGCTAATGCATGGGACATTTCATTACGAGGTTCATAGTGTCAAATGAGTGCCGGGAATACCAAATTTCAGGCACTACCTCTCACCACGTGCAACGAAGGCGCCAGCGGCCTTCAGTTAACAACCGATAGCAGCGGCGTTTGTCGGTGCTAACAGACAAGCAATATTGCGTGAAATAAAGGCAGAAATCAATGTGGGACGCAAGTCGAACGTATCAGTTAGAACAGTGCGTTGAAATTTGGTGTTAAACTGCTATCGCATCATACGATGGACATGAGTGTCATTGATAACAGCACGACATAGCTTGTAGCACCTCTACTGGGCTCGTGATCGTATCGGTTGGACCCTGGAAAACTGTGGACTGATCAGATGAGTACCGATTTTAGTTGGTAAGAGCTACTGGTAGAGTTCGAATGTGGCGAAGACCCCAATAAGCCATGGACCCAAGTTATCAACAAGGCACCGCGTAAGCTGATGGTGGCTCCATAATGTTGTGGGCTGTGTTTACATGGAATGGACTGTGTCGTGGTTATATTCGGCTACTTGAAAATGATTTGCAGCTATTCGATGATTTCAAGTTCCCAAACAGTGATGGAATTTTTATGGATGCAGTGTGCCACATCACCGGGCCACAATTTTTCACTCTTGGTTTGAAGAACATTCTAGGCGGTTCGGGAGAATGGTTCGCCCACCTAAATCGCCCGACATGAATCCCCTCGAATATTTTCGGGACATAATCTAGAGGTCATTTCGTGCAAAAAAATCACACTTTCGCAGTTATGGATGACAGCATGGCTCAAAATTTCTGCAGCGGACTTTCAATGCCTTGTTGAGTCCATTCCGCGCCCAGTTACTGCACTATACCGGGGTAAAAGAGGATCGAGATATCCTATGACTTCCGTCACCTAATTGTACACACAGTCGGAGACTTAAGGGGGGTAGGACGTCAAACGGGCCGACTTGGAGCAGGAGAGTCGCCACAGGACGTTTTAATTTCTACTGTCTATACTTTTACAAATAAATTCATAAAACTTTGTCACCATGACCAGGAAGGATTGAGGACTCACACTCATTGCAGTGGAAGTTCAAAAACGTAGCAAAATACCTTATTTTACATGTGAAATTTCATCATTTTTCACTTATTACTGGCTGCATTTGTTGCTATAGGTACACTTTTCTTCCTAAGTAAGAGAGATTCTTCGATGAATTTTTCATAGCATACAAACAGTAGTTACAGGTGTATGAAACTCTAGAATTTTCCAAATCTATTAAAAAACTGTGGAAAAATTGAGATAATCAACTATAAAACTTGAATTTTTTTCTAAGCATGAAGTTTAAAACGTAACAGTTCATTCATTTTTTTCATAAATTAAATAACTTCTAGAGTTTCATACACCTGTAACTATGGTTTGTATGCTGTGCAAAAGTCATCGAAGACTCTCTCTTATTTAGGAAGAAAAGTGCACCTATAGCAAAAAATGCAGTCAAGAGTAAGTGAGAAAATAATGAAATTTCACATGTAAAAAACAAGTGTTTTGTTACGTTTTTGAGCTTCCACTGCTATGAGTATGGACCCTGAGTCCTTCCTGGTCAAGCTGTGAAAGTGTTATGAATTTATCTGTAAAAGTATAGACAGTGGAAATTAAAATGTCCTGTGGTGCCTCTCCAGCTCCAAGTCGGCCCGTTTGGCGTCCTTCCCCCCTAAAGGAGTACTTGTCGAAGCGATGTCACGCGGAATCGCTGTCGTATTGTGTTCCAAAGATAGTCGTGATGCTTTGGTTCATAAGTGCACGATTTAGGGTACCCATTTCAATGAAAATTTTATGGAGTTGTAGGTTTCACTGACAACGACGCAATAATAGAAATGATCAATCGCATCAAGTTAAAACCTTTAGCCACTTGCCAGCCGAACACGTCGCACTGTAGTTTCCGTCGAGAGATTACCTTCGTTGAGCGCGGCTTTTTTTCCGTAATATCCTCACAATACCGGGCGTAATGAACATACAAATTCACATTTCCACACAACTAAAAACACTGACGGGCCAGTGGGCATAAATCAGCGTGGCGAACGTGGTGCCAACATTTATATATCTCTTGCGGCGCGAGCTACATGACGCGGAACGGAACCTGCCCCTTCCTCCGCTTCCCCCCACCTCTTCCACCGTAGAGTGGGGGACACACCAGATTTATAAACAGAGGCCATAAAAAGGCGGGCGACTAGTTATTAAAGCTAGCCACTGGCCAATCAGAGCGCCGCGCCGTCGATTCCCCCTGCGGATATTTACCGTTGCAGCGGCGACGATAAGCCCCCATCTCATTACCGTTGTTGCAGTTGGCGGCGGGGTAATCCCCGGCGCGCCCCGCTGCAGCGGGCAGGATAAATGCGTTAGGCGGCCGGCGCGGCGTGGCGCTCGCTCCGCCAGGGCCCGCGGCGCGGCGGAATTTCGGCGCGCGCCGGCGACTCCGCAAGTCGGTAATGGCAATTAGGACGGCGGCAATCCGCGCTGATCGCAGGTTTAACAAGGAAGCGCCGCCCGCAATTGAAATAATGCCATTCAATTTAATTTGGGTCGGCTCTTTTAAAACCGCGCCGACAGCAGTTAAAAATCGCGCCGCCTGTTTTTCCCCGAGGATAAAATACAATTACATTCGCGTTTCCGAGCTCCGGATGCTGCTATTGATACAGCGTGCGCCGGATTTTTTGTGTGTTACCTCTGATTGAGCTACATTTCTGATGTACTGCTTGCTGCGCTTTTTGATGGCGGAGTCGATAAAAATATGCAATGATTAATTTTGTGGATATGATACAGTCGGAGCAGCCACGTCTAGTGACTGTTGATTCGTCTGCAGCATCTACCACGTCATACCTCTTCTCTTTGTACAATTTACGAAGCGAAACACTTAGGTTGAAACATACAACTAAGTGGACATACAGGGTGATCAAAAAGTCAGTATAAATTTGAAACCTTAATAAATAACGGAATAATGTAGATAGAGAGGTAAAAATTGACACATGGGATTTTATTAGAACCACCCCATATTGCTAGATGCGTGTTGCTAGCGTGCTTCGTTTGGTGATGATCGTGTGCTCAGCCGCCACTTTCGTCATGCTTGGCCTCCCAGGTCAATCCAACTATTTCACGCGTTTCCGTTTTCAGAAGCAAAATCTGCACGGTTGGTATGGCCAGATGTGGCCAACAGCTGCCGTTAGAGAGCACTGGGTCACAGATCACATTGGCGAAATGTCCCGTGCGACTGTTTATGAGAGCTAACCGACCATAGTGGGAACATCAACTTTCTCGTCCATTTCCGTTTTCACGTCCCGTGAGAGGTACGAGACTAGGTCCAGTAACATACCCTTTGGAACACATACTGAGCAGATAAGCAGCATCAACATCTGCATCTACATGGACACTCTGAAAATCACACTTACGAGGCTGTCAGAGGGTACATCGAACCCCCTTCACAACAATTCCCTATTATTCCACTCTGGAACACTGCTTGGAAAAAACGAACACCTATACCGGGTGACCAAAAAATCAATATAAATTTGCAAAAGTAATAAACCACGGAAGAATGTAGATAGAGAGGTAAAAATTGACGCACATGCTTGGAATGACATGGGGTTTGATTAGAATTTAAAAAACCAAGGTCACAAAATGTCTGACAGATGGCGCTGGACATCAAAACTGCTACCGTGACGGATGAGAGGTACGCCTTTATGTTACAGAATCGCATCATCCCCAGCCTGGCTGATAAACACCTGCTGGAACGTACGATGTTTACACAGGATGGCGCTCCACCCTATATTGCTAGACGCGTGAAACATCTCTTGCGCGTCGTTTGGTGATGATCGTGTGCTCAGCCGCCACTTTCGTCATGCTTGGCCTCCCAGGTCCCCAGACCTCAGTCAGTGCGATTATTGGCTTTGGGGTTACCTGAAGTCGCAAGTGTATCGTGATTGACCGACATCTCTAGGGATGCTGAAAGATGACATCGGACGCCAATGCCTCACCATAACTCCGGACATGCTTTACAGTGCTGTTCACAACATTATTCCTCGACTACAGCTATTGTTGAGGAATGATGGTGGACATATTGAGCATTTCCTGTAAAGAACATCATCTTTGCTTTGTCTTACTCTGTTATGCTAACTATTGCTATTCTGATCAGATGAAGCGCCATCCGTCGGACGTTTTTTGAACTTTTTTATTGTTTTGGTTCTAATAAAACCCCATGTCATTCCTAGCACGTGTGTTAATTTGTACCCCTCTATCTACATTAATCCGTGATTTATTCAGTTTTCAAATTTATACTGATTTCTTGATCACCCGGTGCATTACCATTTGATAACATAACTCTTAGTACTGAATATTCTGAAGAGGAAACGTCATGTAAAGTTATACTCACCTTCAACTATTGAAGATATACAGCTATATGAATCATTTTTGAAATTGGGTTTTGATTAAGGACTTATACAGTTATGAGTATACGTACATAGAGGTTAAAAAAAGTGACACTTATTTCTACAGGAGATGAAAACTAGAAGAGAAGTTCCTATAATGATATATCCAGAAATACATACCTGTTGAGATATGGGTCAGTCTGATATGATATGGGTCAGTCCGTTCTCTCAGTCCTATCTACATATATCCTTCGCAAACCACTGTGAAGTGCATGGCAGACGCTGCGTCTCACGTAGGCGTACCAGTTATTAGAGCTTTTTCCCGTTCCATTCGCCCGTGGAGCGCGGGATGAGCGAGTGTTTAAATGCCACTGTGAGGGGCGTAGTTAATCTAATCTTATTCTCAAGATCCCTATGGGAGTGATATCTAAGGAATTCTAGCATATTGCAAGAGTCATCATTTAATGGCGGTTCCTGGCACTTTGTTAGTAGACTTCCTCGGAATATTTTTTTTGTATCTTTCTGTCTCAGATTAGTTCTTTCATTTCTGTGCTACTCTTTCACGGGTCAAATCCAGGCCTCCCCCCCCCCCCCCCTCAAACGGTTCAAGTGGCACTGAGCACTATGGGACTCAACTTCTGAGGTCATCAGTCCCCTAGAACTTAGAACTACTTAAAACTAACTAACCTAAAGACACCACACACATCCATGCCCGGGACAGGATTCGAACCTGCGACCGCAGCGGTCGCGCGGCGCCGACTATAAGACCACGTTCAGACTCAGTTAAATCTTGATAACTTGCCATTGTAGCAGCAGTAACCGATCTCACAATTGCGCCAGACATTTGTTGTCTTATGTAGGCGTTGTCGACCGCAGCGCCGTATTCTGCCTGTTTACGTATCACTGTGTTTGAAAACACATGCCTGCGGCAGTTTCTTTGGCGCTTCAGTGTATAAGAATAGGGACAGGACGGAACGTTAAGGCCCAATGGCTCTGAGCACTGTGGGACTTAACATCTGTGGTCACCAGTCCTCTATAACTTAGAACTACTTAAACCTAACTAACCTAAGGACATCACACACATCCATGCCCGAGGCAGGATTCGAACCTGCGACCGTAGCAGTCGCGCGGTTCCGGACTGAGCGCCTAGAACCGCTAGACCACTGCAAGGAATTAGTGACTGGATAGAAATGGTGAACAGAATCACCCAAAATTGACAGAAAGTATGTTTGTCTGAAATCTGGAGACCGGAATGGCACACGCGCTCATAGGATTTTCAGTTATTAAGCTGAGATGAGGTACGGGAACTGGTCATCACGAGAGAATTTGGCATGGAAGCGATGTTTGACAGGAAGGCGCGAGAGCTGGTTTAAGTTTATGGATGCGTTGGGAGAGGGTCGACTTGAGGACCTTCCTAAACACCGAGGTGAGTCTGAAGCATCGATAAACGCTGCTCGGCGTGGTATCTGGAAGGCCGAAGTTGAGCGCAGGAGCACTTACGAAAACTCGTGAGTGTACAAATGGGCGAGCAGATATCGCGGCTGACAGGAGGCGGAGGAGGAGGAGGAGGAGGAGGAGAAGTGAGGTCTGGGCGTTGCCCGGTGCGCGTCTTGGGCGGTGCCAGAAGTCGCGCTTATCACGGGGGGCGTTCCGACGGCGACGCGACGCCTCCGCCGATGCAGCTAGCAGCAAGCAGTAGGCAACAAGCAGACACTGCTTATCTGGCCGCATCGCCGCCCCAGGACTCGCCGCTCAGCGACTGCAGAGGAGACTCACTTTGCAACGACCGCGCTTCCATGCACAGCCTCTGCAGAGCAATTTGTCAGTGTTACTGTAACGTTGCAAGAAATCCGCCAATCGCACTAAACCTCCAGAAATGTCTCAGTTTAGCAGGTGAGTCCGCGGGCGGTGATATAAGGGGCGCACAGCATAACTGGCCACGCTTTCCCACCCAAGTTTTGCGATGATTAACCCAAATCGTCCTCGAACTGACTTACTGAGCCGCCGCGTAGGAATTCTTCCTACCTGTTACTTGGAGATGCTGTCGTAGGTCTATTTCCCCTTGCAGAACCGTAGCAGAGGCGTCGGATTCTGAAAGTGCAATACTACTGTCTGTGTTTTACGTAATGAAGCGGGAAGAAGTTTTTTGTGGAAATAATTTTTACACGGGATGTCATTATGACGCTTTTATTTCAGAAACACTGTAAAACGAACTTGTTGACACTGATAATAAGCTAACTACTAACGGTGCGAGAGGATGGTCTACCACAAGATTAGATCGAAAGGCATCCTATCGACGACTGCTGACTATCGCGCACAGTCTGTAACTTGAGCGTATAGTTGGCTCTGAGCACTATGGGACTTAACTTCTGAGGTCATGCGCCCCTAAAACTTAGAACTACCTAAACCTAACTAAAAGCTAAGGACATCATGCCCGAGGCAGTACTTGAACCTGCAACAGAGGCAGTTGCGCGGTTTCGGACTGTAGCGCCTAGAACCGTTCAGCCATCCAAGCCGGCGAGCGTATAGTTCGTATGAGATCGTGCGTCTTCGGTTATGCCAAAGTTATTAATATCAACGTTTCCTGGCGTTGTAAAATTACTGAAAGATAGTGCTTATGACTCCTCCTAATGCCCGAGTGGCAAGAGGCAACTTTTGTTAGCAAATATTTATTAATAACGATTACTTAATTGGCGCGAGAATAAATGTACTTTCTCTACGTATCTCTTTTCTTACTACACGAGAGAGTTCTGCATCAGCACCTCATCCCGCTGTCTCTGATAGCGCCAGATGTCCAACCGCCCCTGCTAGCCAGCTTAGGAGCCTACCGCTCACTTCTTACTCCGTACGTGCTGCAGCGCTGATACATTAGCTTCACGTATGTGAAATAGCCAAACTGGAAATAAATTAAAATGCCCTCTTATCTGTAAATAAGGGGTACCTTGCAACGTGGAATAATCACTACCAAATCGATGAAAATACCCAACGAAAGCGACGAAGTAGTCGCTGAATAATCACCATTTGTATGTATTTGTATGTTACCCGGGGACCTAGAAACGACGGAGAGGCTCCGTCCCCCCTATGTTTGCGTGGTAGAGTAATGGTGGTGCACGCGTACGTGGAGAATTTTTTTGCGCAGCAATCGCTGACATAGTGTAGCTGAGGCGGAATAAGGGGAGCCAGCTCGCATTCGCCGTGGCAGATGGAAAACCGCCTAAAAGCCATCCACAGACTGGCCGGTTCACCGGACCTCGACACAAGTCCCCTGGGCGGATTCGTGCCGGGGACCAGGCGCTCATTCCCGCCCGTAAAAGCCGAGCGTTAGACCGCAGGGCCAACCAGGCGGCATAATCACCATTCTATCTATGTTACCGCTGGTGCTTTATAATATTATAAGGTCCACCGCCGCGTTTTATATGTGAAGGTTAATCTTAGGAACTACTGCCGGAATTTTGATACGGTTTCCATTAACAGGCTGATTCGCAAGGACGTCTTGTGTGTGAATAAGGAGCTATCACGTGAAAACGAGACGAACTATAAACAAGCATGGCGCGGACCTTGGTGATGCAGATAGGTGTGTGTACAGAAGCGTCCTCTGTCGGAAATCTGGAAGGAGCAGCGCTAACTTTTATTGCTGTGCCATTTGCCTCTTACATCGTGCTCGGCGCGAGGTCAAGGGGTCATGTGTGCATCCGACTCCACTATGGTCTCAGCGAAAGAGCAACAGCGAGGTGCAGCACGCTTTTTGGCTGAGGAAGGAGTAACATGTGCCGGATGTCTTCTGTGTACACTGATGAGCCAAAACATTATGAACGGCTGCTTAACAGTTTTGCTTGTTGGACTTTGGAACGAAATACATCACTGATTCTGCGCATCAGAGATCCGACAGTTTCTTTTTTAGGTTTGTGAAGGTATGTGGCATTAGATGTCTACGCACAGGTCACGTATTTCTCGTAAATAACGTGGCGCTGATTTGCGTAAGCGGTGATGGTGTTCGATAGCGATCCAGATGGGCTCCATAAGATTAACATCAACCACTGTAGCTCGGTTGTGGCTCCGAGATACGGACAATTATACTGTTTAAAGATGACGTCGCCGTTGGGGAAGACTTGAAATATGAAGAGATGCAGATGGTTCAAATGTCTCTGAGCACTACGGGACTTAACATCTGAGGTCATCAGTCTCCTAGAACGTAGAACTACTTAAACCTTACTAACCTAAGGACATCATACAAATCCATGCCCTAGGCAGGATTCGAACCTGCTACCTTAGCGGTCGCGCGGTTCCGGACTGAAGCGCCTAGAACCGCTCGGCCACTCCGGCCGGCGATGCAGATGTTTCGCAGCTGTCAGCGTGTTTTCGATTTCTACCACATTCTACCCATTTATGTTTCCCGCAGCATAAAACTGCTCTCACCAGTGGCTCCGTGGCGTGCAGAACATATTGAGCCATCGTTCACCTCGATACCAGTATTTGTGGAGACAACCAAAAATGTGATTCACCCGAAGAGCCGATACTTTTCCACTGAGGACGGTCGAATCCCGATAGTCATGTGCCCCACTGCTGTCGTAACTAACGATGTCGGTGGGGGTGGTCTGCTGCGGAACTCCATGTTCAACAATGTAAGGTGTGCTCCAAAACACTTAAGCCCTTTCGGCAAAGATGCCACAGATCACCATCTATCCTACTTTGCAGAGCAGACAAGCCTCCGAACCCCGCGTTCTGTGAAGAGTCGTGGAAGTCCAACCATTTAGCGCCTAATGGCAGTTTCATTATCCTTCCACCTTTTCCTTAGATGCTCACGACACTAGCACGTGAACGTTCGATCAGCTTCGCCGTTTTCGAGACACTCTTTCACAGGCTTTGCATAATAATAATGTGCCCACAAGCTGCGACATCGTCTCGAGGAAACACAGTGACCCGTATATGTAATAAGTTTCCTTTAATTTACGTCTATGGTCAAAATCTTTTTGTTTAACAGATTACCGGTTTCGGTCTTTAATGACCATCATTAGGACTTTGTTTTTATGAAACAGATTTGATGATGGTCATTAAAGAGCGAAACCGGTAATCTGTTAAACAAAAATTTTGTGACCATAGACGTAAATTAAAGGAAACTTAATAATCTGCACTTTGTCAAAGTTGCTTATCTTTCCCCATTTGCAGCTCATATCTTCACTAGGGTGGTCCCCATCCCTTCTCTTTTGCGCTTATATAATTTTCATAGGGTGTCATGTGTCTGCGACGTCACCAAGGCAACCGACCTCACGATGGGCAGTGGTTATAATGTTTCGGATTATCAGTGTATAACGAATACAGTGTGTCACGTCCGCGTGTGTTTGCGCGAAATGGACGAATTCGATAAAGCCGGGTGTCACAGAAAGACGGCAGGCTGCCAGGACAGCCTATTGTGTCACTACCGCTTCTTTGTTGCAGTGGGGGCTGCCTTCAGAAATGACCAGACGACTGACGGTGAAAGACGTTCTCCTCCTGTTAAGCAACAGCCACCGTACAGCTCAAGCTATCACGACGGAGCATTTGAAGTTCCTAAAAAAGCTGTCTGTTCTGGGGTTTCACACAGGCTGAAGGAGGAGCAGAAGCTGAACAGAATGTCGACATCACAGCAGCGCCTGGATCGATATCACGGCAAGGAATAGCGCTACCTGTCCCTTACAGTCGAAGGAGGTGAATCGCAGTGCCATTATTTTGAGCGGGAGAGCAAACAGCAGAACCAACAACGGAATCACATGGATTGACACCGACCGGAAGTATCTAAGGTAGTTCATCCCAGCTCTAGGAAACTTATGATGACCCTGCAATTTGACTTCAAAGCGCCGTTGCTCATTAGCTTTCTGGGACAAGAGTTCACAGTTACCGCACAGTGGTATGTGGACACTTCTCAAACATTGAAGCGGGCCATCAAGTCCACACACCCAGGAACGCTGACGGACAGCTTGCAGGATAATGCCCGCCCACATGTTACCAAGGTTGCTTAGACCACACCACATAAGTTTCGCTGGGAAGTCCTTGCACATCCATGCACTCTCCATCTCTCTCAGTGCGATTTCCATATTTTTGGAGCCCTGCATAAAGAGATGCGGGATCGTCGATTTGCTTCAGACGAAGCAGTGCACGCCTGGTACCGAAGGTGAGCCACAAACATTTTTACACGGAGACAATGACCGTCTTGCGTCATAGTGACGATTACTTACCAAATAATAAACAGTTTACTTACTTTTTTCGATCTGTCTCTTTTTCACTTTACTGCCCCTTATAATTCACTACCGCTGCGCCAGACAATTCGGCCGGCCGCAGAATACTTACTGCTACACATAAGAAGTCGCTTGAATCGCTAGTAATAAATAAAGTAAAGAACATTACACAAGAAAACTCTTTCCGTCTGATTCTCATCTTCATTTTATTTTATTTTTTATTTTACGACCTAGGGTTTCGATCATAAGCCCAACGTTCCACAAAGATGTTAAATTACGAGCTACGACATATTAACGAATAAATACAGTGACCCAGGAACTGCAGAATTTGGTTCTAAAATTTATTACGAAAAAATTGTCGTCTACTATAGAGTTCGGTTCATAATAACCATCTTCAGATCTGTCAGGAAAGGGAAACAAACACAACTGCTGGGCAATTGTGCACTGTGATTTATGAAAGTTACGAAATAATGAAGAAGTAAAGTGTGAAGAAAAATACCTCAACAAAATATACGAAGGCCTGTATTTTCATAATAAGATTAAGTTGAAGTGGTATCGCCGTAAACTATTCTAACAAAGTTAGCTTGGAATTTTCGAACAGGTACATCGGTATAGAGTAGTGTATATCGCTTCGTTCTATGAATCATAGTTGGAGGCGTTCAAGTTATTCAAAGGATGCTCTGCCTCAATATTCGAATAAACGACATCAGCAAATGTATGTTTTAACAATAAGAAATAAAAATCGTTATAAGTTGTTCACATAGCTTACTGCTTTTGTCCTCTCTATATAATCGTGTGGTCCACAGCCCGGTGCAAGTCTTTCTAATTGACACTGGCTGGATGGCGTCCGTGACGGATGTCTGAACTGTGTCTCGTGTAGGAGACTGTTGTGGGTGTGACCATAGTGTAGTTTCATGCTTGTGTCGAGTATAATGACAGCAGGGAGATGAAGAAACATAGTACCTAGTCTACTCTTTTCCAATAACAGTCGAACTTAAAGTACACAACGACAATACACTGACAAGCCAAAACATTATGACCACCGCGACGTTGGATTCAGCCTGGCGGCGTTCCGGGTACGTGACAAAAGTATGCCGACACAGACGGGGCATCACCCTAGCGATGGTATGGAATGCGAATGGGGAAATTCAGTGAGATAAGCGACTTTGACAAAGGATCGATAAATGGTTGGCGGTCCACGACTCTTCACAGAACGTGGGGTTTGGAGGCTTTTCTGCCCCTTAAAATAGGATAGGTGACGAAAGAGAACAATGCTGATGCATCCACAAGTGTTTCGCAGCACACCATTCATCGTACATTGTTGAACATGGAGCTCCGCATCAGACCACCCCTACACAATCAAATGTTGACCAAACCACGTCGTCGATTACGATTGCAGTGGGCTAGGGACCATCGGGATTCGGCCATCGACAATGGAAACCTGTCGGCTTTTCGTCTGAACCACATTTTTGCTAGGTCGATGGTCGTCTCCACATACGCCGTCATCGAGGCGAACGGCGGCTCGAAATGTGCAGCGCGCCACGGACGCAGGATGGTGGGTGCAGTATTATGCTATGGGAGACATTCTCCTGCGCTTGCATGGCACCAGTGGTAGTAATCGAAGACACGCTGACAGCTGCTAACCATCTGCAAACCTTCATGCCTGATACCTTCCCCGACGGCGATGTCATCTTTTACCAATATAGCTGTCCTGTTTCGGAGCCAAAACCGTGCTACGCTGTTTTAATCTGCCAGGAAGTTTCGATATACTTTCTTGTTTTTATATTGAATAATTGCATATGTTTCGTGTAAGACCTGCTGGAATTGCTGAACAGCAAGAAAGAAGCTAGGTAGCATATCGATCAGTCTAAAATTAGAAAATTAATAAAAAAACTAATACTCAATCAGGAATCGAAATCTCGAACTCGCGTATTCAAACACGAAGCTCTACCCACTGCAGTAATTGTACAGTATGGTACTGTGTATTGAATGAAGGGACTTGTAAGTATGATTACGATGTTACCGAACTGACTGTCTTTGACGTCTGTTTTCTACCTAATACAAGTACGGGACGAAATTTTGTTAGGGATATTTTTGTGCTGATAGTGTGCAAGAAAAGAAAGCAGGTGTTAACAGATGTTAAAATTACCGAACTATCACTTTAATAAGTCACGGCTGCAAAATGCTAATACGAATTCTTTACAGACGGATGGAAAAAGTGGTCGAAGCCAACTCGAGGAAGATCAGTTTGGATTCCGTAGAAATATTGTAACACGTGAGGCAGTACTGACCCTACGACTTATCTTAGAAGCTAGATTAAGAAAAGGCAAACCTACGTTTCTACCATTTATAGACTTAGAGAAAGCTTTTGACAATATAGACTGGAATACTCTCTTTCAAACTCTGAAGATGGCAGGGATAAAATACAGGGAGCGAAAGGCTATTTACAATTTCTACCGAAACCAGATGGCAGTTATAAGAGTCGAGGCGACACGAAAGAGAAGCAGTGGTTGGCAAGGAAGTGAGACAGGGTTGTAGCCTCTCCCCAATGTTATTCAATCTGTATATTGAGCAAGCACTAAAGGAAACAAAAGAAAAACTCGTAGTAGGTATTAAAATCCATGGAGACGAAATATAAATTTTAAGGTTCGGAGATGACATTGTAATTCTGTCAGAGACAGCAAAGGACTTGGAAGAGCAGTTGAACGGAATGGACAGTTTCTTGAAAGGAGGATACAGAATGAACATCAACAAAAGCAAAACGAGGATAATGGAACTTAGTCGAGTTAACTCGGGTGTTGCTGGGAGAATTAGATTAGGGAATAAGACACTTTAGTAGTAAAGGAGTGTTGCTATTTGGGGAGCAAAATAACTGATGATGGTCGAAGTAGAGAGGATATAAAATGTAGACTGGCATCGGCAAGGAAAGCGTTCCTGAAAAAGAGAAATTTGTTAACATCGAGTATAGATTTGTCAGAAAGTCGTTTCTGAACGTATTTGTATGGAGTGTAGCCATGTATGGAAGTGAAACATGGACGATAAACATTTTGGACAAGAAGAGAATAGAAGCTTTCGAAATGTGGTGCTACAGAAGAATGCTGAAGATTAGATGGGTAGGTCACATAACTAATGAGGAAGTATTGAATAGGACTGGGGAGAAGAGGAGTTTGTGGCACAACTTGACAAGAAGAAGGGACCCGATGGTAGGACATGTTCTGAGGCACCAGTTCAGTATTGGAGGGCAGGGTGAAGGGTAAAAATCGTAGAGGGAGACGAAGAGATGAATACACAAGCAGATTCAGAAGGATGTAAGCTACAGTAAATACTGGGAGATGAAGCAGCTTGCACAGAATAGAGTAGCCTGGAGAGCTGCATCAAAGCAGTCTCAGGACTGAAGACCACAACATCAACATTGTGCAAGAAACCGCGCTAATTTTCGTTCGTCACGTACAGCTGCGAAACGAGCTGATTCCACAGCGTATTCAGTAAGAAATCTAGCCGGGATTCCGTCAACTCGTAGTGCCTCTCTTACTTTAAATAGTTGTAATTGTTTTTCACTACCTACGCAGTTTTCGATATCTTACATTTGTGGGACTGTGCGGCTGTCAAACATTGTACGGCGTTACCATGTACGACGTATATGTCGGGTCTTACGTTGTACCCCGGTATAGTGGGAAAGCTGGTGCACAGTCAGGCAGTGTGGTCTGGGAGCGGCGGCAGAACAGCCAGCCGGCGCTGTTGCGGCGTGGCCTGCCGGAGCGCAGCAACAGATCAATACGTGAGAGCGCCGTGGCCCGCTCCTACCGCTGCCGCCGGCTACCCCCCAACCCCTCCTAACCATCCACCAACGCACGCACACGCTTCCCAGCCGCTCCAGCCGGAGTCATTAGCCCGTGGAACTCCGCAGGGTACCTCTGGATCCTGTCTTACATGCAGGTCCTCCCCACCTGTCCACTACTGCAGTGGTTATTTGGGGGAAAAACAAGGATGTCTCCCAAAGAGTTTGTTACATGCCATAGTGTGGTGTGTGTACTGTAAGACCTTCGGTACACACACCATCAGATTATTTGACTTGTCGCTCTAACGAAGTAGGCGAATGTCAGCAATATGTCTCGTAGTCTTATTGTGGCGTGTTTATCTTCTGCCGTTAGGTCAGGCGATAGAAATGCCACTTGCACGCTTAGAGTAGCAGATTGACGGTGACCAACTTTAAACAGAACTTGATTAATTTTCACACACATTTACTAAAATAATAAAAAGCATATACATTACGTAACTTTATTCTGGATGCTGTTTACAATTGACAATCTAAAGTCCCTTTGGTCTTGGTACGGTAATTTTATCCTCGCATATCTCGGATACTTGACAAAGTGTCTATTCATTTATCTCCATGGCTATGTACAGGGATATGATAAACGTATTAGGCGCAGACTAAAACTTGACTATAGACGGGTACAGACTAATGTAGACTGGTACAGACAGGTTCAGACAAATGCAGACTGGTACAGACAAATGCAGACTGACTAACCGGAGGACTGTACACTCATTATAATACCTCGCGCGTTAATGCATCACTACGCGAGTGTGATCCGCGAGGAGAAAAGGTTCTACGTTAGCAGCAATCTCACTGGCTGCGTTAAATATTAATACGCGGATCGGCGGAAGCAGAATTTGGTCTGTCTCTAAGGTAGCGCCATCTCGTAGCGCTGCGCCTGCGCTGTTGTACTTAGAGGGGCGCGCTCTATTGGGAAAGTTGTGTATGCGCTGACTATGCGGAACTATGTACACAACACATAGCCTTGTGCTTCACACGCGACTTGTACGCCGACGTCGAAGTGAAAGAAGGCATGTTTTACAACGTGGTCAGCGATCGCTCTCAGGATCAGTCACGCAGGGCGTATTCACCGGTCTGGCTGTCCTCACCTGCCACATCAAACATCCAGATTTTTCTTTCTAAAATGGGAACTTTCCAGCCATAATCATTAGCAGGTGGACCTCCGTAGAAGACCTATGAATCCTGTCCTAAATGCAACTGCTCGAGAAAGTTCAAAGAAGAGTAGCACGTATTGTAATACCGACAAATGTGGGAGAGAGTCACGGACATCTAGAGGATTTGGGGTGGAGATCATTAAAACAAAGGCGTTTCTCGTTGAGGTGGGACCTTCTCATGACATTTTAATCACTAACTTTCTCCTACGAATGCGAAAATATTTTATTGACACCGATCAACGTAGTGTGAAACGATCATTAGAATAAAACAAAGGAAATCGGAGCTCTAACGGAAAAATAATGGGTGATCAAAAAGTCAGTATAAATTTGAAAAATGAATAAATCACTGAATATTGTAGATAGACACACATGCTTGGAATGACATGGGGTTTTATTAGAACAAAAACAATAAAAAAGTTCAAAAAATGTCCGACAGGTGGCGCTTCATTTGATCAGAATAGCAATAATTAGCATAACAAAGTAAGACAAAGTAAAGATGATGTTCTTTACAGGAAATGCTCAATATGTCCACCATCATTCCTCAACAATAGCTGTAGTCGAGGAATAATGTTGTGAACAGCACTGTAAAGCATGTCCGGAGTTATGGTGAGGCATTGGCGTCGGATGTCGTCTTTCAGCATCCCTAGAGATGTCGGTCAATCACGATACACTTGCGACTTCAGGTAACCCCAAAGCCAATAATCGCACGGACTGAGGTCTGGGGACCTGGGAGGCAAAGCATGACGAAAGTGGCGGCTGAGCACACGATGATCAACAAACGACGCGCGCAAGAGATCTTTCACGCGTCTAGCAATATGGGATGGAGCGCCATCCTGCATAAACATCGTACGTTCCAGCAGGTGTTTATCAGGCAGGCTGGGGATGATGCGATTCTGTAACATATCGGCGTACCTCTCACCCGTCACGGTACAGCGCAATCTGTCGGACATTTTGTGACCTTTGTTTTTTTTTTTTGTTCGTATTAAACCCCATGTCATTCCAAGCATGTGTTTCAATTTTTACCTCTCTATCTACATTCTTCCGTGGTTTATTACGTTTTCAAATTTATACTGACTTTTTGATCACCCGGTATAGGTATTCGTTTTTTTCCAAGCAGCGTTCGAGCGTGGAATGATAGGGAATTGTTGTGAAGGTGGTTCGATGTACCCTCTGACAGCCTCGTAAGTGTGATTTGCAGAGTGTCCATGTAGATGCAGATGTTGATGCTGCCCATCTGCTCAGTATGTCTCCCAAAGGGTTTGTTACTGGACCTAGTCCCGTACCTCACACGGGACGCGAACCCGGACGTGGACGAGAAAGTTGATGTTCCCACTGTGGTCGATTAGCTCTCATAAACAGTAACACGGGACAGTTCGCCAACGTGATCTGTGACCCTGTGCTCTCTAACTGTAGTTGTTGGCCACATCTGGCCATACCAACCGTGCAGATTTTGCTTCTGAAGACGGAAAGGCGTGAAATTCTTGGTTTAATTTAATCAGTTATTGTAAAAAGTGTGTGAATGAAATTTAGATGAACACTGTGGAGATGACAATGCATCCGAAGGCGTTTGACACTTCGAAAAAAAGCTTTCAAAATGGCCTGCTAGTCCAAATATCATTAATACTTGAACAATTCAAAAAGGTTTCGAAAATTTGTAGGGAGTTAAGAGTTTATATCCGGCAACAAAGCGATCATAGTTCTGCAAATTAACAGGACAACGTGCTGTCAAACTCCTTATGTGTGGCCGCAAAAGTACTCTCACCAAGGTTCCAAGCTCATCTCGATTCCTACAATCTGTAACGTTCTTTAAAAATAATTTATTTGTATTTGTTACAAGTGTAACGTTCTTCAATAATATAACTTCGTGTTATCCAAATTTACTGTGTGATATGTTGCTGAGCAAATGGTAAGCTTAATCAGTTTTACTGTAATCCAAACAAATATTAAACAACTTAATCTCGAAAAGCAGTATGTAATGCCTATAATGAAGTCAATTCATCTGAAATTTACTCACTCTCGTGAGACTGAGTTCTATAGCCCTGTGTAAACAAACTGATAAAATTCCCTATGCAAACAAACAATGAAATACATTTTCCTTAGCTCTTGAGTCGTAACGGATGTAATCTTGGTAGTCTGTTCCCTCCGAAGTAGGCATACAAAATATTCAACCTTTGCTCACCGAAGTGCAGTCCGGCCGTAAAATAGCTTCGTACAAGGAATGTCACACGACATGGTAGATGATGAGGTACTGATAACAGGATATGCTAAAATCGAATTCTACAGTTCGAAAATTGTATTCAGAATAAAGGTTCTTCTTCAAAAAATCTTACGTGAAACATTTTACATTAACTTCAAGATCAGTGAACTTCTCAGCTGTTCTACAATTCTCACTTACTGACGTAGTTAACAATACTTCGATCGTTACACGATAAAAGGTCTCGTTTGACAAAACAGATTCCAAAATTTAATTTCCTTCTATCACGTTTACAAAGTACACAAAATTACAAATCGAGCATCCAAAACCAACCTATACATTAAATCTGATGGAAGGTACTTGGTTCCAACACTCAAGTGTCAGTACTGTAAGAATTAGCAAAATCCACATTGCTTTGCTGCATACTCAAAACTAAATATACAAGATTTCAGTACCTTACAAAACTGTATTGTGCTGCGTCCATAGGCCAACAGCTAAATTCCCACAGCTAGCCACTAGCTTTAAGTCTTACATCCTACTTTTAACAGAGTACAACGGCAACTGCTACTGCGCTCTGCGCGCCCCTACTTACATTCGATTCTGCCACTCAGGCAATATCTTTGGTTCAGTGGTGTCAGAGAAACAATCTCTTCTACATGTGGTAACGATTTCATATCATTTTTCATGAAATATATTTCAAAATCAGGCTCCACGTACCCATGAGCAGTGGAGATGGGGTGTTTTATCCACGCCTTTTCAACGTATCGTTTCTTCATATTTTCTTACAACAAAAAACTAAAAGACAGGTTTTTGATATACTTTTAATAATGTGTCGGTTCCCTGAAATATTATTTTTCCGTATTTAAGAGAAATCTGATACAAAAATATCCCACTTGGGTAAGATCGGGTAAGCGTACGCTTCTGGTAAGAGATCGGAGTGGCATTTTTTCTGCATTGGCAACACACAAAGACAACGATAACCTGCATTCAGTTGTTGCTTCTATAGCGACGCTATCACAAGCAGTCTTGAGGAGCTCGCCAGATTTATTAGTAATAACAGGTAAACGTAAGCTTTTGTTTCAAATTATTCAGTCTTTAAGTTGCATATCGTAAGGATAGTAAGGTATAAGCAATTTCTAGATCTGCCCCAGAAAATAAAATTATTTGCCAAAAGTATCACCGATCTCTGAGGAACAAACCACAGCATGATATATATATTGGCACATCAGTTAAGAGTCCGCTGTAAGAAACTTGGAAAAACAACACGAGTACTTTTAACCCCCTCCCCAACCTTCTTTGTTTCTAGAAATTAATTATCCTTGAAGACACATTAAGTATACAGATGTGAGAGCTTTGTTTAGAGCTGCACATTCTAGAGTAGCCGGAATCCAAACAGCTGAGAAACCCTTCGAGGCAACGGGAATATTTCCGTTCAGTCCGGATATCTTCACTGCAGAAGATTTTGCTCCGTCAGAAATCACTGAGAGAGCCGAATTTCCAACAACTGAAGAACACAAAGGAGTTTAACAGGAACCCACGGACAAACGCTGCTCCTCAGTCACAGACGATTTGTCGATACAGTCACCGGTAAAAAGACCAAGAACGTGACACAAATGAAGTTCAGAACGCTGATGTACCAACAGGAGTATGTAAGTTCAGTATTTATCCGCTGCCAAAATATGATCGACCCACACAAAGAAGAAACGGACAAAAAATTAGAGATTTTGTCTGGGTCTCCCTACAAAAACGCATTGTTAGAAAAACAAGCTAAACCATACAAAACCAAGAAGAGACGAAATAGCAGTGACAAACAACGCAGGACCACTAGGGTTACTCTGGAATTAACCATGCCATCATCGTCAGGAACGACGATGCCCAAGTCCAAGGAAGGATCTGGAGTTTTGAACTTACCAGGGTTCGGTGATGCCAGTGAGCAGCCTATCACGGAAGACTGGATTGAATGTGGTAATTGCTGCCAATGGTAGCATGAAGAATACACAATTTATGATCGACATAGTGAACTTTCTTGTCATTTATGTTACTGCGTACTATCGACTAGATATCGCGTACTTTCACCAGGCGATGCGGCCAAGAGTACGAACGAGAAGTGTCTTACGTGTGTTGACGTTTAAAGTTTGTGTTAAAAATTAGGCAGCTGTAACTGATACATGTAATTCCTAAATAAACCAGAAATAATTTGCTGTCTGAAACAATTGTTGTAGCCTTCTCATCTACTAGATATGAGCAGTTAAGTAATAAGTGCGTACTCTATCCCAGCTCTATCCTACGGCACTTTAGAAAGCTATTTTACCCTGTGACGTAACACCGTATTTTTTCATGTTTCGTAATACGTTACGGCAATCTAGTGAGAATTAAAGCTTTTTTGACGCGTATAAATGCTTCGCAGTGTGAAGCTCCGTGTTTTAACGTCCCAGAACTCATTTCGCTCCAAGTCAATGAAGCCAAACGTTGACATAAGGAGGACGTGTTTACCATCTTCATTCACAGTGAAAGGCATGAGAAATAGTAATGATGGTGCTTTCTTCATTGGAAGTCACTGAATTATAATCTGAAAGTGGCATATTGCAAAAGATTCGCTGTATTCTAAACTACTGAAGTGTGTGAGCTTTGTACAAGCTCTCTACATTTCGTCTCACGCTTTATTGTGCTTCACCTGTGTTGATACTGACTCCAGTGTTGTCCTACGCCTGTACTATCGACCTGACCATACCGGACAACCAAGTGACTGACATAAATGATAGCGCCTTCTTTATTAGCAGTCTAGAGCTGAGTACTCCACAAAACATATTACATGTTGTTCGCTACGCCCTCAAAAGCCCGCGAACTGTACACGATCTGCACAAGACCTGTGTGTCGATTCTAAGAAAATCTGCTCACTACCACTTAATTGTTTTGCGAGCAGAGATTATTATGAAGGTTTTTTATGTGAAAAAAATACAGATTAATTTTTTCATTATAAATTTCAGCCGGATATGTGCTTCCTGCCTAGTCTGAGTATCTTAAAAACTTCCTCAGACTGCTCGCCACTGGTGGTTGATTATGCATTCAACACTTATGATCGATTTTGAAATACACATACATCAGCCGACGTATCTGGGAAATCAGTCTCATCAGCACACTGGTATTTTGCTACCTGAGTCAATTCGTGTATAGTTACCCTAATTTTGTTTCTTTTTTTTACGTTTCACAAAACACACGAAACCCACACTGGCCGTGTAGCATACCAATTAAGTTATAGTGCATTTGCTAGTTATCGCTGCGAACAATCAGAAACAAGTGAATACCGGCCGACGTCATCCCACCTATGCACTATTTCACCGTTATCCATGTCACCAGAGAGAAGAATCTTCTTAACGTAGATGTAATTTCATCCACAGCAATATGGAACTGATGCCGTGGTTGTAATTAAACAGTCTACATCTACAGGTACCTTCCGCAAGCCAGCTTGAAGTGTTTGGTGAGTGGTGCTTCTCGTACCACTATCTCTTCCCCTGTTCTCTGTAGCACTAGCGAATAGTCTGTGCGAGGAACCCACGTAGCTCTAATTTTTTCTGATTTTCTTGTCGATGTCGTTTTGCAAGACTTCTGTGGAAGGAACCAAGTTGTTTCCCGTCTCTTCGTTGAACATAACCACGCGGAATTCCAATGCTGTGTGGCTAGGGCCACCCGTCGGGTAGACCTTTCGCCGGGTCCAAGTTTTTCGATTTGACGCCACTTCGGTGACTTGCGCGTCGATGGGGATGAATTGATTATGATTAGGACAACACAACACCCAGTCCCTGAGCGGAGAAAATCTGCCGGCCGATGTGGCCGACCGGTTCTAGGCGCTTCAGTCTGGAACCGCGGGCTCGCTACGGTCGTAGGTTCGAATCCTGCCTCGGGCTGCATGTGTCTGATGTCCTTAAGTTTGTTAGGTTTAAGTAGTTTCAAGTTCTAGGGGACTGATGACCTCAGATGTTAAGTCCCATAGTGCTCAGAGCCATTTGAACCATTTGGAGAAAATCTCCGACCCAGCCGGGAATCGAACCCGGGCCTTTAGGATCGACATTCTGTCGCGCTGACCACTCAGCTACCGGTTACGGACGGACTTGCAATAAAAAATCCCCTTGGAATTTACAGTGTCTCTCTTGTAGCTTCTGCCTCTGTAATTTTCTGAGCACTGCTCTGTGTTGGATCTTCCATTTCTTCTAATCCAAACAGGTAGTGGTTTCATACTGAGGAGTATTACTCAAGACTCGGTTGATAACGTGTAATGCAGTTCACTTCTTTTGTGGAAGGCTATAGCACGAAATATTCGTAGAATTGTTTGACTGGCTCTGTCGAAGAGGATGACAATAGCTGAAATACGGGAAGAGGATAAAAGCCAGAAAGTCAGCACAAGCCGTCAGGAACACACTACTGATATACGGGTTAAGCCTTCAGAGTTGCCGTGTGCCATTTACCACTGCTGCCACTAGCTCATAACTTTAACCTCTGAGTACATAGCATATTGTGTCTCCGGTTTCAGATGGCTCTAAGCCCTCTGGGGCTTAACGTTTGAGATCATCGTTACCCTAGACTTAGAACTACTTAAACCTAACTAATTTATGGACATCACACACGTCAATGCCCGAGGCAGGATTCGAACCTGCGACCGTGGCAGCAGCTCGGTTCCGGGCTGAAGTGCCTAGAACCGCTCGGTCACAGCGGCCGGCTCTCCGCTTTCAGTGCCATGAAAATACTCACCTTTGTACGAACTTTGACCGCTGAATGAACGACAGATCTCGTTACTTTTAGCCAAATATAATATAAGGGAACGACTTTCATAGTGCAACGGAACACTAACGATGTTTTTAGCATAAGTTAAATGAAGGTAAATTGCAACCAACGTCTTCTAGCTGTTCTAAAACGACACTATCAGTGAAAGTATATCGCTCCTTAATAGAAGAAATACATGGGATGCAGGTGTAACTGCAAATTGTGTGTTCTACTATCTAACGAATGGAAAATAATTCATTTGGAAGCAAAGTCTCGAAGTATTCTTCGCTACAGCACGTCTCTTGAGAACACTGCGACTCGCTCTTACTTTAGTTAGCTGAAAATTGCGTATAAATCTGGAATAATATTGCTGCTGAAGGAGATTTCTAGAAATGCTGCCTCTGCTGAGAGCAGATTAATAAATATTCCAAACAGAATGCACGTGAACTGCTTGTACTCATTAACAAAGCATAAATGAGCACATGTGCAGATAAACAGTACAAAACGAAGGATTGAAAAATGATTTCGTGACGAAAATAATTAATGAGAGATTTGAGTTTAATCTCAGTTATTATTCAGAGCATAGACACAAAAGCTCCTGAATAACATCTACCACATGTGGCCCACGTGAATGTAAAAAACTACACATTTACAAAAGACAGAAAAATAACGCGACACTCATGATAATCTCTTTAGTGTTTTTTAATGAGTAGGAAGATAATGTGCGAAGCGACCAATATGCTCAGTTGTACTAATGAGAAATCAATATTAACCCTAACGTACTCTAACAAATCGAACACACACTCTGTTTCCAGGTACGTCCCGTAATTCGACATTGAAAAAACCATGTATCGTAGAATCTCATCAGTGCAGCCTAACCAATAATCCTGGACAACGTAGCTTCAAACAGACTATCTTAGTATCTCCAGACAAATATCTGTACGTTACAAATCGGCTGCAGGTAGAACAATGCTTAGATCTTCAGGCAAAACATTAAAAAAAGGAGGATCAATGTCTGGCTGAACTCATAGCCCTTCCGCCAAGAAATATTATTGGCCGAGTCCAAATTCAAAATATTGTCTAAGAATATGCCCTGCACTGGTCAGACAAAAATAGTTACTAAATCAGACGAAATATTCGACTGCATAGGGTGCCTCAGAAAGAGTGGTCTATATTCAGAAATAAGACATGAAACATCTATTGTAGACATGGGTTCTAAAATGCGTATCTTAAAAACTATGAGCACGTCTTAGATACTGTGCAAGTTCTTTGCTTTTCATACTTTGAGAAGTGGTACTATGAATCAAACAAGAAAAAAAAAGTCCAATATACTTGGACTTTAATGTACATAGGTTAGCAGCTATGAGTACGGGTTCATCTTCCCTACAGTCAAACACTACTACTGAGTAAGTCCTCCTAGCTCAATCAGGTATGCCATGTCTCCCATGTCTACTAGATAATTTTTTCATGTTGTGCTCCTCTCAAAATATGAAAGCAAAGAGCTTGCACTAGAAAGGACTTGTTTCACAGTATCTAAGATGCAGAATTGTTCGTAGATGTCAAAGAATGCATTTTAGAGTCCAAGTTTACTAGAGAGCGGTTCTGTCACATTTGTCAATACTGATCAGTCCTCCTGACACACCCTGTAGAGTTTTCGCGACACATGAGTGCTTTGCAACTTGCATACAGATACATAACATGAAAGTTGTTTATAACAGATGACTTTCAAAACCATACAAAAGACAGTAGACACATGGGCCTGGTGTAAAGCTGAACTGGGAGATTAAGTGGCATTCAGCGATGAATCTCGCTTCTGTTTGATCCTGCCTCGGGAATGGATGTGTGTGATGTCCCATAGTGTTCAGAGCCATTTGAACCATTTGGGGGTGGGGGGTGGGGTGGCTACTAGACCATTTGGGGGGGGGGGGGGCTACTGGATATGACAAAAGCACTGATCTGGTTACTGTTGAAGGGAGACTGGAAGCTCACAAGTGAGTGGCAAGAACGGTATACTTTTTTGTCATACAGTTAATGAAAAACGTATCGGAAAGCATATTCTAGCAGGGCAATGCAAGATGGATCATTGAAAAAATTAAATGTCTTGTGGCTACGCCCTCCGATCGGGTAAGTCGGTCGCCTGGTGCAAGCGTTTTTAGTTGACGCCATTTCGGCGACTTGCGTATCGATGAGGATGGAATGATGATGAAGACAGCACAACATCCAGTCCTCGAGCGTAGAAAATCTCCGACACAGCCGGGAATCGAACTGGGCCCCTCGCATGGCATTCTGCCGCGCTGACTACGGAGGAGGACAAACGGATCATGGACTAGCCTGTAGGGACGCCACAAAGCACATGTCTGAGATCGGCGGGAAGACTTACGTTTTCATACCACTCTCCACCCAGCAATCTTTTTAGCCTGACGCAGCATGTGTTTGAGGCATGGCAAGAAATCCGTCAAGGTTATTCCACGCCATAATGAAGAGCATCTTTGTGCCCTTGGAGCTCACACGTAATGAAGTTGACAACAGATTTATGTTCTGATCGGAATGAAAGTTTAATCATCTGATATGAGTTATGTGAAAAAGAGTTCACAAAGTTTCATTAATCTCAGATGATTCATAGTGTAACACTTCCCATTTCCAAGACGTAATATATTTATGTAACCAAACAGCAACAGAAAAAACGATACTGCATGGAAGTCATGAAAAATCATATTCTTCGTAAGTAACTTCCATGTAATACGAATAAAGTGCCAAAACTTGTAAGTATTGTATTACAGATAACCTGATGATGGTTGTATAGCCGAAATAGTTGAGTTGAGATAAAAACAATATTCATAACAACGTCACTGGTTAGATAAATGTTACATACTTGAAAGACAGTTATTACGACGCAGGCCCAGAGGACTGCAAACTTCCTATTTCGATGACTTTAGTTTAAAGCTACTTTCCAGCTGTAGACTTTCATAACGTGGTGCATGTGGAGCGGGTGGAGTGCAGGGGGAGGCGGAGACAAGCGCTGCAGAAGAGGAGCGGCGATTCCGAAAGACTGCCCCCACCCCCACGCCACCCCCGACCACACCCATCCGCCCCCGGCGGCAGGCACGCGCCTCGCCGCGGGGGCCCGCAATATCGTCACAATCAAGCCGCACGCCCAGCACATAAATCACACGGCCCAACAATGGCCGGGACACACGGCTACCGCTGCCGCCTCCGCCGCGCCGGCTTTTTATTGATGAATGGCCTGCCGAGTTATTACAAGACAAATACACTGCCGCCGCTCACGTTCGCCACAACTAATTTACGGGGATTTGCGTCGCGGAGTCGTTACCGACGCCCTGCTGCAACTACTGCGCCGCCCACGTAAATAAGACGGCGGCTACGGCAGTGAAAATCGTGCTGCTCCTTGTGTCTCGGAACTTCGGTACACGGAGGTAGCTGGTAGCTCACACCCGTCCGAAATCAGCAACTTTGCTGTTCTTAGAGCTCTACTGTACGGTCACAACTGTAGTCCTGCTAGAATTGCTTGAGAGTTGACACTTCACGCGTTGGAGCTGGTTTCCTCCAATCAGAGCGTTCAACGTAACCCCCGCAGTCAGCAAAATGCCACAACACTTAGCCAGAGATTCATTTCCAGTTCCATGCCCGGATTTCTTTCTTGATGTGTTTCACCCCCACCACCACACACACATGCACACAAAACGATTCTAACGAAACACATACGTTTCATGCACAGCACTAACCAAACACTACTGAACAGTTCCGCGCGAGACGCGATTCATGGCGTATACAGTCATTACAATAGCCGAGATAGGCTTATATTAGAAAGTTTCGCACGACGTTGGGTGATGCCGAATTTTAGAAGGCTGCAAGTTCATAGCTGTGACAGGGTCCGCATAGACATGAACATCACACCCACAGTTATTATAGCGGCGTAGCACAGTCGCTAGCGCAGGAACTCGAGGTGTAGAACGGCGTAGGTTCGAATCTCGTCAAATTCACCAAATTATTTACTCCTAAATCTAATAGTAATACTTTGCCGGCTGCCGCGGTGGCCGCGCGGTTCTAGGCGCTTCAGTCAGGAACCGCGTGACTGCTACGGTCACAGGTTCGAATCCTGCCTCGGGCATGGATGTGTGTGATGTCCTTAGGTTAGTTAGGTTTAAGTAGTTCTAAGTTCTAGGGGACTGATGACCTAAGATGTTAAGTCCCATAGTGCTCAGAGCCATTTGAGCCAATACTCTGCCGCGTCATTTTCATCATCGTATGACTTTTTTTGTTAGTTATTATTTTTCTTCCTATCATCTTGTTTTCGTTTGAAATTTGCCTGTGTGGCCTATAATTTGCAACCAAGTGCCAACC
Organism: Schistocerca gregaria; assembly: GCF_023897955.1. Classification (NCBI taxonomy): domain Eukaryota; kingdom Metazoa; phylum Arthropoda; class Insecta; order Orthoptera; family Acrididae; genus Schistocerca; species Schistocerca gregaria. Next base: position 1,014,668,839 of record NC_064920.1, on the reverse strand, counting down.
AAAACTGCTCGTCGGTTGGTTAGGCGGCAGCTTGTATAGCTAGTACAAGGATAGTTCGTGTAACCAGTGAATTACAGTTTGCTTTTAGAGCAGAAACTGAAATGTTTCTGATTTCCAGCGTTCTACCGAGCGAGGCAGCGCAGTGGTTTAGCATACTGGACTCGAATTCGGAATGACGACGACTCAAACCAGCGTCAGGCCATCTAGATTTAGGTGTTCCGCGATTTCCCTAAACCGCTCCGGGCATGTTTCTTTGAAAGGACACGGCCGACTTCCTTCCTCAACCTTGACACAACTCGACCTGCTCCGTCTCAAATGACGGCTTCCCCAGGGAAGCGTCCTGGGACCTCTGCTGTTCCTGATCTATATAAATGACCTGGGTGACAATCTGAGCAGTTCTCTTAGTTTGTTCGCAGATGATGCTGTAATTTACCGTCTAGTAGGGCGATCCGAAGACCAGTATCAGTTGCAAAGCGATTTAGAAAAGATTGCTGTATGGTGTGGCAGGTGGCAGTTGACGCTAAATAACGAAAAGTGTGAGGTGATCCACATGAGTTCCAAAAGAAGTCCGTTGGATTTCGATTACTCGACAAATAGTACAATTCTCAAGGCTGTCAGGTCAACTAAGTACGTGGGTGTTAAAATTACGAACAACTTCAGTTGGAAAGACCACATAGATAATATTGTGGGAAAGGCGAGCCAAAGGTTGCGTTTTATTGGCAGGACACTTAGAAGATGCAACAAGTCCACTAAAGAGACAGCTTACACTATACTCGTTCGTCCTCTGTTAGAAAATTGCTGCGCGGTGTGGGATCCTTACCAGGTGGGATTGACGGAGGACATCGACAGTGTGCAAAAAAATGGAAGCTCGTTTTGTATTATCACGTAATAGGGGAGAGAGTGTGGCAGATATGATACGCGAATTGGGATGGAAGTCATTACAGGAAAGACGTTTTTCGTCGCGGCGAGATCTTTTTACGAAATTTCAGTCACCAACTTTCTCTTCCGAATGCGAAAATATTTTGTTGAGCCCAACCTACACAGGTAGGAATGACCATCAAAATAAAATAAGAGAAATCAGAGCTCGAACAGAAACTTTTAGGTGTTCGTTTTTCCCGCGCGCTGTTAGGGAGTGGAATAGTAGAGAGATAGTATGATTGTAGTTCGATGAACCCTCTGCCAAACACTTAAATGTGAATTGCAGAGTAGTCATGTAGATGTAGATGTAGATGCAGATGTAGAAATGAACTCGATGTCGACGCGGCGTTGAATCCATCTCGCTTCCTTTTTGAGTTTGCCCGCAGAGGTTAGCTTTCATCACCGTGAATACGAAGTGAGACGTCCCCTTTAGAAAAATTGTACATAACTGTGCTTAAACTGTCACACAATATTTTTTGCGCAACGCAATCTGACTTTCAAAAATCCCTACAAAAGAATGGCCCTGACTAACATTAACCTATACGTTTCACAAATCACTTACCTCACAAAAATCTTGTTTACTCGAACTACTGCAATACAGCGAGCACCACTACTGCCAGCTAAATAAAAGATTCAAACTACGGAAGGCACTAACTACTGAGAGGTATAGTTAGCGAATGAAAGATTTTAATAGAGTACAAACAATGTATTTACCTTAATAGTCATAATGTATATATCAGTTCATTACACCAATTCTTACAAATTTCAAAACTCCGCCATCTCTCTCCCACGTCCATCACTGCTGGCGGCTCACCTCCAACTGCGCAACGCTACGCGCTGTTAGTATCCAGCTGCCGCTGCCCAACACTAAAATGGCAGACAATAATGCAAACCAGCCACAGACTGCACACGGCACAGCCAGTGATTTTTATACAGAGCGCTAAGAGGCGGCGGCGTTACCAATAGAAAAACCTAAACAGCCTACTTACAGAAGTGCGACAATAAAGTAATAAGACTGTTGTGAAAAAAATGTTGCTTACCGTTTTAGTCAAGTTTTGTGTTGTCTCCTTCAAAGTAATTCCCTCCTGATTGCACACACTTTTTCCTCCCCTTCTGCCACTGATGGTAACATTTCTGGAACTCGTGTTATATCCTTCAAGACCCTCGTCACAACTTTTTGGACATTTTGTGTTGTTTGAAAATGGTGTCCCTTGACCGCCGTTTTGATTCTTTGAAATAGAAAAAAGTCGCACGGAGCGATATCTGGTGAATAAGGTGGCTGTGGTAGTACTGAAATTTGTTTTGAGGTTAGAAATTGCTGTACTGGCAGAGCAGAGTGGGATGGCGCATTATCGTGATGCAGAATCCAATTATCAGCAATTTTGGCACGGACACGAAGAACTCTTTTACGAAGTTTTTCTAAAATTCCTTTGTAATAATATTGGTTAACTGTTTGTCCAGGAGGCACTCATTCTTTGTGAACAATTCCCTTGGAATCAAAGAAGTACACAAGCTTGCATTTCACTTTTGACTTTGACATGCCTGAATTTTTTTGGTCTGGTTGATCCTTTGAGCACCATTGCGAACTTTGGCGTTTTGTCTCTGGATAGTACTGAAAAAAAAAAAAGCTTTCATCACCAGTGATAACACGGCTCAACAATTCTGGATTGATTTCCGTCTGCTCTTACAGATCTGTTGCCACATTTTTCCTTGTTTCTCGCTGTTGTGGTGTGAGATTTCTGGGAACCATTTACAAAAATCTTTATCATACCAAGATCTTCAATTATTATTAGACGAACCGTTTCTCGATTGATGTTCGGTTCTTCTGCAATCATTTTTACGGATAATCTTCGATCAGATCGTACGAGTTCACGCACCCTGGCCAAGTTGAGATCCGTCCGTGAGGCTGATGGTCGTCCACTGTGGTCTTCATTTTCGACATTCGTTCTGCTTTCACTAAACATTTTATGCCAACGAAACACTTGAGCTCTTGACATAACCTCCTCTCCGAAATCCCTCTGAAGCTTACCGTAAATTGTCGCGTTTTCACGCAGTTTAACATAAAAAGATCTGGCATACCGTTGCGCAATATTATGCGGTTCCACTTCCGTTACGAGAGACACAAACACATGTTAACGTATTAGTGCTAAACTCACGACTGAGCAGTTGCACCGATGTGCCGCTTGGACTGGAAGCAGCTTGTAGACCAAGGTCAAAGATATTGTGCCGACGCAAGCCTGCAGGGCTGTCACATCTTGCAAAGAAAATAAGCCTCATTACTTTATTGCCGCACCTAGTAAAGCAGCAGCAATGGTTAGTGGAAAATAATATTTCTGAAATGGACTGACCTGTCCAGAGTCACGATCTGAAGCCAATAGAACACTTTTGGTATAAGTTAGATGCTACGATGCCAAGTTCGCTCCAGACCCCAGCGTCCAATATCGTTACCTCAACAGACTCTCTCCACGGGCATTTAGAAACCTCACTGAAGAGTCCCCTGCCGAGACGAAGCCTTCGTAAAGGCGATTGGTGGACATATTAACGTCCCCCATATTAACGTCCACAGGCTTTTAGACACCTCATTGACAGAGTCCTCAGCAGAGTTCATGCCTACACAAAGGCGGTTGGGGGACACATCGTCTATTAATGTCCACGGCCTATTATTTACAGTGAAATATGTACATGTTAGATGATTTTTTAAGTCTGACATGTACTAAAGCAAAATTTTTTGCAGTACCAATTGAAAGTATTATTTTGAAATAAATATTTTAAAATTAAACAATTTGTTCTTTAAGTTCATGACGGCCGCAGTTATGTTCTTTCTTGCAGTAGGACGAATGCAGTGATCAGGGAACTTTCCTGCTCAATGGTCTGGTAGCACAATGCGTTGCTCAGCTGTGGTGGCAATACAGTGAGAACCGACATTGCCAGACTCTCATTGGTGTTTTGCTACTGGGAACAGCACAGCCCGCACGCTATCAAATGCCAACATATTTAAATCGCCCATAGTCGATGTTGAGGTGGTCAGTGTTTCGAGTGTTAGAACACTGCAGACACGCTGTGAAAATTGTGCCTCGAGCTGCTAGCGTTGCCTCCAGTTCGAGGCGACTGTAGATGGGGTGTCGCTGGTCAGAGGCGGAGGCGGCGCCTGCCCCTGTTTGCTCTGGCCAGTGTTTGCCCCGTTCGGCGACGAGTGTTTGTCCTCTCGAGTGAGTGGGATCCGCACTGCCTAACGGTTATGTGGAATAATGCACACGGCGGCGAGTAAAAGCGGAAGGAGCGCCGGGCCTTAAGCAGCCATTCGGCAGAGCCCGCGGACGGCCGTTACCGCCTTAATGTGGGCCGCTTGATAGGCTCTTGCGGCGGCCCGCAGTGGGACCGGCCGCCCATCATTTAAACGCTGTTTGCCCACTCCAAGCGGCGCCTCTTCAAACCACACCTTGTTGCTTCTTACACGGCTGCCAACACTTGGCTGGCGAGTGTCAACGTGCTAACAGTAATAGCAGTTTATTATGTGGCCTTCGGCACCCGACGGCCATTTAACCAGCTAAAACGTAAATAACTGACATACAGTGAAGCATTTAGTCGGCTGATATGTGTGTAAATTGCTAGACAATATATTTGTTTAATTTAAAGGAAAATACGGATATAATAACATTCACGATTAACGCTGGTGGTGGCACTAATCCATATAAACAAAAATTTAAATTTTCGCTCGTTCAAAATCGTGAATCTCCGAAAGGTTTTGACCGATTGCTTTGAAATTTGGATACAACGTTGGATTCTAATACGGGCGTGTTCTTTAGGTACCTAATTCTTCAATATATGCATATTTTAACTACATACTGAAGAGCCAAAGAAACTACTACACCTGCGTAATATCGTGCAGGGCCCCCGCGAGCATGCGGAAGTGCTGCAACACTACATGGCATGAACTCAACTAATGTCTGTATTACTGCTGGAGGGAATTGACACCATTGTACTGTATTGTATTGTATGTTAACCGGGGACCAAGAAACGACGGAGAGGCTCCGTCCCCGCCGCAGCCGCAGTGGTCCACAACCCCACGACGACTACCGCAGTCCACTTCACCCCTCCGCCGCCCCACACCGAACCCAGGGTTATTGTGCGGTTCGGCCACCGGTGGACCCCCCAGGGAATGTCTCACACCAGACGAGTGTAACCCCTATGTTTGCGTGGTAGAGTAATGGTGGTGTACGCGTACATGGAGAACTTGTTTGCGCAGCAATCGCCGACATAGTGTAAGTGAGGCCGGCCCGCATTCGCCGAGGCAGATGGAAAACCGCCTGAAAGCCATCCACAGACTGGCCAGTTCACCGGACCTCGACACAAATCCGCCGGGCGAATTCGTGCCGGGACCAGGCGCTCCTTCCCGCCCGGAAAGCCGTGCATTAGACCGCACGGCCAACCGGACGGGCTAATTGACACCATAAATTCTGTAGTGCTCTCCATAGATCCGTAAGAGTACGACCGGGTGGAGATCTCTTCTGAACAGCATACTGCAAGGCATCCCAGATATGCTCAATAATGTTCATGTCTGGGCAGTTTCGCCTCCAGCGGAAGTGTTTAAATTCAGAAGCCACTATGTAGCAATTCTGGACGTGTCGGGTCATCGCATTTTCCAGCTGGAATTGCCCAAGTCTGTAGGAATGGACAACGGACATGAATGTATGCGCGTGATCAGATAGGATGCTTACGTACGTGTCACCTGTCTGAGTCGTATCTAGGCGTACCAGGGGTCCCATATCACTCCAGCTGCACACTCCTCACACCATTACAGAATCGCCACCATCTTGAACAGTCCCCTGGTGACATACAGGGTCCATGGATTCATGAGGTTGCCTTCATACCCGGTCACGTCTATCCGTTCGATACAATTTGAAACGAAACTCGTCCGATCAGGCAACAAGTTTCCATCATCAACAGTCCAATGTCGGTGTCGATGGGCCCACACGAGGCGTAAAGCTTTGTGTCGTGCTGTCATCAAGAGGACATGAGTGGGCCTTCGGCTCTGGAAAGCCCATATCGATTATGTTTTGTTGAATAGTTCGCTCGCTGACACTTGTTAATACCCCAGCAATTTGCGGAAGGGTTGCACTTGTGTCACGTTGAACGATTCTCTTCAGTCGTCGTTGGTCTCGTTCTTGCAGGATATTTTTCCGGCCGCAGCGATGTCGGACGTTTGATGTTTTATCGGATTCCTGATATTCACGGAATGCCAGTGAAATGGTCGTACGGGAAAATCCCCACTTCGTCGATGCTTCAGAGATGCTGTGTCCCTCCGCTCGTGCGTCGACTACAACACCCCGTCCTACCACACTTAAACCTTGATAACGTGCCAATGTAGCAGCAGTAACCGAACAACAATTGCGCCAGACACTTGTCGTCTTATATAGGCGCTGCTGGCCTCTGCGCCCTATTCTGCCTGTTTACATATCTCTATCTGAATACGCATGCCTGTACCAGTTTCTTTGTGTGTATTAGTGAATCATTGTTAGAGAACAGTTAATTAGCATTTATGCTTTATAGGTAGAATACTACTATAGAGTCTGAATTTGCTGTAACAATAAACAAGGCTCAGGGTAAAAGAGAGTGAAGGAAGACGAGATGGACAGAGAGCAAAGGGTGAGAGATGAGGAGGGGGAAGAGAAGGTAAAGGGGTCACCAAATGTTAATTCGACTGTGTGTGAGAAAGGTTCCCGAACCGCCCCCTTATTACAAAGATGTCTTAGCACCTCTTCAAAATTTGAAAATATCTTTGTACAAGCGGGATTACTCAAAGAAAGTGGAATGGCGGCTCTCGTGGGAAACCGCTTTCAAACAACGTAGTTGTTGCAAAACCGATTGTCAGTGACCCTCCCATTTTTCACATGCAGAGAGCATTGTAGTAACAGTAGTTTTGTTCATCCGTGTATCATTTTCACATGGTTCTTCGTCATGTCATGGTATAACAGATTAAGAATTTAAAAAAAAATACAGAATTCATTTACACAGGAATCCGCGTACTCATGAGATTAGTCACATGAACCATCCCGGCATTTGCCTGAAGTAGTTAGGGATACCACACAGAAACAGTACTCAGAATGGCCAGATGGAGACTGAAAGTTCCAAACTGTTTAAAACGTCATAACTTCATTCGGTTTATCCCTAGGATATAATACTATTTTGCAACGAAGTTACTTAATAATACAGTTAGTGACTGATACAGTGTTCATTCATTTCTGACACAGCACACACATTAAATCATAATGTAACACTACACACACTATCAAGTGACGTCAGCAACGTGGCGACAATGATTGGTTCCCATTTTGTGTATCCCACTTCCCAAATTACTTGCTTGAAAAATTAAATCATCGTCTTTCCGTAACGAGCGAGATGTTGGGTTCAGAAAGAGGATAAGACGTTATTACAACCCAGTGCAGAGCTTTAGAGTAACGTTTTCCAGAAAAAAAGAAACAACATTCTACTGCTACACTGTGGTGTGAAATGGCACTTTTTATTATTGGAATGAGATTTTCACTCTGCAGCGGAGTGTGCGCAAATATGAAACTTCCTCGTAGATTAAAACTGTGTTCCGTCCCGAGATTTCGCGGGCAAATGCTCTACCATCTGAGCTACACAAGCACGACTCAAGCCCCGTCCTCACAGCTTTACATCTGCCAATATCTCGCCTCCTACCTTCCAAACTTCACAGAAGCTCTCCTGTGAAGGTTTGCAGGAGAGCTTCTCAACGTAGATCTCTGAAGTGATCATTGAAGGACCCTTACTTTTTGAATATTTTTCACATTAAAAGTCCTCGTCTCAAAGTTGGTAATACACGCAGGCAATCTTCGATGAACACGGCATTTCGTTACAGACGAATGTCATATCACAAAATTCTCCTCATCTGTATCTAGGTACATACTTCCCAAACCATCATGAAACATGTTGTGGAGGTTACAAGGTATTACTTTTTTTTACCGTTTTCGAAAGGTTTACTGAAGGAACGAATGTCTCTATTTTGATTAATTTCATTTTCCTAGTGTGCTACAAGTAGTTTTATATGGTCATTCCGTTTTAGCTGACATCGGACGGAAGTCCCAGGTATTTTACTATTTTTCCTGTTTCCAGTGTTTTCTCGGTCACAACATAATCGAACAGCGATGGACCTCTTCACTATGTATCCAAGAATCAGCAAACACTTTGCCAATTTTTGGTTACATAGTGGAATAAGTCCATCACTTTTCGATTATTACTAAAATTGTTATTCACTTCTTTGCTTGGAAAGAAATGAAGTGAATAATGATTTATCTTAGAAGAAAGATTAAGAAAAGGGAAACCTACGTTTCTAGCATTTGTAGACTTGGAGAAAGCTTTTGACAATGTTGACTGGAATACTCTCTTTCAAATTCTGAAGGTGACAGGGATAAAGTACAGGGAGCGAAAAACTATTTATAATTTGTACAGAAACCAGATGGCAGTTATAAGAGTCGAGGGACATGAAAGGGAAGCAGTGGTTGGGAAAGGAGTGAGACAGGGTTGTAGCCTCTCCCCGATGTTATTCAATCTGTATATTGAGCAAGCAGTAAAGGAAGCAAAAGAAAAATTCGGAGTAGGTATTAAAATTCATGGAGAAGAAGCAAAAACTTTGAGGTTCGCCGATGACATTGTAATTCTGTCAGAGACGGCAAAGGACCTGGAAGAGCAGTTGAACGGAATGTACAGTGTCTTGAAAGGAGGATATAAGATGAACATCAACAAAAGCAAAACGAGGATAATGGAATGTAGTCAAATTAAATCGGGTGATGCTGAGGGATTTAGATTAGGAAATGAGACACTTAAAGTAGTAACGGAGTTTTGCTATTTTGGGAGCAAAATAACTGATGATGGTCGAAGTACAGATGATATAAAATGTAGACTGGCAATGGTAAGGAAAGCGTTTCTGAAGAAGAGAAATTTGTTAACATCGAGTATAGATTTAAGTGTCAGGAAGTCGTTTCTGAAAGTATTTGTATGGAGTGTAGCCATGCATGGAAGTGAAACGTGGACGATAAATAGTTTGGACAAGAATAGAATAGAAGCTTTCGAAATGTGGTGTTACAGAAGAATGCTGAAGATAAGGTGGATAGATCACGTAACTAATGAGGAGGTATTGAATAGGATTGGAAGAAGAGAAGTTTGTGGCACAACTTGACTAGAAGAAGGGATCGGTTGTTAGGACATGTTTTGAGGCATCAAGGGATCACAAATTTAACATTGGAGGGCAGCGTGGAGGGTAAAAATCGTAGAGGGAGACTAAGAGATGAAATCACTAAGCAGATTCAGAAGGATGTAGGCTGCAGTAGGTACTGGGAGATGAAGAAGCTTGCACAGGACAGAGTAGCATGGAGAGCTGCATCAAACCAGTCTCAGGACTGAAGACCACAACAACGACAACAACAACAATGATTTAAGTAACAAATTACTGCACCAGTAACGTTTCCTTCACGCGTAACACGGCGCGTTTCAGATATGAATCCATATTTCCAAGAAAAGTGTGAGTTAATATTAGCATTTTATATGATATCTACATGTAGGTTGTCCTGCTTCTCATGTCCTGCTGTCATGTATTTATTCCTCCTTCGTTATGCAGAAATTCACACAGACACGCCACTGTTCGTCTTACAGTACATCGTAACATGCTATTCACACACTCACAAACCGTCATTCACACGGTTTTTTTTATTTTTTTTTATTTTACGTGTTACGATTTAACATGAAATAAACAGAGGGGATGATGGTATGTAGGTGTCTGAATTTCTGCGTAATGAAGACCATAAAAATAACATTACATGGCAACAAAAGCAAACCATAGCACCTGCTTACATGTCATATAATAGTAATGCAAATCTCCCACAATATTTTTGCGAATACGATATTACATCGGCTGTACGGTGTACTGCAGAGACATGAGAATTTGTGTCGTACCGGGTCTCGATCCCAGATTTTCCGCTAACCGTGAGCGATCGCTTTAACCACTTCGGAAATCAGTGGACGCCTCCCAGACCGATTAGTGTCTGCGTCCCTTAGAGCTCGCACGTTGTTCGCGTGATTCCCAGACAGGGAGAGACAAAGTTTTTCTAGTCAGTTTGCCTTGCTTTGACATGAAATACATCTCCATCTATCTAGGGTTGCGGTGCACCTAAATTTTGGTACAATACATAAATGACGAAGGAAACGATAGGTTTACTGGTAGTATTGGTAGCATTGCTAGGGAAGGAAACGAAAATGAATGTGTAAGACAGAAGCTGGGAGCCGACAACTTCTCCTTGTTTCTTTATTTGGTTGATTGTTTGTTTTGCACATAATAAGAACCGCACATCGTTCGGTGTTAGCCCACTGCGTATTTATATCCTTACAGAATATAAGTTGGTTTTTATAATTAATGAAATTTAGGTGATAGCGTAAATTCTGTGCTTTTATTTAAACAAAGCAGTTACATTTTATGCAAGATCAGTTTACGTTCGCAAACTTAAAAGAATCTACATAATTATTGTTGTCATTTTGCCTTAATAGAACGGTCTTAATCATGATCAAAAGTAAGAGTTCCCTATAATTATTGATAAATGCGGAAGCTGTTTATGAACAACAGAAATATATTTTCTATAAATTGAACGAAGTAATGAAGCGATGTTTGATATATTTTTGGTTTGGGTTTTTCCTTAATTGTACTTTTTTTGCGGAAATTGTGTTTTCTAGAGCTCTATGATAAATATGAATTTATTTTTTATTTTTACTACAACATCCCTCTAGTTTCACGTTACAAATCAACAGTTTTCGAACAAAACCTGAATTAAACATTGATAATTTCAATTCAGCTATGCTTTCGATTTCGGTTACCCCATAGTCGCGCAGCGATCGCAGGGTCGCCGTGGTTACAATGGCGGTGTTAGTGTAAGGGATGGCCGGATGCATTTCCTGCCGCCACCCCGTATCCACCAGGACGGAATCAGTGTACCCCAACTGTCTGCGTCTAATGTAAACCGTGAAATAGTGCGGACGTGTTTCAAATGTCTGCGACGCGTCTAACTGAGACGGAACGTGGGGACCAGCCCCGTATTCACCTAAGGGGATGTGGAAAACCGCCTAAAAACCACATCCAGGCTGACCGGCACACCGGCCCTCGTCGTCAGTCCCCTGGGCGGATTCGATCCAAGGCCTGCGCGCCTACCCGAGTCCAGGCGGATATAATTTCAGTTTAGCTATAAATCTAGTTTGGGCAAAGGCCTTGCCCCAGTGGTTACACCGGTTCCCGTCTGATCACCAAAGTTAAGCGCTGTCGGGCGTGGCCGGCACTTGGATGGGTAACCATCCAGGCCGCCATGCACTGTTGCCATTTTCGGGGTGCACTCAGCCTCGTGATGCCAATTGAGGAGCTACTCGACCGAATAGTAGCAGGCTCCGGTCAAATAATACCATCGTAACGACCGGGAGAGCGGTGTGGTCAGCCACATGCCCCTCCTATCCGCATCCTCAACTGAGAATGACACGGCGGTCGGATGGTCCCGATGAGCCCTTTGTGGCCTGAAGACGGAGTGCTATTTCTTTTTATAAATGTAGTTTATGTTTTTGAACATAGGTAGGCCGCCCTTTATATATCCTCACTCAGTTTGTAGACGGTTCACCACATCCGGTTTGTAGGGAAATGTAGTAAGATATTGATTACATACATAAACAAAGCGATCGATATGATGTACGTACGCAACACATCTAACCTACAGGCAGTGTGGGTATGATCTTAACTGACCACCGGTCCCAGGAGAACTAACGTAGTCTTCAGTTATGTAATATTATAGCCAACATTAGCATTTGGTACTTATACATCTTTGCCTCTACCTGATACCCATGTTGTTGTGGTGTTGTTGTGGTCTTCAGTCCTGCGACTGATTTGATGCAGCTCTCCATGCTACTCTATCCTGTGCAGGCTTCTCCATCTCCCAGTACCTACCTACTGCAGCCTACATCCTTCTGAATATGCTTAGTGTATACATCTCTTGGTGTCCCTCTACGAGCCGTCCGGTGTGGCCGTGCAGTTCTAGGCGCTTCAGTTTGGAACCGCGAGACCGCTACGGTCGCAAATTCGAATCCTGCCTCTGGCATGGATGTGTGTGATGTCCTTAGGTTAGTTAGGTTTAAGTAGTTCTAAGTTCTAGGGGACTGACGACCTCAGATGTTAAATCCCATAGTGCTCAGAGTAATTTGAACCATTTGAATCTCCCTCTACGATCTTTACCGTCCACGCTGCCCTACAATGCTAAATTTGTGATCCCTTGATGCCTCATAACATGTCCAACCAACCAGTCCCTTCTTCGTGTCAAGTTGTGCAACAAGCTCCTCTTCTCCCCAATTCTATTCAATATCCCCTCATTAGTTATGTGATCTAGCCATCTAATCTTCAGCATTCTTCTCTAGCACCACATTTCGAAAGCTTCTATTCTCTTCTTGTCCAAACTCTTTATCGTCCATGTTTCATTTCCATACATGGCTACACTCCATACAAATACTTTAAGAAACGACGTCTGACACTTAAATCTATACTCGATATTAATAAATTTTTCTTCTTCAGAAACGCTTTCCTTCCCATTGCCAATCTACATTTTATATCCTCTCTACTTCGACCATCATCAGTTATTTTGCTCCCCAAATAGCAAAACGTCTTTACTACTTTAAGTGTCTCATTTCCTAATCTAACTCCCTCAGGATCACCCGACTTAATTCGATACTATTATACCCATACTATTTGTAAATGGGAATACATTACTGGAAAGCGGTGCGATACACATGAAATCTGGAACAGTACTTTGTTATTCAGATTATTACTGTGCGATTACAAGTTTCGAACAACATAGCTATGAAGTAAACGCTGCAAGTCTTTACTGTGCCCCGAGGACCTTGGGCTTCCTATGTCAGTGAACTCGCACGATGTGACGACACAACTTTTGAAAATGTTACTCGCATCCGCGGCGAAGGCAAGCCAGAGGTGCAGAGCGAGACGGCTGCAAATTGCCGGGCGCTGCGCCTCAGTGCGGCGAGAGGCGAGAGGCGAGATTTGGTCGGAGGGCGGGGGCGGTGGACCAGCCGGATTAGCCGCCAGAGGGCGCGTAAGGCAAGCGGGAAGCGGGGGCGGTCGAGAGGGGCGGAGGGGGGCGGCGTGGCTGCTTTAATTAGAGTCAGTGGATCAAGTCCCCGCCGCGCCGCTCCAGCCGCGCTGAGCCACTGCGGGCCCGGCGCTCGGCTAACTCCTTGATCAATACCGCGCCAGGTGCCCACGGCTTACCGTCATTACCGTAACAGCCGCGAGAAAGAAACGGCTCGCCGAGCAACAGGCGGTCCGCTCGCTCCACTTGCCTCGCTAGTACCCGGTACGCTCTTTCCGTAGATGACGGGAGGGAGCGGGAGGAAATTACAAAGCACCCATCTTGTTCTTACGGTCATCAGCTTAGAACTCTACGCAACAGAAGCAGGACTCTGCCTTGTGACCTATTGGTTCACTGAGGTGAAAAAAGTCATGGCATTGACACTTAAATATAACATCTTGAAAAGATTTAAGTGTCAGGAAGTCGTTTCTGAAAGTATTTGTATGGAGTGTAGGCTTGTCTGGAAGTGAAACATAGACGATAAGTAGTTTGGACAAGAAGAGAATAGAAGCTTTCGAAATGTGGGCTACAGAAGAATGCTGAAGATTAGATGGGTAGATCACATAGCTAATGAGGAGTTATTGAATAGAATTGGGGAGAAGAGGAGCTTGTGGCACCACTTGACAAGAAGAAGGGACCGGTTAGTAGGACATGTTTTGAGGCATCAAGGGAGCACCAAATTAGTATTGGAGGGCAGCGTGGAGGGTAAAAACCAAGAGATGAATACACTAAGCAGATTCAGAAGGATGTAGGCTGCAGTAAGTACTGGGAGATGAAGAAGCTTGCACAGGATACGGTAGCATGGAGAGCTGCATCAAACCAGTCTCAGGACTGAACACCACAACAACAACAACAACCAGCTAATATAGTGTCGTACCTCCTTTTGCCCGGCATAGTCCAGCAACTCGACACGGCATGGACTCAACAAGTCGTGTGATACACACGAAAAAAACGTAACTGGAACAGTGCCAACAGCGGGACATCGCCTGTAGCGCCTCTCCTGGCCTCGTGACCATATCAGTTCGACTCTAGCGGACTGGAAAACCGTGGCCTGGTCAGAAGAGTCCTGATTTCAGTTGGAAAGAGCTGATGGTAGGGTTTTAGTATGGCACAGACCACACGAAACCATGGATCCAAGTTGTCAACAAGGCATTGCGCAAGCGGGTGGTGGCTCCATACCGGTGTATTTTGTGTTTGAATGGGATGGATAGTCTGGTCCAACTGCACCTGTCAGTGATTGGAAATGGTTCCGTTCGGCTACTTGAAGACCATTTGCAGCCATTCATGAACTTAACGTTCCAAAGCGAACAGTGAAGAAATTATAAAAACGACATTGGGCGTTGCCATTGGGCCATAATTGTTCTCTATAAAAATGTCTCTGAGCACTATGGGACTTAACTTAAGAGGTCATCAGTCCCCTAGAACTTAGAACTGCTTAAACCTAAATAACCTAAGGACATCACACACATCCATGCTCGAGGCAGGATTCGAACCTGCGACCGTGGCGGTCGCGCAGCTCCAGACTGTAGCGCCTAGAACCGCTCGGCCACACCGGCCGACACTCGACACTACAACTTTCATTCCACAAAGCTACCTAAAATTAACTTAATAAACTTAACTTATGGGTTTAAGTGTTAGCTAAACAATAAAGACGTTGCATTAAACTTGGAAATATACTTAGTAGCGGCACTATTTGTTGAAAAAAAAGTAATAAAAATAAACTGTTAGATATCCATAAGTTTAAATCATAACAATGACTGACAAACATGAAAATGAACAATGGTCTTCTGTCTCCTTGGAAAGTTTCGATAAGTTACGTTTGTGTATTGATGCATTTGATTTTAGGCATGTTTCCACGTTCTCATGAATAACATGACTTCTCAATTTACTGTTGATAAGATTCATGCTTGAACATGATAGTTCGTATGAGACCTGAATAAGGAAAGAATGGTAAACACCGTTGTTTCAGCTGATTATATAAATAAGGAATTCTATTTAAGGTATTAAAAATGAATATATCTCCACAGCGATCCAATTTGTGCAATTGAAAACGGTCTTTGAATGCTTCACTCCGTTTCTTTTATTTAATTATCTGTTTCGACTTATGTGTTCAAGAAATATGCCTTTCTTGCTAAGGTGCAATGTAAAGGATGAAAATCTTTTAGTTAAGACAGGCTCTCTATGTCTTACAAACAAGTTTAGGAAAATAAATCTGATGGGCGGACTGTTTAGAATAAGGAAAGAGCAGCGGTTGTTTTCTGCCAGTTATCAGGCGAATAAGTAGTGGGACATACGGGTTTCAGTTAGGAGTAAATGGTAGGGGCTTACCAGTTCCGGCATTTACACGAGAAAAATTAAAATTAGGTGAATGTGCGTTGTGTGTATATATTGTATATACAGGGTTGTCCATTGATCGTGACCGGGCCAAATATCTCACGAATAAGCATCAAACGAAAAAACTACAAAGAACGAAACTTGTCTAGCTTGAAGGGGGAAACCAGATGGTGCTATGGTTGGCCCGCTAGATAGCGCTGCCATAGGTCAAATGGATATCAACTGCGTTTTTAAAAAATAGGAACTCCCATTTTTATTACATATTCGTGTGGTACATAAAGAAATATAAATGTTTTAGTTGGACCACTTTTTTCACTTTGTGATAGAATTCGCTGTAATAGTCACAAACATATGGCTCACAATTTTAGACGAACGGTTGGTAACAGGTAGGTTTTTTAAATTAAAATACAGAACGTAGGTAGGTTTGAAGATTTTATTTGAGTTGTTCCAATGTGATACGTGCACCTTTGTGAACTCATCATTTCTGAGAACGCATGCTGTTACAGCGTGATTACCTATAAATACCACATTAATGCAATAAATGCTCAAAATGATGTCCGTCAACATCAATGCATTTGGCAATACGTGTAACGACATTCCTCTCAACAGCGAGTAGTTCACCTTCCGTAATGTTAGCACATGCATTGACAATACGCCGACGCATGTTGTCAGGCGTTGTCGGTAGATCACGATAGCAAATATCCTTCAACTTTCCCCACAGAAAGAAATTCGGGGACGTCAGATCCGGAGAACGTGCGGGCCATGGTATGGTGCTTCGACGACCAGTCCAGCTGTCATGAAGTATGCTATTCAATACAGCTTCAACCACACATGAACTATGTTCCGGACATCCATCATGTTGGAAGTACATCGCCATTCTGTCATGCAGTGAAACATCTTGTAGTAACATCGGTAGAACGTTAAGTAGGAAATCAGCATACATTGCACCATTTAGATTGCCATCGATAAAATGGGGGCCAATTACCCTTCCTCCCATAATGCCGCACCATACATTAACCCTCTAAGGTCGCTGATGTTCCACTTGTCGCAGCCAATAGTGCATATTATGCCTGTTTACGTTACTGCTCTTGGTGAATGACGCTTCTTCGCTAAATAGAACGCGTGCAAAAAATGTGTGATCGTCCCGTAATTTCTCTTGTGCCCAGTGGCAGAACTGTACACGACGTTCAAAGTCGTCGCCATGCAATTCCGCGTGCACTCGATGTTGATGTAACATTCTCATTACCGGGGTTTTTGAGATTCCCGATTCTCGCGCAATTTGCCTGCTACTGATGTGTGGATTAGCCGCGTCAGCAGCTAAAACACCTACTTGGGCATCATAATTTTTTGCAGGCAATGGTTGACGTTTCACATGTAGCTGAATACTTTCTGTTTCCTTAAATAACGTAACTATCCGGCGAACGGTCCGGACACTTGGATGATGTCGTCCAGGATACCGAGCAGCATACATAGCACACGCCCGTTAGGCATTTTGATCACAATAGCCATACATCAACACGATATCGATCTTTTCCGCAATTTCTAAACGGTCCATTTTAACACGGGTGATGTATCACGAAGCAAATACCGCACGCACTGGCGGAATGTTACGCGATACCACGTACTTGTACGTTTGTGACTATTACAGCGCCATCTATCACAAAGTGAAAAAAGTGGTCCAACTAAAACATTCATATTTCTTTATGTATTACACGAATATGTAAAAAAATGGGGGTTCCTATTTTTAAAAAACGGAGTTGATATCCGTTTGACCTATGGCAGCGCCATCTAGCAGGACAACCAAAGCGCCATCTGGTTTCCCCTTCAAGCTAGACGAGTTTCGTTCTTTGTAGTTTTTTCGTTTGATGCTTATTTAGTGAGATATTTGGCCCGGTCACTACCAATGGACCACCCTGTATATGTGTGTCACTGTAGGTACTGTGTGTGTGTGTGTGTGTGTGTGTGTGTGTGTGTGTGTGTGTGTGATTATTCTATGTCTACAGAAAGTAAAATAAGTGGAAAAAGCTAAATCGATAAAAATGGAAAGTAATTTTCTGGTTAATAAGACGCAATTTGCGGCTTGTTGCAGGTGTGGTTCAAGAACCGGCGTGCCAAGTGGCGCAAACGGGAGCGCAACGCGATGAACGCGGCGGCGGCAGCGGCGGCCGACTTCAAGAACGGCTTCGGCACGCAGTTCAACGGGCTGATGCAGCCGTTCGCCGACACCGACTCGCTGTACTCGTCCTACTCGTCGTACAACAACTGGGCGTCCAAGGTGCCGAGCCCGCTGGGCACCAAGAGCTTCCCCTGGTCGGTGAACCCGCTGGTGCCGGCCAACCACCACCAGAGCCCGGTGAACTGCTTCAACGCGGCGGCGGCGGCCGCCAGCTCGGTGTCGGTGTCGAGCGCGGCCGTGTCGGGCTCCATGCTGCCCGCCTCCAGCCTGGGCGGCGTGGGCGGCCCGGGCCAGCCGGCCGCCTGCCCGTACGCGCCGCCCACGGCGCCCTACTCCATGTACCACCGCAGCGCGCCCGAGCCCTGCTCCGCCATGTCCTCCAGCATCGCCTCGCTGCGCCTCAAGGCCAAGCAGCACTCGTCCAGCTTCGTCACGTCGTACGGCGCGGCGGCGGCCGCGGCGGGCACCGTGGGCGCTGGGACAGGGGGCGGCGGGGGCGGCGCCGGGGGCGGCGGCGGCGGCAACGGCGGCGGCGGCGGCGGCGGCGGCAGCGGCGCCTCGGCGCACTCGCCCGTCAGCCCGGTGCCCAGGGCCAACTCGGCGGCGGGCGCGGCCGGGCTGTCCGCCTGCCAGTACGCCAGCGACCGCGCCGCCGTCTGAAACGAGCCGCCGCTCCTGCCGCTGGTGGTGGTCGGGGGCGGCGTCGGCGGGCCCGGGGGCGGCGGTGGAGGCGGCGGCGGGGACGGAGGGATGGGCAGCTCGAGTGGCAGCGGCAGCAGCGAGGACGGGCGCGCGAGGTCCTCGCCGCTCAGCCCGGCCACCGTGGACAGTCGGCACTCGCCGCACGTCTCCATAGGGCCGGGGGCAGACTCGTAGGCGACGAAAGCGATCTTCTGGGCCGCGCATATCTCCAGCCGCGCCCCGTAATACACACAGGCAACATGGCCCATTTGACAAGTTATTCCCAAATCCACTTCCCCAGTTATTTGCGAAATTCTGCGAAATTGGCCTGTAGTTTGGCAGCAGTCGAATTCAGCATGGCTTGCGCCTGGAGTGTCCAGTAAGTCTTGTATTGTATTGTATTGTATGTTAACCGGGGACCTAGAACAACGGAGAGGCTCCGTCTCCTCCACAGCCGCAGTGGTCCACAACCCCACGACGACTACCGCAGTCCACTTCACCCCTCCGCGCGCCCCAGACCGAACCCAAGGTTATTGTGCGGTTCGGCCTCCGGTGGACCCCCCAGACGAGTGTAACCCGTATGTTTTCGTGGGTAGAGTAATGGTGGTGTAAGCGTACGCGCAGGACTTGTTTGCGCAGCAATCGCCGACATAGTGTAGCTGAGGCGGAATAAGGGGAACCAGCCCGCATTCGCCGAGGCAGATGAAAAACTGCCTAAAAACCATCCACAGACTGACCGGTTCACCGGACCTCGACACAAATCCGCCGGGCGGATTCGTGCCGGGGACCAGGCGCTCGCTCCTTCTCTCCCGGGAAGCCGTGCTTCAGACCGCACAGCGACCAGTAAGGCTTAGTCGACGAATTATTTTTTTCTCCGATTTCTCTAACTGATAGGTATTGTATGAACGACACAATTACAACCACTTCCGCTTTTAATCAACCGAAAGTTTCTAGAAAGCGTCCAAGACACGAAGGAGGTCTTTAACTATCGATGTTTATTGTGGCAATATATCATCACGAAATTTGTTTCAGTCCACCTGGTACAGCATATTACTGAAAGTAGTACACGGAGGGGGGAACAGGGGTGAGGGAAATTCTTGGTAACTGTTCGCTAACATCTAATTATAACCAACCTTCTTCGCAGTTATTTCTTTGATGGAGTTTATGGACTTGATTCTGTTTCACATATGGCAGACTGTCCTTTTTGCTTCTTCCGTTGCTCAGTAATAACTTCGTATCAGTAATACCAACTGCATGAGCATTTTAGTGGCAACGATTTTACCTTGCAGGTAAGCAGTGTTTTAATTCTTTCTAAAGCATCAATTTGTTTGACTGGTTTCTTGATTTCCTCCGCGTTTCTCAATCTGTTGTAAAATTTTACGTCTGTGCTTAACTAATACCCCGACTATTTTTTCAGCCTTTTGGGCTTCATCAAGAGCTAAGTTTGCTACGCCTGCAAACTGTAACAAATGTTCTACTACCTGTTTCTTCTTCCGCTCGGGATCTTTCATTAACTTTTTCCCTTATCTGTTTCTCCAATTCTTCTTCGTATCATGCTCTTTGTGTCCATTAAATTTTTAACTCTGACGAATCGAATCACATTTGAAATGTTACCAGTTTCCTCTTGTGCAGACTTCCAATAGTACACTTTTCATTTCTATACAAATCTCTGTTCAAAATTTAAATTCCAGAAAATCATCCCGATCTTGTAAGCAATATGTAAAGTTTTGTGGAATTGGCGAAAAAGTTTTTTTTTAACCCATGATGTCATCATAATGTCGAACATAAAGAACTTAACGAAATCGAGTACACCCCTTAACAAGATTTATAGCTACTCTCATCACATCACTTAAGTTCGCTTCCCCACTTCACAACCAGATTCTTGCATATCAACCAAACCTAGATCTCAGACACCACTGTAGATCAATATGCAACAGCAACAAAGATTTAGTATTCGAGGTCGTTAGCTTCGCCAAATCATAAACAAGCTTTGGCTTTCAGACCTAGCTTACACCTTGGTCTCTTCTGCGTATTAGTCTGTTACCACTACCGACACTAGAAGAATATGCACACACCAATGAACCACATTGAATCAGCCATGACGTTGCACGATATATTAGGCCCTATTTCATCGTACTTGTGGTAATATCTGCCAAAACGTGATAAACGAAAGTATAAATCACGACGTAACTTCATTCTAGATACCTTTTCATATACGTTTACTAGTCGCAGTGCTGTTGACAACAACTCACTTTGGTTTCTGACGAAATAAGGTCTTATCTTTTTCATTTAAAATCCTATTTGGTATGTCCAGAGTTTTTACGGTTTTTTTCTTGCACATCTTATGATGAGATAAAACTGCAACTGACACATTTATCGTCACTACTGAATATTTCCTCCCCACTAGAAAAGACTTGACATTCCTCGTTAGTAGCACTCATCCCTCGTTGGTTAATTAAATGCTTGCTTGCTGCAGACTTCTTGTCTAATCACTATGATTCGATGTCAGCTATATTGTACTTCGTCTGCTGCGAACCTACAGTTTCAAATTTGCTAGATTTCGCTAACAATTTGCGTAGATAAAGGAGAACAACAGTTAACGGCTACAAGCAAATAACTTTCAACATGGGATATTCTGAGACTATGTAAAGCCTGTATGCGGGAGCCAAGAGATTACTGATGGACACGTGCGGTGAATACTGTTTACAATAAGCGTAAACCTGTCACAATGGACTGCAAGCGTTGCCCCTTGCGAGGGGACGTCACAGATGACGCATATCTCGTAGTAGGAGTGTTCGATGGCCTGCTGCGAATAGAGCAATAGTAACCGCGAGGTTATCAACAATAATTTGCTTATAAATCTCGACCAAAGGGTTTAAATTATTGTATTACTTCTAACATTTCTGTACATCTTAAGATTGGAACTTTTGTGAAATACAAGTTCACCTTTCACTATCAATGTGTAACTCGTATTCGTAATTTTAATTATAGTTCAGTAGTCATGTTTACGTAATAAATGTGTATATTAATTGATGTACCTGCATGTCACAGAGAAAAGTATTTCCGTCACACTGGAGCTCAAGTACTTTATTTTTAGGGTGCAGCTGAAGCTTAACTTGTGATCTTTGTATTATCCTGTACTTAAGTTCCTACATTAGTGTGTATTTATATCGATCTATGAACTATACTTGTAATGGTGTGGAGCCAATCCTCGTGGTGGATCCGGTACTTGGGTAGATTAAATTACTGTGATTCGTAGCTACTAGATATCCGATTACAGTATTGACCTACCAGTTCATCTTTATTTAATTTCATTGAGATCGGAATAAGAATGACTTGTCGTTATCCCTGATGAGGGATCCTGGTCTCGATCCAATTCGTGAGAACGCTGTGATTTGTGTAGTGATAGAAAGTATCTCTCTACTTGCATATGTATCAAGAGAGAGACAGAGAGAGAGTTGGCTCTAATGCAAGGGAGTCATTTACATTCTGCCAGCTAGGAAAGATTGGCTTCACACTAAGCTACCGAAATGTTCACGTGTCTAAACATACACAAGAACACTTCATTTTCAGCTGTTCCTCTGTAACATAAACCGCAGTTTTCAGCGATAAGGATGTACAGTGTCGTTCGAGGTTGAAGTGACCCGCACATGAACTGAGTACAAACGGTTAAATGCGTTACTTGTCCACTTTCTTCCCAGTTAAGATCTAGTCACTGATTTCCAGTCACATGCATGGCGCTTTTTCATACTAATTTCATTGTATCCGGTACAAAAGGTAAATAGATTCAGGAGCACAACCAGCATATCCGGCACTTAAACTTCTGCACTCTCGCGTGAAGGTTGGAGCGAGCGCGCCAGTCGCTGCCGTTTCCGTAGGAGAATGGAATCTCCGCTGCTGGAGGTGTAGGCTGCGAGCGCCGTGGCGTGGTCACGTCCATCGGCAGCAGCAGCGGCTGGCGACTTCTGCAATACGGGTGTAGGGCCTGCTGTGTGCCACCACAGACTCTAACGCAAGTCTACTCCGTTGTTACATGAAACGTGAATTTTACTGTACTGTACTATATAATAATAATAATAATAATAATAATAATAATGGTATCACGTGTATGTCTTTCATTTCACACAGTAGATATCCAAACCCCAATCTGTATCCTTCTCTTAGTTTATTTTCTTTATTTATTTATCATGTTCTTTCGGGCCGTGCGAGCCAGAGCTACTCGGTCATGGAACGAATCACTTCTTAGTTTGCAGAGTGCTGATTACGAAATTTACAAACAAAAATTCAATAACACACAAAAAAGAGAGTGTATGAGTGAGTAACACATTACAGACAAAAGTTCTCAATTTCCGCGAGTAATTCGCGTACAGGAAAGAAGTATTGTGCCACAAGCAAACATTTCAACTTGGGGGTATTTTTGTTCTGTCGTTGCAACTAAAAAAATGCGTGGTTTTTCTTCACCAGACGCGTTTCGCTTTATTGTGATAAAGCATCAGCAGTGGTCTGTAGTCAAGTTACTTATATTTTAATCTTCTTTTGAGATCGAAAATCGATATTCTGATTTGTATTTATTACGGTGATTTTCGCTTGCACTGGTAGTTACGGTCTAATTTTTAGTTGTTCTGCAGAACTATGAATTTCTCTTGTTTATCAAACCACACTTTTTTTGCACACCACTGTGTAATGTTTCTTTTATACTTCTAACAAGGGAATCTTCCCATCGCACCCCCCCTTAGATTTAATTACAAATTGGCACAGTGGATAGACCTTGAATAACTGAACACAGATCAATCGAGAAAACAGGAAGAAGTTGTGTGGAACTATGGAAAAAATACGCAAAATATACAAACTGAGTAGTCCATGCGTAAGATATGCAACATCAAGGAGAATGTGAGCTCAGGAGCGCCGTGGTCCCGTGGTTAGCG
Organism: Schistocerca gregaria; assembly: GCF_023897955.1. Lineage (NCBI taxonomy): Eukaryota > Metazoa > Arthropoda > Insecta > Orthoptera > Acrididae > Schistocerca > Schistocerca gregaria. The sequence continues at coordinate 1,014,645,626 of NC_064920.1, read as the reverse complement.
TGCGGAACGAAAGGTACTTTGTTCAAGTCTTCCCTCGAGTGAAGCCGGCGCGGTAGCCCAGCGTGTTCGGTCAGAGGGTTAGCTGCCCTCTGTAATAAAAAAAAAAAAAAAAACAACTGAGTGAATGGATCAATAACAAACTTAAATGGGCGTCAGGTGACGTCCGCCACGAACAATTGAAACGAACAATAACGAACAAAATGAGATTACAAAAAAAAGGGGGTTAGCTGCCCTCTGTTATAAAAAAAACTGAGTTAATCGATCAACAACGAATTTAAACGGATGTCTTACGACGTCCGCCCAGAGCAGATGCAACGAACAAAAGCGAACAAAATGAGATTTAAAAAAAGTGGAAAGTTTACTTTCTTTATTTTCGCAAAGTTGTGATCTGTCCGTTCGTTTATGGACGTCTCTGTTCACTGTAACAAGTTTAGTGTCTTTGTTTTACGACCGCACCGCGAAACCGTGCGATTAGTAGACGAAAGAACGTTCCTTTCCAATGGGAACCGAAAACATTTGATCGCAAGGTGATAGGTCAACCGATTCCTCCACAGGAAAACACGTCTGATATACTCTGTACGACACTGGTGACGGCATGTGCATCACATGGCAGGAATATGTTGTCGACTCACCTAACTTGTACACTTGGCGAATGGGTAAAAAGATTCTTCTACCTTGCCCGATTTAGGTTTTCTTGTGGATGTGATAATCACTCCCAAAAAAGTGAGGAAAACATAAGAGTTCGTCACATAAACTGCAACAAATGAATGTAACAGTTTCACAGTCGCACAGTTTCCCTGTGCTCTATCAAAACATGTTTTTAACGTTTTCAAATTTTTCGGTGTGTAGACCGTCAAATTCTGCATACGTCCCAGCAAATATGAACATGTCCTGGAATTTTGGAGACCGAAGTTGATTATGTGTGACTGGCTGAACTTTGATAATTGTCTGAAAATAAAAGATTAAACTTTTGAGTCATCAGAAGACTTGAAACGAGGACCTCTCGTTCGCAGCTGCTCAAGCTAACCACGAGACCACCGCGCTCCTCACCTCAACGTATTCTTGGTGTTAAATATCTTGCGCACGGACTACTCAGTTTGTATATTTTGCTTATTTTTTCCATAGTTCCATACAACTTCTTCCTGTTTTCTCGACTGATCTGTGTTCAGTTTTTCGAGGCCTATCCACTGGGCCAACTTATAACTAAATTTGAGGGGGGTGCGATGGGGAGGTTCCCTTGTAAGTATGTGTTGTGGTTTGTGTTTTGAAGCGTTGCCAACCTAACTTTGCTACTAGTTTGTCTTTGACCTACAATTTTTTTTTCTCTTTTGGATTACTGTATGTGTGTAATTCCATTTAATTAAGTTGCTGTGTATTTACGTAACGTGTAGGACTAGGGAAGAAGTAGTGGTGGAGCATCTTTTGTTTGTTTGTGTGGGGGAGGGAGAAACCATGGTGAGTGGACGTAAGTTTATAGTAGTATGACGGACTGTGAGTTGGAGGAGAAGGTGGGGAGCAAGAAGTGAAATGAAATTGGGAGGGGGAGGGGATTGGATGGGAGAGTGTGAGTGGATGAAGGATGGAAAATGCTCCTTTGTTTTTCATGTAGTTTCATCAGTTATTTTATTTAGAGTCTGATTTATTTGGTCATTAAGAAACTGTTCATTTTTTGTTAATGCTTTGTGTATGTGGAAATTTTCTTGAAAGGGAGGAGGTGCCTGTCTTTGCCGATTCTTATGATGTTCATATTTTATTCTCAATATTGCTTGGTCTATGGTGTTCTTGTTTTAGATTATCTACAAATGTTGAATAGTTTCTACCGTACTTAAACGCTCTGACATGTTCTTTATATCTTGTGTCAAATGTCCTGCCACTCATTCCAATATATATCTCTTCACATCTCTGCAACTGAGCTGATAGAACAAAAATATCCTCAAGAATTGTAAAGCAACTGCGGACAACATCGCCACACAAATGAAGAATTTCAGCTTGGATCTGAATATCTGGGGTCCATCGCTAAAAATATTTCAGTTCTGCTGAAACGAAACTACTTCAATAACACACACCTTTCTGTACAGTATTTAAGAAAGTGTTCAGTCCATTATTGTTTCCACTTCTAATGTTCACTGAATAAATGTTCCAGTTTCTCCTGAAGCAGTCAGTATTACTAACAACAAATCCCAGTGCTGTCCGAGAATTCTGACGCCTGAACGAAGGCCTACACGAACTTCGCGAACAGACACCGTAGACCAGTCAGAACACCCGTTTCTGGACGGAGGCCTTGTAGACCTGAGTGCACAGAGCTGCCTCAAAATAGCAGGGGTTTATGATAAACTGGCGGTGTTCAGAGTACTGCAGCGTCGGCTGTACACACCGCAGGACGCTGAAATATCGTAGGCACATGAAAACGGTGGTTTTGGTATTTCTATTAGCATATGGTCACAAGTTACAACATTTGTTCAATATGGTCTCCCAACTAAGCAACACGCTGCATCCGTAACGTGGTATGGTCGACCGTTGTTCGCAGCATATCCGGTGCAATTAAAGTGATATGCCGTTGTGTGCTGTCCTTAATAGACATGTTCTCTCAGATATCCCCACAATCAGAACTGACATGGATTTATACCGGGGGAGCTGAAAGGCCACACATCTTGAAACTGCCTAGAGATGATGCTGTTGTTACTGAAGTCTACTCGAGGCATATTTTTCACCTGACATGGGACATGCAGTGTCACCCCATCTTGCACGAAAATAGTGGTATGGACACAGTTACATTCTTGCGAAACCTGTCACACAAGCAGGTCCTTATAAAGTGCAGATGTTGCTGTACATGAACTAAAATTTGGGGACACACAGATTCTCAAGGTGGACAATAACTAACAAGCAATTATCGCCTTGTTAATGATTGACAGAGTTGTTGAATGTCTTTCTCAGGGATATCGTGCCAAATTCTGTCCAATTGGCGCGTTAGATGGTTGCAGGCTTTCTAAAAAACTGCGCACCCTCCTACTCAGAGTTGAAATATCAAAAGTTTTGGCTGGTTTCGTTGTCTAGGGGCTGGGATACGTAGTTGCCGCATTACAGGCCAAATACTGCTGATCCCACAGTATACGATAAGAATACACACATGAACCGAATGGTCGAAGGTTTCCATCACTCGGCAATTGCAAATTATGAATGTAACATATAAATTTATAGCTGCAAGATTGCAATTAAATAAAATCTGCAAGTACTATCTTAACGACTTTAAATGATGAGTAAGATAGTAGAAGGAAGGCCGGCGTGTACCAGATTCCGTGTGAATGTGGCAAGTCGTATATTGGTCAAACGATGCGTACCGTCGAGGATCGATGCCGTGAACACCAGAGGCACACTCGACTGATGTATTAGAGCAAGTCGGCGGTCGCTGAAAATTGTTTGTCGGAAAATCACGAGGATTCTGGTACAGACGTCGAGATACTGGGACAGCGTTGTTAGAGAGTCCATCGAAATACACACCAATGACGACCTTATAAACAGTGACTGTGGCTATAATCTTAGCAAGGCTTGGGAACCAGCGATTGGGTTAATCAAGAGTAAATCGAGCAAACGCATAGTTGTGACGACCACGGCGGACAGAGCCATCACACCGACGTCACCTCAGACTCCGTCGCAATCTGTTCCGCCGCGCAACCGTGGCGCGGGGCGCGGACGGCGGAGGGAGCGCGCCGCGGGCGGAGGGTATTTAAATCTGCCGCCGCCGCGACCGAACCCAGTTCCCCCTGAGCAGCCATAGCGTACGGATCTCCGTGCCGGCGCGTTAGTCCGTCAGTTCACCTGATGATGGCGACATGTTTGATCGCCGAAATATTGTGCCCGTTGGACACTGTAGACCGGCAGTACACCCGTGGATATTTTGAAGACAGTAGTACTTTTGAGAATGCGGTATATTTCTGCAAAACACTAATTGGTGTTGATAGGCAAGCAATTAAATAAAATGTAAGTTGAATAACAGGGAAACAATAGATTCCTCCTGGTCGTAATTAGTTATGAACAACACGCGAGATACTCACTTCTAAAACCACACTACGTCTTCAACGCAGGAGCCACGGAAATGACACAAGTCGGCACTCCGAAGTATTTGTGTCTGTGCACTCTCCAAGTCTCTGCCGCGACTGTCCGTGCTTCCCCCGCGCCGTACCGTCCCCACACTTCCCGTGTCCTGTCCGTACTGTCCAGAACATGCCACTGCTCGGGGCTACCCGTGTCCTCCTCTACCGAACTCGCTTCCATTCAGTCTCCCCATTCACGAGCGCTGCGATTGGCTACAGCGCTCGCGCCATGTCTTCAATCCAACGTACACTCACAAACATATTTAAACACATACTAAATACTGGAGTTACATTTAAATAACTTGAAATTAAATATTCCTACGGCTGGACCATAAACACGCTCTAGCACACATTATAAGATACATAAACAAATTTAATAAACATATATCAAAGGAATAGAACAAAAGGTAGGCCAGTAGCCTAATGTCTCCGTGCTTTCTAAAACACAGTAAATATTTAACCAATTTCTTCATGAATAGTATATATCTGATAAAAACGAAGACATAGATGAATAAATATATTTATAAGCATGCTGCCACCGTTGTTTTTTTTTTTGGGGGGGGGGGGGAAATGTGGAGTACTATTGGCCTGTCGCGATCGATAGTAATTGGCCACCCTCACCTCCAATAACTCATATAACTCATGTGCTGTTCAAGTTACATGCCTGTAATACCAATTTAGGTTTACACTAATAGCTTTCTAAAGACACGGTGATCGACAAAGTCGGATGAAGCGTTTATATTTTGGAAATTCGTTGCTGCGTGTTACTTGTATAATTTACAGTCAGGTAGTATACTTTAAACTAATAAAGATATTGAAAATCTGATTACACCATCAGAATTGTCTTGCAAATAATGATAATGTACATGTTTCTTTTTGAGGTATCATGATCCATCTGGCTACAATTAATTTCTATATGAACTGTGAAATGTCTACCATTAAGGTTTCTCATAGTCTGCCATCTTTGGCACACCCGGCGTGTCTCCTTCACCAACACAGCGTCACCCTGATATTCCCAGCCACGCGTCTGGACCACGCTCTGGGGCTATCCCTGTCGTCCGGCTAACGTTCGCCACCACGTGTTTTGTGCCGGGCCCCGGCCGGCCGTGCGGCCACGACAGCTTAGAATATTTTCAGGCTACCACAATTCGCCCGTTACCCTCACATCGTCATAATCTCCAGATGGCTTGAGAGCCCTATCTGTAATGCTCCTATTATGATCTGTTTGGGACAGACCTGGCGACTTTGCTTTTCAAGGTAGGGTTTGACAAGTACAAAGATAAGTAGTATAAACTGTCACCATGTGTGGGCGGAAATTATCTTGCTGAAACGTAACCCCTGAATGACTTGCCATGGAGGACCAGAAAGTGTGCGTAGGATATCATGGACGTACCGCTGTGCCGTGAGGGCTCAGCGGATGACAACCAAAGCAGTGCTGCTACGAAATGAAATAGTACCCCAGACAATAATTCCTGGTTGGCGGATCGCATGGCCGCTGATAGTCAGGATGGTACCCCACCTCTGTCCAGGGTGTATCCAGAAACACTCGCTCATCGGGACTCATCAGAAGCTGGAATCATCACTTAAAACATGTCTACTCCAGTCAATGATATTCCAGGCCCCAATGACCAATGAAGACATGTCTGGAGACGACCTGGACGGTGGTGGTATAGCCTGCCATACGGCCTGACAGTCAGGAGTTATGGTCTGGGCTACCATTTATTTTCATAGCACGCCCCTTTGGTTGTCATCCACGTCGCCCTTACAGCACAGTTACACGACGACAACATTCAAGGCCCCGTTTTGTTGCTCTTCACTGCGAGCCATCCTGGGCTTACATTTCAGCGAGATAATGCCTGCACCTGGTGACAGTTTCAACTGCTTGTCTTTTATGCTTGCCAGACCCTATCTTGGCCAGCAAGGTCACCGGATCTCTCTTCAACTAAGGAGGTTAGTAGCATTGTGGGCAGAACCCTCGAACCATCTTGGTACGTTGACAATTTAACGCGCCAAACGGTCAGAAACTGGCACAATAACCCTCAAGAGAACGTCCAACCAGCCTCCAGGTGGCAGGACACAGGTAACGGTATGATCGGACGTGTGCACTGGAGGAGCTGTAACCAGTCCCACTGAGTCCCGTTCCCAGTCATTGTGGCTAAGCGACAAATTGAAGACCCGCCGTAAGAAATCCGGTTTTGTGTCATTAAAACTAAACCAGCAAGGGAAAAAAATAAAACAAAACGTGTGGAGAAGAGGTACCATGCTTAGTCCCTAGACTGAAACCAACAAGCAAAGCCACAAAATCGTCGCAAATAAGTGTGATTCATTACAGTGGTGAACGAAACTTTGGGCTTCATAGCAACATGACGGTAAAGTTTTTTCGAGGTTGGCTAACGCAATAGGAGGAGCGTTCAATAAGTAATGTAACACTATTTTCTATACAATTTCATGTTGTGCAGCACTCCAATACATCCTGTCATTCCCCACTCTTTTGGCTACAAGACCATATTTTTAACATAATCTCCGTTCAATGCGACGCCATTAAACCACTTTATTGGGATAAAGGATGGTGCCCCTCCACGCTCACACCAACGTGATGACCAAACCAAAAGTTCTACTGTCACCTCCGTATGAGATGTTAGTTTTCAAATCGTGAGTCACAGGATGCGGGCTGTGATGTTGTCCATGTGTCTGGGTAGGATTACTCATTGACATGGTCCATCAGGAGACAGAAAGTGGACGAAAGCGATCGAAGGGTAGCGTTTTGCAAGGGCAGAGGTAAATAAGTCCAAGGCAAGCGCCAAGGGAAAAAAAACCTCTGCGACAGTAGGACGGGTAGCGGCTTGCTAGCTGCGACGTGTAAGGCTGCGACATGTAAGGCGTGGTTAGGTTAGTGCGAGGTATCGTGCATCGTTACCTTCGTCTTTGCTGGTGCTCGTTGTAGGGCTTGCTGCAGCTGCTGCGTCCTTGTAACAATTCAAGGTCGGCAAACATTAGTGGGCGATCGGTCATAGATCAGCTCACAGTGTAGGGGGTGTGAGTGGCTGGTTTGCGTGCTGTGTACAGTGCGGCTTCCCTGCTATTGCCTGTTTTTCGGCGGGTCAAGCATCTGGGGTTGCCAGTAGTAGCTGTGTTGCATGGGGTTCGCCAGTGCTGTCGTGTTAGCGTGCTATGACCAGAGATGTTTAGTTTCTTGCTAACAGTGTCTTTGGTCTATTATGTTTCCACCTATGCTTGTGGTCGTAGTTACCCAGTGAAAGGATAAACGGGTTACGCGAGTGTCTCGTGTTTCTGTACAGTCGTGTGGAGAGTTTTTGGAATACCTGCAAGATGGTATCTAGCCGATATTCACGGTGAAGATCCGCGATGCGTGTGTACCCTTACTACTCACATGCTACCATTCTATTGGTCGGTGTTAGATCCAACGCCTTGGTGCATGATCCATGTACTGCTTGCAGTGGCGTACACCCTACAGTGGACCAAATAAATGGTTCTCTGTTGCACTTTATGGTATTCTGTTAGGCGGCGTGGTACCCAGTGGGCACATACCTGTGAGTACCCCAACTAGTGGATGAGTGTATCAGCATCACCAACATAGAAGTCCAGTTGAGCAGCGAGGTGTTTGATAGTGGACCGCTGAACTACCTCGAATGAAGAGTCACATCTGTGTGCGGCTGGTTGGCACGCGTGAGATCGGACTGTTTGGTTCAAATGGCTCTGAGCGCTATGGGACTTAACTTAAGAGGTCATCAGTCCCCTAGAACTCAGAACTACTTAAACCCAACTAACCTAAGGACATCACACACATCCATGCCCGAGGCAGGCTTCGAACCTGCGACCGTAGCGGTCGCTCGGTTCCAGGCTGTAGCGCCTACAACCGCTCGACCACACCGGCCGGCTTCGGACTGTTTGCGCGACATTGTTGCGATGATGACAGACATCTTGCCCAGGCCGGCCGGGCCTTGCAGTCTGGAACCGCACAACCGCTACGGTTGCAGGTTCGAATCCTGCCTCTGGTATGAGTCTGTGTGACGTCCTTAGGTTAGTTATGTTTGAGTAGTTCTAACATCTAGGGGACTGATAACCTCAGCAGTTAAGTTCTACAGTGCTCAGAACCATTTTTGAACATCTCGCCCAACGACTCATCGTGCTTTTGTTCACTGCCAGGTCTGCGTAGACATTGTGCAACAGACCATGAACACCTGAGATGCTCTGGTTTTCCGAGTAATAAAAAAATTGAATGACAGCTCTCTGCTTGGAATGCACCTCTGTTAAAGACGCCTGGTCGAGAAAAAATGTGTTGTCTTACTTGTTGAACGCCCTCGTAAATTTAATTTAAGGTATGACGGAGCGCACTGCCGAAGCGGCTGTGTTATCATAATTAACAAACACCAATTAGGCCAGGGAAGTGTTATTGTAATCAAGCGTAATAATCTCAGATAAACCTCCAGTTTCACCAAAGAGAAATTTAAATGAGAAATGATGATTACGAACCACGCCATTGTCTTTCATCCTCCATATAGCAGAAGTACTGAAGAGCAGCGCACACTATCACGCAGTGACGTAGGTCACGCAGTCACACACATCAACAAGCGAGCTCGCCGTAGTTCACAACAGGGCCAGGGAAGCAGCTTGAGGTACACGTTCCAGGCATCGCGGTGCCAAGCACCGGACACGACGCTGGAAATCCAGTCGTCCCGTCCAGCGACAGTCGCTCGTGATCCAGTGTGCGGCTGGAGTGACAGAGCGGTCAGCGGCGGTGGCGGTGGGTGAGCGGCGATTACTGCGCCCCCGCCAAATCCCGCGTTATTGCGGGCCGCCCCATACATAACATTAACAGCGGCGGCGCCTGCGCAGCTGTCCGTCCCCTCTGCTTGGGGGTCGGGCGTTCCCTTCCCTTCCAGCCGAGATCCCCAACCCCCGGTCTGCGCCGTGGGGCAGGTCCGCCACTTCTAGCAGGTCGGCTCCTCGCTTCTTTGTCTCTGTCTTATCTTCTATCAGACGAGGTCTGCGTCGTAAACGTTAAGTCAGCTGTTTGGTTGAAACATCACACCCATACGTTGAGCAAGGTAGAATGGTGTCCTGCAAACAGCGCCTACTGTAATTTGCGCCCAGGAGAAGGTTGAGGAAAAGGCCACTAACACCCTGTCCTAACTTCTTCGCAACTTGCTGTTCTAGTGGAGGAGCCCAGGGCTCTAAGGTGATGTTTTACGTTACGTTGACTATGGATGAAGATCAGTGGCACTAGTCGAAATTCATTTTTTTAAATACGAATACAAAGGCCACTGAACAATCGTTTCATTTTTTGATCTTCTAAAATATCAGTGAAGCAATTAAAATGGTCGTCCGGTCATAGTTGCAGGTGATCTATCTAACAAATTCCAGGGGCAACAAAAATTTAATTTTCAGTGTTTCATATACTCATAGAGGGAAGTGCCCTAAACTGGACATACCCCCTCATCCCCCTCAAAGCGGATCCTCTGGTCTCTTGGCTCTGCACTATTCTGAATTCGAGTGGAACCAAGTTTAAACAGTAGTTGAGACTTCTGCCGCTCTATAGTGGAGTGTAGAAGTTGCCCGCATCACTTGTTACTTATAATTCACCATTATATGTTTTCACAATGGAAATTGCTTTTACATCTACATCTACATCTACATGACTACTCTGCAATCTACATTTAAGTGCTTGGCAGAGGGTTCATCGAACCACAATCATACTATCTCTCTACCATTCCACTTCCTAAGGGTGTGCGGGAAAAACGAACACCTAAATTTTTCTGTTAGAGCTCTGATTGCTAGTATTTTATTTTGATGATCATTCCTACCTATGTAGGTTGGGCTCAACAAAATATTTTCGCATTCGGAAAAGAAAGTTGGTGACTGAAATTTCGTAAAAAGATCTCGCCGCGACGAAAAACATCTTTGCTGTAATGACTTCCATCCCAATTCGCGTATCATATCTGCCACACTCTCTCCCCTATTACGTGATAATACAAAACGAGCTGCCCTTTTTCGCACCCTTTCGATGTCCTCCGTCAATCCCACCTGGTAAGGATCCCACACTGCGCAGCAATATTCTAACAGAGGACGAACGAGTGTAGTGTAAGCTGTCTCTTTAGTGGACTTGTTGCATCTTCTAAGTGTCCTGCCAATGAAACGCAACCCTTGGCTCGCCTTCCCCACAATATAATCTATGTGGTCTTTGCGACTGCAGTTGTTCGTAATTTTAACACCCAGCTACTAAGTTGAATTGACAGCCTTCAGAATTGTACTATTTATCGAGTAAGCGAATTTCAACGGATTTCTTTTGGAACTCATGTGGATCACCTCACACTTTTCGTTATTTAGCGTCAACTGCCACCTGCCACACCATACAGCAATCTTTTCTAAATCGCTTTGCAACTCATACTGGTCTTCGGATGACCTTACTAGACGGTGAATTACAGCATCATCTGCGAACAACCTAAGAGAACTGCTCAGATTGTCACCCAGGTCATTTATATAGATCAGGAACAGCAGAGGTCCCAGGACGCTTCCCTGGGGAACACCTGATATCACTTCAGTTTTACTCGATGATTTGCCGTCTATTACTACGAACTGCGACCTTCCAGCCAGGAAATCACGAATCCAGTCGCACAACTGAGACGATACCCCATAGGCCCGCAGCTTCATTAAAAGTCGCTTGTGAGGAATGGTGTCAAAAGCTTTCCGGAAATCTAGAAATACGGAATCAACTTGAGATCCCCTGTCGATAGCGGCCATTACTTCGTGCGAATAAAGAGCTAGCTGCGTTGCACAAGAGCGATGTTTTCTGAAGCCATGCTGATTACGTGTCAATAAATCGTTCCCTTCGAGGTGATTCATAATGTTTGAATACAGTATATGTTCCAAAACCCTACTGCAAACCGACGTCAATGATATAGGTCTGTAGTTACATGGATTACAACTACTACCCTTCTTAAACACTGGTACGACCTGCGCAATTTTCCAGTTTGTAGGTACAGATCTATCGGTGAGCGAGCGGTCGTATATGAGTGCTAAGTAGGGAGCTATTGTATCAGCGTAATCTGAAAGGAACCTAATCGGTATACAATCTGGACCTGAAGACTTGCCCGTATCAAGCGATTTGAGTTGCTTCGCAACCCCTAAGGTATCTACTTCTAAGAAACTCATGCTAGCAGCTGTTCGAGTTTCAAATTCTGGAATATTCCATTCGTCTTCCTTGGTGAAGAGATTTCGGAAAACTGCGTTCAATAACTCCGCTTTAGCGGCACAGTCGTCGATAACAGTACCATTGGCACTGCGCAGCGAAGGTATTGACTGCGTCTTGCCGCTTGTGTACTTTACATACGACCAGAATTTCTTCGGAATTTCTACCAAATTTCGAAACAATGTTTCGTTGTGGAACCTATTAAAGGCATCTAGCATTGAAGTCCGTGGCAAATTTCGCGCGTCTGTAAATTTTAGCCAATCTTCGGGATTTCGCGTTTTTCTTAACTTCGCATGCTTTTTCCGTTGCCTCTGCAACAGCGTTCGGTCTGTTTTGTGTACCACGGGGGATCCGTTCCATCTCTTACCAATTTATGAGGTATGAATCTCTCAATTGCTGTTGCTACTATATCTTTGAATTTGAGCCACATCTCGTCTACATTTACATAGTCAGTTCGGAAAGAATGGAGATTGTCTCTTAGGAAGGCTTCTAGTGACACTTTATCCGCTTTTTTAAATTAAATTATTTTGCGTTTGTTTCTGGTGGATTTGGAAGAAACGGTATTGAGCCGAGCTACAACGACCTTGTGATCACTAATCCCTGTATCAGTCATGATGCTCTCTATCAGCTCTGGATTGTTTGTGGCTAAGAGGTCAAGTATGTTTTCGCAACCATTTACAATTCGCGTGGGTTCGTGGACTAACTGCTCGAAATAATTTTCGGAGAAAGCATTTAGGACAATCTCGGAAGATGTTTTCTGCCTACCACCGGTTACGAACAAGTATTTTTGCCAACATATCGAGGGAAGGTTGAAGTCCCCACCAACTATAACCGTATGAGTGGGGTATTTATTTGTTACGAGACTCTGAACTGTCCCGCAACTATATCACCGGAGTCTGGGGGTCGGTAGAAGGAGCCAATTATTAACTTAGTTCGGCTGTTAAGTATAACCTCCACCAATACCAATTCGCACGGAGTATCTACTTCTACTTCACTAAAAGATAAACCACTACTGACAGACACAAACACTCCGACACCAATTCTGCCTAATCTATCTTTCCTGAACACCGTCTGAGACTTCGTAAAAATTTCTGCAGGACTTATTTCAGGCTTTAGCCAGCTTTCTGTACCTATAACCATTTCAGCTTCTGTGCTTTCTATTAGCGCTTGAAGCTCTGGGACTTTCCCAGCACAACTACAACAATTTACAACTACAATTCCGACTGTTCCTTGATCCAAGCACGTCCTGTATTTACCACGCACCCTTTGAGCCCACCCCGTACATTCCCGAGGCCTTCTAACCTAAAAAACCGCCCAGTCCACGCCACACAGCATCCGCTACCCGTGTAGCCGTCAGCTGATTGTAGTGAACTCCTGATCTATTCAGCGGAACATTGGGCTACATTTTTCATTATTTCTCGTAGGTAACGTCAGTTGAGCCTTTCAGCCAATATGTGTTCTTGTGTTCTTGAGTAGTCAGGTTTAAAATTGGTGTTAATGCTGAAACCGTTACACTTAGATGTTTGGTTAGATTTTTAATTTTTTTTAAATGTAGGCTATAGTTATACAAACTGGGCCCACTTCAGTTGCTTAAACTGGACCCGTTACTTTATCAAGTCTTCTGCTGGTATTACTTATTCTTCAGGAATTCTATTTCAGTTTCAAAAAGAATAGTACGAAAGGTTCATCAAAGAAAGTGTGGATAAGGCTACTGATGCAGTTCAGGAAAAGAAGACCAGTAAACAGTTTAATGTTAAAAAAAACAAATCTTATAAAATTATCCAGCGTGAAGTACGGAATACCTGAGGTAGCAGTAAAACGGGCGGCCGTTGTGGGCGAGCGGTTCTAGGCGCTTCAGACTGGAACCGTGCGACCGCTACGGACGCAGGTTCGAGTCATACCTCGGGCATGGGTGTGTGTGATGTCCTTATGTTAGTTAGGTTTAAGTAGTTCTAAGTTCTAGGGGACCGATGACCTCAGATGTTAAGTCCCAAAGTGGTCAGAGCCATTTTAACCATCTGAAACAGTAAAACGAAGCAGAGGAAGACCTACAGCTTTGTATAGAGATCTTGAAAAGGATGCGGTTAGTATTGTCTCGCTGCGGAAACTTCGTTATTTGGGATTGCCTGTAACACTTTATGAAGAATGACCTTAAAAATGGCAGAAAGAAATAATAATGTACACCCTTTCAAAGAGGAAATTGCTGGGAAAAATGAGTTAGTCTTTTTCTTAAACATAACAAAACCAAACTCTCAGTAAAATCCCGCACCACGTCCCTTTAGTTCGGCAAAGAAACTTCAGAGAAATTCTATAACGTTGTGAAAGTTGTTGCATAATACCTACTTTAAAAGTAGATTATCTTTTCTCTGACTTAATACCTTTCTCCAAGTTTGCTTAGTGTTATTTTGATTGTTTTTAGGAGCGGTCTGATTTCCGTAACTGTATGTCTAACTCTTTAAGTATATGTTTTTTGAAAATAACTTTTCCCCTAATAATTTTTAATTATATTTTCTACAAGTAAAATGTAAATCATCCATAACAGTATAAACTAAATATTACGCGCTTTTAAAAGATAATTATTTAAAAATCTGAAGTGCTATCACAATCTTCTTGTTGGGAGGTACAACCTTATATTAAAATTTTATCACAGTAACTGAAGTACTAAAGTTCGAAAATATAAACGTCTTGAGACACCATAACTCACGGCGTTCAATTACTCAGACTATATTCATCCATTATTTTAGAATGAAAACACTTACCGACCTCCAATATGCCTTACACCTAATTTCAAACATTTTCGAAACGTTTTGTCTCTGATACCCCGCACAAAATAACGAAAGGAAAAAAATTATCGCTTGCTACTGTATATATTCTCTGTTCATGCAGTAAAATTTTTAGCATCAGACATAACGTTTCAGTTTACTATTTAATTATTACTAATTCTACTTACAACATATTTTGCCGACAGTATCCACATGTAATATTGGGTGTACCTGCAAAATTTAATCTTTGAACGACAGATAGTTCAGCATATATGAAGTCAGAAACACTGAAATGCATGGAAAAAAAGATTTTCTTAGAACGAAACTGCTTTGTGCGAGTTCGATGCTTCAAAGAATCTGGGGTGAGTATGAGGTTATTGGTAGTATATATTTGAGAAAATTGTTTCCTTGTTGCAGTACTTTATAGGTTCCATATGTAAAAATCTCTTGGTTTGCTTTAGAGCCCCCGTTCCTGCCTATCCACTAAAAACTATAATCCTGTCTCCTAAGTTGCCGTCATTTAAAATAAATCTGTGACCGTCATTCATAGTTCTTATCAATGCTTGAAGATTAACTTCTTGCCATGATTCTGGTTATTTCTAATTTCCACTGGTTTGGCCTAGTGGTTGGGAAACGTGTAATTCGTTACTTGCTGTTCCGGAATTTTGGTAACAAAATCGTACTCTCCATTGTGCTGGACACATAACATTTCGGAACATATTTTACAAATCTAACTCTTCTTCTCGTGTCCTCTTCTTCGCCTGATTCAGAGCTTATGACACTGATGCTCGTTTGGTCTTAATCACTTCTGTTTTTGAGCAGCGCCAAATCACAGCACCGTCCACTTTGATTCTGTTTATGTCATACGAGTAAGATTCACAGTGGCCACATGACTTAACCATGGGTGACCGTTGCTACGTCCATATCGAACATATACGGTGAGCTCACAAACACTCAAGGAGTACGTACTGAACTGTACTAAATTTAGATTGGTAATAAAGGCCAAAGGTAAAGCGGTCTTCTGCAGGTGATGACAAGAATTTTTGAATTAAGGATGGCCCGTGATTCACAGCGATTTCAGAGGGTGAAGACTCTCGGTTTGCAACTAGGTTTCGTGAGCAAGTAGTTTTCAGGAATACTGGGTGCAAATGTCAGATTTTTGTATGGACGCAATTTCGCTAGGAGCACCGTTGTGATGGTTTGATGGAGGTAAGAACAAAATCGATTTTTCATTTTTCACTTTCTTAAAAAGTGCAAAAAAGGTAGGAGCAAAGTAAGTACAACTACTTGCAAACACCTTTAGTCACTGTACTGCGAAAGGAGGAATGTGCTTCCTATTTCATTTCCTAGAGAGGAAACTGTCTTCATGCCTCGAGATGCGTCCTAATCTCACTCCAAAGCTGGAACAGCACTCCAGAACTGGTGGCACGATTTCCTGTTAAGGTATACTGCACTTTTGCACAACAGTTCTAACAAATCTAAGCCAAATATTCACCTTGTCTAGTGCTCATTTTACATTTTATACATTTCCTTACAGTTCCTTAGTATTTCCCGTAAATAGTCAGCCCCGATAGCGGAGTGGTCAGTGCGACTGACCGTCATGCCAAGGGATCCAGGTTCGATTCCTGGCTGGGTTGGAGATTTTGTCCACTCAGGGACTGGGTCTTGTGTTGTTTTCATCATCATCTCATTCCCATCGAAGCGCAAGTCGCCGAAGTGGCGTCAACTCCAAAGACTTGCGCCAGGCGACTGATCTACCTGACGGGAAGCTCTAGCCACATGACGTTTCGATTTACATTTACCTCTAAATACAGGGCAATTCTAAATGAAAGTAACACTTGAAAAAGGCTACAACTATTTCATGCACAAAAATACACGAAATTCAAAGGCAAGTGTAAAAAAAATACATTTATATATGTTCTATTGACACCGGATAACAGCTAAGGGATACTCCTCTTCACACCATAGACCCTGAAGCAGATGTAGTGTCATCCATGCGACAACATTAGAAATGCGCACAGAGTTCTGGAATTATTTTCGGCAGTGGAGGCATATACACATGGTTACAGCCACAGCCTCCTAAAAGGAAATTACAGCTGTCAGATCTGGAGATCCAGGGGATCAAGAGCAGATCGTAGCTTCTTCAAGTCCAGAGCGAGCAGTCCAACGGTTTGGAAGATGATTTCAAACGTGCGAGCCACTGTACCTCCAATCCACGTGTATCTTGCTGAAAATGCAATCCGCGGAATCCGCATCAAGCTGTGCCATCAGTCATTGCTCAAGCACGTCCAGGTAAAAGTTCACTGAAATACTTAGCTAAATAAAGAAAAATAGAGTGTGTGAAGTTTGTGCTGGAATCTCACAGAAGACATAAACTTTCGGTGAGTCAGGTTGAACTTCAGTTACACACGAATGCTTCCCCCAAATTCGAATGTTGTATCGGTTAACAGGAACTCTTAATAGTGCCTCATCGCTAAAAATGAGAACTTTTCACTTTGCGGCACCCTGCAGACCCTGGCTTCCTATTCGTTGAACTTGCGTAACGATCGAAATTTTGAACTTTCTTTTATATTACTAGTAATTCTTATCCATGCATCGACACGCATTAAACAGTTGTAGAACTCTGATCACTACAAATATTTCGAATTCTCCTGTGTGCAAAAGATATAGCGTGCTAGAGAAGTTCGCTAATAATCCTCTAATCGGATTAGACATACGTCAGCGATATTGGCCTGAAATTCCGTGCATCCGCTCTTTTACCATACTTGGAAACAAGATTGACCAACGCTTTTTTCCAGTCACGCTGCGCTATTCGCTGCAATGAAGCAGGTTCATAATCCTTTCAGTTTCTGTTTCTGTCAAGCCACTTGAGCAATTTCTTTCATTTGATGGAGAAGTTCATTTTTTATACCCCTCGTCCCACGCACCATTCTCCCATCCTTTACCTTGAGGCTATCCGATTTGTTCAATTCTTTCTTGTCTGGTCAAAGCGCTTACAATGTTGACTTTTAGTATACTGACACGGGCATCAGCTACTGAGGTGTTTTCCTAAAGTACTCGTGATACACTAAACCTTCCGGAAAAAAGGAAACCTCTGGAGGCTTAAGTTCTGAATGGAGAAGACCAAGCTAAACAGCACAGCGGTTTATACACACAATTTGCAGTCGCGAGGAAGATGACTGGTTCTCCGTATAATGTACCTGAATTGGTATTCTGTGACTTTCCTATATCTAAGTGATATAAACGAAGCCAGGATAGCTCCTTGCTTTTCTTGTCATGCCGAATGCTCCTAAGACAGCGTCCGTATCTAACATTCTCGAGTCAGAGAGACACTAAATTTATTTCAACATTCCTTCCTTTCTAGGAGAGTGGTTACCATTTTTAAAGCTTGAACGTAACCAGTCGTTCTTGGTCTTAAGCTCGATTACCCTAAGAACTTTCACAAGGTACTTCTACAGTCCAAAATCTCTTCGTACTCAGCGCTGCCATGTAGGTTCCTGGCACATGACACACACACACACACACACACACACACACACACACACACATATATATATATATATATATATATATATATATATATATATATATATATATATATATATACAGGGTTATGTCAGTTCCCATGAACAGCCGGTAACCGTCTACTTGCTGCGACGAACAATTAATTGCGACAAAACTTAGTCACTCACTACAGAATCTAAAGTTGACGCCACTTACAAACGTCCACATACAAGTTAATTCTCTCTGCATTATTATTGTTATTGCCATTATTAGTATTATAATTATTATTATTACTAATATTATTTGTGAATAACCCCGTAAGGCCTATGGAAAGTACTTAGAAGTGGGTATTTGCCTTCCATACCTGTAGTTCTGACATTCTCTTTCTGTGGGTTTCTTTCTCTCTTCAGATTATGATGTCCCAGTCTTCCCCCTCGGTTTTTCCTCTTGGTGAACTTGCCTCTCGAGAATTTTTCGGCTTGAAGATTTCGCGATTTTGGACATATGGAGAAATCCCTCCCAATTTCCAACCCAATTCATCGTGTCCATTTTCGCTTTGATTCTGTCGCAAAGAAAATAGACTGTTTATTTTGTAAGTCTATGAGGCATTACACTGCATCAATGAACTTTCATATGTTACTCAGTGCAATTTAAGGAATTCATAGCCCTCAATGGCTCGCCACGAAGATGTTAATGTACCTGGCGTGAAAGTGAAGCTGTAACAGACCAATTTTGATATTAAAGGCAAATCACTGACTTACGCGTTACGTTCTGACAACAGCTATACGAGGACACATGAACAGCTAAGCAAAACTTATAAAATAAATTACAGGAGCGTTCCAAAGTCACTCAGGTAACACACGTACAGTTTTACAAGAACAACATTCCATTAGGGTAGTTGTTCAAATTGTGAAATATTCATGCCAAAGAGTACAACTGTACATCTCCACTCTCGCACCTCGACGTATTGCCCCATATCAACGGTTTCGACGGCCCCAGTGGCCACACTTACAAAGTCGTAAGCCAGGCTGTTCACGTGAGCTCAGTAGAATTTGTCAACGACTTTCGATACGGCACTTTAACCATCAGCTTGGGGTGAAAAAGAGACAGAGGGGCACTGACCAATGTTGTCCACAATGAGTATTATTACGAGTTAAGGGATACGTAAAAGTCACACACATTCCAACTATGAATATAGGTAGTCAAATAAGAAACGAAAAAAAAGAAGCAAAACACAACCAATGCCTTCTCTGCTTGATAGCAATGGAAATACTATCTATGACAGTGCTTCCAAAGCAGAGTTACAAAACACAGCCTTCCGAAATGCCTTCACAAAAAAGACGAAATAAATATTCCAGAATTCGAATCAAGAACAGCTGCCAGCATGAGTAACGGAGAAGTAGATATCCTCGGAGTAGTGCAGCAACTTAAGTCACTTAACAAAAGCAAATCTTCTGGTCCAGACTGTATACTAATTAGGTTCCTTTCCGAGTACGCTGATGCAATAGCTCCGTACTTAACAATCTTACATAACCGTTCGCTCGACGAAAGTTACGTACCCAAAGACTGGATAGTTGCACAGGTTACACCAATTTCAAGAAAGGTGCTAGGATTAATTCTGTTCAGTTGAATTTGTCAACGACTTTCGAGACGGCCCTTTAACCATCAGCTTGGGGTCAAAAGAGAAAGTAGGGCACTGACCAATCTTGTCCACAATGAGTATTATTACGAGTTAAGGGATACGTAAAAGTCACACACATTCCAACTATGAATATAGGTAGTCAAATAAGAAACGAAAAAAAAGCAGTTACTCTGTAATGAGCTACGGAACATAATGAGTCCCTAAAGCATCCTCGAATAAGATTTGTTAGGCCCTTTCTTCTTTCGGTTCAAAATATTTCAGTCATTACGAACCAACAGATTTAGAGTATTATTATTTGGTTCAACCACGAAACAAGGGGAGTCCGCATTAATTAAAAAAAAAATAACTCTTTCCTTTTAAAAAACCAAATGTCAAATTCTTGTTATTGGTAAACAATTTGTATTATGAACGCCAATTTCTTCATGACCAAATTGTGTATATTCGAAACACAGAGGCGTTGCACTGATCAGCCAGAACATTACGACCAACTATCTCATAGCCAATGTGTCTACCTTTAGCAGGACAACAACGTCGACGCGTCGTGGCATGGAGGGAATTGGCATCTGAACGCGTAAGTCACCTAATTCTCGTAAATTCAGGGGAGGGGACGATTAGCTCTGACGCCACATCACAGATGTGTTCGATCGGGTTCAGATCTGGCGAGTTGGGGGGTGGGAACAGCAAATCGATTGGAAATCGCCACTGTGTTTCTCGAACCACTCCATCACATACCTGGCCTTGTGACATGGCGCATTATCTTCTAGAAAAATGCAACTACCGTCGGGAAAGATGATAGTCATGAAGAACACAAAAATTTTTCTAGGGAGAATCATAAGCAGAAACAGTGTTGCACTGTGGCGCTTACCCCAGCGTTGTCAGTTTCCAGTGCAGGTAATGACTGGAGCGCGAGGTGCGTTTCAGATACAGAGGGGACACTAGCGAATCAGCAAGGTATTCTCTGTTCCTCCACGCTGAGTGCATCACTACCCAACTTCTCAGTCGCACACCACTCTAACTAAAGAAAACACTTCTTCGCTCTCGTAATATAAACTTACATTGAATAGAAAATAGGTGCAACAACACGAGACAGAGTCTTGTATTTATGAGCGAAGAGCAGAGAAAAAAAATTGTTGTACATTGAGGCATGTTAAAAACGAAATTAGAATTTTGTAATTTCACGCTTTGTTTGAGTCAGATTTGTGCGATTTTTTCGTTTTCTTGTCAAACATGTCTAAAAATGAAATGCATTGGGTTAGCCATATTGGATATTTATTCTGCTGTCGTCTGGCGGAAGGCTACATGTGTTTAGTAACATTGGTGCTATTTATTTATCATAAAAATGGATCAGAGAACTTGTCTCAAATTTTGGTACAAGAACAGAATAAAGAGCACTAAAATTTTCTGGAAAGCAACCTTACTGCGCGATACTCGCATGGAGCAACAAAATATGTTCAAATGGCTCTAAGCACTATTTGTTTTAACATCTGAGGTCATCAGTCCCCTAAACTTAGAACTACTTAAACCTAACGAACCTAAGGACATCACACACGTCCATGCCCAAGGCAGGATTCGAACCTGCGACTGTAGCAGCAGCGCGGTGCCGGACTGAAGAACAGCGGCCGGCACACGGAAGAACAGACATTCTGCCGAGTGAGATGCAGTAACGGAATAAATCAGGAAGACTGCAGCAAAGCAGACGCAAAATGTTATTATTTCTTGTCAGATGCGCTACGTGGTATTCACACGAAACAATGGACACATTACCGATTGAGATCGTTTATACTCTTTGTTTTATGTAACGATTGCTGTGAAATGAAAACTGTTATTTGACATCGCGTAATGGGGTATTTCGCTAAGGGGAAGAGCGCTGGAACGAGTCCACAGCAACGGAGTTCCGTTACTTGGCCGCAGGTGCTCACCCGCGCAGCTTGCAGGGGCGGGAATTGGCTCAGAGCAAACCGAGCGCGCCGTCGTTTGCCGGCCTGCCGACCCGAATGTGCTCACATGTCGCGAGATCGAGATAAATGGAACATATTGAGGTTCGCCGAGGTATTTATGTGTTCTTATTTTCCGCCCCTTGTAATCCCCTTATCTGGCCCCCGCGATCTACATAATAATGGTGTGGGGGGCGCACCTCCCTCCCCAGGCCGGGTGTCACTGACTCACCAGATTGCCTCCGGCTGGCGCTGAGCGATGATTTCGCCATTACGGCCTGACGAAGGGTGAAAGTCAACACGTGTCAAATGTTTCGCCGATTAACGGCCTTCTCTAGCGAGGAATGAATTTTTAGACGTCGTGTTTCACTCCGTGGCCGTGAAATGGCATGCACCGGTAATTTATCGAGGCGGCGAAGACGGCTACTTATGCGCAGCCGTACGCAGATTCAGAGTGAAATTTTCACTCTGCAGCGGAGTGTGCGTTGATACGAAACTTCCTGGCAGATTAAAACTGTGTGCCGGACCGAGACTCGAACTCGGGACCTTTGCCTTTCGCAAGTAAGTGTTCTACAGACTGAGCTACCCAAGCACGACTGTCGACTCCTCCTCACAGCTTCTATAATGTCTGGAAGGTAGGAGACGAGGTACTTGTGGGAATACAGCAGTGAGGACAGGTCTTGAGTCGTGCTTGGGTAGCGCAGTTTGTATATCGTTAGGGTCTCGGTCCGGCACGAAGTTTTAATCTGCAAAAAAATTTCATATCAGCGCACACTCCGCTGCAGAGTGGAAATTTCATTTTGCGAACGTCCCCTAGGCTATGGCTGAGCAATGTCTCCACTATATCTTTTCTTCCATGAGTGACAGTCACGCTAGTTTCACAGGAGAACTTCTGTGAAGTTTGGAAAGTAGCGGACGAGGTGCTGACTGACAAACCTGTGAGGATGGGTCGTGAGTCGAGCTTGGATAACTCAGTCAGTAGAGCTCTTACTTGTGAAAGGGAAAAGTCCTGAATTCCGCCGGCCGGAGTAGCCAAGCGGTTCTAGGCACTATAGTCTGGAACTGCGCGACCGCTACGGTCGCAGGTTCGAATCCTGCCTCGGGCATGGATGTGTGTGATGTCCTTAGGTTAGCTAGGATTAAGTAGTTCTAAGTTCTAAGTTCTAGGGGACTGATGACCTAAGAAATTAAGTCCCATAGCGCTCAGAGCCATTTGAGCCATCCTTAATTCCAGTCTCGGTCTAGCTCACAGTTTAAATCCGTTAGTAAGTTTCTCTGCCTACTTAGAGACTGCACCAGGATATTAAAAATTTTGTAATAATACACTCAGTTCTCTTCATACTCTCATTCCACTCGTACTTTGCACACCAAGACTCACAGACCTCGATCCGTAGCTATCGCCTACTGCGAGCAGCCTCCCTGTACATATCAATATTATATTTTATTTGGGTCCAGTAATAATAAAGCACATAGAAAATACAATTCTTTGGCACTAGACCAGTGACTAACAGTTTACACTCACTGCAAACTTTTGCAGTTACGTATGAGAATTCAGGTCCGCCTATTTTGCGAACAACTCACAACTACAAGCACCGCCATTTATAATCAGTTAAACCACCCATTGCCATAGAAACAAGCACACTTAAGATTCGTGCCTCACAGTTTAAACGGAACACCCATAAATATTATACAAAATTTTTGGAAGCCAGATCCGCCTATTACGCAAACGAATGCAAATATGGTTCCTGGGTTGTGTTGGGTTGTTTGGGGGAAGAGACCAAACTGCGAGGTCATCGGTCTCATGGCGTTAGGGAAGGACGGGGAAGGAAGTCGGCCGTGTCCTTTCAAAGGAACCATCCCGGCATTTGCCTGGAGCGATTTAGGGAAATCACGGAAAACCTAAATCGGGATGGCCGGACGCGGGAGTGAACCGTCGTCCTCCCGAATGCGAGTCCAGTGTGCTGACCACTGCGCCACCTCGCTCGGTTATGGTCCCTGCTAGAGCTTCAAAATCAATAGCTTATTTAATTTACTGCTATATGATAAGTTCATTTTATTTTGTAAAAATCTCACTGTTTCACTACTTCCCGCATATTAGACGAGTTAAATAACTACCTTCACGATGATATGACGTTAGTGGCTATTGAATCGATAGTAGTAGAAATTTCTGAGAATGTCTTAGCAATGGAATGACGGTTGACAATCGACAGTGTGACTGCAGAGATGTGTGTTCGGCGGCTTCCTACCTGAGGCGACTGTTGCAGTATCTCTGGTGCCGACGCTCCGTTCTCTCGCCGATCGCCGGTCCATCAGAATACACCATAAATAAAACCTCGCTGGTCCAAAAGCGGAGCAAGACAGCGCCATTAGAGTTAATTTAAAGCAAGAACGCAGATTTCCATTAACGAACAACTCCACAGCGCAGTCCGCTTATTTATTTTTCACTTCACGAAAATTAAACTGTTCAGGAACTCGACACACCTACAGATCTCGGCACAGTTTTCAGCGTACCAAACCAAACCACAGACAGCTCACTGCTCCAAACGACGACAGTCCGTTTCACCAGTAATATTCAACTTAACTAGTAGCTGCAGCACAACATAGTCCACCATGGCTCCTCAGCTGTCTCTTTGGAACACTATTCACAGATATTATTTTTCCTAAAGGGCCGAAGCTTCCAAAATTCAACGAAATTGCACAATACATAAAATTAACATTGCATAATAAATAACAATATTGATTTTACGTAGTAAATTACATTGCTTCTGCGTATATTAAACCACTACAATCCAAGATAACCAACATTAACAAAGAGAAGAGAAAAACACAAAAAAGAAAAAAATACATACTGACTTAATTAATGTTTTACAGACCACTAAACGATTAGCAGTAGTAGATGCACAACACACTAATATAAACAGAATAATGCCGTTACAAACCAATTCTGACAACAGAATAAAAAATATGAAGGCATTACTTTTCAGCGAGCCCTCGTATAAGTGGGCATTTTATTTCGAATCCCTTCGTTCTGTTCATACCTCTATTTCACGGTTTGTTCAGTGTTGCTGGCGACTGGTGTGAAGGTTCAAATTTACTTTCCTGACACAGAAACACCTGTAAATCTTATGACCACACATTGTTAAATGAAACTTTTGCTTGAATTAGTCACACACTGTGGCGAAGCGGGGTCAAACTCAAAGTCTTTCACCAGGTTATGAGCTCCAAGTTGTGGTAGAAATTTTTACTGTTCGCTCATTCAGCACATACCAAAGTGATAACATCACTTTCGTTTGTTCTGCCTCCTTGTATCAGCTAAGATGTGAATCTTTATTTATTACATCAGCATATCTTTGAACAGCGGCAGTGGTAAAAAGAAATGGTTCAGATGGCTCTAAGCACTATGGGACTTAACATCTGAGGTCATCAGTCCCCTAGACTTAGAACTACTTAAACCTAACTAACCTAAGGGCATCACTCACATCCATGCCCGAGGCAGGATTCGAACCTACGACCGTAGCAGCAGCGCGGTTCCGGACTGAAGCGCCTATAACCGCTCGGTCACAGCGGCCGGCGGCAGTGATATCCTGAGCTGGACTCACGTATCAAACGTACAAATGAAAAAAGAACGAAACAATGGAAGTAGGAAGGACTATCATACGGAAAACTCTAAAAGCATTTCAGTGTCAAATGACTACTCTGAATTAAGCTAAACACAACGGCATTATAGTCGTATAGGACCATTACTTACCGGTCGCTAAATAAATCAACTTCGTGGAGACTTGTCTACTCCAAATGGTCAAAAATGTTCACCTCCTTGAATCTCAACCAGAGAGCGCAATACTTCGATACGGAAATGTCATTAGAATCATTCCTAGTGAATACACTCCAAAAAAACGTATCACGAAGAAATTATACGAATGGGACTGAAATCGGTACACGTGAAGTACATGTGCAGACAAACAAATGATTACAGTTTCAGAGAAGTTGGATAATTTATTCAAAAGAAAGAGCTTCATAGACCGAGCAAGGCAATAACGCGTTGGCTCTTATGCAAGCAGTTATTCGGCTTGGCGCTGACTGATAGAGTTTTTGAATTTTCTCCGGAGGAACATCGTTCCAAATTCTTTCCAATTGGAGCGTTATATTGTTAAAATCCGGAGCTGGTTGGAGGGCCCTGCTCGTGATGCTCGAAGCGTTCTCAATTTGGGGGAGATCCGATGACATTGCTCGCCAAGGTATAGTTTGGCAACAACGAAGACAAGTAAAAGAAGCTGTCGCCATGAGCAGGCGTGCATTGTCTTGCTGAAATGTAAGCCCAGCGTGGCTTGCCATGAAGGGTAACAAAGCGGGGCGCAGAATATCGATAACATACAGCCGTGCAGTAAGGCTGCCGCTGATGAGAACCAAATGTTTCTTGCTATCAAAATGATTGGTACCCGAGACTATCATACCTGGTTTTCGGGTAGTATCCCAGCATGTCCAGGGCGCGTCCAGAAACGACTTTGTTCGTCATCTGGACTCAGTTCGAAGCGGGACTCATCTTTGTAGACAATTCTACTCCAGTCACTGTGAGTCCATCTCGACAGCGTTCCATATGTGCTCCACGGAGTTCAGATCAGTCCCCTTAGTGGTCATGATGTCAACATGAGTTCAATGCCATGCTCCTAAAATACACTACTGGCCATTAAAATTGCTACACCACGAAGAAGACGAGCTACAGACGCGAAATTTAACCGACAGAAAGAAGATGCTGTGATATGCAAATGATTAGCTTTTCAGAGCGTTCACACAAGGTTGGCACCGGTAGCGACACCTACAACGTGCTGACATGAGGAAAGTTTCCAACCCATTTCTCACACACAAACGGCAGTTGGCCGCTGTTGCCTGATGAACCGTTGTTGTGATGCCTCGTGTAAGGAGGAGAAATGCGTACCATCACGTTTCCGACTTTGATAAAGGTCGGATTGTAGCCTATCGCGATTGCAGTTTATCGTATCACAACGTTGCTGCTCGCGTTGGTCGAGATCCAATGACTGTTAGCAGAATAGGGAATCGGTGGGTTCAGAAGGGTAATAGGGAACGCCGTGCTGGATCCCAACAGGCATCTTATCCGCATGGCTGTAACGGATCATGCAGCCACGTCTCGATCCCTGAGTCAACAGATGCGAACGTTTGCAAGACAACAACCATCTGCACGAACAGTTCGACGACGACGTTTGCAGCAACATGGACTATCAGCTCGGAGACCGTGGCTGCGGTCACCTTCGACGCTGCATCACAGATAGGCGCGCCTGCGATAGTGTACTCAACGACGAACCTGGATGCATGAATGGCAAAACGTCATTTTTTCGGATGAATCCAGACTCTGTTTACAGCATCATGATGGTATCACTCGTGGCGACATCGCGGTGAACGCACACTGGAAGCGTGTGTTCGTCATCGCCATATGGTATGGGGTGCCATTGATTACACGTCTCGGTCACCTCTTAATCTCATTGACGGCACTTTGAACAGTGGACGTTACATTTCAGATCTGTTACGACCCGTGGCTCTACCTTTCGTTCGATCCCTGCGAAGTCCTACATTTCAGCAGGATAATGCAGGACCGCATGTTGCAGGTCTTATACAGGCCGTTCTGGATACAGAAAATGTTCGACTGCTGCCCTGGCCAGCACATTCTCCAGATCTCTCATCAATTGAAAACATCTGGTCAATGGTGGCCGAGCAACTGGCCCGTCAAAATAGCCAACATGTGTACTCTTGTTGAACTGTGGTATCGTGTTAAAGCTGCATGGGCAGCTGTACCTGTACACCCCATCAAAGCTCTGTTTGACTCAATGTCCAGGCGTATCAAGGCCGTTATTACGGCCAGAGGCGGTTGTTCTGGGTACTGATTTCTCAGGACCTATCGACCCAGACTGCGTGAAAATGTAATCACAAGTCAGTTCTAGAGTAATATATTTGTCCAACGAATACTTGTTTATCATCTGCATTTCTTCTTTGTGTATCAATTTTAATGGCCAGTAGTGTAACTATAGCATGAATCGGACCTTGAGACAAGAACCATTATCCTATTTGAAGAAGCCATCGCAAAAAGCGTGAAGCATGAAGGAATGTAGGAGGTCTACAATAACGTTCACAAACAACGGGTTCTACGAAAGCCGCCCACAACATAATATTTCCCCAGTCGGCCTGGACACGTGCCACGGTGAAGGTTTCGAGCAGCGGTTCACCTGAATGACTGGGTCGGTCATCGACCTGATGCAGCAAGAGACGGGATTCATCCAATCGACACCTCCTATTAATGCACGGCCCAATCGCGATCATCCCGCACTCATTACAATCACAACTAAGATGTCGTTGGGTCAACATGGGAACCTGTAGGGATGGTCTACTGCGGAGCCCCATGTTCAACAATGTGTACTGCACGCTGTGCTCCGAAACCGCCAGCACTAGCATTATTCGCAGTTGTCTGATCTTCCACATATCGCCACCTACCCTACTTTTACAGAGCCGGAAGGCCTGCGACCTCTACGTTCTGTGATGAGGCGCCTACCTTAAACTCCTCTGAGGTGGTTGGGAGCTGGTTGGAGTGTGGTAAGGTGCTGAGTTAAGAAAACTGTATATACCTAGACAGTAGTTTATTATCACAACACAGCTGAACATTTTACAGTTAGTAAAATACGCAATTTAATAACGGGAGCATCGATGACTACTAAATAAACCAGTAAAACTCAAGGCTCATCACATAAATAAGTAATTCTTAAAATGCGTGGGTGTATGGTGATAATTTAAAAAGAAGCAAAGATCGCCACACGCTGGCGGCCAAAAAAATCTACTTCCTTTTCTTATCAATATAGTCTGAAGTACTAAGCAGTTGCAGCAAGAATTGTTAATTGCCAAACGAAGTATCTCGTTAATAGACAGCCATAGATCAAGAACTGTAATTGATCAAACCAATAACTACACTTAACAAATGCATGCAATGCTTAAGTCTTAATGGTAAACGCTACCACAACGAAGTCTTTGGATACAAATTTCATTAAGAAAGAAGATGTTTCGCCCCTAAAGACTAGTTTATAGAAACACTGACCAAGCTTAAAACAACCAAAATTTCACTATTCAAAAAACTTCAGTAACATTTAAGACAGATATAGTACAACAGAATCAACGACTGGCAGCCCTGCAAACAAGTTTCACAGTGGGCGGAGGTGCTTAACGATTTATACGAAATTTGGTTAAGAATACAATATGTTCACTGGTAATTATCTGAAAATACCTTAAACTTATGTCCAAACACGCCTTCATGAGCAGACATGCTATCACACTTTTAAACTCAGTGAGTCTTACGCCGCGATGGCTGATGAAAAGCATACAAGGTGCCGCAAGCGACCGTACCAATCTTGTAGTAAAAGCCACCTGTAGACCGTATTCCTTAGAATTACTTAAGCGTGATTTAGAAGGATTAGGCTGTAGTAAACCATGTATCTTGCCAAAATAAATACCTTTTCCACTTATGTACCAGGAATTTAGAGTACGGAAAATGATCTGATGAAAGCCACAAGACCAGTAAACCATGCAATGAGACCCCTTGTCAGGTTCGTTCTTGAATGAAGAAGGTGTTCAATAATGGCTGTTCTGGCCTGTGACACACACACACACACACACACACACACACACACACACACACACTCACAACACACACACACATCAACAGAATTAAACGCTATTATGGGAGAATACAAATCACCAATAAGTAAAACAGGCTGGCGAGCAGTGAATAGGTGATACGCCTCAAAAGCAGCTTACGTAAAATATTTTAGCGTTAAGTGTGGGCTTGTGTACACAAACAATCAAGCCACACAACACAGTAACGTGTTAAGTAGAAACCAAAATCCAATTTACAATCCATGCTCACCACAAATCGTAAATACGTCTCCAGAAAATCGGCTAAACGTAGCCCGAAAGAAAAATACAAACAAGCGCATTTGCTCCCAAGAGAATATTGGAGATCCGAAAGAAATTAGGATACTGTGAATCACAAGTCAGTTAAGAACAAATTATTGCCCGTCACAGAAAAGGGCTGACTGTAAAGTCCACAATATAGGCACGCGACGGTTCCCCAAGAGGCTCGCATTCTCCAGTGGTCGAGTTACTGACAAACTCCAACTGGTGAGGTGACGCCAGTAACACTCCACGGGCCAGGCCGCCACTTTCCAGTTATGTACGACCCAAAGGAGTGCTCATACATCTTAGATAAGACCGGACCTCCAGCTCTCCACAGTGCTTCCAGCAAACCTCCTCTGCTTGCCGTGACATCCCTGTATCTACATCTACACGATTTCTCTGCAATTCACAGTTAGTACCTGGCAGAGGATTCATCGAAGCATCTTTAAGCTACTTCCCTACCGTTCTACTCTAGAATAGCGAGTGGGAAAAAAGAACACTTAAATATTTCCGTGCGAGCTCTGATTTCTCTTATTTTATTATAACAATCCTTTCTCCCCATGTAAATGGTCGCCACCAAATATATTTTCACGCTTCGAGGAGAAAGTTGGTGATGGGAATTTCATGAGAAGATCCTGCTTCGGCGAAAAGCGCCTTTGTTTTAATGACTGCCACCGCAGTTCACGAATCGTGTCCGTAGCACTCTCTCCCATATTTCGCGATAATACAAAACAAGCTGCCCTTGTATGAATTTTATCGATGTCCTCCCTCAGTCCTATCTGATGCCGATGCCTCACGGTAGAGCAATACTCCAGAAGAGGGAGGACGTGTGTATTGTAAACAGTCTCTTTTGTAAACCAGTTACATTTTCTCAGTGTTCTGGCAATAATTCGCAGTCTTTGGTGTGCTTTTCCAGAAAATTACGTAAGTGATCGGTCCAATTTAACTTATTCGTAACTGTAACCTCTGAGTATTTAACTGAGTTTACAGCCTATAGATTTGTATGATTTATCGTGTAACTGAAATTTAGCGGATCCTTTTTAGTGATGATGTGGATGACGTCACACTTTTCATGATTTAGAGTCTATTGCCACTTTTTGCACCTTACAGATATCTTGTCGAAATAATTTTACAGTTCATTTTGATCATGTGAAGACATTACATGACGGTAAATGACAACATCATCTGCAGACAGTCCAAGAGGACTGCTCAGATTGTCTCCTAAATTGTTTATGTATAACAGGAACAACATAGGGCCTTGGGGACTCTGGGGAACGCCAGATATTATCTCTGTTTTGCTCCATTACTTTCCGTCAGTTGTTACGAACTGTGACCTTTCTAACAGTAAATTACAAATGCAGTCACATAACTGACACAATACTCCATAAGTACGGAACTTAAATAGAAGTCGCTTGTGAGGAAAGGTGACAAAAGCCTTCTGAAAATCCAAAAATACGGAATCAGTTTGACGTCCACTGTCGATATCGTTTATTACTTTGTGAGAATAAAGTGTTACTTGTGTTTCAAAAGAAAATATATTACGAATCCGTGTTGGCTATTTGTCAATAAATCGTTTTCTTCGAGATGATTCATAATATTCGAGCAAAGTATATGTTCCAAAATCTTACTATAAAACGACGTTACTGGTATCGGTCTGTAATTCAGCGGATAACCTCTGTTTCCTTTCTTGGGCATTGGTGGATTTGTGCAATTTTACAGTCTCCTGGGTACGGATCTTTCTATGAGCGAGCGGTATAGAGCTACTGTATGAGCATATTCTGAAAGGAACCTGTCTTTTATGTTTTAAGCTGCTTCGCTACACCGAGAATGTCCACTTCCAAGTTACTCATGCTGGCAGTTGTTCTTTATACGGATTTTGGAATATTTCCTTCGTTTTCTTTTGTGAAGCAGTTTCTGAAAACTGTGTTTAGTAACTCCGCTTTACTGGCGCAGTCAGCAATAACATCACCATTGTTATCGCCCAGTGAAGGTATTGATAGCCTCTTTCCACAGATGTACTTTACATAGAGCAAGAATCTCTATGGGTTTTCTGCCAGATTTCAGAGACACAGTTTTGTTGTAGGAAACTATTAAAAGCATCTCGCACTGATGTTAACACTAAATTTCGAGCTTCTGTAAAACTTCGCCAATCTTGGGGATTTTGCGTTATTTTAAATTTGGCGTGCTTAATCCGTCGCTTCTCCAATAGTGTTTTGATCCGTTTCTGTATCATGGAGGATCAGTACCATCTCTTATTAATTTGTTTGGTACATATCTCTCAATTGCCGTCGATACTATTTCTTTGAATTTAGACCACAACTAGTCTACGCTTACATAGTGAGACTGGAAAGGGTGGAAGCTGTCTCTTAGAAAACAGTCAAGCGAATTGTTATCTGTTTTTTTAATAGATGTACCATCCGTTTAATTTATCAATTTGTGTCACCATTCAGCTTTTCAGTTCCTGCGAGGCATTTTCGTTCCGTTGCTACAACTACAAGAAAATCCGTTTTTTCTTTCACCAGATGCGTTTCGCTTTATGGAGGTAACGCATCAACAATGGTCTGTAATTAACGACTTTTACAATTTGATTTGTTTTTAAGATCGAAAAACAATTCGTTAACAACGTGTCAGTTTTTCCTCACGCTGATTTCTGTATGGTTTCTCGTCTACATCGGGAAGTGAATCGGCTAGTACATCTTTGTGTTTTTCTTCATTAGACACTGATACTTGTAGATTAATATTCCGTTTCTCTGTACTAATATGCATTTATTGCGTTTTACACAGCACAGTTTTTCGCACACTACTGGTTATTGTTATACTTCTAAGTAAACAGTGGTGTACGAAAAATTGTGTTGTGTAAAACGCAAGAAATGCATAGTTCTCCATAGAAACTAAAAATTAGAATACAAGTATCAGTATCTAATGAAGAAAAACACAAAATATTTTCTAGCAGAGGCATTTTCCGATGTAGACGAGGAACCGTGCAGAAATCACCGTGAGTAAAAACTGACATCTTGTTCAGGAACTGTTTTTCGATTTCAAAAACAAAACAAGTTGTAAATATCTTTAATTACAGATCACTGATGATGCTTTACCCCAATAAAGCGAAACACATCTGGTGAAAGAAAATACTCATTTGTTTTATTGTAGTTATAACAACGGAACGAAAATGCCCTCTGTAATTGTGAAGCAACTACGGACAATATGGCCACACAAATGAACCTGTAACCGCGCACGTAACGAGCAGCCCTTAGTGGCTCGCCATCACTGTTTTTTATGTTAAATATCTTTCCGACTAATGCCCTTTTGCCATATTTATTATTTTACAAATGTCATATAGGTACTGCCAGTCTTTCACGATGATTCCGAACTTATACTCTGTATCATACTTTTTATTCATAAATTTGTGACTATATTATTGACCAATCTTTGATTTAAATTCTGAGGAAGACACTCCTAGCAGTGTTGAATCCCGGTTAATTCGTTAAAAATAGTGACCGAGGGCTGTTTTCTTTCAATTGTAAATAAACAAAAAACTGTACGATACGAGGGTCGTTAGAAACGGGAGTACTTTACACTACACTGCTATTAAAACGAAAGACTGTGCCTAGTAGGCACACAAACAGGCAAGAAATTAAAATAAAACTAAAGTAGTAGCCACACAGGTAACTGGAATCAGGTCACTCCTATTTGAAGCTCGTAAATGTAATTCGCAAACGAATACCCCCTCCCGCCGCTGCTCATGCGCCCTCTTACGGACCGTCGTTCCCCAGTTTCCCAGCAACGGGCCAGAGACACACACAGGGAGAAGTGAGAAGTGAGCACCAAGCATGTCGCACACGCTCACTTTTTCTCTGTGAAAACTGTCTCAGTAATCCATCACCCTTCGAGCATAATTAATTATATCGATGTTCCTTTGTGGTTAGAAG
The DNA here is from genome assembly GCF_023897955.1 of Schistocerca gregaria. NCBI lineage: Eukaryota > Metazoa > Arthropoda > Insecta > Orthoptera > Acrididae > Schistocerca > Schistocerca gregaria. Next base: position 1,014,612,607 of record NC_064920.1, on the reverse strand, counting down.
TAAGTATTTTCTACCAGCATTATAAACTGAAATGAGTAAAGCTGAACAGGGTGGACTCATTCTTCATTTCGCTGCTCAGGATAATGGACAACAACAAACTCATTCCCACAAGTTAGCTATTTGTGTATCACATGATCACATCTGACGTACTACCTGCGGGAAACATGATCAGTAGATGACATCTCTCTCTGAATCTCTGTACTAGTACGTCGTCATTATGCCACACCAAGCTATCGCTAATTCGAGAACGCTGCCGTTGTCGTACAGTGATGTGGGGAGAAACAAATCATTTAATGGGTGATGTGTGTATCACATGTAACGGCATTATCAGTAAGGGTTCTCATTTCTGCCCAGTACTACCACTGATCGCGACTCCAATGCTCATGTTATGAGACCAACAGCAAAAAGCAAACATATCGCAGGACTTGGATTTTCTCACAAGATGGATTAAATAGTTTTGAGCACTATGGGACTCAACTGCTGTGGTCATTAGTCCCCTGGAACCTAGAACTACTTAAACCTAACTAACCTAAGGACATCACACACATCCATGCCCGAGGCAGGATTCGAACCTGCGACCGTAGCAGTCCCACGGCTCCGGACTGCGCGCCTAGAACCGCGAGACCACCCCGGCCGGCTTTCTCACAAGACAACACCCAGAACCGTGGCAATTTAACGGAAGAAACGACTTTGTTTTCAGACAGGCAGGATTTGGTTTATCCTCAGCCACAGTACTTCATTCAATATGCAACGCTACGGGCATACTTTACGAAACCCAAGGAACACAGTACGTCAAAGCAATCTCGATACTGTCGAGAAACATAATTTTTTGCTCAGCGTCATCTTTCGCTAACGCAGCGTCCACCACTATTGGTCAAAAGTAGTGTGGGACATCCACCAAGTGTTTGTCTCTGGCTCACTTCTACATCCAGCATGGAACTCAGATCTTATATACCACTCAGCTTATGCTTTGGACAGTCTGAATACTCATGCATAAACAGTTATTTTCATGGCTCTGTACTGCTTGGTTAGAGCTGTCAAACAAACTAATATACGCATGCATATTCAAATGCAGAGATATGTTGACAGGAAGAATACGGCGTTGCGGTCGGCAACACCTATGTAAGACAACAAGTGTCTGGCGCAGTTGTTAAATTGGTTACTGCTACTACAATGGCAGGTTATAAAGATTTAAGTTAATTTGAACGAGGTGTTCCAGTCGGCGCACTAGCGATGGGACACAGCATCTCCGAGATAGCGATGAAGTGGGGATTTTCCCCTACGACCATTTCACGAGTGTACCGTGAATATCAGGAATCCGTTAAAGCATGAAATCCCCGACATCCCTGTGGCAGGAAAAAGTTCCTGCAAGAACGGGACCAACAATGACTGAAGAGAATCGTTCAACGTGACAGAAGTGCAATCCTTCCGCAAATTGCAGTGCTGGGCCATCAACAAGTGTCAGCGAGCGAACCATTCAACGAAACATCATCGTTATGGACATCCGGAGCCGAAGGTCCACTCGCGTAGATGACCGCACGACACAAAGCTTTACGCCTCGCCTGGGCCCGTCAACACCGATATTGAACTTTTGATGACTGGAAACAAGTTGCCTGGTCGGAAGAGTCTAGTTTCAAATTGTACCGAGCGGATGAACTGTACGGGTATGCAGACAACCTCATGAATCCATGGACCATGCATTTCAGCATGGGACTCTTCAGGCTGGTGGATGATCTGTAATGGTGTGGGGTGTGTGCAGTTGGAGTAATATGGGACTCCTGATACGTCTAGATACAACTCTGACAGGTGACTCGTACGTAAGAATCCTGTTCGATAATCCTCATCCATTCATGTCCATTGCGCATTTCGAAGGACTGGGACAATTCCAGCAGGCCAATGCGATACCCCACACGTCCAGAATTGCTGCGGACTGGCTCCAGGAACACACCTCTGAGTTTAAGTACTTCCGCTGACCAAACTCCCCAGACATGCACATTATTGAGTACACCTGGGATGCCTTGCAACGTGTTATTCAGAAGAGATCTCCAACCTCTCGTGCCCTTACGGAATTATGGACAGCCCTGCAGGATTCATGGTGTCAGTTCCCTGCAGCACTACTTCTGACATTAGTCGTGTCCATGCCACGTCGTGTTGCGGCGCTTCTGCGTACTCGCGGGGGTCCTACACGATATTAGGCACGTGTATCAGTTGTTTAGCTCTTCAGTGTAAAACGCAAAGTAGTACACAATATCCCAACATTCTATGAGATAATTATTTAAAATACACATTATTATCTCATTTTGATGGAATAATAAGGATTTCAGTGATATTTTTATCATCTTTTGTTTAAGAAAATTGTCTTAGAAATTTACTGAAATTTCGTGTTCAAAAATCAGAGACATAATATTTTAGCTTTCATGTGGTATAAAATGTTTATCTTTTATTGTCACTTTTACAGGACTTGCAGATCAGCTTTGTATGCATTTTGCGTAGATGTCTACAACAAATAATGCATAATGCGAAATGCGTACGGCCATTTGTACTTGTACATACTGCGCAGGTACAGACTGGTCCGAGCCTCATTTTATTCCTGTCATATAAGCTATGACATCGCAGTAATTACGGAGGCAGCTTGAACTAACGACTATAAACAGCAGGTGTGCAGTAGAGCAATCGGCTGTGCGTAGGCAGTGTTACTTAGTGGACGTGCGACCATATTGTGCCAACGCTGGTGTATCACAAATCGCAGCGGAGCAACGAACTGAACAGCTCTAAATCAAGTGTACAAGACCTTCTTTAAAATGTTTTGAAGAAGAGAACGTGTGTACAAAGTTTGCCTCACACACCTTGGCAGACGAACAAACACAACGACGCTTGGACGCCTGTCGTCATTTGTTCAAATCAGAAAAGCGGACAGCTCTTTTCTGCAGAAAATAATCACGGGTGACCAGACTTGGAATGGTGACAACTGCAACAGATCATGGGTTGGCTGGAACATATGACACCATTGTCACATCTTATGTGAAATCTAACAGACTTAAAGCTACAGTTCTTTGTTTATAGGACAAAAATGGTATGAGGATATTCTGTGCGTTCTCTCGCAATGTTTCTGCTAATGTCAACGTTTTTCCAACAGAACTCTTGCAAGAGGCACACTACTGTACCAGTTGTCAGTAGTCGCATTTCTACCAGTACTTACTAGAGGGAAAGCAAGACATTGCTGTATTTCTGAAGTCTTGTTTTGTTTGTTGACCACCTGGCAGTGTGCCCACATAAATTTCAAAGTTCGTAAGATTAAATGCTATGGAGTTCACAAAAGAAAAACTTTTAGGCCGTATGTCTTTAGCTTTTCGGTAAATATTGCATGTTGTCAGAAGAAACATCGTCCTCGAAAAATTAATAGGACGTACATTATAAACAGGATTATACAACTTCAGATACTTACCTTGCAGTTATGTTGTAACTTCACGCACAGTGCGTAGCTTTTTTTTGTGTTTGGTCGTTGCGGATCTCACATGACATCCGTTGAAGTTCATTTGCTGATCCTTCCACTCAGTTTTTTTTTATTACAAGGGCCAACCAGCTCTCTGACCGAACACGCTCAGCTACCGTGCCGAGTACTTTTTTTTCGCTTCTGTTCGTTGCATCTCCTCGGGGCGGACGTCGTAAGACATCCGTTTAAGTTCGTAGTTGATCGATTAACTCAGTTTTTTTTTATTATAGAGGGCAGCTAACCCTCTTTTTTCATTTTGTTCGTTATTCATCGTTGTGTTTGGTCGTTGCGGATGTCGCAAGACATCCTGTTCAAGTTCGGTGGTTGAGCCTTCCACTCAGTTTTTTATTACAGATGCCAACCGAACACGTTGAGCTACCGTGCCAGCTCCCTCCGACCGGACACGCTGAGCTACCCTGCCGGCGATTGTCAGTCGCTTTTCTCCCATTTCTAGTATTTCAACAACGAAGAAAGTGCAGCGAAGTAAAAACAACAATTTTCCATGGTAAATGCAAATACCTCAAGTCTACGTATATCTCACCTGCCCTTGAAATGGAAATGGGAAGCCTTGTTAACTTGCGACGTATATCAGGAAACCCAGAAAGGCATTCATCTGACTGAATGTATCTTGTGCTACATTAGATCTGTCGGACTCTCCATGAATATTCATTACATGCATGTTAGTGCACACAACTATGTCATACATAAACTTAAGAACAAAATGAAGAGAAAGGATTCCCAATGGTGTCTTTGGTGCAGTAGCCAGCGGTAAACCGCCTAGTTTATGAAGTTGTGTGATGGATTTTGAGTGATCGCCTATGACTAACTGGTTTCATCTGCCTATTAGTCTGTTTATCTTTACTCATATAGCAAATCAATTCGAGGACTCTTCACTTAAAGAGGCAACCACATTTCAATCCGTATCATGCACACTTGTTTCAACGTTATCCATTTTCTGAACTTTCCTGAGGCTGACACTGTTATCAGTTGAAGGCTGCTCTGACATACTGTGAGAAACTTGGAGATTTTCTGAAAGAAGGTGGGAATCTTCTGTGTGTATAATGAACACATTCTAAAATATGTATCTGGTCAGAAAGGTGATACTGTCATATTTACTTAAAAGATTTTTTCACTTTATTTGCTTTCGGGAGGTGCCCACTCATCCAGCACAGCAGTTGAATGTCAGTGAAACGTCCCCTTTTGAAAATTATTTACGGCTGTGCTGGTAAACCTCTTACATTATTTGATTTTCAAACAGCTGAGCAGAACTAAACACTCAGGCATTTCTCTCTTTACTTATTCTGATCATCACTAAACTGACACACAATATTTTTAGCGCATCGCAATATGACTTTCAACAATCGCTACAAAAGAATGGCCCTGACTAACAACCCTCACAAAAATCTTCGTTACTCGAACTACTGCAATACAGCGACCGCCAATACTGCCAACTAAATAAAAGATTCTAACTACTGAAGTCACTATCTACTGATAGGCATAGTTAGCAAATGAAAGAGTTTGATGGAGAACAAACAATGCATATACCTTAATAATGTTCAAAAGTCATCAGTTCATGGCATCCAGTCTTACAAATTTCCTCTTTCTGGCGGACACACGTCCAGATCGTTCGCTCTCAAAATTCTGTCATCTCTCTCCCCACATCCACCACTGGTGGCGGCTCACCTCCAACTGCGCAACGCTACGTGCTGTTCGCATCCAACTGCCCAACACTACAATAGCAAATATTCCAACAATGCATATCAGCCACAGACTGCACACAGCATAGTCAGTGATTTTCACACAGAGCGCTACATGGCGTTACCAACATAAAAACATAAACGCCTACTTAAATCAGTTATGACGATACGAACGTAAAGACAACACAACACCCACTCCCCGAGCGGAAAAATGTCCGACGCGGCAGGAAAACGAACCCGGGCGCCTTCTCTTGGCAATCCGCCTCGCTGAGCGCGCAGCTACCGAGGAAAGTCAATGATAGTGATCACACGTAAAGTCTCGCTTCGTATTAATCTCTGAAGTGTTGAATAACACCTGTGGTTGCGTCGGGTCACTTTAATGAAATACGGAACTACACAAGCAGTATTTTGTTTTGTAAATAAAACCGCCGTTTCTTGCTGCAACTAAGTTTATTTTTTCCAGACGCGTTACGCCTTTCTCTCTCTCTCTCTAAGGTATCGCTAATGCGATATTTTTTTGGCATCTGCTTTCCACCTCATCTGGTCTGGAGGTCGCACTACGACTTCATTTCCGAAAAATAAGCACAATTTTGTATTCCGAACTTTTTCTTTCACACTGTTTACCATGTTTCTCCTTCTTCTTTGTGGTGCACTGTTATTATTTGGCTGTTATTTGTACCTCTTTGTTCGAACACTGTTAAAGATGTAAATATTGTGAGAAGAAAAGGAAACATGGAGAACAGTGTGAAAGAAAAAGTTTGGAATACAAAATTGTGCTTATGTTTCGGAAGTGAACCGGTTGTGCGACTTCCGGGCCAGATGAGAGGAAACGCAGATGCCAACAAAATGTCCCACTGAAGACGCCTTGGAGTAAGTAAAAGGCGAATCGCATCTGGGAATAATAAATTAAGTTGCAGCAAGTAAAGGCCGTTTTATTTACAAAACAAATATTTCTGTGCTTGCTGCGGGGGATGGCCACGCTAACAAACAAATAGTATCGTCGGGTCTAAACACACTGTTCAAGGAAACGATGTGGGCGACTATGTTTTTACATAGAATCAAGGGACAGCCACACACAGAGGAATTTACAGAAGACTGGCTACCTTTGTTTCTGAGCATGTCAGTGATCAGCAACAGAAGAAAAATTCTCAGGTCACATTCATCCGCCTTGAGCAGATAAGGGCTAATAGAAAAAGGCAATAGAATGAGCTTGGAAACTGACCTGAAAATCTGTCTCTGCAGGATAAAAATAGTGTCTAATTGACATACCGGTACTGGAAAAGAAAAAAAGAAGAAATTAAGAATGAAACCATAGAAACTGGTTAATAACTTATTGTAGTCAGAATGAGATTTTCACTCTGCAGCGAAGTGTGCGCTGATATGAAACTCCCTGGCAGATTAAAACTGTGTGCCCGACCGAGACTCGAACTCGGGACCTTTGCCTTTGCCGGGCAAGTGCTGTACCATCTGAGCTACCGAAGCACGACTCGCGTCCGGTACTCACAGCGTTTCGCAGGAGAGCTTGTGTACAGTTTGGAAGGTAAGAGACGACATACTGGCAGAAGTAAAGCTGTGAGTACCGGGCGTGAGTCGTGCTTCGGTAGCTCATATGGTAGAGCACTTACCCGTGAAAGGCAAAGGTCCCGAGTTCGAGTCTCGGTCGGGCACACAGTTTTAATCTGCCAGGAAGTTTCATATCAGCGCACACTCCTCTGCAGAGTGAAAATCTCTTTCTGGAAACATCCCCTAGGCTGCGGCTAAGCCATGTCTCCGCAATATCCTTTCTTTCAGGAGTGCTAGTTCTGCAGTTTCGCAGGAGAGCTTGTGTAAAGTTTGGAAGGTAAGAGACGAGGTACTGGCAGAAGTAAAGCTGTGAGTAGCGGCCGTGAGTCGTGCTTCGGTGGATCAGATGGTAGAGCACTTGCCCGGCAAAGGCAAAGGTCCCGAGTTCGAGTCCCGGTCGGGCACACAGTTTTAAGCTGCCAGGAAGTTTCAACTTATTGTATTGATGACAACAACGCAAAAAAGTGGAATAAAAGTGGCGTGTAGTTTTCAGAACTAGGCTTCTGGTGTGTTTGAAACGGAAACTCTACCATCAGTTTGGTTTTATGGAAGTGGGATAGCTGAATGAGTGGGATGATAATTATGTGGAGATGTGCCATGTGCCTGGTGAATGGATGGTAAGTGAATCGAAGAAGTTCTGTGCTGGAATCGAATAAATAAGGGAAGTCGGAGACGTAGATCTAATGGAAGTCAGATAGATGACGTTAAAAGTCATACGGGAGAACTTTAGAAACAAAATGGATGTCTAGCAGAAGACCGTGAAAGGCTGTCGTTACGCACCGAGCAATTTTCATGCATCGCGGGACCGCACGGCGCTCGGTGTAAGTGACTTGTTGATCACAGACAGTCAGTCATGAGTCGGCTCCTTCCGTGAGAGCGACGCATCTTTGCCCAAACAATGAATTGCTTGCTTATCTTAGCGCTAGGCCAAAGGTTTGAGCGGAGCAGAACAATGATCACGCTTCGTTCAAGCTTTGAAACACAAGGGCACTCTCGTCACGATGCCATGAGCGGCAAGCACAGGTTGACATTCTTTAGACATTTGTCTTGTGTTTGATATGGAGGCATTCGACCAGTAACCCGCGGTATGATGATGAAGGTGCACGAAGCAACGAGCTCTTCAACTGCGTTCGTGTGATTGGGTTGAAAAATGGTTGAAATGGTTCTGGACACTATGGGACTTAACCTCTGAGGTCATCAGTCCCCTAGAACATAGAACTACTTAAACCTAACTAACCTAAGAACATCACACATACATCCATGCCCGAGGCAGGACTCGAACCTGCGACCGTAGCGGTCGCGCGGTTCCAGACTGTAGCGCCTAGAAACGCTCGGCCACGTGTGGTTGGGATCCACAATAACAATGAACTTAAAATGGAGTCTTTTTTGCGTTGTGTTTTACATGTGGACTACACGTGCAAAATACAGTGTCTTTGTTCTCATTTTCAATTGCTTCAGAACACTTGATGGCCGGAATCCATCGGTGAGTTAGGGATCTGTAAACACCTGTGCCTTACAAACAGCTTCTCTCACTCGTGATTATGAGTCTCAAATATGCGTAAAGGCCCTTTTTGTGTGACTTTGTGAGACATTGCACGGTAGGGAAGTTAGATATTCCGATTCGATGTCTGTTCACAGCCACCATCACTGAACATCTGGTTGTAAATTACATTGAGTTTCTTATTTATTTCGAATTCGCTTATCCATTGTCTGACACCTTTTCCTGGAACTATTAAATCCACCAGGAGTATTTTGCCTCCATCTATGAATCTCTGAACTTGTTTTCGGGGGTAAACGTATTTCTTACACTTACTTTGCATTTTCTCAGGGGTTACTGTACACATAAGTGCCCCAGTATCATTTATTCCTTTTTTGTAAAGAAATTTTCAGTAGTCAAAATAAATTGACGATGAAGCTATTATCCAAGATAGGCTTTGGCTGAGACGACGACGTAATTTCAAATCATCCCTTCATAACACAAGGTCAAGGTTTTCGGGTTATTAGGCGATGTAGGTAACAGACGACAAAAGCATTTGTTCTTGTACAAATCAGACATACAAGCTGCTATTTATACTTCGAAGCTGTGTTATATGTGGGGTACAGTTCATGCGCAAATTCGCCGGCCGTTGTGGCCGAGCGGTTATAGGCGCTTCAGTCCGGAACCGCGCGGCTGCTACGGTCGCAGGTTCGAATCCTGCCTCCGGCATGGATCTGCATGATGGCCTTAGGTTAGTTAGGTTTAAGTAGTTCTAAGACTAGGGGACGGATGACCTCAGATGTTAAGTCCCATAGTACTAAGAGCCATTTGAATTTGATGCGCAAGTTCAACATTCAGTTATTTTATTTCCGACTTGGTTTCCCCAATCTTCATTGTGCTTTGTGCGCTTTGCAATCTTCTGTTACTAATCAAAAATCAGATCGCTTTACCATTGGGTCATGTTCTCCTTCTGGGGGTATATTCCAGGGTACAAACAGCGTTCATAGCCTTCAATGAATAATCATGCATAGTTTCAAAAGAAGTGACAGCTTTCAACCGTAAGTTCAGATGGGCGCTTGATCTACCAGGTGATGCGATGACTTTCAGTGAAAAAAATTAATGCATTTGATGTAGCACGTACTGTCAAAAATGTGGATAAATAACTCACATAATGAAACATATACTCTCTCTGTCGACCAAGAACATGCCTTTTCGCAGTACAGTGAACGTTTAGAATAACCACGAAATGTTCGATGCGGAAGAGTTGGTGCCCTGCCCCACGCATTTACAATTCATACCAGCGAAACGTTCCCTCGATAGCTTATAACTGGAATCACCCCCGGCTGTTTCGGCAGCGATACCGAATATAAATATCGTATTTACATCTGAATGCGCCGAGAGTCCGCTTGCGAGGCGTGTGCCGGTATTTAGAATAAGGAACAGGAGGGCCACAGACACAGAAGTAACAAGACACTTCTACATATCGATGCTGTAGGCGCGCCCTGGAGATCAGGGCGAAGCCATCTGGAAAGCGCTTCGGTGGTATTCAGGCGCTGAGTGCAGCCGCATTCCCGGCCACATTATGCTAATGTACATCGAAAATCGATAGCAGCCACTGCGTATCTCATACCAACTTGCCAAATATGTTTACTCTGGCCACAGAGCGCAGGGAGAAAGCTATTTTTCAAGGAAATGAAGCATATAACGTGTATCGGTTCCGTCATTATCAAATAGTTTCGTCTTGAACAACATGCCTCCTGATGTGTAAAAAAATATGAATCTACAGCCTCGGATCTTTACAACCATAGAAAGAAACTTCCAGCACGTCGTTTCTACTACACTGAGCTTCAATTACTCGAAAAATTTACAGCGACTGAACAGAAAAAAAATTAAGGAAGACAATTCCAACATACAGGATACGTAATTGTCAACATCTATTAAATTCTCCAACAGTTGTGTAACTAAGATGTTCTTTTATTTTATTCGGACGACAACCAGTTTCGGCATTCCACTATGCCATATGCATCTCTCAAAATACACTATAATGCAATACAGTGCCATATATCCTTGCATTTCGTGATGGTTCAAATGGCTCTGAGCACTATGGGACTTAACAGCAAAGGACATCAGTCCCCTAGACTTTGAACTACTTAAACCTAACTAACCTCTGGACATCACACACATCCATGCCCAAGGCAAGATTCGAACCTGCGAGCAGCAGCGCGCTTCCGGACTGAAGCGCCTAGAACCGCTTGGCCACAACGGCCAGCGCATTGCTTGAATTCAAACCGTTTCACAAGTGCTTCATTGGAAGAGTTACTACCAGTAGTCGTCGAATGAAGCACTTGTTATACTGTTTGAATTGACGAAATTCCTGGATATAAGGCACTGTATGGCTTCATCATTTATTTTTAGAGATGCATATGGGGTCTACAGATGGTGTAGTGGATTGCCATAACTAATTGTCGTCAAAATAAAATAAAATAACATCTTAGTTACACGGCTGTTGGAGAATTTCATTGATACTGATAATTATTTAACCAGCTGATGTCCCCTGCCCATGATGGATCAGCAGATATCAGAGGATACATTGTATGAAGCCCATTTGTTTTTAAACGCTGGAGAAAGAAATGTGTGGTTGCATTCGAGTGCATCCTTATTCACGTGCTACGTGGCCCAGTCATATAGCTGTTAAATACACTCCTGGAAATTGAAATAAGAACACCGTGAATTGATTGTCCCAGGAAGGGGAAACTTTATTGACACATTCCTGGGGTCAGATACATCACATGATCACACTGACAGAACCACAGGCACATAGACACAGGCAACAGAGCATGCACAATGTCGGCACTAGTACAGTGTATGCAGGCTGCTATTCTCCCATGGAGACGATCGTAGAGATGCTGGATGTAGTCCTGTGGAATGGCTTGCCATGCCATTTCCACCTGGCGCCTCAGTTGGACCAGCGTTCGTGCTGGACGTGCAGACCGCGTGAGACGACGCTTCATCCAGTTCCAAACATGCTCAATGGGGGACAGATCCGGAGATCTTGCTGGCCAGGGTAGTTGACTTACACCTTCTAGAGCACGTTCGGTGGCACGGGATACATGCGGACGTACATTGTCGTGTTGGAACAGCAAGTTCCCTTGCCGGTCTAGGAATGGTAGAACGATGGGTTCGATGACGGTTTGGATGTACCGTGCACTATTCAGTGTCCCCTCGACGATCACCAGAGGTGTACGGCCAGTGTAGGAGATCGCTCCCCACACCATGATGCCGGGTGTTGGCCCTGTGTGCCTCGGTCGTATGCAGTCCTGATTGTGGCGCTCACCTGCACGGCGCCAAACACGCATACGAACATCATTGGCACCAAGGCAGAAGCGACTCTCATCGCTGAAGACGACACGTCTCCATTCGTCCCTCCATTCACGCCAGTCGCGACACCACTGGAGGCGGGCTGCACGATGTTGGGGCGTGAGCGGAAGACGGCCTAACGTAGCCCAGCTTCATGGAGACGGTTGTGAATGGTCCTCGCCGCTACCCCAGGAGCAACAGTGTCCCTAATTTGCTGGGAAGTGGCGGTGCGGTCCCCTACGGCACTGCGTAGGATCCTACGGTCTTGGCGTGCATCCGTGCGTCGCTGCGGTCCGGTCCCAGGTCGACGGGCACGTGCACCTTCCGCCGACCACTGGCGACAACATCGATGTACTGTGGAGACCTCACGCCCCACGTGTTGAGCAATTCGGCGGTACGTCCACCCGGCCTCCCGCATGCCCACTATACGCCCTCGCTCAACGTCCGTCAAGTGCACATACGGTTCACGTCCACGCTGTCGCGGCATGCTACCAGTGTTAAAGACTGCGATGGAGCTCCGTATGCCACGGCAAATTGGCTGACACTGACGGCGGCGGTGCACAAATGCTGCGCAGCTAGCGCCATTCGGCGGCCAACACCGCCGTTCCTGGTGTGTCCGCTGTGCCGTGCGTGTGATTATTGCTTGTACAGCCCTCTCGCAGTGTCCGGAGCAAGTATGGTGGGTCTGACACAATGTGTTCTTTTTTCCATCTCCAGGAGTGTATCTATTGTAGCTCTACGAAACAATGTACTTCGACATCCTTAGGGCAGGTGGAAACAAGAGGAAACAGCTATGTACAGGTTTTCGACAATGTAACTGTTATTAAAAAAGAATTGTGCAGTTTGACACTATCTCTTCCCAGATATCAGCTTGTGGGAATTGTTGACAATGTCAGCCATAGCAGCTTACAGAATATGTTCATAACGTCCCTCTCTCATTTCCATAACTTTTAAAAACAAGTGTCCTCGTGGAATCCCGTGGCAAGTGTCTCTGTATTACTTTAGGTGCACCGGAAATACCAAAAGACTCAGGTCAGGCGATCGTGCTGCTCAGGTTACCTATTTTATTAAAGACCATACAGGATATGAACAAAATTTGCTGTTGCCCCATCATGTAGAAGCAGCACGATTCGTATCCTGTAGAAGATATAAAGGAGTTCATCAGCATACTGACTTCATAAAACAAAATGTTATTTTCAAAAATAACTCAAGATGAAGACGAAGTATTGCTGCAAATGTTTTCATATGTTTCCAGTGAAAGAAGTGCGCCATCACAGCTTGTCCAACAAGTTCTGATACACACTGCACAGAGAAACAAAACTTCAAACTCAGTTTTAGGGAGAGCTTCGGCAAAAGCGTAGCGGTTCTGCTACGGAGACCGTAACAGCAGTTCTATTCAATTATTTCTTGGGTAAACTTCAGCATTTGGTATCCTTTACCCGAACAAGCTAAGGGAAGAAACTGCTATAAATTAGAGGTGTGTTATCACGTCTGTAGCTGCCTGATGCAGTACGAGAGAGTACGAAGATCTGAGGGACTCTGCGGGTCAAGAGTTGGAGATACTTCATGTTCTTTAGAAACGCTGTGAGGCAAGTTTAGGGAACTAATGTTTCCAATAGATTGCAAAACAGTGGCACCACTCCATCTAACATTTAGTATGAAGACTAGTTTTCAGGAAAGCTACCTGAAGAATTTCCGCGCTTGGGAAAGGGAAGGAAAGGAAGAGAAAAGATCTTAACGCCACGTACTTCTACTAGTTTGAGATGCGTTTGGAAATAGCTGAGACTGGCAGTTTGCCACGACATTTCGGAAAGACTTGAGCACCACAGAAAACTGTCAATACTGACAGGCCGTGAAGTTTATCAAACGTAATGACATATGTGCTAGGTCGTTATTTACGTATGTAGGGATACAGGAGTAGAAACAATTCCGAGAAACGTCGAAGATGAACATGTATTTTCACAATTGATATACGTGTGAAAAAATCTTTTAATATATGATCTGCGACGTAAAATATTGTTTAGCAGATGGAACTCTTACGTACAACGACATAAAGGATTAACACACGGGCACACCTGAACAAAGATGCAAAGGTCAGCTCATCCATTACCCATGACAGTACGAAAAGCAGTAGATGCTATGGATGTGTTTGTGACTCATTTTTTCAATACTAATAGTATTCGGTTGTTTGTTGTCTCGTGCTTTGAGATAAGAAACATATGGTAGACTACTCATTATTTGTATTGCGTGCAGATATATCTTTGTCATGCAGTAACCTTCGGAAGGCCATGACTGATTGCGTAAGTGGGAGATGTCATGTTGTACTATCACGAACACTGTTCTAAGCAGTGATGACCGTTAAACTACTTGTAAGAAGTTATCATACGTCATCGATAGGTGTCAACATTTCAACTTATGAATTACTAGAAGATAAAATATCATGAAATTAATTACTCGTTGACAATAAGAAAAGAAAAATACCAAAAAATCATTAATAACTTGCTTTTGGTTTGTTTGTACACGCAGCTCAGATCCACCATCAGGAAAGAAACTCACGCTCAGAATGGTGCACAGTGATAAATAAATCCGCCGTTATAGACCTGCAGGAACTTGGAAAGGCTGGTGAGCAGTTCTGATCGAAACATCTTTCGTTCAGTCGTTACGTCACCTCACTTCGAGCAAACAGAGAAATGAAAATTAGTGCAAGAATCGGTCACAGACGAATTAATCGAACTGTTATAGACGGAAAAACAAACAAATGAAAAGGGTAAATTTATTTATCCTTCGTGGATGACACCTATATTATTATCATGCTTTATCTTCAACAACTAAACTGATATAAAAAGTGCAAGTATTTATACCGTTTCTCCCGACAATATAAAAAATCGTGATTCTTTCGACAGACCAAGTCTGTTCACTACACTACAAGAATGTGAAGTGGATAATAAACCATTTAATTTGATATCTCACGAACAATAAACCAAAAGTTATATTCCAAGGATAAATTTCTGAACTACCTGAAATTAGAACAGTCTGACAAAGGGGTGATTCCCACCCCTCCGCCGTCCCCTTCCCTTTATGGTCTTTAACTGCGACTTGAAAAATTCATTAGGTAATGGGGAAGCTCACTACAAAAACCTACAACAAATCAATAAGTAAGACTAGGAACCAAATACAAAGAAATTAAAATCTGCCGACTGGCTTTTACAGTCTTATAGCTTTGTAGTGTTTGCAATAGAAACAGAATCACCTATCACCCAAACAGAACCCGCTCGGAAGGATGTCAGAGAAAGCTGGTCTACAGACTCATCGTCGAAAAAATATTTGACAGATATCGTAGATTCCCCTAAATCATTATGAATAGAGTTTGTTAAAGCTAATAAAGTTCAAAAATTTCAACACCTCGGAGAAATCTGTCACACCAATGGACAGACCAAATAAACAAACAATGCCAGATCCCAAAAGATTGAAAAGGCATATTAAGTCTCCAACGACGTCGGAAATTTAAAAAAAAATCTCGATTAATGCGAGAAGTAGACATTTACGAAACAGTTCTGTAACCATAAGCCCTCTATACAGCATTTTAAATTGCCTCACGTAAACAATCAGAAGCAGAAAAAATCGAGAAAAAAAGAGATTCCTTCTAAATAGTCTGGAATCCGCCTTAGGCGAAAATTGTAAGTAAAAAGACAGAAGCAGCAACTGACTGAATCAAATAATTCCCTGATTCTCAACATAATCCGCAAAAGGATGCTCAGTTTCTTTCAAATGTGAAAAGAATGGAGGACAGTAGATTAACTAAAAGAGTCTTCCATTATGTCAGTAACAAACAAGAAAAATCAGTGGATCAAAAGTATTCAAAAGTACTTAAAAGAGCATTTCATTCATTTATCGCTTGGAAAAAGCACTTGGGCATATACCGTACATAGGACATTAAAATGCTCCAACTGAGGAGCTAACAAAACAAGTACATCAAGTTTTATGTACATCTGTTATAAAATAGGTGTAAATATACAGTAAAATAAACAGCACAATGTGTGATGCAATAACTATAAAATGTGTTGGAAGTCTCTTCGGGTTTGCTGCCGCATGCTAAAATCAACTCTATTCAACATTTCGGCGATCCAACCGTTCGCCATCTTCCCGTAGTTCTCAGCGCAACTCATCAGCAGAATCAGTTCTCAGCGGGATTCGTCAGCAGAAGCAACGTTGTCCTGAACATGGCGAGCAGTTGGATCGCCGAAAAATTGAATCGAGTTGATTTTAGGAACCGGCAACAAACCCAAAGAGATTTTCAAGACTTATTGCGTCGGGGAAAGCCGACAAAGTCACACAATATAAAATAGAAAAAAATATGCTGTGAGAGGAGCCAATAAAACGAACAATAAATTCTGCATTATGATGAGCAGTTGAATTAACATTAAGTCAGCCAAAAAACATAAAACTGAACAATAAGGCAAGTAATAAAGAGTGCAGTGAAATGAACACTAAATTTGCACCAATAAAGTTGACTGCCTTAAGGACTACGGGCAGCAAGCAAAATCATTATTCAGGGTGAAACGTATTTAAACCGACAAACTTTGGGAGGTTGTAGGGGACATCAAAACAAATATTTTTCCATAATGTCATTTTTTCCTATGAGGAGTATTTAAACCGATAGAGGAAGATTTCTCTGGCGGCAAATTAATTAAACCAACAAACACTTTTCCATTTTTTTGTGACCAAGAGGCAACACATTAACATAGCCCAACTTCAATGACAGTAGATTTTCAAAAATTCATCCATTGACACGTGAACAGAGGTTACACCTTCGGATCATGTTCTGTCTGACACGGGCAAAAACCCCAGGAGTATCCTGAATTGTTCCTGCTGCTGCTACTATCTGGGCAACCAGATCCTCTCCTGATGCAACAGGAGTTGCGTAAACAAAGTTGTGCATCTCTCCCACACGAAAAAGTCCAGAGGGGACATATCTAGGGATCGAGCATGCCGTGGTACGGGACCACCTCTGCCAATCCATGTTTCTGGGAACCGTCGGTCCAGGAATAGACGCACACTACGAATGAAATGTGCCGGCGCCCCGTCATGTTGGATCCACATGCGTCGTCTTGTAGGGAGCGGGACGTCACCAGCAATTCTAGCAATGCTCTGGCGAGAAAATTGTAATAGTGCCTGCCATTTAATGGCCTAGGTAGCACATGCGACCCACTAAGCAGTCCCCAACAACACCGACCCACACATTAACGAAGAACCGCACTTGATGACAGCTAGTAACTGTGGCATGTGCGTTATCCTCACTCGAAACATGCGAATTGTGCATGTTGAAGACTCCATCATGACCGAAGGTTGCTTCATTGGTAAACAACACAGAGGATGGAAATGTAGGATGCATTTCACATTGTTCCAGGTACCATTGCGAAAACTGTGTTCTGGGTGGATAATCAACTGGTTCCAGGTGTGGACACTCTATAAGTGAAATGGAAGTAACAATTGCTCTCGAAGGACTTTTCTTACATTGGTCTGAATTCCCCCCCCCCCCCCCCCCCATGTTACGTGCAATTGCACGATTGCTGATTGAAGAATCCCTCTCCACATGTTGCAAGACAGCTTCCTCAAATTGCATCGTTCTTACCGTGCGACGGCGACCCTGTCCAGGCGATCTGCTAAATGACCCGGTGTCACACAGACGTTGGTGCACAGCAGCAAAGGTCGTATGATGCGAGATACGGCGATTAGGATATTTTGTTGCTAATCCCTCAGTGAACAGAGACAATGCACTACTACAATGTTGGACAGCAGTTTCCTATACAAGTGAAGACCGTAATATGCCGTGTAACAACTGAAAATCGTAATACGGCCTCTAACAACTGAAGAGCGTAATACTGCCTCCACCAGTTTAAATAATCCTCATAGGAAAAAATGATATTATAGAAAAATATTTGTTTTGATGTCCCATACAACCTCCCAGAGTTTGTCGGTTTAAATACTTTTCACCCTGTATATTGATATCTAAACCAACCAGCGACGAAGTTGCTGAATCCTTTAGTTAGTTCAGATCTGTTTTTGTTCCTGAGCACGCTCTGATGTTGCTGTCACTCACATTACGGTCAGTTGTCTGACAAAGAGCACCACAAACACACTGAGGGCTTGAGGATTTTCCCTGTTTGTACAGAAAGTCCTGGCAGACTCCATGTGATGCTCAAAATATGTTAAGAGCATTACACTGTCGGAGGGGGGAGTGATCCCAAGCGGTCTTTGTGTGAGTTCGGAATTGGGCCAATGAATCGTCAAGTTGTTGGCGCTCCAGTCTGTCCACCACTGTGCCATAATGTTGAATTGTGTGTCTAGCAGTTGCTCCAATAAGACTAACGGGGTTTCCTGGACCTCAGTTTCCTCAGTGACAAATGAGGAATGCCCTTATGCACTGGCAATTGTGGCTCACTTTGTATCCTCTTCAATTGACGGACCGAGAAGCCCTTTCTGCATAGCGGAGGTGCAGCAATGTGGCTTAGCACGGGTAACCACTGGAGAGGTGTACTTTTTATGCATACACTAATGGTACGGATCGTGTGCAGTCTGACATCTAGTTTCCCTACATGGCTGCTACTCAGCCACACAGAGCAGCCTAGGGCAGAACCTGTCAGTGTGGAAACATACACTGATAAGCCCAAACATTATGATCACTGCCCTCCGTGACATTGGATACAGTCTTGTGGCGTGGCGGGCACCCTATGAGACTGACAAAAGTTGTAAGCGGATTAGACACGGACGAGGCATCACCCTAGCGAAGATATGGGCTGAAAATGGGGAAATTCATTGAGATAAGCGACTTTAACAAAGTACAGATTATAATTATTAGGCAGAGCCTGTGAAGGAGCATCTCTAAAATGGCGAAGCTGGTCGAATGTTCATGTGCTACTGGAGACAGTATCTACAGAAAGAGCTAGAAGAACAATGAAACTACCACTAGGTGCTAAATGGTTGGACGTCCACGACTCTTCACAGTACGGGTGGTTCGGAGGCTTGTCTGCTCTGTTAAGTAGGATAGGTAGTGAGTGACCTGTGCCATCTCTGCTGGAAGAGCACAATGCTAGTGCACGCACAAGTGTTTCGGTGCACACCGTTCATCGCACATTGCTGAATGTGGAGCCCTGCAGCAGACCACCTCTACGTGTTCACATATTGATCCAACGACATCGTCAATTACGACTGCAGTCGGCACGGGACCATCGGGATTCGAACGTCAATCAATAGAAACGTGTCGGTTCTTCGGCTGAATTACATTTTTGCTATACAAGGTCGAATGGTCGCCTACAAAAACGCCTGCGGTGTGGCGGGGTTTGAAATTCCTTCTGCTGTGCAGGCTGCACATTAGAAATTAACCTACCTCAGAACGGTGTCTGCTCGATGTCCCTTTACCCGGCAACGTAGATACTTAAAAGATGATGTAACAGCAACGTTGATAAAAAACACCATTTAATAGCTACCTTTACTCAGGCCGCGCAAATCTAGTAATGAAATAAAGTTCTGTGGAAAAACTGCCAATAAAAAATTTATCGGGCGGTAAGATAATGGATTGGCTTCTGGAAAATAATGTCCGAAATTTCCACCCAAAAATGTTTATTTGTTCTTATAACCTAAGAAACGGTACTATTCAGTCCACATTTAAAATATTGCTTATTTTCGTCAAATTCACAATCCATACATTAATTTCACACGCACAGCAGCCAGAAATATGTCCAAATCCGACCCGAGCTAAACAACGTTTCCACAGTCATTAATTCCACCACTAAGATGAGTTGTTACATTCAGTCCTTCTGGTGGATTTCAAAAAAGAAAATGCTGGCCAATAAATGCTCCGTGGTTGAATACGGAAACATGCCATGCAGATACTATGAAGCCCAAATTTTCACACGCGAATATCATTCCAACAATACAGTTCTAAAACTTCCAAACAACAAAAAACTGTCTGTAACTACACCAGCGTTAGCCACGACACATATCTAACGCGAGGAACTCAATATTCCTTCATTTTACACATTATTTTGACCGTCCGCGTTCAAAGCTAGCGAGAGACTCCCTTCTTGTGGCCTCACTCCCTGTATAACTACCAGGTAACGAGTGGGAACCATCTCAACTGTGATTGGCTAACCACACTTGCTGCCAATCAGAACGCTCGCTCATGATCATACTCGCGCCAAAACTGGTCTGCACCAATCCTTACACACAGAAGCATCTACGTCATTCTGATACACAAATATTAAAGCAATGTTTAATAAACGAAAAGGCAGTAAATCTCGAAATATCCTTTAGATACAGATAATACTCCAGCTGACTACCTGGCTACTCTGTTACAATAGCAATCACACCTAGACATACGTCATCAGCAAAGTGGGTAAATTCCCCATGAACATTTTCCCACGACAGGCTTGCGTAATTCTTGTAGGTTACTTAATTTTTGACGAAAGTCCCACGTACACACTCTCATTCACTCACGTATACTCCCACAACAATCTTAGACACCAATAATAATTTTGTTTGATTTTTTATATTACAAAAAGAAAAATAATTAAAGTTTCAATATGAAAATCTCAATTAATTAATTCTGCGCCCTGTGAGTTCTGTTTATGTTTTTAGATAACACCAAAGGATAAACTGTTATATTTCCTAACTGAATTTAGTTTCCTAAGTATCGGTTTTTGACATTTTTAGAATTTTTTTTCTTTCTGAAACTATGATGGTTATAAAGCTGAAATTTGGATACAATCTTCTCTTGAATGTCAAAAGGTAGTGTACCGATTTAGAAAATGATTGAATAATATTTAATATAATTTATTTGTGTTCTTATAGGTGGTGAATGTACGCGTCCAGTAAGAGATAGCTTAACCACGGCAAGTAATGACAGATGCCCGTGTGTCTCCTGGTTAGGCCGGCAGATGTCGGCCCCCGAAGTTACATGCAGCTAGCTACCCGAAAAAAAAAGTTCGCTCGGAACAAACTTGCAACGCTACACGCCGTTATCGAGGTAAACGGCGCCCCGAAACGTGCAGCGCGCCACGGACGCAGCCTGGTGGGAGCAGTATTATGCTATGGGAGATATTCTCCTGTGCAGATCACCTGCGTCCATCACGCTTGATGTATTCCCCGACTACAATGTCTTCTTTCAGCAGTATAACTATCCGTCTCTCGGTGCCAGAACCGTGCTACAGTGGTTTGAGGAGCATTATAGTGAACTCACATTGATGTCTCGCTGACCAAATTCGCCTGATGTAAATCTTATGGAACCCATCTGGTTCGCTGTCTGATGCCATCACCGCGTGAGCAAATCCGCGGGCAGTTACTTACGCGATTTACATGACCTGTACGTAGCCTCCTAATGCCACATTCCTCCACAAACCTACTAACAAACTGTCGGACCCCTGATACCCAGAATCTGTGATGTATTTTGTTCCAAAGACGAACAAACAAGCTATGAAGTACCTCGTCATTAAGCTTTACCTCATCAGAGTATGCTCCCCATCTATTGTCACTATTTATACATGATCTTGATGAGTGTGTTGACTTTAGATGCCGTTGCTTCTTCATGTTGTCCACATCTACTTCTACATCTATATGGATATATTGCAAATCACATTTTAGTGCCTGGCAGAAGGTTCATCGAACCACCTTCACAATTCTCTATTACTCCAATCTCGTATAGCGCGCGGAAAGAACGAACACCTATATCTTTCCGTATTAGCCCTGATTTCCCTTATTTTATCGTGGTGAACGTTCCTTCCTACGTAGGTTGGAGTCAACAAAATATTTTCGCATTCGGAGGAGAAAGCTGGTGATTGGAATTACGTGAGAAGTTTCCGTCGCAACGAAAAAGGCCTTTCTTTTAATGATTTCCAGCTCAAATCCTGTATCATTTCTGTAACACTCTCTCCCACATTTAGCGATAATACAAAACGTGCTGCCTTACTTTGAACTTTTTCGATGCACTCCGGCAGTCCATCTGGTAAGGATCCCAAACCGCGCAGCAGCATTCTAAAAGAGGACGGACAAGCGTAGTGTAGGCAGTCTCCTTAGTAGACCTGTTAGATTTCCTAACTGTCCTGCCAATAAAACGTAGTCTTTGGCTAGCCTTTCCCACAACATTTTCTATATGTTCCTTGCAATTTAAAAGTTGTTCGTAACTGTAATTCCTAGGTATTTAGTTGAATTTACGGCTTTTAGATTAGACTGATTTATCGTGTAACCGAAGTTTAACGAGTTCCTTTTAGTACTCATATGGATGACCTCACACTTTTCGTTATTTAGGGTCAACTGACACTTTTCGCACCATTCCGATATTTCTTCTAAAGCGTTTTGCAGTTTGTTTTGGTCTTCTGATGACCTTATTAGTCGATAAACGACAGCGTCATCTGCATACAACCGATGACGGCTGCTCAGATTGTCTCCCAAATCATTTATATAAGTAAGGAACAGCAAAGGGCCCATAACCTTACCTTGGGGAACGCCAGAAATCACTTCTGTTTTACTCGATGACTTTCCGTCAATTAGTACGAACTGTGACCTCTCTGACAGGAAATCACAAACCCAGTCACATAACTGGGACGATATTCCATTAGCAAGCAATTTCACTACGAGCCGCTTGTGTGGCTCAGTGTCAAAAGCCTTCCGGAAATCCAGAAATACGGAATCGATCTGAAATACCTTGTCAATAGCACTCAACAGGAACGATGTTTTCTGAACCCATGCTGACTGTGTGTCAATAGAGTGTTTTCTTCGAGGTAATTTACAATGTTCGAACGCAATATATGTTCTAAAATCCTGCTGCATATCGACTTTAGCGATATGGCCCTGTAATTTAGTGGATTCCTTCTACTACCTTTCTTGAATATTGGTGTGACCTGTGCAACTTTCCAGTCTTCGGATACGGATCTTTCGTCGAGCGAACGGTTGTATACGATTGTTAAGTATGGAGCTAATGCGTCAGCATACTCCGAAAGGAACCTAATTGTATATAGTCTGGACCAGAAGACTTGCTTTTATTAAGTGATTTAAGTTGATTCACTACTCCGAGGATATTTACTTCTACATTATTCATGTTGGCAGCTGTTCTCTATTCGAATTCTAGAATATTTACTTCGTCTTCTTTAGTGAAGGCATTTCGGAAGGCTGTGTTAAGTAACCCTACTTTGGCAGCACTGTCTTCGATAGTATCTCCATTGCTATAGCGCAGAGAAGGAATTAGTTGTTTCTTGCCGCTAACATACATCACGTACGACCAGAATTTCTTTGGATTTTCTGGACAGGGTGTGATCCAGTGTAACACGAAGATACTTAGGAAACTGATTAAGGGGAGCACTTTATTGCTGAAGCATATTTCTGAAGATAATAAAACTACCCTGTTATTCAGCTGAAAACACGTTGTTTTCATTTTGCTTGTGCTGAGAGTCAGTTACAAGTCAGTTCAGAATTTCCTAAGAACTTTAAGATCTTGAGAAGGAATAATGTCAGCATCCCTCACCCGCTTGGCTTGGCAGACAGACCGACACTTAGATGAACATAACTGATGGAGACATTCAAAGCAGAGAAAAATTCACAACCAAAATTAATAATCTTCAACAGTTTTCAAGAAAAGGAGAGGAACCGTGGAAAAATCTTCGCACAGGTACAAAAACAATAGCAGAGCTGGAGAATGAAAAACTATTGAGAAGTTTGGGAGAAGAATCTAATTCGAAAGAACATCTCCTTGGAATAATTAGTAATTTTTTATGAGGTACAGAATTGGGTGTATTTGATGCCAGAAGAGAAGATGAGGAGAAGGAAGAAGAAGCAGAAGAAAAGAAGCAGTAGGAGATCAATGAGAAAGATACAGCATGGAATATTATTCCGTTTGGTCACACGTTTGTCGCGTCTATCTGATCAGTTAGGTGGGAAGTAATTTCAAAAGAATTGTAACTAATGAATCATATTCTCTGAAAGTCGGAGATCTGATGTCACAAATTTGATGAGCCTGAACGGTAATTTGCATGTCTTGTAAATCTTTGGTGAGTTCCATGTAAGGCACTGAGTCGATAAAGCGTTAGATTCTAGGAAGTAAACATACGCAACTGACAACGACTGAATTTCATCCCCTGTACAAAGGAATTGTCGCAAGAATGCGGTAAGATGTCTTTTCCGCAATAAAATATATCAGCCTTTTAAATCCTACTACCGAAGATGTACCGATCAGTTTTATCGATTGTTAGTTTCATATTAAAGTTACCTGTTATAAACTGAAATGAGGTAGCGCTTTTTCGTTCCATCCGTGTTTTGGAAAAAGCTGCTACAGTCTCTGCGAAGTAAGCAATCAGCTTGTAGGAATGCTTCTTCTACGTTATACTTCACTTTTAATTGCAAAGTAGCGCTAATATTCTAGTACACTGACACATATTCCTAGCCGAAGGCACTAACACAAGCTTGCACAGTGGCATTAGACTCGCAAGTAGCCGTTTCCTGTCCTCGTGGTGGAAAAATTTCGTAAGTAGTATTTGATCAACAAAGGTTCTAGCATAAAATTCCTGATCGTCAAACTTTACGCTGATGTCCACAGTGAAATACCAAACCGTGTCCGCAGTCTGTCATGGAGTGGGAGCGCATGTGATCGTCAGATGAAGCCTTTGTGGCATTGTAAGGTATAGACTAAGTGTCGGCAGTGGATTTCACTTACGTCCTTCACTCATCATCATTATCGACATCAGAAACACGGCGCTGCACAGCCTCCTTCGCCTCACACGCGCACTGTGGTGACCCTGTCCACTGTAAGCGCCGAAAGCGCTCCCTAAGGCTTCCTCGACTGCAGTGGGGCTTGAACATTATCAGAAGAAGCTTCCAGTTAAGACCAGTTTCGGTTACATTAGTTTTACACAGCAAAATGGCGATTTTAAGGTTCTGTACTTTTTTTAAAGTATGAATCTCCAATAAGGAACCCACCTCTCTAGTTCGGTAGGAAACAATACTAAACAGGAATAATCACATTCCATGCAATTATTCTAAAGAACCTTCCTAAAATCATGAAATTAGGTACAATTGGAACTTAAACATCTGACGCTACTGAAATACCATTACGTGACACAAAATTTGTGCTCTTTCACAGATAGAATCTATGATTCGGAGAATATAAGCAAGACTATCTTAAATGTCGATGTAATTACCGCCTAATTTTCGGATCATTGTACAGTTATTGCTACAGTGAACATGAAAAAAGCATGAAATAAAAATATATAAAAAGTAGTGTTTCCTGAATTCCTCACATTTAAAAGACGCTAAACCAAAAGACGAGATTAGAATCAAGTAGATAAGAAGTCTGAGGCATCAACAATTACAGTTCTAAATGCAGCAAAATAAAAAATACCGAATCAAAACACTTTTCATTCGTCTAAATTTCCAATTATTTGAGCAGCCAGTTTCGGTGCTACATTACACCATCTTCAGGACCCTTGACAGATGTGTAAGGAGAATATCGCCTCTTCTCCAGTCGAAAGAGGAGCCAGCATTCGGTGACTGGTATCCGTAGATTTTTGACACAGCGATCCCTCCGATGCTCACTTGATGACTCTCCATCTCAGAGTAGCACTTGCAACCTACATCCTCATTTATTTGCTGGATGTATTCCATTCATTTTTCCTTTACAGTTTTTACCCTCTACAGGTCCCTCTAGTACCATGGAACTTATTCTCTGATGTCTTATCATCCTGTCTCTTCTTTTGTCAGTGTTTATCATTTTTCCTTTCCTTGGCAGTTCTCCGGAGAACTTCCTTATTCTTTACTTTATCAGTCCACCTAACGTTCAACATAATGTGTTAATTTCCTTTTTTCCGATTTTTCCCCAGTCCACGTTTCACGACGATGCATTGCTCTGCTCCAAACGTAAATTAGCAGAAATTTCTTCCTCAAATTAAGATCTATGTTCGATACTAGTACACTTCTCTTGGCCAAGTATGCTTCTTGAGTACATCAAATTTGAGGTAACAATAGTGTGGTCTAGACGGCCTAATAACTCCCTCTTTCAACATATCATCTATGACAAGGTTAGGAGAGCCGATGTGGCGGAATCCTTACCGGGATATCTTTACTAAGCTCTATTGTATATTCCTTCCGTTTCATTCAGACGACTGGGCAAAGCATCGCTAAAATGACTACACTGCTGGTGGAGACAATTACCTTGTTCAAGTGATAAATGACTAATATCATAAGTCTTCCTCAACTGTATGCATTGTGACCACTTTCGCTTAATTCTCAGTGCACTATCGGAGCCGAAAGAAAACTTGCCTGTCCTCTAGTCTGGAATTAGGCTCTCATGTCAGATAAAATCAGCCCCCCAGAATAGTGGGAACCGACAAATTCCGAATCACTTGGACTTTAATCATCCAGGTAAAATCTTAACTTCGAGCGTTAAAGGGAACTTTCCCCAGAAACTGCATTTTCGCAGAATTTGCTACTCTGCATGACTCTCTCACCAGTAGTTCAGGTCAGTAGCACACTGCACGGCGCACTAGATTCCAGTCTCCATTAACAGACTCAGAGAACGCCACAACCCAGAGGCGCACATACAGTTCTCCGTTAAAGTTTCCACACACGAATGGCACCATTGAACTAGATACCGCCACGAGCCTTTTACAAAATGGGACCCGAGGCAGGGGTACTTCCCCCTCTGGTTCCTCGGCTTCAGGTAGTTCCTCGTATTGTGACCTTTAACATGTCGCCCTGGTACCTAATATCAACTAAGTGTGATTTCTTAACAGACACCTGGCTCTCACATGGCTGCTGACACCTTACCCCGCTCCCTACACGAGTGCCATGCCATCACCAGCATGGTGAATGGTCTCTGCATACAAAATTAATCTCTCTAACTGTTGGAAGCTTCTCTTTTCCTCACTGAAAGCGACTCTAGACCTGTCACCGAAACGCATTCTCTTGAAAATATTGTAAATAATCTCAAGTCACTGAAAGTCTAAATATATACTTCTAACTGTGTCCTTGACTCTCTTTATGTACTTCTTCAACATCTCATTGCCCACTGCACACCACGGTAATTCTTTTGTATCAACTGATGGTACAACTGCATAGACAAACGCAGAGTTCCTAAATACCGACCACCTAAATTCCGAAAAGAACGAATTATCCCCATCGTCTCCTTCAAGAATTGTTCCAAATGCCCCTTAGCCACCCGACACAAAATAAGCAGCCCCATCTCTGCTAAATTCCAGTTATGCACACTGCTCACCACACCTGTAACCGGACTCTGCTACCAAGATGTGCTGGTAGGCAGGAATAGTGGTGCCGAGTTTAGATGCATGCGGAACACTATTCCAAAAATACAATTTTTTACTTTCATCACAAACGGTTGCGTTGCGAACAAAACTCAATCAAGGGGGAGCTCCTAATTAGATTTACAATTTTATTAAAATAGTGTATAAAATTATATGTGAAGGCGTAGTGTCTGTTCTCTCGGACATATACGAAAGAACAGACACCACATGGAATCCGCAGCTGTGATACACATTGCATTTGAACCTCTGTTGGAATCAAAGTATCGAGCATGGAGGATATGCATAGGGACTACGGGTAGATGGTCCTAGGTGGGAGTGTGGTTCGGCCTATCGAGATAGTCAACGCGAATGGCCTAAACTCTGTGCTCAGGTGGCACAGTGGTTAACGTAACCACCAAGTAAGCAGACGCTCGCAGGTTCGAATCCCAGTCCGGCAGATATTTTCTCTCGTCACCGCTGATTCCAAGTCAAGTCCCGATGCAGCTGATATCAACTGTTCCTTCCTTTTCCTTTCTGCCCTCTCCATCTTCAATTTACGTAGTAGTGTATCAAACCCAAACGCACAATCATTAAAAAAACTAAAAGTAGTGCCACTTATATGGATGGTTAAAGAATGGGCAAAATTTTAAACTTCTTCTCTTTCTGCATTAGTAGATTTCAGCTTGTAATGGGCTCTTCAGAGGTTAGGTTTAAATGGCTCTGAGCACTATGGGACTTAACATTTGAGGTCATCAGTCCCCTAGAACTTAGAACTACTTAAACTTAACTAACCTAAGGACATCACACACATCCATGCCCAAGGCAAGATTCGAACCTGCTACCGTAGCGGTCGCGCGGTTCCGGACTGTAGCGTCTAGAGCCGCTCGGCCACTCTGGCTGGCCAAAGGTTAGGGTTTAATCATACGTCTTCAGAACAGACGTTGATCATTTACGTAAGTTACATCGAATTTCCCACCGACACTTGCAATTGTAATATATTACTTGTCTCGTTATTTCGTTACTAACTCCGTTGTCTTCTGTGGGATATGACGCTGGTCCCGACTCCTATTTCTGATACAGAGAAACATTAACTTGTGAAAGGACTGTGTTATTCAGAAGACTTGCACCAATTACTCAATGAATTAAAGTTTCTGCACTTTGAAACAACTATATTCGCTAATATTTGCGCCCAGTGAACCGTTAACAAAAGATACTTCTCCCTTCAGCAGTATTACAAAACCACAATATCTCCATTGAAAATAGTTATCCCGCCAAGACTATCAATTTCGTATCACATTTCTGCCAAGAGTATCCATTTCTTGGTAGAACTACCCTCCCTCCAAGACCGTCCACAAGGAAGAAGAACCGAGGTATAATTTATAATCAAAGCGTTCACAACTTTATCTATGATAATCGTTGGTCAATCTGTAAAATAATGTACAAAATTGAATTTACAGAAATTTATAGAAAATGTTTAGTATTAATTCTGGTATGTATAATATGCATTTTAAATAAGAAAGAACTGGTATTTGTGAATATGTGTGTTATGCGAAGTTATTTATATCTAACAGAAGATATCAAAACCCACTGATATCGTACGTTTCTTATTGTGTTACTGACTTGATTACATTACAACCTGTCCTGGTTAAGAACCTGTTCTAGCATGCAAGGTCCGTGACATTCCTCTGTATAACGTCCCGCTACGTTTGTGGTTAAGAATTTGTTTTGGTATTTTGTGTCATACATTCCATCTACACGATTCCTCCATCTAGTTATGTTTATACCTATTAAATCTGTAAATTTAGAAGTACGAAATGTTTATTGAGAAGTGGGTTTGCAGTGTGCTTCTAGCAACTGCTACATAGTCGTTGCCAATCAGTTGGGTACAGCATGAAGAGAAACCCAAAAGTACCGAGAATTATTTAATTAAACATATTGTGTTTTACAGAACATTTACGTAATTGTACTATCTTCAAAATAGAATCTCTCGGACTTAATATGTTTGCCCAACATTCTACCGATTGATGGAAAAAGTTCTGAAATCAGTTCGATGATTTACACATGCTGTGTGTGACGAAGTTTCTGTGGTTACTGTAAAACATAAACATCTTCTTATTTCCATCTAATGATTGTTTACATTTCATCTGGGTGGCTGATGCCAATTGCGAAATCACTTTCCACCGATCATTCAGTTTACTCATTTTATTATTCCTTAATATTCACATCTATATTAAATTGTAAGGTGATGTGTTAGAAGACTTCCCGAATTATTTACTTGGTGCTTGCTTACAATGGTAATTTCTTTGTTAGTAAGTCCAAAGGTGATGCACTCTTTATCGGTATTTCTAGGTGGCGTAACTATTTTTCTTTAAATTGTTGTTTATATGCCTAAAGTTGAATTTATTTTTAAGTTCACCTCATGCTTTTCTGAGCTATAAACATACACTGTATTCTGATAATTTCTATTACCGTTAAAGTGAGACTGTTTAAAAATCAAAACATTGCTTGTTAGTTTATATTAATTGTAGAGCAGTTCGATATTCATTCGTGTTTTACGATAATGTGAATAAATTAGTGGTGGCCATAAGGCTATCTACAAGTTCTGCTTTAGTAATCTGTCTCATCTTGAGGATGTGTGTTCCCATTGCTACCGCTGCATAGTTTAATGAAAAGTAGTCTACATTTCTCTCAGACCGAAACTACGGTATAAGATCGTCACATTTTTCCACACCAAATATCTGTCAAGATGATATTATGAAATTTGATCCCCCTTTACATCAAGCCTGGAGTGGTACGCAGATTACAGTGCTCAAGAAGAGCAAATGTTTGAAGGGACAGCATGAAATACAGCTGTCCATCTCCTTTTTGTGGAAAACCACTTTTTTCTTAAAGTATGAACATGAAATCTGTGATCTGGAGAGCTGATTGGCGTTCCAAGTCGCTACCACCCAGAACCTCTTTGAGCATGTCTTGCAGTGGTCACACTGCGAAAGATGGTTATCCAGGCTTTTGACTAATTGCAACATTTATGTGAATAGCAGTGCGTGAGATAATGTCACAAATAAGTAAACAGAGCTTACCCCACTAACTAAGAATAAATTAATTTCAGCATTCATCGTGTATAATACACAATGTTACATGAACTTGTACCTGTCAGTTTCTGAAGGAGCACAATACTGGCAAAAGGCAACAATTTCAAATCACATTATTATATAACTTAGACTTCCAGTGGGAGTGTAGGCAGTAATCACGTATATTACAAACATTATTACCCTAAAATCTTGTATACAGACTGCTCAAACATCGGATACCATACAATGTAATACGCAGGAACTGTCATATACCTTCCAAAAACAGAAGAAATAGTTCCATATAACACTGGTGTTATGTTACTACACTGGCTCGATATAACCATGGACAATGGAAGATATAGAATTTTTTATAGTAAACAACCATTGGTACATTTTTGCAACCACTAATACCTGTATGAAAATGTCAAACAAAATGTTCATTCAGAAAGTAACAGTATAAATTACACAAAAGGAAAGACAATTCGAGATTCTGTTATAGTATAAACCTACTATTTAAATTATGGGCGCTGTATCACTAAAGCTACTTAAATAATGAGTTAATTCGCAGGTACCATTAGCCTGGAGATCGAGCACTATTTTCTCTAAAGCATATAGACAGCCAAGCAAATGTAAATGGTGAACAATATTGTAATTATATGCTTCTTGCTCATTTAAGAGAATATAACTAACGGAAAAAATCAGAAATGTACTTGGTTAAGTTTAGGACTACAGTGAAGTTTTTCATAAGTTTTATGTTAAAAACTTTTATCCATTTAGATAATTCGGAGCTGTTGTTCGACAATACATGAACATTTGAATGGTAGTCTCTAAAGAGATATAATTTTCACCGACAATAACACTTTGAAGTGTTGTTATCATACAGTCTAAAACACAGTTACTAATCAGTTATATAGTGCTTGGATCTTTGGCCATAGTCCATTTAATTACAAACATTAATAACCTAAAACTCAGTAGGCGAATGGCTTCTCACATACCAAACAATGTCAAAATATTTTTATTTTTTACTTGATCTATTCCTCATCTATTTAGTTGATATCACATGTATATTACATACTTCGTTTTTATTGGAAGTCTTTCCATGATGACGGTAGATATGAACCAAAACTGCTAAAGAATAAAGAATAATTTGACTTGTAAATAATAGATTTCAGCTATCAGTCGTCCTTTGGAATGTAATACAGCTGCATATTGTATCTACCACATAATACGTTTATTGTTTGTATAAAAGGCAACATGTATTTCAGGCCACTGATGATGCTTCCCAAATAACAAAAAGCGAAACGAGTGGGGCAATAAACAAACTGCCTTCATTAAGTAGCATAGACGCTACATACCTCCACGAATTTAGAGCAAATAAGGAAGAGGGAAAACAAAAACAAAATGAAGATAATGTAAATGGTTTATGACTGTGATTTAAGTTCTTACTGTAACATGATCTTGGATTGATTTTTTCTCAGTTTGTGTAACTTATGCTTCACATTCTGAGTGAGCATTTTGTTCTGATCTTTTGATTCAATATTTGTCTTTGTACAAATGTACCAATGGTTACCTATTAGTAAAATTTGAATTCTTAACAGTGACCATGCTTATAGTGTGCCAGTTCAGCAACACAATACCAACGCCAAATAAGACTATTTGTTCTGCATTCAGTAACATGTACTACAATTCCTGCAGATTACTTATCCTATGTTGTATGATACCAAGTTTAAGTCAACTGTCTATTGAGTTTTTGGTTAATCAATGTTTGTAATATAAATGATTAATGCCCACATCTAATTTATATGGCTACTGATAAGCACTAATGGCCTTAGTTGTACAATAATACGATTTTAATGGTTACCATTTATCAATATTATGCTCCTTTAGAAATTAACAGGTATAAGTTATGCAACTTCATACACTACACACAATGTATGATTAAATTATTTTGTTCTTAATAAGTGCGCTTAGCCTTACTTCTTTAATTTTGATGTAACCTCATAGTGGCACTTTATACATAAATCATGTATTTATCTGACGTCTATGTTAGAGATTATTGACTGATTGTTTACTAAGGTTTTGTCTTGACATTTACGATTTATGTAACATTAGAGACTTCTTGGTGGAAACTACACTTCTTATCAGATGTAAGCGAGTATATTATACTTTAGATGTTCCATTACTTGTGAGGATAACTCTCTGAGTGATAATTTCTCGTGTTTTCAGGAATACTATATGGCTTCACACTGTGTAACATTGATACATTGTATAAGATGTTATTCAAAGATGTACCTATATTATTTCCACTTCTCTCTTTTCTGACAGTATATGTCTTTGTGTATAATTACATCGAATATGTTAGGCAGTACTTTGCATTGTATTCTTTTAAATTCTTATGTATGCACACGATTTTTGAAGTTCTCTGTTTAAATTATATCAGTCCTCACACCATTTCTTTCATTCTCTGTTGTAAGTTAGTGTGGGTCCAGTTTTATACTGTTTAGGTTCATGGTGTATTACTCATGTTTAAGTAGGCATCTTGTAACAGTGATGATTTTCAGTTCGTCTATAGCAAAGGTGAATTGCTTAGCCATCTGATGTACTGCTTTTGCAAGTACTTTCACATAATTACTTGACCTATTTTGTAAAACTGTTTACTTGATCTTATGTGTACATTATAGAGGGTGTTACAAAAAGGTAGGGCCAAACTTTCAGGAAACATTCCTCACACACAAATAAAGAAAAGATGTTATGTGGACATGTGTCCGGAAACGCCTAATTTCCGTGTTAGAGCTGATTTTAGTTTCGTCAGTATGTAGTGTACTGCCTCCATTCACCGCCAGTTGGCAAAATTGAAGGAAGTTAATGTTGACTTCGGTGCTTGTGTTGACATGCGACTCATTTCTCTACAGTACATCAGTACGTAGCATCAATAAGTTAGTGTTCATCACGAACGTGGTTCTGTAGTCAGTGCAATGTTTACAAATGCGGAGTTGGCAGATGCCCATTTGATGTATGGATTAGCACCGGACAATAGCCGTGGCGCGGTACGTTTGTATCGAGAACGAAGGTGTCCCGACAGGAAGACGTTCGAAGCAATTGATCGGCGTCTTAGGGAGCACGGAACATTCTAGCCTATGACTCGCGACTGGGGAAGACCTAGAATGACGAGGACACCTGCAATGGACGAGGCAATTCTTCGTGCAGTTGACGATAACCCTAATGTCAGCGTCAGAGAAGTTGCTGCTGTACAAGGTAACGTTGACCACGTCACTGTATGAAGAGTGCTACGGGAGAACCAGTTGTTTCCGTACCATGTACAGCGTGTGCAGGCACTATCAGCAGCTGATTGGCCTCCACGGGTACACTTCTGCGAATGGTTCATCCAACAATGTGTCAATCCTCATTCCAGTGCAAATGTTCTCTTTACGGATGAGGCTTCATTCCAACATGATCAAATAGTGAATTTTCACAATCAACATGTGTGGGCTGACGAGTTCCGCATGCAATTGTGCAATCACGTCATCAACGCAGATTTTCTGTGAACGTTTGGGCAGGCATTGTTTGTGATGTCTTGATTGGGCCCCATGTTATTTCACCAACGCTCAATGGAGCACGTTGTCATGATTTCATACGGGACGCTCTACCTGTGCTGCTAGAACATGTGACTTTACAAGTACGACACAACATGTGGTTCATGCACGATGGAGTTCCTGCACATTACAGTCGAGTGTTCGTACGCTTCTCAATAACAGATTCGGTGACCGATGGACTGGTAGAGGCGGACCAATTCCATGGCCTCCACGCTCTCCTGACCTCAACACTCTTGACTTTCATTTACGGGGGCATTTGAAAACTCTTGTCTACGCAACCCCGGTACCAAATGTAGGGACTCTTCGTGCTCGTATTGTGGACGGCTGTGATACAATACTCCATTCTCCAAGGCTGCATCGGCGCATCAGTGATTCCTTGCGACGGAGGGTGGATGCATGTATCCTCGCTAACGGAGGACATTTTGAACATTTGCTGTAACAAAGTGTTTGAAGTCACGCTGGTACATTCTGTTGCTGTGTTTCCATTCCATGATTAATGTGATTTGCAGGGAAGTAATAAAATGAGATCTAACATGGAAAGCAATCGTTTCCGGACATATGTCCGCATAACATATTTTCTTTCTTTGTGTGTGAGGAATGTTTCCTGAAAGTTTGGCCGTGCCTTTTTGTAACACCCTGTATATTACATTTTTGTTGATAGTCTTTCTGTGATGATGTTTGCTACGGGCCAAACCGGTAAATCATAAAAAATAATTCATAGAGATGATGACTAAAGTGCAGTTATTAAAGTTACTGGCAGCTGTAACAAGTAACCTCCCTAATATGTTAATGAGCTGTCATTATTTGGAGACCCACAGCTGAATCTGGCATGTAAATACAATCTCAGTCATAAGTCAGCATGTACTGCAGTAACCTGTGTTTTCTTTCCTTTTCTCAATGAGAAAATGGAGGTCTGTCTGCCAGTAAACATCACTGTCATATCACACAAAATGCTCAGCTGAGCCTTATGCTTGCATGCATACTACATTTTGTATAAGACTGATAAACAAAAATCTTGATCATGATATAGGTGGGATGTCCTTCTAAAATCTACCTTCAGAGACTTTACGAAAAGTACTCGATACTACCCTCGCATGCGCAACAGCTTTAACTGATTTCGATTATGTGTTAACATAAATTGTGCGTTACCTTAAATTTACAACTCTTTCTGGACGTTAGCGTAAATTTCGATCGTAAATCTCCATGCGTCGTAGTCTGTGCTCATGTTCATCATGGGAAATGGACCAATTGCAGAAGACGTAGTAAATCATAGTCCTACCTCCCACGTAACCATTCGTCTTCTTTTCACTGTGGGCATTCGGCTGAAATGAGTAATCGTCGATGCTGTAAAGAGATTTCTTTATACAATAAGACGAGTAACTCTCTTGTCAAATATAACTAATTATTAATGAAGATGGTGGGATATTAAAGCAGTTGGCAGAGGACTATGAAGCGTAACTAAATACAAGAGCAGAATTGAATACTTCAGATGCAAGTATTTTCTGAATCTATTGAAAACAGTAGCCATAAATCGTATGTTTTGAAGATATTCTGTGTAAATCTGCTTGGAAGATTACAAAAGATCTAATTTGCACAGCAGCATGACACTCCTACATTTCACGAAGAATCAAAACATCCTTTCTGGGCAAAGATCACCAATGTTGGCCTTCAAGGGAAAATTTTATTTTACTCTTAGGATCATGTACTGCTCGGCACCAGAGAAGTTCCAATAAAAATAAAACAAAGAAATCAGTAAGAAGATGATCATCTTCGAAACTAGCTGCACGAACTCCGCTTTACTCCTAAATGTTTTGTGAAGCTATCTGGTCACCTTCTATAATGTTTTCGTATCTCCTGGCTACGTGTAGAGAACATCCTTGAGTCATCTACTACCAGCTGCCCTGATTATATGTCCCACTCATCGCCATTTCATTTTCGTGGCAGTCATTATCACGTCTTCAGTTTTTTCCTCTGTTATCAATTTGTTTCCCTTTCTCCCATAGCAAATCTAGACATACAACTTCCCATCACTCACTCAGCAGCTCTCCGATTTTGAATGAATTTCTGATTGGAAGTCAATGTACATAATTATGGAAACAGCTTTCAGCCTTGAAAAAATGAAGATTTTTACTGTAACAAGCACATATGTTTCGGTGAAGTTTCACCATCCTCAGGTGTACGTTGAATTTTCTTAACATTACATGATGATGTTTGTGTAGTTATCTGTTATTTGTATCGCGGCTGATATTTTGCTTCAGTTTCTTCGTCTACAGATTTTGTTGTTTCCACGTTGGCGTGCTTGTGTGGAGACTACTTGATAACACACACTGTGTCACAATTTGCGAGATATGCATCTCTTACGCCGCGCAAATGACAGACAGTTGCACAAACATCCGTATACAACATTAATAAAATAAAATAAATCCCCTGAAAACGGTGAAATTTCAGCAAAATGTGTATTGGTGATAAACGAGAAAATTGCGTTTGCTCACGGTAGAACCTTATTTCCATGATTATGTACAGAAAGCAAGCATGGACAAAATATAAGTTTCAACCACAAAATGAAAATGTCTTACTACCATAAATCTAAAGTATCTGGTATCTGTCTGTCACATATACACCAGACGTTGAAATTTACAAAAAGAACTTCAGAATATTTTTACTTTTCCGTTTGTTTATGTTGCAGACCATCCAGTCTTCAAGGCGTCGAAAAGTAACCAACTGGTTGTGTGTCTGCGTTGTTAATTTACAGTATTTTGTCCTCGGTTTGTTAATGATTCATTACTTGAATCTCATTACAGTTACTTTTCAAGCCCTCTTTCAGACTTTTACAACTAATGTGTTGAATGTATTGTCGAGGTTTACAGGCCTCATCAACCAAACGAGATATGCTCGGATACGTTCAGCTTTTATTTCTTTTGCTCCTTTTCCCAGCGCAACGACCTGAAATCTACCTCTGTAACTGTACAGAATAATTTTGGTGATACAGAATCTCCTTGGCTGACTTATTTTTCAATACTGAATTTACCACTATGGTATAAAGACCAACGGATGCTGTATCACTGAGTTATAACAAAATAATAGACATAGGCAGTATGAATTTATTTATGTAATTATCAGGTTCTGTGGGGCCATGTAAACCAAAGCTTCTTGATCATAGAACTATTTAGTACATAGTTTACTGAATGTTAATTAGAAAATGTATAAACCAAAATTAATTAAGAATAATAAAACATGAAAAATTTATGAAAGAAAATAATTGTAAATATCGCTTTACAGAGGAATGTTTTTAAGTACTGCAAGAAACTCCTGTAAATATTAGAAGTAGTGCGCCACAAACTAATACCTCAATTATATTTGAAGACATGGGCTTTATCAGTCCATTTTTTTTCGGTTATGCTGGAAGCTTATTGAAAATTAAAGCTCTAGAATATTGCATATCTTTCTATACAATGCTCAAGGAGGTGTTATCCAAGTGCATATCGTTTACCCGTCTAGTATTCACTGAATTAATGCTGGAGTTTGTTCTGAATGAGTTAATATTGTCAACAATAAACCCCATGATGGGCTATATGTACAGGAACGACCGAATAATAATTCCGTGACACTTGAACAGTGACCTACACGAAGTTCTAGAGCTGACACCACTGATCAATCTGACCATGCATTCCTAGACAAAACATATTCTTGGTGAGTAAATGTGTTGCCCCAAAAGACAGTATAACACCGTACTCACAATAAACGCATGTGTCACAAAAAGAGCGATAATTTTTGTGCCATCAGTCGTATTTCGTGGACGACCATTGACAGACAATAAAAAAAAAAGTGAAGGTTCCAAAACAGAACCGTGTGGCACCTGTCGCTGTGGTAAGCGGTGGAAGCGTGTACTGAAGTTCTGTATCCACCTGACCCTTTTCGGCCAAGCCCACAGCACACGTGCAGCGGCCTACACACGTTGTGGCTGTTGAGGTGCGCGGCATGTCGTCAAAGCGAAGGCAGCCGCTCCAGCTACTGACTGTCAGCGGTGATAGATCCGCCTGATAGCCTATCTCTTATCGACGGCAATAAATAACCCTGCTGTCAGCGAGCAGCAAATTAACACGTGGAAGTCTTGCTACAAAGTGAACTACAGCTCCTAGTTGTTGGTGGGCTTCCACATCAGCAAGTTACTTTCTAAGAAAAAAAAAAACGTAAATACTTTTCCGGTTTGAATGTATATCCCTCCATCAAACACTTCTAGATGTATCGTTGCTTTACTACGCTGTCCACCAGATAAAAGACAAACTAAGAAATGCGTTTTGGCATTTAATCATACAAATTAGTAAAACACAAACGTATGCAATTGACGAAGCATAGCCTCGTTTAGCAGATATTTTGAAAAGTCTGTAGCCGAATTCACAGAAATGTGGAAGCATAGTATATTATATAGCCTCTTCATACTTTAACAAGGATACAAATACGAAGGTGCGACGAAGCTTCGAACTTCATCTTTCATTTGCGCTACTATTTGGAGCAAAGTACATTTATGTCAGCTTATAAAATGGTTTTGGAACGGGCCTTTACTGTGAGTAGGAACTTCGTTTCTGGTGCTTGGTTCATTGATTCATCTTTGCGTTTCAGTACGCCTGTTTCACATTCGAACCGTAGGGCTACAGCTGCCGAATGTGTAGTACAATTTAAGCTGTGTTTCCCTTTTCCCCAGTTTTCTGCATAATGTGGCAGATATTTTAAAACGAAAAATCGTTATTTTCTCAGTGTTCTGGTCTTATTTTCTGAAGGTGTTGCACAAAACCCCCCCATGAACCATGGACCTTGCCGTTGGTGGGGAGGCTTGCGTGCCTCAGCGATACAGATGGCCGTACCGTAGGTGCAACCACAACGGAGGGGTATCTGTTGAGAGGCTAGACAAACGTGTGGTTCCTGAAGAGGGGCAGCAGCCTTTTCAGTAGTTGCAGGGGCAACAGTCTGGATGATTGACTGATCTGGCCTTGCAACATTAACCAAAACGGCCTTGCTGTGCTGGTACTGCGAACGGATGAAAGCAAGGGGAAACTACAGCCGTAATTTTTCCCGAGGACATGCAGCTTTACTGTATGATTAAATGATGATGGCATCCTCTTGGGTAAAATATTCCGGAGGTAAAATAGTCCCCCATTCGGATCTCCGGGCGAGGACTACTCAGGAGGATGTCGTATCAGGAGGAAGAAAACTGGCGTTCTACGGATCGGAGTGTGGAATGTCAGATCCCTTAATCGGGCAGGTAGGTTAGAAAATTTAAAAAGGGAAATGGATAGGTTAAAGTTAGATATAGTGGGAATTAGTGAAGTTCGGTGGCAGGAGGAACAAGACTTCTGGTCAGGTGACTACAGGGTTATAAACACAAAATCAAATAGGGGTAATGCAGGAGTAGGTTTAATAATGAATAGGAAAATAGGAGTGCGATAAGCTACTACAAACAGCGTAGTGAACGCATTATTGTGGCCAAGATAGATTCGAAGCCCACACCTACTACAGTAGTACAAGTTTATATGCCAACTAGCTCTGCAGATGATGAAGAAATTGAAGAAATGTACGATGAAATAAAAGAAATTATTCAGATAGTGAAGGGAGACGAAAATTTAATAGTAATGGGTGACTGGAATTTGAGTGTAGGAAAAGGGAGAGAAGGAAACATAGTAGGTGAATATGGATTGGGGCTAAGAAATGAAAGAGGAAGCCGTCTAGTAGAATTTTGCACAGAGCACAACTTAATCATAGCTAACACTTGGTTTAAGAATCATGAAAGAAGGTTGTATACGTGGAAGAACCCTGGAGATACTAAAAGGTATCAAATAGATTATATAATGGCAAGACAGAGATTTAGGAACCAGGTTTTAAGTTGTAAGACATTTCCAGGGGCAGATGTGGACTCTGACCACAATCTATTGGTTATGATCTGTAGATTAAAACTGAAGAAACTGCAAAAAGGTGGGAAATTAAGGAGATGGGACCTGGATAACCTGAAAGAACCAGAGGTTGTACAGAGTTTCAGGGAGAGCATAAGGGAACAATTGACAGGAATAGGGGAAATAAATACAGTAGAAGAAGAATGGGTAGCTCTGAGGGATGAAATAGTGAAGGCAGCAGAGGATAAAGTAGGTAAAAAGATGAGGGCTGCTAGAAATCCTTGGGTAACAGAAGAAATATTGAATT
The DNA here is from genome assembly GCF_023897955.1 of Schistocerca gregaria. Classification (NCBI taxonomy): domain Eukaryota; kingdom Metazoa; phylum Arthropoda; class Insecta; order Orthoptera; family Acrididae; genus Schistocerca; species Schistocerca gregaria. Next base: position 1,014,572,883 of record NC_064920.1, on the reverse strand, counting down.
TAATTGATGAAAGGAGAAAATAGAAAAATGCAGTAAATGAAGCAGGCAAAAAGGAATACAAACGTCTAAAAAATGAGATCAACAGGAAGTGCAAAATGGCTAAGCAGGGATGGCTAGAGGACAAATGTAAGGGTGTAGAAGCTTATCTCACTAGGGGTAAGATAGATACTGCCTACAGGAAAATTAAAGAGACCTTTGGAGGGAAGAGAACCACGTGTATGAATATCAAGAGCTCAGATGGCAACCCAGTTCTAAGCAAAGAAAGGAAGGCAGAAAGGTGGAAGGAGTATATAGAAGGTTTATACAAGGGTGATGTACTTGAGGACAATATTATGGAAATGGAAGAGGATGTAGGTGAAGACGAAATGGGAGATACGATACTGCGTGAAGAGTTTGACAGAGCACTGAAAGACCTGAGTCGAAACAAGGCCCCCGGAGTAGACAACATTCCATTAGAACTACTGACGACCTTGGGAGAGCCAGTCATGACAAAACTCTACCAGCTGGTGAGCAAGATGTATGAGACAGGCGAAATACCCTCAGACTTAAAGAAGAATATAATAATTCCAATCCCAAAGAAAGCAGGTGCTGACAGATGTGAAAATTACCGAACTATCAGTTTAATAAGTCACAGCTGCAAAATACTAACGCGAATTCTTTACAGACGAATGGAAAAACTGGTAGATGCGGACCTCGGGGAGGATCAGTTTGGATTCCGTCGAAATGTTGGAACACGTGAGGCAATACTGACCTTACGACTTATCTTAGAAGAAAGATTAAGAAAAGGCAAACCTACATTTCTAGCATTTGTAGACAATGTTGACTGCAATACTCTTTTTCAAATTCTAAAGGTGGCAGGGGTAAAATACAGGGAGCGAAAGGCTATTTACAATTTGTACAGAAACCAGATGGCAGTCATAAGAGTCGAGGGGCATGAAAGGGAAGCAGTGGTTGGGAAAGGAGTGAGACAGGGTTGTAGCCTCTCCCCGATGTTATTCAGTCTGTATATTGAGCAAGCAGTAAAGGAAACAAAAGAAAAATTTGGAGTAGGTATTAAAATTCATGGAGACGAAGTAAAAACTTTGAGGTTCGCCGATGACATTGTAATTCTGTCAGAAACGGCAAAGAACTTGGAAGAGCAGTTGAACGGAATGGACAGTGTCTTGAAAGGAGGATATAAGATGACCATCAACAAAAGCAAAACGAGGATAATGGAATGTAGTCAAATTAAATCGGGTGATGCTGAGGGAATTACATTAGGAAATGAGACACTTCAAGTAATAAAGGAGTTTTGCTATTTATGAAGTAAAATAACTGATGATGGTCGAAGTAGAGAGGATATAAAATGCAGACTGGCAATGGGAAGGAAAGCGTTTCTGAAGAAGAGAAACATCGAATATAGACTTATGTATCAGGAAGTCATTTCTGAAAGTATTTGTTCGGAGTGTAGCCATGTATGGAACTGAAACATGGACGATAAATAGTTTGGACAAGAAGAGAATAGAAGCTTTAGAAATGTGGTGCTACAGAAGAATACTGAAGATAAGGTGGATAGATCACGTAACTAATGAGGAGGTATTGAATAGGATTGGGGAGAAGAGAAGTTTGTGGCACAACTTGACTACGAGAAGGGATCGGTTGGTAGGACATGTTTTGAGGCATCAAGGGATCACAAATTTAGCGTTGGAGGGCAGCGTGGAGGGTAAAAATCGTAGAGGGAGACCGAGAGATGAGTACACTAAGCAGATTGAGAAGGATGTACGTTGCAGTAGGTACTGGGAGATGAAGCAGCTTGCACAGGATAGAGTAGCATGGAGAGATGCATCAAACCAGTCTCAGGACTGAAGACAACAACAACATTGCACAAAAATATTTAAAAACCACACCGCCGATATGGTTGTGAGAAGCGATGAAACTGGAAAGTAATTCGATGTGTATTTTCTGAGACGAACTATAAACCAATACCGAAACAAATAGAGGAAACATGTAATGAGAATGGCTGGAAATTTTATACTAAATTTTGCTGTCCTTTATATTGTGTAAGAGTTCTCAAGGGGTTCCGTAGAAGGTGGTGGGCAGTTAACTGAAGCTAATCAGGTAACCTCATCCTGGAAGCTGACCGTAATAGGTCCTGCAATAGATCACACATAAGTGAAATTAAGAAATAACAGTTTTAGATAGTATGTCATTACATATAAGTTTACAGAAATTAGGGATGGGATTACAATCCTATACACTAAATGTGATGGACTGCAACTACATCATTTATTGCACTCAATTAGGAGTCATTCTAGAGTAATGCCTATGAGCTTTAATGTATTTTCGTATCAACAGTTTGTAGGGAGTGTGTCAGAACCCTCCATTACATTGAAAACAATATAGCCAACTTGACGCTATTCTTGGCATTGTGAAGATTGGAAATAAATAAACACTCAGATGTCGATAGTAACAATGTGAGAGAGCGATGTGGATGGCTGTACCGATTGTTCTCGCACATTCTAATTTCTACCGTTCCTCTAATAACAGAATGGATGGTGATAAAAGTACTTTGGGAAAATAAACGAGGGCTGTGAAAATGACAGCAGGTCAGATTTCTAAAGGGTGGAAGTTATCACACGGTTATCGGACTCAGTTTGACAGGAGATGTAGTGTAGGGGATTTGAGACGAAATCATTTGACAATCAGATGTTCTGCACAAAAGCAGCGTGACTAGGAGATTTATTTTCGCTTCATTTTGAGTCTGGTCTCTGAGAAGCTTAAACCGAGGGTTGATGAAAGGACCTAGTTCACCAACTTGTATGAATTCAGTTGCATTATCACGAGCCGCATACACTTATTCAAATACCATTGTATGTATCAGACCTCACTACCCTTCGTCTGTATCCATTAACGGCAGATATTTAATGAAGTTCAATCACACCACCAGTGTGGTCGACAGTTACCACCACAACCCGAAGACTAAAATGAGTCACAGCCTGCTACCACCAGCATAAGGAATAAGGCAGTCGATAGTGAAGTGTGCGAGCACGTTAAAATGGAAGCCGTCGTCCTCTTGTATGATGCGTCCTGTCGCAATATCTGTCTTACTAATATGCCGGTCTCTTCATGTCACAGCAGATCTTATATTCAACATCTTCAATTAATTCTTGTATCTATTCCAGTCTCTGTCTCTCCTCACAAATTTTACCCTCTAGCATTTTTTCCTTCATTCTTTTGGAGGCATCAGTCCTTTGATTCGTTTGATGCTGCCCGCCAAGAATTCCTCTCCCGTGCCAACTTTTCATCTCAGAGTAGCAGTTACATTCATCCTCAATCATTTGCTGGATGTATTCCAGCCTCTTTCTTTTTTACCTCTACAGTTCCCTCTAGTATCGTGGAAGTTATCCCCAGACGGCAGATGTTCTATCTTTCTGTCCCTCCTTCTTCTCAGCGTTTTCCATACACTTCTTTCCTCGCCGATTCTGAGCAGATCCTCCTAATTCCTTACCTTGTGAGTCCACCTGATTTTCAACATTCTTCTTAGCGCCACATCCCGAATACTTGGACTCTCTTCTGTTCCCGTTTTCCCACAGTCCATTATTCGCTACCGTACAATGCTGTGTACCAAAGGTACATTCTGAGAAATTTCTTCCTCAGATTAAGGCCTACGATTCAGACCAGCAGACGTCTCCTGGCCATACTGATCTACTTTTTATGTTCTCTTTGATCCGTTTATCACGGGCTGTTTTGCTGCCTATATAGCAGAATTCCTTAACTTCCGTTTACTTCGTGATCACCAATTCTGATGTTAAGTTCCTCACTGTTCTTATTTTTGGTACTTCGATTTACTCTCAGTCCATATTCTAAACTGATTAGATTGTTGATTCCATGTAACTGATCCTGTAATTCGTCATCACTTTCATTGAAGACAGCAATGTCATCAGCCAGTTCTATCACTTACATCCCGTCACCTTGAGTATGAATCCCAGTCTTGAACAGTTCCTTTATTTCAGTCATTCCTTCTTCGATGTATAGACTGAACAGTAGTGGCGAAAGACTCTACTGTCTTACACCCTGTTTAATCCCAACACTTGTACATATCGTTCATTACTCGTTTTTCCCTACAGCCTACCCCTATTTCCACAGAACTACGAAAACCTTGCATCGTTTTACCTTGTCGAATGCTCTTTCTAGGTCGAAAAATACTGTGAAAGAACCTTGATTTTTCTTCAGTCTTCCTTCCGTTATCAACCGCAAGGTCAGAACTATCTCTCTGGTGACTTTACCTTTCCTAAAGCCAACTTGCTCGTCATCTAGTAGATCATCAATTTTCTTTCCCATTCTTCTGTATATTATTCTTGTCAGGAACATGGCTACATGAGCTCTTAAGTTCATTGTGCGATAATTCTCGCACTTGTCAGCTCTAGCAGTCTTCGAAATTGTATGGACAATGCTTTTCCGAAAGTCTGATGGTACATTGCCAGTTTCATGTATTTTACACACCATTGTGAATTGTCATTTTGTTGCCATTTTGCACAACGATCTTAGAAATTCTAAAGGGATGTTATCCATTCTGTCGTATTTTGTCTTAAGTCATCCGAAATTCTTGTAAATTCTGGTTTTAATACTGGATTCACGCTTATTTCCAAGAATGATTACCTATTGAACGCGCGGGTCCCCAAAGATACACTCCTGGAAATAGAAAAAAGAACACATTGACACCGGTGTGTCAGATCCACCATACTTGCTCCGGACACTGCGAGAGGGCTGTACAAGCAATGATCACACACACGGCACAGCGGACACACCAGGAACCGCGGTGTTGGCCGTCGAATGGCGCTAGCTGCGCAGCATTTGTGCACCGCCGCCGTCAGTGTCAGCCAGTTTGCCGTGGCATACGGAGCTCAATCGCAGTCTTTAACACTGGTAGCATGCTGCGACAGCGTGAACGTGAACCGTATGTGCAGTTGACGGACTTTGAATGAGGGCGTATAGTGGGCATGCGGGAGGCCGGGTGGACGTACCGCCGAATTGCTCAACACGTGGGGCGTGAGGTCTCCACAGTACGTCGATGTTGTAGCCAGTGGTCGGCGGAAGGTGCACGTGCCCGTCGACCTGGGACCGGACCGCAGCGACGCACGGATGCACGCAAAGACCGTAGGATCCTACGCAGTGCCGTAGGGGACCGCACCGCCACTTCCCAGCAAATTAGGGACACTGTTGCTCCTGGGGTATCGGCGAGGACCATTCACAACCGTCTCCATGAAGCTGGGCTACGGTCCCGCACACCGTTAGGCCGTCTTCCGCATCGTGCAGCCCGCCTCCAGTGGTGTCGCGACAGGCGTGAATGGAGGGACGAATGGAGACGTGTCGTCTTCAGCGATGAGTGTCGCTTCTGCCTTGGTGCCAATGATGGTCGTATGCGTGTTTGGCGCCGTGCAGGTGAGCGCCACAATCAGGACTGCATACGACCGAGGCATACAGGGCCAACACCCGGCATCATGGTGTGGGGAGCGATCTCCTACACCGGCCGTACACCTCTGGTGATCGTCGAGGGGACACTGAATAGTGCACGGTACATCCAAACCGTCATCGAACCCATCGTTCTACCATTCCTAGACCGGCAAGGGAGATTGCTGTTCCAACAGGACAATGCACGTCCGCCTGTATCCCGTGCCACCCAAAGTGCTCTAGAAGGTGTAAGTCAACTACCCTGGCCAGCAAGATCTCCGGATCTGTCCCCCATTGAGCATGTTTGGGACTGGATGAAGCGTCGTCTCACGCGGTCTGCACGTCCAGCACGAACGCTGGTCCAACTGAGGCGCCAGGTGGAAATGGCATGGCAAGCCGTTCCACAGGACTACATCCAGCATCTCTACGATCGTCTCCATGGGTGAATAGCAGCCTGCATTGCTGCGAAAGGTGGATATACACTGTACTAGTGCCGACATTGTGCATGCTCTGTTGCCTGTGTCTATGTGCCTGTGGTTCTGTCAGTGTGATCATGTGATGCATCTGACCCCAGGAATGTGTCAATAAAGTTTCCCCTTCCTGGGACAATGAATTCACGGTGTTCTTATTTCAATTTCCAGGAGTGTATAGATATCGAAAGTGTGACTGTATGTTGACCACACGACTGTGATGGCGAACTATCGATGCAGTTTCCAACTTTCATTAGAGCAATGACAAAAGATGAATGTTTATTAAACTACAATTAGTTACAAATATAAGCAGTTATTCATTTTACTCGCCAGACACATCTCCTTCATTCATTATTCATAGTGTTGTATAAACCGTTGGCAGCATCCATTTTTCAACGGTCGTTGTCTCTGTTATTTCCCAGTAGTTGTGTGCGATTTGTCTATTTCGACAACCTTGTTTTGTCCACCGACTGGAACACTCTCGTTTGTGACTGCCGCGTAACAGCCTTCTCTGTAGAATCCGTAATGTCGCACACCTTGTTCGTGGACAATTGCGTTTCACAAACTATCGCTCTTACCCATCAAGAAAATAAAATGGTGCTCTTCTCGATGGGTAACTTGTTCTTCCTTATAGTTGTTCTCTTTTGGTACTGGGTGCAGTACAACGTCAAAGGGAAATCAGCATCCCCATTTTTCTTACGCAGTTTCACAGAGTTGAGTCTGTGACATTCTGCACAGTTCCCTCTATCCACATTAGGAAGCAATACAAAGTCCCAACACAATTTCAAACCACTTTGCACATTACATAACCGAGGAACTAGAATTCGTCATGTGAGACTAACGGCACTCTAAACTGCAATGCTCTCGCTCACTGATATTCATACCCGAAAACAATAAACTATGTTCCCACAGTAACGCACGGAACATTTACCAGAATTCGCGTAACCAGAGTCGTGTAGTCGACATAGTCTCACCCTCGATATATATCGTTTAGGGCCGCGCGTTCGATAAGCGCATTCTTAGAAATTACCGGATCCCTATCACTTCCCTATCGACTCCCTTTTCTTCTTCTGTCACATTCTCAGACAGGTCCTCACCCTCAAAGAGGCCTTCAGTGCACTCTTTCCACCTATCCACACTCTCCTCTGTGCTGAATAGTGGAATTCCCATTGCACTCTTAATGATACCACCTTTTATTTAATTTCATCGAAGGTTATTTTGACTTTTCTGTATTATGAATCAGTCCTTCCGACAATTATTTCTTTTTCGATTCGTTCCACATTTTCCATGCACCCATTTCGCCTTAGATTCCCTACAATCCTATTTATTACATTGCTAAGTGACTTGTATTTCTGTACTCATGAATTTCCTAGAACAGTATCTGATTTCTCAGTCTCTGCCTGCCTGTGATGTAATCTAACTGGAATCTTTCCGTACCTTCCAGACTTTTCCAAGTATACTTCCTCACCTTGTGATTCTTGAACAGAATATTCCCTGCTACTAGCTGAAATTTATTGCAGAACTCAGTCTTTTCTCCTCTGTCATTCCTGCTACCAAGCCTATACTCTATCGTAACCCCTTCTTCTGTTCCTTACCCTCTAACTACATTTCAGTCCACCATGATTACTAGATTTACGTCTTCCTTTACGTGCTGAATGATATACAGGATGTCCCAAAAAGAATGACCCTACTTCAAATAGAATTATTTATTAGGAAGAAGGTCTTAACACCAACAAATTTCATACTAAATTACTCAGAAAAGACAGAAGTTTACAAACATCCATCATAAAAGTTCAATATGTCCTCCATTGGCTGCACGGACGACATCTAGCCGATAGCCGAATTCATACCAAACTGAGCGTAAGGTCTCTTCTGTCACTGAAGCTACAGCAGCTGATATTCTGGTTTTTAGTTCATCAATGTCACGAGCTAAGCGAGGAACGTAAACACAGTGTTTAACATATCCACACAGGGAGAAATCACATGGTGTTAAGTCAGGGGACCAAGGAGGCCAAGAGTGTAAAGCCTGCTCTCGCGGTCCTGTGCGCCCTATCCAATGTTGACGCACGTTGGCATTGAGGAAACTGCGCACTTTGTTGTCCCAGTGCGGTGGTGCTCCATCTTGCTGATAGATGAAATTCTCAGAAACAAGTTGTGGGAATAACCAGTGCCATAGCATTGCGAGATATGATTCTCCTGTTACGGTTTCTTCCTCAAAAAAGTAGGGTCCATAAACCTTGATTTGCGAAACAGCACAAAAAACATTCACTTTTGGTGAATCACGTTCATGTTCAATTGTTTCATGAGGATTTTCGACCAACATATACGCACATAATGATGGTGAACCTTACCGCTAATATGGGAAGTTGCCTCGTCGCTGAGTATCAACCGCGACATAAAAAGTGTCATCGTCTATGTCCTCTAGGATAGTATTGTTAAAGTCCACTCTCTCCACTTTTCCAGTATCTAGAAGATCTTGTACCAGTTGTAATCGGTATGGTTTGCGGGCTAAACGACGCCGTAACACACGCCACATTGTCATGCGCGGTAACACAAGTTCTCGGCTGGCACGACGCGCAGACTTGCGGGGGGCCTCCGCCCAAATGCTCGTCGGATTTATTCCACTGTTTGTTCAGGAACGCGTGGCCGGCCAGGACTTTTGCCTTTACAGAGGCACCCTGTTTCTTCAAACTGTTTATACTACCGTCTTTACCAGGTGGTGACCTGGTAAAGATAGCTACTCAAACTGGTGGCACTAATGTACATTTCGTGCAACGGTTTCAGCATCATGAACTGCTTCATCTTAATGAGGCTGTTATGCGCGCTAACATGGGGCTGGGGAGGCCGTTGATGGCAGAAGGCATGGGTCACATTTCGGTGGTGCCAGCTGAGTCTATCAGTAGATGGGGTTTCACTAGGCTTGGTCTGCATCTCAATAGGTATGGGAAGGGGAGGCTGGCAAAGCTTATAGAAGACAGTGTAGTGGGTGGTGGTGGGATCACTCATGGAAAAATTCCTGTAATAGTTGGTGTTAGAGCTGCACCTTTTTTGGATTGAAGTCAGCTGATAGTTATACCTGCTTAAAGGAAGACCCTCTAACAAAGGGCTTGCCTTCAGAGGATGTAATCTTTCTAACTTGAGAAGGAATTAGCATATTTCATCAAAATACTCTCCTGGAAATTGAAATAAGAACACCGTGAATTCATTGTCCCAGGAAGGGGAAACTTTATTGACACATTCCTGGGGTCAGATACATCACATAATCACACTGACAGAACCACAGGCACATAGACACAGGCAACAGAGCATGCACAATGACAGCAATAGTACAGTGTATATCCACCTTTCGCAGCAATGCAGGCTGCTATTCTCCCATGGAGACGATCGCAGAGATGCTGGATGTAGTCCTGTGGAACGGCTTGCCATGCCATTTCCACCTGGCGCCTCAGTTGTACCAGCGTTCGTGCTGGACGTGCAGACCGCGTGAGACGACGCTTCATCCAGTCCCAAACATGCTCAATGGGGGACAGATCCGGAGATCTTGCTGGCCAGGGTAGTTGACTTACACCTTCTAGAGCACATTGGGTGGCACGGGATACAGGCAGACGTGCATTGTCCTGTTAGAACAGCAAGTTCCCTTGCCGGTCTAGGAATGGTAGAACGATGGGTTCGATGACGGTTTGGATGTACCGTGCACTATTCAGTGTCCCCTCGACGATCACCAGAGGTGTACGGCCAGTGTAGGAGATCGCTCCCCACACCATGATGCCGGATGTTGGCCCTGTGTGCCTCGGTCGTATGCAGTCCTGATTGTGGCGCTCACCTGCACGGCGACAAACACGCATACGACCATCATTGGCACCAAGGCAGAAGCGACTCTCATCGCTGAAGACGACACGTCTCCATTCGTTCCTTCATTCACGCCTGTCGCGACACCACTGGAGGCGGGCTGCACGATGTTGGGGCGTGAGCGGAAGACGGCCTAACGGTGTGCGGGACCGTAGCCCAGCTTCATGGAGACGGTTGCGAAGGGTCCTCGCCGATACCCCAGGAGCAACAGTGTCCCTAATTTGCTGGGAAGTGGCGGTGCGGTCCCCTACGGAACTGCGTAGGATCCTACGGTCTTGGCGTGCATCCGTGCGTCGCTGCGGTCCGGTCCCAGGTCGACGGGCACGTGCACCTTCAGCCGACCACTGGCGACAACATCGATGTACTGTGGAGACCTCACGCCCCACGTGTTGAGCAATTCGGCGGTACGTCCACCCGGCCTCCCGCATGCCCACTATACGCCCTCGCTCAAAGTCCGTCAACTGCACATACGGTTCACGTCCACGCTGTCGCGGCATGCTACCAGTGTTAAAGACTGCGATGGAGATCCGTATGCCACGGCAAACTGGCTGACACTGACGGCGGTGGTGCACAAATGCTGCGCAGCTAGCGCCATTCGACGGCCAACACCGCGGTTCCTGGTGTGTCCGCTGTGCCGTGCGTGTGATCATTGCTTGTACAGGCCTCTCGCAGTGTCCGGAGCAAGTATGGTGGGTCTGACACACCGGTGTCAATGTGTTCTTTTTTCCATTTCCAGGAGTGTATAAGAGGTATTAGAGATAAACTTAGTGAACGCCTTATAGACGTTGACTCTGAAATTATTGGTATATCGGAGCACCACTAATATAATTTGACAATTGAGGGGCTTCCTTTACCAGGATACAGATTAGCTGGCTGTTTTTCAAGGAGTTCCTTGCGGGCTGGGGGAGTGCTATGTACGTAAAAAACAGTATTCCATTTGAGTCCATAGACGTATCATGGCACTGCACTGAACAGATATTCGAATGTTGTGCAGGTGCCGTTGAATTTAGTGAAACTAAGCTTCTAATTGCTGTCGCTTATAGGTCCCCTAACTCAGACTTCAGAGCATTTCTGCTTAAGCTAGAGAGGGTTCTTGATTCACTTTGTATGAGGTACCAGAATTAGTTATTTGTGGTGACTACAATATAAATTTTGTATATGATGGTGTACGAAAACGGATGTTGGTAGATCTCCTAAATTCATATGATCTGATGCAGACTGTGTTTTCTCCAACTAGGGTGCAGGGGAACAGTAGCACAGCCATAGAGAATATTTTCATTCATTCGTCATTACTAGATGGGCATTCAGTCAGTAAAAGGATGAATGGCCTTTCAGACCATGATGCACAAATTTTAACATTAAAAGTCTTTTGTACTCAAACAAATGTCACATATAATTACAAACTATGCAGGAAAGGTAATCCAACAGCAGTAGAGAGTTTTTTAAACCTTGTCAAGGAACAAGAGTGGCAGGATGTTTATAGTGCCGATAACAGAGATGATAAATATAATACTTTCCTTAGCACATTTCTCATGCTCTTTGAGAGCTGCTTGCCATTAGAACGTTCTAAACGGGCTACTAGCAATACTAGGCAGCCCGGGAGGCTCATAAGGGAATCATGTAGAACAAAGCGGGAATTATATCAAAATGTTAGAAGTAGTCACAATCAAGCAACAATAGCCCATTACAAACAGTATTGCACGCTGCTTAAAAATGATATCAGGAAAGCAAAGAGTATGTGGTATGCAAATAGAATAGCTAATTCACAGGATAAAATTAAAACCATATGGTCAGTTGTGAAGGAATTGTCTGGTCAGCAGCTCAAGATCGACGATATAAAGTCAGTTTGTAGTAAAAATATTTCTGTTACTGATCAATCAGGTATATGTACAGTACATGTATGGAGTGTGGCCATGTATGGCAGTGAAACATGGACGATAAATAGTTTAGACAAGAAGAGAATAGAAGCTTTTGAAATGTGGTGCTGCAAAAGAATGCTGAAGATTAGATGGGCAGGTCACATAACTCATGAGGAGGTATTGAGTAGAATTGGGGAGAAGAGGAGTTTGTGGCACAACTTCACTAGAAGAAGGGATCGGTTGGTAGGACATGTTCTGAGGCATCAAGGGATCATCAATTTAGTACTGGAGAGCAGCGTGGAGGGTAAAAATCGTAGAGGGAGACCAAGAGATGAATACACTAAGCAGATTGAGAAGGATGTAGGCTGTAGTAGGTACTGGGAGATGAAGAGGCTTGCGCAGAATAGAGTAGCATGGAGAGCTGCATCAAACCAGTCTCAGGACTGAAGACCACAACAACACCAAGCTGGTGAATTAAATAAAAATTTTGTTTCTACAGGGAATCATACAACTTCCTTGGCAAATGCCTTTCCGAGATTGATGTCTGAAATACTCCTCTGTGAAATAGACATGGTGGAGATTGAGTCAATAATTAAATCGCTGAAGACCAAGGACTTTCATGGATCTGATGGAGGGCCTCGCAGAATATTGAAGTACTGTCTGCGCATGTTAGCCCTGTATTTAGCCATATTTGTAATTTTTCCTTTAGGAATGGTCAGTTTCCTGAACGATTAAAGCACTCCGTAGTAAAGCCGCTTTATAAAAAGGGAGAAAAGGATAATGTAGACAATTTAAACCCACTGCTATGACATCAGTGGTTGCTAAAGTTATTGAAAAGCTGTGTATGTAACGATAATTGATCATTTTACAACGCACGATTTCTTATCAAGTGTACAGTTCGGCTTTAGAAGTCGTCAAACAACAAAAAATGCTGTATTATCTTTTTTCTGTGAGGCATTGGATGGGTTAAACAAAAGGTTGCGAACGCTAGACATATTTTTTTGATTTAATTAAGGCGTTTGATTGTGTTGATCACAAAATATTGCTCCACAAGTTGGATCATTACTGAATGCGGGGAATAGCTCACAATTACTTTACTCAGCAGCAAAAGATCATTATTCACTATGTTGAGAATGGCTTTGATGTGGGGTCTCAGTGGGGTACAGTTAAGTCGCATGTCGTATGGTATTATATTTTGCGGTAACTCTTCCCATTCTAAAAGGATATTTTTGGCTCAGAAACGGTCGGTTCGGGCAATAAATGGTGGAAGTTCACGAACCTCTTGTCGACCCTTGTTCACGAGTCTGGGTATTTTGACACTGGCCTCTCAATATACATATTCCTTACTGTCATTTCTTGTTAACAATATTAGCTTATTCCCAAGAAATAAGCAACTTTCACTCAGTTAATACTCAGCAGATATCAAACCGGTATTTGGATCGGACTTCCTTAACTCTTGTGCAGAAAGGTATGCAGTTTACTGCTGCATCCATTTTCAATAAGCTACCGCTCGAATTAATAAATCTTAGCAGCATTCCACGCGCTTTCAAATCGAAACTGAAGAGTTTCCTCATGGATCATTCCTTCTATTCTGTCGAAGAGTTCCTTGAAAAATTAAGCTGATTCTTGTTGATTTGTTGACTGCGTTTACTTAAACTTTATGCACTGACTTTTTTCGGGTTCATAAACATTTTATTTTTATCTGTTATTAATTTTTGTTGTAATTTCATGTACTGACATGTTCCATGACCTTGGAGATTTGCTCCTCAATTTGGTCCTACGGAAGTTGACGTGTAAATAAAATAAAAATAAAATTATCTGTCGATACACATTCTGTGTCTTTAGTGCAGTGGTTTCTATTGCCTTCTGCATGCTCATGCCGTTTATCGTTGCTGATTCTTCAGCGTTTTAGGGCCAGTTTTGGTACATCAAGGGCACGAGAGTGCCCTGTACCTATGTTTCCTCCTCCGCTCTCTTTGGTAAGTCTGATGATAGAATGAGGGTGACGTCTTATCTCGGAATCTTCGACTGACATTTTTGGTGGTTTTTATGCAGACGTGAAGCAGTGCAGGGTTCCCTTCCGACTAGTCAAAGACGCCGTCCTTTGCCACGATTAACAGACCTCTGACACTATTAGCCCGGTTTTCCCGTACCAAATTGTGGAAATCTTTTTTTCAGCAGTTATAAACGTATCATTGAGCGACGCTGAATCCGAATTTGAAGTTTTCTACCTCGTAGAACGTCGGCTTCACAACGAAAAAAACTCAAAATTTAGCACTTTTTTCAGTTTCCCGCTTGCATCTCGAAAACTATGCGTTTGTTAAAGATGGGCACACTACACAAAATTAACACAGATAAAATTTCCTAAAAAAGGCGCTATTTGGGTTCGATTTTGTGACGAGCGGTGTTGTTGCTAGATCGCGCTGAAAAGCAGTGCTTTTTTGGCCTTTTCTGTAATAACGTAAAAAGAGCCCATTCCCACTCGCTGAAACTCAGAAAATGTGCATGTTCCCAACGAAACCCCTAAAACAAGCGGAAGTAGGTTAAATTTCCTCCGAGAAACGTGCCCAACATTCAATATCAATAACCCATAACAGAGGAGGGAGCAAAGCGAAAATTACGGAAAATGCCTTCTGTGCCCTACAGCCTGCCTCTCTCCCGTCAATGCTTTACTTTCGGACCATAATTCTAAAAGAGGTTGTTTTTAATGAAATTATGGGAAAGCATGTTCGATGCAAACATTAACAGATTATGTTTACAGCATATTATATAGATGACACTGAACAGAAAAATGAAAGTGAAATCTGTACGTAGTAACGTACATGTGTCGTGAAACCAGTGAATGTGGAGCCCAGGAGTGTGTCATGACTTCGAGTACGTTCTTCATCTCAAACGGGAAGAAGGCACAGAATAGGAATACAGGAGATAGATAAGCTGTGTAGGTAACTATCGGTGTATGAAGAAATACCCGCATGATGTCATGTGTGGAGTTATCTTACTCATATCTGTTTGGCTGTTTGTGGCCCAGGCAATATGTCTTGGACCAGGTGAAGGATTTTGGGCAATGGAACGTCCAGGCAGAGCGTCAGTGGTTGTTGGAAGGTCCAGCGTGCATTTCACTGACAACAAATCACCGCCATTTGCGATGTCAGTGGCGCCAAGCGAGAGCTCATTGCATAGCAGGTTGGAGGTCTCTTTTGTTTCCTGATGAAAGCTGGTTCTCCCTCAGTGGCAGTGACTGCCGTGTGTTGGTTAGAAGGAGTCCAGTTGAGGCCTGCAACGAATCTGTGTGGTAGACAGGCTGGACCTAGATCTGGAGCTATGGCGCGGGATGGGATTTCGTATGACAGCAGGAACACTCTCGTGGCTATCCCACACACCCAGACTGCAAATCTGTACGTCAAGTTGGTGATTCGATCTCTTGTGCTGCCATTCGTGAACAGCATTCCAGAGGGTTTTCTCCAACAGGATAACGCTCGCCCATGTACCATTGTGGTAACCCAACCGATATGTTGCCTTGGCCTCCTCGATCACCAGATCTGTCTCCATCAGAGCACATGTGGGACATCATCGGACGACGGCTTGAGCGTCTTCTCCAACCAGCATTAATATTAATGGTGCCTACACTAACCGACCAAGTGCAACAGGCATGGAATTCTTATCCCACAAACTGACATGCGGCACCTGCACAACCCAGTGCATGCACGTCTGCATGCTTGCATTCAACATTCTGGTGGTTACACTCTTTATTAACGTCCCAGCATTTCGCATTTGCAGTGGCTTATATCTCACTTACATTAACTTGTGATCTTTCAATGTTAATCGCTTAAGTATATCACCTGTTGTTGTTGTAGTTTTGGTCTTCAGTCCTGAGACTGGTTTGATGCAGCTCTCCATGCTATTCTATCCTGTGCAAGCTTCATCATCTCCCAGTACCTACTGCAGCCTACATCCTTCTGCATCTGTTTTGTGTACTCATCTCTTGGTCTCCCTCTACGATTTTTACCCTCCACGCTGCCCTCCAGTATTAAATTGGTGATCCGTTGATGCCTCAGAACATGTCCTACCAACCGATCCCTTCTTCTAATCGAGTTGTGCCACAAACTCCTCCCCAATTCTATTCAACACCTCCTCATTAGTTATGTGATCTACCCATCTAATCTTCAACATTCTTCCTTAGCACCACATTTCGAAAGCTTCTATTCCCTTCTTATCTAAACTATTTATCGTGCCTGTTTCACTTCCATACATGGCTACACTCCATACAAATATTTTTAGAAACGATTTCCTTTTACTCGATGTTAACAAATTTATTTTCTTCAGAAACACATTCCTTGCCATTGCCAGTCTACATTTTATATCCACTCTACTTCGACCATCATCAGTTATTTTGTTCCCTAAATAGCAAAACTCATATACTACTTTAAGTATCTCATTTCCTAAGCTAATTCCCTCAGCATCACTAGATTTCATTCGACTACATTCCATTATCATTGTTTTGCTTTTGTTGATGTTCATCTTATATCCTTCTTTCAAGACATTGTCCATTCCGTTCAACTGCTCTTCGAGGTCCTTTGCTGTCCCTGACAGAATTACAATGTCATCGGCACAAACTCCTCTTCTCCCCAATTCTATTCAATACCTCATCATTAGTTATGTGATCTACCCTTCTAATCTTCAGTATATCACCTAGACAAAGGTATTCATGAAATTTTATTACTCTACAGTAATTAATTTTTTGGTGTTGCGAATTTTTTCCCGCCAGTGTAAGATAAACTACCCGAACCGCAGCTGTAGTACATGAGACGTGGAACGCCAGATTCCTCGTTTGGACGGCGTGCCAGCGCGCCGACAGGCTGGTGGCACATGTGGAAGCGGCGACGGGAGTAACGGCGATGGATGCGTGGCGGTCCGGACAGGTCATTGCCGTAAAGCCCGGCGCGTGATTGGCGCGTCCGTCAATCACTGTTGGAACTGCGGCGGCGGCTGCGGCAGCCGCGGGAGCCGAAAGCAGGGAGCGGGGATATTGATGACTAATAAATGACGGCCACCAGAGCGGCCGGCCAGCCGATTTACAAGTCAATGCGGCGCCGCCCACAATGAGCCATTGTGGCCGCCACAATGGGCGCGGAGCGTGCCTTCTGCAAACACCGCCGCCGCCGCGGCGCGTCTGGCCGCCGCCCTGCGAGGTCAGAGGTCGGAGCTACTGGATCAACTGCAGCGTTCTGGCTGGGGAGGCGCGCCACCAGCGTTGCCCGGCGCCCAGTGTACTTGTCTGGACAGGGGGGGACACCAGTGACACCCTGCCATAAGACTGCGCTTCCGAAAAGGAATGGTCTCATATTGAGCGGTAATGTTCTGCTGCTTGAATAACAAACTGACTGACGCTGGCCGTAAGCGTCAGGGCATAATATGCAGACAGCCAGTGGTGATAAAACCGTTTCTGAAAAAGAAATTTTTTAATCTCGAATACACTGAGGTGACGTGGGATAGCGTTACGCTCACATTCAGATGGCGGAAGTATTGCGCACACAAGGTATAAAAGAGCAATACATTGGTCGAGGTGTCATCTGTACTCACTTGATTCACGTGAAAAGTCTTGCAACATTATGGCCGCACGAGGGGAATTAACGGACTTGGACGCGAAGCGGGAGCTGGAGTTAGACGCATGGGACATCCCATTTCGGAAATATTCCGAGGTAAACAGTGTCAAGGGTGAGCCGAGAATATCAGATTTTAAGCATTACCTCTCACCACCGAGCGAGGTAACGGAGTGGGTAGCACACTGGACTCGCATTCGGGAGGACGACGGTTCAATCCCGCGTCCGGCCATCCTGATTTAAGTTTTCCGTGATTTCCCTAAATCGCTCCAGGCCAATGCCGGGATGGTTCCTTTGAAAGGGCAGGTCCGTCTTCCTTCCCCGTCCTTCCCTAATCCGATGAGACCGATGACCTCGCTGTTTGGTCTCTTCCCCCAAACAATCCAATGCATTACCTCTCGCCACAGACAAGGCAGGGACCAACGGCCTTCACTTAACGAGCGAGAGCTGCGGTGTTTCAGCACAGTTGTCAGTGTTAACAGAGAAGCAAAACTGGGCGAAATAACCGTAGAAATCAATGTGAGACGTACGACTAACGTATCCGTTAGGACAGAATGGGGCCCTTAGGATTGACATTCTGTGGCGCTGACCACTCAGCTACTGGTGGCGGACTATGGACGGCTATAGAGGCAGCATTGCTCAATATTTCTGCAGACCATGCCATGTCGAGTGACTGCACTACGCTGGGAGAAAGAGGTCCGACACGATATTAGGAGATGTCCCACCACTTTGGTCACCACCGTTTATTAATGTACGTGCATCAACTTCCCACTCTGCAGCGGAGTGTGCGCTGAAATGAAACTTCCTGACAGTTTAAAACTATGTGCGAAACCGTTACTCGAACGTGGGACCTTTGCCTTTCACGGGCAATTTTTCTGCCGACTGACAACGCTCACGCTCTTCTCTTCACCCCCCCCCCCCCCCCCCAACATTCCCGATCATCACCTCACAGTTGTATCTATCTCCGTCAGAACGTTAGCTCCTACATTCATTCTGGAAACAATCCCTTAGGCTGCAGCTAAAAACAAGTCGATCATGTTCTTTAATCTCAGATTTTGATGAATCTTACGTATGTTGTACAAGGATCAGTCCTAAGTACCAGGCTAGCGGCAATCCATGGGACGTCCGCTAGTTTCCTAGAAAATCGATGTTTAAGTTTTATAGGTAATCTCTATACCTGTAATACGCGACATAGCGCAACGGCTAAGGTTTACAGCTATCACGCTGACAGCCTGGTTTCTAATCCTGTCTGTGCTTTTTTGTTTTTTTACAATTTAATCACAGAGAATATCATTAAATAGTGTAAGTCGTGCAAAATTATTCAATAATGGTCATTTACGCCATAGTAATTTAATTAATTAAGCATTCATTACGTCAAACTTTCTTCAAATGTGTATTCCGTTTGTCAGAGGCTAGATTATAGAACCGCCTTACTCGCTATGGCTTGCATCATTTGCTTTACTATAGCAAAATTCCGGATGGTATTTGTCGTACCAACAGAAATGAAATTCATAGAGCACCATGCACATTTAATTTTTGGCATACGGATTTTTGAGAAGCGAAACCGAAAAACAAAGTTCTTTTAAATTCGAAAAGATTGTTCTTCACTTCATAAACTTCGTTGCGAACCATGCGTAATTGATCATTCATTTGAAAGAAGGCGCACTAAACTGATGCAGAATTAAAGAACGTATTTCTAAAGAAACTTCACTTGATGCGATTCCTCTACGTGTTATTCTAAAGTTGGCAGAATTTTGAATTTTTCTCATGAAAATTGTAACCCGTCAAAATAAACATCACAGGTTTAGGAAAGTGGAGTGCAATTGGATGAGATAATTTTATAGTGCAGGTGCTTGCCTTTCTTCCATCTACAATTATTTGACTGTAAAGTATCTGATCATTCCATTCCCCAGATGAATCAAGTGTGCGCTTACCAAAAGTGGTCCAACGGTTCTAGGCGCTTCAGTCCGGAACCACGCAGCTGCTACGGTCGCAAGTTCCAACCCTCCCTAGGGCATGGATATGTGTGATGTCCTTAGGTTAGTTAGGTTTAAGTAGTTCTAAGTCTAGGGGACTGATGGCCTCACATGTTAAGTCCCATAGCCCTCAGAACCATCTGACCCATTGATTCAGCTAACCAAAAAAAAAAAAAAAAAAAAATGTTCAAATGTGTGTGAAATCTTATGGGACTTAACTGCTAAGGTCATCAGTCCCTAAGCTTACACACTACTTAACCTAAATTATCCTAAGGACAAATACACACCCATGCCCGAGGGAGGACTCGAACCTACGCCGGGATCAGCCACACAGTCCATGACTGCAGCGCCCTAGACCGCTCAGCTAATCCCGCGCGGCCAGCTAACCAAAAAGGTGACAGTTTAACTACGCATCGCTAACGGAATAGCCATTTGAAGGTAATTTGCTGTAACGATTCATGTATTAATGACATTAGTGCTGAGAAAATGACTATTTTTTTATAATTTTCCGTAACATATACAGGGTGTTACAAAAAGGTACGGCCAAACTTTCAGGAAACATTCCTCACACACAAAGAAAGCAAATATGTTATGTGGAAATGTGTCCGGAAACGCTTACTTTCCATGTTAGAGCTCATTTATTACTTCTCTGCAAATCATATTAATCATGGAATGGAAACACACAGCAACAGAACGTACCAGCGTGACTTCAAACACTTTGTTACAGCAAATGTTCAAAATGTCCTCCGTTAGCGAGGATACATGCACCCACCCTCCGTTGCATGGAATCCCTGATGCGCTGATGCAGCCCTGGAGAATGTCGTATTGTGTCACAGCCGTCCACAATATGAGCACGAAGAGTCTCTACATTTGGTACCGGGGTTGCGTAGACAAGAGCTTTCAAATGCTCCCATGAATGGAAGTCAAGAAGGTTGAGGTCAAGAGAGCGTGGAGGCCATGGAATTGGTCCACCTCTACCAATCCATCGGTCACCGAATCTGTTGTTGAGAAGCGTACGAAAACTTCGACTGAAATATGTAGGAGCTCCATCGTGAATGAACCACGTGTTGTGTCGTACTTGCAAAGGCACATGTTCTAGCAGCACAGGTAGAGTATCCCGTATGAAATCATAATAACGTGCTCCACTGAGCGAAACTAAAGTGAGCTCTAACATGGAAATTAAGCGTTTCCGAACACATGTTCACAGAACATCTTTTCTTTATTTGTGTGTGAGGAATGTTTCCTGAAAGTTTGGCCGTACCTTTTTGTAACACCCTGTATTATCTGATGGTATTCCGTACGACGAAATAGAACAAAATACACAAGTGGGATGTGAACCCGAACCGGCTGTGTAATAGCCGCTAACCTTAGCGCTGAGCGTCTTTCGCATAGTCGTAAAAGGGCTAACATTACATGTACAAGGAATACACATAAAACTTCAATATTTGGTTTTCTCTGAAACTAGAGGCCGAAGTATGAAAAGCCGCTGGCCAGGTATTCAGGACAGGTCCCTCTGCAACGTACCTAAGAATCATCAAAATCCGTTACTAACAGGACTGATGGTCCCTTTGTAAGCCATGTCTCTGCATTGTCGTTTCTTCCAGAGGAGTGCTAGCCCCTTAAGTTACCTGGTTGAAGTTTGGAAGCTAGGAGATCATGTACTGGTAGAAATAAAATTGTCAGGATGGGTCGTGCCTCATGGTTGAATAGCTCAATGGGTAGAGGAAACGCCTGCAAATGGCGAAGGTTCAATGTTAGAGAACTGATGGGCCATAAACAGTTCAGCTAAGAATAAAATAGATTTTAAAATGTGATAGTACAGAACAATGCCGAAGATTGGTTGCATAGATCAAATAACTAATTGGGAGGTTGTTGTTGTGGCCTTGAGTAACAACTGCGACGTATATCCACATGAATCTGTTCATGATTTTCATTCCTCCTTCTGCCTCTACACTTCATATCCCAACACTTCCCTCCGTTTCAAAACTGAAGGTTCCTTCATGCCTTAGAAATTTCCTATGAAACAATTCCTTTTTTTTAATCGGATTATGTAATACATTTCTTTTTTTTCTCAGTTCTATTCAGTATCTCCTCGTTAGTTAGTCTATCTACCAATCCAATCTTCAGGATTTTTCTGTAGCACCACATTTCAAAAGCATGTATTCTCTTCCTGTCTAAACAGGTTCTCACTTCCGCACAAGGTTACCCTCCTGGCAAATACTTTCGGAAAAGCCCTCTAACATTTAAATTTGTATTATATGTTGGCAGATTCCTCTTTTCCAGATATGTTTTTCTTTCGATAGCCATAGTGCGAATTCGGACAAAGTTAATTTATGGTACAACATGATTATAAGAAGGGATCGCTGGACAAGACATATCATGAGGTGTTAAAGAGAATTCAGTTTAATAATGGAGCTAAATGGTGGGGGTTAAAACTGTAGAGGGAGACAAAGGCTTGAAAACAGAAACCAGATTCAAATTGATGTTGGCTCCAGTAGCTGTACAGAGATAAGGAGACTTTTACAGGACAGATTAAGGAGCTGCATCAAATCAGTCTTCGTACTGAAAGCCACCACAACAGCAGCAAACATTGAAATCAAATGTTCAAATGTGTGTGAAATCTTATGGGACTTAACTGCTAAGGTTATTAGTCCCTAAGCTTACACACTACTTAACCTAAATTATCCTAAGGACAAACACACACACACCCATGCCCGAGGGAGGATTCAAGCCTCAGCCGGGATCAGCCGCACAGTCCATGACTGGAGCGCCCTAGACCGCTGAGCTAATCCCGCGCGGCAAACATTTAAATGCTTGAGGTAAGGATTTGTGTGTTTTTGTTATCATCGAGGGAAAGGAAAACATTTAAACCTCGAGGAAGAACAATGCTTTCAAGAGTATCCCAAATATTACCATGAAGAAGGAACTCATCAACGAACACTGTCACTTCATTTTGTTTTCAATTTACTGCCATATTATATGAAGCCCCGTGCCTTGAGCCTTAAACGGCGCTACATTTACAGCTATAGTCCGTAAGAGACCTTACGGTGTGTGGCGGAGGGTTCTTACGGTACCGGTACCACTAACATCGCCCATGCTCATATTTGTCGCGATATTGGCAGGTAGCATCGGTGAGCACATTACTTTCATATTTGAGTGAAGTCGTGTAGATCATGAATGGGCAATTATTTTGGCTCGGAGGCCACTATGTGGAAGTGACGCTTAGCAGAGACAAAAACAAATGGCTCTGAGCACTATGGGACTTAACTGTTGTGGTCATGAGTCCCCTAGAACTTAGAACTACTTAAACCTAACTAACCTAAGGACATCACACACATCCATGCCCGAGGCAGGATTCGAACCTGCGACCGTAGCAGTCGCACGGTTCCGGACTGCGCGCTTAGCAGAGAGCTGCACCTTTTATAATGATTGTATTCATTAGTTAACTTTGCATCTCAGAAAAGAAATAAATTGTACCGTTTTTTACATTTTGCTAATTTCATATCATCTACATCTCAAAGCACATTTAATTTTAGTAGCAGTTTAATGTGACAAATGTAGCCTGTCACACTTTGATACAAGTTTCTTTAAACAGGAATGAGACTGTTTGCTGAGATTCTCATCACAACTTTCAAGTTAATGTTTGTCAAAGAGCATCAATATTTACTCTTGTTGATCTTCAAGCAAGAAAAATTTTGCTCACAAATATTTATAGACCCAAATATGCAGAAAATTTTCCCAGCAAAATTGTTGTTACATGGAAATTTTTCAGATGACAAAGATTTGTAATAAACAGCCAATGTCACATCATTAAACGTTTCTTTCACAGTGTGATCTGACCTTGTATCAATAAGATCAAGCGGCAACTCCGCAGTTGCTGTGTCATTATCAGCAGTGATGGCATAAGGAAGCAAATTTAATTAAGGCGTAATTTTCTTCAAGTCTGAAATTGTCTTGCGAACTCATCCTCCAAACTCTGCAGATGATCTCTAATCTCATCAGAAACATTTTCATGTACTTTCTGTTTTCCTAATAACTAGAAATTACAGAAATTGCCGTCACCTGCTTGCCTTGCAAATAGACCTACTTTTACTTTGAATGATTTTACATTTGTCCACAATTCGTGAGTAAATAATCTTTCCCCTGTAATATCAAGTTCAGTTCATTCACTTTCTCAAACACATCACTGCAAAGATCATCGCATATCTCAACTCCCCGCATCTTATTTCTGTGACAAAATCAGGAGATATTTCCTTCGTGTTTAGAAATAAGAGAATTTCATTTTTTAAGGACCAGACACTTTTTAACAATTTGCTGACACTCAACTACTTCAGACTATTGTGGTAAATTATGTTTTGATTTACTGCCCCCACATGTTCAAGAAGCTTTCGTCTTCCTTCGATTTACTCTCAAACCATACTCTGTACTCATTAGACTGTTCATTCCATGTAGCAGATTAGCCGGCATGGTAGCTCAGCGTGTTCGGCCAGAGGGCTGCCCACCCTCTGTAATTAAAAAAAAACTGAGTAAAGGAATCAATGGTCAACGTGAATGGATGTCTTGTGACGTCCGCGCAGACCAAACGCAACGAGCAATACCGAGCAAAAGAAAACAAAAAATATGGTCAGCTTGACGGATTGTCAATCCTCTGAGCGCGGGTTCGATTCCCGGCTGGGTCGGGGAATTTTCTGCGCCCAGGGACTGGGTGTTGTGTTGTCCTCATCATCATCCTGTCATCCTCATCGACTGCAGGTCGCCGAAGTGGCGTCACATTGAAAGACCGGCACCCGGCGAACCGTCTGCCCGACGGGAGGCTCTAGCCATACGAATAAATAAATAAAAATGTAGCATGTCGTGTAATTCTTCCTCATTTTCACTCAGGATAGCAATGTCAGCAGCGAATCATGGCACTGACATCCTTTCACCTTGAATTTTAATTCCACTTCTGAACATTTGTTTTATTTTCATCATTGCATCTTCGATGTACAGGAGCGAAAGACTACATACCTGTCTTACACCCTTTTTAATCCGCGCACTTCGTTCTTTGTCGCCCACTTTTATTATTCCCTCTTGGCTCTTGAATATATTGTATATTACCCATCTCTCCCTACAGCTTAACCCTATTTTTCTCAGAATTTCGAACATCTTGAACCATTTTACGTTGTCGAAGGCTTTTTCCAGGGCAACAAATCCTATGAAAGTGTCTTGATATTCCTTTAGTCTTGCTTTCATTATCAACTGCAACGTCAGAATTGCTTCTCTGCTCCCTTGACCTTTCCTAAAACCAAACTGATCGTCATCTAACGCATCCCCAGTCTTGTTTTCCATTCTTCTCTATAATATCCTTGTGAGCAGTTTGGATGCATGAACTGTTAAGCTGATAGTGCGATAATTCTCGCACCTGTCAGGTCTTGCAGACTTCATAATTGTGTGGATGATATTTTTCCGGAAGTCAGGTGGCATGTCGTCTGACTCATACATTCTAAACAACAACGTAAATAGTCGTTTTGTTGCCACTTCTCCCAATGATTTTAGAAATTCTGATGGAATGTTATCTATCCTTTCTGCCTTATTTGATCTGAAGTCCTCTGAAGCTCCTTTAAATTCTGATTCTAATACTGCGCCCCCTTTTTTTGGTCATCAGTCTACTGACTGGTTTGATGCGGCCCGCCACGAATTCCTTTCCTGTGCTAACCTCTTCATCTCAGAGTAACACTTGCAAACTACGTCCTCAATTATTTGCTTGACGTATTCCAATATCTGTCTTCCTCTACAGTTTTTTCCCTCTACAGCTCCCTCTAGTACCATGGAAGTCATTCCCTCATGTCTTAGCAGATGTCCTATCATCCTGTCCCTTCTCCTTATCAGTGTTTTCCACATATTCCTTTCCTCTCCGATTCTCCGTAGAACCTCCTCATTCCTTACCTTATCAGTCCACCTAATTTTCAACATTCGTCTATAGCACCACATCTCAAATGCTTCGATTCTCTTCTGTTCCGGTTTTCCCACAGTCCATGTTTCACTACCATACAATGCTGTACTCCAGACGTACATCTTCAGAAATTTCTTCCTCAAATTAAGGCCGGTATTTGATATTAGTAGACTTCTCTTGGCCAGAAATGCCTTTTTTGCCATAGCGAGTCTGCTTTTGATGTCCTCCTTGCTCCGTGCGTCATTGGTTATTTTACTGCCTAGGTAGCAGAATTCCTTAACTTCATCGACTTCGTGGCCATCAATCCTGATGTTAAGTTTCTCGCTGTTCTCATTTCTACTACTTCTCATTACCTTCTAAATCGACTCCTGTTTCTTCCTCTATCACATCAGACAAATCTTCCCCCTCGTAGAGACCTTCAATGTACTCTTTCCAGCTATCCGTCATCTATTCTGCTTTAACAGTGAAATCCTCGCTGCACTCTTAATGTTACCATCCTTGCTTTTAATTTCAATGATGGTTGTTGTGTACTGTCTGAAAGTGGGGGAGACCAGTTCAGACGACTAACAGACGATCACTGCAGCCTCCTACGGCAATTTCTTGGGGCATAACCTTCGGTCGAAAGTCAAAACAACCCTCGGACGAAAGTTATGGCCTAAGATATTTGTCAGTAGTAGGCTGCAGTGACCGTCTGTTAGGGCACATGAACTGGCCTCCTGTACTTTCAGACAGTACACACTGCAACTGCCTCACTGCACTGCTTCAGGTCACCTTCTGCTATCAGCTACAGACATCATGCATGCCATCTAACACATCCTTCATGTTACAGAACTCTTTCCACTGCTTTTTATCATTATCATCCTCATCACCTTGTTCTCTAGTACATTGTTGGCCAGAAGACTTTTTTGGTGGTTTAAACAGTGACTGCCATGCCTTGACCACCTATTTGCCGGCCGGAGTAGCCGAACAGTTCTAGGCGCTACAGTCTGGAACCGCGCGACCGCTACGGCTGCAGGTTCGAATCCTGCCTCGGGCATGGATGTGTGTGATGTCCTTAGGTTAGTGAGGTTTAAGTAGTTCAAAGTTCTAGGGGACTGATGGTCTCAGCCGTTAAGTCCCATAGTGCTCAGAGCCATTTGAATCTTTTTTTTTTTGCCACCTATTTATTATTGACATGTTACACTTAGTGACTAGGATATGGCGAACTTTGAATTAAGGTACCGAGTTTTTAGTAAGCATGACTCTGAGTTGCCGTTATCAACGCTGTTGTCACTGTCAGCAGTGAACTTAAGGGAAGTTCTTTAGTAAGCGTTGGCGTTGTTATCAAAAGTGTACATAGACACTGAAGTTTTAGCAAGCTTCGTTTGAAGATGATTATCATTCAGTCTAAACCTGTTATCATAAAATTGTGCCTCAGTAGGCTGGGGGGGATGGGGGGGGGATGGGGGGGGGGGGGGAAGGAGCCGCGCGGTTAGGCGCCTTGTCACGGTCCGCGCGGCTTCCCCAGGTCGGAGGTTCGAGTCCTCTCTCGCGCATGGGTGTGCGTGTTGTCCTTAGAATAAGTTAGTTTAAGTAGTACGTAAGTCTAGGGACCGATGACCTCAGCAGTTTGTTCCCATAAGACCTTAACACAAATTTCCAATTTTCATAAAATTGTAATTTTGTTTTATTGTGAACAACAAAACAAATTAATCAGATCGCTGTATCTCCGTCAACCGACTTCGTTAAGTGTTACAAACGACGCTCGTATCTATGCTGAAGAACTGTCTGAAAAAATCTGCAGAAATATTCTACGAAATCTTGATTTAAAAAAAATGGTTCGAATGGCTCTGAGCACTATGGGACTTAACTTCTGAGACCATCAGTCCCCTAGAACTTAGAACTAGTTAAACCTAACTAACCTACGGACATTACACACATCCATGCCCGAGGCAGGATTCGAACCTGCGACCGTAGCGGTGGCGCGGTTCCCGACTGTAGCGCCTAGAACTCCTTGGCCACCCCGGCCGGCCATCTTGATAAAATTTCATGTTTTGAAGAGACTGGCATTCGGTAATGTAAAACTCAGCACTTCACAAGACAAGAAGAACGGAGTCTATGGCTGCAGTATCAACGATTAACAGGTGTAATCAATCTGCTAATACAAATATTCGGGTCTAACAACTTTTATGGTTAAGTAAGGGAACAATCGTATAGGCTCAGTAGCGGGTAAAGCAGGTGGCAGACAGGAAAATTTTCAGTCTACAAAGGTGACTTTTCACAAAACACTCGTAGGATCCGCTATAGAACATTGCTCAAGAGTGTGGGACCTGTAATAAATAGGAAGATAGGCAACTGTAGTGGGGAAGGCAAACCAAAAACTGCGTTTTACTGTCAGAACGCTTGTTAGAGGATGCAGCACATCTATTAAAGCTACGCCTACACTACTCTAGTCTGTCCTCTTTGGAATATAGCTGCACAGTATGCAATCCTTGACGGAGGACGTAGAAAAGTACAAAGCTCGTTTCGCATTATCGAGAAATAGGGGAGAGAGTGTCGCGGATATTTGTGGGTTGGGGTGGCAATCATTGAAGCAAAGGTGTTTATTATTACGGCGAGATATTTTCACGAAATTTCAGTCACAATCTTTCCCCTGCGAATGCGAAAATACGTTGTTGATTCCATATAAATAGAAATAAAGGGCCATTGCATTGAAATAAGAGAAATCAGAGCTCATAGGGAAAAATTGAAGTGTCTATTTCTCCCCCGTGCTATTCGAGAGTGGAACGGTCGAGAGCAGCCGTTGCGTGAACCTTCTGCCGAGCCGTTAAAAGTAATTTACAAGGTAGTTACGTAGACATAGATGTAGAATGGCAGCACGAATGGTCACAGGTTTGTTTGGCCCATAGCAGAGCACCACAGGGACGCTGGAAAAAGTAACTGGCAGACGATTAGAAACAGAAGAAAACTATCCCGTGAAATCCTAATAACAAAGTTTCATGAACAAGCTTTCAATGATGAACCTAGGAATATACTCTTATTCCTTAAGTATCGCTTCTGTACGGCTCGCGAAGACAAGGTTAGACTAATCGCAGCGCGCACAGGGGAGCTTAAGCAATTATTCTTTCTGCGCTTCATATCTGAATGAAACGGGAAGAGACCCTAAAAAGTAAGCACACGTACATGAAAATATAAATTAAAGAGCACTCAGATGTAGATTCACGTGTAAGATCCTCCCTTTCTTTTAGCCCGAAATGTGTATCCCGGAACGTGCGCTAAATAAGAATGCCCTCTTTTATATTTTTAACACTATATGACTGCGATATTTGAAGATAAATACACTGACAGAAAAAAGCGCCATACCACGAAGGGGTTGTGCGACATAAACGAAAGTTAGTAGACGGGTTTCTACATCTGAAAGATGATGTCTCTTCAAATTTCGTGCCTGTCGCATAAGAATGGCACTAGCTGCGCCACTATGAGGATGAAAAACATGTTTGTCATAAATACAAGCTGTAACTGTCTTGAGCGTTAGTTACCTATGACATTGGACGTGGAGAGTTGATCTTAGTAAAGAATGCCTTTAGGCGACAAAGACGCCATTATCAGCATCTCATTGAGTTAGAACAAGGTCGTGTAATAGGGCTACGAGAATCTGGATGTTCCTTCTAAAATACTTCAGAAAGACTTGGTAGAAACGTAGCCACTGTACATGACTGCTGGCAGCGGTGTTTACGGGAATGTGCGATCACAACAAGACCAGGTTCTGGACGCCATGTGGGAAGACCATTGTGTTCGGCGTATGGCTCCGGAGCATCGTACTGCATCCGCAGCAGCGATTTGAACAGCAGTTGGCACCGCAGTGGCGTAACGAACTCGTTACGAATTGGTTACTTCGAGGCCAGCTCTGAGCCAGACGCTCTGTAGCGTACATTCCACAGACTACAAACCACAGCCATTTGCGAATTCAGGGACGTCAAGTGAGACCACATTGTAGGGCAGAGTGGAGGTCTGTTGTGTTTTCTGGTGAAAGTTGGTTTTGCCTCGGTGGCAGTGACGACCGCGTGTTGATTAGAATGAGGACAGAAGAGGGCCTGCAACCATTCTCTCTGAGTGCTAGACAGACTGGACCTACACTGCAGTTATGCTCTGTGGTGTGATTTCGTATGACAGCAGCAGCACTCTCGTCGCTATCCCACTCACCCTGATTGCAAAATTGTACGTCAGTCTGGTGCTTCGACCTGTTGCGCTGCCTTTCATGAACAACATTACAGGAGGTGCTTTCCAACAGAATAACACTCGCCCACGTACCGTTGCTGTAGCCCAACATACTCTACGGAGTGTCGAAAAGTTATCTTGGCTTGCTCGATCACCATACGGAACACCATCGAAGGACAACTCCAGCGTACCGAGCGAGGTGGCGCAGTGGCTAGCACACTGGACTCGCATTCGGGAGGGTGACGGTTCAATCCCGCGTCCGGCCACCCTGATTTAGGTTTTCCGTGATTTCCCAAAATCGCTCCAGGCAAATGCCGGGATGGTTTCTTTGAAAGGGCACGGCCGACTTCCTTCCCCGTCCTTACCTAATCCGATGAGACCGATGACCTTGCTGTCTGGTCTCCTTCCCCAAAACAACCCAACCCAACTCCAGCGTAATCCTCAAAGAGCACTAACCTTCCCTGAATTGACAGACCAAGTGCAACAGGCATAGAACTCCAGCCAACAAACTTACATCCGGCACCTGTACAACACAATATATGCACATTTGCAAGCTCACATTGAACGTTCTGGCAGCTACAGCGGTCAAGAATGAATCAAAATTTAGCATTTGCAATCGCTTCTCTCGCGCTTTCATTAACCTGTGGTCTTGGAGCATGAAACACTTAAATATGTCACCTAGACAAAAGTATTTTCAAAATTTCATTATTCTACATTAGTTATTTTTCGGTGTTGCGACGTTTTTTTCGTCAGTGTATAATAAGAAGCGTGGGATTAGCTTACATCCTCAACGTCATAATAAAGGGCATAAATGACCATTTGACTGAATTTCATTAGGCGTTACTAATTGGTAATAAGCTCATGGCCTTACCTTAAAGACGTGTAACTCGCCATATAGCCACTTCCCGTGCAGTGAGCGCCATGGCTCATTTTGTTCACCTGACTTTTTTGTTTAGAAATCTGAAGCTGAAAGACACAAAGAAATCACGTCATTTATAAATTAACGAACCACCAGCTCTCTCACTGCATCTCCAGCTGATGACTTACCTTGTGGCCTGAAAAACATTCAAAGAAGTGTACTATCGACTGCACCTTTGATAAAAATTGGCACAGGCAGATTGGTGGCTCTGGAGAAGACGGAAAATCTACCATACTACTTGTGATAACTCAGTGTAGACTTCAAAGTGCATACTCTATCGGAAATATATCAGAATCGTTAAACAGTGACAAAATGTCACGAATAAGCTATGTAAACTTGAATTGTAGAGGGTAGAATTTCATTTAAAGCTCAAAACCAATAAATCTGAAGACAGCTATCGAGAAACTCAGTAGCGAGTTGTGTGCACTGTCAAAATAGGCTCAGGATATACGATAAAATTCAATCCATCCGTATCCCAAGCGGCATTTGTTGGTTATTGTAAGCTCAGTAGTCATCCCTGCAATCTTTAACCCTGAATGGGACAAATATCAACAACTCACCTTCGACAAAGAGTCTAAGAATGATAACAGACGAAAAAATAAACTGGTCTGAGCACGTAAATGCAATGTGCAAGAAGGCATCAGCGTCTCCCCTTGCCCTTCCCACTTAACCTGAAAAAGAAATTTGTGCAAAACACACTTGTAATTATTGATTACAGTGATGTCATCCTCCAAGATATTTGTCAGGAAAACTCAAGGCAGCTGTAACGGCTTATGGATGCCTGTGTTCGTTATATTCATGATGTTCCACTCTACGACCATATTTGATCGTCATATGCACAGATATCATGGCTACCTCCAGACAAGCGCAGAGATTTCCGTGCCTTCCGTCTTCTCTACTGTCTTACCAATGAGTACTGTGCCTCAGATCTGTTTTCGTCCTTAACGCTCTTGTCTCAACAACATCTACAACTACATCTACATCCATACTCCGCAATCCTTCTTACGGTATGTGACGGAGGGTATCATGAGTACCTCTATCGGTTCTCCCTTCTATTCCAATCTCGTATTGTTCGTGGAAAGGAAGATTGTCGGTATGCCTCTGTGGGGACTCTAATCTCTCTGGAAGAAACACCCACTCCCTTCAGAGCAAAATCATGTTTGTCTCACGGCAACGCGCAGCCACTTTCTCGAAGTCCTTCTCAGTAGCGGAAACCCGGCCCTGGAATAACCTCCCGCATTATATTAGAGAATTGAATAATATCTCCAGCTTCCGAAGGAAGTTAACGACCTAGCCACTAAACCAACAGTAAGAATTACCATTCTCCGTACACGCACCCGTTACCCCTGTACACCCCTCTTTCCAATCTGACCTTCCTCTTTCCCACTATTCTCAGCCCATATGGTCTCCTTAACTTTTCTTTCCACAGCACTCACTATATCAGAAAACCCTTATTTTTTACACCTATAAATTCTTCTTATAACTCCCATTATTATTATTGATATTATTGTTATTATTATTATTACTATTAACATTATTCGCAACAGCAACTGCAGTAGTACAGGTACTGAAAGTATTAACTTTAATAGTATATGGTCACTATAGTTTACTCACACAGCCACTTCAAACTTCCAAATCGTTTTAACACTATTTGTCATATTAAAATTGTTGTTTCTTAGGTAACTATGATTTAAAAACGGTACTGTATGTGTGAAACCCTGGCCCGATGTAAGAGAGGGAATGATGGCCCTAACCAGATTAGGTAAACAAATAAATAATTTGGCAAGGATGACAAACGCAACATTCGTCCTTGGAACACATGGTACAATAAATAAATCACCACAAATGAGAAGTTTGAACAAAAAGAATTACTTATGCAAAAGGAAGTAGATTAGATTAGATTAGTTTTCGTTCCATAGATCCGTGTTGAGAAGATCCTCGTGCATGTGGAACATTTCACCTTTTTTTATTTTTTTTAAGCTGAAATAACAATACTAATAGTATAAATATATACAACACATCATTTGTTTCTATTAAAAAACTCTTCAATGAGTAGTGGACCCCTTTTTAAACTAAAGTAAGTGCTTTTAAGTCCTTGTGCAGTTCATTTTTGTTCCTGGTATTGTATGTATGAACTGAGCTGTTTGTTGGAAAAAGAGATATATTATTTAGGACAAATTTCATTAACGACTAAATATACTGAGAGGCAGTAGTT
Source organism: Schistocerca gregaria (assembly GCF_023897955.1). Taxonomy (NCBI): domain Eukaryota; kingdom Metazoa; phylum Arthropoda; class Insecta; order Orthoptera; family Acrididae; genus Schistocerca; species Schistocerca gregaria. The sequence goes on along the minus strand of NC_064920.1, from coordinate 1,014,540,436 downwards.
AGTATACCCAGTTCTTTGAAGAGGTTTCTACAAGACGTCCGTGAGTTTACTCCACAAATAATACGTATTACACGCTTTTGGACTCTGAAAACTTTTGTTTGACTTGAAGAGTTACCCCAAAATATTATACTATATGACATTATGGAATGAAAGTAGGCAAAGTACGCAAGCTTTTTCACTTTTATGTCGCCTATGTCTGCTACCACTCGAATTGCAAATACAGATTTGTTAAGGCGTTTCTGCAGTTCTGTGGTGTGCTCTTCCCAACTGAATTTATTATCAAGTTGTAATTCCAGGAATTTAAGACTGTCAACCTCTTCTATCTGCTCTTCTTCGTACTTTATGCATATGCTGGATGGAAAGCTCTTACAGGTTCTGAATTGCATATAGTGAGTCTTTTCGAAGTTTAATATCAGTGAGTTGGCTTTAAACCATTTATTAATATCCATGAAAATATCATTAGCAGATCTTTCTAGAACTACACTCGACATACTATTTATTGCAATACTTGTGCCATCTGCAAACAAAACGAACTGTGCTCCTGGCAGTGTAACTGATGAGAGATCATTAATGTACACAAGAAAAAGCAATGGCCCTAAGATGGATCCTTGTGGGACACCACATGTAATTTCTTCCCATTCTGATGATGACTGATGACTTAATTCACTAGTCCCTTGCACTGACACCCTTTGTTTCCTGTTAGCGAGGTATGACTTGAACCATTTTGCAGCACTGCCTGTGACACCATAGAATTCTAATTTATTTAAAAGGATGTTGTGTTTTACACAATCGAATGCCTTTGACAAATCACAGAAAATACCTGCTGCTTGTAACTTGTTATTTAATGAATTAAGTACTTTTTCACTGTAGGTGTAAATAGCCTTTCTATATCAGAACCCTTCAGAAATCCAAACTGTGTTCTTGATAATATGTTATTTGTGGTCAGATGGTTGAGAATCTGCCTGTAGATTACTTTTTCTAAAATTTTTGAGAATGCTGGCAAAAGTGAAATCGGTCTGTAGTTTGATGGCATCTCTTTATCCCCTTTCTTGAATAGAGGCTTAACATCTGCATATTTCAGCCAGTCAGGAAATGTCCCAGTTATAATTGACTGGTTACACAAGTAACTTAGAATTGCACTAAACTCACAAGAACATGCCTTAATTAACTTTGTTGATATTTCATCATAACCACTAGAATGCTTTGTTTTTAAAGATTTTATTGTGGAAGTTATTTCTTTTGGTGATGCGAGTGACATATTCATGTTCCTAAAGCTATTTGTAAAGGCTAGTTTCAGATATTCAAGGGCATTATTTAATGATCCTGACAATCCCATTCTATCATTATTGGATATAAAGTACTTGTTAAATAGATTTGCTACACTATGCCCATTGGTTACTAATGTGTCATCTACCCTTAGTGCTATTTGCTCCTGTTCCTTTCTAGTTCTACCAGTCTCCTCTTTCACTATATCCCATATTGTTTTTATTTTGTTCCCTGACATTGCTATCTTCTTCTCGTAGTGTATTTGTTTAGATGCCTGAATTACTTTTTTTAATATTTTACAGTATTCCTTGTATTTAGCTAAATCATCAGCATTGGAGCTATTCTTGGTCGATAGATACATTTTCCTTTTTGTCTTACAGGAAATCTTGATTCCTTGTGTGATCCATGGTTTTATTATAGACTTCTGTTTAATTTGAGTAACTTTTAGAGGAAAACAGTTTTCAAACATGGTACTGCCATTGTTCATGGATGTGTTATATTTTTCATTCATGTCATGAGCACTATAAACATCTTTCCAGTTCATATCTTTGAGTAGTTTTCTAAAACACTCAATTTTTGGTTGATTGAAAACTCTCCTGTACTCAGATTTAGCAGTCTTGATAATCTGCTTAGAATTTACATCTAAAACAAGAAGCTGCATATCATGATCTGATAGTCCATTTATTACAGGTTTTATGATATGATTTTGTTCCTTTGATTTGTCTATAAAAATGTTATTAATGGCTGTCCTTGAGGATTTAGTGATCCTAGTTGGAAAGTTTACAGTGTGAGTTAGATTGAAAGACAACATTACTAGCTGCAGTAAATGTTTACTGGAAGATTGAATTAGAAAATCTGTATTAAAGTCACCAGCAATCAAAATTTCTTTGTTTCTTACTGTTAAATAACCCAAAAGAGCTTCTAGATGATTTATGAATAGATTATAATTTCCTGCATGTGCTCGGTAAATAGTTACTATTATATAGGATCTGTTATGGAACTCTACTTCTGTTGCACATGCTTCTAGATGCTGCTCTAAACAGAATTTATTAATGTCAATGTTCTTGAATTTATGGCAGTTTTTAATAAATGTGGCAACTCCTCCCTCCATATCTACTCTGCAGAAGTAGGAAGCTAGCTTAAATCCTGAAATGTCTAACATATCTATACCAGTGGTCACTTGATGTTCAGAGAGGCAGATTATGTCAATTTCGTTAGATGAATTCATTTCATCGATACAAATGAGTAGTTCATCAACTTTATTTCTGAGTCCCGGAATGTTCTGGTATAATAAAGATAACTGATACTGCATACTAATGGGATTATAATTGCTTTGGTGAAGATGAACTGGCAGTTTCTGATTACTTTCTGTTAAACATTGTTTAAATGGAGGCTGTATGCTAAAATCTGACTTCTGTTCATCTATTTTCTCAAACTGAGTCAGTCTGTCAATCTCTCTTAAGACTCGTTTTCTATCCCCCTTCCCTATCCCAAAAAAGGCATCCCTCTGACACCTGTGACCACTGGTATTTTCCCACTTGTGACAGTGTCCCTCCTTAAGTTTTCTGCAATCAAGCCAGACAGTTTTCCCTTCCCTTTCCTACTGAGGTGAAGGCCATGCCTAGTGTAGTCCCTCCTATAAATAGCATCCACAGGAATCAAACCAATATGAGACCCTATATCCGTCCTAAGCAGCCACTCCAACTCCAAGGTCACCCTCCCTACAGAAGACTTCAAATGAGGCCGATCATGGCGCCTCAACACAGACACAAATCCCACACTCGTATGCTTCGTTGCTGATGCTATCTTCACCAGGTCACTCTCTATGCTTACACGATTCGCTAATCAGGGGTGTAATGAATTAGACTGACCTGATATTCAGATACATTAAGCAAACCCAATTCAGTACGAAAACTGACCACCTCACCAGACAATGAACATATCGTTTTAACGTAGAGGGCGTGAACAAAAATGTGAAAACATCATAAATGGAGCATACTGCCATGCATAATACGTACAGGAAACCCGTTGCCATACGGAACACGTTCCAATCGTCCCTGAACGGATAAATACAGGTCCTTTACGGTTTTGAAAGCAATCTGATACCATTCGTCCTGCAAAATTGTGGACAGGTTAGGTAATGATAATGGAGGTAGATAATAGTCACGTATCCCTCTCTCAAAAGAAGACCACAAAGGCGCAACTATTGAGATCAGGTGCATGTAGTGGCCAGGAGATATGCGACAATTCATCTTCGTATCCAGAAAGCCTATCGTGGTTGATTCGAGCTGCGAGAACAGGGGCCCTGTCGTCTTAGAACACAGCATCACAATTGGGGAGTGAAAACTATACCATAAGATGGACCTGATCGGCAAAAATGGTTACATTGGGGAGTGAAAACTATACCATGAGATGGACCTGATCGACGAAAATGGTTACATAACTCTTGGTAATAATGGGAACTTGCTGAGTGACCGTGGGGTACCTCGAATAAATACAATATGGCTGCCCAATACACCACTGAATCCCGGACGCATTTCACTCTTGGAACAGTGTCTGAACAAGACTCAACCCACCAACTGACGTTCTTCTTTTATTCCGCAGTAAGGTTTATGACTGCGGCACCACGTTTTCCTGTGACAGACATGTGCGTCACTGATGAGTGGTTTTGGAATTCGAGCTCGCCCTGCATTTCATTGCTATGGGGCTTCCTTCGTGTTGTTTCGGTGCTGACAGAGCTTGCGAACGCGACATTCAGTTCTGCAGTGACTTTTGCAACAGTCGTCATCTTATTTTTCGCCATAACTCTCTTCGATATCCGTCCGTCACGATCACTCAAAACACACTTTCGTCCAGGTTGTGACTTGGCGGATCATGTTTTTCCGCTCACTCCGGATGTGGTACAAATCGTTGACATGGTGCCTTCTGAAACACCGGCGCTTCGGCTACCTAAGTTACGAAAGAACCCACCTTACGAGCGTCAACAATTTTTTCACGTTCGAAATCACTTAGCTCCGACGCAGTGCACTGACAACCACTGAGGGCACTTTCTGACCTTGTCTGACACTTGCGACCTACTGAGTGCATTGAGCAGGTGTCGTTCATGGTCAAATACAACAGCACAACCTGGGGGCTCGGCTAGCACGTGCATTTTTTTTTTTTTCAAGCAAGCTTTAGTCGCCGTGTTTCCATATTTTTGTCCAACCTTTGTAAACAGGCGCTCACTGAAGATCTAGAGATGTCGTGAATACATCTACACCAAGTCTTGCAAAGCAGAAGAGATCTTAGGCAAATACACTCCTGGAAATGGAATAAAGAACACATTGACACCGGTGTGTCAGACCCACCATATTTGCTCCGGACACTGCGAGAGGGCTGTACAAGCAATGATCACACGCACGGCACAGTGGACACACCAGGAACCGCGGTGTTGGCCGTCGAATGGCGCTAGCTGCGCAGCATTTGTGCACCGCCGCCGTCAGTGTCAGCCAGTTTGCCGTGGCATACGGAGCTCCATCGCAGTCTTTAAAACTGGTAGCATGCCGCGACAACGTGGAAGTGAACCGTATGTGCAGTTGACGCACTTTGAGCGAGGGCGTATAGTGGGCATGCGGGAGGCCGGGTGGACGTACCGCCGAATTGCTCAACAAGTGGGGCGTGAGGTCTCCACAGTACATCGATGTTGTCGCCAGTGGTCGGCGGAAGGTGCAAGTGCCCGTCGACCTGGAACCGGACCGCAGCGACGCACGGATACATGCCAAGACCATAGGATCCTACGCAGTGCCGTAGGGGACCGCACCGCCACTTCCCAGAAAATTAGGGACACCGTTGCTCCTGGGGTATCGGCGAGGACCATTCGCAACCGTCTCCATGAAGCTGGGCTACGGTCCCGCACACCGTTAGGCCGTCTTCCGCTCACGCCCCAACATCGTGCAGCCCGCCTCCAGTGGTGTCGCGACAGGCGTGAATGGAGGGACGAATGGAGACGTGTCGTCTTCAGCGATGAGAGTCGCTTCTGCCTTGGTGCCAATGATGTTCGTATGCGTGTTTGGCGCCGTGCAGGTGAGCGCCACAATCAGGACTGCATACGACCGAGGCACTCAGGGCCAACACCCGGCATCATGGTGTAGGGAGCGATCTCCTACACTGGCCGTACACCTCTGGTGATCGTCTAGGGGACACTGAATAGTGCACGGAACATGCAAACCGTCATCGAACCCATCGTTCTACCATTCCTAGACCGGCAAGGGAACTTGCTGTTCCAACAGGACAATGCACGTCCGCATGCATCCCGTGCCACCCAACGTGCTCTAGAAGGTGTAAGTCAACTACCCTGGCCAGCAAGATCTCCTGATCTGTTCCCCATTGAGTATGTTTGGGACTGGATGAAGCGTCGTCTCACGCGGTCTGCACGTCCAGCACGAACGCTGGTCCAACTGAGGCGCCAGGTGGAAATGGCATGGCAAGCCGTTCCACAGGACTACATCCAGCATCTCTACGATCGTCTCCATGGGAGAATAGAAGCCTGCATTGCTGCTAAAGGTGGATATACACTGTACTAGTGCCAACATTGTGCATGCTCTGTTGCCTGTGTCTATGTGCCTGTGGTTCTGTCAGTGTGATCATGTGATGTATCTGACCCCAGGAATGTGTCAGTAAAGTTTCCCCTTCCTGGGACAATGAATTCATGGTGTCTTATTTCAATTTCCAGGAGTGTATTTATAGTACGAGGTAGAAAGTGACTTCAGTTCTACTTAACACCTTACTCAACCATAGCAGCGTCTCTGCATACCAGCCCATGTGGACTGACAACACCTTATGTGCTTTTAAAGTAAACGTTCCCAGCGAACCAATCGGCACTTTCGCCCTCGACTAGGTGCAGAAACACCTTGTGATTCCTTAAATACTCCTGCTGAGCGTGTCAAACACAGCTATGCTTTCAGAGGTCGATAGCTCGATACAGAAAACATCTTTGCAGAGTGTCTGAGATTTAGACTACGCGAAAGAATAGACTCAATACTGAGAGTTGCAACTGTGACAGAATTCTGTGACGCGTTGGCCGCTCGTCGCGTAGTTCCGACACGCGTATTCCGCTAGTGACGTCGGTCGCGTATGCGAACTGCAGCGTGGAGGGTGGCAGCCGGCCGCGGTTCACAGGCGGGGGTAGCGGGCAGCCCGTTGCCATGGCGACGGGGGGCATCCATCTGGGCGCGTGACAGCGCGCTCGCAATGATATGACGTCGCGCAGGGGAGGTGGTCGCCAGCGGCGGCCACACGGCACTTGCTCCCGCTGATCACAAAATCGCTCTCGCTTGTTCACGCATTAACTTGCGTGAAATATATGGCGTCAGTTACATGTTTTTCTACTCTTGTGCTTCTCGCACACACGCTGCGAGGTAACAAATATAGAAAATATAGAAATGAAGCCACCCATGGCCACTGTTTATTTCAGCCAGAACATGGGGGTTGAGAGCCTGTGATTAATGTACAAAACTAGACGCTCACATTTCATCCGCATCTGCGGGAGACATCTTGAGAGAGTAATCGACAACTGCACTGAAAGCTCCACATCTCCATCTAGCTGCGGAAGCTACCTCATGGTGCTTCGCAGTGTAGCCTAATGAACAAGATACTAGCGTACGGAATATCAGATCAACTGTGTGACTGGAGTGAAGCGTTTCTAGCAAACCGAATACAGCAAGTCATTCTGAGCGGAGAGAAGTCTTCAGATGTAAAAGTAACTTTGGGTGTACTTCATACGAGTAAAATTGTAAATTCGTGGTAAGATTTTATGGGACCAAACTGCTTAGGTCATCGGTCCCTAAGCTTACACACTACTTAATCATACGCTATGGACAACACCAACACACACACCCATGCGGGAGGACTTGAAACTCCGAGAGGGGAGGGCGGAGCCGCGAGACCCCGGACCAGACGCCTCAGACCGAGTAGCTACCTCACGGGAACTCCAGAGGAGTGTTATAGGACCATTACTTTTTACGATGTATATAAATGACCTAGTGAATAAAGTAGGGGGTCTCATGAGACTTTTCGCGAATGATGCTGTTGTACATAGAGAAGGCGCGACACTAGAAAACTGTAGCGATGTGTAGGAAGACATGCAGAGGATCGACCCTTAGTGCAGGAAGTGGCAATTGACTCTAACCATAAACAAATATATCGTACTGCGATTACATAGACAGAAAGACGCTTTATAGTACGGTTACAAAATAGCAGAATAATCACTGCAATCAGTTCGTCTCATAAAATATCTAGGAATATTTGTACAGAGCGATTTGAAATGGAATGACCACATAAAATTAACCACGAGTAAGGCAGATACCAGACTGAGATTCAATGAAGAATCCTTAGGAAATATACCCCAGGAACAAATGACGCAGCTTACAAAACACTCGTTCGACCAATATTTGGACACTTGAACACTGCTCGTCAGTATGGGACTGGTACCAAATCAGGTTGACGGGGGAAATACAGAAGATTCAGAGAAGGTCAGCGTGTTTCGTTACAGGTTCAGTCAGTAAACACGAAAGAGTCACAGAGATGATCAAACAACTGCAGTGTCAGACGATGGAAAATCAAATGGCTCTTAGTAGTATGGGATTTAACAGTCCCGTAGACTTAGAACTTCTTAAAGCTAACTACCCTAAGGACCTCACACACATCCATGAACGGGGCAGGATTCGAACCTGCGACCGTAGCAGCCGCGCGGCGACGGACTGAAGCGCCTAGAAACGCTCGACTACAGCGGCCGGCTCAGAAGATGGAAGAGAGGTGTTCTGCATCACGCTGTGGATTATTATTAAAGTTCCGAGAGCGAACGTATCTAGAAGAGTCAACAAATATAATGCTTTCTCCTATGTGTATCTCGCGACAAAAATCAGAGACATTCGAGCCCAGTCGAAAGCTTACCGGCAGTAACTCTTCCCGTGACCTATTCGCGACCGGAACAGGCAAGGGAGGACGTGATAGTGGTACACAAAGTACCGTCCGCCACACTCCGCAAGGTGGCTTGCAGAATATAGATGTAGATGTAGATGTAGATGTAGATGCAGAAGTAGATGATGTGTCGCTGAAGGCACTTCGTGTACCACACTTCCTTCCAGCATTTCCTTTTCCAGTCTCGAATGGTCCATGAGAAGAACAATTGTAAGCTCGAATATGTCTCTATCTACATGGCCTTTTCGCGAGTTGTACTTAGGAAGCAGCAATATACACTCCTGGAAATGGAAAAAAGAACACATTGACACCGGTGTGTCAGACCCACCATACTTGCTCCGGACACTGCGAGAGGGCTGTACAAGCAATGATCAGACGCACGGCACAGCGGACACACCAGGAACCGCGGTGTTGGCCGTCGAATGGCGCTAGCTGCGCAGCATTTGTGCACCGCCGCCGTCAGTGTCAGCCAGTTTGCCGTGGCATACGGAGCTCCATCGCAGCCTTTAACACTGGTAGCATGCCGCGACAGCGTGGACGTGAACCGTATGTGCAGTTGACGGACTTTGAGCGAGGGCGTATAGTGGGCATGCGGGAGGCCGGGTGGACGTACCGCCGAATTGCTCAACACGTGGGGCGTGAGCTCTCCACAGTACATCGATGTTGTCGCCAGTGGTCGGCGGAAGGTGCACGTGCCCGTCGACCTGGGACCGGACCGCAGCGACGCACGGATGCACGCCCAGACCGTAGGTTCCTACGCAGTGCCGCAGGGGAACGCACCGCCACTTCCCAGCAAATTATGGGCACTGTTGCTCCTGGGGTATCGGCGAGGACCATTCGCAACCGTCTCCATGAAGCTGGGCTACGGTCCCGCACACCGTTAGGCCGTCTTCCGCTCACGCCCCAACATCGTGCAGCCCGCCTCCAGTGGTGTCGCGACAGGCGTGAATGGAGGGATGAGAGTCGATTCTGCCTTGGTGCCAATGATGGTCGTATGCGTGTTTGGCACCGTGCAGGTGAGCGCCACAATCAGGACTGCATACGACCGAGGCACACAGGGCCAACACCCGGCATCATGGTGTGGGGAGCGATCTCCTACACTGGCCGTACACCTCTGGTGATCGTCGAGGGGACACTGAATAGTGCACAGTACATCCAAACCGTCATCGAACCCATCGTTCTACCATTCCTAGACCGGCAAGGGAACTTGCTGTTCCAACAGGATAATGCACGTCTGCATGTATCCCGTGCCACCCAACGTGCTCTAGAAGGTGTAAGTCAACTACCCTGGCCAGCAAGATCTCCGGATCTGTCCCCCATTGAGCATGTTTGGGACTGGATGAAGCGTCGTCTCACGCGGTCTGCACGTCCAGCACGAACGCTGGTCCAACTGAGGCGCCAGGTGGAAATGGCATAGCAAGCCGTTCCACAGTACTACATCCAGCATCTCTACGATCGTCTCCATGGGAGAATAGGAGCCTGCATTGCTGCGAAAGGTGGATATACACTGTACTAGTGCCGACATTGTACATGCTCTGTTGCCTGTTTCTATGTGCCTGTGGTTCTGTCAGTGTGATCATGTGATGTATCTGACCCCAGGAATGCGTCAATAAAGTTTCCCCTTTCTGGGACAATGAATTCACGGTGTTCTTATTTCAATTTCCAGGAGTGTATTTGCTGATTCTTCTAGGAAGACGCACGCCTATCAGATACGGATGCCTGCATGACGGGCAGGTTTCAAGGATTGGTCGAACGACGGTTTTGTAAGCTACCATTTTCGCCGATAGACTACATTTCCTGAGGATCATTGCAATGAAACCGTCTGATATCTTCCTTACCTTTTTTTCCTTTTTTCCATTTTAAATCGCTTCTTAAGCATACGCCCAGATATTTAAAGGATGTAGCTGCTTGCTTAGGCAACACTGTATTCATACAAGGATTTCGGAAACAAGGCCATCGTTTCCGAAAAAGGAAGGAAGGAAGATAAGGGTTTAACGTCCCGTCAACATCTAGGTCATTACAGACGGAGATAAAGCTGGAATTGTTACAAGGACGGGGAAGCAAATGAGGCGTGTCCTTTCAAAGGAACTATGCCGGCATTTGCCTGGAGTGATTCAGGGAACTCATGGAAACCCAAATCAGGATGGTCGGAAGCGCGTTTGAATCGTAGGCCTCCTGAATGCAAGGTCAGTGTGTTAACCACTGCGCCACCTCACTCGCTTGCCTTTTCCAAAAACTAAATGGGGAAACATGTACAACTTGTAAGCTAACCCTTGCTTGTTGAATTCTTGAAGACGTATAGAAATGTATACAGAAAGTAGCCCTGATCGATTGACCTGTTGTATCATGTAGTTCTGACCCAGAAAACTTTATTTACCACTACTGTATCTGATTGAGTTTTTAAGAACAGAAGCACAAGGGATAGCTTACATTCCACAGCTGTCGTTCTATGGGCGTAAATGAATATTTGAACTGAACTTAAGTGATCGCACTATCTATCAGCAGGTTCGTGACCTGATTTACAAAATACGTAAATACCCCATGTCATAGATAAAGGAAGTGCAATGAGCATGCGTGCCTCAGACAGTGCTCTTAACACTTTTCCGTACAAAGCCCAACATAACGCGCCGGAACTAATACCTTCAGAAACCTGAAAACTCGTGCAGTGAAACAAGGCATAACCGTGCGCTGTTCAAATAAATGTGATTGTGAAGGCAAAAAAATGGTTCTGAGCGCTATGGAGCTTAACATCTGAGGTTATCAGTCCCCTAGAACTTAGAACTACTTAAATCTAACCAACCTAAGGACATCATACGTATCCATGCCTGAGGCTGGATTCGAACCTGTGAAAGAAGCGGTCGCGCGGTTCCAGACTGTAGCGCCTAGAACCGCTCAGCCACTCTGGCCGGCTGTGAAGGCAGATAATTCGAATAAACGCGCTTTCTAAAGACAGATGCCCATAGAAGAACATTTATAATAGTTCAAGTGCAGAGTGCGCAAAGTAAAGGACTGTTAACGTCGAATCATTATCAACTAGTAATCTTATATTATGAATTAAAAACACACAACAGTTGTACCATGTTCTAGAATATTTATTATTATTTGCTACACGAACCGGTTTTCGGCTGTTACGCCATAATCAGTTACAAAGATAAGTGTGTGGTGCAGTGAAATTTTGTTGGATCAACGATATTAAACTAGCGCATCTATGGAATATTTCCTTTTCCAGAGGTGACAAATAGTAATGTTAGAATTATGAATAAAGAAAGAGGGATTACTTAAATGTAAAAACAGTGTTTCAAAATTGTCTATGAAGATTTCAGCAAGGACTGGACTGAGGGGGGATCCCACAGCTAGACCATTCAACTGTTTGTGCATCCTGCCACTGAAAAGGAAATAATTTTGTGTTGGAAAGGTTTCTGTAACCAACCTTCTTTCACCTGTGACAACTGGGTTAACTCCTGGTGTATCTAGTAAATCCGTGGGAATGTTCAGGCACTCCTCAACAAGTGTATTAGTGAATAAGTTGCTAACATCAAAAGAAACCAGCTTGGCTTTAGGAGGGCTTTGCATGTCTTTTAACTTGTTCACTAATTCAATTGAATTACTAATACCATGAGTGGATTTGATCTTATTTTTTACCCTGATCAGGTCATTTAACTCTCTGCCTAATTTGCAACATGGAGCTGTGAGTGTAGACGCCACAGGACAGATTGGGATGTTATCTTTATAGAGTTTAGGGAGGCCATTAAGCCTGAGAGCAATAGGATTCATGTAGGTGAGCAAGAAGGCATCAATTAAAAAAATACTGTTTATAATCACAGTTGATTCATGCACCTGGTTAATATCACTATTACATCTTACCTGTTTCTAATTTAGGACTATTCATGAAAAGATTATTTTTTTCAGCCACATCTTTGGAATAGGTCACCAAGGTTTATTGTTCAGTTATTTTATTCTACGTTCAACTGTTGCAATTTGTCTATAGTTAATTAGTTAATGTGTGACATACTTAATCTTAGTTAAATAATCTTACATCGCATTTACACTGAAAGAATCCCTCTTGTTTATATCCAATTCTGACATTAACGTTTTTCGTCTCTGGAAATGGAAATATCTGTAGATGCACTAGTTTAAAATCTTTGATCCAACACCACTTCATTGCACCACAGACTTATTATCTCTGTTCCTGGTGAGGGCGAAACATCCGAAACAAATAATATATATCGTAAAATATTACACAAGTATTGTGTGTGTTTCATTCACAACGTACAAAATATTCTACCAAGAACCGATGGAACAATCAGTCAATGCTATTAGAAATCTATGAGTTGAAATGAAATGTTAAATGATAGAAAACTTAAGTGCCATGTAATCCAATTATTCAAAACCACGTAAACATATTACACATCATTTCTTAGTTGCATAAAACACGCAGCAAGTATACCAGATCTCCAGTTATTATGTGAACAATGCTACACACGATACAAAACATCTCATGAGCTAGACCGAATGGAAGAGTGAATAATCTGATGTAACTACTTTTCGGATTGAATTTGTATTCCGAACCAGAGCCGGTGACGAAGGACGGCAGCTAAATGAAGAGCATGCTTCCGCTCACGGCGTTCATCCCAATCTCGCTACTAAATCAGTGAAAGTTTGACCTTGAATATAAATACTTAACGAAATCACTCTGCAAATAAGCAGTGCCGATGGATAACTCCAATAATGTGAACTTCCTCACCAAACGGGTGGCATCATACGGCTCTCCTACGCCGTGACCAGCATACCACAGACATGTTCAAACGTTTTACGCAGAGATCCTTGCCTGGCGGGAAACGCTGTGATTGGCGCACTGTACCGGAACCGAAACGTATGACTTCCATAAGATTAAAAGACTATATTAACCATAGAACATACATAACATAGACCGCGGGTGCCCCTGTCTCTGCCGCATTAACGCTTGAAACCAATATATGTCACGTGACTCGGGGCAAAAAGCCGAGTTCCTGTCATTAAGCACAGTTTGAAGTTGAGCTGACAGCTACGGTTTCTCTCATTTCCGGCTGAAATCAAGTATTGTTCAACGAACTGTATTACAGCTCTTATACATGTAGTAGAGCAGTTAACCTAGTTCCTCCTTAACTCCTGATAATAAAGCAGTGGTCATCGTTTTTACATGTGATCAAGTTGAAATGTGTTGACAGTTCTTTTAACAAGCGATAGAATGACTGTTCTTTAGTGACTGCTTGTTGGTATTTGCCCTGTGAATTCTTATAGTTCGCCGCTTCCACAGGAGTGGAAGACCAAATAACAATTTCGAAAGCAGCATTAGTTTTCTAACGATGCCACAATAATACGTGTGAAATGCTTGAGTAAGCTTTTGTAAGAAAGGAAATTCTTTTATGTGCATAATGTCAGGTATTTACACAAAATAAGCACGTATGTTTTCTGACTTTTGCTTCATCCAGTACAGATACCGAAACGATATCAAGATAGGACGCGTAACTTACTACATAACGTTGATTAAACTGGTGTGGTGAGCTAGACATTAACGATAAGTCTTCTCAAAATTTAAGTAATTCACCAAGTTTTACATCCAAAGACCAACATTCATCCTAGCTTGCAACTTATGGAAATACCTCTGCAAGCATTTTAAAGTAATTCACTTACACAACTGAGATTTTCGTCACTTTACCTAATCTGCAGGATACAAAATAAGGCTAATCTGAGCATAAGTGAAAGTATTTACCTCTGCATCTAGTAAAAAGCACAACATTTGATCTCCAACAAAAATTTCTGTGCGCTATAAATGCTTAATGACATGCTTGAATTCGCTCCCCGAGCCACGTGACTTAGATGTTGGTTTCAGTAAAATGACGTCATGCGCCGTCTGTGTTACCTATGATCTATGATACTAACTGACCAAACTGATTGCTACAAATCTTTGGCACAGAATACCATCTTTGATTAGCATCAGCGATAACTGATTCGCGAAATAAAGTGATAAGTATATTAATGTGTCGGCGAAGTGTGAGTGATTCACGAGCAGTCTTCGTGGAGCGATGCATTTCGTTTTAAAATATGGAATTGGAATTGTATTCATGCTCAGAACATACGAAGTAGGATATTGAGCTACACTACATTACTTTGCCAAATAACTGGCAACCCCACATGATACATACTTCACATAACACTTAATAATGAGATTGAGTATTCCGAATCTAATTACGTGCAGAAATTTAAAACAGAATGTTCTAACAGTCGCTCTGGAAGGGTTACTCACTGGCTTTCTTAAGTCTAGTTCCCAAAAGTTAGACCAGTGTCCATTTGTGCATCTCTGCTCATTCATCGTCATTCAGCACGCGTAAAACGTTGGCGAAGAATTACGTGTTAAAGCAAAATTTGACTGTACTTTCAGAAAGCAGATTGAGCACACACGGAAGATGAAGGCAAAATGCGTCTTGTACTGAGAATTCCTTATGTTAACCAGAAATATTGTCATCTACGAGTTACAACTCGTATTGCTGCGCGAATCTGAAAAAAGAATCTCTGTCGTGGTATCTGAATGGAGTGCTGTTACAGAGAGATAATACACGCCTACAGCCTTTTAACGTGGTAAAATCAGCTGGTCAGTAGCTCGCTTGTGACGCAATTTCATCCTCCATATTCTATCATCTTGCGCTCTTAGACTTCCACATCGTCTCTTATCGATCTAACAAATATCAAGAGAAATCTTTCTGGAAGCCCGAAGAACCGTCGATGCAAGTTCGTTTTTTGCACAGGTAATGATGCTTCGTTACTTCCAGAGGTAATGGAGGCAGTTAAGAAAGGAGTATTTCTTACCCAGTTCCAGAAAACTAACGAAAAAGGCTATCGAAGCATCTGAGATTCGGTGTTGTATAGAAGACTACAGGAAACTAAGGGGTCTGGTAAGGAAACGAAGGAGGAAGTTCTCCACTGAACCCACGAGGAAATTAATGTCTGCAAAACAATAGCTAACAGGAGTGACAAGAAAAGAGGTTATTTGTTAAGAAGTCAGGAACTCTCTTCCATGTACTGTACGAAAATACGGGGTCTTGAAGCTCTAACCTGCTATGCGGAGACTGTGACAAGAGGGGAAGTGATGGGCCATATCAAACCAGGAAAAACAATAATATGTTCATGAGAGAGAGACATGTTTTCATTTTTATCTTAGCAATTCTGTGTTTTGAAGTAACTACACTACTGGCCATTAAAATTGCTACACCGCAAAGATGACGTGCTACAGACGCGAAATTTAACCGACAAGAAGAGGATGCTGTGATATGCAAATGATTAGCTTGTCAGAGCATTCACACAAGGTTGGCGCCGGTGGCGACACCTACAACGTGCTGACATGACGAAAGTTTCCAACCGATTTCTCATACACAAGCAGCAGTTGACCGGCGTTGCATGGTGAAACGTTATGGTGTTGCCTCGTATAAGGATGAGAAATGCGTACCTTCACGTTTCCGACTTTGATAAAGGTCGGATTGTAGCCTATCGCGATTGCAGTATATCGTATCGCGACATTGCTGCTCGCGTTGGTCGAGATCCAATGATTGTTAGCAGAATATGGGATCGGTGGTTTCAGGAGGATAATACGGAACGCCGTGCTGGATTCCAACGGCCTCGTATCACTAGCAGTCGAGATGACAGGCATTTTGTCCGAGGAGAGCTTCTGTAAAGTTTGGAAGGTATGAGACGAGATACTGGCAGAAGTAAAGCTGTGAGGACGGGGCGTGAGTCGTGCTTGGGTAGCTCTGTTGGTAGAACACTTGCCCGCGAAGGGCAAAGGTCCCGAGTTCGAGTCTCGGTCCGGCACACAGTTTTAATCTTCCAGGAAGTCTCATCTTATCTACATGGCTGTAACGGATCGTGCAGCCACGTCACGATCCCTGAGTCAACAGATGGGGACATTTGCAAGACAACAACCATCTGCACTAACATTTCGACGACGTTTGCAGCAGCATGGACTATCAGCTCGGAGACCATGGCTGCGGTTACCCTTGACGCTGCATCACAGACACGAGCGCCGCGATGGTGTACTCAACGACGAACCTGGGTGCACGAATGACAAAACGTCATTTTTCGGATGTATCCAGGTTCTATTTACAGCATCATGATGGTCGCATCCGTGTTTAGCGACATCGCGGTGGACGCACATTGGAAGCGTGTATTCGTCATCGCGATACTGGTATGGGGTACCATTGGTTGCACGTTTCGGTCACCTTTTGTTCGCATTGACGGCACTTTGAACAGTGGACGTTACACTTTAGATGTGTTGCGACCCGTGGCTCTACCCTTCATTCGATCCCTGCGAAACCCTACATTTCAGCAGGATAATGCACGACTGCATGTTGTAGGTCCTGTACGGGCCTTTCTGGATACAGAAAATGTTCGTCTGCTGCCCTGGCCAGCACTTTCTGCAGCTCTCTCACCAACTGAAAACATCTGGTCAATGGTGGACGAGCAACTGGCGCGTCACATTACGCCAGTCACTATTCTTGATGAACTGTGGTATCGTGTTGAAGCTGCATGGGCAGCTGTACCTGTACGCGCCATCCGAGCTCTGTTTGGCTCAACGCCCAGGCGTATGAAGGTCGTTATTACGGCCAGAGGTGGTTGTTCTGGATACTGATTTCTCAGGATCTATGCACCCAATTTGCGTGAAAATGTGATCACATGCCAATTCTAGTACAATATATTTGTGCAATGAATACCCGTTTATCATCTCCATTTCTTCTTGATGAAGCAATTTTAATGGCCAGTAGTGTATTTGAAACGCTGGCGCTTTCGGTGATTTGATCGTGGATGAAAGAGAGGAGAAATTATGATCAACCATTAAACGAGGCACCTGGCTGCGCTACGTGTTCCTGCCTCTTCGCGATATGAGGGGGCGTCCATTACTGTCGAACGTGATGGTTTTGGCGGTGCAGCACGTATTATGATATGGGGACGCGATATGTTGCACTGGCCATCAGATCTTAGAAGACGGTACAATCTCCGGTCAACGTCACTGAGACACTGTTTTCCTTCCCCAAGTTCATCTTTGCAGGAATGCGTTCGGCCCTGCGTTCATTTTCATGGATGATAATGACTGACTGCATTGAACAGCGCAGGCGGAGGAACTCCTGAACGAGAGGGTATTCGGAGAATGGACTGGACTGTCCGCTACTCCGACTTAAATCCCATCAGGACTTATGGGATGTTTTGGGGAGACGTACTGCCGCGCTTCTACACACACAAACGATCATCCAGCAACATTGTCAACCGCGTTATGGTCTCGTAACACGAGAACTCCTTACAAACCTTCTGGCTAGCATGGGAATAAGCTGCAGAACGTGCATTGCCGTCCGTCGTGATCACACAACTTACTACGGACCATGTCCCGCTTTTGGTAGTGTCCAGGGCACCATCATAAATCACTGTGACTGCAGTGTAATTATTATAAAGTGTCTTTTCTGTTTGTCTCATCAGGTATTTCGGAAATTTCCAAGAATGATTGCCTATCGAAGTCGCGGGGTCCAAACGATACATATCGAACGTGCGATCGTAAATCTATCATGTGACTCCGGTGGCGGGTGTTGTGAATATGTTTACAGTGGTTACTGCGGCAACGACAAAAGAAGAGCGTTACAAAAATACTTGTAGTTGCAAAGAAGACCATTACGGTGGTCTGGATGGATGATTTGGAAGAGTCGATCCATGTCTTCTTCCTGATACTCGTTCGTTTTCCGCACTGTCCGCAACGAAATTGTAACGGTATTTTTGGAATCGAAGCTGTTCTTACGAAGTTTTTACACACTTCACACCACCACAGTCTACACAGACCCTTCTTTCCTCGTCCGGTAGTACTCCATATTTGCGACAAGAAGTCGAACTATTTTCTACGCTGCATGAACATGAAATTAGTTTTTCCACGTGAGAGAATCCGCCGAAGAAATGTCAAGAATACCAGACATCCCGCTCACTAACGACATAAATAGTCTGGGTTTCCCTAGCAACCCACAAACAATTCGCGGAGGTATTTAATTTAGAGCAACTAAGGGAATGACGGAAAACAGATAAAAATAACGATCACAAATAATTGATCACAACACCCGCCACCGGAGACTCATGATCGATTTACGATCGCACGTTCGATATCTATCGTTTCGATAGGCGACTTCGATAGGCAATCAGTCTTGGAAATTAACCGTATTTCTTTCAATTACCTGCTGTACTATACCGTAGCAGATCTTTCTGTGTTTGGCCAAGTTTCATCGAACTATGTTGCTTGGCACTGACACGCAATGCAAAAGTTAGTTTCGTTCTTAAGTTTTGCATCTCATTGTAATACCATACTGGGTAAGTTGTCATCTTTCGTCTTTCGCTATCCCAGTCACAAATGCAAAACATTCACATACGATGTGGGGTCAGATAATGGCTGTAAGTGTTTCCTTCTTGTTTCTTATTCTAACAAAGAGTTTTCTCACTGATGAATCGTTTAAAGTAGCGGGAGATATATTCCGTGGGTGTAATTGTCTTCTTGCTGCTTCTCTCGAAATCTATGGTAGGGTACAGGTCGTAATTTAGCCATTTTGAAATGAAATGAGTAGCAAGTGAAAGTATGAGACAGGGAAATTTCATTAAGAGAAATTAAAACCAAAAGGACCAGTATATCAACTGTCAAGGGAGATAAATTGTCGCAATTTAAACATGAAAAGACCGAAGGAAAAACATGATAGATGTTTCGTTATTTTAAACGTAATTCTGAGATTAATTAGTAGTGTTGAAATACAAAGATAGGGGTGAAACCAACTCCGAATGCATAAAATTCGGAAATTTGTGGCTTTACGTAAACATCAGTTGTTTTACAATTTATAAATTCCACGTATACATGTCAGTAGAGTAATACACCTGCAGAAAGACGTACAAATCTGCCGTTCAATCCGTATACTGTACCTCTAAAATTGTATTTATATTCTCAGGGGAGACACGAAAGTAGTTCCATTAGTATAATATAACTGGATTATGCCCTATCCGAATTATACGCTAAATGAGGCCTATTCATGCTTGTATTAGCGAAAACTAACTGCCATAGAGTTGAAAATTGTGTATTATGGTGCTGTCCGTGGCTGTTGCAAATTTAGTCCCAAATTATAAATAGACATGTTTGATCGGAAAAAGTTCTGGTGGTTAATCATGCCATGAGAACAATGGTACTATGTCCAAACTTCTGGGAAACACACCTGTGTCTACAGTAACATTACACTGTCGGTAAATCAGTATTTTTAAGCTGGGCAGTGAGTCGTGCTTCGGTAGCTCAGATGGTAGAGCACTTGCCCGCGAAGGGCAAAGGTCCCGAGTTCGAGTCTCGGTCGGGCACACAGTTTTAATCTGCCAGTGCGAGTGAATCTGCCGCTGCAGAGTGAAAATCTCATTCTGGAAACATCCCCCAGGCTGTGGCTAAGCCTTGTCTCCGCTATATCCTTTCTTTCGGGAGTGCTAGTTCTGCAAGGTTCTCAGGAGAGCTTCTGTAAAGTTTGGAAGGTAGGAGACGAGATACTGGCAGAAGTAAAGCTGTGAGTAGCAGGCGTGAGTCGTTCTTCGGTAGCTCAGATGGTAGAGCACTTGGCCGCGAAAGGCAAAGGTCCCGAGTTCGAGTCTCGGTCGGGCATACAGTTTTAATCTGCCAGGAAGTTTCATATCAGCGCACACTCCGCTGCAGAGCGAAAATCTCATTCTGGAGAGTGAGTAAAGTCAGGTTTAGCAAATACTATCTTGAGTGAGGAGCAGAATCTACAAAAAGCTATATAAAGTACGTTTTTATGACCCTACCAAAACAAAACAGTCGCTAGCGTTATGTAAGTCTGAATAAAAACATCGGTGGCATCACCAAATGCTTAAAGGTGTATGGGAGAAAGGATAAATAAATGTGTATACAGAGAACATTTTCTCTAATATTTAAGTCATTTACGTTTAGGCTTACAGTATTCGCCACTATAAAATGGTTCAAATAGCTCTGAGCACTATGGGACTTAACATCTTAGGTCATCATTCCCCTGGAACTTAGAACTACTTAAACCTAACTAACCTAAGGACATCACACAACACCCAGCCATCACGAGGCAGAGAAAATCCCTGACGCGCCGGGAATCGAACCAGGGAACCCGGGCGTGGAAAGAGAGAGCGCTACCGCACGACCACGAGATGCGGGCGCCACTATCAGAGCAGATACAAATATTACAACGGAGACAGGCCGAAGGGATGTTCGACTACAATATTCACTTTGTTCCACTAAGTTTCGGGTGTGCAGCCGCAAGAATTCTCCTTCTAATATTTCGGCAGACACAAAGTAAAAGTGATTTTTCGTCCTCCACTCAAGACAGCTGCACTCGTGTGTTCCGTCGAAGATTTTTTGCTGCTCCGAAAATCTGGAGTTTACAAAATTCCATGTGAATGTGGCCTTCCTTAAATTGGACAAACAGCTCGTACTGTCCAAGAAAGATGTACAGAACACCGTAGGTACACACGACTTTAACAACCTAACAAGTCGGCAGTGGCAGAGCACTGTATTGACACTCGCCACAGTATGTTGTATGACAACGTCGAAATTTTGGCAACTACATCATCTTTTGGGACTCGATAGTGAAGGAAACAATTGAGATTCGCTTGACGACGAATTTAATTAATAGAGATAGTGGTTTCAACCTTGATAAATCATATAATCCCCCACTTGGTGTAATAAACTCGCAAAGACGTCGTCACAGTGCAGCTCACAATGATATATCGACATGCCAACACAGATCGACTGCGGAGTCATAGATGTAACTGGTGCAATTTGCACGTCTCTGACGCCGACCAACGTCTCTGGTGCATTTGTATCTGTGGCCGCATGCGCAGTTGCGCGGTACATGAGTATAAAGGGACGAAGTGAGCACTGGAGTGGCAGTCTTGTGGCTCAATGTGAAGATGGTTGAACGTTATACAGCCGAAATATTGGAAGAAGGAGGAGAATTCTTGCGGTTGCGCACCCGAAACTTAATGGAACAGTCTTTGCGCCGCCAAAACCTGAAGATTCACATCAATATTCACTTTGTTCATTTTCGCTCGACTCGTACCAGCGCCAGGGAGCAGTAGCGGCCTCCTGCTACCGTTTGTAAGCAAGCGGTATATGAATTTACTGTTCTTTTCTTTACGACATCGGGGTTCTTAGAGATGAGTAGCGAGTAGGAAAGGAAACAGTAGTTATCAGTTTGAGAATTCATCACAGTAATCACCTGGAGGATCCAGGGAAATTCGAAGAAAACCCTAATCAAGAGCTTCGGAAAGGGCTTGAATGCTTTTCCTCTGAATATATCATTTTCATTGTTATGCCAGTTAGAGCCTTCTTTCCTCCTCAGTTCTAGCCAATGCATCCTTATCAGTTATGTGATCAACCCAGCTAATTTTCAGCATTGTTCTGTAGTACTACATTTCGAAAGCTTCTGTTCCCTTTCCTGCCTGTACTGTTAATTGCCCATCTTTCACGTCCCTACAAGACTACACTCCAGACAAATGCCTTCAGAAAAGACTTCCCAGCACTGAAAAATTATATTCCATGTTAAATTTCGGTTTAGTGCTACGTTTCCTCATCTCATTCCCCCAGCAAGGCCGGATTTAATTCGACTACATCCCATTACTCTTGTTTTGCTGTTGTTAGTGTTAAATCTACCTTGCAAGACACAGTCCATTCCGTTTAGTTGCACCTACAAGTCCTTTGCTATACCTGACAGAATTACTACTCATCTCCCTGAACTTTAATTCCTTCTCCAATTTTTCCTTTGCTGCTACCTCCACGCATAGAGTGAATAACTGCCGGGATAGGCTACAACCTCCTTCACTCCCGTCTCAGTCACTGCTTCCCTTTCATGACTTTCGAATGACTACCTTCTGGTTTCTGTACAATTTGTGTATAATGTTTCGCTCCCTATATTTGATCCATGCTACCTTTGGAATTTCAAAGAGTGTAATCCAGTAATAAACATAGGTTTACCTTCTTTTAGCCTGCCTTTTAAGAAACGTCGTAGGATGAGTATTACCTCGCGTGTTCCAACAGTTTTCTGAATCACAGACTGACCCTCCCTGAGGTCGGCTTCTATCAATTTTTCCATGCCTCTGTAAATAATTCGTGTCAGTATTGTGCAAGCCTGACTTACTGAACTGATATTCAGCAATATACTCACCTGTCAGCAACTGCTTTCTTTGGAACTGGAAGTATTACATTCTTCTTGTAGTCTGAGGGTATTTCACCTGCCTCATACATCTTGCAACAAGGTGGAATAGATTTTGCTCAGACAGGCTCTCCCAGCAATAGAAGCGGTCTTGTTGGAATGTCGTCTACTCCTGTAGCTTTGTATCGACTTACATCTTTCAGTGTTTTGTAACATTCTTTTCACAGTATCGTATCTCCCACCTCATTTTCATCTACTTTCTCGTCCCTTTTTGTAATATTCCTTTCAACTCCATTCCCCTAGTGCAATCGCTCCATATATTCCTTCGACTTTTCACCTTTCCCTTCTTTGTTTAGTACTGATTTTCCATCTGAGCTATTGATATTCATACAGCTGCTTCTCTTTTCTTCAAAGGCCTCTTAGTTTTCCTGTAGGCGGTATTTATCTTTCTCCTAGTTACACGTATTTCTATACACCTACATTTGTCCTGTAGCCTTTCCTGCTTAGCCATTTTGCACTTTGTTAATCTTACTCTTTAGACGTTTGTACTTTCTTTCGCCTCCATCATTTGCTGCTTTTTTATACTTCCCCTTCATCAATTAAGTTCAGCATCTCTTGTGATATCCAAGGATTTCTAGCAGGCCTTGTCTTTTTACCCATTTGATGCTCTGCTGCCTTCACCATTTCATCTCTCGGTTAGTTAGTTAGTTATATGTTGCTAGATCATTTGAACGACTCTTTTACCGACATGATGTGGAATGAGTCAGCTTACAGGATATGTACACATGATTAGTGCTAACATAGACGAACACATCATTTTATTCCTACTCATGCAGCTGCACTTAAGAACAAGCATTTTTTTTTTTTTTTTTACTGGCTACCAGCTTCTAAATATAAATGTTTCAGTGGAGTAGAAGGAGTCGTCGAGGAGAAATGATTTTAAAAAAACTCGCTTAGCTACCTGTCAGAGTTTTTATGTCATTGGGAAAATGATTAAAAAAAATTGTTGCTGAATATTGAACTCCCATCCGAGCCAGTGACAGTGATGTGTCCATCACTGTTGTTCTCAAACGGTGATGGATTATTTACGACGATTGTTACGGCGCAGTTAAAATTGTTAGCTCCTTGAAGAGGTACCTACATGACGTCCGTGGGTGAACACTACATATCATTCTTACTGATCGCTTTTGTGCAATCAGTACTTCCTTTCTAAGCGATCAGATACACCATAAAATTATTCCGCACGACTTTTCTGAATAGAAATAATCAGAATATGTCAGGAAGTTGATGGTCTGTTTTCGAGATTAGCAATTATACGAGGAGCAAATGTAATTGAACTTAAATGTTTGAGAAATTCAGTAATTTGCGTCTTCCACTTCAAGTTTTCATCAGTATATACACCCGAAAATGTGAAGCAGTCTACCATACTTACTGACTCCCGCTCATTTGCTACATCAATTGTTGGCGTGACTCTACTTGTTATGCAGAACTGAATGTAGTGTTTTCTTTTTTTTTTCAAAATTTAGGGAGAGTCCATTTACAGAAAGCAAGTAATAATTCTTTGGAAAATATCATTTACTAACTATTCTGTTGTTTTCTCTCTAATGGGATTTTTAAAATACTACCATCGTCTGAAAAAAAAAAATAAAAGCTATACATTTGTCTTCTACTGTATTTCTTTCAAAAATGGTTCAAATGGCTCTGAGCACTATGGGACTTAACTTCTGAGGTCATCAGTCCCTTAGAACATAGAACTATATAAACCTAAGTAACCTAAGCACACCACATACATCCATGCCCGAAGCAGGATTCGAACCTGCGACCGTAGATGTATTTCCTTCTCATCCGTCAATCAATTGTTGGCTAATACTCCCTCTCAAACCCTCAACTACCTTTGATTGTTTTAAGTTATCAGGTCCCATCACCTTACTTTCCTATCTTCTTCAGACTCTTCGGTTTCAATTTACAGTTCTACTGTCAGAGTCAACACCTGCCCCTGAAAATGCCTCTAAGTTTAAAATCTCCGTCTTACATTACTTAATCAGTTTCAAACCTCCTAGTGTTCCGCACCACATAACAATGGCCCTGAGTTAGGGATAACTTGTATCTTCATTTGGCCAACCATTAACAAGGGTTGAACTTCGAAACATCGGTTTCAGGAAGACTCCCTCCTGATCAGTACACTACAGAAAGCAATAACGGTTTCGGTGCCGGCTTTTGTGTGGTAAAGCGCAGAGGCATATCGTGATGCAGTGCGATCGTCCGTGGAAATTGCGTTAAGTGGCCAGGCGAAGGCGTGGGATCCAGACAGGTGCGGACCCGACGAATAGCGTCGCTGGCGCGTCCGCCTTCCCTGCTGTCATAAGGCGTCCATCGCGAGGCTAATGTTGCCATTAATCTGCCATCTATCGCTGTTCCCTGCAGCGTGAATATCAGCCGACAATGGGGAGCCGTCGCTCCGACACGGTGAACAAAGAATGCTTCCCGATAACGTCTTGTTCGTCTGCCTTTCCAGTATTCTGCAAGAGTGGAAACCCGTAACCCACGCCTACGACAATTTAAAGAATCGAATTCCCGTGTATAATGACGCAAAAATTGCAACACCAAGAAGGAGTTGTGAAATATAAACGAAAGTTGGCAGGCGTGTTTCTACATCTGAAAGATGGTGTCTATTAAAACTTCGCGCCAGTCGCTTAAGAGAGACACTAGTAGCGCCATTATGAGGATGCAAATCAGATTTGCTTTAAAAATGCATGCTGTAACGATAGTGAGCGTTAGCTACCTTTGAGAATGGATGTCGCGAGTTGATCTTGCAACGGTACTTTCGCGTTCTCGCCAATACGGTACCAGAACGTTTAAGTTGTACCACTATAAAGACGGAAGGTCCGCGATTGGAAATGTCAGAACTGTGTAGTAAGTAGCGGCAAGAACACCATCACAAAATTACGCGGCACTAACAGTCCAAACCATCGGCTCTCGGAGAGAGATTTTATCCGTGTTCAAACTAATGGTAAAGTATCGAACTAATTTTCTCCGAATCATACAGTTTGTGGGAAAAGCAGTGAGAGTAATTACTTTTGGAAACCTTTTATCAGACAAAGCCTGTTATAACAATAAACCGTTTCGCTTAATAAAACGGCCGCCAGCCCAAATCGGACACAGTGTCTACACAAAAAAGTCAATTTTCGACACTGAATAAATAACAGCTTTCACTTACTACGTAATTCAAACACAACCACTTAATTTCCATTTACTACGGTCACTTGGCAGTAAGTACTATTAATCCCACATTCTGTTACTTACGGAATTTATCACTATACTTCAGGAATTATTTAAAGAAGACACACATATGTTTCAACAAGGAAAAAAATTAAATTATAGCTATCATTCATATGACCAAAACTATTACTTAACACGACTAAATTTCATTTCTTTAGGACTGTTATTTGTTAATGTTTTACTAACACCAATATTTGTCTGGCTTCCTTTGACATTGAGAAACAACACGAACAATTACTGTTAAGATTGTTGCAGTTAAACAATTATATAACTTTACTTTGAGAAATGCTATTGAAAAATAATCCTCATTGCCACGCAAAGCGGTGGTCCTTAAACTGATACTTGCAAACTTTAGTAATTAATTATGATTTTCAGAATTTACAACCAAAACAGTACTAATTCCAGTAATTTACTATTATTCAAGCTTCAATAAACATCAGGATGCTCGGAATAAATTCGTTTAGGCAAGGACCCTACTGAGAGTAAAATTACAGCTAAACACAGAGGTACATTTAACACTTATATTCCACTAATTGAAGATGTATGGTTCATACTGTGATACACTTCTAAATAAAGTACTTTGCCTGTTGCTGATGTCGGAGGTAGCGTGAGGCGCTGCTGCGTAGTAACATTGCGCAGGTACGGCTCTTGATGTACATAGCTCTGTCTTCCTCTTGGTGGCGACGATAAAATTGCAAATTTCTGAGCTATTAATTTATTGCCGTACTGCGCCAGTCATGTAGAACACGTCCGAGGCCAAAACCCAGTCTTGCAGGTAAATTTGGGGCCTCTAGTGCTTGACCAATGTAATGCGTGTTCACCACTTGCAGGGCAGCTACCGACTCCCTGAGCCACTTGGGCGCCAATTCTCACTCGCGCGCCCCACCACCTTTTCCATTCCACCACAGAACGGAGTTCCGTTCTGCCTATGATCCCTATACCTTTTCAATTTACACTTCTGCTTACAAAAACTCTAAGTATGAGCCATCTACAATTGCATGACGGCATATACATACAAAACTGACATAATTAATTACAATTCTACTTGAAATATTACATAATTATTTACAAAATATTTTTTAATACATTTATTCCACATACGTCAAAGAGGTCATTGTTAACAGATAAACTACAGTTAACCAAAACCGAGCGAGGTGGCGCAGTGGTTAGCACACTGCACTCGCATTCGGGAGGACGTCGGTTCAATCCCGTCTCCGGCCATCCTGATTTAGGTTTTCCGTAATTTCTCTAAATTGCTTCAGGCAAATGCCGGGATGGTTCCTGTGAAAGGGCACGGCCAATTTCCTTCCCCATCCTTCCCTCACCCGAGCTTGCGCTCCGTCTCTAATGACCTCGTTGTCGACGGGACGTTAAACACTAATCTCCTCCACTTAACAAAAGCTTACTCTCGTTACAGTATTTGCTTAATTTTTCAAAATTATTACTGAACAAAATATTTTAAAATATACATATTAATGGCAGTATTATATTTACAATAGCATTACAATCTTAGTCAAGAATGCCTTTAAGGCGACAAAGACGCAGTTATCAACAACCCATTGAGATTGATCGAGGTCGTGTATTAGGGTTACAAGAAGCTGGATATTCCCTCTGCGATACTGCAGAAAGTCTTGGCAGGAATTAGCCAATGTACATGATTTCTGGTAGCAGTGATCTCGATAATGTACGGTAACAATGAGACAGGGCTCCAGACGGCCATATGGCGTTACCGAGATGGAAGATCAGTGTCCCCGAAGTATGAGTCTGGGGAATCGTACTGCATCTGTAACAGCGATTTCAGCAGCAGTTGGCACCACTGTGACACAACGACTTCAGTGGTGACAAATGAGAGCTAATTCGTCTGATGTTTCGACCTGTTGTGCTGCAATTCATGAACAGCATTTTCCAACAGGATAACACTCGCCCACATACCGCTGCTATAGCCCAGCATGCTCTACGGAGCGTCGACATGTTGCCTTGCCGTGCTCTGTTACCAGATCTGTCTCCATCCGAGCACATATGACACATCATCGGACGACAAATCCTAGTAATCCACAAACAGCAATAACTGTCCGTATATCGAACGACAAAGTGCAACAGGCACGGAACTCTATCCCACGAACTGATGTCCAACACCTGCACAACACAATGCATTCACGTTTGCACACTTGCATTCAACATTCTGGTGGTTACTCCTGTTATTAACGTACCAGAATTTCATATCTTCAGTCGTGCGTCTCGCACTTACATTAACCTGCGACGTTGCAACGTTAATCACTAAAATGTATTACCTAGACAATGTATTCCAGAAATTTCATTACTCTACATTAGTTATTTTTTGGTGCTGCGGGTTTTTTCCTTCAGTGTAAGCAAAATCCAATTTTCCAGAATCTCATTGTTTATGACTTCACATTTCCTGATCTGTGTGTCGTGCAATGAATTTTGTTGAAAGTTGTTCAGTTCTCTCATTCTCATATATTGGATAAATACAAACAGTGTCGCGAGAGGAATAGTTAACATTCGGGGACATGACAGGAATGATCATTGGAAGTAAAAGAGTCTAGTAAACATGCGCTATAAAACGCATACCTTAAGAGCCTTGATACTGTCAAACGAACCTCTTCTACTGCAAGTGTTATGACCAGACGAAATTACAATTGTCCTGCCACAACGCGGGTTCTTTGATAGCTCTGGGAGATGGTTCATGGGCCTTTAACATACGAAATATTAATTCATTTTACTACATGAATGTTAAAAATATTTACTTAAACTGATACAATCCTTTGCCACAGAAGTGCTTGGTAATTTACAACTGTCATTGACGACTGAATCATCAGTTGATGTGAACAATTACAGCTCTTCTCTCGAAGTACAACATTCAACATTTACAAAAGCACATTTCCATCTGAGACAAATAACTCTTTAGTGCTACTAGATGATGTCGACTGCTTCAGCTGAGTCACGATCTGTGGCAGAATACTTCCACGTTCTACTATATGTTGACATTTGTGCGGAGGCTTTACTGTGCTGAGAGGGAGGATGTATATTCTTCAGCTTCTCTATTCGTCGTTGCCGATTGCAGTGAGACTTCGCTAATGTCTCTGATACCGATGCACGTTACCAACAACGATGTGGCACCGCGATCTTTGGATGATACCTCAGCAAGCTCTTTGCTGTCCATATTTTGGGAGGAGGCGGTGTGGAGCAAAACAAAACAAAAATTGCCTAGTGAACACGGACTTTAAAAGGTGTACCTTAAGAGCTGAAAGCACTTGTGCAGTAGAAAAGATGTGTTGCACAGTAGAGAAGATGAACAAGTGCTACAGCCCATATTTACTAGACTTTTGCTTTCGAATGTTCGTTGCTGTCATATTCCTGAATATTGATCATTCCTCTTGAGATACCTCGTATTCTGTGTAATTTGCGCATCATCACTTACGCTGCCTCAAAACATATACGCAGTCTCAAGCTCCAATACCTGTCTTATTGTTTAAACCTTTAAACTTAAGATTATCCATCTTAATGAGTAGATTGTGTCAACACCTTAAATATGATCAATAATTATCTATGAAATACTGAAAACCAAATTTTTGTTGCGCATGGAAGTCGTTAGATAGACAAACTCCGTGCTGGAAACGTAGAATGCTTTTGTGCAGCAGGGCTTTAAGATACATATTCCGAACGAAAAGGACGTTAGGATTCTATTTATTTCTATATACGAGAAATAGGAAAAAATGCCAAACACCAAACACTGGCTTGCACAGTAAATGCAGGTCCGTATGAATACACTGTTGTTCAATTTCTGCGTCGAAGAAGCAGCGAAGGAAGCGAAAGATCATTTATGGAGCGGAATAAAAGTTTGAGGGGAACAGACTGATAGGATTTAATGAAGACTTATAAACGAATGGAGAGCATACTTGAGACAGAAGCTGGCTTAAGGATGAATAACATCATCATCATCATCATTTAAGACTGATTATGCCTTTCAGCGTTCAGTCTGGAGCATAGTCCCCCTTATACAATTGCTCCATGATCCCCTGTTCAGTGCTAACATTGGTGCCTCTTCTGGTGTTAAACCTATTCCTTCAAAATCATTTTTAACCCAATGCAGATACCTTCTCCTTGGTCTGCCCCGACTCCTCCTCCTCTCTACTGCTGAACCCATAAGTCTCTTGGGTAACCTTGCTTTTCCCATGCGTGTAACATGACCCCACCATCTAAGCCTGTTCACCCTGAATGCTACATCTATAGAGTTCATTCCCAGTTTTTCTTTGATTTCCTCATTGTGGACACCCTCGTGCCATTGTTCCCATCTATTAGTACCTGCAATCATCCGAGCTACTTTCATATCCGTAATCTCAACCTTATTGATAAGGTAACCTGCATCCACCCAGCTTTCGTTCCCATACAACAAAGTTGGTCGAAAGATTGAGCGATGCACAGATAACTTAGTCTTGGTACTGACGTCCTTCTTGCAGAAGAGGGTAGATCGTAGCTGAGCACTCACTGCATTAGCTTTGCTACACCTCGCTTCCAGTTCTTTCACTATGTTGTCATCCTGTGAGAATATGCATCCTAAGTACTTGAAACCGTCCACCTGTTCTAACTTTGTTCCTCCTATTTGGCACTCAATCCGTTTATATCTCTTTGCCACTAACATTACTGTCGTTTGGAGATGCTAATCTTCATACCATACATTTCTAATCTAGCTCTGAAATATTACTTTGCAAACTTTCAGTTGAATCTGCCATCACAACTAAGTCA
Organism: Schistocerca gregaria; assembly: GCF_023897955.1. NCBI lineage: Eukaryota > Metazoa > Arthropoda > Insecta > Orthoptera > Acrididae > Schistocerca > Schistocerca gregaria. The sequence continues at coordinate 1,014,509,951 of NC_064920.1, read as the reverse complement.
TCCGAATATGCAAGACTGCTTATTTTGTGTTCACATATCTTAATCTCACTCAGCCAGTCTATTGTTTTCAACATATGATCCATAAATAATATGAACAACCGTGGAGACAGGTTGCAGCCTTGTCTTACCCCTGAAACTACTCTGAACCATGAACTCAATTTATCATCAACTCTAACTGCTGCCTGACTATCCATGTAAAGACCTCTAATTGCTTGCAAAAGTTTGCCTCCTGTTCCATAATCTCGTAGAACAGACAATAAATTCCTACTAGGAACCCGGTCATATGCCTTTTCTAGATCTATAAAGCATAGATACAATTCCCTGTTCCACTCATAACACTTCTCCATTATTTGCCGTAAGCTGAAGATTTGGTCCTGACAGCCTCTAAGAGGCCTAAACCCACACTGATTTTCAATCAATTGGTCCTCAACTAATACTCGCACTTTCCTTTCAACAATACCTGAGAAGATTTTACCCACAACGCTGATTAAAGAGATACCTCTGTAGTTGTTACAATCTTTTCTGTTTCCATGTTTAAAGATTGGTATGATTACTGCTTTTGTTCAGTCTGATGGAACCTGTCCCGACTCCCAAGCCATTTCAATTATCCTGTGTAGCCATTTAAGACCTGACAGTCCACTGTATTTGATGAGTTCCGACTTAATTTCATCCACCCCAGCTGCTTTATTGCACTGCAATCTATTGACCATTTTCTCCACTTCCTCAAATGTGATCCTATTTCCATCATCATTCCTATCCCAGTGTACCTCGAAATCTGAAACATTACTGGTTGTATTTTCACCTGCATTGAGCAACTCTTCATAATATTCCCTCCATCTGCCCAAGGAATCCACAGGATTCACCAGCAGTTTTCCTGACCTGTCCAGAATATTTGTCATTTCCTTCTTACCTCCCTTTCGAAGACTGCTAATTACACTACAGAATGGTTTTCCAGCAGCTTGACCCAACAAAAAGACTAAAATGCTAAAGGGCAGCAGAAATGAGAATAATTACTTACATAACATGGATGGACAATGGACAATGTCAACTTTAAATTCCTTAGAAGCTGCCGCAATGAGTGAACCGTATTAACATTGCATGTGGGAAAATTAGAAGAGGCTTACGTTTTATGAACCGGCAATTAAAACTAACCCCTCACAAAACTTAAAAAATAGTGTATTGTGGTGCATATTACACATACCTTAATTATGTTGTGGAATTTTAAGATTGTGCTGCAGACACACTTTTCGATAGAACTTCAATATTGCAGATAAAGTGCAGTTAGAATGCTGCATGGATTAGGGTATAGTAACCCCTCCGTAAATCATTTGTAAAACGTAGATGTCTAACAATATGGTCCTTCTACGAGAGGATTTAAAATATAAGTTATACATTACTAAGGGAGGCCAAGTAACTTTTAATAAATGCTGCCCTACTCTTCAGATAAGCACAAATACATGGCACAGTTTTTAACATTGTCACCAGGTCTCCGCACACAATGGCCGGAAGAACGTTCTACCAATCGCTCATTTCCTCCCCGACAGACATCTGCTACTTAGTCACAGAGCCATTTGAGAACCGGTGTGTGTGTGTGTGTGTGTGTGTGTGTGTGTGTGTGTGTGTGTGTGTGTGTAAGATCAGCGTCATTGTTCATCGTTGTCCTGACCACTTTATCTTTGTACCTATGAATGTACAATACCGTTGATTGCCTTGTTGTTGCAATTACGTAAATAAACACTCTGTTAATACGATCGGCTTGTCGACGGCGACATTTTCTGGTGCTGAAACTCCTGAACTGGGAGCTTGTGCGCTATCACTGGATGGTACACTGCCGACTTCCTGCCACTGACGGAGGATGGAACTGCTAAAATATTAAAAAGGTAGGACACAAGTGCACACTCTACATTAGGTATACTACCCGGAAGATTATTTACACTGCCCACTGCTGTTGAGGCTTAGACGAAAATAATCAAGAACCTAGAAACCTCTGCTACCGTTAGAAAAAAAACTACGAAGTGTCTTGTGTAGCCAAAAAAGATGATCATTTGGTTGTGCGTATTTAATTTAAAATCGATCCTCAATTCTCGCACGCTGTCTCTGGACAGCAGGGAGTTGCTTCACATAGTAAATATTTACTTACTTGAAATGGCGGGCTATTTTGATAGCGTTCGTAGCGTATTATTTGAAGGCTAATAACAACAATGCCTCTTGAAGAGTTACAAAAGATTTCGTCACAGAAGTCTTATCATACCTATTGCATTCGTGGCTGACGAATTTTCAGATGACACACGGCTAGGATATTAAAAAACGCAAGGAACGCTTGGAAAAAGAGTTGTCACTTCTCTCACTGCTTGACAACCCTAAACACAATCATATCTTTTGCGAGGAGAATACCACGGACTTCTTCATTGCGAAGAGTATCTTGACAAGGCGTAACACGCTATTTAAAGGCCCGAGAGAATATCGAGGGAAAAAAAATTGTCTACTTCTACAGTGATATTGTGTGCAACTAAACTAGTCTGAGCTATGGCTCACATCCCTGCGTCAATTAAGCTACCGTCTATAAAGCTGGAATCATTCTCTGGAGATACTGAGGCCTGCTCCAGATTTTGGAAAGAGTCTGGAAGATGTAACGATAGTATTGCTTCGATGTCTACTACACGCATGAAGAAAAGTTTTGCATCACCTAGGTTCAGAGAGTGCCGGAACCTGTACAGAAAATTGGGATAGAGATAAAAATAAACAACATTTCCACCCTTTTTTGTTGCTCATGAAAATCACACTTTGTATGTTGTGCCACCATACAGCGAGACTTTCAGAGGAGGTGGTCCACATAGCTGTACACACCGGTATCTCTAATACTCAGTAGAACGTCCTTTAGCATTGATGCATGCCTGTGTTCGTCGTGGCGTACTATCCACAAGTTGATCAACGCAATGTTGGTCCAGATTATCCCATCCCTATACGGCGATTCGGTGTAGATCCCTCAGAGTGGTTGCTGGGTCACGTCGTCAATAAACACCAGCCATTTTCAATCTATCTCAGGCATGTTCGATAGGTTTCATGTCTGGAGATCATGCTGGCCATTCTAGTCGAGCGATGTCGTTATCCTGAAGGAAGTCATTCACAAGATGTGCACGATGGGGGCGCGAATTGTCGTCCACGAAAACGAATGCCTCGCAAATATGCTGTCGATAGAGTTGCACTATCGGTCGGACAAGGCATTCACGTATCGCAGAGCCGTTACGACGCCTTCCATGATCACCAGCGGCGTACGTCGGCCCCACATGTCACCCCAAAACAACAGAGAACCTCCACCTTGCTGCAGTCACTGGACAGTGTATCTAAGGCGTTCAGCCTGACCGGATTGCCTCCAAACACGTCTGGAGAGCACGTGATGCCAATCCTGAGCTCTCCATACGGCTTGTTGTTGGGTCCACCTGTACCGCGCTCCATGGTGTCGTTGTTGCAAAATGGACCTCGCCATGGACGTCGGGAGTGAAGTTGCGCATCATGCAGCCTATTAGGCACAGTTTTATTCGTAACACGACATCTTGTGGCTTCACGAAAAGCATTATTCAACACGGTGGCGTTGCTGTCAGGGTTCCCCCGAGCCATAATCCGTAGGTAGCGGTCATCCACTGCAGTAGTAGCCCTTGGGTGGCCTGAGCGAGGCACGTTATCGACAGTTCCTGTCTCTCTGTATCTCCTTCATGTCGAAAAACATCGTTTTGGTTCACTCCGAGACGCCTGGACACTTTCCCTCCCTGGCACAAAGTGGTGTGGATGCGATCGAACTGCGCTATTGGCCGTCTAGGCATGCTTGAACTACAGACAACACGAGGCTGGTGGAATGACTGGACGTGATCGGCTGTCGGACCTCCACCGTCTAATAGGCGCTACTCATGCATGGTTGTTTACATCTTTGGGCGGGTTTAGTGACATGTTCAAATGGCTCTGAGCACTATGGGACTTAACTTCTAAGGTCATCAGTCCCGTAGAACTTAGAACTACTTAAACCTAACTAACCTAAGGACACCACACACATCCACGCCCGAGGCAGGATTCGAACCTGCGACCGTAGCGGTCACGCTGTTCCAGACTGTAGCGCCTAGAACCGCCCGGCCACCCGGCTGGCTTTAGTGACATGTCTGGACAGTCAAAGGGACTGTGCCTGTGATCCAAATCCACAGTCAATGTCAATCTTCAGGAGTTCTGGGTTGATGCAAAACTTTTTTTTGATGTGTGTGTTAATGAACACGTGTTCGTTAGAGGACATCTCATAGGTGAGCCCAAAGAAACTGGTCGATGGCGTAGCAGTAATTGTTTCTACTTACGAAGACTCTACAGACTGGGAGGATCCTAGAGGAACCCTTTGCCGTTTTAGTCACATATGTGTAAATTTAAGACCCCCTCTTCCCCTGTGAACACTCCAAAGGCGCAGCCTTCACTGCTTAGAATTGCGCTCAAATTTCGTCGAATCGTACTGAACGTCCTTAGTGGTTCCAGCCAGTGCACGGGTCGCGCTGCGCGCCAAATGGGTACGATCACGTTCAATAGGGATTCTGCCTCACAATGTCCTTCGAGAAAGGTTGAAACGTTAGAGGGAGTCATCAGTGTCAAAGGCTGTCAGGAGCATCTTCGTGCTGCTCATCGCACTACAAACTGTTGTTTTCATCCACGAAATGCTGGGCGTTGCATTTCTGACCTCCATTGCAATGACATCAAAAAGAGAGGAGAAAATTGGGTAACAGGGGGTGTGCGAATCTTCCCGTTGTGTGGCACGTCCACGGTGGCTTTAAGGTTGTGGTGAAATTTGGTGCCAATATGACATCATCAACCCGCCTTACAACGTGACACGGGTTTTCGAGCTTCGGCATTTTTTTCGCATGTTTCCACACCTTGCTGTTTGAAGCGTCGTAGAGCTGGAGGGTGGCATTGCAGGGCGCCTCGTTTCTGCACCTATGAGCGAGATTTCAGAATTATGCTTCGTTACAGGAGGCAGTTAAGGGTTTCGAAAAACTGATCCTTTAATTCTGCTGTGCAGTGTAGCTTATTCCTAATATATCCTTTTCTCATATGGATTTTCCTGGTAACACCTTTAACTGTCTTGAAGAATCTCATTTCTACTGCTTGTAGTTGCAGGTGTATCCGTTTTATAATATCTTGTTTGCTTCTATCTTTTTGGAATGTTTTGTTCATCATTCCGCGTACTGATTACCACTTTTTAATCTTATTTTCTACATTTTTCTCCATAGCATAGCTTATGTTACAGCCTAAAAAACTGAAACTGGAGACCTGCTCGAAAGCGGTTTTATCTACTGTTATTTCTGAGCGGCTGGAGTGTTTCTTACGATGACCAAAGATTTTACTTTTCTTTGTTGATATTCGACCGTTAAATTCTTTTTTCTCTAACTGATGTACGAGGGTTGTCCAGAAAGTAATGCACAGGAGTTTTTCTTCTTTCTTTTATAAACATAATGAGAATTACACACACGAAAGAATTATGTTTTATCTACAAACCCTATTTTTCCACATAATCTCCATCTCGTTCTTTGGCCTTCCTCCAGCGCAAAAAAAAGGGCGTATATGACACACGCCCTGTCCGTACCAGCCCTTGTCCTGGTGGCGGAGCCAGTGCTTCACTTGTGAATCACCTCCTCATCGTCCTCAAAATGTCTTCCACGAATGGCAACCTTTAATGGCCCAAACAAGGGGAAGCCCGAGGCGGCTAGATCAGGTGTGTGACGTGAATGGTCTCCCCGAGTGTTACCAATCTTGCAGCTCCGCCGAACCGCCTTCTGACGACCTCACCCTCCGTTCAAAATGGTTCAAATGGCTCTGAGCACTATGGGACTTAACTTCTTTGGTCATCAGTCCCCTAGAACTTTGAACTACTTAAACCTAACTAACCTAAGGACATCACACAGATCCATGCCCGAGGCAGGATTCGAACCTGCGACCATAGTGGTCGTGCGGTTCCAGACTGTAGACCCTAGAACCGCTCGGCCACTTCGGCCGGCAATTTGGAAGAAACACACAGAAAGTGTTGTGGGGAAGGCTAACCAAAGACTGCGTTTTATTGGCAGTACATTTAGAAAATGTAACAGACCTACTAAGGAGACTACCTACACTACGCTTGTCCTTCCACTTTTAGAATACTGCTGTGCGGTGTGGGATCCTTACCAGATAGGACTGACTGAGTACATTGAGAAAGTTCAAAGAAAGGCAGCACGTTTTGTATTGTCGCGAAATTTGGGCAAGAGTGTCGCAGAAATGATACAGTATTTGGGATGGACATCATTAAAAGAAAGGCGTTTTTCGTTGCGACGGAATCGTCTCACGAAATTCCAATCACCAACTTTCTCCTCCGAATGCGAAAATATTTCGTTGACACCGACCTACATAGGGAGGAACGATCTCCAAGATAAAATAAGGGAAATCAGCGTTTGTACGGAAAGATACAGGTGTTCATTCTGCCCGATCGCTATACGCGACTGTAATAATAGAGAATTGTGAAGGTGGTTCGATGAACCCTCTGCCAGACACTTAAATGTGATTTGCAGAGTATCCATGTAGATGTAGATGTAGACGTAGACATAAGTAACGTTTCGCAATCGTTACTTTCTGGGTGATCCTCGTAGTTTGTACATTGTTTTTGGAACCTCATCTTCACAAAACTGAAATAAAGCATAAATCAAAATTGTTAAGTCATGAACACATAGGATCCAGGGGACGGGATAACCGCTAGGAAAAGTAGAGAGAGAGAAAGAGAGAGAGAGAGAATGTAAGAAAGTCTCAGTATTGTCAGAGAGGTAAATAAGACATCTGTCTGAAGATTTGCCCACAACATTTCTCGCGTGACACACGTGTGTTCACCGGTGTGCGCAGAAGGGTCGCATCTTTTCCGCGTCGCGACGTGGTGGTGGGAGCGAAGGGGGGGGGGGGGGGAAGGGGGGCTGTGCGTGTCGCCGCCTTGCTACACTCCACTGCACCGCCGCACCGCACCGTACCGTGCAGTATTTCTCGCTGTGTATCAGACCGGCCGCGATGTCGCTCCAGGGAGCCCTCGCCGCCGCCGCTAACCCAAACTTATGAAATGCGCCCCGGAGCGTCGACAGCCGCCCAACTCTGTCCAGGTCTCCCCTCGCAGTCACAGCCGGATCGGAAACACACACACACACACACACACACACACACACACACACACCGCCCGAGGCAACCCTCTCCACAGCATCACGTTTTTGCAGAGCTTCATCCCAGCCACTGGGCACCGCAGTAAGGACTGTTTTATTACTGCAGCTTTCTCAACCGAAAATAGTAAGTTATTTATTGCCCTTTTGTGCAGCTACCTGAAACAATCCAAAGTAAGCGTAGAAATTTAGAACAAGGAGAATAGGAAATGTTTTACAGGTTTTTTAGAGTTCCAAATGAAGTGTTTTTATCTCTTGTTTTAGGTTTTTATATAGTTGCTGGCTTGCTCCTTGTAGTCCAAGCCGATTCAGAACACTTCATGACATCTATCGCCCGAAGTAACATCTGATGTATTTAGATTTTTCTTTTAATATGGTCGCCGTAGTTGATTCTCTTGAAGGAGAGGACCTGCTAATCAGCTCCTATGAAATCCCGTGTGTAGCCAGGAAAGTCTTGACTCCTTCACGTTCTGCAGCTGTTATTGAAGCAAAAGAAGATAACTTCTAATCACATCACTGCTTTTCTTTTACAAACATATATTTCCTTAAAGGGGTGTACAAGTCATTACTGTGACTCGTGAATTTGAGTAGAACACTCTTTCTTTTATACAACATACGCTTGGAAGGCTCAACATGACAAACTAGTTTACAATATATCACATTTGTCAGAAAACCATCCTGTCTTTTGTTTTCATTCTTGGAGAGTGTGGTTGCTCTTTGACAGTCAAGCTCTCGCCAAGCAGCGAAGCCCAAAACGTAAAAGGCCCCAACCACAGTGGGAGAAGCCGTTTATTTGTCGCCACCTCTGACAGTTTTCTCGTATTCCACACCTCCCATTTAATGTCTGCACATACGAAAACCAACACCCGTCAACAGTATATATTCCGCGACTTACTTCCTGCTTAAAATTATCCTGTCACGGTCATCTTTCCTTGGACTAAACAAGTAGTGTGGATGTCGTTGTCTAAATGCCATGAAACATTTCACATATCTCAGCCGGTAAAAACGGAATCCTTATTGGATCATTTTATTGTTCGTCTATCTATCTGACTATTAAAATCTCTTTTTCTAAAAAACGGGTAGAATTATCAAGTTGAAGTTTGTGTGTACAACTTTGCTTCCGCCGTTTTTCTCCCAACATTTGAGACATTAATGAAACAAATCGGTTATACATGTATCTTTCAAAGTATTTTCCATCCCTGGCCAGTACTTTCTTTCATCTTTCAGGAAGTGTACGAATCCCGCGTCGAAAAAATTGTTAATCTTTTGAGGTGATCCACGAATCGATCCAATTCGTGACTTCTTCGTGCGATCGATGTGTTGAACAACCAGGCCATGTGCCGTTGATCTAAACAGGGAGCAATGTCTAGACAATACGGTGGGTGGGGTGGGATTTCCCATTTTAACGTTTCCAAGTACGTTTTGACCTCCCTCTTTTGCAACGTGGGGTCGAGGGTGGTCATGCGGCAAAATCACTTTATAGTGCTTCTCGCTATATTGCGGCATTTTGTCTTTTACAACTCTGCTCAAACGCATTAATTGGGTTCTGTAACGAGCAACTGTGATTGTTTCACTTGGTTTTTAACACCTCTTAGTACACGACGCCGAGCTTGTCCCACCAAATGCAGAGCATGATCTAGGAACCGTGAATATTCGGTTTGGCCATCGACGTGGAAGCATGGATGGGACATCCCCATGATTTTTTGCTTTTAGGGTTATCGTAATGAACCCAGTTTTCGTCCCCGGTCACAATGTGATGCAGAAATCCCTTCCATTTTTGCCTCTGAAGCAACTATTCACAAACACACAAACGCCGTTCAGCGTATCTTGGTTCCAGGTCACACGGGACCCAAGTTCCTTCTTTCTGAATCATGCCCATAACCTTGAGACGTTTTGAAATGGCTTGCTCTGTCCCTTTGACGAGAGTCTTCACTCAGCAATGTCTCCAATTCTGCAATTTCGGAAACATTCTCTCTTCCACAACTATGCCGGTCTACGACGTTAAAATCACCGTTCTTGAAGATTTGAAATACTCTCGACACGTTCTTTCACTAATAGCGTCTTACCATAAGTACTTGAGAGCATTTGATGATACTCCGACGCTGTTTTCTTCATATTGAAACAAAATAGCAACACCTCCCTCAAATGACGAGAATTAGGCTCGTAAACTGACAGTTTCTATCTAGAACAACATTATGATGCAGACACAAATCGACTAATGTTTGAATGAGGTTATGTTGACCGAGGTCCAAGCTAACTGTCTGACGTCTGCGGTCTGTTTCTTTCGACCGCTACTTACCGTTGTCGCCACCTATCGGCAAAAGGCGGAAGCAAAGTTGTACACCTTTTATTTTAAGGTCCACGGTCCCTTGCCGGTGTGTAAATTTTAAGCTATAAAGCCAATGCAATCAAAAGATGCGGCCATTTATGTCTCATATTTCGATACTAGCAAACTCACTCATCAAAACCTGTAGACGATCGCCGGCCGGTGTGGCCGTGCGGTTCTAGGCGCTTCAGTCTAGAACCACGTGACCATTACCGTCGCAGGTTCGAATCCTGCCTCGGGCATGGATGTGTATGATGTCCTTAGGTTAGTTAGGTTTAAGTAGTTCTAAGTTCTAGGGGACTGATGACCACAGATGTTAAGTCCCGTAGTGCTCAGAGCCATTTGCATCATTTTTTTTATTTTTTTTATATGGTCTTGCCACACACATGTCGTTTATGGTGGTCTAGCGATAAAGTACATGACAGGAAACCGAGAGGTAGTGGGACCGAACCTCAGGAGGGCCACTGATATTTCAGTCTGCTTTTTAACCTAGCCTTCACCTCTCAATGACATGAGGAGTTGACAGGAACAGCACATGGTTCAGATCCGAAGTAAAATTGTAGCCCCCTTTCCCACTTCGAGAACTGGGATGGATCAGGGGTGTACAAGTTCCCAAAGTGGTATCCTATAGAAAGACTTGCACCGGGCCACACGAAGTTATTATCGTTATTGTTATTATTATTTCCGGAATAAAATGTTAACTTTGCAGTGGAGTGTACACTGAAATGAAACTTCCTAGCAGATGGCAGATTAAAACCATGTGCTGGACTGAGACTGGACTTCAGGACCTTCTCCTTTCATGGACAAATGCTCTACCGGCTGAGCTTTCCAGGCTCATGCCCCATCCTCACAGCTTTATTTCCGCCAGTATCTCGTCTCCTGCCTTCCAAACTTCACAGATGTTCTCCTGAAAGTGCCCAGAATCGCTCGCTCCAGCTGTTCACTCAATAACGTCCCTGTCTCCACTCGAGTCACTTAGTTTTCCGATACTGACTGCTTTTCCATTGGCTGAAGACCATTCCCACCAAAAATAAATCGCTCTTACCTTCTGAAGACATGATTTTATTCAACTTGACCACTCCCTGGACTGAACTAATGCATTAAAATAATATTTAAATACAGAAATGCTATAACCATTCACACCGTTCACAATAAATATAAATACAGGTTTTTCCATAAATGAATAAACCAATTTTCTTGTGCAAGTGCATTCACGATAAATGGCAACCGACTGACGTTAATATTTTTTGAATAATTATTCAGACCTGCTTATCAGAAGCGTCTTTTGGCACTCTTTTACAAAGATGGTGTCAGCTAACACGCGTGATTGAGAACTTCTTAAATTATCATGATTTTGCAATATTAGTTGTAGTTAATATTTAAAAAGAGTTACTGGCATAATAGTAAACTGTTCATTAAATAACCACGCCAAATATAACAAAATATGAGATACTTACGTTGCCTTCAATTGTTGTGTAATTGTGGAGAACACGATGTTCTGAGTAACATTTACGTAGTAAAAAAGATATAAAAAAGTCGTAAGTAAATAAAATAGATGGAGGTGAGTGGCTTTCTGGGATGATTCTTATCTGAGATACCGTATGCTGAAATACTACGAAGCGGTTAAAAGTTATTAATTCAGAGGTTCACTGCGAAAATGTTTACTCGATGTGAAGTATGAACTTCTGTAGTTTTAAATATTGAAATATTGTTGTGTCACTGCATGCTCCTCGCTTTTCTGAGATCGCAAATGTATTCCGATTTGGTTTAATACTTCACTTGAATTATTAAAGATTATTGTATAGCCGTAAGAAGCCTTCTTTCAGCTTGTCTGACACTCCGCCGTTTCATGGGGCATTCTCTATCCTATACAAAGGTCTAGCGAGCAACAGCCGTCCAAATTCGTTGGGGTTTTCCCATTTCCGACAACGCTGCTCATCTTTCCAGCTGCTCTGTCCTGTACTGGTCGCCTAGGCGCACTTGGTTGCAGCGCTCCCTGAGCCCTGTCCCCGCTAGCCTTCAGGAGTACGACAGTTTCACCTTCCCTCATACAACTTCCAGGCGGCAAAATCGCTGTCCTTCATACGCGTAACTGATGTAGCACGTTAGCTCGCTAATTTGGCATATTTAGTCGCACCAGTTTGACGTACTTATGTGATAAATACGAATAACACAATAAATGGAGTACCGTACTTATGTGTCAGAAGAATGATGTATGTATTACCGTTTAACAAACAAAAAAACAAAAATACGAGCTTACGGAGTATCGGAACAGACCTGCGATTGGATTCAAGACTCACTTGCAGACAGAACTCAACACGACGCTCTTAACGGAACTAAATCGACAGATCTAAAGGTAATATCCGAAGTATCACAGAGATGTGTGATAGGACCGTTGCTGTTTACAATATTTATAAACGATCTAATAGAAAGAGTCGGATGCTCTTTAAGGCTATTCTCAGACGATACAGTTGTCTGTACCAAAGCAGCAACGCCAGAAGATAGTAAGAATTTGCAGAATGACCTGCAGCGAATTGATGAATGGTGCAGGCTCTGGCAGTTGACCTTGAACGTAAACAAATGTAACATATTGTGCATACATAGGAGAAGAAATCCACTACTGTACAGCTACACTATTTATGAAAAACAGCTGGAGACAGCGTCTGCCGTAAAATATCTAGGCTTAATTATCCAGAGCGACTTTAAGTTCAATGACCATATAAAACAAATAATGGGAAAAGCAGACACTAGACTCAGATTTATCGGAAGAATCTTGCGGAAATGAAACTCATCCACGAAAGAAGTGGCTTATAAGGTGCTTGTTCGCCCGATTCTCGAGTATTGTTCATCTATCTGGGATCCCTATCAGGTAGGACTGATTGAGGAGATAGAGAAGATTCAACGAAGAGCGGCGCGTTTCGTCACGGGTCGTTTAGCTGGCGAGAGAGCATTACGGAGATGCTAGTCAGGTTACACCAGACAGGACCAATCAACAAGAGTGGTAATATATATTTCTCTCTCTTACAGGAACCGCAGGAATGACAAATTTTTGTCCAAACTGCACCACCACGAGCCAAGGACAGGCTCGTCATTCGAGCGTCAGCGTCAGTGCGGAGATGCTGAACAATCTCCACTGGCAGACGTTGCAAGAGAGACGTTGTGCATCACGCAGAAATTTACTAATGAAATTTCGGGACACCACTTTTCAGGAGGAATCGGACAACATATTACTTCTCCCCACATACGTCTCGTGTATTGACCACGACGAGAAAATTCTAGACATTAGAGGCAATACGGAGGGTTACCGACAATCATTCTTCCCACGCACTATTCGCGAGTGGAAGTGCTGAGATGTGACACGTTGCTTCATCTTGTTAGAAATAACCTCCTGTAAGTTTGACGTATTGAGGATGCCTATATAAACTTGGTATCTACGGTCTTACCAAAGAAAATGGGGCAAACAATCCTGGAAGCTGACACTGATCACCACACTTCAACGTTTTCATCATGCAGTGGTGTTCCGTGGATGATATGGAGGCTCACCCCAGCCCGTTATCTTCTGTTTTGTGTGTTGATGTAGCCTGACAGATGGAATCATACCTCATCTGTAAAACAAGCTATGGGAAGGATGTATGGGCGTTGAATAAGAAACCCCTAAAGTCATCGACAGTAACGCATTCTTTTCTCATGATCTGTTTGTTGCAGTGCTTGCATCATGTGCACTCTGTATGGCCGTAGTGCCAGTTTCTTCGTAGCTCTGTGAAGTGTGCCTTATAAAAAGCCTGACCCCTGCCTTAATCGACGCAACGAGTTCGTGGGAGAGTTCTCCAAGCGTCTTAGAGCATTATCAATAACTTCTGCACTCGGTGATGATCTATGTGCCAAATTCGCTGTTTAGTAAACAAGTTGTCTCCCGCTTCCTTACAATCGATAAAAATGTTTCCTTTGTTGAAACATCGCTCAAACTGAATTTCCTCCGTAATGTCCTTTGTGTTGTAACCAATGTGACTGTCTTGAAATATACAATCACAATAAAAACCCACTCTCGAAATGGATACTGCATGTTTCTGCCACATAAAGACTGCGAATGAGACACTAATTTGTTCCTTGTTCTCACGCAGCCCTGACCCCTCACTCACTGGCTTCACAAACTACGACTAATGATCCCACGAATGAAGTGACACGAGCCCAGCAAGCGGGGCTGTAAACCAGCCAAAGGGCCCCATGCGTAGAACCAACAATAAATTTGCCAACAAAGGTCGGTACATCTGATTTTCCCAGAGCTACTGAGATCATTGTAACAACTTTCCCGTTTCTACGAGTTCTCCGAGGAAAATTATGATCCATTGAAGTAGTTCATATTTATATGGATCGCCCTGTGTATTCAACTGCGTGATGAAAGTTCGATTCCTACTTCACATTTCGTTAACAGCATTCAGGTCAAATTTTATACAAAAAATGGAACATTTTCAAGACATTGTTTTGAAGTTATAACTTATAAACACTCTTAGGTAAACTAAAAGAGGAGTAAATTCTTCATTTGTGAGACCATAATGTCCGTAGTTGCTTTGCAATTCCTTGGGTATAATAAACATAATAAACATATTGACGACAGAGGGATAGAGAAATAATTAAAATCGCTCAAAAGAGGAAAGGCCGCTGGTCCTGATGGGATACCAGTTCGATTTTACACAGAGTACGCGAAGGAACTTGCCCCCCTTCTTGCAGCGGTGTACCGTAGGTCTCTAGAAGAGCGAAGCGTTCCAAAGGATTGGAAAAGGGCACAGGTCATCCCCGTTTTCAAGAAGGGACGTCGAACAGATGTGCAGAACTATAGACCTATATCTCTAACGTCGATCAGTTGTAGAATTTTGGAACACGTATTATGTTCGAGTATAATGTCTTTTCTGGAGACTAGAAATCTACTCTGTAGGAATCAGCATGGGTTTCGAAAAAGACGGTCGTGTGAAACCCAGCTCGCGCTATTCGTCCACGAGAGTCAGAGGGCCTTAGACACGGGTTCACAGGTAGATGCCGTGTTTCTTGACTTCCGCAAGGCGTTTGACACAGTTCCCCACAGTCGTTTAATGAACAAAGTAAGAGCATACGGACTATCAGATAAATTGTGTGATTGGATTGAGGAGTTCCTAGATAACAGAACGCAGCATGTCATTCTCAATGGAGAGAAGTCTTCCGAAGTAAGAGTGATTTCAGGTGTGCCGCAGAGGAGTGTCATAGGACCGTTGCTATTCACAATATACATAAATGACCTGGTGGATGACATCGGAAGTTCACTGAGGCTTTTTGCGGATGATGCTGTGGTGTATCGAGAGGTTGCAACAATGGAAAATTGGACTGAAATGCAGGAGGATCTGCAGAGAATTGACGCATGGTGCATGGAATGGCAATTGAATCTCAATGTAGACAAGTGTAATGTGATGCGAATACATAGAAAGATAGGTCCCTTATCATTTAGCTACAAAATAGCAGGTCAGCAACTGGAAGCAGTTAATTCCATAAATTATCTGGGAGGACGGATTAGGAGTGATTTAAAATGGAATGATCATATAAAGTTGATCGTCGGTAAAGCAGATGCCACACTGAGATTCATTGGAAGAATCCTAAGGAAATGCAATCCGACAACAAAGGAAGTAGGTTACAGTACGCTTGTTCGCCCAATGCTTGAATACTGCTCAGCAGTGTGGGATCTGTACCAGGTAGGGTTGATAGAAGAGATAGAGAAGATCCAACGGAGAGCAGCGCGCTTCGTTACAGGATCATTTAGTAATTGCGAAAGCGTTACGGAGATGATAGATAAACTCCAGTGGAAGACTCTGCAGCAGAGACGCTCAGTAGCTCGGTACGGGCTTTTGTTAAAGTTTCGAGAACATACCTTCACCGAAGAGTCAAGCAGTATATTGCTCCCTCCTACGTATATCTCGCGGAGAGACCATGAGGATAAAATCAGAGAGATTAGAGCCCACACAGAAGCATACCGACAATCCACGTACAATACGAGACTGGAATAGAAGGGAGAACCGATAGAGGTACTCAGGGTACCCGCCGCCACACACCGTCAGGTGGCTTGCGGAGTATGGATGTAGATGTAGATGTAGATGTAGAACATATCCCAGGGGTAAAAGAGGAGTAGCAGGTTTAAAAAATACATGGTCGATGGCTTTCCTAGGTCTACAAATGCCAGAAATTTATCCTGATGGTAAACACATTGCTATCCTGATCTTTGATAAGCTTTAGAAACAAGAGCCTCTATTTCTGTTTGAAAGCCATCCACACATGTTGTCGTGATGCTGAGAGAGTTCAGTTCCAATGCTTTCCTCATGGGATACCCACGTATTCCATGTGGGAGCCAGAGTGCTGAAATATTCGACTGCGGAGTTGAGTTTTTTTGGATTTGGTTGGAAGTAATTGCTTCAATACACTTTTGTGTGACTTGACAAGTGCTCTGATACATACATCTGAGTAGACAACACGGGTTGCTGATGCAACTACTTAGATCTGAAGATGATGCAGAGTGATCGACAAATGTAATCTAATTCAAACTGTGCAATAGTAACGTAATAATAAATGAGAGTTATCAGATGATGTGTGTGAATTCCTAAGGAACCAAACTGCCTAGGTCATCGGTCCCTAAACTTACACACTACTTAAACTAACTTATGGTAAGAACAACACACACACACAGACACAGCCATATCCGAGGGAGGACTCGAACCTCCGGCGAGAGGGGCAGCGCAGTCCGTGACACGACGCCTCAAACCGCGCGGCCACTCCGAGCGTCTGAGAATTATCTTAATTGTCTAAACAGTTGCTGTTTCTCTCAGGACAATTACGTCGACTGTAGCTGACAGGTTTTGTAAAATGTGAACTTCCATGGTCTGAAATGTCACACAATCAATAAAACGTTTCAGTCTATTATGCCATGATCGAATGGATTTCACATTTAAAGCCAACGTTTCGTCTTCATCTGCGGAGGACTCCAGGGGGATCGTAGCTTCTTTGAGTATGCGGTTCACATCCCGACTCGCTACTGACTTCAGAAAAATTCTGTTTACACGTGCTTTCGCACTCGAGCATAATTGACCGTTGTCGCTGCCGTTATCCCCTGTTGCTATCATCCCATGGTGGAAGACTGGTACGCATCTTCTTCAGCACCAGAATCTAGATTCCGTTCAAATTGACGCTCTCCTGCTTCCTACCCAATTTCCTGGAGTGGTTTACAATCTCTGTGGTCTCCCTGTATAGCATTTCATGGTGTCTGCCTATGGCTGCAGTACTTGAACCTTTTCAAAACGAACGTCGTTGTCTCCTGGCTGCAAAGCATGTTCCGCTACAGCTGTTCTGTCAGCCTCCCCCCTTCTGCAATTGCCCTTGTGTTCTTCTATTCGTTTCTTGACCGTTCTTTTTGTGGTACCCACATACACCCACCACAACTACACTGATTCTAATGAATTCCTGCTTTTTCCGCGGATGCAGTTTATCATGGAGAAGGAGGCTAGCGGAAGATAAAATTTTCTTGCTGTACTACACTCATGCTCATAAATTAAGGATAATTGCAGAATGTGGTGCCACACAATGTGGCACTACCCAAAACCGAGGCTAATAGCATAGGCACATAGGGAACACACACGCCACAGATCTGTAAGTCCACGGTATTGGTGATAAGTTGTGAAAACCGTCCCGGAACACATGTGCTACAAAACTCCAATGTTTCCTGCGCATTTACCCCGACATCAGTATGGGATATGATCACCATGCACACGTACACAGGCCGCACAACGTGTTGGCATACTCTGGATCAGGTGGTCGAGCAGCTGCTGGGGTATAGCCTACCATTCTTGCACCAGTGCCTGTCGGAGCTCCTGAAGTGTCCTAGGGGTTTGAAGACTTGCAGCGATACGTCGACGGAGAGCATCCCAAACGTGCTCAATGGCGTTTAAGTCTGGAGAAAAGGCAGACCACTCTATCCGTCTGATATCTTATGTTCCAAGGTACTCTTCCACCTTGGCAGCTCCGTGGGGCCATGCGTTATCATCCATCAGGAGGAAGGTAGGACCCACTGCACCCCTGAAAAGGCGGACATACTGGTACAAAATGACGTCCCGACACACCTGACCTGTTACAGTTCCTCTGTCAAAGACATGCAGGGGTGTACGTGCACTAATCATAATCCCACCACACCACCAAACCACGACCTCCATAAAGGTCCCTTTCAAGGACATCAAAAGGTTGGTTTCTGGTTCCTGGTTCACGCCAGATGAAAACCCGGCGAGAATCATTATTCAGACTATACCTGGACTCGTCCGTGAACACAACCTGGGACCATTGTTCCAATAACCATGTACCGTGTTCTTGACACCAGGCTTTACGGGCTCTCCTGTCACCAGGTGTCAGTGGGATGCACCTTGCAGCTCTCCGGGCGAGTAAACGATGTCTGTTCAGTCGTCTGTAGACAGTGTGTCTGGAGACAACCGTTCCAGTGGCTGGGGTAAGGTCCCGAGCAAGGCTACCTGCAGTACTCCGTGGGCGTCTGTGGGCACTGATGGTGAGATATCGGTCTTCTTGTGGTGTTGTACACTGTTGACGCCCCGTACTGTAGCGCCTGGACACGTTTCCTGTCTGCTGCAATTGTTGCTATAATCATCAGATCACACACTGTGGCACACGGATAGCCCGGGCTGCGACCTGCTGTGTTTGACTAGCCTCCAGTAGCCCTAGTAATCTTCCCCTCATAAAGTCATCAGTATGTGTTCTTTGAGCCATTTTCAACACACAGTCACCATTAGCACTTCTGAAAACGTCTGCACGCTTACTCGCTGCACCGTACTCTGACATGCAGCAACACACCTCTGCGTATGTGGACTGCTTGCCATCGCCACCGTGCGACGACCGCAGGTCAAATGCACCGCATGGTCATACCCCGAGGTGATTTAAACCCGCAAACCGCCCACCAGAGCGTTGTTTCCCATGTATCAGCATTATCCTTAATTTATGAGCATGAGTGTAGTTTTCAAAAACGAAGATGGTAACTTAGGCCACACGGTTTACCGAAAATCCATGCACACGGAACGTTAACTAGACCAGTATTCGAAACACCACCCGCAAACAAAAGCGAGGCACTATAAAAACGTTAGCGGACAGAGCAAGGGACATATGCGAACGAGAGGTGCTTGATACTGAATTAAAGCATCTCACCAATACTTTGGTCAAGAATGGTTATTCGTCCGCTGAGATGAAACGAGCGTTAAGAGCACCGCGCAGAAATCGTAGCGATGCACAAGCGCCTGTGAAATCGATAGTTTTCTTGACTTTCATTAGCGACGTTAATGACCGCTCAGGAAAACTCCTGGAAAAACGGAACATAGTGACAATAAAATGGTTAAAATGGCTCTGAGCGCTATGGGACTTAACATTTGAGGTCATCAGTCCTCTAGACTTAGAACTACTTAAACGTAACTAACCTAAGGACAACACACACATCCATGCACGAGGCAGGATTCGAACCTACGACGGTTGCAGCAACGCGGTTCCGGACTGAAGCGCCTACAACAGCTCGGCTACAGCAGCCGGCACTCGGCAATCCAGAAACCCACCCGGAAGACACAGCATTACCTAAAATTGACCAACAGCGCTCGCCAACCGCTGGAAAAAGCAGAAATTCATAGGATTCCGTGTAGCTGTGGGTTGGTCTACGTTGATATTACAGAAAGAACGGTCAAAACACGACTAGAAGAGCACAAGGTAATTGGAGAAGGAGCGCGATTGACAGATCAGCTTTTGCGGAACATGCTTTGGAGCAGGACCACCACATTCATTTTGATACACCTCACATACTGGCAGCCACGAGTAGGTCCCATGAGAGGCTATACAGAGTAGCCACAGAGACTGTAAAGACCCCCAAGGAATTTCAGTAGGAAGGAGGAGGGTGTGAAACTGAATGCCATCTGGATTCCGTTTGCTGAAAAAGATGTGTACCAGTCTTTCACAATGGGGTGATAACAACAGTTGATGACGACAGTCGACAATGGCCAGTTGCGCTCGGATATTCAAAGCGTGTAACGTCACGCCATTGCGCGGAGACCACGTAAACGAAATTTTACTGCAGTCAGTAGTGAGCCAGGGTGTGAATCGTACACTCAAAGACGCTACGATCCCCCTTGAAAATGTCCTCCGCAGATGGGGACGAAATGTTGGGTGTAAATGTGAAATCCATTCGGCCACGCCATAATAGCCCGGAACATTTTATTAATTTTGACGGGCTTTGCAGCAGCGGCTTTTCCGGAGGACGGCAGCGCAGAGCGGCTGAGAAGCAGTCAGCGTCGGCCAGCGGCGGGCTACGGGAGTGAGCCACGGTCAGTGCCGCAGTAAGCCCGTAAGCCGCGCTATTGCCCGTGTCAACAGCCATGCTTCGCCCGACGAGCCTCCGCGTCTCGTCCCTGGCGCACACTGCCGGAGACCTGCAGTACATACGCACAAGGAGCCTGGACGGCTTCCTCTCCAGTCTTCCACTCCACGCAGACAGTTTTATTTATTTATTTTTATTTAAACGTCAAGTTCCGTAGGGCCAAATTGAGGAGCAAATCTCCAAGATCATGGAACGTGTCAGTACATGAACTTACAACATATAAGTAATAAGACATAAAAATAAATATTCATGAACCTGAAAAAAAGTCTGTCCATAAGCTTAAGTAAACGCTATCACCAATACAATAAGAATCACCTTAATTTTTCAAGGAACTCCTCGATAGTATAGGAGTGACCCATGAGGAAACTCTTCAGTTTCCATTTGAAAGCGCTTGTATTACTGCTAAAATTTTTGAATTCGAGTGGCAGCTTATTGACAATGGATGCAGCACTATACTGCACACCTTTTTGCGCTAGAGTTAAGGAAGTCCGATCCAAATGGAGGTTTGATTTCTGCCGACTATTAACCGAGTGAAAGCTGCTTATTCTTGGGAATAAATTAATATTGATAACAAGAAAAGATATTGAGAGGCCAATGTCAAAATACCCAGACTCGTGAACAGAGGTCGAAAAGAGGTTCGTGAACTCACACCACTTATTACACGAACCGCCCGTTTATGAGCCAAAAATATCCTTCTAGAATGGGAAGAATTACCCCAAAACATAATACCATACGACATAAGTGAATGAAAATAAGCAAAGTAGACTAATTTACGTGTCCAAGTATCACTCACTTTTGATACCGTTCGAATAGTAAAAATGGCAGTATTAAGTCTTTTAACAAGATCCTGAACGTGGGCTTTCCACGACAGCTTACTATCTATCTGAACACTTAGAAATTTGAACTGTTCAGTTTCACTAATCATATACCCATTATGTGAAATTAAAACGTCAGGTTTTGTTGAATTGTGTGTTAGTAACTGTAAAAACTGAGTCTTACTGTGATTTAACGTTAGTTTATTTTCTACAAGCCATGAACTGAGGTCATGTACTGCACTATTTAAAACCGAGTCAGTGTTGTGCACAACATCCTTTACTACCAAGCTAGTGTCATCAGCAAACAGAAATATTTTAGAGTTACCCGTAACATTACAGGCCATATCATTTATACAGGGTGTTACAAAAAGGTACGGCCAAACTTTCAGGAAACATTCCTCACACACAAAGAAAGAAAATATGTTACTTTCCATGTTAGAGCTCATTTTATTACTTCCCTTCAAATCACATTAATCATGGAATGGAAACACACACCAACAGAACGTACCAGTGTGACTACAAACACATTGTTACAGGAAATGTTCAAAATGCCCTCCGTCTCATGGAATCCCTGATGCGTTGATGCAGCCCTGGAGAATGGCGTATTCTATCACAGCCGTCCACAATACGAGCACGAAGAGTCTCTAGATTTGGTACCGGGGTTGCGTAGACAACAGCTTTCAAATGCCCCCATAAATGAAAGTCAAGAGGGTTGAGGTCAGCAGCGCGTGGAGACCATGGAATTGGTCCACCTCTACCAATCCATCGGTCACCGAATCTGTTGTTGAGAAGCGTACGAACACTTCGACTGAAATATGCAGGAGCTCCATCGTGCATGAACCACGTGTTGTGTCGTACTTGTAAAGGCACATGTTCTAGCAGCACATGTAGAGTATCCCGTAAGAAATCATAATAATGTGCTCCACTGAGCGAAACTAAAATGAGCTCTAACATGGAAATTAAGCTTTTACGGACACATGTCCACATAACATCTTTTCTTTATTTGTGTGTGAGGAATGTTTCCTGAAAGTTTGGCCGTACCTTTTGGTAACACCATGTATAAATAAGGAACAGGAGCGGCCCCAACACTGATCCCTGGGGCACCCCCCACTTGACAGTACCCCACTCAGATCCCACATCACAGCCGTTATCATTATTGTGAATAATGACCTTTTGCTGCATGTTGCTAAGATGAGAGGTGAACCAATTATGAGCTACTCCCCTTATTCCGTAATGGTCCAACTTCTGGAGCCATATTGTGAGATCAACACAGTCAAATGCCTTAGTTAAATAAAAAAAATAAGCCAAGCGTTCGAAATTTTTTGTTTAGCCCATCCAATACTTCACAGAGAAAAGCTAATATAGCATTTTCAGTTGTCAAACGACTTCTAAAACCGAACTGAACATTAGATAGCAAATCGTGTGATATAAAATGATCAATTAAACTTGCATACACAGCCTTTTC
Organism: Schistocerca gregaria; assembly: GCF_023897955.1. Taxonomy (NCBI): domain Eukaryota; kingdom Metazoa; phylum Arthropoda; class Insecta; order Orthoptera; family Acrididae; genus Schistocerca; species Schistocerca gregaria. The sequence continues at coordinate 1,014,487,729 of NC_064920.1, read as the reverse complement.
GATAAATTTTGCAAACACTGATGGCATAGAAAAAGGTCTATAATTATCTACATTATCCCTTTCTCCCTTTTTATAAAGCGGCTTTACTACTGAGTACTTTAATCGATCAGGAAAATGACCATTCCTAAAGGAAAAATTACAAATATGGCTAAATACAGGGCTGACATGTGCTGCACAGTACTTTAATATTCTGCTAAACACTCCATCATAACCATGAGAGTCCTTAGTCTTCAGTGATTTAATTATTGACGCAATCTCCCTCTTGTCTGTATCACAGAGGAGTATTTCAGACATCAATCTCGGAAAGGCATTTGCTAAGAAATTTACATGATTTCCTGTAGAAACTAAATTTTTATTTAATTCGCCAGCAATGCTCAGAAAATAATTGTTAAATACTGTACATATATCTGATTTATCAGTAATAGAAATATTATTACTGCGATCTGACTTTATATCATCGACCTTGTGCTGCTGACCAGACACTTCCTTCACAACTGACCATATGGCTTTAATTTTATCCTGTGAATTAGCTATTCTATTTGCATATCACATACTCTTTGCCTTGCTAATAACATTTTTATGCACCTTACAATGTTGTTTGTAATGGGCTACTGTAGCTTAATTGTGACTACTTCTAACATTTTGATATAATTTCCGCTTTGTTCAACAAGAGGTGCTTATCCCATTAGTCAGCCAACCGGGCTGTCCATTACTGATAGTAATTTTCTAATGGAAAGCAACTCTCAAAGAGCATGAGAAGTGTGTTATGGAAAGCATTGTATTTATCATCTATATTATCGGCACTATAAACATCTTGCCACTCTTGTTCCTTGACAAGCCTTAAAAAACTCTCTAATGCTGTTGGATTAACTTTCCTACGTAGTTTGTGATTAAATATGACATTGGTTTAAGTGCAAAAGCCTTTTAGTGTTAAAATTTGTGCATGATGGTCTGAAAGGCCATTCACCCTTTTACTAACAGAATGCCCATCTAGTAATGAAGAATGAATAAAAATATTGTCTATGGCTGTGCTACTGTTCCCCTGCACCCTAGTTAGAAAAAACACAGTTTGCATCAGATAATATGAATTAAAGAGATCTACCAACATTGTTTTTCCTGCACAGTCATACACAAAATTAATACTGAAGTCACCACGTATAACTACTTTCTGATACTTCCTACAAAGTAAACCAAGAACGCACTCTAGCTTAAGCAAAAATGCTCTGAAGTCGGAGGTTGGGGACCTATAAACGACAACAATTAGAAGTTTAGTTTCACTAAATTCAACTAATGCTGCAGAACTTTCAAATATCTGTTCAGTGCAGTGTCGTGATACGTTTATGGACTCAAATGAAATACTGTTTTTTACGTACAGAGCCACTCCCCCACCCCGCAAGGAATTCCTTGAGAAACAGCCAGCTAATCTGTAGCCTGGTAAAGGAAGCCTCTGAATTATCAAATTATTTAAGTGATGCTCTGATATACCAATAATTTCAGAGTTAACATCTATTAGCAGTTCATTAACTTTATCTCTAATACCTCTTATATTTTAATGAAATATGCTAAGACCTTCTCTCCTTGGAAACATTACATCCTCTGAAGGTGAGCCCTTAGTTAGAGGGACTTACTTTAAGCAGGTATACGTATCAGCTGACTTTAGTCTAAGAAAGGTGCAGCTCTAAAACCAACGACTACAGGAATTTTTCCACCACCACCCACTACACTGTCATTTATAAGCTTAGCCAGCCTCTCCTTCCCATACCTGTTGAGGTGCAGGCCATGCCTAGTGAAACACATCTACTGATAGACCCATGTGGCACCACTGAGATGTGATCCATGCCCTCCGCCATCAGTGCCCTCCCCAGCCCCACATTAACATTATGCCTCCAATTAGCTCTGTCTTTGACAGAATAGTGTACCGAAGACTTCTAACAGCGCATTTTGAGACGCTCTAGTTGTGGGTGAGAAGGGTCGTAGGGGTCAAAACACACCCTCCATTAATTTTTTAGTATACCCTCTATCAATAGCCCGCCTGGTTGGTCGTGCGGTCTAAAGCACGGCTTTGCGGGCGGGAAGGAGCGGCTGGTCCCCGGCACGAATCCGTCCGGCGGATTTGTGTTTAGGTCCGGTGAACCGGCCAGTCCGTGGATGGTTTTTAGGAGGTTTTCCATCTGCCTCGGCGAATGGGAGCTGTTTCCCCTTATTCCGCCTCAGCTACACTATGTGATTGCTGCACAAACATGTTCTCCACGTACGCGTGAACCACCATTATTCTACCAATGCAAACATAGGGTTTACACTCGTCTGGTGTGAGACGCTCCCTGGGGGGGTCCACCGGGGGCCGAACCGCACAATAACCCTGGGTTCGGTGTGGGGCGGCGGAGGGGTGAAGTGGACTACGGTAGTCGTCGTGGGGTTGTGGACCACTGCGGCTGCGGCGGGGGGACGGAGCCTCTCCGTCGTTTCTAGGTCCCCGGTTCACATACAATACAATACAATACAATACCCTTTATCATCATCTACATCAGACGTTGAGCTTTTTCATTCGTTTCGTCTCCTTCAAAATTGATAAAGACATTTTTCGTAGGTCTTCCTAAAGATCTTTCATCGTTTGATTTATATTGTTTTAGTGATTCTTGTTCCTGGCGTATGGTTTGTCTTCTTTCCATTTTTTTCTGATATTATTTTACTGTGTCAATTATGTTTTGCTTGTACAGTTCAGCTCGAATGTTGGCATTTCTCTTTTGATCTGTTAAAATGTATCCAGCTGTACATAGTGGCAGCCAGTCAATGAATATTTTAGGGAATTGGTTAAAAAAAAATATTTCAAAGGCCCAGTCAAATCTTTACAAGTGTTCTCCCCGAGTAACTTACGCCGTGCCTACGTGACGCAGGGGTTCCCGGGTTCGATTCCCGGCGGGGTCAGGGATTTACTCTGCCTCGTGATGACTGAGTGTTGTGTGATGTCCTTAGGTTAGTTAGGTTTAAGTAATTCTAAATTCTAGGGGACTGATGACCATAGATGTTAAGTCCCATAGTGCTCAGAGCCATTTGAACCATTTGAACCTACGTGACACAAGTCGCTTGTCTTTCAAAACCGAGGCAGTTCTGTCCAGTTAAAGTTGCTGACAAGTGACGCCCTGAGCCCTCTGCTGAAACTGCTAGCGAATTGGTATTAGCCAATAGCGTGCGCGGGATACCGATCACGTGTGTGGACGCTGGAGCATTCTGCGGTGCAGAACACAGTAGTTGCTTCCCTCTTTTGTAATCCAGACCTCTAGCAGAATAGACGTCTTTTTGGAAGCCAGAGCCTCTGGCTCTGCTTTTCACGAGCGGCCACCAACGTAAGTTGACATGAACCGCTTCCCCTCCCGTTGCCCATTTCAATTAACTGATCGACCTCCTAGACTGGCCTGCACCTGATACCTTCCGACCATAGGCGCTCCTCTTGTGTACCGTACCCAGAAATACTCGTACATTCTCGTTATTGTACCTAATTTCCTGTTTTGTCATTTAACGGAAGCGCTGGATGCCCGCTCTCAAACCCTAACCGCCCAACCTTCCGAACACTGCCGTCACGAGGCCTATGTAACTACCGCCTCCTCCCTTTCCTAAACCCTGTATACATTTACACTGCTACGTATCCAAGTAAATTCTTTTCACATGCTTGTGTTCTCTTTTCGAAACGTACCAAGGCTGGCCATCTTGAAGCAGTGTGTTCGCTATTGTTTTTCCTTACTATGTTACCAATGGGACGTAATTTATTACCAAGTCACCTATCTGGTACAAAATTATTTGCTGTATGCAAAAAAATTTCTGTCTGTTTACAGTACATGTAACGATCCTGCTGAAGAATTGTCTGTGAGAGAGTGTTCTGAGCCAAATGCAATTGCACACACTGGCAATAAGAATTGTGTTACATTGCCATATTGTTAAATGAATTGTCATATTAACGTTATTAAAGATATGAGCCACCTCATCGCATCTTCTTTACAGTCCAGTTTTCGAGTCCATAGAACAATGTAGGCATAGCTATGAGTTTGCAGAACTTCAAGAGAGCATCTCTGTGGACTTTGTTTCCTGACGATCTGCGTATAATTCCACAGAAATAGCTGAATATACCTAACTTATTTTGTATTTCGTTATTTGCTCATATATGATACTGAAACATATCCTTCATATTTTTACAAAAAAAGAATTGCTCTAAATACTATCGGACTCCCATCGGAGGTCATCAGTCCCCTAGACTTAGAACTACTTAAACCTATCTAGCCTGAGGACATCACACACATCCATGCCCGAGGCAAGATTCGAACCTGCGATCGTAGCAGCAGCGCGGTTCCAGACTGAAGCGCCTAGAACCGCTCGGCCACATCGGCCGGATCATATTTTTACAGACCAAGGCTATTTTCTTTCATTCTTACCGATCGCGTAATTAAAACCAATGAAAATCCGATGAAGCTTTGCGAATATGTCTTCCACAGTGTGTCTATGACTTTTCATATTGCCACGTCATACTTTTCAGTTCTGAGCGCGAAGTGAGCACGTGAAGATGCCTAAATAATAGTCTCTCCCGTCAAGTGTGTGAAGCGCCTGCTGACAGGTTTCACCTGACTTCATACAGCCCATCCAATGTAACCATAATGCGTTTCCTTCTTCATGAGAGTTCTCGGCCGCATGTTGCAGGTATAACGAAGATTCTCCTGCACCGTTTTCGATGGGAAGCTTTTGATTGCTCACCATCCAGCTCGGTCTTGGCTTCCTCTGATTCTCATCTCTCTGCTCACATATACCACTGGCTGTGAGGTAGCATTTCGACATAGACAACGAGCTGCAGTTCGCCATAAGGGTTGGGTTAGGTTGTTTGGGTGAGGAGACCAGACAGCGAGGTCATCGGTCTTAACGGATTAGGGAATGGCGGGGAAGTAAGTCAGCCGTGCCCTTCCGAAGGAACCGTCCCGGAATTTTCTTGGAGCGATTTGGGGAAATCACGGAAAACCTAAATCAGGATGGCCGGACGCGGGTTCGAACCGTCGTCCTACCGAATGCGAGTCCAGTGTGCTAGCCACTGCGCTACCTCGCTCGGTCACCATAAGGAATTGGCGGTAATCCAAGACGGCTGCCTTCTACGACGAGTGTATTGGGAAGTCTGTGTCACGCTACCATTAATGTCTAACTCGGAGCGGCGACTGTGTAGTAAAATAGCTGGAACATATAGGTAAATGTTGCAAATAAAAAATTTTTCGTGTTCACTGTAGTTCCATTTCGCAACCGATTTCAACTTGACAAAATAAATAGCTCTCGTATATCAGACCCCAAACTTCACAGCTGTCTTTCTGAGAATAAAGTTGCGTGAAAGCAGAGTATCGAAAACTGAAAGGAATTCTAAAACTTTTTAGCTACGTTCAACACAAGATTTCACACGCTTGCTTAAAGGCGTGCTACAATGAGTGGTCTTGCCGCCTGACCGGCTATATTCCAGCCACGTGAGGGCATATAAGCAAAGGCTGACTTTCTTTCTGTCAACAGCACACCAGACACAATACCTGAATTCACATGTACGTAGAACCCGCAAGACGCAAGAAGCTGAGTAAGTGCATTTCCAGAATATAGAGGGAAATGACTAAAAGAAACACCATTCCCTTCACTATAAAGCCATAGTTTACAGACCAGTGTTTACAACCGTAGTTGGTGAAATACTGATAATTGTGACTGCACACTTCGATATTATACTGCGTAAATTCTATGGTGCTGTCACAACTGTTTGAGTTTATTGCTATTACAGCTCTTTAACTAATTGGGTGACCTATGTACTTCTCAAATTTTCGTACTAATTATTTTCTATTTCGCTATTTCTTCGACGCTATGCTACAGCAATGTATTTGAAATGTTTGGCATTTTTATCGTAATTAAACAGTTTATTGTAATTCTTCTTCTTTTCATTTCGGCATCTGAGGACCACGGTAATTCGCGCCAGCTTTCTTGCCTCTAGTCCTTCTCCTTGCCCAGTATTCTTTAATTCTCATACTTCGCTACTATCTTCATTATTCTGTCCATGATGATATTGTTCTGGGTCTAGTTCTCTCCCAGAAACTTGAGAAACCCTGAAATTTTGATTTAAAAATTACCCTGTTGTATTCCTTTTTCTTACAGATCCCATTGTACGTTTTAGATCCAGCGTACTTTGGTGCTCGTGTTGACCAGAAACTGTATTATTTCCGGTGTTAAAAATGTGTCCGAGGAATACGCTCGTCCGTTTTCTGATGATGTCCGAGATTCTCTCTAGCTTGGTACACAGTTTGTAAGCAGGCTGTTTAGGTTTTTTTATTGGTAACGCCACATAGCGCTCTGTAAGAAAAATCACTGGCTGTGCTCTGTGCAGTCAGTAGGTGGTTGGCATTGTTGTAATACACGCCATTGTAGTGTTGGGCAGCTGGATGTTAACAGCGCGTAGCGTTGCGCAGTTGGAGGTGAGCCGCCAGCAGTGGTGGACGTGGGGAGAGAGATGGCGGAGTTTTGAAATTTGTAAGACTGGATGTCATGAACTGACATATATATATTATGACTATTAAGGTAAATACATTGTCTGTTCTCTATCAAAATCTTTCATTAGCTAACTATGCCTATCAGTAGTTAGTGCCTTCCGTAGTCTGAATCTTTTATTTAGCTGGCAGTAATGGTGCTCGCTGTATTGCAGTAGTTCGAGTAACGAAGATTTTTGGTGAGGTAAGTGATTTGTGAAACGTATAGGTTATTGTTAGTCAGGGCCATTCTTTTGTGGGGATTTTTAAAAGTCAGATTGCTTTGCGGAAACAAATATTGTGTGTCAGTTTAAGCACAGTCTTGTATAATAGTTCTAAGGGGACGTTTCAAGTTCTTGGTCCGCTCGTCTTCTAAATTGACCATCTTCTGTTCTTCGAGGTCCAATGTACTCCTGTGAATCTTTCTTTTCAGTACTTCAAGTCTCTTAAGTACTGCTCTTCTTACTAGGTTAAGCGTTTCTGTTGCGTATAAGGCATCAGGACGGATTACCGGCTGGTGACATCTGTATTTTGTAGTTATCAAAATGTTCTTCTTATCGTAAAAGTTTATAATTACTGTTTATACTTAATTAATTTTGCTGATTAGTGCTCGCATTGCTTCCTTTTCATTCACCCCAGTTTCTCTCTATTCTCCCAGGCATTTAAATCTCTTCACTTTCTACACTTTCCCTCCTTCTATTGTCATCCACATAGGAGCTGCTTTCGTGTTTGTCATACACTGCGTCTCCTAGATACAGATGTGTGGGCCTGCTTTGGCCACACGTCTCTGTAGTTGCATGGTTTGGGTAACCGCCTCTTTTGATGATTCCAACAATATCATAATATCGTCTGTGAATACTAAACAGTCTACCGGTATCGCTTTTCTGTTGTGCCACTGTAGTCTTCCACGCATTCCTTTCATTTCTCATCGCTACTCCCTGATCACAGAATCAGGTACACATTTAAAGAGCACAGGGGAAGTCAGTCTCCCGGTCTCATTCCGTTTTTAATCTTCATTGTTATATTAAAATATTTTATATACACTGAAGCGCCAAAGAAACTGTATAGGCATGGTATTCAAGTACAGAGGTATGTGAACAGGCAGAATATTGCGCTGCGGTCGGCAACGCCTATATAAGACAAGTGTCTGGCGTAGTCGTTAAATCGGTTACTGCTGCTACAATGGCAGGTTATCAAGATGTAAGTGAGTCTGAACTTGGTGTTATAGTCGGCGCACGAACGATGGGACACAGCATCTTCAAGGTAGCGATGAAGTGGGGATTCTCGCTTACGACCATTTCACGAGTGTACCGTGGTATCAGGAATCTAGTAAAACATCATCTCTGACATCGCTGCGGCCGGAAAAACATCCTGCTAGAACGGGACTAAGGACAACTGAAGAGAATCGTTCAACGCGACAGAAGCGTAACCCTTCCGCAAATCGCTGCAGATTTCTATGCTGGGCCCCAACAAGTGTCATCGAACCGGGCTTTCGGTGCCGAAGGCCCACTCGTGCACCCTTGATGACTGCACAACACAGAGCTTTACGCCTCGGGCCGCCGGAGTGGCCGAGCGGTTCTAGGCGCTACAGTCTAGAACCGCGCGACCGCTACGGTCGCAGGTTCGAATCCTGCCTCGAGCATGGATGTGTGTGATGTCCTTAGATTAGTTAGGTTTAAGTAGTTCTAAGTTCTAGGGGACTGATGACTTCAGAATTTAAGACCCACAGTGCTCAGGGCCATTTTTTTACGTCTCGCCTGCACCTGTCAACACTGACATTTTACTGTTTATGACTGTTTATGCCTGGTCGGACGAGTCTCGTTTCAAATTGTATCGAGCGGATGGATGTGTACGGGTATCGACACAACCTCATGAATCATGGGCCCTTCATGTCTGCAGGTGACTGTTCAACCTGGTGGAGGCTCTGTAATGGTGTGGGGCGTGTGCTGTTTGGAGTGATATGGGATTCCTGATACGTTTAGGTACGATTCTCACAAGTGATATGTGCGTAAGCATCCTGTCTGATCACCTGCATCCATTCATGTCCATTGTGCATTCCGACATACTAGGGCAATTCCAGCAGGACAATGTGATACCCCACATGTCCAGAATTGCTACAGAGTGGCTCCAGGAATACTCTTCAGAGTTTGAACACTTCTGCTGGCCACCACACGCGCCAGACATGAGCAGTATTGAACATGTCCGGGATGTCTTGCAACGTGTTGTTCAGAAGAGATCTTCAGCCCCTCGTACTCATACTGATTTATGGACAGCTCTGCAGGATTCATGGTGTCAGTTCCCTCCAGCACTACTTCAGACATTAGTCGAGTCCATGCCACGTGGTGTTGCGGTACTTCTGCGTGCTCGCGGGGGCCCCACACGATATTAGGCAGGTGTACCAGTTTCTTTGCCTTTTCAATGTATTTAATTATTATTGTTATTAAAATCACACGCATCTGTAGGCCGCTAAAAGCGGGGCTGACGGCAAGCTATATTTGGGGCGGCAGGAGAGAGAGAGCCAACAACCCCTAGTCCTGTCCCACAGAACACATCCTGAATCTGCAGCTGTAATGTATACTGCTTATCAATTAAAATCGAACTCCACGAAGGATAGCAAATAACGAAATTTTCCTTATCATGTGTGTACTGTGTAGCAGGAAGAATACCCCACCAAGTTTGTCTATGATTTCGGGGTATGTACGTCCGAAATTGAGATCCCAGAGATGCCACCTTTGGGAGCACATCTTCTACATTATGCAGCCCTTTCCTAGTTCTGCATTTCCCTTTTTCGTGACAAGATTGCTCATCTCTTTAACTATGTACACTTTCCTGTTTATCTGATTTTTCGTTTTTTTCTATAGGCTCATCTAATTATGTGGCTATATTGTCGAATTTATTTTGTCCCTTCTCATTATAAAGTCTCCCAAGTCGCCATTAAACAATCATATTTTAACTTCACTTGTTTTGCTTGACTCTGTATACGGGCGTCTCTTGTATGTTCTGTTTTCACATAATTCCAGTTCCTAAAAGGTGGAGGTAGCAGATTATGGTTACTGCTTCCCGTTCTGTAGACGGTAGCAGATAGATTTAGTTTCCTGTAGCATGTGATCCTGCACTGATTTTATCCTTACCCCCACATGTCGCCTAGGATGTAGATCTGCAGTGCCAATTATTCGTTTCCACGATCTGTAACTGGTTTCTTCCTCTATATTATTTTTTCTCGGTACTGGAGCTCAGCGCCAGCTTCTTGCCCTCCCCTACCCCGCCCTAATGCTATGGGTATTCTGAAACACACTCGTTATATCACTGTTAAAGTTTTGTCTGGTATATGCACTGCCCTGCTCCCTAAAATTACTGTTTCCATGCTCGTCTTCCTGCATTAATTTTTCCACCGTTTGAGTGTTTACGATGTATCGTGGCAAAACGGTAAGTTCCACTGAGCGACGCCAGGTAGGAATGTGTGTTATAATTTTGTATTATAGGTTTTATTTGAATTGATGTACTAAAATTGTATCGAATTCGGCAAGGTGTTCCAGTGCTGTTCTAACAACGCAGCAGCGTGTGTACCCGGCGCTATTGAAGTCCAACCGACGTCTAGATGACATGGAAGACATTATCGAGACCGAGTTTAACTATTGAAAATGTCTTGCTAATTAATGAAAGGAACTATTTTATTCACTACTGCATATAGTGTTCCAATGTGAACATTAAAATTTGTTTACGGACTTACAGCATGCTGGAGTAGCTGTGGGTCAGTAACTTCTATCTATCAGTAGGCCTACAACGAAAAACCAGTCCGAAGATGCAAATTTTACTTTTCTTATTCACCCGATGACTAGTTTCTGGCGAGTCCCATCGTATCTACATCTACATCCATACTCCGCAAGCCACCTGACGGTGTGTGGCGGAGGGTACTTTGAGTATCTCTATCACTTCTCCCTTCTATTCCAGTCTCGTATTGTTCGTTGAAAGAAGGCTTGTAGGTATGCCTCTGTGTGGGTTCTAATCTCTCTGATTTTATCCTCATGGTCTCTTCGCGAGATATACGTAGGAGGGAACAATATACAGCTTGACTCCTCGGTGAAGGTATGTTCTCGAAACTATAAAAAAAGCCCGTACCGAGCGACTGAGCGACTCTCTTGCGGAGTCTTCCACTGGAGTTTATCTATCATCTCCGTAACGCTTTCGCGATTACTAAATGATCCTGTAACGAAGCGCGCTGCTCTCCGTTGGATCTTCTCTCTCTTCTATCAACCCTACCTGGTATGGATCCCACACCGGTGAGCAGTATTCAAGCAGTGGATGAACAAGTGTACTTTAACCTACTTCCTTTGTTTTCGGGTTGCATTTCCTTAGGATTCTTCCAATGAATCTCAGTTTGGCATCTGCTTTACCGACGATCAACTTTATATGATCATTCCATTTTAAATCACTCCTAATGCCTACTCCCAGGTAGTTTAGGGGATTAACTGCTCCCAGTTGCTGACCTGCTATATTGTAGCTAAATGATAAAGGATCTTTCTTTCTATGTATTCGCAGCACATTACACTTGTCTACAATGAGATTGAATTGCCATTCCCTGCACCATGCGTCAGTTCGTTGCAGATCCTCCTGCATTTCAGTACAATTTTCCACTGTTAACCTCTCGACATACTACAGCATCATCCGCAAAAAGAATCAGTGAACTTCCGATGTTATCCACAAGGTCATTTATGTATATTGTGAATAGCAACGGTTCTACGACACTCCCCTGCGGCACACCTGAAATCCTTCTTACTTCGGAAGACTTCTCTCCATTGAGAATGACATGTTGCGTTCTGTTATCTAGGAAGTCTTCAATCCAATCACACAATTAGTCTGATAGTCCATATGCTCTAACTTTGTTCATTAAGCGAGTGTGGGGAATTGCATCGAACGCCTTGCGGAATTCAAGAAACATGACATCTACCTGTGAACCCGTGTCTATGGCCCTCTGAGTCTCGAGGACGAATAGCGCGAGCTGGGTTTCACACGATCGTCTTTTCCGAAACCCATGCTGATTCCAACAGAGTAGATTTCTAGTCTCCAGAAAAGTCCTTATGGTCATGGTCATGTTCAAAAATGGTATTCCCGAAGATGTGAAAATCATGTGAAGAATGTGCAACGAACAGTTACAACGCATACAGATAAGTATCTGTATGGTGCAAATAAAGTTTACCCATTCACTTTAAAAGCTCAAAAATGTAATATTTTGGATATAACAATACCTACAAACATACTATATTGTGTCTATAGTATCAAAGAACTACACATGGAATCTTTGAACTCATACTAATACCTGGATGTAACACTTTGTAGGGATGTGAAATGAAACGATGCATAGGCTCAGTGATAGGTAAAGAAGATGGCAGACTTAGATTTATTGTTATAATACTACGTAAATCCTATACGTCTACAAAAGAGATTGCTTACAAATGACTAGCAACCCATCCTAGAATATTCCTCAAGTGTGTGGGACGCATTCTAAATATGATTAAAAGGGCATAATGAACATATAAAGAGTAGGGCAACACTGATTGTCAGTTGGGATAATGCCTCACAGATGCTAACGAAACTGTATTGGTAGACCCTTGAAGATAGACACAAATTATCCCGAGAAAACTTACAACGTTTCAACAACTCGCTTTAAATGATGACTCTAGGAATATACTGCAAGCACCTAGGTATAGTTCCTACAGGATCGAGAGAACAAGATTAATTTAACTACAGTATCCACAAAGGCATTTAAACAGTTACTTCGCGGTCAGCAACGTGAATGGGACGGGAAGAAGATCTAATAGCTGCCATAATGCTACGTACCGTCCGAAATGCACTTCAAAGTGGTTTGCAGAGTATGGGTGTAGATGTTCCTTTGAAGGCTGAACACTTCTGGGTCTGCATCTTCGCGAATATTTTCTGGCCAAATCGTTTATGCATGTTTGACCACCTGAGCAGTGGAAAAATTGGTAAGTATGTCCTTACGTTCACAGTCTAACTGGAAATAGATCCCTCGTTTACTGAAAGCTGGAACCTGTCCTATTGGCAGACGGGGAGGGGCGTTGGCGTTAGCAAGTCTTCTGGTGTGTTTTTAGTCTCTCTCGTACTGGTAGGAGTTCCTAATGGGCCTCACCTTTGTAGCCTTAGAGGTTTTTCCTCTGACATGTTTACTCCTCGCCCGAACAATGCTATGATTCGTCGTGAGGTTAAATTTACCAACGAACAAGTAAACATGAACTTCTTTTGCAGTATAGACGATGGAAAGCTCTTCGTTTTGGAAAACATTTGCTCTTTTGAACTTTCCCGGGACGTCTGAGTGTCTTGAGGCTAAGTATGCTCTTAAGTATTTTCTCAAACCATACAAGGCGTCCGTCTGCTCTCTATTTGTAATTGAGGAGGGAGTTGACACCACTTCTGCACACATGAATCACCTAATTCCCGCAAATTTCGAGGAGTGGGGCGTAGAATTCTGACCACAATCACATCCCAGTTGTGATCGATCGTGTTCAGGTCTAGCGAGTTGGGGGCCAAGCACAACAATTGGAATTCGCCACTGTGTTCCTCGAACCACTGTATCAAACTCGTGGCCTTGTGACATGGCGCATTATTTTGTCGAAAAAATTCCACTGCCGTCGTGATGATAATGACCTTTGGTTTGCGGGGCGATCAACTGCGCCGTCATCAGCGTCCGTACAGAGTCTCAATTATTACACAGTCTACTTTTTTTTTACACAGTCCAATCTAGCCACTGTCCCGGATGATGAGTATGAGGAGGAAATGAGAGGACAACAAACACCCAGTCTCCGGGCAGAGAAAACTGCCGTCGTGAAACGTGATTGCCATGAATGGGTGTATGAGGTTTGCGACCAGTGTATAATACTCATCGGCCATCGTGGTGCCTTGCACAAGCTCCTGGGCCCATCGATGTCCACATGGATATTGCCCAGAGTATAATTGAGCCGCCACCAGCTTGTATCCATCCCGCATTACAGGTGTCATGGAGATATTCCCCTGGATGATTACGGATTCGCGCATTGGCATTGGTATGATAAAGAAGGTATCGGGACTCATCAGTTACCAATGTCGTGGTGTTAACATCGGCACATGCATGGATCATCGGCTGCGGAGGCTCGTTGTTAGGGGTGTTCTGTGCACTGTGTTTTCAGACTCAGTTGTATTCTGCCCAGAATTAAAGTCAAATGTTAGTTCCGCCCAGTTCGCCGCCTATCCTGTTATACCAGTCTGTCCAACCTATGACGTCCGACATCTGTAATGAGGTTAGCTGCCCAAACCCACGACATCTGGACGTGATTTCACCTTGGTTTCGAAACTTCTTGAAGATACCCCCCACAGCACTCCTAGAATATCCGACAAGTCGTCCAGTTTTGAAAACGCTCGTGAAGAGCGTCCGGGTCATCACAATCTGCCCTCGGTCAAACTCACATAGACTGCAAGCCTTCCCCGTTCTACACAGCGACAGCGCACTCCCTGATACTACATGAACCGTGCTTGTGTCTGACCAGCAGTCATTCCTAGCCAGGTAACGCTGCTGTCGCCTGGGCTGGTTTATATCGATAGTAGGCCGACATCTATAACGTTGTGACTGATCAGTGAATTACTTTATCTGAAGAATTGTTGCACGCTTTTCGCCAGTCGGCAGAGTAGTAGTTCATTATCAGTGACAATCAGAGACGTTCTTGGGGCGTAATTTTTACATGGTGTAGTTCAAGTGTCTACTACTTCCCACGAGGGAATTCCAAAAAGAAGGAAAGAGCTCTGGCTTATTTCATATCGATAGTGGAGAAGGTGAGACGTTTTGTTCTCGATTTCACGACATGGTATCGTACGAGAGTTACTGGACATTCAACAAAAAGTTTGAGAACATTCTCATTACGTAGTTACACTGTCCAGTCGCGTTAATGCGACCACTTGAATAACCAACTCCTGCAGCGCAAATGGTTCAAATGTCTCTATGCACTAAGAGACTTCAAATCTGAGGTCTTCAGTCCCCTAGACTTAGAACTACTTAAACATGACTAACCTAAGGACATCGTACACACCCACGCCGGAGGCAGGATTCGAACCTGCGACCATAGCAGCATCGCGGTTCCGGACTGAAGCGCCTAGAACCGCTCGGTCACAAAGGCCGGCGGAAACAGTCAATGAGATGTGGAACCATGCAGACTCAGTGCCGTTAGGTTTCTCAGTTGACGCTCCATGACGTGAAAAGTACGATCGAGTTGACCCCACAGATTCTCGATTGGGTTTAGAATGATGAGTTTTGTGGCCAGGGAAGTACTATAAAATGATCCAGATACTCTTCGAAACACACTCATGCACTGCGAGTTTTGGGACATGTTGCATTGTCCTGCTGGCAGATGTCATAGTGCCGATGAAAAACAAACTGCATGTAGAGTGGATATGGTCCCCAAGGATCGATGCACACTTGTGTTGAACCATAGTGCCTTCCTGAATGACGCGGTCATCCACGGAATGTCACGAAAACATTCCCCAGACCACAACGCATCCAGAGTTTTCGCTTTCAGTTATTTCACGCCATGCACGCCGACGGCCATCAGTCCGATGAGGCACCTGTCGACACATCGCGCAGCGGTCATCCAGTAGCGGTATTGGTGTGCAAATTCCAGCCTTTGTCGCAGATGAAGAACAGGCAGGATGGATGCATGAAGCAGCCTCGTGCTGCTTGAGCCCACTGGCAGCAACAATCTGTTAACGGACTATGAGGAGCCACTGTTGGTAACCACTTGTTTCTCCGGGTGGTAAGTTGCCCGTACATATCTCCGCAGCCGTCTTTTACACTACTGGCCCTTAGAATTTCTACACCAAGAAGAAATGCAGTTGATAAACTGGTATTCATGGGACAAATATATTATACTAGAACTAACAATTGATTACATTTTCACGCAATTTGGCTGCATAGATCCTGAGAAATCAGTACCCAGAACAACCACCCCTGGCCGTAATAACGGCCTTGATACACCTGGGCATTGAGTCTAACAGAGCTTGGATGGGTTGTACAGGTACAGCTGCCCATGCAGCTTCAACACAATACCTCAGTTCATCAAGAATGTGACGAGCCAGTTGCTTGGCCACCATTGACCAAACGTTCTCAATTGGTGAGAGATCTGGAGAAAGTGCTGGCTAGGGCAGCAGTCCAACGTTTTCTGTATCCAGAAAGGCCCAAACAGCATCATCAACATGCGCTCATGCATTATCCTGCTGAAATGTAGAGTTTCGGAGGGATCGAATGAAGGGTAGAGCCAAGGGTCGTAACACATCTGAAACGTAACGTCCATTGTTCAAAGTGCCGTCAATGCGAACAAGAGGTGACCGAGGCGTGTAACCAATGGCTCCCCATACCAGCACGCCGTGTGATAGGCCAGTATGGCGATGACGAATGCACGTGCGTTCACCGCGATGTCGCCAAACATGGATGCGACCATCGTGATGCTGTAAACAGAACCTAGATTCATCCGAAAAAATGACGTTTTGCCATTCGTACACCCGGGTTCGTCGTTGAGTACACCATCGCAGGTACTCCTGTCTGTGATGCAGCGTCAAGGGTAACGGTAGCCATGGTCTCCGAGCTGATAGTCCATGCTGCTGCAAACGTCGTCGAACTGCTCATGCAGATGGTTGTTGTCTTGCAAACGTTCCCATCTGTTGACTCAAGGATCGAGACGTGGCTGCACGATCCGTTACAGCCATGCGGATAAGATGCCTGTCATCTCAACTGCTAGTGATACGAGGCCGTTGGGATCCAGCACGGCTAATAGTCATTGGATCTCGACCAACCTGAACAGCAATGTCGCGATACGATAAACCAGAATCGCAATAGGCTACAATCCGACCTTTATCAAAGTCGGAAACGTGATGGTACGCATTTCTCCTCCTTACACGAGGCATCACAACAGCGTTTGACCAGGCAATGCCAGTCAACTGCTGTATGTGTATGAGAAATCGGTTGGAAACTTTCCTCATGTCAGCTCGTTGTAGGTGGCGCCACCGGCGATAACCTTGTGTGAATGCTCTGAAAAGCTAATCATTTGCATATCACAGCATCTTCTTCCTGTCGGTTAAATTTAGCGTCTGTAGCACATCATCTTCGTAGTGTAGCAATTTTAATGGCCAGCATTGTACGTCTGTCAGCTAGGACATGTGGTGCACCGCAGTTACCGCGCTGACGGTTTTAGATTGCGCCACTTTGCCGTGCACGGTATACTTTAGCCAGAGTGGCATGCAAACAGTTTACAAGTTTACAGTTTTCGGAAATGCTTCCTTTTCTGCAATACCACAACGGCTGCATTGTTTTTCCGCATACACCCGACACGCTTTACATACCGTCCATGGCTCGTTCTTCCAGCTGCCGTCTGTGAATGGTTACTGCATGTTGATGTCGAACATAGCCCGTGATCACATTAATGTGACTGGATGTTGTAAAAGTGTGCACATTTAATTACTGATAAGTGTATTGTGTGGAATTTTCACATTTGTTGGGATGCAAAATGTTTAGCGTACTGATTGTCGGATACAGTCTCCATGTGTCATTGGTTTTTCACAGCATAATGAAAAATAAATAACGCAGCTAACAAGTCAGTCCCATAATAGTATACTGCACTGCACATCGCGGGAATACGTATCCAGTCACAATAAGAACGCACGTATAATAATTAAAAATTGATCGAAAAGAAAATCCCACACTATTTCCACAAACATAATATCTCAAATCATAACTAAAAAATTTACTACAGTATCAGAAATATAAAAGTAAAGTACAAAACAAAGCAATTATCTGACGCCAAACATTTACATGCGTTTATATTAGGAACCTTTTGAAACAGATCATATGAAGGGCTCATTTCAATAGTGGTACAAGTCCATTTTCCTTCATATGGAGATACAGAGTCCAAAAGTTAAATGAGCGCTGAAAAATCTGCAGTTGAGATACCAGAAATATTCAAGCATATGGCTTCTTGCTAGAGATGAAGCTTTCTTTCTGTTTGTTTGGCTCATTAATTTCAGAAGCATTACAGACAGAAAAGTGGAGGTCATTCACTTGTACCACTACTGAAATAAGCCCTTCATATGTTTACATGAGCTGTTTTGCTTCAGAAACGCTGTTGTCGCCTCACGAATAATTGATTTGTTCATCCAGTGCAGGCAACGGGCGGCTACCTGTATGGACAATTGGAGATCGATATTTAACTATGAACACATCGCAAATGAGACTGCTAAACATACATTTTATTGCAAGTCTACAGTTTAACACAGCATCTTCGATAGTTTATCACAAAAATGGTTCAAATGACTCTGCGCACTATGGGACTTAACATCTGAGGTCATGAGTTCCCTAGAACTTAGAACTACTTAAACCTAACTAACCTAAGGACATCACACACATCCATGCCCGACGCAATATTCGCACCTGTGACCGTAGCGGTCGCGCGGTTCCAGACTGTAGCGCCTAGAACTTCTCGGCCACAACGGCCGGCAGTTTATCACATTCTCCGTTATTTTACAAAAGGTGTCCGTAGGTAATGAAATATGTTTCCCTAGGAATAACATTTCGAAAGTTAAATTTTTTACGCGCTTCTAGTTTCGTGGTGGAAGCACTTAAGCATATTGCAGCAACCACTGAGCTATCGCCGGCCGGAGTGGCCGCGCAGTTCTAGGCGCTACAGTCTAGAACCGCGCTACCGCTACGGTCGCAGGTTCGAATCCTGCCTCGGGCATGGATGTGTGTCATGTCCTTAGGTTAGTTAGGTGTAAGTAGTTCTAAGTTCAAAGGGACTGATGACCTCAGCAGTTAAGTCTCATAGTGCTCAGAGCCATTTGAACCATTTGAACTGAGCTATCACCGAAAAAATAAATAAAGAAGTTTAGTAGTCGGACTGTTATTCCGAGAAAATTCTATGATGATGTCATTGGCTACAAATATTTTCAGTTACATGTTGTTTTTATCTGTTTCTTCCTGCCTTACTTTATTTCTTTTCCTTTTCCTAACGTAGTGCGATGCATAGTGGTGGTGCATAGTAATTAACGAACGAGTAAGGTTACACGATATATGGGAGGGGTAATGAAAGTTTGAGTACTTGTTTGAAATCCTTCGGAAGACTCGACAGACAATGAGAACGGTTTCCCGAAATGACGAAGTTTGAGAGTTCGTCAGATGGCCGGACAGATAGGCGGCGCCAGAGGACTCGCTTTAATTAGGCCGAGTGGCGATTACTGCGGCGATGGGAGCACGCCTGCGCTCGCGTCATTTCGTTCGCTCCGAGTCTAGCTGCCGTTTGTTTATGTTAGCAATCTAGCGCAGAAGAAATAAAGCTGGATCCGCGAGAGCGTAATTAGGAATCTTCAGATGATTGCTGGTAATCTAAACTTCAATTAACTTACAAGACTTTATCTACTTAATGTAACTCTCTTTTAATTAGTTGCAACTATTAACACTTTGATAGCGGACGATAAGATTTTAATGGACTTTGGAGAACGGGCTTCGGGTCGGGAATATGACGGCGGAATCGGGGGTGGCCGCAGCGGGGAGCAGGGGATTCCGAGAGGCAGGGCCGACACTCTGCCGGCGGCGAATTGCCCGGCGCGGCTTTTAGTCCGCCCAATTGAGCAGCCGCGGCCGCTCTCCCTCCCCTCCCCTTCAATTAATTCGTTAACTGGAGACCGTTCCAGCGTATATGACTTACTCTAATGGCTGGCCAGCTACTGATTTCCTCCAAACTTCAAAATATGTATGCAGATTTGCTTTATTGCCACCCTGTCATTCGAAAGTTGCAGCAATGAAACCTATTCTCTCTCTTTTTCTTTCTTTTTTTTTCTTTTACCATACAGAAGAAAAAGAGCTACCTCCTCAAATTTATCAACCATGAAAAGAGATTTAACGCTAACCTTTTCAAAGTTAACAAAAGCCGTCAAATATTCGTTTCTTACGTCTCAAACCGGTTTCGTCCTCAATGAAAATATCGGAAATTCACAACAGTTTTCGTAATTAATTCTGCCCGCGGTGGCTGATGTGTCGGTGTCACGCCTCAGAACCATATAATCGCTATACGTATTGCTGAAAGGAATTGTAGCGGCACCACCGTTGAGATAGGAGAAAGATTCGGAGCAATATTTATGACTAAAGAACCTCCCCATCGCATCCCCCCTCAGATTTAG
Organism: Schistocerca gregaria; assembly: GCF_023897955.1. Lineage (NCBI taxonomy): Eukaryota > Metazoa > Arthropoda > Insecta > Orthoptera > Acrididae > Schistocerca > Schistocerca gregaria. The sequence goes on along the minus strand of NC_064920.1, from coordinate 1,014,468,002 downwards.
TTATAAGTTGGCACAGTGGTTAGACCTTGAAAAACTGAACACAGATCAATCGAGAAAACAGGAAGAAGTTGTGTGGAACTATGAAAAAAAATAAGAAAATATACAAACTGAGTAGTCCATGGGTAACATAGGCAACATCAAGGACACTTCGAGCTCACGAGCGCCGTGGTCTGGTGGTTAGCGTGAGCAGCTGCGGAACGATTTGTCCTTGGTTCAAGTCTTCCCTCGAATGAAAAAGTTTACTTTCTTTATTTTCGCAAAGTTATGATCTGTCCGTTCGTTCATTGACGTCTCTGTTCACTGGAATAATTTAGTGTCTGTGTTTTGCGACCGCACCGCAAAACTGTGCGATTAGTAGACGAAAGGACGTGCCTCTCCAATGAAACCGAAAACATTTAATCGGAAGGTGTTTCCTCCACAGGAAAACACGTCTGATATATTCTATACGACACTGGTGACAACATGTGCGTCAAATGACAGGAATATGTTGTTGACCCACCTAACTTGTGCACTTGGCGAATGGGTAAAAAGATTCTTCTACCATGCCCGATTTAGGTTTTCTTGTGGATGTGATAATCACTCCCATCACTCGCATCGGACGGACAGATAATAATTGTCTGAAAATAAAAAAAATTAAACTTTTCACTCGAGGGAAGACTTCAACGAAGGACCTTTCGTTCCGTAACTGGTCACGCTAACCACGGGACCATGGAGCTCCTGAGCTTACACTACCCTTGATGTTGCCTATCTTGCACATGGACTACTCAGTTAGTATATTTTGCTTATTTTTTTCATAGTTCCACACAACTTCTTCTTGTTTTCTCGACTGATCTGTGTTCAGTTTTTCAAGGCCTATCCACTGTGCCAACTTATAAGTAAATCTAAGAGGGGTGCGATGGAGGGTTTCCTTGTGAGCGCAAAAGTTACAGCCAGGCGCAAGCCTGTTGACAGTAAGTTACACGTACCAGCGGTTGCGAAGTAGAATGGAGATACAGGGCCGTAGAACCGCTGAAAAGAGTAAACGCAGTGGTTTGCATGGCGCAAGTTACAGGAAGAAGGGGCCCACTGGCCTACCTAAGTGTTACGAGTACGTAACTTGGAGTGGGGCGTAAGCAAAACAGGCGCACAGCCGCATATAAATAGGTGCCGGTTTTCTAACGAGGGAATTCAAGCGTGGCAGCTCTCCTGGACGGCGGGGTATGTCACACCACTGGCTACACGTAGCAGCAGATGGGGTGCCAGCGTTCCAGTCCACGGTGAGTCGCTGATTCGACACTCTGACAAGGGAACCTCCCCATCGCACCCCCCTCAGATTTAGTTATAAGTTGGCATAGTGGATGGTCCTTGAAAATCTGAACACAGATCAATCGAGAAAACAGGAGGAAGTTGTGTGGAACTATGAAAAACTAATCAAAATATACAAACTGAGTAGTCCATGGCGACGATAGGCAACATCAAGGATAGTGTACGCTCAGGAGCGCCGTGGTCCCGTGGTTAGGGTGAGCAGCTGCAGAACGAGAAGTCATTGGTTTAAGTCCTCCTTCGAGCAAAACGTTTTAATTTTTTATTTTCAGTTTATGTGACAAACTCTTATGTTTTCATCACTTTTTTGGGAGTGATTATCACATCCACAAGAAAAACTAAATCGGGCATGGTAGAAGAATCTTTTTACCCATTCGCCAAGAGTACAAATTAGGTGGGTCGACAACATATTCCTGTCATGTGACGCACATGCCGTCACCAGTGTTGCATAGAATATATCAGACGTGTTTTCCTGTGGAGGAATCGGTTGACCTATGACCTTGCGACCAAATGTTTTCGTTTCCCATTGGAGAGGCACGTCCTTTCGTCTATTAATCGCACGGTTTTGCGGTGCGGTCCCAAAACACACACACTAAACGTATTACAGTGATCGGAGACGTCAGTAAACGAACGGGCAGATCATAACTTTGCGAAAATGAACTTTTCACTAGAGGGAAGACTGGAACCAAGACCGAGCGAGGTGGCGCAGTGGTTAGACACTGGACTCGCATTCGGTAGGACGACGGTTCAATCCCGCGTCCGGCCATCCTGATTTAGGTTTTCCGTGATTTCCCTAAATCACTCCAGGCAAATGCAGGGATGGTTCCTCTGAAAGGGCACGGCCGACTTCCTTCCCCATCCTTCCCTAATCCGATGAGACTGATGACCTCGCTGACTGGTCTTCTTCCCCAAACAACCCAACCCAACTTGAACCAAGGACTTCTCGTTACGCAGCTGCTCACGCTAACCACGGAACCACGGCACTATTGAGCTCAGACTTTACTTGATGTGGCCTATGTTGCGCATGGACTACTCAGTTGGTATATTTTGCTTATTTGTTCATATTTCCACACAACTTCTTCCTGTTTTCTCGATTGATCTGTGTTCAGTTTTTCAACGTATAACTAAAACTGATAGGGGTGCGATGGGGAGGTTCCCTTGTGAGGCCAACGCGGGGTCCCGAGCCAGCCGCTTGACAGCTCGCTAGCGCGGGCAGACTTGTTGGCTCCCCAACACACGCCAGAGGCATCGCCGTCAAAACACCGCGGCTGTACACGGCCGGCACACCGCAGTACGTTGCACGGGTCGCTGAGGTAGGCCTTCCGCACCAAGCTGTTTTGCAGACAGCGAAGTGGCGTCCTCGGCATAGCAGGACCCTGTGAGGTGATTCACATGGATTCCAAAAGAAATCCGTTGGAATTAGATTACTCGATAAATTTCTCAAGGCTGTCAATTCAATTAAATACCTGGGTGTTAAAAAAATGGTTCAAATGTCTCTGAGCACTATGGGACTTAACATCTTAGGTCATCAGTCACCTAGAACTTAGAACCACTTGATATGATACGCGAGTTGAGATGGAAGTCATTAAAGCAAAGACATTTTTCCTAGCGGCGAGATCTATTTACGAAATTTCAGTCACCACCTTTCTCTTCCGAATGCGAAAATATTTTGTTGAGCCCAATCTACATAGGTAGGAATGATCATCAAAATAAAATACGAGAAATCAGAGCTCGAACAGAAAGGTTTAGGTGTTCGTTTTTCCCGCGCGCTGTTTGGGAGTGGAATGGTAGAGAGATAGTATGATTGTGGTTCGATGAACTCTCTGCGAAGCACTTAAATGTGAATTGCAGATTTACAAAATCGCGCGGAATTTTCGCGGGCAACAGCACACCAAAAATACTTCGCCACAGTGGAATAATAAAAATCGAAAACGGACGATAATGTAAATTGAATCTTTAAAATCATGCGAACAGCCGTCTGACGATGAACTTACCAGTTCGAAACCGGTAACGGCGCTATTTACCTAAATAATTTGCAATATTAATAGTGGCCGGTTGCTGCTTTCTTCTCTGTAAGAATTAACCTACATTAACTCAGTTTCACTCTGGCATAGAAGCAGAAAAAACATCTACTCATAAAAATATTCGCAGTCTCAGTAGCGAATTAAAGGTGCTGACTGACAACAAAACTTTACAAAACAAAATATTTAAAGAAGTAGAGCGTATATATTGTGTTTGTTTCAGTTTAAACTACTACTCAGTCAAATTAGACATATATTTTGTAAACAAACCACCCACATAAATGATACCATGTAGCCAACTAATCACTGAGATCAAGTTTTTTTTTAGTTGGTACTTTTTACATGAGATTTGCAAAATTCATCATTGTTTCGGCCAGTCTGATGCTGTCCTCTGTCTTTATATGTTTTCTGTTAATCCATTCACTTTCATATAACTGCTACATCCAACATTTACTATGATCTGTTTTGCGTATTTCTATCTTCCTCTGACCCTACCGTTTTTCCTCTCTGCTGCTACTCCCACCTCCAAGTTAACTGTTCCTGGATGTATCCTGAGGACGTCCCACTAACCTGCCCCACTTTCTGGTACGTATATTATACGAACTGCTTTTCTCACCTATTATTTTAAGTGATTCTTCAGCTTGTAGTTGATTATTGGCTACGAGTTGTTTGGAGCTATGATACAGTGTTTACCATTTAACAGTTCCGAGCAAGAATTTGATTCTGGCGAATGGCTGTAAAATGTCACCTGCCATCATGTGCTGTGCCAACAGCTATGTGCGGAGGAGGGGTGTTTTTTGGGGATAGAGTGCGGTCTCCTTATTGCGCTTAAGAAAACGCTAAATTCGGAAGGAAATGGATATATTTTAGAGCGTTGTGTACTAAGTACAGCAGAGAAAAAGTGCGGAGACGTTATTATATTAGCTTATCAATGATCCCTGTCATAAAGCAGCATCTGTGAGGCAATGATTCGTGAACAACAAGGCTCTTGAAATGGGCTGCCATGCCCAGAATCCCGATCAAAACCCGATGGGACGTGTCTGGTACGAGTAAGAACGACGGATTCTCGCGAGTCATCAGCGTCCAGCTTTCTCTAGATTCGTCTCTTGAGGATTAATGGGCTGGCATTCTTCCACAAACATTAAAACACTTCACTGACTAAAGGTGTCCCCACCAGAAGACGAATCTTGAACACACCCGGTATTAATGTCCCCAAACAGGTGTCCGGGTGCTTTATATCAGATAGTGTACAATCTGAAGAATGTATTCCCCATTTTAGTATTAGCATAATTATTATACATCTAGAGCCTATTGATGGAAACATTTTCATCACCAGTGCCTGTCTGCTTCTAATGTTCCCCTTGTTTGGATATAAGAATGCTGGCTTTTCGTGGCAGTGACTGGGACGTTATTCTGCATTTCCTCGCATCGTTGGCCCTCGCTACCCAACGTTTATCAGCGGCATAGTGGAAAAGCATGGTAATGACTCGCACTTGTGTACTACATCGCGGCTACTAGTACTGACGAACTGCCTAAAAGGAGAATGGACAGGTCTGTATATTTATACCTTGCAATACAAAACGTACCAGTAAGTTATTCCCGCTAATTTCCATTCTTGCAGAGAGGAGAAAGAGTTTCATTACCCTAAGTATGCACTGTTTATACTGAGCAGGTAACTGCTAAAACATAAGGAATTACGTTTGATACCTGAAAATGAAACAAACCACTAATTACACTGAAGAGCGAAAGAAAGTGGTACACCTGCCTAATATCGTGTAGGGCTCTCGCGAGTACGCAGAAGTGCCGCAACACGACGTGGCATGGACTCGACTAATGTCTGAAGTAGTGCTGGAGGGAACTGACACCATAAATCCTGTAAGGCCGTCCATAAATCCGTTAGAGTACGAGGGGCTGGAGATCTCTTCTGAACAGCACTTTGCAGGCATCCCAGATATACTCAATAACGTTTATCTCTGGGGAGTCTGGTGGCCGGCGGAAGTGTTTAAACTCAGAACAGTGTTCCTGGAGCCATTCGGTAGCAGTTATGGACTTGTGGGGTGTCGTATTGTCCTGCTGGAGCTACCCAAGTGTCATCTGCCAGGGTCGTATCCAAAAGGGATTCCATATCACTCCAGCGCCAACAGGACCATTACAGAGCACCCACCAGCTTCAGCAGTCCCCTGCTGACATGCAGCGGCGTCCATGAATTCATGAGGTTTTCTCCATACCCCTACACGTCAATCCACTCGATACAATTTGAAACGAGAGTCGTCCGACTAGACAACATGTTTCCAGTCATCAATAGTCCAATGTCGGCGTTGACGGGCCCAGGCGAGGCGTACAGCTCTGTGTCGTGTAGTCATAAGGGGTACACGAGTGGTCCTTCGGCTCCGAAAGTCATGAAACCTGTAAGAAAAGTTTAATAACTTTGTAAAAGGGTCACAGAAAGACTGGGTATTTGTGATACTCGTAGACAGCATGTTACGTCCAGAGAAACTACTTCATTTGCATTTAAAGCTTTGTTCGCTGCTGTCGACCGATTCTTGGAGATTGCGTCACGTGGGAATTATAGGGCTTTGTGCACAGATGTGCTGTCGTCATATAAACTTCGATACTTGAACAGTTTCCTTCTCGTCCCACCACGCTAGATGACACTAATGACTGACAGACTGATATAAAGTTGGCATAGAGTAATGTTTATTTTATGGAAAAGTCATCTAGTCGATCCGAGAACGTAGAAACGTACTTGTTGCGCAAACAGTCAATGCTAATACTACAACACTCCGTGAATATGTTATTTTCATTAGAGAAATGGTTTATTTACTTCATGACCTCATTGATAAGCATAGAGCGTAAAATCCTCTTCCTTTGAGAACGAGCTTGCTATGAAACACGGCGGGATCAGGGATTTTCTCTGCCTCATGATGAGTGGGTGTTTTGTGATGTCCTTAGGTTAGTTAGGTTTAAGTAGTTCTAAGTTCTAGGGGACTAATGACCATAGATGTTAAGTCCCATAGTGCTCAGAGCCATTTTTTACTATGAAACATGTGATCAAGAAAATACGACCAGATGAGACTATTGCGCCAAGATTGTTTGGCGTGCGGAAAAACCGAAAGGGACGAATGACTTTATGTGCCATTGTCAGTAATTTACGTGTACCCACATACAACGTGGTGAATAATTTTAATAGGGGTTCTTCGCCCTTTTGTCGAAAACTGTGGCAATCATATTTCCAACTTCGAGGAATCCCTAAAATGACTAAAATCATTGTGTCTGAGTCCAACATATCTTGTTTCATTTTGATATTGGGTCTCTTTTTATTTGGGTTCCACTTGCTGTGACCTTGAATTTAGACAATGGAAAGTTGAATGTGAAAGTGACAAAGCTCTACCTTCACGTGATCAACGTACTTTTTATCGAAATATTTCTGGTTTTAGATCTCCTTTCGTATTTACAAGTTGATCCAGATAGACATAGTCTGTGACTTTCTGCGGTTGCGTACTTCCTCAGATACATTTTCCTCCTGTTGTCCATTCTTTCCTTATGATCTTGGTTTGATCATATGATGGTCATTCCATACGTCATGGCAACTATAGTATATCATGCGAACATGTGGCATCACAGTAATCGCAGTAAATACATTGGAAAGACCGTGGCAGTACAGAAATCAACCGACAGATTGCGACCGGTTCCGAGGATATACTTATATGGATATGGTGTCTGTTCTTTCTGAGATGTGAGAAAGAACACACACCATATCCATATAAGAATATAGTTCTGGCAATACCGGCCAGGACCTTCTTCTTCTGTGCGGTTGCAGATATATTCCCCGAGCTCTTAAGGAACTGGGTAAGAAGTAACGAGTGTAATGGGGTGGGAAACTACGAATGTAGTGTGTGGACATACAAGGTGAGAATGTGGGTCTCGCGGGAGGCGTGTGCGAGATAGTCCTTGCAGTCGCACTATCCTCTGTTCCCTCGGTGCGATGGATAGAGCGTCTGCCGTGTAAGCAAGAGATCCCGCGTTCGAGTCCTAGTCGGGGCACACATTTTCACGTGTCCCCGTTGATATATATCAACTCCCGTCAGCAGCTGAAGATATTAATATAATTCTAATTTCGTTCCGAGGATGGCTCAATACCAGCGCCTGAAACATTTAGTGTGAGCCCGGACGTGCTACAAGATGGATGTAAGCAGAGTGGAACAGCGAGCATACGTGAAAATTGCTTTCTCGCTGGCACAAATGCTACTCATTGTGATGTGGAACTACGACCAACTGTGGGTGAGGCGAGAATGTCTGGCACTGATGGATAATGCAGTCATACTTCATGGTAACGCTACAGCCCACACTGCAGACGCCATCAAGGATTGTTTACAACGGTTGGGGGCGGGAAATCCTCACGCACCCACCCTACTCACCAGACCCAGACGCAAGCGGATTCGACCTCGCTCCAAAACTGAAGAAACCGTTACAAGAGAGACCCTTTGGAAATAGTGTGGATATCCTCACTGCATTTCGGCGAAAGGTGGCACACATTGATGACAATGCTAATGACATGCAATGCCTTCCCTACCGTTGGCAACGATGTCTGGATCCGCTTGGAATGGGGGAGGGGGGGGGGTGCTATTTTGAAGGCCGCAATGATTCTTCTTCTTTTTTATGCATTTGTACTCGTGGACAATAAATTTACAAAGTGTTCCAATGCGTATGGTTCATTCCACCCTCTGCCGCGGCCTTCTGCAGTAGAACCTTTTATTTGGTTGGAATTCAGATACACACTGCCATATCTAGCCAACACACATCACGGAATTCCCATGCCATCGCATTATCGTAAGATATACCATAGTTGCCATGACTTATGGAATTACTTTCGTAGTTCGTTTGTTGAGTATCTCCAGAACATACTAACGCAAGCTCGCTAGCCAATACTTGAAATACTTTTATATTACACTACTGGCTATTGAAATTCTTACGCCACGAAGATGACGTGCTACAGACGCGAAATTTAACCTACAGAAAGATGATGTTGTGATATGCAAATGATTAGCTTTTCAGAGCATTCACACAAGGATGGCGCCGGTGGCGACACCTACAACGTGCTGACATGAGGACAGTTTCCAACCGATTTCTCATTCACAAACAGCAGTTGAAGGGCTTTGCCTGGTGAAACATCGATGTGATGCCTCGTGTAAGGAGGAGAAATGCGTGCCATCACGTTTCCGACTTTGATAAAGGTCGGATTGTAGCCTATCGCGATTGCGGTTTATCGTATCTCGACATTGCTGCTCGCGTTGGTCGAAATCCAATGACTGTTAGCAGAATATGGAAACGGTTGGTTCATTAGGGTAATACGGAACGCCGTTCTGGATCCCAACTGCCTCGTATCACTAGCAGTTGAGATGACAGGCATCTTATCTGCATGGCTATAACGGATCGTGCAGCCACGTCTCGAGCCCTGAGTCAACAGATGGGGACGTTTGCAAGACAACAACCATCTGCACGAACAGTTCGACGACGTTTGCAGCAGCAGGGACTATCACCTCGGAGACCATGGCTGCGGTTACCCTTGACGCTGCATCACAGACAAGAGCGCCTGCGATAGTGGACTCAACGACGAACCTGGGTGCGCGATTGGCAAAACGTCATTTTTTCGGATGAATCCAGGTTCTGTTTACAGCATCATGATGGTCGCATCCGTATTTGGCGACATCGCGGTGAACGCACATTGGAAGCGTGTATTCGTCAAAGCCATACTGGCGTATCACCCGGCGTGACGGTATGGGTGCCTTTGGTTACACGTCTCGGTCACCTCTTGTTCGCATTGACGGCACCTTGAAGAGTGAACGCTACGTTTCAGATGCGAAACCCTACATTTCAGCAGGATAATGCACGACCGCAATTTTGCAGGTCCTGTTCGGGCCTTTCTGGATACAGAAAATGTTCGACTGCTGCCCTGGCCAGCACATTCTCCAGATCTCTCACCAACTGAAAACGTCTGGTTAATGGTGGCCGAGCAACTGGCTCGTCACAATACGCCAGTCACTACTCTTGATGAACCGTGGTATCGTGTTAAAGCTGCACGGGCAGCTGTACCTGTGCACTCCATCCAAGCTCTGTTTGACTCAATGCCCAGGCTTATCAAGGCCGTTATTACGGCCAGAGGTGGTTGTTCTGGGTACTGACTTCTCAGGATCTATGCACCCAGATTGCGTGAAAATGTAATCAAGTGTCAGTTCTAGTATAATATATTTGTCCAATGAATACCCGTTTATGATCTGCATTTATTCTTGGTGTAGCAATTTTAAAGGTCAGTAGTGTACGAGTACCCACCTACGACGTGGTGAATAATTTTATTCGGGGTTTGTTCTCCCTTTCGTCGGAAAATGTGACAATCGCATTTCCAACTCTGATGAATTCCCACGGTGACTAAAATCATTGTGTCTGAGTCCATCACATCTTCCGTTTAATTTTGACGGCGGGTCTCTTTTTATTTGGGTACCACTTGATTTGAATTTAGTCAATGGAAAGTTGAATGTGAAAGTGACAAAGCTCTATCGTTACGTGATCAACGTTCTTTTTATCGAAATATCTCTGGTTTTAGATCTCCTTTCGTGTTAGCAAGTTGATCCCGATAGACGTAGTCTGTGACTTTCTGCGGTTGCGTACTTCCATAGATATATTTTCCTCCTGTTGTTCAGAACCTCAAACACAGTTGATCGATATTTGTTTTGTAAATAAAAATTTTGCATTAAGTGAAAGTTGGAAAACATGAAAGCGAAAAAATATTGTTAGCACAACGCAGTGTATAGAAGAAAAAATAACATAGGAGTTAGGAAAAAATGAAAAGCTGCCTCCTGATGATGCCTTAAATAAAACTAGGACCGTTTGGTCCAGCGTAAGTGCCATATTACTTGTAGTGCTCGTCCAGCGTTACATACAATCACCCTAAGGGAAGCTCGCCCGTGTCCCCTCGGAGAGTGACGCCTTCTGGCGGGGGTGTGGCCGCGGACCGCAGACGCAGACGGCCAGGCGAGGACAGCCCAATAAAGCGGGTGCGGCCGCTCACGCGCCGCCCGTGACAGCCCGGGATTCGCCACCTAAGTCAGCCTAAGTCCCGCCAGCTTTGCCGCCCCAGTCATTTGATCCGCTTAAGAAAATTTGTGCCGGCAAAGGAGCGCCGGCCGGGCCGGGGGTCTTAGCTTCTCGGTTAGTCGAGGAGGCGGAACTATAAAGTTGAATGAAATGAGAGGAACAAGTGGAGGGAAAGTGGAGGCGGAGGAGGGAAGGAGGCGAGAGCGGGGGCGGGGGCGCGGGTGGGGGCGGGCAATGAGGCAGCGCGTCCAAATTTATGCGCCGCGGCGCCCGAGAAATATGGCGGCCGGGGCGTCGCTGGGATTAGGAGCAGGCGCGCCGTGGCGGTCTCGGCGTCGCCGCCCGACGCGGGCGCTTCCCGCGCCTGCGCACGCAATTAACCAGCGCCGCGCCTCCCTGCCGTAATTAACGCACTGCTTCGCGTCGCGCCAGACACTTCCCGAACAGGTTTAAAAATTATTAGCGTTCGAATACACTGATAGGGAAAGCACGGTGGTTTGGGGAATAAGGGGACCAAACTATAGTATCATCAGTCACTTGCAAAACATTATGGCCACCTTCTTAACAGCATCTTAGTCCGTCTTTAGAACGCCATGCAGCTTCGATTCTCTGTCACATACATTCGACAAGGTTTCGTAGATGTCTTCACAAATGTCACACAATACCCGTAATTATTGACCGGTAGGTTGTGTGTGCGGAACTGATGCAATATAGCGTCCTTGTTGTATTCCGTCCGGTTCAGATCAGGCACCTTGGTGGCTAAGATGTCAACATGAGTTCACAATCATGCTTCTCAAACACGATTGTAGCCTTGGGATACGTATAGTTATCCTGCTGGAAGATTTCATCACCGTCTGGGTAGCCATTAGGAATGATAGGATATAGGTGATGCTGTAATATACAGAGAAATTGCAACATTAGAAAATTGCAGCGAAATGCAGGAAGATCTGCAGCGGATAGGCACTTGGTGCAGGGAGTAGCAACTGACCCTTAACATAGACAAATGTAACGTATTGCAAATACATAGAAAGAAGGATCCTTTATTGTATGATTATATGGTAGCGGAACAAACACTGGTAGCAGTTACTTTTGTAAAATGTCTGGGAGTATGCGTACGGAACGATTTGAAGTGGAATGGTCATATAAAATTAATTTTTGGTAAGGCGGGTGCCAGGTTGAGATTCATTCGGAGCGTCCTTAGAGAATGTAGTCTATCAACAAAGAGGTGCCTCACAAAACACTCTTTCGACCTATACTTGAGTATTGCTCATCAGTGTGGGATCCGTACTAGGTCGGGTTGCCCGCATCTCGTGGTCGTGCGGTAGCGTTCTCGCTTCCCACGCCTAGGTTCCCTGGTTCGATTCCCGGCGGGGTCAGGTATTTCCTCTGCCTCGTCATGGCTGGGTGTTCTGTGATGTCCTTAGGTTAGTTAGGTTTAAGTAGTTCTAAGTTCTAGGGGACTGATGACCATAGATGTCCCATAGTGCTCAGAGCCATTTGAACCATTTTTTGATCTAGGTCGGGTTGACAGAGGAGATTGAGAAGATCCAAAGAAGAGCGGCGAGTTTCGTCGCAGGGTTATTTGGTAACCGTGATAGCGTCACGGAGATGTTTAGCAAACTCAATTGGCATACCCTGTAACAGAGGCGCTCTACATCGCGGTGTAGCATGCTGTCCAGGTTTCGAGACGGTGCGTTTCTGGATCGAATATATCGCTTCCCCCCATTTATACCTCCCGAGAAGATCACGAATGTAAAATTAGAGAGACTCGAGCGCGTACGGAGGCTTTCCAGCAGTCCTTCTTCCCGCCAACCACACGCAACGGGAGCAGGAAAGGGAGGTAATGACAGTGGCACGTAAGGTGCCCTCCGCCACACACCGTTAGGTGGCTTGTGGAGTATAAATGTAGATGTAGATGCAGATGTAGATGTGGTCCCCAGGTGGTCAGCTGTCACGGTGACTTCAATTGCTATCACAGGGGCCTTGAAAGCCGCCGAGGATGTCCCCTATAGCATAATGCTGCCTCCACCATTCTGTGTCCGTGGCACCGTGTATACATCTTTAGTTCACCTGGATGATGGCGTTTCCGAACACAACCATCGACTGTTATAAAAATAAACCTGATTCATCTGTCCAGGCGACACGTTTCTCTTGATCCAGAATCCAATGACGATGTTCTTGAGCCCATTGCAATCGAATTGACGGACCATCATTGGAAGATGTGGGGGCTGTCTGTGGCGGAGCCCATGTTCAACAACGTACGCTGAATAGCGTACTCTGAAACGTGCCTGCTTCAGTGTCAGTAAAGATATCAAGTATGAATGGGTGCATGTGGTCCCCAAATGGTCAACTGGCAATATGTAGAGATTGTCTCCCGCGTAGCCCCATGTTCAACAACGTGCAATGAACGGTGTATTCTGACTGTCTCCGCATAGCATAACACTGCCCCCACCACCCTGTGTCCATGGCACAGTGTATGTTTCGAGCAGTTATTCACCTGGATGATGGCGTATCCAGACACGACCATAAACCTGGTGTAGCAATAACCGTGCTCCATTTGACCAGGCGACGTGTTTCTTTTGATCCACAGTTCAATCGTGGTGTTCCCGTGCCCACTGCAATCACAACTGGTTGCCAACATGTATGTAGAGCTCGTCTCCCGCGCAGCCCCATGTTCAACAATGTGCAATGAACGGTGTACTCTGGAACACTAGTACCTGCACCGCTGTCAGGCAATACAGGTGGTCCCAAGGTATGCAGGTGGTCCCAAGGTAGTCATCTGCCACGGCGATTTTGATTACTATCGCAGGTCGTACTAATTGTGAACTGTTTCCATGTTTCGAGCCAATTAAGTGGTCGGTTTAGCATCGCGGCGATCGCGCGCCATTGCGTGCCGTCGCATGTATATTTACATTTTCGCATGTCGAGCCGGCGGTCTAATATTTATTATTTATTTGTATGTTTTTTGTACGAAGTCCGACTATACTTGCTGTTGTAGTGCAAATCATTTATGACATTGCAATCTAATATCTGCACGGTCCTGCGTCACCAAACAATCCCGCTCTACAGCGACAGACTCTCCAACGACAATCCCTGAGCCTGACTTTTACAGGAATTCGAAATCTCAGACACTGAAATTTTATCCGACGAAGTAGCACTTTCAGTTTTATCATTAATACAAAGAGTCTATAATGTCATGTTGTTAGCCAGCCGCTGTGGCCGAGCGATTTTAGGCTCTTCAGTCCGGAACCACGCGGCAGGCTCGAATCCTGCCTCGGGCATGGATGTGTGTGTTGTCCTTATGTTAGTTAGGTTTAAGTACTTCCAAGTCTAGGGGACTGATGACCTCAGATGATAAGTCCCATAGTGCTCGGAGCCATTTGAAGCATTTTTCATGTTGTTGCTATACACCTGTTGTCGTTAATGCAATGCATACCACCTCCAGAATGATTACTGACATAATTTCACTCTTTACTCTTATATTATATTTTTGTGGGGTACGTTGTACAAGTGACTTTCATTTTCGCAATGGGCAGTGGTCATAACATTCTGACTCTACGCAATAACCGAGCGAGGTGGCGCAGTGGTTAGCACACTGGACTCGCATTCGGGAGGACGACGGTTCAATCCCGTCTCCAGCCATCCTGACTTAGGTTTTTCGTGATTTCCCTAAATCGTTTCAGGCAAATTCCTTTGAAAGGGCACGACCGATTTCCTTCCCAATCCTTCCCTAACCCGAGCTTGCGCTCCGTCTCTAATAACCTCGTTGTCGGCGGGACGTTAAACACTAACCAACACCACCAACCATCTACGCAATAGCAGATACAGCGTGTCTATTTTTCTTATCTTACCTGCATGACAGAAATGTGTTCCATTTAGATTATATAGAATCAGACTGTCAGTGTGTAGCAATCACACATGATGTACCACAGGGCTATATTTCTGATAGACATAAATGATATCTCAGTCGCATTGTCAGAAGATATAAATCGTGTTTTCTCTGTAGGTGACAGAAACATAGAAATAAAAATCTCTAACTGTCCTCTAGAGCTGGTCAGTGGATCAGTTTCACCAGGCGAGTAACTCAGGGTTTCGAGTAAGGCGCCCATCCAGTTACCGCAGGACACGATGAGCAATTAAAATTAGGAGGTTCAAATGGCTCTGAGCACTATGGGACTTAACATCTATGGTCAGCAGTCCCCTAGAACTTAGAACCACTTAAACCTAACTAACCTAAGGACATCACACAACACCCAGTCATCACGAGGCAGAGAAAATCCCTGACCCCGCCGGGAATCGAACGCGAGAACCCGGCCGTGGGAAGCGAGAACACTACCGCATGACCACGAGCTGCAGACAAAATTAAGAGGCAAGAAACTAAGGGGGCAGTCATTTGATCGGGGTAGATAGATATTCCTATTTTTCTTGTGATGGACCGAATTCCATCCAGAATTTCATGCTTGCCTTAGCAATGAAATGCTTCGCCTAGAAGGGAGATACTTGATTAATTGTGTATTATCCACCTCCTGACTACTTTAAAGACTTATAGGGAAGCGTAGCTCAAGCTGTAACAATTTTACTGTGACGACATATTAAAAATTGCTAAAGGTTGGACATCGACGATATTGGTCTGTAATTCTGCGCATGTAAAATCTAACTACAGAGACAGTGTTTGAGATGAATCCGTTGAAACTGAATCAACGGATGGGCTTATAAACAGGGATGAAAGTGTAAGTTTCTTTTCTTTTTTAAAAAAATTCTGCATCGGCACCTGTTCTTTCTCTAGTGTAACAGCACCCTGAGCAGCACTAGCATCGACTAACGATACATCTTGGCGGTAGCTACCTCTGGTAGGCAGCGGCACAGTATCAGCTCTCAGAAGCCGGCCGATGTGGCCGAGCGGTTCTAGGAGCTTCAGTCCGGAACCGCGCTGCTGCTACGGTCGCAGGTGCATGGATGTGTGTGATGTGCTTACGTTAGTTAGAACTTAGAACTAATTAAACCTAACTAACCTCAGGACATCACACACATCCATGCCCGAGGCAGGATTCGAACCTGCGACCGTAGCGGTCGCTCGGTTCCAGACTTTAGCGCGCACAACCGCACGGCCACTCCGGCCGGCACATGAATTTTACTACATCTTGCAAAGATTTCTTAACAAACTTTGTATTGTGACAACTACTTGACAGTATACATATTCACTAACGTTGTTTGTCGTTGTCTTCTCTCAAAGAACCGTACACAGCATGTCTATAATACTAGGATCAAAAGTAACCTCTACACACAGTAACTACTAAACGGTAGTAAACAAGGTACACATCTATTCAACAACTTACCAGGGAACTTTAAATATCTTACGGATAATGTGGCGAAGATTAATGTGAATTGAATAAATTCGTGTGTAGCCATTCCTAAGCAGCTAAGGAGTACCTTCAGAGAAACTCCTAAAGTTTATATTTAAGCTTATGTAGTAAATAATATTAGCATTGTTTTACAATAAAATTTCGTAATAAGCTATTTCATTAAACTCGCAATTAAATAAATGTACATCCGTGACTTATTTTCGAATCCTAAAGCTCTATCTCCGCGGGACTGCTGGAATGCGGCAACGTACTAGGATGTAAACAAATAGAGATATCTGGCTTACTGAAAGTGAATGGAGGGCTGATTTCCTCCAGTTCCTTCAGTCGCCATATGCGTTTGGTCTCAGCAAATAAAAAACGAGACACTGCAGCTTCATAAGGACTCGGGCAACTCCTCAATCATTTCATCATTCTTACGGTTGCACCAAAGTTCGTCGGGAAATAACGAACTTAGATGTAAAGTGGCTGGTGTTGAGAGCTTCATGCGGTTGGTTTGTCTGAACATCTCTTCATTTTTTTCTGTAATATAGGAAACGAGACATTCCAAGCCCAAACAACTTCAGAAAAATATGTCATAATCCATGGATTAGGTCTCAGACCTGTTACGACCATCGTTGTTTCAGCCTTCTAACCATTTCTCCCTGTAATTCGTTGTGGTGTCATGCAGCCGTATAGTGATTTCTCTCTTGTCCTGTTGGTCACGTTTTGTTACACCTTTAACTCTTATTAAGAGTCTCACTTCACTTGTTTGTATATGTTTTTACTTCTTTTTCATGGATGTCCAATGGGCTTTATTCTGTAGAATTCCGCAATAAATTGATTCACTGCTTGCCTATTAATAATTCTATTAACTGTGCAATATGGTAGTTGATATCTTACGGCTTCTTTTTGCACTTCTCTACTTTGGAAACAGGAGAATTCAAAACCCACGTAAACAAAATGTGAAACGTTTCAGAATTTTTATTTTACAATAAGAATATTGACGGAATTGGTTTTTTGCCATGGTGCGCCTTTACTTTACGATAAGGATTTTACGACTTTAGACGTTTCAGAATTTTATTGCACAATACGAATATTGAGGGAACTGGTTTTTCGCCACGGAATGTCATTACTTTAGGATAACAATGTTTCAGCATGTTCTTTAACAATATCGGAGGATTTTTGTAGCAACAGGTGAATTTAATCGTCGGTTTCAGGATAACGAACCCCTCGGAAAATGAAGAGCCTTACTAGAACAATTTGCATTGTCTGTCCTGCTCGTCAAATATAGAGCGCATAGACAAAAACTACATAAAAACTGTTAGTGATAAAGTAAACCTTTATCTGAGTCTCATACTAGTTTTTATGTAAGTTGAAGTAAAAGTGCACACTGCAAGACCTTGTTTAGTCTTGTGTGTCTAGTATTTGTTCTTTCCGCACTCTCTGTATTTGCTTTTTGACCTCTTTGTGCTCCCAGTTCCTTTCTGACCTGCAGTCTCACTACTCACCCTACAGGTCTAAATATTGCTGTGTCCCGGTCGTAATGTCACACTAACTTTGCACTTATTGCCTGATAACAACCACTATATAGTGTACAGCAAGGATGTTCAATTGGGACCTGCGGGCCGCTCCCTGCCCAGAGCAACATCTACATCTACATCTAAACGGAGACTCTGCAAATCACATTTAAATGCCTGGCAGGTGTCAGTGCGGCCCAGGAAGTGAGAATCTATCACACGACAAGTGAAAAAAAGTCTATAAAATTTTCAAAATAACAAAAAGTTTGAAATGAACCGTTGTGGAGCTTCGACCAAAAACGACAGTCCGTCGGCAAAGAGCGCACGAACATTCCTCCAGTGAGAGAAAGTTTTCAGCCGCATTGACTAAGTTTAATTTTCAACGATGTCGGAGACAGAAATTTCGAGCACTGGCTGTGGCCTAAAAAGAAAGGAGGTTTTACAATTTAGTTTCAATTTTCTTTGTCACCGTTGTCTTCGTTCACACTTACTGATCTGCTGTACTTGTTAGAACAAAAGTTCATTCATGATCTCTGAACATTATCCAAACTTAAAACATACGGACTCCAGATTTCACTATCCACGACATTGTACCACATGTCTACTATTTTACTACAGTGCTGTTCCTGCGTACAGTTTATTGTCTAAATAAATTAGTGGCATTGCGGTACATTAACTTATAAGTCAAGCTGCACGAAGTGAACATCAAGGAAATACGCGTCTAACGTTGAACTGCCTGTTCAAGTTAAATGATAAACACTCTTCATACACGCTAACCCAGACAGTGAGCGCCATCCGGTGATAATGCGATCTGAAATTTTGGCTAATGGTAGGAGATAACAAGCTCCAGAAAAGCTCGACGAAAATGGAGAAAGTTAGTCCGAAGGAACACAACTGAATATTGAAGACGTACAAAAATCTGCTAACTAAACAACCTCCAAGTGTCATAAATCATATTACAAGTCTTATTTGTGCAACATCAAGTTTCTTTCCTTCTGTTACCTTCTTCGCCTAACAAATTGTAAAATTCAACCGATATGGTGAATGCAATGGTTCACAACTACGTAGTCTCAGCAGCACGAAATCTTGGAGAACTCTGACATTGAAGCAGACACAAATGGTGGAAATTGGTAGCACCAGGAGAAAGGTGGGAGTTAAACAACTCAGAGAGTCGAAATGCAATAGATAAGCAGATAAATTACCAGTCCTTAAAGACACATTCCTTCATTTTATTCATTTACACTGCATTTGTGAATCACTGCATAATAATTTTCAAAGTGAAGAGATCTCTGGCACCACCTACACAATAGGATCCTCGCACCGTGACACGATTACAAAGTACGTTACCAGTGCCAAAAGTGTATTTCTGTCCAAAGTTACCTACCCGGTCACTGCTGTAGCAGTGCGTACTAGAAGATCGGCCGAAACACTGCTGCACATAACTACCTCTGTAAGTGGGCTGCTTCTGTGTTGGCAGCGCTGTGTAGCGTTTTGCATTGGATCTGACTGCGCTTTCTTTGACTGGTTGCACTCGTTGTTGGAAGTTAGTCGCCAGCAGTTATGGAAGTACTGTTGGGCACTTGGGGATGGATGTGGGGAGAGAATAGCCAGAGGTGATGTAGGTTTGAGGTTTGAAGTGTTAGCTCGAGCGGACGATCTGGACGTGTGTCCGTCATGGAAATGTAATTTGTCAATGATTATACAGTCTTTGGGAACTGGATGTCATGAACGTTTATATATTGTATGATATTTGAGCTGGTTGCCACATTTTAAGGTAAATACATTGTTGCTCCCCAACAAAATTTTTCCTTCGCTAACCATATCCCTATTAGAAGTTAGTGCCTTCAGTAGTTACAATTTTATATTTAGCTGGTAGTATTGGCGCTCGCTGTGTTGCAGAAGGTGTAATGAATATATTTGTGAGGTAAGTGATTAATGAAATGTATAGGTTCTACATCTACATGACTACTCTGCAATTCACATTTAAGTGCTTGGCAGAGGGTTCATCGAACCACAATCATACTATCTCTCTACTATTCCACTCCCGAACAGCGAGCGGGAAAAACGAATACCTAAACCTTTCTGTTCGAGCTCTGATTTCTCTTATTTTATCTTGATGATCATTCCTACCTATGTAGGTTCGGCTCAACAAAATATTTTCGCATTCGGAAGAGAAAGTTGGTGACTGAAATTTCGTAAAAAGCTCTCGCCGCGACGAAAAACGTCTATGCTGTAATGACTTCCATCCCAACTCGTGTATCATATCTGCCACACTCTCTCCCCTATAACGCGATAATACAAAACGAGCTGCCCTTCTTTGCACCCTTTCGATGTCCTCCGTCAATCCCACCTGGTAAGGATCCCACACCGCGCAGCAATATTCTAACAGAGGACGAACGAGTGTAGTGTAAGCTGTCTCTTTAGTGGACTTGTTGCATCTTCTAAGTGTCCTGCCAATGAAACGCAACCTTTGGCTCACCTTCCCGACAATATTATCTATGTGGTCCTTCCAACTGAAGTTGTTCGTAATTTTAACACCCAGGTACTTAGTTGAATTGACAGCCTTGAGAATTGTACTATTTATCGAGTAATCGAATTCCAACGGATTTCTTTTCGAACTCATGTGGATCATCTCACACTTTTCGTTATTTAGCGTCAACTGCCACCTGACACACCATACAGCAATCTTTTCTAAATCGCTTTGCAGCTGATACTGGTCTTCGGATGACCTTACTAGACGGTAAATTACAGCATCATCTGCGAACAACCTAAGAGAACTGCTCAGATTGTCACCCAGGTCATTTATATAGATCAGGAACAGTAGAGGTCCCAGGACGCTTCCCTGGGGAACACCTGATATCACTTCAGTTTTACTCGATGATTTTCCATCTATTACTACGAACTGCGACCTTCCTGACAGAAAATGACGAATCCAGTCGCACAACTGAGACGATACCCCATAGCTTCGCAGCTTGATTAGAAGTCGCTTGTGAGGAACGGTGTCAAAAGCTTTCCGGAAATCTAGAAATACGGAATCAACTTGAGATCCCCTGTCGATAGCGGCCATTACTTCGTGCGAATAAAGAGCTAGCTGCGTTGCACAAGAGCGATGTTTTCTGAAGCCATGCTGATTACGTGTCAATAGATCGTTCCCTTCGAGGTGATTCATAATGTTTGAATACAGTATATGCTCCAAAACCCTACTGCAAACCGACGTCAATGATATAGGTCTGTAGTTAAATGGATTACTCCTACTACCCTTCTTGAACACTGCTGCGACCTGCGCAATTTTCCAATCTGTAGGTACAGATCTATCGGTGAGCGAGCGGTTGTATATGAGTGCTAAGTAGGGAGCTATAGTATCAGCGTAATCTGAAAGGAACCTAATCGGTATACAATCTGGACCTGAAGACTTGCCCGTATCAAGCGATTTGAGTTGCTTCGCAACCCCTAAGGTATCTACTTCTAAGAAACTCATGCTAGCAGATGTTCGTGTTTCAAATTCTGGAATATTCCATTCGTCTTCCCTGGTGAAGGAAGTTCGGAAAACTGCGTTCAATAACTCCGCTTTAGTGGCACAATCGTCGATAACAGTACCATCGGCACTGCGCAGCGAAGGTATTGACTGCGTCTTGCCGCTTGTGTACTTTACATACGACCAGAATTTCTTCGGATTTTCTACCAAATTTCGAGACAATGTTTCGTTGTGGAACCTATTAAAGGCATCTCGCATCGAAGTACGTGCCAAATTTCGCGCGTCTGTAAATTTTAGCCCATCTTCAGGATTTCGCGTTCTTCTGAACTTCGCATGCTTTTTCCGTTGCCTCTGCAACAGCGTTCGGACCTTTTTTGTGTACCACGGGGGATCCGTTCCATCTCTTACCAATTTATGAGGTATGAATATCTCAATTGCTGTTGCTACTATATCTTTGAATTTGAGCCACATCTCGTCTACATTCGCATAGTCAGTTCGGAAGGAATGGAAATTGTCTTTTAGGAAGGCTTCTAGTGGCACTTTATCCGCTTTTTTAAATAAAATTATTTTGCGTTTGTTTCTGATGGATTTGGAAGAAATGGTATTGAGCCTAGCTACAATGACCTTGTGATCACTAATCCCGGTATCAGTCATGATGCTCTCTATCAGCTCTGGATTGTTTGTGGCCAAGAGGTCAAGTGTGTTTTCGCAACCATTTACAATTCGCGTGGGTTCGTGGACTAACTGCTCTAAATAATTTTCGGAGAATGCATTTAGGACAATCTCGGAAGACGTTTTCTGCCTACCACCGGTTTTGAACAAGTATTTTTGCCAACATACCGAGGGTAGGTTGAAGTCCCCACCAACTATAACCGTGTGAGTGGGGTATTTATTTGTTACGAGACCCAAACTTTCTCTGAACTGTTCCGCAACTGTATCATCGGAGTCTGGGGGTCGGTAGAAGGAGCCAATTATTAACTTAATTCGGCTGTTAAGTATAACCTCCACCCACACCAATTCGCACGGAGTATCTACTTCGACTTCACTACAAGATAAACCACTACTGACAGACACCAACACTCCACCACCAATTCTGCCTAATCTATCTTTCCTGAACACCGTCTGAGACTTCGTAAAAATTTCTGCAGAACTTATTTCAGGCTTTAGCCAGCTTTCTGTACCTATAACGATATCAGCTTCTGTGCTTTCTATTAGCGCTTGAAGCTCAGGGACTTTTCCAGCGCAACTACAACAGTTTACAACTATAATTCCGACTGTTCCTTGATCCAAGCACGTCCTGTAATTGCCAAGCACCCTTTGACATTGCAGCCCATCCCGCACTTTCCCGAGGCCTTCTAACCTAAAAAAACCGCCCAGTCCACGCCACACAGCCTCCGCTACCCGTGTAGCCGCCAGCTGAGTGTAGTGAACTCCTGACCTATTCAGCGGAACCCGAAACCCCACCACCCTATGGCGCAAGTCAAGGAATCTGCAGCCAATACGGTCGCAAAACCGTCTGAGCCTCTGATTCAGACCCTCCACCCGGCTCTGCACCAAAGGTCTGCAGTCGGTTCTGTCAACGATGCTGCAGATGGTGAGCTCTGCCTTCATCTCGTAAGCAAGACCGGCAGCCTTCACCAAATCAGATAGCCGCTGGAATCCAGAGAGAATTTCCTCAGATCCAAAGCGACACACGTCATTAGTGCCGACATGTGCCACCACCTGCAGCTGGCTGCACCCTGTGCTCTTCATGGCATCCGGAAGGACCCTTTCCACATCAGGAATGACTCCTCCCGGAATGCACACGGAGTGCACACTGGATTTCTTCCCCTCCTTAGCCGCCATATCCCTAAGGGGCCCCATTACGCGCCTAACATTGGAGCTCCCAACTACCAATAAGCCCACCCTCTGCGATTGCCCGGACCTTGAAGGCTGAGAATGATCCTCTGAAACAGGGCAGGCAGCTGCATCTGGCTCAGCCAGAGACAGTGCCTGAAACCGGTTTGTCAGACGCACCGGGGAGGCTTTCTGATCAGCCTCCGGGGACGCCTTTCGCTGCCTGCCACGCCTTGGAACGACCTCCCAATCAACCACAGGCGAGGGCTCAGCCCCACTGCGGGCAGCAACCGGGGCAACCAAAGCGGCAGACCGATCTGGGGACAGACGGGATGAGGTTGACATCCCCGTGATACCCGAGTCCGGCTCCCCACAGTGGTGCCCATTGGCAACAGCCTCAAGCTGCGCGACCGAAGTCAGCGCCGATTGCAGCTGTGAGCGAAGGGATGCCAAGTCAGCCCTCATCCGAACACAGCAATCGCAGTCCCTGTCCATTCTAATTGATGTTTAACAACAGTTACTGAAACACGAGTCCGTGCCTAGGTAACGCAAGCGGAACACACAAAGAATGTATCAACTAACCTGTACAAATGCCTAACGACTGCGCTACAATCTGCTGAATTTACGATTACAGTAACTAAAACTCGAAATTGCACCTCCTATACGAAACTCACACGCAATTTAAATAAGAATCTACGAAGTAAACACTAAACCGCGATGCTACAACTGTCAAATACTATAATACGCCCGAAATATATGAATTAAACAATGCAAGTACCCAAAAACAAGCAAAGAAATTAATTAAACTATCTAACAAATAAGTAAGCTAGGGTTATACGACTTGCTGCAGCAGCTGCTTATCCAACGGCGGCAGGGAGCACACTGACTGACCAACCGACACTGGCCGTTCAAAACAAAAACAGAAGACAGACGACTACGCGAATTTACACTATTCAGGTACTAAGGCGCGATGCTACAACCCTCAAATACTATAATACGCCCGAAATATATGAATTAAACAATGCAAGTACCCAAAAACACGCAAAGAAATTAATTAAACTATCTAACAAATATTATTGTTAAGATTTTTTTTAGTCAGGGGCATTCCTTTCAATTAATTTTTTGAAGTCAGGTTGTGATTTTTTGAGCAGTCAGATTGCGTTGTGCTAGAGTATTGTGGGACAGTGGTGACATGAGAAGAAAAAGTAAAGAGAAACTAGGTTCACTTGCATTCAATTTCACTCAGCAGTTTCAGAAATAAATTAAGAAATTTCACCACCCAGCTATTTCAGCTTAAGTACAAATTTAATAAAGAAGCTTCACCTCTAATGAAGAGACTGTATTTGAAGGATGTTGTAACCCTGGCCGAAGTTCTTACTGACGCTCAGACGCTTCTGAATACGCAGAAGCCTAATTCATGCAGCTGTTGACAGTATGTTGTTCCATCCGGTGATATCGGCTGTACAGAACTTTCAGTGTCTTCTTCTACCCGTTTTAACAATTTCAAGTTCCTTTTGACTTCTTTCCACTTTTCCAAAAGGCGACAGTACGTTTCAAATGTTCCGCTATTGCCAGCAGAGATAACTTGGTATCCGACGATGTTACAGATTCACGGCAAACTTAATCATAACTTACTTTCTCCCTGCCCCTTCGTGCCGACGAAGCTGTTCGGCGAATGTGACTGGCGAAAGTACAGTCTCATTATCGTCATCGTCATCCTCAGGTAAAGAAGCATTGATGATCAGTCCACTATTTTGCTCCATATCTAACACATCTTCATTCGTGACGGTCTCCATGCACGCTCAAACGAAAGTGAAAGGCGTAAATAATAGCATGAAGAAAGCTCCGTACGCTTTCGTTTCCCTTGTACAGAAGTAAGTCAAATGGCCGCATGTAATGACGCTTACCAGTAGCGACTTATGGAGTTCTCATTCGTTGACGTCTAAATATTATGATTTCACCGTCATTCCATAAACTTCCAGCAGGTGCAGCACTATCGTTTGTTCGTCCACCACCATTATGACCACAACTCTTACTGTACACTCCACTGTATTTCGCGCTCGAGATTTGGCCGGCGCAGTGATTAGCTTTTCAGAGCATTCACACAAGGTTGGCGCCGGTGGCGACACCTACAACGTGCTGACATGAGGACAGTTTCCAACCGATTTCTCATACACAAACAGCAGTTTACCGGCGTTGCCTGGAGAAACGTTGTTGTGATGCCTCGTGTAAGGGGGAGAAATGCGTACTATCCCGTTTCCGAGTTTGATAAAGGTCGGATTGTAGACTATCGCGATTGTGGTTCATCGTATCGCGACATTGCTGCTCGCGTTGGTCGATATCCAATGACTGTTAGCCGTGCTGGATCCCAACGGTCTCGTATCGGTAGCAGTCGAGATAACAGGCATCTTATCCGCATGGCTGTAACGGATCGTGCAGCCACGTCTCGATCCCTGAGTCAACAGATGCGGACGTTTGCAAAACAACAACCATATTCACGAACAGTTCGACGACGTTTGCAGCAACATGGACTATCAGCTCGGAGACCATGGATACGGTTACCCTCGACGCTGCATCACAGACAGGAGTGCCTACGATGGTGTACTCAACGACGAATCTTGGTGTACGAATGGCAAAACGTCATTTCTTCGGATGAATCCAGGTTCTGTTTACAGCATCACGATGGTCGCATCCGTGTTTGGCGACATCGCGGTGAACGCACATTGGAAGCGTGTATTCGTCATCGCCATACTGGCGTATCACCCGGCGTGATGGTATGGGGTGCCATTGGTTACATGTCTCGGTCACTTTGAACAGTGGACGTTACATTTTAGATGTGTTACGACCCGTGGCTCTACCCTTCATTCGATCCCTGCGAAACCCTACATTTCAGCAGGAAAATGCACGACCGAATATTGCAGGTCCTGTGCGGACCTTTCTGGATACAGAAAATGTTCGACTGCTGCCGTGGCCAGCACATTCTCCAGATCTCTCACCAATTGAAAACGTCTGGTCAACGGTGGCCGAGCAACTGGTACATCACAATACGCCCGTCACTACTCTTGATGAACTGTGGTATCGTGATGAAGCTGCATGGGCAGCTGTACCTGTACACGTCATCCAAGCTCTGTTTGACTCAATGCCCAGGCGTACCAAGGCCGTTATTACGGCCAGAGGTGGTTGTTCTGGGTACTGGTTTCTCAGGATCTATGCACCCAAATTGCGTGAAAACGTAATCACACGTCAGTTCTAGTATAATATACACACCTGGAAATTGAAATAAGAACACCGTGAATTCATTGTCCCAGGAAGGGGAAACTTTATTGACACATTCCTGGGGTCAGATACATCTCATGATCACACTGACAGAACTACAGGCACATAGACACAGGCAACAGAGCATGAACAATGTCGGCACTAGTACAGTGTATATCCACCTTTCGCAGCAATGCAGGCTGCTATTCTCCCATGGAGACGATCGTAGAGATGCTGGATGTAGTCCTGTGGAACGGCTTGCCATGCCATTTCCACCTGGCGCCTCAGTTGGACCAGCGTTCGTGCTGGACGTGCAGACCGCGTGAGACGACGCTTCATCCAGTCCCAAACATGCTCAATGGGGGACAGATCCGGAGATCTTGCTGGCCAGGGTAGTTTACTTACACCTTCTAGAGCACGTTGGGTGGCACGGGATACATGCGGATGTGCATTGTCCTGTTGGAACAGCAAGATCCCTTGCCGGTCTAGGAATGGTAGAACGATGGGTTCGATGACGGTTTGGATGTACTGTGCACTATTCAGTGTCCCCTCGACCATCACCAGAGGGGTACGGCCATTGTAGGAGGTCGCTCCCCACACCATGATGCTGGGTGTTGGCCCCGTGTGCCTCGGTCGTATGCAGTCCTGATTGTGGCGCTCACATGCATGGCGCCAAACACGCATACGACCATCATTGGCACCAAGGCAGAAGCGACTCTCATCGCTCAAGATGACACGTCTCCATTCGTCCCTCCATTCACGCCTGTCGCGACACCACTGGAGGCGGGCTGCACGTTGTTGGGGCGTGAGCGGAAGACTGCCTAACGGTGTGCGGGACCGTAGCCCAGCTTCATGGAGACGGTTGCGAATGGTCCTCGCCGATACCCCAGGAGCAACAGTGTCCCTAATTTGCTGGGAAGTGGCGGTGCGCTCCCCTACGGCACTGTGTAGGATCCTACGGTCTTGGCGTGCATCCGTGCGTCGCTGCGGTCCGGTCCCAGGTCGACGGGCACGTGCACCTTTCGCCGACCACTGGCGACCACATCGATGTACTGTGGAGACCTCACGCCCCACGTGTTGAGCAATTCGCGGTACGTCCACCCGGCCTCCCGCATGCCCACTATACGCCCTCGCTCAAAGTCCGTCAACTGCACTTACGGTTCACGTCCACGCTGTCGCGGCATGCTACCAGTGTTGAAGACTGCGATGGAGCTCCGTATACCACGGCAAACTGGCTGACACTGACGGCGGCGGTGCACAAATGCTGCGCAGCTAGCGCCATTCGACGGCCAACGCCGCGGTTCCTGGTGTGTCCGCTGTGCCGTGCGTGTGATCATTGCTTGTACAGCCCTCT
Organism: Schistocerca gregaria; assembly: GCF_023897955.1. Classification (NCBI taxonomy): domain Eukaryota; kingdom Metazoa; phylum Arthropoda; class Insecta; order Orthoptera; family Acrididae; genus Schistocerca; species Schistocerca gregaria. The sequence goes on along the minus strand of NC_064920.1, from coordinate 1,014,440,808 downwards.
CGCAGTGTCTGGAGCAAGTATGGTGGGTCTGACACACCGGTGTCAATGTGTTCTTTTTTCCATTTCCAGGAGTGTATTTGTCCAATGAATACCCGTTTATCATCTGCATTTATTCTTGGTGTAGCAATTTTAATGGCCAGTAGTGTATTAATGGGATTGATATCTCAAGAGAGTGCTTTTTCTTCTTAATATATGAAGTCAAGTAGGTAATGTGGCCATGTATGTGAATTCTTAAGCGTACAATCTGTTGGTGCTTGTACGGTGAACACCTCGGTAACCAAGGTAGCTGAAATGTTTGCTGTTTCCACAAGCACCGTACTGAATATTTATAACGCATACGAGAATAGCGGAAAACATCATCCAGTAAGTCACACCACGGACGAAAGAGTGCGGTGAGTGATCGTAAATGACAAACATTAAAGAGAATAGAGACGATAAATAAGAGGAAGACAACGGCTAAAGTCACTGCAGAACTGACTGTCGTACTCGCGAACTCCGTCAGCAGAAGAAAACAACAAGAAGGGTGCTCCGTAAACTGGGAATTGCAAGACGAGCTGTAATTCCAAACCCACGCACCAGTTACGTATTTGCCCATAAAAGAAATACTTGGTGCGGAGGCTTTGAAACCTAGAGTATGGAGCAGTGGAAAAAATTGATTTGATAGGATGTGTCTTGTTTCAACGTGCTTCAAAATTCTGGCCGAGTTCATGTCCCAGGATTGAACATGGAGGTTCGCCAATGATTTGGGTAGTCATGTCGTGATATTCCATGGCACTGGATATTCCGTGGCACTTATTACAGCTAAGGATTTTTTGTTTTACTCATCAGCATTCTGACAAGTTTGATGTGGCTCTTCTGTGCCTGCCTCATCATCTCAGAGTAGCACTTGCAACCTACGTCCTCAATTATTCCAATCTCTGTCTTTTAGGAATAAAAAATAAGAAATTTGAAAATTTATAAAATTAAGAAAAAATAAAAGATTCAAATATTTAAAGAAAAAAAAGAAAAAAATCACAAACATTAACAAAAAAAAAAAAAAAGAAACGCACCCTAATACGAAGGAAATTATTCCCCAATGTCTTAACTGATCTCCTACCATCCTGTCCCTTCTTCTTGTCAGTGTTTTTCATATATTCCTTTCCTCAACGATTCTGCGGAGAACCTCCTCGTTCCTTACCTTATCAGTCCACTTAATTTTCAGTATTCTTCTGTAGCAGCACATCTCAAATGCTTTGAGTCCCTTCTTTTCCGGCTGTCCCACAGTCTATGTTTCTTTACCATACAATGTTGTGTTCCAGACGTAAATTCTCAGAAATTGCTTCCTCGAACTAAGGTCTATGTTTGATACTAGCGGACTTCCCCTGGTCAGGAACGCCCTTTTTGCCAGTGCTAGTCTGCTTTTGATGTTCTCCTTGCTCCGTCCGTCACTGGTTATTTTGCTGCCTAGGTAGCAGAACTCCTTACCTTTGTCTACTTCATGCTCAGCAATCCCGATGTTTTGTTCCTCACTCTGCTCATTTCTGTTGCTCCTCATTCTTATCGTCTGTCCTCGTTCTACTCTCAATCCATATTTTGTACTCATTAGACAGTTCATTTTATTCTGTAGATCCTGAGTTTCTTCCTCGCATTCGCTGTTGATAGCACCGTCATCAGCGAATCTTATTGACATTCTTTCACCTTGAATTTTAATTCCACTTTTGAATCCTTCTTTTACTTTCGTCATTGCCACTTCGATGTATAGATTGAACAGCAGCTGCAAAAGACTACATCTCTCTCTTACACCCTTTTTTAAACCCAGGACTTCGCACTTGGTCTTCCACTCTTACTATTCTCTATTGGTTCTTCAGTCCGGAAACACGCGGCTGCAGCGGTCGCAGGTTCGAATGCTGCCTTGGGCATGGATGTGTGTGGTGTCCTTAGATTAGTTAGGCTTCAATAGTTCTAAGTTCTAGGGGACTGATGACCTAAGAAGGTAAGTCCCATAGTGCTCAGAACCATTTGAACCATTTGTTTCTTGTTTCATCTTCTTTCACGCCTTCCAACAAGTCCTGCGGCTCATAGCGGCCTTCAGTGTATTCTTTCCACATATCCGCTTTCTCAACTGCATTTAACAGTGGTATTCCCATTGCACCCTTTATGTTACCGCTCTTGCTTTTAGTTTCAGTGAAGGTTGTTTTGACTTTCCTGTGTGCTGAGTCAGTCCTTCCGCCAATCATTTCTTTTTCGATTTCTTCACAATCTGATGCACACATTTCGCCTTAGCTTCCCTGCACTTCCTATTGAGACGTAGCGCCATATACTGATCCTGCCTTGGAGGCGGTTAAGTGGGAGATGTGTCTCAGAGCTGGATAGTGACAGATGGTGACGCGAGACTGGACGCGCACGTAGTTTATGTATCAGCCGATAGAGGACAATATTGGATAGGGGGACTGTGATTTTAGATTCGATTGTGCCCACTAGAGTGCACTAAAGTAATAGAATGTTTACATAAACTGCTCTAGTACTTTCATGAAGTGTTATTATGTCTTTTTGTGTATGTAAAATGTTATAAATGTGTTTTAGCAGTATCAATGATGCGTGAGTGTGGTTTAAGGTTAATATGAAGCTAATTGTTTAACGAGTTATGTAGTGGGATTTAGTGTGGGAACATTTCGAAGAAGTATGGACGTGGACAAAGGGGATTTTTGTAGAATAGATTTGTAAAGTAAGTTTGTGATAAAAGGAAAGTTAATTCAGGTATAAATAACAATAGTAAATAACTTTATGCATAAACAAAACTTCAGCATATTAGATAATTACGTCGGTAAAAAGTGCAGTCGTTAGGTTTACTAGTTTGCGATTGGTTATCGATTAAAAGCGCGGACTGACGCGGGAGAATGTTGTTTTGCTATTGGCTGTTGAGTAAGTTGACGAATGGTAAAGCAATATTCTTCGCGTGCCTTTCACTGCTGGTGGAGAAGACTTAGAGTATTCTAGAGAAGAGTCGGAGCCTAGCCATAAAACAGATCGGACGTGTGTAGTAGTAGTTCCGATGGAAATGATAAGTTGCCGGATCTAGCAGTGTTTCATACATCAAAAGTGTTGGAAAGTGGCGGCATAATTATTCCGATGTGTGTGTAGAAATTTCGGAACTTTTAAGTGAATTTTGTGACGAGAAAAGACATAAATTCCGCGTGGCGTATTGAGCAGGTGTATAAAAACTGTGCATTTGGTACCGACAGATTTAATATTTTGCGAGCATTATCAATCAAAAACAATTAGTATTTTTGTAGCAATTACGTTTTCGGGAAATGCAACACCATAAACTTGCTAACGTGAGTGAAAGAGATTGTGAGTGACTGTGTTAAAACTAGCACGGGCTTGGCAGTGACACTTGTTCACCTAAGTTTCAGAATATATTAATTGCGGACAAAATTTCCAACCTTTCAATTCGTGTGAAAACTTTCTCCCGAAACGTAGATTAGTGACTCTAGTTGCAGCCTGCTTCACGTCGAAGTTCAGTGGTTTCACTCGACTTCCCTACTGCTGATATGACGAGACAATGTTCAAAGGTAGGTGCAGGTCCGTCGTCGTAAAAGGGACGGAAAGAACCGCACCGCCGCACTATTTACTTCATTCCTAAGTAACTTGTATTTCTGTATTCCTGAATTTACTTGAACATTTTTGTACTTCCTTCTTTGATCGATGACCTTAAGTGTCACCCATGATTTCTTCGCGGTTGCTTTCTTTGTACCGCCCGCATCTCGTGGCCGTGCGGTAGCGTTCTCGCTTCCCACGCCCGGGTTCGATTCCCGGCGGGGTCAGAGATTTTCTCTGCATCGTGATGGCTGGGTGTTGTGTGATGTCCTTAGGTTAGTTAGGTTTAAGTATTTCGAAGTTCTAGGGGAATGATGACCATAGATGTTAAGTGCCATAGTGCTCAGAGCCATTCTTTGTACCAACGGTTTTTTTTTTTCAACATCTGTGAGTGACCTTTTTAGAGATGCCCATTCCTCTTCAACTGAACTGCCTACTGAGCTATTCCTTATTGCAGGGTCTATAGCCTCAGAAAACTTCAGGCGTAGCTCTTCATTCACTGGTACTTGTGTATCCCACTTCTTTGGGCACTGATTCTTCCTGACTAATCTCTTAACTTGAGCTTACTCTTCATCACTACTAAATTGTGATCTGAGTCTATATCTGCTCCTGGGTACGCCTTACAGTCCAATACCTGATTTCGGAATCCCTGCCTGACCATGACGTAACCTAACTGAAATCTTCCTGTAGCTCCCGGCTTTTTCCAGGTATACCTCCTCCTATTAGGATCCTTGAACAGAGTATTCGCTATTAGGTGAAATTTATTGCAGAACTCCATTTATCTTTCTCATTCCTGTTACCACGCCCATATTCTTCCGTAACCCTTTCTTCTTCTCCTTCTTCTATAACCGCATTCCAATCCCCCTTGGCTATTACATTTTCATCTCCTTTTATGTACTGAATTACCCATTCAATATAGTCATATGCTTTCACATCTTCGACTTGCGACGTCGGTTTGTGTACCTGAACTATCGTTGTCGGTGTTGATTTTCTGTCGGTTCTGATGAGAACTATCCATTACTGAACTGTTCACATAACACATTCTCTATCCTACCTTCCTATTCATAACGAATTCTACTCCCGTTATACCATTTTCTATCTCTGTTGATATTACCCTATACTCATCTGACCAGAAATCCTTGCCTTCTTTCCATTCCACCCTTCTGACTCCCTACTGTATCTAGACAGCATTTCGATTTTCAGACTCTCCAGCTTTCTTAGTATGTTCAAATTTCTGACGTTCCACACCCCGACTCGTAGAATGTTAGCCTTTCGTTGGTGATTCGATCGATTTCTCATGGTCACTCTCGGAGAGCCGAATAAAGGACTAGTCCGGAATCTTTCGCAACAGAGAGATCATCATGACACTTATAAATTACAGGCCACACGTCCTGTGGATACACATTCAGTGCAGTGGTTTCCATTGCCTTCTGTATCCCCAAGCCGTTGATCATTGCTTATTCTTCAGCCTTTATGGGCAGTTTTCCACTACAAGGCAAGAGAGTACCCTGAACCTCTGGCCGCTCCTCCGCCCTCGTCGAAGAGGCCGTTGGCTGAATGAGGAGTGATTTCCTGTGCGAGAAGTATTCTGTCGCGGCTGCTGCTGATTTTTATTCAGAATTTAAGTGATGACGGGGTTCGAACCCACGACCGAGAACATTTTCAAGATGCTATCCTTAGACCACGGGTGCTAAGGATTATGTGACCATTTTGGACGATTAGGTTCATCTCATGCTACAATGTTAGTTCCCCAATAGCAATGCTGTGTTCCAAGACGACAGAGCCCGTGTTCATACAGCTTTTGTGAGCGCGAGGATGAATTGTCGCATTTGTTCTGGCCACCCCATTCATCAGATCGCAGCACTACAGAGCTTTTGTGGTCTTCTTTACAGAGAAGAATGTGTGATCGTTGTCCACCTTCCTCACCGTTAACCTCAACTTGCCACTATGTTGCATGAAAAGGGGATAAGACTCCCTCGAAAACTTTTCAGGACCTGTATTTAGCCGTTCCGAGTCGACTGGAAGCTGTTTCGAATCTCAGCGGTTTTCCAACGCCGCGTTAGAATGTGTTTTTCGTGATACCACATTTTTGTACACTCTCCTGTGGTTGGGGCAAGTTAGTTTAAATGCACACAGTACTGCGCGATGAACGTTGATTGACTGTGCATTTCCAGCCCACGGTAGTTCGAAAATTTTACTCGAGCGATGTCCCCTGCTCTGACCTTGTTATCAACTTTTTTTCCATATAATAAAATTAAAGGTTCTGCATTCGACTCCTGCAACTACGAGGGCTGCAACTTAAATAGTGGCAACTATTTATTCACAACCGATACAAAACAGCTACATGTTTGCACCTTTTACTGTCCTTCAAAATAGTCATCAGCGTTGTGTAGAACCCGTTGCCAGCGATGTGGAAGGCGTAGTATACCTTTACAGAGCCTGTTCTGTTGATGGTGCGAATGGAGCAGTCTATGCCTGTTGAATCTCTGGAACAGTTCTGAATGCCACGAAGTAGTTCCTTCGTCTTCGGAATCAAATCAAAGTTACAAGGACTTAAGTCCGGGGAGCATGGTGGATGGTACAGTACTTCCCAGTCCCATCGACCGAACGGAGCAACCACAGCTTACGCTATTTGCGCCCGCGCATTGTCGTGCAAAATGATGGGTGGGTTGTCCGACCCTGGTAGCTGAGTGCTCAGCGCGACGTAATGTCATACCTAACGGCCCGGGTTCGATTCCCAGCTGGGTCGGAGATTTTCTCCGCTCAGGGACTTGGTGTTGTGTTGTCCTTATCATCGTCATTTCATCCATATCGACCCGCAAGTCGCCGAAGTGGCGTCAACTCGAACACTTGCACCAGGCGAACGGTCTACCCGACGGGCGGCCCTGACCACACGACATTTCCATTTCCATATGGGTGGGTTGCGCAGAAAGTGCCGCCGCTTCTTTCGCAAAGCTGGTCGCAGGTGATGCTCCAAAAACGAACAGTAATACTGTGCACTGACGGTCTACCGTGGAGGAACGTAATGCGCGAGGATAACACCATCACAGTCGTACACGAGAATTACCAAAACATTAACCGCTCCATTCGCACCATCAACAGAACAGGCTGTGCTAACGGTATACTACGCCTTCCACATGGCTGGCAACGGGTTCTACACAATGCTTGCGTGGTGCTGGGGCTAGCAGTGTATTCAACACTATATTCTTCTAGAATCTTCATATGGAAATGATGCTTTAAGCCTCCCCCCCTTTTCTGACTCCGACTTCTGCTGTTGCACATAGATTAAGAAGAAACGCGAACTGACTGTAATCGACCCTGCAAGTGGAGTAGAAGAGAGTTTGGCACCTGCAATATTTTAATTTGACGGAAATTAATTTGATAAAGGAAAGTTTCATTAACGTAGTGAGAAATGAAAGGGTTGCTCTACCGATCAACAGAATGAAAGTTCTGTCCTAAATAACAATTTGATTTATTATGACTAAACTCAATATAATAAACAAAACACATGAAACATTTACAATACGTCAAATTGGATACTCAAATAATTGCTGTGAAGGTAACGTTGTCCATAAACTAGATTGTGACATTTATGACCAATTGGTATGTGGAGCCAATTCTATGCAAATCAAATCTTAAGAGAAACACCCAGCCAACCCAACGTTAATTGAAGCTACTGTAGTGAGAATTCAGACAATGAACACCCAATACAGAGCCACGTTAGAAAAGACGGTAACAGGCGCCCTCTGCTGAGCTCTGTCACATTGCTAAATTCCTTAATTTGCTGGTGCTGCGGACATACATTACCAAGCTGTCTTCTTAAATGCAAGGACACGATCTGGCATACCGGAGGCGATGGCTGGTTGCTTCGACGTCCCGCCGTGGTGATGATAATGATGCGAGCGTAAGCCGAAACAAATTATCCTGGTCTGGTTGTTCCAGACTAAAGACTTCCTAGCAACACTAATGCGGCTCTCAGGGAGACGAAGAAGGCTCGCTACACAATCACTGACGGCACAGTGATTGATTTTAGCAAGCGAGGTCACACAGTAATTCCGATACAGTCAACTTAAGCCAAAACTGTTCAAGACGGACAACACAGGCCGCTTGTACGCAGAACGTTCTATTGCCAACTGTACTAGGAAACTTACGTTGAAGTCTAAACTTCAGCAACTTCGTCAAACAGTTACAATTAAATGAAAGTATATTAGACAGCCAACGGAAGGCAGGCTGTCCAGAACAGCGAGAGCTCAGTCTTGTAACCTACTCCGACCGAAAGGCGAGAGCCGACTCTCTCAAGAGCAACCTTACAAGCCGAACACAGAACATTCCCGCCCCCACGACAGTGGCCGTGGTTAAACGTTCCAATCAGCAACTCGAAAACCGGCGGAAAACTCCACTCTATTGCCAAAGCACTACCATTCCACCAATGGAGATTCTTGGCGCCAATTTCTGCGCCGATTTTGCTACGTCACGGAGCTATGCCCTGAGCAAGCCAATCACAGTTACGATTTTGCAGAAAACGCGGGAATTTGCCCGCCAAGACTGCCTGGGAACACAAGTCATTCCCTCGCCTCGCTGGTAGCCTGCCAGAAAGTGTTTTCGCTAAGTTTCTGTGAAGAAATGGAATCTCTAGACCCAGCCGCTCCTTCAGGTCCCTGTGGGCATATCGCCCCCATTCTTATGACAATGTCGGTGTCTGGACAGCATCCACTCGACTCCTTCACACCCGTCGGCATAACCCTTTCAAAATCAGAAGAATCCTCTTGTCACCGGACCACCCGGGTGATGAGAGACGCTGCGTGGGAATTCCGCGTGTGAAGCAATAGCAACTTTTCACCACATTAGAGAGGAAAATACTCTCCTTGTAATGACAATACTCGGCCATACTTCCCCAAATCGAATTACTCAGAGTAAGATATTGAAACGTCCCCTTAGAAAAATTATACATGACCATGCTTAAACTGACACACAATATTTTTAGCGCAACGCAATCTGACTTTGAAAAATCCCTACAAAAGAATGGTCCTGACTAACAGTAACCTATACCTTTCATGAATCACTTACCTCACAAAATTCTTCGTCACTCGAACTACGGCAATACAGCGAGCACCACTACTGCCAGCTAAATAAAAGATTCAAACTACAGAAGGCACTAACTACTGATAGGCGTAGTTAGCAAAATGAAAGATTTTGATAAAGAACAAACAATGTATTTACCTTAATAGTGTTCAAGTCATAATATATATATTTATACATCAGTTCATGACATCCAGTCTTACAAATTTACTGTCTGTGATGGACACATGTCCAGATCATCCGCTCTCAAAACTCCGCCATTTTTCTCCCCACATCCACCACCGCTGGCGGCTCACCTCCAACTGCGCAACGCTACGCGCTGTTAACAGCCAACTGGCCAACACTACAATGGCGAATATTACTCCAACAATGCAAACCAATGTGCCTTCACACAGCACAGTCAGTGATTTTCATATAGAGCGCTACATGGCGTTACCAACATAAAAACCTAAACAGCCTACTTACAATATAAATATGAGAGGGGGCAAGTCACTGTGTGCATCTAAATCCACGCCACCTCTCACGCTGGTGACTACTTTGAAGGACAGTAACAGGTGCAAACACGTAACTCTTTTGTATCGTTGTGAATAAACAGTTATGATTAATAAAATTCTTTTCCGGGCTATTATGCCGTGGTCTGATGGATTTCGCATCGTAACCCAACGTTTCGTCCCCATCTGCGGAGGACATCTTCAAGGGGGTTCGTGGCTTCTGTTAACTTCCGAAACACACACTGTCTCACTACTGAGTACTAGTCAGTAGTGAGACAGTGTGTGTTTCGGAAGTTAACAGAAGCTACGAACCCCCTTGAAGATGTTCTCCGCAGATGGGGACGAAACGTTGGGTTACAATGCGAAATCCATCAGACCACGGCATAATAGGCCGGAAAAGAATTTTATTAATCATGACAGTTCCGGCCGTGAAAGTTTACATTTTACAACGAATAAACAGTTGCCACTATTTAAGTACCAACCCTCGTATTCGTATAGGTAACGGAAATTAAGTTGCAGCTTGGTTCGGATTACACATCAAACGTTCCAGTAGCGCGACGCCCATCAGAGCACCGTGCATTTTTACTCTAACCTTCACCCAGACAAGTGCTTACCTTTATACGTTATAAAAGCTACCAGCCAACCGTACAGCCACCCACAATACGCAGAAGATGGAGAACACCAGAAGACAGTTACACACCTTCCAGTAGGCCGTCCCTCGCAGGTGGTAGTACCCTTTTCCACCGCGCCGCCGCCGGCCGGCGCTGCTGTAATTCAATCCTTACAAGCCCCTTCATCCGGCCAATCGCGCCGCGGACGCGACGCCTCAAAGAACTAAGCACAAACTCTCCGCAAAGCCAATATATTGCCCTCATTTTCTTCATTTTCCATTACGCCCCCGCGTTCCGCCTGCCCGGCCGCACTGCTCCTCTTCCTCCGTCCTTCCGCCGCCGCTGCCGCCGAAGAAAAGTGTGACCTCTCCGGGAGGCTCCGTCCCAATCCTCTTTCTTCATTTCGCACGCTGACGACTTTCCAATGTAACGGCCTTTTGATCGACCACGCGGCCGCCGGACGGCGCCGCTCCTTCCCCCGCCGCCTCCTCTTTCCTTCTCCTCCGCCTTCTTCCGCTCCTTTATCTTTTTGCAGTTCCCCGCCAGAGAGGCGGGGCAGTCGCATTATTCTTCGCTCGGCCGGGCGCAGCGCCGGCGAAAAGCCTCGCTAGTCCTCGCGGCGGAGCGCGGCGGTGCAGAGCTCTTGCGGCCAGTTTGATTAAATTTGAATATGTTCGCGAGGACTCAATCGCCGACGCCGGCGGGCCGCGCCGGCTGCGGCCGGCCTTAATTAAGGCTCGTATATCACCACAGAAAGGAAACCGTTGCCCCGGGCTGCAGCCGCGCTGTTCGTTGGCGGTGGCCGCTCAGCCGACACTGTGCGGTGCCCAGGGCTCTCGAGTCTCTTTTCCCTCGAATATCTGCATACGTTCAGACTACACTTTCTGCATAAGGTTGTGTATGAAAAATCTGTGTGCAAATACGCTGATGAGCCAAAACCTTACAGCCACCTGCTTGTTGTTGTTGTGATGGTCTTCAGTCATGAGACTGGTTTGATGCAGCTCTCCATGCTACTCTATCCTGTGCCAGCTTCTTCATCTCCCAGTACTTACTGCAACCTACATCTGTTTAGTGTGTTCATCTCTTGGTCTCCCTCTACGATTTTTACCCTCCACGCTGCCCTCCAATGCTAAATTTGTGATCCCTTGATGCCTCAGAACATGCCCTACCAACCGGTCCCTTCTTCTTGTCACGTTGTGCCACAAGCTCCTCTTCTCCCCAATCCTATTCAATACCTCCTCATTAGTTACGTGATCTACCCATCTAATCTTCAGCATTCTTCTGTAGCACCACATTTCGAAAGCTTCTATTCTCTTCTTGTCCAAACTATTTATCGTCCATGTTTCACTTCCTTACATGGCTATACTGCAAACAAATACTTTCAGAAACGACTTCCTGACACTTAAATCTATAGTCGATGTTAAATAATTTCTCTTCTTCAGAAACGCTTTCCTTGCCATTGCCAGCCTACATTTTATATCCTCTTTACTTCGACCATAATCGGTTATTTTGCTCCCCAAATAGCAAAACTCCTTTACTACTTTAAGTGTCTCATTTCCTAATCTAATTCCCTCAGCATCACCCGACTTAATTCGACTGTATTCCATGACCCTCATTTTGCTTTTGTTGATGTTCATCTTATATCCTCCTTTCAAGACGTTGTCCGTTCCGTTCAGCTGCTCTTCCAAGTCCTTTGCTGTCTCTGACAGAATTACAATGTCATCGGCAAACCTCAAAGTTTTTATTTCTTCTCCCTTCATTTTAATACCTTCTCCGAATTTTTGTTTTGTTTCCCTTACTGCTTGTTCAATATACAGATTGAATAAGATAGGGGATAGGCTACAACCCTGTCTCACCGCCTTCCCAACCACTGCTTCCCTTTCATGCCCCTCGACTCTTATAACTGCCGTCTGGTTTCTGTACAAATTGTAAATAGCCTTTCGCCACCTGCTTAATAACGTGAAAGTCCACCTCTGGAACGCAATGCATCAGCCTAACCTCAATGAGGAATCGCCTCAGGAAACAATGGCAGCGTACCAGACGTCAGTACTTCAAACCGTACATTAACAGGCTACAGGGCATCATACATGACAAAATACAAACACATAGAACACAACAGTGGAACCAAAAACTTGAAGGGCTGGACACCGCGCGACCTGGCGTGTGGCAACTAGCGCGACAGTTCACCAGGGAGAAAATGCACACCACAAAGCTCCAAGGGCCTGAAGGACCTGCATACTCAGCGGAGGAGAAAGCAGAACTAATGGCCCGCACACTCACAGCCTCATTCACACCGAACCTGGTACCATCAGATACAGTGTTCACACTTGCTACTGACCGGGAGGTTACACACATTTTAGCCCAACCATCGCGCGACGACATTCGACATGCTAGTACAGCCGAAGGCTCCTGGGCTATAATGCACTCCGCTGCTAGGAAAGCCCCAGGTCATGATGGCATTCAAAACCGTGTCCTCCAGGCGTTCACGTATAAAGCCACTGAATACCTAACACACATAACGAATGCCATACTAAAACACCAACACTTCCCCGCCTTTTGGCCTTTTGGCCCGCCTGATGTTCAGGAAGCTGGGGAAAGACCATAGCCTCCCACAAAATTACCGACCCATCAGTCTTCTGAGTTCGATCAGCAAGATTGTTGAGAAGGTGATTCTCAAACGCATCACTAGGCACTGCATAACAAATGACAAACTGAGACCGGAGCAGTTCGGCTTCAGGAATCACCACTCCACAACACAACAACTCTTGCGGATCGTTGAACATATAACACATGGCTTCAACACATACAAAATAACAGGGGCGGTGTTCCTGGACATCGAAAAGGCTTTCGACCGTCTATAGCACGACGGCCTCATTCGCAAACTCAGCAACGCAGGTTTCCCTGACGGGATGGTGCGTCTCATACACTCATACATCACAGAAAGGAGTTTCAACAGTGATGCGCAAGAAAAACAATCAACACGACACGGATACACGTGGGAGTACCCCAGGGACCCATCCTAGGGCCCCTACTGTTTAACCTCTACATAACCGATCTCCCTGTCGCACACAACACAACAATGTGGGAATATACGTGGATGACACAGCCATCCTCGCGCAAGATTGGAAACCATCAAACATTATGTCACGATTACAAATGGTTCAAATGGCTCTGAGCACTACGCGACTTAACGTCTGAGGTCATCAGTAGCCTAGAACTTAGAACTAATTAAACCTAACTAACCTAACGACATCACGCACATCCATGAGCGAGGCAGGATGCGAACCTACGACCGTAGCGGTCGCCAGGCTCCAGACTGTAGCGCCTAGAACCACATGGCCACTACGGCCGGCGTCACGATTACAGAATGCACTCAGAGTGCCTGAGCCTTGGCTAGAGAAATGGCGTGTTAGAGTAAACGTCGACAAGTGCGAAGCCGTTCTGTTCACTAGAAGACCGAAGCAACTGCCCAAACATCGATACTGCAGACCAATAACTCTAGATGCACGCCCAATACGTTTCCGCGAGAAAGTCTAATACCTTGTTGTCTCGCTAGACCGGAAATTACTCTGGGGGCACCACATACAACACATTACCAACAGAGCAAGCGCGAGGATCAAACAGCTCTACCATATGCTCAACAAGCGTAGCACACTGAACAGACAGGTGTCGAGGTCCATGTACATGACATTTACTCGACCCTTGATGACGTACGCAGCCCCTGTCTGGGGATACGCTGCGCCTACACGCCTGCCCCGTCTGCACATCATACAAAACGAAGCACTCAAAATCATAAGCAATACTCCACGATACACACGCATCGCGGATCTTCACTGAGAATGCCGACTTGAGATTCTCACGGAGGTAATCCACAAACTCACCACAAGACTATACAGAAACTCCAGACATTCGCAGAACCCGTTCATTCAGAATCTGGGGAACTACGACCCCAACCATAGATGGAAACATAACAGACCAAAATATATGCTTGCAAGAACCTAACATCTATGGCCAAGTGCACACAAACATAAAGGTACAGCAGAGCCCCTGTTAATCAGCCACCATTAATGGATATCCAGTTCGAACATACTTGCTGCAAACCACGCAGGGAAGCCGTACCGTACATTACATGCAGACAAGGTATACACCCCCCCCCCCCCTCCGACCCACAGTGAGATAATCTATGGCAGATCTCCCACTAATATATAACGATCCTGATCTTGGTTGTTCCAGGAATGCAGCGGCTGCAGCAAACCGGGATACATCGCCATCGTCTGCCACGGTAATGATGCATCATACCCACACTAACAAACCCAACCTTGCATGAACTATCGCAGCTAGTAATCCACTCTTACTACCCATCCCACTGCGGCAGAGGTTTTTTTCCCTCGGCAAGAGCCTTGGCACTTTTTTCCCTCTGCTCTTCAAATTGCTACCCTCATTCGCGTTTCGTCCACTTTCTATCACCTGATGGACCGTGCTAATGCATAGTCTTACCCAGACGCACAGATAATATCACAGCCCAGCATCCTGTGAGTCACCTATTAGATAACTAACATGTTGACGGAGGTGACAGCAGAGCTTTTGGTTTGGTCACCATGTTGATGCAGGTGGGGAGGGGCCCCATCTCTTTAGCTATTCTGCGTGCCATAGGTTTGACAAGTCCTTATTGGTGAACCAGGTACTGGCCCTAACGACTTCCGTAGAGGCTGGTATCCAAATAAACGTGAAGACATCTGTCGCGTTCTTAGACCTAACCGTCGCATCTGACACAGTCTCGAGAGGAGGGATGATATAAAAATTAACTAAAAACAATCCGAAGCCGAGAAACTGTAACGCTCATCAACAACACGATGAACACAAAGGTATTTCTGCGTTTACTTTGGAGAAAATGTAAGCACCGAGAGGAAATTATGTAATGGTCCACTACAGGGTTGCGTTTTAGCCTCCCTATGATTCAACATACATATCTCCGATCTCCCCTGTACCAGGTCAACAGAACTCGGGCGATATCGATCTTGCTCATAGATGCAAAGATCTCGGACAAGAGGAGACAATTCTCACAGAAGATCTAGCCATTATGAGCTCCCATTTTGAAAGTGACAGCCCGCATCTCGTGGTCGTGCCGTAGCGTTCTCGCTTCCCACGCCCGGGTTCCCGGGTTCGATTCCCGGCGGGGTCAGGGATTTTCTCTGCCTCGTGATGGCTGGGTGTTGAGTGATGTCCTTAGGTTAGTTAGGCTTAAGTAGCTCTAAGTTCTAGGGGACTGATGACCATAGCTGTTAAGTCCCATAGTGCTCAGAGCCATTTGAACCATATTTTTTTTTTTTAAGTGGCATCGTAAATCCAGTACAAGTAAAACTGAAGAATGTACTTTAAAGCGTTCGGCAGCTACAGTATTCATTAGGCGACTACTTCCGAACCCTTACAGATTCATTTTCAAGTCTGGCCTATTCAGGCTGCACTGACAGTCACTTATCTTAAAAAAAAGACATTGAGTTTCAACACATACTTTCTACATGTTAGCAGGATGAATGCCATAATCCACACATGCCTGTTACCAAGTCAAAATCAAACCAATAGGTATATCTGGATTGTAGCGTTCATCCTGCTAACATGTAGAGAGTTTGTGTTGAAACTCAATGTTTTCTACTAAGATCAGGCACTTTCTGTGCAGCCTCAGTAGGCCAGGTTTGAAAATGAACCTGTAAGGGCTTACATCTACATTTACATCTCGAACGGCACGCCCGAAAAACGAGCACTTACATTTTTCTGTGCGAACCCTTATTTCTCTTATTTTACCGTGATGATCATTTCTCCGTATGTAGGTGGGATGCCAACAGAATGTTTTCGCAATCGGAGGAGAAAATTGGTGATTGAAATTTCATGAGAAGATCCTGTCACAACTAAAAACGCATTTGTTTTAATGATTGCCACTCCAATTCACGTATCATGTCTGTGACACATTCTTTCCTATTTCGAGATAATACAAAACGAGCTGCCCTTCTTTGTATTTTTTCGATGTCATCCGTCAGTCCCACCTGATGCGGATCTCACACCGCACAGCAATACTCCACAATATGGCCGACAAGCGTGGTGTAAGCAGTCTCTTTAGTAGACCTGTTGCACCTTCTAAGTGTTCTGCCAATGAATCGCAGTCTTTATTTTGCACTACCCAGAACACTACTTTTGTGATCGTTCCAATTAGGTTATTTCTAATTGTAATCCCTAAGTATTTAGTTGAATTTACAGCCTTCAGATTTGTGTAACTTATCGCGTAATCGAAATTTAGCTGATTTCTTTTGGTACTCATGTGATTAACTTCACACTTTTCTTTATTCAGGATAATTTGCCACTTTTCGCACCATACAGATATCTTATCTAAATCATTTTCCAAGTCGTTTTGATCATCTGAAGACTTCACAAGACGGTAAATGACAGCATCATCTGCAAACAATCTAAGAGGGCTACTCAGATTGTCTCCTATGTCGTTAACATAGATCAGGAACAACAGAGGGCCTATAACACTTCCTTGAGGAACGCCGGATACTACTTCTGTTTTTCTCGATGACTTTCCTTCTATTACTAGGAATTGTGACCTTTCTGATAGGAAATCACGAATCCAGTCGCACAACTGAGGCGATACTCCGTAGGCACGCAGTTTGGTTACAAGATGGTTGTGAGGAACGGTGTCGAAAGCCTTCTGGAAATCTTAAAAATATGGAATCAATTTGATATCCCTGTCGATAGCACTAGTCTCCTGATAAATACTGCAACTGTTAACAGAATTATTAATAAACGCTTTAAGGAATTTAAATAAAGTTTCTGTTTCCTGTCAACGAAATATTGAAACTGAAGAACGAGGTATGTACATTCCATCGGAATAAAAAAACAATCTAGGACGGAGCTCAGAGTGAAACTTAACGGAAATATTCTTTGACATAGCAAATACCCTAAGCAGCTTGATCTCATCCTTGACCGCACTCTTTCATATAAAAAAAACATCTTGAAAATACCGCTGCCAAGATAAAAACTCGTGACAATATTATTCAAACATTGTTTGGAATGACATGGAGAGCTTCAGAAGATACCCTACGCACATCATCCATTGCGCTGGTCTGCTCAGCAGTACCCTGGTGTTGCTAAGCAGCTGCCGCACCGACCTGACGACGTCCAGTTGAACTACACTATACGGTTAATAACTGGGTCAATCCGACCAACACTCATATGTTGGCTTCCTCTGCGGAGCAACGTCTATCCGCCTGCAATCTGTAGAAGCGCGGCCTTGCTTAGGGAACACCGCAAGCTACTGGAGGACCTGGAATTACCGATACAGGGAAACAACCAGGTCTACGACGAAATAGATTCCGTTCAAGAAAACCCACCGTTACTCCAAGCAGAACAGCTAGATGCCAGTAATATCGAGGTGAGAGACCTGTGGGGTCAGAACTGTCAACTTATAGAAAATGCTGAAGAGCTTGAGTGGTTCCGAGAGTACAACTGTGATACTGCTGGCGCATAGCTCGATAGGAGACAATGAGTCAAACTGAACAGAGGTCGCACTGGGCATGGTCGGTTCGCAGACGAGCTTTACAAATGAAGCGCTACTGAGTCTCCGGTTTGTGACTGTGGCGTTCCGAACCAGACGGTTAAACACATTAGAGATGCGTTCCTATCAGGGGAGTTGGAGTGACCTCATTAAAGCTGACGATACAGCTCTTATATGGATTAGGAAGGTGTTTAATGGAGGCAAGACTGAAACCCTCCCTAACTCCGGGAAGTCGCCAGGTTCTTTTAGCGAGCGGTAAAAACGTATATTTCATGGGCAAGGCTCTTCAGGAAGCGTAACACCCTTCTTTCAGAAACTCTAAATGGTCGCTACGGAAAGATTAGAACCCCCTGTAAATGAAGGACTGTGGTCCTGTTTAAGTAGAAGTTTTTTGTCAATATATAGCTGTGCTTTCTGTGAGAACGACGCTTACCTAGTCCAAAATCTTCTTTTTTCAGACAAGAGAGATTTGGAGTCTCTGACTGGCTCCTCTCAAAATATGCAAAGTGGAGGCTTGTTTCTCCAGCGTGGGTATCCTGGTGCTGTCTCTGGATTGGCTACCGGGCCAACAGAACAGTCAAGAGGGGAGATTTAATGAATAGAGGATAGTTTGATTGGTTTGTCAAATGTACAGGAGCTTTGTTTTGATAGTTCGGCTCCTGTATCGAGGCTTGTTGGAAAATGGTTGTGATTCTTTGCATTCTTCATCTTCTGGTCCTCCCCTGGTGGAGAAATTCAGCTCTTTCACTAATGGGTGAGACCTGTGCTCTGTATCTTTTGGTGGACTAAGAGCCACTTGCTGCCAACAGTACCGACAATGACACTGCACACCATCTCGAACATACCGTGTGTCAAGAAGGGTGAACTTATCCGTCCTGAGTCGGCCATCTGACGTTTGACAATTCCAGCAGGCGCTGTCGTGCCTGTGAATCAAATTGGTTTGGCCAAACCAGTGAATGGGGCACCTCACACTGAAATATGTCGGTATTTCAGGGCTCTGATAAGGAAGTTTCCCGCATTCCGAAAATCAGAACGCCAGCCTATGTAGTTTGCAAATTTTCTTGGATGCATAAGAGTATCACGGCTGCTGCAGCGCGTAACTCGTCGCCCACAGCGAGCCGTTTTCTGCTGCCGCCTGAATCAATGTCAAAGGGCAAAGTACTGCTGCACCGGCATTGCTTTGTTGAATGATATTCACAGCTCCCTGTCCTCGGGTGAACCATAGTTTGTGGTATATTTGGTCACAGTTGAATCCATTTGAATAGGGTTGGGCCTTTACAGTAGATTCATGTAAACAAGTCAGATTGTGTAGTAAACGGGACTAATTCAGGGGAGAATTAGTATAGCTTCCACCACAATGTATGCTTTTCCTATCAAACACCATTCGTTAACTGATTTGTGTTTGGCTTTGTTGTGTTGGCAGAAGAGCCAACACCGTGTTACTAGAGGAGGCCGAAATACACGCGTTTTAGCTCACGCAGGCTGGCGTGAGGAGGGAGGGAGTATACTGACGTGAGGTCTGGAACATGACAAGGAATTAGAATTCAGAAAGCGGACGTAATTAGTTTGATACTTAACTTTAATCCATTAATGAAGAACGTCGCTCTTGACGGTACATGATTCACAATATCATCTCAATAGTAACTGGATATGGCGCCTTGCTAGGTCGTAGCAAATGACGTAGCTGAAGGCTATGCTAAATTATCGTCTGGGCAAATAATAGCGTATGTAGTCAGTGAACCATCACTAGCAAAGTCGGCTGTACAACTGGGGCGAGTGCTAAGGAGTCTCTCTAGACCTGCCGTGTGGCGTCGCTCGGTCTGCAATCACTGATAGTGGCGACACGCGGGTCCGACGTAATCTAACGGACCGCGGCCGATTTAAAGGCTACCACCTAGTAAGTGTGGTGTCTGGCGGTGACACCACAGGCTTTTTCTGTAAGATTTATCATCTGGTTCTACTGAAAGTTGTAGTTACTAAATATTTAATAAAATTTGTCATTATTTTGTAAACTAAAATATGCCGCCTTCTCATTCATACTCCCTATACTATTCATTGTTTTTATTTTATTGTGGAGGTATACGGATCCACCAGAAATTTAAGGTTCAATCTTATTAAATTAGCTAATTCGATTATTAATTTGAGTTTTGAAAGTCATTACAGGCATAGGGCAACAAAACTGCCATGAGTAAATTCACTAATTCATATACAAAAAATTAAGGGTGTAGCACTCAATTTGAAGGCTATTGCTAAGATAACATTTTCCTTTATGTCAAGATAATAAGATTTAGCTTCACTCAGACATATACACTCCTGGAAATTGAAATAAGAACACCGTGAATTCATTGTCCCAGGAAGGGGAAACTTTATTGACACATTCCTGGGGTCAGATACATCACATGATCACACTGACAGAACCACAGGCACATAGACACAGGCAACAGAGCATGCACAATGTCGCCACTAGTACAGTATATATCCACCTTTCGCAGCAATGCAGGCTGCTATTCTCCCGTGGAGACGATCGTAGAGATGCTGGATGTAGTCCTGTGGAACGGCTTGCCATGCCATTTCCACCTGGCGCCTCAGTTGGACCAGCGTTCGTGCTGGACGTGCAGACCGCGTGAGACGACGCTTCATCCAGTCCCAAACATGCTCAATGGGGGACAGATCCGGAGATTTTGCTGGCCAGGGTAGTTCACTTACACCTTCTAGAGCACTTTGGGTGGCACGGGATACATGCGGACGTGCATTGTTCTGTTGGAACAGCAAGTTCCCTTGGGCGTCTAGGAATGGTAGAACGATGGGTTCGATGACGGTTTGGATGTACCGTGCACTATTCAGTGTCCCCTCGACCATCACCAGAGGTGTACGGCCAGTGTAGGAGATCGCTCCCCACACCATGATGCCGGGTGTTGGCCCTGTGTGCCTCGGTCGTATGCAGTCCTGATTGTGGCGCTCACCTGCACGGCGCCAAACACGCATACGACCATCATTGGCACCAAGGCAGAAGCGACTCTCATCGCTGAAGACGACACGTCTCCATTCGTCCCTCCATTCACGCCTGTCGCGACACCACTAGAGGCGGGCTGCACGATGTTGGGGCGTGAGCGGAAGACGGCCTAACGGTGTGCGGGACCGTAGCCCAGCTTCATGGAGACGGTTGCGAATGGTCCTCGCCGATACCCCAGGAGCAACAGTGTTCCCTAATTTGCTGGGAAGTGGCGGTGCGCTCCCCTACGGCACTGCGTAGGATCCTACGGTCTTGGCGTGCATCCGTGCGTCGCTGCGGTCCGGTCCCAGGTCAACGGGCACGTGCACCTTCCGCCGACTACTGGCGACAACATCGATGTACTGTGGAGACCTCACGCCCCACGTGTTGAGCAATTCGGCGGTACGCCACCCGGCCTCCCGCATGCCCACTATACGCCCTCGTTCAAAGTCCGTCAACCGCACATACGGTTCACGTCCACGCTGTCGCGGCATGCTACCAGTGTTAAAGACTGCGATGGAACTCCGTATGCCACGACAAACTGGCTGACACTGACGGCGGCGGTGCACAAATGCTGCGCAGCTAGCGCCATTCGACGGCCAACACCGCGGTTCCTGGTGTGTCCGCTGTGCCGTGCGTGTGATCATTGCTTGTACAGCCCTCTCGCAGTGTCCGGAGCAAGTATGGTGGGTCTGACACACCGGTGTCAATGTGTTCTTTTTTCCATTTCCAGGAGTGTATTTATGATCAAAGCAAGAGATGGCTTGCAGGCGACTCCTGAATATAAGAAGGGTGAAAGTACAGACCCCACAAAATAACAGACCAATGTTCTTAACATCAGTTTTCCGCAGAATTGTGAAATATATCCACCAGGGGACTTCATCTAGAAGTACGCGGGTAGCATCCGTCGGGCCCCAAGCTGAGTCTGACATTCCTTCCACTCACTTGTGTCAGGCCCCTTTCTGCCTTCTTTCCTGTCGGCCTCCCCTGGCCAGCTCTTGTTTTCTTCGACCCGGATTGTATTAGGTATCGAGGCCTCAGGTTTCCAACCTAAGCACTGAAGACAACGGGAAACCACGGTGTTCTTTCCTTCCGCAGGACACTCACAGGTAAACCTGTTCTCCCGCACCTTTAACACATGATGGAAAAACAAAAATGGAAAACTACCCCAGGAGGTAACTCGTTAAGGAAATCCTCCACCATCAGTGGTGCAACTAGGCTAGAGGATTCTGGGGAGCCTGGTCCAGCATGTGAAAGACAGAATACAACAAGAAAAACAAAGAATATCTTCTCATGTGCTACTTGGAACGTACGAAGTCTATTATAAGGAGGATAGATGCATAATCTCTTCAAGGAAATGACTCGCTTAAAGGTAGATATACTCGATATCAGTGAACGTAGATGGCAAGGTAGTGGATGTGTCAGTCAAGAAGATAAAAGAATGTTCTATTCAGAACCTCCTAAAAGTGGTAAAAATGGAGTGGCAATCATATTTGGGAAAAAGTTCATTAACTGTGAAATTAGCACAGCTGCAATATCTGGCCGAGTAATTGTCATCCACATTAGATGCCTGAAGCAGAATGTGAATGCAGTTCAGTATATGCCCCAACAGCAGACAAGAGCGATGAAGAAATAGAGAAATTTTACAATGATCTCCATTCAGTAACACGAACCTTGAAGAAGGAAGACATGAACTTGATAAAGGGAGATTTCAATGCAAAAGTTGGAAATGCGAGAATTGATGAAGTCGCAGGAGGATTTGGTCTTTGTGAAACAAATGAAAGAGATATGGCCCTTATCGATTTCTGTGGAGCTGCAGAATTCACAATTAAAAACACTTTTTACAAGCTACAGGCCAGAAGACTGTACACCTGGAAGTCGCCACAAGACGCAGAAGAGAGAATAGTTAGAAATCAGATTGATTATTTACTGATCAATAAGAGATTTCAAAACAGCATGGCCCGTGCAGTAGCATACCCAGACGCAGATATTGGATTAGACCACGATCCTGTTATTGGTAAAATAAAGATTAAATTTCAACGTTCAGAACTGAAAAACAGCATGGTTGTAAGATTTGATACTGAAGATCCTAAAATTGAGAGAGGAGGTGGTGAAAGAAATGAGAAACAATATGCCACCCATAGACGAGATCCAAGAAAGAAGAACTAATGAATTCTGGGAAAAGGTACGCAACGCAGCCATCGAAGTTGCTACAGCCAAAACTGGTACGTGTAAAAAACAGAAGTCTAAGCCCTGGTTGACAGAAGATATTCTTCTGAAAATCCAATAACGTAGAATACAGAAGGTGAGTAATAAAATAGCGGAATACCAACAGGCACATTAAAAAATAAAGAAGATGGTTCGAGGAACAAAAGCGAAGTGGATTGAGGAACAATTCAGCGAAGCGCAAGAAATGCTGAAGTTACATGACTTGTATAATGTCCATAAGAAGATCAAGGCTGTAACTGGAAACTTTAAGAAGCAGAATGTAATTGCTGTAAGAGATGAGGATAATCGGATTATTCTCGAATCGGAAAAAAATGGCAAAACACAGAGAATTACATATCATCTCTGTTTCGTGACAAAAGAGACATGACAGTAAATCAAAATAAAGAAGAGTCTGGTCCACGTATCTTACAATCAGAGGTAGAAAATGCGCTGAAAGTGAAAAAGAACAGAAAAGCACTTGGTGGAGACAAGTTACCCACTGAAATTTTGAAATGCATAGACCGAAAAATGTTGACATCCCTATTAAATGAAATTTACAGCTCACGCCAGATCCCGGATAAATGGCTGAAATCAACCTTTGTCCCATTACCGAAGAAAGCAAATGCAAAAACGTGCTCAGAATTTCGATGGAAAAACTGCTAGATGTGGACCTCGGGGAGGATCAGTTTGGATTCTGTAGAAATGTTGGAACACGTGAGGCAATACTGACCCTACGACTTATCTTAGAAGACTGATTATGAAAAGGCAAACCTACGTTTCTAGCATTTATAGACTTGGAGAAAGCTTTTGACAATGTTGACTGGAACACTCTCTTTCAAATTCTGAAGGTGGCAGGGGTAAAATACAGGGAGCGAAAGGCTATTTACAATTTGTACAGAAACCAGATGGCAGTCATAAGAGCCGATGAGCATGAAAGGGAAGCAGTGGTTGGGAAAGGAGTGACACAAGGTTGTAGCCTCTCCCCAATGTTATTCAATCTGTATATTGAGCAAGCAGTAAAGGAAACAAAAGAAAAATTCGGAGTAGGTATTAAAATTCATGGAGAACAAGTAAAAACTTTGAGGTTCGCCGATGACATTATAATTATGTCAGAGACAGCAAAGGACCTGGAAGAGCAGTTGAATGGAATGGACAGTGTCTTGAAAGGAGGATATAAGATGAACATCAACAAAAGCAAAACGAGGATAATGGAATGTAGTCAAATTAAATCGGGTGATGCTGAGGGAATTAGATTAGGAAATGAGACATTTAAAGTAGTAAAGGAGTTTTGCTATTTAGGAAGTAAAATAACTGATGATGGTCAAAGTAGAGAGGATATAAAATGTAGACTGGCAATGGCAAGAAAAGCGTTTCTGAAGAAGAGAAATTTGTTAACATCGAATATAGATTTATGTATCAGGAAGTCGTTTCTGAAAATATTTGTATGGAGTGTAGCCATGTATGGAAATGAAACATGGACGATAACTAGTTTGGACAAGAAGAGAATAGAAGCTTTCGAAATGTGGTGCTACAGAAGAATGCTGAAGATAAGGTGGATAGATCACGTAACTAATGAGAAGATATTGAATAGGATTGGGGAGAAGAGAAGTTTGTGGCACAACTTGACTAGAAGAAGGGATCGTTTGGTAGGACATGTCCTGAGGCATCAAGGGATCACAAATTTAGCATTGGAGGGCAGCGTGGAGGGTAAAAATCGTAGAGGGAGACCAAGAGATGAATACACTAAGCAGATTCAGAAGGATGTAGGTTGCAGTAGGTACTGGGAGATGAAGAAGCTTGCACAGGACAGAGTAGCATGGAGAGCTGTATCAAACCAGTCTCAGTACTGAAGACAACAACAACAACAAATTTCCTAAGAGAATTTAGCACAGTGTATTGTGTATTGTACCAGGGACCTAGAAACAACGGAGAGTCTTCGTCCCGCCGTAGCCCTCAGTGGTTCACAACCCCACAACAGGCCACAGCAGTCCACCCACCCCGCCGCCGCCCCACACCGAACTCAGGGTTATAGTGCAGTTCGGCCCCCTGTGGACCCACACCCCCCAGGAACGTCTCATACCAGACGAGTGTAACCCCAAATGTTGGCGTGGTAGAGTAATTATGGTGTACATGTACGTGGAGTCAGTTCTGGCGCATCAATCGCGGTCATAGTGTAACTGAGGCGGAATAAGGGGAACCAGCCCGCATTCGCCGACGTAGATGGAAAACTGCCTTAAAAACCATCCAAAGGCTGGCCGGCACAGAGCACCTCGACACTAAGCCGCCGGGGACCGGCACGCCTTTCACGCTCACGAAGCACCGCGTCAGACCGCGCTGCTAGCCGGGAGGGCATATTTAATACAGTACCCCATTGCAGACTGTTAACGAGGGTACGAGCATACGGAATATCTCCCCAGATATGTGAGTGGTTCGAAGACTTCTTAAATAATAGAATCCAGTATGTTATGCCGGCCGCGGTGGTCTCGCGGTTCTAGGCGCGCAATCCGGAACCGTGCGACTGCTACGGTCCCAGGTTCGAATCCTGCCTCGGGCATGGATGTGTGTGATGTCCTTAGGTTAGTTAGGTTTACGTAGTTCTAAGTTCTAGGGGACTAATGACCACAGCAGTTGAGTCCCATAGTGCTCAGAGCCATTTGAACCATTTTTTCCTGTATGTTATTCTCGACAGCGTGGAAATCGTCAGGAGTGCCCCAGGGAAGTGTGATACCACCGTTATTATTTTCTACATGCATAAATGATCTGGCGTTCAGGATGAGCAACATCTGCTGTTGTTAGCTGACGATGGTGTGGTGTACAGGAAGTTGTCGAAGATGAGTGACTGTATGATGATACAAGATGACTTAGACAAAATTTTTAGCTGGTTTGATGGATGGCAGCTGGTTCTAAATGTAGAGAACTGTACGTTAACACTGATGGGTAAGAGAAACAGATGTACAATGGTCGGATACAGCATAGCAGTATCCTGCTTTGACACAGGCACGTCGTTTAAATATCCGGGCGAAGCGTTGCAAAGCGATACGAAATGGAACGAGCATGTGAGAATTATGGTAGCGAAAGCGAATAGTTGACTTTGTTGGGAGAATTTTAGGAAAAGTATGGTTCATCTCTAAAGGAGACGCTCATTTAGGATAGTAGTCCGACTTATTCTTGAGTACTGCTCGAGTGATGAGGATCTGGACCAGTCGGATTAAAGAGAGGACATCGAAGCCGTTCAAAGGCGAGCTGATGGATATGTTACTAGTAGGATTGAACAACACGTAAGTATTGCCGAGATGCTTTGGGATCTCAAATGGGAATCACTGAACGGAAAGCTACAGTTATTTTCGAGAAACATTCTTGAGAAAATTTAGAGAATCGGCATTTGGAGGTAATTGCAGAACGGTCTTACTGCCACGAAAAACATTCTGCGAAGGGAACACGAAGGTAAGATAGGAACAGGAAGATAAATACGAGAAATCAGGTCTCGCATGGAGGCGTATAGACAGTTGTTTTTCCCTCCCTCTGTCTTCGAGGAACACCAAAGAAACGAGTAGTAGTGGTACATGGTACCCTCCATCACGCATCGTACTGTGGCTTGCAGACTATGTATGTAGATGTAGATGTAGAACATGTCTGGGATTTCGCTCTAGACCCCAGTTTTCAACATTACTACCTTCTGTGGTTTTGGCTCTTGACGAAGAATGGATTGCCATTCCTCCACAGACGTTCAGACACGCCACAGGAAAGGTCAAGCCATCATAGAAGCGAAGGGTCGACACGCCCCATATTGACGTTCACTAACAGGTGTTCCATCGCTGAATCTCCTGTCTTGCTCTATGTTCCTACTGACGTTCTTAAGATCTCACATACAGTCACAGCGGAACTCTTAACAGTTTTCAGAGGGCTCCAACTGTACTCTGAATACCGTTCGAATTCTGATACTTAGATTGTCAAGCAGAGTGGTGGCTCGTAAGAGAAGAGTGGGTGACAGGTTGGTGAAGTCATCAGAATGTCGGCAAGCATAGTGAAATAGCGAAACAGTTAAAATGACTTCATAGTGTCAAGTGACCAAAATTCAATATCAGGCACTGATGTGATGCTTGTTGTCGGGTGCCTTCGGATACATTTGTCTCCATACATGTTCGGTACAAGTGTGTTTGTTACACCCCACATTCAGATTTGTTGTGATCTGACTCACTTGTCAGCAGACCTTTGATCGCACTGAAGAGTACTTCAGGATCGACGTGGCGACCGTCCATCAAACACTTGCGGCCGTTCTGTGAACGGGATAAATGTGTGGAAACATCGTCTCTGCGATACTGAAGAAACATTAGTTTTTACTCTGATATACATCTCTCACGGATTATCATCCTGCATTCGAAGTCATTAAAGTAAGGACGATAGCGGATTAAAACTCTGTCTGGCCATCCAGACTGAGATTTTCCATGATATCCCGAAATCATGTAAGGTGGAGAGGGGGAATGGTTGCTTGAAATGACCAATTTCCTTATCTGTTGCTCCCCATACTGTGCCAGAGATCCTTTATGTCCGCCTCCGAAGTTTGGTGTTGGTCCAGGGTGACACCGAGATACTTGGCAGAGAGACTCCAGAGGCCGTTGTTTCCCTGAAAACGAAAATACATATTTGTTCACCTGGAATGGGGAAGGCACACTTACACAACCTTCTTGTAAACATAATTGCTCACAGTGTTCTGCAGTCTCCTGGAGCTGCATATGAAAAACACTATATCATCAGCATATTCGCAGGTATGAGGCTGCTGCGATAAACACGGTTACCTGCCGTCAGAGAGTAGATTCCTGTTTTCTGCTTTGTGACTCTGTCCTGAAATTGTTTCCTGTAAGCAGTATCAGATAAAAAATATCCGGATACCCGTCTGTGGACATTAATATACGCTGTGCCGACAATTGGCCTTCATGTTATAATGAGTCTAGTGTTTTTAAAACCTTCCAAACCTACAAATTTTTACTGCTGTTATGGATTTTTAAATCTATGGAACAACCACCCACACTATCTGTTCATTGTTTTGTAATTTTGTTATTTTAAGTAATTAGATGATGGGGAAAATTAAATTAAAGAAAAGTAGAGTAAGTTTAAACTTTGATATTTATTTTAAAATTCATCAATGTTCAATAAAACGTGTAATACAGGCTAAGTCCGCCTCAAAGCTGGTGCCTGTTGCGAGTTAATTAAAAAAAGTGCTACTCAGAGGGGGTTCAATTAACATAAAATGTGATTTTCAAAGAATAGGATTCTTGATTGGATACCTCACTCAAACAAGCCCACAAAGATAGTTCAACGGTACACAAAAAAATGTAACAACCATCACCAATCCATTCTAATTGAGCAAAGAAATTCCGCTTCTGGCGTAGTCGTATTCCAATTGGATAACCACAGGCTGGTATTGGGAGTTTAGACAAAGATCACTTGTTTCGATATACCCACAATCTTAGCAAAATGCTCTATATAAATCTTTCTAGAAATTGTGAAATAGGAAAACTGCTCGCGATAGCGATTAATCAAGTCTGATTACGCGAAATATTACGCAAAAGAGTAGCTGAGTGCTAGTTTTGTTACTACAGCACATGTTCCACGTGCACAAGTATATTTACAGAACATGTGTAATACCACAACGATTTTAATGACGAAATCAAATCGAAACACGTTAGTTACAAAAGAAACTTCCGAACTGCATTAATAACGGCATAGTATTGAGCTGATGGCTCAAACAATTTTACGAGCACGTGGTACAGCTACTAGAAAGCACACACCGCCTGAGTTGAACCCAAAGAGAAATTATTAATTTGAAGAATTTCAACGGGAGAAAACACTTATACACACATTCACACTAATGAGCGATGATTTTAATCAGAATTACATCTCATGACAAAGTGCTTCCACTTTCCTTTATTGGAGTGGAAACAAAGGAACTACCGCAATACATTCCGAATCCAACAGTGGAATCGCAGTACATCACGATTTAAAATAACATATAACACATTTTCGATGTAGATATGTAAGAAAAGTAATAAATATTTCAGTTAGGCTGAAAACTCAAGAATTTCATTGTACTTCGAACTCACCAAAAACGCACTTTTCCAGAGACGTTACCACTTGAAAAACTACCCACAGACCGACTAGCGTGGGTGCTGTCCGAGGGTATCCCACAGATAGAAAAGGATGTGACCAAAGAGGTAGCTTCCTTTACCAACATGGCAAGGTACGGACAGAACGACACCAAAGAGACAAACCTCTTTGCCTTAAAATCGTATCTACCTACTCAGACTGTATTGCAGTAGTTGAAGCTGCTGTTGTCTAGCTACCACCGAGCAGGCAACTACAAATACTCTCACTCATTCATCCTTTCACACCAGATGGGAAAGAGATGACAATATCTTAAGATATCATAGACATTACGTAAAGGATGTGGACGTGGGTTTCACAGGAAAGTGTATGATAACAATTACAGATAAAAATGTGTTTGGAAATGTATGACAAGTTGTTCATGTGTGAATATAACATATTCCACTGCTCAGTCTCCTCTCAGATAAATTTAGAAATACCACAGTAAATTTAGAGGTCCAAATGTATGTCATAAGCCGGCCGGGGTGGCCGAGCGGATCTAGGCTCTTCAGTCTGGAACCGCGCAACCGCTGCGGTCGCAGGTTCGAATCCTGCCTCGGGCGTGGATGTGTGTGATGTCCTTAGGTTAGTCAGGTTTAAGTAGTTCTAAAGTTCTAGGGGACTGATGACCTCAGAAGTTAAGTCCCATAGTGCTTAGAGGCATTTGAACCATCTGTATGACGTAAACAACAATAAATCGAGGAAAATAGCATGAAAGGAACCTAACAGAAACCTTTCAATTTTAGCTTGAACTATACTGGGCATTCTTGCAATGAGATTTCTGTAATGCCTGTAGAGGAATGACAGCAACTTCTTCGTTAAGACCTGAAACCAGAGAACTTAGTGAATTCGTACGGTGGTGTCTCGAACGAATTCGACGTTCTGGCTTTACCCAAAGGTGTTCCATCGGGTTCAGATCGGGAGTCTAGGCAGGCTGGTCCATTATAGGAACGTTCTGGTCGACAAACCACTGCCTCACAGGTGCTGCTTTATAACGGCGCATTGCCACGCTTATACGAACTACATCTACATCTACATCTACATCTACATGACTACTCTGCAATTCACATTTAAGTGCTTGGCAGAGGGTTCATCGAACCACAATCATACTATCTCTCTACTATTCCACTCCCGAACAGCGAGCGGGAAAAACAAACACCTAAACCTTTCTGTTCGAGCTCTGATTTCTCTTATTTTATTTTGATGATCATTCCTACCTATGTAGGTTGGGCTCAACAAAATATTTTCGCATTCGGAAGAGAAAGTTGGTGACTGAAATTTCGTAAAAAGCTCTCGCCGCGACGAAAAACGTCTATGCTGTAATGACTTCCATCCCAACTCGTGTATCATATCTGCCACACTCTCTCCCCTATAACGCGATAATACAAAACGAGCTGCCCTTCTTTGCACCCTCTCGATGTCCTCCGTCAATCCCACCTGGTAAGGATCCCACACCGCGCAGCAATATTCTAACAGAGGACGAACGAGTGTAGTGTAAGCTGTCTCTTTAGTGGACTTGTTGCATCTTCTAAGTGTCCTGCCAATGAAACGCAACCTTTGGCTCGCCTTCCCGACAATATTATCTATGTGGTCCTTCCAACTGAAGTTGTTTGTAATTTTAACACCCAGGTACTTAGTTGAATTGACAGCCTTGAGAAGTGTACTATTTATCGAGTAATCGAATTCCAACGGATTTCTTTTGGAACTCATGTGGATCAACTCACACTTTTCGTTATTTAGCGTTAACTGCCACCTGACACACCATACAGCAATCTTTTCTAAATCGCTTTGCAGCTGATACTGGTCTTCGGATGACCTTACTAGACGGTAAATTACAGCATCATCTGCGAACAACCTAAGAGAACTGCTCAGATTGTCACCCAGGTCATTTATATAGATCAGGAACAGTAGAGGTCCCAGGACGCTTCCCTGGGGAACACCTGATATCACTTCAGTTTTACTCGATGATTTTCCATCTATTACTACGAACTGCGACCTTCCTGACAGGAAATCACGAATCCAGTCGCACAACTGAGACGATACCCCATAGCTTCGCAGCTTGATTAGAAGTCGCTTGTGAGGAACGGTGTCAAAAGCTTTCCGGAAATCTAGAAATACGGAATCAACTTGAGATCCCCTGTCGATAGCGGCCATTACTTCGTGCGAATAAAGAGCTAGCTGCGTTGCACAAGAGCGATGTTTTCTGAAGCCATGCTGATTACGTGTCAATAGATCGTTCCCTTCGAGGTGATTCATAATGTTTGAATACCGTATATGCTCCAAAACCCTACTGCAAACCGACGTCAATGATATAGGTCTGTAGTTAAATGGATTACTCCTACTACCCTTCTTGAACACTGCTGCGACCTGCGCAATTTTCCAATCTGTAGGTACAGATCTATCGGTGAGCGAGCGGTTGTATATGAGTGCTAAGTAGGGAGCTATAGTATCAGCGTAATCTGAAAGGAACCTAATCGGTATACAATCTGGACCTGAAGACTTGCCCGTATCAAGCGATTTGAGTTGCTTCGCAACCCCTAAGGTATCTACTTCTAAGAAACTCATGCTAGCAGATGCTCGTGTTTCAAATTCTGGAATATTCCATTCGTCTTCCCTGGTGAAGGAATTTCGGAAAACTGCGTTCAATAACTCCGCTTTAGCGGCGCAGTCGTCGATAACAGTACCATCGGCACTGCGCAGCGAAGGTATTGACTGCGTCTTGCCGCTTGTGTACTTTACATACGACCAGAATTTCTTCGGATTTTCTACCAAATTTCGAGACAATGTTTCGTTGTGGAACCTATTAAAGGCATCTCGCATCGAAGTACGTGCCAAATTTCGCGCGTCTGTAAATTTTAGCCCATCTTCAGGATTTCGCGTTCTTCTGAACTTCGCATGCTTTTTCCGTTGCCTCTGCAACAGCGTTCGGACCTTTTTTGTGTACCACGGGGGATCCGTTCCATCTCTTACCAATTTATGAGGTATGAATATCTCAATTGCTGTTGCTACTATATCTTTGAATTTGAGCCACATCTCGTCTACATTCGCATAGTCAGTTCGGAAGGAATGGAAATTGTCTTTTAGGAAGGCTTCTAGTGGTACTTTATCCGCTTTTTTAAATAAAATTATTTTGCGTTTGTTTCTGATGGATTTGGAAGAAATGGTATTGAGCCTAGCTACAATGACCTTGTGATCACTAATCCCTGTATCAGTCATGATGCTCTCTATCAGCTCTGGATTGTTTGTGGCCAAGAGGTCAAGTGTGTTTTCGCAACCATTTACAATTCGCGTGGGTTCGTGGACTAACTGCTCTAAATAATTTTCGGAGAATGCATTTAGGACAATCTCGGAAGACGTTTTGTGTCTACCACCGGTTTTGAACAAGTATTTTTGCCAACATACCGAGGGTAGGTTGAAGTCCCCACCAACTATAACCGTATGAGTGGGGTATTTATTTGTTACGAGACTCAAACTTTCTCTGAACTGTTCCGCAACTGTATCATCGGAGTCTGGGGGTCGGTAGAAGGAGCCAATTATTAACTTTATTCGGCTGTTAAGTATAACCTCCACCCACACCAATTCGCACAGAGTATCTACTTCGACTTCACTACAAGATAAACCACTACTGACAGACACCAACACTCCACCACCAATTCTGCCTAATCTATCTTTCCTGAACACCGTCTGAGACTTCGTAAAAATTTCTGCAGAACTTATTTCAGGCTTTAGCCAGCTTTCTGTACCTATAACGATATCCGCTTCTGTGCTTTCTATTAGCGCTTGAAGCTCAGGGACTTTTCCAGCGCAACTACAACAGTTTACAACTATAATTCCGACTGTTCCTTGATCCAAGCACGTCCTGTAATTGCCAAGCACCCTTTGACATTGCAGCCCATCCCGCACTTTCCCGAGGCCTTCTAACCTAAAAAACCGCCCAGTCCACGCCACACAGCCTCCGCTACCCGTGTAGCCGCCAGCTGAGTGTAGTGAACTCCTGACCTATTCAGCGGAACCCGAAACCCCACCACCCTATGGCGCAAGTCAAGGAATCTGCAGCCAATACGGTCGCAAAACCGTCTGAGCCTCTGATTCAGACCCTCCACCCGGCTCTGCACCAAAGGTCCGCTGTCGGTTCTGTCAACGATGCTGCAGATGGTGAGCTCTGCCTTCATCTCATAAGCAAGACCGGCAGCCTTCACCAAATCAGATAGCCGCTGGAATCCAGAGAGAATTTCCTCAGATCCAAAGCGACACACGTCATTAGTGCCGACATGTGCCACCACCTGCAGCTGGCTGCACCCTGTGCTCTTCATGGCATCCGGAAGGACCCTTTCCACATCAGGAATGACTCCTCCCGGAATGCACACGGAGTGCACACTGGATTTCTTCCCCTCCTTAGCCGCCATATCCCTAAGGGGCCCCATTACGCGCCTAACATTGGAGCTCCCAACTACCAGTAAGCCCAACCTCTGCGATTGCCCGGACCTTGAAGGCTGAGAATGATCCTCTGAAACAGGGCAGGCAGCTGCATCTGGCTCAGCCAGAGACAGTGCCTGAAACCGGTTTGTCAGACGCACCGGGGAGGCTTTCTGGTCAGCTTCCGGGGACGCCTTTCGCTGCCTGCCACGCCTTGGAACGACCTCCCAATCAACCACAGGCGAGGGCTCAGCTCCACTGCGGGCAGCAACCGGGGCAACCACAGCGGCAGACCGATCTGGGGACAGACGGGATGAGGTTGACATCCCCGTGATACCCGAGTCCGGCTCCCCACAGTGGTGCCCATTGGCAACAGCCTCAAGCTGCGCGACCGAAGTCAGCGCCGATTGCAGCTGTGAGCGAAGGGATGCCAAGTCAGCCCT
The DNA here is from genome assembly GCF_023897955.1 of Schistocerca gregaria. Taxonomy (NCBI): domain Eukaryota; kingdom Metazoa; phylum Arthropoda; class Insecta; order Orthoptera; family Acrididae; genus Schistocerca; species Schistocerca gregaria. Next base: position 1,014,407,302 of record NC_064920.1, on the reverse strand, counting down.
CATCCGAACACAGCATCGTCTTTGAACCGTTTCTTTACTGTATGCAGTACACAATGCTCGAAAATGTATTTATATTCTTCCATATACAGAGTTTTCGCAAGCGCAATAAGGTGACGATAACCTAACCACGTAAAGTACCACCGTACCGGAACATCAGCTTCTCCGTACCTTTCATCTGATTGCGACAGGGTATAAAGTGAATCATTATTCCAAATCACTAGTTTCCAGTCACCTACTGTAAAGTGGTGTTCTTCAGACAACCTGAAGCGTCGCTTACAGGGATGTATGACGTATGAGGAGCCAATCGACAATTGTACCCCCCCCTCCCCCCACCTTTCTTTTAACTCCTTATGCACAGTCATTTCCTGGATGGACTGCTGATAGCACTTTTGAACTGACAAGTTGATTTCATGCAACTTTTGAAACGTCCCCTTAGAAAAATTATACAATATTTTTTTTCACAACGCAATCTGACTTTCAGTAATCCCTACAACAGAATGGCCCTGACTAACATTACCCAATACCTTTCACAAATCACTTACCTCACAAAAATCTTGTTTACTCGAACTACTGCAATACAGCGAGCGCCACTACTGCCAGCTAAATAAAAGATTCAAACAACAGAAGGCACTAACTACTGATAGATACAGTTAGCAAATGAAAGATTTTGATAGAGAACAAACAATGTATTTACCTCAATAGTGTTCAAAAGTCATAATGTGTATAGCAGTTCATGACATCCAGTTTTACAAATTTCAAAACTCCGCCATCTCTTTCCCCACATCCACGACTAACTGGCGGCTCACCTCCAACTGCGCAAGGCTACGCGCTGTTAACATCCAGCCGCCCAACACTACAATGGCGAGTATTACAACAATGCCAACCAGCCACTGACTGCACACAGCACAGCCAGTGATTTTTCATACAGAGCGGTATGTGGCGTTACCAATAAAAAAACCTAAACAGCCTACTTACATAGCCCCCATGCTCCTCACAAAAAATTTTACAATTGTTTTGGGCAGTGGCCAATACAGATTTGAAAAAAAAATTCATAATTATAATAACAAAGAAATGAAATGCACACACTTATCGATACAACGTTGGTCAAAAGCTAAAATTTTCTCACAGTCCTGATTGTTCATCACAGTAAAATAGCACTGGTTTTGGTCAATGTCTGTTCAGTAAAAGAAAATGCACACGGAAGTAGTGGATTTCCATGCAGTCTTGAGGAAGTAGTGTTGTCCTTCCAACGGAAAGAGAGTGCTGACTCTTGACATGCTGACAGGTAATGGGCCACAACAGAGCAAACCCACAGCAGAGTCAGTCGAAGTTTTGAAGAATATTCGTAGGTTGGTCATCACAGAGCAGACCCACTGTAGTCCTAGTAGAGATTACGGTATTGGTGGGCCACCAGAGGTGCAGACCCACTGTAGTCCTTGTAGAAATAATGGTATTGGTTAGTCATCAAAGGTGTAGACCCATTGTAGTCCTTGTAGAGATGGCTAGCAACCATCTGTTGCGACTGTGCAGGTGCACAATCACCATTAAAGAGTCTTGTGGACAACGTAGCAAGTCCATGTGTTGTCGTTGGCAGGAGAGCCAACCGTGTTAGTAAAGGAGGCCGATATGCACGCGTTTTATCTCACGCAGGCTGGCGTGAGGTCTGAAACATGACAAGGGAATTAGAAGTGAGAAAAACGGACGTAGCTGGTGGAATACTTAACTTTAATCCATTAATGACGAACGTCGCTCTTTATGGTACATTATTCACAATATCAATAGTACGGATACTGGCGCCTTGCTAGGTCGTAGCAAATAGCGTAGCTGAAGGCTATGCTAACTATCGTCTCGGCAAATGAAAGCGTAGAAGTCAGTGAACCATCGCTAACAAAGTCGGCTGTACAACTGGGGCGAGTTTTAGGAAGTCTCTCTAGACCTGCCGTGTGGCGGCGCTCGGTCTGCAATCACTGATAGTGGCGACACGCGGGTCCGACGTATACTACCGGACTGCAGCCGATTTAAAGGCTACCACCTAGCAAGTGAGGTGTCTGGCGGTGACACCACACCATGAACCACCACTTGTGCACTCACAAAAATTTTTTTTGGAATGTCCTTAGAACCAGCAATGGTGTTATCCAGTCCCTTGCTGAATTATTAACACACGTGCAAACACTATCAGTCCCTACTTCTCACATATTGTCCATATACCATGACCAACACAAATGTGTGCAGTGAAATGTAATTTACAAGTTACTTAATTTGATGAACTGGTGTCAGTTACAATTTTATGACATGAGAATACAATAACAAAGGTACAAAATATATCATTAAAGAACATAATAGTACAGATAACATTTGCAGTAATACAGGCTTTACAAAAGAATCGAAATAACATATATATCAGTGTTACAGGAATTTTGACGTAAGTACATACATAAAAGATCAGAATAACTTTTGAAATGTCTTTTCACACATGAGCATTAGAACAAAACAGAATAAATAATGTGTAAACATCTTTACGAAGTAAATAACATGTTATTAATTAAAATTATATTTGAGGATAGCATTAATCTTCATCATAGTGAATGTAGCTTGGTATTAGAAGAAACAGTACACAGAGACAGAAAGTAAATAAATACACAAGGGTACACAAACACATAGTGTGATAACACAAAAGGAAAGGACAGGGTTTGTTTTCAGGGTATCATTTGGTACTGCAGTCCAACCCAAAACTTCATTCCATAGATCGTCCCTCTTATTTCAACATTTGCTCCAGGCAAAAAAAAAATCCTATCCAAGCATGCTTTCTGTATTCTGTTCACATCCTCTTTCAAAATCCTTTTTTGGCCAAACCATCTTCTTATAGCAGCTTCTCAATGCACTTCTTCCAATTTATCACAACTCGTTCTCTTATATAGCCTACCCCATCTTAAGCTAACTTAAATCTACTGAGCTCAGATGCATAAACTAAGCGACAAGGCAATGCAGCAACACAAAACAATTAACACAAACAGCAATGACAAAAATGGAAATTGTCAAAGCAAGCAGCAGCAAATGCAATAACTTATATCTAAACATGACAAAGCTCAAGCAGAAAAAATATTATAGTAAAGACAACAATGCAGAAAAGGGAAATGTCTATTCACATATTAATATCTATGTCATTAAAGTGGTGCACCACAAAACTAGTTTTACAAAAGATATTACCAAGTAGTTGAAAAGAAAATTAAGTATGCAGTAACTGTTATTAATCCCTTCTCATTGTTCTTTCCTTTCCGAGTGCTCCTTTTTCGAAGAACGTGGATCATAAAATGATTATTTAATAGATCTGTTGACAGAAAGTGTTCACATTAGCAAATGCATTTAATTTTATTTTATCAAACCAATGCTGCAACACAGCTGGAAATCAGATATCAAATGAAATAAGTAACTATGAAAGGCAAAGCATAAAAATATCATTCAATAGTCATGTGACATTTCATAAGTTAGTACAAATTCTCTCAACTCTCGTAGAAAGACGCTTGTCATTATCAGGTGTGCAGATGTAAGAAAGTATCTTTCCAAGTAATGAGCGTGTCGTTTTTGCGATGCTTTCTACAAAGGAATGTCAATAGCGAGGATAATGGCCTCCTTTTTCTTCACCTAATGGCTTTCTGTTGTCAGGTGGCTGTCGCGCAGCTGGGTGCACACGACGCATTACGTGCAGGTGGTCACTTAACTGTCTTACCGAAATATTTACGACACCAGTTTCCGCTACAGTGGCAGCCTCATATAAAAATTTCACAGGTCGAAAATTTGTGTTACAAATGTGTAGAAACAAAATCCTGTACATATGACAGTGTCCAAAAAATTTTCGGCGGCATTGTGATACATTCACGCATATACACACATTTCATAACTCTTAAGGTACGATTCTTGGTTTCCAACATCCTTTTCATAAATCAGAGTCCCTAACCACTACTCATTATTCCTTACCTTATTACACATATACATATTCGTCGACACTTCTTCAATATTTCGTCATAAGAAATACGTAGCATAATCAAATAACTCATATAGCATCAGCGTACTGATCATAAACATACCTCAGCAGCATAATACACATCGTCGTCGTAATAATAACATCATAACACCTCAGTAAAATCTCAAAAACGTCGTAGCTTTCTGCAATAATTTCAAAACCTAAAGAAAATTCTCTGCTCATTTCAATAGTGTCATCTACCTCAAACGTACTTTAAAAATCATGACCCCATACCAAATACATCATTCAAAGCTCTCATAGTATCACAATGGTTCCGAAAAATATGAAGGGTTCACACAGTACAGACAAAATATAATTTCATAAGTGTGATGTTTCAATAAACGGTTTTACATGTGAAATGTGGTGTAAACCTTTACTCTTCCTAGTACACCGAGTTTCAACTTCAACGCAATTATCATGTGGGATATGGTACATCGGTAAAGAATGCTCAAATTTTTCTGAAGGTTTGCGTCTATGTTATTTTTTTTCTGAGCCAGCCGGCGCACGTGGCTGCCTGCGGTGCGAGTCATTGTCTGTTGTCTCTTTGTTGGCGCGCGTCGTTATTGGGATTTGGAGACCTAACTTCTACAAATTCACCTTGTCGAGAGTGCCCTGCTCTGTTTGAATCTCGCCAGTTCTGATGAAATTCAGGTCTGTCGTTATGTCGGAAGTTTCCATAGTTTCTTTCTTGTCGGTCACGTGGTGGAGAATTTCTCCCTGAATCGTAACTGCGCGCTGGACCATTGCGTCTAAAGTTATTCTGTCTCCCTTGATAATAATTATTTCGGTTCCCATATTGTCTGTTTCTCTGATTGTCTCTGTGACAGTCACTACCGCGAAGAGATGATCTTTCCCTGTAATTATTACTACTCTGCCAACGGTTGTCATACGGGTGGTGTCTGTTTTGGTCACGATTTGTATTGTGAGAATAGCCTTGTCGTGTCCAGTTATTATTTATTTCATCGCGGAATTGTGACAGATGTGATCTGTAATTGTTGTGTTCCTGTTTTCGCGTTCCACGATTGTCAGTGTCAATTTCCAATTCTTGTAACAGTCCCTGAAAAGCTTCAACGTTCTCTTTGCAACGTCCTGCCAAAATAATATGTAGTAAATATTCAGCCAATTTGATTAAGCAAATGCGGATGAGTTCTGATGGGCTGTATGAGTTTGAAAGATACTGATTCTTATGTAACATGTCTTCAAAATATTTCACAAGACTGGAAAATTCAGATTGTTCGAAATGTTTTATCATAATGATGTTATGTTTTACTCGGTCTTGTGTAGCTTGAGACCAATATGCTGAGAGGAAGGCATGATAAAATTCTCCTTCAATGTGACAATCGTGAATGACCGATAGCATTCTTACAGCTGGTTCATTCACTAAGTAACCACACATAAATTCTAATCTGTGCTCTAATGACCACTTTGGAGGAAAATAATGAGAGAATTGATGGAGCCACGCTTGTGGATGAATGTCGTTACCAGAATTCTTAAATGTTTTGAATTTACGTGTAGTAATGAACAGCTTATAGTCAAAATCACCATGTCGGCGAGTCGTATGTCGGTCATTGTTACATCGTTTCGGTGGTTTCCTCTCAAAATTCGGTGTACCTTGCCAATTTCTTTCATAGTTTTCGAAGTGCCCTGCGTTATTATTTTGTGGCTGTCCCGTATTTCTATGTCCCTCTTCCTGTATTGGAGCGCGAGTGTCCTCTGACATACGTAACTCTTGTATTACCTGTGTCAGTTGATCTTGTACTTCCCGGGCATCTCTTTGGTGTTGCGTATTAATTTGACTCTGATTTTGTTTGAATTTCCTAATTTGTTCGAACTCTTGTGTGTCATTAAAGATTACCAGTTTCGTGTCATTCAGATTATCATCTACCTTCGTAGATAAATTATTTAGCTGATCCGAAAGTTCAACTACTTTCTCTGATAATGAACTAATTTTCTCCATGTGTCTTTCTGAACCAAATTTCAGAGTATCTACTGTGTCCTTTAAGTTTTCTTGAGTTTTTGCAAGTTGCGTAACCGAATCGGTAGATGCAACTGAGTCAATTTTAGCTTGAAAGGTCTCATGATTTTTATGAACAATAGTTTGCAGTTCTTTTATGGCTGATTCATGGTTCTGTAATGCATTTTCATGCCGCGAAAAAATAGGTTGAAAATGCTCACGAATTTGTGTTTTTACGTCATTACAGACTTTTTGACATTTCGATTCGATTTTATGTAACTCAGTAGTTGAATCGTCACGTGTTTGTTCAAGCGTATGTTCCACTGAGTCTAACTTTTGAAGCTTTTGTTCCATTGTGTCTAACTTTTGAAGCTTTTGCTGTGTTTGTCTCTGGTGTTGTTCCATTGTGTCTAACGTTTGAAGATTTTGTCCCATTCGTTTCTGATTCTGTTCCATTTGTTGCATTAATTGCAATAATAATGTATTAGTGTCTGGAATCTGTTTCTCTATGCTTTTTGGCAGTGCATTTTCACCGGCAACATTCATATTTTGACAGGCAGAAAATGTGTCTTGACTCATTTGAGAAAACGGTGAGGACCCATAACCTAAGTCTACAGTATTTGCAATATTGTGTTCTGTCATTTCGGATTCCTGAGGCGAGCTGTTGCCGACCGATCGATCGATAATTGTTCCCTGTTCACTACTTGTTTCATTGTCTACACCATTATTTGCCGCCCGCTCCATTTCCCTATGCACAATTACCAAATTACTACTTCGAATGTCTGTTAATTCACTACGCAGTGGTGCTGATAAGCTACGCTCGTCGTCACTATTATTTCTCAGTTTACTATGGAGCCTAGTGTTACGTTTTTCACACTCCATTATTGTCACAATATTTCACACGATAACACAGAGAAGCACAATTTGAAGAGAAAAAAATAAGAGAACACATTAACATAGCACTGAAAATAATATCTAGTTAATCGCAAGCGCAGCTGCGAAATACTTGGTGCAGATCTACATGCAAGCCACAACTGTTTTACTGTACAACAATGAAAGACTGCAACTACAAAGGAAATTCTCTCTATGATTACGTGCTAGCAATAAACGATACCTACACTAATTAAACAAACTACAATAAAAAAATCTGAAGACTCCAGTGAGGTATCCTCGGCTAAGGGTTATACTAGACTGTGCTTAATCTTACACATTTTTTTTATTTTATTTTTTATGCGCAGCGCAATCTGACTTTCAGTAATCCCTACAAGAGAATGGCCCTGACTAACATTAAGCTATACGTTTCACAAATCACTTACGTCACAAAAATCTTGTTTACTCGAACTACTGCAATACAGCGAGCGCCACTACTGCCAGCTAAATAAAAGATTCAAACTACGGAAGGCACTAACTACTGATAGGCATAGTTAGCAAATGAAAGATTTTGATAGAGAACAAACTGTATTTACCTCAATAGTGTTCAAAAGTCATAATGTATATAGCAGTTCATGACATCCAGTCTTACATATTTCAAAACTCCGCCATCTCTTTCCCCACATCCACCACTGCTGGGGGCTCACCTCCAACTGCGCAACGCTACGCGCTGTTCACATCCAGCTGCCCAACACTACAATGGCGAGCATTACAACAATCCCAACCAGCCACTGACTGCACACAGCACAGCCAGTGATTTTCATACAGAGCGGTATGTGGCGTTACCAATAAAAAGACCTAAACAGCCTACTTACACTTTCTCAACCAACCGCCGCAGTGCTCAACAGTGCTCCGTCAGCACGTGAGGTCTACCTAGTCGTTTAGCTGTGGTTGTTCGTTGGTACTTCCACTTGCAAATCACATCACCAACAATCGAACTGGGCCGCTTTAGAATGGTTTAAATGTCGCCAATGGATCTATTATTCAGGGGACATTCAATGATTGATTCACGTTCCCTGACCGATATTTTCTGCTGGCACTGTTCTGCTATATTACTCCCTGCCTGCTTTTATATTGGAGGATTGTGCTCTCGTGGCATCTAGTGGTCAATTCCGGATTACATACGGGGTGTCCGGATATATTTGATCAGATAGTCTACGCCGGTGAGTAACGTTGCTTTTTCTACTGCGCTGAAGATCTCGGTCGCCGCGCAGAAGCGTCATTCATTCGCCTCTCTTTGTGCACTGCTTGGTGGCTTGCAACAGGCTACTACTTTGACGGCTAAAAGTCTGTGCTCTTTGAGCCACGCTTTGAACTCACTTTTTAATCGTTTGAGCATCGTCCGGGTTTTTGGGCTTCGCATCAACCTAAATTTCGGTTTTTGTGCTTTACATGTGCAAGCGGACTTGATAACAGTTGTGGAACGGGTGTTGGGTCTGCTGGTGCACCCCTGGCTTCTTAGTGGATCGAGTTGGTAAAATTTTTCAGTCCATTTTCTGAGTTTTCTGCCGCTGGTGGTCCATGCGTGATGTTCGCGATTCATTTACTCGAAATTGTTCCCAGTTGATGGGTAGGACTAATTATTGTCGTTTCAGGAGTGACAGCCGTTCAACTTCGATCTATTTCCACGATGACTTGATTGTGGTTGGTTTGAACTCCGTTCAGTGAACTTGCGGCACCAAATCCTGTGAGATCCTTTTTCATTACTACATCTAACATGTCCGTTCTTCCATCATTTAGAGGAATGTTCAACTGTGGTCCCCATATTCAGAGGCTGTGGTTGAACGCTACGTGTTGTACATCTACATCTACATTTATACTCCGCAAGCTACCCAACGGTGTGTGGCGGAGGGCACTTTAAGTGCCACTGTCATTACCTCCCTTTCCTGTTCCAGTCGCGTATGGTTCGCGGGAAGAACGACTGCTGGAAAGCCTCCGTGGGGGAAGCAATATATTCGATACCTCATCCAGAAACGCACCCTCTCGAAACCTGGACAGCAAGCTATACCGCGATGCAGAGCGCCTCTCCTGAAGAGTCTGACACTTGAGTTTGTTAACATCTCCGTAACGCTCTCACGGTCACCAAATAATCCTGTGACGAAACGCGCCGCTCTTCTTTGTATCTTCTCTATCTCCTCTGTCAACCCGACCTGGTACGGATCCCACATTGATGAGCAATTCGCAAGTATAGGTCGAACGAGTGTTTTGTAAGCCACTTCCTTTGTTGATGTACTACATTTTCTAAGGACTCTCCCAATGAATCTCAATCTGGTACCCGCCTTACCAACAATTAATTTTATATGATCATTCCACTTCAAATCGTTCCGCACGCATACTCCCAGATATTTTACAGAAGCAACTGCTACCAGTGTTTGTTCCGCTATCATATAATCATACAATAAAGGATCCTCCTTTCTATGTATTCGCAATACATTACATTTGTCTAAGTTAAGGGTCAGTTGCCACTCCCTGCACCAAGTGCCTATCCGCTGCAGATTTTCCTGCATTTCGCTACAATCTTCTAATGCTGCAACTTCTCTATATACTACAGCATCATCCGCGAAAAGCCGCATGGACCTTCGGACAAACTTGTAGCTGACGACCAGTTAGGTTTGTACTCTTCAGCGAACTTAATACTGAGGTCTCCCCAACCAGGAGATGCCTTTAATTTGTCCTATCACTATGGTATCTGCTTCCTCAAAAGTGCGTTTGGGGATTCGATATGCTGCAACTACACTAACCGAGCCTGTGGCTAGCTTTGTCGCTACCGTTTCTAGTTTTTATATCTTTGGGAATCCACCTAGCGATGAGAAATTCATTCCTCTTTTTACGAATGTGGCTACCCTGCTGTCACTAGGCGGTCGGTCTCGTCGGTAGGCGAGGTAGCTTGGTAATGTTGGTGTAATCGTGTGCTGAAGATTCAGACGTTATGATTTCCTCTCTAGAAACTGTCGAAACTTCATGACCTGATCTGAAACGAACATGGTTAGAACTTGTACTGTAGCTCGCATGTCCCTGGTGGGCTTCGAAACTTTCGTGATTTATTAATGGGGTCTGCGATATCATAGCTGCCGATCGAATGTTGGTAGACACTTTCCTGACGTTCTTGTTCATTGATCTCACAGTTTTTCACCAGAAATTAAGTGGTCACTTCTTTGTGGTGTATCGGACAACACCAACTGAACCTTTGTGGTTTTCTGAAAACTGCCTTTTGAGTTCTCATTCATGCTCAGCAAACTGTAAACGTACAAAACTACGGCCTGTTAATACGTAATGAATGAATCTCCTCAATAAGTAGTAACACATGAGATTCTTACGTTCATTCCTGTTTGTCAATAAAATGTATAGGTGCACGAGTAGAAACCTCTGGTAAAGTACTTTTCCCATATAGTTCAAGTACGTTGTATTGGTTCAAACAACTTCTTTACATCTCATAACTGTAGCTATACTTTCCTGGAACGATTTCATGTTTTCCAGTACGCCAACCTCTTCATATAACGCGGGAATTCATTTTGTATCAACACAATTAAAAGAAATAAGTGTTCAACCCACACTCTTCATTTGTCTTATAAACGCTTCACCTGAGAACAGTGAACTGAATGGCCAAAATAAGGAAACACATATTTAAAATCTTTTCCAAGAATATGTGTAAACATATCAGAAAGCCCCCAAATATTATATTGTGCGTTTAATTTTCGCTCTTTGTTTGTCAGAAACTGAACACGAAATACAGACGTCACTGTGTTGACAAATGAAATTTACGTTGCCGTGAGACAGTTATCCGGCGGTTGATATCAATATGGCACCCGCTGTAACATAATTCGACGATTTTATTCTCGCTGTAATGTCCCCACCGCACAACGTTATTATGACGGGAAAGTAAAAATCAGTAAACGTAAAAATCTTTTGGCTGGGATTTGCCCTATGATTATCTTCATCCTATGTTGATTAAATTCGTGTCAATAACAGAGCGTCTGCGAGCTAACAAGGCATTTAATATGCACAAATTAATATAGACCAGTGCAAAATTTCCACGAGGCTTTATTGAGAATTTCTGCGTGCAACTAAATTAGTCCCGATACAAACACACACGTTAATGTTTGAAGCGATAACCGCGGGCGACTAATAATAGCAGTAACGAACGTCGAGGTAATTTGGCGTCCATAATTTTATTATTTGTAATCTCATTAGGTTGGATGATCGCTGGAATACGTGCGCTGTCACATGCAGTTCGCTGATGACCGACATAACGCCTAAGTCCACGGGTCTACTCACTGACTAAGTTAACTCGGAATGAAAACTATCCGATGGACGTGACTAGAGTTGTCTCGTTGATAACGTCGGCGGCTGATCTGCTTCTAAAGTTGGCTTACTCTTTTGGCAAAGTGAGTAAAAGAATACCGTGGAAGACCACACCGCTGAGGAGACGCTTCAGTCTAGAAACGAAACGTGTTGCCGGCGGCAACTTGGTTAGCGACCGAGCAATAGCTCGTTTCCTTGTACGAATAAAGGATTGCTAGTTGCCTCTGTTGGGGACCACGCAGAATCTCACCTGACGTAATATGAGGGTTCTACTAATTGTAGAAAACAAACCAGCTGGATTAGTCTTAGAGCCCCTTTCTTATGGTTTGGTAATGTGTTTTCGATTAACATAATTCCACGTAATCTCCTGGGTAAGAGTTGGTTTTAACGACTTTCTGTAGGAAAGAAACGGTGGTTTCACCGCGAATACTGTTCCAGTAAACATGGGTCAGCAAGCAAGATAACTAACTGTGAATTTGTGCCTCCCTTCCACCATAGACTTCTGTATAAAATATTGTTCTACGTAAAGCGTCACCGAAACAGTGCGCTGATTTTAATACACCAGAACTCAATCGGTAAAAATGGAACTCTCATAGGATCACTTTGTTGTCCGTCTGTCTGTCCGATTGTTAGGAAGCCTTTTTTTCACGAACAGATAGGTATCTCTAGCTGAAATATATGTAACACATCCTATGACCTACAGCTCCTTGACGGTGTAAAGAATGAAAGCTTCTAAGTCAATGCAATCAAAAGATAGGCCGTTTATGCCACATATTTAGATACTCGAAAACTCACTCATCAAAACCTTCAGTATACATCCCGTTGAAACAGAATCATGAACTTTGACAACAAGAAAGGTTTCACAGTACAACCAAAGGTAAAATCCGACAACTGTTCATTTGTAATTACACTACTGGCCATTAAAATTGCTACACCAAGAAGAAATGCAGATGATAAACGGGTATTCATAGGACAAATATACTAGAACTGGCATGTGATTACATTTTCACGCAATTTGGGTGCATAGATCCTGAGAAATCAGTACCCAGAAGAACCATCTCTGGCCGTAATAACGGCCTTGATACGCCTGCGCATTGAGTCAAACAGAGCTTGGATGGCTTGCACAGGTACAGCTGCCCATGCAACTTTAACACGATACCACAGTTCATCAAGACTAGTGACGGGCGTATTGTGACGAGTCAGTTGCTCGGCCACCATTGACCAGACGTTTTCAGTTGGTGCGAGATATGGAGAATGTGCTGGCCAGGGCAGCAGTCGAACATTTTCTGTAGGCCCGTACAGGACCTGCAACATGCGGTCGTGCATTATCCTGCTGAACTGTAGGGTTTCGCAGGGATCGAGTGAAGGGTAGAGCCACGGGTCGTAACACATCTGAAATGTAACGTCCACTGTTCAAAGTGCTGTCAATGCGAACAAAAGGTGACCGAGACGTTTAACCAATGGCACCCCATAGCATAATGCCAGGTGATACGCCAGTATGGTGATGACGAATACACGCTTCCAATGTGAGTTCACCGCGATGTCGCCAAACACGGATGCGACCATCATGATACTGCAAACAGAACCCGGATTCATCCGAAAAAATGACGTTTTGCGATTTGTGCACCCAGCATTTGAGTAGAGCATCGCAGGCGCTCCTGTCTGTGATGCAGTGTCAAGGGTAACCGCAGCCATGGTCTCCGAGCTGATAGTCCATGCTGCTGAAAACGTCGTCGAACTGTTCGTGCAGATGGTTGTTGTCTTGCAAACGTCTCCATCTGTTGACTCCGGGATCGAGACGTGGCTGCACGATCCGTTACAGCCATGCGGATAAGATGCCTGTCATCTCGAATGCTAGTGTTACGAGGCAGTTGGGATCCAGCACGGCGTTCCGTATTACCCTCCTGAACCCAACGATTCCATATTCTGCTAAAAGCCATTGGATTTCGACCAACGCGAGGAGCAATGTCGCGATACGATAAACCGCAATCGCGATAGGCTACAATCCGACCTTTATCACAGTCGGAAACGTGATGGTACGCATTTCTCCTCCTTACACGAGGCATCACAAGGTTTCACCAGGCAACGCCGGTAAACTACTGTTTGTGTACGGATTATCCATGTAGATGTAGATTTCGCCGATTCCAGGAAGAGTTCGACGCTGGTGTGCATATGCTCTGAAGAGATCATTGCCCGTCTCGCCTTACATATACGTATATGGTGTCTGTGAAAGTAGACAACGTATATATATTTGGGAGGAGTAGGCTGTGTTCTGGCATCGTATCGTCTCCTCTCTCGTCATCCAAAACAAATAAATAAGCGCCCCCCCCCCCCCCCCCAGTTACCCACCGACACACACACACACACACACACACACACATTACAGTCACTTACACTTGCCAGCTAGTCTTCAGCACTCTCACACTCCGCAAAGGACAGTTTCCACTCTGCCCCAAGGACAGGGAAAACCTCTCCAATTAGCCGAACCTGCCCTTCGGAGCCTCGAATAACAATTCCAGACGACTTTGCTTTACTGCTTCCATCTCGCTAAATTTCCATCGCTAACAACGACTGGGAACGGCACAGGTCGACACGACAAGGAAGGTGCTTACCGTATAGCTTTATAGGACAGCCAGCGATGGTACATATCATCAAAGGAAAAACAATACGCATCGCTACGCCTGACTGATCCACTAGATCCTGCGAGTGCGTTCGGTCCCGCTGCGATTCCTTGCACAGGCACACATGTGATTCGCTGCTGTGACGAACACTCTCGATGACACGTCCTCCGTGCGAGCTGTATAAACATGAGTGGTCGCGGTACGCATCCTTGTGGCACCACCACACGGGCGATTGTTCGCTTGCGCTTCTGATGATCTCCGCGGCGAGGCGGAGCGCGTTGTCAGGTGACAAAACGCGGGCAGATACAATATGCATCAGAGCGATAGGCGCGCCACGCACCAGCAGCGGCGCATTTGAGAGTGTCGGCGGCGGTGACAGCTCATCTCGGCCCAACGGCGCCCGCACAACCGCACCGCCACCACGGCCGCCGCCGCCGCAGCGTGCCCGTCACCGCGCAATATCTCGCCGGACGCGAGACTCGGCGAGACGTGTGCGCACGGCACGACACGGCGCGGAGCGGGCGCCTAATGCCTGCTGTCGGCGTTTTGTTTCGCGCGCCGGCGATCCCCGCTCTTTGTGCGCCCGTGTTAAGACCAATAAGCGGGGGCCCAAATGATGGAGTGCTCTACATATACGTGGACAGTAACGAGTAAATCCCAGTGACAACACAATATGGGCATTTATCTACCTTTGTCCGCTATCTCGGCGCGCCGGACGCCCAATCAGGAGCGCTGATGCCGACACGCACCGTGTCCAGCGCGCCGCGCTGCCGTCAAACATCCCCCCGCGTCCGTACGTACCTAGCGTACGGCGCCGATCCTTTCCGCCCGATCCCTTCACCATAAAAAAAAGAATGTGCCAGCGCACCCTCCTGCGGCCTAATCTCTCGCACTCTTCTCTCCGCTCAAAGTTTCCAATCTCGGCGACGGGCGGAGCTTTACCTCAGGACGGGTTTTAATTTGAAAAGCGCGCAGGTTTTTTTTTCTTTTTTTTTTTTTTAATACGACCCGGGAGAGGAGTCGCCGGTCTCGGAGCCCAACTTGAGGTCCCAATCACGCGGGATTATCCGGCTCCGGCCACGCGCTCTAGGTGAAGGGTTCCAAATGTAAGGTGCGCCATCGCTACATCCGTTCGTTTGCTCGCGATCCGACCGTCGAAACTGTCAGTTCTGAGTGACAGTTGTTCCCGCGCCAGACAAGATCCATGGTGGAGATATGTATATATTGACACTGGCTATTCAAATATTAGAGAGACACCGCCCCTAATCTTTCTCTCAAGAAGTGAAAGTAAATTAACAGACGGTAAAACTGAGAGCACTGTACTGTACTCCTACAGCCACAACAATATTCTACATTAGCACACACACTCTGCATGCTATTGTTTAGTTTATTTATTTATTACCAGGCGATCCGTACGAAACTTTCACACATTTATAGTCGTAAATAATGACGTACTTGGAATAAATGTAATTGTTGGAATAAGGGCAGATGTGGGAACTAAGAGAAAAGAATCTTTAAAAATGAACCGTACGACGTGAGATAATAATCGTGAATTTCTAATACCTCCTTGGATATACATATTCATGTGTCCAGAAATGTGTTTATCATTCTGAATGCTTGTCCCGGCTTGTACGACGGACAGAGATCAAGGACTGTCGTTAGGGTTGCATAACCTATAACTTTAACTCGACAAACATTTTCAATTACAGTAAGTATGTATAAAATATATAAAATAAGAAAACACTAATTTCACACAAGGCATTATTTATTTGAAAAAATACAGTTACAACAGAGTACTCCATCAGTATACAGTTACTTTTAATTTTCAGTACGTAATGAGATGAGTTCAATCTGACCTTTGAGTCGATTATTTCTGAAATATTAAGCATCAAACTTGAAACTTTCACTCTGAAATCCGACCACATATCGAGCCGATTCCCATATTTGTTTTTCATGAAACACATGGAAGAAAATGCTTGCCCACACTGATATGTGGTTGCAAATGGAAGGATCTTTCTCATTGTCTTATCTCCAAGTTTCTTGTAGTCCTTGCGTGCTGATGCGCTAGAGTGTTCTAGTGTCAGTTGCCTCTAGGAAAACGCTAGACGCAGAAGTTAGCGTTCTCTAAAGCTCTGCTAATGCAGGGAGCGGTCAAAACAAATAATCTGTTGGGAACGAAGTTTTTCGCGGCAGCACTTTTGGATGAAAAATTCTCGGTATTCCTGCCGCGTCAGTTGTAGCTAAAATCTCGAGCTTTCGACGATTACCTCCATCGTCATCGTCAGGAGCTGACTGTCTCCACTGCTGCTATGGTAGCTTCTATATAGCCAGGAGACGTCTTCTGATTGGTCAGCTTATGATTTGAAAATGCTGGCGGATCTTTTTCCTCCTGAAACTATAAGGTTGTTCCGGCACGTGATGACGACCACCTACTTCTTGTATGGTAATAAATTTCATGAAATGACAGACGGTATGGCGATCGGCTCTCCTTTGTCTCCATCACTGGCTAACTTTTTTATCGAGAATTTTGAAGAATGTGCATTAAATTCGGCTCCCTTCCGTCCATCCTTATTTTATCGTTACGTTGACTATACATTTATGGTCTGGCCACACGGCGCAGAAGCTCTCGAACAATTCATGGAACACATGACCAGCACCCATTCGAACATCCAGTTTACTGTCGAGATGGAGAAGGAAGGGAGACTGCCTTTCTTAGACGTTTTCGTACAACGACAGGCGGACGGGCGTCTTGGCCACTTTGTGTACCGTAAACCGACGCATACCGATTTATACCTGAATGCACAGACTTTCCATCATCCTGCTCAGAAGAGAGCCGTTTCGAACACGTTGGTATATAGAGCCAAAACTGTTTCTGACGAGGACCACTCAAGGTCCGAGATTAACCACCTGAAGAACGTGTTCCGAAATAGTGGCTATGGTGCACGCGATATAAAGGCAGCGTTCTCCAAAAGAAGGAAACGTGAAAATGCTGCAACCTCACAGGATGAAACACCGATTGCGGTTTTTTTGGCGTGATTTCCAGCAAAATAGGAAGAGTCCTGCGTAGACGTGGTATAACACCGATTTTTCGTCCTCCTTTGAAAATTAAGGAGATGATGTGCCCTGTTAAGGACAATCTCGGCCTCAGGATCCCTGGAGTTTATAATTCACCCTGTGCGTGTGGAAGCAATTATACAGGGTGATTCAAAAAGAATACCACAACTTTAAAAATGCGTATTTAATGAAAGAAATATAATATAACCATCTGTTATACATCATTACAAAGAGTATTTTAAAAGGTTTTTTTTTCGCTCAAAAACAAGTTCAGAGATGTTCAATGTGGCCCCCTCCAGACACTCGAGCAATATCAACCCAATACTCCAACTCGTTCCACACTCTGTGTAGCATATCAGGCGTAACAGTTTGGATAGCTGCTGTTATTTCTCGTTTCAAATCATCAATGGTGTCTGGGAGAGGTGGCCGAAACACCATATCCTTAACATACCCCCATAAGAAAAAATCTCAGGGGGTAAGATCAGGGCTTCTTGGAGGCCAGTGATGAAGTGCTCTGTCACGGGCTACCTGGCGGCCGATCTATCGCCTCGGGTAGTCGACGTTCAGGTAGTTACGGACAGATAAGTCCAATGTCGTGGCGCTCCATCCTGCTGAAATATGAATTGTTGTGCTTCTTGTTCGAGCTGACGGAACAGCCAATTCTCTAACATCTCCAGATACTGTAGTCCAGTTACAGTAGCACCTTCGAAGAAAAAGGGACCAAAAACTTTATTGGCTGAAATGGCACAGAAAACGTTCACCTTAGGCGAGTCACGTTCATACTGAGTTGTTTCCCGCGGATTCTCAGTGCCCCATATACAGACATTGTGACGGTTGACTTTCCCGTTAGTGTGGAAAGTTGCTTCATCACTAAACATAATCTTTGAAACGAAAGATTCATCTGTTTCCATTTGAGCAAGGATACAATCACAGAAATCGATTCTTTTAATCTTATCAGCTGCAGACAGCGCTTGAACCTATTTCAGACGATAAGGTTCCATAACTAACCTTTTTCATAGGACTCTCAATACAGTTGATTGTGGAATTTGCAGCTCTCTGCTAGCTCTGCGAGTCGTTTTTCCTGGGTTGTGAACAAATGCTTGCTGGATGCGTGCTACATTTTCATCACTCGTTCTCGGCCGTCCAGAACTTTTCCCTTTGCACAAATACCCATTCTCTGTAAACTGTTTATACCAAAGTTTTATACACCACCTATCAGGAGGTTTAACACCATACTTCGTTCGAAATGCACGCTGAACAACTGTTGTCGATTCACTTCTGCCGTACTCAATAACACAAAAAGCTTCTTGTTGAGCGGTCGCCATCTTAGCATCAACTGACGCTGACGCCTAGTCAACAGCGCCTCAAGCGAACAAATGCACAACTAAATGAAACTTTATAGTTCCCTTAATTCGCCGACAGATGGCGCTTAGCTCTGCCTTTTGTCGTTGTAGAGTTTTAAATTCCTAAAGTTGTGGTATTCTTTTTGAATCACCCTGTATAGATCAAACGATTCGTACCGTTTCCGACCGCTGTGCAGAACACCAACGCCATATTAAAAATAGAGAACTGGAGAAAACGTCAATTGCGGAGCACAGCCTCACGAACAACCAAAATATTTTTCGATGAAACTAAAATTCTGTCCCATGCCTCCACGTACTGGGATTCTGTTATTAAGGAGGATGTTGAAATACAAATGAGCCAAAAGAACTTTAACCACGATAGCGGATACTATCTGAGCTGTGCGTGGAAACGAGCGCTTGATGCAGAGAAGCAGCAGAGACGTTCCTTCCAGGGTTTACGTTCCAACGGAAGCGGTGGCGCCACCGGCGCACACAGTGACACCGTCTGAGACAGCAGCACGTAATCGCCGACCAATCATAAGCCGACCAATCAGAACCCGTCTTCTGGCTATATAGAGGCTACCATAGCAGCAGTGGAGACATTCTTCGGCGTAACTCGAGAGGGTTGCGCCCTTCGATATTATTGTCGTTAATATCGAAGTGCTAGGAGTTTCAGTGATCGCTGCAGCTGCCGTTGTCCCGAGCCTTTGCCGCCGTTGGTCCCAGCCGCCGCTGCCGCCGCCGCCGCCGCCGCCGCCGCCGGTCTCCCGCCGACGCCGGTTGCCGAGATCGTATCCGGTTCCTGCCGCTGCTGCTGTTGCCGACCGCCGCCGACGCCGCCGCCGCCGCCGCCGCCGCCGCCGCCGCCGCCGCCGCCGGCGCCGCCGGCGCCGCATTTGGTTCCTGCCGCCGCCGGTTCCCGCCGCCGCCGCCGGTTCCCGCCGCCGCCGCCGCCGCCGCCGCCGCCGCCGGTCTCCCGCCGACGCCGCCGCCGGTTGCCGCCACCGTATCCGGTTCCTGCCGCTGCTGCTGTTGCCGACCGCCGCCGCCGCCGCCGCCGCCGCCGCTCCCTGCCCGTCTTTCGTTCTGTCGTCTCTGCTTACGTCTTACCCTTCCTCTTCGTCAGTCTCTTGTCCTTGTCCTTTGACTGTCCCCTGTTATTTTCCCTCTTTTCCCCTCTCCCACTTATCCTCTCACCATGACAACCCCCACAACTACCGCCACTACCACTGCAATCGTGTACACGTCCCCCTCACTTGCTGCCACCACCATCACGTGGTGTGCTCAATCACCGCCTCCCCCATATATTCCCCCCCTCCTCACTCTTCCCACCCCCGCTCCTTTTGTTGCTCCCTCCCCTGTTCCTACCCCCCATGTCTCACGTGACCCATTTCCTCCCCTCCCACATGTAACTCATGCCACCCCCGCCAGGGTTGTTGCCCGTCGGGCCACCACCCACGCCACACCATCATCATCGTCATCACCGTCACCATCACCATCGCCCTCGCCATCGCCAGTGCCAACCACTGCCACTGCATCTTCTGTGGCGCCAGCTCCAGCTCCAGCGCCAGCACCAGCACCACCACCAGTGCCTGCACCGCCGGTGGGACCTGCCATCTCCCGCCATCTCCCGGTCGTCCCCATCCCCCACACCTCTTCCCATCCCTCTCCCGCTGTGAAACGTCCCAGCGGCACCCCAGCCTCTTCTGCTCCCAAGAAGTCGCAGACTCTCCCCCCTCCAACCCCCCAGGATGCCATGGATACCACCCCACCTGCCCTATCTACTCCCTCCTCTACCTCCCCCTCCTACAGGTACCTCCTTTCTCACCCTGATCCCTCTCTCCTGGAGGCCCGCAATCTTACCCTTCTCCTCCGCCAGCACTTCCCCGGAGCCCCGATCTCCCTTCTCACCCCCCGTCGGGACTCCGTCCTGATCACATCCCCCAGCCCCACCCTCCACTCCGACATCCTCTCCCGCATTCCCCTCACCCGGTTTGGTCCCCATGCCTCCCTTGCCCCTGCTCCCTCCCCCTCCTCATCCCGACAACCCCAGCCGCCCCGTCGCCCACCGACCCTCACTGCCGTGATCACTCGGCTTAGCCCGATGATCACGGAGGAGGAGGTGTTGGCGGAGCTGAAGGCCCATCCCTATCTAGAGGTCCGAGCTGTCCGCCGGATTCACAATCCAGCCGGCCCCACCCGCCTCATGCGGGTGTTCTCCGAGCATGCTCCCTCCATAGACCTCCTCCTCAAGGAGGGTGCCCTCCTTTTCAACCGCCGTTATAAGGTCGACCCCTCCCGCTCCCTTCCACAGTCCATCCGCTGCCAGAGGTGCTTGCGCTATAATGCACATCCTACATCTGAGTGCCGCGAGGCCCCCGTCTGCCCGCACTGCAAAGAAGCACACTTCCTCCAGCAGTGCTCCAACCTTCAGTCCCCCCCCTCCTGTAACACCTGTAACCTCCAACACCCAACCTACTCCCAAAAGTGCAAGGCCCGACCCCCTCCCTCCGCTCCTGAACTCACTGTCCCTGTCCGCCCCTTGGATGCCCCCACCCCTCCCGGCAATTCCCTCCGTCCCCCCCCCACAGCTGAGGACATCATCCGCTTTGTAACCGTTGTCCTTCAGAACATCCACCCCTTTCAGCGCCCCCACACCCTCCAGCAGATATCCCTTGCCGCCCGTTCCGTCTTCCAGCTCAACACTTACGCCACCTACTCCCATAACCAGGCCCATTTTACCTTCTCCCGTCTCGACACCCTCGTCTAAATTCCCACTATGGCGCGACAGCAACGTATCCTGTTTAACAACATCCGTTCCCTTCCTGTCAACAAGAATCTCCTTATGCATACCCTCACCACCCACCGCGTGGATGCCTTCCTCCTAAACGAAACATTTCTCCAGCCCCACCATACTGTCCATACCTCGCCCTACCTCCTTCACCGCTCTGACAACCCCCTCCCGATAGCGCGTGGCGGAGTTGCCATTGGCCACCATCGCCAGATCCCTGTTCGGCTCCAACCCCTCCTTCCCAACCCCACGGAACACCTGATCCTTAGTCTATTCTTCCCCGGCCTCACCGTTACCTGCGCCACCATCTATGTCCGCCCCTCTGCCCCTATTCCTTTTGACTTCCTTTCCCACATCGACCGTACCTTCTCCTCCTACGTGATTGCCGCAGATCTCAATATCCATAGTCGCTCCGCCACCCAGTTACGGCGGTGGCATCGGTTACTCGCCACCATCCAAGGAGATGTCCTTCCTCTTCCCCAACACACCCGCCCTGAATCCAATACCACACCCGATGTCGTCCTAGCCTCCCCCAACCTCCTTGGCCGCATAGCGGTGGACGTCCTCGACCCTATTGGCAGTGACCATCTCCCTGTCCTTCTTACCATATCAGACGGTCGTCGCCCCCGTCCCGATCCTCGCCTTGACCCTCCCCCCAAGTATGTCCATGATTACTCCCGTGCCGACTGGAATGCATACCGGGATACCCTTACTACCCGAGTCGATAGCCACCCCCTCACCTACCACCGCCCACATGACATAACCCATGCCGCATCCTTTCTCCAGCAGACCTTGTCTGAGGCCGTGGAGGCCCACATCCCTACCGTCGCCATCCACCCGCACCGTCCCACTTTACCCCCACAGGCCGTCCTCCTCCTTCGAGAATCCCGTCGTCTCTACGGTGCCTTCCTCCACACGCGTGACCGGGACACACTACAACGCCACCGGCAACTCCAGAGACACATCCGGAACTTGCTCGCGGCTAAGAAACGCCGGGACTGGCGACAGACATGCACCCGTCTTAATGCTACCCTACCTATTAACTCGTCCAAATACTGGTCAGCCTTCCACCGCCTTACTGGATCAAACCCCCCCCCCCCTTACTATCCTCTCCTTCATAATGACAATCCCTTTCCTGACAACCTTAGTAAGGCCAACCATTTTGCCTCCTACCTCACCGATGTCTTTACCATCCCTGACGATCCCCAGTTCGATTATTCCCTCTTCCCCGATGTCCGCGATCGAACTGACACCTCTATCCCTCCACTAGCTCCTGGCTTCCAGTACTTGGACAACATTACACACACTGAACTCAATAACCCTATAACTACTCAAGACATCATCGATATACTCCGCACCAAACTCAACACTGCTCCTGGTCACGACCGTGTTACTTACCGTCACCTCCGTGAAGCTCCCGCCCCCTTCCTCTCCACCCTGGCCAGGCTGTACAATGTGGTCCTGTCCACCGGCTTCTACCCCGACCTGTGGAAAACCTCCCGGATCCTGATGTTCCTCAAACCCGATAAACCACCTTCCGCTGTCTCCTCCTACCGTCCTATAAGCCTTACCTCGGTCTTCAGCAAGGTCCTGGAATCCATTCTAACCCGCCGCATCCACCAGCATCTCCACCGGCACCGCTTCCTTCCCTCCACCCAATGTGGCTTTCGACCATCCTTCTCTGCCGATGACCTTCTCCTTCACCTCACTCACCTCCTCTCCGAACAACTCAACTCCCGTCGCTCCGCCATATTCCTCTCCCTTGACCTTGAACGCGCCTATGACCGTGTGTGGCATTCTGGTCTCCTCTTCAAGCTCCAAACCTTTGCTCTTCCTATTAACTACGTCCGTCTGATCGCCTCCTTCATTTCCCACCGCCCTTCCTATGTCACTATCCACAACACTGATTCCTACACCGTCTACCCCTCTGCCGGTGTGCCCCAAGGTTCCGTCCTTTCCCCTCTTCTTTACCTTCTTTATACGGCGGACATGCCTCCACCTGCACCCTCCCTTCACCTTCTCCAGTACGCCGATGACACCGCCTTCCTTGCCCTTGCCCCCACCCTGCAACGCTCCCAACACCTTCTCCAATCCCATCTGGACCGGTTCACCTCTTGGTGTAACCAGTGGTTGCTCAAGGTCAATCCTTCCAAGACCCAGGCAATCATCGTAGGCAAAACCACCCCTTCCTTCCGTCTCCTTGATTTCTATCTTACCATTTATGGCCGTCCTATTAACCTCACACCCACCCTCAAGTACCTTGGCGTCACCCTTGACCGTCGCCTCTCCTGGACCCCTCATCTCCGGACAATCCAAGCCAAGGCACGCTCCCGACTCCACCTCCTGAAGCTCCTTTCTGGCCGCACATGGGGTCTGGACCCCTCCACCGTCCTCCACACCTATAAATCTCTCATCCGCCCTATCCTCTGTTATGCCCATCCCGCCTGGATCTCTGCCCCGCCTACCTTTTACAAATCCCTTCAAATCCTTGAAC
Source organism: Schistocerca gregaria (assembly GCF_023897955.1). Taxonomy (NCBI): domain Eukaryota; kingdom Metazoa; phylum Arthropoda; class Insecta; order Orthoptera; family Acrididae; genus Schistocerca; species Schistocerca gregaria. Next base: position 1,014,383,792 of record NC_064920.1, on the reverse strand, counting down.
GGCATGCACTCCGCCTCGCCTATTGCATCCGCCTCCCTTCCCCCACGCGGCTCCTCTATGACCTCATCCCCTTCCCACACCTCCTCCTCTTCCTCCAACGGATACGGATCCTCTACAACTCCCGCAAGCTTGATCCTCCCCACCCGCTTGTCTCTTCCATCCTCTCCCACCCCAACCCACTGCCGCGCCTGTACTCCTGTATCCCACCTGCTCTCCATCTTCAAACTCTCCACACCCTCTCCCAAGGTGGCTTCCGCCGACTCCCCCTCCCGGATGATGCCCTCCTCCCCTCCATCTACCCCTCCTACCAACTTTGAGCCTTGCCTTCCCCTCTCCTCTCATTTTCCTGTGGGCACCCTCTCTCCCTTCTCTCCCTCCCTCTCTCCCTCCTTCCATCCTTACCTCCCCTCCCCCTCTCCCTGGGCTTCCACCCCCCTCTTTTCGTTTTCTCCCCTCCTCCTCCCTGGCATCCTATCTCCCCCTCCCTCCTTCCCTCCCCCTGTTTTTTCCCTTGGCAGGCCCCCCGCTTTTCGGTGTGGACAGTGCCCCTGCAAGCGCCGAAGCCCATCTCCGCAGTGTCCGTGTCTTTCGTCCCGTCTGTGCCTCGAGTGTTTCTTCGTTTTCTGCTCCACCGTTCACCTGTGCTAGTGCTCTCTGTTCCGTGCTGTGCTGCCCGTTTTTTTTTTTTTTTTTTTTTTTAAACTGAAACAGTGCTGCGTCGGTGAACGACTTCAATTCTTTTTATTCTCTGTTGTCTTCTGATTTTTTGTCCTCCATGTCTGTGTTTTGAGATTATGTCTTCCTGTTTTTATCTCTTGTATGTTTCTTGTGGCCGAAGAGCGGCGTATTAGGCCGCTGCCGGCCTACCTTTGTAGGTATAAAATGACAATAAAGGAAAAAAAAAAAAAAAAGCAGTGGAGACAGTCAGCTCCTGACAATGACGATGGAGGTAATCGTCGGCAGCTCGAGATTTTATCTAGAACTGACGCTGCAAGAATACCGAGAATGTTTTATATAAGTAATCTGTAATCATACGAAATATATTTAATATATTTTTATTCTAATAGCATCTTGAGGATCCCTCTGGCATAACTCGCAGACCCCTGGGGGTCCGCGGACCACCTGTTGGGAACCGCTGGTGTAGGCTCATTGAGTTATCCCGTAGTGCATTCTCCCACGCCACACATGTCCTCGTGCTAAGCTTGTGGGGGAGGGGAGGGGCAACAGTTACAATTCGAGGTATTTTGTCCCCGCTACACAGCACAGGCTGTTACCCCCCACCCCCCACCCCCTTGCTACAGCCATTTCTTCGTCAGGAATCTGATACGCATTTTTAGTAGTACAATGAACGTCTACGTAAGGCTGCTGCAACGCAACGTGCTCTTCATAGGGTACAACAACAGCCCTGGCCAGCGAGATCACCAGGTCTCTCTCCACGTGATGGCGCGAAGCGAGAACTTATCCGTTCTCCAGGGCCTGCAAGAACCATTGCCGAATTGCTAAAAGAGGGGGCTTGGCGCTTGGTACAATCTATCGCAGGATAGACCTTTATAATAGTCTGCGTGCGACAATACGTGCCTGCGTTGCCGCCATAGATGGATACACCGTGTATTAAGGCGACTGTCTCAGCACCATTTCCTATGGATTTTGTGTTTCATTTAGTCTAGCTTTGTTATCGTATACTCCTACAACGAAGTACGTATCACCTCACCTGTCAATAAAATAACCTTGTCTTTGAGGGTGTTGTTCTTTTTTTTTTTTCAGCAGTGTAGTTTACAGAATGATACTTCGAAAATTTGTTGGCAAAGTAACGATTCAATGAAGCAATAAAGAATTATGAGAGACTTGTTGTTTTGGTCTTCAGTCCGAGGACTGGTTTGATTCAGCCCTGTATACCCTGTGCATAACTGCTGTATCACACACCCATTCGAAGCTGGTAACCGAGTTTAAGTCTAGATCTCCATCAACCACTTTTATCTCCACGGCATCCCACCCTGAGCTTCCTTCCAGCACCAAATGAACGGTTCGTTCACAGCTCCCATAAACCAATCCTTCCGTTAGCCTTGTTGTGACATTTTCTTTTCTCCCAAATTCGACTCATTACCTGCTCATTATTTATTCAACCTACTCATCCAACTTTTAACAGTCTTCTTTTAGCAGCTTCACAAGCTTCTATTCTCCTCTTGTTTCAACTGTTTATCGACAACGTTTCACTTCGGTACAAGGCTACTATCCATACTCTCGAGAATAGACGTCCTAATATTTAAATTCATATTCATGTTAACAAATTTCTCTTTTTGAGAAATGGTTTTCTTGCCATTGTCAGTCTCTATTTTATGTTCTCTCTACTTCGGCAATTGTCAGTTATTTTGCTCCCCAAACAGCAAAACTCATCTACTACTATTAGTGTCTCATATATTAATCTAATTCCCTCAACTTCGACTGATTCAGTTCCACTTCTTTCCATTACGCTTGTTTTACTTTTGCTAATATTAATGTGAGCGAGTGTGTGAATAAACGACAAATCACATAGAAAACGTCTCAGTTGCCTCGAGGAAGTTCTGTACAGGATAGAAGTATGCAACAAGTAAACTTCTCAAATCAGATTTAAATACTTGGGCTACATCGCTTAGTTTTTTTCCACTTCTGCTGGAAACCTATTGGAAACGAAACCTGCTAAATGTGCATACCTTCCTGTACAGTGCTTAACGAGGTGTTATCTAAGCCCGAACCACTCTTCTGCAGTGTGTTCACTCAATTAATGTTCCAGATTCTTATGAATCAGTTAAAGTTCTTAACAGCAAACCTCATGATGGAGTATACGTACAGAGCTGGTAGAGTGAGAATTCCGAAACATCTGATCAACAACATACACGAAGTTTGCGAAATGACGCCGCATATCTGCCTGAGGGGCCTCTCCTGAGTTGAAAACATAGCAATGTTAGTGACTCCCTGTGCTAATCGACGCCCTTATAAACAGACGGGCGAGTGTTCATACAGGACATAACGCGTCTTACCACTCCTATTCGCAGCACGAAATATACGATGGAAGCAGTAGAATACTCTCACAATATTTCTCGAGCACCTGTTCTCTTAATATTCCCAACGATGTTTCGCTTTTCTTATTTAGGTTCCCAATGTCTCTTCACCATATTTTCGGATGGTATGTGGAATGATCATATGTGATATGATATGATGGTATGATCATAAGAGTGAGTTTAGTGACATCGAACGCTCCAGTGGCCAACGGCCTTTTTTTTTCCAACGTCGGTTTCGAGCCAATTACAAATGTTTCTCAAGCATGTTAAGTGGTTATGGCGAAGACAGGACAGTCACATTGCAATATATGCATAATCGGAGAGTAAGCGTCGTTGTCAGCTATAGAAAAAAATGAAGATGATTCGAAACTGATCTAAAATAGGTTGTGTGAATAAAACTAAAACTTAAAGATACCTGGACCAATTGATTTCAATAACCACAGGTTGAAAATACCGCTACAGTGGTAAGGTTCTTTTACTTAGAACGCGACCGATTTCTGGCTCATAAACCATCATCAAGACCTCGTGTTCTGTGCTCGTTGGTAATACACTGCGTCCTGTACTCGTCCACCGTGGCGCTCCGGGTCATAGCACGAAGTTATAACACCTGATGATGGGCGTATGAGCCCGTAACCGGTCATGTCCTAAATAAAAGAACTTTGCAATTGTAGCGGAATGTCAACCTGCGGTATAACGCTCAGTTGCATGGTGTTCCTTGGATAGGATTGTTTGTGATTTCAGTAAATTAATCGTGCGCTGCTTTGATATTGTAAGTAGGCTGCTTAGGTTTTTTTTTTTTTTTTTTGGTAACGCCGCCGCCACGTAGCGCTCTGTATGAAAATCACTGGCTGTGCCGTTTGCAGTCTGTGGCTGGTTTGCATTGTTGTCTGCCATTGTAGTGTTGGGCAGCGGCAGCTGGATGCTAACAGCGCGTAGCGTTGCGCAGTTGGAGGTGATCCGCCAACAGTGGTGAATGTGGGGAGAGAGATGGCGGAGTTTTGAAATTTGTAAGACTGGATGTCATGAACTGCTATATATATTATGACTATTAAGGTAAATACATTGTTTGTTCTATATTAAAATCTTTCATTTGCTAACTATGCCTATCATAAGTTAGTGCCTTCAGTAGTTTGAATCTTTTATTTAGCTGGCAGTAGTGGCGCTCGCTGTATTGGAGTAGTTTGAGTAACGAAGCTTTTTGCGAGGTAAGATATTTGTGAAACGTATAGGTTAATGTTAGTCAGGGCCATTCTCTTGTAGGGATTACTGAAAGTCAGATTGCGTTGCGCTAAAAAAATATTGTGTGTCAGTTTAAGCACAGTCTTGTATAATTTTTCAAAGGGGAAGTTTCAATATGAAATCGAAAGCGTGCCATAATCTTTTTTCCTATGTAGCCAGGCAAACGCCTCCTTCGCGACCCGCCATGGAGAATGCATGTTGCCCACGGCGCTGACTTATGGCGTTCTGTATGAGCTCGCTGTTTGTCGTTACTGCTGACAACTACGGGATGGCCATCCAAGGAGAAGGACTGTCAGTCGTGTGGCACGTCGAGGCTGTCAGCATTTGCCGAAGTTGAATTTGACTTCGGCGGTGTGAGATTATCTATCCTATCAGCTTACATGCCTGAGAAGAACGTCGCTCAGATTCTGTGGAAGACGTCCTTGGAACTTTGTCTGGTATTTGTGTCCACAGAATGAACGGACAAAGTGGGATTAGAGAGCCATAGTCGTCGGCACTTGTTGCACTTACTTGGTGAACACACTGTACGAAAGTTATTCGGAGCTATTCGCCATGCCGTAGGTTTCTTTAAACTATGTTTGTTATATTGTTTTATGTTTGAGTTTGATGATGATGATGAGTCCCATACTCCTTTACAGAGCGTAGGGGAGCGACGCGGGAGACCCTCGCCGCCTTACTAGGCAAGGTCCTAGTGGAGGTGGTTTGCCGTTGCCTTCCTCCGACCGCAATGGGGATGAATCATGATGATGAAAATGACACAGCAACACTCAGTCATCTCGAGGCAGGTAAAATCCCTGACCCCGCCGGGAATCGAACCCGGGATCCCGTGCTCGGGAAGCGAGAACGCTACCGCGAGACCACGAGCTGCGGACATGTTTGAGTTTACTCAGTTTTATTTAAAGAATTCACCACTTCCAACTTCGCTAGCTTACATTGCTAAAACTGTTTATGTCACATTTATTCGGGACTGCTCAAATGCCTCTGAGCACTATTAAAAGCTGTTAAAGCTGAGCTCATCAGTCCCCTAGATCTTAGAACTACTTAAACCTACTAACCTAAGGACATCACACACATCCATGCCAAGGCGGGATTCGAACCTGCGACTGTAGCGTTCGCACGGTTCCAGACTGAAGCCCCTAGAACCTCTCGGCCACTTATTCGGGACGGCTTGTCTAGTTCCTGTCTGTCGGGTTTGGTTCCATGTTGTCAAGTATGAATATTGTATTGGTGGTTATGCGTAATATATACATCAAAAAAAGTTTTGCATCACCTCGGTTCCGAGAGTTCCGGGACCTGTGCAGAAAACTGCAATAGAGATCTACATAAGTATCATTTCTGCCCTTTTTATTGCTCATGAAAACCACACATTGCATGTTGTACCACCATACAGCGAGACCTTCAGAAGTGGTGGTTCAGATGGCTGTACACAGGGCTAATAGTTCTAATACCCAGTAGCACGTCCTCTTGCATTGATGGATGCCTGTATTCGCTGTGGCATACTATCCACAAGTTCATCAAGGCACTGCTGATCCAGATTGTTCCACTCCTAAACCTACTGCTCACAGTTTGAGTTGTAACACGACGTCCTGTAGCTGCACGAAAAGCATTATTCAACATGGTGCCGTTGCTGTCAGGGTTCCTCCGAGCCATAATCCGTAGGTAGCGGTCATCCACTGCAGTAGTAGCCCTTGGGCGGCCTGAGCGAGAAATTTCATCGACAGCTCCTGTATCTCTGTATCTCCTCCTTGTCCGAACAACATCGCTTTGGTTCACTCCGGGACTCCTGGACACTTTCCATATTGAGAGCCCTTCCTGGCACAAAGTAACAACGCGGATGCGATCGAACCGCGGTACTGACCGTCTAGGCATGGTTGAACTACAGACAGCACGAGCGGTGCACCTCTTCCATGGTGGAATGACTGGAAGAAATAGGCTGTCGGACCCCCTCCGTCTAGTAGCCGTTGCATGGTTGTTTACATATTTGGGCGTGTTTAGTGACATCTCTGAACAGTCAAAGGGACTGTGCCTGTGATACATTATCCACAATCAACGTCTATCTTCAGGAGTTCTGGGAACTGAGGTGACGCAAAACTTTTTTGATGTGTGTTTATTTTGTACTCAGGGTTAATGTAAATTCTAGTTCAGTAACTGCCGTTGTACTTTAAGCCTTGACAGCGTTGTTGTTTAAATTCTATTACGCATTGCTTACAGACCTAGGGTGAGTTGTCACAACTTAAAATCGACTTACATACATACATTTTATATTTTCTCTCGGCTGAGATTTTCAGCCTAAGTCTTCGATTCTTCGATATGAACTCTATCCCGGATTCCTTAATGAGACAACCGCTAGCTATTTGTGGGAGTTCATCTGATCTACGTTAAGGCTGTATTTAACATAATTTTTGTATTTTATTGTTGCCTGTCCTGATCTGACGTGCTTGCAGTTGTTAACTGCGGTCTTAAATAAATTTTTATTGATGCTTGATATATTACCCTGCAACTCTTGTTAAATGAACTGTTTTATGGTAGTACGTGAATTCATACAGTGCTTTATCGTTTCAGTTTTGTTTTTAGCCAGATCCATCTGACAGGTCAGTCTCTACAGACGGTCATAATTTTATATCTCAAATTAATATAGATCAAATATGAAATTCTAAATCCTTATTACTGATTTTCATGGACTGCATTCATTCGAATTTGCATGATTTCAAGTGCAAGCAAAAAGAAAAAACATAATAAATGTTCGCACAACTTTTTAAATAAAATCGTTTTATCTTTCTGGGTGACGTGTTATGTTGTTTGCGGCTTGGCACCTTACAACTCCCAGGCCTTCGCTTGCTGATAATTTGAATAAACACGCAGTCAACAGTTTCAGGGTATCTTCTACACTTCGAGCAGTGGCAACTCGGCCTGTCTCTCATGATGTAGACAATATAGCAAACAGCGTTTCGATTCCTTCAACGTCTGCTCTGAAGTCTTCTTGATAATGGTTCCGTACACTGGATAAACAGTAGCGCCTCGTATAGTGTTTTCTTTACAGTTGCACCGCATTTCCCCAGAACTCTAAAAAAACATAAAAGTTTTTCATTCGCATTTCTTTCTACTCATAAGACGTATTCGTCTTCCTCCATATGGCTTGTTATTATGATCCCGAAATATTTTAGCGATGAGATGTGTACGAGATGTTGATTAGTCATCTTATGCTTGTAGAATATCTAGTTCTTTCTCTTCGTTACTGCTTTATTTTGCTGTTATCCACATTTATACTGTTCCCATTCATTTCACCAACTGTAAAATGTGTCCTTTTTTATTTTTTCTTCTTATCGACAAACGGCAATACTTTTCCCTAGATAATAACAGCGTCAGTAAACAACACTGTAGTCTTACTGGCGCTGATAAATAATTAGCATGTTGGTACATTGAACGTACGAGGTTAACCCTAACCCCACGAAAAAACGTCGATGATTGTTCAGGGATATTTTGTATTTATTTTCTTCGTGTGGGGAGCCACAGCCATCTGTTTGTTGAAAGACATTTTGAAGGTTTCCACCTCGGCTGTTGTTGACAAGTATTCACATTATTACATCTTGCACAATTAACAAACTTCTGTCTGTAAGATGCAGTAGATACACTTGAAAATGGGCTATAACGTCGAAATTGGTTAATTGTGCAAGACGTAATAAAGTGAATACTTGTCAACAACAGCCGAGATGGAAACCTTTAAACATGTCTTTAAGTTTTCTCAGCACTCTGGTGTTAAGGACCCGTTGTCTGCGGTGGCTCTTTACAGAGTAATAGCAGTAACTCATCCCCACCCATTATTCTTTATAGAATTGAACTCCCATGTATAAAAAAGCTTCGATCGTTATGATGTCATATCTCCTGAACTTCGAGTCGTAAACTGATATATTTTTTCAGACACATTCAGTGGTATATGTGGATACTGTCTGCAAAATGTGTTGCGAATAGAGTTAGTAGTAAAGAGGTAACACATTAAAACGTCACGCCTGATGAGTTTTACTGTATGAACAGCGCAAATATAATAAGCGATGGATTCTTTCCTTTCATTATTATGCGTGGGTTGCGGAAGAGAAAAAGTTTCGAAAATGTTTAGTTTGTTAGAAGTCGCCAAGTGTTGTTTGTTGGAAGTCGGTAAGTGTTCTCATTGTCAACTATTAGATGAATACCGTCTGCGTAATTTGCGCACTGTAAGTTACGCCTCCTGAAGACATACATACACACACTCTCTAACTGTAACCCTTCACTTATTGTGTTAAACTTTTAGCATGAGAGTATACCTCTTAATGAACAGATTATGATACCATTTTAAATTTTTAAATTCGATCAATAATTAGAAAGGGCAGTCAAATGAAAACGAGACAGGTGGAAAAAATACACTGTTTATTATTTCAAAAGTTATCACTGTAACTGTTAATGCATTTACCACACTGTGAGACAAGATGTTCAATACCTTCATGGAAAAATCTTTGTAGTCGCCTATGAAACCAAAATTGTACCCAAGCGCGCACCTCTTCGTGCGAAGAAAATTGACGGCTAATGTCTTTCTTCAAGCCTCCAAAAATATGGAAATCGCTTGGAGACTGTATGGAGAATGTGTAAGTGGTTTCCAGCGAAACACCTGCAGCGTTGTCGAATCAACCGTGGTAACATACTGGTGCGCATTATCCTGCAACAGGAAAATACTCTCCCTCAACATTCCCGGGGCTTTGGACTTGATGGCCGCTTAATTTTTTGTTGTGTGTCCACGTACCGCTGAGCGTTAACTGCGCCGCTGTGTTCCAGAAAGACAATGAGCAGCGGGTCCTTGCAGTCAAAGAAAAAGGTTATCGCGACCTCTGTTGTTTCGACTAAGCTGCGGAAGTTTCATGCAGGGCGGATGTCTCCCCGTGTGAATCCATATTTTTGGAACCCCGAAGAAAGACATTCATGTCCGTTGGTTTGCTTCGAACAAAGAGGTACATTTCTGGTACAATCAAGGTTCAGTACGCAACAGCAAACATTTTTCCGTGAAGGCATCTACCGTTTTGCCTCACAGTGGGACAAATATTACCCCTTATACAGCGTCGTCAGAAAGATCCTGGAAGCTCGCCCGGTTAGCCGTTCAGTCTAACGCACTGCTTTCCGGGCGGGAAAGCGTACCGGTCCGCGGAACGAATCCGCCCGGCGGTTTAGTGTCGAGATCTGGTGTGCAGACCAGTCTGTCGATGGTTTTTAAGACAGTTTTCCATCTGCCTCGACAAATGTGGGCTGCTTCCCCTTATTCCGCCTCAGTTACACTATGTCGGCGATTGATGCGCAAACACTTTTCCAAGTACGGGTACGCCGTAATTACTCTACCAAGCAAACATTGGGGTTACACTCGTCTGATGTGAGACGTTCCCATGGGTGGTCCACAAAATAGAAAAAAATAAAAAATCTGGCAAGCCTGTGTGTTGCAGGGTAGTTTATATGCTGAGAAATAAGTATTAAGAAAAAAATCAATACCTTGCACTATTTCAGAGTGAATTAGCATTGAGGTCAGTCAGTTAGGTCGTTGCACGTGCAAATTCAAGGCGACACACCAAATACAATTAGTGTCAGATGTTCTCGAAGGATGGGGAAGGAAGTCGGCCCTGCCCTTTCAAAGTAACCATCCCGGCATTTGCCTGGAGCGATTTAGTGAAATCACGGAAAATCTAAATCAGGATGGCCGGACGCGTAATTGAACCGTCGTCCTCCCGAATGCGAGTCCAGTGTCCTGACCACTACACCACCTCGCTCAGTGATGTCGTAGCATAGCTGACAGAGCACGAGAGTGCCCAGTGTTTGGGAAGGATTCGATCCTTACTGCCGTCCCGTGTCCAATTTTTGCAGCGCTCTCTTGTTCGGTTTCAGGAAATCAACCGAAGCACACGTTTGGTGACACAGTCTCTAGCGGACCGCTTGAATTCACGCGCTCAACGGCCTGACTAGCTAACTTGCATGTTAATTAACTCGGAAACGGGATAACATATCGAATATTTTTCTTAACAAGTTATTTCTCAGCACAGCCTACCCTGCAATTCTGTTACAAGCTTCTGACTAACCAAAATATAAATGCTATCAAAATTTTTCTTGTTTTCGGAAGGCGTTACATAGACAACCTGCACCTCATCTGCAATTGGGTGACCGTTTCAGAGAAGTATTATCGTAGAGTAATACTGCGATTATTATTTATTCCGTTTGTTGCCCCAGTTACATCTGTATCTGGGAAAATACCTATAAACCAATGGAAAATTATGTAATACGTAACCACCAAAACTTAGAATACAATACACATAACAACCCTCAGCCTCAGAAGAAACACGTACATTTTCATCATAGTTTGTTCAGTTTATTCTGTCAGTGAGCAGTACAGTAGATAACAAATACAGGACTCTTCTCTTACAGGTATTGTTCAAAATGTCGACCGCCATAATCTCAGCAGAGTGGTTCAAATGGCTCTGAGCACCATGGAACTTAACATCTATGGTCATCAGTCCCCTAGAACTTGGGACTACTTAAACCTGACTAAGCTAATGACATTACACACATCCATGCCCGAGGCAGGATTCGAACCTGCGACCGTAGCGATCGCGCGATTCCAGACTGTAGCGCCTAGAACCGCTCGGCCACTCCGGCTGGCACAGCAAAGTGCAAGCGACGTTCCATCGGTTATCTTACGCAGTCAAAAAATACCATTACTTTGGTGTACTACTACTGCTGTTGCTAAAATCCTAGAAGCAAGGTCATTGTGTGTCCCGTCAACAGCAAATAGCATTGAAAGATTCCTTCTATGTGAGGCTGACTCAGCAACAGCGAAAAATTAGATTTTTAAATGATGTTTTAGTATTCTTATCTATTTTAATTGAAGCCACATGAATAGTTTGTATGCACAAGAAGAGAGAGGTTTCCATGTATCGTAAACAGTCGCTGATTTCTCAGACGTACTCTAGCTTCCGTGTTGGTCAAAGATGTCATGTACTAAGACAACTGACTGTGGAGCTGAGGACAGTCTGTGCCACTGAGCAAGGGGAATATCTTAAGCCGGCCGCTGTGACCGAGGGGTTCTAGGCGCTTCAGTCCGGAACCGCGCTGCTGCTACGGTCGCATGTTCGAATCCTGCCTCGGGCTTGGATGTGTGTGATGTCCTTACGTCAGTTAGGTTTAAGTAGTCCTAAGTCTAGGGGACTGATCGTTAGGTCCCATAGCGCTTAGAGCCACTTGAACCTTTTTTTTAAATCTCTTAGACTCGGTTAAAGGACGTAGCGGAAACGGCTATACAAAGGACGAAAGACAACACAGTATCGTAGAGACACTTGTACCTGGGATGCCGCCTTTGACAGATCTTGCCTCCAGTGTTTGAATACTTTGGGTGACATGTTGCTTTCGTAGAAGAGCGAAAATTAACTTTAAATTCGTTTGCGCCATTGCGAAACTCCTCTGTTTAATCACTAGAGCAAATTGTGTAATTTAGTTCATGAAATTTATAATTAAAGAACTTTGAGTTAGGCTTTTTTTCAGAGTCCACGTGGCTCTTAGTCACTAGTCAATTTTAAAATAACCTTTCTAGTTTATTTCATCCACCGAAGAGCCAAAACTATGACTATATGTTTAACAGTGTGTTGTACCGTTTTTCAAACACAATACAACAGAGATTCTGGCATGAATTATTCCCGCAAATTACGAGATGATGGTTCTACATCTACGTCTACATGGATACTCTGCAAATCATATTTAAGTGCCTGGCAGAGGGTTCATCGAACCATCTTCACAATTCTTTATTATTCCAATCTCGTATAGCTCGCGGAAAGAATGAGCACCTATATCTTTCCGTAAGAGCTCTGATTTTCCTTATTTTATCGTGGTGATCGTTCCTCCCTATGTAGGTCGGTGTCAACAAAATATTTTCGCATTCGAAGGAGAAAGTTGGTGATTTGAATTTTGTGAGAAGATTCCGTCACAGCGAGAAACGCCTTTCTTTTAATGATTTCCAGCCCAAACCCTGTAACATTTCTGTGACACTCTCTCCCATATTTCGCGATAATACAAAACGTGCTGCCTTTGTTTGAACTTTTTCACTGTGCTCCGTCAGTCCTATCTGGTAAGGATCCCACACCGCACAGCAGTATTCTAAAAATTAAAAGAGGACGGACAAGTTTAGTGTAGGCAGTGTCCTTAGTAGGTCTGTTACATTTTCTAAGTGTTCTGCCAATAAAACGCAGTCTTTGGTTAGCCTTCCCCACAACATTTTCTATGCGATCCTTCCAATTTAAGTTGTTGGTAATTGTAATACCTAGGTATTTAGTTGTATTTACGGCTTTTAGATTAGACTGATTTATCTTGTAACCAAAGTTTAACGAATTCGTTTTAGAATTCCTGTGGATGATCTCACGCTTTTCGTTATTTAGGGTCAACTGCCACTTTTCGCAGCATTTTGATATTTCTTCTAAGGCCTTTTGCAGTTTGTTTTGATCTGCTAATGACTTTATGAGTCGATAAACGACAGCGTCATCTGCAAACAACCGAAGATGGCTGCTCAGATCGTCTCCCAAATCGTTTATATAGATAAGGAACAGCAAAGGGCGTATAACACTACCTTGGGGAACGCCAGAAATCACTTCTGGTTTATGGGCACTCAGCTGGCGCTCGATACATGTTCCAGTGGGTACAGATCAGGCACTTTTGCTGGCTAGGAGATCAACGTGAGTACTTTAAATGCGAACACTTTAGGCTAGGCATACCGTGACTGTTATTGACAATAAATGTGAGTTCACTATAACGACCCCCCAAACCACTGCAGCACGAGTCTGACCTTGCAACACGGTCAGTTATTGTGCTGAAAGATGTTGTCATTGTAGGGGGAGACTTCAGGCATGAAGAGACGCAGATAATCCACAACAATGTTGATGTTGTTCACTGCTGTCATGAGGCCTTCAATTACCATCACAGATGCCATGGAAACCCAACTCAGCGTCCCGCATAGCACAATGATGTCCTCACCGGCCTGCATCAGTGGCGCAGTACATGTTTCGTGCAACCGTTCCCCTGCACGACAGCTTACAAGGACCCAGCCATCGACATGGTATAACGTTTTGTGATGGTACATAGTCTTCCAATACCATACGGCTTACTCGTTATTTCACCATACTTCAGCCACTTTTCGTAGGTGTAGTACGCCATCAGGCAACCACCTTCGCCTTTTCAGGGAGTCTCGTTTCCAGCCGCAGCGCTGCAACAATGTGTCCTTTGTCAAAACTGCTTATATCAGTGGATTTCCGCATTTGCGGCTCGTATCTTCGTTAAGTGATGCGATGCGTTCGAAAGGCAACACGTTTCAACTAATCCACCGTGAAAACTCAGTGATGTTGTGCCCACTGCAGTCATAACGCTGGGTCAACACAGGGACACGCAGAGATAATGTGATGTGGAGCTCCGTGTTCAACAATGACCTTTGAACTCTGTGCTCCGAAACATTTGTGCCTGCACGAGCATTTTACTCTGTCGTCAAATCTGACACAGATTGTTGCGTATCCTGAATTACACATTGAGGGATCCTGCGACCTCTACGTTTTGTGATGGTACATAGTCTTCCAATACCATACGGCTTACTCGTTATTTCACCATCCTTCAGCCACTTTTCGTAGGTGTAGTACGCCATCAGGCGACCACCTTCGCCTTTTCAGGGAGTCTCGTTTCCAGCCGCAGCGCTGCAACAATGTGTCCTTTGTCAAAACTGCTTATATCAGTGGATTTCCGCATTTGCGGCTCGTATCTTCGTTAAGTGACTGCCCATTCGACTCTCTTCCACTTACATTGTTTCCTTATTGCGTCATGTGCCCGCAACAACACCTGGAGGCATTCAACCTCTCGGTATGCAGTGGTCATAACGATGGTTCAAATGGCTCTGAGCACTATGGGACTTAACTTCTGAGGTCATCAGTCCCCTAGAACTTAGAACTGCTTAAACCTAACTAACCTAAGGACACCACACACATCCATGCCCGAGGCAGGATTCGAACCTGCGACCGTAGCGGTCGCCCAGTTCCAGACTGTAGCGCCTAGAACCGCTCGGCCACTCCGGCCGGCAGTGGTCATAACGTTTTGGCTCATCAGTATAAATGTTTTGCCCTGCAGTGTTTTGTTTGTTTTCGTACACACAATGTTCCGTAAATTAGTGTGCCCAGATATCGGCTGAACTTTCCGTCCATGTTCTTTGCTTAAGTTCCCCTACTATTATTGTGGTCGCTCCTCGGTTACCTATTTCGCAACTAGTTGGGAATTTCTCAGGTCGAAATGTGTGGCTTAATCGTAACATCGTGGAGAGGAAATTCTTGGTAAATTGGATACTTTGCGTTCCATGTGGTGGCTGGTGAGCCCCAAATCTTTTGCATTATCAGTTTGTGATTCATGGGGCCAGAATCCATGCTGCTTTTCCGAGATAAGAATGCTCTTTCATACATCGAAACTTGCCGTTATTTAAGTCAGCTTAGAGGTGTTTTTATTTTGTTAACTGCGGGAAATCGAGGCCTTGGAGCCGAGTGTGTGCAGAATGCGACAGAGTCTGAAGTAGATTTAATATCGTGCAATTTCTGTTATTAATACGATTTTTTTGAAAATGCAGTGTAAGTGGTATTAAACTTTGTGAGTCTGATTTGATTTTCCCTTGTTCCTGAATGTTTTGTCATGGGGCGAACACTGTGCGAGATGTGAAGAAAATGTGTGCCTTTTCAGTCTGGAACAGCGAGACCGCTACGGTCGAAGGTTCGAATCCTGCCTCGGGCATGGATGTGTATGATCTCCTTAGGTTAGTTAGGTTTAAGTAGTTCTAAGTTCTAGGGGACTGATGACCTCACATGTTAAGTGCCATAGTGTTCAGAGCCATTTGAACCATGTGTGCTTTTAGCTGAAAGTATCGCGGATGTAAACTTTGTTACGTGAGAATCATGCACTCGAAAGTTCCTCCTCTTGTTGTACTGACCCGTACCGAAGATCTGTGACACACTTGTTCACCAAATGTCATCACATGTCCGCAGCTTCGATTCCACATTTATCAGAATAGGCCTTCCGTCTGAATATTGAGCTATCATGTCCAGAGATTTAGTACCAGATGATTTGCACTAGAAGACGTGAAAGTTTTGGTAACCTCGTGGTCAGATCCAAGTTTGTCCACTGTGAGTTTACTGGTTAGAAGGCATAGCACAGCATCGCTTTATTTCAGTTTTTTACTCCGCTATGAAGCGCGCTGCAGTCAATAATACAGGCGGCGGACAGTTATCTGCTGACTCTACAGGCCTGCTAGACTGTTTAAATTGTGGCTAGATACAGTACAACAAAATGTAGGACTATACTAGGGTGGTCTTTGGAGTAATGAATGTTGCCCGTGTGTGCAGTTTTGTTTAAACAACAATACGTTAATTCCCTTGTTTTGATGTTCATCATAATCAGTTGCACATTCGTTATCAGCACGTTGCGTTTCCATATTTAAGATTAGTCATACGTGCACAAATAATCAAGCTTAGTTAAATAAATGTCTGTAGTCCAATGTGCTTCTCTATTCGACAGTAGCCAGATTTGCGCATGTAGTAACCCTATTCAGTTACAATTGTAGTCCTGTAAACCTTTCACCAGAAAGGCGAACAAGACAGATTTCATACCGTCGACTTTTCAATATATTTTCGTGCAGTACAGAGACAGAGATAAGTGCGGGTAGGAAATTAATTAACCTGTAATGAGCCTCCGGAGCTCACAACTCACTTATACCAAAATAACCAAGAATATCCCTGAACAACCTCGGAAATTTTGTCGGTATATTTTGGATTAACCCTGTACTAAGGACCTATTCTATTGTGTGAGATACATAAAACCTTGCTTCGTTCGATTCTCATGCAACATACTTAACGTCTTAAGGCATAGTGTGGCGCTGAGAAGTAATGTGAGAACATATTTTCTTTCTTGATTTATGATTTTGAAGTAAGAATGAAATTGACCAACTTGTTCTTTACGCTGCTAAACTGTGATATCCTCCCTTAAATTTAAAAGGTGGTGTCAGTGTACAGCAGATCTTGGGGTGGGTACCGACGGCAAGTAAAGCCATTCGGTACGGTATACAGCAGGTGAAAAAAGGAAAATATTTGAATGTATTTTTTTTTAATCAAGACTAGATACTGCGTTTTAGGTAAGTTTTAGGTCAGTCAGAAAGTTGGATCTAACACCGGCAGTTTACGATGTGTGGTTATGTGGGAGGTGTTATGCCCTTGCCTTGCTCTTGCTCCTGAAACTAACTTATCCAGCCAGTTATAAGAGGACATACAGATAAACTTAAGACTCCGAATCACGGTAGCTCACGGAAGTTTAGGAAATTGTTTCATCGTGATCGATCCTTGGTTTCAAGCAGCAATAACAACTGTTCGACCTCTGTAGATGTTTGTTTCATCGCTCGTAAGGTGAAAGCTCCATTTATGTATCGTGTCTACAAGTAAATATATTATTTTTATTACTAAACAACTAACCCGGTGCATGGTAATTTACGGTTTGTTTGAAACAAACGTTCGTTTTTCAAGCATCTCAATTTTATGACGTCATATTTCCGGAACTCTGAGTCGTACAATGATATAATTTCGCAGGTAGATTTAGTGATAAATGTAAATATTGTCTGTAAAGTGTGTTACGAATGAAGTTAGCAGTAAGGGAGTTACAAAGTAAAACTGAGCCTTATATCGATGGCTTCGATAGAGATTTTCCTTCTATCGCATGTTTGACTTCGTCGCTTAGCAACGTGTGCTAGAGCGTGCTACTTGCCCCCTCTACCTGCTTTCGTATCGCTGTCCACGGAGACGCGCATACAGTCTGCTGTTCTCGTACTGTAGCTGACGACTGCAGCGACGGACCGTCCACTTTTCACACTATCCCGCCGGGGGCGACACACTACAACGGTGTGGTTATGTATGATCGTCCCACAGAAAACAATTCCACTCACTTTGAGGTGACTTCTTCTTCTGCCGTCCGGACCACAAGCCTTGAGTGTAAAAATCGAATGATGTTTCTCTACTGGAAAAGCTGTAGTAGAACCAGCAGCGTTATGCGAATCCAATGGGCGCGACACATGTTTTTTACTATAAAATTAACTGAAAGGTAGTTTGCGACTAAAAACTTCAGTACATCGCGACTTGTTTGAGTCAAAACGCCGTCAAGCCCTTGCTAATCATAAGTTACAGTTCCGTCATTCACACTAAAAACCAGCTACCGGTATCTGACCAAACCTAATAACAGAAAGGATTACAAAACGGATTATCTCCGACAGCATGATGATTATGATGAGGTCCCATACTCCGAGGAGCGTAGGGGACGTGACCCGGTCATAGTGGAGGTGGACAGCATTGCCTTCCTCCTACCTCCATGGGATAAATGATGAAGTCGACCCGACACCACCCACTCATCACGAGGCAGGAAAAATCCCTAACCCCGCCTGGAATCGAACCCGGGACCCCGTGCGCGGGAAGCGAGAACGCTACCGCAAGACCAGGAGCTGCGGACTCCTACAGTGTATCGGACAAATATCGGGTGGTTGTAATTAAACTTTGCGTATTTAACACGTTGCAACGCGGAAACTGATGACCGTGCGAGTACCAAACTTGGTAGAATTAATGTCAAGGACGTGGGGAACAGAAATAACGCAGAAGCAATTCAGTTGAAACACTTTTAATGTGCTGCTACGGTACATCATACTCATTACAGACTGGTACCATTACTGCTACAAATATGGCGCCCGTCAGTGTCCAGAAGAGTCTGCAAGCGCAGGATGGCATTCTGCAAGCAAAGCGAAACATGTCCGCAGGTATTTTGGCTTCTTATTATAAAATATGTTGTTACGTTTTGTTTACCCGTCAGGGTAGCAGAGAGGGCGAACGCACTGCTTCCTGGACTCGGGTAGGAGCGCCGGCCCTGGATCGAATCCGCCCGGCGGATTAACGGGGAGGAGCGGGGTGCCGGCCAGCCTGAATGTGGTTTTTAGGCGGTTTTCCACAACCCACTAGCTGAATACCGGTCTGGTCCCCACGTTCCGCCTCAGTTACACGCGTCGCAGACATTTGTAACATGTGCGCACTATTTCACGATTTACACTCGACGCAAACAGTTTGGGTACACTGATTCCGTCCTGGAGGGTACGGGGTGGCAGCAGGAAGGGCATCCGGCCATCACTAACACTGCCAAATCCGTTGTAACCACGCCGACCCTGCGATCGCTGCGAGAATATGGCGGAAGCGAAAGAATGAAAGAATGTTCCGTTTTGTTTGTTTAGTCTTCCAGTGATGATGGTTGTACCTATTGAAATGGTAAAGAATGCCTGATTTACGCCTTTACGAAGTGTAGAGCATGATGCTACCGAGGCTACTCAGAGCTAACAAGGGAACCTCCCCATCGCACCCCCCCCTCTCCCCTCAGATTTAGTTATAAGTCGGCACAGTGGAAAGGCCTTGGAAAACTGAACACAGATCAATCGAGAAAACAGGAAGAAGTTGTGTGAAACTATGAAAAAAAAGCAAAATATACGAACTGGGTAGTTCATGCGCAAGATAGACAACATCTAGGGTATTGTGTGCTCAGGAGCGCCGTGGTCCCGTGGTTAGCGTGAGCAGCTCCAGAACGAGAGGTGCTTGGTTCAAATCTTCCCTATAGTGATAAGTTTAATTTTTTTTATTTTCAGACAATTATTACCTGTCCGTCCGTCCGTCCGATGGATTTGACGGTCTACATACGGAAAAATTTGAAATCGTTAAAAACATATGTTTTGACAGCGCACAGGGAAAACAGTGCGACTGTGAAACTGTTGCGTTCATTTGTTGTAGTTTATGTGACAAACTGTTATGTTTTCATCACTTTTTTGGGAGTGATTACGACATCCACAAGGAAATCTAAATTGGGCAAGGTAGAAGAATCTTTTTACCCATTCGCCAAGTGTAGAAGTTAGGTAGGTCGACAACATATTCCTGTCACTGTGACTCACATGCCGTCACCAGTATCGTATAGAATATATCAGACGTGCTTTCCTGTGGAGGAATCGGTTGACCTATGACCTTGCGGTCAAATGTTTTCGGTTCCCACTGGAGAGGCACGTCCTTTCGCCTACTAATCGCACGGTTTTCGGATGCGGTCGCAAAACACAGACACTAAACTTATTACAGTGGACAGAGACGTCGATGTACGAACGGACAGATCATAACTTTGCGAAAATAAAGAAAGTAAACTTTTCACTCGAAGGAAAACTTGAACGAAGGACCTCTCATTCCACAGCTGATCACGCTAACCAGGAGACCATGGCGTTCCTGAGTTAACACCATCCTTGATGTTGCGTATCTTGCGCATGGACTACTCAGTTTGTATATTTTGCTTTTTTTTTTCGTAGTTCCACACAACTTCTCCCCGTTTTCTCGATTGATCTGTGTTCAGTTTTTCAAGGCCTATCCACTGTGCCAACTTATAACTAAATCTGAGAGGGGTGCGATGGGGAGGTTCCCTTGTAAGTATTTTCCACGTTCCCCACTCGTTGGAGGGCCCGGTGAGCAGGTTAGTATACCGCTACGGTACGCCATCTAAGCTGTCCGTTCTGAGTTGGGGCTTTTTGTGTCGGTGTATCTGGGTACATCTCGAGACTAGTGTTCGCACCCCGCCTGTGTCTCTCTCTCCCCCCCCCCCCCCCCCCCCCCCCCGTGTCCTCCGCCGCCACCCCTGTGGCTGTGGCGTCGTTCGCAGACAGATTACAGGGGGGACGGCGTCCCCGGGGAGGCGGGCGACGCCCGCGTTAGCCGCCTCATTGAAAACAACAAATTAGGCCTTCGCTTAAATAAAAACAACCACCACCACCTCCCCTCGTCTCCCCCCCCCCCCCCCCCCCCTCGTGCGGGGGCGGGCTCCACGCCGATATCGCGCCACGCGCCACAGGCCCTAATTGCGCCGGCGTCTGTCCGCCAAGATTCCGCGCCTAATCGCTCACGGAGGTAACGAGTCTACAAACGAGGTTAAGGCCGCGCGCCGCCGTGCGCACACTCAGATCCGCCGTGAAATGAGGCACCGGACGCGGCCGCCACGCGCCGCCTCCGAGACCGGACTCCGGAAAATTGTCCGCCGACTCCGTCCTGGCGCGATGTGCGAGCACACCGCGGCCAGTTACGGTCCCATCTGCATCGCATTAAAGTTTCCGAACTAGTCGTTACAATGTAGGGCAGACAGAGTCTCTCGTGTTCACCGGAATGTCACTACGTCGCATTCCGCATAAACGTCCCGAAATAAATATCTCGCAACACAAACGACACAATTGTCAGTAATACGTTTCACAACGAGGTGCTGGCCACAGTGGCCGATCGGTTCTAGGCGCTACGGTCTAGAGCCGCGCGACCGCTACGGTAGCAGGTTCGAATCCTGCCTCGGGCTTGGAGGTGTGTGATGTCCTTAGGTTACTTAGGTTTAAGTAGTTCTAAGTTCTAGGGGACTGATAACCTCAGAAGTTAAGTCCCATAGTGCTCAGAGCCATTTGAACCACAACGAACTATAGGTCATCTTCAGACAGTTTCATAATTATAATGACACTTTCCTGGGAATATACTGAGTCTCATCTTCATCTTCGATAAGAACAGCAGCTGAAATAATGAATTATAATTTGGTTGTGTTGGGTTGTTTGGGGGAGGAGACCAGACAGCAAGGTCATCGGACCCATCTGATTAGGGAAGAATGGGGAAGGAAGTCGGCCGTGGCCTTTCAAAGGAACCATCCCGGCATTTACCTGGAACGATTTAGGGAAATCACGGAAAACCTAAATCAGGGTGGCCAGACGCGAGATTGAACCGTCGTCCTCCCGAATTGTAATTTGTGTCAAGGCGGAGACTTGAACCCAGGTCTCCTGCTTACAAGTCAGATGTGTTATGCACTATTCCTCCCTGGTATTGCGGTTAACGCACCTGCGTGGACTTGCGCAGTCGAATGTCCTCTTTTTAATCTAACATAAACTTCGACTCACACCTCAGCCAATCTTGATTTTCCCCTTCTTAAATTGTCAGTATTGCCGAGGTGGTTCGTTCAGGTGTGTTATCCATAACATCAGGGTGGTGTAGTGGATAACAAAAACAAATTGGCTCAAATGGCTCTGAGCACTATGCGACTTAACTTCTGAGGTAATCAGGCCCCTAGAACTTAGAACTACTTAGAACTACTTAAACCTAACTAACCTAAGGACATCGCACACATCCATGGCCGAGGCAGGATTCGAACCTGCGACCGTAGCGGTCGCGCGGTTCCAGACTGTAGCGCCTAGAACCGCTCGCCCACCGAATCCTGCCTCGGGCATAGATGTGTCTGATGTCCTTAGGTTAGTTAAGTCCCATAGTGTTCACAGCAATTTGAACCCATTTTCAGCTGCCAACCTTGATACAGATTTTAATTCAGTACTTCTAATTGTTCAATTGGCTCTGAGCACTATAGGACTTAACATCTGAGGTCATCAGTCTCCCAGGACTCAGAACTACTTAGAACTACTTAAACCTAACTAACCTAAGGACATCACACACATCCATGCCGGAGGCAGGATTCGAACCTGCGATCGTAGCAGTCGCACGGTTCCGGACTGAAGCGCCTAGAGCCGCTCGGCTATCGCGGCCGACAGATGTGTTATCCACTACACCACCCTGGCACTGTGGCTAACACACCTGCGACCGTAGCGGTCACGCCGTTCCAGACTGAAGCGCCTAAAACTGCTCGGCCACACCGGCCGGGGCAGTACTTCAGCTTAGAATTTTTCCAAAGTGTCCTAAGAAGTTTAAGTCGCCTCCGAAGCCGAGGGTCGGCACGGTACCTCAGCGCCTTTGATCAGAGGGCTGGCGACCTCACGTAATAAAAACACTGAGTTAACTTCTCAATGGCGAACCAGAAGAGTAGCCATGCGACGTCCACCCAGACCAAATGACAAAAAATAACAAAGAAACGGATAGAATGAGAGAAAAACAACAGATCGTTAATGCACGCCTGCTGGTTGCGCTCGATTCGGAGATAAGCTGGTTCGAATCCTGGTGGTGGACGAAATTTTCGCTGCAGGTATTTGTCCCGCTAGGTGAGGAGCGGTGGTGACACTAAGTTCCCAAGCACGACTCTTTGCGCCAGCGTTCTGCATTATTTTTCCAAATCTCTCTCATGTATTTCATAAAGCGAGGGCATCTATTGCTGTTGATGGTGACGCTTCTGTCGCATTGGAACGTACAGTTTGGTGACGGCCTAGGTGCTACTCGGGAGTACTATGCTATGTGTCGCACTTGGTTACTCTACTGTGTGCATGCATCAATTACACTCACGTTTTTTCTTTTGTTTTTTTGTCCCCGAACCATCAGTCTTCTGACTCTTTTTTACCAGTCCGTCATAAATTCCTTGCCTGTGCCATCCTTTTCATCTCACAGCACCATTCCAACCTGAATTATTTGCTGCATGTATTGCAGCCTCTGTCTTCTTCTACAGTCCCTATCCCCTTCAGCTCCCTCCAGTACCACACACGTTATTCTCTGACGTCTTAACAAAAGTCCTACCATCCTGCCCTTTCATTTTGTCAGTGTTTTCTATGTATATTACATTCCTCGCCGTTTCTGCGGAGAACCTTCTAATCCCTTACGTTAGTCCACCTCATTTTCAACGTTCTTCTGTAACATCGTACCTCAAATGCTTAGATTCTCTTCTGTTCCAGTTTTCCCACAGTCCGTGTGTCAGCACGATACATGGACTCCTGAACCCTTCTCTTACTGCCATTATTGCTTCCTCGATGTACAGATGGAACAATAGGGGTCAACGAATACATCCCTGTCTTATCCCCTATTTAATCCGAGCACTCTGTTCTTCGTCTTACAGTCTTATTGATCCCTCTTAACTCTTGTACATATCCTGTATTAGCTGTCTACCCATATAGTTATCCACTATTTATCTCAGAATTTCGAACATCTTCCATCATTTTACATTGTCGAACGCTCTTTTCAAGTCGTGAGAGCATATGAACGTTTCTTGACTTCCCTTCAGTCCTGCTTCCACTATGAACCGTAAGCCAGAAGTGCCTATCTAGTGCCTTTACTTTTCGTAAAGCTAAACTGATCGCGTCTAACAGATCCTCAATTTTGTATTCCATTCTTCTGTATATTATATTTGTCAGAACCTCGGACGCATGAGCTGTTACGCTGACTGTATGATAATTATCATAATTCTCACACTTGTCGGCTCTTATTAGCTTCGGAACTGTGTGGATTATCTTTACCCAAAACTTTAATGGCATATCGCCAGTTACATACATTCTACAAACCAAAGTGAGTAGTCGTTTTGCTATCCCTCCCCCAATGATTTTATAAGTTCCAATGGAATGTTATCTATCCGTTCTGCCGTATTTTATCTCAAGTCGTCCAAAGCTCTTCTAAATTCTAATTCAAATACTGAATTCCCTATCTCATCTCCGTCGACTCATACACTCCACAAATATACATATAACAGACACACTCTGCCCATATCTGCAAGGAAATGGGCCAGTGTGAACAAAGGTTGAACACCTCGTGGGATATCCCAGCCAATAATGCCATACATTTACATTTTCTTACACAATTTTTCTGAGGTCTGCTATTGTGCAGTGCGAGTCTGATGTCCGGAGTATGAAGGGACTATCATAATGGGACTATTTTTCCTCAATCTCCCATTGGATGCGAATTTAAAATCATACTGGAAACATGATGAAGCTTTTCACAGATATGTTGAGGAGTTAGGAGCGAGGAGTTGTGTGTATCGTGTTGGCTGGGCTGGTTGCGGGGAGCGATGGCGGAGCCTGAGCCTTGTAGTATAAGGTAAAAGCAGCCTCGCGCATATGTACTATTGTTATATCAAGTCCCATGTAAATGTTTTTTAAAAATCTCTTAATAATAATCTTTCTCATAAAAAGTAACTTTTGACAGTCATTCATTTCAATTTAAAGAATTTACTAATTTCTCCAATCCTTGGTCATCTCGATTATTGAAAAGAAAAACCAGTTGTTTCTTTTTATACATGACAAATCTATCGGCCAGCATTGCACTCGGCTGTGCCAGAAAAATTTCTTATAGGAGTAGATATGTATGCGTTATCTAGCGACCTTATTGAGGTAAGAATTTTCAATTTTTTCAGAATGATCTTTCAGAGCCATGACGCAGCATTTCTGACGTCCAAAATTCACCAATTTAAATTCACAGTCATTGTTGAAATGTTATAAGTGAGCCACAATTTTTTATTGAGAGATTAATCACTTTTTTTATTTTTGATAGGTTACGCAATTTACTGTTGGGAGGTTACACTAAATGTCAATGTTATAGTTATATTTTTTACTGTTGGGCGGTTTCGGAACTTTTTCTGTTGGGAGGTTACACTAAATGTGAATACTATTCATATTATTTTTTGTGGGGAGGTTACAACGTTTAACTTAAGAGCTATGAGCACTTGTTCAGTAAAAGAGATGTGTTTCACAGTCGTGAAGATCAACAAGTGCTCATAAATCTTAAGCTACACTATGTGATAAAATGTATCCGGACACGTGGCTGAAAATGACTTACAAGTTCGTGGCGCCCTCCATCAGTAATGCTAGAATTCAACATGGTGTTGGCCCACCCTTAGTCTTGATGTCTGGAAGGTTTCTTCGGCAATTGCAGCCCATTCATCGCAGAGCGCTGCACTAAGGAGGCGTATCGTTGTCTGTCGGTGAGGCCTGACACGAAGTCGGCGTTCCAAAACATCCCAAAGGTGTTCTATGGGATTCAGGTCAGGACTCTGTGCAGGCCAGTCCATTACAGAGATGTTATTGTCGTATAACCACTCCGCCACAGGCCGTGCGTTATCAACAGGTACTCGATCGTATTGAAAGATGCTCTTCAACAGTGGGAAGCAAGAAGATCCTTAAATCATCAATGTAGGCCTGTTCTGTGATAGCGCCACGCAAAACAACAAGGGATGCATGACCCCTCCTTGAAAAACACGACCACACCAGAACACCACCGCCACCGAATTTTACTATTGGCACTACAAACGCTGGCAGATAACGTTCACCGGGCATTCGCCCATCGGATCGCCACATTGTGTACCGTGATTCGTCACTCCACACAACGTTTTTCCACTGTTCAGTCGTACAATGTTTACGCTCCTTACACCATGCCAGGCGTTATTTGGCATTTACCGGCGGGAAGTGTGGCTTATTAGCAGCCGCTCGACCATGAATCCATGTTTTCTCACCTGCCGCCTAAATGTCATAGTACTTGCAGTGGATCCTGATGCAGTTTGGAATTCGTGTATGATGGTCTGGATAGTTGTCTGTCTATTGCACGTTAGGATCCTCTTCAACATTCGGCGGTCTCTGTCAGTCAACAGACGAGGTCGGCCTGAACGCTTTAGTACTGTACGTTTCCACTTCACTACCACATCGGAAACAGTGGACCTAGGGATGTTTAGGAGTGTGGAAATCTCGCGTACAGACGTATGAAACAAGTGACACCCAATCACCTGACCACGTTAGAAGTCCGCGCGTTCCGTGGAGAGCCCCATTCTGTTCTCTCACGATGTCTAACGACTACTGATGTCGCTGATAAGGAGCATCTGGCAGTAGATAACAGCACAACGCACCTAAAGTCCGGATCCTTTTGATCACATAGTATATGTGTTTTAGAGTCCAAGTTCACTGAGACTTTTTTGCTTCTAGTACCGTGTACTTTCAATTGTATTGCTCCTTTTAAATGACAACGAGATGTCGTTAAATACTGATAAACATTTATATCTGATTAATAGAAGAATCTTTTGGTATCTTTTTCAGTGGACGTATCCAGTAACATATGTAATTTAGTTATTTTTTTAAGTTACCAAGGTTTTTCAATATCAATTACAATTATTTTAAAATAAAGTAATTAGCAAAAATAGTAACAGATTCCTTAAATAACTATGCAAGTACGGCAACATATGAGATATACATGCTGCACTCAGTTACTGTGTTACTGTGGAGGATACGGTATTCTGACAAACATTTGCATAATGAAAAATATATAAATATGTAACAAATCAATAAATAAAATAGACACACATAGCTTTCAGAGATGATAGCTGTAGTGCAATCCTATCAACTGAGAAACTGATTTCCGAAATCGCATGAAGATTTTAAAATTTGTCAATTGTAAGGTTTCTTGTGGAAACATTCAGTTACTGTAAAATATTAACTTTTGAAGTTTGTAAATTACTGAAAATATTACTGCTTTATTTGATGCACGTCATCTTTCTGAGATCGCAGTTGTATTCAGATTTGCCTTATTATGAAATTGTGATTTATTGTTGAATTTCTAAGAGCTGTTAGTAGCCATACTTCAGACTGTCTTCCACTCCGCCATTTCTGGTGCATTGTCGGTCCTCCGCCTAAGCGAACAACCACTGTCGAACCCCTGCATGCACTGCATTTTACGTGTTTCTGGTCAAGCGTTGCACGCGTTTGTACCTCGGCAGGGCCGTACTGGTCGCTTTGCTGGGCCGGCCACGGCATGCCCTTTGGCCACCAGCTAGCGTTCACAAATTCAGCTCACCTAATATCAGGTCTAGGTGGCCGAATCGCTCGCCCAAATAAGTGTAATGTTACAGTATGCCACCAAATCCAGGTTCTTGTTATAGAGGCTTATGAGTATCATGATGAACTCTAGTTAACGCTCAGCCCTTGATATCAAACTCACCGTAAACTTCTCGCATATGTCTCAGCACCGAGTGATCCTTGCTTGGACACCTACCACCAGCCACGTACCCAAGGACTTTTAGACTCCAAAGCAAGCCCCAGAGGTGGCCCAGCACGCTGCTAGATAGATTAGATAGATGGTCACAAAATACTGACTGAACGGTCCACTACGACTGACGTGCACTGTTTGCGCGGTAAACCAACCACGCAGGCAGTGTTTCGTTTTTCGGTCGCGATCACTTGTCAATACGCCAGGCGCCAAATGAAATGAACTACCGTGAGCCTGGCCCGCTCTTTATTATGATTAACACAATGAAACGTAAATATCGCCGGCGCTAAACAAAAACGGCAATTTATGGCGCGGGCGCGAGGCAGCCGCGCAGCGCAGCGCATCATCCGTGATAAATCCGGCGTGTGAATTGTGACTTATGTGACGCGTGGCCTCCCACGGACTGTCCGGCCCGCCCGCTACATGTGTCGCCGGGCGCAAACCACGGCCGACTCGCAGTTCCGGCTTTGCGTGAATCTAGCGCCTGAAGCTGCTTTCAGACGAGCCACTCATCTTACGCGAAGTTTCCCTCTGATACAATACAATGTCGAAGCCCAGTACGTTGCAGTGTGGGAATAGCGAAATGACGTTATCATTACCGTGAGACGTATCAGTTCTTCGATTTGCCGTGATATCTCTTATTGCGTTCTGCTCTATTATGCTCGTCGCAGAAAAAGTGTTACAAGAAACGCAACACGCTTTCAGAATGGGTTACTCAGATTCACCTCCGTTTTGTGATCCAGCAAAAAAGTTGTGTGATTAGGGCCTGCCGTCGGGTAGACCGTTCGCCGGGTGCAACTCTTTCGATCTGACGCCACGTCGGCGACTTGCTCGTCGATGGGGAGGAAATGATGATCGTTAGGATAACACAACACCCAGTCCCTGAACGGAGAAAATCTCCGACCCAGCCCGGAATCGAACCCGGGCCCTTAGGATTGACATTCTGTCGCGCCGACCACTGTTTTCTTTTTTTTCTATATTTTTCTTTTTCGTCTCATTTTGTTCTATATTGATCGTTGAATTTGTTGGAGGCGGACGGTCGAAGGCACCCGTTTAGGTTCTTAGTTGATCCATTCACTCTAGTTTTTTATTGCAGAGGGTAGCTAACCCTCGCCACTCAGCTACTGGGGACGGACATAATCCAGTACATACAACATTAACGAGAAGACTATAAAGAAAAGGTAGTATATATGTCCTTAGATCATCCGCGCTTGATGAAGTTTCTCATTTGCTTCTACTTAAGAAACTGGAAACATATGAGACGAATACTTAAGTGTTTTAATCATACATACTAAGACAAAAAACTAAGCATCGCGAAGAAATAATCTGAATGGCACGGAAATCAGTATATGTATTGCACATGTACAGATTACAGCTTCAGAGAAACTGGATGATTAATTCAAGAGAAAGAGCTTCACAAGTTAAGCAAGCCAGTGACGTGTTGTTCCAACTCTGGCCCTTATGCAAGCTGTTACTCGGCTTAGCACTGATTGACTGATAGAATTGTTGGATGTCGTCCTGAAAGATATCGGGCCAAATTCATTCCAGTTCGCGACTTAGACTGTCAAATTTCCGAGATGGTTGGAGGGCCCTGCCCATAATTCTCCGATTGTTCTCAATTGGGAAGAGATCCAGCTCCAGCGACCTTGCTCTCCGAGGTGTGGTTTGGTAAGCACGAAGACAAAACGGGACATAGGCTGCCGCCGAAGTAGCGTTGTACTGCAAGAGCGTCGCGGATGAAACCAAAGTAATACTGCTGTGAAAACAGAAGTCATCCTTGACCACCACTCCTGCCTGTAGCGCTGTACGGCGGGTGACAATCACGTTGGCATCTCACCGCCGTCCTGGGTCTCTCCAGACACGTCTTCGCCAGTCATCAGGGAGCAGTTCGAAGCGGAACTTATTAATGAAGTCAATTCTACTCCAGTTAACGATACTCCAGGCCGAAGGCGTACGTCGACGATTTTCTATGCCCCGTTTTGTTGCCATTCATTTCAGCAAGGCAGCGCCCGCCCGCACACAGCGACAGTTTCTATTGCTTGCCTTCGTGCTTGCCAGACCCTATCTCAGCCAGCAAGATTGCTGGATTTCTACCCAACTGAGAAAGTTCAGAGTATAGTGGGCGGAGACCTCCAGCCATTTCGGGACTTTGACGATCTAACTCTACATCTACGTCTACATACATACTCCACAATCCACCATACGGTGCGTGGCGGAGGGTACCTCGTACCACAACTCTCTCTGTTCCACTCCCAAACGGAACGAGGGGAAAATGACTGCCTATACGATCCCTTATCTCTCTTATCTTATCTTTGTGGTCTTTCCGCGAAATGTAAGTTGGCGGCAGTAAAACTTTACTGCAGTCAGTCTCAAATGCTGGTCCTCTAAATTTCCTCAGTAGCGATTCACGAAAAGAAAGCCTCCTTTCCTCTAGAGACTCCCACCCGAGTTTCTGAAGCATTTCCGTAACACTCGCGTGATGATCAAACCTACCAGTAACAAATCTAGCAGCCCGCCTCTGAATTGCTTCTATGTCCTTCCTCAATCCGACATGATAGGGATCCCAACTGCTCGAGCAGTACTCAAGAATAGGTCGTATTAGTGTTTTATAAGCGGTCTCCTTTACAGATGGCCTGCCGGTGTGGCCATGCGGTTCTAGGCACTTCAGTCTGACCGCTACGGTCGCAGTTTCGAATCCTGCCTCGGGCATGGATGTGTGTGATGTCCTTAGGTTAGTTAGGTTTAAGTAGTTCTAAGGTCTAGGGGACTGATGACCTCAGATGTTAAGTGCCATAGTGCTCAGAGCCATTTGAACCATTTTGAACCTTTACAGATGAACCACATCTTCCCAAAATTCTACCAATGAACCGAAGACGACTTCCGCCTTCCCCACAACTGCCATTACATGCCTGTCCCACTTCATATCGCTCTGCAATGTTACGTCCAAATATTTAATCGACGTGACTGTGTCAGGCGCTACACTACTAATGGAGTATTCAACCATTACAGGATTCTTTTTCCTATTCATCGGCATTAATTTACATTTATCTATATTTAGAGTTAGCTGTCCAGATTAGGCAGAATTTGGCACGA
Organism: Schistocerca gregaria; assembly: GCF_023897955.1. Taxonomy (NCBI): domain Eukaryota; kingdom Metazoa; phylum Arthropoda; class Insecta; order Orthoptera; family Acrididae; genus Schistocerca; species Schistocerca gregaria. The sequence goes on along the minus strand of NC_064920.1, from coordinate 1,014,353,620 downwards.
CACCGCTACATCCTGCATCTCTGTCAATCAATGCCAAGCCGAATAACTGTTTGCAAAAGGGCCAGAGGTGAACCAATGCGTTATTGACGTCCTCAATTTGTGATGCCTTTCCTCTTGAATAAATCATCCTATTTTTCTGAAATTGTAATAATTTGTTTGTCCGTACATGTACATAACATCTACAGACTTTGGTTACAGTCCGGTAATTTCTTCGGGATGTGTCGGCTTTTTTTAAGTGTATTTACGAGTACAAGACAGATAGTAGATTATGATACTGTAAAGGATAATTATCACGGCATTAGTTGCATGGAGCAGGGGACCAGTAAGTACTGAACTGCGGTAGAGTTACGTTTTAATACAATAATTGCTTTTGTTTTCCAGAGGTCTTTACCATAGAAATTTCGTGCAGTCCTTTAAAACATACGTTCCTGTTAATTTAAGACAGTTTAAACAAATCGCTCTGAACCAGCAATAAGCTGAAATAAAAAATTCTTTTAAGGATCATGACTATTAAGGTAACAGTTTGAACACAGCAGTTGCAAACACCAAAGCTGTTTAAAACCAGTAACATAACAAACTAACACATTTCAATAACAGTTTTAAATACACATCTAAAAAAGTTTTGCATCACATCGGGTCCGAGAGTTACGGAACCTGTACAGAAAATTGGAATAGAGATCAACATAAACATCATTTCCGCCCTTTTTATTGCTCATGAAAACCACACATAGCATGTTGTACCACCATACCATGGTGAGACATTGGTCTTCTTGGGGTGTTGTACACGGTGGACGTCCCGTACTGTAGCGCCTGGAAACGTTTCCTGTCTGCTGGAATCGTTGCCATAATCTTGAGATCGCACTCTGTGGCAAGCGGAGGGCCCGTGCTAAGACCTGCTGTGTTCGACCAGCCTCCAGTCGCCCTAGTATTCTACCTCTCATAACGTCATCAATATGTGTTCTCTGAGCCATTTTCAACACACAGTCACCATTAGCACGTCTGAAAACGTCTGCAAACTTACTCGCTGCACCGTACTCTGACATGCACCAACACACCTCTGCGTATGTGGACTGCTGCCAGCGCCATCGTTCGACAACCGCAGGTCAAATGCACCTCGTGGTCGTACCCCGAGGTGATTTAAGCCCACAAACCGCCCACCACAGCGTTGTTGCACCATGTATCAGCATTATCCTTAATTTATGAGCATGAGTGTACATACGTATATCGCAAGGTTCTAATCATTCATGGTGGTGTCTGTTTGTTCTATATCGTGTCTCCCTACCACTTTCGCGCAACGACGCTCTAAGCGTGTTTTTTTGGGGAATTAATTAGATTGAACCTGGGCCCTGTTGCTGGTAAGGAGACGCCAGACCACACATGACATGTAGAATTCAGAAGAGTTCAATGAGACTAGCGATGATATAACCAAATACTTAATGATCTCAGCGTCAGCTCCACTGCACTCCCTGTAAAAGAAACTTAATACTAACTAAATTTAGTGGAAGGGGTTCAAGGCTTTCCTATTTTTAGTTAGCTGGTAAAATAACATCGAGAAAGCAGTTAAGTTTACCACTGGAAATTTATTCTAATCACAAAACATCGTTTATAAATTGCACTATTGATAAAAGGAAATGTTTTAATACAGGATGGTAAAAATCAACTGTGTTCAACAAAAATGTGAACGAATATTCCCTGAATGGGTTTCCAAGTTCTACAATGGATCGAAGGATGACGTATGCCATATCACATCTATAATCTAGGTTTAAATTAAGTTTCACAAAAGAGAAAACTATCAAAATGGTCTACAGTGACCCTCAATTATCTTTAATTACTTATCTAACTTGTAAATTACAGTGGCTGATGTGGCTTCTCAATAACTATATAACAGAAAAACCATCGCGTTTCAGATCTTTACTTCAAGTGGCAAATGTGAACACCGTGAGTTTTAATTAACGATCGACACTAGTATTACGCAAAAAGGGGGTGTAACAGATGAGACTTCTGCAGTTCTGAGTGAAGCCTTGTGCGCTCAAAAATGCGGCATCGCGTGCGTTCATTACCTTGTCGGTGTTTAGGCAGCGTCAGGGCAGCGGCGGACAGCACAGCTCCGCTCACCTCGCCATCTCGGAAGCAATTCTCCCCTAACTTCTCCTTACTACAATTAATTTACCGAAGTTGGTTTAAAAAAAACTATCTGGCTGTGTTTTCATCTGACCAATCAGGGTCTCAATGTTAACCTTAATCTCCGCCTACAAAAATTCTGTCTACCCAATGAGAAACGTTATAATTTTCGTGGTGGGGCAATGTTTTTTAAGTTTGCAACGTAACAGAGACGCTAAAGTCTCACGCTAAAACCTGCAACTGGTGTGGTCCTTTTAGCGTTATCGTAAGATCTATACTGTTCTTCTGGAGGGCTCTATCTTTTAACATGGGCTGGAGGGTGGTCCTAATGTAACAGACATGCGAAAAAGTCTCAAGCTAAAACTTGCTGGTGGTAGCGGCCCTTTTTGTGTTATCGTAAGATCTATACTGTTTTTCTGGAGGGCTCTAGCTTTTAACATGGGCTGGGGGGTGGTCCTTGACGTAACAGAGACGCAAAAAAGTCTCACGCTAAAACATGCGGGTGGTAGTCTTAGAGGTAGGCTGGATACGTGGGTGTCCAGTCCGTCCCTTATCGTAGGGCCTTCTAGCTTAACACGGTTCTGCTCTCGGCTTCTGTTCTCGTTTCTCCCCCCGGAACTGCGTCGGTCTCATGGAGGGAAGGTATGACATGCATTTAGACATTCTTGTGTTAGTCTGTGGTATTCCATTTGCTCACTCGTTTCTCGTATTACTTTGGTTAATTTAATGTCACGATTTATTCGGAGCTATGTCACAAACTACTGGATTTGCTTATCATGTCAGGGTTTTCATGGAAGGAGTTGGATTTGCCTGACACCTTACAAGGTATCAAACGGTGCGTAGCGGAAGGTACCTTGTCCCGCTACGACTCATTCCCTTTCCTGTTCCACTCCAAAATGAAGCGTGGGAAAAGCGACTGTCTGTATGCCTCCATACGAGACCTAATTTCTGTTATCTTATCTTCGCGGTCCTTTCGCGAAATGTAAGTGGCGGCAGTTAAACGGTTCTACAGTCAGCAGCAAATGCCAGTTCTATAATTTTTTTCCCTTGCTGATTCCCGACAAGAACGTCGTCTTGCATCCAGAGATTCCCGTTTCAGTTATTTAAGACTTTCTGGCCTTCCAAGAATTCCTCTCCTGTGTCGACCTTTTCACCTCAGAGTGGCACTTGCAAACTACGTCCTAAATTACTTGCTGCATGTATCTCTCTTCCCCTACAGTTTTTATGCTATACAGCTCCCTTTGGTACCATGGAAATTATTTCCTGATGTCTTAGCAGATATCCTATCAACCTGTACCCTTCTTGTCAGTCTTTTCTATACATTCCTATACTCCTCTTTCCTTACTTCATCAGTCCACTAGATTTTCAACATTCGCCTGTAACACCGCATCTCAAATTTTCGATTCTCTTCAGTTTCGCTGTTCTCAACGTCCATGTTTCACTACCATACAATGCTGTGCTCCAGACGTACACTCTCAGAAATTCCTTCCTCGAATTAAGGCCTATGCCTGATACTATTAGAATTCCCTTTTTGCCAGTGCTGGTCTACTCTTTATGTCCTCCTTGCTTCATCCATCATGGGTTGTTTTACTGCCTAAGCAGCCGAATTTGTTAACTTCATCTATTTCGTGATCACCAATTATGTCTATAAGTTTGTCGCTGTTTTCATTTCTGGTACTTCTCATTACTTTCATTTTTCTTCGATTTACTCTAAATCCGTATTCTGTTCTCATTAGAGTGTTAATTCCATTGAACAGATCCTAGAACTCTTCTTTACTTTCACTGAGGATAGCAATGTTATCAGCGCATCTAATAGTTGATATCCTTTCACCTTGAATTTTAAATGCTCTCTTGAACTTTTCCTTTACTTCAAGCATTGCTTCTTCGATGTACTGATTGAAGAGTAGGGATGAAAGATTAAACCTCCATCTTACGCGCTTTTTTAATCCGAGCTCTTCTGTCTTAGGCTTCCACTCTCATTCTTCCCTCTTGGCTCTTGTATATATTGTATATTACCAGTTTCTCCCTATAGCTTACCTATATTTTTCTGATAATTTCTATCATCTTACACCATCTGACATTGTTCGTCGCTTTTTCCAGGTCGACAAATCCTAAGAACGTGTCTTGATTTTTCTTTAGTCTTGCTTCCATTATCAACCACAAAGTCAGAACTGCCTCTCTGGTGCCTTTACCTTCCCTGAAGCCGGACTGATCGTCATCTAACACATCCTTAATTTTCTTTTCCATTCTTCTGTATATTATTCTTGTCAGTTGGAGATGTGCTACAATTTCCCATAATTCTCCCCACAAACCGAAATCGACCATCCGCCTTTTCTACCAACGATCTTACGTATTAGTTCTATTTCACGTCGCTTAGATATTTGATCGTCGTGTCTGTCAAGCAATACTGCAATGATGGTCTTAGCGGAGGGCTTTGTTCGGTAAGGTTGATAAACAAATATGAGAATCTGCCAGTATATTGTAACTTACCAACTGGAAAAAACGGGGAAAAAAAATTCTCGAATCTCGTTGCGGATATTTCGCAACAGAAAGTCAGTCCCCAAATTGAAATTATAAAATTACGTCCGAAATTGCATTTCGCGCGGCACGTGTTTACATTTTTCGGCGCTGTTTTCCGCCGGAGCCACCCGCAGACCGCACGTTCGCGCACCCGCAGTAATTTCAGCCGGCCTATTACGACACGAATTTGCATAGCGCGAGGTGGGTGCAAATGTTTGGAATCAATAACAGAACGCGCTCAGCGGCGGGAGCAAATAGTGTCCGGCGTGGCGCCATATGCCCAGCAAGGCCGCCAGCGACACCGCAGTTTTCATCAATCAATGGCCGCTAGCGGCAGCAGCAGGCGCGTTTTTCCCTCCTTGTGGAGACGCGGTTCGGCTCTGCGCACTCGAAATCAAATGAAATTAACAGAGCGGCAGCGCAGAGGCGAGGTGCCACATGCGCGCTGTTTGCAGGCCGCTTGTTTAATTATATTTGCCAGCGCGGCGCTGTTTGCTCGCTGCCGCCAGATACCGAGTTCCTTTGTTTCACCGCCTGTCCCGCTGGCCTACCTGCTGTCGCGCACAACGCCTCTTTTCCGGTTTTGTTTTGCACGCACTTTTGTCGCCGTCTGTTCCCGTTGGCTGGCGAGTAACGAATGTAGTGGACCGACATGCTGGTCACCACGACACATAAATATGACACGCCTGTCGATTTGCGTTGCCTGCTGTCGAAGCGATCGAGGTACGGTCCTCCGTAGCTCCTGCCAGACTCGGCGTTACCTTTACCCTACACGCAACACTGCCGAGTACTTGTGGGCATCCACTGCAATTTACACAAGATGGGGTATATTAAAACTGAAGAAACTGCAGAAAAGGTGGGAATTTAAGGAGATGGGACCTGGATAAACTGACTAAACCAGAGGTTGCACAGAGTTTCAGGGAGAGCATAAGGGAAGAACTGACAAGAATGGGGGAAAGAAATGTATGAGACAGGCGAAATACCCTCTGACTTCAAGAAGAACATAATAATTCCAATCCCAAAGAAAGCAGGTGCTGACAGATGTGAAAATTACCGAACTATCAGTTTAATAAGTCACGGCTTCAAACTACTAACACGAATTCTTTACACACGAATGGAAAAACTGGTAGAAGCCGACCTCGGGGAAGATCAGTCTGGATTCCGTAGAAATATGGGAACACGTGAGGCAATACTGACCCTACGACTTATTTTAGAAGCTAGATTTAAAAAAAGGCAAACCTACTTTTCTAGCATTTGTAGACTTAGAGAAAGCTTTTGATAATGTTGACTGGAATACTCTCTTTCAAATTCTGAAGCTGGCAGGGGTAAAATACAGGGAGCGAAAGGCTATTTACAATTTCTACAGAAACCAGATAGCAGTTATAAGAGTCGACGGACATGAAAGGGAAGCAGTGGTTGGGAAGGGAGTGAGACAGAGTTGTAGCCTAGCCCCGATGTTATTGAACCTGTATATTGAGCAAGCAGTAAAGGAAACAAAAGAAAAATTTTGAGTAGGTATTAAAATCCATGGAGAAGAAATAAAAACTTTGAGGTTCGCCGATGACATTGTAATTTTGTCAGAGATAGCAAAGGACTTGGAAGAGCAGTTGAACGGAATGGACTGTGTCTTGAAACAAGGATACAAGATGAACATTAACAAAAGCAAAACGAGGATATTGTATTGTAGTCGAATTAAGATGGGTGATGCTGAGGGAATTAGATTAGGAAATGAGGCACTTAAAGTAGTAAAGGAGTTTTGCCACTTTGGGAGCAAAATAACTGATGATGGTCGAAGTAGAGAGGATATAAAATGTAGACTGGCAATGTCAAGGAAAGCGTTTCTGAGGAAGAGAAATTTATTAACATCGAGTATAGATTTCAGTGTCAGACGTCGTTTCTTAAAGTATTTGTATGGAGTGTAGCCATGTATGGAGGTGAAACATGGACGATAAATAGTTTGGACAAGAATAGAATAGAAGCTTTCGAAATGTGGTGTTACAGAAGAATGCTGAAGATAAGGTGGGCAGATCACATAATTAATGAGGAGGTACTGAATGGGATTGGGGAGAAAAGGAGTGTGTGGCACAACTTGACTAGAAGACGCGATCGATTGGTAAGACATGTTCTGAGCCCTCGAGGGATCGCCAATTTAGTATTGGAGGGCAGCGTGGAGGGTAAAAATCGTAGAGGGAGACCAAGAGATGAATACACTAAGCAGATTCAGAAGGATGTAGGCTGCAGTAGGTACTGGGAGATGAAGAAGCTTGCACAGGATAGAGTATCGTGGAGAGCTGTACCAAACCAGTCTCAGGACTGAAGACCACAACAACAACAACGGGGTAAGATGCTAAAATATAAAAGATTTACGGAGTTTGAACCAAGAAAGAGATTTCGCACGAGACACACAAAGCTTACCATATCTAAAATAGCGGTACACAGTTTTTTAGGTAGTTTACTTTCATTGGCAACCCGCCGGGTTGACCGAGAGCACTAACGCACTGCTTCCTGGACTCGAGTAGGCACGTTGGCCCCGGATCGAATCCGCCCGGCGGATTATTGACGACGGCCGGTGTGCCGGCCAGCCAGGATGTGTTTTTTAGGCGGTTTTCCACATCCTACTAGGTGAATACCAGGCTGGTCCCCACGTCCCGCCTCAGTTACACGACTCGCAGACATTTGAAACACGTTCACACTATTTCACGAATTTCACTAGACGCAGACAGCTGGGGTACACTAATTCCGTCCCCGGGGGTAAGGGGTGGCGGCAGCAAGGGCAACCGGCCACCCCTTACAACTAACCCTGCCGACCCTGCACACCATGTGGGATAAAGGCAGTAGCAAAAGAAAGAAAAAAAAGAAAGTTTGCTATCATTGCCAAAAGCTTTGCATATCTTTAGGTGATTCCGTGATGATGTTAAAAACTTTCTGGGAAGATGGAGAAGCGTAAATACACTGATGGAAAAAAATCGCAGCACCAAGAAGCAGTTGTGCGGCATAAACAAAAGTTCGTAGGCGTCTTTCTACATCCGTACACTACGAGCATGCAAGTCAAGTTTGTTTCAAATACACTCTGTAATGAAGACGTACATTAGTTATCTTTTAAACTGGACATGGTGAGCTGACATCAACCGAGAATGCCTTTAAGACGACAAAGGCACCATTACAGACACCTAAATGAGTTTGCTCGACGTAGTGTAATAGGTATATGAGAAGCTGGATGTTCCCTCTGCGATGTAGCAGAAGGACTTTGTAGGAATGTGTGTATGAATTTCTGAGGCGCAAACAGCTGAGGTCATCGGTCCCTAGACTTACACACGACTTAAACTACCTTATGCTAAGAACAACACATACACCCATGCACGAGGGCCGCCTGGGGTTAGCCGAGCGGCCTAGGGCGCTACAGTAATGGACTGTGCGGCTGGTCCCGGCGGAGGTTCGAGTCCTCCCTCGGGCATGGGTGTGTGTGTTTGTCCTTAGGATAATTTAGGTTAAGTAGTGTGTAAGCTTAGGGACTGATGACATTAGCAGTTAAGTCTCATACGACTTCACAAACATTTTGAACAAACACACACACCCATGCCAGAGGGAGGACTCGAACCTCCGCCGGGACCAACCGCACAGTCCATGACTGCAGCGCCTCAGACCGCTTGGCTAATCCCGCGCGGCCCAGTTGAGCACATTTGAGACATCGTCGGAGGACAGCGTCATCCATAAACAACATTAACCGTCTCTGTATTTGCCGACCAGCCGTGCGGGGTAGCCGTGCGGTCAAGGCGCCTTGCCACGGTTCGCGCGGGTACACCCGTCGGAGGTTCGAGTCGTCCCTCGGGCATGGGTGGGTGTGTTGTCCTTAGCATAGATTAGTTTAAGTTAGATTAAGTAGAGTGTAAGCCTAGGGTCCGATGACCTCAGCAGTTTGGTCCTATAGGAACTTCCAACTGCTACGGTCGCAGGTTCGAATCCTGCCTCGGGCATGGATGTGTGTGACGTCCTTAGGTTAGTTAGGTTTAAGTAGTTCTAAGTTCTAGGGGACTGATGACCACAGTAGTTAAGTCCCATAGTGCTCAGAGCCATTTGAACCACAAATTTCCAAAATTTACCGATCAAGTGCAACAGGCATGGAACTGCGTCCGACGAACTGACATCCGACATCTGTTCAAGACAATGCATGCACGTTTGGATGGTTGCATTCAACAGTCTCAACGGTCCCACCGGTTATTAATGTGCCAAAATTTCAAATTTGTAATGGCTTAACTCCTGCTTACATTAAGCTGTGATTTTGCTGTCTTAATCACTTAAATATATTATTACTCTACATTAATTATTTGGTATTGCTATTTTCGTCAGTGTATCTCTATATGAGGTAAGGGACCCTGGTCTGTAGACGATCGAGTGGAAAATTATAAGCGGAAAACGTTCCGACATATCATGCTTATTATTCGTCAACAGATGTGGTTGCAGCACAATGAAGCCCAACCTCGCTTTGGACTGCGGGGTTATGTATATCTGGATCAGACGTTCGCTGAAAAATGGATAGGCAAAGTGGGTCCCATTTCGTGATCAGCACGTTCACCTAATTTCTGGGGCCACCTGAAAAGTATTGTGTACGAGGCGCCTATCGAGACTGATGAGGATCTCCTCGTAAGAATCCTCCCTGCCTGCGACACTCTTCAAACGTCACCAGCGATATTAAAACGGCAGAACTTTCTGCGACGTGGCCCTACCTGCATCGACGCTGGGCGACGCCGTTTTGGACAACTATTGTAAATGTAGCAGCTTCTAAGACTTGCGCTTGTAAATGTAATTCATTATTACTGTAGCGTAGACTTGAGATTTTCTGTCCCTTATACGTGCAGCGTTACTATTCCACCCACAGGTAGAATTACGAGGATAATCCCAAAAGTAAGGTCTCCTATTTTTTTTATGAGCACATGTTGTTGTTATTGTGGTCATCAGTCCTGAGACTGGTTTGATACAGCTCTCCATGATACTCTATCCTGTGCAAGCTTCTTCATCTCCCAGTACCTACTGCAACCTACATCCTTCTCAATCTGCTTAGTGTATTCATCTCTTTGTCTCCCTCTACGATTTTCACCCTCCACGCTGCCCTCCAATACTAAATTGGTGACCCCTTGATGCCTCAGAACATGTCCTACCAACCGATCCCTTCTTCTGGTCAAGTTGTGCCACAAACTTCTCTTCTCCCCAATCCTATTCAATACTTCCTCATTAGTTATGTGATCTACCCATCTAATCTTCAGCATTCTTCTGTAGCACCACGTTTCGAAAGCTTCTATTCCCTTCTTGTCCATACTATTAATCGTCCATGTTTCACTTCCGTACATTGCTACACTCCATACAAATACTTTCAGAAATGACTTCCTGACACTTGAATCTATACTCGATGTTAACAAATTTCTCTTCTTCAGAAACGCTTTTCTTGCCATTGTCACTCTACATTTTATGTCGTCTCTACTTCGACCATCATCAGTTATTTTGCTCCCCAAATAGCAAGACACCTTTACTACTTTAAGTGTCTCATTTCCTAATCTAATTACCTCAGCATCACCCGACTTAATTCGACTACATTCCATTATCCTCGTTTTGTTTATTTCTACAATGTTTTACATCAATGTACAGCTTAAACATTTAGCCATTTTTCGATATAATCACCATTTCTGTCGATGCATTTTTGTAGACGCTGTGGCAGTTTTTGAATGCCCATGTCATACCAGCTCGGCGCCATGCTGTTCAGAAAGTTATGAACCTCTTCTTTCTTCTCGTCGTCGGAGCTGAATCGCTTTCCAGCCAAATGTTCTTTTAACCAGTCCAGAAAGTTGTCCTGTTCGGCTGCAAGGTGGTAAAGAAATGGGTGGGAAGCAGCAACTCGTTGCCACATGTGGGCTTCGGTGAGCATGCGTCGCACCCATCTTGCGCACACCTTCCGGAAGTTCAATGTTTCCGTTGAAATTCTGGGAGCGGTGCCTAGAGAAACCTCAGGAACCAACGTGCAGAGATCAGCCAGGGCGATCCGCCGATCTTCACGCATGCTTTGCTCAACCTTCAATACTGTCTCCTCAGAAACTGACGGTCTCCCGCTCCTTTGTTCGTCGTGAATTTCGGTCCCACCAGCTGTAAACTCTCTACGCCACTTACGAACATTTTTGACGTCCGCGCACGACTCACCATACACTTCCGTCAACTGGCGATGAATTTCAATCGGCGCAATGCCCTTTGCGTTCAAAAACCGAATAACTGCGCGCAGACCGATGACCACGCCGTCTGGTCTCCGCCCCAAAACAACACAACAACTGCGCGCAATTGGCACTTGGCAGTAACATCAAACGGGAGCTCCATTCTCAACGGCTGCCAAGCCAAAGCCTGAGCGTCTGAGCGTGGCGTGCGCATGTTTACACACAGCGCGTGAAGCACTCTTCATAACAGTGTGACCAACTGCCATACAAACAGAAGTCTGTGCTTATAAAAAATAGGAGACCTTACTTTTTGGATTACCCTCGTATATGAGGGTATTGGGAAATATTCGGCGGAAATTTGTACGTCATGATCAGGGCACGTAAGTTGTTCGAAAGAACGGACACCACGCATTCATCTAACTGATTTGCTTCGATGGGCAACGAGTGTAGCTTCTTCAGTGTGCATGCACAAATACGTCCGACTTCCTGCGGGAAGCTCTGAGTAGCGAGCATGGAGGACATGAACAGGGCCTGTGGGTAGGGGATGCTAAATGGAACTGTGGGTCGGCCGAGAAGCTGTGACGTTGAATACTGTGTCTGGGTGGTGCAGTGGTTAACACAGCTGCATAGCAAGCTAGAGATCCTGTATTCGAATCCCGATCCGGCACACATTTTCACTTGTCGCCGCTAATTCCGAGTGATGTCCCGAAGTGGCTGACATCAGTAATCCCTTCACTTTCCGCTCCCCCCACCCCCCACCCCCTTCCACCTTTTATTTACGTATAAGGAACGTGAGCATATTTTTTGTTATACCTTTCTGCTCGGTCGTTTTCAAACTAGGGTCCTTTACCTCAAGTTGGTACATTTACCCTTTTCCACCAACTCTGAAAGTTTGTAACATCATCACGGAATCGTCATATGTCTTGTAAATTTATTAAGATCATTATGGATTTCATCTTTCTTGAATTAATAGTCCTACGTCTGTATATGAATCAATCCATGGAATCCAACGAGTTGAGAAATAAAGCTAGAAAACCTTCGCGTGATTCTGAATACTTTTTAATAAATATACCAAAAATGACTTTTGGAAAAAAAAGGGAAGTGCGAAAATCTTACAACAATTTAAAAAAAATAAATGACGAGAAAATTACACCGATTAACACCTTTCAAAGTGGAGACACCGAAAATGAACGCTATTCAACTATGATCACATCTACGACGATTTGTTTCCTTACTACAGTACACATTTGGCCATGTTTTTTGCATTATTTCTTGTACTATTTTCATATCTTCTTGGATATGAAATGGAAATTGACAATAGCAAGAGGAGCGTTTTTAAATAAAACACATTTGTGATCACCGAATACAAATTGAAAAGTTAGGAAGTCTTATGTGATAGTATTCGCCTGGCGGTGTAGCCTTGTGTGGAATTGAAACGTGGGCGAGAAACAGTCCAGACAAAAACGTGGTGCTACAGAAGATTGCTGAATGCTGTGGGTAGAGCGTATAACTGATGAAAAGGTACCGGATCGAACTGAGGAGAGAAAAAATTGTGACGACTTGACTAAATAAGGAATCGATTGATAGGCCACGTCCTGAGACATTAGCGAATACACATGTGGATGTGAAGGACAGTACCAGGGGTAAAAATAGCGAAGGGAGACTGATGGCTACATTTAGCAGATCCAAATAGATGTAGGCTGCACTAATTATGGAGAGATGAAGAGTCTCGTGCGGCATAGGCTAGCCTGGAGAGCATCAAACCAGTCTTTCGACTGAAGATGTCAATAAGATCGGGGAAACAATGAAAGAGTTAAATAAAATAATACAAGGCAACCTTTGTTAACAAAATTGTTCGATACATGTAAAGGTAGAATTGTAGACAGCGAGACTGCACACAATTCAATTCACCATTACATCGCCCACTGGAAGACGTCATTTACTAACGCGACACAAGTTGATTTTGAAGAATCTGATGATACTGCAGTCCAGTTACCCTCAAACAACACCGCTTTTGCAACATTAAATTTCTACTGTTTTCAATGCCAACGAAAGCATGAAATTTCATTCTCATATACATCAAATCAATCTTGGACGCTTCGAGATGTTTGTAACGAGACATTACCATCCTACTGGGAACATTTCTGTGACAGTGGATGAAGATGTTCACTGAAAAATGGGCCATGGGCGTTTTAAGACATCGTTCGTTTCTTAATGCGCTTCGAAAGCGATATTTGACACCTCGAAACTTTACGGGAACTTCACCAGGGTTCACAGTTTGAAGAAGCGATTCTGGACTGTAATAGACTCCACTGGCGTTCTCCACAACCTGCGCTATTTTATTTTCATTTATTTATTTAATCTGATCTGATCTCTGACATCGGACCGGTGTTCATCGTATGCAGTACCTGTTTTACATCATAGTTATCTAAGAAATAACAAATTTAATATGGCTGATAGTATTAAAATAATTTGAGTGTCTACAGCGACAATGTAAGTAATAGTGACTATGAACTAATAAAGTTAATACTGGCAATTCTTGTACTAATACTGCTGCTGCCAGTAATAGTGATGATAGTAATAATAATGACAATAACATTAACAATAGTGATAGTGGCAGACACAAAAACAATGTTTCCTGATATATCGAGTTCTGGGAAAAGGAAATTTAAGGAGAATGCATCAGCTAAAAATATGGGGAATGAAGATCTGGTTGGAAAGAAGGATGTACAAGGGTAAAGAGTGCATACAGGGACAACGGTAATCCTTATTATTGCTTTAGTAGAAATGTCATTAACTGTCTTCTGAAGTTCGAGACGTTATTCGGTTCTCTAATATAATGCGGGAGATTATTCCAGAACATAGCAAAACGATGAAGTGTGATAGAGAGGATTTTGCTCTAATATGAACTGGTGTTTCTGTCATATTGTTCAGACAAGAGCGTTAACGTGTGGGAGAGATATGAGGGATAGTGTACCTTGAGAAGATAATAGAGAAGACAGGGTATATGGAAATCTCTGAAATTGTCTGTAGTAACCAGGAGAGCTGTGCAAATGACGATGAAGTATGATCAAAGTGTCGCACATCATAGATATAACGAAAACAGGCATTCATAACCAGCTCCAGGGGCTGTGAGCTTACCTGAGAAAGGCGTTGCAGGATAATATTGCTGTAAGCAATAATTGGAAGTACTTATAGAAGTTTCTTTTTAATGGCATGGAGAGATGCTGATGTCTTCTTGCACAATGCTGTTACTCGCAAATTCCAAATCTAGATTTTTCACTCCTGCAGTCTTTGATGAAGCAGAGAAGATGACGTTTGTACCATTTAGAATTTAGATGGTAGGGATTCCCGATAATTCTGGCTAAAGAGCCCCCTGGGTTCTGAATGGATTGAGCATTAAGCCCGTATCCTGCGCCAGTTTTGATAGTGCATACAGATCGGTATTGAGGTTCTTGATAGCTGACTTTTGATTTATTAATTTTGCACTTATATGCAACAAGGGATCATTAGCCTAGATGTGATATTTGCAGTAAATCATTTACTTGCAATGAAAAAAAGTAAAGGACCTAATATCGAACCCTGGGGAACGCCCGATACTGCCTGCCTCCATTGTGGCTTTACAGTGCCAGACATGACGCATTGATGGCGTGACGTAAAGTATGAGCGAACCACTGCACTGCACTGGACGAGAAATTTAGGCTGCTAAGTTTGACAAGTGAAGTAAGGAGTCAAGTTAGGAGAAGTGTAAAAGAAAGGATCGTTACACCACACTACATGTTGCATTGATCATTACCATAGGTTCTGAACCATCGTCGATTCACCTAAGTCACCAGCCTGTAACAAACCGCTGCTCCTCTTCTCAACAGGATGATGTGAAAGTACAGGTATACCTTTGCGATCTCCACATCTTTTCGAGACAGGCAATCCCGTAAAGTGACATGGTTGTTTTCTAAAATGCTGCCCTCTTGTATGTCTAAAATAACACTTACTACATACTCATTAAGTAGAATAACTTGTATACAATAGTAAGTTGGTTCTTTATTATTAGCTCTGGTAATATAATATTTAGCAAAGGAATTTATAGGAAGTAACTTAACAATAACTATTTAAAAATGCAATTCTGATTAAACGGGACTAAACTGAAAGGGAAAAAATTGTTTAGTTAATAAAATATCACAAAATAAAAAACGAAACTGATGACCTGCTTCTAAAATATTCACGTGTATGGTATTCTATTGATGCTGTTTAATTTTGCAGCTACGTCCAATTTCTCGAGTTTTAACTGCACCGAGCGGGAAAAATCATCTCTGCCTGCCAGTAAATTCACGTTTTCTGCAGATACCACTAAATTATGCTACTTGTATTATTCTAGCATAAATAGTCCGTTGGTTAATACGTGGTTCGGTTCCTCATATCAATTCGATGTAGATTAGACGTAGTACACCGCCTACCAGTTACTAATGTATTTTGTTACACTAAATTACATTAACGTATGCCACTTTTGTCGAGTTAGTTCGTATAACACATGTAGTGTTCTCCACTATTCCTCTTGCATTCACACACCTATTCGTGGTCAAAATGGTTCAAATGGCTCTGAGCACTATGGTACTTGACATCTATGGTCATCAGTCCCCTAGAACTTACAACTACTTAAACCTAACTAACGTAAGGACAACACACAACACCCAGCCATCACGAGGCAGAGAAAATCCCTGACCCCGCCGGGAATCGAATCCGGGAACCTGAGCGCGGGAAGCGAGAACGCAACCGCGCGACCACGAGATGCGGGCAATTCGTGGTCACTGTTAATTACATATCTACACAATAAGAAAGGAGTTGTGCAACATGATGTGGTTTACGGTTAAAATTACGAGACGATACTTTCCCAGAAGAGTCAGCCGAAATATTGCTTCTTCTTACGTATATCTCGTCAAAAAGATCATGAAGGTGACACTAGAGATATTAGAGTTCACACGAGTGTCTACCAACAACTGTTCTTCCGACGTACGATTCGGACTGGAACTACAAAAAGGGTAAGTCTTAGTGGTGCAAAAAGTACCCTCCTCCAGAAATGATCAGCTGACTTGCGGAATGCAGATGACCATGTATTTTCGGTATCGCTATGAACAAGTATTGTTACAGTCGGCGTACCATACGCCACCATCAAAATTCAGTATTGACAGTCAGCTAACATTTTCGTCTCAAACTTTTTCTTGCGTTGCGATGTTACTGTGTGGGTCATTGAGCTCCAGGCACACTGCTCTCTGTGTTTCTCTGCCTTCAAGTTGACTCCTATACTCTACCCCGCAAAAAAGTCTATGAACGGCGTTGCCTTGAGGCGAGCCGAATGAGAGCAAACATTGTCACACCCTGTAACAGACACCACTTACACTGAAGACCTACAGGAAAGAAGCTCCACGTGGACAGATTATCGTCACGTTCGTCGTATTACTGTGTTTCGAAACCAGGGGACATGAGTTTTTTTCATCAGCGTGCAAAAGTACTCATTTAAATAAAATTCAACAAATAAGTTCATTGGTTGGTTGATTGATTCGGGGGAAGGGACTAAACAGCAAGATATCGGTCCCATCGGATTAGGCAAGGGAGGGGGAGGAAGTCGGCCGTGCCCTTGCAAAGGAACCATCCTGGCATTAAAGCGATTTACAGAAATCACGAAAAACGTAAATCAGGATTGTCGGACGAGGTTTTAAACCGTCGTCATGCCGAATGCGAGACCAGTGTGCTGACCAATGCACCACCTCGCTCGGTAACCAATAAGTGTAAACACCATAAATCTAGTGTAGACCTTCATGTCTGCCTGATGACACAAAAGCAACTTATAAAAGCAAAGCTGCCCTAAGAAACTAATTTGGAGGTCGAAAGAAAATAATTTACCAACCTGAAATCGATGTATGGCAATGCTACTGGTGAATAACATGCTACAGATCGCCGTAGGAGGTAGCTGATTTATGAGGAGGCAGCTCGTTCGGGTGTTCAGTGATGATCAACAAAAAACGTGTAATGCCACGAGACCCGGAATTACCTCCAGTAGAGTACAAAATTACCTTCGCTCTACGAATACCTACGCTAGTCGGACATCAAACAGCAAAGTTTCAAACCAGCGCTCGCGCTATCAAGATATGCTGTACTCAACGACGAACCTGGGTGTACCAATGGCAAAACGTCATTTTTTTCGGGTGAATCCAGGTTCTGTTTACAGCATCATGATGGTCGCATCCGTGTTTGGCGACAATGCGGTGAACGCACATTGGAAGCGTGTATTCGTCATTGCCATACTGGTGTATCATCCGGCGTGATGGTATGGGGTGCCATTGGTTACACGTCTCGGTCACCTCTAGTTCGAATTGACGGCACTTTGAACAGTGGACGTTACATTTCAGATGTGTTCGACCCGTGGCTCTACCCTCCATTCGATACCTGCGAAACCCTACATTTGAGCAGGAGAATGCACGACCGCATGTTGCAGGTCCTGTATGGGCCTTTCTGGATACAGAAAATGTTCGACTGCTGCCCTCGCTATCACATTCTCCAGATCTCTCACCAATTGAAAACGTCTGGTATCGTGTTGAAGCTGCGTGGGCAGCTATACCTGTACGCGCCATCAAGCTCTGTTTGACTCAATGCCCAGGCGTATCAAGGCCGTTATTATGGCCAGAGGTGGTTGTTCTGGGCACTGATTTCTCAGGATCTGTGCACCCAAATTGCGTGAAAGTGTAATCACTTTTTTGTTCTAGTATATTTGTCCAGTGAATACACATTTTATCATCTGCAATTCTTCTTGGTGTAGCAATTTTAATAGCAAGTACTGTAGATCACAACTATGAATCAGGAAGTTACCATGTGTTGGTTAAAAGCACATTGTGGCATTCCTGTTAATGAAACATTAGACAAGCTAGCCAAAGCAGCAGTCTTTGACAGAGAACGGCGACACCTGGACATAGCTTTTAACAGTTATCAAATTAATAATCGGAGAGAACTGGAACACAGAATTGCAAAAAGTCTCCTGGTATAAAGTCAAAGATTATGCCAAAGTGAGCTCGGTGTAATTGTAACTTCTCGAACAAGAAACATCGATGTTCCAGAAAATTCGCGAAGACTATAAGGCGCCTAACCGTCAACCACGGCTGTTACAGGAAGCATTTACAACGTACTAGTCTGGTCGCATCCCCACTGTGCGACTGCTGTGAAGGAGAAAATGTCATGTACATCGTTTTTTCCTGCCCGAAGAAATATAACGGTACAAGCCTCCTATTACTGTCTGTTCACCATCGGCACCTATTTGGCGACATGTGTCATGGGCTGCTCTGCTTGGAAGACTTGAATATATCGCCTTTTATAGGCCTTTACCCTAGACAATCAGATCACCTTGATGTTCAATGCGTTAAATCCTATGCATACGTTGCTCTTCAACGTGGTAAACCTTGTACGCATGATGATGGCTGTATGAGTCCTGCTCAGATGCCAAAATACACTCCTGCAAATGGGAAAAAGAACACATTGACACCGGTGTGTCAGACCTACCATACTTGCTCCGGACACTGCGAGAGGGCTGTACAAGCAATGATCACACGCACGGCACAGCGGACACACCAGGAACCGCGGTGTTGGCCGTCGAATGGCGCTAGCTGCGCAGCATTTGTGCACCGCCGCCGTCAGTGTCAGCCAGTTTGCCGTGGCATACGGAGCTCCATCGCAGTCTTTAACACTGGTAGCATGCCGCGACAGCGTGGACGTGAACCGTACTCTCACAACTAAGCACAACTATAATAATAATTAATAAAAAATTAGAAAATTAAACTAACTGCAAATAAAAATGAGAGTATTTTGACTGCAACTGTAGCAGTGTCCGTCTGCTAGTGTCCTGTACCGTATCGCATAGACATTACATACAGTGGGGCACCTGACGCCATCTGTGCTGCGTGTGACCCGTACTCCACGCCTGTTCACCGCTGTTACGTCCGATCTCAACGTGCACGCTGTAAGGCGCTACGCCTCACAAGCTACAGTCATAAGACAAATATACGCACATGATCTTCTGCCAGGTATATCTACAAAGCCAGACAAAAAATTGAAACGCCAAAATGGGAGTAGTAATCGAAATGAAACGGTTGAGCCGGCCGGGGTGGCCACGCGGTTCTAGGCGCTACAGTCTGGAACCGCGCGACCGCTACGGTCGCAGGTTCGAATCCTGCCTCGGGCATGGGTGTGGGTGATGTCCATAGGTTAGTTAGGTTTAAGTAGTTCTAAGTTCTAGGGGACTGATGACCTCAGAAGTTAAGTTCTATGGTGCTCAGAGCCATTTTTTTAAACGGTTGAATGATTACAGAATTGAGTCAAATTTACAAAGAACTTGGCAGTATGAACCAACTTATGAGTATGGAGCAGCACCCCCTCTGACTTCGATGCATGCGCTGATTCAGTTTGGGAGGGTATCATAGAGCCAATAAAGCCTCTCATGAGGCACGATAGCCCACGACTGTTGCAACTGTTCCTTGATAGCCCTGCTACTGACACTGGGAGCTGACATCCCAGCTAGTCACATACATGTTCTATCGGGGACAGATTTGAGAAATTTTCTAGCTACGCAGTTGCCAAGTGTGATCGAGCATTTTCCTGCCGAAAAAGGGCACCACGGTACTGTGGCATGACAGGTAATACATGAGGACGCAGTTTGTCTGTGACTTAACGTTGTGCCGTCAGTCACTTCCATCCGTCACCTAAAGTCACACCCGATGGCTCCTCATACAATGACGTCAGGAGTAACACCACTGTACCTAAACCAGATCGCTCCGTACTCACTGACAATGGTCATCTGGGGTAGTGCAGAACCATGATTCGTCGCTGAACACACTGCGACGCTTTTCATCAGTTTAGTACACGACATATGGAAGTTTGGATCGGGCTGCGAGCCGTGCACGGATAGCCAAACTGTAGGGCGACTGCACTCTATAGGCGGGAAGTCCGGGTTCGAGCCCCGGTCTGACACAAATTTTCATTGTCGTCATTCCATTCTGTAGCTGATGGTGGTCGTTGTTCGCAATTGCGAATTCATTTGGTACTTTTCATCAGCAGTCCATGTTTCCCGGTCACGGCTACTCTACAACACAGTCATTTGTATTGGTTTGTAAACGGCAGCCTACCCGTAGTACAGTATTTCCCTTCTCCTGCTGTTGCTTCCCTCCGACCAATGGTGCGGGAGCCCGCCCGGTTAGCCGATCGGTCTAACGCACGGCTTGTGGATGGTTTTTAGGCGGTTTTCCATCTACCTCGGCAAATGCGGGCTGGTTCCCCTTATTCCGCCTCAGCTGCACTACGTCGGCGATTGCTTCGCAAACAAGTTCTCCATGTACAAGTACATCACCATTACTCAACCACACAAAATGGCTCTTAGCACTATGGGACTAAAACTTAGAACTACTTAAACCTAACTAACCTAAGGACATCAAACACATCCATGCCCGAGGCAGGATTCGAACCTGCGACCGTAGCGGTCGCGCGGTTCCATACTGAAGCGCCTAGAACCGTTCGGCCACACCGGCCGGCCCTCAACCACGCAAACATAGGGATTACACTTGTCTGGTGTGAGACGTTCCCTGGAGGGGTCCACCGGAGGCCGAACCGCACAATAACCCTGGGTTCGATGTGGGGTTGCGGAGGGGTGAAGTGGACTGCGGTAGTCGTCATGTGGTTGTGGACCACTGCGGCTGCGGCGGGGACGCAGCCTCTCCGTCGTTTCTAGGTCCCCGGTTAACATACAATGCAATAAATACAGTGGTGCGGGATGACACAGAATGTTGCAAGGATTCCACTACTTGCTCACGTATGGCAGGCGCAGATGTGAAGAGGTTACGATGTGTGCGGTAAACATCACGGCGAAGATCCCTTGTAATAGTTACACGTGTTCGGCTGGAAACTTGACTACGAGTATGCCTATTCTTCACGTATTCGTGCACTCCAACATCAGGCAAATGTCACATTCCATTACCTCACTAATTTGGATACTGCACCCTTCAACCAGCTGTTCAGATGGAGGCCCACAATGAGACCCATTTCAAACTCGTGTCAGGTGCTGATAACGCTGTCTCACGGGGGACGCGGTATCTTCGTGTCCATTGTAGTGATCACCCTACCAAGTCTAGCGCTGTTCACGTCCGTAAGACTGATAACTGGAAATGCCGTGTGGCGAGGGCCTCCCGTCGGGTAGACCGTTCGCCTGGTGCAAGTCTTTCGAGTTGACGCCACTTCGGCAGCTTGCGTGTCGATGGGGATGAAATGATGATGATAAGAACAACACAACACCCAGTCCCTGACTAGAGAAAATCCCCGACCCAGCCGGGAATCGAACTCGGGCCGTTAGGTATGACATTCCGTCGCGCTGACCACTCAGCTACCAGGGTCGGACCATAAGACTGATAACATCACACACAATGCGCTCTCGTGACCGTTCTACCTGTCAGAGACTTGCAAATCTAATCGTTTACATACCTGTCGATGGTATGTACATGTGCGAATAGTTACATAGGCATCTTTCCATGTCCTCTGGTTGCTTCAGTTTTTTTATGAGACAGTGTACCTTTCGTTAGCTGAGGAATCGCAGCAGTGGTTCCCGGAGCAACAGTGTACTGAAACACAATTATTTCCATTTGAACGTTTCCCATAGATGTGAACCATATACAAATGGCAACAGGAATCCATCGCTTCATGTAGTTTCCGACGGTCTTAAGCACTATCTTGTCATCATGTACCAACATTTGCCGTGCCCCTCCAGTTCTGGAAACGGTTATACTGTTAATATGTGTTCCGAGCATCCAGTGGCAGTTCTGATGCGCCCGTAATAATTTCTGCCCTTTTTTTGTACACTCCTGGAAATTGAAATAAGAACACCGTGAATTCATTGAGCCAGGAAGGGGAAACTTTATTGACACATTTCTGGGGTCAGATACATCACATGATCACACTGACAGAACCACAGGCACATAGACACAGGCAACAGAGCATGCACAATGTCGGCACTAGTACAGTGTATATCCACCTTTCGCAGCAATGCAGGCTGCTATTCTCCCATGGAGACGATCGTAGAGATGCTGGATGTAGTCCTGTGGAACGGCTTGCCATGCTATTTCCACCTGGCGACTCAGTTGGACCAGCGTTCGTGCTGGACGTGCAGACCGCGTGAGAAGACGCTTCATCCAGTCCCAAACATGCTCAATGGGGGACAGATCCGGAGATCTTGCTGGCCAGGGTACTTGACTTACACCTTCTAGAGCACGTTGGGTGGCACGGGATACATAAGGACGTGCATTGTCCTGTTGGAACAGCAAGTTCCCTTGCCGGTCTAGGAATGGTACAACGATGGGTTCGATGACGGTTTGGATGTACTGTGCACTATTCAGTGTCCCCTCGACGATCACCAGAGGTGTACGGCCAGTGTAGGAGATCGCTCCCCACACCATGATGCCGGGTGTTGGCCCTGTGTGCCTCGGTCGTATGCAGTCCTGATTGTGGCGCTCACCTGCACGGCGCCAAACACGCATACGACCATCAATGGCACCAAGGCAGAAGCGACTCTCATCGCTCAAGACGACACGTCTCCATTCGTCCCTCCATTCACGCCTGTAACGACACCACTGGAGGCGGGCTGCACGATGTTGGGGCGTGAGCGGAAGACGGCCTAACGGTGTGCGGGACCGTAGCCCAGCTTCATGGAGACGGTTGCGAATGGTCCTCGCCGATACCCCAGGAGCAACAGTGTCCCTAAATTGCTGGGAAGTGGCGGTGCGGTCCCCTACGGCACTGCGTATGATCCTACGGTCTTGGCGTGAATCCGTGCGTCGCTGCGGTCCGGTCCCAGGTCGACGGGCACGTGCACCTTCCGCCGACCACTGGCGACAACATCGATGTACTGTGGAGACCTCACGCCCCACGTGTTGAGCAATTCGGCGGTACATCCACCCGGGATCCCGCATTCCCACTATACGCCCTCGCTCAAAGTCCGTCAACTGCACATACGGTTCATGTCCACGCTGTCGCGGCATGCTACCAGTGTTAAAGACTGCGATGGAGCTCCGTATGCCACGGCAAACTGGCTGACACTGACGGCGGCGGTGCACAAATGCTGCGCAGCTAGCGCCATTCGACGGGCAACACCGCGGTTCCTGGTGTGTCCGCTGTGCCGTGCGTGTGATCGTTGCTTGTACAGCCCTCTCGCAGTGTCCGGAGCAAGTATGGTGGGTCTGACACACCGGTGTCAATGTGTTCTTTTTTCCATTTCCAGAAGTGTACATTGTTTGTTCTCTATTAAAACCTTTCATTTGCTAACTATGCCTATCAGTAGCTAGTGCCTTCCGTAGTTTGAATCTTTTATTTAGCTGGCAGTAGTGGCGCTCGCTGTATTGCAGTAGTTCGAGTAAGGAAGATTTTTGTGAGGTAAGTGATTTGTGAAAGGTATAGATTAATGTTAGTCAGGGCCATTCTTTTGTAGGGATTATTGAAAGTCAGATTGCGTTGCGCTAAAATTATACTGTGTGTCAGTTTAAAGACAGTCATGTATAATTTTTCTAAGAGGACGTTTCAATACTATAATTTAACGACACTACTGGCCATTAAAATTGATACACCAAAAAGAAATGCAGATCATAAACGGATATTCATTGGACAAATATATTAAACTAGAACTAACATCTGATTACATTTTCACGCAATTTGGGTACGTAGATCCTGAGAAATCAGTACCCAGAACAACCGCCTCTGGCCGTAATAACGGCATTGATACGCCTGGGCATTGAGTCAAACAGAGCTTGGATGGCGTGTACAGGTACAGCTGCCCACGCAGCTTCAACACGATACCACTGTTCATCAAGAGTAGTGACTGGCGTATTGTGACGAGGCAGTTGCTTGGCCACAAGACGTTTTCAGTTGGTGCGAGACCTGGAGAATGTGATGACCAGGACAGCAGTCGAACATTTTCTGTATCCAGAAAGGCCCGTAAAGGACCTGCAACATGCCGTCGTTCATTATCCTGTTGAAATGTGGGGTTTCGCACGGATCGAATGAAGGGTAGAACCACGGATCGTAACACATCTGTTGATACAACAGTATGGCGATGACGATTACACGCTTCCAATGTGCGTTCATCGCGATGTCGCCAAAAACGCATTCCACCATCATCATGCCGTAAACAGAACCTGGATTCATCCGAAAAAATGACGTTTTGCCACTCGTGCACCCAGGTTCGTCGTTGAGTACACCATCGCAGCCGCTCCTATCTGTGATGTCCTTAGGTTAGTTAGGTTTAAGTAGTTCTAAGTTTTAGGGGACTGATGACCACAGTAGTTAAGTCCCATAGTGCTCATAGCCATTTGTACCATTTGTACCATTTGCTCCTATCTGTGATGCAGCGTCAAGGGTAGCCGAAGCCATGATCTCCGAGCTGCAAACGTCATCGAACTGTTCGTGCAGATGATTGTTGTTTTGGAAACGCCCCCATATGTTGACTCAGGAATCGAGACGTGGCTGTACGATCCATTACAGCCATGCGGATAAGATGCCTGTCATCTCGACTGCTACTGATACGAGGCCTTTGGGGTTCGGTATTATCCTGCTGAACCCACCGGTTCCATATTCAGCTAACAGTCATTGGATCTCGACCAACACGAGCAGCAATGCCACGATACGATAAACCGGAATCGCTATAGGCTACAATCCGACCTGTATCAAAGTCGGAAACGTAATGGTACCGCATTTCTCGTCCTTACACGAGGCATCACAACGTTTCACCAGGCAACGCCGGTCATTGCTGTTTGTGTATGGGAAATCCGTTGGAATCTTTCCTCATGTAATCACGTTGTAGGTGTCGCCACCAGCGCCCAACCTTGTGTGAATGCTCTGAAAAGCTAATCATTTGAATGTCACAGCATCTTCTTCCTGTCGGTTAAATTTCGCGTCTGTAGCACGTCATCGTCGTAGTGTAGCAAATTTAATGGCCAGTAGTGTACTATCAATACTCTACCGACAAAACAATTTTCAGTGCGACTTGTGGTTACGAGGTGTACAGTTGTTTTTTCCTGTAGCTTTTTTCGGCGGAGAACTGCATTTCAATAAGTTCAACGAGGCATACGTGTAAGAAGAGGTTCAGCACAAGGTGAGCGGAATTTTATTCACACCGCGCCGCCGCCCCTGCTGGAGATCTCAACGTCCTCCAAGACAATACAACGCTCCATCCGTTCCAAATTGTGTCAGAGTTGTTCGGTGAACACACCGTGATGCGTACTAGAACACGTTGGCTTGAACTCAATTGTGTTAAGGATATCTGGGGTGTCGTGAAGACGGACTGTAGTCTTGCAAATGTACTGTTTTCGAGAAGTGAGGGTAACTGGTGGTTTCCAGCGTGTCTCGCTAACAATACCCTTAATGGACTTTGCCACGATATTTTACAGGTTTAATCGACGTACTAGTAAGGACCTGTCTCCCGTTCGACTGTTCACGGTTGAGTATTCTTAGGTAGAAGCAGCTGGTGACTAGACGGTTTGAATCTGATGCTGTAAGCACAGAGCACGCAATGTTTTTGACTTGAGGTAGTTCATGTAGTTTGAAACTGGAAGTTAGCAAAGTTATTAAACTGAAGCTGTATTAGTAGATCTATACAATTAAGCGAGCGCCACAGTATATGACAGGAAATTGCGATTTAATATTCCGTATAGCATCTGCTGCGGCTTAGTAGCAAAGTATCGTGTCAGATGTGGGGAAGACGCCTTTTCGCCACTTGCAGTTGCGACAGAGACCGGTGATGTGAAAGATTTTTCGGCAGTTTTCATTCAAGCGAAACTATAGAGGCACTTGATACGTGATTTGATGCACGTCAATAGCACACCACGTATCAGACTTGAAGTTGAGGTTCACTTTACATTCACGCAAATTTTAGGTGAAACTGTCGGACGTAACAAGGATTCGTAGAAACTACTCTACTCGTTCTGCCACTATAAGGAATGACAATGCAAGAATTGTACTCTCATGTTCAGCAGACATTGGGGAACAATTAGAATGTAGCACGGTATTCAAGATACATCAAGAATCGTGGAATCGACAGGACTCGTGAATATGCTAGGTGCTTCAGACTGCTATCGGTATAACGTATGGCAGATAATTATGGCAGAAAACGTACCAGTGAGGATGGGTCAACATGGAAACACGTAGACGTCGTCTCCTATGAAATCCCATGCTCAGTTACGTACACTGAAAGATAAGTTCCGCATTCCTTGTGCCTGCACCAGTACTGTACTCAGTCGCCAGATCTGCCACACATCCTACACTATTCTGCGGTACGTAGTGGGCAAATCTCAAACCTTTGGCTAAGATTACGTATTGGGCGCCCCTGCCGAATGCAACATTTCTTTGAACAATTAAGATGAAAATGTTTGAGTATACCCTCATCTTCTGTGCTGAGGCGTGGACGTCCAACACTTTCCTCATTCTCGAGGTTTCTCCATCCTTCAACACTCTCAAGGCAGCAGCACAGGGCAGCCGTCCAGCTTCATTGTTTCTGCACCATTCCCAGGCGACAGGCCATAACAATCTGCCCCCTTTTGTCGAAGCTGATTTTGTCTGTCGATTTCCCAACTTTGATATTTTCTGCTAATAATGGTGTACTTTCTGCGAAAGGCGATAATTAGCATTTTTTGCTTTACTAAGTCGTTTCATTCAAATGTTAGCTGTGGATGCAAGATATACTTAGCGAAAACATGGTGTGCAAGAATTGCACCATCATTACAGCAAGAAGGCTCCAAAGGTAGACAATAGGGCGTGTTTGGTCTGCCTAAATAATATGAGACGTGGAAATACTGTTAAACCACATTTGCACCAAATTCTCAGTTGCATTACGTCTGAAAAGGTAAGCTGTTGGCAGTTTATTTCGTACCTACTATTTTAGCGGGAGAGACAGACCATTTTCAAAGAAATAGTGTTTTTTGTTGTTGTTTTTTTTTAAATTACGGTAACAATTTATTGTTAAAATGTATTATATTCTTTTTACAATCACCTCATAATCACTTTTGCATAAATCCATTTAAAATATTACTGGTTAACTAGAAAAATAGATTGTAGTTAACAATGAAGTTTTGTGTTAATTTACATAAGAAAGGTGAGAAATGCAAATTCGGTGGGTTGTACTGTCACAATATCTGATTATATTAATTTACTTTGTTTCTCAAAGCGGAAGAAAATTCAGTCATAATAATAACTAACTAAATGTATATTTGAAAAGTTTTCTAATAAGGGTAGAATTCAAAAACCTTGTGAGTTTCATTCTCATACAAAAACTGAAGTTGCATTCATTCTAAGATAAATTCATTAACTATTTCAATTTCAATGAACAGAATTATTTGAAAATGTGTCACTTCACGACTGGTGACTGAATTTAGAAGGCCGAATTATTTACTTTCAGAAGGGAAATACTCAAGATGATTTTTACTTCTTGCTGGCTCAGTTGTAAATGCCAGCACTGTGTTCTAGTGCCAGAATATAATCATCAAAACTACAATTAAGCTAAGAGTGAAGTGATAATTGTTGTTTCTGTAGAGAATTACCCCCTAAATTTCCAGTTAATGCTTCGGAATGATTAACACAGCCTTAACAATAATCAAACAGGTTTTTAGCGGTTAACATGTATCAGATGGTTCAGTTTAACCAACAACCATTCTCCAAGAGCAACCTTTATTATTCTTCGCGAGTTCGTGGTTAGGTGCTACGAGAACCAACCAAGGTTGGAACAAGGTCACGCATTTTAGCAGGCACGACTAACCAGCTGTAGTAAAAGACGATAAAAGTAAACGATATTTAAGAATAGAGTTGTGGGGTCCTTACACACCCACCGAGTCGGATTAAAGGAATACGTCGAAGCAATTCAGAGGCGTACAGCTGGACTTATCGGTCGGTTCAGTCAATACACTGACGGAAAAAAAACTCAACACCACGAAGTTACACGACACAAACAAAAGCTGGTAGGCGTGTTTCTACTTCTTAAAGGTGATGTACCGGGTGATCAAAAAGTTAGTACAAATTTGAAAACTTAATAAACCACGAAATAATGTAGATAGAGAGGTAAAAATTGACACACATGCTTGGGATGACATGGGATTTTATTAGAACCAAAACAAAAAAAAAGTTCACAAAATGTCCGACAGATGGCCCTGGACAGCAAAACGTCAATGACTGCGCATGACAATCGTTTATAAAAGGAGCTGTAATGGGAGAGATGTACCAGCAGTCGCAGCATGTTGATCTTACCTGGAAAGGCGCTTTTAGTGAAGCTGTATTATCAGAATGGGGAATGTTAGGCGTTACTATCCTATCGCCATAGGAAGGGGATTCGAACGGGTAAAGGTCCAATGACCAATGCAGCTGTGGCGAGAATAATTTCGAAATTCGAAGCCACGGGTAGTTTAGACGATAGACACCGTAGTGGCCGACAGAGCACAGTACGTAATGCTGCTGAGACAGTTCAGGAAGAAATGGAGACTGTAGCGGGTTCGTCTATGCACGGGGAAGTCAGCGCTCGTGCAGTCACACGTCGTACCAGCGTGCCATACACTACAGTTTGGTTGGCACTGAGGCGTACCCTCCAATGATATCCATACAAAGTCCATCGGCAATGTGAACTGTTGTTACCTGGTGATTTAATGAAGAGGAGGGCATTTGCGGTGTGGGCGTTTCAAAAGATGGCGGAAGATGGCGTTTGGTTGAGTAACGTGTTGTGGACCGACGAAGCTCATTTCACGCTCCGAGGGTCTGTCAACGCCCACAACTGCAGAATTTGGGCTACCGAAAATCCTAGAACTGTCGTGGAAACTCCATTGCACGACGAGAAAGTCACGGTATGGGTTGGATTTACCACATCTACCATTATGAAGCCTTTTTTCTTCGAGAAAATGCGTGATTCTGGTTTTGTAACTGCTACCGTGACGGATGAGAGGTACGCCGATATGTTACAGAATCGCATCATCCCCAGCCTGGCTGATAAACACCTGCTGGAACGTACGATGTTTATGCAGGATGGCGCTCCACCCCATATTGCGCGCGTCGTTTGGTGATGATCGTGTGCTCAGCCGCCACTTTCGTCATACTTGGCCTCCCCGGTCCCCAGACCTCAGTCCGTGCGATTATTGGCTTTGGGGTTACCTGAAGTCGCAAGTTTATCGTGATCGACCGACATCTCTAGAGATGCTGAAAGACAACATCCGACGCCAATGCCTCACCATAACTCCGGACGTACTTTACAGTGCTGTTCACAACATTATTTCTCGACTACAGCTATTGTTGAGGAATGATGAAGGACATATTGATCATTTCCTGTAAAGAACATCATCTTCACTTTATCTTACTTTGTTATGCTAATTATTGCTATTCTGATCAGATGAAGCGCCATCTGTCGGACATTTTGTGAACTTTTGTATTTTTTTGGCTCTAATAATATCCCATGTCATTCCAAGCATGTGTGTCAATTTGCAGTTCTCTATCTACATTATTCCGTGATTTATTCAAATTTATGCTGACTTGTTGATCACCCGATATCTTCAGATTTCGCCGCAGTTACAGGAGAGTGGCTCTAGTAGCGCCACTATAATGATGTAAATCAGGTTTGCTGTAGATACCCGATGTAACGGTCGTGAGCGTCAGTTACCTCTGACATTGGGCGCGGTGAGCTGATGTTAGTCAAGAATGCCTTTAAAACGACAGAGATGCCAATATCAACAACGCAATGAATTTTAATCCGGTCGTGTAATAGGGCTACGAGAAGCTGGATATTCTCCTGTGGTACTGCAGAAAGACTTGGCAGAAATGTGTCCACCGTGCATGATAGCTGGCAGCAGTGGTCACGAGAGTGTACGGTCGCAAGAAGACTGGGCTCTGGGCGGTCGTTTAACACTACAGAGAGAGAGGACCATCGTGTTCAGCGTTTGGATCTAGCTCATCGTGCTGCATCTTCAGTAGCAATTTGAGCTGCAGTTGACACCAGAGTGACACAACGAGCTGTTACAAATCGGTTACTTCAAGGACAATTCCGAGACAGACACATTGTATCGCGCAATCTACTGACCCCAAACCACTTGGGACTTCACCGAAATAAAGCGAGAGCTCATTGGAGGGCAGATTGGAGATTTGTTGTGCTTTGAGATGAAACCTGATTCTGCCTCGGTTCCATTAACGGCAGTGTGTTGGTTAGAAGGAGGCCAGCTGAGGGCCTGCAACCATCCCGTCTGTGTGCTAGACACACTGCACCTACAACTGGAGTTAGGGTTTGGGGTGCCACTTCATATGACAGCAGGAACACCCTCGTGGTTATCTCAAACACCCTATCTGCAAGTGTGTAGGTCAAATTGATGATTAGACGTGCTGTGCTACCAGTCATGAAAAGCATTCCATGGGATGTTTCCAACAGGATAACGCTCGACCACAAACAGCTGCTGTAGCTTAACGTATTCTACAGAGTGTCGACATGTTGGCTTGGGCTGCTCGATCACCAGATCTGTCTCAAATCGAGCACATATGGGACATCATCAGACGACGATTCCAGCATTAACTGTCCCTGTATTGACCGACAAAGTGCACCAGGCGTGGAACTCCATCCCATAAACTGACATCCGACACCTGTACAACACAATGCATGCACGTTTACACGTTTGCATTCAATATTCTGGTGGTTACGTCGGTTATTACTGTACGAGCATGTCACATTTTCAGTGGCTTACCTCGTGCTTAGATTAACCTATGATTTGGCAGTGTGAATCACTTGAGTATGTTACGTAGACAAATGTATTTCCGATATTTCATTTCTCTACGTTAACTATTTTTGCTGTTGCGATTTTCCGGTCAGTGGTACGAAAGAATCACATAAATATTCGATGGTATTAGATGCGAATCCTTTAATGGAAGAAGACCAGCTTTTCTCAACAAGCTAGTCAGAAAGTTTCAACTCAAAGTGGTCTCATGCTCAGGAAATGAGCGTAGGGAAACAGACGCAGGGATCCTGCATCGAGCCGACCACTGTGGCCGAACGGTTCTAGGCGCTTCAGTCCGGAACCGCGGTGCTGCTACAGTCGCAAGTTCGTATCCTGCCTTGAGAATGGATGTGTGTGATGTTCTTAGGTTAGTTAGGTTTAAGTAGTTCTAAGTGTAGGAGACTGGTGACCCCAGATGTTAAGTCCCATAGTGCTTAAAGCCACTCTGATCCTGCATCGCCGCTCTTGATAATATCGTAGTGGAGGTGGTATCTATGTCGTACAGATGATTGTGATGAGTGGTGTGTGCAGTGTAGCATAGCGTTGGGTTCATTTTGTTATGAATGTAGGGAAGGAAGAGTGTGAAATCCGATACCGTCATATAGCCCACTCCTCTGGAATAGCACCAGTGGGACCATTGAGCTTATCGTCCCATCTGATGGACAGATCACCATCAACAATGTCACATGACCTCACTTCATGTGACACTGCTGACGGACAACATAGACAGGTGTGGAATTAAATCCAGGCCATTGGCACAAAGACTGCTCATCAGGGTCGTCACCACCTCTCTTCCCTTTGGAGCACCTTTTGGCCGGCGAAGTGGAGTAACTCAATGTGGCATAGGCTCAACATGTCGTTGAAAGTCCTCTGCAGAAATAATGAAGAATGGCGCCTCTTTAGTAGACCATAATTGCGGAAGTATTGCTGGTGCAGTCTTTTCTACACGAACTGACCCTTCGACTGTGTCCCATAAATGATCGATACGATTCATGCCGGCTCATTCACTCAAATTGGTCACAATTTTATCCAAAAATGGCGAACAATTGTGACCCAGTGACATGGTGCATTGTCATCCCTAAAATGTCCATCATTGTTTGAGAACACATTGTCCATGAACGGCTGAAAATGGTTTCCAAGTAACCGAACATAACCATTGCGAGTCAGTGATCGGTTTAGTTAGTCCAGAGGATCCAGTGTATTCCATGTAATCACAGCCACACTGTAATGGGACCACTACCAGCTTGCACAGTGCCTTGTTGACAACTTGGATTCATGGCTTCGTGGGGTTTTGCTTCACACTCGAATCCTACCATCAGCTCTCACCAACTGAAATCGGGACTAATCTGACCAGGCCATGATTTTCCAACCGTCTAGGGTCTAATCGATATGGCTACGAGCCCACGAGAGGCGCTGCAAGCGATATCGTGCTGTTAGCAAAGGGTTGGGCTGTTTGGGGGAAGAGACCAAACAGTGAGGTCATCGGTCTCATCGGATCAGGGGAAGGAAGTCGGCCGTGTCCTTTCAGAGGAAGCATGGCGGCATTTGTCTGGAGCGATTTAGGGAAATCACGGAAAGCCTCAATCAGAATGGCCGGACGCGGGATTGAACCGTCGTCCTACCGAATGCGAGTGCAGTGTGCTAACCACTGCGCCACCTGGGTCGGTTTTTAGCTAAGACACACACGTTGGCCGTCTGCTGACACAGCTCATTAACGCCAAGTTTCGCCGCATTGTCCTAACGGACACGTTCGTAGTGTATCCTACAACAATTTCTGTGGTTATTTCACACAGTATAGCTTGTCTATTAGCAGTGACAACTCTACGCAAAATCAGCTGCCCTTGGTAGTTACGTGAAGGACATCGGCCACTGCGTTATTTGTAGTGAGAAGTAATGCCCGAAATTTGGTATTCTTGGAGCACTTTTGACACTGTGGATCTCGGATTACTGAATTCCATTACGATTTTGGTTCAATTGGCTCTGAGCACTATGGGACTTAACTGCTGAGGTCATCAGTCCCCTAGAACTTAGAACTACTTAAACCTAACTAACCTAAGGACATCACACAAATCCATGCCCGAGGTAGGATTCGAACCTGCGACCTTAGCAGTCGCGCGGTTCCATACTGAAGCGCCTAGAACCGCTCGGCCACTATGGCCGGCCATTACGATTTTCTAAATGCTTCTAGCTCCAACTACCATTCCGCGTCCGAAGTCTGCTAATTCCCGCCGTGGGAACCTTTTCACATGAATGACCTAAGTAGAAATGACAGCGCCGCCATTGCACTGTCATTTTATATGTAGTGTACGCGAAACTGCCACCCTCTGTATATGTGCATACAGTTTTTTTGTCACTGTAGTACATATCATTAATTATGCCGCATTATCACTACGCTGGCCTGTGTACTCCCGTATCAGAAGCAGAGCTGCCGAGAGTCGTCTTCCACCGGCGCTGTGAGCCGGTCCCGTGCTGGCGCCTGAATCATGCGACGACGGCCCGGCGCAGCTCCTGCGAGGCGGCGCGCTACTGAGAGGGAACAATAAATTGGCTTGTTGAGCTGTGGGCGGGGCCGGGGGAGGGATTACCGTCGTGACGTCAGCGTGCCGAGAGCGGGCCGTGCCGAGACAGATGGGCCGGGGGAAGAGAGCTAAGTAAGAGATAAAGCGGGATTAGGCGGCCGCGGGTTGCCATGACGTGCCGCGCGCCGCCGCGCCGCCGGGGCTCGCCCGATGTCCACGCCGCGCACGGCGCTGCCTGCAGAAGCACCGGCCGGCCCCAGCGATAAGAGGAGTCTGCATCTGCCCAGCACGCTAGCAGCTGAACACGCCACGGCACACTGCCTCACTGACGGTTCCAATTAGGCACGCGCCGGC
This sequence comes from Schistocerca gregaria, assembly GCF_023897955.1. Classification (NCBI taxonomy): domain Eukaryota; kingdom Metazoa; phylum Arthropoda; class Insecta; order Orthoptera; family Acrididae; genus Schistocerca; species Schistocerca gregaria. Next base: position 1,014,320,116 of record NC_064920.1, on the reverse strand, counting down.
GTCGCTAATTAACTGTCGCGACCCACCAGCACTAGTTGACGCTTGTTCCCATACATCGCACTTGCTTCTGGGCGAAGTAGCGCTGGTTCATCTGCAACTACACTGAAGCGCCAAAGAAATTGATATACGCATTGGTATTAAAATGCAGAGATATGTGGACAGGAAGAATTCGGCGCTGCTGTCGGCAACTCCTAATAAGACAACAAGTGTCTGGCGCAGTTGCTCGATCGGTTACTGCTGCTACAATGACAGGTTATCAGGATTCGGGAAGATTTAAGTAAGTTTGAATATGGCGTTATAGTCGGTGCACGAGCGATGGGGCACAGCATCTCCGAGGGAGCGATGAAGTGGGGAATTTCCCGTACGACCATTTCACGAGTGTACTGTAAATATCAGGAATCCGGTAATTCATCATACCTCCAACATCGCTGCGGCCGGAAAAATCCTGCAAGAAGTCAATCGTTGAACGTGACAGAAGTGCAACGCTTCCGCAAATTGCTGCAGATTTCAGTGCTGGGCATCAACAACTGTCAGCGTGTGCAACATTCAACGAAACATCATCGAATGGGTTTTCGGAGCCGAAATCCCACTCGTGTACGATACAAAGCTTTACGCCTCGAATTGTTCAAATGGCTCTGAGCACTATGGGACTTAACAGCTGAGGTCATCAGTCACCTAGAACTTAGAACTACTTAAACCTAACTAACCTAAGGACATCACACACATCCGTTCCCGAGGCAGGATTCGAACTTGCGACTGTAGCGGTCGCGCGGTTCCACACTGAAGCGCCGAGAACCGCTCGACCACAGCGGCCTTTACGATCCGCCTTCTCCCGTAAACACCAACATTGGACTGTTGATGACTGGTCGGACGATTGTGTCGAGCGGATGGACGTACGGTATGGAAACAACCTCATGAACCCATGGACAATGCATGTCAGCAGGGGACTATTAAAGGTGGTGGAGGCTCTATAATGTTGTGTAACGTCTGCAGTTGTAGTGATATTGGACCCCTGACACGTCTAGATACGACTCTGAAAGGTGACACGTGTGTAAGCATACTGTCTGAACATCTGCATGCATTCATCTCCATTGTGCTTTCTGACGGACTTGGACAGTTCCAGGAGGGCAATACGACATCCCACACGTCCAGAATTGCTACAAAGTGACTCCAGGAACACTTTTCTGCTTTTAAACATTTCCGGTGGCCGCCAAACTCCCCAGACGTCAACGTTATTGAGCATATCAGGGATGGCTTGGAACTTGCTGTTTAGAAGAGATCTCCACCCCTCGTACTCTTGCGGGTTTATGGACAGCCCTGCAGGATTCATGGTTTCAGTTGTCTTCAGCACTATTGCAAACGTTAGTCAAGTCCATGCCACGTCGTGTTTCGGAACTTCTGTGTGGTCGCGTGGACCCTACACGATATTAGGCAGGTGTTCCAGTTTCTTTGGGTAGTCAGTGTGTATTCCGTCGCCTTGCAGTGTGTGGCGGAAGGCACTTTGTGTACCTCTGGCACTGCCCGCCTTTCCTGTTCCAGTCGTCAATACACTGCCGGAAAACAAGAAGACGTCGATGTTGATCCGATGATGGCATATGCCACGTGAAGGATAGCAGATGTAATAATAATAGATTCATCGTCGTCCGACAACAAATAGCGTAGTGGCATAGCTACGGCAATGCCATCTGTGTCTACCCTTTAGTATGGAATATCCACAGCAAGAAAACTGAGGGAGGTGCTAACGTTTAAAGCAAACAGGCAACCAAGCCACGGAGACGCACTCGTGCTTCCTACAGCCAGCTACGTTTGGGAGGAGTCAAATTGTGGAGTTTAATCTGGCGGCATGGTCCTTTCGGAGGATTGCCAAACAAGTTAGATATGCGATGTCAGTTGTGCAACAACGCTCTTATCAGCGCTCACGTGAACATTCTCTCAACCGTAGGCGAAGTTCTGGATGTCCATGCGGCACAGATGCTCTCCAGGATCGTCGTATTGCAAGGGCAGCAGTGGCAGATCATACGACATTCACATTAAGAGCCTAAGGTTTGTGAGCCCAGACGTGTCAAGACGTACCCTTGTGAAGTGGTTACTAGCAGTGAGACACCCCTCTAACCCCTCTTCCACTCACGCTACAGCAACGATGTGCACGGCTGGACTGGTGCCATCAGAGGATCACTTGGAAGATGGAATGGCGCGCCGTGGTCTTTAGCGATGGAAACAAGTTCTGCCTGCACGCAAGTGATTGTCGTTCGCACCTACGAAGTAGACCTGATGAGTGCAGTCTTGTAGAGCGCATTCGCCCAAGAAACACTGGCAGCACCTCAGGCCTTTTGGTCTGGGGTCTGATAAAGTACAACTCTCGTTCACCTTTGGTGTTCCTGAAGGCAACGCTCAACAGCGCCCAGTATGTGCAGATTGTTGTTAGACCCGTTCTTGTGGCGTTCTTGCAACAGAAAGGCGATATTTTGTACCAACAGGATAATGCTCGCCCACACACTGCATGTGAAAGTCAACGTGCTCTGGAAGACGAGCAGCAACTTCCTGGGCAGCATGATCTCCGGACTTGCCTCCAGTCGAGAACGTATGGGACATCAAGGGACGAGAAGCGATTCATGCGACTCGTCCACCAACAACTCTCACAGAACTACGTCAAAAGGTCTCACAGGCGTGGCATAACATATTCACGGACAGTATCCTCCTTCTGTGCAATCGAGTGCTTGCCAGAGTCTGCGTCTACATTGGCAACCGTAGAGGCTACACCACGTGTTAATATCGTTGTTTCAGCATGGATCGATACCTGGTACCCCAGAACCTCTTGTGCTATTGATCCGAAAACATTATCATTTCAAGTTTGTTTGTGTGGTAATCCTCCACAGCAAGCATATAAATACTTGTTTTGTAAATAAAACTGCCTTTTCCTGCTCCTAGTTACTTTATTTTTCCCTTACGCGTTTCACCTTGTCCTGTTCTAAGGCATCATCAGTGGGATCTATAACGATACAGTTTTGTTAGTTTTAGATTATTAAACAGTTCACTTCACGATTTTTTGTAAAAAAAGTAATTACTTACGATTTGCTGATCTGCGTTCCTTACATCTGGAGTCACTCGATACAACAGTGTACGACGAAATAGTAGTATCGAATCACAAGAGAACAAAACTCCACCACAAAAAAGAGCGAGAAACATGGTGAACAGTGTGTGGAAGTCGATAACACAAAGATGTGATTATATGACATTGATAAATGTGGTAGTGCGACCTCCACACCAGATGTGAGGAACTGCAAATCACCAAATCGTACGTAATTACTTTTTTTACACAAAATCGTGAAGTGAACTGTTTAATAATCTAAAACTAACAAAACTGTATCGTTATAGATCCCACTGATTATGCCTTAGAACAGGACAAGGCGAAACGCGTATTTGAAAAATAAAGTAACTAGCAGCGGGAGCAGGCAGTTTTATTTACAAAAATGTATTATCATTTCATTTGCTTCGTATGTGCTTTTGCAACAATAAATCTTGAGTGAACTGGAAATCTCTGAAAGGGTGTGCTAATTTTTTTTCCGTCAGTGTACTTCGCGGGAAGAACGAATGCTGGTAAGCCTCCGTGTGGGCTCATATCTATCTTCATGGCCTTTTCGGGAGATATACATAGGAGGAAGTAATATACGGTATTTGTTGACTCTTCTAGGAACATAACACTTGGAACTTCAACAATAATCCACACCATTATGCAGAAGGCTTCTCTTCCAGTGTCTGCCACTGGAGTTGCGTCATTATATCTGTGACGCTTTCGTGCTTAGTAAATGAACCTATTACGAAACGCGTTGGTCTTCTTTGGATCTACTCTATTTCCTCTATCAGTCCGATCTTTACGGATCCCATGGTGACGAACAATAGTCAAGTATCGGCCGAACGAGTATTTTGTAAGCTACTTCCTTTCTTGAGGTTTCTTCTAGTGAATCTTAGTCTGGTACCTGCCTTACCGTAAATTAAATTTATACCAGTTCCATTTTATATCAATCCGTACGCATCCTCCTAGATATTTTATGGAAGTAACTGCTTCCGGTGATTGTTCTGCAGTTGTGAAGTCATACAAGAAAGGGCCTTTCTCTGTGTGTTTTCACAATACGTTACTTTTGTCTACGTTGTGAGACAATTGCCACCCGCTGCACCAAGCGACGATCAGCTATAGGTCTTCCTCCACTTCCCTGCGGTTTCTATCGTCGCGACTTCTCTGTCTAAAACAGCATCATCTGCGAATAGCCTCTTGGAATTTCCGACATTATCCACTAGGACGTTTACATATATCATGAGATGTTAGTTACTTTTACTTGTGAATATTTCTCTCCGTTTAAAATGGCATGCTGTGTTATGTTTGCTAGTAACCCTTCAGTCCCATCATACAGTTGCTCCGATATTCCAGCATCATTTTTAATTTCACCGAAGGTTGTTTTGATATTTCCATAAGCCGCGTCATTTCTTCCTACAATCATTTCTTTTTCGATTTCTTCACATTTTTAATGCAGCCATTTCACCTTAGCTTCCGTGAACTTCCTATTTATTTAATTCCTAAGAGACTTATATTTCTGTATTCCTAGATTTCCCTGAACATTTTCGTACTTATTTTTTCCGTCCATTAACTGAAGTATTACTTTATCTGCCAATGGTTCCTTTTCAGTTACTTTTTTGCACTTACCTTTTTCTTTCCGACTTCCGTGATTGCCCTTTTTTTTTAGAGATGTCCATTCCTCTTCGACGTAAGTTCCTACTGAGCTATTTCTTATCGCAGTATCTACAACCTCAGAGAACTTCAAGCGTATCTCTCCAGTACTTAGTATTTCCGTAACCCATTTCTTTGCCACTGATTCCTTCTGACTACTCTCGCAATATTCAGCCTACTCTTCAGCACCACTGAGCTGCGATCTGGGCACGGCTTACAGTCCAGTATCTGGTTTCGGAATCTCTGTCTGACTCTGATGTCATCTAGAGGAAACTTCCCCCTACCTCTTAGCCTTTTTCAGGTATATCTCCTCCTTTTGTGATTCTTGCACATATTAGCTATTACCATCTGAAAATTATTCTAGAACTCAATTAGTCTTTCACTTTTCTCATTCCTACTGATGATGATGGTGATGATGAGGTCCCATATTCCGAGGAGCGTAGGGGACGATGCGGGAGACCCGCACCTCATTACTAGGCAAGATCCTAGCGGAGGTGATTTGCCATTGCCTTCCTCCGGCCGTAATGGGTATGAATGATGATGACGATGAAGACGACACAACAACACCCAGTCATCTCGAGGCAGGTGAAAATCCCTGACATTCTCCCGTAACTCTTTCTTCCACTCCCTTACAACCGCGTTCCAATTCCTCATGACAATTAGATTTTCACCTCCCTTTACGTTCTGAATTACCCATTCAGTTTCCTCATACACCCTCTCAGTCTCTTCATCTTCTGCTCGTGACGTTGGCATTTATATCGGAACTAACGTTGTCGGTGTTTGTTTCCTGTCGATTCTCATGAGAACAACCCAATCACTGACATGTTCACAGCAATTCACTCCCTTCCTTAGCTTCCTATTCATGACGAACTCTACTCCCGTTACGCCATTTTCTGCCACTATTGATATTACCCTATACCGATCTGACCACAAATTCTTGTCTTCATTCCACTTCACTTCATTAACCCTCGCTGTATATAGTCTGAGTCTTTGCACTCCCCTTTCCAAATTTTCTGCCTCCCCTAACATGTTCAAATTTCTAAGAAAAATCACCTACTGAAAAACACCGACCGCAGTTACAAAAACACAGTACTGTGGTATGTAGTTTTGAGTAGACAAGAAGGGTTGCTGACGCAACTACTTCGGTAAATTCCATGTTTATGTACAGTTCTGGTCTTTCCTACTTATTGTAAAATATTAGATTGTATATATTTAGTTTACTTTCTTTTTAGATCTGAAGATAACTCAGAGTGATCGAAACATGTAAACCGATTAACAAGTGCAACTAAAATGGAACATTAAATGAGAAACAACTTAATCGAAGATCTTTGCTTAGGACTTATGCGCTGTTCCTCGCTCTCAGCGTGAAAGCAGCTACGTAGTGGGCAGAAACTAAAGCACACGCAGAGACTACGCCAGAGAGTATACGACAGTCCAGCATTGTGCTCTGACAGGCAGGACGCGGCAATGCATGGATGGCTAGTCATCCATTAGTGTCAGGCAGTACTGTAACTGTGGAGTTCTGCAAAGGATTTTTTTTTTTTTTACTGAAGACACTCATGAGCGTCTTTGAGTACATCTTTTAGCTTGTATAAGGGCGCTGTCAAACGAGAGGCTTGGAACAGCACCGGTGGAACTACACCACGGCCATTACTTCGTGTGTCTATCAGGCGTTCGGATTAGTGGTTAACTTGAAGCAAACTAAAGCTGCATCTATGGACGCCAAACTCGAGTGTCTCTGGCACAGGGTACTTATCCGCTGAAGTACTTTAAATTTCTATGCGGGTCTGACAGAGTTGTTCTTGATTGTACTTACTGGATCTGAAGGTTCTATTTAGTGTTGTTGGATATTACCTTATTACACTCCACTGCTATATTAAAGAGAACTCTGCTGTGTGTGTGTGTGTGTGTGTGTGTAATTACAATTTTTGTGTATTGTTATAACAAGAACCGTTCACATCACTCTTAATTACTGTTAGGCTGCTCTTCCCTTTAACTGAGACACGGCGGTTGATGTGGTACTGGTGAGAAACATCTTGCATTCTATTCAGCAGAGGCTGATTCAGCTTTAGATTATTTGTTTTCCTTTTAAGCGTTATACAAATCACAGAATTATGGTGTAGTAAAACATGTACCTAATCTTGTCAGATTTTAAATCATTAGGAGTTAAGTTTGTTCTTTTAACGAGGGTTGGAACTTTAATAGTGGCAACTATTTATTTAGAGCTCGTGCAAAATAGATACGTGTTTCACAGTTTTGGATGTGTGTGATGTCCTTAGGTTAGTTAGGTTTAAGTAGTTCTAAGCTCTAGGGGACTGATGACCTCAGATGTTAAGTCCCATAGTGCTCAGAGCCATTTGAACCATTTTTTCAAAGTTTTACTATCCTTCAAAGTAGTCACCAGCATTGTGTATAGTCCGTTGCCAGCATAGTCATAGGATACTCTTAGCAGTGCCAGTTGTGTTAACAGTTCGAGCGGCGCTGTCTATTTCCCGACGAATTTGTAGCAGCACTGAAGCGAATGCCGTGAAGAGTTTTTTCTTTAGTTTAGAAATCGAGTTGAACTTACGAGGGCTTAAGTCAGGGGACTGCAGTAGGTGGTATAGCACTTAGCAGCCCCATCAGTCAAACAAATCACTGTCTACATCTACTACACCTACATACATACTGCGCAATCGACCATACGGTGCATGGCGGAGGGTACCCCGTACCACAGCTAGCATCTTCTCTCCCTGTTCCACTCCCAAACAGAACGAGGGAAAAATGACTGCCTATATGCCTCTGTACGAGCCCTAATCTCTGTTATCTTATCTTTGTGGTCTTTCCGCGAAATATAAGTTGGCGGCAGTAAAATTGTACTGCAGTCAGCCTCAAATACTGGTCCTCTAAATTTCCTCAGTAGCGATTCACGAAAAGAAAGCCTCCTTTCCTCTAGAGTCTCCCACCGGAGTTCCTGAAGCATTTCCGTAACACTCGCGTGATGATCAAACCTACCAGTAACAAATCTAGCAGCCCGCCTCTGAATTGCTTCTATGTCCTCCCTCAATCCGACTTAATAGGGATCCCAAACGCTCGACCAGTACTCAAGATCCCCCAGGGGCTCAGCATTCACTTGCTGAGTACGGGCTTGGCGACCCCGGTGTCCTGCGCTGGAGACTGGTCTGCGTCGCCAGTCCCCTGTCACCGTAACCCCCAGACATGTTTCAGCGACCACCGTACGGCGCGGCGGTGAAATATTGTGTGCTGCGGGGAATGGTAATCTTGGCTTGACCGCCTGGATTGCGAGGAAGGCCAACCTCTATAAAAACCCCTCAATCTTTCGGTGTGCTCCGCGCCTAGAAGATGCATGGCTGTTGGGGTGGAACAGTCGCAAGGGGCAACCTCTGGGGCACCTGCCGCACCCCAGTTGTATAAGGCTTACTCAGGCACGCGGGGCTCTGTCTGAGCGGACTTTTAGTTCCCTAGCTGCTCGTGGGACCGCAATGGACCCTTCGACCTCTACATTTCCCCCTACCAGTGGCTTGGGTGGGCCGCTGGTAGGAAAACACACCCCATCGAAAAAGCGGCTACGCGCTGCGAGTCCTCCAGCGCCTGGTGTTGCTAGAGATTTAACAGAATGTAGTAACGGAGCACATGCTGATAATCAGAATGTGTTTTTGATTATTAAAAGGAAGGAGGGTAGCTTTGAGAGGGTTTCTCCCTTTTACATCCACAAGGGTCTTGAGGGAATTGCAGGAACACTGAAATCTGTAAAGCGACTGCACAATGGGACTCTGTTAGTTGAAACTTCTAGTTCCCGTCAAGTCGCTGCCCTTCGGAAAGCAACCTGTCTAGGAGAGTACGCTGTCGAGACAGAGCTCCACTCCACTTTGAATTATAGTAAGGGTGTTGTGACGTGTAGGGACTTGGTGGATATCCCCATAGACGTGTTAAAATCTGAGTGGGCTGACGAAGGAATTGTTGACGTGCAGCACAATATGAAAAGAGTCAATGGGGACCTCGTCAGATCTGACTCGTTTATTCTCACGTTCAGTTGCCCGAGACTCCCAGAGCATGTTAAAGCGGGGTTCTTAATTTTGCCCGTACGGCCATATTTCCCCAACCCAATGCGCTGTTTTAAATGGCAGCGCTTTGGGCATACTACGTTGGGGTGCAATGGGATAGCCACTTGTGGTAAATGTGGTCAGCCTGCCCATGACGGAGCCGATTGTTCATCGCCTGTGAAGTGCGTGAATTGCTCTGGGAGTCACCCTGTCTGGAGCCGGATCTGCCCCATCTATCTCGAAGAACGGAACGTACAGCAGATTAAAACATCTAAGCACATCCCCTATGGTGAGGCCAAGAAGCTCTTTAAGGCCATGCAACCTCCTGTGTTTTCAACATCTTTCGCTTCCGCTCTCAAAAAACCGGTACAACTGGCCACTGTTGCTACGCAAACGGAGGTTGCTAGTGTTAGCACTAATACCTGCGCTTGCCAGTGCACTTGGGCTGCTGCGGTTGTTTTGCAATCTGCGGCTCTCCCCGCTACATCGGACAAGGCCGTGGTTGCTGACATTGAGGTACTTCCTGCCTCTCCCCATATGGCGCCTTCTGCCCAGGCGAGTCAACATCCAACTGTTCACAAGGCTCTGCATTCCAAGCCCCCCAAGACAAAGCCTCAGAAGATGAAGGTTCTGCCACCTGAGGAGACTAGTCAGCGTCGGTCCGATGACGAGGCCATCGTACTGTCTGACATCTCCCGTGGGTCGTCATCGGAGCTTATGGACATTGATGTCGACCGGGTGCGATCTTCTCGCCCCAGGAATAAATCTCCGGCCAGTACGGTCTCTCCTCCAAAGCACAGAGGCAGGGTGAAAGTTCAGCCACCCTGATCACTGGCTCCCATATTACAGTGGAACCTGAATGGGTTCAGGACGCATGTGGCCGAATTACAACTCATTATACGAGAGTGCCCCTTGTCCTTATGTCTCCAAGAGACACATTTTCGGGCCACTGATTCTTCTCCTTTACGGGGCTATACCGTATATCGAAAAGATGATCTGACGGGGCAAAGGGCAAAGGGTGGTGTTGCTGTTTTTGTCCGTGACATGCACCCCTCATCTGAGCTCCCTCTCGTCACCGACTTGCAAGCAGTTGCAGTTGACATTCTTGTGGGTCGGAGGCTCACAGTCTGTTCAGTTTATTTACCACCTCCGGATGCACTAGACTCTGAGGCTCTCACGGACCTTATTAGCCAACTCCCCCGCCCAATTCTTCTTCTGGGGGACTTCAACGCTCATAATGTCTTATGGGGCTCTCCGACTACTTGCCCCAGGGGTCGCATTCTGGAAAGCGTCATGATGTCTGAAGAACTGTGCCTCCTCAACTCTGGTGCTCCCACTCATTTCTGTACTGCTTCCGGGTCGTCATCGGCTATTGACCTTTCCTTTTGCTCTCCAGCACTCGCGGATTCTGCTCTGTGGGAGGCTGCAGCTGACCTCCATTCTAGTGACCACTTCCCCCTCTGGATTCGCCTCCTGGATGAGGCTGTGGCATTACCAGTGCCGCCCCGGTGGCACCTCTGCAGAGCTGACTGGACACTTTTCAGCCAACTGGCTGTTTTGGAACACCGTGCCAGCGTCCACGAATGGGTAGATCATGTTGCAGCCGTGATCTCACATGCTGCTGAATTGTCAATCCCACGGTCATCCGGTCATCCCAAGAGGCGTCTTGTCCCTTGGTGGACCACTGAGTGCCACTCAGCCATCCGCGCCCGCCGTGCAGCACTGCGCCGCTTCAAGTGCCGTCCCTCAGCTGACAATCTTGCGGCCTTTCGGGTGGCAAGGGCCAGAGCGCGGCGAGTGATTAAAGAGAGCAAACGACGGTCATGGCAATCGTTCTTGAACTCCATCTCTCGCTCCACTAGTTCTACGAAAGTATGGGAAGCCATCAGGAGGATTTCCGGGAAACTCAGCCAGCTCCCTGTCACGGCATTGCTGCATCAGGGATGTCTCCTCACGGCGCCGAGAGACATTGCCCAGACACTGGCCATGCATTTTGCCCTACTCTACCGCCACTATTAACTGTGATCCAGATTTCTGCCGCTACCGCACTGCCATCGAAAGGGGTCACTTGGACTTCCGGTCTCTAAATTCTGAACCCTATAACTGCCCCTTCACAATGTGGGAACTGGATTCTGCGCTGTCTGTGGCTCATGATACTGCGCCTGGTCATGATCAAATCCGGTACAGCATGCTGCGGCACCTGTTGCTGCCATCCAAGGAAGTTCTCCTGAACTGTTTCAATATGATATGGTTATCCGGCACGTACCCTGACTCGTGGAGGGAGGCGATTTTGATTCCCCTCCTCAAACCAGGGAAGGACCGAACGCATCCCAGTAGTTATCGGAGTATTGCTTTGACGAGCTGTGTTGGGAAGGCGTTGGAACGCATGGTCAACCGCCGCCTGGTTTGGCTGCTCGAGACCAGGCAGCTCCTTAGCCCCTCTCAGTGTGTCTTTCGGAGATGTCGTTCCACTATAGACAACTTGACCCTGCTTGAGGCCGCCATCCAGCAGGCCTTCCTACGTAACCAGGATTGTCTAGGGGTCTTCTTTAACATTAATAAGGCGTATGACACTACTTGGCGCCGCCTTATCCTCAATCAACTCCATGAGTGGGGCTTTCGTGGCCGTCTCCCCATCTTCATTCGGTCCTTTCTTTCTCACCGCCTCTTTCGGTATCGGGTTGGTAATGTGCTATCGGATTTGTACGTGCAGGAGAATGGTGTTCTTCAGGGCAGCGTTTTAAGTGTCACCCTCTTTGCCGTCGCTATTAACAGTATTACGTCCACTATCCGGAGTCCTGCCCAATGCTCCTTGTTTGTGGACGATTTTGCTGTTTTCTGTTCTTCCTCCAGTCTTGTCACTGCTAGTCGGCAGTTGCAGCTTACGATAAAGCGCTTAGAGGCATGGACTGCAAAGACGGGTTTTACCTTTTCTGCAGACAAATCTGTGTGTGTTCATTTTAATCGTTCTCGGCGTCTTTTTACCTCCCCTGAATGGCGTCTGAGAGACACCGTTCTTCCTTTTAGAGACACTGTGAGGTTCCTGGGCCTCACTTTTGATTCCAAGTTGTCGTGGTTGCCTCACGTTAAAGACCTCAAGGTGCGGGCCCTGAAAGCACTGAATATTTTGAAGTGTCTGAGCCATCGGTCCTGGGGAGCAGATCGGGCGCGTCTGCTGCAGTTTTATAGGGCTTTCGTCCGATCGCGTCTTGACTATGCTTGCACCGTGTATGGGTCAGCAAGGCCTTCGTATCTGAAGATCTTTGACGCAGTACACCATGAGGGTATCAGGCTGGCCACTGGTGCCTTCCGTACCAGTCCCATCCCCAGCCTGTGTGCTGAGGCAGGGGAACCGCCGCTCGCCATCCGGCGCAAACTCCTCATGGTGCGACGGGTGAGTCAATTCCTTGCCTGTCCTACCTCCCCTGCGTACCCTACCGTTGCCCGACCGCCTATGGAACGTCTCTTTTCCAGTCGTCCCAGGGCAACGAGACCATTTGGGATTCGTGCCAAGCATTTGCTTGAGTCCCTTGGTGTGGAGCGTGTGGCCCCCCAACGACAAGGTTTTACTTGCCTGCCTCCCTGGTTGCTCCAGAGGCCCAGCATCCTTCTAGCCTTGTCGGAGAACCGGAGGAACTGCACTCCGGCGTTTGTTTTTACCTCCTTATTTTACGATATTTTAAACCAGCATCCGGACCATGTACCTGTATTCACAGATGGCTCTAAACAGGGGGACTCTGTTGGTTGTGCTGTTGTTTTCCCTGATCGAGTCGTCAAGTTACGGCTTCCTGCGGCGTTTACCATCCTCGATGCCGAATTGTTTGCAATCTTGCGGGCATTGGAGCAGATGAGACGTGTTCCCAGTCTTAAGTTCCTCGTCTGTTCTGACTCCCTGAGTGCCCTTCAGACCATGCAACATTTGTACCCAGCGGATACGGTCGTCCAGAACATCCATGATGCCCTACTCCACCTGCAACGGCAGGGGAAGGCGGTTTCTTTCTGCTGGGTGCCGGGGCACGTGGGTATTAGGGGAAACGAACTGGCGGATGTGGCTGCCAAAGATGCATGTTCCCTCCCTCACGTTGTTGAATGTGCCGTCCCCCTCCATGCGGTAACCTCCCTTTTGCGTTTTCGTGTTATGCATCAATGGGAAGAGGAGTGGTTGGCAGTTTCTGACAATAAGCTGCGTCTGGTAAAGGCCACTACGCGACCATGGCGTACGTCCTACCATACAGGCGGGATGAGGTTCTCCTCACTCGCCTCCGCATTGGGCACAGTCCCTTAACGCATGGTTTTTTACTCCGGCGGGAGGACCCCCCAATCTGCAGTGCTTGTGGCGTCCAGATTACTGTCCGCCACATTTTACTTGACTGTCTTTTATTCTCTGACCAGAGGGCGGTGGTTTCTTTGCCACCGGATTTGCCCTCTATTTTGCAAGACGACGCAGCGACTGTGGTTAAGGTCTTACGGTTTTGTGTCCTGTCCAATCTGTTGCCTCGGATTTTAGGGAGAGGGTTTTAATGTGCTGCTGGGTGACTGGCTCACCCAGGTTTTAGGTAAGAGGTCCGCCAGTCACGATTACCTCCTTGTTTCCCTTCGGTATTTGTTCTCTTTTCCTTGTGTTTCCTTTCCTTTTTTAGTGTGTTTCTTCTCCTCTTGTTTTGCCTCTGTATGTGAGCATTTGGATCTGCGTCAGGCCTGTGTCTTTTAGCCGTTCTCCTTGTTTGATGTCCGTCTTCGTCCCTTCACCGCATGTGTTCCTGTTTCTATGCGTTTGGGCGCTGATGACCACGCTGTTTAGCGCCCGTAAACCTCAAACACACACACACACACACACACACACAGTACTCAAGAATAGGTCGTATTAGTTTTTTATAAGCGGTCTCCTTTACAGATGAACCACATCTTCCCAAAATTCTACCAATGAACCGAAGACGACTATCCGCCTTCCCCACAACTGCCATTACATGCTTGTCCCACTTCATATCGCCCTGCAATGTTACGCCAAAATATTTAAACGACGTGTCTGTGTCAAGCGCTACACTACTAATGGAGTATTCAAACATTACGGGATTCTTTTTCCTATTGTACGTGATTGGGCATTGTCTTGCAAAATGATGGTCAGGTCCTCCAGAAAGTGTCATCACTTCTGTCTTTAAGCTGGTCGTAGGTTGTGTTCCAAAAATGAACAGCGTAGAGACAGAAGTGATGACACTTTCTGCAGGACCTAACCATCACATCAGGACAATGATCAAGCACGTACAGTGACTTGTTTGACTGATGGGGCTCCTAACTGCTATACCACCTACTTAAGCCCTCATAAGTTCAACTCGATTTCTAAACTGAAGGCAACACTTCCCGACATTTGCTTCAGAACTACTACAAATTCGTCGGGCAGTAGACCGCGCCGCTCGAACTGTCAACACAACTGGCACTGCTAAAAGTATCCCCACATCGCTGGCAACGGGTTATACACTATTCTGGTGATTACTTTAAAGGACAGTAAGACCTTGGAACACGTATCTACTTTTTACAAGCCATAAATAAATAGTTGCCACTATTAAAGTTCTAATCCTCGTGTAATGATTGAATTTAAAGTAGAGATTATGAGAAGTCTTGATATTTTATCGTATGAGCGCTGATTTTTAAAACTTTTTACAAGCCATAAATAAATAGTTGCCACTATTAAAGTTCTAATCCTCGTGTAATGATTGAATTTAAAGTAGAGATTATGAGAAGTCTTGATATTTTATCGTATGAGCGCTGATTTTTAAAACTTTCTTCTTCAGAGTTATTGTAACAAAATTTCACTTGTGTGTGTGTGTGTGTGTGTGTGTGTGTGTGTGTGTGTGTGTGTGTGTGTTGTTCTTGCGGACATGTGCGAAAGAACAGATACGATATATATATAAAACTAAGGCGAAGACGGCTAATGATTTCTTCAGCGCTGATGCACAGTAGGTTCGAACTCTTACGGGAATCGGTGAAATGGCGTGTATAATGGGAATAATGGGCAGCGGCACTACATCAGTAGTGTGTGGAGAAAATGATAGTTTTGGTCTGACTGGAGGCGTGCTGGGATAGACCGTGCAGATGCGATGACCACTTATTGGTTGGTTGGTGGTTGGATGATTAAGGGGACCGAACCACTAGGTCATCAGTCCTTTTTTCCTCGAAGAGATAGGTCTGCATTACTGCACGTCAGAGGTAGACTACCACGAAAAACCCAGGGGAAGAAAATCCCAAGGTGTACCAAAGGTCAACGAAGACCAGATAAGCGACAAAAAAAAGAAAAAAGGGGGGATATAGAAACAAAGGCAGCCGAGGTGCCACATCTGGTTGGCAACCGGAAGCCCTCGAAAGCAGAATACAATTACGGGACATACATCCCCCACCCATCACCACTTACAAAGGTACCCTAGTCAGCAACTGCCTAGGAAAGACTAGCGACACCGACAGGGCAAGAGAAGCACAGATAGACACAAGAGGGTTGGGTTGGTTGGAGGAAGAGACCATACAGCGAGGTTATCGGTCTCATCGGATTAGGGAAGGAAGGGGAAGGAAGTCAGCCGTGCCCTTTTAAAGGAACCATCCCGGCATTTGCCTTAAGCGATTTAGGGTAATCACGGAAAACCAAAATTGGGATGGTCGGACGTGGGATTGAACCATCGTCCTCCCGAATGCGAGTCCAGTGTGCTAACCAATGCGCCGCCTCACTTGGTACAGCCACAAGACGAGCAAGTCGAACAGACCACACAACAGGGCGGGAGGAAGAGTTAAAGAGCAGATAGTGTGAGGGTTGTGAGATTCGGGTTAGACCATGAAGTCCAAATAGCTGCAGCCCAGTCTGGGCCGAGGAGGCAACAGAGTGTTCTGCCAACCCCTCAATGGGCTGATAAAGTGCCATCCCTCCCCCACCCCCCGCCTAAAGAGATAAAGAGCGAGGCAAAAGCCCCCATCACGAACAAAACATATCGTCACCTAATACTATGGGTAGCGAGTCAGGAAGATTAAGAGTGTCTGCTGCAGGGCGGCTGGATTGAGACAGTCCAGCAAAATGTGAACCACCGTCGAACAGGAACCACAACGACACTGGAGTGGGTCCTCGCTACAGAGGAGATGACCTAGAGTCAGCCAAGTATGCCCGATGCCGAGCTGACAAATGAGTCCTTGCGAGAGGCCTACATAGAGGACCTCCACCGATCCGTACTCTCCATAATTATCCGTGGTTATTTGATGAAGTCGGAGTGAGCCATGCCATATTCCAGACCCCTGAAACAACGTGGCCCAGGGTCCACACGAAGGTCACTCAGCGTCCTCATCGTTCAAGGGCATACAGGGAATCCTGGATAGCCATGACCAAGGGATGGCGAGAGTAACAGTGGTTGAGGGCTTGCAAACTGCTCAAGGTGTCGCTGCAGACGAGAAAGGACCTCATCCCTGCAGGAACGGATATCCTTAAGAGCATGAGAGATGACTACCAACACCGCAGTGAAAATACTACAGCTATCTAGCAAGGAGCGCAGTTCGATATGTCACGCGTGAGTATAAACAATGGCCAGCAACCATCGAGTCTGCACCCTGGGATGCGCCAAGGGTGGAGAAAAGTTGGTGGCAGATTGCCTTGAGCTGAACCGAGTCTTTCGGACCTTATGATAGGGCAAGGCAAAGCTGTGACCGAGGAACGCATCACGGAGGTGTACGTGAGTGTGCCTGCAGGAGAGGTGGTAGAGGGAACAACTGGAGTACAGAGAGGAGGGACCGGATGTGGATTGCGATCGTAATCCCTGATCTGTGCCACTGTAGGATTTCCATGTTTGGAAATAGGAGACAATAGTTCAGATACTTAGGGTATCTGAAACATGTGTAGCGTAATAGACAAGCTGTTGTTGGCACCTGATCTGTAATGGAAGTACACCTGCCTCCACAAGTAAGCTATTCACAGGGATTGTTCGAAAGGCTCCTGTTGCAAGTCAAACCCCGCTGTGGCGTATGAGGTACAGTGTCCGCAATGCTGAGGTCGATGCCAAACCGTATGCCAGACTCCCATTATCAAGACGGATCAGTATCAGGGCTTTGTAAGGCTGCATAAGGGCAGAGCTGTCTGCATTCCAGCTGTTGTTACTCAGGCGAAGATTAGAATCCTCGTCAACCGAGCATCAAAGATCAATCTTAAAAAATGGTTTCTACACCACATACCTGTATAGTAGGTAAAGTTCTGGTTGTGGGTGAACGGTACGACGTCGACAGAAGTGCACAACGCGAGTCTTGGCGATTGAAAACCAAGAGCCATGTGTGAGGGCGCATGGCTGCGCCTTTCGTATGGCGCGTAGCAGTCTACGCTCAGCGATACCCACACCAGAGTAGCAGTAGTAAAGGCCAAAGTCGTCAGCATAGAAGGAGGGTAAAAGCGAGGTGCCAAAGCTGCTGCTACACCATTAATAGCTACTGGAAAGAGAGGGACACTCAGTACAGACCCCTGCGCGACCCCATTCTATGGATACTTGAGGGGGGAGGAGGGGCTGTGGGAAGCGCCAAACTCAGAAAGTTCTGCATAAAAATCGGGAGCAGACCCACGAGACTCTGTAAGCAGACTGTATAGGTTTTTATGTTGGTAACGCCACGTAGCGCTCTGTATGAAAATCACTGACTGTGCTGTGCGCAGTCTGTAGCTGGTTGACATTGTTGAAATATTCTCTATTGTAGTGTTGGGCAGCTGGATGTTAACTGAGCGTAGCGTTGCGCAGTTTACCGAGCGAGGTGGCGCAGTGGTTAGTACACTGGACTCGCATTCGGGAGGACGACGGTTCAATCCCGTCTCCAGCCATCCTGATTTAGGTTTTCCGTGATTCCCCTAAATCGTTTCAGGCAAATGCCGGGATGGTTCCTTTAAAAGAGCACGGCCGATTTCCTTCCCCATCCTTCCCTAACCCGAGCTTGACCTCCGTCTCTAATGACCTTGTTGTGGACGGGACGTTAAAAAACACTAACCTAACCTAACCGTCGTTGTCGACGGGACGTTAAAAAACACTAACCTAACCTAACCGTTGCGCAGTTGGAGGTGAGCTGCCAGCAATGGTGGATGTGGGGAGAGAGATGGCAGGATTTTGAGAGCGGACGATCTGGACGTGTGTCCATCAGAAAGAGTAAATTTGTAATACTGTATATCATGAACTGATATATATTTGATAACCATGTCTATCAGTAGTTAGTGCCTCCAGTAGCTAGAATCTTTTATTTAGCTGGCAGTATTGGCGCTCGCTGTGTTGCAGTAGTTCGAGTAACGAAGATTTTTGTGAGGTAAGTGATTCATGAAAGGTATAGGTATTGTCAGTCAGAGCCCCATTTTGTAGGGATTATTGAAAGTCAGATTTCGTTGCGCTAAAAATATTGTGTGTCAGTTTAAGCACAGTCATTTATAATTTTTCTAAGGGGATGTTTCAACTCCACCTGTGTAAGGTAGCGACGATGTGGTGTCGCCTTGTGGTGTCATAAGCCTTTTGGCAAAAGCTGTTCGGGTGGTAGACTCCGTGTAAACCAAATTATTAGTTGTGTAATGGCCTTGGCGAAAACCACTCTGAGATGGAGCTAGAGACTCAAGAGACTCAGAGACTTAAGAGGTCAACTCAGCCACTGGCTCACCATGCATTCAAGCGACCTACAGAGAACATTGGGGAGACTAATTGGACGATAATTATACATCTCTGGTAGGTGCTTACCCGTTTCAGTTCTGGGGCGATGGTGCTTTCTCGCTATTGGGGTGGGAACTCGCCCTCGCTCCAAATGCGATTGAAGATAGCTAGAATATGGCGCTGACAGTCGACCAGTAGGTGCTTGATAGTTTGGCTGTGGATGCAGTCCGGCCCTGGGGCCGTATCTTTGCAGTGGCCTGGGACACATCATTGTCAAAACATTCATTTATTGCTCATCTGTCAGGACAATCGTAATAATAAATTATCGAAGAAGTCAGTATCGCCAAGATCTAAGCTGTGTATGGCCTGGAACAAGACACAGACGTCAGCAGGCCGCCTGACAGATAACAGCGGTTTGGGCGGCTGGTCGGTGACGATTGCAGTGAGTCTGCAAGGAGGCCGACAGCTGCTGTGGGCAGCGGTTCGCAGTGCAGACTGCCCTGCAACCCAGGACCTAGAAGGGTCTAGTGGCGTATTTCACCAAACACAATGTGCAGTCAGTTTCGCAGTTTCGCTACAGGAAACGAGTACCGACACAAAATGCAAATTGTGACCATACACTACTTTTGCCTAACTGGAACATTATGGGATTAGGTAAAACGTTCAGCAATAGTTCACTCCATAACAGGAAAGTTGTAAGCAGGCTTTTGTCCTCCAGTCTCAACAAACACACAATAGGTTCGAATCTGACTGTCGTACTGTAAAGGCAGGAGGGAGAGGTGCTACGGGACCATCTTCTGGATCTGTTGCTTTTCTTGAAATATATCAATGATCTGTCACTAAACGTGACAGATAACTCAAAAGCTATTCTGTTTGCAGATGACACAAGTCTTACTGTGAAGGACGTGGAACGTAACGTAAATGATTTAATTGATGGCATAGCAGGTAACATCACCACATAGCTTTCAGAGAATAGATTAACGCTTAACTGCCGTTCGAAAGTTTTAGGACTGATGGTAGATGCAAAGCTCTTGGGAGTATCACGTTCAAGATCTTGTACAGAAACTAGATTTAGTTAGGTTTAATTAGTTCTAAGCTCTAGGCGACAGATGACCTCAGAAGTTAAGTCGCATAGTGCTCAGATCCATCTGAACCAGCCATCTCACTGTGCCACCCCTGTACAGACGGGAACTGTTGTTGACAATATTGACTCATCGAGAAAAACCACACCTTTCTTTAGTAACACTTAACGGATAAACGAAATGCACTTGCACAACACTTCCTTAGGCACTGCACGAAAAGGTGTGCACAACTGACATCGCTTAACAGAGATAAGGCTGCTAGAACTAACGGAACACGAGTTCTATTCTACACAGAGTGTGCAAAAGAACTTGTCTCTCTTCTAGTAGCAGTATGCCGTATGCCTATAGGGACGAGTATTATGATATTTTTCGAGACTGAAAATTTCCTATGTAGAAAACAACATGGATTTAGAAAACCCCGTGAAATCGCATGGCTATATGCCGTGTTCGTTGACTTCCAGGAAGCTTTCGATATAGTTCCGCATTGCCTAATGAACAAAATACGAGCGCACGGAGTGTCGGACTAAATATGTGACTGGAATGAACAGTTTCTGGCAAACAGAACACAGCAGGTCATTCTAAACGGAGAGAAGTCTTCAGACGTAAAAGTAACTTCGGGCGTGCCTCAAGGGAGTGTTTCAGGACCATTACATTTCACAATATGCGAGGGTCATTGAAAAAGTCGTGGCAACTACTGTTTGTCTCGAAAATGGTAACGAATTTAAAAAATTTTGAAATTTACAAATGGAATGTTATTTCGTATGTAAACACTTCATGTAGGGAGATGAATGAATACTTACACCAGCGTAAATACACAGCACGAGAAAAAACAGAAACAAATTTTGTCGTTTAGAACATGTTTTACTGTCAGTTGCAGCAGTACACCAAAGCATGAGGCAGGAACGTGGACCTGTGACATCTTAGAGTCCCCGTAAATAGTCTCCCGCGTGTCACACAGTGCCAACGTTATGGAAGACGCTGAATACCTGCGACCTCACCATGAGCGATTCATCGGATCCCACGTGTCATTGCTGTGACAATGTATTCGCGTGTTCGAAAGCATCTTCCACGCAATGGATCTTTCAGTTTTGGCATGAGGTCATGATCACATGGTGATAAGTCGGACGAAGATGGTGGATGCTCCAGTAATTCCTATCCCCATCAGGCGAGCAAATTTCGCAAGCTCGCTGGCGTATGGGCTATCGCTTCGATCTCCTGCAAAAGTCTGCGATCTAGTGTCACGCCAAGTTACTGTGTATGGATCGATCTGAAGTCGGACAAGCACATAAAATTTATCGCGTGTGAGGCAGATGCCAGATTGAAAGTCACTGGAAGGATCCACAGGAAATGTGGTCCATCAACAAAGAAAGCTGCTTACAAAACATTGGTTTGACAATACTTGGATATTTCTCGTTAGCCTGAGATCCGCACCAGATAGGATTGATAGACGAAATAGAGAAGATTCAAATAAGAGCAGCTCGCGTCTTTACAGGATCCCATTGTAAGCGCGAAATTTCACGGAAATGCTGAGTCAACACCAGTGGCAGACGCTGAAAGAGAGACCTTCTGCATCACGGTGGGGTCTACTGTTAAAGTTCCGTGAGTGTACGTTCCTAAAAGAGTCTACCAATGTATATCTAGCGAAAAGAATGTTAAGATAAGATTAGAGAGATTTCAGCTCATACGGAGACTTATCAACAATCGCTCTTCCCGCCAACCACACGGGACTGGAACAGGCAAAGTGAGAAGTGACATAAGTGACAAGACGTACACAAAGTTTCCTCCGCCATATACTGTAAGGTGGCTTGCGGAGTACAGACATAGATGTAAATGTGCACTATTCGGCAAGTTTGATTTTCAATAGGCTTACAGCAAAACTGAAAAAAAGCGATAAACTCCAAATATTCAAACCAAAGTTGAGAGGTTTTCTTTTGGGACTCTTCTTGTACTCTGTACAGAATTTCCAAGTATTGGTTAAAAACAGTCTTGGTTGCAATTTTAGTTTTTTATTTTTCAACGACGCGTTTCGCCTTATTTAGGCATCTTCAGGGCCTCATATATTCGACGATGCCCTTTGGCTACACTGACTAAAGGATTCTTCTAAGAAATACCAAATTAAGGTATTTGTTCTTTCAATTGTTGATCTGTTTATATATGCTTATAATTTATCCACGTCTGCACAACGCGATCGCGATTCTTAAATAAATGTATTTGTTCTCTGTTTTCTACGTAGATGCCTAAATAAGGCAAAAGGCGTCGTTGAAAAATGAAAAACTAAAATTGCAACCAAGACTGTTTTTAACCAATACTGTTAAGCACTGGTTTGCAATATGCGACATATGGATTGGAAGAATTTCCAAGCATTACTTCCGAACTTTTATCTGTAACGTGTACATTTTAACATATTGTAGTGATTTGCTAACACTAAAATTCCTGTGTTTATAAATTTTCTAATTAGTTTTCTGTAAACTTTGTACTCATTCCAAAGCCAAGTAGCTTTCGCTCACGTGGTCCCATGGAACCTGGTACATAGATAAATAATTGCTCTTAGTGTATCAGCTGGGATGCTAGAAAAAACAATTAAAGGGCTAAATGGAGCGAACTTGTGTTTAGCAGTGAGAGGTAGTTATGCCTTGGCGCCACTGATATGTCCTTTTTCTAGTTTGGACCTGATCATGAGCGCGAAGACAGCCAAAGTACACTACACACTAATATAAAATCTAGCTCTGATCATCATGTGTGACCAATGACCATACATCTATAGCATTTGTTGGAACACTGAACAGTGCCGTATCATTGCATTCCGCTGCCTTTTCTGTAGCGTCGGGGGGACTTTCTTTATCAATAAGACACACGATCTCCAGAAATGGTCAACTCCGAGAGCAAGCACAATCGCTCGCTTACCCGTACACGATTGACTTTTTGAAGAACTTGATGGAACTGTATCTATGCTCTGCAGTACAGTCAACACTTGACTATTTAGGAAAGCAGGAGAAAGTAACCAGGAGCACTGTATTCTAAAAATGTAAATTGTATATCTATGATCGTATCTGCCACCTGTATGAATATCAAGAGCTCGGTTCTAAGCAAAGAGGGGAAAGCAGAAAGGTGGAAGGAGTATATACAGGATCTATACAAGGGCGATGTACTTGAGGACAATATTCTGTAAATGGATGAGAATGTACATGAAGATGAAATGGAAGATACGATACTACGTGAAAAGTTCAACAGAGCACTGAAAGACCTGAGTTGAAATAAGGCACCGGGAGTAGACAACATTCCATTAGAACTACTGACGGCCTTGTGAGAGCCAGTCCTGACAAAACTCTACCATCTGGTGAGCAAGATGTACGAGACAGGCGAAATACCCTCAGACTTCAAGAAGAATATAATAATTCCAATCCCAAAGAAAGAAGGTGTTGACAGATGTGAAAATTACCGAAGTATCAGTTTAATAAGTCACAGATGCAAAATACTAACAGGAATTATTTACAGACGAATGGAAAAACTGGTAGAAGCCGACCTCGGGGAAGATCAGTTTGGATTCCGTAGAAATGTTGCAACACGCGAGGCAATACTGACTTATCTTACAAGAAAGATTAAGGAAAGGCAAACCTACGTTTCTAGCATTTGTAGACTTTGAGAAAGCTTTTGACAATGTTGACAGGAATACTCTCTTTCAAATTCTAAAGGTGGCTGGGGTAAAATACAGGGAGCGAAAGGCTATTTACAATTTGTACAGAAAAGTTATAAGAGTC
Organism: Schistocerca gregaria; assembly: GCF_023897955.1. Classification (NCBI taxonomy): domain Eukaryota; kingdom Metazoa; phylum Arthropoda; class Insecta; order Orthoptera; family Acrididae; genus Schistocerca; species Schistocerca gregaria. The sequence goes on along the minus strand of NC_064920.1, from coordinate 1,014,296,881 downwards.
GAGGCGCATGAAAGGGAAGCAGTGGTTGGGAAGGGAGTGAGACAGGGTTGTAGCCTCTCCCAGATGTTATTCAATCTGTATATTGATCAAGCAGTAAAGGAAACAAAAGAAAAATTTGGAGTAGGTATTAAAATCCATGGAAAAGAAATAAAAACTTTAAGGTTCGCCGATGACATTGTAATTCTATCAGAGACAGCAAAGGACTTGGAAGAGCAGTTGAATGGAATGGACAGTCTCTTGAAAGGAGGATATAAGATGCACATCAACAAAAGCAAAACAAGGATAATGGAATGTAGTCGAATTAAGTCGGGTGATGCTGAGGGAATTAGATTAGGAAATGAGACACTTAAAGTAGTAAAGGAGTTTTGTTATTTGGGGAGCAAAATAACTGATTATGGTCGAAGTAGAGAGGATACAAAATGTAGACTGGCAATGGCAAGAAAAGCGTTTCTGAAGAAGAGAAATTTGTTAACATCGAGTATAGATTTAAGTGTCAGGAAGTTGTTTCTGAAAGTATTTGTATGGAGTGTAGCCATGTATGGAAGTAAAACATGAACAATAAATATTTTGGACAAGAAGAGAATAGAAGCTTTCGAAATGTGGTGCTACAGAAGAATGTTGAAGATTAGGTGGGTAGATCATATAACTAATGAGGACGTATTGAATAGGATTGGGGAGAAGAGAAGTTTGTGGCACAACTTGACTAGAAGAAGGTATCGGTTGGTAGGACATGTCCTGAGGCATCAAGGGATCACAAATTTAGCATTGGAGGGCAGCATGGAGGGTAAAAATTGTAGAGGGAGACCAAGAGATGAATACACAAGCAGATTCAGAAGGATGTAGGTTTGTAGTAGGTACTGGGAGATGAAGGAGCTGGCACAGGATAGATTAACATGGAGAGCTGCATCAAACCAGTCTCAGGACTGAAGACCACAACAACAACATCTCCATACCACTTCATTACTTCATTACTGCGTTGTAGCTTGCCGTGATTATACCAGTTACTTAAATTGCTTAAGAGCGTCGGGCTCGACGACGCTTGAAACACTTGCGAAGGCCACGGCACAGAAGGATATGGTAAGTGTAAAGTGGCTTGATGATACCACATTGGCACCAAATTTCATTACAGTTCTGTCCATTACCACCGTGTCACACGATCGGAATGTCGTCATCTCTTACCCAAGTTCCACCACTTGTTTTGACGCCTATGCGATGGTGGTCAGAAACACGACACCCAGCGTTGAAATCAAGCGATTTTATTACGAGTGGCTGATGACAACCTTGCAGTCACACCGGCGTTCAGAAACAGCCGGAAAAGTGGCATGAAGGACCTTTACCTGAGGCGTTGGTTCCCAGACATTTCGCGATCGAAAACTAAGTTCGCAGTGCGAAGAGCAACAGGAAGAGGTTCTTCACAACCTATGACGCTGCTGACAACCTCATGCATTTCAGTCCTTCAGAACCTGAATCCCTGTCGAATGTGATCGCACCTGTTTGGAGCGCAGCGCGACCGCAATTTTTGCTCTCGTGTTCAGGTTGGAACCACTAGGGGCCGTTCAAAACTATTCGACGAAATATGGACGATCCGAGGCAGCTAAGTGTGCTTATGCTTTCTCAGCGCTTCTATTCTGTGTCCTACTGTGGCGTGAACACTGTGGGATGCTAAATGCGTAAAATGAACGGCAAAGGGTCCCTGTGAGACCGCTTCCCCCAGCTCAGCAAAATCCTCTGTGGCATCCGCTCAACTTTATTGAGAATTTTAAAAATATGCCTTTACAAACAGAAGCTGTGACGGCGCCGTAGACGCTTGCAGACTGGCAATCCCTTTGACAACCGATTCTGAATGGCCTACTCCAAGACGCAAGAACAGTACTGTAGCGGCAGAAGAGCTGCAGCGTAGCTTGCCTGCAGGTACATGGTACTCTCGTCACAGATTCTGCCTGTACAGGTTACGTCGGTGCCGGCTTTCGATAGCGTCATTTCGTCATGCACAATATTCTTTAAACACGGCGGCAGGAGAACAATTTGCAAAATTGGCCGTTTCGGAAATGCTTCCCAATCCTAACCTAAAAGCCAATGAGCATACCCTTGGACATTAGATAAATCGCTCGGTTTCTGCATTATGACAACGACTTCACTGTTTTCTGGGGTACTTTATACAGGGTGATTTTTTTCCCCCGTGTACAAACTCTAGGAATTGTTCGATGAGCGGATACGAAACAAAAAAAGGTCTGATGAACTTATGTCCGTAAATGCATGGTTTCCATGCTAGAGACCATTTAATAAATCCTAAATTGTTACAGAGACTGCCGTCTAATATGCACAGTACCATGCAACCTCAGTTACAGTATGCATGGTTTCCTCCTAGAAAATGTTCAAATGTGTGTGAATTCCTAAGGGACCAAACTGCTGAGGTCATCGGCCCCTAGACTTACACACTACTTAAACTAACTTAAATTACCTAATGCTGAGAACAACACACACACCCATGCCCGAGGGAGAACTATAACCTCCGGCGTTGGGGTCGCGCAGTCCGTGACATGGCGCCTCAAACCACTAGTTTCCTCCTAGAGGATGGTACTGTTCCTCATACGTCGCTCCCTTGTGCCCTCTCCTGCAATAGTAATTGGGAATGTTGTGTCCGATTCACTTATCTTGCTGACGCACCTTGTAATCGATGCGATACGACGTTGTACCACAGTGGTTCCGTATTCGATTCTAGAGCTTGCTGACATGGTTTATACTTACGGAAAGGCGAATGGTAACGGGCGGCGGGCAGCAAGGTTGTATCACAAGACCTATCCCCACTGACAACAACAACAGCATTCAATGTTTGCAACAGCGTTTCGCCCTTTGTCTGAGACAGAAAGGCGACCGCCTTGTCAGTACCAGGCAGTTGGCCCGCTAGTACATGGAAAGCCAGACGACTGTGTGGAACGTTCTCCATGGCAATTACCACTTGCATCGTGGGCAGGGCTTACTAGCGACAGACTTCCCACATAAGGAGCACTTTTGTCACTCGTTTCTTCACCAGGCAACCACGATTCGGCGATTTGTGTCAGCCATCCTATTCACAGATGAGGTCACCTTTATGCGGAGTGGTGTCTTCAACTTTCGTAACAGTCATCTGTGGAACAGTATGCATAACCCCCATGTTTTGGTGACAGCGAATCATCAGCATCGGTCCAGCCGGAATGTGTGGAGCGGAATAATTGGCGACCGTGTTTTGGGGCCAGTCTTCCTTCCTCGTCGCATAACAGGCCGTAACTATCGTCATTTCTTGCGTCTGACTTCGCCTCCCCTGCTGGAAGAAGTGCTAGTGGTGATTCAAAGGGTTATGTGGCTGCTACATGATGGTGCTCCAGCCCACTTCGCCGTTAACATCCGAACGTATCTCAGTCGTGTATTCCCTGATCGATAGATCGGGCGAGAGTGTCCAGTCTCATGGCCTGCCCGTTCACCGGATCTCAGTTCTGGTTATGGAGCCATCTCAGATGTATCGTGTACGCAGAGCACATTCCATAAGTGGAGGCAATGGAGCAGCGTAATCATGCTGCCTTTACACTGTTCGGATGCAGCCTGGCCGATGTGAACGTGCGAGACAGAACATGCTACGGCGCGTACATGCATGCGTTGAGGCACACGGAAGCCGTTATCAACATATAGTGTAACTACGGCTGCACGGTACAGCGCGTATTAGACCTCAGTCTCTGAACAATGAATGATTGAGTAAAAGCTCTCCAGTAAGGAAACCAAGCATTTCCGGAGAGTTCATTATACCTTTTTTTTCGTATCTTCTCATCGATCAATCGCTAGAGTTTGTACATGGTGGAAAAAAACATCCTGTACATCCCCCACTGCTTCAGCTGCCACTTGCCGTCTGTGAGTGGTTATTGCACGCTGACTTCCAAGTTAGGCGGTAGTCAGATTAATGTGATTATTTTCAGCCGTAATGGCTATGTTGAACCGTGACTGTGTGGGATAATTATTTATTTCAAGTTTCTGCTACCAGTCACTTTTAATTTTATGCTTTATCTAACATAATGCAACGCGTTTCGAACATGTTCCGTTCACCTTCAGGCGTTTATACATACATACATACATACATAGAGAAATGTTACTTAAAAATAAACAGTCTTAAACTAGATTAATCTAGAACACTTTGTCCATTGTTTATTACTGTAGCTGCTGGTGAGGCATTTGGGGGGAAGGAGGGAGGCAGTGTATGGGTAGAAATCGAAATCAGTGATGTCTGCTCGTTTTCTTCGTTGTGGTTGACTATATATCAGAGCCTGTATAGGATCCAGATAGATTTGCATCAGTTATGTGTTACGAAAATAGTGTGATAAGCTTTTATGTGTGCGCGGTGTAGCTTGCTCGTCAGGTTTCGAGAGGGTGCGTTTCTGGATGAGGTGTCGAATATACTGCTTCCCCCTACTTATACCTCCCGTGGAGATCACGAATGTAAAATTAGAGAGATTCGAGCGCGCACCGAGGCTTTCAGACAGTCGTTCTTCCCGCGAACCATACGCGACTGGAAGAGAAAAGGGAGGTAATGACAGTGGCACGTAAAGTGCCCTCCGCCACACACCGTTGGGTGGCTTGCGGAGTATGAATGTAGATGTAGATGTAGATGTAGACAGTTGATCACTTACAGTTTCATCATCTTGTTGCTTCACTTGCATCACTGGTGTAATGGCGAAGCTGTTGATTGGCATTAATGTGACTAGACTGTTTACTTTCTGATGGTGAATGGTTGCGGATTTTATAGCCATCTTACAACATGGATCCGAATAGCTGTAGAACGTAACCCAGAAAAAAAAACTATGGAGGAGACCTTTGTCCCACAATGAATCACAAATGGCTAGTGATGATATTCCTACTGTTTGTTAGCAGTTGGCTGATGCAAGAATTTTATGACTTCATCGATACGACACGATATCTGAACGCGAACACGCTCCCCAAGACTCGAACTGTCTCCGGATCATCGCACAGAGAAGCATCGTCGGCCGCATGAAAGGGCAGCTGTGAACGGTAGAATGCCGCCTGCGATAGGGCCTCCCCGGAGATCGCGCGGGGCACCCTCGTCTGCTCATAACGCGCTAATAAACACGTCCATCAGGCGGGCAAAAACTGAGCAGCCGCCTGGAAAACGAGTGCAGGGGGCAGACGGCGCCCTCCCTCTCCCTCGCCCTTACCCTTCCACAGGGCACGTCCTCGGCGCCACATTTGCTGCCCCGGCCAATTAAATAACTCGCAGGCCGACAGGCGGCGCCCAAGACCGCGCTATGAAGGCGCGCCCCAGGGACACTTGCTGTCATAACAGCCTCTGCCCTTATCTCACGACACAGAGCGCTCCGTAGGTCCCCAGACACGCATTTCTTCCAACCTCGGCGCTTATTATCTCCCTCCTGCAGTCATGACAATATTTCCATTTGCTGCTCCCTGCGTGTATCAGCTATTTTCCGCGCCATTTCCTCACGTCGTGTACTGAATAATTTCATCAGCGTTTATCCTTCTTTAACAACGCTCAGAAGGCGCTGGTATAAGAGAGACACTCTTTTGCTCAAAGTATCGTCTGAGGAGGTTCTGCGCGGAATCGGAGACGAAAGGAATGTGTGGAAAACACAGATAAGGAGAACGTACAGGATGGTAGGACATCTGTTAAGACATGAGGGAATGACTTCCGTGGTACTAGAGGGAGCTGCAGAGGGCAAAAACTATAGAGGAAGACAGAGATTGGAATACATCCAGCAAATAATTGAGGATTTAGGTTGCAAGTGCTACTACATCTACATCTACATTTATACTCCGCAAGCCACCCAACGGTGTGTGGCGGAGGGCGCTTTAAGTGCCACTGTCATTACCTCCCTTTCCTGTTCCAGTCACATATGGTTCGCGGGAAGAACAACTGCCGGAAAGCCTACGTGCGCGCTCGAATCCCTCTAATTTTATATTCTTGATTTCCTCGGGAGGTATAAGTAGGGGGAAGCAATAAATTCGATACCTCATCCAGAAACGCACGCGAGCAAGCTACACCGCGATGCAGAGCGCCTCTCTTGCAGGGTCTGCCACTTGAGTTTGTTAAACATCTCCGTAACGCTTTCACGCTTTCCAAATAAGCCTGTGACGAAACGCGCCGCTCTTCTTTGGATCTTCTCGATCTCCTCTGTCAACCCGACCTGGTACGGATCCCACACTGATGAGCAATACTCAAGTATAGGTCGAACGAGTGTTTTGTAAGCCTCCTCCTTTGTTGATGGACTACATTTTTTTCTAAGGCCTCTCCCAATGAATCTCAACCTGGTACCCGCCTTACCAACAATTAATTTTATATGATCATTCCACTTCAAATCGTTCCGTACGCACACTCCCAGACATTTTACAGAAGTAACTGCTACTCTGAGATGAAGAGTTTGGCATATGAGAGGAATTCATAGGGGGCCGCATCAAACCAGTCAGCAGACTGATGATCCAATAAAAAAAAAATCTTCTCCACTGTTTACTTCACGTTGCCTATGATGTGTAAACTTACTCTACTAGAAATAACAAGTATTCTGCATTATACAATGTTCAGAAGATGTTGGTATCAGAAACACTGCAGTTTGATCAAGTATCATCTTGTTCATCATTTAATCCACGTTGCCTTAAACGTGTAGGTTTTATCTTCTCGAAATGCGAAGTCCCTTGCATTGACCAAATGCTTATTAAAGTACGTTCGAATTACAATAACTGACTGTCTGCAGTACTGAGCTTATAAACATATCATTCTCGTTTAATGAAAGAGCACTCGAGTTGGTGGCATGCGCTTTATCTAAATCCACTGCCGTTTTCGGCCTTCGCATTATAGCATTGCCTCCGAAAAAAATGGGGGAAATACATTGCAAAGACTTAACAACGGAGAAGCGTTATCTGCTCCATCAAAATTGCAAACATTATTATCTGAGTTCTTTTGTAGAGGAAGAATGAGTGTTTTTCGTTTCATTGTCTTATCGATTCTGCTGTTCTCGCTGACGGAACGTTAATTGTTCACGGTCTATAACTGAAACAATTATTTGTAGTAGAAATGTAATTGTGCTGAATATATATGAGATTAATAATTGTAGTGCGTGTTTCTGTGAATAGGGAGTACCTATCCTGTATATGTTTCAGTACGTAATAATTAACTGTTGCCCTGGCCATTTCTGTGTAGGCTCGTTATTGTAGCGACGCCATTAATGACGAAAATTATGTAAGTTCTTCGAACAGTCATTTAATGCTAAAAGTACAGAAGGAATAAATTTTATAATTTGAAAACGGCGTCCTGCAATATTTTTCAATTCACTTTAGGCCAGAGGTACAGTTTTTATTAATAATAATATCAATGAATGCCATTTCACATAGGCAGCTATCCTGGAGTATCAAGCCACACATAGAAAATCAATTAAAAATTGTTTAAATGTATTATCGCGTAATATCAAAAAAGTATTTTTAATCCATCGTGAGTAGCACTAATGTCTTCACGTTGGGATATGTATGCTATTGTTGGTGATAGCGCCCTGAGAAAAATCAGCTGTGGTTTTTTAATGAACATAAAAGAGAGAAGATTTATTACTTCTATTTTTCAAAACCGTTTCACACAATAAGAATAACGGCATAGTTATCGTTGTGTGAAGAATTCAATAATAACCATTCAATTAATTAATCATTACGCAATAACATCCAGGCCATTTTCAAGTACGGTATATATAGAACTGCTATCGCTAACGTATAATACACTGGTGCCTAGAATTAGAAAGACAAGCGGAAATCTTGTAAGGTTGTCTTTGTTTTGCCACAAAACAGTATACACAGGTGACAGCAACGTGGAAACAATGTACAGAATACAGAGCGTAAACAGCACCACGGTTAACTCACCGAGATTGCGGCGTCCGTGAAGTAGATTTCCACGAGCGCAATAATACCTGAGCACCGGAGATAGCAAGCATTTGGGACAACAGCTGACAGCAAACTAACAGGTCTGCGGTATTGCTTAGGATTCACTTCCAAAGTTGGCGTATTTTTTTGTAGTCCGATTGTGTCGTTAAACAGGAATTGCCAGAATTGGTCAATCCGGCTTCTGTCGATTTTCTGGAACAGGAAATGTCCGCATCAAGTTACTTTTTTCCACAATAAAATAGCCTGTTTCTAAGAGGAGACAACTCACATTTAATAGATTATTCAGAAGGATGCACGAAACATTCCGCAATCTTATTTAAGTATTTATGCCGAATTTATTTTTGTGGTGAAACACTTCATTTGCTGGGAAGTGTAACGCTAATATTACCTAGTTTGAAAAACATTTTCACTTGCTATGGTGATTTTATCACGTGGAGGTATCCCCTCATGAGGAAGGAAATATATTTAAGGCATTTATTTAGATTAGATAGAAAGAAAAGCTTATATTTGATGAATGACAGTATTTAGATTGCAAATAATGTAATATAAAGTATATAGATATGTCTAGAGAGTATTATTACACAGAAAAATTACCGTACATAATCATGGTATCAAGTAAATTTAAATTATGATCAGCAACTTACTGTTTCTCAATGTTTATGAACCCAAACCGATGAATAGATTTAATATCTCTAAAACTCTAGGTGTCACTAAACTGCCCTAAGTTTATACAAAAATTAGCACAAAACATGTTACAAAACTAATTTGTTCTAGTCACTTTTTAGCCATCTTCATGTGTCATGGGCAACGCCTTCAGATTATTATATGACTTGATCCTATCGATTGTCGTTTCTCAATACCATCTTTCCTCTTCTTGTTTTTTGAAACTTCCCATCGTATGCTTCTGTTTCAGAAAGCCTAATGTTCTTGTTGGGAAACTATGTTCTGGCTTTCACTGTAAAAGTATGGACTTCGGCTTCTCCGATAAAGGACTTAGCACTACTTGCCTTTTTTAAAACTGTACTCACACTACAGAAGCTAATAGGGAGCAAATGTCCTGTTTTCTAGTGCCTCAGGCCATTGCTGCAGCTAATTTGAGGACCTTTTCGTATACAAGGATCTTACTTCTCTTAATTTTGGTGCATAAACTTTGAAGCGACGAAGGCAGCTGGATTCGGTGATAAGTGACAGACATTGATCTGGAATAAGTACTCGGTCGCACATTCGTAACTTCCTTTTCAGGACACCTAAGTCGCGGCTAGATACCAGATATGAGTGTCTTCCAATGGGGAAATTATGGTTCACTGAGATAACACACAGGTATAGTTTGGGACAGTTGGTACCAGAAGTACGTGGACCTGTGTCCCCAGCAGGAACATGGCTGCGCGCAAACCAATCACACTGCCCGCGAGAATCACTCCCCTTCAAATGGTTCAAATGGCTCTGAGCACTATGAGACTTAACAGCTAAGGTCATCAGTCCCCTAGGACACAGAACTACTTAAACCTACCTGCGACCGCAGCAGTCGCGCGGTTCCGGACTGAAGCGCCTAGAACTGCTCGGTCATCGCGGCCGGCTCACTCCCCTCGGAGCGGCAGCGGCACCAGGGAGATGGTTCAAATGGCTCTGAGCACTATGGGACTTAACATCTGAGGTCATCAGTCCGCTAGAACTTAGAACTACTTAAACCTAAGGACATCACACACATCCATACCCGAGGCAGCATTCGAACCTGCGACCGTAGCAGTCGCGCCGCTCCAGTCTGTAGCGCCTAGAACCTCGCGGCCACAGCGGCTGGCCGCAAGGAGAGCCTGCGCAGAGCGAGGATACCGGATTACTTCACCGGGGTCAGCGTCTACTACAAGCAGCAGGCCGACATCCCGTCTGTTGGTTGGCAACATTCGTGTCGGGCGGCCGCTCGTGGCCTGACTGCCCTCTTCTACCTGGCTTTCACCGGCACCATTTAGTAATCGCTGCGTCACACTGTCTGACTGTGGTTACGGAAACAGTGTGTCGACTTCTTCCGTGACGGCTTCAGAAAACTTCTTCGTGGTTGGCAGAAATGTATCTAACTGGCTGGTGATTATGTGGAAAAGAGAATATTGCTAATTAAAGATAACATTATAATGATTATTTCTGCGTTTGATTCATTAACATATTCCCATCCAAATACAGTTAACGAAGGTGGAGGCATTACTTTTCATTAAACCCTCGTACATTATACAGGGTGGTCCATTGACAGTAACCGGGCCAAATATGTCACGAAATAAGCATCAAACGAAAAAACTACAAAGAACGAAACTCGTCTAGCTTGAAGGGGGGAACCAGATGGCGCTATGGTTGGCCCGCTAGATGGCGCTGCCATAGCTCATACGGATACCAACTGCGTTTTTTAAAAATAGGAACCCCCATTTTTGTTACATATTCGTGTAGAACGTATTGAAATATGAATGTATTATTGGATCAGTTTTTTCGCTTTGTGATAGATGGCGCTCTAATAGTCACAAACGTATAAGGAAGTTGTATCACGTAACATTCCGCCAGTGCGAACGGTATTTGCTTCGTGATACATTACTCGTGTTAAAATGAACCGTTTACCTATTGCGCAAAAGGTCGATATCGTGTTGCTGTATGGCTGTTGTGATCAAAATGCCCAACGGACGTGTACTACATATGGTGCTCGGTATCCTGGACGACATCATCCAAGTGTTTGCCAGATAGTTACGTTATTTAAGGAAACATGAAGCGTTCAGCCACTTGTGAAATGTCAACCAGGACCTGCCAAAAATGATGATGCCCAAGTAGGTGTTTTAGCTGCTGTCGCGTCTAATCCGCACATCAGTAGCAGACAAATTGCGCGAGAATCGGAAATATCAAAAACGTCGCTGTTGAGAATGCTACATCAACATCGATTGCACCCGTGCCATATTTCTATGCACCAGGAATTGCATGGCGAACGACTTTGAACGTCGTGTACAGTTCTGCCACTGGTCACAAGAAAAATTACGGGACGATGACAGATTTTTTGCATGCGTTCTATTTCGCGACCATGTGTCATTCACGAACAGCGGTAAAGTAAACCGGCATAATATGCACTATTGGGCAACGGAAAATCAACGATGGCTGCGACAAGTGGAACATCAGCGACCTTGGCGGGTTAATGTATGGTGCGGCATTGTCAGAGGAAGAATAATTGGCCCCCATTTTATCGATGGCAATCTAAATGGTGCAACGTATGCTGATTTCCTAAGTAATGTTCTAGCGATGTTATTACGAGATGTTTCACTGCATGACAGAATGGCGATTACTTCCAACATGATGGATGTTCGCCACATAGTTCGTCATGACAGGTGGATTGGTCGTCGAAGCTCCATGCCATGGCCTGCACGTCCACCGGATCTGACGTCCCAGGATTTCTTTCTGTGGGGAAAGTTGAAGGATATTTCCCATCGTGATCCACTGACAACGCCTGACAACATGTGTCAGCGTATTGTCAATGCATGTGCGAACATTACGGAAGGCGAACTACTCGCTGTTGAGAGGAATGTCGTTACACGTATCGCCAAATGCATTGAGGTTGACGGACATCGTTTTGAGCATTTATTGCATTAATGTGGTATTTACAGGTAATCACGCTGTAACAGCATGCTTTCTCAGAAATGAGAAGTTCACAAAGGTACATGTGTCACATTGGAACAACCGAAATAAAATGTTCAAACGTTCCTACGTTCTGTATTTTAATTTAGAAACCTACCTGTTACCATCTGTTCGTCTAAGATTGTGAGCCATATGTTTGTGCTATTACAGCGCCATCTATCACAAAGCGAAAAAAGTGGTCCAACTAAAACATTCATATTTCTTTACGTACTACACGAATATGTAATAGAAAATGGGGGTTCCAATTTTAAAAAACGCAGTTGATATCCGTTTGACCTATGGATGCGCCATCTAGCGGGCCAACCATAGCGCCATCTTGTTTCCCCCTTCAAGCTAGACAAGTTTCGATCTTTGTAGTTTTTTCGTTTGAAGCTTATTTCGTGAGATATTTGGCCCGGTGTCGGTCAATGGACCACGTTGTAGGCTGCTTTGTCAAAGCAAACTGCTTCAGAGGATTTTGATGAAGATTTGGTGGATCTTTTATTAAAGCTGATGCGTCGTACCGACGGACTACTTTGTAAGATGCGGAAATACTCATGTTATGAAGCATGTCTACAAGATGGCGAGACCCAACATGTCTGTATACATATATGGCCAATCCTATCTGTATGGGTGAAAGGAGAGCTCTATCTGGCACGGTAATGGCACGAAAAATGACGTCAACTTAGTGTTTCACAGTGTCTTCTTCACTGTAGCGTCTCTGGTCAATATCAGAAATAGAAGTGGAGGGTGTTTCTGGGACGACTTGCGTGCTGTTCAGGAACGTCGTGTCTGCTGTATGAACCAGTTGTATCGCGGATCGGACGTCTTCTCTCACGATGGCAGCTGCTGTTCCCACTACCGTCACGCGCTCTGTCACTGCATCGTCCTCTCCCTGTGCGTACCAGGCATTACTGAGAATGCTGTGACCAAAACTGCGAAGGCACACAGTTGTAGCTGTTTGTCCTGTCATGTTAGTTATGACAATGTTACTCCCAAAATGATCCTGAAGATATTTTCGCAGGGTGTTCTCTAAGAATATTTCATTAATCGTTGCAGCAATTCATTCATAGAATGTGGCACCCTCTAACCAAGAAAAAAGTTTCTCAGAGCTTCGAGCATATCTTTACCCTCTGTCCATCTTTTTTTCCGAGATGACGGCGTTTTCAAAAACTTCTTGTAGAAGCTACTATAGTTTTTGGCTTCACCAGCAACTAAACCAATAACACTTTCCACTCAAGTTGTCACATTTCGTCGTCATTCATCATTACGAGATTTAGCAGCACTCCAAAAAGACTTTTTGCTTTTTATGGTTCGCACTTCGTAAACATTTCGGCGCTCGAGAGGCAAATTTTTATCAATGTGTGTATCACATTCCTCTCCACAGAAGAGGCAATGCTGCTTGAAGTCAAAGTAGGGACACTGGATCTTAGCTTTAGAATTTTTGAAATATAGTGTTGTTCAAAATCCGCAATACTGCTCGGGCGTGTGTATTTCCAACGACAGTTCACTTTTCGTACAATCGGTCTTTACCTTGAAGAATGCTTTTCACTAGACTATCAAATGGCTCTGAGCACTATGGGATTTAACATCTGAGGTCATCAGTCCCCTAGAACTTAGAACTACTTAAACCTAACTAACCTAAGGACATCACACACATCGATGCCCGAGGCAGGATTCGAACCTGCGACCGTAGCGGGCGCGCGGTTCCAGACTGCAGCGCCTAGAATCGCTCGGCCACCGCGGCCGGCATACTAGAGTATCGATTGCACCAGTAACCGTTACTGTTTCCTCCTGTGACAACAGGTATTGATGCGTATAGGGTTCACCGCTTCCATCTCCACAATGTGAAAAATTGATCAGTTTCTCAGAATCCTGAAAATATAAAAGAAACGTACTTTATTATAGTTTTGTATCGACCCGCATTTAAAGTATATATAGAAACATATAAACACAAATAGATTTTTAGTTTATTCAGGGTTTGTCAACATAGACATCTTAACATAAAATTCACAACAAGGTACTGTGGACATTTTAAATGTCTTTGTACGCACAAATATTCTGTTAGTTTAGTGAAAACATACAACGAACAGGAAAATCCCAAATGTACTCTCAGTATCATGTTCTAATGAAAACAACGAAGTATCCAAACTCCTAGCTGTGAACGCTATAAAAGCTTTTCAACTCAGATTTCATTAATACCCTTTTTCTTGTTGCGTAAAATATTCGTACAGCTTCTTGGTGAGATGCGGACAATAGTTTGAGCAACGAATTAAACACATGTTTCACTAACTCTGGAGAATATTCACATATACTGGAAACTGTTTAAGATCTAAAAATATCTCATTGAGAAAATGTTATTACAGAACGTGAGTCTGGGTAGTGAATAGTCACGCCTTACAGTAAATAAATTCAGATAACTGTCTTATTATTAATGATAGGAAAACATATTGGTATTGTTCTAAGAAAGTGTTGCATAAATAATGATAAAACGCTATCGCTGCGTTGCATAACTACCCAGTTCACAGCGAAACTTCAAAAAGTGTGGAAAAATTATTTTTTCTCATTTTTGGTTAATATAACTCAGAAGAAATATAGATATAAGTAAGATATTGCTACATAAACATTTTTCTACTATTTCTCTGTCATTTGGTGCAAAACTACCTTTTTATGTTAATTCTGTGGGGTTTATACCCGTTTAAAAATTACTCTAGAAATTCTGACGGAAGCCATTTTGATGACGTCATATCCACGATTCCATTGTCCGTAGCTTCGGAGATTTTTAATATTTTAACTACGGCATGAAATTGAGATTATTGCAAAAGATTTCATCCGTTCCCTATTTTTTTCCTCTTCGGGGCTTTTTTGCATGAAGTTACTGGCCTTTAAAACAGGATATAACGAAAAGGTACGCCAAACTGTTCAGGAAAAATTCCTCATAGATGGAGAAAATAAAATGTGTTATTTGGGCTCTGGCCCGGAAACGCTTGATTTCCATGTTAGGATTCAGTTTCAACATCCCTTCATAGGCGCGTTAATCATGAGAAACACACAGAAATGGAATGTACCAACACCACCTGAAATGTTTCCTCACATGAAATTTTCAAAAACCGTCTTGGTTACCCAGATTGTACAGTAAGTTGTAATCCTTAGGTTGTAATTCTTAGGTTCATTGCCAGTGTTTGTTGTTCCAATTGAACGAAGGTAATGTTGTCATGTGACTCACTGCATTGCTCTAGTGTTGATCTGGGACCAACTTCATTGCTCTTCTGGCGTCAAGCGTGTAGTAACAGCGGTCTAGTATTCGTGCAGTGCAATGGAAGTACACTCAGAGGCGGGCGTTGGCAGATGCCCATTTTCAATACGTATTAGCAGATGGTAATGTCCGTGGAGGTCAACGTCTCTACCGGCAGAGATTTCAAGAATGACAGTGCACCGACAAGGGGACGTTTGAAGCAACTGGTCGTCGTCTTAGGGAGAGCAGGACGTTCCAGCCTACTACTCGCCACTGGAGGAGACCTAAAGGGCAAGGGCGTCTCAGCTGACAGAAACAAATTGTGTCAGCGTTAAGACAAGAATTAAATTACAGTGGAATGAATACCCCTAGCTGCATACAAGCGTTGATATAAGTCAACGGGAACAGTTGAAAATGTTTGCCCCAACTGGGACACGAACCCGAAAACTCCTGTTTACATGGCAGACGCTCTAGCTATCTTTTTTTTATCTCATTTTGTTCTATCTTGTTCGTTGAATTTGTTCGTGGCGGACGTCCGATGACACCCGTCCAGGTTGTTGCTTCACCCGTTCACTCAGTTTCTTTTATTACAGAGGGTAGCTAAACCCTCTCGCCGAACACGCTGAGCTGCCGTGGTGGCAGCTGCCTGAGCCTCCGAGGAGACAGAGGATAGTGCGACTGCAGGGACTTGTCTCTGGCACACCTCCCGTGAGACCCACATTCCCAACTTATTGTCCCGCACTATATTACAGTGCCCCTGCCTATAATACTCATTACTCGCGGCTTTTTACCGATTCCCGTAAGAATTCGGGCAATGTTTGTGCATCAGCACAGAAGAAGATGGTCATATGGCCGATGAGCTTAAACTAGGGGTATTCATTTCATTCTAATTTCATTCTAACGAGCTGCATCGTCACCGATGGTATCTGTTCTTTGGGACATGAAACAAATGATGATGCCCAAGTAGGTCATTTAGCTGCTGTCGCAGCTAATCCCCACATAAGTAAAAGACAAATTGCGCGAGAATCGGGAATCTCAAAAACGTCAGTGTTGAGAATGCTACATCAACATCGATTGCACCCGTACCATATTTCTACGCACCAGGAATTGCATGGCGACGACTTTGAACGTCGTGTACAGTTCTTACACTGGGCACAAGAGAAATTACAAGACCATGACAGATCTTTTGCACGCGTTCTATTTAGCGACAAAGCGTCATTCACCAACAGCGGTAACGTAAACCGGCATAATATGCACTATTGGGCAACGGAAAATCCACGATGGCTGCGAAAAGTGGAACATCAGCGACCTTGGCGGGTTTATGGTGCGGCATTATGGGAGGAAGGATAATTGGCCCCCATTTTATCGATGACAATCTAAATGGTGCAATGTATGCTGATTTCCTACGTAATGTTCTACCGATGTTACTACAAGATGTTTCACTGCATGACAGAATGGCGATTACTTCCAACATGATGGATGGACATAGTTCGCGTCCGGTTGAAGCGGTATTGGTTAGCATACTTCATGACAGATGGATTGGTCGTCGAAGCTCCATGCCATGGCCTGCACGTTCACCGGATCTGACGTCCCCGGATTTCTTTCTGTGGGGAAAGTTGAAGGATATTTGCTATCGTGATCCACCGACAACGCCTGACAACACGCGTCAGCGCGTTGTCAGTGCATGTGCGAACATTACGGAAGGCCAACCACTCGCTGTTGAGAGGAATGTCGTTACACGTATTGCAAAATGCATTGAGATTGACGGACATCATTTTGAGCATTTATTGCTTTAGTGTGGTATTTACAGGTAATCAAGCTGTAACAGCCAGCGTTCTCAGCCAGTTCACAAAAGTACATGTATCACACTGGAACAACCGAAATAAAATGTTCAAACGTATCTACGTTCTGTATTTTAATTTAAAAAACCTACCTGTTACCAACTGTTCGTCTAAAATTGTGAGCGCCGCGCATGATTAGCCGAGCGGTCAAAGGTGCTGCAGTCATGGACTGTGCGGCTGGTCCCGGCGGAGGTTCGAGTCCTCCCTCGGGCATAGGTGTGTGTGTTTGTCGTTAGGATAATTTAGGTTCAGTAGTGTGTAAGCTTAGGAACTGATGACCTTAGCAGTTAAGTCCCATAAGATTTCACACACATTTGAACATTTTTTGAAAACTGTGAGCTATATGTTTGTATCTATTACAGCGCCATCTATCACAAAGCGGAAAAAGTGGTCCAACTAAAACATTCATATTTATTTACGTACTACATGAATATGTAATTAAAATGGGGTTTGTATTTAAAAAATGCAGTTGATATCCATTTGACCTATGGCAGCGCCATCTAGCGGGCCAACCATAGCGCCAACTTGTTTCCCCCTTCAAGCTAGACAAGTTTCGTTATTTGTATTTTTTTCGTTTGACGCTTATTTCGTGAGATATATGGCCCGGCCAAGATCAATGGACCACCCTTTATAAAGACAAGAATGGTTCATACAGCAGTGTGTTGGCCCTCACTAAAGGGCAAATTTGCTGCTCACGATGAGGTTTCGTTCAAAGAAGATGATTAATATAGTGAAGAACCGTAGAAACTGAGCTCCCATATCCTTGTAAGGTATTTTCTTGCTCTACGCGTGATGTGTTTCCTGAAAGTTTCTCCCTGTAGAGCGTAGACACAGAACGGATGGTGGCGACTGTGAAAAAACGACAGTAGTCGGATGAATCTTGCTCTGTTTGGTGTTAATGTGCTTTCTGTGCCCGTTGTACACGCACGAGAATAAACGGAAGGCTTTAGTTTCGGAATTGATGCTCGTAGCGACAAGCGAAACTGAAAATCCGTCGCGCGAGTGATCAGAGGAGCCAGCGCAGAACCTGCGCAGTGGCGCGCTCGGAAAAGTGGAACTCCATCGGGGAGGCGCGCTCGCGGCCAATTTATAATGTGTGGCCGGACGGCGGCGGTGTTTGCCCGGCCGTGACTTGCGTGCTTAGCCGCGGTCGGCCATATTTCGCGGCGCGGCGGGGCGCGGTGGAGGGGGAAGGCTGCGCGCGCATCCCGCCGCCGGCTGCCAGATTGATTGCTCCCGTACTGCTGGCCTGCGCTGCGCCGCGCCGCCGCGTACACTCCTTGACAACCACACTGAACCGGCCGTAACTTAGGCCAGCGCGTCGTACTCACGTCTGGACCACAAGAGGTGCACTGCGAGTACTCGTTTTGCCGCCCACACGCTTTGTACATGTTACCTCTGCTCCAAAACGTACACTAAGCGAGAAGCAATTCACTAACAAGGGAACCTCTCCGTCGCACCCCCCGCGGATTTAGTTATAAGTTGGCACAGTGGACAGGCCTTGAAGAACTGAACACAGATCATTCGAGAAAACAGGAAGAAGTTGTGTGGAACTATGAAAAAAATAAGCAAAATATACAAATTGAGTAGTGCATGCGCAAGATAGGCAACATCAAGGATAGCTGAAACTCCTAAGCGCCGTGGTCCCGTGGTTAGCGTGAGCAGCTGCCGAACGAGAGGTCATTCGTTCAAGTCAGTAGCCGGTACGGTAACTCAGCGTGTTTGGTCAGAGGGCTAGCTGCCCTCTGTAACAAAAAAACTGAGTTAATGGATCAACAACGAACTGACATGGGTGTCTTTCGACGTCCGCCCCGAGCAGATACAACGAACGAAAACGAACAAAATGAAATTTTAAAAAAGAAAAAAAAAGTCTTCCCTCGAGTGAAAAGTTTACTTTCTCATTTTCGCAACGTTATCATCTGTCCGTTCGTTCATTGGCGTCTCCGTTCAGTGTAATAAGTTTAGTGTCTGTGTTTTGCGACCGCACCGCAAAAACGTCGATTAGTAGACGAAAGGACGTGCCTCTCCAATGGGAACCATTTGATCGCAAAGTCATAGGTCAACCAATTCCTCCACAGGTAAACACGTCTGATATATTCTATACGACACTGGTGACGGCCTGTGCGTCATATGACAGGAATATGTTGTCGACCCACCTAACTTTTACACTTGGCGAATGGGTAAAAAGATTCTCCTACCTTGCCTGATTTAGGTTTTCTTCTAGATGGCATAATCACTCCCAAAAAAGTGATGAAAACATAAAAGGTTCGTCAGATAATAATTGTCTGTAAATAAAAAACTTAACTTTTCACTCGAGCGAAGACTTGAACCACGGACCTCCCATTCCGCAGCTGCTGACGCAAACCACGGGACCACGGCGCTCCTGAGCTCACGTTCTTGATGTTGCCTATCTTCCCATGGACTACTCAGTTCCTATATTTTGCTTATTTTTTTTCATAGTTCCACACAACTTCTTCCTGTTTTATCGATTCATCTGTGTTCAGTTTTTCAAGGTCTATCCACTGTGTCAACTTATAACTAAATATGAGGGGGGTGCGATGTGAAGGATCCCTTGTCAGCACCACCGACATCCTCATTAATGAAAGTACGATTATACGGGGTATCGAACGATATCTGTAAGCATTTCTTGGTCGAGAGCACTGTAGGATGTTATACTGGATGGAGCGTCTTTGACAGATGTAGAAGTAACGTCAGGAGTCCCAGTGTGTTACGTTGCTTGATGTTCACGTTGTGCATTATTGACTTTGCAGGCATCTGAAAATAGCTGTCACAAGTCGTTGTGGTCAATGCCGAGCGTCGTGACCCCCCGGACGGCGACCAGCTTACCTTACAGCAGTGGTTCTTAACCTGGGTGTAATCAACCCCTGACCGGTAATATGAAAAAATTAAACGAACCGATTCTGTTTCAGTCACGAAACTAAATTATTTTCAAAAGATCGTTACTATTATCACAATTATGTAAGACTATAATACTGATTATATAAGTTATATAATTACTTTCTCCAGACTGAGATTTTCACTCTGCAGCGGACTGTGCGCTGATATGAAACTTCCTGGCAGGTTAAAACTGTGTGCCGCACCGAGACTCGAACTCCGGACCTTTTCCTTTCGCAGTAAGTGCTCTGCGTGGTTCGCAGGAGAGCTTCTGTAAAGTTTGGAAGGTGTGAGACGAGATACTGGCAGCAGTAAAGCTGTGAGGATGGGGCGTGAGTCGTGCTTGGGTATCTCAGTTGGTAGAGCACTTGTCCGCGAAAGCCAAAGGTCCCGAGTTCGAGTCTCGGTCCGCACACAGTTTTAATCTGCCAGGAAGTTTCAATTACCTTCTCTATTAGTAACATTATTGTGGTGAAGGTTACAGGTTCCTCACATAGTCCACCCACTACACATATATGTTGTGCCTTGTCTCGTACATTTCTGATGATAAAAATGAGACATATACGTAACAAATGCTAAATATTTCAAGAAAATGGCTTCTCCAAGTTGTAGATAGTACTTGCACCCGTTCAAAAATTGCTTCATTACTCACTTCGAAACAGATTAATGAATTAATTGACAGCACGACAGCAATAATTACATAAGGGCTACTATAGTGCTGTGCACTGTTTTATTATTATTATTATTATTATTATTATTATTGGTTCAAATCGTTCAAATGGTTCTGAGCACTATGGGACTTAACATCTGAGGCCATCAGTCCCATAGAACTTAGAATTACTTAAACCTAACTAACCTAAGGACATCACACACATCCATGCCCGACGCAGGATTCGAACCTGCGACTGTAGCGGTCGCTCGGTTCCAGACTGTAGCGCCTAGAACCACTCGCCACCCCGGTCGGTTATTATTATTGTTATTATTATTATTATTATTATTATTATTATTAGAGTGAATGGACACAAAGCATTAACAGCCTGAAATCGTTCAGAAGTAAAAAGTTCAGCAACGACGTGATTTACGAACAGTAAGTACAGGATACATGGACAAGAAGAGAATAGAAGCTTTCGAAATGTGGTGCTACAGAAGAATGCTGAAGATTAGATGGGTAGATCACATAACTGATGAGGAGGTATTGAATAGAATTGGGGAGAAGAGAAGTTTGTGGCACAACTTGACAAAAAGAAGGGACCGGTTGGTAGGACATGTTTTGAGGCATCAAGGGATCACAAATTTAGCATTGGAGGGCAGCGTGGAGGGTAGAAATCGTAGAGGGAGACCAAGAGATGAATACACTAAGCAGATTCAGAAGGATGTAGGTTGCAGCAAGTACTGGGAGATGAAGAAGCTTGCACAGGATAGAGTAGCATGAAGAGCTGCATCAAACCAGTCTCAGGACTGAAGACCACAACAACAAGTACAGGATGTACATAAAGTTCCGAAATACTTTCAATTATTTATTGCACAAGAACTAAACATTATACAGATGTCATAGATATTGCATTTTGAAGAGAAACTCTGAAAGCTTTTTTTTATAAGCATTCGAGATGCGAACCATGAGTGACCCGGCAGACGTCAATAAGGTAACCGTATTCTTGCCACACCCGTCCCAGCATGGCATCGTCGACTGTGGCAGTCGCTTCCCGTATTCTCTCTCGGAACTCTGCCACATCACGTGGTAGAGGCGGTACATACACCAGATCTTTAATGTGTTCCCACAGGAAAAAGTCACACGGAGTGAGATCTGGTGATCGGGGAGGCCATTTCATGAAACAGCTGTTCCCTTCTGTAACGCGACCGACCCATCGATGCAGCTGCTCCGTGTTCAGGTATCCACGAACTTCACGATGAAAATGGGGTGGAGCCCCAACCTGCTGAAAGATGAACGGAGAGTCCGATTGCATTTGAGGCATCAGCCTTTGATGCAACATGAACAAGTAGGAATATCCAGTGACAGTGCTCTCGGCGAAGAAGAATGACCCGTACACCTTTCGACGTGACAAGGCACAAAAAAAAAAAAAAAAAAAAAAAAATTAACTTCGGGGAATCACGCTGAAATTCAATGCATTCGTGTAGATGCTTTGTACCCCAGATTCAACAATTATGCCTGTTCACTTTCCCATTAGTGTGAAAAGTGGCTTCATCGTTAGAAATTAAGCGGTCAACAATGCCATCCCCGTCTCATTCAATTGTTGCAACTGCGAACAGAACTCAAAATGCTTGTCTTTGTGGTTGTCATTGAGGTTCTGCGCCAGATCCAATTTGAATGGTTTCATAGACAGCTTCTGTCGCAAGACTTTCCACACTGCCATTGGAGCCATTTCGAGTTCACACGATGCACGACGCACCCATTTCTTTGGACTCCTCGTGGATATCTCTCGTAAGCGCTCCACATTCACTTCACTTACACTGGGATGTCCGCTTCTCTATGCCAGGCGCAACCAACCCGTCGTAACGAATTTGTTGTGACAGTAGTAAATGGCCTTCCTTGTTGGTGGCTTCTTACTGTATTTGGTTCTAAACATCCGTGAATGGCTGTAGCACAGTTGTCGAACTCGGCACCTGAACTCGCCATGTTTGCGACTAGCGCTGACTATCGGCAGATTACCAAACTACCCTGTGGTGGTATACATGAAAAAAACTTTCAGGGTTTCTATTCAAAATGACATATGTATTTATTTATTTATTCGTGTCAGAAGCATTTACAATATATAAAATAACGTACAATACTTACATGTTGTTTGTAGATACATTTACAAGATAATTATTTACACTTTTGCCGCCCAGAAGTTAGCGACCTCTATTGCATTTGGCGTTGCATGTAGCAGGTCTTCTGTTGTGCATGTTGCTGGACATTGGGTACACTGGAGCAGGTGGGAGGTCGTCTGCGTTGCTGCACACTGGCAGAGCGGCGGCTCCTCTAGGAAACCCCATTTGGTCAGATTGCTCTTACATTTCGTGACACCCGAGCGTAGTCTGTTGAGGGATCTCCATGTACTCCAACTCTCTGTGTAGCCGGGTGGTAGTCTTTCGCTTGGTGTAATCCATCCCACAGTACTGGTACATTGGAGCAGGTGGGAGGTCGTCTGCGTTGCTCCACACTCGCAGAGTGGCGGCTCCTCTAGGAGACCCCATTTGGTCAGATTGCCCTTCATTTCGTGACACCCGAGCGTAGTCCGTTGAGGGATCTCCATGTACTCCAACTCTCTGTGTAGCCGGGTGGTAGTCTTTCGCTTGGTGTAATCCATCCCACAGTACTGGTACACTGGAGCAGGTGGAAGGTCGTCTGCGTTGCTCCACACTCGCAGAGTGGCGGCTCCTCTAGGAGACCCCATTTGGTCAGATTGCTCTTACATTTCGTGACACCCGAGCGTAGTCCGTTGAGGGATCTCCATGTACTCCAACTCTCTGTGTAGCCGGGTGGTAGTCTTTCGCTTGGTGTAATCCATCCCACAGTACTGGTACATTGGAGCAGGTGGGAGGTCGTCTGCGTTGCTCCACACTCGCAGAGTGGCGGCTCCTCTAGGAGACCCCATTTGGTCAGATTGCTCTTACATTTCGTGACACCCGAGCGTAGTCTGTTGAGGGATCTCCATGTACTCCAACTCTCTGTGTAGCCGGGTGGTAGTCTTTCGCTTGGTGTAATCCATCCCACAGTACTGGTAAGCCTCGCACCCCATAGTTCGATTCGGCAATGCTGTGGTGCCCCAACTAGAGCCTCGGTAGATCTGAGGAAGCTCTTTCTGGATTTTAGTCGTGGGTTTGCTGGCTGATAGCCATATAGGGGGTGAGCTGCAGAAGTTTCCGATTTTTTCTTCGCGCTTTTTGCTGCTACCTCCCGGCGGATTTCGACATATGTATGATATCTGTACAATATTTGGTTCTTGTGCAATAAATAATTGAAAGTGTTCCCGGGCTTTATGAACACCCTGTGCAGTGGATACATCTGAACTTAATTGATTTTGAATGGTCTTGCAGTGTACAGGTCAAACAAGTGCGGCAGAGGGTAGGAGTAACGCAGGGAAGCATGTTTTGTAACAAGAGTCCACTCTCACTGTGATTAGGTAGCTTTCTTTCCTGAGAAAAGTTGTGGGTAGCACTTGCGGTGCATCACGAATTCGGTCGTCATTCAAACATATGCACACTAAATATCATTCATATTTCATCATTTTAAAAATAAATATATTCCAAGAGAAGTCTTTCATTCTATAGTTTAGATGGGTGCTGAAGTTGGTGATAATGTGGGTGAGGAGGGGGGGGGGGGAGGGCAGGGGTGGCAGGGGTGGGTGAGGGTGGGGTACTAGCTGATGTTTTGACTTCACTCAGGGGTAATGGTCTAAGAAAGGTTACAAATCATTGCCTTAGAGGCTGCTCAAGAGGTAGACCGGGGATATTCTTGATCTATCCACGTGTGCGCTGCTGTTCCACTCGGTCTCTTGCTTTCGATCACACCTTGCATGGTTATTTCCTCCGTCTCTCCTCACAATACCACCAAAGATATGGACAATTTTTTTGGTTGACACGAGAAGAAAGGCGCCTGGAGATACTGAGTTGTTCAACAATGGTCACAATTGTTCATCTCTCGGCCTATTTTATGAAAGTACCCTACGTTAGCACCAAAGCTCAGATGCATCAAATTAGCGCATGTCTCTGACCTTAAGGATCCGCGTATTGCAACTGTAAAAGAAGAAAGAACACACGAGTGTTTCACTTTGTGGTTTTTTATCACTCTCTTCTGCCAGATCTTCATGAGCTTCTTCATACACACTCCCCCTATCGTTATCCATCTTCTCAACCCGTCTTCACACAGTCCCTTGTCGCAGATGGCTGACGCAAGATAGATGAAAGAATGCATGATTTCCTATTCCATTAATCGACCTGTAAGCTGAACCCGTGCTCCTCGATCAATTATCATGAGTTTGGACTTACTGAGACTGATCTCTAATCCAAATGATAAAACAAATGCCCTGTACATTTATTAGTGGCTCAACAAGTTCATCTTTGTTGCTGGCTAAAAGTATGGCATCGTCTGAAAACAACTGCACAGATATTCATTCAGGTCTTGCTAATATTCCAAAGTAGCTGAAAGATGACATATTCCTTTAAATGTTCTTAGGCGTAAAAGTATGCTCTTCACAATGAAAAAAAAAATCGTAGTCTTATGGCTGGACAATATCACCTAGATACGACTCGAAACAGTCAACTCATACAAATACGTGGATGTAATTCTTTCTAGGGGTATGAAACACAACGATCACACAATCTCAGCAGTACGTGAAGCAGGTGATAGAGTTAGTTCCATTGGTAGCGTACTGGAAAAATGTATTCAGTCTGCAAAGAGATTGCTTATAAAAAGCTCGAGCAATCCATACTAGGATACTGCTTATATGCTAGGACCCATATCAAAAAAGACTAACAGGGGATACTGTAAGTAGACAGTGAAGGGCAGCAGGTATGGCTACAGACTTATTTGAACAACTGGTGACCGTTGAACAAAATATTGCAACTGGCATACACTTGAAGATAAAGGCCAGCTACCACGGGAGAGCTTACGTACAGAGTTTCAAGAACCCATATGAAATGAGGAATCTACCAATACACTACAATCCCCTCAGATTTACTCCCTAGGGACCGTGAAGACAAGATTAGATTGATTGTAGTGCCATTCTTTCTACGCTCAGACGTGAATGGAACTGGAAGAAGTCTTAGTGAGTTGTGTGTAGTGTAAATGCGGTTCCTTTCAAAACGGCCTGCAGACTATAGATAGATGTAGGTGTAAATGCAGATGTCGATGTTGATGTAGATGATTTCGAGTGTTCATCGTTAACAAGGCTGACATCTGGTGTTGCCAGAGGAAGCGTGAATAATATCGGTCAGAGTGAATAATACGTGCTCACTGATGGTATCGCTTTGTACAGGTAACTGTCAACGCCTTATAAACAAAAAATACTGTACGGACCACAAGAAATTTCCATTTCCTGCAACGAACAACAACTTTCCTTAATTATAAAAATTATACACAATAATCATGAGGAAAATTCTTGTAATAATAGACCAAATCTCAAGTGATAAGCCCTTTAACTCAAGACTTGCTGAGAGAGGATGGTTCAATGTTCCATTACTCTAGACTCAATCATATCGGTTAAATCTCGTGGTGTATAAATTGCGAAACTACATGAAGTGTAACTACAAATAAATTCAGTTTTACGGAGAGTAAATGACTCAGGTTTTGTTAGAAATTTCTGGGAAAGTGTAGCTCTTCCTCACAGATTACCACATCAATATTTACGTGTTACCTAATCAAAGTGGTTAAAAGAGTTACTTGATACGTTACTACGTTTGTAGCCGTTCGCTGTACTGTTAAAGAATCGCTTTCGAAATTAAACTGGAAGGCGGCAGAATAAATTCGTCGCCCTTTTCTCAAAACGCTGTTCGATAAATTTAAAGACTTATTTCAGATAGTCTGCAAAATAGTTTTACCATTTATAACGCGCATTTTGTATGGAGACTGGAGGTATTACAACGTGGATAGAGAAGTATAGCTTTTTAAGAACTGATGTAACGTCAAATGGAAGTATGACACCTTTAAATGTTAGACAATAGTTTATCATGTCAAAATCGTCACTGATTACCATTAGACATTCCCTCTGCCGGTTTCGCCATATTTACTTGTCGTCTTCATATGTGACAATGATAAAAAAAATAATATGTCGACGCCCCAGTTACGTGCTACTGGACACCATGAAAAATGGCAGAAAATATGTCAATAAAATTTTAACCATTTTTCATAATGTTCGCATTACATGTAACTAGTGTTTACAGATTTTGGCGAAACTATATGTAAAAGATGACAGGTAACATGTCGAAACTGGTAATATCAATGTTTTAGTAATTAGACGCAATCTTGACGCAATAAGTTATTGTTTGAGAAGCACAGTCATTTGTCCGTCATCCATGAGTGTATGGAGCAGCAAAGAGAGAGATTAAAATTGGTGCGAAGAACTTTCCGTCATGTACTGCACAAAATATGTACATCGATGTAAATGGGGACTTGACGCCAACTGGTTTGTTGGGAGAGCAAAGTTTCAAGCGCTAGTATAAGACATCGTGTTATTTTACTCGGAACCGACCGAACGTCTGTGAAAGGCTGTGTGTGAGTGATTATATGGCGGCATCTGCAGAAAAAAAACAGCAAAAATTCCGGCTAGAAACATTTCCTCTAGAACAGATTCTCGTGGTAAAAGATGAAGGATCCATCACGTCGTTTGCGATTTTGTTAAATTATGTGTTGACATAATATGAAAAATATTTTAGAAATGATTTGACACGAAGTGTCTGATTATAATCTAACAAGAGCGCTAACATCAATATGAGTAGAATTTGAGAAACTGAGGGTTCGAAAGCGATTTGGCTTAACCTCCTGAAGTTTCTGAGTAATTTATGATAATATATGGTTCGTGCATTATATTTATCTCGAAAGGTATGAATACGCATTTAAAGCTATTATTTCTGAGACAAAATTGATATTTCGTTAGGTATTTATAGTTGTAGACCACTTTTATTTATCTAAAACGGAAAAAAACGTGTCTGGATTCGAACTTGTAACGTTTCTATCAAGTTCTACAACTTTCAAGGTTTCAGTCACGGTTATTTTCAGAAAATATACTATTCAAAAGCAATGAAAGACCTCGGGGGAGATAGTAATTTACCACCAGATATGAACCAAATCATATGGATAAATAGCCGACTATCATTAGAATCGAAGCCTCTCTGCCTTACTCAATGAAAAAAAAAAAAAGAAAAAAAGAAAATGACACAATCATCCAGTCATCCGAACAACAGGAGCCCGCCGCGAATACATCTGGAGTATCTTTCATTTCGCTGTTCAGTTTCATAAGAGTGAACTTCAAACTCATTACTTTTTCCACCATATAGACTTTTCATGTGGTGCTACTTGAGGAAGATCGACGAGTTTCCATGATTTTAAATTAAGATAATGCTGTTAACACGATTGATAAGAGATACTACGATTTCAATGTGAATGGACGAGCGAGGGGGGGGGGGGGGGGGCGGTGTAGGAAACATTCTACATCTACATCCATACTCCGCAAGCCACCTGAAGGTGTGTGGCGGAGGGTACCTTGAGTACCTCTATCGGTTCTCCCTTCTCTTCCAGTCTCGTATTGTTCGAGGAGAGAAAGATTGTCGGTATGCCTCTGTGTGAGCTCTAATCTCTCTGATTTTATCCGCATGATCTCTTCGCGAGATATACGTAGGAGAGAGAAAGATACTGCTTGACTCCTCGGTGAAGGTATGTTCTCGAAACTTCAACAAAATCCCGTACCGAGCTACTGAGCGTCTCTCTTGCAGTCTTCCACAGGAATTTATCTATCATCTCCGTAACGCTTTCGCGAAATGTTCCTGTAACGAAGTGAACTGCTCTCCGTTAGATCTTCTCTATCTCTTCTGTCAACCCTATCTGGTACGGATCTCACATCGGTTACCAGTATTCAAGCAGTGGGCGAACAAGTGTACTGTAACTCACTTCCTTTGTTTTCGGACTGCATTTCCTTAGGATTCTTCCAATGAATCTCAGTCTGGCATCTTCTTTACCGACAATTAATTTTATATGCTCGGTCCATTTTAAATAACTCGTAATGCCTACTACCAGATAATTTATGGAATTAACTGCTTCCAGTTGCTGACCTGCTATATCGTTGCTAAATGATAAAGGATCTTTCTTTCTACGTATTTCTATGTATTCGCAGCACATTACACTTGTCTACATTGAGATTCAATTGCCATTCTCTGCACCATGCGTCAATTCGCTGCAGATGCTCCTGCATTTCAGTACAATTTTCCATTGTTACAACCTCGCTATATACTACAGCAATATCCACAAAAAGCCTCAGTGAACTTTCGATGTTATCCACAAGGTCATTTATATATATTGTGCATAGCAACGGTCCTACGACACTCCCCTGCGACACACCTGAAATCACTCTTACTTCGAAAGACTTCTCTCCATTGAGAATGACATGCTGCGTTCTGTTGTCTAGAAACTCTTTAATTCGATTTCAGCTTTTCCGTAACCATTGTCGACATCCCCGTAGAGCAATATTAATTTAATTTTTCGTTAGTTTTAACAAATTCATTCCAGTGATGAACGCAGTCAGTACCTTGCGCTGCCCCTGAGGAACCATACTTCATTTCGCTGTTGAAAACCATGTCATTTAAGTCTTCCATGACTGATACCGTATTAGTCAGACTATTACAATCTTAAAAGATGAACGTCCCTAATCTGCTATGTTAAGAACGTAGAAAGGAAAATTCAGTTTAAAAACAGAGTTGCGGACGCTTCGGAGTTTTTGTTATGTGTTCCAAATATTCAGAGTCACATTTTTATTCTGTTCTCATAATTTTTTTATAATCGCATTTTACTGAGTCAGCACAAAATAAAAATTGTTATTTGAATCTGTTATTTAGTTCTGTATTGGAACACCGACTGTCTCAGTAACACTGCCTTAGCTCAGGCGAGCTGCTGGTAATCAGACGAAAGCGACTCCATATATCAACTCTCACAATAACGTGAATTTTATTTAGTATTTCATTTGCCTCAGAACTCCCAGAAATGTAACTACAAATCAGTCTTGTCAACATACTGAGAACACACTTCAGTTATCATAAACCGCTTTATTATAGTTGGAGTACGTTCTCAGTATATCGACGAGACTGATGTCAATTATGTTTCTGGGAGAGGACAGAATCTGAGGATGACAGCTAGTTATTGTCGGAGCTGGCCAGAAAATAAACTATTTCACATCAAGTGATCTTCGTTTTTAATATTATACATTACAACATTAGATCTTCCAAAATCATGCGCTAATAAATATTAATTAATTAAGACTGTGAAATAAATTCATCTATAACTGAAAAACATAAGTTCCCCTGGAAAACTCCGAGCCCAAATTTATAATCTGACATTAAAGTGCAATTTATGTTTGTATAAATATATAAATAACAATTTGTTTAGTAGTGTTTCTGAAATTTTTGTAGTGATTTTCGTTTTCGTATGTTCTTAGTCCTTCTGTCCGGTTCAAATATTAGATCTACAACTTTACAAATGGTGGTGCATGTGGTAGGTCGTAAGTGATATAACAAGCCTAGGCATTTGGAAACGTAACGCCATCATAATATTTGTCGATTTGCGATTGCATCATACAGTTACTCTCGATTGAATGTGTCAACTTAAAGAGCCCAATTCTCGTCATTTGCGAGAAGTTTTCATTTTCTGCTTTAGCATGAAGACGTTTGCTGCTCATTTTCATAAATTGCTAGGTAAAACCTCCGGTGAAGCACCTGTTTCAAAGCTTCAAGAACGATAAATCTGACAGCGAAGACAATCGTGGCAGTGGGAGAGAGAAGTTTGTTGAAGCTGCTGAAAGTGAGGGGAACAACCACAGGAGATCGTTATCAAAACAAGGTGAAACGTCTGAGTCGAGCACAGAAAGACAAATGGCCACAATACAGGTTTCTTTTTTTTTTTTTTTTTTTACATGAACAGGTGAATTTGCAGCATGACAAAGCTTGATCCCGAGTTTCGAAATGGCTCTGAGCACTATGCGACTTAACTTCTAAGGTCATCAGTCGCCTAGAACTTAGAACTAATTAAACCTAACTAACCTAAGGACATCACACACATCCATGCCCGAGGCAGGATTCGAACCTGCGACCGTAGCGGTCGCTCGGTTCCAGACTGTAGCGCTTAGAACCGCATGGCCACTCCGGCCGGCCGACCCCGAGTTTCAAATTCTGTCAAAATGTGCTTGGAAACGTTGAAATGGGAAGTCCTTCCCCACCTGCCGTATTCTCCAGACACTGCTCCCTCTGCCTACCACCTTTATCGATAAATGGGGCAAGACTTGG
The DNA here is from genome assembly GCF_023897955.1 of Schistocerca gregaria. Lineage (NCBI taxonomy): Eukaryota > Metazoa > Arthropoda > Insecta > Orthoptera > Acrididae > Schistocerca > Schistocerca gregaria. The sequence continues at coordinate 1,014,266,371 of NC_064920.1, read as the reverse complement.
CTGACCAGCACTTCGGGTCATATGAAGAAAGGTGCAAAGTTGGTCCATTCAAGGATACCAGCAAAAGAAAGCCAGTTCTTCCGCCGCGGAATTCGTATGCTGCGCGAAAGACAGAAGGGAGTAGTGGCTAGTGATGGCCAATACCTTCAGTTGCAAATTTTTTGTAATTTTTTCTCCGTTAAAACTTCAAACTTCGAGAAACAGCAGCGGAAGCAATGTCATAGAACTAGTAATATGTTATAAGCACGATTTGCTAGCTAACATAATTCGCCGGTCTGTGAGTGTTCCCGAAAACTAATTTGATCCACAAAGTCAAACAGAAAATTTTCCTTCACCGACCTTGGAAATTGTAGAAACGTTCATTTGGTTCATAAGGTACCGTAATTCGGGCTAGACCTTCCTTGATGCCATAAGAATGACTTTACAAGCCATCATAATAGAAGAAGGTGTCTTAGCTGAAGGTGGTCGGTTGCGGTCAGTTCTGGAGAGCGCTCACTTACTAAGGTCAGTTACCAGCAGAATGGTCCTGATGATTCGACTCTTTAAAATAGTGTGGTGGCAACACTGCCTCCTCCAGTTGGAACTGAAATGATATTCCTTTTTCTCATACTGGACGATAATAAACAAACAACAGAGTTCTTGTTTGTCTGTAAGTACTAGGGTCTTTTTTTTCCTAAGGGCCTGTCGGTCGCGAGTTTGAAAACCACAGTTCAAATCAAAAATGTTTTATTTGCAGCATTTAGCTACTCCTTCCACCTACTTCTCTACTTAGGCTACGCTCCGACTGAGACATTTGTTGTAGCGCGCTACCAGCTTCCCAAGAGCACCGTCATAGAAGGCTTTCCGTCAATTCTCTACACTGGTCTGCAGCTCATTGTCGTGCCAAAATTTTGTCTTCACAGCCAGTGGTCCATGTGAGCAAGAGATGACAATCAGGGGGAGCGAAGTGCAGACTGTAAGGAGGATGATCAAACTCTTAACCTTGGAGAACGCTTCAGAAACGTCTTCGTTGCAGCTGTAGTGAGCGGCCGAGCATTGTCATGAGAAAGGACAAATCCTGATAACAACATTTCTCGTTTTGTGTTTGTTCTGAACTGCCCTTTGTAGACGATTTCCTCGAATCGCCTGATCCCGTCGTTGAACAAGATCATCAGTAGACATTCGCTTCTTGCTGTGACAGCCTGCGTCACGAACGTCTGGACGATCTGCTTTACAGTTCCTGCGCCATTGCCGCACTCTACTCTGACAGCAGGACAGTTAACGTTATGTGGGCTGCAGGAAATCAGGCGTAACCTTTCAGTACGAAGAAATCGAATGACAACACGTACTTCACACTTGGCGGAAGACACTATTGTTCTAGGCATCTTTGCGTGCCCACTGTGTCCCCAGAACTAAAAAGTGCGACGTGACGCGATCGATGGTTATACTAGAGACTCTGCGCAACGCTTCATTGCCACTTCTGTTTTATTTCCACGACCTACAACTCACCGAAAAAAATGGCCTTCGTACTATAAATTAAAGGCACTCGCCGCGTTTATCTGTCTTTATGTGAAAAGTAATCTCATGAATTACGTAGGGATTCTGATAGAGGTTTTGTAATGAGATCGATTCACAAGAAAATGTTATGTGTATAATTCATAACTATAGTAATCATGAGTGTGTAATATACTTTCCGTATTTAACTGGCGTCTGGCGTGATATCCTCTGGAGATTATGGGAACTATACGAGCTGATCAGCTACAGAAGAGGCAGTATCTGGCGGGAAAAGCAGCAAACAGCAGCCGCAACTCCAGAGAACAACGGAGCTTGACCACGATCCACACATTTTACGAAATCCCCTGCTGTATTTTTCTGTCTATATATGTGCAGGCTGATCTCAAGAACTACTGTACGGAGGCTGTAGTTGCCGCACTACCTGTTCTTCCGGTAATGCATGATTGTCCAGAGGATCTTTGCTACGGAATAATACAGACACTGCAAGATCGGATTTTGACAAGGTTTTCACTAGTCGATAGAATGATTCACAAATAATGTTTTTGTATAACATTTACTGTCGCTGCATCAGATAAGACATCTGGTTATAGGTGCTTGGTGCTTCCCATACAAAGCTGGCGTAGCTTAAAAGTTATTTATTAATTTAAAATTACCTCAAACATAAAATGAAATTGTCTACATGCAACCTTGGAAAAACAATCGAGCACAAGGAAACGATATCCGCAGAACGTGTGTAACGTCCCCTTAGAAAAATTAATGAATTACCGTGCTGGTAAACCCCTTACGTTATTTGATTTTCAAACAGCTGGGCAAAACTGAACTTACTCAGACATTTCGCTCTTTACCTATTCTGATCAACACTAAACTGACAGCCAATATTTTTTAGCGCAACGCAATCTGACTTTCAAAAATCCCTACAAAAGAATGGCCTTGACTAACATTAACCTATACCTTTCACAAATTCCGGCCGCGGTGGTCTCGCGGTTAAGGCGCTCAGTCCGGAACCGCGTTACTGCTACGGTCGCAGGTTCGAATCCTGCCTCGGGCATGGATGTGTGTGATGTCCTTAGGTTAGTTAGGTTTAAGTAGTTCTACGTTCTAGGGGACTGATGACCAGAGATGTTAAGTCCCATAGTGCTCAGAGCCATTTGAACCTTTCACAAATCACTTACTTCACAAAAATCTTCGTTACTCAAGCTACTGCAATACAGCGAGCGCCACTACTGCCAGCTAAATAAAAGATTCAAACTACTGAAGGCACTAACTACTGATAGGCATAGTTAGCAAATGAAAGAGTTTGATAGAAACAAACAATGTATTTACCTTAATAGTGTTCAAAAGTCATAATATATATAGCAGTTCATGACATCCAGTCTTACAAATTTCAAAACTCCGCCCTTGCTCTCCCCACACCCACCATTGCTGGCGGCTCACCTCCAACTGCGCAACGCTACGTGCTATTATAACATGCAGCTGCCCAACACTACAATGGCCAACAACAATGCAAACCAGCCACAGACTGCACAAAGCACAGCCAGTGATTTTGATACAGAGCGCTACGTGGCGTTACCAATATAAAAACCTAAACAGCCTACTTACACGTGTGGATTTAAGAAGCTGCTGAAGGTGCCTCGCTTTTAGGTAGGAATTTTGGCTGGATTGCAAAAATATTTGCTTTCGGTGTTTTTTCTTCCCTAATCGTGATTCAGAACCTATCAGATGCAAGCAGTTTACACCTCCATAATAACAGTTCAACTCAGCTACGTGCCTGAACGCCATAGGAACGCCACGAGGCAGTGAGTTTTCAACATTAAAATCTCTGTGTCTTACAAGCCCTGCAGTGGATAGCGCGGGTCGCTGAGTATCAACAGCGAACCGACTGCGCAGGCTCCGCTTTCGCGAACCGGACTGTACCCTCCTCCAGCGTTATATAGGGCGGCGCGTCATCTTCGGAGACACAATAGCAGCTTACTTGACATAAAATGGCGCATCAAATTTTCTTGTAAGATTAACTTTATGGAAGTCGCTTTTATACGGGGTATAAAGCGAAGGACGAATTTAAGTGCTTTTCCACCAATGCCACTTGCAGAATCTCGGAGGAAAGGGGAATTTCTTGACATTAATCGGCGAAAACAAAGCCGCGCAGGTCGGCAAGAGGATAATTCGATGGGGAATTTGAGCCTCTTTTAAAATGTGGAAACGACGCGATTCATACGGCGTACGAATCCGTAGGATGCCTAGGAATTAGAGCGGGAGACATTAACGAACACTGGGAAGTAATAATGTCCACTAGGATGTAACATCAATGGCAACGTTATACGTGCGCACTACTGCGCAGGAGCCGGCCGCTGTGGCCGAGCGGTTCTAGGCGCTTCAGTCTGGAGCCGTGCGACCGCTACGTTAGCACGTTCTAATCCTGCCTCGGGTATGGATGTGTATGATGTCCTTGGGTTAGTTGGGTTTAAGTAGTTCTAAATTCTAATGATTTCAGAAGTTAAGTCCCATAGTGCTCAGAGTCATTTGAACCATTTGAACTACTGTGCAGGCAAAGTGCTGTGTGACAGACTTTACAAATTTATAAAGCAATTGCACTAATGAACTGAAAACACGTGCCACATTTACCTCCTTAAATTAGACCATACTTCTCAAATACAGCCGTTAACAAAATTTTTGAATCACACCTTTATTTCAAAATTCATGGAACAGAAAACAAAATTTCGTTCTTTGGCTCGTAAATATACATTCATTTGTAATGTAAGCAGAGCACAAAATTTAAAAAAAAAAACACTTGTGTAATGACAAAATCGCCTGTACCCACGGGAGAGTTTTTCGCAGCACTCTTGTTCAAAATACGCGAGGCGTTCAGTAAGTAATACAACACATTTTTCCTTAGCCATTTTCGGTTGAAAAAATACGGAATTTGGTGTGGTACGTCGTAGAATATTTCCTCTTCAGCCCCTATACTTTGATGAAGTGCCGATAGGTGGCAGCGCTGTATGTAGCGTTCAAAAGGGGGTCTGTAACGGAGGTGCGTTCCAGAGGACTGTCGCTGAGTTTCCTTTGCATGAAAACCAGACTTTCGCAGATATTCACAAGAGCTTATACCTACGGGTACCTGGCAGTGTCCACCTGCTTAGCTGGGTGTTAACGTGCTTGCCTCCCATCCAAGCGCGCCCGGGTTCGATTCCCGGCCGGGTTGGAGATTTTCTTTGCTCGCGGACTGGGTGTTGTGTTGTCCTCATCATCATTTCATCCTCATAAGCGGCGCGCAAGTCGCCCAATGTGGCGTCGAATGAAATATGACTTGAACTTGGCGGCCGAACTTCCCCGAATGTGGCCTCCCGGCCAACGATGCCATACGCTGATTTCAATTTTTACCGGGCAGTGACAAAAGCGCAGAGAGTCGTTGAATGAGGCGTCTGTCATGGTCGCAACAAGGTCGCGTATACCTGTCCGACTTATCACGTGCCCACCGCCCGCACATCGCTGTGACCCCTGCCATGTTAGACTTCTACGTGTTCGACACCACAAAAAATCAAACGAACTTCTCCTTCTCCATTACAACACAAGGCCTCCCACAAGTCTACGAACCCGAGAGGAGCTCACAAAAGTTCATCGGACTGTTCGTCCTCATCAGTCCTACTACCCGGATCTCGCACCTTCCGACTGCCATCTGTGTGGCCCAATGAAGGATGCACTGCGTGGTCAATAGTATATGGATGATGGGAAGGTTACTGATGCTGCAGCACTTCAACGTCGACCATTAGAGTGATATAGGGTGGACATACAGGCCCTCCCTCTAAGGTGGCGTAACGCCGCGCATTGAATGGAGCCCGAAGAGTGAGGGACAATATGGTGTATTGGAATAGCGAATCAAATCAACCCGTTTTCAGAAAAGAATGTGTTGCGTTGCTTATTGAGCATCCCTTGTACCACTGATAAGATCATCTAGACAGCCCTGGTCCAAACTGTTCCATCCTTCAGTTGCAATTCTGTGTAAATCAGAGTACGTGGTTGTTGCGAACGTCCAAAAACTGCGAGTTGTATTTGATCGACATACGTTCCATCAAGTTCATGTCTGGGTAACAGGCAGGTCACTCCATTATGCTCAGAACACGCGAGTTATCATCCTTCGAGATAAAATTGTCACCAAAATGTTGCCGATACAGGCGCACTGTTGGTTGCAGAATCTCTTCTCGGTATTGTAGAGCATTAAGATTGCCCTCAACAACCACTAGAGCTCTACTGTGGCCCCTTGTAGATTGATGACAATATTGTAAGTTTGAAACAAATGAAACGATGTTATACCTACATCTGAATTATTTACATTATTTACCGAAAACTTGTCTTAGTTTGGCTAAAACGGACATCAAAATCAGCTGAACATTAAAGTGAGCCCCATGCTAGAATTAAAACTTTGTCTTACAGTACAAAAAGTTTGTCGTCTTTTGGTGAGAATGCTAAAGTATACTATCATATAGTGGATGTGACATGATACTTCACCAAATACATCACTATTTTACAGCAAAATTGTAACAAATTATCCTATAAAGCACCACGTCAGAGCAAAATCGTAAACACATGGTGGGTACGAGTGGTACAATGATGTTCAGTTCATTTGTCAAAAATTCGTCTTAGTTCAGGTAACCTGACAGCCAGGGCACAGCATAATCCGGGATCCAAGCCGCCTCCTCGACACTGAATCTCCGAAATGTCAGACACAGTGCTTGTGTACAACCTATACAAGACACATGGCATTGTCCCATAATCAGGGTGCAATGTGTGCAGCCATCAGAACCTACCTTCCTGATGCTGGACTCTGCACAACATCAGACACAACATTTGTGTACACCATGTACTTCACTTGCATTGGAGTCCAATGATCATGGCATATGGCATGCAGTGTTCAGAGCAACCTTCCTGGTACTGGAATCTGCGTAATGCTGGACCCAGTGCTTGTGTCCTCAATCATGGTGACCATCATTGCTCCAGATACTATTGTGGGGCAATGAGGTCAGCTGATACATGGTGACTGCCATTATCATGGATACTATTGTGGCAATGACAGTCAGTTGACATGGTGCCTATCATGGAGAAATGATGGTTATGTGTCTAGATAACCACCATTACCCATAAACTATTGGATGGAGAAATGATGCTCAGTTAACATGATGACTGTCATTACTCCTCAACAGTTGAGAGACATAATGCGCTGACAGTGGATGTCTGCTACTGGATCTCAAATAGAATTCTAATACCTGTAGTTGACAGTGTATATTCCATAAAATGAATCTCAAACAATATCCCAAGCATCAAACAAAATTGTAACAAACTCCCCATTCATCACAATTATTTCATGAAATTGTAACAAATTTCCCCATACATCACCATCGCTAAACAAAATTCTAACAATCCTCTCCATATATCGAGAGAGTTATATAGAATTGTAAAAAACTGCCTTATATATCAATAATCAACAGCTAAGCAAGTTCAAACTTTTCTCAACAACGTGCGACTTGTTCCAACAAGCATAATCGATTAGTTAGCAAGTTGACTCACTTCAGTGAGTCGAGATTGCTCCTACAAGCAAATGGGTTACTCAGTAAGTTAACGCTAGTGACTTACCATATGTTCACATCTTAGCATCACCCATCTCGCTGACATAGCATTTTGCTTAGTAAGTGGCATATGGGACGATTTGTTACAGTTTAGTGTGGTGCTTGGGATACTGTTTGAGATCTGGTAGCTGACACCCACTATTACATTGTGGCACCCAAGGGTACACACCTTCAGAATGCCCTGTTACAACAGTATTTGAGAACAGGAAGGTAACATCGTCTGTCAGCACATTCTTTTTCTTAATTATTGAATATATCTAGCTATTTTGGGGTAATGGCAGCCACCATGATTGAGAGGTAATGGCAGTATGCGTCTCAGTATTGAGCATCATTGCCCCACCCAATAATATCTGGGGCATCAGTAATCTCCCTGTCAAATGACCATCAAATGTCTGTCAGTATATTGGGTAATGGTACTCACCTTGTCAACTGACCATCACTGGCCCAGTAATATCGGGGGTAATGGCAGTGACCACATGTTACCTGAGCATCATCACCCTCCCCCTCCCCCAACAGTGCCCAGATTATTGATAGCTACCATGACTGAGGTTACAGGTGCTGCGTCTGGAATTGTACAGATTCCAGTGCTGAGAACGAGGTCCCCAATCTCTGCCTATGCTGCGATCTGATTTCCACTCCGTGGCAGGTGGTGCATTGGTTTTAGCAGAACTCTCACTATTTTCTGACAAATAATGTATCATTGCCCCAGCAGTATCCGCCATGCATTCGCAATTTAAGGGGCGATTTATTACAATTTTGTATGGCAATGCAGGTATGTGGGACAATTTATTACAATTTTGCTGTAATATAGCGGTATGGAACAATTCTGGTCTGGTGACGTGGCGCATTGTCATCCATAACAATTCCATTGTTGTTTAATAATTTGAAGTGCATGCAAGTGGTCTCCAAGTAGCCGACCATAACCAGAGGAAACATTTCATTCCATGTAAACACAGACTATACTCTTATGGAACAGCCACCAGCGTACACAGTACCTTGTTGACAATTTGGATCCATAGCATCGTGGGGTCTGTGACACACTCGAACACTACCATACGCTCTCATCAACTGAAATCTGGATTCATCTGATCAGGCTTCGGTTTTCGACTAGTGTAGGGTCCAACCAATATGGACACGAGCCAAGACGAGGCGAGGCTATGTTGTGCTGTTAGAAAAGTCACTCGCGTCGACCGTTGGCTGCCACAGCCCATTTAAATCAGATTTCGCCGCACTGTCCTAACGGATACGTTCGTCATACGTCCCACATTGACTTCTGCGGCTATTTCACTCACTGTTGTTCGTCTCTTAGCCGGGACAACTCTACACAAACACCGCGGCTCTCGCTCGCTATGTAAAGGCCATCGGCCGATGTGTTGTCCATGGTGAGAAGCAGTGCCTGAAATTTGGTAATCTCGGCACACTCTTGACACTGTGGATCTCGAAACACTTCCCTAACTACACTCCTGGAAATGGAAAAAAGAACACATTGACACCGGTGTGTCAGACCCACCATACTTGCTCCGGACACGCGAGAGGGCTGTACAAGCAATGATCACACACACGGCACAGCGGACACACCAGGAACCGCGGTGTTGGCCGTCGAATGGCGCTAGCTGCGCAGCATTTGTGCACCGCCGCCGTCAGTGTCAGCCAGTTTGCCGTGGCGTACGGAGCTCCATCGCAGTCTTTAACACTGGTAGCATGCCGCGACAGCGTGGACGTGAACCGTATGTGCAGTTTACGGACTTTGAGCGAGGGCGTATAGTAGGCATGCGGGAGGCCGGGTGGACGTACCGCCGAATTGCTCAACACGTGAGGCGTGAGTTCTCCACAGTACATCGATGTTGTCGCCAGCGGTCGGCGGAAAGTGCACGTGCCCGTCGACCTGGCACCGGACCGCAGCGACGCACGGATGCACGCCAAGACCGTAGGATCCTACGCAGTGCCGTAGAGGACCGCACCGCCACTTCCCAGCAAATTAGGGACACTATTGCTCCTGGGGTATCGGCGAGGACCATTCGCAACCGTCTCCATGAAGCTGTGCTGCGGTCCCGCACACCGTTAGGCCGTCTTCCGCTCACGCCCCAACATCGTGCAGCCCGCCTCCAGTGGTGTCGAGACAGGCGTGAATGGAGGGACGAATGGAGACGTGTCGTCTTCAGCGATGAGAGTCGCTTCTGCCTTGGTGCCAATGATGGTCGTATGCGTGTTTGGCGCCGTGCAGGTGAGCGCCACAATCAGGACTGCATACGACCGAGGCACACAGGTCCAACACCCGGCATCATGGTGTGGGGAGCGATCTCCTACACTGGCCGTATAACTCTGGTGATCGTCGAGGGGACACTGAATAGTGCACGGTACGTCCAAACCGTCATCGAACCCATCGTTCTACCATTCCTGGACCGGCAAGGGAACTTGCTGTTCCGACAGGACAATGCACGTCCGCATGTATCCCGTGCCACCCAATGTGCTCTAGAAGGTGTAAGTCAACTACCCTGGCCAGCAAGATCTCCGGATCTGTCCCCCATTGAGCATGTTTGGGACTGGATGAAGCGTCGTCTCACGCGGTCTGCACGTCCAGCACGAACGCTGGTCCAACTGAGGCGCCAGGTGGAAATGGCATGGCAAGCCGTTCCACAGGACTACATCCAGCATCTCTACGATCGTCTCCATGGGAGAATAGCAGCCTGCATTGCTGCGAAAGGTGGATATACACTGTACTAGTGCTGACATTGTGCATGCTCTGTTGCCTGTGTCTATGTGTGGTTCTGTCAGTGTGATCATGTGATGTATCTGACCCCAGGAATGTGTCAATAAAGTTTCCCCTTCCTGGGACAATGAATTCACGGTGTTCTTATTTCAATTTCCAGGAGTGTATTTCAAGCATGGAGTGACCCATGCGTCTAGCTCCAAATGCTGTTCCGCGTTCAAAGTCTGTTAATTCCCGTTGTGATACCTTTTCACGTGACACTTTTTCACGTGAATCAGCTAAATAGACATAACAGCTCCGCCAATGACATCTCTACCCAAATCCAAAGAAAAATTCAATATGTTAGTTAAATTTCACACGCAACATGCATGTAATATTCACCAAACGCAAAATCATAGTGACCTCTATTTTTCATTGCAAACTCTTCCGAATTTCGCGCAGTGTCTTGCTCCGGCGTAAATATCACAATAACTATCACTATTAACGAAATGATAGATACATTGTCATGAACCTGGCGTATAAAGCTACACACATCAAAAAAGTTTTGCATCACCTCGGTTCCGAGAGTTCCGCAACCTGTACAGAAAATAACCTGTACATAAACATCAATTCCGCCCCTTTTAATGATCATGATAGACACACATTGTATGTTGTTCCACCATACAGCGAGACTTTCAGAGGTGGTAGTCCAGTTTGATGTATACACCGATACCTCTAATACCCAGTAGCACGTCCAGTTGCATTGATGCATGCATGTATTCGTCGCAGCATACTGTCCACAAGTTCATCAAGGCTCTGTTGGTCCAGATTATCCCACTCGCCAACGGCCGTTCGGCGTAGACCCCTCAGATTTGATGGTGGGTCACGTCGTCCATAAGCAGCGCCTTTCAGTCTATCCCAGGCGTGTTCGATAGGGTTCATGTCTGGAGAACATGAGGTCCACTCTGGTCGAGCCATATTCTCATCCTGAAGGAAGACATTCACCATATGTGCTCGAAAAAAAAAAAAAAAAAAAAAAAAAAAAAAAAAAAAAAAAAACTTCAAACGGCTCTAACCACTACAGCGCGGTTTCGGACTGAAATCCTTAGAACCGCTCAGTCACAGCGGCCGGCGATATGGTTGCACCATCGGTGGGACGATGGCATTCACGTATGGTACAGCCGTTGCGGCGCCTTCCATGACCACCAGCGGCGTACGTCGGCCCCACATAATGCCACCCCAAAACAGCAGGAAACCTCCATCTTGCTGCACTCGCTGGACAGTGTGTCTAAGGCGTTCAGCCTGACTGGGTTGCCTCCAAACAAGTCTCCGACGATTGTCTGGTTGAAGGGATATGCGACAGTCATCGGTGAAGAGAACGTGATGACAATCCTGAGCGGTCCATTGGGCATGTTGTTGGGCCTATCTGTACCGCGCTGCATGGTGTCTTGGTTCCAAAGATAGACCTCGGCATGGACGTCGAGAGTGAAGTTGCGCAAAATGCAGCGCACAGTTTGAGTCGTAACACGACGACCTGTATGTGCACGAAAAGCATTATTCAATATGGTGGCGTTGCTGTCAGGATTCCTCCTAGCCATAATCCGTAGGTAGCGGTCATTCACTGCAGTAGTAGCCCTTGGGCAGTCTGAGCGAGGCATGTCATCGACAATTCCTGTACCTCCTCCATGTCCGAACAACATCGCTTTGGTTCACTCCGAGACGCCTGGACACTTCCCTTGTTGAGAGCCCTTCCTGGCATAGAGTAACAATGCGGACGCGATCGAACGTATTCAACATCTGGACATGGTTGAACTACAGACAACACGAACCTTGTAACTCCTTCCTGGTGGAATGACCAGAACTGATCGTCTAATAGGAGCTGCTCATCCATTGTTATTTAGATCTTTTGGCGGGTTTAGTGAGATCTCTGAACTGTGTCTGTGATACAATATCCACAGCCAACGTCTATTTTCAGGAGTTCTGGGAACTGGGGTGATGAAAACTTTTTTTAATGTGTATATAAGTATAGCAAGGAATAATTTTTGTGCCGAATAGTTTGTATAAAAAGATTGGAGGGCGTGAGCCTCGATTCTGTAATCGCTGACCGGCCGAAAGGAGGAAACCACTTGGCGGCCTCCCCTTCCGCACAAACGAATGAACCCACCCCTCGCTTGGGACGTAAACTGATCACTGCGCATCGGCCACCGTATCCCGCACGGACTCTATCGACAGATGAGTCAGCTCAACTTGAAACCGGTAATACACTGATTAGCCAACAGTCATGGGATATTGATAATAGGCATATACAGATGACAATAGTATCGCGCACACAACGTATAAAAGAGCAGTCAATTGTCACCATACAAGCGTGTGCGTCGTGTAGCCCCACTTAATATTTACAAAAAAATGTGAGTGTAGGCTTCAGTTTATAACGGCACTCGAAATTTCCCATACAACACCTGCCCGTTCTTGGTCTACAAACTGTCGGATCCCTGACACGCTGAATCAATGCAGTATTTCATTCCAGAGACGGGCAAACAAGCTATTAAGCAGGTGGTCTCAATGTTTTGGCCCATCAGTGTATATTACTCGCCTTTCTCTATAGCTTACCCCTCTTTTTCTGAGATTTCGAATATATTGCAACACTTTGCATTGCCGAACGCTTTTCCCAGACCGGCAAATCCTATGAATGCGACATGATTTTTCTTTAGTCTTGCTTGCATTATCAGCCGCAGAGTCAGAACTGCCTCTATGGTGAATTTACCTTTCCTAAAGCCAAACTGATGGTCATATAACACATCCTTAATTTTCCTTTCCACTCACCCGTACATTGTTCTTCCCAGCAGCTTGGATGCATGAGTTGTTACGGTGACTGTGCGATAATTCTCGCGTCTAGCCTATATATACACTACTGGCCATTGAAATTGCTACACAACGAAGATTACGTGCTACAGACGCGAAATTTAACCGACAGGGAGAAGATGCTGTGATATGCAAATCATTAGATTTTCAGAGCATTCACACAAGGTTGGCGCCGGGGGGGACACCTACAATGTGCTAACATGAGGAAAGTTTCCAACAGATTTCTCATACACAAACAGCAGTTGACCGGCGTTGCCTGGTAAAACGTTGTTGTGATTTCTCGTGTAAGGAGGAGAAATGCGTACCATCACGTTTTCGTCTTTGACAAAGGTCGGATTGTAGCCTATCGCGATTGCGGTTTATCTTATCGCGACATTGCTGCTCGCGTTGGTCGACATCCAATGATTGTTAGCAGAATATGGAATCGGTGGGTTCAGGAGGGTAGTACGGAACGCCGTGATAGATGCCAACGGCCTCGTATCACTAGCAGTCGAGATGACAGGCATCTTATCCTCATGGTTGTAAGGGATCGTGCAGCCACGTCTCGATCCCTGAGTCAACAGACGGGGAAATTTGCAAGACAACAACCATCTGCACGAACAGTTCGACGACGTTTGCAGCAGCATGGACTATCAGGTCGGAGGCCATGGCTGCGGTTACCCTCGACGCTGCATCACAGACAGGAGCGTCTGCGATGGTGTACTCAACGACGAACCTCGGTGCACGAATGGCAAAACGTCATTTTTTCGGATGAATCCAGGTTCTGTTTAGAGTATGATGATGGTCGCATCCGTGTTTGGCGACATCGCGGAGAACGCACATTGGAAGCGTGTATTCGTCATCGCCACACTGGCGTATCACCCAGCGTGCTGGTATGGGGCACCAATGGTTACACGTCTCGGTCACCGCTTGTTCGCAATTGCGGCACTTTGAACAGTAGACGCTGCATTTCAGATGTGTTACGACCCGTGGCTCTACCGTTCATTCGATCCCTGCGAAACCCTACATTTCAGCGGGATAATGCACGACCGCATGTTGCAGGTCCTGTACCGGCCTTTCTGGATACACTGCCCTGGTCAGCACATTCTCCAGATCTCTCACCAATTGAGAACGTCTGGTCAATGGTGGCCGAGCAACTGGCTCGTCACAATACGCCAGTCACTACTCCTGATGAACTGTGCTATCGTGTTGAAGCTGCATGGTCGGCTGTACCTGTACCCGCCATCCAAGCTGTGTTTGACTCTATGCCCAGGCGTATGAAGGCCGTTATTACGTCCAGAGGTGGTTGTTCTGGGTACTGATTTCTCAGGATCTTTGCACCCAAGTTGCGTGATAATGTAATCACATTTCAGTTCTAGTATAATATCTTTGTGCAATGAATACCCGTTTATCATCTGCATTTCTTCTTGGTGTAGCAATTTTAATGGCCAGTAGTGTATATATAAATAATTGCGTGTTTGCCAAGCCATCCTTGTACAAGCATTGCACTATGCTTTTGAACTGTGCGCTCCACGGTCGCCGTTAGTAGACACGGCCAGCGTCACAGTGGGCTGCACTCAGTAATCGTGGGTGTGGCCCAACACGACGCGGCCTCTCGGCCCGTCGAACCTGAGCAGCAGCAGCAGCAGCAGCAGCAGCAGCTACGCTAGCAGCGGCGGCCGCTACCGCTGAGCCGGCTCGCCAGCCCGAGGAGGCGAATTGCGCTCAAGTTAATTAGCGATCTAAGTCGGGCGGCCCGGCGGGTAATTGCTGGCCTGGCGTGGCGTGGCCTGTCGCTGATGCTGGTAAGCCGCTCCTCCAGCCGAGCCAGCCACGGCCCCGGCCGGCGTCGAGCCGTCGTCTTGCAGTAGCCGCCGCGATCCTCCTGTAAACGGGCCCCGGAGAGGTGCTCTGCGTCGCAGACGAGGATAACAACACCACCAAACTACACCGGCTCCTGTCCTCATAGAAATTAATACCCAATCAGCGAGCTTCCTTTAATTTACTCACAAGGGGAGGCCACGACGTTACGATCATCGCTTCACTTCAAACTTTGTACACGTTTAGTAAGCCATTAAAACAACATTGTGTGTAAGTACGAGGGTCATTCAATAATTAAACAGACAAATTGCTCTGGGGAAAAAACTGTTAGCAGAACAAGTTTAAGTTGGCATCACTGGGATGAGTCCTGATCAGCTGATGTATCTACATCTACATCTACCTCTACATGCATACTCTGCAAATCACATTTAAGTGCCTGGCAGAGGGTTCATCGAACCACGTTCACAATTCTCTATTATTCCAATCTCCTATAGCGCGCGGGAAGAATAAAGGCCTATATCTTTCCGTACGAGCTCTGATTTCCCTTATTTTATCTTTGTGATCGTTCCTCCCTATGTAAGTCGGTGTCAACAAAATATTTTCGAGTTCGGAGGAGAAAGCTGGTGATTGGAATTTCGTGAGAATATTCCCTGGGCACTTCAGTCTGGAACCGCGCGTCCACTGCGGTCGCAGGTTCGAATCCTGCCTCGGTCACAGATGTGTGTGACGTCCTTAGATTAGTTCGGTTTAAGTAGTTCAACGTTCTAGGGGACTGATGACCTCAGATGTTAAGTCCCATAGGGCTCAGAGCCATTTGAACCATTTTTGTAGATTCCGTCGCAACGACAAACGTCTTTCTTTTAATGATGTCCATCCCAAATCCTGTATCATTTCTGTGACACTCTCTCCCATATTTCGCGATCATACAAAACGTGCTGCCTTTCTTTGAACTTTTTCGTTGTACCCAGTCAGTCCTATCTGGTAAGGATCCCACACCGTGCAACAGTATTCTGAAAGAGGACGGACAAACGTAGGCAGTCTCCTTAGTAACTCTTGTTTTGTTTATAACCTCAAAAATACATTTCAAGATGGCGAGTCCGCTTGAAACATCCACATTATTCCAGCAACGTTCCGCTATTCGCTTTTTACTTGCTGAAGGCCAAAAACCAGTCAATGTATACTGCAGAATGTCTGAAGTTCATGGTGAAGGTTGTATGAATTGCGTCAATTTTTACAACTGCGTAGAGCAGTTCAAAAATGGTAGCAAGTCAGTGACTGACGATCACCGTCCTGGCCGATCACTTGCAATTTCAACTCCCTCACTTGAAAATCGAATTGATGACATTATTCGTGCCGACCGCCGTGTAACTGTGGAAATGATACTTGGTAAGGTATAAGTTAGTATTGGTACAGTTCATAACATTAACTGTAACAGTCTGAAGTACCGCAAAACATGTGCAAAATGGGACCCAAAGGAGTTGACGCTGTTACACAAAGAAACAAGGTTGATAGTGTGCACAGAACTAAAAGAACATTATGAAACGGAAGGTGAGCACTTCCTCAATCAAATTTCAACTTGTGATGAAACTTGGGTTCACTATTATGCGTCAGAATCAAAAAGACAAAACATGGAGTGGAACCACACAAACTCACCTGTCATGAAAAAATTTAAAATACAAGCATCAGCAGAAAAAGCCATGTTGACGATGTCTTGGGATACTGAAGGTCCAGTTTTTTGTGATTATCTTGCAGAGCAACGTACAATGAACAGCCAGCACTACTCGGATTTGTTTTTAAACAAGGTGAAGCAAGCCATGGCAGAGAGACATCGTGGTTCTTAGAGAAGAGGTGTGATTCTACAGCAAGACTACACACGTCCTCATACAGCTCAAGTAGCCCGTGAAACTATCGACAAAATGGGCTGGAAAGTACTGCCTCATCCCCAGTACAGTCTTGATTTAGCATCTTCAAAAAATGGCTCTGAGCAGTATGGGACTTAACATCTATCGTCATCAGTCCCCTAAACTTAGAACTACTTAAACCTAACTAACCTAAAGACATCACACAACACCCAGCCATCACGAGGCAGAGAAAATCCATGACCCCGCCGGGAATCGAACCCGGGAACCTGGGCGTGGGAAGCGAGAACGCTAATGCACGACCACGAGATGCGGGCATTTAGCACCTAGTGACTTCCATTTGTATGGTGTACTGAGAGAGGCATTACGTGGGAAGAGGTTCCAGGACAACGCAGATGTGAAAAAGTTTGTGGGAAATTGGTTCAAACATCCAGATAAATCGTTATTTGCAGCCGGAATAAAAAGCTAGTGATCAGTTGGAACAAGTGCATAAATATTCAAGGGAATTACACTCCTGGAAATTGAAATAAGAACACCGTGAATTCATTGTCCCAGGAAGGGGAAACATTATTGACACATTCCTGGGGTCAGATACATCACATGATCACACTGACAGAACCACAGGCACATAGACACAGGCAACAGAGCATGCACAATGTCGGCACTAGTACAGTGTACCACATTTCGCAGCAATGCAGGCTGCTATTCTCCCATGGAGACGATCGTAGAGATGCTGGATGTAGTCCTGTGGAACGGCTTGCCATGCTATTTCCATCTGGCGCCACAGTTGGACCAGCGTTCGTGCTGGACGTGCAGACCGCGTAAGACGACGCTTCATCCAGTCCCAAACATGCTCAATGGGGGACAGATCCGGAGATCTTGCTGGCCAGGGTAGTTGACTTACACCTTCTAGAGCACGTTAGGTGGCACGGGATACATGCGAACGTGCATTGTCCTGTTGGAACAGCAAGTTCCCTTGCCGGTCTAGGAATGGTAGAACGATGGGTTCGATGACGGTTTGGATGTACCGTGCACTATTCAGTGTCCCCTCGACGATCACCAGAGGTGTACGCCCAGTGTAGGAGATCGCTCCCTACACCATGATGCCGGGTGTTGGACCTGTGTGCCTCGGTCGTATGCAGTCCTGATTGTGGCGCTCACCTGCACGGCGCCAAACACGCATACGACCATCACTGGCACCAAGGCAGAAGCGACTCTCATCGGTCAAGACGACACGTCTCCATTCGTCCCTCCATTCACGCCTGTCGCGACACCACTGGAGGCGGGCTGCACGATGTTGGGGCGTGAGCGGAAGACGGCCTAACGGTGTGCGGGACCGTAGCCCAGCTTCATGGAGACGGTTGCGAATGGTCCTCGCCGATACCCCAGGAGCAACAGTGTCCCTAATTTGCTGGGAAGTGGCGGTGCGGTCCCCTCCGGCACTGCGTAGGATCCTACGGTCTTGGCGTGCATCCGTGCGTCGCTGCGGTCCGGTCCCAGGTCGACGGGCACGTGCACCTTCCGCCGACCACTGGCGACAACATCGATGTACTGTGGAGACCTCACGCCCCACGTGTTGAGCAATTCGGTGGTACGTCCACCCGGCCTCCCGCATGCCCACTATACGCCCTCGCTCAAAGTCCGTCAACTGCACATACGGTTCACGTCCACGCTGTCGCGGCATGCTACCAGTGTTAAAGACTGCGATGGAGCTCCGTATGCCACGGCAAACTGGCTGACACTGACGGCGGTGGTGCACAAATGCTGCGCAGCTAGCGCCATTCGACGGCCGACACCGCGGTTCCTGGTGTGTCCGCTGTGCCGTGCGTGTGATCATAGCTTGTACAGCCCTCTCGCAGTGTCCGGAGCAAGTATGGTGGGTCTGACACACCGGTGTCAATGTGTTCTTTTTTCCATTTCCAGGAGTGTATGTTGATAAGTAGAAAAAGTATTGTTTTTAAAAATAAACGTTTTTTTCTCCAGACCAATTTGTCTCTTTAATTATTGAATGACCCTCGTAGTAAGGTGCACTACTTTGGCAATTCCTAGAAAATAGCAAGAGACGTTTTACGCATCTGTTACGTATATTATGTATCTCTGCAAGGGAATAGATCGTAAGAATTCGTCATGGTTCCGTGGTTAGTTTTCGAGCATGGTAAAAAAGGTACGAATCCCGCAAACATTTATTTTTCAGTCTCATTCTTTACTTTATATGACATCTGAGAGGCCATACAATGAAAAAAACACATGCCTCTTTGCGAAATTGTTGTGAATTTCATGTTACCAGGCTATTTACCATTTGTATTTAAGGACGAAGAACAGGTCTGGGAAGCCCCTGTCAAACCTCGATGTTGTTGTTGTTGTGGTCTTCAGTCCTGAGACTGGTTTGATGCAGCTCTCCATGCTACTCTATCCTGTGCAAGCTTCTTCATCTCCCAGTACTTCCTGCAACCTACATCCTTCTGAATCTGCTTAGTGTATTCATCTCTTGGTCTCCCTCTACGATTTTTACCCTCCACGCTGCCCTCCAATGCTAAATTTGTGATCCCTTGATGCCTTTGGTAAAGCTGTCAGTGGCTGAGAAAGTAGTTTGATATGCAGCAACAAAAATTTTTGATCATTTGCCCAATACCATAACATGTGTGACAGATGGCAAAGCAAGATTTAAATCTGATCTAAAATCATTTCTCCTGGACGTCTCCTGAGATTTTATGGAATAATTTCCTTTTAAAACTCGGTAGCATGTAGAAATAAAAAAAACTAGTTTTTAGGTATTGTGACTATGTAGGACTTACAAACGATGTCTTCAGTAACGTTAACACTAACCATGTATACCTGCAAACTGAACCGTTGCACATCATTCCGACAAATGATCTATAGAACATGTAACTAACTAAAATAGCATGCCTTTCCACCAGCAACAAATTATGTCTCTGTTAACAGCCTTGCGATTAAACAGTCAGTGCACTGTTCCCATCTCTGTTTCACCGCAAATAGAAGGTTACTGTCTCCATTTTTGCTAGAGTAACACATTGTGTAATGGAGGGAGGAGAGGAGGCTAGTTGTGTCTTGCCACGCCAACCTGGAGTCCTCATGAGACGTTGCCATCCAGCACAAAAGTAGCACGTAGGTCTTGAGTATGTTGCTTTGTTGTGAGGTTTTTATCGCATTATTATGTAATAGGCTAAGGCCTTCATCTCATCCAAATAATGAAGTCGGTAGTTTTTATTTTCTGTTGTAACCAGATACCTTCAGATAAAATAGCAAACTCAGTATCTGTAAAATACGAACGCAGCGGCGTCAAGTGTTTTAAAAGCCAGTTTTTATAATGTTCCGCAATCATCGGTACGCGTACAAAGTTTACTCGATAAATCATTGATCATTCTTAGTAGTCAAAATTAAGTCTGTTATTACTTTTGAGCCTTGGATGGCTCATGTTATGCGTTAGATTAAACCTTGGTTGCTATTCTGTGTTTAGTCTCCCGCGGTTATCGCGATTATGCTGTTAGCCTCTCTCTCCACAAGTGGCAGCAACGGTGTGTATCGATATTCACACTTTGTACTACACTCCTGGAAATGGAAAAAAGAACACATTGACACCGGTGTGTCAGACCCACCATACTTGCTCCGGACACTGCGAGAGGGCTGTACAAGCAATGATCACACGCACGGCACAGCGGACACACCAGGAACCGTGGTGTTGGCCGTCGAATGGCGCTAGCTGCGCAGCATTTGTGCACCGCCGCCGTCAGTGTCAGCCAGTTTGCCGTGGCATACGGAGCTCCATCGCAGTCTGTAACACTGGTAGCATGCCGCGACAGCGTGGACGTGAACCGTATGTGCAGTTTACGGACTTTGAGCGAGGGTGTATAGTGGGCATGCGGGAGGCCGGGTGGACGTACCGCCGAATTGCTCAACACGTGGGGCGTGAGGTCTCCACAGTACATCGATGTTGTCGTCAGTGGTCGGCGGAAGGTGCACGTACCCGTCGACCTGGCACCGGACCGCAGTGACGCACGGATGCACGCCAAGACCGTAGGATCCTACGCAGTGCCGTAGGGGACCGCACCGCCACTTCCCAGCAAATTAGGGACACTGTTGCTCCTGGGGTATCGGCGAGGACCATTCGCAACCGTCTCCATGAAGCTGGGCTACGGTCCCGCACACCGTTAGGCCGTCTTCCGCTCACGCCCCAACATCGTGCAGCCCGCCTCCAGTGGTGTCGCGACAGGCGTGAATGGAGGGACGAATGGAGACGTGTAGTCTTCAGCGATGAGAGTCGCTTCTGCCTTGGTGCCAATGATGGTCGTATGCGTGTTTGGCGCCGTGCAGGTGAGCGCCACAATCAGGACTGCATACGACCGATGCACACAGGGCCAACACCCGGCATCATGGTGTGGGGAGCGATCTCCTACACTGGCCGTACACCTCTGGTGATCGTCGAGGGGACACTGAATAGTGCACGGTACCTCCAAACCGTCATCGAACCCATCGTTCTACCATTCCTAGACCGGCAAGGGAACTTGCTGTTCCAACAGGACAATGCACGTCCGCATGTATCCCGTGCCACCCAATGTGCTCTAGAAGGTGTAAGTCAACTACCCTGGCCAGCAAGATCTCCGGATCTGTCCCCCATTGAGCATGTTTGGGACTGGATGAAGCGTCGTCTTACGCGGTCTACACGTCCAGCACGAACGCTGGTCCAACTGAGGCCTCAGGTGGAAATGGCATGGCAAGCCGTTCCACAGGACTACATCCAGCATCTCTACGATCGTCTCCATGGGAGAATAGCAGCCTGCATTGCTGCGAAAGGTGGATATACACTGTACTAGTGCCGACATTGTGCATGCTCTGTTGCCTGTGTCTATGTGCCTGTGGTTCTGTCAGTGTGATCATGTGATGTATCTGACCCCAGGAATGTGTCAATAAAGATTCCCCTTCCTGCGACAATGAATTCACGGTGTTCTTATTTCAATTTCCAGGAGTGTATATTTGGCCAGGCGCTTAAGTTCCGGCTGTACGGTGTGCGATGAGTTGGCCGATTGGCATGGAGCAGCGAGGAAACCTCCGTGGCGCCTGGTTTGGCCGAAGCCGCTGGCGGCGTCCACGCGCGATCGGAGTGTGTGGTGCTGTTCCCATTGCTACAAGGTCCATGGCTCTCCGGTCCTGGACACGAAAGTTGAGTATTGACGTAATGTAGCTGCAAGTCGCGACTGTTCACATTGTGTCGTTTGGATTTCGTTGTCGGCTGTTGGGACATTCCTGGGAGCAAAAACGTGTGTTTCCAAGTTGGCAAATTTTAGCCACCCTCAGGTGGAGTTTAACTGTACTTGGTTATTTTGAAGTGCACCAGCGGAATCTTCTGCGTTGTGGCCGATAATGTTCCGGTTACCTGCCATCACCGTTTACGTAAATTCAGGCAGTGTATTTTCCTCATCGTGTTGTCGCTGTCCAGCATGGTGTGTAGTTTGACAGCTCAATGTATAATTGGTTGTGGGTGCCAATACCTTCTACGTTGTTCCATTGAACTCCCTGTTGTGTGCTGGTCGGGTGGAGCGGATGTTATCTTGTCGGTTGGATTGTCGTCGGATCGAGAATGGTTGGGCGGACTGCCTGTCTCACCTAAGCGAGCGTTAGTGTTTGAAATCCAGGCAGACCCTCGGAAACTTCTGAGCACTGTTAGGTATAATGCCTTTTCTTATTTGTTCTTGTTGTTTGTATTTGTATGGCCTCCAGCCGATTTTTAAATTAAAGTTGTTTTTCCCTTAAGGCGTAAGATTGCTTGGGCCTTCAGCCTAATTTAAAGGAGTCTTTCAAGCTAAGGCCTTTGGCCTTTAAAAATTTATTTCGGTTTGAGTCTTAAGTGATGAGCCTTCAGACGATTTTTAAATTAAAGTTGTTTTGCTATTAAGCTGTCAGATTGTTTTGGCCTTCAGCCTAATTGAAAGAACTGATTTAAAACAAGGCCTTCTGTGTTTTAAATTTCAGATTTTGGTTTGAGTCTTAAGTTATTGGCTTTCAGTCGATTTTGAATTAAAGTGGTCTTGCCCTTGAGGCATGAGATTGTATGGCGCATTCAGTCAGTAATTAAGCTCCAAAAATTAATGCTGTGTTTTTTTTTTAAATTTTCTTAGCTCTTGTAATGTTTGGTCAAATAAATAAAGTTGTATGTTCGAGTGTAACTGACAGCCGCTTGTTTTGGCCCCTTTCCACGGTTTAAACTACCTGTCCTGTCGTGCGGGTTTAGCAGGGTGCACATTATTAAAATATAACAGACAAATTAACTATTCTAGTGGAAAATGACAACCGTAGAATGATACATTGCGCGCATGCTTGCTAAAGTGCTATGGTAGCAAACACAGGACAAGAAACGCACTGTAAATGGTGTGAGACGTACACTGACTTGAGCAATACTGATGCGTATGTGTGGAATGCTATTTATAAGTGAAAGTGTAGAGTGTATTAGTGAAACACTTATGGAATTAGCAAACATTACGTTCGTGGACGAATAAGCAAAAGGGAAAATGTCGCAGAGGTGACAGGGTGTATCACACCAGACCTATGTCATGTCGACAAGACTGTTCATACCTCTACTGGGAACACGCCAAGTTGCAAGAGTGCTGAGTTGAAAGAACAGTGCCTGCTCACGTTCTGAAGTGCTGTCAATCAGTGTGTGAAGCTGCACCCTCAGTTCGAACGGAGTAGAATCTAAAGTATCCTCTGCTCTGGACCGAGTGCTAATACAGATGAGAACTGGCGCAAAAACTTCCTGCCAGAACCGTGATACACCAAATCATCAAGTTCCATCCTTATCAAGAGCGAAATTAATCCCAATCCTTCCGTTTAATCACATTTGGTTCCTTAAATCACATTCCTCAGTATCCTCTATCGTCGGTATGATTTTGACTCTAAGGATACTGGCTACGCAGACAGAATACAGCTAAACAGAAAACCGCACCTTACATAGAGATATTTCAGATTTCCACTGTTTATTTTCCAAGAGCAAGAAGTCATTTTTTTGTGTGGAGTGTCATCATTCCTTTCTAGAGCACCACACAGGGCCGCAATAGCAATCACGACGTAACGTGCTCGAAAAAGTAGCTCTCAGCTCCGAGTGTAATGAGAGTGTATTTTATGCGGGCGCATCCTGTTTCTCCCTTTATCTCAGTTACGGCGCAGTCTTAACGACAATTTACTCCGGGCGCCGCCAGCGGCAGCTATAAACAACGTTTCCTGCGTCTTCGCCGCCCCCTCCTCCGCCCACCCGCGTACGCCAGACTTGCAGGCGAGGTTGTCATGGCAACCGGTAATCGAACCTATTCATATTGTCGTAATGCCCTTCTCATTTGGCGCTGCTTACGAGTTGCCTTAGCGCGGCCCTAGAGCCGTGGCTCAGTGCACTCCAGCCGGAACACAGGCAAGAGAGGAACTCAGTCAACAAGATCGATAAGTAATTACTTACTTATCCCGGAACACTTCCGATAAATAGTCCTCTTTTCCTCTACGTCTACACTGCATTTTATGTCTTCTTTTTATTTATCCTCCAGTCATCTCTTGAATCCTTTGATGTCTTCAATCATTGTCGACCCCTTACTTTATACAGCGATGGACAGATCATTCCCCTTCCTTCAAAATAGCCTTCAGTTAACTTTTATCTGCTTTCCAGTTTTTGCACGGATTTTAACTTAGCACTGTTGTTACTTCTGCTACCTGCATGATGTTTTTCTTTTAGTGTTTTTATTTTACACTAAGAACGTACAGGGTGCAGCCAACTGCAGGTTGTGGCTCATGTAGGTACCACTGACGTGTGTCGCCTTGGATCGGAGGAGATTCTCTCTGGTTTTAGACGGCTAGCGGAAATGGTAAAGACTGCCAGTCTTGCTTGCGAGATTAAGGCGGAGCTCACCACCTGCAGCATCGTCGATAGAACCGACTGTGGTCTTCTGGTGCAGAGCCGAATGGAAGGTCTGAATCAGAGGCTCTGGCGGTTCTGTGACCGTGTAGGCTGCAGACTCCTTGACTTGCGCCATCGGATGGTGGGTTTCCGGGTTTCACTTAATAGGTCAGGAGCCCACTAGACACAGGAAGTGGCTATGCGGGTAGCGACGCTTGTGTAGAAAGGACTGGGCGGTTTTTTACGTTAGAAGGCCTCAGAAAATCACAGAAAGGGCTTCCTTCTAAACGTGGGCAGGTAAAATACGGTAAGTTAGTTGTAGAAACGATCGCTATTGTAGTTGTAAATTGACGTAGCTGTGTTGGGAAAGAACCAGAGCTCCAAGCCCTAATAAAAAAAACTCTGAAACTCAGTTATAGGTACAGAAAGCTGGCTAAAGCCTGAAAAAGTTCAGCAGAAATTTTTTCAAACGATCTAACAGTGCTCAGAAAGGATAGATTAAATACAGTTGGTGGTGGAGTATTTACTGCTGTCAGAAGTAGACTGTCTTGTAGTGAAATTGAAGTAGTTCCTGCGAAATAGTACTCAATACACCTCATTGTCAATATGTATTTTATATTTAACAACGAACAATCTGACGGTGTCGCCATGGGAGGTCCTTTGTCTTTCCTGGTGGCCAATCTTTTATGGAAGATTTTGAGAAGAGGGCACTCGACTTTGCCACTTTTAAACCGACAGTATTCTAACATTCATGGTGGTGTCTGTTTGTTCTATATCGTGTCTCCCTACCACTTTCGCGCAATGACGCTCTCAGCGTGTTTTTTAGGGAATTGACTAGTTTGAACGTGGGACCTGTTGCTGGTAAGGAGACGCCAGATCACACATGACATGTAGAATTCAGAAGAGTTCAGTGAGACTAGCGATGATATAACCAAATACTCAATGATTTCAGCGTAAGCTCCACTGCACTCCCTGTAAAAGAAACTTAATACTAACTAAATTTAGTGGAAGGGGTTCAAGGCTTTCCTATTTTTAGTTAGCTGGTAAAATAATGTCGAAAAAGCAGTTAAGTTTACCATTGGAAATTTTATTCTACTCACAAAACATTGTTTATAAATTGCACTATTGATAAAAGGAAATGTTTCAATACAGGATCGTAAAAACCAACTGCGTTCAACAAAAATCTGAACGAATATTCCCTGAGTGGGCTTCCAAGTTCTACAATGGATCGAAGGATGACCTATGCCATGTTGTTGTTGTTGTCTTCAGTCCTGAGACTGGTTTGATGCAGCTCTCCATGCAACTCTATCCTGTGCAAGCTTCTTCATCTCCCAGTACCTACTGCAACCTACATCCTTCTGAATCTGCTTAGTGTATTCATCTCTTGGCCTCCCTCTACGATTTTTACCCTCCACGCTGCCCTCCAATACTAAATTGGTGATCCCTTGATGCCTCAAAATATGTCCTACCAACCGATCCCTTCTTCTGGTCAAGTTGTGCCACAAACTTCTCTTCTCCCCAATCCTATTCAATACTTCGTCATTAGTTATGTGAAAAATTTGATTGTTGTTGTTGTCTTCAGTCCTGACACTGGTTTGATGCAGCTCTCCATGCTACTCTATCCTGTGCAAGCTGCTTCATCTCCCAGTACCTACTGCAACCTACATCCTTCTGAATCTGCTTAGTGTACTCATCTCTCGGTCTCCCTCTATGATTTTTACCCTCCACGCTGCCCTCCAATGCTAAATTTGTGATCCCTTGATGCCTCAAAACATGTCCTACCAACCGATCCCTTCTTCTAGTCAGGTTGTGCCACAAACTTCTCTTCTTCCCAATCCTAGTCAATACCTCCTCATTAGTTACGTGATCTATCCACCTTATCTTCAGTATTCTTCTGTAGCACCACATTTCTAAAGCTTCTATTCTCTTCTTGTCCAAACTAGTTATCGTCCATGTTTCACTTCCATACATGGCTACACTCCAAACAAATACTTTCAGAAACGTCTTCCTGATGCGTAAATCTATATTCAATGTTAACAAATTTCTATTCTTCAGAAACGCTTTCCTTGCCATTGCCAGTCTACATTTTATATCCTCTCTACTTCGACCATCATCAGTTATTTTACTTCCTAAATAGCAAAACTCCTTTACTACTTTAAGTGTCTCATTTCCTAATCTAATTCCCTCAGCATCACCCGATTTAATTTGACTACATTCCATTATCCTCGTTTTGCTTTTGTTAATGTTCAACTTATATCCTCCTTTCAAGACAGTGTCCATTCCGTTCAACTGCTCTTCCAAGTCCTTTGCCGTCTCTGACAGAATTACAATGTCATCGGCGAACCTCAAAGTTTTTACTTCGTCTCCATGAATTTTAATACCTACTCCAAATTTTTCTTTTGTTTCCTTTACTGCTTGCTCAATATACAGATTGAATAACATCGGGGAGAGGCTACAACCCTGTCTCACTCCTTTCCCAACCACTGCTTCCCTTTCATGCCCCTCAACTCTTATGACTGCCATCTGGTTTCTGTACAAATTATAAATAGCCTTTCGCTCCCTGTATTTTACCCCTGCCACCTTTAGAATTTGAAAAAGAGTATTCCAGTCAACATTGTCAAAAGCTTTCTCTAAGTCTACAAATGCTAGAAACGTAGGTTTGCCTTTTCTTAATCTTTCTTCTAAGATAAGTCGTAAGGTCAGTATTGCCTCACGTGTTCCAACATTTCGACGGAATCCAAACTGATCCTCCCCGAGGTCTGCATCTACCAGTTTTTCCATTCGTCTTTAAAGAATTCGCGTTAGTATTTTGCAGCCGTGGCTTATTAAACTGATAGTTCGGTAATTTTCACATCTGTCAGCACCTGCTTTCTTTGGGATTGGAATTATTATATTCTTCTTGAAGTCTGAGGGTATTTCGCCTGTCTCATACATCTTGCTCACCAGCTGGTAGAGTTTTGTCAGGACTGGTTGTCCCAAGGCCGTCAGTAGTTCTAATGGAATGTTGTCTACTCCGGGGGCCTTGTTTCGACTCAGGTCTTTCAGTGCTCTGTCAAACTCTTCACGCAGTATCGTATCTCCCATTTCGTCTTCATCTACATCCTCTTCCATTTTCATAATATTGTTCTCAAGTACATCGCCCTTGTATAAACCTTCTATATACTCCTTCCACCTTTCTGCCTTCCCTTCTTTGCTTAGAACTGGGCTGCCATCTGAGCTCTTGATATTCATACACGTGGTTCTCTTCTCTCCAAAGGTCTCTTTAATTTTCCTGTAGGCAGTATCTATCTTACCCCTAGTGAGATAAGCTTCTACATCCTTACATTTGTCCTCTAGCCATCCCTGTTTAGCCATTTTGCACTTCCTGTCGATCTCATTTTTGAGACGTTTGTATTCCTTTTTGCCTGCTTCATTTACTGCATTTTTATATTTTCTCCTTTCATCAATTAAATTCAATATTTCTTCTGTTACCCAAGGATTTCTAGCAGCCCTCTTCTTTGTACCTACTTTATCCTCTGCTGCCTTCACTACTACATCCCTCAGAGCTACCCATTCTTCTTCTACTGTATTTCTTTCCCCCATTCCTGTCAATTGTTCCCTTATGCTCTCCCTGAAACTTTGTACAACCTCTGGTTCTTTCAGTTTATCCAGGTCCCATCTCCTTAATTTCCCACATTTTTGCAGTTTCTTCAGTTTTAATCTACAGGTCATAACCAATAGATTGTGGTCAGAGTCCACATCTGCCCCTGGAAATGTCTTACAACTTAAAACTTGGTTCCTAAATCTCTGTCTTACCATTATATAATCTATCTGATACCTTTTAGTATCTCCAGGGCTCTTACACGTATACAACCTTCTTTCATGATTCTTAAACCAAGTGTTAGCTATGATTAAGTTGTGCTCTGTGCAAAATTGTACTAGGCGGCTTTCTCTTTCATTTCTTAGCCCCAATCCATATTCACCTACTATGTTTCCTTCTCTCCCTTTTCCTACACTCGAATTCCAGTCACCCATTACTATTAAATTTTCGTCTCCCTTCACTATCTGAATAATTTCTTTTATTTCATCGTACATTTCTTCAATTTCTTCATCATCTGCAGAGCTAGTTGGCATATAAACTTGTACTACTGTAGTAGGTGTGGGCTTCGTATCTATCTTGGCCACAATAATGCGTTCACTATGCTGTTTGTAGTAGCTTACCCTCATTCCTGTTTTCCTATTCATTATTAAACCTACTCCTGCATTACCCCTATTTGATTTTGTGTTTATAACCCTGTAGCCACCTGACCAGAAGTCTTGTTCCTCCTGCCACCGAACTACACTAATTCCCACTATATCTAACTTTAACCTATCCATTTCCTTTTTTAAATTTTCTAATCTACCTGCCTGGTTAAGGGATTTGACGTTCCACGCTCCGATCCGTAGAATGCCAGTTTTCTTTTTCCTGATAACGACATCCTCTTGAGTAGTGCCCACCCGGAGATCCGAATGGGGGACTATTTTACCTCCGGAATATTTTACCCAAGAGGATGCCATCATCATTTAATCATACAGTAAAGCTGCATGTCCTCGGGAAAAATTACGGCTGTAGTTTCCCCTTGCTTTCAGCCGTTCGCATGCCATATCACATCTATAATCTAGGTTTAAATTAAGTTTCACAAGAGAGAAAACTATCAAAATGGTCTACAGTGACCCTCAATTAGCTTTAATTACTTATCTAACTTGTCCTAAATTACAGTGGCTGATGTGGCTTCTCAATAATTATATAACAGAGAAATCATCGCGTTTCAGATTTTTACTTCAAGTGGCAAATGTGAACACCATGAGCTTTAATTTACGATCAACACTAGTATTACGCAAAAAGGGCGTGTAACAGATGAGACTTCTGCAGTTCTGAGTGAAGCCTTATGCACTCAAAAATGTAGCATCGCGTGTGTTCATTACCTTGTCCGTGTTTAGGCAGCGTCAGGGCGGCAGCGGCCAGCGCAGCAGGCATCCAGCTCGCCGTCTCGTAACTAACTAACCTCTCCTAATTTCTCCTTATTACCGTTTACCGAAGTTGGTTTAAAGAAAACATTCTGGCTGTGTTTTCATCTGACCAATCAGGGTCTCAATGTTAACCTTAAGCTCCGCCTACAAAAATTCTGTCTATCCAATGAGAAACGTTATACTTTTCGTGGTGGGGCAATGTTTTTAAAGTTTGCAACGTAACAGAGACGCGAAAAAGTCTCACGCTAAAACTGGCAGCTGGTGTGGTCCTTTTAGCGTTATCGTAAGATCTATACTGTTTTTATGGAGGGCTCTAGCTTTTAACATAGGCTGGGGGGTGGTCCTTGCGTAACAAAGACGCGAAAAAGTCTCGCGCTAAAACTTGCAGCTGGCGTTGTCCTAGTGGTTAAGTGGCGACGTGGGTGTCCAGCCCGTCCCTTATCGTAGGACCTTCTAGCTTAACACGGTTCTGCTCTCGGCTTCTGTTCTAGTTTCTCCCCTCGGAACTGCGTCTGTCTCACGGTGGGAAGGTATGACATGCATTTAGGCATTCTTGTGTTAGTCTGTGGTATTCCATTTGCTCACTCGTTACTCGTATTACTTTGGTTAATTTAATGTCACGATTTATTCGGAGCTATGTGACATACTACTGGATTTGCTTATCATGTCAGGGTTTTCATGGAAGGTGCTGGATTTGCCTGACACCTTACAGTATTTTGGCGATACGTTGACGGCTCTTTTATAGTGTGGCCTCATGGTTTGGACCCTCTCCAACAATTTTTACGTAACATGAATTCCATACATGAAAATAAAAGGTTTACCATGAAGATAGAGAAACATGGTTGTCTGCCATTTTTAAAAGTCTTGGTGCGACATAAGAGTGATGGCACACTTGGTCACTCGGGGTACAGAAAGCCCACTCATAAAGCCCTGTATCTGCGAGCTACTAGTTGCCACCATCCAGTACAAACAATGGGCGTTCTCAAAACTTTGATCTACAATGCCCATACCATCTCTGACGCCGACAGTCTTCAGCCGGAACTGGAACACCTGCAAAAAGTATTTCTGAAGAATGGCTTTTCAACTAGGCAATTGAACAGAGTGATGCAGACCTACAAACGACGGAACAAGGAAGAGGAAGAGGCCTTCAGGTCGACTGCTTATCTACCATTTATTGGGAATATTTCTTTACAGATAGGCAGAATATTGAGATAGTATCAAGTGAGAGTCATCTTTCGCCCTCCTTACAAAATTTCATCACCTAGCCGTGCGTAAATCAGGTGTTTACAAGATTCCGTGTGAATGCGGCAAGTCATAAATAGGGCAAACAACACGAACTGTGCAGGAACGCATTGTGGAACACCAACGGCATACTCGCCTTCTCCAACCCACCAAGTCCGCAATGGAAGAATTTTTATTTCCACAGACCACTCCACGAATTACAACGACTCAAAAATTTTGGCCCATATATCAAACGTTTGGAGCTCGATTGTCAATGAATCTGTGGAAAAAAGATTGTCTGACAATGCGGCTCTCATCAATCGAGATAGCGGTTGTCAGCTAAACCTGTTGGAATCCTGTTACAGAGAAACTTCGTAGTCTACGTAGTTATCTGCATAAAGATGAAAATCGAACTGATACAGATACGCCAAGCTTTCACCGTGGAGGGCGCGACGCGCACTGCACGGAGTTGTTATGAACGCGCACGCTCAGCAGCGCATGCGCAGTGTCACCTCAGAATGGCTTTAAATAGCAAAGCTCAGCGAATACTCGCCGATTCACCGGAGGTAATTCGCTTGAATACCGCCCTTCGATTGTGCTGTTGCGGTACCAATCGAAATGATAGGTGTTGCAGGTGTCAGCCAGCCAGCCAGCCTGTCCGTCGACGTGCAGCGGTCCCCACGAGCAGCGAGCAGCCAGCAGCCAGTTGCCAGCCAGCAGCTAGCAGCGGTTCCCGGAAGCAGCGGTCCCCGCCAGCAGCCCGCCAGCGCCGGTTCCCGCCAGCAACGGTCTCGCCAGCAGCCCGCCAGCGCCGGTCCCCGCCAGCCCTGGTCATAGCCAGAAGGCCAGCGGTGGTCCTAGCTGCCTCCAGCAGCAGCAGCAGCGAAGGCGTCACCACCGGCCAGCCAATCGGGTCGCCCCCACCGCCAGTGACAGCAAAGTGGGGCTTCGGCCCCAGTCTCCTTCGTTCTTCGTCGTTCTCCGTCACCTTCTACTCTGTGTCTCTCGTCGCCCTGCCTGTCTCTCGTTTGTTTCCTTGTCTTGTCCTGTGTTTTTCCTCTCACCATGATGTCAAACCCCACCAGCTCCTCTACAGCCACCACCACTGCCATCGTCTACACCTCCCCCTCAGCCGCTGCCACCACTATCACATGGTGTGCCGCATCACTCCCCCCTCAGTCCATCCCACCACTCCTCACTCTCCCATCTCCCTCCCTATTTGTCTCCCCATCCCCGGCTCCTCCCTCCCGTGCCTTCTCCGATCCCTTCCCTCCCCTCCCTCCCCCTGCTCCTTCCGTTTCTGCGGCCCCCGCTAGGGTGGTTGCCCAGAGAGCTACAGCTCACACTCACCTCTCCCCTTCGCCCTCGTCGTCATCATCTTCACCGTCGCCTTCGCCGTCACCCTCACCGTCTCCGGCGCCGACTCCAGCATCGGGACCTGTCACTCCCCGCCACATTCCAGTCGTTCCCATCCCCCACACCTCCTCCGCCTCCGTTAAGCGCCCCAGTGGCACCCCTGCCTCCTCTACTCCCAAAAAGGCTCCACCTCGTCTCCCTTCCCCAACTCATGATGCCATGTATGTCTCCCTGCCTGCCCCCCCTCCTCATCCTCCTCCACCCCCTACTACCGCTAACTCCTCTCCCGTCCTGATCCCTCCTTTCTTGAAGCCCAGAACCTCACCCTCTTCCTTCACCAGAATTTTCCTGGTGCCCCCATCTCCCTCCTAATTCCTCGCCGTGATTCGGTGTTCATCTCCTCCCCCAGCCCGACCCTCCACACGGACCTCCTTTCCCGCATCCCTGTCACCCACTTTGGGCCTAATGCCTCCCTCACCCCTGCTCCTTCCCCATCTCCCTCCCGCGAACCCCAACCCCGAATCGCCAGTCGACCCTCACCGCCGTGATCACTCGGCTTAGTCCGGCGATCACGGAGGAGGAGGTGTTGGCAGAGCTCAAGGCGCATCCCCATCTGGAGGTGCATGCGGTTCGCCGCATTCATAACTCCGCCGGCCCCACCCGCCTTATGCGGGTCTTTTCCGAGCACGCCCCCTCCATCGACCGTCTCCTGAAGGAGGGTGCCCTTCTCTTTCACTGCCGCTACCCAGTTGACCTTTCCCGTTCCCCTCCTCAATCCCTCCACTGCCAGAGGTGCTTGCGGTATTTTGCGCACCCTACATCTGAGTGCGACGAAGCCCCCACCTGCCTGCACTGTAGGCAAGCCCGCTTTCTCAGCCAGTGCCCTGATCTCCAGTCCCCCCCCCCCCCCCTGTAATACCTGTAACCTTCCTCACCCCACTTACTCCCAGAAATGTATAGCCCGACCCCCTCCTACCAGTCCTCAGCTCACCGTTCCTGTCTGTCCTCTGGACGCCCCCACCCCTCCCGGCAATTCCCTTCGTCCACCCCCTACTGCTAAGGGCATCATCAGATTCCTCACCATCGTCCTTCAGAATCTTCTTCCTTTTCAGCGCCCCAGACCCTCCAACAGGTAACCCTCGCCACCCGTTCCGTTTTCCACCTGAAAATGTACGCCACCTACTCCAACAACAAGGCCCATTTCACCTTCTCCCGCCTTGACACCCTTGTCTAATTCCCTGTCATGGCACGACAGCACTGTATCCTTTTCAACAACATCTGCTCCCTTCCCGCCAATAAGAACTTCTTCGTGCACCCCCTTGCCACCCACTGCGTGGACGCCTTCCTCCTCAATGAAACCTTCCTCCAACCCCACCACACCGTCCACACCTCGCCATACCTCCTTCACCGTTCTGATAATCCCCTCCCAATTGCAGGTGGCGGAGTTGCTATTGGCCACCACCGCCAGATCCCTGTTCGGCTCCAACCTCTCCTTCCCGACACCACCGAACACCTGATCCTTAGTCTCTTCTTCCCCAGCCTTACCGTTACCGGCGCCACTATCTATGTCCGTCCTAACGCCCCTATTCCCTTCGACTTCCTCTCCCACGTTGACCATACCTTCTCCTCCTACGTGATCGCCGCCGACCTCAACATCCACAGTCGTTCCGCCGCCCAGTTACGGCGGTGGCATCGGTTCCTCTCCTCCCTTCAAGGCGACCTAATCCCCATCCCCCAGCACACCTGTCCCGAATCCAACTCCACTCCTGATTTCCTTTCCTCCGCCAACCTCCTTGGCCGCATAACGGTGGATGTCCTGGAACCTATTGGTAGCGACCATCTCCCTGTCCTCCTCACCATTTCAGACAGTCGTCGCCCCCACCCCGACCCTCCCCCTAAGTATGTCCATGACTATTTCTGTGCCAACTGGAATGCCTACCAGGACTACCGGGATACCCTCTCCACCCAGGTCGATAGCCACCCCCTCACCTACCGTCACCCTGACGATGTAACCCATGCCACCACCTTTCTCCAGCAGACCTTGTCTGAGGCCATGGAGGCCCACGTCCCTACTGTCGCTATCCCCGTCCTCCTCGTCCGTGAATCCCGCCGTCTCTACCGTGCTTTCCTCCACACGCGTGACCCGGACACACTACGACGCCACCGGGCAACTCCAACGACACATTCGTAATTTGCTCGTGGCCAAGAAACGCCGGGACTGGCGACAGACATGCACCCGTTTAAATGCTACCCTCCCCATCATCTCATCCAAGTTCTGGTCCGCCTTCCGTCGCCTTACCGGAACTAAACCCTCCCCCTACTATCCTCTTCTCCATGATAATCACCCCTTCTGTGACACCCTTAGTAAAGCCAATCACCTGTCTGATGTCTTTTCCATCCCCAATGATCCCCAGTTCGATTACTCCCTCTTCCTGGATGTCCGCAATCATACTGACACCTCTATCCCTCCCCTCGCACCTGGTTTCCAGTACTTGGACAACATTACACACATGGAACTCAATGCCCCAATCACTACACAGGATCTCATTGCTACCCTCCGCACAAAACGCAACACCGCCCCTGGTCACGATCGTGTCACCTACCATCACCTTTGTGAAGCTCCTGCCTCTTTCCTCTTCACCTTGGCCAGGCTCTACAATGTAGTCCTGCCCACCGGTTACTACCCCGACCTGTGGAAAACCTCCCATATCCTGATGTTCCTTAAACCTGGCCAACCACCGTCTGCCGTCTCTTCCTACCATCCCATCAGCCTTACCTCGGTCTTCAGCAAGGTCCTGGAATCTATCCTCTCCCGACACATCCACCAGCATCTCCGCCAGCACCGCCTCCTTCTGGTTTCCCAGTGTGGCTTTCGGCTGTCCTTCTCTTCCGACGACCTTCTCCTTCACCTCACTCATCTCCTTTCCGACCAGCTTAATTCCCGTTGCCCCATATCTTCCTCTCCCCGGACCTCGAACGAGCTTATGACCGCGTATGGAATTCCGATCTCCTCTTCAAGCTCCAAACCTTCGCCCTTCCCATTAACTACGTCCGTCTGACCAGCTCCTTTCTCTCCCACCGTCCTTCCTACGTCACCATCCATAACACGGATTCTTACACCTTTTTTCCCTCCGCTGGTGTGCCCCAAGGCTCCATCCTCTCCCCCCTTCTGTACCTTTTGTATACGGCGGACAAGCCGCCGCCGTCACCCCCCGACCACCTCCTCCAGTTTGCCGATGACACCGCCTTCCTTGCCTTTGCCCCCACCCTGCAGCGCTCCCAACACCTTCTCCAATCCCATCTTGACCGGTTCACCGCTTGGTGCAACCAGTGGTTGCTCAAGGTCAATCCCTCCAAAACCCAGGCGATCATTGTAGGCAAAACCACCCCTTCCTTCCGCCTCCTTGATTTCTATCTCACCATCTATGGCCGTCCTATCGCCCACACTTCCACCGTCAAGTACCTTGGCGTCACCCTCGATCGTCGCCTCTCCTGGACCCCCCCATCTCCGGACAATCCAAGCCAAGGCACACTCCCGCCTCCGCCTCCTCAAGCTCCTTTCGTGCCGGACGTGGGGTCTGGACCCCTCCACGATCCTCCACACCTATAAATCTCTCATCCACCCTATCCTCTGCTACGCCCATCCGACATGGATCTCCGCCCCCCTACCTTTTATAAATCCCTTCAAATCCTTGAACACCATTCTCGTCGCCTCGCCTATCGCATCCGTGTCCCCTCCCCCACACTGATCCTGTACAATCTCATTCCTTTTCCCCACCTCCTCCTTTTCCTTGAAAGGATACGGATCCTGTAGACCTCCCGCAAACTCGACCCTCCTCACCCGCTTGTCTCGCCCATCCTCTCCCAACCCCGCCCGCATCCGCACCTGTATTCCCACGTCCCACCCGGTCTCCATCTCTCCACCCTCCTTACCCTCTCCCAAGGTGGCTTCTGGCAGCTCCCCGCTACCCATGGCATCGTTTCTCCCCTCTCCTTCTCCCTCTCCCTCTCCCACCCCTCCCCCCTCCTCCTCTCTTGGCAGGTCCCGGACTTGTACACGGTTAGTGGACATTCGCGCGCCGGAGATCACCGCCTCGTGTTTCTGTTTGTGCCGTCGTTTGTGCTTAAGTGGTTCAATGTTATTGTGCACCTACGTTCACGTGTGACAATTTTCGTCTATGTATGTGTCCCGGTGCCTGAACAATTTTTATCTTGGACTCTAGGCCCGTGAACGCCTCCGTGTATTTTAAAAAGTGTTTGTCTCCGTTTATATGTCCACCATCTATTCATCTCACATTGTCATCATTTCTGTCTTGTACGTTTCTCTGCTGCCGAAGAGCGGCGTAGTATGCTGCTGCAGGCTTGCCTGTAAACAGGTTTAAAATAACAATAAAGGGAAAAAAAAGAATACTCGCCAGTACTAAAAATGGTTCAAATGGCTCTAAGCACTATGGGACTTAACATTTGAGGCCATCAGTTCCCTAGAACTTAGAACTACTTAAACCTAACTAACCTAAGGACATCACACACATCCATGTCTGAGGCATAATTCCAACCTGCGACCCTAGCAGTCGCGCGGTTCCAGACAAGCGCCTAGAACCACTCGGCCACACTGCCGGCTCGCCAGTAATACTACAGTGGTACTCACCTGAGGATGGCCAGAAGACTCTGCGCCGAAATATCGTGGCAGTACGTTACTGACTTCCGGCAGTTCTCCCGTGTTTTTATGGAACAATTAGTACGCCGGGAAAGCTTTAAACATTACAGTATGGGTAGAATTTATGCTTGACAATCGGACTAAATTATTAATTGGATCGTTCTACCGACCCTCCGACTCAGAAGATATAGTTGCTGAACAGTTCAAAGAAAACTTGAGTCTCATTTCAAATAGGTACCCCACTCATACAGTTGTAGTCGGTGGTCACATTAATCTACCTTCGATATGCTGGAAAAATTACACGTTTAAAGCCGGCGACAGGCATAAAACGTCATCCGAAATTGTACTGAATAATTTCTCAGAAAATTATTTTGAACAATTAGTTCATGAGCCCACTCGAAGCGTAAATGGTTGCGAACGCATACTTGACCACTTAGCAACAAATAATCTTGGACAAATAGGGAGTATAGTGACGAATACAGGGATTAGCGATCACAAGGCAGTAGCTGTTAGGCTGAATACCGTAACTCCTGCAACCATCAAAAAGAAAGGCAAAGTACATCTATTTAAAAAAATCTGTTAGAAATGCTCTTAACACCGTTTTAAGAGGCAGTCTGCACTCCTTCCCATCTGATCATGTGAGGGTAGAAAAGTTGTCGAATGATTTCAAAGAGATAGTATCGACAGCAATTCAGAGACATACCATATAAATTAATAAGTGCTGATATTGCCCCCCCCCCCCCCCCCCCCACCATGGTACACAAACGGGTCAGATCATTGTTGCAGAAGCTACGAAAAAAGCATGCCGATTTTAAAAGGAAGTAAAACAGAAATAATATCCGGCGTTCCCCAAGGAAGTGTTATAGGTCCTCTAGTGTTCCTCATCCATATTAACGACATAGGAGACAATCTCAGTTGTCGTCTTAGATTGTTTCAGATGATACCGCCATTTACCGTCATGTAAAGTCATCAGATGACCAAAACGAATTGCAAAATGATTTAGATATCTGTACGTGCGAAAAGTGGCAATTAACAATGAATAAAGAAAAGTGTGAAGTTATTCACACGTGTGCTAAAAGAAATCCTCTAAATTTCGATTACCCGCTAAGTCACACAAATCTGAAGGCTGTAAATTCAACTAAATACTTAGGGATTACAATTACAAATAACCTAAATTGGAACGATCACAAAGATAATGTTGTGGGTAGAGCCAACCAAAGATTGCGATTCATTGGCACACCACAAAACGTACAAAGAAGGGCAGTTCGTTTTGTATTATCGCGAAATAGGGAAAATAGTGCCGTAGACATGATACGTGAATTGGAGTGGCTATCATTAAAACAAAGGCATTTTTCGTTGCCACGGGAGCTTCTCATGAAATTTCAGTCACCAGTTTTCTCCTCCGATTGCGAAAACATTCTGTTGGCAACCACCTACATAAGGAGAAATGATCATCACGATAAAATACGAGAAATCAGAAAAATTTATGTGCTCGTTTTTCCCGCGCGCTATTCGAGACAGCTTCGAGACAGCTTGAAGGTGCTTCATTGAACCCCCTGCCAGGCATTTTACTGTGAATAGCAGAGTAATCACGTGGATATAGAACTTACGTTTGTACGTTGAACTCTTTTTATTGTTCTTCTGTGGAAATTGCAGTTATGTTAACATTGCACTTTCATAACTACTATTGACTGTTTGGTCTTTGCCGCTGAAAGCCAAACAGTGCAAAGACCATTCTCTGAGCTTAAAATGCTGGGCTCCATCTCGTGATTGACTTGTGCAAAAGTGGAGGAAGTCAAAAAAGAGAAATGTGCTTTTGGAACCAAGCTGAGGAGAGAGCGCGGCGAAAGGAAGAGGAGCACAGTGATACGAGTGTCATGTACTGGCGCTTCGCTAATAAAGAGCTGCAGGTCTCTACCTAAATGGTGAGACTTGTGTCCTTTGCTAGTGTGTGACTTAGAGCCTGTGCCAGTCACCTTCTGAACCATCAGAGGTACTGCTTACATCATCAATCTCATAATGAGTGACACAGACGTGTACTTATTTGTTTTGAGTCAGCCATCTAAACATTTGACATATTCCAACATGCACAGTCGTGGCACTGAGTCAAATTGCTTTGGCAGACCAGAAAACGGGTCCACCTGCACACTGTAGTCCATCTGAGTTTCAGAGGCTCATAGGGAAGTACCTGCGTTCAGAATTAACCAAACGCGAGACCGCATACTTGCATTTTTCGGGAACGCGCATTTAATAACAGATTGCGGCCGTCCATGACTTCAGTCACTGAACGCATCGTGGTGTGCCACCTTGACCAGCATGAGGGTAAAGTATTCGCTGCTGTGACGTAGGGCTGTAAATATGTAATGTTCTTTCGAACCATTATATAGAATATAGATCCTTGGTGGTGGCGTAGTTTGGTGGCAAAACCTGGATTCACGTGTATGAAGTCAGAGTGGTTAGTGTTCTGGTCAGTGCCGTGTGTCGATCCCCAGCAGATCACTTTGTCCACCATAGATCTCATATTAGTAAGGCGTTTGTTAAATAAAAATGTTTATGTGATGTTTCTCTAATAATTTTGTTGTCTTGTTATGTTTAAGATGAATAAAGCGAGTCTCAATTAGACTACAACTTCTCCCCGAGTTCTAATTAACAGTCCCTTCCCATTTTATTATTACAGTCTAGATCTGATACATAAGGAGTAGCTTTTCACTTGATGTCCAATGCTTAGATCTTTTACTTCATTAACGTTAATCTTCCTTCAGTCTTCCCTCTGCAGCAACGGTAATCTCTGAAGTGTACTGTGCTACCCACAGGAAATTGAGAAAACTACTCCAGAGAGTTCGCCACAACAAAAATGCTAATGAAATTCTCATTCGCCATGACAATGTGAGGCCTTACACTAGTCTGCACACCAAAGAGGAGTTCATAAAGCTTTATTGGACCATTCTCCATCATCCATCCTACAACTGGGATCTCGTATCTTCCGACTTCCATGTGTTTGATCAAATGAAGGATGAACTCCCTGGGAAGCAGCACGTGGATGATGAGGAGGGTATTCATGCAGCAAGACTTTGCCTCTGACATCGATCAGTTGAGTGGTAGCATGTGGGCATACAGATTCTCCTGTAATATATCGTAACGCCGTCGGACTGAATGCAGATTGTGTTGAAAAATAGGTTTTGGTAGCCAAAATAGTGGCGACCAACATGGTATATTGGAAAACTGAGTAAAACCAACCTGCTTTGGGAAAAAATGAGTTACATTACTTACTGAATGCCTCTCGTAGTTATTTATGTCACGTACACGTATAGGGCAAAATACTGTTTATACAGGAATATTTCAATGATAAAACGAAAATAAATTAATAGTTAAAAATACAGTACAGGAGCAAACTATAAATTAATATCTAACTGTCCAATCTACTCTATTGTAGTTGGAGATTAATTGAGCAGGCAAGGCTAGTTTGTGTCACTTTTGAGCAATATAGAAGATGGTATGGCACTGCACTCCACAGACGTACTAAGGTACAGGCAGCTTACCCCCTTCAAACAGTAATTCCGCATTTCTGCCAAAGCCTGTAGGTATTGTGTTGCCAGTTTTCAGACTGTACGCTCTAGTCAAAGAAGTTAGGTTTATTAGCCGTGTTAAAATGACCAATAATAGTAAGGCCATTGACAAAGGTTATTGTGTCTCTTGAAACCTATCAAATATGCTATCTCCATCGATATGTGCTCTATTACATTACAGTGCCCCCCCCCCCCCCCCAAGTATGTGAGAGAATTTTTCGGATCGGCAAATCCAGACAGGCATTGACGAGCGAGGAAATCCGTCCGTAACTGACACGTGCGTCCTGGTAGAAACGGCCTTTGAATAACCCTTCTTCACTCAAAACCTTACGTCTAGTACCCCTCCTCATCATCAATTTTGTTACTAAAGCCTAAATTACCTCTCGTTTTCGCAAATTTTTGTTCTGAAATAATGGGCTTATTTGGTTTAAAAACGACGATAAGTTTCTATTCATGTGTGGGTGTTCTACCATCTCAAAAACGAATGCCTTCTGGCGATAATGTAAAATGGTACGAACACAAAATTCTGGTAAGGAGGGGAGGGGGGGGGAGAGAGAATGGTTGGCTTTGGTATAGTGGGAAAATGTTAGGAAAGTGTAACTAACCTATAAAGGAGACTGTGTATAGAACAGAACAGCTGAGTCAGCCTAAGTTGATCTCCGACAGCTACAGTGGGGTGGGCACGGCAGTTTCGAGTGCCTACCTCATCCAATAAAGTAACGCTATTTTGTAAACGTCTCTATGGCAACGACTCCGTGTTGCCACAGGTCTGTAGACGGCTACTTTCTGTGCCTGTGGTCGTTAGCGCTTCGCTGTTGGAAGCTGACAA
This sequence comes from Schistocerca gregaria, assembly GCF_023897955.1. Lineage (NCBI taxonomy): Eukaryota > Metazoa > Arthropoda > Insecta > Orthoptera > Acrididae > Schistocerca > Schistocerca gregaria. The sequence goes on along the minus strand of NC_064920.1, from coordinate 1,014,225,537 downwards.
CAGGGCTGTGGGATGTCAGCGATCTTCTTACGCCATTCGACTACAGTGCAACACATTCTTGAGTAATTCTACACTATCCACCAGGTCGGATTAAAGAAAGACATCGAAGCAATTCAGAGGCGCACTGCTAGATATGTTACTGGTAGATCTGATCATCACGTAAGTGATACAGAGCTGCTTTGTTAACTGAAATGGCAGTCCCTAAAGGGAATTCAATGACCTTTCCTCGAAACACTATAGAAAAAAATTTGGTGAACTGGCATTTGCGGCAGGCTGTAGAACGATTGTGGTTCCGCCAACGTATATTTCGCCTATGGACCGTGAAGACAAGATACGAGAAACTACAAATCATATGGAAGCACAAAGTTAGTCGGTTCTGCCTCTCTTCTTTTGCGAGTGGAACATGATAGGGAATAACTAGTTGTGGTAACAGGTACGCTCCGCCGAACACCATGTGGTGGCTTCCGGATTATATATGCAGATGTGTAGGCAGATGTAGATGTATGTGTCCTTCAAGTATTATGTACATGATATTCAGTATCCCATTTTTTTTAATAATTTTTTACTTCTTCCCAAATTTTTATTGCTGTGTTTCTATACACTGCTTCAAACATCACTGATCAGAACTAATTGAAATCTTTTACAGTGCGGCTTAACCAAAATCAAACACTTGAAGGCACTGGGCCAGTGTTTTAAGTACACATCATTCACCATTCTACAAACTTCATAACGATTTTAAGAAAAGTCACTACATATACTAAAAGAAAAAATTTCTAAGATGACCAACAAATGCATTAAACAGCAAGTAAAAAAATAAAGGAATCAACTGTTTGGATACCAGCAACAGTTATAAAATGAAACAGGGCCTTTTGTCAAATTATAACTCTTTATAGACAAGTCCACAAAACAGGAAATTACTAATGTCAAGCTACGACCAAATGTTACTATCATTTAAATCACACATTATACCTATATTTAACGTGGGCACAACTTGTGGGAACCGCAACGAGCACAAATAATTTAAATACAGTTTTCTATGACCTTTGACAAGAACGTTACGAACTTGGCATACTGGGCTGACTCAATATTTAAACAACCTTGAAACTAAGGCGCAACGTCATGAATGTTACAGTTTAAAAAAAAGGCTCATACGAAATGTCAGGTCTAGACGCAGCCTCTAGATCTCCAGCGAGAAACAAATTCTGGGGACGTGGCTAACCTTAGAATTCAATGAAGGAAAAAACAAAATCAAAATTTTCATTCTGGAGCGGAGTGTGCGCTGATATTAAAACTCCCTAGCAGATTAAAACTGTGTGCCGGACCGAGATTCGAACTTGGGACCTTTGCCTTTCGCCGTCAAGTGCTCTGCTGGCGGAAGTAAAATCGTGAGGACGGGTCGTGTGTTGTGCTTGGGTAGCTCAGTTGCTTTATAAACAAAACCTTCTTAATGAGCAGTTGCAATTGAGAAATATGAACTTTTTCGAAGGTTTTCAACCTTTGCCTCACCGGCCCTGATGTTGCGGTGCCTTTGTAGTCGCCGACGCTTGACTCCACTTTGTTTAGTCGAATAGTAAATTATTCAAAATTGAGGAATAGTTTTGCCGAGTAAAGCAGGCCGCGGTGGCCGAGCGGTTCTCGGCGCTCAGTCCGCAACCGCGCGACTGCTACGGTCGCAGGTTCGAATCCTGCCTGGGGCATGGAAGTGTGTGATGTCGTTAGGTTAGTTAGGTTTCAGTAGTTCTAAGTTCTAGGGGACTGATGACCTCACATGTTAAGTCCCATAGTGCTCAGAGTCATTTTTTTGTCGAGTAATAGCTAGTCTTTCTTATGGGCTCCGAATCCATTATAGGGTTCTTGTTCTCCTCAGAAGTAAATTCGGTTGCATATTACGCCATTAACAGTTGTAATGGTTATGTTAATCCAATTCCTGACGTAAGGGTAGCTACTATTCATGTTTTTTTTAATTCTTTACTACCACAACAATACTAATTATACATATTTAACCCACCTCCCAACATGATTAGTGGGCCATTAATTGTTACATAGAATTGAGTTATAATGCAGCTTGATATTACAGTTATGTTAGTGAACTACAGTTTAAAGTTACTACAGTATGGTTAGTTTTCTACAACAATGGGCAGTTTAGTTTAATCTACTTTATTTAATTATCAAACCTAGAAATGACTACTAACTGCAGCGTCACAGGTGTGCCAGTAAAATACAAACCTACTTAGGATAGCCAGACACCTCGAGCAGTATGCCCCTGGCACTGGGCCGGCCAAGGTTAGTATTCGCTGCAGTTTCCTATATGCTTCCTGTTTATGCTTCTATATTTCGACGCACGCATGCGCATGACTATCCGAAGTACTCGGAACACAGCAGCTCGCTGCGATTAGTTCCGGCGCAGCTCTGGCGGCCTACCGACCTCCTCCGCGCAGTGGGGCCTGATGTTTCTCTTCAGCCCAAGTAATGCACATTTATGACTGGACACTACGGTGCTATAGTTTTATACTTGACACGACCAAACTTTGTCATGCAATAGTTTAGTGTCAATAGCTTCTGGCTGAAAACTAGGTAAATATTGGTTTCCGTTTGCAACTGAGGCTGACGTGTTATATGTTTAAATTTTAAAGTCACATTTTTTCATATTGTTGTGATTCAAAGGTTTAACAAACAGAATGCTAAATGTCTTGTTGAATAATGCAAAGAATATTGGAAAGGTAGGAAATGAGAGTGACTGGAGAGAAAGCAGAAAGGCAGTCCCACAGGGTTCAATTTTGGGTCCACTGCTATTCCTGTGGCAGAAAGAGTTGTTGGAAGCAACATCAAAACTGTCGGCTGGATAAGAGACATAAGTGCACGCCGCTAACCCGGAAATAAATGTTCATTAAATCTGTTCCATCCCGGAAACCATTCGGTAAAGAGCATACGTCCATAAGAAGATTTTTGCTTCAAATGACCTTTCCTGTCATATCCCTGAATATTGTCCATTCCTCCTAGGACACCCTTTGTGCAATACACTACTGGCCATTAAAATTGCTACTCCACGACGATAACGTGCTATAGACGCGAAATTTAACCGACAGGAAGAAGATGCGGTGATACGCAAATGATTAGCTTTTCAGAGCATTTACACAAGGATGGCGCCGGTGGCGACACCTACAACACGCTGACATGAGGAAAGTTTCCAACCTATTTCTCATACACAAACATCAGTTCACCGGCGTTGCCTCGTGAAACGTTGTTGTGATGCCTAGTGTGAGGAGGAGAAATGCGTACCATCACGTTTCCGACTTTCATAAAGGTCGGATTGTAGCCTATCGCGATTGCGGTTTATCGTATCGCGACATTGTTGCTCGCGTTGGTCGAGATCCAATGACTGTTAGCAGAATATGGAATGGGTGGGTTTGGGGGGATAATACGGAACGCTGGACCCCAAAGGCCTCGTGTCACTTGCAGTCGAGATGACAGGCATCTTATCAGCATGGCTGTATCGGATAGTGCAGCCACGTCTCGATCCCTGAGTCAACAGATGGGGACGTTTGCAAGACAACAACCATCTGTACGAACAGTTCGACGACGTTTGCAGCAGCATGGACTATCAGCTCGGAGACCATGGCTGCAGTTACCCCTGACGCTGCATCACAGACAGGAGCGCCTGCGATGGTTTACTGAACGACGAACCTGGGTGCACGAATGGGAAAACGTCATTTTGTCGGACGAATCCAGGTTACGTTTGCAGCACCATGATGGTCGCATCCGTGTTTGGCGACATCGCGGTGAACGCACATTGGAAGCGTGTATTCGTCATCGCTATACTGGCATATCACCAGGCGTGATGGTATGGGGTGCCATTGGTTACACATCTCGATCACTTCTTGTTCGCATTGAGGGCGCTTTGAACAGTGGACGTTACATTTCACATATGTTACGATCCGTGGCGCTACCGTTCATTCGATCCCTTCGAAACCCTACATTTCAGAAGGATATTGCACGACCGCATGTTGCAGGTCCTGTACGGGCCTTTCTGGACACAGAAAATATTCGAATGCTTCCCTGGCCGGCACATTCTCCAGATCTCTCAGCAATTGAAAACGTCTGGTCAAAAGTGGCCAAGCAACTGGCTCGTGACAATACGCCAGTCACTACTCTTGATGAACTGTGGTATCGTGTTGAAGCTGCATGGGCAGCTGTACCTGTACACGCCATGCAAGTTCTGTTTGAATCAATGCCCAGGCGTATCAAGGCCATTATTACGGCCAGAGGTGGTTGTTCTGGGCACTGATTTCTCAGGATCTATGCACCCAAATTTCGTGAAAATGTAATCACATGTAAGTTATGATATAATATATTTGTCCAATGCAGGGCTTCCCAACGTGTGGTCCGCGGACCCCTTAGGGGTCCACCGGCCCTTTCTAGGGGGTCCGCGTCCACCCTTCACCAAATAGAGTAAAATAATGAGTAAAACTATTGAATAAAAATGTGAAAATGAAATTCATCACTTTTTTTTCGTGTGAAGAAAATCTGTACTCTTACTTCAGGTCGTATTCCCAATCAGCCTTTGCGGTTCTTTAGTGAGAACGCATACACAGTTTAGTGCCGGAGAATGCGGCTTCTCTGATCGAGTGTTTCGCAACAATACGGGGTTCGTTTGTGCGCCGGCTCACGGCGGTAGATGCGCTGAAACCTTTCACGCATGCGCGGGGCGAGCTTTGTCGACCAATCACGACACTCGCTGGCACGTATGCGGCCCCAGGCATCATTAAATGTTGAACTTGCTTTGTCAGAGCACTATCTATTTCATAAGTTGATTTTTGACCTTCAAGTTGTTTTCATTCATCTCTAAACCAAAGACTATTGAAACCCGGCGGGGGGGGGGGTCAATGGGAACAGAGTAGGGGTCCGCCATGGATTTTCGAATGATGAAGGGGCCCACCAGCTGAAAAGGTTGGGAAGCCCTGGTTCAATGAATACTCGTTTATCATCTGCATTTCTTCTTGGTGTATCAATTTTAATGGCCAGTAGTGTAGTCCAATATAAGACATACTATTTTGATTTAGGGGTATGGGAACTTCTCAGACACACTGTACAGTTTGAAACGTCATTCGGTACGAGCTTGCTGATGGATTGCTTGTTAATTTTGTTGTTAGACTGTAGTGCGTTTCCGCGACGTTTTACCGCCGATAGGCAGCACTATTTCATGAGCGTCCTGAAAATCCCTGCTGACTGGCGGCTGTGGCTACCTCTGGACAGAATAGGTGTCAGTCAGAGGTCCATCATGCGACCGCCACGCCACGCCACGCCACACACAGCTCAGCGCCAATTGCCGCCCGCTAAACTACCTCTTCCTCTCTCTCTCTCTCTCTCTTCCTTTTTTTGTTTGTTTTTGTTTTGTCACGCCCACGCGGTCGGAGTAATTGATCCAAATGAGCGCCCTGGGGCGGATTAGCGCTCGCGAAACAAGCCCGGCGACACCTAGACGTGAATTATCCATCGCAGGTGACAGCGGCCGGCGACGACGTGGACCGCAGGAAAGTGCGGCGCCTGTCCGCGGCGCCTAATCCTACGGACTCGCAGGTCGCTGGCCATTAATTAGACACGCTGCGGGCAAGGAACCGAGCCGTGGCTCGCATGCATTTTTAATTGACTTTTATTAAAACCGGCCTTTTTTTTTAATATTCGTAGCGCCACGGGGGAGGGGACTTGATGTGGGGTGGGAAAGCGGAAGCGAAAAAAATTTCCGGTGCCAATTTTTTGAAGTTTTTGCTCGCAAAAGAAAAGCGTTGTACAATATGCCGAAAAAATATTACTCATTTATACCGTGAATTTGTAATTAATTTTGTGACAGTAAAGTTCCATTCGTTTGAAGCTTACATCGCTCTCACTTTTTCCCGTTCGGTGGTTTTATTTGTATCAGCCGAAAGTGGGATGTGGTGTTCGAATTTTTCATTATTAATGAGTTATAAGAGAAGTTCGCGGAACAAGTAATGTCAGTTCGCTAAAATGTGGAAAATATAGGCTGAAGTTGTAAAAAACTGTGCTCGTGAGCTGAAACCAGAAATCTACTAACGTATGTCATATGCCATGGGAAGGCCGGCCGGAGTGGCCATGCGCTTCTAGGCGCTGCAGTCCGGAACCGTGCGACTGCTACGGTCGCAGGTTCGAATCCAGCCTCGGGCATGGATGTGTGAAATGTCCTTAGGTTAGTTAGGTTTAAGTAGTTCTAAGTTCTAGGGGACTAATGACTACAGCAGTTGAGTCCCATAGTGCTCAGAGCCATTTGAACCATTTTTTTCCATGGGAAGCCACCCACAACGCTAATCTCTAACGAAACTGAGAAACACAATATAGAAGTAAGGTGATGTAAGTATATAAATAATAGCGCACCGGACAAAAAATTAGTCGCGCCTAGAGAAATCATTAGAAATATCATTTAACGCTGTGGAAAAGAAAACTGACGATCTGTTGTATAGCGATCAGTTTAGCTTTAGGAAAAATACAGGCACTGGAGAGGGAGTTCTGATGTTGCGGCTGATAAAAGAAACAAGACTTAAGAAAAGGGAACATACGTTCATAAGATACGTCTATCAAGAAAAATCGTTCGACAGTGTAAAATGGTCCAAAATGTTTGAAATTCTGAGAAAATTAGAGAAAGACGGATAATACGAGGGTCGCCCACAAAGTAAGTTCCGTTTCTATCCGCGGCAGCGCTACGATCGCAGTTCCGAGCATGCGCAGCAGTTACACTGACTCAAGGAGAAGACACGTACGTCATTTTCAGATCGCTCCTGCCGACGTGTGTTTTGTAGTGCTTCTTTATAATGTCAGCCGTAGTTGAAAACGCCGCCGTGTGTGAAATCAGATCTGTGATTCGTTTTCAAAATGCAAAGAAAGTTAAACCAAAGGAAATTCGTCGGCAAATCTGAGAGGTTTACGTACAAAATGCTATGAGCGATTCAATGGTTAGATGGTGGGTCAGACTGTTCAGTGAAGGACGTGATCAAGTGCACGCTGAAGAACGAATTGGACGCCCGACTGTGGTTACTGATGAACTGGTTCACACAATTGAAGAGAAGATCCTCCTTACAGCCCGGACTTCGCTCCTGTCTTTCACCTCTTCTTACACCTAAAATCTGTCCTTGGTGGTCAACACTTCAACGATGATCGGCTGAAAAGTATCTTACCACATGGTTGAATACACACGCGGCAACCTTCTATGAAGAAGGCATACAAAAACTTGTGCCACGCTATGACAATTGCCTACAAAATTTCGGAAGCTATGTAGAAAACTAGTTTAACAGTTGTAGATTTTTGTGCAATAAGTATTTTTTCTGTATCTGTACACGTTTTTTTTTTTTCTATAACCAAACGGAACTTACTTTGTGGACGACCCTCGTATACAATATATACAAGAACCAAATGGGAACAGTTAGATTGGGAGACCAAGAACGAAGCGCTCGGATTAAAAAAGGCGTGAGACAGGGACGTAGTCTTTCGCCTCTACTGTTCAGTCTTTACCTGGAAGCAGCACAGCAGGAAATACAAGAAAGGTTCAAGAGTGGGATTAAAATCTAATATGAAAGGATGATAAGGTTCTCTGATTAAGTTGCCGTCCCCTGTGGAAGTGAAGAAGACTTACATGAGCTGCTGAATAGACTGCATAGTCTAATGAGTACAGAATATGGACTGGAAGTAAATTGAAGAAAGACGTAAGTAATGAGAAATAGCAGAAATGAGAACAGCAAGAAACGTAGCATCAAGATTGATGGTCATGAAGTAGATGAAGTTAGGGAACCCTGCTCCCAGGCAGCAAAATAACCAGTGACGGACGGAGCAAGGACATCAAAAGGAGAGTAGCACTGGAAGGAAGGGCATTCCCCGCCAAGAGAAGTCTACCAGTATCAAACATAGGACTTAATTTGAGGAAGAAACTCCTGAGAATGTACGTTTGGAGCACAGCATTGTATGGTAGTGAAACATGGACTGTGGGAAAAACGGAACAGAAGAGAATCGAAGGATTTGAGGTGTGGTGCTACACAAGAATGTTGAAAATTAGGTAGACTGATACGATATGGAATGATAAGGTTCTCCGCAGAATATTCGAAATAAGGAATATATGGAAAACACTAGCAAGAGGAATAGTCAGGATCACAGGAAACCTTTTAGGACATCAGAAAATAACTTCCATGGTACCACAGGGAGCTCTAGGGCGTAAAAATAATAGGGGAAGATGAAGATTGGAAATATATCCACCAAATAATTGAGGACGTAGGTAGCAAGTGCTGCTTTGAGGTGAAAAGGTTGGCGCAGGAGCGGAATTCGTGAAGCGCTTTGACAAACCAGTCAGAAGAATGATGACTCGGAAGAAATTTCCGAACCAGGCTTTGATTAGGAAGTGATTCCGCAAGGCTGTGCATATACGTCGCATCCACTTTAAGCGACTCGCTGCGCATCTGTTCGCGCAATTCCACCAAATTTCAACGATGCCGATGTCGGCGTTTTACCCGCTGTTCAAACATGTCCGATACTTCTTCTTTGGGTTTCAGTTCAGGAGATTTTGCAGGTTAGTCGAGATGTAATAGGGTGGGGGGAGTGTCCGGAACACTTGTCATCCATTCTTCGAGCCTGATGAACTTTCCTGTTGTCGTCGTTAAGTGACTTTGTGTGCAATGGCCTCTTGTGAGATGACCGACTCCAACGTGCATTGCATGCAGTTCCCGCCGCAATGTTCTCTAGTTAACTTGTTGGTATGGACCTTCATTCGCTGCCTGTAGTAATTCTTGTCGGGTTTGGAGAGGATTTTGTTTCACAAGCTGTGAAACACGTTCCCGATCCCTTCCACTCAGGATCTTTTTCCGACCACCATTCTGACATAGTGCTTGGTTGCCATGTGTGTTACTGCCTGTAGACACGTTATACAGTCGGCCGCAAAACACAAACAAATACAGCAACTTCACACACCCTATGGCCATGGGCACGACCAAACACGATTGCCCCTGTCATCCACGTCCTATAAATTCTCTTTGATCGCTACTGCCTTTTGCTCACGTAGAAGTAGTGCGCAAGCGGTTGAGCACGTAACTCTATCGCCGGTCTACCTGCAAAGGCTTAAAGATTCATCAGGGGTGACTAACATTCTGTCCGATGTGTAATACTGTTGGGTCATGGAATGGATTAGTTTTTACTTGAATTATCATATTTTCACTGCAGACAATACTAGAAATTAATTATTTGAAATTAAGTGGAATCATTGCAGAAATTTTCATTAACCACTTTGAAAATAAACATCTCAACCTCAAAGACATAATAGCCCAGAAAATGCGGTACTGACCATTAAAAGTGCTACACCAAGAAGAAATGCAGGTGATAAACGGGTATTCATTGGACAAATATATTATACTAGAACAGACATGTGATTACATTTTCACGCAATTTGGGAGTATAGATCTTGAGAAATCTGTACCCAGAATAAACACTTCTGGCCGTAATAACGGTATGGATACGCCTGAGCATTGAGTCAAACAGAGCTTGGATGGCGTCTACAGGTACAGCTGCGCATGCAGTTTCAACACGATACCACAGTTCATCAAGAGTAGTGACTGGGCGTATTGTCACGAGCCAGTTGCTCGGCCACCATTGACCAGACGTTTTCAATTTGTGAGAGATCTGGAGAATGTGATGGCCAGGGCAGCATCGTACGTTTTCTGTATTCAGAAAGGCCCATACAGGACTCCAATATGCGGTTGTGCATTATCCTGTTGAAATGTAGGGTTTCGCAGGGATCGAATGAACGGTAGAGCCACGGGTCGTAACACATCTGAAATGTAATGTCCATTGTTCAAAGTGTCGTCAATGCGAACAAGAGGTGACGAAGATGTCTAACCAATGGCACCCCATACCATCACGCCGGGTGATACGCCAGTATGGCGATGACGAATACACGCTTCCAAAGTGCGTTCACCGCGATGTCGGCAAACACGGATGCGACCATCATGTTGCTGTAAGCAGAACCTGGATTCATCCGAAAAAAATGACGTATTCGTGCACCCAGGTTCGTCGTTGAGTACACCATCGCAGGCGCTCCTGTCTGTGATGCAGCGTCAAGGGTAACCGCAATCATGGTCTCCGAGCTGATAGTCCATGCTGCTGCAAACGTCGTCGAACTGTTCGTGCAGATGTCTGTTGTCTTCCAAACGTCCCCATCTGTTGACTCAGGAATCGAGACGTGGATGCACGATCCGTTACAGACATGAGGATAAGATGCCTATCATCTCGACTGCTAGTGATACGTGGCGAGAATGATTTCGAAGTTCGAAGCCACGGGTTGTATACACGATAGACCCCGTAGTAGCCGACCGAGCACAAGGCGTAATGCTGCTGAGACATATCAGTGCAGTCGCACGTCGCACCGGCATTCCATACACTACTGTCTGGTTGGCACTGAGGCGTACCCTCCGGTGCTATCCGTACAAAATCGATAGGCATCAAGGACTGTTACCTGGCGATTTAGTGAAGCGGAGGGCATTTGCGGTGTGGGCGTTTCAGAAGATGGCGGAAGATGACGATTGGTTGAGTAACGTGTTGTGGACCGACGAAGCTCATTTCACGCTCCGAGGGTCTGTCAACGCCCACAACTGCAGAATTTGGGCTACCGAAAATCCTAGAACTGTCGTGGAAACTCCATTGCACGACGAGAAAGCCACGGTATGGGTTGGATTTACCACATCTACTGTTATCGGGCTTTTTTCTTCGAGAAAATGCGTGATTTGGTTTTTTAACTACCACCGTGACGGGTGAGAGGTGCGCCGATATGTTACAGAATCGCATCATCCCCGGCTTGTCTGATAAACAGCTGCTGGAACGTACGATGTTTATGCTGGATGGCGCTCCACTCCCGATCACTAGACGCGTGAAAGATCTCTTGCGCGCATCGTTTGGTGTTGATCGTATGTTCAGCCGCCACTTTCGTTATGCTTGGCCTCCCAGGTCCCCAGACCTCAGTCCGTGGGATTATTGGCTTCGGGGTTACCTGAAGTTGCAAGTGTATCGTGATCGACCGACATCTCTAGGGATGCTGAAAGACAACATCCGACGCCAATGCCTCGCCATAACTCCGGACATGCTTTACAGTGCTGTTCACAACCTTATTCCTCGACTACAGCTATTGTTGAAGAATGATGGTGGACATATTGAGCATTTCCTGTAAAGAAAATCATCTTTCCTTTCCCGTACTTTGTTATGCTAATTATTGCTATTATGATGAGATGAAGCGCCATCTGTCGGACATTTTTTTAACTTTTGTATTTTTTCGGTTTAATAAGCATGTGTGTCAATTTGTACCGCTCTTTCTACATTATTCCGTGATTTATTGCCGGCCGCGGTGGTCTATCGGTCCGGAACCGCGCGACTGCTATGGTCGCAGGTTCGAATCCTGCCTCGGGCATGGATATGTGTGATGTCCTTAGGTTAGTTAGGTTTAAGTAGTCCTAAGTTCTAGGGGACTGATGACCACAGATGTTAAGTCCCATAGTGCTCAGAGCCATTTGAACCGTGATTTATTCAATTTTTAAAATAAGCATGTGTGTCAATTTGTACCTCTCTATCTACATTATTCCGTGATTTATTCAATTTTTAAAATTATACTGACTTTTGGACCATCCGGTACATAGTAAAAAACTAGCAGCAGTCATAATGTAGATACGGAGCAGAGGCATCAGAATATTGTGGAAGCAGACGAGAACAAATCACGACGTCCTTAAGGTAATACAAGGAAAAAGGCAACTCCGCAAGGAAGTGGTCAGCAGAAAAACACTGACGCACCAAAGAAACTGGTATCGGCATGCGTATTCAAATACAGATATATGTAAACGGGCAGAATACGGCACTGCGGTCGGCAACGCCTATATAAGACAACAAGTGTCTGGCGCAATTGTTAGATCGGTTACTGCCACCACAATGGCAGATTATCAAGATTCAAGTGAGTTTGAACGCGACGTTATAGCCGGCGCACGAGCGATGGGACAAAGCATCTCCGATGCAGCGATGAAGAGGGGACCATTTCACAAGTGTACCGTGAATATCACGAATCCGGTAAAACATCAAATCCTCGAAATCACTGCGGCCGGAAAGAGATCCTGCAAGAACGGGACCAACGGCGACTGAAGAGAATAGCTCAACGTGACAGAAGTCCTACCCTTCCGCAAATTGCTGCAGATTTCAAGTGTCAGAGTGCGAACCATTCCGCGAAACATTATCCATATGGGCTTTCGGAGCCGAAGGCCCACTCGTGTACACTTGAAGACTACACTCCTCGGCTGGACCCGTCAACACCGACATCGCTCTGCTGCCAAATAGAAACATGTTGCCCCGTCGGACAAGTCTCCTTTCAAATTGTATCTAGCGGATGGACGTGTACGGGTATGGAGACAACCTCTTGAGTCCATGGACCCTGCACGTCAGCAGGGGACGGTTCAAGCTGATGGAGGCCCTGTAATGGTGTGGGGCGTGTGCAGTTTGAGTGATATGGGGCCCCCAATACGTCTAGATACGACTCTGACAGGTGACACGTACTTAAGTATCCTGTCTGATCGCCTGAGTCCATTCAAGTGCATCGTGAATTCCGACGAACTTGGGCAAGTCCAGCAGGACAGTGCGATACCCTACACGTCCAGCATTGCTACAGAGTGGCTCTGGAACACTCTTCTGAGTTTAAAGTCTTCCGCTGGCCACCAGACTCTCCAGACATGAATTTTGCCGAGAATATCTGCGATGCCTTGCAGTGTGCTGTTCAGAACAGATCTCCACCCCGTCGTACTCTTACGGATTTATGGACAGCCCTGAGGGCTTCGTCGTGTCAGTTCCCTCAAGCACTACTTCAGACATTGGTCGAGTCCATGCCACATAGTGTTGTGGCACTTCTGCGTGCTCGCCGGGGCCCTACACGATATTAGGTACGTGTACCAGTGAATTGGGCTCTTCTGTGTATATATGTTCTAGTTCACATACTGAATCTTAAGAAATGGCCAACAAACATCGGTAAACACAAAATACTGACTGAAAGATGTAAAGACAGAGCTAGGAAAAAATGTTCGAAGACTTGAAAAGGCTAACGGGTTACAAAAATTAGCAAGTGACTGAGAGCGAAGACAATGATTAGTACAGTAATGGCTAGACTGTAGCTACGATAATAGAATAATAATGACGATAACAGTTGCTGTTCGTTGTTTTAATCGATGTAAACAGCTAATAAACATGCCAAGTTCACACACGAGTATACCTTCCGATAAGAAAACCAGCATTTCTAATTTCCTTGTCTCAAAATTGAATTTAGCGGTACACACAGTCTGAGAAACTGAGAGCTCTCCACATTACTGTATTTCACATGTTCTTTACGACTTAACTCTTGGTTTTTCTTTATCAGACTTGTTATCAACCCTGTCTTTTCATTTATAATATTCATCTTTCAGTAATTTGTAACCTACACAGGCGACTAGGGCTTGACTGTAACAGTATATTACTCCCATTATATTACAATATTGTGGGAGCAGACGACATGCTGTTGGTCAAAACATCTTTGTAAGTAACAATGTTAGCCATCTGAAGATGGGCATAGTAGCCGTAAATCGGTTATGGCACTAAAATAAAACATTTAAAGAGTATGTTCGACACCTTACTTCATTCACTAACTATTTTTAAAAACTTTTGACAATGTACACCGTGAATCACTGTGGAATGCTGCCTGCATAAATCGAAATCTAGATTATGTCACTGATGTTTTCAGAAACCTGTATTTAGACTAGAGTTTCTGTATGAGAACATAAGATTGGAACATCCCTTTCTTTTAGGTTTAATTTTGTCGACTTTCCTTTTCATATTAACCATAGTTATCATAATAAGAAAAACTATGGACAACTCCAACAACTGCTTACGTTGCAACGTTCAATCTGTTCTTACGATTCCGGATTTTGCTGATGACACTGTTCTTCTGGCAGAAACACCAGTTGACTACATTACTTGATTGAATGACTAATTCTGCAGGGCTAAAAATAATGTCACTTAGAAGAAAGTGTAAGTAGTTGAATGACGAACACTGACTTCACTTCACGAATGTTTGTTCAGCACTTGCACATACAAGAGCGCGGAGCGAACTGCCTCCGGCCAGAACACATACAGTATATACACAGCTACAGAACATTCCAGTCCAATGATTCTTTACACTTGTGGATACTCCTTAGAATGTACTGTACTCAAACCGAATATAGAAATTAAAATCGTACAGTCCAGGCGAGTTTTGAACTCACGACCCTACGAGCAACTGTTTAGGATCGCAACCACTACACCACGTCTCTACTCATCTTCTGCTGTGACAATACATTGTGATTATCAAACACAATGTCCACTAAAAGGACAACGCCTGTACTCACATTACAGTGCAACAGAAGGTACTACAACATGTAGACATTTTCCCATGACTCGGCAACCTTATCTGTAATAACGGGGACATACATACAGTCATCGGCAGCATAATTCAGAAAACTACATGAGTCTTTCAACGAACTTGATCCATGTGGCAAATAACGCCATCAAGACATGTAGGAAATGTAACTCAGCCAGTAAAGTGATAGATTCTTGGACAAAAGACATGTTACCTCTATTACAGTTCCCCTCCCCCCCCCCTTCAATTGACAGTAATTGTTTCAAGTAGGTTCATACTAAAAATACGTTACCATTCCGCCTAAATGGCTGGGTTGCAGTGAACGCACAAATTTTACCTCTTTTGATAACGAATTGCTAATTCCAGCAACAATGAACGAAAATGGATGAGCTGCTAAGTCTCTGTAACATAGCAACACCTCCTGAAAATGAATTTATTTTTAAATATTGCTCTCTCTTCCTCTCTCTCTCTCTCTCTCTCTGACAGTGCAGCATCTAGACTGTGAAGTTTCGTCTCATGTAAAATGTGCTAAGTCTCTATGACATAGCAACTGCTGGACAGTAAAGTCGTGGCCCCTCATATCATGAACTGTTCTACTAGATACATATGTAACCTGTGCATGGAAATCTATTCGTTTCAACCTGAATTACACGCTACGTGCTCCTGCCCATAGGTAAATGTTTTCTCCTGGAGACATGCCTCGACTTTCTCTTTGTCTGCGTTACTGAAGATGTGAATCATTCTAGTTGCCGTTTGTACTGTAGTGATCTAGTAATCTACATAGTTTATTCAACATCTGTATTTCTGGTTTTTGGTGAAATGAAGCCTAGTTTTGAGACATAGACAATCGCTTATTTTTCACTTTTTTAATTTAGGTTAGTGTTGTAGGTTATACAAATATGCACATAATTCAGCACCAATTCCATGCAACCTGATGCATCATACATAATGCATCGAAATTCGTAGTAAACACTTCATCTGAAGTATTCTGACGGGTAAGCTCTGTAAACACAAGACAGACAATTCCATAAAATCCATGCATGTAAGACCACCAACCAAGACGTTCATACAACACACACTAGGTTGCCGAGCTAGCATACACCAAATTTCTAAATATATATACCTGAAAGTGTGGGCACAGCACGCTACTCTAATTGTTATATATTTTCACTGTTCTTGCGTAGTCCCCAGCACATACTATATTGCAATCCAGTAACATTGCAGGCGAATGAGAGCTGAATACCACAAGTATTTGTGTTGGATTCTGATATAACTGATACCATTTGTAGTCTGAAAGCACTACTTCCATGTCACTAAATCGGAGATTTTCAAAAATTACCACTACACTGTACCCATGATCTGAGGACAAGCCCTAAAATGACTCGTTTACTGTCACTTGCATTTAGTTTGTATAAATACAGTGAACAACACAATATTCATTGGTGCACTATGCAATACTAGTTCTTAATGATAGTGGAAACACAAAGTCTGAAAACAATTGTGTATGCTGACTTGATTTCCACTCCTGTGTATCAGGTGCTGGCTCGATAATCAGTTCAGACACTGGTAACTATTATGTATCTTGCTTCGATATATCAGGTGCTGCATCAGGAAATCTGTCTGCATGCTGAGTTGATTTCTGCTCCAGTGCATCAGGGAAAACTAATAAATTAAAACGATGGAACACATACACACTGAATGATATTAATAATAATAATAACATAAATTCAGGGGGGGGGGTAATACTTACAATCAAAGGTGTGAGCCTGTTTTTTATTTGGTGTGAGGGTTGGGTATCTCTGATGACACTTCATGATAATCAGCCATTCACTAGGATATACATAATAAATCTACTAAGTTTGCTGGATGAGTGGACATTGTGGAGGAGTGATGGGGATAAGAAACTGTAGTGACTCAGAAACTAGAACGACTATTTTGGACTGGAAACGTTACAGGCTTCACCTGTCTCCCTCGTCTGCCATCTTGGATTCTCACGCCATGTGGTAGGGCAAATCCCTTGAAGACCGACAGTCATGCGCGCTGCATCGGCTATGGAATCTTTGTGATCTAGAAGGCTGATGGAATGTGCTTTGCTTTATATATATCCATACAGGTCACTATCTGTGGGATGGTGGCTTAGAAATACCGCTACCCTGCTAAGTTGTGTACTAAGTCACATTCCCTGTCAGTGAAAAATATCTTTGTACACTTCTTTGTTATGTAGAAATAGTACCGAGGAAAGTAACAGGCGTTGAATGAGCCAACAATACCGACTGATCACCGTTTCAACATCATCTGATAGGCGTCATGGGATGCAGATGTGGATGAGCACACTGCTCTCCCAGCCATTGTCAGTTTTCGTGACCAGAGCCGCCATTTCTCAGTCAAGTAGCTCATCAGTTGATCTCACAAGGGCTGAGTGCACCCTGCTTGCCAACACCGCTCCGTAGACCCACATGGTTACCCATCCAAGTGCTAACCAAGCCCAACAATAATTAAGTTCGGTGATGTGACGGAAACCAATGTTACCACTACAGCAGGACAGTTGACATTGGGGAAAGTAGGTAGGCTATAAATAGCTGATGAGATGTGCATCTCGTTCAGATAATTCCATTCAGGTTACTAGCTGGAGAGTAATGTTGTAGGGAAATGTAGACCAGAAATAGCATGTTTGTACACGTATAAATGGGTTCTGCGTCGTATGTCACATTCCTGATAAGTGAACAACATATCCTAAATTTGTAGGAAACACTTCTTCTGAAGTGTTCTGATGTGTGAACTCTAGGAAGCTGTGTCAAACAATTCCATAAAATGTGTAAACGTAAGGAAAGCACCTGCTGGATAGCTTTGCTAACGTACATCAGGTTTCTGAATGTTGATTCCTGAAATGAGTACACAGAATCATATTTTCATTGTTATATGTTTTCACTAAACTTGAATAGTTCCCCACACTTATTGTATAGCCTCTGGTAACACTGTATTTGAGAGTTGAACACTGCAATTATACAGTGAAGCGACAAAAGTATTGGGACACCTCCTAATATCGTGTCGAACCTCCTTTTGTACAGTGCAGTGCAGCAACTCGATGTGACATGGACTCAAAAGCTCGTTGGATGTCCATTGCAGAAATATTGAGCCATGCTTCCTCTATATAAGTCCATAACTGTGAAAATGTTGCTGGTGCACCAATTTACCTCTGGATTGTGTTCGATAAATGTTCGATGGACTGGCTCTGAGCACTATGGGACTTAAAATCTGAGGTCATCAGTCCCCTATAACTTAAAACTACTTAAACCTAACTAACCTAAGGACATCACACACATCCATGCCCGAGGCAGGACTCGAACCTGCGACCGTAGCGATCGCGCGGTGCCAGACTGAAGAGCCTAGAACCGCTCGGCCACGCCGGCCGGCAATGTTCGACGGGACTCAGTTCGTGCGATCTGGATGGCCAAACCATTAGCTCGGATTAACCAGAACGTTCTTCAAACCCATCACTAACAATTGTGACCGTGTAACATGGCGCATTGTCATCGATAAAAATTCCATCTTTGTTTGGGAACATGACGTACACGAATGGCTGTAGATGGTCTCCAAGTAGATGAACATGCAGAGCAGCCACTCCATTTCATCCAAACACAGCCAACACCATTATGGAGCCACCACCAGCTTGCACAGTACTTTGTTGATAACTTGGGGCATGGCGTCGTGGGGTATGTACCACACTCTAACCCTACCATCAGCTCTTACCAACTGAACTCCGGATTCACCTCACCAGGTCACGGTTTTCCAGTCATCTAGAGTCCAAGCGGATTAACCAGAACGTTCTTCAAACCCATCACTAACAATTGTGACCGTGTAACATGGCGCATTGTCATCGATAAAAATTCCATCTTTGTTTGGGAACATGACGTACACGAATGGCTGTAGATGGTCTCCAAGTAGATGAACATGCAGAGCAGCCACTCCATTTCATCCAAATACAGCCAACACCATTATGGAGCCACCACCAGCTTGCACAGTACTTTGTTGATAACTTGGGGCATGGTGTCGTGGGGTATGTACCACACTCTAACCCTACCATCAGCTCTTACCAACTGAACTCCGGATTCACCTCACCAGGTCACGGTTTTCCAGTCATCTAGAGTCCAACCGACATGGTCATACGACCAGGAGAGCCGCTGCAGGTGATGTGCTGCTAGAAAAGACACTCGCGTCAGTCGCCTGTTGCCATAGCCCACTAACAACAAATTTCGCCAGTGTCCTAACGTATACATTCGTCGTATATCACACATTGATTTCTGAGGATATTTCACATGGTGTTGGTGTTGCTTGACTTTTAGCACTGTCAACTGTACGACAAAGCCGCTGCATTGTCAATGATGAGAGGCAACGACTGAAATTTGGCATTCTCGGCACAAGCTTGACACTGTGGATTTCGGCATACTGTATTCCCTATCGACTTCCGAAATGAATTGTCCCCTGCGTCTAGCTCCAACTACGATTGTGTGTTCAAAGTCTTTTAATTCCCATCGTGCGGCATTAATCACGTCACAATCGTTTTTGCATGAATTGCCTAATTACAAATGACAGCTCCACCAACGCACTGCTCTTTTATGCTTTGTGTATCCGATACTCTCTCCTTCTGTATAAGTGCATGTCGCTATCCTACAACTTTTGTCGCATCGGTCTGGTTACAGTCTGTCTAAGAGTCCTCTAAATAAAACTATACAATAGTTATGGGTACTAAAAGGTTTTTGTTACAATTTTTGTGTAACATGAGGGCAACTTGTTCAATTTCTTTTTACAATATAGAGCATCTTTTAACAATTTTATTGTAAAATGTGGTGTTTTGTTACACTTTTGCTGACAACATAGAATAATTTGTTATAACTTTTGCAGCAACGTGGTCAGTTTGTTAGAAATTTTGCTGTAAAATGTCATTGAATGGGGTGAAATGTGATGTGGTCTCCTTGATGTAACAGTGTGAGCTAGAATTATATATCCACTGCATTTGTTAGTTTCACAACAGAAACACACATTGCAAGTCGAATTTGAGTCTGACTACAGGAAGCATGTTTTCATGTTCCACAACGTAGCAGACTTGCATAATTTTCCAAACTCCCCATGTGCGGCCATTTCATATTTCATCTCCTGACGCTTGCTATCTTGACTGTCTAGAAACTTGACCAGCAGAAGACTTCCTGCACAAGCTCCCTGCTAATTGCCTACGGTATAAGGCTCAAATTGGGTTACAATGTTTTAAGGAACATTCATGTTGTCTTAACCATCAAATTCGTCTGATCTGAATACATGTGGAGCGTTACTGGACGTCAATTCTGCACTTGCAGTTTAGAGGAATTTTGTAAATGTGTGATGCTGTATACCTCTGGAAATTCGGGAGAATCTGCCTGAGCATAGCTGTAGCTTCTCTTGCATGCTTGATATGCCAACAATCGTGATCCGACATGTGGAGGGTAGAGCAAGTCGTAACGGCATACCGTCACCATCATGATCACCTGCAACCTTGATTGGCAAAAAACGTCCTGCACAAATACCCTTACTGATGAAACCAGACCCACATTCATCAGAAATTATATGGAAATGCTATGGAAAATTATGATGTCTTTGTCATGCTTATAGATGCCTCTGTCAGACCAATGCAGCTATCCCTTTCAATTAAAGCTGAGTCACCCAAAATCCTCAGAAAAAATCCGATGTCATATGTACAACGTAAAATACATACTGATGCATGAACCCTTAGATGAACATGTTCTGTGACACAGCTTTTGTCATGTTTCGTTTGCAGAATTTAAACCCCAATGTATAAGTACATTTGGTTTTTCAATGTACAAGTTTAATGACAGAGAAGAGGCATGACACAAAATTTGTTGATTTAAAAGCAAAATTTCTTGGTTTTCGTACAATATTCGTTTATTTGGGCACAAAATTGACTGGTTTAGATGCAAAATCCAACTATTTTACCACAAAATTCGTTGTTTCCGACTAAAATTGGAGAAAATCAACTTGGTTTCTCTCTTGACGTTAGTTCGCCAAACCTAGATGCAGGTGGTGGTGTGGGGCGAGGGCTGTGAAGTACACCCTGTCGTACATTTCTGTAGCGACTGGCTTGACAATTACTGTGTGAGAGAGAGAGAGATCAGACTGAGCCAGTGTTCTGTGTCGTTCTTGTTCGTGATTTTAGTACAAAATCAGCAGAATACTGTGCCGGCCGCGGTGGTCTAGCGGTTCTAGGCGCTCGGTCCGGAACCAAGCGACTGCTACGGTCTCAGGTTCGAATCCTGCCTCGGGCATGGATGTGTGTGATGTCCTTAGGTTAGTTAGGTTTAAGTAGTTCTAAGTTCTAGGGGACTGATGACCAAGCAGAATACTGTGCCGGCCGCGGTGGTCTAGCGGTTCTAGGCGCTCGGTCCGGAACCAAGCGACTGCTACGGTCTCAGGTTCGAATCCTGCCTCGGGCATGGATGTGTGTGATGTCCTTAAGTTAGTTAGGTTTAAGTAGTTCTAAGTTCTAGGGGACTGATGACCACAGATGTTAAGTCCCATAGTGCTCAGAGCCATTTGAACCATATGAACGAGCAGCATACTGTAAAGTTCAGACTGCAAACGCAGCTGTCCTGGATATGTCTATATCTCTCAAGGAGCTCGCGTTCATGGCATTGGTCAGTGAGATTCCTATCGATAATAGCTGATTTTTGTAAGTATAATCATTAAGAAACTGTGACAAGATGTAATCTCGCTGTAGGCATTGGTTAAAACCAAAAGCAGGTTTCAAGTACTTAAACATTGTGTGGATAAGATGTGGTGCCGTTCTCAAGACTTTCAGAGATTCCAAAGGTGAATCAACAACAAAATATGGAAATGTAGTGTAGTTCGCCGGCCGGGGTGGCCGAGCGGTTCTAGGCGCTGCAGTCTGGAGCCGAGCGACCGCTACGGTCGCAGGTTCGAATCCTGCCTCGGGCATGGCTGTGTGTGATGTCCTTAGGTTAGTTAGGTTTAAGTAGTTCTAAATTCTAGGGGACTTATGATCTTAGAAGTTAAGTCCCATAGTACTCAGAGTCATTTTATAGTGTAGTTGAGGCGAAGAACCACTGTGCATACTAAATTACACTCCTGGAAATTGAAATAAGAACACCGTGAATTCATTGTCCCAGGAAGGGGAAACTTTATTGACACATTCCTGGGGGCAGATACATCACATGATCACACTGACAGAACCACAGGCACATAGACACAGGCAACAGAGCATGCACAATGTCAGCACTAGTACAGTGTATATCCACCTTTCGCAGCAATGCAGGCTGCTATTCTCCCATGGAGACGATCGTAGAGATGCTGGATGTAGTCCTGTGGAACGGCTTGCCATGCCATTTCCACCTGGCGCCTCAGTTGGACCAGCGTTCGTGCTGGACGTGCAGACCGCGTGAGACGACGCTTCATCCAGTCCCAAACATGCTCAATGGGGGACAGATCCGGAGATCTTGCTGGCCAGGGTAGTTGACTTACACCTTCTAGAGCTCGTTGGGTGGCACGGGATACATGCGGACGTGCATTGTCCTGTTGGAACAGTAAGTTCCCTTGCCGGTCTAGGAATGGTAGAACGATGGGTTCGATGACGGTTTGGATGTACCGTGCACTATTCAGTGTCCCCTCGACGATCACCAGAGGTGTACGGCCAATGTAGGAGATCGCTCCCCACACCATGATGCCGGGTGTTGGCCCTGTGTGCCTCGGTCGTATGCAGTCCTGATTGTGGCGCTCACCTGCACGGCGCCAAACACGCATACGACCATCACTGGCACCAAGGCAGAAGCGACTCTCATCGCTGAAGACGACACGTCTCCATTCGTCCCTCCATTCACGCCTGTCGCGACACCACTGGAGGCGGGCTGCACGATGTTGGGGCGTGAGAGGAAGACGGCCTAACGGTGTGCGGGACCGTAGCCCAGCTTCATGGAGACGGTTGCGAATGGTCCTCGCCGATACCCCAGGAGCAACAGTGTCCCTAATTTGCTGGGAAGTGGCGGTGCGGTCCCCTACGGCACTGCGTAGGATCCTACGGTCTTGGCGTGCATCCGTGCGTCGCTGCGGTCCGGTCCCAGGTCGACGGGCACGTGCACCTTCCGCCGACCACTGGCGACAACATCGATGTACTGTGGAGACCTCACGCCCCACGTGTTGAGCAATTCGGCGGTACGTCCACCCGGCCTCCCGCATGCCCACTATACGCCCTCGCTCAAAGTCCGTCAACTGCACATACGGTTCACGTCCACGCTGTCGCGGCATGCTACCAGTGTTAAAGACTGCGATGGAGCTCCGTATGCCACGGCAAACTGGCTGACACTGACGGGGGCGGTGCACAAATGCTGCGCAGCTAGCGCCATTCGACGGCCAACACCGCGGTTCCTGGTGTGTCCGCTGTGCCGTGCGTGTGATCATTGCTTGTACAGCCCTCTCGCAGTGTCCGGAGCAAGTATGGTGGGTCTGACACACCGGTGTCAATGTGTTCTTTTTTCCATTTCCAGGAGTGTACATTATTCCCAGCTACTCCCTAAATACCTAATTCTTCTTCACTTCCTGTTATCTAGCATAGTTGTTCCCTGATGTCCTGTGTTATTACACTTTGAGTAAAACGTGTGATTCTAAATACTTCTGGAAACTTGAAATAATCCATTCTAGCGTGTTTTGCTCGCATGCTCGATCTGTTGACAATCCTAAGGCACTGTGTGGTGTGCAGTGTAACTCACAACAACAGCCGTTCTGCATATTGAGTGGGAACTTGCCATACAAATGAGGTAAATTCATTGACGATAAAGATAGCTCCCAGAGGGAATCATTCTTATGTTGACACTTCACAATGATACCTAGAAAGAATGGTGCATTTGTATTATAAAGATAATTTAACGTTGATGACAAATAATTTATAGTGCTGAGTGTACACATTCTTATATGGAGTTACATTACGTGTTCCTTGTCAAGTAGCTCCACCTACGTTGAAATGGAAATGACAGGAGCCTTACAGTGCTTAATGCTTATATGTGTCTGTCCAGTGGACGAGTACAGTACTACTCTGCTGACTTTACTTCAAAATGTGGACCGAAGGACGTTGAAGAGAATTAAATCATTGCCACTATATGTCGTGATTTCTGCATTTTCTTATTGTATGTAGATCTGATTCAACAGGAATAAGAGACAGAATATCAACGTTCATTTGATACACAATGATTTTGTGAAATGAAGGTCCCACAGTTCATCCACAAGCCCCTGGAAGACAGTAGATGATGGTGCCTAGGTTGATACTTCCGCCGACGATTATTCTCCAACTCTTTGAGGTTTCTCTGCAATCTATCAGAATGATGGGAAATTACCAATATTACTGTACCATAATCGGATATGAATTTTGTAAACATCTGGCCTCACATATAACCTGAGAAACCTAAAATGTACACCAATGTGCTAGTAAGTGGATCGTCACTTGCGATTCTCACGCTGTTCAACTAGAACTATGTTTAATTCTAGTACTGAGTTAAAGAATAATACTGTCATATACAAAAAAAATGTGTAGTTGTTGCTGTCCCTATGTGATTACTACGTTGGAGTTTCATCCGCTTAAAGTCTGTGGTTCTTGTGTAAGCGTGGAGCTCTATACAGAAAAACCGTAACAGGTGAACGTGTGTCAGGCGTTTGAAATACATTTTTCTACATTGGAATATTCATATTGTCGTATTCCAGACCACATAGAGGACATAAACCATCCATTTCTAAACTTAGAGCTGGGTTGAGTGGAAAAACGTGTAGCCTTACAGAATGCATTCGTTCTCGTGGAATACTAAGCGACAGGCATTTGCCTAGATTCAAAGCTGGGTGATGCGGCGCTAGCAACTCCAGACATGTGTCATGCTAGAGGAAGCGATTGCTGACATGGTGGTGTGGTGGCCACATGGATGCAGCAATACTGCACGCACTGAAGTCAACAGCTCGCTAAGGATAGTCATCAGTCGGACGAGATGGTGAGGCGTCTGTTGACATGCGTCTCTTTAGGGCAGCAGTTGCTAGTGGCTGTTGGCTGCCGTAGCGGCCTGGTGCGTTCAGATTGCTCGTGGCACATGTACGGGTGGGTGCAGCAGTCAGTGATGTGGTGTGTGTGAGTTGGCTGGAGACGCTGCAAGTTCATTGAGTGAACCAGTGAGAATGTCAAACGGTTAGATAAGTACAATTCAGGTGTGTACCTACTGCTGTGGCCCGGTGTCATATTAAGCGTTTTCGTGGACTTACTTGTTGAAGAATGCTGGTTCTGCATTCTTGCAGCGCCGATGTCTTCTTCTAGCACCGGACGCTTCTCCGAAGATCTCACTGCTAGGAAGGGAAAATTTTCACTCTCTCACTCTCTCTCTTCTTATTTAAAAAATACACTACTCTTGGAATATCATTCAGTGCACCAGAACATATTTATTTCCACTTTGTACAACGAAACAACTAAACTTTATGACGTAAGCTCACACATTACGGGGCACCGAGAATCAGTTAATTACACATTTTTGAACTCAATACATAAGCTTTTATCGTGGCTGACTATCCACGTCCAGTCCACGTAGTCTCAACAGCATTTCAATGTCTAACAAACAGCCACTGTCTCGAGTCACTCCATTTGTTTTTCAACAACACAAAGCTACATTACTCTTTGCAGCCGGCCACGGAGCTTCCGGGCCGTATTTAATTATTCTTGGCAGGTCGCGCTGAACACTTGCCAGCGCCGACGAATTATCTCCCTTCCAGTTTCGCCTGCGCAAACAATAAACGGGTGCAGTATCCCATGCTCATCGTTAGGCCCTGCTTTAAAATGAAGCGTGGAACACAAGTGTCTCCAGACTTTCGTAAAATTCAGGGGGCACAACATATCCCTCCCGTTAGTTCGAACACTCGTTATTTTGCACGCAACATATATTTTAATAATTTTTTTCTTAACACTTATCTTGTTACTTTGTACTACATAAAAACATTAGGTACAAAAACTCGCTTTTATCTACAGTATTTCATTAAGCTGTTGGTAATATCTTCCATAGACATAGTAGTATGATAAAGTAATAGTACAACAAGTATTAGCTATTTCCAATAGATTTATCTAC
Organism: Schistocerca gregaria; assembly: GCF_023897955.1. Lineage (NCBI taxonomy): Eukaryota > Metazoa > Arthropoda > Insecta > Orthoptera > Acrididae > Schistocerca > Schistocerca gregaria. The sequence continues at coordinate 1,014,199,956 of NC_064920.1, read as the reverse complement.
TCTTGCTTCCAGGATTGAGCCAAATACAAAATAAATCCCTCCCCTTAGCCAGTTTCAAAGTTCAGTCGTTATTCTAAGTAAAGTCTTTACTTTTTTTTAGAAGCTGTTGAAATGATAACCACCGGTTTTCCGGGTCTGAAAAAAACTAGTTGTATTGAGGGTTTTCTCTGTTTTCTATCTCCTAGCAAAGGACTCGTCTTTTCTATTTAAAAAATTTTCAGAAATCAAATTTATCCGGAACAAACTTTCCACTACAATCTCAGATCACTGTACCACCCTTTCCCTTTGGGTTCCAATCTACGTAAGGGTTGATACTATGAAAACATCATCTTCCTCATCCTTGGGTAGGTACGCCTCTTCCATTTATACTAACTATGGTACAGGTCAATCCCCTCTTTGGTGCTCCTGCCCGCACAGTATAGGCCAACCTCTGGGTCTGCCTACCTGCCCCTCTTTCTCTCATTTTATCTATAGCGGATGCACCCTCCCTATCTTCTCTAACAATGATTCCTAGTCTTGCCTCTTTCGTACTCCTCTGCACACTATTTTATTTAAAATTTCCTGGTAAAATTTCTATCTAACTCTCCTTTCCTCTTCTTGAGTCCTTCAGCCTACCTGCTTAAATTCTTCGCTTGTTCATTGCTTACAGCTCACTTATATAGCCTTAATAACTAAATATGTTTCGTCCATGCTTTTAACTTTATTTCTTTTCATCGGGCTATTCGGTCTGCACAATCCTATTATTCATCAGAAACTTATTTGACTCGATACCTCTGGCTTAATATCTATTTCTTTTCATATCCATTCATATTACTTTGTACTACTATAGCTATGAACACAGGTGGATATACACTTCGTCCCCCCTTGTTCCTTTAGCTTAAGCTTACTATACCATTTCACTTGAGATGTGCAACCGTCATTACTTAGCACATGTGCTCGAGCCTTTCCTGAGCACTGCCTTCCCCCTTATCTGTGACGGTTGTTACATCTCCCTATGTATTACTTGTCTATGTCTTTGTATTTAATTGTTAGAGTGTGGAAGTGCGATCGTTCGTCCTGATTCTTCGGCCCACTAAGTTTCTTAGTTGAAGATTTTTAGAAATCACGGAAAAGAGAAGGACTTGAGCGATAGAAGTATATGAATGTGGACAGAGGGAAAGATAGATTGGTACTCTTAAGAGAAGTAAGAAAGGAAATAAATGAATTGGTTGCTAAGATCGAAGAAAGAAAGAAGACAACCCCCAAAGACAGGAAATCCTTACCAACCCCCTTCCCCAGGATCCTCACTTCGCCGGTATTTAAGTGAGAAGACAGAGGAGGTATGATGTTCGGCGTCTCCTGCAGAACGGACATTCTCACCGTCACCTTTGAAGTCTCCGAAGAAAAGATCTTAGCAACTCCTATTGAATGGCAAATGATGAAGAACCAGTCACATTTGTTTGCGAGGGTTGTATGAAGGGCGCGGTGTGTAGGTCGTGTCTGTGCCTATGCTGCCCACCCCTTTCAAAATTATATATAAACCCTCCTCAATCACATCACACTTTACAAAAAATATAAAGCATTCTATAAAAATAGAAATTATATACACTATATTCAAATAGTTATTCAGTTAGTCACTTATTTTTATATTTCATACACATGTTCAGTTTATGTCATCTAGGTATCATTCTTCCTAAACAGTACCATCACATTATATCTCCTGTTAGAATGTTACCCTGTTAGTTTTATCTCATACTTGGAGATTACTGTTTATTATGACTTCTTAAATTATTCTTAATCGTGTAGTCATAATTGGTCTCTTTTAATACTAATATGATAGGATAGCTTAAGGGCTATAAATAGATTACAGGATAGTCGAAGATTTGAAGGGAGTTCGGTGTAGGAAAACTAATGTGGAAGCAACGCCGAGCCCAACTCGGGAACCGGCGGACGTCACTCCGCCCGTTGACACAGAACGCCAACGTCCCTGGGGATTTTGTACATATCGTTTTATATCCTTAAGATACATTCCCTTTTCCTCTCCAGTCACAAGATCTACTAAATATTTCACCCATGTCAAATGCCAGTCAAAATACTTGCGCATTGTACCGCAGGCATTACTATAGTATTTAGGATCCCACAAATCTATCAACTTCTCTTGTGCACTTTAAGACCAAAATTTTTCCTTAAACTTTCTCTGTAAATCTTCCCAGGATGTGAAGTTTTCATTATTTACTGTGCCCCGTTCTGAAGCTTCACCCTCAAAATAACTTACCGCAAACTCTATTTTTTTAGCCTCCTCCAAACTTTTAGGTATGGCTTGGTTAAACCGTTTTAAGAAATGGGTGGGGTGTACTTCCCCATATGGTTTGAATTTAGGAAACTATCTCGACAAGCCTGAATTTGCTCCCCATTGCAAATCAGTTTTCATGTCTTTATTTAATATAATATTTTGGGAAACTGTGCCTCTCTCTAGTCTTCCTGCATAAGCTTGAATTCTTTCCTCAACGTTTCTAAGTCTTTCTAGGTGTTATCTAAATCGGAAGTTACTATAGGCGAAGAGATATCAACACTTAGTTTCTCTTCAACCTTTCGTCTTATTAATTCTTCTACTTGTTCTTCTAAGCCATTCAAATTTATAAGCTCTGGTGTCATTATCTTTTCTTGAAGTTCTGTTCTACGGTTTCTACCCGTGATTTGACCCCTGAAATATGCACCTGTTTTAGGGGGAGCAACTTATCTTGTTTCTGGACATTGGTTTCTAGAGTAGTTAATTCTCGTTCGACTACATCAAAAATAACATTACATATGTTTTTCAAAGAGTCGTATTTTTCGTTAAATTGTGTTTCCAAATTACTACATTTACAGTCTACATCATATTCTAAGTCTTGAACTAACCCTTTTAGTTAAGCTTCATTTCTTTGTTCTAAATCCTTAATTAAAATATTTGTCTGTTCGCTCAGGGAATCGGACAATTCTTTTTTCAATTCTTTTTTTCATTCTTGCATCTGATTACTTAGGATATTAACTTGAGCCTCTAGTTTTGTGTTTTGCAAATCTAACGTAGAGTTCGTCCTGTTTTGTGTTCTGTGATTCAAACTGCGCTTTGATAAACCTCATTAATTCGCCTAAATCTGGTTCCTGTTTTTCAATTCCCATAGCTCCAACAAACTCTACGGATTGATGTTCCTTTTCCATCGTCTTTTGTTTTGCCTTTAATCTAGTTATCATTAAAAGTACACTCGCTTATTTTCACAACCCCCCACGCTTCACCAACAATCAAAGGACAGTAGTAGTTCACTCAGCGTCGGTGGAGGCGGCGTCGGCACCGGTGTACGGAGGCGTCAGCGTCGATGAACGGCGGCGTCAGCGTCGATGGACGGCGGCGTCGGCGTAGGTGGCCTACGGCGTCGGCTTTTGTGGACGGCTGCGTCGGCATCTGTGTGATGCGACGTCAGCGTTGGTGTACGGCGGCTGTTTTTTTTTCTTTCTTTTTTTTCTTATGGCTTCTTCTTTAGTATTTCCTCTTCTTTCACAGGTCCTTTCTTTACGGTCGCCACGTTCTTGCAGTGGCCCGGTGTAATGTTAAGCGTTTTCATGGACTTACTTGTTGAAGAATGCTGGTTCTGCATTCTTGCAGCGTCGATGTCTTCTGCTATCACCGGACGCTTCTCCGAAGATTTCACTGCTAGGAAGCGGAAATTTTCACTCTCTCACTCTCTCTCTTCTTATTTAAAAAATACACTACTCTTGGAATATCATTCAGTGCACCAGAACATATTTATTTCCACTTTATACAAAAAAACAACTGAACTTTATGACGTAAGCCCACACATTACGGGCACCGAGAATCATTTAATTACACATTTTTGAACTCAATTAATACATAAGCTTTTATCGTGGCTGACTATCCACGTCCAGTCCACGTACTCTCAACAGCAGTTCAACGTCTAATAAACAGCCACTGTCTCGAGTCACTCCATTTGTTTTTCAACAACACAAAGCTACATTACTCTTTGCAGCCGGCCACGGAGCTTCTGGGCCGTATTTAATTATTCTTGGCAGGTCGCGCTGAACACTTGCCAGCGCCGACGAATTATCTCCCTTCCAGTTTCGCCTGCACAAACAATAAATGGGTGCAATATGGCATGCTCATCCTTACGCCGTGCTTTAAAATGACGCGTGTTCCAAACGGATGGAACACAAGTGTCTCCAGACTTTCGTAAAATTCTGGAGTCACTACACTACCACATTCCTATCCTATCCTACATAACACAGCAGTGGCAGTTGCGCCAGGGTGCTATACAGTTTTAAACCTGGAACAAGTGTTCCACTTGTGACAACAGTGTGCTTCCCGCCATTTTAAACTTAGGTTGTGTTTTTGTATTTCTTGACGTTTTAAACTGAGGACATGTGAGTATTTTGAATTTCCCACGATTTTAAACTTAGGACGTGTGGAATTTTGAGTACCACACTATTTTAAACTTATGGGAAGTGGACTTTTGGCTTCTAAAGTTAAGGTGATAATTAAACAACAAAAGCAGGCTGGAAAGTGCAGTGAGGGAAATTGCTCTCCTGATACAAAAGTTGATCGTCATGGGTACAACCACCTGTTAATCCGTAAAGCAAATGGTCGTGTACCAAATCCGTGTTTGTGTACACTTGCACTGCGCTGTACCAGAAAAAAGTCTGTGACGTAATACTTTACAGCTGATGTTGTGTACTTGCACAGTCCATGTTGGAACACTAAACAGATGATGCTGCGTACATGCTCAGTCCGTGATGAACACTAAACTGTTGATGCTAAGTGTTTGATGCTAGTAGAGCAATCAAGTTAGTCGCATGCTACACAGTCAATGAAGTTAGTTGCGTGTCTATATAAACAATGCAGTTAATCGCATATCTACACAAACTACGAAGTGAGACACATATCAATTGGAAAAACCAACACTGGCGGTGAATCTAAGAATTGTAACTTACTAAACATTCTAACCAAAAGAAACCAAGAGGGTATTTTGAATATCACATGTAAGACAAGTTTCATGTAATGCTGGTACATTGTCTTTCAGAGTGTTTCCTATGACTAATGTGATTAGAAGAGGAGTAGAAAATGAGCTCTAACATGGAAACAGAGCGTTTCTGGAGCCAGGCCCACATCACACACTACATTCTTCTATGTGTGAGGAAAACTTTCTGAAAGTTTGGTCATAACTTTCTTGTATATCAGCGATGGAGACGAGTACAGTGCCATCTTCTTCTGCTGGCTCACCGTCGACTGATAGTTTCGCCTCGAGCCGAATAAAGTGTAAGACGCTGGTCTCCCCTGCTCTCGCTCGGTGAGCTGCAACAGACCAATGAAAAACAATTTTGTAATTTTATTTATCAGTTTGAACCTAATACGTCTACAGCTAAATGATTACTCCGCTATTCATAATTGACTACCTCGCAGAGGATTCATCGAACCGCCTTAAAACCATTACTCTACCTTTCCACTATCGCACAGCGCGCGAGAAAAATGAAAACTTAAACATTTCTCTACAAGCTCTGATTTCTCATATTTTACTATGATGATCACTCCTTCGTGTGCAGGTGGGTGCCAACAAAATGTTATCACACTATGAGGACAAAGTTGGTGACTGACATTTCACGAGAAGATCCTGCCTCAATGAACATCGTCTTTTTTTATGATTGCCACCAGAATTTGACTATCCATGGCACTATCTCCCCTATTTCACGATAATACAAAACGAACTGCCCTTCTCTGAACTTTTTCGATGCCCTCCACCAATCCTGTCTGCACTTTCTAAGTGTTCTGCCAATAAATCGTAGTCTTTGGTTTGCTTTCCCTATAACATTATCTATGTGATTGTTCCAATTTAAGTTATTCATAAATGCAATCCCTAAGTATTTAGTTGAATTTACAGCCTTTATATTTGTATGTTTTATCCTGTAACCGAAATTTAGTGGGTTCCTTTTGGTACTCGTGTGGATGACTTCACGCTTTTCATAATATAGAGTCAATAGTCACTTTTCTCACCATACAGATATCTCATCTAAGTCGTTTGCAGTTGGCTTTTGATCATCTGATGATTTTACAGATTCGTAAATGACAGCATCATCTGCAAGCAATCTAAGAGGCCTGCACATATTGTCACCAAATTCCTTTATGTAGAGCAGGAAAGCAGAAAGCCTAAAATGCTCCCTTAAGGAACGCCAGATATTACTTCTGTTTTACTCTAAGACATTCCGCCAGTTACTACGAAGTCTGGCCTTTCTGACAGGAAATCGGAAATCCAGTCGCACAACGAAGACGATATTCCATAGGCACGCAGTTTGAGTAAAAGTCGCTTGTGAGGGACAGTGTCAAAAGCCTTGTGGAAATCTAAAATATAGAATCAATTTGATCGCCTGTCGAGGTCATTCATTACTTCATGAGAATAACGAGCTAATCGAGTTGCACAAGACCGATATTTTCTGAATCCGTATTGGCTGCCTGTCAATAAGTCTTTGTCTTCCAGGTAACCCATAATGTTCAGATACAGTATATATTCTAGAATCCTGCTGTAAATCGACGTTAGAAGTATGGCTCTGAAGTTCAGCGGATTACTTCTATTCGGTATTGTCGTGACTTGTGCAACTTTTCATTCTTTAGGAACGGAACGTTCGACGAGCGAATGCTTGTATACGATTACTAAGTATAGTGCTATTGTATCAGAATAATCTGAAATGAACCTGACTGGTGTACAATCACGACTAGAGGCCTTGCCTTTGTGAAGTGATTTAAGCTGCTTTGCTACATCGAAGATATCTACTTTTAAGTTACTCATGTTGGCAGTTGTTCTTGGTTTTAATTCAGGAATATTTACTTCGTCCTCTTTGGTGAAGGTATTTTGGAAATCAGTGTTCAGTAACTCTGGTTTAGTGACACCGTCATCCACAACATAACCGATGTTATCGCACGATGAAGATATTGATTGTGTCTTTCCACTGATGTACCTGACCTATGTCCGCAGCTCGTGGTCGTGCGGTAGCGTTCTCGCTTCCCGCTCCCGGGTTCGATTCCCGGCGGGGTCATGGATTTTCTCTTCCTCGTGATGACTGGGTGTTGTGTGATGTCCTTAGGTTAGTTAGGTTTAAGTAGTTCTATGGGACTGATGAGCATAGATGTTAAGTTCCATAGTGCTCAGAGCCATTTGAACCATTTTTGAACTTGACCTATGACCAGAATCTCGTTGGATTTTCCGCCAGATTTCGAGACAGAGTATCATTATGGAAAGCGCTTAAACATGACACGCAGTTCTCCAGGAATATAGTGCACCGAAAATTTTGACACACTAAAAGATGTAGACGGTGATACTACCCGGTTGTCAGCGTGGAGAGTGTGTAGGTGGAGTGCCTTCTGCCACAACTTTCTACACCAGAAAAGAGGGGGGAAGGGGGAGGGGGGAGGGGGAAGGGGGGAGGGTTGAGAGGGAATTAGTAACCTCGTATTTGGACTCATTTAATCCATTTTCATTCATTCCACAGCTGTGAATACAATGAGCATAAGAAGAGACATTCTTAAGATTTTCAGGGCGAGATCAGATGGTAATAATAATTGTTTCGCAGAGCTCCAGTCCGAACTTTGTACTTACAAGTAATAAGGAGCGAAACAGCAGCGCAGCGGTGGCGCGGTGGCACAGCAGCGTGCGGAGCAGATTTAAAGCGGCGTGTGGAGGCGGAGGCGGCGGTGGCGGTGGTGGAGGCGGCGGGGGCGGCAGCGGAGGCGGCGGGGGCGGGACGTGATAATTGCGGCGGCCGCGAAGCGCGCCCTGAGCCGCCTAAGCCCGCCGCCTCGCCGCTTGCGCCCGCTTGATCCTCTTTTCCCTATCCTTTAATTGTTCCCTTTTTAGCCGGAGCCTCTTCACATAATTAACTTGTTTTATGCTCCCAACAAAAGACTTAAGGCGCCACCGCCATGAATCCAGGGGGACTACATTAAAGGAATCACGTTTTAGAGGAGGCGATTGTGGAATTTCCTCGAGTGCTGTATAAAGGATGGGCCCACGGAGACGGGAGCTCTCGCCCGCAGCGCCACCAAACAGAAGCGGCGGCCTCTGGAACTTACCTCCGCTTCCTGCGCGCTTTCACGTTACCGGGGTTTATTTAACAGCGTAGTTTTTCAGTACAAGGGCTAAAGCTGTATGCTGCAAAATTTTATGAAGTTTAAAGTCACAAAACAATTTCAGAAAATGCTACTCTTGCTCTCAAGCAAAAACAATGAAGATACAGAGTTTTTAAGTATTTCGATATTCTATTTGAGCTCGGTCATGACAAATAAAATTCAGAAAAGACAGATTTTCTGTGACTGAGAAAACACAAATTTTCTTGAAGATAACAGACTTTTCTCTCCCAATTTCCCGACACATGCAGTCAGTATTAATTCTGATCAGTAAAGGTGAATTTCAATATCACATCCGTGAATGTAGAACTATGTGACTATTGTTTGATCGATGATTGGTTCAGAACAGTCTTTATTAGCATTTGGCATCTTCGCAATGCAACTATTTCTCGTGGTTTTACGAAGTTTTCAAGGCGTTTCTAGACACAGTAACTTTTGTTTAAAACCTTATTGCCTTTTTAATATTTGTGCATGATTTTAATTAAGGAGAAACGCGAAATTAATGGGTAATAGTTGATTCACCATACCAACTGTTGTAAAGTCCATGTTTAACGGATTCCATACATTCTGCGTTCTAAACAATATTATTTTCATCCACGATGGCTACGTTGTCCGCCTCTAAAGCTGAGTGGTCAGCCGTATTCGTGAGTGCACAACGGTACTTCGCAGAGAACAGAAACATTCAAACAAATTCAAAACTCCATGAAATTCACCTAGCAGCTTCACCCATGCGCACCACATATGGCCTAATAGACAGCAACGAACGTAGGTTCGAGTGTACGAACTCATAGGACATATGGGATTTCATGAAATACAGATTTCAGTTATTGAATCGGTCAGTTGGAAAAGAGATTATTTCCTCTCTTCTTTTTTAATCACGTTTACCAGAGATATCTGACCTTCATATCTGTACGCATAGTCTGGTATAACAATGGGTCATGTCCCATCAACCAAAGATCTCATTAGATGGGTACTGAGTTAGAGAATGGGCCATATCCACTGCTCAAAGGAAAGCGTAAGACAGATCTTCCGGATACCATGCATATAGTGGACCTGCTCTAGTAAAAAAGGAAGAAAGTAGGCGATGTAAAGGACATTCTACAATACATTCTTGACAAGCATCATTCTACACTACTGGCCATTCAAATTGATACACCAAGAAGAAATGCAGAGGATAAACGGGCATTCATTGGACAAATATATTATACTAGAACTGACATGTGATTAAATTTTCACGCAATTTGGATACATAGATCCTAAGAAATCAGTACCCTGAACAACCACCTCTGGCCGTAATAACGGTCGTGATACGCCTGGGCATTGAGTCAAACAGAGCTTGGATGGCGTGTACAGGTACAGCTGCCCATGCAGCATCAACACGATTCCACAGTTCATCAAGAGTAGTGACTGGCGTATTGTGACGAGCCAGACGTTTTCAATTGGTGAGAGATCTGGAGAATGTGCTGCCCAGGGCAGTAGTCGAACATTTTCTGTATCCAGAAAGGCCCGTACAGGACCTGCAACATGCGGTCGTGCATTATCCTGCTGATATGTAGGGTTTCGCAGGGATCGAATGAAGGGTAGAGCCAAGGGGCGTAACACATCTGAAATGTAACGTCCATTGCTCAAAGTGCCGTCAATGCGAACAAGAGGTGACCGAGACGTGTAACCAATGGCACCCCATACCATCACGCCGGGTGATTCGCCAGTATGGAGATGACGAATACACGCTTCCAATGTGCGTTCATCTCTATTCGCCAAACACGGATGCAACCATCATGATGCTGTAAACAGAACCTGGATTCATCCGAAAAATGACGTTTTGCCATTCGTGCGCCCATGTTCGTCGCTGAGTGCACCATCGCATGTGCTCCTGTCTGTGATGCAGCGTCAAGGGTAACCGCAGCCATGGTCTCCTAGCTGATAGTCCATGCTGGTGCAAACGTCGTCGAACTGTTCGTGCAGATGGTTGTCGTCTTGCAAACGTCGCCATCTGTTGACTCAAGGATGGAGACGTGGCTGCACGATCCGTTACAGCCATGCGAATAAGATGCCTTTCATCTCGACTGCTAGTGATACGAGGCTGTTGGGATCCAGCAGGGCGTTTCGTGTTACCCTCCTGAACCCACCGAATCTATATTCTGCTAACAGTCATTGGTTCTCGACCAACGCTAGCAGCAATGTCGCGATACGATAAACCGCAATCGCGGCAGGCTACAATCCGACCTTAATCGAAGTCGGAAACGTGATGGTACGCATTTCACCTCCTTGCACGAAGCAACACAACAACGTTTCACCAGGCAACGCCGGTCAACTGCTGTTTGTGTATGAGAAATCGGTTGGAAACTTTCCTCATGTCAGCACTTTGTAGGTGCCGCCACCGGCGCCAACCTTGTGTGAATGCTCTGAAAATCTAGTCATTTACATATCACAGCATCTTCTTCCTGTCAGTTAAATTTCGCGTCTGTAGCACGTCATATTCGTGGAGTACCAATTTTAATAGCCAGTAGTGTATAACAGTATCTTCCAGTGGTCAGCGAAGGGTGGACAAGATAACGATGACTGAACCGTACCCCACCGTTGTCTGATTTGCTGTGTTTTGGGTACATGATGAATAAATCTGTTTCTCTGTTCATTGCTAGCATAAATATAAACATTATAAGCTTGTATAATACTATCGTTCCGCTTGCAAATAGAACTGCAGTTGCCTCATCATCATCTTCCAGTTCGAAAAAGGATCATCTCTAGAACATTCACAGTGCGTTACTGCAACACTGTAGTATTATGTAATGATCGATATTGTTTCACCCTGGGACCAACTGGCACATAGAAACTCCACATTACGGTGCTTAAACACGAAGTGAAGAGCAACAGTTTTTTATGTCTTCTGAGAAATTTACTTTCTGGGATATTAGCCCTTTGACAAGTGCCAGATTCAATCACAAATAGGACGGCAGCAGTGTACATAACACCTGGTGATATACTGACTCGTAATGACAGTCTGTAACCTGCGACCAAAAGAAAAGTGACAGATTGGTTAATAGGACACACTCCACTCTACCTTTCAACCAAACACAGGAAAGTAAGCACCATTTCCTACAATACTAAAGAGCACAGGTTCATTTGCTCTGAGTGAAAAAGAATTGCGAAGTCTATGAAAAGAAACTTTAACAACCAATTATATTTAGTTCAATGGCGGAAGATGTTACAGTTTATACAGCTGTACCGAAAGCAGGCGAAGCCTTTTGATTTCTATCACATGTGTTCATTTAATATGGCAGAAGATGCCACTTATTTTATGTTACTTCCCGCTACTGAATACAACACTTTTGGAGGACATGGAAATTCTTTATTAATTTGAAGGAGAGGAGTTTAATTAACGAAGGAAATATGAATAAAGCTGAAATAAGATAGCCGATGAAGGCATAATCTGGCGAGCGCAAGGACGAGCTTTAGGGGTGGATGGAGGCCAAAGAGAAAAAGGAAAAAAGGAAAAGTGGTTCGTCAGAGTGACTGCTACGTGGTAGACAAGGGTTCACTTCCTGGTAATACTAGCTATTTTTCACTGTTGGGAGGACCGGAAAGGAATTCACTTAGCCTCGTGACACCAAGCTACTTGAGTGAGAAGTAGCAGCTCCAACGTCTGCAGCGCCGACCACGGCAGGGAGATTGATGTGCTATCGGCACCCTATCCATGCCGCATCCAAATGATGCCATTGGTGAGGGTGACGCGGCGGTCGGTGGGTCACGATTTTCCTGTCTGTGGCCATAAGGGCAAAGCTTTGATTTTTTGCCTGTTATTGCTATGCTAATACATCATAATACGGAGTATTTCACACATATGTTCGATAGAGATGACTGGACAATGAATCGTATCTCAGTTACACACTGTTTCTTTTATTCACTTAGTAGAACCACAGCTTTAATAGAACATTCATCTGTATCTATCTGTAATCCTTGAATGGCTGTGTAATATCAACATTAACAAGCATACATATGACCGTAAGTAATTTTACATACTGATTAGATACATAAAAAATCTGAATCATTGTAGATGTTAACGTATCTTATGAAAAGAAAAGGGAAATGTACATTTTGGCAAGAACAAGTAGGGATCCTGCAGTAGTTGCGCACTACCAAAAACTACTCAGAATTACTAAGAAAGGTTATCAAAAAATCGAGAAACATGTACATAGTGTCAGAAGTCAGTACTTCCAACAATAGGCTTAAGGAAATATGGATTGTAGTGAAACGAGAGACAGGGCAACCATCGACAGAACTATTGAACTGAATGGGAGGGCTATAAATAATGAATCACAGGTAGCAAATGCATTTAATGAACATTTCTCAAGGGTAGTAGAAAGCATAGGGACAAATAGTTGAAGAGAAAAATTACAGCAGTATGTTGAAAATGTAGCCTTCATAAAATTCAGTCATGTGAATGTATCACCAACTTCTTGTAAAATTCAGGAAATTGTACATTCTCTTAAAAATAAAAATTCATCTGATTTTGATGGTGTTTCCAATAGAATACTAAAACTTTGTTCCCATGTAATAAGCCCAATATTATCTGAAATATGTAATGCATCACTTACTCAAGGCATGTTTCCAGAGAGACTAAAATATACCATTGTTAAACCCCTCTTTAATAAAAGTGATAAAAAGAGATATCAATAACTACCGACCTGTTTCACTGCCGACATAATTTTCCAAAATTTTTGAGAAGGTGATGTATTCTAGAACAGTATCTCACCTTAGCAACAAGAGTGTCCTTAGCAACTCACAGTTTGGGTTTCAGAAGGATTACTCCGCTGAAAGTGCCATTGACACTTTCACTCACCAAATTTTGCCAGCATTAAATAATAAAACAGCGCCTGTTAGTATTTTTTGCGGCATCTCTAAGGCATTTGACTGTGTGAATCACAGTATTCTCCTACATTAATTGACGTTTTATGGGTTTCATGGTATAGCCAACCAATGGATAATGTCATATCTAAGGAAGAGAATGCAGAAAGTTGTACTTAGTAGCTGAAGCAGTATAGTCCAGGGACATACTTCTGACTGGGGAGAAATCACGAATGGGGTTCCCCAAGGTTCAATCTTACGTCCACTGCTGTTCCTCATATATGGTAACTATCTTCCGTCTAGTATACAACAAGCAGAAAGAGTTTTTTTTTAGATGACACTAGTATTGTAATCAATCGAAGCGTAGTTCAGAAACACAAGAATGGTAAACAGAGTTCTTAAAAGTATCATTGACTGGTTTTCTACGAATGGTCTCACCCTCAATTTTAAAAAGGCACAACATATTCAGTTCTGCACGTCTAGAGCCACTACACCGATGATAAGTGTAACACATGATGAGGCAATAATAAATAGGGTGGGAACTTCAAAATTGTTAGGTGTTCATATTGGTGAAAATTTAAATTAGAAAAAACATATTTTGAAACTCCCAAAACAAGTTAGTTCAGCCACATTTGCGCTAAGAATCATTGCAGATCTTTGTCAGACACAAATGAGTAAGTTGATAAATTTTGCTTATTTTCACTCAGTAATATCATATGGAATAACGTTCTGGGGTACATCATCTATAAAAAGAAAGTCTTCATTGCGCTGAAAGGTGCTGTAAGAATAATATGTGGTGCTCACCCGTGATCATCTTGTAGACATCTGCTTGAGGAGCTGAACATTCTGACTCCTGCTTCACAGTATATTTATTCTCTCATAACGTTTGTTGCAAATAATCTACTAAAGTTCAAAAGAAACAATGAGGAACGTAATTACAATAGCAGACGGAAATATAACATTCATTACTCCACGTTGAGGCTGTCTTTAGCATAAAAAGGGGTACACAATGCTGCACAAAAATTTTTGATCACTTACCCACTGATATAAAATGTCTGACAGGCAGCAAAGTAAAATTCGATAACAAACTGAGAAAATTCCTCCTTGAGAACTCCTTAGTCTCCGTGGACAAATTCCTGTTACTGTAATGCGTAAAATGTTGCGGATATGAATAACTAACTCACATACGCGTATCTCTCTCCAGTTCGTAAAAAAAATTAAAAATAAAAATTAAAGAAAGCATTAGAAATGTTCAGAATGCAACTGTAAGTACAAATTAATTTGCGATCTGAATGTAAAGTGACTCGTTCCACTTCTTTTCGATCTGCAATGCAAAATAATCGATGGAACGTGTAACTCAGTAACTAACTAACTGATGCGCCTCCTTTTCAAACAATAATTGTGACATGCACTGAAATGCCTCACAAACGCAGGTTAACCTTCTCTTCACTACACCTAGCTTGCAGCTTTGTCCTCAACACTGGTGACAGGGTTCAAGCAAATTCCGTTGTTCTCTATTTCACTTTAAAATTGTTATTTCCTATGATAGCTTCACCAGAAGCACAAGTGCAGCACTTTCGTAGGCTCTTGACTGTTTTCCAACATAAACAACAATAACAAGATGGAACGTGTCGTACACCAGCTAGTCCTCGGCGTTGCCAACATAAAACTGGTGCATGGTAAATACACGGCCACGAATACTGTCTGGAACCCCCGCTCGTTTAAAAAAAAAACTAATCCTTCTTGAGACATCCTGTATGTAGCTCTTTTATGTTTTTACTAAGAAGCTAGACAACTGCGTGAATTTAAAAAATAGGTTCCACTAAAAGGGATATTTATCGATTTGTTTTATGGTTTTTAAATTACAACTTTAGTAAATTGTTTTATTTGGTTGTTTCACAATAAATTTTGCCAAGACGACGAATTATAGAGTTTACATCTTTGGTTTATGACAACAGTATTATGTATTGTACTCCAGATTTTCATATAGTGAGGCCTAACAGATTCTATAGTTCATCTACGCATTATTCAAGGCCAGAGACTGATGTGCTGTTTTTTCAATTTATAATTGCAAATAATAATTGAAAAAGAGCTTTTGCTTACGTGTAACCGAGGTGTTTAGATAAATTTAAAACTTCATTGGTCATCAGTTTTATCTGACTTGGTAAAAATCCAAGTAAGGGTATAATCATGTCTGGAGAGTTTGGTGGCCAGCGGAATTGTTTAAACTCAGCAGAGTGTTCCTGGAGCCACTCTGTAGCAATTATGGAGATGTGGGCTGTCGCATTGTCCTGCTGCAACTCCCCCAAGTCCTTCCAGGTGATCAGACAGGATTATTACGCACGTGTCTCCTGTCAGAATCACAACTAGACGTATCAGGGGACCCATATCACTCCAACTGCAACATTGCAGAACCTCCAGCAGCTTGAACAGTCCCCTGCTGACTTGCAGGGTCCATGGATTCATGAGGTTGTCTCCACACCCGTACACGTCCATGCGCTCGATACAATTTGAAACGAGACTCGTCCGACAAGCCAATATCTTTCCGTCATCAACAGTCCAATGTAGGTGCTGACCGGCGCAGGCGAGGCACAAAGCTTTGTGCCGTGCAGTCATCGAGGATACACGAGTGGGCTTTCGGCAACGAAAGCCCATATCGATGATGTTTCGCTGAATGGTTCGCATGCTGACTCTTGTTGATGTCCCAGCATAGAAATCTGCAGCAAGTTGCAGAACGGTTGCACTTCTGCCGTGTTGAACGATTCTGTTCAGTCGTCGGTGGCCCGTCCTTGCAGGGTTTTTTTTCCGGCCGCAGATATGTCGGAGATTTGATGTTTTACTGGATTCGTGATATACACGCTGCACTAGTGAAATATTCGTATGGGAAAATTCCCACCTCATAGCTACCTCGGAGAGGCTGTGTCTCATCGCTCGTGCGCCGACTGTAACACCACATTCGAACTCACTTAACTCTTGATAACCTGCCATTGTAGCAGCAGTATCCGACGCAACAACTGCGCCAGACACTTGTCTGATACGGACGTTGCCGACAGCAGCGCCTTATTCTGCCAGTTTACATATCTCCATTTTTGAATAGGCATGCCTATAGTACACTCTTGGAAATTGAAATAAGAACACCGTGAATTCATTGTCCCAGGAAGGGGAAACTTTATTGACACATTCCTGGGGTCACATACATCACATGATCACACTGACAGAACCACAGGCACATAGACACAGGCAACAGAGCATGCACAATGTCGGCACTAGTACAGTGTATATCCAACTTTTGCAGCAATGCAGGCTGCTATTCTCCCATGGAGACGATCGTAGAGATGCTGGATGTAGTCCTGTCCAACGGCTTGCCATGCCATTTCCACCTGGCGCCTCAGTTGGACCAGCGTTCGTGCTGGACGTGCAGACCGCGTGAGACGACGCTTCATCCAGTCCCAAACATGCTCAATGGGGGACAGATCCGGAGATCTTGCTGGCCAGGGTAGTTGACTTACACCTTCTAGAGCACGTTGGGTGGCACGGGATACATGCCGACGTGCATTGTCCTGTTGGAACAGCAAGTTCTCTTCCCGGTCTAGGAATGGTAGAACGATGGGTTCGATGACGGTTTGGATGTACCGTGCACTATTCATTGTCCCCTCGACTATCACCAGAGGTGTTGGCCCTGTGTGCCTCGGTCGTATGCAGTCCTGATTGTGGCGCTACCCTGCACGGCGCCAAACACGCATACGACCATCATTGGCACCAAGGCAGAAGCGACTCTCATCGCTGAAGACGACACGTCTCCATTCGTTCCTCCATTCACGCCTGTCGCGACACCACTGGAGGCGGGCTGCACGATGTTGGGGCGTGAGCGGAAGACGGCCTAACGGTGTGCGGGACCGTAGCCCAGCTTCATGGAGACGGTTGCGAATGGTCCTCGCCAATACCCCAGGAGCAACAGTGTCCCTAATTTGCTGGGAAGTGGCGGTGCGGTCCCCTACGGCACTGCGTAGGATCCTACGGTCTTGGCGTCCATCCGTGCCTCGCTGCGGTCCGGTCCCAGGTCGACGGGCACGTGCACCTTCCGCCGACCACTGGCGACAACATCGAAGTACTGTGGAGACCTCACGCCCCACGTGTTGAGCAATTCGGCGGTACGTCCACCCGGCCTCCCGCATGCCCGCTATACGCCCTCGCTCAAAGTCCGTCAACTGCACATACGGTTCACCTCCACGCTGTCGCGGCATGCTACCAGTGTTAAAGACTGCGTTGGAGCTCCGTATGCCACGGCAAACTGGCTGACACTGACGGGGGCGGTGCACCAATGCTGCGCAGCTAGCGCCATTCGACGGCCAACACCGCGGTTCCTGGTGTGTCCGCTGTGCCGTGCGTGTGATCATTGCTTGTATAGCCCTCTCGCAGTGTCCGGAGCAAGTATGGTGGGTCTGACACACCGGTGTCAATGTGTTCTTTTTTCCATTTCCAGGAGTGTAGTTTCTTTGGCGTTTCAGTGTACTACAACTGAGAAAACTATCCCATTGGTAGCAGACACAAGAGTCTACAGAGGATATGGTGTTACTACTGACCATTTTCTGGTAATATCAAAACTGAAAATCCCATTGTATAACAATAAGAGCACAGTCAAAAAACAAGTCTACACAATAAGTTTGTTGCAAGATACAAGCATTTGATGTTTATAAAGAAAATGTTTAGTAGAATTACTATACATGTGCAATAAAAACAGAACGTTAATTAAGAGTAAAAAATAGTGAGAATAATACACAAGGTCGATGGTGAAGCTTTAGGATAAAGGATGAAATATAAAAACAAAAGGAGACTTCCAATATGGAACCAAGAACTGGCAGAGATCATAAAACGCAATAACTGGCCTATCTAAAATATCTGCAATCAAAGAAATAGGAGGACTATATCGAGCCTAAACGACGAACAGCAGATTTCAAAAGAGAGACAGAAATAAAATGACAAAGCCGGGAACATTTACTGAATGAAATGGGGCATTATGTACATGGGAACTAAAGCCTGTAGGATGCTGAAAGAAGAAGGATGAAAGAGGTATAGTTCAAATTAACCCCGTTTCACAAAGTGAGTGGCTGGATTATTTTCAAAATCAAATTAGTTAGTGACGAGCATGTTTATCCTACATCAATGACAGAACTGAAGGTTATGTTAAAAACATCTAAAAATAGAAAATCCCCGGGGAAGACAGCCTCGATGTGGAATTGCTTCAATATGTTTCGAAATCACTCATAAAAGTGGTGGATTTGGTAAATACTTGTTGGAAATACAGCAACGTACCAGAGGACTGGCAAACAGAGATCGTTATACCATTATTTAAAAATGGGGATCGTAGAAAATGTGAGAGTTTTCGAGAAACTAGTCTTCTGAACTCTGGACACAAGATATAGGTGAAACTAATAACAAACAGACTAAACATACTTCCGGAAACATTTCTTACTGAAGAACAGAATGGATTTCGAATGAGAAGATCTTGCTTAGACAGTGCTTTCCAGTTACGCCAAATTATTGAAAAGCACAGAGAATATAATCATCCCACATGCATAGCCTTTATTGCCTATGAGAAAACCGAGCGAGGTGGCGCAGTGGTTAGCACACTGGACTCGCATTCGGGAGGACGACGGTTCAATCCCGTCTCCGGCCATCCTGATTTAGGTTTTCCGTGATTTCCCTAAATCGCTTCAGGCAAATGCCGGGATGGTTCCTTTGAAAGGGCACGGCCGATTTCCTTCCCCATCCTTCCCTCACCCGAGCTTGCGCTCCGTCTCTAATGACCTCGCTGTCGACGGGACGTTAAACACTAATCTCCTCCTCCGCCTCCTCCTATGAGAAAGCATTTGCTAAAGTTTACACAGTTCACTTACGGGAAATTTTAGAACGGAATGGTATACTCTATTATCTAATAAATGTAAGTCAAAGTATGTACTTATATGTACACAACAAAATCATAGTAGAAGAAGGAAATCCGTTTGCGAGAAATACCTGTCAAGGAGTGAGACATGAGTGTCCTTTATCACCAAAACTATTTAATATATACGACGTCATGAAGACACAGCAGAATAAAGCAGTGTACCATTACAAGGTTAATAATTATGTTGTAAATACACTCATATTTGCAGATGTTCAAATAATCTTAGCAGACTCAGAAGATAAATTACAGGGAGCAATTTGGTAGTTGCAAAAGAGAGCAAATGATTATACGAGTAATATGACAATATCTAGAGACGAAAGTAAGATAATGACATTCCATGCTACGGAGCATTTAACAGAAAAAATAATAGCTGGTGATAAGCTGTTATACCGATGGAACAAGTAAATACTTTTTAATACCCACATATCACACTCAATGGTTAAGAAAACAAACTGCAAAAGTTCCAACAGTTGGTAGGTACTATAAATCGCACTCTCTTCAAAAAGTTAGAAAAGAGACAGTACTAACATTTTTTTAATGTGATGGCAGTACCAGTTCTAGCGTATGGGTCAGAGATCTGCAGTTTAACCGCCAGTCAAAGGTGGAGGATTGAGGCAGGTGACATGGGACTCCTAAAACCTCTAGCTGGTTACAAACTCATAGATGGCAAAAAAGAGCAGAGTAAGGAACTCGGTGTCAAAAGCATACTACAAAAAATAGAAGAGTACAGAAAGAAGTAGCATGAACACATTCAAAGGATGTCAGAAGAACGAGTACTTAAATTAATAAGCAAACATGCACCTCAAGGGAAGAGGAATGTTGGATGTCCTAAGAATAGATGGAAATATCAGCTGCTTTCTGCATGTAACTGGAACAGGCAAGGATGCCTAAACTAAATAATGATGATGATGCTGATATTTTACTCCAGTGTTTTCATCAACCGACATATTAATTTTTAACTGTTCCTATGAATGTTCCAACTTTCATCACATTTCAAAAATCAGAAACAGCATCAGCTTCACGTATGTGAAATTAGAACCAAAAAAATCCCGCTCTAAGAGCGAGTACGTGTTTGCCAGTTTCCCACTTCCATAACTGGTAAATGTGTGCACCTACTTCTGAAGGATACTGTACGACGTTATCCACAGACGGCACCAGCCAACACGCCCAGCTCTGAAGTTAAGCAGTTCTCGTGACGTTCAGCTTGTCGTTGTCGGAGTGTCTGGAACTCTCTACCTTCGACTTCCACCTAAATCTGTGCATCAATCCGTGTTGTAGTTTCGTAAGTGCTTCCAAGAGCTATTCCACAATCTAGGCCAACTGGGGGTGTGGAATGAATACCCATCTCATCTCAGTTCTGAAGCCCTCTTTCTATATGTAAATTTTTTAAAAAAAGTCTATTAAAGCAGGAGGATTACTTCCTACTCTCTGGCCGAAGTAGGACTCTGTGTCAGAGCACACAGGACAACGTTATCTCGGCAGTTTCAAATGCGTTTCTATCTTTGAGGTTACTACTTTCTTCCCGGCTTAATGTCTTTTTTGGCTTCTCGCCAGTAACGATGGCGATGTTCTGTAATTCCGGGTATGCTCCTAGAACACAAAATTATTAATAAAAGGCTCTCAACAGTTATAAAACTATCCCAATTAAGACCGTGGCGATAAAGCAAAATGTGATTCTGCAGTTACTGATCATTTCACCGTTTTGACTTGCGTACCTTATCTCCTTTCGCAGCAGGCCTTCATAGCGGCATTCGCTACAGGTATCCCAGATCCTCCATTCCGGGGCTGTTTCTATGTCTCTCTGCGCTTCGAGTGCTTGTCATTTATGGAAAAGTCTTTCAGTTCTGTCCGCTTATCTGCGTTTCATACATGACCTAGTCTGGATATTCATAAGGTATTTTTTTCAGAAATTCATCTCGGGTAACTCGATCCTTCATTGAGCTTTTACTGGCACTCTCTCACTTCCATAGAGTAGGCCAGAAAATACTACTGCTATGTTAATTTTATTTCTTGTCTTTCCGTGTTATATTTTTCAAATAACGATGGACTGCGTTTCGCGGCGACTTAAGTCGTCTTCAGTTTGACTGCTGACATCACATATAAGATATCTGAAATGTGATACTTGTTCAGGAATCTGGCCATTTATTATCATTTTACAATCGGCTGGTTCTTTGAAAGTCAGAACATTTGTTTTCTATTTCATTTCGTTTAAAATAAACATTGACATTTCCAGAAAGATAATCAAATAATTAAATGCCATTCTCTAAACATATTATGAGTAAGCGTGCTTTTCTACAATTGCTTAGGGTTTTACATCCTATGGGCGCCAAATCATTAGAGATGAAGCAGAACCTTGGATTGAGGAAGGATAGGGATTAAATGAAATTATCCACATACTTTTCAAAGGATCCATCTGCGTTAACAGAAGTTCGACAGACCCTAAATGATGGCCACCCTGGCGTTAGAACCTTACTCCTGAATACGACTTCAGTATCGTAACCCCTGCGTCACCTCATTCGATGCCGTTACAAGTATTTCACTTTTTAACATTATCGACAACAAAGGAAACGACGTATAGTCTTTGCAATCTGACATTTAGCGGGCCCTAATATGGCACAGCTCACTGGCTACACGGTTGTGAACTTCTCTTCGTTCTTATTTTTGCATTTTTTTCGTCCAGTTCGCTTTACAGACAACATCACGCCACGTTTAATCATGTAACTTCTGGTGCGACAGCAAAAAAGGCACTGCTATCACTTCTGCTAGTACTATAACTCCTGATACAAATACCGCTGTAGCAGTACTACTTATAATACTGTAACAAATTTTCCTTCTTTTAAAGTATATACATAATATAATTTTATATTTTAAATTTCTACTTGCTGTATCTTACTCCCAAAATTAGGATAAAATTTCCGGAAACAGTCATAAAATGCAATTTTAGATTAATAATGACATAAAAAGCTATAATTCTATTGCAGTGGTTAAAATTACATTTTCAGGAGACGGAATTTGTTTCGAGTAAAAACAGGAAAAAAAACTATTGTAATGGAGGGAATAGAAGGAAAACAATTGCAGAATTTAACTGGCAATGTTGTCAGAGAAAATAGAAGATTGAAAGGAATGGTGATAATAAAAGGAGGAAATATTAGAGGACATTAACAACTGAAAGGAGCAACAAGTCTCGAAGAGACTTACTGTTATGAAGAACCTGTCGAGAGCGAGTCTAGGTGATAATATAAAATTCTTCATAAAATTACAGTAATTCAAAAATATCTCTTTTGCATGCCGCAAAAGTTTTTTGTGTAGCATGTGCACTCAGACTCGTTTCGCCTTAGCTACAATGGGTCTTCAGTGAGAGCCCTGAAATATTACACGATTTTTTTCGTTTGTACACATAGTTTATAATTTACACATGTAGATTATAGATTCATTGAAGTTTTTTTAAAGTGGAAAAGTTGTTACAAATCAGCGTCTAGTTCATTGTTTCTAAGCCAAACATCTTTCTTTCAGGTGGCAAACTGGTTGAAAATTGGGCACATCAGGGAAAGCTGTTTGGTTCAGAAATAATGAATTAGACGCCGATTTGCAAGTATTTTCCCATTTTCTTATATAACCTTCAATGAATCGTTTGAAATCTATATGTACAAGTGATAGCCTACATCTGCAAACTAAAAATCTTGTAATATTTCAGGACTCTCACTGAAGGCGCCTTGTAATTAAGGCGAACCCGTCTGGATGCGCAAGTTCAATAAAAAAAATTTAATGTGCAGCAGGTTCAAATGGTTCAAATGGCTCTGAGCACTATGGGACTCAACTGCTGTGGTCATCAGTCCCCTAGAACTTAGAACTACTTAAACCTAACTAACCTAAGGACATCACACACATCCATGCCCGAGGCAGGATTCGAACCTGCGACCGTAGCAGTCCCACGGTTCCGGACTGCGCGCCTAGAACCGCGAGACCACCGCGGCCGGCGTGCAGCAATTTATACACTGCAATTTATACACTGCTCCTGCGAAAATGACCACCACAAGAAACTTGTTAAAATTCTTCATACTGTCGTGGAAATAATTACGATTTTTATTGAAGACACATTAGTTGGTAACTTGTCCTACTGATACAACGACGTGCTGAAAAGAAATCCCTCCGAATATTTTAATTCTGTTCTTAGTAAAGGTTGAGGTATTACATGCCATGCATATTACTCGGCCAACTACAGTGAAGCGCAAAAAAAAAACAGTTACATGCATGCGTATGCAAATACACAGATTTGTTAACAGGCAGTATACGGCGCTGCGGCCGGCAACGGCTATTTATGACGAGTCTCCGGCGCATTTGTTAGACCGATTACTGCTGCTGCAATGGCAGGTTACCAAGATTAAAGTGAGTTAGTTTGAACGTGGTGTCATTGTCGTCGCACGAGCGATGGGACACAGCATCTCAGAGGTAGTGACGAAATGGGGATTTTCTCGTACGACCATTTCACGAGTGCACCATGAATATCAGGAATCATGTAAAACATCAAATCTCCGATATCACTGCAAGAACGGGACCCACGACGACTGAAGAAAATCGTTCAAAATGACAGAAGAGCACCCCTTCCGCAAACTGCTGCATATTTCAATGCTGGGTCTTCAACAAGTGACAGCCTGCAACCATTTAAGGAAGCGACATTGGTAAGGGCTTTCGGAGCCGAAGGCCCTCTCGTGTACCCTTGATGACTGCACGACACAAAGCTTTACGCCTCGCCTGGGCCCATCAACACCAACACTGCACGGTTGATGATTGGAAAAATGTTGCCTGGTCGGACGAGTCACGTTTCAAATTGCATCGAGCGGGTACGGAGGCAACCTCATGAATCCACGGACCCTCCACGTCAGCAGGGTACTGTTCAAGCTGGTGGAAGCTCTGTGACGGTGTGGGGCGTGTGAAGCTGGAGTGATATGGGACCGCCTGGTATGTCTGTATACGACTATGACACGTGTTACGTACGAAATCATCCTGTCTGATTACCTGCATCCATTCATGTCCATTGTGCATTCCGAAGGACTTGAGCAATTCCACCAGGACAATGCGACACTCCACACTTCCGAAATTGCTACAGAGTGGCTCCAGGAACACTCTTCTGAGTTTAAGGACTTCCGCTTGCCACCAAACTCCCCAGACATGAACATTATTGAGCATATCTGGGGTGCCTTCAACGTACTGTTGAGAGGAGATCTCCACTCCTCGTACTCTTACGGATTTATGAGCAGCCCTGCAGGATACGTGGTGTCAGTTCCCTCCAGCACTACTTCAGACATCAGTTTAGTCGATGCCACGTCCTGGCGCGGCATTTCTGCGTGCTCGCGGACGTCCTAATGATATTGGGCAGGTGTACCAGTTTCTTTGGCTCTTCAGTGTATGTCGGCGAGTGAGAAACAGCGTGTTGTAATGTAGCTTCTCACCAGAGAAAACGTGCCTCCAATTGAAATCCCTAGAAAATGGAAGCTGTGTACAGTGTCGATTATGATAGATCATGAAAGTTTTGCTCACCATTTTGACCCCGAAAACAAGGGGGCATCAATGGAGTTACCTATTAAAGATAACAGGCGCCAAAAATGATCAAGACCATGCCATCAGCAGGCAAAGTCTTCCTCACAGTGTTCTAGTACGTTGAAGGTGCGGTGCTTTTCAAATTCATACCTCCAAGGCACCACTACAAACCCTGCAACGCACTATGAGACCCTTAAAAACCTGAAAACACGAATTCTAAGAGTTCGTCCACACATGGGGCACCCTCTCCGTCAGCATGACGACGCGTGACCACATACTCGTGCTGCGATATCTGCCACAATTCGACGATCTGTGTTCCCTGTCATCGATCATCCTCAGTACAGTCCCGACTGGGCCCATCCGATCTTCATCTGTTTCCAAAACATTAAGAACACTTTCAAGGACCTCACTTTGCTAGTGGTGAAGCGGTGCCTGCAGAGGTGAGGTTGTGGTTCCGTCAATAAAGTCAAACATTCTACAGTGGCGGTATCAAAAGACTGACATCTCTTTAGGAGAAATGTGTTCGTCTACAGGGTGACTATGTTATGAAATAAATATGAAGACATGAAGAGCAAAGATGTGGACTATTAATTAAGTTCGCTTTATTTAAAAGACTGTAAGAGTTTCACTTAAAAATTTGGAAGGAATTACTTTTCAGCACGCTCTTGGAGACAGTTTGAACTAATGTGGTTGGTTGTTTTGGGGAAGGAGACCAGACAGCGAGGTCATCGGTCTCATCGGATTAGGGAAGGACGGGGAAGGAAGTCGGCCGTGCCCTTTGAAGGGAACCATCCTGGCATTTGCCTGGAGCGACTTAGGGAAATCACGGAAGACCTAAATCAGGATGGCCGGACTCGGTATTGAACCGTTGTCCTCCCGAATGCGTGTCCAGTGTCTAACCACTGCCCCACCTCGCTCGGTAGTTTGAACTAGGGCATTGGAAATGGATTTTGTGATATGCGAATTTATTTCTGTCTATACACAAGTGATTGTAGAAAATCATTGATGGCGTTTATAGATTCTTTTAGAAAAGAAAATACATCCTTTCAACAGCTTTATAGTCAGAAATAATCTCTTTCTGGCAATAAAACTGCTAAAACATCATACCATCGATGCCTTCTCTTTTGAATATATGTCAGTTTTCCCTAAATATTTCCTCTCAATAATTTCTATTAAGGCCATTTCCAATACTTTTACCTACCAAACAGCGGATAGGCATTATAATGTGAACACCTGTACTTACTTCGGAATGGTTTATTTGTAAGGGATGGGACCCCCATTTGCTCGTAATACAGCTGCGATTCTTCTTGGAATACTGGCATATAAAAATTGCACAGTCTGCAGTGAAATGGTATGCCACTCTTCGATCAGAACCTCTTCTGACTGCTGTAGTGACAAGGGAGGCGGAAATCTGCTCTGGAGTCTGCGCTCCAATACCGCCCACAAGGTTTCGATAATGTTCAAGTCCGGGATCCGTTCAGGCCAGGGAAAACGCCGCAGTTTAGTTGCCTGCTCCTCATGCGACGACTGTACTGTCCTGGCTGTGTGAATGGGTGAAATATGGCATCATTATTCTGTAACAACGTTTGAATCATGGGGTGCACCTGATCACCTAAAATGTTCAGATAATCGTTAGCTGTGACACGGCCTTTGAGAGTAATTATGGGACCAGCAGAATAACGTGATATGGCTGCCCACACCATCACACTTTGCACCTCCATGCTTAACCGTTGGAATCAAGCAATCAGGACTGCAGGCTTCATTTGACGTTCTCCAGACGTAAACCTGGCCCGATATTGGAAATAACGAAAACGTTCACTCGTCGGACTATATGACGTTTTTCCACTGATTAGCCGCCCAGGATCTATGCTCCTGACACTGTGTTTTACGATTCTTTGCGTTGGTTGCCGTCACTAATGGTCTCGGTGAAGTACTTCCTCCAAGAATATTCGCTTT
This sequence comes from Schistocerca gregaria, assembly GCF_023897955.1. NCBI lineage: Eukaryota > Metazoa > Arthropoda > Insecta > Orthoptera > Acrididae > Schistocerca > Schistocerca gregaria. The sequence goes on along the minus strand of NC_064920.1, from coordinate 1,014,173,533 downwards.
ATGGAGTTCTCTGCGAAAAGTGTCGGTAGATATGGGGCCTCGAAGATGGCTATTGAGCTGCGCAGTCCCTTTAGCTGACGTAGTTTTGTGTTCTGAAACAATTCGTGTTTTCGTGCAGCGATCTCTGTTATTTAGTTTTGATTTGCCCCACTATTACGTTTACACGATAATGTCTTTCCATGTTTTGTGAAGGCTGTCATGACTGTTGAAACAGTTGCTCTTGAAACATTCAACAAGTTAGCTGTCTTGGTTACTGATGCTCCAGGTTATCAGGCCCCCGCAATCTGTCCTCTTTGGAACTCTGTTACGTCTTCCATTGCGCGTCGACCTCGGCCTCTGAATGCTAATACGAAGTGTACACTACTCTAAAACAACCTGCACTGATGCCTAGTCCATACTGAACACACGTAGTCCAGAGCAACACGCGCCTTACCTGCGTTGTTGACGTCAAACACAACCATTCCAATACTACCACTGTTCATAACATTTTTCCTACCCCTGTACCTCTTCCGTCAAGCTTGTGTAGCAACTGAAATGTAGATTAAGTGTTCTCGAAGTGCATACTTCTCACATTATTCATATTTATCTTCCGGCTTCGTGTTAAATCAGTTCACCGCTATAGAATTCATGGTTGGCCTTGTAATAAGCTCACGGGATGCACGCACTGTTTTCGAACTCTTCTGATAAAGTGTGTGAAAGTATAAAAGTGAAACACATTTTTATATATCACGCAGCCTTTCCACAATTTACCTTTTATTTTGCGCTTTAATATCTAAAAAATCAGATAAGGAATCAAGAAGTTTTTTTCTGTATATTTCGATGAAATTAAAAGTATAGTTTAACGTTCTACCGACTACAAAGTGGAGCACGAGTTTTTGAGATATACATGTGCACGCCTTTCCATTCGAGTTACAACTCATTAGTGTTCATTGTCATAGCTCACTTTCAGAATACACGATACGTAGGCTACCCATAAGGATCTACCTACGACAACAAACTTCGGGAAAAAAATGATATCTATGCTGCAGCGAAGAAATTGGAAGATGTATTGTTGAAAATATGTCAACCCGTCAGAATGTTGGAATAACCATATGATATTGAACTCCACGACTTCATGGACAGCCGGCCGCGGTGGTCTCGCGGTTCTAGGCGCGCAGTCCGGAAATGTGCGACTGCTACGGTCGCTGGTTCGAATCCTGCCTCGAGCATGGATGTGTGTGATGTCCTTATGTTAGTTTGGTTTAAGTAGTTCTAAGTTCTATGGGACTAATGACCACAGCAGTTGAGTCCCATAGTGCTCAGAGCCATTTGAACCATTTTGAACTTCATGGACAACCACTGCTGTTGAGAAAACAATTATTTCGTGGTACCCGAGCCCGCCGATTTCATGTCAGACACGCTGCGTTTTCACAAGTTGAAACGTCCCCTTAGAAAAATTATACATGACTGTGCTTAAACTGACACACAATATTTTTAGCGCAACGCAATCTGACTTCCAAAAATCCCTACGAAAGAATGACCCTGACTAACATTAACCTATACGTTTCACATATCACTTACCTCACAAAAATCTTGGTTACTCGAACTACTGCAATACAGCAGGCACCACTACTGCCAGCTAAGTAAAAGATTCAAACTACGGAAGGCACTAACTACTGATAGGCACAGTTAGCAAATGAAAGATTTTGATAGAGAACAAACAATGTATTTACCTTAATAGTCATAATATATATAGCAGTTTATGACATCCAGTCTTACAAATTTCAAAACTCCGCCATCTCTCTCCCCACATCCACCACTGCTGGCAGCTCACCTCCAACTGCGCAACGCTACGCGCTGTTAACAGCCAACTGCCCAACGCAACAATGGCAAACAACAATGCAAACTAGCCACAGACTGCACACAGCACAGCCAGTGATTTTTATACAGAGCGCTATGTGGCGTTACCAACAAGAAAACCTAAACAGCCTACTTACAAAGTGCTTTAAAATCTAGTACCAAGGTCGGCAAGAGCCGACCGCGGTCCAGGTCCTGAGCACGGAAGGTCAATAACTGGACCGCCAAAATTTTTTTGAAAATCAAATTACCCAAGTAAATTATTTGAATAACCATTTTTTCCTTTTTGTAGATAATAATACGCTTGAGCGCCACCCTTATCATGTTTATACTATTCTACAAGTAATTGCGTGACTGCTCTGAGTTCTTTATGATTTGTAGGTAGACTAAACACAAAATGTATTTTACGGGCAATAACACACAATGTTTTCTTCGAAAAACTGCATTCAAATTTGAGGTTTGTCTTAAACTCGTAATTAAAATAAAAATGTTTAAAATTTTCGCCAGTCTTGAAAACTCTGTACGGCAACTTCAGACATTTGTAAAATGCTGTGAAAGAGAAATTGAGACTGCGAAACACAGAGATTGCTGTTATTCTGGGAGGACTTACTTCACAAGTGAAACCTCCTGATGTCTCGATAAATAAACCATTTAAAATGTATATGAGAGAAGAATGGAACAAATGGATGGTGGATGAAACCCAACATGAATTCACGGCGAAGGGAGCTTTAAAACGACCTACAATCAAACAAGTGTGTCTGTGGAGAAAACAGTTGTGACCTAGAGTGAAAGGAGACATAGTTAAAACTTTCAAGAAGTCCAGCATAAGTAAAGCTCTCGATGGGAGTGTAGACCATCCTATATACCAAGAGGACGAATAAGAAAAAGAAAGTTCAGATGACAATTTTCCGGGATTTTAAGGATCAGTTCGTTTTTATAAACTAGGAATTTTTTGTTCTGACTTTGCAATCTAATTATGAAAGTGGTAAAAATGTTATTTTTTTAAAAACTGCTTAAAAATTAAGATGCGTGTTGTTGTTGTTGTTGTTGTTTTCAGTCCTGAGACTGGTTTGATGCAGCTCTCCATGCTACTCTATCCTGTGCAAGCTGCTTCATCTCCCAGTACCTACTGCAACCTACATCCTTCTGAATCTGCTTAGTGTATTCATCTCTTGGTCTCCCTCTACGATTTTTACCCTCCACGCTGCCCTCCAATGCTAACTTTGTGATCCCTTGATGCCTCAAAACATGTCCTACCAACCGATCCCTTCTTCTAGTCAAGTTGTGCCACAAACTTCTCTTCTCCCCAGTCCTATTCAGTACCTCCTCATTAGTTACGTGATCTACCCATCTAATCTTCAGCATTCTTCTCTAGCACCACATTTCGAAAGCTTCTATTCCCTTCTTGTCCAAACTAGTTATCGTCCATGTTTCAGTTCCATACATGGCTACACTCCAAACAAATACTTTCAGAAACGACTTCCTGATACATAAATCTATATTCGATGTTAACAAATTTCTCTTCTTCAGAAACGCTTTCCTTGCCATTGCCACTCTACATTTTATATCCTCTCTACTTCGACCATCATCAGTTATTTTACTTCCTAAATAGCAAAACTCCTTTACTACTTTAAGTGTCTCATTTCCTAATCTAATTCCCTCAGCATCACCCGACTTAATTCAACTACATTCCATTATCCTCGTTTTGCTTTTGTTGATGTTCATCTTATATCCTCTTTTCAAGACACTGTCCATTCCGTTCAACTGCTCTTCCAAGTCCTTTGCCGTCTCTGACAGAATTACAATGTCATCGGCAAACCTCAAAGTTTTTACTTCTTCTCCATGAATTTAAATACCTACTCCAAATTTTTCTTTTGTTTCCTTTACTGCTTGCTCAATATACAGATTGAATAACATCGGGGAGAGGCTACAACCCTGTCTCACTCCTTTCCCAACCACTGCTTCCCTTTCATGTCCCTCGACTCTTATAACTGCCATCTGGTTTCTGTACAAATTATAAATAGCCTTTCGCTCCCTGTATCTTACCCCTGCCACCTTCAGAATTTGAAAGAGAGTATTCCAGTCAACATTGTCAAAAGCTTTCTCTAAGTCTACAAATACTAGAGACGTAGGTTTGCCTTTTCTTAATCTTTCTTCTAAGATAAGCCGTAAGGTCAGTATTGCCTCACGTGTTCCAACATTTCTACGGAATCCAAACTGATCCTCCCTGAGGTCCGCATCTACCAGTTTTTCCATTCGTCTGTAAAGAATTCGTGTTAGTATTTTGCATCTTATAGCCCCTAAAATACGGTAGTTGCTATGGTGTGTAGTAGGGGAATGAGAAAGAGGGCTGTTGAGTGGTAATGGCGGGGGGACGAGGGGTGGGGGAAGAGGCTCTAGCTGCCGGCAGGCACATCGTGTTAGTTGATTCACATAAGAGCTCTGTTTGTTGATCAGAGAATGGAACAGAGATAAAGCACCAGCAGGCATAAATATTGGGAGGAATATAAATATTAAGACGAAGTTATTGGCGGAAGATCAAGTTATCATACAAGACAGCGAAAATAAATTACAAACTAGATGAGACAAGTGCAAGCTACAATCTGACTATATATATAAATAAAACTAAAACTATGTCCAGGTATTCACCCATTACGAACAAAAATAGTCCTCAATAATAAATCGATAGAACATGTAACCCATTTCATGTATTTAGGAATGGACGTATCACACGATCAAGATATGGATACAGAGGAAAAAAGGCTAATATTTAACAGCGTATATGTGCCGCCATAACAATAACACTTAAGAGTAAACCAAGGAAAGAGAAACAACCGTAATTTCATGAAGACGTGGCAATTATTCCTTTTTCATACGGAGCAGGAAATTTCTAAGCTCTTGGAAAGGCTGCACTAGGGAAGCAAAAATCGAAACGAAGTAATAAGGACATAATTATGGATCTAGTCCATAACCAAAAGACAATCCAGTACGAAGTAAAATACAGAGAGTATCTACTTTGCATGTCATCCCAAAAACTTCTAAATTAGTAGATTATAAACAATGGGGCAGGAGAAGTGCAAGAAGACCGAGGATGAAATGGTGAGACTGGAACAGACCCTAGGCCTAATCCCCGAGTGGTAGAAGAAGAAGAAGAAGAAGAAGAAGAAGAAGAAGAAGAAGAAGAAGAAATAGGAAATTTTGTAAATCCGTCTCTGACTCGAGCAACCTACGAAGCCTCTTTTAATCGAAGTATATTCATTTCAACACAATTTTTGTTCTCGTAACTCGAACGAAAGCTTAACGTCACCTAATGAAACTCTAAAATCAAATGACAATTTGACACGGGCTATCTGTGGAATGGAAGCGGCTCCTTTGCGGTGCGTCGACATACACTTCGGCACGGAAAAATGACTCCTTTGCAATGCGTCGCCACGTGCTTTACGCGGCCGACCGTGTTTCTATAAGGACTGAATCTAAATAAAATAGAAAAATTTTATCATCACTTCGTCAATAGTTACTCGTATTGCGATCTCGTACGGAGCTGTTCTTAATCCGTTTTGTTACTGTCGAGTCTTATAACTTTTTTTTTTTGCATCATGCCGTTCCTAAAAAGAGCAACGTTGATGGTGAAGATTTGACTGAGTAGACTGAATAATATTGTTTTACGCTGCCTGATAGTCCTGGAGGTTCCAGTGTAATAAAATAGTCGCTTTTGTTAAAACTGCCAATTTAAAGCGACACTACGAAACGATTCGTGAGCAGTTCCGTAAAAATATTCCTCTATGTTGTGAAGCTCGTCAAGAAAAAAAACAGGCACATCCGGTACTTAACAAGAAAAGTACGGATTTACGAAATCGGTCCGTGACCTGACAAGAAATATCTGCCGAAGCACCATTACGTTTGTGTTGGGCACTTAAACTCCAGAACCCATTTTCAGACTCTGAGACACTAAAAACATGTATGCTGCAAGTGGCCGCGACACTTCTTGAAGTGAAAGAGGATTTTGTTGCAGAAATTCAAGGTAGACCATTGGCGGCAGAAATCAATAAAAGAAGAACTGAAATTTTGGTTGCTCACAATCAAAGAAGTTATTCGAACTTCTGCAGAAGACGCCTTGCTACGCAGTAGAACTTGACGAATCATGTGGATTGTTGAATAAGAACTCATGTCCACTTTCGCTTGATTTTTGGATATTGAAAGTAAAGCGTCTGGGGAAGAAATTCCAGCAATATTACATTTCAGAGGCAACACTCGTGGAGAAGATGACTTCATAACAAAATCAAGCACTAGTTATGATAAAATGGTTCTCTTTCAACTGACGGGGCGCCTGCGATGATGCACAAACAAAAGGAGCTAGTACAACAATAATCGGCTACTGTCTTGCAAGAGCATAATTCACCAGATTTAAAGTTCTTATTTTTATTTTTTCTATTATTTAATGAGCGTTTTATTAATGTGAATACGTATTATTATTAATTGACTTTTATTTATAGTTTGGTTTAGTGATTCCTTTTTACTGCTTGCTTGGAAGCCGTCTGGTAGAATTTTGCAGAGAGCATAACTTAATCATAGCGAACACTTGGTTCAAGAAACATAAAAGAAGATTGTATACATGGAAGAATCCTGGAGACACTAGTAGGTATCAGATAGATTACATAATGGTAAGACAGAGATTTAGGAACCAGGTTTTAAATTGTAGGATATTTCCAGGGGCCTCCCCCCATGAACCATGGACCTTGCCGTTGGTGGGGAGGCTTGCGTGCCTCAGCGATACAGATGGCCGTACCGTAGGTGCAACCACAACGGAGGGGTATCTGTTGAGAGGCCAGACAAACGTGTGGTTCCTGAAGAGGGGCAGCAGCCTTTTCAGTAGTTGCAGGGGCAACAGTCTGGATGATTGACTGATCTGGCCTTGCAACATTAACCAAAACGGCTTTGCTGTGCTGGTACTGCGAACGGCTGAAAGCAAGGGGAAACTACAGCCGTAATTTTTCCCGAGGACATGCAGCTTTACTGTATGATTAAATGATTATGGCATCCTCTTGGGTAAAATATTCCGGAGGTAAAATAGTCCCCCATTCGGATCTCCGGGCGGGGACTACTCAGGAGGATGTCGTTATCAGGAGAAAGAAAACTGGCGTTCTACGGATCGGAGCGTGGAATGTCAGATCCCTTAATCGGGCAGGTAGGTTAGAAAATTTAAAAAGGGAAATGGATAGGTTAAAGTTAGATATAGTGGGAATTAGTGAAGTTCGGTGGCAGGAGGAACAAGACTTCTGGTCAGGTGACTACAGGGTTATAAACACAAAATCAAATAGGGGTAATGCAGGAGTAGGTTTAATAATGAATAGGAAAATAGGAATACGGGTAAGCTACTACAAACAGCATAGTGAACGCATTATTGTGGCCAAGATAGATACGAAGCCCACACCTACTACAGTAGTACAAGTTTATATGCCAACCAGCTCTGCAGATGATGAAGAAATTGAAGAAATGTACGATGAAATAAAAGAAATTATTCAGATAGTGAAGGGAGACGAAAATTTAATAGTAATGGGTGACTGGAATTCGAGTGTAGGAAAAGGGAGAGAAGGAAACATAGTAGGTGAATATGGATTGGGGCTAAGAAATGAAAGAGGAAGCCGCCTAGTAGAATTTTGCACAGAGCACAACTTAATCATAGCTAACACTTGGTTTAAGAATCACGAAAGAAGGTTGTATACGTGGAAGAACCCTGGAGATACTAAAAGGTATCAGATAGATTATATAATGGTAAGACAGAGATTTAGGAACCAGGTTTTAAGTTGTAAGACATTTCCAGGGGCAGATGTGGACTCTGACCACAATCTATTGGTTATGACCTGTAGATTAAAACTGAAGAAACTGCAAAAATGTGGGAAATTAAGGAGATGGGTCCTGGATAAACTGAAAGAACCAGAGGTTGTACAGAGTTTCAGAGAGAGCATAAGGGAACAATTGACAGGAATAGGGGAAAGAAATACAGTAGAAGAAGAATGGGTAGCTCTGAGGGATGTAGTAGTGAAGGCAGCAGAGGATAAAGTAGGTACAAAGACGAGGGCTGCTAGAAATCCTTGGGTAACAGAAGAAATATTGAATTTAATTGATGAAAGGAGAAAATATAAAAATGCAGTAAATGAAGCAGGCAAAAATGAATACAAACGTCTCAAAAATGAGATCGACAGGAAGTGCAAAATGGCTAAACAGGGATGGCTAGAGGACAAATGTAAGGATGTAGAAGCTTATCTCACTAGGGGTAAGATAGATATTGCCTACAGGAAAATTAAAGAGACCTTTGGAGAGAAGAGAACCACGTGTATGAATATCAAGAGCTCAGATGGCAGCCCAGTTCTAAGCAAAGAAGGGAAGGCAAAAAGGTGGAAGGAGTATATAGAAGGTTTATACAAGAACGATGTACTTGAGGACAATATTATGGAAATAGAAGAGGATGTAGATGAAGACGAAATGGGAGATACGATACTGCGTGAAGAGTTTGACAGAGCACTGAAAGACCTGAGTCGAAACAAGGCCCCCGGAGTAGACAACATTCCATTAGAACTACTGACGGCCTTGGGAGAGCCAGTAATGACAAAACTCTACCAGCTGGTGAGCAAGATGTATGAGACAGGCGAAATACCCTCAGACTTCAAGAAGAATATAATAATTCCAATCCCAAAGAAAGCAGGTGCTGACAGATGTGAAAATTACCGAACTATCAGTTTAATAAGCCACGGCTGCAAAATACTAACGCGAATTCTTTACAGACGAATGGAAAAACTGATAGATGCAGACCTCGGGGAAGATCAGTTTGGATTCCGTAGAAATGTTGGAACACGTGAGGCAATACTGACCTTACGACTTATCTTAGAAGAAAGATTAAGAAAAGGCAAACCTACGTTTCTAGCATTTGTAGACTTAGAGAAAGCTTTTGACAATGTTGACTGGAATACTCTTTTTCAAATTCTAAAGGTGGCAGGGGTAAAATACAGGGAGCGAAAGGCTATTTATAATTTGTACAGAAACCAGATGGCAGTAATAAGAGTCGAGGGGCATGAAAGGGAAGCAGTGGTTGGGAAAGGAGTGAGACAGGGTTGTAGCCTCTCCCCGATGTTATTCAATCTGTATATTGAGCAAGCAGTAAAGGAAACAAAAGAAAAATTTGGAGTAGGTATTAAAATTCATGGAGACGAAGTAAAAACTTTGAGGTTCGCCGATGACATTGTAATTCTGTCAGAGACGGCAAAGGACTTGGAAGAGCAGTTGAACGGAATGGACAGTGTCTTGAAAGGAGGATATAAGATGAACATTAACAAAAGCAAAACGAGGATAATGGAATGTAGTCAAATTAAATCGGGTGATGCTGAGGGAATTAGATTAGGAAATGAGGCACTTAAAGTAGTAAAGGAGTTTTGCTATTTAGGAAGTAAAATAACTGATGATGGTCGAAGTAGAGAGGATATAAAATGTAGACTGGCAATGGCAAGGAAAGCGTTTCTGAAGAAGAGAAATTTGTTAACATCGAATATAGATTTATGTATCAGGAAGTCCTTTCTGAAAGTATTTGTTTGGAGTGTAGCCATGTATGGAAGTGAAACATGGACGATAACTAGTTTGGACAAGAAGAGAATAGAAGCTTTCGAAATGTGGTGCTACAGAAGAATACTGAAGATAAGGTGGATAGATCACGTAACTAATGAGGAGGTATTGAATAGGATTGGGGAGAAGAGAAGTTTGTGGCACAACTTGACTAGAAGAAGGGATCGGTTGGTAGGACATGTTTTGAGGCATCAAGGGATCACAAATTTAGCATTGGAGGGCAGCGTGGAGGGTAAAAATCGTAGAGGGAGACCGAGAGATGAGTACACCAAGCAGATTCAGAAGGATGTAGGTTGCAGTAGGTACTGGGAGATGAAGCAGCTTGCACAGGATAGAGTAGCATGGAGAGCTGCATCAAACCAGTCTCAGGACTGAAGACAACAACAACATTTCCAGGGGCAGATGTGGACTCTGACCGCAATCTATTGGTTATGAACTGTAGATTAAAACTGAAGAACTGCAAAAAGGTGGGAATTTAAGGAGATGGGCCATGGATAAACTGACTAAACCAGAGGTTGTACAGAGTTTCAGGGAGAGCATAAGCGAACAGTTGACAGGAATGGGGGAAAGAAATACAGCAGAAGAAGATTGGGTAGCTCTGAGGATGAAGTAGTGAAGGCAGCAGAGGATCAAGTAGGTAAAAAGACGAGAGCTAGTAGAAATACTTGGGTAACAGGAGAAATACTGAATTTAATTGATGAAACGAGAAAATATAAAAATGCAGTAAATGAAGCAGGCAAAAGGGAATACACACGTCTCAAAAATGAGATCGACAGGAAGTGCAAAATGGCTAAGCAGGGATGGCTAGAGGACAAATGTAAGGATGTAGAAGCTTATCTCACTAGGGGTTAGATAGATACTGCTTACAGGAAAATTAAAGAGACCTTTGGAGAAAAGAGAGCCACTTGTATGAATATCAAGGAGTATTTAGAGGGTCTATACAGGGGCGATATACTTGAGGACAATATCATGGAAATGGAAGAGGATGTAGACAAGATGACGTGGGAGATATGATACTGCATGAAGAGTTTGACAGAGCACTGAAAGACCTAAGTCGAAACAAGGCCCCGGGACTAGACAACATTCCATTGGAACTACTGACGGCCTTGGGAGACAAAACTCTACCATCTGGTGAGCAGGATGTATGAGACAGGCGAAATATCCTCAGACTTCAAGAAGACTATAATAATTCCAATCCCAAAGAAAGCAGGTGTTGATAGATGTGAAAATTACCTAATTATCAGTTTAATACGTCACAGCTGCAAAATACTAACGCGAATTCTTTACAGGCGAGTGGAAAAACTGGTAGAAGCCGACCTCGGCGAAGATCAGTTTGGACATCGCAGTAATGTTGGAACACGTGAGGCAATACTGACCCTACGACTTATCTTAGAAAATAGATTAAGGCAAGGCAAACCTACATTTCTAGCTGTTGTAGACTTAGAGAAAGCTTTCGACAATGTTGACTGGAACACTATCTTTCAAATTCTAAAGGTGGTAGGGATAAAATACAGGGAGCGAAAGGCTATTTACAATTTGTACAGAAACCAGATTGCAGTTGTAAGAGTCGAGGGGCATGAAAGGGAAGCAGCGGTTGGGAAGGGAGTGAGATAGGGTTGTAGCCTGTCCCTGATGTTATTCAATCTGTATATTGAGCAAACAGTAAAGGGAACAAAAGAAAAATTTTGAGTAGGTATTAAAGCCCATGGAGAAGAAGTAAAAACTTTGAGGTCCGCCGATGACATTGTAATTCTGTCAGAGACAGCAAAAGACGTGGAAGAGCAGTTGAACGGAATGGACAGTGTCTTGAAAGGAGGATATAAGATGAACATCAACAAAAGCAAAACTAAGATAATGGAATGTTGTCGAATTAAGTCGGGTGATGCTGAGGGAATTAGATTAGGAAATGAGACAATTAAAGTAGTAAAGGAGTTTAGATACTTGGGGAGCAAAATAACTGATGATGGTCGAAGTTGAGAGGATATAAAATGTAGACTGGCAATGGCAAGGAAAACATTTCTGAAGAAGAGAAATTTGATAACATCGAGTATAGATTTAAGTGTCAGGAAGTCGTTTCTGAAAATATTTGTATGGAGTGTAGCCATGTACGGAAGTGAAACGTGGACGGTAAATAGTTTGGACAAGAAGAATATACAAGCTTTCGAAATGTGGTGGTACAGAAGAACGCTGAAGATTAGATGGGTAGATCACATAACTAATGAGGAGGTATTGAATAGAATTGGGGAGGAGTTTGTGGCACAACTTGACTAGAAGAAGGGACCGGTTGGTAGGACATGTTCTGAGGCATCAAGGGATCACAAAGTTAGCATTGGAGGGCAGCGTGGAGGGTAAAAATCGTAGAGGGAGACCAAGAAATGAATACACTAAGCAGATTCAGAAGGATGTAGATTGCAGTAAGTATTGGGAGATGAAGAAGCTTGTACAGGATAGAGTAGCATGGAGAGCTGCACCAAACCAGTCTCAGGACTGAAGACAACAACAACAACATTATTTTATCTAAGTTGAATCCTTTTATTTATATTTGTGGTGGTTAAGACGTCTATATTGCTTACTGTTCTCCGTAAGTTAAAGAGTTCGGTAATACCATAAGCGTTTCGCAGCAGCAGATCTCGTTGATTTCAAATGGTTCAAATGGCTCTGAGCACTATGGGACTCAACTGCTGTGGCCATTAGTCCCCTAGAACTTAGAACTACTTAAACCTAACTAACCTAAGGACATCACACACATCCATGCCCGAGGCAGGATTCGAACCTGCGACCGTAGCAGTCACACGGTTCCGGACTGCGCGCCTAGAACTGCGAGACCACCGCGGCCGGCTCTCGTTGAGTCTCCTTGCTGTAACTCCTCCACCAGAAATCGCTAAAGATAACTTCTCGATCGGTACAGCCCAGTGCTATCCTGTCTCATGTGGCGTTCGTGAAATTGTTTAGGTCTTCGGAGAAATATTCTCGACGAATCCCAAAACCGTGTAAAACTGCAGGTTCGCGCCATCAAACCACACAACCCTTCCGAACGACTTGCGTCTTTATAATCAATGAATATTTCTTTTGAAATGATTAAGGGTTATGAACTCTACACACCTGATACTCCTTTGGTGCTTTTATATGTATTTATTTTCTTCAATACCATAAAACACAGATTACTGTCTTAATGGTGGCTTCCAACAATCTTCTCTCAATTCGACATAGAACATCTCTCTTCCAGTGTCCAACATGAAACAATCATCTCTTTGCCGTAGCTTAATACAGTCTGCATATCTTTGTTATCGAACTCGCACGGAGATGCTTAAATTCCACGGAGTATTTATCTCTCGCGCAGGTATGTTATATTTATCGTCGTATTAATATTCCGTCGCACTTAATTTGTAGGCTTTTGCATGAGAAGACAGTACTCGGGCAACACCATCTGGAAAATTCAATGCCAGCCTGTCGATGTGGCCCAGCGGTTGTAGGCGCTCCAGTCCGGAACCGCGGTGCTGTTGCTGTTGCTGTCGCTGTCGTAGGTTCGAATCCTGCCTGAGGCTTGGTGTGTGATGTGCTTAGGTTAGTTAGGTTTAACTAGTTCTTAGATCTAGGGGACTGATGACCTCAGATGTTGAGTTCCATAGTACTTAGAGCCATTTGAACTTAATGCCACTCTGAAAGACGGAATGGACAGTTTGATCAAGTTCATTTATTTTATAAGGTCTCGTTCTCCTCTTCAGCGCAGACAGTTCAAGAAGTAAGTTCCCCACAGTCGTTTAATGAACAAAGTAAGAGCATGTGGACTGTCAGACCAATTGCGTGATTGGATTGAAGAGTTCCTAGATAACAGAACGCAGCATGTCATTCTCAATGGAGAGAAGTCTTTCGAAGTAGGAGTGATTTCAGGTGTGCCGCAGGGGAGTGTCGTAGGACCGTTGCTATTCAAGATATACATAAATGACCTTGTGGATAACATCGAAAGTTCACTGAGTCTTTTTGTGGATGATGCTGTAGTACATCGCGAGGTTGTAACAATGGAAAATTGTACTGAAATGAAAGAGGATCTGCAACGAATTGTCGCATGGTGCAAGGAATGGCAATTGAATCTCAATGTAGACAAGTGTAATGTGCTGCGAATACATAGAAAGAAAGATCCTTTATCATTTAGCTACAATATAGCAGTTCAGCAACTGGAAGCAGTTAATTCGATGAATTATCTGGGAGTAGGCATTAGGAGTGATTTAAAATGGAATGATCATATAATGTTGATCAGCGGTAAAGCAGATGCCAGACTGAGATTCATTGGAAGAATCCTAAGGAAACGCAATCCGAAACAAAGGAAGTAGGTTACAGTACACATGTTCGCCCACTGCTTGAATATTGCTCAACAGTGTGGGATCCATAGCATATAGGGTTGATAGAAGAGACAGAGAAGATCCAACGGAGAGCAGCGCGCTTCGTTACAGGGTCATTTAGTAATCGCGAAATCGTTACGGAGATGATAGATAAGCTCCGGTGGAGGAATCTGCAGGAGAGACGCTCATTAGCTCGGTACGGGCTTTTGTTGAAGTTTCACCGAGGAGTCGCTCCTACGTATATCTCGCCAAGAGACCATGAGGATAAAATCAGAGAGAGATTAGAGCCTACACAGAGGCATACCGACAATCTTTCTTTCCACGAACAATACGAGACTGGAATAGGAGGGAGAACCGATAGAGGTACTCAAGGTACCCTACGCCACACACCTTTCGGATTATGGATGTAGATGTAGATGTAGATGTAAGCTTCTTAGGTGACTTGGATACACAACGAACGCAATAAGCTAGTTGTGGCTCTCCTGAAAGACATTCTGAATCATTTGAATGAGCTCAATATCGAACTTCGAGGAAATGTGAAGTTAATATCTGCTCTGGTGCAAACTGTGTCTTCTTCCTGTCGGAAGCTGAATATCTTTGAAAAAGAAACTGCACGTCAAGAATTTATTCAACAATTTTTGAATAAAAATATATATGTGAGATAATATTGCAGTATTTTCAAATTTTGTGAGATCTTAGGAAGGAATCTACAGCAACATTCCGCGCCTCCCGAACAAGTGTGAGTACCAGCTGTCAGTAAACCCGAGCCTTCGGTGCTTTCTCGGAGTGATAGTTTGTGGGATCAGGCTTCTGACTGCAGCAGACCGCTTCACAGTGGATATGACCTCCGACTCTGTAGCAATTACTGTGAGTAATGCGGGAAAGAAAATGCTACTTCAGAAAGGTTACGCTTTCGGCTTACAGAAACTTTTGAAATGTGGAGCAGCGCGATGGCCGTGCAACATTAAGAATTGCGGAAGTTTTACTGTAACTGCTTCCATTGAAGACACCGATGTGCTCGAAAGTTAAGATGACCACAGCCACGCGGAAATAGCTCACGATAAAATCCAGAGGCAGAAAATAGTTCGCTATCTGAAGAGGAAAGCAGCAGAATATATACGTGAGAGTCCACCAAAGCTTATATATAGTCAACAGAAAGGAGAACACACGGAACAGATGTCGACAGTTTTCTCAAACCCATTTACAAAGCTAGACGGAAAATTCCACCTAGATTACCTGCAACCATTCTGGAGGTTCATGTTGTTCCGTATACGTTATGTGTGAAAACTACAAATGGAGCGGATTTGTTGTTACAAAGTGAGGCTGACAATAACCTTGTAATATTCTGTGAAGCTGAAAGCCTCAAAGTACTTAGCCAGTGTGACGCAATATATGTTGATGGAATTTTCAGGTATTGAACGAAGCTTTTTATCACCTATTTGCGACTCATGGGTTTGTTAATTACATTCCAATGGTTGTTTCTTGACCGAACAACAATAAAACTTTACCCTGTCAGCATGTATTTTCAACGGTTTTTGATAAATGAGATAATCTATGTTGAAATTATTTCCGTCAATGATATTTTCAGAGAACGAAGAAAGCGTAATAACAGCTGGAAGTAAAGTGTGGCCTGATGTTAAAAATTCAAGGTTGCAGATTTCATCTAATACAGAGCTGGCGGCGAAAGATACTACTTTGGGATTTGCACATGGCTGCTATTCCAGAAACGAAAACGGGAAGTTTCTACCTTATGCATTTGCTTTGCCAATGTTGGATCCTGATATGATTGGTAACTATTTTGTTGAAATCCGAATGTCAGCGCGCCCGTGAGACAAAAAGTGCAAACATTCTACGCCTACTTAGCATATGCTTATATGAACAAAAATGCTAATGCTTTCCTCATTCCATACCACTGGATCACAGGGTCCCGGGTTCGATTCCCGGCCGGGTTGAGGATTTTCCCTGCCCGGGGACTGGGTGTTTGTGTTGTCCTCATCATTCCATCATCATTAGTAAAAGTGGCTAGATTGGACTGTGTACAGGTTGGGAATTTGTATGAGCGCTGATGACCAAGCAGTTGAGCGCCCCACAAGCCAAACATCATAATCATCATTCCTCCATCCATGTGGGCAGAACGAAGTTGCAATAGAGGGAAATCACCAGAGCTTGCGAAAGTTTCCACGGAAAGTACAATGGTGAGCTCTATTACTGCGGCACATTTATACCGGATGTCTCTCCTCAGAGTCGTGACGCGCATTTTCTCTGATGCTTCCGCACATATTAGCAATTTCGTTTTTGAATTGTGCACTTGGAGTCAGCCCAAACAATTACTGCTTCGTCACTTTCATGTTATGCCTGGAGTCAACAGAAAGCATCGGTATGTTTCCCATTAGAACGAAATTATTTTTAAATCGGAATTTTACATGTCCATTAGAGAGAGAGAGCTCGTAAATTAGTCTAGTCCGATATTCGTTTCATCGATGTATTTTAACAGGGCAGTAAAGCAAAACGAATAAAAAGCAGTCCAGCAGCGACTCACGAGGAGAGCACAAGTGTCAGAAATTGATTTCCCATAAATTTCAATCTGTGGAACAGGATTCAAAACAAGTGAACAAGAGTCTTGTATTATCCGTAGACACTCGACTGTAACTGAGAAAACGATGCTCAAAGTATCCGAGATGCTTCATATGCCTTTTAGCGAGTAAGTAATTAAACCGAAGCGGTGGCCCCGTGGCTAGCGTCTCGGCTCCACGTCTTTTTCGCCCACTGTTCGAAACCCGATATTTTTTTTCATTTATTACCCATGTCCATAGAAGATTATTACACAAATATTTTCCAATGTATATTGAAATAACGTAGTCCTTACTCGCCTACTAATTGTTTGCTCAATGGATTAAAAAGAAAGGATGACATATTAATGAAAAAAATATGTGAAATTGATTTTGGTAAAATTCTTGTGGTGTATCTAGATTCATAATCAACTGCAAGCGCCAGTTTTTGGAAAAGTGATCCCTTACGCGCGGTTTGCCGCGAAAGTTGCCAACACGTGAAATATGCAGCAATGTTAACGAAGTTTCTTTGCCTACTGGGATTCGTGTGAAGAAACGTCAGTGTGGCAAATATGCATTCGCACAATGCTAGCATTGTTCGGAATTACTAATTACTAATTCTGAATTACTATTACTGATCATAAGCGGTATTTACTGTGCTTAATAATTGTTTATGTGTAAGAGCCAGATGCGATCTTTGCAGCAGGCGCAGAGCATCTGCAAGTCTCTTGCATTTCGTTAAGAGACATTAACGTTCTGTGGACTTCAGTCACAGCATCTCAGATGTAAAAGAATGTGGCGAGTCGCTAAAAGGCCCATACCATCCCACGAAGTGATTAGCGTACGTAGTGGGATGAAACAACAGTAAGTAGTCGGAATATAGTACGTAGTTTATAATACCACTTGACATTAAAAACTTATTAAGCATCGCTTTCAAATGGCAACAAGCCATTATCGAATTTCGAACAGTACTATGTACTATGTACTACAAACAAATCTCTCTTGGGGGGGGGGGGGGGGGGGTGCGGAACAGAGACGTGAACCTATCTCCTCACAATTACAAGATATTTACGATATTGCAGCGCATGTGTTTTTAAGAAGAACGATGTATTGTTCCTTCGGATATTCATGAATGTCCAAAGGACCAGGCACTGCGGCGGCTACAGCCGTAATGAAATATATGAGAGGTACTCGCAGTTGAGAAAACTAAAAACCATCTGCTGTATAAAGGAATGACGACAACGAAAATTTGTGTCGGGCCGTGACTCTTCGCCAGAGTTAGCGCTTTACGCTACCGGTCGTCTTACCCCATTTGACTATATGTCACGCTCATCTCCAGTTCCAAACTTCCATATTTCGTTGTTCTTGCATCACAATCTGTACTCGTACGCAAACTGTGTACACACAGGAGACAAAAGATATGGGATATCACCTAATATCGAGTCGGACCTCCTTTTACCTGGTGTAATGTATCAATTCGACGTGACATTGACTCAAGCGTGCCGGACGCCTATAGCCGAGCGGTTCTAAGCGCTTCATTCCGGAACAGCGCGACTGCTACGGTCGCAGGTTCGAATCCTGCCTCGGGCATGGATGTGTGTGATGTCCTTAGGTTGGTTAGGTTTAAGTAGTTCTAAGTTCTAGAGGACTGATGACCTCAGATGTTAAGTCCCATAGTGCTCAGAGCCATTTGAACAAGTTTTTTGACTGGCGTGTCTTTGGAAGTCCTCTGCAGGAATATTGAGCCATGCTATCTCTACAGGCGTCCATCTACAACTATCCGTGTGGATACTCTGCAAATCACATTTAAGTGCCTGGCAGAGGATTCATCGAACCACCTTCACAATTCTACATTTCTACCAATCTCGTATAGCGCGCGGAAAGAACGAACACTTATATCTTTCTGTGCGAGCTCTGATTTCCCTTAGTTTATCGTGGTGATCGTTCCTTCCTATGTTTGTCGGTGTCAACAAAATATTTTCGCATTCGGAGGAGAAAGTTGGCGACTGGAATTTCGTGAGAAACTCCGCTGCAACGAAAAACGCCTTTCTTTTAATGATGTCCTGCCCAAATCCTGTATCATTCCTGTGACACTCTCTCCCATATTTCGCGATAATACAAATCGTGCTGCCTTTCTTTGATCTTTTTCCTTGTGCTCCGTCAGTCCTATCTGGTAAGGATCTCACACCGTGCAGCAGTATTCTAACAGAGGACGGAGAAGCGTAGTGTAGGCAGTCTCCTTAGTAGGTCTGTTACATTTTCTAAGTGTCCTTCCAATAAAACGCAGTCTTTGGTTAGCCTTCCCTACATCATTTTCTATGTATTCTTTTCAATTTAAGCCGGCCTTTGTGGCCGTGCGGTTCTAGGCGCTACAGTCTGGAACCGCGTGACCGCTACGGTCGCACGTTTGTATCCTGCCACGGGCATGGATGTGTGTGATGTCCTTACGTTAGTTAGGTTTAAGTACTTCTAAGTTCTAGGGGACACAGATGTTAAGTCCCATAGTGCTCAGAGCCATTTGAACCATTTTTAAACCTTCCAATTTAAGTTGGTCGTAATTGTAATTGCTAGGTAATTAATTGAATTTATGGCTTTTAGATTAGACTGACTTATCGTGTAACCGAAGTTTAACGAGTTACTTTTAGTACTCATGTGGACGACCTCACACGTTTCGTTATTTAGGGTCAACTGCCAGTTTTCGCACCATTCAGATATTTTTTTCTAAATCGTTTTGCAGTTTGTTTTGATCTTATGAAGACTTTATTAATCGATAAACGACAGCGTTATCTGCAAACAACGGAAGACGGCTGCTCACATTGTCTCCCAAATCGTTTATATAGATAAGGAACAGCAAAGGGCCTATAACACTACCTTGGGGAACGCCTGAAATCACTTCTGTTTTACTCGATGACTTTCCGTCAGTTTATACGAACTTTGACCTCTCTGATAGGAAATCGCAAATCCAGTCACATAACTGAGACTATATTCCATAAGCATGCAATTTACTACGAGCCGCTTGTGTGGTAAAGTGTCAAACGCCTTCCGGAAATCCAGGAATACGGAATCGATCTGAAATCCCTTGTCAATAGCACTCAGCACTTCATGTGAATAAAGAGCTAGTTGTGTTTCACAGTAACGATGTTTTCTAAACCCATGTTGACTGTGTGTCAATAAACCGTTTCCTTCGAGGTAATTCATAATGTTCGAACACAATATATGTTCTAAAATCCTGCTGCATATCGACGTTAACGATATGGGCTTGTAATTTAATGGATTACTCCTACTACCTTTCTTGAATATTGGTGTGACCTGTGCAACTTTCCAGTCTTTGTGTACGGATCTTTCGTCGAGCGAACGGTTGTATATGATTGTTAAGTACGAAGGGAATGCATTAGCATACTCCGAAAGGAACCTAATTGGCATACCGTCTGGACCAGAAGACTTGCTTTTATTAAGTGCTTTGAGTTGCTTCACTACTCGGAGGATATTTACTTTTAGGTTACTCATGTTGGCAGCTGTTCTCGATTAGAATTCTGGAATATTTACTTCGTCTTCTTTTGTGAAGGCTTCTGGGAATGCTGTGTTTAGTAAATCTGCTTTGGCAGCACTGTCTTCGATAGTATCCTCATTGTAATCGCGCAGAGAAGGCATTGATTGTCCATAATTACGAAAGAATTACCGATGGAGGATTTAGTGCTCGAACAGACCTCTAGATTATGTCCCATAAATGTACGATGGGTGACCAAATCATTCACTCAAATTGTCCAGAATGTTCTTCAGACCAATTGCGAACAGCTGTGGTCCGGTACCGTGGCGCTTTGCCATCCATATATGAAAGGCTACAAATAGTCACGAAGTAGCCGAGCATCTTCATCTACATCTACATAGGTACTATGCAAGCGACCGTACAGTGCGTGGCGGAGGGTACCCTGTACTGCTATCAGTCATTCCCTTTCCTGTTGTACTCGTAAATGGAGCGGGGGGAAAACGACTATCTATATGCCTCTGCATCAGCCCTAATTTCTAGAATGTTACCTTCTTGGTCCTTACGCACAATGTATGTTGGCGGCAGTAGATTCGTTAGGCAGTTGGCTTCAAATTGTAAGTTCTCTAAATTTTCTCAATAGTGTTTCTCGAAAGGAATGCCGCCTTCCCGCCAGGGATCCCCGTTTGAGTTCACGAAGCATCTCCGTAACACTCATGTGTTGTTTGACCCTACCGGTAACAAAACTAGCAGGCTGCCTCTGAATTGGTTCGACGTCTTCCTTCAATCACGGCTGGTACGGATCTCGAAAATTCTGGCAGTACTCAAGAACAGGCCGCAGCGGCGTGCTATATGCAGTCCCCGTTAAGGTGAACCACTCTTTCCTGAAGTTCCCCCACAAATCGACGTCGACCATTCGCCTTCTTTACCACAGTTCTCACATGCTCGTTCCATTTCATATCTCTAACATAACCATTTCCAGTCGGTGATCAGTTCAATTGGGCCTCCATGTAAACACAGCCTACACCATTGTGGAGCCAACACCAGCTTTCACAGTGCCTTGTTGACAACTTGGGTTCATAGCTTCGTGGAGTTGCGCCACACTCGAACCCTTCCATCAGCTCTTACCAACTGAAATCGGGACTCATCTGAACAGGCCTCAGTTTTGCAGTTGTTGAGGGTTCAACCGATATGGTCACGAACCCAAGAGAGGCGCTGCAGACGAAAGCGTGCTGTTAACAAAGACACTCGCGTCTGTCTCTGCTGCCATAGCCCATTAACGCCAATGTTGCACATTGATTGTGCAATTATTTCACGAACTGTTGCTTTTCTGTTAATACTGACAATTGTAGGACAACGCCGGTGCTCTCCGTCGTTAACTGAAGGCCGTCGGAAATATTTACAGGTGAGTCACCCGAGTACAAATGGCAGCTCCGCCAATGCAGAGCCCTTCTATACCTTGTGTATGTGATACTACCACCATCTGTATATGTGCATATCGCATTCCTATGACTTTTGTATGCACAGCATTGATTATTTTCAAAATAACCATACAATTTTACATAGATGCACCTAAAACTTGGGGTACATTTTACAATTACTTTGAGAATAGAAGTTTTCATTTACCTTTCACAAAGGTTCATTGTGTGTTTCTCTGAGTGCACGGTCAACATCCAGTCGATTTTATTTTTGCCCACGTGCCTTGGGGTTACCTCAATCACTGCTGCCGTTATGTGGAGTCGGAGTTCGCCCAAAGTTGTTGGGAGAGTTGCCGCATAGGCGGATTCTTCACAGACCGGCACCAAAAAATCACCTGTAGTGAGATCAGGTGACCTTGGTGGAAGGTGGTGCAATGGGTGATCCGTACAACCTTACCGTTCATTCGTCGCTGAGGCACTGTTAAAAAATGCTCTTACCGGCAGGTGCTACTGCTATGGCGCTCCGCCCTGTGAAAAAAATAAAATTTTCATGTTCTCGAAACAGTGGCAAAACTCATATTTCTAGTGTATCCAGGTACTTCATCTTGTACGGTTTCCTGCAAAAATGCACCGTTCACTTGTGTTAACGTACCTCAGCAATGCCCCTGCGACTTGGGTATCGTCGCCGTTGGCGACACAGTGTTCCTGAGCGCAAGTCTTTGAAAGCAATAGACACTGACCTTGCTGGCCAGTTCAATAAGCACCAGCTTATTGATCGTCCAAATGTCTTTCGTGGACTGAGAATGCAGTTCACGTGTGATGTATCAGCTGTCTTTGGAGGCAGTACATGGTTGACCTTGGCTGCTGTCTGGGGGAACCATGCAGACTATGGTGGCCTTGAAGCTTTCTCGGATGCAAACGTTTTGGCTTGGAAGACGTGGAGTATAGCGGAGAGTACAGGTCTACTAGCGAAAGTTCCCGAAGGTACCTTGGTTCCAGACACGCCTTTTACATTGTCTACAAGAAGAAAGAAGAAGCTGAAAGCTGACGAATACCTCTTTATTTGGGCCAAAGTAGGGAACAACAACTGTAAAATAATGATTACTGGCAACTGTATGTTGTATTATAGACAATAAAAATTCCTTATCTGTTTTCTTAATTCCTTATCCTTCCAAAAAAAAAAGAATATTCATTCACTTGTGTACGCTTTTAGCGCATGGATATGCGCTAGGCGTAGCGTGACCTTGAGGGAGCTGATCTGTTTTATCTGGTGACGAGGTACTTGGCTACCTTAAGAGAGCGGACTTGGGCGGCCTTGGCGGCACGGTGCCTCTAGAATCTTTTCTCGGAAGAAGGCGCAAACCGCATAAAGATTTGGTGGGTTTTTTTCTCGTCCCTTTGAAGGTTAGTTATCGGCAAATCGACTCAATGCCCACTGGGTAATGAGTGAGAGGGAGAGCTTAGCTAAAGCCCTGAATAATATTCAGGGCTGTACACTGAGATGACTTAAGCCTTGGGATAGCGATATACACATATACAGATGGCGGTAGTACCGCGTACACAAAATATATAAAGGGGCAGTGCACTGGAGGAGCTGTCTCCCCTTCAATATGCTGACGACACAGCTTTCCTCGTTCTCTGTCCTACGCTCCAGTAATCGCGACGGTCCCTCGACGTCCGCCTCACTCACTTTACCTCCTGGTGTAACCAATGGCTCCTTAACTCCTTTGAAACCCAGGCAATATTCACAGAACGCACTACTCGCACCCACGACTTCTACCTCATCATTTACGACCGTCCCATCCAGCTTACTAACACACTAAAATGCCTTGGACTAAGTTTCGATCGGAAACTAAAGTGGAAACGCCACCCACTAACCACCAAACAGAAAGGTCACAATAAACTAAAAGTGCTAACTTGCAGAACATGGGGACTACACCCATCCATTGTCCACGACCTGCACTAACCGCTCATCCGCCACTCGTTTGCTCTGCAAATGTTTGATAGATATCCATCCCTCCCAAAAGCATCCAATACAAACTCATCACATTCCCGCCTCTCCTCGGTCACACTGAACACCTGCAAGCAATCTACACCAACAGCAAATTCGACTCTGATAATCCTAAATGACATTTTCACTCTGCAGCGCAGTGTGCGCTGTTACGAAACTCCCTGGCAGATTAAAACAGTGTGCCGAACCGAGACTCTAACTCGGAACCTTTTCCTTTCTCAGACAAGTACTCTACCGACTTTGGTGTGACGTCATAAACGAGTGACTGCGTGTGAGATCGCTCTATGAATTTTTATATATTTTTACGTTTCAGATACATATTTTAACGGTTTTTGTGATAATATTTACTATATAAGTGACATATTAGTGGTTTCTTCGTTCGGCTCTGCCTTTCTTGTGTTGTGACGTGATATTTGTGAGTGCTTCGTATCGAGCAACGTAGCCTCTTAGCTGTGTTTACATTCCGCGCTGACCAGTTGCAGCTGTTGCGGCACATCGAAAGCTAAGTACTGATTAATCGTTTGTGTATAGTGGTTTATTTAGGAACTTTAGTAGTCTTCAACCAGTGTTTTCTGGTGAAATAATTTCAGAAGAACCTTTTGGGAACTGTTTTCAGCTTCGTTACTGTGTCATTAGACGTTTGATTCTCTTTCTGTATTAGTCTTTTGTTATATTCACATTTGTTGTTTATTAATACTGTTAATAATAGTAGTTACTTCCCTTGTAGAGTAAGTTTGTGATTATTGTAGTCAGGTTTTAACATCTTATTGTAGTAGCGGAACATAAAAATAGAAAAATTTTACCATGAGTGAGAAGTGTGGGCTTTGCCGTAGGTTCGTGAGTAGTGGATTGCGGTGTGAGACTTGTTCGAAGTATTTTCACTGGGAGGAATGCAGTGGGTAAGCCAGTGGGCATTCTGGTGAGATCCTCTCCTGGGACTGTAGGTTATGTATCAAGAGTAAGTTGATAGAGGAGCAGGAGCGTAAGATCTGTGCCCTTCAGGTGCAGTTGAAAAACGCACAGGAGGAGCTACATAGGATGAGGAGGGAGAAGGGGGTTGGGGAATGGGAGCTGGCTGTTGGTAAGAGATCTGCTAGGAGAAGGAGATTTTCAGATAGTTTTACTATTGGTGTTTGCAATAGATGTGACCAACTGTCAGAGTCTAGTGGAGAGGAATCTCTGGTAGCTGTAGATGTAGGAAGTGTGCAGCAGACCTCAGTAGTTACGGTGGGTAGAACAGTTGCAAAGTCGAGGAGGAAGAAGAAGGTTCTGCTGTTAGATAGTTCTCATAGCAGAGGTGTAGGCCAGCAGTTGCAGGGAGTGCTGGGGAGTGAGTTCCAGGTCACCAGCATTGTGAAGCCTAATGCAGGATTGGCTCAGATGACTGTTAACATAGGGGGGTTATGTAGGGATTTTACTGAAGAAGATCAGGTAGTGATTGTGGGCGGGGCTGGTAATAGTATTGATAGGGATGGGGAGTATGACATTGATGGTGACCTGGAAAAGATAGCCACTCAGACTGGCAACACGAATGTGCATTTCGTGGAACTGTTTCAGCGTCACGATCGGCCTCATCTTAATACAGCCGTAAGGCGTAATAACATGAGACTTGGGGGTGCGCTGATGACAGAAAACATGGGTCACATTTCAGTGGTATCGGTGGAGTCTATCAGCAGGACGGGTTTCACTAGACATGGCCTGCACCTCAAAAGGTATGGGAAGGGAAGATTGGCAAAGCTAATAGGTGACAGCATAGGCGGGGTTGGTGGGATCACTCATGGGAAAATTCCTGCAGTAGTGGGTGTTAGAGCTGCACCTTTTTTAGATTGAAGTCAGCTGATAGGTATTCCTGCTTAAGGGAAGTGTCGCTAACAAAGGAACCACTTTTGACAAAGCTTAGGTATCCGAGTAATGAGGGAATTAGTATATTTCATCAAAATATGCAAGGTATTAGAGATAAAGTAAGTGAATTGCTTATAGATGTGTTTGGCAAGCACAAGGAGCCCTAGCTAATATGGTATTTGCTTATACAACTTTACACATCGGTGCCATATTCCTCTAACACAGAATTACACAGCTATCTGATCATTTAACAGAGAGACCAACAGTTTTTTTTACCACATCAGTGACAGATGTTTACGTAATTACACAGTTGGATTACTTCATACTTACGAAATTGTATTTTTTCTGTACTTTGTGAACTGTTCATATTTTTTCAGAACCATTGTGATACTATGAGAGCTTTGAATGATGTATTTGGTATGAGATCATGATTTTTAAAGTACGTTTGAGGTAGATGACACTTTTGATATGAGCAGAGAATTTTTTTTAGGTTTTGAAATTATTGAAGGAAGCTACGACAATTTTAAGATTTGGCTGAGGTTTTATGATGTCATGATGACGATGTGTATAATGCTGTTGCGGTATGTTTATGATCAATAAGCTGATGCTATATGCAGAATTTATTGTGATGAAATACTGAAGAAGTGTCGACGAATATGTATATGTATAATAAGGTAAGCAATAATGAGTAGTGGTTAGGGATTCTGATTTGTGGAAAAGGATGTTGGAAACCAAGAATCGTACTTTAAGAATTATGAAATGTGTGTACATGCTTGAATGTATTACAATGCTGTCGAAAATTTTTTGGACACTGTTATATCAATAGGATTTTGTTTCTACAGATTTGTAACGCAAATTCTTGACCTGTGAAATTGGTGTCGTAAATAATTCGGAAGAAAGTTAAGTGACCATCTGCACGTAATGCGTCGTGGGCACCCAGCTGCGCGACAGCCACTTGGAAACAAGCCATTAGTGTGTGCCTTTCTGAGGCACAAAAAAAAGGGCTATTATCCTCGCTATTGACATTTCTTTGTAGAAATCGTCGCAAATACGACACGCTCAAACTTGAAAACATATGATTACACTTTGGAGTTCTTAATTTATGATATTTACTGAAATGAAATGATGAGAATCATTTCATGTCTGTTGTCTTGCTAGTTGGAAGATTGTTTACTGCATTATGAAATGACTTATGGCTAGTGAATGACGTTTCACGCCTTGCTTTGCCTATTTTGTTTAATATCTAGTTTCTAGCTGCACTGCAGCATTGGTTACAATAAAATTTAATGGATGTGCTAATATAGATATTTTATGCCTACAGATCCAGTAAATAATAACTTTGTGATGTACTTAAAAAAACGAAGGAGCACAAAAAGACTTCCCTTCACAGGAACTGCGTACATAATTTTCTTTTCAAGTACTTGGTAATTTTTATGTTAGAATAACTTCTTGTGGTGCTCCACTTTAATGACAGATATTAATATGTGAATAGACATTTCCCTTTTCTGCATTGTTGTCTTTACTGTAATATTTTTTTTTTTTTTTTTTTTTTTTTTTTTTGCTTGAGCTTTGTCATGTTTAGTTATAAGCTATTGCATTTGCTGCTGCTGTGTGCCAGGCATAATGTTACTGAATTTGACTTTATATTACTCTGTTAAGCTAGTTTTACTACTGATTTATTTTTCTTGTTTGCTGCTCATTGCCTTATATTAGTTTTAATATTGCTGCTTGCTTTGACAACTTCCATTTTTTTTATTGTTGATTGTATTAATTGTTTTGTGCTGCTGCATTGCCTCGTCCCTTAGTTTAGCATCTGAGCTCAGTAGCTTTAAGTTAGCTTAAGATGGGGTAGGCTATAAAAGAGAACGAGTTGTGATGAATTGGAAGATATGCATTGAGAAGCTATAAGAAATGATTTGGTCAAAAAAGTAGTGTACAGTGGAGAAAAGCTATTTTTGAAAGAGGATGTGAACAAAATACAGAAAGCATGCTTGGATAGGATTCTTTTGTTGGAAACAAATGTTGAAATAAGACGAAAGATCTATGGAATGAAGTTTTGGGTTGGACTGCAGTACCAAATGTTACACTGAAAACAAACCCTGTCCTTTCCTTCTGTTATCCCACAATGTGTTTGTGTACCCTTGTGTATTTATGTTCTACCAGTCTTTATATGTTTATCTGATAAGACTTCTGTTGCAGAATTTTTCTAATACTCAGCTACATTAACTATGATGAGGAATACTGTTATCCTCAAATATAATTTGCATTAATAATATGTTATTTACTTTGTAAAGATGTTAGACATTATTAATTCTGATCTGTTTTAATGCTCATGTGTGAAGTTGATGTTTCAATAATAATTCTGATCGTTTATGTATTTACTTATGTCATAATTCCTGTAAGACTGATGTATATGTTTATTTCTATTCTTTTGTGAAGCCTGTTTTACTACAAATGTTATCTGTATTGTTACGTTCTTTAATGATGTATTTTGGCCTTTGTAATTGTATTTTTATGTTGTAAATTTATAACTGTACAGACACCAGTTCTTCAAATTAAGTATCATTTCTCTGCACACGTTTCTGTTGGTCATAGTATATGGACAATAAGTGAGAAGTAGGGACTGTTAGTGTTTGCACGTGTGTTAATAATTCAGCAAGGGACTGGATAACAGCATTACTGGTTCTAAGGACAATCAGAAAAAAAACTTTGTAAATGCACAAGTGGTGGTTCAAGGACTTGCGATATTGTCTGCAAGACTCTTCAATGGTGATTTTTCACCTGCACAGTCGCAACGGATGCCTGCTAGCCATCTCTAGAAGAACTACAGTGGGTCTGCACCTTCGATGGCCCACCAATACCATTATTTCTACAAGGACTGCAGTGGGTCTGCATGTCCGGTGGCCCAACAATACCATACTCTCTACTAGGACTACAGTGGGTTTCCACTGTGATGACCAACCTACCAATATTCTTCAAAGCTTCGACTGACTCTGCTGTGGGTTTGCTCTGTTGTGGCCCATTACCTCTCTGCATGTCAAGAGTCAGCACTGTCTTTCTGTTCGAAGGACAACACTACCTCTTCAAGACTGCATGCAAATCCACTACTTCCGTGTACATTTTCTTTTACTGCTCAGACATTGAGCAAAAATACTGCTATTTTACTGTGATGAATGATCAGGACTGTCTTTATGGACTGTGAGAAAATTTTAGCTTTTGACCAACATTGTACCGATAAGTGTGTGCATTTTATTTCTTTGTTATTGTAATTATGAAAAAATTTTTCAAATCTGTATTGGCCACTGCCCAAAACAATTTGTAAATTTTTTTGTGGAGAGCATGGGGGCTATGTAAGTAGGCTGTTTAGGTATTTTTTATTGGTAACGCCGCCGCCACGTAGCGCTCTGTATAAAAATCACGGGCTAAGCCGGCTGCAGTCTGTGGCTGATTTGCATTGTTGTCTGCCATTGTAGTGTTGGGCAGCGGCAGCTGAATGCTAACAGCGCATAGCGTTGCGCAGTTGGAGGTGAGCCGCCAGCAGTGGTGGACATGGGGAGAGAGATAGCGGAGTTTTGAAATCTGTAATACTAGATGTCATGAACTGCTATATATATTATGACTATTAAGGTAAATACATTGTTTTTGTCTATTAAAATCTTTCATTTGCTAACTGTGCCTGTCAGTAGTTAGTGCCTTCCGTAGTTTGAATCTTTTATTTAGCTGGCATTAGTGGCTCTCGCTGTATTGCAGTAGTTCGAGTAACCAAGATTTTTATGAGGTAAGTGATTTGTGAAAGGTGTAGGTTTATGTTAGTCAGGGCCATTCTTCTGTACGGATTATTGAAAGTCAGATTGCGTTGCGCTAAAAATATTGTGTGTCAGTTTAAGCACAGTCGTGTATAAATTTTTCTAAGGGGACATTTCACACTTCTTAAATAAGGAGATAATTCAGAGGCTTCCTTTACCAGGATACAGTTTGGCTGGCAGCTTTTCGAGGAGCTCTTTGCGGTGTGGGGGAGTAGCCATATATGTGAAAAACGGAATCCCATTTGAGTCAATTGATGTTTCAAAGTACTGCACTGAAAAGTTGTTGGAATGTTGTGCACGTGTGTTTAAATTTAATGGAGCTAAACTTCTAACTGTTGTTGTTTATAGATCCCCAGACTCTGATTTCACAAATTTTTGCTAAAGCTAGAGGAGGTTCTTGGTTCACTTTATTGGAAATACAAGAACTTAGTTATATGTGCAATGGCAAGGAATGCGTTTCTGAAGAAGAGAAATTTGTTAACATCGAGTATAGATTTAAGTGTCAGGAAGTCATTTCTGAAAGTATTTGTATGGAGTGTAGCCATGTATGGAAGTGAAACATGGACGATAAATAGTTTGGACAAGAAGAGAATAGAAGCTTTCGAAATGTGGTGCTACAGAAGAATGCTGAAGATTATATGGGTAGATCACATAACCAATGAGGAAGTGTTGAATAGGATTGGGGAGAAGAGAAGTTTGTGGCACAACTTGACTAGAAAAGGGATCGGTTGGTGGGACATGTTCTGAGGCATCAAGGAATCACCAATTTAGTGTTGGAGGGCAGCGTGGAGGGTAAAAATCGTAGAGGGAGACCAAGAAATAAATACACTAAGCAGATTCAGAAGGATGTAGGTTGCAGTAGGTACTGGGAGATGAATAAGCTTTCACAGGATAGAGAAGCATGGACAGCTGCATCAAACCAGTCTCAGGACTGAAGACCACAACAACAACAGTTATATGTGGTGATTTCAATATTAATTGTATAAGTGATTGTGCAAGGAAGAGGATGCTGGTAGATCTCCTTAATTCATATAATCTTATGCAAACCATATTCTTTCCAATGAGAGTGCAAGGGAACAGTAGAACAACCATAGACAACATTTTTGTTCATTCCTCATTACTAGAAGCGCATTCTGTTACCAAAAAGATGAATGGCCTTTCAGATCATGACGCACAAATTTTAACTCTAAAAGATTTTTGTGCTGCAACACGTGTTAAATATAGTCATAAGTTGTTTAGGAAAGGTGATCCAGTTACTGTAGAGACCTTTGTAAACCTTATAAAGGAACAAGAGTGGCAAGATGTTTATAGCGCTGATACAGTAGACGATAAATATAATGCTTTTCTCAATACTTTTCTCGTGCTCGTTGAAAGTTGCTTTCCGTTAGAACGTTCAAAACAGGGTACTAGCACAAACAGGCAGCCTGGGTGGCTGACTAGAGGGATAAGAATATCTTGTAGAACGAAGTGGCAATTATATCAATACGTTAGAAACAGTCAGTATCTAAATGCAGCAGCCCATTACAAACGGTATTGTAAGGCGCTTAAAAATGTTATCAGTGGTATGCAGATAGAATAACTGTCTCAGGATAAAATTAAAACCATATGGTCAGTCGTAAAGGAAGTGGCTGGTATGCAGAGACAGGTCGAGGATATAGAATCAGTGCGTAGTGGGAATGTCCGTGTTACTGATAAGTCGCACATATGTACAGTATTTAATAATCACTTTCTGAATATAGCAGGTGAACTAAATAGAAACCTAGTTCCAACAGGGAATCATTTAGGGCTCTTAGAAAAAAGTGTTCCGAGACTGTAACCTGAAATGCTCCTCCTTGATGCTGATAAGAGGGAGATTGAGTTAATAATTAAATCACCAAAGACCAAGAACTCTCATGGATATGACGGGGTATCTAGCAGAATACTGAAGTATTGTTC
The DNA here is from genome assembly GCF_023897955.1 of Schistocerca gregaria. Taxonomy (NCBI): domain Eukaryota; kingdom Metazoa; phylum Arthropoda; class Insecta; order Orthoptera; family Acrididae; genus Schistocerca; species Schistocerca gregaria. Next base: position 1,014,142,698 of record NC_064920.1, on the reverse strand, counting down.
TATGTATGTTAGCCCAGTACTTAGCCATATCTGTAACTTTTCCTTTATGAGTGGTCGGTTTCCTGACCGATGAAAGTACTCGGTAGTGAAGCCACTTTATGAAAAGGGAGACAGGGATAATATTGACAATTATAGACCTATTTCTATGCCATCGGTGTTTGCTAAAGTTATCGAGAAGGTTGTATATATAAGGTTACTGGAGCATTTAAATTCACATAATTTGCTGTCAAATGTTCAGTTTGGTTTTATAAATGGTTTAACAACTGAAAAGGCTATATTCTCTTTTCTCTGTGAGGTTTTGCACGAATTGCGAACGCTAGGAGTTTTCTCTGATTGAACGAAGGCTTTTGACTGTGTTGACCACAAAATATTACTGCAGAAGTTGGACCATTATGTAGTAAGGGGAGTAGCTTATGATTGGTTCGCCTCTTACTTTAAGAACAAAAAGCAGAAGGTAATTCTCCGCAATATTGACAGTGGTAGTGATGTTCAGTCTCAATGGGGCACTGTTAAGTGGGGCATTCCCCAAGGGTAGGTGCTGGGGCCACTGCTGTTTCTTATTTATATAAATGATACGCCTTCTAGTATTACGGGTGATTCAGAAATATTTCTGTTTGCTGATGACACCAGCTTGGTAGTGAAGGATCTTGTGTATAATATTGAAACAGTATCAAATAATGTAGTTCATGAAATAAGTTCGTGGCTTGTGCAAAATAATTTGATGTTAAATCACAGTAAGACTCAGTTTTTACAGTTTCTAACTCACAATTCAACAAGAACCGATATTTTGATCAGACAGAATGGGTATACACTCCTGGAAATGGAAAAAAGAACACATTGACACCGGTGTGTCAGACCCACCATACTTGCTCCAGACACTGCGAGAGGGCTGTACAAGCAATGATCACACGCATGGCACAGCGGACACACCAGGAACCGCGGTGTTGGCCGTCGAATGGCGCTAGCTACGCAGCATTTGTGCACCGCCGCCGTCAGTGTCAGCCAGTTTGCCGTGACATACGGAGCTCCATCGCAGTCTTTAACACTGGTAGCATGCCGCGACAGCGTGGACGTGAACCGTATGTGCAGTTGACGGACTTTGAGCGAGGGCGTATAGTGGGCATGCGGGAGGCCGGGTGGACGTACCGCTGAATTGCTCAACATGTGGGGCGTGAGGTCTCCACAGTACATCGATGTTGTCGCCAGTGGTCGGCGGAAGGTGCATGTGCCCGTCGACCTGGGACCGGACCGCAGCGACGCACGGATGCACGCCAAGACCGTAGGATCCTACGCAGTGCCGTAGGGGACCGCACCGCCACTTCCCAGCAAATTAGGGACACTGTTGCTCCTGGGGTATTGGCGAGGACCAATCGCAACCGTCTCCATGAAGCTGGGCTACGGTCCCGCACACCGTTAGGCCGTCTTCCGCTCACGCCTCAACATCGTGCAGCCCGCCTCCACTGGTGTCGCGACAGGCGTGAATGGAGGGACGAATGGAGACGTGTCGTCTTCATCGATGAGAGTCGCTTCTGCCTTGGTGCCAATGATGGTCATATGCGTGTTTGGCGCCGTGCAGGTGAGCGCCACAATCAGGACTGCATACGACCGAGGCACACAGGGCCAACACCCGGCATCATGGTGTGGGGAGCGATCTCCTACACTGGCCGTACACCTCTGGTGATAGTCGAGGGGACACTGAATAGTGCACGGTACATCCAAACCGTCATCGAACCCATCGTTCTACCATTCCTAGACCGGCAAGGGAACTTGCTGTTCCAACAGGACAATGCACGTCCGCATGTATCCCGTGCCACCAAACGTGCTCTAGAAGGTGTAAGTCAACTACCCTGGCCAGCAAGATCTCCGGATCTGTCCCCCATTTAGCATGTTTGGGACTGGATGAAGCGTCGTCTCACGCGGTCTGCACGTCCAGCACGAACGCTGGTCCAACTGAGGCGCCAGGTGGAAATGGCATGGCAAGTCATTCCACAGGACTACATCCAGCATCTCTACGATCGTCTCCATGGGAGAATGGCAGCCTGCATTGCTGCGAAAGGTGGATATACACTGTACTAGTACCGACATTGTGCATGCTCTGTTGCCTGTGTCTATGTGCCTGTGGTTCTGTCAGTGTGATCATGTGATGTATCTGATCCCAGGAATGTGTCAATAAAGTTTCCCCTTCCTGGGACAATGAATTCATGGTGTTCTTATTTCAATTTCCAGGAGTGTATGTGCCTGTGGTTCTGTCAGTGTGATCATGTGATGTATCTGATCCCAGGAATGTGTCAATAAAGTTTCCCCTTCCTGGGACGATGAATTCTCGGTGTTCTTATTTCAATTTCCAGGAGTGTATTATAAGCGAGACGGAACAGTTCAAGTTCCTAGGCGTGCGGTTAGGTAGTAAGCTGTTGTGGAAAGCCCATGTCCAGCATCTTGTTCAGAAACTAAATGTTGTTTATTTACCATTAGAACAGTATCTGAAATAAGTGACACTTCAACACGAAAAGTAGTCTACTTCGCATATTTTCATACGCTTATGTCGTATGGTATTATTTTTTGGGGTAATTCTTCTGATTCAAAAAGGGTATTTTTGGCTCAAAAACGGGCTGTTCGAGCTGTATGTGGTGTAAGTTCAAGAACCTCTTGTCGACCTCTATTCGATAGTCCGGGAATTCTGACATTGCCCTCACAGTATATATTTTCTTTAATGTCGTTTGTTGTTTGCAATATTAGCCTATTCCCAAGAGTTTGCAACTTTCACTCAGTTAATACTAGGCAGAAATCCAATCTGCATGTGGAATGCACTTCCTTGACTCTTGTGCAGAAAGGAGTGCAGTATTCTGCTGCATCCATTTTCAATAAGCTACCACAAGAACTCAAAAATCTTAGCAGTAGCCCAAACTCTTTTAAGTCTAAACTGAAGAGTTTCCTCATGGCTCACTCCTTCTATTCTGTCGAGGAGCTCCTGGAAGTTCTAAAAAAGTAAGCAAATTCCTGTGTTACATTGTTGATTTTCTTTATTTAAACTTGTCACCTGAATATGTTTTTTATATTTCATTATATCTGTTTCTAATATCGTGTTATAATTTCATGTATTGACTTGTTCCATGACCATGGAGAATTCTCCTTAATTTGGTCCCACGGAACAATAAATAAATAAATAAAATAAAAACCGTCAGAGATACCCAAGCAAGATCCACGACCCATCCTGAAAGTTTTACTTCCGCCAGTACGTCGTCTCCTACTTTCCAAACTTCACAGATGCTCTCCTGCGAACATTGCAGAACTAGCACTCCTGGAAGAAAGGATATTGCGGAGACATGGCTTAGGCACAGCCTGGGGGATCTTTCCAGAGTGAAATTTTCACTCTGTAGCGGAGTGTGCGCTGATATGAAACTTCCTGGAATATTAAAACTATGTGCCGGACCAGTAGGAGACGAGGTACTGCCAGAAGTAAAACTGTGAGCATGGGTCGTAGGTCGTGGTTAGGTAGCTCTGATGGTAGAACACTTGCCCGCGAAAGGCAAAGGTCCCGAGTTTGGGTCTCGATAAGGCACACAGTTTTAATCCCCAGGAAGTTTCACATTAATCCTATCGTTTCTCCTCTACTCTCCAGTCTTCATATGCTGTCGCGCATTTACCAACATATTTCAGGAACTCGGGTGGGAGTCTCTAGAGGAAAGGAGGCGTTCTTTTCGTGAATCGCTACTGAGGAAACTTAGAGAACCTGCATTTGAGGCTGACTGCAGTACAATTTTGCTGCCGCCAACTTACATTTCGCGGAAAGACCACAAAGATAAGATAAGAGAGATTATGCCTCGTACACAGGCAAATAGGCAGTCGTTTTTCGCTCGTTCTGTTTGGGAGTGGAACAGGGGGAGAAGATGCTAGTTGTGGTACGAGGTACCCTCCGCCACGCACCGTATGGTGGATTGCGGAGTATGTATGTAGATGTAGATGTAGATATTCCACCAATCCTCCACTTACACACCCTCCACACGCTCTCCCAAAGAAACTTAAGAAACTTCAACCATCCCCCCCTCCCAGCTCATGAACCGCGCCCCGACATTTACCCATCCTACCAGCTATATGTCCAGCCCATCCAGTCCATCTTAGCAGGGCTTCCTCCCCCTCACCTCGCCACATTTCCTTATCCCACTTTTCCGCTTCTGTCTTTCTCTCCGCCCCCCCCCCTTTTCCCAACAACGATTAGTATCACGAACTTCTCCGTCTACTCCACCCCCTCTTCTATTCCGACAATATCAAATTTCAGCCATTACCTCTCACCGTGGACAACGCAGAGGCCGACGGCTTGAACTCTGCGGGGGATGAATTGAACGCCTGTGGAAGAACGCCAGCCGGCAGCAAAGAAAGTTGTGATGTTGGATGATAGGGGTCTGGAGCAAAGTAGACGTTCTGACTAATCCCAAAAGTGTTCTATTGGGTTCAGGTCGGGAGTCTGGGCAAGTAACGTTCTCCAGGCAGTCACCAAATCCAAACCATTCCATCTGACTGCCACAGGATATAGAATGTTTTATCACTCCAAATCAGTCATATCCTGTCCTCTGTCCAGTGGCGTCGCTCTTTACACCGCATCAAGCGTTGCTTAGTACTGACTACAGAAATGTGTGAGCTATGAAGAGCTGCGCGACCATTGCACCTCATGCTTTCTAGCTCCCGACGCACAACTGTTGTACTGGCTGCACTGCTGATAGAACTTTGGAACACACGAGTGAGTCCTTTCGCCGATTTCATGCGATTTTTCAACCACGCTTCACAAACCTCGGTGGCCCCTGTTCATCATTACGTGAGGATTGTCTTGTCTTGGTTCAGCTGCTGTTGTTCTTTCACGTTTCCACTTCATAACCAAATCATAAACAACCAACACTCATGCTCATAAATTAACCGTAATTGGAGAATGTGGTGCCACACAACGTGGCACTACAGAAAACTGTCGTTAATAGCATAGGCACATAGGGAAGACACACGACACAGATCTGTAAGTCCACGGTATTGGTGATAAGTTGAGAAAACCGTCCCGAAACACATGTGCTACAAAACGCCACTGTTTCCTGCGCATGTACGCCGACATCAGTGTGGGATATGATCACCATGCACACGTACACAGGCCGCACAAGGGGTTGGTATGCTCTGGAGTCGAGCAGCTGTTGGGGTATAGCCTCCCATTCTAGCACCAGTGCCTGTCGAAGCTCCTGAAGTATCGTAGGAGTTTGAAGACGTGCACCGATACGTCGACCGAGAGCATCCCATACGTGCTCGATGGGGTTTAGGGCTGGAGAACAGCAGGCCACTCCATTTGCCCGATATCTTCTGTTTCATGGTACTCCTCCAAGGTGACAGCTCGGTGGGGCCTTTCGTTATCATCCATCAGGAAGAAGATGGGACTCAGTGCACCCCCGAAAAGGCGAACATACTGGTGCAAAATGACGTCCCGATACACCTGACCTGTCACAGTCCCTCTGTCAAAGACATGCAGGGGTGTGCGTGCAACAATCGTAATCCCACCCCACACCATCAAACCACGACCTCCATACAGGTCCCTTTCAAGGACATTAAGGGGTTGTTGTCTGGTTCCTGGTTCACCCCAGATGAAAATCCGGCAAGAATCACTGTTCTGATTACACCTGGACTCGTCCGTGAACATAACCTGGACCTGGTCTAATGACCATGTACTGTGTTCTTGACACCAGGGTTTACAGGATCTCCTGTGATCACGGATCAGTGGAATGCATCTTGTAGGTCTCCGGGCGAATAAACCATGCCTGTTCAGTCGTCTGTAGTCTGTGTGTCTGGAGACAACTATTCCAGTGGCTGCGGTAGGGTCCCGAGCAAGGCTACCTGCACTACTCCGTGGCTGCCTGCGGGCACTAATGGTGAGATATCGGTCTTCTTGTGGTGTTGTACACTGTGGACGTCCAGTACTGTAGCGCCTGGACACGTTTCCTGTGTGCTGGAATCGTTGCCATAATCTTGAGATTACACTTTGTGGCATACGGAGGGCCCGTGCTGTGAGCTGCTATGCTTGACCAGCGTGCAGTCGCCCTAGTATTCCACCCCTCATAACGTTATCAATACGTGTTCTTTGAGCCATTTTCAACACGCAGCACCATTGACGCGTCTGAAAACGTGTGCACACTTCCTCGCTGCACCGTGTGCGACGACCGCAGGTCAAGTGCACAGCATGGTGATACCCTGAGGTGATTTAAACCCGCAAACCGCCCACTAGAGCGTTGTTTCACCATGTGGCACCATTATCCTTAATTTATGAGCATGAGAGTGTATGGGTAGCTTTAGAAGCGCTGAAGTGATTCTCATGGATATGTTACACAGGTGACACCGAATGGCTACTACACGTTCAAAGTCACCGAGTTCTCCAGAACGACCCGTTCTGTTGTTTTTGCTTCTCTAATGGCAATACAGCACTCCTCGTCTCCCTTTATACTGTTGGGTCAAGCGTTTGTGATATCTAAAGCTCCATTCAGTATTAGGTAGGGATGTCTGGAAACGTTTGATCAGACAGTGTAGGTTAACAACAGGTGGGAGTCTAACGTCTACAAATAGCTAGGACAATTCCTTTTGCAACCCTACACTAAAGACAGAATGAGAAAACATAAGGCGCAACGGTGACGAAACTTGGAATGACGGGCAATGGAAACATGCAATGTCGTCTCCTTCTTTTACACTGATCTGTAATGTGGGATGTATTTAGACTTGGAGAACTCTAGGTGATGCGTACAACAGTAAAGAAAAGTGCAGTTTCTGAGCAAATAGAAAGCTCTATATCTACATCTGCAAGACTACTCTACAAATCGCAGTTAAGTGCTTGGCAGAGAGTTTATACAAACCATTTTCAGACTATTTCTCAACCACTCCACTCTCTAAAAGCGAGTGAGAAAACGAACAGTTAAATCTTTCCGTGAGAACTCCAATTGTTTTCTCTTACTTTATTGTGATGATCTTTTCTCCCTATGTAGGTGCGGGTCAAAATATATTTTCGCACCCGGAGACGAAAGTTGATTGAAATTTCATGAAACGATCTCGTCCCAACGATAGACGCCTTTGTTTTATTGATAACTACTTCAACTCTAAGTCTATGGCACTCTCTCCCTGCTTCGCGATAATACAACATGAGTTCCCCTGAAATCTTCTATGTACTCTGTCAGTCCCGCCTGGTACGGATCCCATACAACTGCAGTAATACTTACTACAAATAAAACGCAGCCTTTGGTTCGCTTTCCCTACATTATCTGTGTGATAGTTCCAGTTGAAATAGCTTGAAATTGTAATCGTTAGGTAATTCGTTGAATCGACAGCCTTTAAGTTTGTACAATTTACCCTGTACCCGAACTTTAACGGATTCCTTTTAGTACTCATATGCAGGACCTCAAACATTGATTGTTCAGAGTCAACCGAGACTTTCTGCTCCATAGAGATATCTTGTCTAAGGCATTTTGCAGTAGGCTTTGGTCTTGTGAAAACTTTACTAGACGGTGAACAACAATGTCATTAGCAAACAATCTAAGATAACTGCTCAGATTGTCTTCTAAACCATGTATATATATTAGGGAACAGCAGAGGGCCTACAACACTTCTTTGACAAACGCCAGATATCATTTACGTTTCACTCGATTTTCAGTCAGTTACTACGAACCGTATTTTGCCGGCCAGGGTGGCCGAGCGGTTCTAGGCGCTACAGTCTGGAACCGCGCGACCGCTACGGTCGCAGGTTCGAATCCTGCCTCGGGCATGGATGTGTGTGATGTCCTTAGGTTAGTTAGGTTTAAGTAGTTCTAAGTTCTAGGGGACTGATGACCTCAGAAGTTAAGTCACATAGTGCTCAGAGCCATTTGAACCGTTTGAACCGTATTTGATCTTTCTCACAGGAAATCACAAACCCAGTCGCCCAGCTGCGACGATACTCCATATGGACCCAACCTGATTAGGAGCCGATTTTGAGGAACGGTGTCAAAAGGCTTCTGGAAATTGAGAAATATGGAATCCATCTGAGATCACTTGTCGATAGCACTCATTAGTTCGTATGAATAAAGAGCCACTTGTGTTTCACAAGAACGCTATTTTCTGCATCCTTACTGTGTGTGAACAGACCGTTTACTCTAAGTGTTTCATAATGTTCGAACTTAGTATATGTTCCCAAACCGTACTGGAAATCGATGCCAGTTACACAGGTCAGTTAGGCATCGGATTACTTCTATTTCCTTTCTTGTGCGTTGATGAGATCTGCGCTGCCTTCCAGTCCTTAGGTATGGAACTTTCGTCGAGCCAGCGGTTGTTTATGATTACTGAGTGTGGAGCTATTGTGTCAGAATACTCTGAAAGAAATCTTATTGAAGTAAAAGAAGACTTGCCTTTATTAAGTGACTTAAATTGCTTCACTGCACTGAGGGTATGTTGTTCTAAGTTACTCACGTTATCAGCTGTACTTGAATCGAATTCTGGATTATGTACTGCATCTTCTTTGGTGGAGAAATTTCAGATAACCGTGTTTAGTAGCTTCGCTTTAGTGGTGCTGATATCGGTAGCACTGCCATTGCTATCGCTCAGTAATGGGTATTGAGTGCGTCTTGCCACTGGTTGTACTTCACATACGACGAGAATCTCTCAGGGTTTTCTGCCAGATTTTGAGACAGTTTCCTTGTGGAAATCATTAAAAGCTTCTCACACTGAAGTCCGCAAGAAATTTCTAGCTCCTATGTAGCATCGCCAGTCTACTAGTAAACACCCTGTATTAGCAAAAAAAAAAAAAAATGTTCAAATGTGTTTGAAATCTTATGGGACTTAACTGCTAAGGTTATCAGTCCCTAACCTTACACACTACTTAATCTAAATTATCCTAAGGACAAACACACACACCCATGCCCGAGGGAGGACTCGAACCTCCGCCGGGACCAGCCGCACAGTCCATAACTGCAGCGCCTGAGACCGCTCGGCTAATCCCGCGCGGCCTGTATTAGTCACTTGGGCTTCCTTTACATTCTCTCCCGATGGTTTCCATACAGTGCTGACTTGGTACTGTTGTGGTGCTCGGTCTGCAGAATGGGTGGATGCAACTCTCTATGCTACTCTATTCTATGCGAGTCTCTTCGTCTCCAAATAACTACTGCAACTTACATCCTTCTGAATCTGCTTACTCTATTCATCTCTAGTCTCTCTCTGCATATTTTGCAGCCGCGCAGGATTAGCCGAACGGTCTCAGGCGCTGCAGTCATGGACTGTGCGGCTGGTCCCGGCGGAGGTTCGAGTCCTCCCTCGGGCATGGGTGTGTGTGTTTGTCCTTAGGATAGTTTAGGTTAAGTAGTGTGTAAGGTTAGGGACTGATAACCTTAGCAGTTAAGTCCCATAAGATTTCACACACATTTGAACATTTTTTTTGACTAATACAGGGTGTTTACTAGTAGACTGGCGATGCTACATAGGAACTTAGGGACTGATGACCTTAGCAGTTAAGCCCCATAAGATTTCACACACATTTGAACTTTTTTTTTTTGACGAATACAGGGTGTTTATTAGTAGACTGGCGATGCTACATAGGAGCTTAGGGACTGATGACCTTAGCAGTTAAGTCCCATAAGAGATCACACACATTTGAACATTTTTTTGACTAATACAGGGTGTTTACTAGTAGACTGGCGATGCTACATAGGAGCTTAGGGACTGATGACCTTAGCAGTTAAGTCCCATAAGATTTCACACACATTTGAACATATTTTACTCCCCACCTTTCCCTACAATAGTAAATTTGATTCCCTGATGTCCCAGAATGTCTCCTGTCAACCAATCCCTTCTTCTAGTGAGGTTGTGTCACAAATTTCTTTTCTCCCAAACTCTGTTCAGCACCTCCTCCTTAGTTACGCAATCCACCCTCTAATCTGCGACGGTCTTCTGCAGCACCACGTTTTAAAACCTTCAGTTCTTTTCTTCCGGGAGGGTTCTTTGTTTCCGTCGTTACAGCTACAAGAAAATGCGAGTTTTTCTCATCAGGAGCTTTAGATTTATTGAAGTAAAGTGTCATTAGTGGTCTGTCATTAAAGATATTACCAATGCATTTGTCTTTTAGGCTGAGAAACAGTTCGTTGAGGAACTGCTGGTTTCTAATTACGCTAACTAACAAAATACACTTAGGAGCTGCAAGACAACCACGGACAGTACGGCCACACGAATGAAGATTCCTTTCTTGTCTAAACTGCTTGTCGTCCACACAAATACGTTCAGAAAAGATTTCCTGAGACTTAAATTCATAATCGGTGTAAAAAAATTCCTTTTCTTCAGAAGCGCCTTTTCGACCGTTGCAATCAACATTCTGTAACCTCTCTACACTGGCCGTTATCAATTATTCTCCTGCCAAAATAGCAAAACTCATCTACTGCTTTTAGTGTCTCAGTGCCAAATGTAATTCCGTTAGCATCTCTTGATTAATTCAAATGAGCAACCCTCTTACATTGTTTGCATATTACTTACGGTCTCGTAAGGTAATCAGATGATTAACACCAATTGCAAAATGATTTAGACAAGATATCTGTATGGCTCGGAAAGTGACAATTAAGTCTAAGTAATGAAAAGGGTGAAGTCTTCCACGTGATTGTTGTTAAATTTCGGTTACACGATAAATCGCACAAATCTAAAGGCTGTAAATTCAACTAATACTTAGGGATTACAATCGTGAATAACCTAAACTGGAACGATCGCACAGATAAAGATGTGGGGAAAGCAAACTAAAGACTATGATTTATTGGCAGAACACTTGGAAAGTTCAGCAGGTCTGCCAAAGAGACTGCCACCACAACACTTGTCCGCGCTCTGCAGTGCGGTGTAGGAACCGTAACGATGGGACTGACGGAGGACATCGGAAAACTTCGAAGAAGTGCAGCTCGTTTTGTATCATCGTGGATTAAGGGAGAGAGTGTTACGGACATGACACGCGAATTGGGGTGGTAGTCATTTAAACAAAGGCGTTTTACGTTGCGGCGAAGTTTCTCGTGAGATTTCGTCACCAACTTTCTCCTACGTTTGCGAAAATATTCTGTTGGAGCCGGCCTACGTAGTGAGAAGTGATCATCGTGCTAAAATATGAGAAATCAGAGCTCACAGAAAAAGATTTAAGCTCTCGTTTTCCCGCTCGCCATTAGAAACTGGACCGGTAGAGAAATAGCGCGAAGGTGGTTCCGTGGACCTTTACGAGGCACTTAATCGTGAATTGCAGGGTAATCATAAAGTTGTACATGTAAATGTACCCTTGTTTTACTTTTGTTGATCTTCATCTTATACTCTTATTGATTGCGGTTTCCTAGATTTCGAGAATGCTTTTGACACTGTACCACACAAGCGGTTTTAGTGAAATTGCGTGCTTATGGATTATCATATCAGTCACATGACTAGATTCGTGATTTCCTGTCAGAGAGGTCACAGTCCCCAGTAACTGACGTAAAGTCATCGAGCAAAACAGACGTGATTTCTGGCGTTCCCCAAGGTAGTGTTATAGGCCCTCTGCTGTTCCTCACCTATATAAACGATTTAGGAGACAATTTCAGCAGCTGTCTTCGGTTGTTTGCAGATGATGGTGTCGTTTGTCGACTAGTAAGGCCATCAGAAGATCAAAACAAACAGCAAAACAATTTAGAAAAGATATCTGTATGGTGCAAAAGTTGTCAATTAACCGTAAACAACGAAAAGTGTGAGGTCATCCACATGAGTGCTAGAAGGAATCCGTTAAACTTCGGTTACACGATAAAGCAGTGATATCTAAAGGTTGTAAATTCAACTAAATGCTTAGGAATTACAATTACGAACAACTTAAATAGGAAGGAACACGCATAAAATGTTGTGAGGAAGGCTAACCAAAGACTGTATTTCATTGGCAGGACACTTTGAAAATGTAACAGATCTACTAAACAGACTGTCTACTCTACTGTCTCTTTTAGAAAACTGCTGCGCGATGTGGGATTCTTACCAGATAAGATTGACGGAGTACATCGAGAAAATTCAAAGGAGGGCATCACGTTTTGTATAATCGCGAAATAGGGGAGAGAGTGCCAGTAAATGATACAGGATTTGGGGTGGACGTCATTAAAAAAAAAGCGTTTTTCGTTGCGTAGGAATCTTCTCACGAAATTTCAATCACCAATTTTCTCCTCCGAATGCGAAAATATTTTGTTGACGCCTACATAGGGAAAAACGAACATCATAATACAATACGGGAAATCAGAGCTCGCGCGCTGTACGAGACTGGAATAATAGAATAGTATTGTAAAGCTGATGCGATGAACCCTCTGCCAGGCAATTAAATGTGATTTTCAGAGTATCCATGCAGACGTAGATATAGATCTCTTTTCAAGATAGTATCCATGCCGTTTAACTGTTCCTCCAAGTACTTTACTGTGACTGAAGTACAACGTCATCTGCAAACCTCGAAGTTCTTATTTCTACTCCATTGACATTAATTACTTCTCCAAAGTTTTACTTTTTTTGTTCCCTTTACTACTTGCTGAAAGTATAGATTCAATAACAGCGGGGATAGGCTACAAACCATCTCACTCTTTTCTCAAACACTACACCTCCATCATGTCCTTTGACTCTTACAGTTTCCGTCAAGATCCTATACAATTTGCAAATAACATTAAACTTCCTGTATTTTAGCCCTGCTTGCTTCATAATTTGAAAAAAAAAATACATCCCAGTTGTGATGATACTTGAATTACGTAACCATTATGGTACCTCACCTGAACCTCTCGATACCAGTAATATTCTACTGTATTTCTGTTAACTACTTAACATATTTCTGAGACAACATTCAGATTTAATTTCACTTTTGATACATCGATATGTTTATATTGCAATGATATTATTCTTATGTGTATTCTTTCTTTTGTCACTAGCCCGCATCTCGTGGTCGTGCGGTAGCGTTCTCGCTTCCCACGCCCGGGTTCCCAGGTTCGATTTCCGGCGGGGTCAGGGATTTTCTCTGCCTCGTGATGGCTGGGTGTTGTGTGCTGTTCATAGGTTAGTTAGGTTTAAGTAGTTCTAAGTTCTAGGGGACTGATGACCTAAGATGTTAAGTCCCATAGTGCTCAGAGCCAGTTGAACCATTTTGTCACTATGATCTTTGACGTACTTGTAACTCTGAATTTTGGGCACGTAAGAGATTGTTAGTTAGTTGTAAAGTTGTTAGAGAGTCGGACCTTGAAAATGTCAAGTCGTGGACGTCATGTTGGAAAGACGAATATTGTCGTCAGCTGATAAAATGTGGACTTTAACCGTGACTGTGAGGAAGATGTTTTCAAGTATGTTTTGTATTGTGAAGTGATGTTTTGTGTTTACGTGATGTTGCAATAAAACCAATTAAAAGGAAGTGTAACTTAAATTCGGAGTGCTGATTATTTTTTTTTTTTTTACATCACCATTGTTCTAACTTTGAAAGGTACAATCTTGAAGCACGTTTTGTGAAGCGCATCTACAAAACTTTGGAATATGGCGGGATAAAACATAGGCCTCTTTGCATCCGAGCTTGGAATCATAACCACCTAGATTTTCAACGATTGAGCCATGATTTTACGACGAGACCAGCGTGGGAAACACAAAAAGTTGAGTGCCTAGTTTTTTGATTATTACATCAAATGACTTCATTAACTGTGCTCTAATGACACCTGCCACATAATACGACTGTTGTTGCCCGAAAATGCAATATTTTGCAGCGTGAGCAACACCACAATCATTAAATTTTGACCTTTGTTTTTGTAGGGTTGTTAGACAGTCAATATTGTCAAGTGCCTTCTCTGAATCTACAAATGCTATCTAATAAATGATAGGATGAATATGTCCACGAGTTTTCGTACATTTCCCCGAGGTCAGCTTCTACGAGATTCTTTTACGTGCTGGGGTACGGTGCCCGAGACGCCCACGCACGGCTGCACAGCGCCGGCAGGTTGCAAGCAGCTGTCGCGAGGCGCGCTCCTCTGCTCCGGCAAGACGGTGGCATCCCAGCCTTGGCTCGGGCCTCCGCGGGAATGTCGTATTGATCTGCGGATGCGCCATGCTGCACCCCCTCCCTCCCCACCCCCTCCCCCGCCGCCACCCACGCCCCTGTGGCATCTCCTTGCAGCGCGACGTAGACTCCACTCTCCGCGGAAATGTATGGCCGGGCTTCACTGTCGCGCCCGCCCCAGGGACGAAGAAACGCCGTGTTTGTTTCGCTGGAATCACCCGACCAACTCCCCCGACCCGCCTCTCTCGGGAGCGACTGGGATGTCGCAGGCTCGTTCTGCAAATATTATGAATGCCGAGATCATCACAGCGCTGTGTCACTGTGAACTTCTCCATAATGATGCTCCGTTATAACAAAATTGATTTCCAAGCCATCTGTTTGCATGTGTTGGTCATCGAGCAAAAAACTTCCTTAAGAAATTTCACAAGCCACATATACTGTCCACAGCCGACAAGAATGCGCGCTAATGCAGCTCCGAGTTACGTAATTTGCTCTACACAGAATACTAAACGTCATTCTGAAAACATTTTCACGAATGCAGTTGCAAAGAGTGCCATCGCCCAAAAAAACCGTGTAAAAAATCATTTTAAGGGAGCACATAAAAAACTTGCAGAAAGAAGTCAGAGATCGGTTTTGTTTCGTTAAAAGAGTTAGCTTCAATTTTCGCCCCAATAGCCGAAGAAAAAGAAAGTGGCTATTCGAGATGCCAATAATGTGTTTGTTGACTGATAATTTTAGTTGCAGTTTCGCTGGCGAATAAGGGTGACAATCAAGCAACTCCCTCGTGGTGTCTCCTGAGTAACGATAACTGGCTGATTATCCTCTGTCCGCAGTTTACCTCAGCCCACAGTTCACATAAATAGGAGAAGGTTGTCTGCTGTTTACAAGCTGCACAATGTAGTTACTGATGCCCGAGTCCACCAACCTAGAGTAAAAGTTCACAGCGATAAAGTCGGCATTTAACCCTTTTCAACAAAAAATTCTGGTGCACCGATCTCGATCAAAGTAAAACGAGCCGAGGGAATCGACCGCAGTTAAATCTGACCGTGGCTCACGCCCAGTTTTTCCAAGATGGCCAGGATTTTACAAGTTTACGGTATTAAGTGGCGGAGTATTACGATGTTTTTAGACAGACTCAAGGCGTCGTATACCGCACATTATACATCAGCTTAACTCAGAAATTTTGTTAATTTGAAAATCAAACTTACCTGGGGTGTGTCTTTAGCTGCCAGGAATTCGTGTGTGTGTGTGTGTGTGTGTGTGTGTACGTGTGTGTGTGTGTGTGTATGTGCGCGCGCGCGAATGTGTGCGTGTGTGTGTGTGTGTGTGTGTGTGTGTGTGTTTTATTTAGCCTATCTGCGTTCAAATGGCTCAAATGGCTCTGAGCACTATGGGACTTAAAATCTGAGCTCATCAGTCCCCTGGAACTTACAACTACTTAAACCTAACTAACCTAAGGACATCACAGACATCCATGCCCGAGGCAGGATTCGAACCTGCGACCGTAGCCGTCGCGCGATTCCAGACTGTAGCGCCTAGAACCGCTCGGCCACTCTGGCCGGCTCTATCTGCGTCTCAGCATCTCCGCTACATGGTGAGTGGCAACTTTACTTTTCATAATATTGTTACATTCCATCTTGGATTTTCCATTGTCTGATTTTTACCTGTAGTAAAATTAAATCGGGCCTACATGTGACCAGAGTGTATATTTCCTCTAACAATAGAACCAAATGCCAATTGCATTTTTTAATTTTTTGATATTTATAGTATGTGAAGTTCAAAACTCAAATATACCTCTCCCACAGTAGGTCACCCGCATCTCGTGGTCATGCGGTAGCGTTCTCGCTTCCCTCGCCCGGATTCGATTCCCGGGGGGGTCAGGGATTTTCTCTGCCTCGTGATGGCTGGGTGTTGTGTGATGTCCTTAGGTTAGTTAGGTTTAAGTAGTTCTAAGTTCTATGGGAATAATGACCATAGATGTTAAGTCCCATACTGCTCAGAGCCATTTTTGAACCACAGTAGTTCGATACAACTCACAAAAATTCTAGAGAAAATCTACTTGTACGTTTTACGACCACGTTTAAGAAGCTAAACAAAGTAGATTTTTGTCGACAAGTAGTGTGGCTTCGTGGTAGCGAGTTCGTTCGAAGCGTGGGCGTACTGGGTCCGATTCCAGGTAGTTTCTAGTTTGTAAATAAAGGTGCATCTTCTATGTGCATTTACTTCAGTATGAGATACAAAAAGATAATCTTGATTAACAATAATTTATAAAAGACCGATAATCAAGAATTTTTGTTTGCAGTGAAAACGAAGTGAACGGAAAAAATAGTGACCGAAACGAGACAATGTAAGTTTCTATTTTTATACTGCAACCATCAGTTGTATTTTCAAGTACTGATGCATTCGGATGTAGTTCTCTTTTTGACCGAAGTTCGTACACTCAGCCATCAATACATTTTACTTCGGAAGCCCTCCACTTGTCTGTACATCTTATCGTTAGCTGTAGTCTTACCAGTTTGCCACTATATCTCCAAACAAGATTCTTTAAAGAATGGAATTCCCAGTTAAAAAGCAGCTTCAAATGTCAGATTACTACACAAATGAGTTAGTGCTTTAAATATTTGACGTTAAGAATGTAAGCAAGAAAAAGTTTAGTCAAGGTTTGACTTTATGTGCAAAGTTTTTGGACGTCACTAAGAGCTCTCATCTCAAATACTGAAAGGGTATATTGACGGTAGTTTACGCCTGGTGAGTAATCTTTCGTCAAGACATTCAGTTTAACCGCATACACGTCTTAGTGTGCTACAGTACTGGCCATTAAAATTGCTACACCACGAAGATGACGTGCACAGACGCGAAATTTAAGCGACAGGAAGAAGATGTTGTGGTACGCAAATGATTAGCTTTTCAGAGCATTCACACAACGTGCTGACATGAGGGAAGTTTCCAAACGATTTCTCATACACAAACAGCAGTTGACCGGCGTTTCCTGGTGAAACGTTGTTGTGATGCCTCGTATAAGGAGGAGAAATTCGTACCATCACGTTTCCGACTTTGATAAAGGTCAGACTTTAGCCTATCGCGATTGCGGTTTATCATATCGCGACATTGCTGCTCGCGTTGGTCGAGATCCAATGACTGTTAGCAGAACATGGAATCGGTGGGTTCAGGAGGGTAATACGGAATAACGGATCGTGCAGCCACGTCTCGATCCCTGAGTCAACAGACGGGGACAACAACCATCTGCACGAACAGTTCGACGACGTTTGCAGCAGCATGGACTACCATGACTGCGGTTACCCTTGATGCTGCATATCAGACAGGAGCGCCTGCGATGGAGTACTCAAGACGAACCTGGGTGCACGAATGGCAAAACGTCATTTTTTCGGATGAATTCAGGTTCTGTGTACAGCATCATGATGGTCGCATCCGTGTTTGGCGACATTACGGTGAACGCTCATTGGAAGCGTGTATTCGTCGTCGCCATACTGGCGTATCACCCGGCGTGATGGTATGGGGTGACCGAGACGTGTGTCTCGGTCACCTCTCGTTCGTATTAACGGCACTTTGAACAGTGAACGTTACATTTCAGATGTGTTACAACCCGTGACTCAACCCTTCACTCGATCCCTGCGAAACCCTACATTTCAGCAGGATAATGCACGACCGCATGTTGCAGGTCCTGTACGACCCTTTCTGGATACAGAAAATGTTCGACTGCTACCCTGGCCAGCACATTCTCCAGATCTCTCACCAATTGAAAATGTCTGGTCAGTGGTGGCCGAGCAACTGGCTCGTCACAATACGCCAGTCACTACTCTTGATGAACTGTGGTATCATGTTGAAGCTGCATGGGCAGTTGTACCTGTGCACGGCATCCAAGTTCTGTTTGACTCAATGCCCAGGCGTATCAAGACCGTTATTACGGCGAGAGGTGGTTGTTCTGGGTACTGATTTCTCAGGATCTAAACACCCAAACTGTGTGAAAATGTAATCACATGTCAGTCCTAGTATAATATATTCGTCCAATGAATACCCGTTTATCATGTGCATTTCTTCTTGGTGTAGCAATTTTAATGGCCAGTAGTGTAAACCTTTAATACAAGATTACATCTATAATAAGTCCATTATGACAGCATTTGAAATTTTTAAATCCGGTCAACAGTGATACGAAATATTGAAAATCAAATTTTTGTTGCTCATGGAAACAGTTAGATAGGCAACTTGAAATAGATTGTGCACCGTGCACCGCACTTGTCTCTTAGTGATACACAGTGTGATTTTTACTAACGTTTAAAAACTCTCGAGGCGACCTACATGACCGTGAGAAATTTAACATAAAACAACACACATGGGGCCGCAAATGCCGGGAAGTACCCCAAAAGCGGATAACAATTGTTGAACATGTAGCGTCACCAGATGACGTACCTCGCCGCACGTACAGAGGCTGAGCCTATCGGTATGTCACACTTGATCATCTCATCCCAAATCAAATATTCATATTGGTGTAGCTCTGGGCCTACGTGAGCGGCTTCAGGGCCTGGGGCTCAGGCTTCGAGTCTTGGATGTTGCAGGCAGTTTTTTTTATTTTTTTTTTATATTGCGTTAGACAGTTGTGTGTTCACATTGATGTGAGATTTACGACTTCATTTCCTGATCTCGCGGTCTCCACTAGTTTATTGCAAAGTACAGTGCAATAAAAACGTACTTTATTGCATCACAAGTAAACGATTAAAACTTTCCGAATTGCGTCCCTGGCAGTAAATGTCCTAGTTTCCTTTACTAAATAACGTACGTAAACAACAAAAAGGAGGGACGAAAGGAAAGAAACACAAAATAAGAACATTTTTTCCTTGGTTACAGCGAGGACAGTAATTATGAAACTGCTACGGTTGCAACAGATCACATTTACAAAAGGTGTTCAAGAAAGAGTAGTCTAGCTGAGCGATGTGCAGTACTGCCCCCTACCAGAGAGGGCAAAATCTACACGCTCAAGCGCTGCACGTGTGGCGAGGTGTGCCTTCTGGTGACGTCACATGTCCAATAATTGTCATCTACTTTCGATATATTTCCCTCCGTTTGTGGCGCCATGTGTCTCATACTGAATTACTTGTCTCATCGTCATCTACGTCGCTTCAGGGATTTTTAAACGATAATAAGAATCACCCTGCAGATTAATGTCGTTACTGTGTGCAACTGTGTAAATGTATTTTTTGTCGTGGTACACTTTTCGTTTTGTTAGGCTATATCATTGTCAGGAGAAAGGTTTCTCGTCTCTTTCTCGTGTACTATGTGCATGTGATGTCTGCATGCCCATTTCGCCAGAATTTGTCTCTTCCTCAAGGATGCCATACATAAATGAATAAAAGAAACTTTGACAACATAAATAGCGAACAATAAAAAATAAGGCTAATAGTGAAGTCTACAGACTAAGAAATATTTTTTAGAAGGCCAATTAGTTACACTGACCACAGGCAGCACGCAACGTGTGTGTGTGTGTGTGTGTGTGTGTGAGTGAGAGAGAGAGAGACAGACAGAGGTGGGGGGAGAGGGAGAGGGGGAGAGAGGGGCGAGAGGGACGGAGGAGGAGACCAAGGAGACCACCCTGCCCCCCCCCCCCTCATCACACCACACACACACACACACACACACACACACACACACGCAATCCCTCACCTCTTGCAGGCATTCTGCTGAGCTGCCTACAGAGAGTAAGTATTCCATCAAGAGAACCACTCTTGTGATTAAGACATTTACCTTAATAGAAATATATTAAATTTTGTCTCTACCACTTATAATGTGTGATAACTTACACAAGTCGGACGACGTGTTTCGAGAAGCAAGTTGTCATCAGGATAAATATGGAAGTGTACACATAAGGTTAAGTGTTAACAAACGTTAGACTATGAAAAGGTGGACTTGTTAATTTTTAATAACGTTAGGATTCTTGTCCTGAGCAAAAGAGTTTGCTTCTCAAAACGTGTAGTTTCACTTGTAAGTTGTTGCTAATTATATGCTGTATAGACGTAGTTTAAAGTTCCACTGAACAACTCATCCATGGAAGTTGTTGTTTCGACGATCTGCTTACGGACATACATGCAGCATCTTAAAACTTGTTGAAGAACTATTAAATGGCCAACAAACACATAGGTATTTGGCTTCCAGACTGACTTCCACCCGGAACTGTTGGCCATTTATCGTGCCATTTTATGTAAAGAAGAATCTTCACATTACAGAAAGTTAACAAGACCATTTGTCAATACTTCATATCAATAATGCATTAGTATACTTAATCTGAAGATGAGAGCTTCCCTCACGATACGCATCTTTTGACACACAATTTATCACCAGCTAACCTTTTACCTGCTCTAGACCCCCATGCACATGCAGCACATATTTGTTCAAATCTCTCCCTCCCCATCTCTCTGTCCACCTCCTCATACTCGTTTCTCTTATTATCTTCTTCTCCCGTCTCCCTCTGCCCATCTAGCCCTCTCCCCTATGTCCATCTCAACCTTACCCGTATCACTATTCATCTTCTTCTCCTTCTCCTCCACCCTCTCTCCTCAGTCTGCCAATCTGTACATGTAGGCCCTGCAATGCATGCCGACACTCCCTGCACAATCCACAAATGCAGGGCAGCTTAGAAATCAGAGGCTGAAAAACCCTTCTCATCGGTATCTCTATTCCTATGAAAGCTAGGAGGTTCTAAGCCCCATTGTTCCCATTTCCAGATAGCAAGTAGTATGTGTGCCAAATTTGGTTGAAATGGATCCATTGGTTTAGAAAGAGATGCTGGACACACACAAACACACACACACACACACACACACACACACACAACTTCCATGGACACAGTGTGTGTGGTTTGAAAAGTTCTCGGAGCGGAATAGAAAAAAACTACTTTCATCACTGAAACTTTTTTTTTTTTTTTCAATGTAGTCTCCTTGTAGATAAATGCACTTGGTCCAGCGATGTTCCAGTGCATTGATCCCATCTCGAAAATGAGTTCAGGCCTGCAAAATAGTTGCGAACTCCAGCTATCAATTCCTCGTTTGAAGTGAGTCTTCGTTCAATAAGAAAAATTTTCAGTTTTGGGAAGAGATGGAAGTCTGACGGAGCCATATCAGATGAATAAGCCGGCTGTGATAGCAATTCATACCTTGGTTCCTGTAATTTTGCCATGTCGATTGCACATGTGTGCAGGCACGAATTGTCTTGATGGAATATGGCTTTCTTCCTTGCTAAACCTAGCCTTTTTTCGAGTATCTTTTGTAGCAATTTGTCCAGGAGGTTAACATAGTATTCGCAAGTAATTGTTTGCCCAGTGAGGAGATAATCTACAAACAGAATTCCCTTCGCACCCCAGAACACTGATACCATGACCTTTTCCGCCAAAGGAATTGTCTTTGCTTTCTTTGGTGGCGGAGAGTCAACATGTTTCCACTGCTTTTACTGTTGTTTTGTCTCTTGGGTGTAGTAGTGCACCCAAGTTTCATCTGTGGTCACATCGTCTCAAAAAATCTTGTTCGTTTCTCCTAAAACGGGCCAAACATTGTTCCGATATGTCCATTCTCATGCGTTTTTTGATCCAGCGCCAAGAGTCGCGGCACCCATCTTGCAGATAATCTTTCAGTTAAAATGTGATATAGCCTTCAGATGACACCTGGCAATTTCACGCACTTTCAATCGGCGATCCTCCATGAGCATTTTGTGCACTTTTGCAATGATTTCTGGAGTAGTGACACATCTTGGCCCACCACTGCGCGGATCATCATGTTAAGCTCTCCCGACCAAATTTAAATTCATTTGTCCATTTGGCAACACTTAAATATGGAGGAGCAGAGCCCCCAATGTATTCTGGAAATCGTCATGAATGTCCTTTGCTTTCGTACCTTCCTTTACGAAGTACTTCATCACTGCTCGAATCTCGATTTTTTTTCCATCTTCCCAAATCATTACGTGGGAACAACAACAGAGCTACGTCACCGCCACAGCTCTCTTCCAAGAGCACCGACGTGCCACGTGTTTACAGGCAACAGTCCAACGAATATCACTGTAACAACTCGTTGCGCTAGCGCTGAACTCTATTGGCGATTCCGGGAACTTTTGAAACCACCCTCGTACATACTCCTCAATTAAATATAAAAATCTGAGGAGTTTATTGTTGAGACAGTATGTATGTTTTACTTGTGTTTGTTAATTATTTTATCACTGATCATGTAAGGGAACGAACCTCAAACGTGCGCGAAATCTGAGGATCTGCAGCTACAACACATGTAATAAGTAGCTGAGACAAAATGTAGTATTCTGATATTAAGGTAAATGTCTTAACCATGATGATGGGTGTTTTATCGATTTACTTATATATGTTAGTGTGTTTCCTTGTGTGTTGAGGGCGGAGGGGAAAGGCGAGTTGATCCAGAATATGATATTCCATTTAATATGTAAGAACTACGACCTCAGTTTCAGCCATATTGGAAAAATCTAAATGCTTATCTTTTGCTGTTCAGCATTGTTGTCCTATCCACAAGTGCACATTCTCGCATTTCCTTCACGTCTGATATTCGTTCCCTTACATGATCAACGAGTAAAATACACTCCTGGAAATTGAAATAAGAACACCGTGAATTCATTGTCCCAGGAAGGGGAAACTTTATTGACACATTCCTGGGGTCAGATACATCACATGATCACACTGACAGAACCACAGGCACATAGACACAGGCAACAGAGCATGCACAATGTCGGCACTAGTACAGTGTATATCCACCTTTCGCAGCAATGCAGGCTGCTATTCTCCCATGGAGACGATCGTAGAGATGCTGCATGTAGTCCTGTGGAACGGCTTGCCATGCCATTTCCACCTGGCGCCTCAGTTGGACCAGCGTTCGTGCTGGACGTGCAGACCGCATGAGACGACGCTTCATCCAATTCCAAACATGCTCAATGGGGGACAGATCCGGAGATCTTGCTGGCCAGGGTAGTTGACTTACACCTTCTAGAGCACATTGGGTGGCACGGGATACATGTGGACGTGCATTGTCCTGTTGGAACAGCAAGTTCCCTTGCCGGTCTAGGAATGGTAGAACGATGGGTTCGATGACGGTTTGGATGTACCGTGCACTATTCAGTGTCCCCTCGACGATCACCAGAGGTGTACGGCCAGTGTAGGAGATCGATCCCCACACTATGATGCCGGGTGTTGGCCCTGTGCCTCGGTCGTATGCAGTCCTGATTGTGGCGCTCACCTGCACGGTGCCAAACACGCATACGACCATCATTGGCACCAAGGCAGAAGCGAGTCTCATCGCTGAAGACGACACGTCTCCATTCGTCCCTCCATTCACGCCTGTCGCGACACCACTGGAGGCGGGCTGCACGATGTTGGGGCGTGAGCGGAAGACGGCCTAACGGTGTGCGGGACCGTAGCCCAGCTTCATGGAGACGGTTGCGAATGGTCCTCGCCGATACCCCAGGAGCAACAGAGTCCCTAATTTGCTGGGAAGTGTCGGTGCGGTCCCCTCCGGCACTGCGTAGGATCCTACGGTCTTGGCGTGCATCCGTGCGTCGCTGCGGTCCGGTCCCAGGTCGACGGGCACGTGCACCTTCCGCCGACCACTGGCGACAACATCGATGTACTGTGGAGACCTCACGCCCCACGTGTTGAGCAATTCGGCGGTACGTCCACCCGGCCTCCCGCATGCCCACTATACGCCCTCGCTCAAATTCCGTCAACTGCACATACTGTTCACGTCCACGCTGTCGCGGCTTGCTACCAGTGTTAAAGACTGCGATGGAGCTCCGTATGCCATGGCAAACTGGCTGACACTGACGGCGGCGGTGCACAAATGCTGCGCAGCTAGCGCCATTCGACGGCCAACACCGCGGTTCCTGGTGTGTCCGCTGTGCCGTGCGTGTGATCATTGCTTGTACAGGCCTCTCGCAGTGTCCGGAGCAAGTATGGTGGTTCTGACACACCGGTGTCAATGTGTTCTTTTTTCCATTTCCAGGAGTGTATCATATTCGAGTAAAACACACGTAGCATCTCAACAATAAACACCTTCATTCCAGCCGAGGCACATTCTGTTGTAGCTGTGACCCACAACGTCACTCTTGGCGCGTCAATTGACCCATACTTTGTAATGATCATGCGAACCTTTGATCCAGTAATTCTCAATATATTATGTCCTTTTAGGCAAAAGACCAAATTACTGGATAATGAAAGTACTAATAATGGCAAAGAGAGGTCTTTAGTTATGAAAATTATGTATCTACGGTGACGATTGTAGTGCGCTGATCTGATGATGGAAGTGTTAGAAATTTTTAAAAAATTCACTTTAAAATTATGTAGATAAAAATGAAGTAGAAAGACGTCATGCATACCAAATTATACCATCTGATCTATGGAATATTAATATGAAATCTTATTTTATCGAGCCCAGATGTATGAAAAGTAATCATGTCTAAAAGTTTAAGTCAGTAAGTGGTCCCATACTTAGGGAATGAGCGCAGGGGAGCAGATGCAGGAATCTTGCACCGCCGCTCATGGCAAGGTCCTTGTGCAGCTGGTTTTCCGCTGCCTTACTTTGATCTGAGTTAAATATGTATCTGTATCGTGTGGATGGCTGTAATGAGTACCTACCCACTGTAGTGTTGGGTTTGTGTTGTCGTGGTTTAAGGGAAGGGAGAGAGCGAAACCGGTGCCGACACATTACTTACTCCTCTCGAATAGCGCCAAGGGGGCAATCCCGTGGACGGATCACCATCAACAGCGGCACGTGTCCACACTTCGTCAGACGCTGCGGCGAGGTTTGGAATTTAATCCAGGGAATTGGTGCGAATACTGGTGATTACGAGCATTGTGCCACCACTTCTCCTCCCCTTGCTGGCCAGATACTGCCAGCGAAAATTTCGTCCACCACCAGGATTCGAACCGGCTTATCTGCGAGCACCACCACAAGGGCGTTCATTAGCGACCTCAGCTATGAAGGTGGGAGAGATACTATGTAGTGACAGATATAAGATGCCTGAACTGAGGTAATTGCACGATCTACTCCAGTTGTAAGATAAAGCTGTTTAGATAAAATAATTAAAACCAAATCGTGCATATTGCTGTAGAGGTAAGGTAAGATTAGCTCATGGAAGTGTCCCCCAAAAGACGTCTTGTGTCACTGTGTTACTCGGAACAGTTGAGGCCTCCATGCTAGTAACTGTATCCATGCCCAAAGAAGGAAACTAAGTTTGAAAATATAGCTCATGAGCTCACATCTGTTTGACTAACTACAGAACAGGGAAAAAATTTAGAGCATCTATTGAGAATTCTCCAATTCATTGTAAATTTACGGAAGTAACAAGACATTTGGAGTACATGGAATGAGTATATTTGCAGATCAATAGCCCAAGCAGTTCTGAAATATCTCATGCTGAAACACTCGTATTAGTGCTCAGTTCTAAAGTTACGGAGAAGTTTACGAGGGACTTCTGCAACCGATGTTAATGTATAGTTTGGCAGGGAAGGGGGAAGAAGGCTGTTAAATATGCCTCGTGGCGGCAGTGTGCAGGAGGTCTAGCGGTCAGGATTTGATAGTGGGCATCCAGGGCTGCCGTTAAATGACAAATCAGAAAACTAAGTACAATGAACAGGATATATTTCAATATACGGAGTACAAAGGGCGAGCCTAGGGTCGCGAGTTATCAGGTTTAGGCCAGTCTAGGAGGTCGAATAATTAATTAAGATCGGCAACGGAAGGGGAAGTGGTTCATGTTAACTCACGTAGGTGGCCGGTCGTGAAAGGCAAAGCCGGAGGCTCTGCCTGCCAAAAAGACGTCTGATCTGCTCGAGGTCTGGATTATAAAAGAGAGAAGCAAGTGTGTTCTGCTCCGGCGTCCACACACGTGATCGGTATCCCGCGCACGCTATTGGTTAAAAACAATGGCGTGAATTCGCTAGCAGTTGCAGCAGAGGGCACAGGGCGTCTCCTGTCAGCAGCTTTAACTGGACAGAACCGCGTCGGTTTTGAAAGGCATGCGACTTGTGTCACGTAAACACAGCGTGAATTACTTTGGGAGAAAAGTTGTAAAGATTCCACTGGGCCTTTGAAATAGATGCCTTAAACCAATTTCCTAAAATATTCCTTGACTGGCTGCCATCCTCTACACAGTGTAACCTCTGCTGGCGGCTATGCAGGCACTGACTCTGCCGTAGAGTCGATTAGGGTGACGAACGCTGTCTTACGAGACGTTATGACGTATCTGTTCGATACATTCGCGTAACTCTGTAAGGAATACGGATGGGCGAGTCACACACATCACTTGTCGCCCCACCGTGTCCCGCAGGTGGTCGACTGGAGACACGCCCACCGATCGAGCTGGCCAGAGAGGCCGCTGCACGACCTGCAGAGCACGGTGAGTTTCACGCGCGGGATGTGGACGAGCGTTATCCTGTTAAAACATCATATCACGAGTGGACGAGCGTTATCCTGTTAAAACATCATATCACCTTCCTACTGCAAGAACAGCAGAAGAACTGGTCGAACAGCATTCTGCACGCATCGAACGGTCCACATACAAAGGCGAACGAGAGTTGAAGCTTATCGCACCCCAGGCCATAATGCCTGGGGTGGTGCCAATGTGTTTCGGATGAATGCACTAATTGAGACAGTGCTCACCAGGTCTACGTCATACGAGCGAACCATCAGCACTTGCACACAGGCAGAATCTTCTTTTATTGTCATTCCATCTTCCAGGTGATCCTCTGACGGCACCAGACGAGCGGTGCACATCGATGGTGTGTTGTTAGGGGAAGGCAGGCTAGAGGCGCGCGTGACCATAGTCCCGTTGGCAGAAACCGGTTCGCAACAGCTCGTGTTAACGCTTATATTTGACATTTGTTGTTACGTGTGCCGTGGAAGCAGCACGATGATCTACTGCTGCGTTTACAATACGACGGTCTTGCAGGGCGTCCAAACCCTCGTCTATGAGTTTGAGAATTCTCACGTGTCCACTGTTCATCTACATCTACATGGATACTCTGCAAAATCACATTCAGGTGTCTGGCAGAGGGTTCATCGAATCAACTTCACAATTCTCTATTATTCCAATCGCGTATAGCTCGCGGAAGGAATGAACACCTATATCTTTCCTCACGAGCTCGGATTTCCCTTATTTTATCGTGGTGATCGTTCCTCCCTATATAGGTCGGTGTCGACAAAATATTTTCGCATTTCAAGGAGTAAGTTGGTGATTGGAATTTCGTGAGAAGAAAAACGCTTTTCTTTTCATGATTTCCAGCCCAAATTCTCTGTCATTTCTGTGACACTCTCTCCTATATTTCGCGATAATAGAAAACGTGCTCCCTTTCTTTGAACTTTTTCCATGTACTCCGTCAGTCCTATCTGGTAAGGATCCCACACCGTGCAGCAGTATTCTAAAAGAGGACGGACAAGCGTAGTATAGGCAGTCTCCTTAGTAGATCTGTTACATTTCCTAAGTGTCCTGCCAATAAAACGCAGTCTTAGGATAGCCTTCCCCACAACATTTTCCATATGTTTCTTCCAATTTAAGTTGTTCGTATTTGTAATACTTAGGTACTTAGTTGAATTTACGATTTTTAAATTACACTGATTTATCGTGTAACCAAAGATTAACGAGTTCCTTTTAGCACTCATATGGATGACCTCACTCTTTTCGTTATTCAGAGTCAACTGCCACTTTTCGCACCATTAAGATATCTTTTCTAAATCGTTTTGCAATTTGTTTTGATCTTCTAATGACTCTATTAGTCGATAAACGACAGCGTCATCTGCAAACAACCGAAGACGGCTGCTCAGATTGTCTCCAAAATCGTTTATATAGATAAGGAACAGCAAAGGGATTATAACACTACCTTGGGGAATCATCTCTGTTGTACTCGATGACTTTCCGTCAATTACTATGAACCTCTCTAACAGGAAATCACAAGTCCAGTCACATAACTGAGACGATATTCCATAAGCACGCAATTTCATTACGAGTAGCTTGTGTGAGCCGGTCGGTGTGGCTCAGCGGTTCTAGGCGCTTCAGTCTGGAACGGCGCTACCGCTGCGGCCGTAGATTCAAATCCTGCCTGGGGCATGAATCTGTGTGATGTTCTTAGGTTAGTTAGGTTTAAGTAGTTCTAAGTTCCAGGGGACCGATGAGCTCAGATGTTAAGTCCCATAGTGCTCAGAGCCATTTGAATCATTTTTTTGAAAACCACACAGGATCTGCATTTTTCGACTCCGAAACACTGGCAGACGTTTTGAAAAGAGCGATTTTCCTACACGGTATTAGACACTATAACGTTTAAGTCTGTGGTGTTTCCACATTTTTGTTCACACCCTTTATGTTCTACTCAATAATGTATGATTCATTAAGTGTTAATTCATGTTTGAAAATCAAAGAGCTTGTAATCTGAAACAGTTGATCAGTTACTGATCATTTTCTTGCTGCAGCTGTTGTAATACAGAAGGTGCTATATTAATGAGAATATCACAACTCACGTTTGCAATCACCGTCACAACAGACAGCACTTCTTGTTTTTTAAAAGACGTTTACTACAAATTTGTTTATGCTGTCTATTACTTTATTCTGCCCTCCTATATATCTACTATTTTATCGAGGAGATGGTGTAGTGGTTAGCACGCAGGAATCGCATTCTGGCAGACGACGGTTCAAATTCTCATCTGACCATCCACATTTAGGTTTTCCGTTATTTCCCCAAATCGCTAAAGGCGAATGAAAGGACACGATCGATTTCCTTCCTCATCTTTCCCTAACCTGAGCTTGTGCTCCGTATCTAAAGACCTCGATGTTGACGGGACTTTCAACTATAATCTTCCTTCCAGGTATTGGAAGCAGAACACCACAGCCGTATTTTCAAAGTATTATTTATTTAGATGATTAGTTTCAACGCTTCATTTGCCTCATCTTCAGGTTCTACAATAAACCGAATAAGTATTTCCAATCATTGGCTCATGTATGACCTGAAGTACTTATTTGGTTTATAATAATACCTGAAGATGATGCAAATATAGCGTTGAAATGAGTCGCCTGAGTAATAAATACTTTGAAAATACACCCATGATGTTCCGCTTCCATTATTTATATCGACAGCCGCTATCCCAGGTCCACAAATAAGTGTTTCCAATCATTAGCTAATGTATGACTGGAAGTACTTATTTGGTTTATAATAATACCTGAAGATGGTCCAAATGTAGCGTTGAAACTAGTCGTCTGAGTAATAAATACTTTGAAAATATGGCCGTGGAGTTCCACTTCCATTATTTATAGTGACAGCCACTGCCCCAGGTCCACAAAATGATGGACTTTCAAAATGTTTCTTCCTTCCATCCTTCGACTATTTACGAGTGTTCGCACCAAGTGATGAACACATTGCATATCCTGAAATCTACCTCCAGATGGTGAATGGGAATCAGTGATAACTCGATTTGACCTTTTGCCTAATTGCAGGAGAAGGAAAGCTCACGATAAGCATAACACAATGGGGAATGGTTACTCGGAAGTAAAACTACTTAATACTGAACATTTACTTATATAAGACTCTGCAAGAGAGACGCTCAGTAGCTCGGTACAGGCTTTTTTTGAAGTTTCGAGAACATACTTTCACCGAGGAGTCAAGAAGTATATTGCTCCCTCCTACGTATATCTCGCGAAGAGACCCTGAGGATAAAATCAGAGAGATTAGAGCCCAATCAGAGGCATACCGACAATCTTTCTTTCCACGAACTATACATACTGGAATAGAAGGGAGAGCCGATAGAGGTACTCAAGGTACCCTCCGCCACACACCGTCAGGTGGCTGGTATATAGATGTAGATATAGATACATGAAACTTCTAACCACATAATGCACAACCTCCACGTGTGATAAATCGCACCTCACAGATTCGATTTATGCATGGCCAAATTTCTTAGTTGTCACTTATCTAACGGGTGATCAAAAAGTCAGTATAAATTTGAAAACTTAATAAACCACGGAATAATGTAGATAGAGAGGTAAAAATTGACACACATGCCTGGAATGACATGGGGTTTTGTTAGAAGAACCTCATATCGCTAGACGAGTGAAAGATTTCTTGCGCGCGTCGTTTGGTGATGATCGTGTGCTCAGCCTCCAATTTCGTCATGCTTGGCCTCCCAGGTCGCCAGACCTCAGTCCGTGCGATTATTGGCTTGGGGTTACCTGAAGTCGCAAGTGTATTGTGATCGACCGACATCTCTAGGGATGCTGAAAGACAACATCCGACGCCAATGACTCACCAAAATTCTAGACATGCTTTACAGTGCTGTTCAGAACATTATTCATCGACTACAGCTGTTGTTGAGGAATGATGGTGGACATATTGAGCATTTCCTGTAAAGAACATCTATGCTTTGTCTTACTTTGTTACGCTAATTATTGCTATTCTGATCAGCTGAAGCGCCCTCTGTCGGACTTTTTTGAACTTTTGTATTTTTGTATTTTTTTTTTTTTTTTTGTTCTAATAAAACCCCATGCCATTCCAAGCGTGTGTGTCAATTTTTACCTCTCTATCTACATATTCCGTGATTTATTCAGTTTTCAAATTTATACTGACTTTTTGATCACCCGGTATTTTGCCTAGTAAGTAGTGTGATTTGTAATCCAATGAGGTATAGGTTGATGCTGAATAGGTGCAATCATTTTGCTAATCCTGATACTAGAACTGTTGCTCCAATTGCTCCTGCATCTTTTTGCTCGTCACGACTGTTTTCGGTCCCTTGTATCCTTCCCGCTTGTTTTCAAACTTAGCTCAACCTGTTCCCGTGAGTGGCGATGTAACAGAATGTCTTCAAGATGGCTGCTACACTTAACGATCGTTAGAAGCAACGTGCTGTCATAGAATTCATGTTCTGTGAAAACGAGACACTGGGAAACATCCACAAGAGGTTGAAAGAGGTGTATGGTGATGCTGCTGTCGATCACAGGACAATTAGTCGGTGGGCAAGCAGGCTACGTGATGAAAGCGAGTACGGCAATATTGAGGATTGTCCTCGCAACTGCAAGCCTCGTACTGCACACACTCCAGACAATGTACAGAGAGTTAGCGGATTGGTGACTGCTGACAGACGCATCACAGTGAGCGAATTGTCATGCTACCTTGGGATAGGGGAAGGAAGCGTTTGCAGAATACTGGAAGTGTTGGCGTTAAAAAGGTTTGTGCCAGGTGGGCTCCCAGGATGTTGACAGTTGCTCACAAAGAAACAAGAGAATCAGTATGCAGCGAACTTTTGGAACAGTACGTGAATGGTGGAGATGAATTTCTTGGAAGAATGTGACAGGTGATGAAACATGGCTCTATCATTTTTCACCAGAGACGAAGAGGCAATCAATGGAGTGGCATAATGCAAATTCATCCAAGAAAAAAATTAAAAACCAACACCTTCTGCTGGAAAAGTTATGGCTACGGTGTTTTTTGATTCCGAAGGACTCTTGCTTGTGGACATCATGCCAAATGGAACCACCATAAATTCTGTTGCATATGTGACGACACTGAAGAAACTTAAGCTCGACTGAGTCGTGTTCGACCACATCGCCAAAAGCAGGGTGTTTTGCTGTTGCACGACAATACACGGCCACATGTCAGTCAAAAAACCATGCAAGCTATCACAAAACTCGGATGGACAACACTGAAACACCCGCCTTACAGTCCTGATCTGGCTCCATCTGACTATCGTCTCTTTGGGAAACTGAAAGACTTGTGCACGATGACAAACAGAAGCTCCAACAGGTTAGACCAGAATTTTACCGTGCCGGTATGCAGGCGCTGGTTCCAAGATGGCGTAAGGTAATGGAGAGGGATGGAAATTATGTGGAGAAATGAAAATATTGTTCCTAAAGGATGTATCTACACCCTGTAAAACTTTCAAACATGTAGAATAAAAGATGCATTTAAAAAAATAATGTGCATTTCTTTTGGAGTGACCCTCGTAGAATAAACAGAATGTTCGAGTTGTTCACCAGATAATCGAACGTAATGTGTGAGTGTCGTGATGATAGTCAACAAGTAGTTAGTTATTCGACAATTCTTAATTTACAGTATAAGTAATGAAGAGGCACTGTATCCGATTGGGGTGAAAAGAAATTTATAGCTTGACTAAAAATATACATTTTTTGATGATACACGTCCTGAGGCATCGATGAATAGCTAATTTGATAAATGGAGTGAAATGTGGGGTCCGTGGCCTAACTAAAGTAAAGAGGTTCAGACGAATTTATTGGGTTAGTCCTCAAGTTTGTAGCGTTTTTCCATAAGTTTAATGAATAAAACTGATACACGTAACAGAGACTTTGGTTCCCAATAATACATTCTGTTTCTCTATTTACAGCGTCTGCCAACGCTGGGGTAATTTGTCGATTCCGTAACTGTAGAAGTCGTGTCGTTGTGAGGCGAAGAACTCTTCGAGCCATGTTCAGAGCACATTTTCATCGCCGCGTGGAGTGGCCGCGAGGTTTGAGGCGCCATGCCACGTATTGCGTGACCCCTCCCACGGGAGGTTCGGGTCCTCCCTCGGGCATGGGTAGGTGTGTTGTCCTTATCATAAGTTAGCTTAAGAAGTGAGTAAGTCTAGGGACCGATGGCAACAGCAGTTTGGTCCCTTAGGAACTCACACCCATTTGAACATTTGAACACATTTTCATCTGGAAAAGGTGAAAATCTGAGGGAGCATGATCAGATGAATATGACGAGTGAGGAAAGACTTCCCACCCAGCATCCTGTACAGAGTTTCTATCAGCCTAGCAGAACACGGGCGGGCGATATGGTGGAGTACCATCACTTGACGCGGTCTTCATGTGATTTCATTTTGGCACGAGAAATAGTAAAAATAAGAGACAAAACTTGCCTTTAAATCGTAAAATTCGTGACTGGTGACTTGACGATACGGAATAAAAGGGTAACTTAAGGAGACCTAATGGTTTATCACGACCGGTAACTTTACAGAAGAGAACATTTCGGAAACACTGATTTAGTACCCGCTGAACGCTTCTGGTCGGAGAGGCTGTCAGTGTGATGTACACTGTTCCTCCGCCACTCCGGTGCGGGAATGATGGTTTAAGGAGGAACTTTAGCAGTGACTTATTCGCGTACCTCGGCTCGCTTAATTAGAGCTCATTTTGCTCGCACTATAGCGGGCGTCATTTGCCCGATATATTTACGGCACTGCGAGAGAAAAAGCCTCCCCGCAAGGATTTCTCCGGGCCCTAAATAGTGTGAATTAGTGCAAGAGATTGTACCCAGAGGCTACATAAATCGTTGGAATGTATATATACACTCGAGGAGGAACAAAATGGCGGCGCGGGGGGCAGCGGGGATGGGCGAGGGAAGGCTGAGAAAGCGAGTGGCTAGAGAGGGCGAGAGCGAGAGAGAGAGGGGTGGGAGGGGAGGAAAGGAGGA
The DNA here is from genome assembly GCF_023897955.1 of Schistocerca gregaria. Classification (NCBI taxonomy): domain Eukaryota; kingdom Metazoa; phylum Arthropoda; class Insecta; order Orthoptera; family Acrididae; genus Schistocerca; species Schistocerca gregaria. The sequence goes on along the minus strand of NC_064920.1, from coordinate 1,014,109,222 downwards.
GGAGGAGGAGGAGGAGGAGGAAAATGTCGGGCAGCGGAGGCGGAAGACGGAAGATGCGGGAGGGGTGCGGTTGCCATAGCAGCCAGCGGCGCCCGCGAAAGCGAAATTACCCGAGAAATCTTTGCATAATTAGAATCAACGGCGCGCGGCCGGGCGGAACGGGAGGGAAGGAAAGAAAGTTACAATCAATTCCGAGCGCCTGTTGGAGGAGGGCGTGGGTGGGGGAGAGGGCGCGGCGCTTTGTCTCTGGCGCTGCAGAGCCGCGCTCGTTCGCCAGTTCTTTGTCCCGACACGGGGGTTAAACCCGGCCGTGAAGGATGCCGCCCCCGCACTGCTGGCCCTGCGCTCTACGCACGGCGCGTCAGCCCGAAACGCACTGGCCGCCCGTCCGTGCTGAACCTCTGCTCAACCAGCCACTGCGTGTGAGAGGCGTATCTACACGTGTCCCCTACATAACGTAGCTTTTCTTGGTGGGCACCTTCAGTGAGATTTCCTGAAGTGGGCTACATTTTTAAGAATTAATCTAAGGACAGTGTTCTGCTCATGGGTGATTTTAATGCCAGGATTGGAAATCGAACAGAAGGGTATGAAAAGGTTATGGGTAAATTTGGAGAGGATATGGAGGCCAACAGGAACGGGAAACAACTCTTGGATTTCTGTGCCAGTATGCTTAGTAGTCCCAAACTCTTTTTTTAAACATAAGGACATTCACCGGTATACTTGGGAAGGCAGGGGAACTAGATCTGTCATTGACTATATAATAACAGATCAGGAATTCAGGAAGGCTATGAGGGACACACGTGTATTCAGCGGATTCTATGATGACACTGATCATTATTTAATCTGCAGTGAAATTGGGATTGTGAGGCCGAAAGTGCAGGAAGTCAGGTCCATATGTAGGAGGATAAGAGTGGAGAAACTTCAGGATAAGGAAATCAGGCACAAGTACATAACAGCGATTTCAGAAAGGTACCAGTTAGTTGAATGTAGTCAATTACAGTCATTGGAAAAGGAATGGACAAGGTACAGGGACACGGTACTAGAAGTGGCTAAAGAATGTCTTGGAACAGTAGTGTGTAAAAGTAGGATGAAGCAAACAGCTCGGTGGAATGACACAGTCAAGGCAGCCTGTAAAAGGAAAAAGAAGGCGTATCAAATTGGCTACATACCAGAACTCAGGTAGACAGAGAAAGTTATGTTGAAGAAAGAAACAAAGCCAAACAGATAATTGCAGCATCCAAGAATAAATCTTGGGAAGACTTTGAAAACAGGTTGGAGACTTTGGGTCAAGCTGCTGGAAAACCATTCTGCAGTGTAATTAGCAGTCTTCGAAAGGGAGGTAAGAAGGAAATGACAAGTATTTTGTACAGGTCAGGAAAACTGCTGGTGAATCCTGTTGATGCCTTGGGCAGATGGAGGGAATATTTTGAAGAGATGCTCAATGTAGGTGAAAATACGATCAGTAATGTTTCAGATTTCGATGTACAATGGGATAGGAATTATGGAAATAGGATCACATTTGAGGAAGTGGAGCAAATGGTCAATAGATTGCAGTGCAATAAAGCGGCTGGGGTGGATGAAATTAAGTCGGAACTCATCAAATACAGCGGAATGTCAGGTCTTAAATGGCTACACAGGATAATTGAAATGGCGTGGGAGTTGGGACAGGTTCAATGAGACTGGACGAAAGCAGTTATCACACCAGTCTTTAAACATGGAAACGCAAACGACTGTACCAACTGCAGAGGTATCTTTTTAATCAGCGTTGTGGATAAAGTCTTCTCAGGTATTGTTGAAAGGAAAGTGCGAGTATTGATCTAGGACAAATTGGATGAAAATCAGTGTGAGTTTAGGCCTCTTAGAGGTTATCAGGACCAGATCTTTGGCTTACGGCAAATAATGGAGAAGTGTTACCAGTGGAACAGGGAATTGTATCTATGCTTTATAGATCCAGAAAAGGCATATGACCAGGTTCCTAGGAGGAAGTTATTGTCTGTTCTACGAGATTATGGAATAGGAGGCAAACTTTTGCAAGCAATTAAAAGTCTTTACATAGATAGTCAGGCAGCAGTTAGGGTTGACAGTAAATTGAGTTCATGGTTCAGAGTAGTTTCAGGGGTAAGACAAAGCTGCAACCTGTCTCCACTGTTGTTCATATTATTTATGGATTATATGTTGAAAACAATAGACTGGCTGGATGAGAGTAAGATATGTGAACACAAAATATGCAGTCTCGGGTATGCGAATGACTTAGTTGTGATGGCAGATTCGATTAAAAGTTTGCAAAGTAATATTTCAGAGCTAGATCAGAAATGTAAGGACTATGGTATGAAGATTAGCATCTCCAAAACGAAAGTAATGTCAGTGGGAAAGAGATATAAACGGGTCGAGTGCCAAATAGGAGGAACAAAGTTAGAACAGGTGGACGGTTTCAAGTACTTAGGATGCATATTCTCACAGGATGGCAACATAGCTAAAGAACTGGAAGCGAGGTGTAGCGAAGCTAATGCAGTGAGCGCTCAGCTACGATCTACTCTCTTCTGCAAGAAGGAAGTCAGTACCAAGACTAAATTTTCTGTGCACCGTTCAACCTTTCGACCGACTTTGTTGTATGGGAGCGAAAGCTGGGTGGATTCAGGTTACCTTATCAATAAGGTTGAGGTTACGGATATGAAAGTAGCTAGGATGATAGCAGGAACTAGTAGATGGGAACAAAGGCAGGAGGGTATCCACAATGAGGAAATCAAAGAAAAACTGGGAATGAACTCTATAGATGCAGCAGTCAGGGCGAACAGGCTTAGATGGTGGGGTCATGTTACACGCATGGGAGAAGCAAGGTTACCCAAGAGACTCATGGGTTCAACAGTAGAGGGTAGGAGGAGTCAGGGTAGACCAAGGAGAAGGTACCTGGATTCGGTTAAGAATGATTTTGAAGTAATAGGCATAACATCAGAAGAGGCACCAATGTTAGCACTGAATAGGGGATCGTGGAGGAATTTTATAAGGGGGACTATGCTCCAGACTGAACGCTGAAAGGCATAATCAGTCGTAAATGAAGATGATGATGATGATCTACTAACATAAGTAGTGTACGAGAGCCACCTGGACGTTTGGTCCAGATAGCATACCAGTAAGGTTCCTTTCAGAGTATGCTGACACAGCAGCCCCATACTTAGCAATAATACACAGACTGTTCCCGTAGGAGCGTGCGAAAATTTAACAGAACATAGGGAATGCTCCACTGAACATTTTAGAATGGGTAATATGGGATCGAAGAAGCCAGCTTAAGGAGATAATAGGAATAATATCCCGTTACTGTATACTTTTTTATTTACGTTATTTACAGTTAACTGCAAATACCATCATTGACAATGAACGTACCGTTTCTACTGCTATCATACAAAATGTGAGGAAACTGACAGCGGCCGACCGTGGTGGCCGAGTGGTTGTAGGCGCTACAGCCTGAAACAGCGCGACCACTACGGTCGCAGGTTCGAATCCTGCCTCGGGCATGGATGTGTGTGATGCCCTTAGGTTAGTTAGGTTTAAGTAGTTCTATGGGGCTGATGACCTCAGAAGTTAAGTCCCATAGTGCTCAGAGCCAAACTGACAGCCATCAACTTCAATGTATGCACGACATCGGCGGAAAAGATTGTGACGCACCCTGACAAATATCCCTAGAGTGCTTCGAATCACATCAGAAGCAGCTACAATTCTGACAACTAATTCATCTCCGTACTCCGTATCCATTGGCGTCTCATACGCAAGTGACTTTAGATATCCCCACAGAAAACAATGAAGGGGATTCAGGTCAGGTGACCTCGCAGACCATGGAACAGGACCTCCCCGTCCAATCTAGCAACCAGGAAATGCAGCATTGAGATGGTTTCGGACATCCACACTGAAGTGAGACAATGAGCCCTCATATTTTATCCATATCTTGTCACGTAGAGCCAAGGGTACGTTCTCCAGCAACTCGGGTGGAACTCTTTGCACGAACCTCAAGTACAGGTGACCATTCAGACGGCCAGGTGGAAGATATGAGCCAATGAGACTGTCGCGTAAGATGCCAGCCCAGAAAAACATGCTCGATGATGTGACTTTACTACAGCGTGAGGGTTTTCCTTATCCCACACATGGCTATTCCCGCTGTTCGAAATACCATCACGGTCAAATGAAGCCTCATCTGTAAACAGCTTGATTTGGAGGAAATTTGGAGGAAATCGTTGGAGCAACTGACACAATGCGACCCTTGGTGCAAAGTCAGTCACAAGCATTGCATGGAGTCGTTGTGGGTGATATGGGGGTAATTATTGTTCGTGGAGTACCCGCCACACCCTAATATGAGCAGAGAGCATTTCACGTGCAATATACGACGAGTACTTGTAGTGGGGTTCGCTGCAACACGAAATGGTTCAAATGGCTCTGAGCACTATGGGACTTAACTTCTGAGGTCATCAGTACCCTAGAACTTAGAACTACTTAAACCTAACTAGCCTAAGGACGTCACACACATCCATGTCCGAGGCAGGATTCGAACCTGCGACCGTAGGTGTCGCGCGGTTCTAGACTATAGCGCCTAGAACCGCTTGGCCTCCCCGGCCGGTCCGCTGCAACACGTTCCAGTACCTGCCTTCAAAACCGGGTGTGCGTGCGGTCCTCATGTTGCCAGTTTCCTAGTTTCTTCTTTCCAATAGATCAGTCCCCCGAATTCGTCGAGCGAGGGAAGTAAACACTCGTCGTGACGGATAATGCCTGTTAGGAAGTCGTTCTCCGTATATTCTTCCAACAGCGAGAGCATTGCAACGTACTTCCCCATACACTAGGTTCATGTCAGTCAGGTTTGATTCATGGTATTGTACTGTACGTCTCTGAATAGCACCGAGTAATGACATGACTTCCTAGCAATCAGGCTCTCCCTCCTTGTTTCCTTGCAGGAAATAAATAATGTACATGTAAATACACAGCACAGTACACGTAAACGTTTATGCTGCTAGTTGTAAATTAGCTGGAAAACAGTAATGCTAGACAAAGCGATAGACAAATTTACTTCAATGTCTCCTTAAACTGGCTTATCCTACCCCAAGTTCCCTACCTCAAACTGCTCAGAGGAGCATTCTCAATGTCCTGTTAGATTTTTGCTCGCTCTTTCGGAAACACTTTGTATAACCGCTCGTTCGACAAAAGATCCAAAAAATTGGAAAGCACCACAGGTCACACCAATAATCAAGGAAGGCAATAGCAGTAATCTACTGAATAAGATACCCATATTACTAACGTCGATTTGTAGTAGAATTTTGGAACATATACTGCGTCAGAAAGTTATCAACTACCTCGAAGGTAACGTTCTATTGAGACGTAGTCAGCACGGATTCAGAAAATATTGGTCTTGTGTGACATAACTAGCACTTTGTTTGCACGAACCAATGAGTGCTATAGGCAGGAGATTTCAAATTGATTCCACATTTCTAGATTTCCAGAAGGCTTTTGACACCGATCTTCACAAGAGACTTCTAATGAAGTTGCTTGCCTATGGAGCATTGCTTCTGCTGTGCGCTTGGATCCGTGATTTCGTCTCAGGAGCGCCACAGTACTTACTAATCGAAGGAAAATCATCGTGTAAAACAGAGTGATATTTAGCGTTCCCCAATGAAGTGTTGCAGGCCCTCTGCTCTTCCTGATCTACACAAACGATTTAGCATACAATCTGAGGAGCTGTCTTAGATTCTTCGTAGATGATGCTGTCACTTACCGTGTAGTAAAATCATCAGAAGATCAAGACCAATTGCAAAAGACTTAGATATGATTTTTGAATGGTGCGAAAAGTGCCAATTGTCTCTCAGTAAGTAAAAGTGCGAGGTGGTCCATATGAGTAGAAAAAGAAATCCGTTAAATTTCGATTACATAATGGCTCTGAGCACTATGGGACTTAACAGCTGAGGTCATCAGTCCCCTAGAACTTAGAACTACTTAAACCTAACTAACCTAAGGACATCACGCACATCCATGGCCGAGGCAGGATTCGAACCTGTGACCGTAGCGGTAGCACGGTTCCAAACTGAAGTGCCTAGAACCGCTCGGCCACTCCGGCCGGCAGAAGTTTCTGTAATTGGGGTGTTAACAGCAGAGAAATAGTCTGAATGTGGTTCCAAGAACCCTCTTTCAGGGACATAAGTGTGAATTGCAAATTAGTCACGTAAATGTGGAAGCCCGTTCACAACGCACGCACGGCTTCAGCATGTGTTGCTGACCTGCTGTTGTTGACATGGTAAGGACTGCCTTTAAGTGGTCTACGTTCACAATCCGTGGCCAACAGGGCTGCGAGAGAGAAATCATGCTGTGCACCAGACGCGGGTAGCCATCGGGAGGGGGGCGATCGCTTTAGTCTTGCTCGCCGGCCTTCCCTGCAAACAGGGTGTTCTTCCACACCCCCGTACCGAACAGGGACTTTGTCGTAGTGGCTGCTTTTCCAAGCAATTAGTTGCTTCCCCAGGTGCCTCCGTTCTACCCCTTTTTATCACGAATGAAACTTCTGAGGCTGTTCTTTGAGCTTACGACTTGATTATTTGTGTGTGTGTGTGTGTGTGTGTGTGTGTGTGTGTGTGTGTGTGTGTGTGTGTGTGGGCGGGCGGGTGGGTGGGTGGGTGGGTGGTGGGTGTGCACAGAGGATTTTAGGGGTGTAAGGGCATATATTTCTAGTGATGACTAAGGAAATTCTATTGAAGAACATCGATGAAGAATATTGCATCAGGATTTATTTCATTTGCAGACCAACTATTAACGAATAATATGTTTTTAGTTTGGTTATTACGCAAGGCTCAAGGACGACATTAAAGTTTATTTTCCCCTGGCCAACACCAAAGAAGACGAAGTAAATATTCCTGAATTCCATTCATGAACAACTGCCATGATGAGAAACATAGAAGTAGATATCCTCGGAGTAACGAAGCAGCTTAAATCACTTAATAAAAACCTCCGGTCCACATTGTATACCAGTCAGGCTCCTCTCTGAGTATGCTGATAAAACAGCTCCATATTTAGGAATTATATACAACCACTCGCTCACAGAAAGATCCGCGCATAGAGACAGGAAAATTGCTCAAGTCACACCAATACCCAAAAAGGGAAGTAGGAATAATCCGCTGAATTACAGGCCAATATCACTAATGTCGATTTGAAATAGGGTTTTGGAACATATACTGTATTCGAACATTATGAAGTACCTCGAAGAAAACGATTTATTGACACATAGTCAGCACGGTTATAGAAAATATCGTTCTTGTGAAACGCAACTAGCTCTTTATACTCATGAAGTAATAAGTGCTATCGACAGAAGGCTTTCGACACCGTTCCTCACAAGCGTCTTCTAACCAAACTGCGTGCCTACGGAGTATCGCCTCAGTTGTGCGAGTGGGTTGGTGATTTCCTGTCAGAAAAGTCACAGTTCGTATTAATAGACGGAAAGTCATCGAGTAAAATAGAAGTAACATCCGGCGTTCCTCAAGGAAGTGTTATAGGCCCTCTATTGTTCCTGATCAATATTAACGACATAGGAGACAATCTGAGTAGCCGTCATTGTTTGCAAATGATTATGTCATTTACCGTCTTGTAAAGTCATCAGATGATCAAAACGACTTGCAAAATGATTTAGATAAAATATCTGTGTAGTGCGAAAAGTGGCAATTGATGCTGAATAAGGAAAAGTGTAAGGTTATCCACATAAGTACTAAAAGAAATCAGCTAAATTTCGATTACGCGATAAGTCAAACAAATCTGAAGGCAGTAAATTCAACTAAATACTTAGGGATTACAATTACAAATAACCTAAATAGGAGCGATCACATAGATAATGTTGTGGGTAGAGCAAACCAAAGATTGCGATTCATTGGTAAAACACTTAGAAGGTGCAACAGGTCTACTAAACAGAAGGGCACCTCGGTTTGTAAATAGGGGAGGTAGTGCCACAGACATGATACGTGGTTTGGAGTGGCAATCATTAAAACAAATGCGTTGTTCGTTGCGACGGGATCTTTTCATGAAATTTCAGTTTTTCCCTTCGACTGAAAAATCATTCTGTTGACACCTACCTACATAAGGAGAAATGATCTTCACGATAAAATAAGAGAAATCAGGGCTCGCACAGAAAAATTAAAGTGCTCGTTTTCCCGCGTGCCGTTCGAGAGTTGAAAGGTAGAGAGACAGCTTGAAGGTAGTCCATTGAACCCTCTGCCAGGCACTTTATTGTGAAGAGCAGAGTAATCACGTGGATGTAGATGTATTCAAGTGTGAATTGATCCAGGCGAAAGGTTAGCCTACAGTGACAGGCGTAGTTTTGCGGTGCAGTTACGACAATGGAGAATTCGTCAGGTAGCAAATTAAGCGATGTGTTTGCAGAGAAGACGGTTAGTTGCAGCTTACACACACAAGTTGGGACATAGTAAGGTGTCAATTGGTACCTCTCTCTTATGGGTCATCCGAAGCATTTTCTCTGGTGACTTAACAGATTTTTGCAATTTAGTGTTTGCATTGTGCAGCTCTAATGAGACCAAACAAATACTGCTCATCGCGTCTTTCATGCGGCGACCAGTGTCAATGGAAAGCGTCGGTTTGGTTTCCGTTATGAGCAAAATGAGTTTTAAAGAGGAATTTTATGTGTCCATTCGATTGATCGGTCCCTTATTAGTCGACATTCGTTTTATCGATTTGTATTAACATAAAACACGAAGGATAACTTGTATTCGACGAGCGACGGCACCACCCTGGGCCCGCTGACTGCTACCGCCATGCATCAGCGCTGGTCAGTCGCTGTTGGAGTACCAGTTACTCTTAGTGTTTTACTGTCCCTGTTAATACGTATCGATATGGGACCGCTCTAGAAGTCGTCAGGTGCATTTTCTCTGGTGTTTCGGCAGATATTCATATGAACCGTGGTACTATCCATTTTTTTAGAAAATCAAATTTACAATCTCGCCAGTTATGTAAAGGAAATAGGAAGTCCGGGATCAGTGGTGATGGACAAGATTGTGATTGTTTTACAGTTTTATTTTGACTCAAAACACACGTTATTATGAACTTCAATTCTCACATTTTCCCTTTTACTGATGCAATATACAAATCTTCACTTTGATTGAGTTGCATAAACACGAATAATAAGAATCATATTATTTTGCGTCCGCAACCAAAATCATTGATAGTAGGCACGGTGAATAATCAAACACAAACAATCGTTCTTGTTTAACCATGTCTGAAGAGACTGATAACGTTATACACTTCCTAACAAAGTTACACAGCCACATAATACCACAACTTCATAAAGAACAAGGAGATGTTAAAGCTTAATAAAACTGAACTGCCCACATAAGGGTCCCCAGTGAAACATGCTTATACTAAAAATACAAAGTGGGTCAACCAAGGTCGCAAAACTTGCACACAGGAATAATAACAAGTTGCACGTTCATTAAAGATACACAAATGATTAACATAAGTGTTAAATAAGAAGGGCTAGTAATAACTCAGCCAATAAAATTACTTACAGAAACGCCAATATTAACAAGGTGGCCTCAGTTAACTGACATAATGACTCAGAATGATTCCCAAATTGCACTTAACTTTAGAGAATAGCGTTAAGGCCCATATCAGTGTTTGGAAGCAATAACACTACTGCCGGCAGCCAATACGAGCGTTTACTCCCCACGCCTTGTGCACAGGATCACATAGCAGGCGGTATATACACTATTGGCCATTAAAATTGCTACACCAAGAAGAAATGCAGATGATAAACGGGTATTCATTGGACAAATATATTATACCAGAACTGACATGTGATTACATTTTCACGCAACTTGGGTGCATATATCCTGAGAAATCAGTACCGAAAACAACCACCTCTGACCGTAATGACGGCCTTGATACGCCTGGACATTGAGTCAAACAGAGCTTGGATGGGGTGTAAAGGTACAGCTGCCCATGCAGCTTCTACACGATACCACAGTTCTTTAAGAGTAGTGATTGGCGTATTGTGACGAGCCAGTTGCTCGGCCACCACTGACCAGACATTTTCAATTGGTGAGAGACCTGGAGAATGTGCTGGCCAGGGCAGCAGTCGAACATTTTCTGTATCCAGAAAGGCTCGTACAGGACCTGCAACATGCGGTCGTGCATTATCCTGCTGGAATGTAGGGTTTCGCAGGGATCGAATGAAGGATGGAGCCACGGGTCGTAACACATCTTAAATGTAACGTCTACAGTTCAAAGTGCCGTTAATGCGAACAAGAGGTGACCGAGACGTGTAATCAATGACACCCCATACCATCACGCCGGGTGATACGCCAGTATGGCGATGACGAATTGCACACTTCCAATGTGCGTTCACCGCGATGTCGCCAAACACGGATGCGGCCATTATGATGCTGAAAACAGAACCTGGATTCATCCGAAAAATGACGTTTGCCATTCGTGCACCCAGGTTCGTCGTTGAGACCACCATCGCAGGCGCTCCTGTCTGTGATGCAGCGTCTCGGGTAACCGCAGCCATGGTCTCCGAGCTGATAGTCCATGCTCCTGCAAACGTCGTCGAACTGTTCGTGCAGATGGTTGTTGTCTTGCAAACGTCCCCATCTGTTGACTCAGGGATCGAGACGTGGCTGCACGATCCGTTACAGCCATACGGATAAGATGCCTGTCATCTCGACTGCTAGTGATACGAGGCCGTTCGGATCCAGCAGGGCGTTCCGCATTACCCTTCTGAATCCATCGATTCCATATTTTACTAACAGTCAGGGGATTTCGACCAACGCGAGCAGCAATGTCGCGATACGATAAACAGCAATCGCTATAGGCTATAACCCGACCTTTATCAAAGTCGGAAAAGTGATGGTACGCATTTCTCCTCCTTACACGAGGCATCACAACAACGTTACACCAGGCAGCGCCGATCAACTGTTGTTTGTGTTTTTTTTAAAAACGGTTGGAAACTTTCCCTCATGTCAGCAGGTTGTAGGTGTCGCCACCGGCGCCATCTTGTGTGAGTGCTCTGAAAAGCTAGTCATTTGCATATCACAGCATCTTCTTCCTGTCGGTTAAATTTCGCGTCTGTAGCACGTCATCTTGGCGGTGTAGCAATTTTAATGGCCAATAGTGTATTTAGACATAATTCGACCTGCCCCGCAATGAGCGGTCCAGACAAGAATCCATAACCTCGCTGACGCCAGGGAACGAGCAGTCTTAATAAATGTCCTGCAGCACAAACAGATTGCAATGAAAACAGTGTCAAACCACAGTCACACTGGAATATATAATAAGCACACACCCCAAATTCCCAGTAAATTAGCAGGAAACTTAGAGATCACTTCTAATTGCCTTAAGGCACTTTCAACATTAAATAAATATACCAAATGTTGCCGTGACAAATGATTATACCATTAACTCCATTGCTGCTGGGCACGTACACAACGGCAGCCAGTCCCAAAGCGGACAACATGTCCTAAAACAAGTTAAAATTTGCAAGCAAACCACTTAAAACATACACTCTACGGCTGATCAAAACGGAATGAGGAACATCAGTCTTCTTAAAATAGGCACTACTTTGGAACCAAGATCAGAACCATTTCCGGCAGCTACCGGTGCCACAATAAGTTTCAACAATCTTCTTAGTTAAACACTGAATAAAAGTCATACGTTACTTGGAGCTTGCAAATTACGAGCTGGGAAGCTGTTCAGCGTGAGGCGACGAACCCACCACAATTCTGCACGTCAAGGCGCCCATTGATCGGTACCTTATATCCGGTGCGCGCCAAAAGACAAGGGCGGCGAGGCCCGTGCACCACGGTTAGGGACGCGGACTTGTTTTCAACACAAGTTGGCTCGTTAGACGCAGACCACCTGCATCTGGCTGCATCCTTTGCTCTTCTTCGCGTCCAGAAGTACTCGTTCCAGGTCTGGAATGACTCCCCTCAGTATGCACACTGAGTGCACGTTGGCTTTCTTCCCCTGCTTCGCAGCCATGTCATTAAGAGGGCCCCATAACGTGCCTAACACTGACGCCCCCTATTACCAATAATCTCACCCTTTGTGATTGCCCGATTCTTGCACGCTGAGAGGTTCCCTCTGAAACAGAACAGGCGAGTGCATCTGGCTGAGGGACGGTGTCATCCACAGACAGCACTAGGACTCTGTCCGTCAGACTAACCAGGTAGGCCAAATGTGCGGACCCCTGGGAAGTCTTTCGCCGCCTGCCACGACCTAAGGCGAAGTCCCACTCGACCACTGGTGAGGGGTCAACATCAGTGCTAGTAGTAACTGGGCTGGCCACCGGTGCTGACCGATCAGAGGCTTCGGACATGCTGGACGTCCATTGGATCCCAACGACCAGCCCGCGACTGAGGTGCCTATCCACTTCAGCCTCAAGCTGTGTTACCGAAGTCACTACAGCCTGGAGCTGAGAGCAAAGTGTCAGCAACTCGGCTCACGTGCGCACGCAGCAATCACAGTCCCTATCAATTCTAAAGACCGTCGAAAACTACACTGCACAGGCAAACAAGGACAATTGACACGTGCTATGGAACTCTACTGTAGACATACGTAGGAAAACGCAAGTACTGTGTCCAAAAAATTAGATTAAAACGGAGAAACTGAAGAAAATAAACTATCAAAGCACATAGATGAAACTGTACTATTCGCTCCTGGTTAGAAACTTGCATAACGTCAGAAAATTGGCTACTTCCCTGTTGCTGCTTGTGCCTTGACCGGCTGCTGCTGCTCCCTGAGTGGCTGACTAAAAATTTAGTAAATTTAAAAATAAAGAAATTCCAAAGCACTTTACAAGATTCGAAATCACGTCTCTTGCATGGAGGTTTGCGCTATAGCCATCAAACTACCCAACCAGTCCGCAGAACATTTCTTGATTTTAGTTGTCGAGCCTGAAGCTAAGTTCCCAATTTTTTTTTTTTTGTCGATTACTTGCAAACCTGGGCCCACCCGGGTGAATGGTTGCAGGATGTGATACCCGGGATCTTAACCTGCAATACCGTATAAATGTTTTGAAAAAGTTAGCCCCACGCTGGGTACCCGTTAGTCAGCTTGAAAAATTAAGAGTTGACCAGCTCCTTCGGAGGAGAGAGTGCAAGTTTTGGTACGATTTCTCCGATTGGGATAACGACTACAAACTTGGTGATTGGTAGGCAAGTGTGTTTTGTCGGGGTTTCCGCGGAGAATTTGGAGCAGAGAGAAGTTCGCACATCTCCGCTTGTAGACGAGGAAGCACGCTTGGCGTTCAGCTTGCAGATAAGGAATTACAGATACATTTCGGCTCTTAGGGGAAGACGTATCGAGACTTAGCTGCGAACATGAGACTGGGAAAACAGCAAGACGGAGTGCAGAGACGTTCGGAGACTGCAGTATTGAGATGGGGCTAATATCTAGCACCTAAACTGCAGACGTGAGTGATGAGGCAGTGTTTGCCGTTCATGTTATGGTTGGTGCTGCTATCGAGGCAAAGGTGGATGAGAGCGGTTAGGAAAATGTAGGCACGTATTCATAACTTAATGGAATCTTGCATCAGGATTGTACTAAATAAATGGTGGGTTTCTAATTATTCAGGTATTCTGGGGCTCTAAGTAGCTGAAAAAAGAAAACATTCGCAGACAGGTGCTGAACTAATCATTGAAATAACCTTGGCAGCTTGCCCGTGCAGTCGATGATATTTCTCTTTGGATAACGTTCTATAAACAGCTTTTTAATTCCTAGGCAGGACAAACAGGTGCCCGCATCTCGTGGTCGTGCGGTAGCGTTCTCGCTTCCCGCGCCCGGGTTCCCGGGTTCGATTCCCGGCGAGGTCAGGGATTTTCTCTGCCTCGTGATGGCTTAGGTTAGTTAGGTTTAAGTAGTTCTAAGGTCTAGGGGACTGATGACCATAGGTGTTAAGTCCCATAGTGCTCAGAGCCATTTGAACAAACAGTTCGTTGAGCTGCACGCTACAATGTACGTCAGTCAGCTCAAGTTGGAAGTAATGAGAGAATGGTGTGACAAGTAAGACGAATTCCTTTGAAAATAGTGCAATGCCTTAGAAACTCTTTGAAAACTCTTGATGAAATGTTTCAATTACTGGAATATAGTCACTCATGTCTGGTTCACATATAACCACCTCGATTTACGGGAAATATTCCATGTCATGAAGCTGGTTTTGCAATAGGATATAGCATCAATCTTATGAGGCAGATCTGCTACCAGTGATTCTCCTCCTAAATTAGCACACTTAATGAATTCAAATAATTGGTTATGTGGACCATAAAAGACTTTGCCACCACTCTACTTATCATTAACTCAGTTTTTCCCTAATGTCCGCATTCACTTCAATCACAATTCCCTGTCGCTCATCAGAAAAAAGTGCGTTTTATCGTCTTCGTGACTAGGGTTGTAATAACGCTCTAGTAAGTGTTCTTCTAGGTGATACTGATGCAATGGTATATTACGCAATCTGCATGGCCTTTACATGATAAGAAAAGTAAGGCAATTCCCGTTCGGCACCGAGCGATGAGGCTTTTCCCCTCTTTGTTTTTTGGACAAGTGTGTAGACGTCATTGTATTCCTGATGCAGAATGTCAATCCAGCTTAACACAAGTAGCACTGTCAGTAAACTGCTTAGCGTATGGAAAAGCGACTGCCTCGCTCTGGCAGAATCAGATTGCAGCCTTTCTTTGCGTTTCCTTATTCACCCCTCAGACAATCGCCGGTGCGCTAGAGGTCTGTGCAGGGGCACGCCCAGAGCGCTGTTTGCCCGAGCCTGTGAAACTTCTTTTTATTAAAATATTTTAGTTAAACTGCTGAGTAAAATTGAATGCAAATGAACCCACTTTCTCTTTACTTATTCTTATCATGTCAACACTGACCCACAATATTCTAGCGCAACGCAATCTGACTGCTCAGAAAAGGATAACCTGACTTCAAATAATTCATTCAAATGCATGGCCCTGACTGAAAAGAAATGTTAACAATAACCTATACATTTCATTAAGCACTTACCTCACAAAAATCTTCATTACGCGAACTACTGCAATAATAAAAGATTCTAAATAAAAGATTCGAACTACTAAAGCCACTAACCACTAATAGGCATGTGATAAGCAAAGGAAAGATTTTGTTGCAAACCAAATAATGTATTTTTTACCTAAATAATGTGACATCCAGTTCAGACAGAAACATAAATCGTCATTGACATCTAGTACAAAAGTATATAATCATAAATAATATTCAATCTCCAAGTCGAACATGTACAGATCGTTCGCCTACGCTAACACTTCAGACCTCTACCCTCCATCAATGCTAACTTCGCGCAACTAGCATCCATCACTGCTGGCCGTTCACCTCCAACTGCCCACCAACCGGCCAGAGAGTCTCTTACAAAGAAAGCGCAGTCAGAGATCCAATGCAAAGCGCTACACAGCGCTACCAACACAGAAGCAGCCCACTTACACCTGTTGTATATGGATGTTCTCCAGTGGTGTGTCTTGTGTCATGACGTATGTCTGCTTCCTGATTCTCTCCCGGCCATGTAGGCTCGCAGCTCACAAGCTGATATCTTGGCTATCAGCAAGTTCAGATAGTGCCAAAGCTCCTCTTTCTTGTTATATTATTCACAGTTGTATTGCCAAAGACATTCTTGTACTAGTCTGTAACATCTTGTCTAACGACACACTCCCAGACGATGTGGTTCCGGGTGCCAATTGATCCACATTCACAAGTATCTGTGACATGTGTGTTCAGTAAGCAGCTAGGATACGGACGGTGTCCTGATACATTCTTGATCTTTCTCTTGATTTAGGAAGGAACTGGTAGATTCTTCTCGCTCTTTCTGCCCCGTTCCATATTTCCTGCCATTCCCTGTCAAAGCATTATTTCTCTATTTGATGTGGCTCTTGTGCACTGTATCTCCTTTTCATTACCATAATCGCCCTTCCCGAGCCAATATTGTCATTTTCTCTTTCTTAGTGCTAGGTACAGTGATAGAAAGAATAGTATCAGCAGCAGCGCCTCAGTCATGTTCTTTTATAGGCACCCCTCTCTGCCCGCTGAAGAGCCTGTACTGCCTTCGCCTGTCTGGCTACATGAGCCCATACGCGCAGCGATTGCGTTGTGATAGTTTCCTACTGCATTTAGAGGCAGCTTTGAGCTCCTTTGGTCTGTTCTTGCTACTTTATTTAGTAATTCAATGCCTCTCTGGCTAACGATTTCTACGTGTACGTGAATGTTTTGATTTCCGTCGATGTTTATATCCACTTATCATGTAAACTTCTTTTCTATTCATATCTTTGTCGTTTATTCTAATTGTGAAATTTCTCTATCTTGATACTATCCCCTGTAGCAACATATAAACTGGCTGCTGTCTGTAATTTATTTCCTGTGTATCAACTTCTAAGGGTTTCAAGAACGCTCTTACTATTTTCTTCTGATTTAGCCCTTGTGTTGGCAGATAATATATTTAGCAGATCGTCTGCGATGGAGCCCCACTGAACAGCACTATTCTCGCCTTAAAGATAAATGGTTTGAGATTCGACATTCATGTGTACCAAGCTATTCTGGGGCAATGAGTTAGCTAGGTACCGACGTCTCGATGGTTCAAAGTTTTTATTGTCATCAGATGAGAAGTTGCACTGGCAAATTAGTATTCTTTTTATTTGATATTTTTATGATCAGGGAAGGCCAAAACAGAGGGAAAAAAACAATGTGAAACTCAAGTGCGCTAGGCGCATAAAAAGAGCTACAATAAATAATTGTATGGTTCCATTGTTCCTTTCAAAGAAAATAAAAACTTTGTATCATTGTAGTTATTTTGTATGTTTCTCACTTTAAAATTCCCATTAGAGGAAAATATCAATTATCTTAACAGATTTGCACCAGACAGGTTTACTCATACGAAAGAATAAATAGTTAATTCACAAACTATCATTAGATGCTTGAGCCCTATCGTTAGATGCTTGAGCACTGACTAAAGTGGTAATGTTGTTCAAAAGATTAGACTGCAGACTGATAACTAATTTTTATTGAAACATATTCAGATGGAAAGACGTAATTAACCTGCTTGATGTGAAACAGGACAGGTAAAAGTGGGCATACTGTGAGTCACTAACAAGAGGTAACATGGCTTGTCTAGCGAAGCATTTAGTGAGATTGACGAACGGAAGTATTACTTAAATTTTAATTCGAGCTACGATAACGTAAATGTGAAATTTAATGCAATCCAGAAACATGTTCATACAGACTGTAATACACAAGGATGATAGTAACACAACAAAAGGAATTGTACTCTATATAATTTACTGAGATCTAAACATTTGTGGTAGACCGCAGAGTTACATATGCATTAGCCTATTCACATATATTTTAAAGCCCATTGGAGGCGAAATTGTTTATTCTTGTTAACAGAGTACACTGAAAGGTAAATCATTTGGACCAGTGCTGTATTTTATGGAGACTACTAAAAGTATAACTTTTGAATTTAAAAATAAAAGATAAGTTTTGCTTGTAGTACCGAAAGTTGCTCAAATGTCAGAAGATGTGTGTGTTCGCCTCCTACTACTATTAGAAGACACACCTGTCCGCATTGATATTTGAAGTATGTGAAGCTTCCGTCAATAGATCTTCCATTAATTAGCGACAAGACAGGCCGACGGAATGCCACAATCAGTCATTCTGTGACGCTCTCGTGCCTGCTAAACGAATTCTTAACGGCACGTGCCAATCTTCTTTGGATATCTTCAATCAACTCAGGTGGTATGGCTCTCCGAGTAACAAGTAACTGCTGAAACGAATGATTAGCAAGCCACTTATTTCACAGGTTAATTACATTTATTATGTAAGCTCCCTCAGAACTCATGCCTATTTAGTATATACCACTCTGACCTGCATAGACTGAACCCCGTCGACGTGAGATACCTCCACACAAACTCAGACGTGAAATCAAAAACATAGCGAATGGAAATGTGAAAAAATTAATGGCTCAAACAAAAGAGTTCAGGGTGTGGTCTTAGACCTACAAAAAGCGATAGTAATGAGTTCGTAGAAGGGGTCCATCTAACTATCGAAATTAAAAAGTGGTCCAAAGTAACTCAGGTTTATTATAAGCAGAAGTTCAATCAACGACAAAAACATGGTTTGGTAGAAGCACAGCATTAACTCAGGACACTCGGTAATAGAGAGGATTATAATATGCAATCATTAGAACTACTACTACTACTACTATTACGTGATCAGGCCCAGTAGACCGCACGCATCTACAAGTTTCCTCCTCCACTGTATTCTGTCCATTGCTGCTATCCGCCATTCGTCCACACCTATTCACATTTGTTTTAAATCTTCATGGACTCCATCCCTCCATCGCTTCTTGGGTCTCCCTGGCGGTCTCTTTCCTGTAGGTGTGAAATCCAGGAGCTTCCGAGGCCATCTGTGATCCTCCATCCGGGCCACATGGCCGGCCCACTGCATTCGTTTGGCTTTCACAGCTCCTGCTATGTTGGGCATCTGATATAGTTCCTCAAGCTCTTGGTTGTATCTGATCCTCCATTCCCCTGTATCTGCATCCAGAACCGGACCGAAGATCTTCCGAAGCACTTTTCTCTCAAAGACAAGGAGCTTATGGAAGTCCTGTTTTCGGATACTCCACGCCTCACAGCCAATCATTAGAACAGGTAAATAAAATTAAATGAACGTTTGGCAACACGGCCTAGAGCAGGTCTTTCAGTTGGACGCCACTTCGACGGCTCGCATATCCTTAAAATCAACAGCACCCGCTTTCCCCCGAACAGTTCCCCATCGAAGTCGTAGCAGGATCCAACTTCGGTGAAATTCGGTGAGCCGGCCGCTGTGACCGAGCGGTTCTAGGCGCTTCAGTCCGGAACCGCGCTGCTGCTATGGTCGCAGATTCGAATCCTGCCTCGGGCATGTATGTGTGATGCCCTTAGGCTAGTTGGGTTTAAGTAGTTCTAAGTTCTAGGGGCCGCATGAGCTCATATGTTAAATCCTATAGTGCTCAGAGCCATTTGAACCATTTTTGAACTTCGCTGATCGGCCGGATGCGGGATCACCAACGCGGTAAAGCCGTTGCTATTGGAACAGCTCATCAGATACGACAGTAGATAAACAAAGCTCATAGGTTTTGGGTAGAATGAGTGTCAGATTATCGATTCACAGTTTATCGGACAACCAAACAAATACGCCATGGCGATGGAGATGATTCTACCTTCCGTTGGGTATAGGAGTCTCATGCAGAATCCCAAATACCTGAATAATTAAAAAGCCACCATTTATTTAGTACAATCCTGATGCAAGATTCCATTGAGTTATGAATACGTGCCTACATTTTCCTAACCGCTCTTATTTTCGTTTGCGTCTATAGCAACACTATACTATGTTTGCTCTCTCGTGCAACATGAATGGCATACACTGCCTCATCAATCACGTCTGCAATTTAGGTGCTAGATATTAGCCCCATCTCAATACTGCAGTCTCCAAACGTCCCTGAACTCTGTCTTGCTGTTTCCCAGACACATGTACACAGCTAAGTCTCAATAGTCTTCGTCCAAGAGCCGAAATCTATCTGTACTTCCTTCTCTGCAGGCTGAAAGCCAAGCGTACTTCTTAGTCAGAAAGCGGTAATGTGCAAAATTCACTCTGCTCCCAATTCTATGTGGAAAGCCCAACAAAACACACTACCCTACCAATCAACGAGTTTTTAGTCGTTCTCCCAATCGGAGAACTCGTACCGAAACTTGCCCTCTCCTCCGAAGGAACTGGTCAACTCTTACTTTTTCAAGCTGATTAACAAGGACAGGTACCAAGCGGTGGGGGTAACTTTTTGAAATCATTTATGCGGTACTGCAGATGAAGATCCCAGGTATCACATCCTGCAACTATTCAACCCGGGGGCCCTGGTTAGCTAATAAATGATGAAAAGAAATTGAAATTTGCCTGATGCTGTACAACTATATTCAAGAAATGTTCTGCGGACTGGTTGGGTAGTTAGATGGCTATAGTGCAAGCCTCATATGCAAGAGATGTGTTTTAGAATCTTGTAAGGTGCTTTGAAATTTCTTTATTTTTAATTTTTTTTTATCTTTAGTCAGCCAGTCAGGCCAGGGAAGGGAAGGAAAAAAAATGGTTCAAAATGGCTCTGAGCACTATGGAACTTAACAGCTGTGGTCATCAGTCCCCTAGAACTTAGAACTACTTAAACCTAACTAACCTAAGGACATCACACACATCCATGCCCGAGGCAGGATTCGAACCTGCGACCGTAGCAGTCGCACGGTTCCGGACTGCGCGCCTAGAACCGCGAGACCACCGCGGCCGGCGAAGGGAAGAAAGCCAGTATGCACTCAGTGTGCATACTGGGAGGAGTCATTCCAAACCTGGAACGGGTCCTTCCAGATGCCATGAAGAGCACAGGATGCAGCCAGATGCTGGTGGTCGCCACGTCGTACCAATGACTTGTATCGCTTTCGATTGGAAGAGATTCTCTCTGGTTTCGAGCGACTAACAGAAGTAAAGGCTGCCAGTCTTGCTTGCGAGATGAAAGCAGAGCTCACCTTTTGCAGCGTAGCCGACAGGATCGATTGCGGACCTCTGGAACAGAGCCGACTGGAGGGTCTGAATCAGAGGCTCAGATGGTTGTGCGACTGTGCAGGCTGCAGATTCCTTGGCTACCGCCATAGGGTGGCTGGGTTTCGGGTTCCACTGTATAGGTCAGGAGTTCACGTGTAGTTGGGGCTGTATGGTGTGCACTGGGCGGTTTTTAGTTAGACGGCCTCGAGGAACCCCGAAAAGGGCTTCAGTCTCAAAGGGTGCAGGTCGAACAGGAGGAACGTAGATAAAGCAACCATCGGTATAACAGTTATAAGCTGTCGTAGCTGTGTTGGAAAAGTACCAGAGCTTCGAGCGCTAATAGAAAGCACTGATGCTTAAATCGGTGTAGGCACTGAAAGTTGACTAAAGACGAAGATATGTTCAGCAGAAACTTTTGCGAAGCACCTACCGGTGTTCAGAAAGGAAAGGCTAAACATAGTTGACGGTGGCGTCTTTGTTGCTGTTAGATGTACTTCATGTTGTCGTGAAATTGAAGTATCTTGATCCTGTGAGTTGGTATGGTCAGAGGTCATTCTTGGCTATCGGAAGGAAAGAGTAATTGGAGCATTTTACCTACCTCCCAACTCAGATGATACGATTGCTGGAAAGTTCTAAGAGAACTTGAGTTTAATTTCAAACACGTACCCGACTCATACAATTATAATTGGTGGTGACTTTAATTTACCCTCGACATGTTGTCGGTGTTGAAATCCGGAGGTACATATAAAACATCATCCGAAATTGTGCTAAACGCATTCTCAGAAATGAACCCGCGCGAATAGTAAACGGTTGTGAAAACACACTTTACCTCTTAGCAAAAAATAATCCTGACCAAATAACGAGCATCAAAACGGATACAGGGTTTAGTGAACACGGGGTTGTCGTAGCGAGATTGAATACTGTGACCCATAAATCCCCTAAAAATAAACGAAAAACATACATATTCAAAATATCAGATAACAATTCACTTCACTCCCAATTGAGAGACAGTCTCCGCTCCTTCTAAATTAACAATGTAACAGTAGACCAGATGTACCTTAAATTCAAAGATATAATGTCGACAACAGTTGAGAGATTTATACCAAATAAATTGATAAACGACGGAGCTGATTTCCCTTCGTACGTAAAACGTGTCATAACACTGTTGCAGAAACAACGAACAAAGCATGTCAAATTTAAACGAACGCAGAATCTCCAAGATCGGCGATCTTTTACAGAAGCTCGAGATGTAGGCCGGACTTAAATGCGAAATGCTCATAGTAGTTTCCACAATGCAACTTTGCCTTGAAACCTGGCAGAAAATCTGAAGAAACTCTGGTTGTATGTGAAGTATACTAGCGGCAAGGCGCAGTTAGTCCTTCTCTGCGCCACAGCAACGTAAATACTATCGACGATAGTGCTGCCATGCAAAGTTATTACACACAGCCTTCAGAAATTCCTCCATCACAGAAGACAAATTAAATATTCCAGAAAAATCGAATCAGGAACAGTTTCCAACATTAGTAATTAAGGAGGATATGCTTGGAGTAGTGAAGCAACTTAAATCACTTAATAAAAGCAAGTTTTCCTGTCCAAACTGTATGCCAAGTAGGTTCCCTTCAGAGTATGCTGCTGCAATAGCTCCATACTTCACAATCATACACAATCACTTGCTCCACGAAAGATCCGTACCCAAAGACTGGGAAGTTGCATGATCACACCAATATTCAAGAAAGGTAGTATGATTAATCCATTAAATTACAGGCCCATATCATTAATGTCGATATGCACCAGAATTATGGAACATATATTGTGTTCGAATATAATGAATTAACCTCGGAGAGAACGATCTATTGATACACAGTCAACAAGGATTTAGAAAACATCATTCTTGAGAAATACAACCAGCTCTTTACACACACGAAGTGTTGAGTGGTATTGACAAGGGACTTCAAATTGATTCCCTGTTTCCTTATATCTAGAAGGCTTTTGACACTGTACCACAAAAGCAGTTTGTAGCGAAATTGCGAGCTTCTGATTATTGTCTGAGTTATGTGACTAGATTCTTGGGTTCCTGTCAGGGAGGTCACAGTTCGTACTAACTGATGGAAGGTCATCGACTGAAATAGAAGTGATTTCTGGCGTTCCCGAAGGTAGTGTTATAGGCCCACTGCTGTTTCTTACCTATATAAAACAATCTGAGCAGCCGACTTGGGTTGTTTGAAGATGATGCTGTCGTCTATCAACTAGTAAAGTCATTAGAAGATCAAAACAAATTGCAAAAGGTGACAGAAAAGATATCTGTTGGGTGCCAAAATTCGCATTTGACCCCAAATAATGAAAAGTGTGAGGTCATCCACATGAGTGCTAAAAGGAATCCATTAAACTTCAGTTACACGATAAATCAATCACATTTATAGGCCTGTAAATTCAACTAAATACCTAGGAATTACAGTTATGAACAAATAAAGTTGCAAAGAGCACATAGAAAATGTGGAAAAAGCAAACCAAAGACACTGTTTTATTGGCTGTTTTATTGTCTGTCCGCTGTGCAATGTGGGATCGTTACCAGCTAGGACTGACGAAGTACATCGAAAAAGTTCAAAGAAGGGCAGCACGTCTTGAATTATCGCGAAATAGGGGAGGGAGTGTCACTGAAATGATACAAGATTGGGGTGGACATCATTAAAACAAAGGATTTTTCGTTCCGGAGGAATCTTCTCACGAAATACCAATAACCCACTTTCTTCTCCGTATGCGAAAATATTTTGTTGACGCCGAGCTACATTGGGAGAAACGGTCATCGTAATAAAATAAGGGAAGTTAGAGCTCCCCGGTAAGATATAGGCGTTCGTGTTTTCCGCGCGCTGTTCGAAGTTGGAATAACACAGAATTATTGAGAAGATGGTTCGATGAACCATCTGCCAGACACTTAAGAGTGATTTGCAGAACATCTATGTTGATGTATATGAAATGATATTGACCATTATTTTTTTTCTATTAGTGGGTTTAAATGTATTTTTTATTTCTGTTGCTTTGTCACCTCATTTTAAACACCACATTATCTCTTTCAATTGCTCTCATTTTTCTTCCTATAATTCCTTTTCCACTTGACATCTTTGTACATGTGATTTTACTTACACTGGGCAACAATGAAAATGTTTCGGGCTTGAAAATAGTAAATTTACATGTATTTCCATCTTCTGAGTTCAAAAATCACCAAATAAATGACATATTAGCTATTGTTTTGAAGATAAAGTGACATTTCATTTTTTAGAGTGAAGATTTTAAATTTGGGGGATTTTTTTGGGGGGTGGGGGAGTTGGCACACCTGCCAGATAACAAAAAACAAGTTCTCTTCAGCTGTTTGTAAGACATAAACATAGATACTGTTGCTGTGGCTGTGAATTACATATAGTTTCTACTCAAATTAATGCAAAATTTCTGTTTCGCGAGTGCTTTTTAAGTGTAAAATTTGTAAAACTGCCACGAAAATGTGTTAATATGGTGAATAACTTTTGTTATATTTGTGGTGAAACAACATTTTCCTCACAGAAACCTAATCTGACGCCTCTTGTAAAGACTGCCTATCAGTATTATTTCGGTATGAAAGTACGGAACCAGGATAAGTCTTGGGCTCCACATATATGTTGCAACGCAAATTCAGTTACACTGCGTGGATGGCTGATGGCGGGAGCCTACAAACCATGCAGATAACTGCTATATCTGCCTGACTCCACCTGTAAAGGCAGGATTGTCTTTGAAGAAAAGAAGAACAGTTCAGTACCCGAATCTTCCATCTGATATTAGACCCATTCCACATTCGGATAGTTTACCAGTTCCTACTCCACCCAAAAATTTTGTGTTTGAAGTAGAAAATGAAGACAGTGTGCAACAAGAAGAACCAAACAAGCCTTCCACATCCCATGGCCCTGATTTTGAGGGAAAAGATAATCAACCGCACAGACTGTGTCAAGCGGAATTGAGTGATCTCATTAGAGACCTTGGCCCGTCAAAGGGGACTGCAGAAATTCTTGGGTATCGACTATAGTAATGGAATCTTCTCCAAAGTGATGAGAGAATCTCACAGTACAGGAAACGTCACATGGAACTGCTTCCCTTTTTTGAGAAGAAAAATAATCTTGTTGTTTGAAAGTTCCTGGCAGATTAAAACTGTGTGCCCGAACGAGACTCGAACTCGGGGCCTTTGCCTTTCGCGGGCAAGTGCTCTACCATCTGAGCTACCGAACCACGACTCACGCCCGGTACTCACAGCTTTACTTCTGCCAGTATCTCGTCTCCTACCTTCCAAATTTACAGAAGCTCTCCTTCGAACCTTGCAGAACTAGCACTTCTGAAAGAAAGGATATTACGGAGACATGGCTTAACCACAGCCTGGGGGTTGTTTCCAGAATGAGATTTTCACTCTGCAGCGGAGTGTGCGCTGATATGGAACTGCAGAAGTGAAGCTTGGGTAGCTCAGATGGTAGAGCACTTGCCCGCGAAAGGGATAAGTCCCGAGTTCGAGTCTCGGTCCGGCACACAGTTTTAGTCTGCCAGGAAGTTTCATATTAGCGCACACTCCGCTGCAGAGTGAAAATCTAATTCTGGAAACATCCCCCAGGCTGTGGCTAAGCCATGTCTCCGCAATATCCTTTCTTTCAGGAGTGCTAGTTCTGCAAGTTTCGCAGGAGAGCTTCTGTAAAGTTTTGAAGGTAGGAGAAGAGATACTGGCAGAAGTAAAGCTGTGAGTACCGGGCGTGTTTCGTGCTTCGGTAGCTCAGATGGTAGAGCACTTGCCCGCGAAAGGCAAAGGTCCTGAGTTCGAGTCTCGGTCGGGCACACAGTTTTAATCTGCCAGGAAGTTTCATATCAGTGCACACTCCGCTGCAGAGTGAAAACCTCATTCTGGAATCGTGTTGTTTGCTGCGATATTAATGCCTTGATGAAATCTTTGAATTTGAACCATGATCCAACTGAATGGAGGCTATTCATAGACTCCTCCAAGCTTAGTTTGAAAGCTGTGTTACTTTACATCTAAAAATCATTGCCATACTCTTAGGAATGCAACTAGGTTACACAAAGCATTGCTGCTTCTTATGTATGTGGGACAGTAGAGATAGGAAATTACATTATATTAAAGAAGACTGGCCTGCAAGAAATCTTCACCCTAGCGAGATAAATGTCGTTGCCAAGCCGCTTGTGGACCCAAAAGTCGTTCTTCTTCCACCCCTGCACATCAAGCTGCGTTTGATGAAAAACTTTGTCGAAGCTATGAACCGAGAAGGACGGGCCTTTAAGTACATAAGAGAAAAATTTTCGAAATTAAGTGATCCAAAAGCTAAGGAAGGCATTTTTGTCGGATCATAAATAAGACAACTTATAAAGGATCCTGCATTTGACCAAGTTTTGGAGGGGATAGAAAAGGAAGCTTGGGAAGCCTTCAAGGGTGTTGTTCATGGATTTTTAGGCAACAAAAAAGATGACAACTACAAGCATTTGGTGACAGTGCTCCTGCAAAAATACCATAACCTAGGATGCAACATGTCCCTTAAGATCCATTTTCTCCACTCCCACCTAGACTTTTTCCCTCCTAGTTGTGGAGCTGTTAGTGATGAACAAGGGGAGAGATTCTATCAGGATATTTCTGTTATGGAACAAAGATATCAGGCCCGTTGGAATGAAGTAATGCTTGCGGATTACTGTTGGTCTTTGTGTAGGGATTCTGCGGAACTCCATTACAAGAGGCAAGCTAAAAGCCGACGAAGTCAATAGGCCACCACATGATTCTCTTCAGACACGACAATCTGCGAAGCATTTTTCCGGCAATTTAGAACTCTTAGCATGTAATTGCCAGTTAAAAAAATCAAATGCACTTTCATTGTTCTTCGCATGTATGTAATTAATATGTACCCTTTTCTCTCAATCTGTTAATATGTAATACTTCCACCTTGTGTATATCATAGAAAGTAGAGCTAATAAACATTTTTCATTGTTATATTTGTTTTCCTCAAACCAGAATTAGCAGGAATTGCCTCATGAAAAATTATTTTTCTGTTGCCCAGTGTTATTTCCATGCATTAAAATCAATAGAATTTCTTCCGTATTCATCTTATATTAATGTCCAGGTTATTGGATTCATTACTCATCATTTCTATTCCTCACTTTGCTTGTATTTAGTTTTATTTATATATAAAATGATCACAGGTGACGAAACTTGGTGTTATGTTTACAGATCCCGAATCAAAACAACATCGAATACAGATGAAGGCTACGAAGTCGTCTCGCCCCAAGGAAGCTAGTCAGATGAAAGAAAACATTGAAACAAAGTTGATTTGCTTTTTTCAATATGAGAGGGTCGTCTGTTCAGAGTTAGTTCTATAGGGTCACAGAATTAACGAGGCGTTCTAACTGGAAGTTTTTAAAGGACTGCGCAACAGTGTGCGGCGGAAGCGGCCTGATTTGTGGCAGTTTGACTGGTTTTTCCATCATGACAATGACCCCGCTCACATAGTCCTGTTGTTGACCAAAAAGAGGTATGATCCCTGTTCTTCGCCCCCAAAGCCACCCGACCTTACCCGGCGCGACCTTTTTTTATTTCCTACAATGAAAAGAGACATGAAAGGAAACCGTTTTGCTCAATGTTGCTGAGGTGAAAAAACAAACGACGGAGGCACTGTCAAACATTACAAAAGATGAATTTAAACAAGGTTTCGAAAAATGGGATAAAAGATTAGACAAGTGTGTTAGTACAAGTTGGTTAGGTTAACCTGAGGGAGGGGACCAAACAGCGAGGTCATCGGTCCCATCGTATTGGGGAAGGAAGTCGGCCGTGCCTTTTCAAAGGAACCGTCCTGGCATTTGCCTGAAGCGATATACGGAAATCAACGAAAACCTAAACCAGGATGGCTGGACACAGATTTGAACCATCATCCTCTCGAATGCGAGTCCAGTGTGCTAACCACTGCACCACGTTGCTCGATCATTACTGCAAGTGGAGGCTGAAGGGGATTGAAGGTTTGGGATGATGATGATGATGATGTTTTGTTTGTGGGGCGCTCAACGACGTCGTTATCAGCGCCCATACAAATTCCAAATATTTACTCAGTCCAGTCTCGCTACTTTCATGAATGACATCGATTTGTTGCAGAAGCATAGAAAATGTTTTGTGTTCAGACATAGTGACCTTTCTAGACTCTGAGCAGCTCATCTGCGGAAACCAGCACGGTTTTAGGAAACAGCGGTCATGCTGTTGTCTACAGGAAAGTAGTATCACATGAAAGTTGAGAACGAATCTATGAGGATTTGCAGAAAATAAATGCGTGGTTTAGTGACTGGCAGTTATCTCTCAATATTAGTGAATGTAACCTACTGCGTATAACAAGACGAGTACAAAATAAATGCCCACTCTTTGGAAGCGGCAACATCTGTCAAGTATCTGGGTGTGACTATTTGAAATTATCTCAAATGTGATGATCAGATTACACAAGTAACGGGCAAGGCGAACTCTAGATTGCGGTTTATTGGTAGAATCCTGAAGCGATGCAGTCCTTCACTAAAGGAAATTGCTTACAATACGTTGCTTCGTCCAGTATTAGAGTATTTTTCGTCTGTATGGGACCATTACCAATTGGGTCTGATTCAAGAGATTCAGAAGGTCCAAAGAGGAGTGGCAAGATTCGTGACTGGTACATTTAGCCGTCGCGAGAGCGTCACAAATATCATAGAAAGTTTGAAGTGGGACACACTTGCAGATAGACGACGCGCTAAACGGAAGGGGCTGCTCACTAAATTCCGAAATCCGATCTTCGCCGAGGATATAGAGAATATATTATTACCATCAACTTTCAAGTCACGCAATGGTCACCATTCAAATATAAGGAAAATTAGAGCTCGTACTGAGGCGTTCAGACAATCGTTTTTCCCTCGCGCGATCCGCGAGTGGAACAGAAGGGGGGGAAAATGACTTTGGCGCAAATTGTACCCTCCGCTACACACTGCTTGGTGGCTAGCGGAGTATATATGTAGATGTAGATGATGACATAATGGGGACGACACAAACACCCGGGCAGAGAAAATCTCCAACCCGGCCGCAAATCGAACTCGGGACCCCGTGATCCAGAGGCAGCAACACTAGCCACTAGATCTCGAGCGAAGGTTTGTGCTTTAAGGGTGAATAAATAAGTTAAAAAAATAAGTTTGGTTTCTTTTGGGGACCCTCAAGTATATCCTCACTCTGTTTGTAGATGGTTCACTGCTTCCGGTTTTTAGGGGAATCTAGTAAGGCATTGATCACTTACTCAAGGAATGCGGTCACTGTGAGATAACTCCCGATTGGTACGCAACAAATCTAATGTACACGTAAAACGGGTACAACATCTATCTATCACAGCTACTAGGAAAGCTACCGTAATATGCAATTATTCATCATAATCTACAGTGGTCTATGGTAGTTTTATAACTCTAATTGGAGCACATGCCTCCTTTTGAATGTTTGACTTATTAACCTAGTAAAATCGAATTGCCTATTGGCATTGGAAGAGCCAGTCCTGACAAAACTCTACCATCTGGTGAGCAAGATGTATGAGACAGGCGAAATTTCCTCAGACTTCAAGAAGAATATAATAATTCCAATCCCTGGTAGAAGCCGCGCTCGGGGGAGATCAGTTCGGATTCCGTAGAAATGTTGGAACACATGAGGCAATACTGACCCTACGACTTATCTTAGAAGAAAGATTAAGGAAAGGTAAACCTACGTTTCTAGCATTTGTAGACTTGGAGAAAGCTTTTGACAATGTTGACTGGAATACTCTCTTTCATATTCTGAAGGTAGCAGGGGTAAAATACAGGGAGCGAAAGGCTATTTACAATTTGTACAGAAACCAGATGGCAGTTATAAGAGTCGAGGGACATGAAAGGAAAGCAGTGGTTGGGAAGGAAGTGAGACAGGGTTGTAGCCTCTCCCCGACGCTATTCAGGCTGTATGTTGAGCAAGCAGTAAAGGGAACAAAAAAAAAATCGGAGTAGGCATTAAAATCCATGGGGAAGAAATAAAAACTTTGAGGTTCGCCGATGACACTGTAATTCTGTCAGAGACAGCAAAGGACTTGGAAGAGCCATTGTACGGAACGGACAGTGTCTTGAAAGGAGGATATAAGATGAACATCAACAAAAGCAAAACGAAGATAATGGAATGCAGTCGAATTAAGTCGGGTGATTCTAAGGCAATTAGATTAGGAAATGAGGCACTTAAAGCAGTAAAGGGGTTTTGCTATTTGGGGAGCAAAATAATTGATGATGGTCGAAGTAGAGAAGATATAAGATGTAGACTGGCAATGGCAAGGAAAGCGTTTCTGAAGAAGAGAAATTTGTTAACATCGAGTATTGATTTAAGCGCCAGGAAGTCGTTTCTGAAAGTATTTGTATGGAGTGTAGCCATGTATGGAAGTGAAACGTGGACGATAACTAGTTTGGACAAGATGAGAATAGAATCTTTCGAAATGTGGTGTTACAGTAGAATGCTGAAGATAAGGTGGATAGATCACGTAACTAATAAGGAGGTATTGAATAGGATTGGGGAGAAGAGAAGCTTGTGGCACAACTTGACTAGAAGAAGGGATCGGTTGGTAGGACATGTTTTGAGGCATCAAGGGATCACCAATTTAGTACTGGAGGGCAGCGTGGAGGGTAAAAACCGTGGAGGGAGACCAAGAACTGAATACACTAAGGAGATTCAGAAGGATGTAAGTTGCAGTAGGTACTGGGTGATGAAAATGCTTGCACAGGACGGAGTAGCATGGAGAGCTGCATCAAACCAGTCTCAGGACTGAAGACCACAACAACAACAACAACATTGACAATATTGTTGATGGGGTGAGACTCGTTGCAGTATACCGAAGGGTTACTGTACCGAAGGTATATTGTATTATCAAGAATTATTGAAAAGTGTGCAGGCCCCTTAAGATGGGCACGCCAAAGTGAAGGGCAAGCAGGTGGCCAGAGCCATCACGTCATGTGACATCGTCTCACGTGACCGAGCCGCCAATTGAAAGTGGTGTCCGCAGACTGCGACCGGAGAGGCTGACATTTAACACTGTCAGCCGGGAATTATTCGCCAGTGCCGCTTCTACCGCCGCCCTGTCTGCGGACGAGCGATTGTCTGCTGTTCTCACCTCGCTAATCCTGGCAATCCCTCCCTCCCCCCTTACCACCTCCCCTCCTACCGCCACCACCCCTTTCTCCCCCGCCATGGCTGCGGACGATCCGAGCGCGGCAAGCGACGTTATTTTTCAAGGCGCCAAATGGAAGAGCTACCGTAAGGAAAGGGAATGGGAAATAATGACCTATAAGATGCTGCTACCATTTATCAACGGCTTAAGAGCGGGCGGTAATGTTATTTACCGCAGCGGAAAGAATGGCGGCCCATTACCGCCTAAATTTCTGGCCATGCTTTTTTTGTCACTGTGTTTCTAGCAGGCGCTCGTCTGAATTGGGGGGGGGGGGGGGGGGCACCTGCTTCCGTTCTGAATAGCTGCACTGATTTGTTTCGATAGGCGACCACCCTACCCTCCCATGGCTGACGCTCATTTTATCCCTGGGTATTCTCTCAACGTTATGAGAACTGCTGATGAGCACAGGAACTAGAATATTCTCTGGTAACATCTGAAAAATCTATGAAACGAGACACTTTGTGACAATCTGCACCGAGACGCGCAGCCCCAACATGAGCTAGGGATGGCAGTCATCGCTGAAACAACCGATTTGTGGTTATATCCGTTTCTTTCAACACCAGTTTACTTGACTGTTAAAACAGCTCAAAATTCCTAGTTTATGAAATAATCGATTTTCGTAAATGTCAATGTATGCTTTCCCGGCGTATACGGCTGGTGAAGAGTTCTCGGGCTTCCAGCCGGGTGGCGGTGTCTTCAAAGTGCGACGTTTCGACGAGTGACATACGCATCATCTTCTGGCGAACATGATGAGTATGTCACTCGTCGAAACGTCGCAGTTTGAAGACACCGCCACCCGGTTGGAAACCCGAGAACTCTTCACCAAGCGATTTTCGGTTTTTTATTCTTATTATTTCCTGTAATAAACCCAGAAATCGAACAAAGACTGAGAAATTTTGACTCACTCACTTTCAAGATACATACAATCAAAATATTAAATTAAAAAGGCAAATAAAAGAAAACTTCATCCGTCCCCCATTCGCTGCTTTTCTCGCTAAGTGATAAGTTGGCGAATACTACAAAAAAATCACCAGTATTCTCCTACTGATTCTCATTTTCTGAAGCTCTGCTCAAAAATCATGTTGTAATCGGTGGTCATACCACAATTTGGACATTACGAATAGTAAGTGATAAATGTTGAAAACCGAGGTTGAAGAACTATTTTTCGTGTAAATTTGTCCGTTTTCAAAGGTTACAAGCAGAGGCATGTTATATAGGCACAGGCAGGTGCTTATTTTATTTATTTAACGAATTGTTAAATTCTGAGTTTTCTCCTAACATTGTGTCAGAAGTTTGTTGTAGCTTCTCCCCTTTTTAATGTTTTAATGCAATTGGAGCATTGTACCACACTTCACTGATACCGCACATCGTGAAGTACTTCCATATTGGGCCGGCCCTGGTGACCAAGCGGTTCTAGGCGCTTCAGTGCGGAACCACGCTACTGCTACGGTCGCAGGTTCGAATCTTGCCTCGGGCATGGATGTACGTGATGTCCTTAAGTTAGTTAGGTTTATGTAGTTCTAAGTTCTGATGACTTCAGATGTTAAGTCTCACAGTGCTCAGAACCATTTGAACTTCCATATGGGGGATGGTGCCATTCTGTATTACAACTGATGTTCGACGACAGTGATAAACTACCATGTAGACCAGATAGGACGAGTCTTGTACATTGCATGCACACGCGTACCATCTAATACGCCATGTCATTACAATCAAGAGCAACTGCCAAGATGAAAAACTTGGAAGTATATCCTCAGTGTAGCGAAGCGGCTTAAATCACTTAATAAAGGCAAGATCTCCACACTGTACTCGTATACCAGTCAGGTTCCTTTCAGAGTACGCTGAGACAATAGCCCCATATTTAGCTATTATATACGACCACTCGCTTATAAATAGATCCGTACCTCGTATACCAGTCAGGTTCCTTTCAGAGTACGCTGAGACAATAGCCCCATATTTACCTATTATATACTACCACTCGCTTATAGATAGATCCGTACCTAAAGACTGGAAAATTGATCAAGTCACAACAATATCTAAAAAGGGAAATAAGAGTAATCCGCTGAATTACAGGCCCATATCACTAACGTCGATTTGCTGTAGGGTTTTGGAACATATACTATGTTCGAACATTACGAACTACTTCGAAGAAAACGATTTATTGCCACATAGTCAGCATGGATTCAGAAAATTTTTTTCTTGTGAAACACAACTAGCTCTGAATATTCATGAAGTAATAAGCAGTATCGACAGGGGAAGTCAAATTGATTCCATAATTTTAGATTTCCAGAAGGCTTTCGACACCATTCTTCAAATGCGTCTTCTAACCAAACTGTGTGTCTATGGAACATTGCCTCAGTTGTGCGGCTGGATTCATAAGTTCCTGTCAGAAAGGTCACAGTTCGTCGTTATAGTCATCGAGTAAAACAGAAGTAATATCCAGCATTCCCCAAGGAAGTGTTATAGGCCCTCTATTGTTCCTGATCTATATTAACGACATAGGAGACAATCTGACTACTCCTCTTAAAAATGGCTCTGAGCACTATGGGACTCAACTGCTGTGGAGATCAGTCCCCTACAACTTAGAACTACTTAAACCTAACTAACCTAAGGACATCACACACATCCATGCCCGAGGCAGGATTCGAACCTGCGACCGTAGCAGTCGCATGGCTCCGGACTGCGCGCCTAGAACCGCGAGACCACCGCGGCCGGCCGTACCCCTCTTAGATTGTTTGCAGATGACACTGTCTTTTACCTTCTTGTGAAGTCATCAGATGACCGAAACGAATTGTAAAATGATTTACACTCCTGGAAATGGAAAAAAGAACACATTGACACCGATGTATCAGACCCACCATACTTGCTCCGGACAATGCGAGAGGGCTGTACAAGCAATGATCACACGCACGACACAGCGGACACACCAGGAACCGCGGTGTTGGCCGTCGAATGGCGCTAGCTGCGCAGCATTTGTGCACCGCCGCCGTCAGTGTCAGCCAGTTTGCCGTGGCATACGGAGCTCCATCGCAGTCTTTAACACTGGTAGCATGCCGCGACAGCGTGGACGTGAACCGTATGTGCAGTTGACGGACTTTGAGCGAGGGCGTATAGTGGGCATGCGGGAGGCCGGGTGGACGTACCGCCGAATTGCTCAACACGTGGGGCGTGAGGTCTCCACAGTACATCGATGTTGTCGCCAGTGGTCGGCGGAAGGTGCACGTGCCCGTCGACCTGGGACCGGACCGCAGCGACGCACGGATGCACGCCAAGACCGTAGGATCCTACGCAGTGCCGTAGGGGACCGCACCGCCACTTCCCAGCAAATTAGGGACACTGTTGCTCCTGGGGTATCGGCGAGGACCATTCGCAACCGTCTCCATGAAGCTGGGCTACGGTCCCGCACACCGTTAGGCCGTCTTCCGCTCACGCCCCAACATCGTGCAGCCTGCCTCCAGTGGTGTCGCGACAGGCGTGAATGGAGGGACGAATGGAGACGTGTCGTCTTCAGCGATGAGAGTCGCTTCTGCCTTGGTGCCAATGATGGTCGTATGCGTGTTTGGCGCCGTGCAGGTGAGCGCCACAATCAGGACTGCATACGACCGAGGCACACAGGGCCAACACCCGGCATCATGGTGTGGGGAGCGATCTACTACACTGGCCGTACACCTCTGGTGATCGTCGAGGGGACACTGAATAGTGCACGGTAC
Organism: Schistocerca gregaria; assembly: GCF_023897955.1. Classification (NCBI taxonomy): domain Eukaryota; kingdom Metazoa; phylum Arthropoda; class Insecta; order Orthoptera; family Acrididae; genus Schistocerca; species Schistocerca gregaria. Next base: position 1,014,074,691 of record NC_064920.1, on the reverse strand, counting down.
ATCCAAACCGTCATCGAACCCATCGTTCTACCATTCCTAGACCGGCAAGGGAACTTGCTGTTCCAACAGGACAATGCACGTCCGCATGTATCCCGTGCCATCCAACGTGCTCTAGAAGGTGTAAGTCAACTACCCTGGCAAGCAAGATCTCCCGATCTGTCCCCCATTGAGCATGTTTGGGACTGGATGAAGCGTCGTCTCACGCGGTCTGCACGTCCAGCACGAACGCTGGTCCAACTGAGGCGCCAGGTGGAAATGGCATGGCAAGCCGTTCCACAGGACTACATCCAGCATCTCTACGATCGTCTCCATGGGAGAATAGCAGCCTGAATTGCTGCGAAAGGTGGATATACACTGTACTAGTGCCGACATTGTGCATGCTCTATTGCCTGTGTCTATGTGCCTGTGGTTCTGTCAGTATGATCATGTGATGTATCTGACCCCAGGAATGTGTCAATAAAGTTTCCCCTTCCTGGGACAATGAATTCACGGTGTTCTTATTTCAATTTCCAGGAGTGTAGATGATTTATCTGTATGGTGCGAAAAGTGGCAATTGATACTGAATAAAGAAAAGTGTGAAGTTATTCACATGAGTACTAAAAGAAATCAGCTAAATTTTGATTATGCGATAAGTCACACAAGTCTGAAGGCTCTAAATTCAACTTAAACACTTAGAGATTACAATTACAAATAACTTAAATTCGAACGATCACATAGATAGTGTTATGGGTAGAGCAAACCAAAGACTGCGAGTCATTGGCAGAAAACTTTAAAGATGCAACAGGTCTACTAAAGAGACAGCTTACACCACGTTTGTCCGCCCTATTCTGGAATACTGATGAGCGGTGTGGAATTGGCATCAGGTGGGACTGACGGATGACATCGAAAAACTTCAAAGAAGGGCAGCTCGTTTTGCACTATCGCGAAATAGGGGAGATAGAGCCACAGACATGATACGTGAATTGGAGTGGCAATCATTAAAACAGAGGCGTTTTTCGTTGCGACGGGAACTTCTAATGAAATTTCAATCACCAGTTTTCTTCTCCGATTGCGAAGACATTCTTTTGGCACCCATCTACATAGAGAGAAATAATCATCACGATAAAATAAGAGAAATCACGGCTCACACATAAGAATTTAACTGCTCGTTTTTTTCCCGCGTGCCGTTCGAGAGTGGAACGGTAGAGAGACAGCTTGAAGGTGGTTCACTGAACCATCTGCTAAAAAATGGTTCAAATGCCTCTGAGCACTATGGGACTTAACATCTGTGGTCATCAGTCGCCTAGAACTTAGAACTACTTAAACCTAACTAACCTAAGGACATCACACACATCAATGCCCGAGGCAGGATTCGAACCTGCGACCGTAGCGGTCACGCGGTTCCAGACTGAAGCGCCTAGAACCGTACGGTCATACCGGCGGGCCGAACTCTCTGCCAGGCACTTTATTGTAAATAGCAGAGTAATCACGTAGATGTAGATGCAGACACTGTAACGGACACATTAGTCTTAGCAGCACCGTACCAATTCTTATACCATGTGTCTGGTGCTCGTTTCTGTCAGCTTTGTTATTAAAATAGCACTGATCGCATTTACCATTTTCTATTTCAACGCAATAGTTCAATTCAATGCAAGTTCTCTAATAAAAATTACTCATTCTTTAAGAAAGGTTTATTTAAAAGCGAAAAATTTTAGCATTGCTGCTTTATGGTTCATTGATATTTCGGTTTTGTTATTAGGAAAAAATAAAAACACGTGTTATAACCGAGACTAAAAAAATACCCGTTATTCATAACTAAAATATCGGTATCGGTTTTAACCGGTCGATTCTTCCCATTCCTAACATGGCAGTCGCGCGAGATCAAATGACGAAGGAAGAGGACGCATTTAATTAAATTTAGACTGATATTTCTACAGAATATTGATATCCTCGTTCCAATTAACATTCGGTGTATTTCATTGTTTGATATCAATTTTATTTCCACGGGCGAAGAGACTTTAGAAAATATATTACACGTGGCATCCCACGCGAAGGCCGTAGCGAAAAAAGAGCGGCGAATTGGAAGAAGTGCATACACGTTCCGAGTTTCTTGCATTTTCAGTCCTTTTGCTTTAGGGAAATAGGTGCACCACAGTGTGCAAGTGAAATGACACATCAACCACAAACCTATTCCAAAGTTGAAATGTGCAAGACAGTACCGTTGATGTGGGGCAGAACACACAGAATCACCGTGAAATTCTGGTGGTATGTGGATCAAATGCAATGTCGTATCCAGCCATAGCGAAACAGTGCCAACGATTTGACCAAGGCAGCACAGACAGGGGTGATGTTACTCGAGAAGGAAGGCCATCGACGTGGATGACAGACAACAGTGTTCATGCAATCGAGGAACTGATTCGTAACAAACACCGAGTGACTGTCATGAACATTGCCTATCAGATGTGCATCTCAACAGTCAGGCAATGATTTTCAAAGCCATATCGTTACTGACGATGAGACACGCGCGCATCATTTCACATCTATAACAAAGAGAGCGTCTGTGAAATGGAGACTCACATCCTAGTCTCCAAGGAAGAAATTCGAAGTTGCGCCATCAGCAGGGAAGGTCACTGCCAACGCTTTCTTCGTCTGTCAAGGAGGCTATGGCAAAAGCCACAATCATTAATTCTTATTCGCATTGCGCAACACTGACAGCGCTCTGTAACGCCATCAAGAAAGAGACGTCTGGAAAATTAAGGCATTCGTGAGAACTACATGCAAAGTGGCGCCGCTGACAAGTGATTTCTCTTCAGAAAGCGCACTCTTTGACTCCGCTGCATGGGGAGACAATGCGACATATGCTTCCTTGTTGGGTGGATGTGACTTGCTACTGTGTACATATAGTAAAAATAAAGTGCTATTATTCTGTTTCACTATGTCGTGTCTGTACTATATAATTCCCTATACCCTAGGGACTCAGACGACCGCGAGTTACGACAAATAGTCCTCAACTGGATGTTCTACAACAACAATGCATCCAATGTGCAGCCCGTGGTCGCAAATGCGCAATGTTCGCCCACGAGTGCAACACTGAGTCATACAGTGATTTACATCCATCTTCGAAGGAGCTGCTCTAGTAAAAAGCGACAGTAACACTCGTCAGTGCCATGAATCAAGAAACGGTAACACTGCCGAACAGTTGTGTCCTATTGCAAGACTTACTGTGCGACCCTGACAGCCACGAATCATTCCAGTGTGCTACATACCAAACATTTACCCCGTAATCTCTCATATTCACGACCACCTACAGCGACCGACGGTTCTACCACGCCGTGTGAACTAATTTTCGAATTGGTGCCGCCACCGCTGCCCATGCAATTGCACGGTTCGATCGTGCTACCAGTCGCGACATGGAAGGCAATGGAACATTCAGCTGCATCATCGCGACACCTGCTTCCATGGCAACAGACGGCATCGATCACCGATTTCAACCCTTCACGATTCAGTATTCAATCAAAGCTTCCATCATTTTACTCGGATCTTCCCTTTGTATGTTTCGCCATTGTGGGTAGCACCATTGCCACCCATAACTTCATGATTGATACAGTTACATTAGTCACACTCCTCACCAACGTGAGACAACATGCTGTCATGAATGACGACGTTACCATGGCGCCGCCAGCAGAAAATAAATATTCCAGAGCAGGTTAAACACTACTGCAGCGTGTCTCCAGGACGTCAGAACAACACTTACAACACGTAATACACAGTGAACATGAAATGAACAACTTGCCATCTCAACTATGGCACCGACCACAAACTCAGTCGACTTACAATTAATTCTGATCGTACATTGTGGACCCTTTGGGTAGTAAAACTCCCACCAAATCTTCAAGTTGCCATAATTACCAACAAGTGGCAGCCATTCAACCATAAACTGATGGACACAATCTTTGCTGTCATGCGACACAGAGAGTGTATCGATTTAGTTGATAACAATACCATCACGCACTGTCAGCAGCACCAGTTTTGCCATGCACTGCTTCCTGCACTCGCTGAACCAATCCGGCCACGCCCGGTGGTTGCTGCCGTTACGTCTCAGCCCTCACCCAGATGAGTTGTGTTACCTCAGTCCAGCAGACAACACAACAAACCACTGGCAACTGTGCTCCGTAGGGCGCAACCCCACACTACTGCTGGTGTCACATACAATTCGGCGATGTCGCCCACAACTGTCGCCCACTGTGTGACCACCCAAAAGATTTGCGCGGCTTGTAATGTGTGCACCGAATCACAACACCCACACAAGTCTTCTTTCACTTGTTGAGGGTTCACCATACGCTGCTCCTGTGAGGAACACCAGCAGGCTCTACATCCTTGACCTTCTTGGAGAGCAATAGTATTTAATCAAATCCACCTCAGATCTTGGCGCAGCTCCATGGACTGCCAACACTGCAGTCTACAGTTCAAAGGCCGTCTAACATCCTACAGCGAACAATTCTACCGTTAATATTTGTGGTCCTGAAACATGCACATCAAACCTTGGCTTCGAAACTACTTTCGTTCTGAAATTTCAAATTGCAGACGTTAACGACAACTTTCATGGAGCTGATTTCCTCTGTCATTGTGGGCTGCTACTAGTTTTAGCCAAAAGGCATGCTCATACAACATGCCACTGGCTGCGTAGTCTCTGGCTTCATCAGCCACACCCTCCCTCAGAAATGACACATCTCCAGATTTCTCTCTTGTGAAGAATAAAGAGTGACACAGTACCAATACAGAAGAACATTATGATCGCCTCCTCAACTGTGTCGGCATGCTTTGACAATTTCAACAAAACTAGTTTTATTACATCGAAGACGCCTTAGAATCTCTCTGTCTCCAAACTGAACACAACACGCTTCAATCAGCGATACGAACAACATCTGATGAGCTCGCTGCAGCACTTCGTCGTTTCCTCAACCTGCAACAAACCACAGCTGTTGATGATGACTTTTCCATGCAGCCACCACACAGCCTCAACACACCTCCACCCACCTCACTGTCGGTGCCACCATTTGCACTACCTTCGAATACCAATAGGGATATTAATGCACTCGTTCCACACATCCACTCCACCCCTCCCCTATTCATTCTGCGTCATTCACCACCCATAGCTCCCTTAGATGTAGCTTTCCCCCAATGTGCAGTCACAAACGGTACAGAAAATCGAATCCTTACCACACTAGGTCCTTTGGTTTATCGCAGACTGCTCTGGCTTCCATCTGATAAACTTTGCACGGTGAAGTCAGTGGTCGATGAACTTTTAGAAGCTGCAGTACTCAGACCATCTGTCAGGCCATGGGCTTCACCCATCAAGCTAGTGCCGAAAAAAGACAGAACTATGCGCTTATGTAGCGATTACAGAATTCTTAATGCACACATTATCATCGACAGTTACCCAATACCTAACATACAAGATTATACCCACTATCTCCAAGGCACATCTGGTTTTGATGTGCTGGACTGCGTGCATACTGATGCACGCAGATGACGTTCAGAATACAGCAATCATTACACCGTTTGGCCTCTTTGAATATGAGGTGGCATCGATTCTTAGATGATATCCTCTTCCAGCTCCCTTTCTGCTATCCATACTTGGATGACACTCTCTCTTTCTCACGGAATAAGGACACCAACGATGCCATCTCAAATAAGTTCTTGAAGTTCTTTTTGTGAATGTGACATTATCAAGGACAAAAAAGTCAACTGTGACGAACTGAAGTTACTTTTCTGAGGTAAGCGGTTTCCACCGCTTGCATCAGCGCAACTCCACAATGAACCAAACTCATCCACCAAATACTTCTTTCGCAAGACTACCATGGATTGCACGATTTCCTGGGGATTATAATGTTTTACCGCTGTCACCTACTGCAAGCAGCTGCCATATAGGCCCCACTAACGGCAAATGGAAGGCACAGTGAACGACTACAGACATGCAAGCAGCCTTCGCGAAAAACTAAAAGTCTGACTTACTCAGGTGACAACCCTGACACACCCATTCCCTCTCGCAGTTATCTATAAAATGAGGTAGCCAGCATACACTAAACTCTTAGATTATTTTCTTGGAAGCTCATTGCCTCACAGTCTACAAGGCAATTCGCCACTTTCAGAACTATCTCGAAGGCTGGTGGCTAATCATCTATACAGACCACAGGCCACTGGCAAACTCACCAAAAGGTTTATCCCCAAGACGCTTCTGACACCTCGATTACATTGCTCAGTTCTCAATACATGTCACCTTAAGGGTGCAGACAACTTTGCCACCGATAATGTCATGCGTCAACGTCACCTCCACACAAATTAATAATGACAATTTTTCAGAAGCATACAGTAACTAAAAGATGCAGGAATCCAAGAACTACTGAGTGACACTGCAACTAACCTCAAGATCGAAAATCATTTCGTTAAAAACACAAAAAGGCAGATATTATGGTGACGTTTCACAGGTCCGATTTCGTCCCCTTGTACCACAGCGTTTTCAGACACTTATTTTCTAACGTGGATGTGTCTTTTTACTGTGTTAATATAGCAAAAATAAAGTGTTGTTATTCCGTCACGCCGTGTTGTGTCTCCATTATTTTGTTCCCTATACCATACAGGACTACATATTGTTCTGCGTGACAATGCAACACCCCACACAGCGCAGAATGCAAACTTTGCTTCAGTATTTCCGATGGGACGTTTGAAACGATTTTCCAAGCAGACTTACAACATGTGAGTTTCATCTTTTCGGAAAGGTGAAAGAACATTTTGGAAGGAACAAATATTCCAACTGAGGACGTACACACATTGGTTCTTGAACAACTCTGAGCCCACGGACTGTTTTACTGTCATTGAGGAACTGAACAATTGGTATGACATTCCAATCCTTGTTAATAGACTTGGAAGTGTAGTGCAGTATTTAGTAAAAGTTACTTGGCATGTCATAATAATGTGTAACTTATGTTTTGAAATCTTCTCATAAGTAGACCTGTGCTTGCAGAATCCCCCTGCCCCCTCCTCCCCCCCCCCAAAAAAAAAAGAAAAATCGGAGAATAAAGAGACTATCATAGGCAGATTCTTTGCAAACTGTAAAACAGCATCCCAGGAACTGATATTTGATACTAATAGCATCAGAGAAGTTATTAATATCACCAGAACGTTGAGAAGACTTAGGACCCACTGAAAATGTGAATGCCACCTATTTCGATACAGAAAAGTCCCTATTGAAATCAGTTGGCACCTAGACAGGATGAGAAATCTCTGATGAAGGAAGGTATTTGATGTGTCTTGCACTGGTGGAGGCACAATGAGAACACCGCCCACGTATACAAGTTTATTCACAAGTACATAAGCGAAAGTTTCTTCCCGAAGAAAGTTACTTACAAAGGAAAATTTGGTTGGTACTTTGAGTCCCAACAAGAAAAGCTGAGGGGCAAAATGAATAACAAACTGGTTGCTGCCAGGAGCTTGCAGGCACTTGTCCCTGTCGTGACAGATGATGCCTGAAGAGCGGCCACGCACAGAACATGAGTGTGTTGAGGAATTCAGGCTGCTGTCTTGTGGGAGAGACACATCACCCCTTCTCCCAGGGAAGACATGGTGAAGTCAACTGCTTGAAGAGTGACATCACAATCAGGGCTCCCTTCTCCCCTAAGAAAATCATGGCGACGGTGTTGGAAGACATAGGGTGAGGAGCCACCTTGGCATTGGCTCTGAGGAAGTTCTGTTAGCCATGTCCAGAGGCTGGGATCTAGAACCCGCCACAAGGCTGGAGTGCGTGGACCAGCAGTCGCTGGCAAGACTTGCAGCAGCTGAGGAGCGGGCCATCTGGAGCAAGTCTGCAAGATTACCAAACACAGACATGCACTGCTTATGGATGGCTGATATGGGTGCAAGAGCACCACAGAATGAATGCAGGAAAACTGCATCTGGATAGTGAATGATAGTGTGAGAGCACCTGAACGATAACAATTCTGTGTCTGGTGGCGATCTGGGAGCGTGGAAGCACCTGGCAAGTATAAGTATTGTGCCCAGAAGACATGGATGGGTGCAGGAGCCATATGAGATGTAAAGTGATTGTGTCTGGGGGGGGGGGGGGAGGTCATGGATGAATATGGGAGCACGTTAGGTGCAAAATTATTGTGTGCAGAGGACATAGTTGGGTAGAGGAGCACTAGGGAAGGAAATAATTGTATCTGAAGGGCATAGATGGTTACAGGAGCACTTGGCATGTAAAATTATTATTCTGGATGGCACAGTTGATTGCAGGAGCAGTGAGAATGTAAAATGATTGTACCTAGAGGGCATAGGTGGTTGCAGGATCATTTGGGGTGTAGGGAAACGATTGTGCATGTTGTAGGCATGGAAAGTATATTTGGGAAACATGTAGGTGGATTATGCATAGAAAAGAGGTTGAGAAATTGTTGGGCTAGAGGAAAGAGAACAGAAGCGACTTTGGAGGGTCGCCACTGGGAGTCATCTTGAGGTTTAAGCGTGAGGAAGTATTGGGTAGAAAATTCTGGTACTGTAGAAGAAGGAGGAAGCTGTAGTAGTTCTGTGCTCAGGTGATCAACCCTGAAGGTGCATTGGGGATGGCAACTGGGTGACTCCGGTATCATGCTGATGCTGACAAGCTTCTCCAGAATACGTCTGTGCATCTGTTGCATGTTGTGCAGGATGATAGGGTTTGAGCAGTCGCTGGAGAACTAACATACTCGTCGTCAGTAGCTAGGATGAAATGTTGAGAAGTGGTGCTGGAGCCAATGATGGTGCTGGAGCCAACGGAAAAACTCCTCTTCCTCGTCGCCAGTTGATGGGACGGGCCTTGATACCAATGGAAGTGGTGGCTGGAATCGATGTTGATCATTGTCACCAAATGATGGGACAAAACACAGAAGCCATCGGCAATAATGAGACAAAAATGGTAAAACCGTCACAAGTGGAAGGATGAAAATGTTGATCTCTGGAGCCAAAAGAAACCACTGTCTATCTGTGATGGACGAAAAACTGAGTTCAAAAGAAAATGCTTCGTTACAAAATGTTCTGGGAGCAAACTAGAAGGTGGCGATAGAACCAATGGATATGCTGGGGCCAGAAAAAAATCCTTGTCGACAACTAATATTGATTGAAACTTGGAGAGGTGGCACTGGGACCAGTAAAACCATCTAGTCATCACCAAATGGTGGTATGAATGTAGAAACCGTCGCCAATGACACAGCAAAAGTTGGAAAGGCGCCACTGAAGTTAGGGAAAATGTTACACTCATTGCCAATGGTGGGATGAAAACTCACAAATTTTTGTCTCATTGTCAATAAATGACTTGGAGGAGAACTGTGAGGCATAGATGGGGGGAGGGGGTGGGGTCGAAAAATTCCTCATTGTCAACTATGGGTGATGTGGGACACAAAATGAAAATTGGGGAGGGGTTTGGACCGGGGAAAAAAATCCTAGTTGTTTCTAAGCAGTGTATCTTGTGCCAGTGGAGGCACAATTCAAATGCTGCCTCCAGGTAAACAATTTAGAACAAGTTTATTAATAAGCACATATACAAAAGCAACTGCTTGAAATAAATTATTTACAGATGTAAATTTGGTGGGTACTTTGAGTCCCACACAAGAAAAGCAAGTAATGATTAAAAGGTTGAAGGCAAAAATGAGTAACAGAAGGTTGAAGTCCAGTTCACCTAGAATGTTCTGAAGTTAATAACACAATTAGTCTTGGTCTCACCAAAGGGAAACAATATGCATTTAGATGGTGTAAGGCTGAAGTCAGATGAAATAGGGTCACTGCCATAAGCTGAGTATGGATTAGAAGTTAAATATGCATAGCGACTCTCTGACAATGGTTCCTAGTGAGAGCTCTGACTGATGGTCTCTGGGTGCAGTTAGTGCCCAGCCAGACAACTCAAAGGAATGACTTTGTTGATAAGTCAGAATGAACTTCTGATCTATGGTTGAGTGCACGCCTAAATACTGTGTGATGCACAGATATGGCGCAGGCAAGTATGTGACACTGTGGAAGAAAATACTGCTTGGGATCACAGTGCTGTGTCATGGGAGTACACTTTGCTGGCAATAGTCTTGATACCTCTTGTGGTGGCTACCAGAAACTTTGTGGACAACAAATTGACATGTTTTTGTTATTGCTGTTTTTGTTGCTGTTGTGGTTGTTGTTCAGAAAATTTACCAAATTGCAAGACAAGTGTGAATTGATGTTTGACTTGCAGGTACTTGTGCCTTTTGGAGCAGGTGATGTCTTAAGTGTGGCCACCTGCAAGAAGCGAGTGTGTTGCTGGATTCCAATAACTGTCTTGTGGGAGGGACATTCCAACATTATGTTCTCCTTTTTCCTAACAGTTTGATCTTGACCATGGGCTTTTTCTGCACTTGGCAGAAGACATGTTTTTGAGATTGAATGTTTACTAAGTACCAGTCACTTTTAGGTTATGAAATTCACAAGTCAGACATCAGCAATTGCTCATTCGGAAGACACTAATGGTTATTGCATTCAGCTCCAGACACTGAATTCATAGAGTACCACTACAGTTTTGCTGTGTGTTACCTTGGACAGAGGCACAAAATGACACCCAAGGTTTTAATGACGTGTGAGCAGTTGTTTCATTCTGGAGCCTTGTAGCAGACTACTGGATGCTGCAGGCCACCTCCGGCATCACCAAGTGGTAAGATGTTATTATCATCCCCGTTTGTCCCTTCAAGTGAACTGTCATGAGCTGAAAATTGTGAGCCTTTGGAAAGAACCAAGCACATATGGATCTAAAAATATTCTTTTGTATGAAACAAAGTGAAGTCAACAACTTAAGTTTGGAAGATATTGCAATTGAGAAGAATGTCACTAACTGTCTGATAAAGGGAATAAAAAGTTTACAGGGTCAATGACTGAGGAGGGGTATCAGTGATGTGGATTACCTTTCTTATGAACTTTGAAGTACTGATTGTCTCACTGTTATTATGTATTCTGAAAGGCAGGAATCTTTATATGTTAAAATAAATACGTTCTTCCAACTGTGATGTGTTGTACATTAGTGTGTGCTCATTACTATTTTTCTAAAGAAGATCCATATCTATTCCATTATTCTTGCTAGTGTGTTTGATATGGATGTGTTTTAGAAACGTAAAATTTTGAATATCATAAAATGAAAAAATCTCAGTTTCCTGTGACTGCAATATTAATGAGTCACAGCTGGAATTGTGCACCTCATTCAAATAAGAGTTGGACAACATATTAAATTCTCCTATGAGAGAACTGCAGAAATTAAATATCATATGCCTTCACTCTGTTTGTGAGTGGAACAGAAAAGGAAATGACTAGTAGTCACACTGCACAGTGGTTTGCAGAGAGATGTAGTTGTAGATGTAGAAGTATAAAATTAAAGTGATCTTTCATCCTCCCACCAAAGACAACAACACTTTTTAGTTCCTTCATGAATGACTTGCTGCTCCACGAGACTGGAGTTTACAAGATTTACTGCAAGTGTGACCTTTCATATATCATGCAGATGACTTTTACAGGTGACCATAGATGCACAGAACACCAAAGGTACACCTGGCTCTTATAGCTCAATAAATTGTCTGTGGAGCTTGATGGTGAAGGAAGAAGTGGAAATTAATTTAGTGAAGGATTTTATTAATAAAAATAGTGATTTCAAAATGAACAAATTATGAACTCATCTTTCTTTGATCAAATCACAAAGATGTTGCCAAAGTTCAGATCATATTGATGCATCAATATCACAATATATCACTGAGTGTCTAACCATAGGTGTAGTCAATACAAAGCCATTATCACCTATAATGGAACTGACAAGAATTCATAATCTCTCCTCAGCAGCACCAATCTCGATCATCACAAACCTGAAAATCTAATTGAGTGTGGTGTGATGTTTGTTCATTGATGTACATGACACCACACATTTTATTCATGTGAAGTCTAGCTATCAATTACAGCAACAAGTTTTTGCTCTATGAACAAATTATTTGCGAAATTATCCTGGCCAGCATGCACAATCACAAATTTCAATTTGGGCATAAAATGAACAGTTCATGTTTATCTAGAAGTGACACAGTTCACACTTAACACAGTTCCTATTAAAGACAATTATACTCCAATAGGTCATTTAAACCCATCCATAACATAGATCACAGGGTATAACAATAGCTCAATGTGATGACAATGATAGTTCACAGTTCTTGCTGATCACATTACAACTCACTTAAAATGCCCATTAATTTAGGTCACAAATATCACTTGTAAGTAATCACACATTAAAATTTATGAGTTTTGCAGTAAAAATGGAAATAAGCATTTGACGTCAATGGCTGGGATGCCCCTTAAAGGGGCTTGTATTATTACATTCGCGACCACATTGGACGACCTGCACGCCGGATGGGGATGAAGTGATGATGAAGATAACACAACACCCAGTCCCTGAGAAGAGAAAATCCTCGACCCAGCCAGGAATCAAACCAGGGCCCCATAGGGCAGCAATCCATAGTGCTGACCATTCAGCTATCGGGGTAGACAGTTTTGCAGGGACATATGCAGAATATATGCAATAGAAATGTGAGTCAAACAATGAGAGCATGTCCATATAGGTGCTACTTGTTAGCTCTCAAATCATCGACTGATTATTTTGGGTAATATTCAACTACTTATAGACAGGTGTAAGAACAAACAGTTATTCTGAAAATTACATAATGCTCTGAAATTTGGCTATGTTGGTATTTACAGTTTTTGATGAACTACAAGAACTAATATGATTTTGATATACATAAAATGTTGTCAGTCATAAATTTAGAAAAATATGTGGCACTACTATTCTTACGCCAATGTGAATCTCCTTGTTTATATGAAGGATCACCAATTGTAGAACATTAAATTGCATGAAATGATTAATAAGTTAGTTAATTAATTAATATTGTGCATCAGATGGTGCAGAAAAATTAAGATAACCATAGTAAGTAGTGAGAAACAAGAATGGTTGTGATAGAATGAGATGAAAATTAGCATTAGCCAGAAACTTTGATGTTAATTATTGTGCAAGATAAATAGTTTTTTGGTAATTCAAAATACTTTACTGGAGAGTGGGAAGACTTAACTTTCTCATAGGTTCTTTTCATGTAGCAAACTGTAATGCTAACTTCAGTTAACTGTAACTTTTAATTAACAGTGCCCTAATGAAAACTAATTACATAAATTGAATCAGAACACATGGAACATAACCTGAATGATAAATTTAGGTGCAATTTAGTCTAACTAGGATTTCAAAGTTTTTAGGTAAGTACTACATGTCTACAGATAAATGTGTCTAAAATAAGATGAAACTTGATTAAAAATTTGATTATTTTGGAACTAGAAAAAACATTATGGACGGGAAGAATTCCCATGCTTTGTCGCACACCAAACAACCTTTGTGTATTCAGTGGCTGGAAGCACAGCAGTGATGGATGCAAATGTTGTAGTCTCAGTCTGTGAAATCACTTAACAGATGGCCGAAAGGTATACACCTGAGATGCAGCCCTAGTGGATAAGTTACATGTCATAAATTTATACTGTCTGCAAATCCCAGAGCTTAGTAACAGGTAATAGGCTATCAATTCAAACGATGAAAGTAAAGAATCTGAGGTAAAAAGGATCACTACATTGTATCTTGATGATGTCCACTGGTATTATCCAACCCAACATACTGTAGCAGCTCTTTTGAAAATTCTGATAGCTGATTAAAAATAACCTTTGCTTAGTTCTACCTGTAAGAAGGTTCATCGGCAGAGTTTGAAAGAGCTTACTAATTTGAAAGCATTTCTCTGCAACTCAAATGGCATGAAAGCCAACTAATAATTTATAGTTGCCACTCATTTTATTGTGTACAAAGAGAGTAAATTATACAGTGATAGTTTTGTTCAGAGATTGTTCAGTTTTGGGCTGGCTGCAGGCAGGTCATGAAAGAATGCCAGTATGCATTTATTATATCTGATGAGAGGCTTCATCTGTGATGTGGAAGAGGCTGTGACAGCAGCTATTGAATACACTGGGTTCGGTTGTTTTAGAGGAAGAGACCAGACAGCGAGGTCATCAGCCTCATCAGATTAAGGAAGGATGGGGAAGGATGTCGGCCATGCCCTTTCAAAGGAACCACCCCGGCATTTGTCTGGAGTGATTTAGGGAAATCACGGAAAACCTAAATCAGGATAGCCAGACATGGGATTGAACTATCATCCTCCCGAATGTGAATACACTGGGTCCTACTGAATAATGCCTTCCATTTGGGCTTTGTGGCCATCCTAGGATGAAATTGTGAAGGCATTTGGGGTGCAGACTCAGATCACCATTTACCCTCAGTCAAATTGTTGTCCTCTCGTTTGGTGCAGAGTAGAAGGTCTAAACCAAAGCTCAGACAATTCTGCAGCAATATCAGATCTGAGTTTCTCACTCTCTGCTTTAAGGTGGAGAACTGTAGGGGACCTCCACAATTACTTAAGCAGCCGCACTAGAGTACCGGAGTTCATGTGATGTGCACATGGCAGTTTTTCATGTTAGAGGATCTCCACCTTCCCATGCCTTGTGCTCACTGATTAATTGCCTGTCAAAACTGAATACAGAACAGCCACATTATTCTCAGAAAATATTCAACCTCACAGACTGGAAACAGAAAAAGTTAATGTGGTATTAGTAAACAGCAGGAGCATAGATGGTAACATCCCAAAATCAGTATTTCTTATTAAAGGTAATAATGCTGAGACAGTATTAAGAACAGAAAGTTGGTTGGAACTGGAAGTGAATAGTAACAAACTCCTAAATTCATATTGGAATATATATTGCTAGGATAGGTTAGACAGCAATGGTGGTAACACATTTATTGCAGTAAAGAACTGATGATAACTAGTGAGGGTTTACAAATTCTGAATGTGAAATAATCTGGATAAAAAGAAACATCAAAGGTTGGAACTGAATGCTTTTATAGAAAAGGTACATTGGGAGATGTAGTGCTTCAGAGACAATTTGGAGAAAGAATGAGTAAGTTTCCTGATTGTGTAGTTGTAACAGAGGGAGCCTCCAACCTGCCATCTACACAATGCAAGAGCCATGCAATTAAAACTGGTGCCAGAGGAAGAGTTTAGTATGTGATCATTCTGAATGTCTTGTCTGAAAATGACTTCAAGCAGATTTTTAGAGAACTAGTGCTTGAGGTAAGGTCTTAGACCTCCGAGCAACTAACAAACCTGAACATTTCAAATCAATTAACATTAAGGAGGGCATCAGTGATTTAAGGTTGTGATAGCATCAGTGACTACAGATCTCTTTGGGAATGTTAAAAAAAGGTAGGAAAATATGTTGGGTTATCAAGAGTGACAGATGACACATTAAAGAGTAAATATTTATCATCAAATGTTTAACTGTGAGAACAAAGACCTTGAGCACAACTAGCATTGCACAATATACCTTAGACAAGTATGTACTGAGCAAGATTGCAAGGGTTGGAAAAGACCCACTATGTTTCAATACATGTGTTAGAAAGTTGCTGTGAAAGCGAAGAGAACTTCAACCCTGATTTAAGTGAAGTTAAAGCTTGAAAGATAAACTGAAGCTGGAAAAAGAGAAAATGAGTGTGATGAGAGAAATTCAAGAAGCATTCAGTGAAGTTCAAAGTAAAATTTTGTCAAACAATCTGATTAAAAATTCTAAGATGTTTTGGTCATATGTGAAGTCAGGAAACAGCCATTATTCTGGTGTTTCTTTACTACCACATGTGCTTCCTACTAACTATGAATCCAGCTATCTACAGTGTGTCAAATCCTGTGCTCCCTCATCACATTGTGGAGGTAGACTGTGAATCTCAAATTTGTCATCTTCCATATCCCACTGTTAAACTAATGAAACCTTTAAGGTTCGCCGATGACATTGTAATTCTGTCAGAGCCAGCAAAGAACTTGTAAGAGCAGTTGAACGGAATGGACAGTGTCCTGAAGGGAGGATATAAGATGAACATCAACTAAATCAAAATAAGGATGATGGAATGTAGTCGAATTAAGTCAGGTGTTGCTGAGGGAATTAGACTAGGAAATGAAAAACTTAAAGTAGTAAAGGAGTTTTGCTATTTGGGAGCAAAATAACTGATGATGGTTGAAGTAGAGAGGATATAAAATGTAGACTGGCAATGGCCAGGAAAGCGTTTCTGAAGAAGAGAAATTTGTTCACATCAAGTATAGATTTAAGTGTCAGGAAGTCGTTCCGTTTCTGAAAGTATTTGTATGGAGTGTAGCCATGTATGGAAGTGAAACATAGACGATAAATAGTTTGGACAAGAAGAGAATAGAAGCTTTCGAAATGTGGTGCTACAGAAGAATGCTGAAGATTAGATGGGTAGATCACATAACTAATGAGGAGGTATTGAATAGGATTGGGGAGAAGAGGAGTTTGTGGCACAACTTGACTAGAAGAAGGGATTGGTTGGTAGGACATGTTCTGAAGCATCAAGGGATCACAAAATTAGTATTGGAGGGCAGTGTGGAGGGTAAAAATCATAGGGGGAGACCAAGAGATGAATACACTAAGCAGATTCAGAAGGATGTAGGCTGCAGTACATACTGGGAGATGAAGAAGCTTTCACAGGATAGAGTAGCATGGAGAGCTGCATCAAACCAGTCTCAGGACTGAAGACCACAACAACAACAAACTGGAGTAGGAACAGTTCTGCCCTTATGAGAATCAAACAGACACTCTAACCTCACTGACTGTGCACTGGGGCAAAAACAGTGAACTGACTTCAGTGTTTCTACACAGCAAAGTAAATTTTGGCACTTCATATGTCAGGCAACATGTTCACAATGTTTCTTCTGGACATGATGTTACCTTATGATGTGCAGCTACTGAACTACATATTTCACCACTGTCACTCAGCAGCGTGAGATCTGTGCACTACTTGCATGTTACAGACTCTGCCCACCCCCAATCTCTGTATGTTCTGCCTTCTACAGCTGCACCTGTACCTCCCAAGATGGTCAACCATAGTCCCACACCACCCATGTCACAAGTCTTCAGCCCCCCCCCTCCCCATTCAGGCCTCAGGTGACACATCATGTCATTTAGTCAACAACTGTAGCCATCCCAGCTGCACCAGCCTACTGCACTCTCATGCCTACCACACTGTGTGCTGCATGCAGTCATCACACCGACTTCCCCACTATGACCTTGTGTGATGCCTCACTGGGGCATCTGCAGCTGCTCAGTCAAGATTTCACCACTGCCAGTGCTGTACCACCTTCACTATTATTGAGTATTAATTGCACCCCTTCTGAGATCATGCATCATATGCTACACAATGAGAACTTAATATCTAGGACCCCATCCCCACTTTGGCGGAATTTCAAGTGACGGTGGATGCTGAATTCATGCCAGATATTGTGTTGTGGACATTGTGGCTCATCAAACTCCCATATGAATTGCAATTACAGTTATTTTCACCTGCTTCTGATCCACTGGAAAATAAGTTACACTTTGTGGATCAAGCTTGTAGCTTCCTATGGCACAGACACATTCTCACTAGCCTGAACGGTCATCCAAATGTTACTGTTGGCACTAACGGCGACCCTCACACCCCTCTCAACTCCCCCCCCCCCCCCCAAACTCCACCCCATGCCCACTCCACTTCACTTGGTAGGCAGAGGCCACCTTGTGGCAACTTTCATTCACTATCTGCATTGACTCCCCAATTTCTTCCAACCTCTACTGGGGAAGCAGCCAAACAGCAAGACGCCTCTTCACAGAATCCAACAGAGGGCACATTTGCAGCATGGCTTACTCCCCATCCTGTGTACCCCTTCTGCTGGCTCTACACTACATTTTGAGACACCTCCCAGAACTCCCACCCACCCTGCACAATAAACTCTGTGAATGGTCCAGTTTAGGCACTTTGTCCTCCTACATCACACTTCAATAAACAACAATTGGCAAATGCCTCCTCATCTTCCACTAGTCGTATTTACATGACAGACCACATGTCCAGTCTCCAGTTTGTCATCGATAATGGTGAGGAAACTAGTATTATACCTACAGCGCTGAGACTGCCTCGCACATTCCCTACCAAACTGCCATTGTGCACAGTGAACAACTCCCAACTTGAAGTACTCAGCATTGCTGGTCTCCAGGTCCATCTCATGTCCAAACTGTGTTTACCATGAACATTTCATATTCCTGATGTCAAATAACTGGTGCTCAGCATTAGCTTCCTTAGACTTTTTTACTTTCACCCAGCATACAGTCAGGTTCACTGCTACATCAAACATCTGGTGCACTAATTCTGAACTCAAATGTCACTGCCCCTTCCATGCTGCCTATACAAGGCCCACTTCCACATTCCCTCTCAATGTTCTATGTTATTGGCCCATCTCACCATTTCATTAGTTGAGCTTTCGCTCAGGCACTCTGCCATCAGATGCTCTTCAGGGTACCCTCCACCATTTGCTGTATGATGGCTTGTAGAGTATCTGTGTGGATGTAGATGTAGACTGCCTCAGTACATCAACAGATCAATTCTGCATCTGCAAAGCTGGCACAGGTTCTTCACATAGTACACAAACTCTCCAGCATGATTTATTCACAACCAGGCGATGTGGATACTATCAAGTCTGCTCTACCTCCGCCGTCACTGACATCTCAGGACTCCAACATCACTGACATCTGTCTTCCCAGTGTCTCTCCTTCACACTCTGACAGTAACGCCCCCTTACACGAGTTGCTAAAATGTGATCATGGCAGCAATCTCTAATGGCACATGTCACAAAATTAATACAGCAGGAGGTCCACCACACATCATAAGGTCTTTACATATTCAGACCTTGACATGTTGAGTTCATTTGCAACCTACCTTTACCTACAGACTATCGTGAACTACATAGATACCATGGTATCACAGATTTCTGCCACAACCATCTCCAGGTTACCACCCTACCTAGAGCTCCCCCCCCCCCCCCCCCCCCACACCCCACACCCCCCGACCAATGCCCTCATTGGTAAAAACACCATAGGTGCCTTTGACAAACAATATTATTACAACTTTCAAGGCTCTCAAGACTGCCCTAACACACACTGTCGCATTAGCTCATCAGGTTCCAGTGCTCACATCTTGGTTACCACAGACATGAGCAACACATTGATTGGTGCAGTACTGGAGCAGCATATTGGTGACACATTGAGCCTCTTTGGTTATTTTATAAGAAACTTTCACCCTCTTAGTGCAAACGGTCACAAATTTCTCATGGCCTACAAGGCAATCAAACACTTCTGCAACAATAATGAGGGGTATGAATTCACCATCTTTACAGACCACCACTCATGGGTAGATGCCATCTGTAACCCTAGAAAGGACATTCCTCCTTGATGGTTCCATGGTTCCAGCACATGGACCTCTTATGCAGTTTTCCATGAATGTGTGCTAAGAATATGGGTCCAATACCATCACCACAGACTATTTGTCCCACCTAAACATTATCTCAGCTCCCCTGGCCATGAATAAGTTGGCACACTTACAGACAGATGATCCTGAGTTAGCTAAAACATTGACAGTCACAAAATGCTCTTTAGTAGTAAACTATTGTTTCCTGTGGGTTCCCCACACCCACTGTGTGCAACACCTCAACAGGCACACTCCACTCAGTTGTGCCTGCCCCTCTATCCTAAACAATCTTCACATACCTACATGGGCTGGCTCACCCAAGTATCAAAGCTACCATGAAAACAATCACTCAATATCTCATTTGACCAGGAATAAAAACGATTTTAGAGATAGATGCAGCTTACAAAAAGGAAGTCCAGATGTC
Organism: Schistocerca gregaria; assembly: GCF_023897955.1. NCBI lineage: Eukaryota > Metazoa > Arthropoda > Insecta > Orthoptera > Acrididae > Schistocerca > Schistocerca gregaria. Next base: position 1,014,054,856 of record NC_064920.1, on the reverse strand, counting down.
ACAGAGATCTTGTACAGTGAGCCCTAGTCCTACCTACCAAATGCATCACCCCTCTTACTCCCCCACAGGATGACGAGTGTCTGGCAGGGGTTGACGGCATATATGCACATATCATGCACATCTGTACACCATATCCATAACAACATCCTCTATCCTGTGTTTTTATCCACAAAGAACTGGCTACTTGTCATTAAGCGATGTTCCATGATGACTCTGTTTGTGCATCACTCCCGACTCCTTACTCGAGCTCTCACAAATTCCTTGCTCACAGAGAAAACACATTTGACATCAGACTTAACTGCAAATATTAGACGGTCTCAGGGAACTGATTGAAACTTTCCTGGTTGATCTCCAATGACCTTACTCAGGTTGCACTTATCACCCTCCTGTACGTGCCCGATGATCCTTGCATGCCTTCCGTGGCTTCAGCTTTGTCTTTCAGTGAGGTGATACATGGTACATGTTCTGACAGCAAATCACTTCTCCTTGAGGTTCCCATCTCTGCCACCAGTGTTTTGAGTGACATGTGCGACAATAGTAAAAAACTAAGTCACCCCTGCCTCTGCCTCTGCATACCTGACTCCCACTGCATTTACCATCGATGTCATGGATGCCAACATCAACAACCTCTCTATTGTGGTCAGGAGTGGCATAGCCTTCATCTTTTCATCTCACCACCACCTCAAGACGATGCCGCCACCACGCATATCTGGCTCTTGAACTCTTTCAAGCTTCCTCCCAACACAGAATAGGATCTTATTTCTCGCAGTAGCAGACTCCTTAGAACTGTCCCTGACTGATATCTGATTACAGACATTGCTCTGGCCAATGACCTCCCCCATTTCTGCACTGGACATCCTCTCTGTCCACCTGAGTAGATGCATGGTACAAGATTTTGTCATTGATGGCTTTGCATGCTCTGAACCTCCCCTGTGTTCTGCACTTACAAGGAGGGAGGGGTGGGGGGAGGGCAGTTTGGCCAAGCTCTGTACCAACTGTTGAACACACAATCAGTACTGTTCATCTTTGTGTGACTCTGCTCTCTTTGGCTTTTGGTCCACACGCCATTACGAACTGTTCAATTGAATTGTGGTTCCAAGTTTATTTAAAGATTTTTATAATAAATCACTTGTTGGAGGACTGGATTTACTGCTTTGGTGACCATAGTCCATTTGTGTGTTTTCATGGGTGTGTGGATGTGCCATTCATCACATGCGCACACCACATACAATATGGTTTACATCTGAATATTTTCAGTGAATGGTTACTTGCATAACTGATTTCCAGAAGTATACAGTCCAGCTAGAGCACTATTTTTCCACTTTCTGATATCCACTAATATAAACAGAGTAAATAATTTATGAAAGACACAGCTGCTTCATAACTACAGGCAAAGTAGCAGCAGTTAATGGAAAAACATAAAAATAATTGCTTAGATGGCACGAAATGTAACAATCAAAATACATTTGGGCTTTTCGTCAGATTCTTCATAAAAAAGAAAACTATCAACATATTTAAAGGTGTTTCTATAGTCGTGATGTGCATAATAAAACATCGAGTCAAAGTCACAGATATTGAACAGATGCACTTAGATTGGTACAAAATAAATCACATTACTCTAGGTACAATATTAAGAAAGGGAAGTGACTGTATATAATGTAAGTGGAGTTAATTATTTATTCACATGTTCTGTGGATAATAATTGTTGCCTCTTACTGTGATTTGAAATGAATAAGTTTTATCATTACTGGAGCAAATTTTGAGGACATATGTCTAAATGAGCACTGTGCTGAACAGCTCTATAGTGCTGTAGCTCAGTCATAGATTTGGAAACATATAAGATAGCAGTCTCCCTATGAACCATGGACCTTGATATTAGAGGGGTGGCTTGAGTGACTCAGCAACACAGATAGCCATACCGTAGGTACAACCACAATGGAGGGATATCTGTTGAGAAGGCAGACAAATATGTGGTTGCTGAAGAGGTTCAGCAGCCTTTTCAGTAATTGCAGGGGAAACAGTCTGGATGATTGACTGATCTGCCCTTGCAACATCAACCAAAATGGCCTTGCTGTGCTGGTACTGTGAATGGCTAAAAGCAAAACAGAACTACAACTATAATTTTTCCCCAGGGCATGTAGCTCTATTGTATGGTTAAATAATGATGGCATCCTCTTACATAAAATATTCTGGAGGTAAAATAGTGCCCCATTCATATCACTGGGCAATGACTACTCAGGAGGATGTTGTCATCAGAAGAAACAAAATTCCATTCTACAGGCCAACACATGGTATGTAATGTCATTGAATTGGGCATGTAGGTTAGAAAATGTAAAAAAGGAAATGGATGGGTTGAATTTAGACATAGTGGGAATTAGTGAAGTTCAGTGGAAAGAAGAACAGGACTTCTTGCTAGGTGAATATAGGTTTGTATATACAAAATCAAATAGGGGTATTGCAGGAGATGATTTAATAATGAATAAGAAAATAGTAATGCAAGTAAATTAGTATGAACAACATTGTTGTTGTTGTTGTTGTGGTCTTCAGTCCTCAGACTGAGCTCTCCATGCTACTCCATCCTGTGCAAGCTTCTTCATCTCCCAGTACTTACTGCAGCCTACATCCTTCTGAATCTGCTTAGTGTATTCATCTCTTGGTCTCCCTCTGCGATTTTTACCCTCCACACTGCCCTCCAATACTAAACTGATGATCCCTCAATGTCTCAGAACAAGTCCTACCAACCAATCCCTTCTTCTAGTCAAGTTGTGCCACAAGCTCCTCTTCTCCCCAATTCTATACAATACCTCCTCATTAGTTTTATGATCTACCCATCTAATCTTCAGCATTCTTCTGTAGCACCACATTTCGAAAGCTTCTATTCTCTTCTTGTCTAAGTTATTTATCATCCACGTTTCACTTCCATACATGGCTACACTCCATACAAATACTTTCAGAAATGACTTCCTGACATTTAAATCTATACTCGATGCTAACAAATTTTTCTTCTTCAGAAACGATTTCCTTGCCATTGCCAGTCTGCATTTTATATACTCTCTACTTCGACCATCATCAGTTATTTGGCCCCAAATAGCAAAACTCCTTTACTACTTTAAGTGTCTCATTTCGTAATCGAATTCCCTCAGCATCACCCGACTTAATTCAACTACATTCCATTATCCTCATTTTGCTTTTGTTGGTGTTCATCTTAAACCCTCCTTTCAAGACACTGTCCATTCCATTCAACTGCTCTTTCAAGTCCTTTGCTGTCTCTGACTGAATTACAATGTCATTGGTGAACCTCAAAGTTTTTATTTTTTCTCCGTGGATTTTAATACCTACTCCAAATTTTTCTTTTATTTCTTTTATTGCTTGCTCAATACACAGATTGAATAACATCGGGGATAGGCTACAACACTGTCTCACTCCCTTCCCAAACACTGCTTCCCTTTCATACCCCTCGACTCTTATAACTGCCATCTGGTTTATGTACAAATTGTAAATAGCCTTTCGCTCCCTGTATTTTACCCCTGCCACCTTCAGTATTTGAAAGAGAGTATTCCAGTCAACATTGTCAAAAGCTTTCTCTAAGTCTACAAATGCTAGAAATGTAGGTCTGCCTTTCCTTAATCTTTCTTCTAAGATAAGTCGTAGGGTCAGTATTACCTCACGTGTTCCAACATTTCTACGGAATCCGAACTGATCTTCCCTGAGGTCAGCTTCTATCAGTTTTTCCATTCGTCTGTAATGAATTCGTGTTAGTATTTTGCAGCTGTGACTTATTAAACTGATAGTTCGGTAATTTTCACATCTGTCAAGACCTGCTTTCTTTGGGATTGGGATTATTATATTCTTCTTGTAGTCTGAGGCTATTTCCCCTGTCTCATACATCTTGTTCACCAGATGGTAAAGTTTTGTCAGGACTGGCTCTCCCAAGGTTGTCAGTAGTTCTAATGGAATGTTGTCTGCTCCGGGGGCCTTGTTTCGACTCAGGTCTTTCAGTGCTCTGTCAAACTCTTCACACAATATCATATCTCCCATTTCATCTTCATCTACATCCTCTTCCATATCCATAATATTGTCCTCAAGTACATCGCCATTGTGTAGGCCCTCTATATACTCCTTCCACCTTTCTGCTTTCCCTTCTTTGGTTAGAACTGGACTTCCATCAAAGCTCTTGATATTCATGCAAGTGGTTCTCCTTTCTCCAAAGGTCTCTTTAATTTTCCTGTAGGCAGTGTCTATCTTACCCCTAGTGAGATAAGCCTCTACATACTTACATTTGTCCTCTAGCCATCCCTTCTTAGCCATTTTGCACTTCCTGTCAATATCATTTTTTAGACGTTTGTATTCCTTTTTGCCTGCTTCATTTACTGCATTTTTATATGTTCTCCTTTCATCAATTAAATTCAATATTTCTTCTGTTACCCAAGGGTTTCTACTAGCCCTCGTCTTTTTACCTATTTGATCCTCTGCTGCTTTCACTATTTCATCCCTCAAAGCTACCCATTCTTCTTCTACTGTATTTCTTTCCCCCATTCCTATCAATTGTCCCCTTATGCTCTCCCTGAAACTCTGTGCAGTCTCTGGTTTTGTCAGTTTATCCAGGTCCCATCTCCTTAAATTCCCACCTTTTTGCAGTTTCTTCAGTTTTAATCTACAGTTCATAACCAATAGATAGTGGTCAGAGTCCACATCTGCCCCTGGAAATGTCTTACAATTTAAAATCTGGTTCCTAAATCTCTGTCTTACCATTATATAATCTATCTGACTCCTTTTAGTATCTCCAGGGTTCTTCCATGTATACAACTTCTTTTCATGATTCTTAAACCAAGTATTAGCTATGATTAAGTTATGCTCTGTGCAAAATTCTATCAGGCGGCTTCCTCTTTCATTTCTTAGCCCCAATCCATATTCACCTACTATGTTTCCTCTCCCTTTTCCTACTGATGAATTCCAGTCACCCATGCCTATTAAATTTTCTTCTCCCTTCACTACCTGAATAATTTCTTTTATCTCTTCACACATTTCATCAATTTCTTCGTCATCTGCAGAGCTAGTTGGCATATAAACTTGTACTACTGTAGTAGTCGTGGGCTTCATGTCTAACTTGGCCACAATAATGCGTTCACTATGCTGTTTGTAGTAGCTTACCCGCACTCCTATTTTTTTATTCATTATTGAACCTACTCCTGCATTACCCCTATTTGATTTTGTGTTTATAACCCTGTAGTCACCTGACCAAAAGTCTTTTTCCTCCTGCCACCGAACTTCATTAATTCCCACTATATCTAACTTCAACCTATCCATTTCCCTTTTAAATTTTCTAACCTACCTGCCCGATTAAGGGATCTGACATTCCACACTCCGATCCGTAGAACGCCAGTTTTCTTTCTCCTGATAACGACATCCTCTTGAGTAGTCCCCGCCCGGAGATCCGAATGGGGGACTATTTTACCTCCGGAATATTTTACCCAAGAGGAAGCCATCATCATTTAATCATACAGTAAAGCTGCATGCCCTCGGGAAAAATTATGGCTGTAGTTTCCCCTTGCTTTCAGCCATTCACAGTACCAGAACAGCAAGGCCATTTTGGTTAGTGTTACAAGGCCAGCTCAGTCAATCATCCAGACTGTTGCCCCTGCAACTACTGGAAAGGCTGCTGCCCCTCTTCAGGAACCACACGTTTGTCTGGCCTCTCAACAGATATCCCTCCGTTGTGGTTGCACCTACGGTACTGCTATCTGTATCGTTGAGGCACGCAAGCCTCCCCACCAACAGCAAGGTCCATGGTTCATGGGGCAGGAATGAACAGCATAGTAATCATTTTATCATAGTCAAGATAGATACATAGCCAATGTATTCTACAGTAGTACAAGTTTGTATGCCAACTAGCTCCACAGATGATGGGGAGACTGAAGAAATGTGTGATGAGATAAAAGAAAAGAATCAGATAGTTAAGCAAGATGAAGATTTAATTGTAATGGATGACTGGAATTTGATAGGAGGAAAAGGGAGAGAAGGAAAAATTGTGGGTGAATATGGACTGGAGGAAAGGAATGAAAGAGGAAGCTGCCTGGTAGAATTTTGTACAGAGCGTAATTTTATCGTACTAACACCTGGCTTAAGAATCGTAAAAGAAGGCTGTGTACATGGAAGAGACCTGGAGACATTAGAAAGTTTCAGATTGATTCTATAGTGGTAAGACAGAGATTCAGCAACTGTAAGACATTTCCAGGGACAGATGTGGACTCTGACTGCAATTTATTGGTTATGAACTATGGATTAAAACTGAGAAATCGGAAAAAGGTAGTAAATTAAGAAAGTGAGACCTGGATAAGCTGAAAGAACCAGAGGTTTCTGAGAGTTTTAGAGACAGCATTAGACAATGTTGACTAGAACAGGAGAAAGGAATACAGTAGAGCACAAATGGGTAGCTTTAAGAGATGAAATACTGACAGCAGCAGAGGATCAAATACATAAAAAGACCAGGCCTAGTAGATATTTTGGATAAGAGAAGAGATATTGCATTTAACTGATGAAAGGGGAATGTATAAAAATGCAGTAAATGAAGTGGGGGGGGGGTAATTAAACATTCGAAAAATGATATTGACATGAAGTGCAAAATGGCTGAGCAGGAACGGCTAGAGAACAAACGTAAGGATTTAGAAGCATGTTTCACCAGGGGAAAGATAGATCCCTCCTACAGGAAAATTAAAGAGACTTTTGGGGGGAAAATAGCAGCTGTGTGAACATCAAGAGCTCAGATGGAAAACTAGATCGAAGCAAAGAAGGGAAAGCTGAAAGTTGGAAGGAGTATACAGAAAGTCTATACAAGGGGGATAAACTTGAAGGCAATGTTGTAGAAAGGGAAGTGGATGTAGCTGAAGATGAGATGGGAGACATGACACTACAAGAAGAATTTGACAGAGCTCTGAAAGATCTAAGTCGAAACAAGGCCCTGTGAGCAGACGATATTCAACCTGAACTACTGACAGCCTTGGAAAAACCAGCCATGACAAAACACTTCCATCTGGTGTGGAAGATGTATGAAACAAGTGAAATAACCTGAGACTTCAAGAAGAATGTAATAGTTGAAATTCCAAAGAAAACAGTTGCTGACAGGTGTGAAAGTTACTGAACTATCAGTTTGATAAGTCATGTTTGCAAAACACTAATCGGAATTCTTTACAGATGGATGGAAAAACTGGCAGAAGCTGACCTCAGGGAAGATCAGTTTGGATTCCAGAGAAATAAAGGAGCATGCAAGGTAATACTGACCATACAAATTACCTTAGGAGACAGGTTAAGGAAAGGCAAACCTATGTTTATAGCACTTGTAAACTTAGAGAAAGCTTTTGATAATGTTGACTGAAATACTCTCTTTGAAAGTCTGAAGGTAGCAGGGGTAAAATACAGGGGGCAAAAGGCTCTTTACAACTAGTACAGAACCCAGACAGCATTTATAAGAGTTGAGGGGCATGAAATGGTGGCAGTGGTTGAGAAAGGAGTGAGACAGAGTTGTAGCCTATCCCTGACGTTATTCAATCTGTACATTGAACAAGCAACACAGGAAATCAAAGAAAAATCTGAAGTAGGAATTAAAGTTCACAGAGAAGAAATAAAAATTTTGAGATTTGTTGATGACATCTAATTCTGTCAGTGATGGCAAAGGACTTGGAAGAGCAGTTGAATGAAACAGACATTGTCTTGAACGGAGGGTGTAAGATGAACATCAACAAAATCAAAACAAGAATAATGGTATGTAGACAAATTAAATCAGGTGATGCTAAGAAAATTAGATTGGAAAATGAGTAGTAGATGAGTTGCTATCTGGGCAGCATAATAACTGATTAAGGCTGAAGAAGAGAGGGTGCACAATGTAGACTGGTAATGGCAAGAAAAGTATTTCTGAAGAAGAGAAACTTGTTAACACTGAATATAGATTTTAGTGTGAGGAAGTTTTTTCTGAAAGTATTTGTCTGGAAGTGAAACATTGACAGTAAACAGTTTAGACAAAGAGAAAATAGAAGCTTATGAAATGTGGTGCTGCAGAAGAATGTTGAAGATTAGTCACGTATCTTATGAGTATAATAGAATTGGGGAGACTAGAAATTTGTGGCGCTATTCGACCAAAAGCAGGGATCCGTTGCAAGTACATGTTATGAGAGATCAAGAGATCACCAATTTAGTATTGAAGGGAAGTGTGGGGATCAAACATGTAGAAGGAGACCAACAGATGAATACAGTAAGTAGATTCACAAGGATGTAGGTTGCAGCAGTTATTCGGAGATGAAGAGACTTGCATGGGACAGAGTAGCATGGAGAGCTGCAAAAACCCAATCTTCAGACTGAAGACCACAATAACAACAAGGTAGCAGTTCTAACAGTGTACAGAAAATGTTATAGGTTTATTCAGGCAACTGGAGATGGTATTATAGAAGAAGAAATAACCAAAAGTAATTGTATGCAGCAATTTCAGTATCAATGTCACCTCTGATAGTATTCTTCGATGGGACCAAGAGTTTCTGTACTGGTTTCAGCTTTGATTTTGTTCAGTAACAGCACTAGGATGTGGTACAATAGTAAGATATAGTTTCCTTCTGAAATTAGTTGTCTTTCAAGAAATAGATGTGAGCCCCTTAACAAATTATTTTATTAATCTAGATGTACATCTACATCACATCTATACTCCACAAACCACCTGATGTACATGGAAGAGGCTATGACCCACTGTAGCAGTTATCAGCATTTCTTCCCATTCCATTCACATATGGAGTGTAAGAAGAATGATTGTTTGAATGCCTCTGTGAAGGTAGTAATTGTACTAACCTTATGATCCCTATGTGAGTGATTTGTAGGGAACTGTAGAATATTCCTTGAGTCTTTGTTTAAAGCTGATTCTTGAAACTTTGTCAACAGACTTTCTCAGGATAGTTTACATCTGTCTTCAAGAGTTTGTCAGTTCAGTTCCTTCAGTATCTCTCTGACATTCCCCCATGCATTAAACACACCTGTCATCATTTGTGATGCTCTTCTCTGTATATGTTCAATATCCCCTGTTAGTCCTATGTGGTACAGGTCCCACACACTTGAGTAATGTTCTGTGATGGGTCACACGAGTGATTTGTAGGCAATCTCTTTCATAGACTGATTGCGCTTCCAAATTATTCTACTGATAAACTGAAATCTGCCATCTTCTTTAGTCATGAGCGAACCTATGTGAATATTCCATTTCATATCCCTACAAAGTGTTATACTCAGATATTTGTATATGTTGGCCAATTCCAACTGTGACTCACTGATATTATATTTACAGATTACTATGCTTTTTTTTCATTTTGTGAAGTGCACAATTTTATATTTCTGAATATTTAGAGCAACTTGCAAATCTCTGCACCATGTTACAATCTTGTCAAGATATGACTGAATTTATGCCGCTTCTCTCAAATGGTACGTTGTTTTGTGTCCTCTTCAAAAGCCTGATTTTACTATTAATATTGTCTGAAAGGTCATTATATACAATATGAACAGCAAGAGTCCCAGCACACTTCCCTGGGCCACACCACACGTTACTTCTATATCAGACAATGACTCTCCATCCAAGATAACATGCTGTGTCCTCCCTACCAAAAAGTCCTCAATCTAGTCACAAATTTCACTTTCTTACCCCACATGATTGTACTTTTGACAATAAATGTAAGTATGGTGCTGAGTCAAATGCTTTTCACAAATCAAGAAACACTGCTTCTACCTGGGTGCCTTGACCCAAAGGTTTCCATTTGTCTGTGAGAAAATTGTAAGTTGAGTTCCACATAATCAAAGTTTTAGAAATCCATTCTGGCTGGCATTGAGGAGGTCATTCTATTCAAGATACCTCATTATGTTTCAGCTAAGAATATGTTCTAAGATTCTACAACAAATCAATGTCAAAGGTATTGGATGGTAATTTTGTGGATCACTTCTACTACCTATCTTGCAGATGGGTTGATCTGGCTTTTCCCCAAGAACTGTTTTTTTTTTTTTTTTTTTTTTTTTTTTTTTTTTTTTTTTTTTTTTTTTTTTTTTTTCCTACAGATCTATGTTAGATTGTAGTTAGAAGAAGAGCTAATTTGTCACAAATTCAGTGTATAATCTGGATGTTTCTTCAGTTTTAATGATTTCAGATGTTTCTCAACACCACTGACACTAATACTTATTTCATTAATCTTTTCAGCGGTATGAGGACTAAACTATGGCGATTCTCCTGAGTTTTACTTTTAACGGAAAATTTGAAAATGGAGTTAAGCATTTCAGCTTCTGCTTTTCTACCCACAGCTTGAGTTCTTGTCTCATTTGGTAGGGAATGGAAACTGACTATGCTACCACTAACAGTCTTTACATACGACAATATTTTCTTTGGGTTGTGTGACAGTCAACAGTATTGTCAGATGCCCTAACCAGTTGGCATGCATGAAAATACAGTTAGTCTAAAAAAAGACTAAATACATTATTGCATCTCATCCTGGAATATTCTGGAAATGAGTGCCACAGGGTGATCCTCATTACCAACAAACACTGTCTGCCAGTGTCCATTCATGCGAATGGACATTCCCACATAGAAAGCGTCACAGTGCAGGCAGGTCAGTTGGTAAATCACGTGGGTACTTTCACACGTGGCTCTCCCTTTGATCGTGTACACCTTCCGGGTCACAGGAATGGAGTAGGTGGTGGTGGGAGGGTGCATAGGACAGGTTTTACACCGGAGGCGGTTGCAAGGGTAGGAGCCAGAGGGTAGGGAAGGTGGTTTGGAGATTTCATAGGGATGAACCAAGAGGTTACGAAGATTTGGTGGACGGCGGAAAGACACTCTTGGTGGAGTGGGGAGGATTTCATGAAGAATGGATCTCATTTCGCGGCAGGATTTTAGGAAGTCGTATCCCTGCTGGAGAGCCACATTCAATGTCTGATCCAGTCCCGGGAAGTATTCTGTCACAAGTGGGGCACTTTTGGGGTTCTTCTGTGTGAGGTTCTGGGTTTGAGGGGATGAGGAAGTGCCTCTGGTTATCTGCTTCTGTACCAGGTCGGGAGGGTAGTTGCGGGATGCGAAAGCTGTTTTCAGGTTGTTGGTGTAATGGTCGAGGGATTCAGGACTGGAGCAGATTCGTTTGCCACGAAGGCCTAGGCTGTAGGGAAGGGACCGTTTGATATGGAATGGGTGGCAGCTGTCATAATGGAGGTACTGTTGCTTGTTGGTGGGTTTGATGTGGACGGAAGTGTGAAGCTGGCCATTGGACAGATGGAGGTCAACGTCTAGGAAAGTGGCATGGGATTTGGAGTAGGACCAGGTGAATCTGATGGAACCAAAGGAGTTGAGGTTGGAGAGGAAATTCTGGAGTTGTTCTTCACTGTGAGTCCAGATCATGAAGATGTCATCAATAAATCTGTACCAAACTTTGGGTTGGCAGGCTTGGGTAACCAAGAAGGCTTCCTCTAAGCGACCCATAAATAGGTTGGCATACGAAAGGGCCATCCTGGTACCCAGCAACAAACTGTCCATTCGCATGAATGGACACAGGCAGACAGTGTTTGTTGGTAATGAGGATCACCCTGTGGCTAAACATGCCTTGGTGCACGGCCAGCACATCTTGGCACAGTGTTACACCGTCTGAGTTATATGGATACTTCCCACCAACACCAACCTATCCGAACTCTGGAGATGGGAACTCGCCCTTCAGTATATCCTCTCTTCTCGATATCCGCCAGGCCTCAACCTCCGCTAATTTCAAGTTGCCGCCGCTCATACCTCACCTGTCTTTCAACAATTTCTTTGTCTCTGTACTGTGTCTGCTTGTGTTTGTGTATGCGCGGATGGATATGTGTGTGTGTGTGTGTGTGTGTGTGTGTGTGTGTGTGTGTGTGTGTGTGTGTGTGTGTGTGTGCGAGTGTACACCTGTCCTTTTTTTCCCCCTAAGGGAAGTCTTTCCGCTCCCAGGATTGGAATGACTCCTTACCCTCTCCCTTAAAACCCACATCCTTTCATCTTTCCCTCTCCTTCCTGAAGAAGCAACCATCGGTTGCGAAAGCTAGTAATTCTGTGCGTGTGTTTGTGTGTTTTGTTCATTGTGCCTGTCTGCTGGCGCTTTCCTGCTTGGTAAGTCCTGGAATCTTTGTTTTTAATATATTTTTCCCATGTGGAAGTTTCTTTCTATTTTATATATATATATATATATATATATATATATATATATATATATATATATATATATATATATATATATATATATATATATATAAAACAGAAAGAAACTTCCACATGGGAAAAATATATTAAAAACAAAGATTCCAAGACTTACCAAGCGGGAAAGCGCCGGCAGACAGGCACATGAACAAAACACACAAACACACACACAGAATTACGAGCTTTCGCAACTGGCAGTTGCTTCGTCAGGAAAGAGGGAAGGAGAGGGAAAAATGAAAGGATGTGGGTTTTAAGGGAGAGGGTAAGGAGTCATTCCAATCCCGGGAGCGGAAAGACTTCCCTTAGGGGAAAAAAAGGACAGGTGTACACTCGCACACACACACACATATCCATCCGCACATACACAGACACAAGCAGACATATTTAAAGGCAAAGAGTTAAGGGCAGAGATGTCAGTCGAGGCGGAAGTACAGAGGCAAAGAAGTTGTTGAAAGACAGGTGAGGTATGAGCGGCGGCAACTTGAAATTAGCGGAGGTTGAGGCCTGGCGGATATCGAGAAGAGAGGATATACTGAAGGGCGAGTTCCCATCTCCGGAGTTCGGATAGGTTGGTGTTGGTGGGAAGTATCCAGATAACTCGGACGGTGTAACACTGTGCCAAGATGTGCTGGCCGTGCATCAAGGCATGTTTAGCCACAGGGTGATCCTCATTACCAACAAACACTGTCTGCCTGTGTCCATTCATGCGAATGGACAGTTTGTTGCTGGTCATTCCCACATAGAAAGCATCACAGTGCAGGCAGGTCAGTTGGTAAATCACGTGGGTGCTTTCACATGTGGCTCTCCCTTTGATCGTGTACACCTTCCGGGTTACAGGACTGGAGTAGGTGGTGGTGGGAGGGTGCATAGGACAGGTTTTACACCGGGGGCGGTTGCAAGGGTAGGAGCCAGAGGGTAGGGGAGGTGGTTTGGGGATTTCATAGGGATGAACCAAGAGGTTTCGAAGATTAGGTGGACGGCGGAAAGACACTCTTGGTGGAGTGGGGAGGATTTCATGCAGGATGGATCTCATTTCGGGGCAGGATTTTAGGAAGTCGTATCCCTGCTGGAGAGCCTCATTCAAGGTCTGATCCAGTCCCGGGAAGTATTCTGTTACAAGTGGGGCACTTTTGGGGTTCTTCTGTGAGAGGTTCTGGGTTTGAGGGGATGAGGAAGTGGCTCTGGTTATCTGCTTCTGTACCAGGTTGGGAGGGTAGTTGCGGGATGCGAAAGCTGTTTTCAGGTTGTTGGTGTAATGGTCGAGGGATTCAGGACTGGAGCAGATTCGTTTGCCACGAAGGCCTAGGCTGTAGGGAAGGGACCGTTTGATATGGAATGGGTGGCAGCTGTCATAATGGAGGTACTGTTGCTTGTTGGTGGGTTTGATGTGGACGGATGTGTGCAGCTGGCCATTGGACAGATGGAGGTCAACATCTAGGAAAGTGGCATGGGATTTGGAGTAGGACCAGGTGAATCTGATGGAACCAAAGGAGTTGAGGTTGGAGAGGAAATTCTGGAGTTGTTCTTCACTGTGAGTCCAGATCATGAAGATGTCATCAATAAATCTGTACCAAACTTTGGGTTGGCAGGCTTGGGTAACCAAAAAGGCTTCCTCTAAGCGACCCATAAATAGGTTGGCATACGAGGGGGCCATCCTGGTACCCATGGCTGTTCCCTTTAATTGTTGGTATGTCTGGCCTTCAAAAGTGAAGAAGTTGTGGGTCAGGATGAAGCTGGCTAAGGTGACGAGGAAAGAGGTTTTAGGTAGGGTGGCAGGTGATCGGCGTGAAAGGAAGTGCTCCATTGCAGCGAGGCCCTGGACGTGCGGGATATTTGTGTATAGGGAAGTGGCATCAATGGTTACCAGGATGGTTTCTGGGGGTAACAGACTGGGTACGGATTCCAGGCGTTCGAGAAAGTGGTTGGTGTCTTTGATGAAGGATGGGAGACTGCATGTAATGGGTTGAAGGTGTTGATCTACGTAGGCAGAGATACGTTCTGTGGGGGCTTGGTAACCAGCTACAATGGGGCGGCCAGGATGTTTGGGTTTGTGAATTTTAGGAAGTAGGTAGAAGGTAGGAGTGCGAGGTGACGGTGGGGTGAGGAGTTTGATGGAGTCAGGTGAAAGGTTTTGTAGGGGGCCTAAGGTTCTGAGGATTCCTTGAAGCTCCGCCTGGACATCAGGAATGGGATTACTTCGGCAAACTTTGTATGTAGAGTTGTCTGAAAGCTGACGCAGTCCCTCAGCCACATACTCCCGACGATCAAGTACCACAGTCGTGGAACCCTTGTCAGCCGGAAGAATGATGATGGATCGGTCAGCTTTCAGATCACGGATAGCCTGGGATTCGGCTGTGGTGATGTTGGGAGTAGGATTAAGGTTTTTCAAGAAAGATTGAGAGGCAAGGCTGGAAGTGAGAAATTCCTGGAAGGTTTGGAGAGGGTGATTTTGAGGAAGAGGAGGTGGGTCCCGCTGTGATGGAGGACGGAACTGTTGCAGGCAGGGTTCAATTTGGATAGTGTCTTGGGGAGTTGGATCATTAGGAGTGGGATCAGGATTGTTTTTCTTCGTGGCAAAGTGATATTTCCAGCAGAGACTACGAGTGTAGGACAGTAAATCCTTGACAAGGGCAGTTTGGTTGAACCTGGGAGTGGGGCTGAAGGTGAGGCCTTTGGATAGGACAGAGGTTTCGGATTGGGAGAGGGGTTTGGAGGAAAGGTTAACTACTGAATTGGGGTGTTGTGGTTCCAGATTGTGTTGACTGGAATTTTGAGGTGTTGGGGGGAGTGGAGCTGGAAGTGGGAGATTGAGTAGATGGGAGAGACTGGGTCTGTGTGCAATGAGAGGAGGTTGAGGTTTGTTGGAAAGGTTGTGGAGGGTGAGTGAGTTGCCTTTCCGGAGGTGGGAAACCAGGAGATTGGATAGTTTTTTGAGGTGGAGGGTGGCATGTTGTTCTAATTTGCGGTTGGCCTGTAGGAGGATGCTATGTACAGCCGGTGTGGATGTGGGAGAGGAAAGATTGAGGACTTTGATTTGGGATAGGAGTTGACGGGTGTGTTCATTGGCCGAGTCGATGTATAGGTGAAGGATTAGGCGGGTGAGGGCTATGGATTGTGCTGTTTGGAACTGGTATAAGGACTGATGGAAAGAAGGATTGCAGCCAGAGATGGGAACTTTAAGTGTGAGGCCTTTGGGAGTAATGCCAAATGTCAGACAAGCCTGAGTAAATAAAATATGGGAGCGTAATCTGGCTAGGGTGAAGGCATGTTTGCGGAGGGAATGTAAATAAAATTTAGTGGGGTCGTTGTAGGGATGTTGTGAGGTTGACATGGTATTGGTAGGTGGAAAGGGTAATATGAGGTTAAAGTGAAAGTAAAGAGAGATTTATATAGGGAGAGATAAAGGTGTGAAAAAAGTCGAAAAAGTGTTGGTTGAGATGAGCTATGTTGATCATGTGCTGAACTTAGGTTGGTGAACAACAATGGGTGCAAAGGTTGGGTAGTTATGTTGTCTCCAGATCACGTTAAAGGGTGGGGAAATTCAAGAAAATTTCGCCAAAAAAATTTTTTCGAAAAAAGTTTCAAAAAAATAATTTGCGAAAAAATAAAATTCGAAAAAAATTTTCGAATAAAATCTCGAAGAATATGTGTGTAAATGTATTCAAAGGACTGGTTATGTACTGGCAGGTTATGATAATGAGGCTAACAATTGTTTGATGAAGAAATAATAACGTGTAAACCTGTGGGAAGCTGCTAAAAAATGATCGGTTTTGTGGGAAAAACGGGAATGGAAATAAAACGAAAGTTGTTGGAAAAAAAACTGAGATGGTTGTGTAATGGGTGAAAGGAACTTAAAACCCACATCCTTTCATTTTTCCCTCTCCTTCCCTCTTTCCTGACGAAGCAACTGCCAGTTGCGAAAGCTCGTAATTCTGTGTGTGTGTTTGTGTGTTTTGTTCATGTGCCTGTCTGCCGGCGCTTTCCCGCTTGGTAAGTCTTGGAATCTTTGTTTTTAATATATTTTTCCCATGTGGAAGTTTCTTTCTGTTTTATTTACATCGTCATTAATTTGAACCCAACAATTACGTTTGTTATTGTCTCTGTTGCATTTCGAAATCTTCTCTATCGTCTTACTTTCTCTTTTCGTTTGTACAAGAAGTTTCACTTTGTATTCATCTTCCATTTTTCCGTAATCTACCATACATTTTATCCTGCCTAATTATACTCAATAATACGTAATTTACTTCCAAACCATAACCTAAAATTTTCAACGCTTTCAACATAACCGCTGCTATAAAATCCATTGTTCCAAGTTTACAAACATTTCGTGTAAACTCGTGAATACTATTTCACAGCTTCAGTTCCTTTCACCCATTACACAACCATCTCAGTTTTTTTTCCAACAACTTTCGTTTTATTTCCATTCCCGTTTTTCCCACAAAACCGATCATTTTTTAGCAGCTTCCCACAGGTTTACACGTTATTATTTCTTCATCAAACAATTGTTAGCCTCATTATCATAACCTGCCAGTACATAACCAGTCCTTTGAATACATTTACACACATATTCTTCGAGATTTTATTCGAAAATTTTTTTCGAATTTTATTTTTTCGCAAATTATTTTTTTGAAACTTTTTTCGAAAAAATTTTTTTGGCGAAATTTTCTTGAATTTCCCCACCCTTTAACGTGATCTGGAGACAACATAACTACCCAACCTTTGCACCCATTGTTGTTCACCAACCTAAGTTCAGCACATGATCAACATAGCTCATCTCAACCAACACTTTTTCGACTTTTTTCACACCTTTATCTCTCCCTATATAAATCTCTCTTTACTTTCACTTTAACCTCATATTACCCTTTCCACCTACCAATACCATGTCAACCTCACAACATCCCTACAACGACCCCACTAAATTTTATTTACATTCCCTCCGCAAACATGCCTTCACCCTAGCCAGATTACGCTCCCATATTTTATTTACTCAGGCTTGTCTGACATTTGGCATTACTCCCAAAGGCCTCACACTTAAAGTTCCCATCTCTGGCTGCAATCCTTCTTTCCATCAGTCCTTATACCAGTTCCAAACAGCACAATCCATAGCCCTCACCCGCCTAATCCTTCACCTATACATCGACTCGGCCAATGAACACACCCGTCAACTCCTATCCCAAATCAAAGTCCTCAATCTTTCCTCTCCCACATCCACACTGGCTGTACATAGCATCCTCCTACAGGCCAACCGCAAATTAGAACAACATGCCACCCTCCACCTCAAAAAACTATCCAATCTCCTGGTTTCCCACCTCCGGAAAGGCAACTCACTCACCCTCCACAACCTTTCCAACAAACCTCAACCTCCTCTCATTGCACACAGACCCAGTCTCTCCCATCTACTCAATCTCCCACTTCCAGCTCCACTCCCCCCAACACCTCAAAATTCCAGTCAACACAATCTGGAACCACAACACCCCAATTCAGTAGTTAACCTTTCCTCCAAACCCCTCTCCCAATCCGAAACCTCTGTCCTATCCAAAGGCCTCACCTTCAGCCCCACTCCCAGGTTCAACCAAACTGCCCTTGTCAAGGATTTACTGTCCTACACTCGTAGTCTCTGCTGGAAATATCACTTTGCCACGAAGAAAAACAATCCTGATCCCACTCCTAATGATCCAACTCCCCAAGACACTATCCAAATTGAACCCTGCCTGCAACAGTTCCGTCCTCCATCACAGCGGGACCCACCTCCTCTTCCTCAAAATCACCCTCTCCAAACCTTCCAGGAATTTCTCACTTCCAGCCTTGCCTCTCAATCTTTCTTGAAAAACCTTAATCCTACTCCCAACATCACCACAGCCGAATCCCAGGCTATCCGTGATCTGAAAGCTGACCGATCCATCATCATTCTTCCGGCTGACAAGGGTTCCACGACTGTGGTACTTGATCGTCGGGAGTATGTGGCTGAGGGACTGCGTCAGCTTTCAGACAACTCTACATACAAAGTTTGCCGAAGTAATCCCATTCCTGATGTCCAGGCGGAGCTTCAAGGAATCCTCAGAACCTTAGGCCCCCTACAAAACCTTTCACCTGACTCCATCAAACTCCTCACCCCACCGTCACCTCGCACTCCTACCTTCTACCTACTTCCTAAAATTCACAAACCCAAACATCCTGGCCGCCCCATTGTAGCTGGTTACCAAGCCCCCACAGAACGTATCTCTGCCTACGTAGATCAACACCTTCAACCCATTACATGCAGTCTCCCATCCTTCATCAAAGACACCAACCACTTTCTCGAACGCCTGGAATCCGTACCCAGTCTGTTACCCCCAGAAACCATCCTGGTAACCATTGATGCCACTTCCCTATACACAAATATCCCGCACGTCCAGGGCCTCGCTGCAATGGAGCACTTCCTTTCACGCCGATCACCTGCCACCCTACCTAAAACCTCTTTCCTCGTCACCTTAGCCAGCTTCATCCTGACCCACAACTTCTTCACTTTTGAAGGCCAGACATACCAACAATTAAAGGGAACAGCCATGGGTACCAGGATGGCCCCCTCGTATGCCAACCTATTTATGGGTCGCTTAGAGGAAGCCTTTTTGGTTACCCAAGCCTGCCAACCCAAAGTTTGGTACAGATTTATTGATGACATCTTCATGATCTGGACTCACAGTGAAGAACAACTCCAGAATTTCCTCTCCAACCTCAACTCCTTTGGTTCCATCAGATTCACCTGGTCCTACTCCAAATCCCATGCCACTTTCCTAGATGTTGACCTCCATCTGTCCAATGGCCAGCTGCACACATCCGTCCACATCAAACCCACCAACAAGCAACAGTACCTCCATTATGACAGCTGCCACCCATTCCATATCAAACGGTCCCTTCCCTACAGCCTAGGCCTTCGTGGCAAACGAATCTGCTCCAGTCCTGAATCCCTCGACCATTACACCAACAACCTGAAAACAGCTTTCGCATCCCGCAACTACCCTCCCAACCTGGTACAGAAGCAGATAACCAGAGCCACTTCCTCATCCCCTCAAACCCAGAACCTCTCACAGAAGAACCCCAAAAGTGCCCCACTTGTAACAGAATACTTCCCGGGACTGGATCAGACCTTGAATGAGGCTCTCCAGCAGGGATACGACTTCCTAAAATCCTGCCCCGAAATGAGATCCATCCTGCATGAAATCCTCCCCACTCCACCAAGAGTGTCTTTCCGCCGTCCACCTAATCTTCGAAACCTCTTGGTTCATCCCTATGAAATCCCCAAACCACCTCCCCTACCCTCTGGCTCCTACCCTTGCAACCGCCCCCGGTGTAAAACCTGTCCTATGCACCCTCCCACCACCACCTACTCCAGTCCTGTAACCCGGAAGGTGTACACGATCAAAGGGAGAGCCACATGTGAAAGCACCCACGTGATTTACCAACTGACCTGCCTGCACTGTGATGCTTTCTATGTGGGAATGACCAGCAACAAACTGTCCATTCGCATGAATGGACACAGGCAGACAGTGTTTGTTGGTAATGAGGATCACCCTGTGGCTAAACATGCCTTGATGCACGGCCAGCACATCTTGGCACAGTGTTACACCGTCCGAGTTATCTGGATACTTCCCACCAACACCAACCTATCCGAACTCCGGAGATGGGAACTCGCCCTTCAGTATATCCTCTCTTCTCGATATCCGCCAGGCCTCAACCTCCGCTAATTTCAAGTTGCCGCCGCTCATACCTCACCTGTCTTTCAACAACTTCTTTGCCTCTGTACTTCCGCCTCGACTGACATCTCTGCCCTTAACTCTTTGCCTTTAAATATGTCTGCTTGTGTCTGTGTATGTGCGGATGGATATGTGTGTGTGTGTGCGAGTGTACACCTGTCCTTTTTTTCCCCTAAGGGAAGTCTTTCCGCTCCCGGGATTGGAATGACTCCTTACCCTCTCCCTTAAAACCCACATCCTTTCATTTTTCCCTCTCCTTCCCTCTTTCCTGACGAAGCGACTGCCAGTTGCGAAAGCTCGTAATTCTGTGTGTGTGTTTGTGTGTTTTGTTCATGTGCCTGTCTGCCGGCGCTTTCCCGCTTGGTAAGTCTTGGAATCTTTGTTTTTAATATATTTTTCCCATGTGGAAGTTTCTTTCTGTTTTATATATATATATATATATATATATATACGTTGTTAAGTAGATCTTAGTTTTAAATGTATTATGAACCTTTGAAATAAAGGCTTTAGGTTTAAGTTAAAATCTAAAAAAACTTCCTTGCAGAAGGGTAAGGTGGGAGAAACATTGCACCAAAAAGTTCCAGAACAGTCTTCTTGTTTGTGAATCAGAAGAGTTGTCGAGTAGCATGTGGTGTGATGCCCATGTACTGTATTGTGTGGTGATTAAAAGGAGCACAATCATTCTTAAATGGCCTTGGATGGACGGGAAATTATTGCTACACATAATTCTACAGTATAAGCAGCTATTTGTCAAACAAACAGAAGTGACAATGTTATTATAAGGGTCAGTGGGAAGTCATTGTTTGTTGTGAAGGAGGGAGACATTATGCTGAAGCATTACCCATTGTACTGGTCAATTTTATGATGAGAATTACAACTTGGAAGCCACTGTGTAAAAGCTGTTAAGCCATCCATCGGTATCAAAATCTCATCAGAGGCAGCAATACATTTCTCAACACCACAAAAGGACTGAGTTATCTATTTCTGTGGTGAAGTTTAGAATATTCTATTTTTCATAGTGATGGACATACTGTAAAAGCAATGATTCATTGTCCTCTTGCCCAGATTAATACAAGTTAAGTATTTAAAAGCAACAAGCTTTATCACATTGTTGTTATTTCAGTAGATGTTTAGTGTGTCCTTTTTGCATACTCTGATATTTACTCAGCAAGAGTTTCGGATCATAAGCTTGTTATATGTAGGCCTATACAAACAGCTTGTAATGGCCTTGCTGTAGTGGATACACCAGTCCCCATGAGATCACCAAAGTTAAGCGCTGTTGGGTGTGGCTGGCACTTGGATGGGTGACCACCCAGGCCACCATGCTCTTTTGCCATTTTTCGGGGTGCACTCAGCCTCATGATGCCAATTGAGGAGCTACTCGACCGAATAGTAGCGTCTCCGGTCAAAGAAAACTGTCGTAACGACTGGGAGAGCGGTGTGCTAACCAAATGCCCCTCCTATCCTCATCCTCAACTGAGGATGACACAGTGATCGGATGGTCCCAATGGGCCACTTGTGGCCTGAAGACGAAGTGCCTATACAAAGGGCTTGAAATTATTATTGCAATATTAAGCGAAGCATCAGATACTCTACAGAGTACCAGCTATTTTATTATATTAGCAAGCATAATATAAGCATTTGCAGAGGAAGATAACAAAAGGTATTGAGCACATTTTCAAGACTATAAAAAAAAAAATTACTGTGGTGTCCAGAACATATGATTTTTCTAATTCATGGCCTGTGACAAACTAAATTTATGTTTCAACAAAAGTGCAGGAAAGTGTTTTGTTACTTTCCATTGAAGTACTATCAATTCAAAAATTCTCCACATTGAAAATTATCAGGAAACATCAGTGTAAAAACTCACTTTCAGTCAGAGGCCAATTCTGTG
This sequence comes from Schistocerca gregaria, assembly GCF_023897955.1. Lineage (NCBI taxonomy): Eukaryota > Metazoa > Arthropoda > Insecta > Orthoptera > Acrididae > Schistocerca > Schistocerca gregaria. The sequence goes on along the minus strand of NC_064920.1, from coordinate 1,014,033,012 downwards.
TAAAGATAATGTTAAAGAAAGATGTTAATTGGTGGTAAAACCTACAAATTATGCAGTGGATATTGCTATTTCAAAGTGGTTATGACATATAATGTGTGCTCTCCTGCCTCTTTTTTACTTGTCAAGTTACTATATCTGTTCCAATTATTCAAAATTGAAGACTGTGTAATAAGAGCTTATCTCTTCAGTGCTTAGGGCAATTAGTGAAATCAACACTGAGGTCTTACTGCAAACGAGTGTCCACCCATTATAATTTGGGTCCAATCGCCAATCATGGTCATTTATAGATGTGAAACTGATCCATATAAGGATAGAACTGGGTGGAGCATTACAAGTTCCACAAGTGACAACAGGTAGCAATTCAGGTGTGACTTGGGTGATGAGATGACACCACAACTGAGTTTTTTATTCTGTTTCTGCAGGTCAGTTAGCTTAGAAAAACATCTGACAGGCACCAGCTGCAATACCTCAAGAAGAGGTGAGTGACAGTGTGGTACAATTGTGGCACTATGGGTTGTGGCACCATGGATCCAGGAAGTGGTGCATCAACAGAGGTCTGCATGGAGAGAGTAGGGATACGATGTTCACACAAGGCATACAGAACAGTGGGCAAGAATGGAGCACACATTTGTCACAGATGAAGTAACTGTGGTTGTGAACGGGTGAAATGTTATGTTTTCAGTACAAAGATCGCATGAAAGTACATGTCCATGCATAGTGAAAGGGGGGAGCAAGTCCACATTATGTACACATATCTAGTGCAGTGGTATTGGAAAAGGTGAAGACATGTCTTGTTTGATTTGATGTGGAATGACATCGGGGTATTGAGGCACATTGTGAAAGTGCACAAATTGAACAAAGCTCCAACCCCAATGAAATCTCTGTCAGATTCTTGTCTTAATTTGCATCTGAGGTAACCCCTAATCTATCGTAGATGCCTAGAACAAAAAAACCATATGCAGTTCTTGGAAATGGTACATGTCACACCCATTTACAAGGAGGGTAGTAGAAATGATTCACAAAACTACCATCTAATATCCTTAACATCAATTTGTTGTAGAATTTTAGAATATACTCTTAGCTCAAACATAATGAGGGATCTTGAACAGAATGATATCCTCAATGCCAACCAGTATGAATTTTGAAAACATCGATCATGTAAAACCCAACTCCCACTTTTCTCACATGAAATACAGGAAGTTTCGGATCAAGGCAACCAGGTAGGTGCAGTATTTCTTGCTTTCCAAAAATCATTTCACTCTGTATCACACCTTCGCTTATTGTCAAAAGTATGATCGTATGGGGTATCAAGTGAAATTTTTGACTGGGTTGAGGACTTTTTGCTAGGGAGGTCACAGCATGTTATCTTGGATGGAGAATCATTGACAGATGTAGAAGTAAAAATGGCTCAAATGACAATGAGCACTATGGGACTTAGCATCTGAGGTCATCAGTCACCTAGAACTTAGAACTACGTAAACCTAACTAACCTAAGAACATCACACACATCCATGCCCGAGGCAGAATTCGAACCTGCAACCATAGTGGTCGTGCAGTTCCAGACTGAAGTGCCTAGAACCGCACAGCCACAGCGGCCAGCTGTAAAAGTAACTTTGGGTGTGCTACAGGGAAATGTGTTGTGACCCTTGCTGTTCATATTGTTGATTAATGATCTTTCAGACAACATTAATAGTAAAATCAGGCTTTTTACGGAGGACACAAAATGAAGTACTGTCTGCAGAGCCAAACTCACAGAAATTCTCCTGTTCCATTGTGCAGGCCTCGGCATGAGGACATAAATGCATCACATGAAAACACAATCACAGAAGACGGCATGATTCGCCATTGTGGCACTTCCTATTCCCACTGTGAATTGGTGAAGAAAGGAGATCACCAGCCTAAAAGTGAAGGTATGGAGAAAGCATTTTTATTAAAGTTAGCACAATACAACAGGAGGTGTAGCACATACAATGATGGTTGAAACCATACTGAGTCAAAGATAATCATGAAGTCCATCACAGTAGTTCTTGTTACAATCAATCTTTACATGTTTGATACTGATGGTCACCACAGTGCTATGAAGAAAATATAAAAATTCAAAACTCTGAGCAAACACAATCTGGAGCATTATCAGGCGTAAACCTGATAAACTAGGTAAGGTAAATGATGTTGAACTCTCTTATGAAAACAGCTACAAAATAGTTGTTAGAATCAAACAATTGGCCCCTAAATTCAATAAATTATTCCTGACAGTAACTGAAAATGCAGGAAGAAACAAATGAATCAATGAAGGAAGAACTAGTCAATGTACTTAGAAAGGCCATACATACTGCATTAACAGACATCACTTTTACAAACCCAGCTATTAGAGAGGTCACAAAAATCATTTGCTCACTGGAAAGTAGGACCTCTTCTGACTATTATAACGTTTTAATTGTTGTTGTTGTTGTTGTTGTGGTCTTCGGTCCTGAGACTGATTTGATGCAGCTCTCCATGCTACTCTGTCCTGTGCAAGCTTCTTCATCTCCCAGTACCTACTGCAACCTACATCCTTCTGAATCTGCTTAGTGTATTCATCTCTTGGTCTCCCTCTACGATTTTTACCCTCCATGCTGCCCTCCAGTGATAAATTTGTGATCCCTTGATGCCTCAAAACATGTCCTACCAACCGATCCCTTCTTCTAGTCAAGTGGTGCCACAAGCTTCTCTTCTCCCCAATCCTATTCAATACCTCCTTATTAGTTACGTGATCTATCCACCTTATCTTCAGCATTCTACTGTAACACCACATTTCGAAATATTCTATTCTCTTCTTGTCCAAACTAGTTATCGTCCATGTTTCACTTCCATACATGGCTACACTCCATACAAATACTTTCAGAAACGACTTCCTGATACATAAATCTATACTTGATGTTAACAAATTTCTCTTCTTCAGAAACGCTTTCCTTGCCATTGTCAGTCTACATTTATATCCTCTCTACTTCGACCATCATCAGTTATTTTACTTCCTAAATAGCAAAACTCCTTTACTACTTTAAGTGTCTCATTTCCTAATCTAATTCCCTCAGCATCACCCGATTTAATTTGACTACATTCCATTATCCTCGTTTTGCTTTTGTTGATGTTCATCTTATATCCTCCCTTCAAGATACTGTCCATTCCGTTCAACTGCTCTTCCAGGTCCTTTGCTGTCTCTGACTGAATTACAATACCATCGGCGAACCTCAAAGTTTTTATTTCTTCTCCATGGATTTTAATACCTACTCCAAATTTTTCTTTTGTTTCCTTTAGTGCTTGTTCAATATACAGGTTGAATAACATCAGGGAGAGGCTACAACCCTGTCTCACATCTTTCGCAACCACTGCTTCCCTTTCATGCCCCTCGACTCTTATGATTGCCATCTGGTTTCTGTACAAATTGTAAATAGCTTTTCGCTCCCTGTACTTTACCCCTGCCACCTTCAGAATTTGAAAGAGAGTGTTCCAACTAATTAATGGAAAATCTCATATAAAGATGTGAAACAATTACTAACAAAGAGACAGAGGGGCTGGCCAGTACTTACCTCAGCTCAGTACAGCCGATAGAAACACTAAACAACCGAAAATTTAAGTTCCTAGCTTTCGGAATAAATGTTCCTTCATCAGGGAGGAGAGAGGGGAAAGAAAGGGACTCATAACCCAGGTTATGAAGCAACAGGGAAAGGAAAACAGGGAGGGTAGCAAGCTAGGAACTTATATTTTCGGTTGTTTTTTGTGTTTCTATTGGCTGTACTGAGCTGAGATAAGTACTGGCCAGCCCCTCTATCTCTTTGTCCTCTAGCCATTACTGCTTAGCCATTTTGCACTTCCTGTCGATCTCATTTTTGAGACGTCTGTATTCCTTTTTGCCTGCTTCATTTACTGCATTTTTATATTTTCTCCTTTCATCAATTAAATTCAATATTTCTTCTGTTACCCAAGGATTTCTAGCAGCCCACATCTTTTTACCTACTTTATCCTCTGCTGCCTTCACTACTTCATCCCTCAGAGCTACCCATTCTTCTTCTACTGTACTTCTTTCCCCCATTCCTGTCAATTGTTCCCTTATGCTCTCCTTGAAACTCTGTACAACCTCTGGTTCTTTCAGCTTGTCCAGATCCCATGTCCTTAAATTCCCACCTTTTTGCAGTTTCTTCAGTTTTAATCTACAGGTCATAACCAATAGATTGTGGTCAGAGTCCACATCTGCCCCTGGAAATGTTCTACAATTTAAAATCTGATTCCTAAATCTCTGTCTTACCATTATATAATCTATCTGATACCTTTTAGTATCTCCAGGATTCTTCCAAGTATACGACCTTCTTTTATGATTCTTGAACCAAGTGTTAGCTATGATTAAGTAATGCTCTGTGCAAAATTCTACCAGACAGCTTCCTCTTTCATTTCGTAGCCCCAATCCATATTCACCCACTATGTTTTCTTCTCTCCCTTTTCCTACTGACGAATTCCAGTCACCCATGACTATTAAATTTTCTTCTCCCTTCACTACCTGAATAATTTCTTTTATCTCATCATACATTTCATCAATTTCTTCATCATCTGCAGAGCTAGTTGGCATATAAACTTGTACTACTTTAGTAGGCAAAGGATTTGTGTCTATCTTGGCTACAATAATGCGTTCACTATGCAGTTTGTAGTAGCTTACCCGCACTCCTATTTTTTATTCATTTTTAAACCTACTCCTGCATTACCCCTATTTGATTTTGTATTTATAACCCTGTATTCACCTGACCAAAAGTCTTCTTCCTCCTGCCACCGAACTTCATTAATTCCCACTATATCTAACTTTAACCTATCCATTCCCCTTTTTAAATTTTCTAACCTACCTGCCCGATTAAGGGATCTGATATTCCATGCTCCGATCCATAGAAAGCCAGTTTTCTTTTTCCTGATAACAACGTCCTCCTGAGTAGTCCCCGCCCAGAGATACGAATGGGGGACTATCTTACCTCCGGAATATTTTACCCAAGAGGACGCCATCATCATTTAATCATACAGTAAAGCTGCATGTCCTCGGGAAAAATTACGGTTGTAGTTTCCCCTTGCTTTCAGCCGTTCGCAGTACCAGCACAGCAAAGCCGTTTTGGTTAGTGTTGCAAGGCCAGCTCAGTCAATCATCCAGACTGTTGCCCCTGCAACTACTGAAAAGGCTGCTGCCTCTCTTCAGGACCCACATGTTTGTCTGGCCTCTCAACAGATACCCCTCCGTTGTGGTTGCACCTACGGTACGGCCATCTGTATTGCTGAGGCACGCAAGCCTCCCCACCAACGGGAAGGTCTATGGTTCATGGACTAAAGTACTAAAATCTTATGCTGACTTAATAATGCCTTACTTGATTTTCCTTCCTAATCAGTCAATGAGTCAAATGTATTTCCAAAATAATTGAAATATGCAATAGTAATGCCTATTTATAAAAGCAGAGACAAGCAAAGGACCTCAAATTATAGACCCACCTCCCTCCTTATCATGTTCTCAAAAAAATTTAGAAGGTATCTTATAACAGAATACCAGACAAACTTTCTTGAAAATAACTTTTAAACAACTGCTCATTTGGCTTCTGCACAGACTTAATCTCAGAAGCTCAGTTCCAGTAAAGCTAAACAAGATAAATTGCCTTGTTGGCATTTTATGGAAGCTTGCCAAGGCTTTTCAGTATGTATATCAAAACAAGACTAAATTATGGAGTGGTGAAATATTAAATATTGGTTCTTTACAACATTCAACAATATCATGAAAAGATTTGATTGCTACTCACTGTTAAGATGCCAAGCAGAGTTGAGACAGGCACAACAAAAAGACACTGAGCTTTTAGCCAAAGTATTCTTCAGAAAACACATAACTGCTATCTCTGGCTGCTCCTGCTTTGCACTTAATAAGATTCTCTCTCTCTCTCTCTCTCTCTCTCTCTCATTTTTACCTGTGCCTGTGGACAAGAATGCTGATATACTTTAACTCAATACTGACTTAAGGCATGTAGAAGCCTCTTTATGGATTTTGGGAATCTTACTCATACATTTCCTTCCTAATGGGTTTTGTGAATAAGAATAAGACTGTGTTCTTGATGAACTGTGGAATTCACAAAAGCAAAAATAATTTCCATATAAGCTTTGCATCCATGGTTAGGAGGTCAAAATGGAGTTCGATATTCTGCTGCAAGGATCACAAAGAGATCGCTGGCAGACATCACGTAGGAAATTGCAAGTCCCCAAATAGTTTAATCTAAAGTAACAACATTGTAAGGAAAAGATACATCATTGCTTACTATAAAGGTGACACGTTAAGTTGTGACAGGCACCATTAAGACACACATTAGCTTTAAACCACAGCCTTCATAAGAAAAAGAAGACAAACACACACACACATTCATTCACACAAGCAAAGTCATCTCACCCACACATGACTGCCATAACCAGCAGCTCAGAGAAGAACACCATAAAGTAAAATTTTACTTTATTAGCAGCTCCTTATAATTTATCAGAGAATTATGGGATGGAAATTATCGATAATTCATTATTAAATTTTTAAATTACTATTAAATCAATTCATTATTAAATTATGTGTAGTTCATGTTAAACCAGTCTGTAGTTCCTCTAGTACATAGAAAGTTGGTAGCAGTCTCTGAAATCAATAAAGTTACAAAAACGTTTATTATGAGGTAGTACATAAAAAAAGGCAAATTAGAAGAGTAAGAGAGACAACAGCAGCTCCTTTCAGAGTAGCCATTTTTCTATCATTATCAGTGTGAGTTGATAGCATTAGTCTTTTATTTATTTATTTATTTATCCATCTTTAAGCATTTACATGCAATCGATGTTGTCATGAGTAATGTACAATTTACATATTAAGAAATATAACTATTGTGAGATATCACACAAAGCTTAAGTATACATTTTAAAAGAACATACATAATAAAGGAATACATTTGATACACAAAGATGTCCCACTCGGATGATCATGAATAGAATCTTCAGGCTTCAGACTCTGTGCCTGAAGTTGCTATTTGCACTAGCTGAAAGGCAGTTTAAGAGTTGCTTAATGAACTCAATGTATCTGTTTTTTTAAACAGACATATTTGTACCTTCATTACAATTGTTTATTCCATATTACATCCAACTCAGAGTCAGATATTACAATCATTTTCACTACAGTTTCATCTAACTTAAGCAGTAGCTGTCTACTTTCCAGAAATCTTATCTTTACACTATACTTGTTTTGATACATGTGACCGAGCCAGTAGAACACTGTCTCATTCACAGAAATTTGATTCTTGTTACTAGTCTTATACGTTAATTTAGGCAATAAGTCAGTAAGTGCTGGACTTTCAGTTATGTATTATTATTCCTTCTCCTTCAGGAGTAACTTAGTATAGAAGCTACGAGAGCGGCAGAAATTGGACATGCACTGTAGGGTACTGCGCACTACACACTCCACCATTGTTAACCTCAAGGCATCAGTCTGTGTTGCACTACAGCCATGTAAACATGGCTGCCGTCATTGTTGCTCCTGCCAAGTGTTTATTACTAAGTGTAACTCAGTTTCTGCAAGCAGAAGGGAAGAGTGCAGCAGAAATTCATCTAAGAATGAGCCGAGTGTACGATGATAACTTGACAGAATGGTTAGACAAAATTGTAGGTTCACCATAACTGCTTTGTCTATGGAAATTCTGGAAGATCTGTCACACACTCTATCATTATTGAACACTTAGGCTACAAAAAACTTTGTGCTCGTTGGGTTCCGACGGACACCCACAAAAGTCACCGAATGCCATCAGCTTTGAATTTCCTTGATCATTATCGTGATGAAAGAGAGAACTTTTTGAAATCAATTGTTACTGGAGATGAAACTTGGATCCAATATCACACACCAGAAACAAAATGTCAATCACAACAATGGATGCTTCCAAATTCATCAAACGAACCAAAAAAATTCAAACAAACATTCAACAACAGAAAGGTTACGCTGGAAGAGGACTGCTGACTTTAGGAATTGTGTTGTTCCATGAAAATGCTCGTTCACACACTGCTGGCACAACCCAAAGGCTCCTTGAACAATTTCAGTGGGACATTTTTGATCATCTGCCATGCAGTCCTTACCTGACACCCATCGACTTTCACCTTTTCCCTGAACTGAAGACGTGACTAGGAGGGCAGCATTGTCAAACCAACAAAGATCTTCAAAACAATGTCAATGCTCATTTGAAATCATTGGTGGCAACATTTTTTGAAGAGGGTACTGCAAAGCTTGTCTACAAGTATGATAAATGTTTCAATCTTTTTGGTTATTATGTTGAAAAGTAACCATAAATGTACAAAACTTTTGGTGATAAAATAATTGTTTTCTATGAACTTGTCTTTTATTTATAGACTATAGGAGGTTGAAAAAATGGCCCTTGTACATATGCACTTAATACTTTCTTTCATAATGCTTCTGTCATTGTGTCAGAGGAGTCACAAGCTGCTAGGTGCTTACAACTTACATCCCTATCACACTACTAAATCACAAAATGCAGACCCTGGCATCCTTGGTCTTGCATGCATTTAGGCTCATATTTCCAATAGTCTGCACAAATTCAATAAGCTTCTTTACTTTACTAGTTTGGAGAATGCCTTGAAAATAAAAAATACCACAGCATCTAACCTCTGTAAGAACTGCCCTGTTACCTTCTTCTGCAGAAAGATACTTCCTAATCAATCATAAATCATCATGGGATAGCCCTTCCCTTTTTTTTTCTTTTTTTTTTTAATCCTGATATAGGTTATCCCTTTATTGAATTTATAGAAGGTACAATACACCATTAAAAATAAAGTATCTTCCTACTTTCCAATTTATTTTTTCAAAGTATTTTCTTCTTTAGGTAGAACCTATGCTGGACTATATAGTCTGCTCAATGGCACCAGCTATGTCTTACCCTCAAGCACTTATGTGTATGTTAGGACATCACATAACTCACCTAGTGGGTATGAACCTTTTCTTCTTGTTAAATGTGATGATGCTGTTGTCTGGTATATACATCTGTCTCCCTATCAAAAGGGCAATATAATTTTAATCTTTTGCTCTCATCTTTACCATATGTCCCAGGTATTGCAGAAAATTTCATTACCTCCATCATCAGCCCTCATTTATCATTGTGTTAACAGCTGTTTTAATATTCATCTGTTGCATATTTGAAACATGTCATGTATCCATGAGTCATCCTTCAAGAGGAAAAAACTACCACATTGTTCTGTGTGTACTGTCCTTTTTAAACCACCTGTGAGAGGCAATGAGGTGCTTGCCTACTGATGTCGCAGTAGTGTTACATCATCTCTCTCACTTAAATTTAAGGGCTACATGCAATTTAACTGTTAGGTTACGTATGACTGGTAATTTTAACACTTCGTAAATTAAATGTGTATCTATATTACATAAGCTGGTCTCTTGGCTAATCAACAGACCTGTTAGAGAGACAGCTTTTGTTTAGGGAACATCCACTATTTTATATGGGCCATTGTACTGAGGAAAGAACTTACTAGTAAGGGCACCTATGTGATAGTTTGTAGGAGGTTGCCAGGGGGTGTGGAGTATTTTTAATACTCTGGAAGATGAATGGCAACTTGTTGGTAGCCATAAAAAAGTTCCATTTCTGACCCTGTAAAAATCCAACTTTTCAGTTATTTTCTCCAAAGAAAAACGTCTGACTATAACATATATTTCCCATTTCCTGTGAGCTTGAGGGAAACTGCAGCCTGCTTTTGCCCCCAGATATGGGTGTCCTTGCTTACCAATCTCTGTTTTTAGGCTAGAACTACAATAATAAGCTCTCACTAATACAAGGTCATCCACCTGACTACTCTATGTTTCTTTCCTTTTCCAGGGAGCTGGAGCAGGGGGGGGGGGGGGGGGGGGGTGGAAGGGACCATGGCTCCTTCTTGTCCCCAGATATGGGCACCATTCCTTGCTTGCTACTCTTTTTTTTAGGTTAGTATTAGAATAATAAGCTGTTACTAATACAAGGTCATCCACACTAAACGTAGGTGAAATTGCCTTTTGGACAAATTTTCTCTCTAGATTTCACTTGCAATCTTATGTGTTCTCCCGTATGGTTTTGGATATCTTCTGCCTTCTTCTTTCTCTGGCCAACTAAACAGTCTCAATAGAGGTTCCCTGATAAATTTTTAATTCATTGTTTCCAGTGGGCAAGCCCAGTAGATAAATTGGTAACTCACTTAGCATTACCCGTAATTCATGAATCATTGTACCCATGACATATGCTTCACATTGCAATACATTCTGCATCATCTACCAGTCTCCTTCCTTACACATACAGATGGGTCTGACTGTAGATAGTACTTGGAAATGGTAACATGCTTGACTCCTTCCTGAGCAAGCAACTCTTTAAAATTTGTACTTATAAACAATGATCCTGTATCAGTCAATAATCTTTGCAGTTTTCCTACATCTGTAATGTATTCTTTTAGACAGTTGATAACTGTAGCTATGTTGGCTAATTTTATTGGATAAAGCTTCACCAATTTAGACCAACATGCCAGTAGTAAAAAAATATATCCAACACCATCCCCACATTTAGGCAAAGGGCTGAATAGATCCACAACTGTTAAATCATCCAACGTCTTAGATATCATTGAATGTAACTTATATAATACTTGATTGTTGTCATCTTTCACCTTATATGTACTTTATTTGGAACTCCTGTTGAAATAAAACCCAGCGCATTAGTTTGCTGTGCAACAGTCTACTCTGCATCGAGACACTAAGGCTTGATGATCAGTGTATGTTACTACCCTCGATCCTCATATTAAAGTCTGGAATTTCTGCAGACTCTACACAGCCCATAATCCCTTTTTGATTGCTACATGATTCATCTCTTGCATCTTCAGGCTCATACTGGCAAATGCTATTGTATTGTATTCCCCATCTTGGAGGCCCCACTGACCTTGGAACAACTTCCATGTTACCCAATATTCCAGTGCATCAGTGACAAACTTGAAGGGCTGATGCCTTACATGCTATTTTAAAATAAATGAATCTACTGAAAGATGTTTGATATTTGGAAAAGCTTACACTGCCCCTTCATCCCATATCCATTTTTCCCTTTGTTTTAACAAGTGTAGTAAAAATGGGTCATTCATTGGTTGTCCTTTCATAAATCATCAATATATTCCAGCTAATCCTAAAAATGAGTATAACTGATTCATGTTACATAGTTCGGGGCAGTCTTTCATTGCTCTTACATGTTCAGGCTCTAGCTTTACCCTCTGTGTATGCTGAGTATATTGCCTAAAAATTTAAGTTCATCCTTCCCAAAATGGGATTTTGATAACTTTTTGTAGTGCCCTTTTCATACTCTCTGTAAAGTTTTACTTAACAAAGCACAGTGCTCTTTCCAGATCTCCAAGGCTATTAATATGCCATTTACATATATAATTAGCTCCTGTACTAAATCATCTCTTAAAGTTTTGTCTAAAGCTCAAATAAATACAACCACAGAGATATTTATTCCAATAGGAAGCACTCAGAAGTGATAGAAATGCAGTATATGGCCTCGAGTCCTCAAGGCAGTTGCCAGTATCAAACTTTTAAGTCCACTGAAATGAAGAACTGGGCTTATTGACACTGAGACAACACTTCTTCAGTATCGGCCCTCTTGTCTCTCTGTCTCTGTATGATTAATGAGAGTCTGAGCATCAAGTGCAAGGCTTCTTTCTGATTTTCTTACAGTTAACAATGGATTATTGTATATCTTGTGCTATGTTCTGTAATCACATTTTCAACCATTTTTTGGACTTCTCATGCACTGTTGACTGTAAACTCATGGGTACAGGAGACGCTTACGGATGAACAATGTGGCTGTCTTTATTTTAAATTTACATATATATTCACCTATTACTCCTGGTTTATTGGAAAACACTTCTTTGTATCAAACTAAAATACCATATAACTTTTGTTTTTGTCTGGTTGTTAAGACATTGGACTTCCAAGACTTTAACTATATTTATTCCACAAGAACATCGGCATCTTCAATTGTAGTATTGATAGTCACCACCTTAGCTGTTGCTAATAAATAAACAAGATTGAATAATAATTCTGTTTAACTGTTACTGAGTTAAATTTTAGTAATATTTCTTATGTACAGTCTTCACTTTTCCAGTATACTTCCTCGGTTTTAAAATCTAACAAAACTTTATGAACCAGTAACCAATCTAAACCAATTAGTATCTCCAAGCTTATATTAGGTACTACCATAAAGTCTGCATGAATGTAAAATTATTTATTATTGTAGGTAACCTAGTTTCTTCCTTTACAAGTTCCCTTTGTCCCTGGTTATTCCTACCTCAAGGCACCAGTCACTGGTAGTACTGAACAAACATTTTTGTGTCACATGGTTGTCAGCAATTTTTGGGATACTAGTGATATTTCATTACTCAAACCTAGCTGAATATCTGCTTGTACTGCCAGTTTAATTTGTTCTTCACTATCTGTTCTACTTTCTTCTAATAACTGCTCACATGTCAGAACAGTATGTGCAAAGGCAATTCTCCTTTCCACATAAGGGCCTATAACTCCACTGCAATGTACTGAAGCTTGGTACCTGAATCAGAACATTCTACATTTCCTGACAGTGGAATTGGAAATAATGCACTTAGAGGAACATGGTTTACAGAGTTATTTATACTATGAGATGTAAATACTTGCAAGGTATTATTCAGTTAATTCCTCCCAGGCTTATTTAACCAACTATAATTATGTTTTCTTATTTTAAAAATTTACTTTCATTTCTTCTCTTGAACTTGGAAGGAAAACAATTTCCTGCATTACTTTCTACATGTAGACTTTCGCCCTGTGTGTAATCCATCCATTCTTTATTTGGCATATCCAAACCCACAAATGTTTACAGATCATAGTATCAAATCTCTTTTATTACATGATATGGCAGTCTTCATACTAATACATTAACTAAATGAGTCTCTTATCTAAATATGGGATGAGTAGGAGGAAAGGGACATACTTTAAGGAGTGATAGCATTGGTGATACTGAACAAAAAACTTCAAGTGAATATATTCTCTTTTTTAACCATATCCAAAATACAGGTATTTGAATATCATGGGTATCAATCACATGTCCTTCCTCACAAGAACTCACATGTGAATGCACCCAAAGTGGCATTAGGCTATGTAGTGTTCTCTTTACTAACCATTTCATTGCTTGCTTCACTTGTGCATGGTGGCCAATGAGTCCCACAAGTGTACATGTTGTTTACCTCAAGTCTCAGTACCACAGTGGTTGCACCAGTGTGCTACTGTGTTGTTTTGTATACAATTAAAACAGTACAGGTCAGCGTAATGAAAATACCACAGGTCTTCATACATGTGGAATGTGGTGACTTTATTTTTGTCTACAGGTTTTGTAATGGGAGTTCCAGAGGCATTGTTCGTGAATATGTATGGTGATTTCCTAATGAAAGAGTTCTACATGGAAAGGTATTTAGCAGGATGTTTGATGAACTGTGTGAGCATGATACACTTCCCAGCATTGTATCTGAATGTCCCATCTACCAAGATATTATTGGGGTCAAGGATATTCTTTAAATGATAGAATACACCCCAGCCACCAGCTCTAGAAGAATTGCTGCACAGCTTGGTACTCCACAAATGTGAGTGATACATACAGTACATGATCAGGGTCCTTATCTGTAGCATTGGCAGAAGGTGCAACATTTACTTGCAGGAGATGATGCCAAACAAAAGAAATTCTGTCAATCGATCTTTACCAATGAATGCTGTATTCCATCTGTTCTGTTCACTGAACATTTACCTGCAATGGCATCAATAAATGTACATGTGTGTGCTCAACTAAAGGACTGTATAGTGAACTCAGGTCAGCAACATAGCAGCCATCTACAAGAGCTGCAAAATGTACTGCAGTTTACAGTGGACTTCTTGAAAATAATTTGTGTGAAAATGTACACAGCTAAACAAACATTAGGTCACATTGTCTCATTTACTATCAACTGCATTTATCCTGTTCCCCATTGTTTTCATTAGTTTCCTCAGAAACCATTAAGAACAGGATACATGCTTATATGATGTTTTTGTTATGAATCACTAAAATTGTAACCCTTCAAACCATGTACCTTTCTTCCTAATTGACCCCATATTTAGATCTTGCCAGCTGCCATTCTACATGCTTCTTATGGCTACCTGATGCACTATTGTAATATTTAGTATCAAGTAACTCTAATGTTAACTTTTCTCTTGGAAACCATCCCAGGATTTAAATTCTTCCACATGTGCCATTCCCCACTTGCCTGCATCTGCCTCCAGGCAGCTGAGTGTGAGATCTATCTTCATTGAATCCCCCTAGTGGTTACTTTATGATCTATAAATTACTCTCAAAAAATTATGTCAAATTTTTCTCTATATCTGGTTTAAATTTTGGATATTTGTCACATTTCCTAATTGCAGCTCACTGATTAACTCTCCTGAGAGTCCAATATTTTCTCTAAATTGCCATTTCTTTGAAACTTCTTTCATTTGTTCAAGTTCTTACCACAGTCTTTGAAATTCCCCTTTTATTTAAACTAAATAAAGTACAGAATTAAGTGTACTTACAGCCCAGTCAATTCTTTCTTGCAGCTTCTGCTCACCTAGGTCATTTATTCATTCCTTCCAACTAGTGAGAGTAGGGTGGTAACTACTCATTACATTCAAATTCTCAGTCTGCTCTAATATGATCAGCATTACCTGGGTGCATGAGATCTGCTTGTGAACATTATTAAACATGTGTTTGCTTCAAGTCATTATTTAATTCATGAAACTAATCATTGACCTTATTTCATACTAAATCACATTGCTTATTCTCTACTGCATTAGCTCCCCAGTCAGTGTACTTTTAGCTGTTTGTAATTCTGAAATATTAGTATTAATCTGTTTCTTTCACTGTTTGGACTCCTTGATATAAGTCTCCAGGCTCACCTTTGTTGTACCTAGCCTGTCCGACTACCATTACTAGTTTCTGTCTAAGTACTTAAGTTAGTAGAAAGTTCATCAACATTGGCTTTCACACTAGATGTTTACTTTCTCATGATTTTCATTCTTTATTAGATAACTTAGAACCCCAATTTTTTTTTAATAAACACATAAAAAAAAAGTTTTGCGTCACCCCAGTTCACATAGCTCCTGAAGATAGATGTTGACTGTGGATATTGTATCAAAGACACAGTCCCTTAGAGTGTTCAAAGATGTCACTAAACCCACCCAAAGATGTAAACAACCATACATGAGCAGTGCCTATTAGACGGAGGGGGTCCGACAGCCGATCAATTCCAGTCATTCCATCAGGAAGGAGGTACACGGCTCGTGTTGTCTGTAGTTCAACTGTGCCTAGATGGTCAGTACTATGGTTGGATCACATCTGCATTGTTACCTTGTGCCAGGAAGGGCTCTCAATGAGGGAAGTGTCCAGGCACCTTGGAGTGAACCAAAGTGATATTGTTTGGACATGGAGGAGGTACAGAGAGACAGGAACTGTCGATGACATGCCTTGCTCAGGCCACCCAAGGTCTACAACTGCAGTGGATGACTGCTCCCTACAGATTATGGCTCAGAGGAACCCTGACAACAATGCCACCATGTTCAATAATGTTTTTCAAGCAGCCACAGGATGTTGTGTTGTGACTCAAACTGTGCACAATAGGCTGCAAGATGCACAACTTCACTCTCAACATCCCTGGCAAGGTCCATCTTTGCAACCATGACACCATACAGCGAATGGACCGCTCAGGGTTGGCATCATGTTCTATTCACTGGAGAGTGTTGCATATGTCTTCAAGCAGACAATCGTCAGAAACATGTTTGGAGGCAACCCAGTCAGGCTGAATGCCTTGGACACACTGTCGAGTGAGTGCAGTAAGTTGGAGGTTCTCTGCTGTTTTGGGGTGGCATTATGTGGGGCTGATGTATGCTGCTGGTGGTCATGGAAGCCACCATAACAACTATACGATACGTGAATGCCATCCTCCGACCGATAGTGCAACCATATCGGCAGCGTATTGGTGAGGCACTAATCTTCATGGACGACAATTTGCGCTCCCATCATGCACATCTTGTGAATGACTTCCTTCAGGATAATGGCATTGCTCAACTAGAGTGGCCAGCACATTCTCCAAACATGAACCCTAATGAACATGCCTGAGATAGATTAAAAAGGGCTGTTTATGGATGACATGACCCACCAACCAAGGGATCTAAGCTGAATCGCCATTCAGCAGTGGGACAATCTGGATCAACAGCACTCTTGATGAACTTGTGGATAGTATGCCATGATGAATACAGGCAAGCATCAGTGCAAGAGGACATGCTACTGGGTATTAGAGGTACTGGTATGTATAGCAATCTGGACTACCACCTCTGAAGGTCTCGTTGTATGGCGGTACAACATGCAGTGTGTGGTTTTCATGAGCAATGAAAAGGGTGGAAATGATGTTTATGTAGACCTCTATTCCAATTTTCTGTACAGGTTCCAAAACTCTCAGAACCAAGGTGATGCAAAACTTTTTTTGATCTGTGTATTTCTTGTAAACTGGCCTCCATCTTTCTCTTTACAACTGGCATTCAACAACAAAAAACAATAACTATTAAATAGTCTCAGTTAAGCAGTTATGCACACCATTCCCAAAGGTGGTATAAACACACACAAGGTGAATGTCCAATCGGTTAAATAGCTTTTGCCTTGCCTATATTACATATCATCCCTACCAACACATACACCACATACAAAAATATAAACTTAGTTTTTATGTAGCTCACACAACTTCACTCTCAGCTTGCAACATTATGCTGGCTATCTTAATCTGTCTGAAGAGTGAAATGCACTGCACTGTAGCTGAGATGCTCAGCCACTGTGGCTGCCACTACCATTAGAGATGCTGCTATTGTAACTACATAAGATTGGCATAGTGATGACTCATTATGAGCTCAAAACTGACCACTTAACTACTAATAAAAACAATAACTATTAAATAATCTCAGTTAAGTAGTTATGCACACCATTCCCAAAGGTGGTATAAACACACACAAGATAAATGTCCAATCAGTTAAACAGCTTTTGCCTTGCCTATACTACATATCATCGCAACCAACACATACACCACATACAAAAACATCCTTCGGTGGTGGGGAGGCCAGAGTGGGTGACATATCATTTCTCCCAAATGATCTCTTACACCCCAAAACACACACACACACACACACACACACACACACACACACACACACTTGGCTAGCATTGGGAACTTGATGATGCTTCTTCCATCACATTGAATAACTTGTGTTGTCTCCTTGGTGCATCTCAAATGGTTGGGACAGTGTCTCACCACAGTGAATGAGATGCTGAGCTCAAGAAAATATAAACAGTGTAGAGTTGTCCATTACAAATCTTGGCCATAAGATTTTACAGTAAGACTCATTAAATTATGACAGTTGTTCATTATTACATGATACTAATTTTTGCCATTTCCTATTCTGTGTTATCTAAATAACCCTTGACTTGTAGAAGAGATTATTTAAGAGATATGCTTTACCTAGCATTTAAATTTTTGGATTTTAACTGTCTCGTTAATGTACTTTTGCAGTTTATTGCATAATTTTTATTGCCGCGTAGGAAATGCTGTTTTGTGTTTTTTGTTTGTTTTCTCTTGGTAAATGTAAGTGTAGTGGGTTCTTGTTCCAGGATCATAATGTCACTGTTATTGGGCTAATTGCCAATGCTTGTCTTGTTGTGTGCTACAGGCTGGTAAATGTACTCACATGGTGCAATTAATACCCAACACATCTTTACAGGGAACTCTGTTACTATTAGTACATATTATTTTAATGCCCCCAATCAGTAACCTAAAGACTGTGACCAGGTTCTGCACATGGTATCCCCAAAAAATGATTAAGTAGATAAAGATGGAGTGTATATACAAATAGTATCCTACACTGCGAGTTTAAAAAAAAAAGTATTCTATATTTTGAGAGGTGGTGTATGGACAGTTGGTAGTATGGAGATAAATCAGAAAAAAATATCCAGCAAATAAGGGGCTCTAAAATGCATGCCTTAAGGGCTATGAGAACTTGTTCATCTTCGCTTCTGTGGAAATCATCTCTCCTACCCTTTGATATTATGAACAACCCGCCAAATACAGTAAATAAAAGAGCTCTAGTTACTTAAGTGTCAATTGCTTTAATAAACACTTTGGTCAGCAGCACAGAGCTCTGCTACAGCACCATCTTTGACTGGCATTTAGCTCTGAACAGCAGCAGTGTGTGCACACACTCTATGTTGTGTCATAATATCAGTGATAAAATACACATTATTTGCACATACAGTCTACATTATTCTGCCTTGAGTATCCCTACCTTGATCCTTTCCACTTTGGTGGTCTCACAATGAGAATCAGCAACTACTATAAATTACTTAGCAAATTTTTCTCATCACCTATGTGCCAACAACAGAGCCATCACACATTTGCAGTTCTGCTGAACATGAAGTGCAAGACAAAGACTTCTCTAATGATTCTTTTAGTGCTGAAAATCAGCATGAACAATCTCCATTTTCTGTGAAACACAAAAGTAACTAAGTGACACTTTACCATGCTGTGTTGTTGGTGGCAATGATTACTTTTGTGTACATGAACAATTTGTAGTAACTGCTGACCTTCTGTGTGATTATGGTGATAAGACATTATGCATAGCCTGGGCAGCCAGATCACGCAACAAAACTCTCATGGGATTTTCTTTCATATTGTATTTGGACCACGAGAGCTCATCTGCCATTGCTCTCCAAACTTCCATGCATCACATCCATGCCACAGTTCCCATGGAATTTTTATTCAACCAGGAACATATTCCAAATTACAGCTACTGCCACAGATAATCAAAAACATTTCACACTTAGGCAGACAGACTCCGCCACACCTCTATTAGTTCCAGGTATGGTTCAGTGAGAATATGTGCAACTGTATGGCACCTTGTAATCACCAAATGTGAAAGGTGATCCACAATAGATGTCCCAGATGGCATCCTGAAGTTACCTTCCTCGGTCATTCTTTCTAGCAGAGACACCATTCGACCCACTATACATTGCACAGAACTCATCTGCCAGTAGTTACAGCCAAAAACTACCATGAATTATGCCAATTTCTTGGAATGGTAAACATTTATCACCAGCATTTACATAATGCATCTGCCACTCAGACCCCATTAACGGATACTCTGGCAGGCAAACACACATCTGGTAAGTGAGACCTGGTATGGATCTTGTAGATGCAATGAGCATCTGACCACCTTAAAGACAGTGCCTCTCTCAGACTATGATGTTGGCACATCCACTTCCAATGCCTCTTTGTGGATCACTTCTGACCTAAGAGATTCTCCTATCAGGATGGTGCTTCAGCAGATGATAGCAGGTGTATGGTGACCTCTTTGTTTTTTTCTCCAAGGAATTGGTTGATTCTCAGTGCAAGTGGTCAGTACACGATGAAGAATTTTTCATGGTGTATGAAACAGCATTCCATTTCAAAGATGATAGTGAAGACAGACCACTTAACATGTACACCTATCACTGACCATTGCAAAGCTTTATCCACAACCCTTCCAAACTCTGCTCCTCCCAGCATTTTTGACATCTATATTATACTGCAAAATTTTTAACTGATATCTGACACCTTCATGATACAGACAATATCATCACAGACTATCTCTCCTATGTCAGTGCATTCTCAGTGGATATAGATTATGATGAGCTCTTCAAGGTCCAACTATGGGGCACTGAATTACTTGAACTCCTACATGACATCACAACTGACTTGCAAATCGAAAATTGCACTGTTCCTGGTTCATCAGCACAAATAATGTTTGGTGTGTCACTGAACCACCTTATAATCCTCATCTCACTTGTTATAAGGAAGACTATTTTCGACTGACTGCATGGGCTGTCTCATCTGGCTGTTCATTCAACAACTAGACTAGTTATGGACTTTGCTGTATGGTTGAAGTGCAAAAGTGCTCATAAACATTGGATCCAAGATTTTATAGCCTGCCAAATACTCTAAAACAAGCCAGCACTCACAGCCAAGTCACAGATGCTAGCTGATATTTTCATCTAGATCTAGACAGGCCCGTTCCTGAATCAGAATGCTTCCCTTACGATCTCTCAGCCATCAATCGAGTTATCCACTAGGTGGAAGATATGGCTTTCTCTGATTTCATGCCAGAATCCATAGCAAGGTCATTTGTTGACTTATGGATTTCCCATTTTGGTTACCTGGCCTCAATCATGACTGACCAAGGCCACCAATTTTAATCAGTACTCTTCACTATAGTCTGCAACTTGTGGGATGTTCAGAGCTCCTCAACCACAGCATATCACCCTCAAAGCAATGTCTTAGTGGAACTGTGGCACTTTACACTTAAAACACCATACATATATCCATGAGGTGATAGTACAGAATCCTTCTATGGGTGTTCTTAGATGTGCTCTCAGAATATAAGCAAGACCCTCTTTCCTCCTTAGTGAAAGTCCTATGTGGCAAACTTCTGACACTTTGGACTTCATATCACCAACATAACTGCTAACAGACATAGAACTCCCTAAACTTGCCCATAAGGTTAAGTAGCACATCACATACCTCAGGACACAATCCTCGCAGACACACAGATCACACAAAAATTTTATGCATCAAGTCCTAAAAGACAGAAACTACATCATGCTGAGGATTGACATAGTCCACCCTGCCTTGCAACTATCATATTCCAGAAGGAATAACACCTTTGATATTCTGCTCCATGGAAAACTGACAACTGTTACAATGCATAGTCTCTAGCCTGCATGAATTCTACACACCAGTACATCTGATGATGCTATCATTTACACAAGCACCAATTTGCACACTGCCCAAGAAAACTTCAGTGTGTTAGGTATGTTGAACAAGAGCAACACATTTGTAGTGTGTCTCAATATGTATCAGTTTCAACTGGAGGATTTATCAGTTAGTGACACTATTTGATGATTTCCTGATCATCAAATGGCAGGATGGGGAATGGCAGGCTGATGAGGGATCTCTTACTAGGCATTTCACTTATAGCCACAAGCTCCCTTATAGCACTGGCCTAGACAAGATTATGTCGCAGTTATCCTTCAATAGAATGCTTACTGTCATGGAAACAACTTCCTCTTCAGTGCACGCATAGCAAATGTGGCACACCTTCAACTATGACCTAGCAATCTGGCTCCCTGCCTCTCCCATCTCTCTCTAATGTAAACCAACTATCACACTACAGCTGACCACACTGTCTCCCTCCTCACCTAGCACAATATCACCTGTGTTAAAGACATGACACAGACAGCTAAGCTGCACCTTTTCCACCATTGCATTGAGAAATGGTCCAGCCATGCCTTCTGCAAGCAGGCAACCACAGCACAGCTGGTCACACACTCCTGCACAAAGATGATATTATCTACAGTGACCTATGGCTACCTCCACTACCCCCTCTCCCCTCCCCTCTCCCTCCCTCTCAGTGCTCTGTATTCTGAGAAGTGGGAGAGATCTGTGAGAACTCAAAGATCGATTGGCTTAGCAAATGCTTTGGCCAGCAGAGCAGAGCCTCAATACAGCACTATGTTTGACTGATACTTCACTATGAACAGTAATCATGTGTGCTTGTGCTCTATAGTGTATGGTGGTGTCAGCAAATAAAGTATACTATCTACACGTACCACCTACATTACTCTGCCTTGCATATCCCTAAATGTATCCTCTCTATAGAGTAAACAAAAGTGAAAACAGAGTTTCTAATGTAATGTGTTTGTTGTTACATATGACCTGCACTAGTAAGCCATCATTAAAGGAGCTGCTCAGTATGGTGTAAATTCATAATTAAGACATGCTTCTTGCTATAACAAGAACAAACACAATTGATGAAACATAACACTTTTATAGAACATCACATAAGATACAATGAAGTACAGGTCATGGATAGCACTGAACACATTAACTGGACAACAATTATACAGGTTACATAATAGGCTGAGCACTCATTTGTAATCACTTATATAGCACTACTTTCTTTGGGAGCTCACCAGTGTGTGCCAGGGGACTGACTCTAGTAGTCTCTATAAGTGGGCCTTTGGACTGTATGGATGTGCAACTCTGAAATTTCAGGCATCATGAGTGAAGATACATCACTTCTGTCTGATGTTTAGGAAATCACACACTCTATGAAAAACTCCAGATTGGTCATGGATGTGCTGACAGCTGCCAGGCATTGATGATGTGTTCCTGAAGTGTTTGTATTATGGGGCTCCCACACCAAAGATTTCAAATGTCCTCACAATCAAAAAACCAAGGGATTAAGATCAAGGGAATGAGATGGCCAACATACTCAACTTCCCCAACCAATGCATTGCCCATTAAGTGTCCATATGAGGCGTTCTGGGGCATTTAATAGAAAATAAGTTGGTGCTCCATCATGCATGAACCACATATCCAGTAGTTGCTGGAGACAAAGAGCCAGAGTCTGCTAGGTACTGGAAAAAATGGCTGAATAATTGTGCAGATGGGACACTGCATTATGAAGATTTTTCAGCATGCAAAACATGGGCTTGATGGTTTCTTCCATTTGCCATACCATAACAAAATATCATTTTTGCCATTTTCCATATGTAATAACAGACTTCACTAATGCTGGTAAGTGCAAAGATAAAACTACAGTCTAAAAGCAATTCACAAACTTATCAGAACACAAACTGGGTCCATCAGAACTAATGAATAAGCTGTGCTTCTTGAGAATAGTGAATACACTCACAGAAACACCAGTAAGAGATGTTTTGTGCATGCTGTATCCATGGACGTAAACAGAGAAATGTGTGCTTTTTTGTTTACTGCATTCTGTAAGTAATTCATGATAGCAAAGAGCTTGCAGTATAAGATGTTATTCATGCTACTGAAAATGAACAAGTGCTCATAACTCTTAAAGTAGCATTTTAGAGTCCTTGTTAACTTAGACATTTTATCTTGTTTTGGTCCATGCTACCACATCCCACAATATGGAATACGTTTTCTAACAACTTGTATGTGAACAGTGTGAACAGTCAAAATATGAATAGCACACAATTATAGGGCATTGTCAGTTACACACTGATGACAGGACTGCAAGGGCATTGAATGTTAACAACATTTTCTTTGCTAGTGTATTTGGGTGTTCATCCCACTTCAGGTGACAGTCAGCAGGTCTATGAAATTTTCATCCACATCTAATTTTACAGAATCATTTTTCCCCTTTAAGCACAAATGCATGTCAGTTGTTTTCTTTACATTCATTGTAAGTTTATTGCATGATGACCTATTATGAACCTATTTATAGTTTCATTTGCTTTCTATACTAGGAGTTCTGGTGTTTGTTTTATCTATGATCAAAATTTTGCTGTCATCAGCAAAAAGAATTTTTTTTCCTCGTGTCTAACATTGTCTCAATAGTCAGTAATGTAGATCAAAAACAATATTATTCCTAAGATGCTGCCCTGAGGGACTCCTATGTTAGTATAATTTGGGATCTGGTTAATGCTGCACTAAAAACATTGCATTATTTGAACCCTGTGCTACTTCTACCCTTTGTACCCTGCTTTTCAATCATTGACAGCTCTTCCTATTTCAAATTGTTCTAGCTTTTTAATGGATTTTAGTGGTCAGCAATATCAAAGGATTTTGATAAATCTAGAAATATACCTGTGACTCATTAATTCTTGTTTACTGCATCAGATACCATTTCTGTAGACTGTTATAGATGATTCTGTACTTCTGCTAGTGCAGAAACTGAACTGTACCTCAATGAGGAAGTTATGTTCATTCAAGTACTGTATTTCAGTAGTCTGTCTTTCATAACGGATTGGATTATTTTTGAGAATGATGACATCAGAGGAATGAGCCTCTAGTTTTGTTTTCTGCATCACCTTTCTTTAGTAAAGACACAATTCTTGCTTATTTAAGACATTCTGGATAGTCATTGAAAATGAAAGACTTGTTTATTATGTTAGTTAATGGAGTTTTCATACAGTGTATGCATTCCTTAAATAGATAGACTGGCATGTCAGGTATGCCAGTTGATTTCTGATTTTTTAATTTTTATGCTGTATTCCTGACTTCATTCTCTGTGGTGGGTAACAACATTGTTGCACTTGCCACATAATTTTTTACTTGTACAACATTTGATTTTGGGAATATTCTTATAGTTTCTCTGCTATACCTAAAAAATATTCATTCTAAATATTGTCTCGTATCTGTGGATCCTTTATTGACCTACTACTTATCTTTTGTCTGTAAGTAATTGTGTTTTTGTCTCTGTTTTCCAGTTTCTTGTTTGGTAAACTTACAGACTGCCTTGCTTTTATTTAACAGGTGCAGTGGCTGCTTCTGCCTGTTAATGCTTAACTTGATCCCAGAATGACAGAAGTCTGGGGTCTGAGTGATCTGCCCTTCCATTTTGCCCTTCCCCAACATATGTCTCTCTCCTATGCAAAAAAGGAAGTTCCATTTTTATGCCTATTAATACAATTAATACAATATCAGTGGTTTCCAAGAGATATTCTGATAAACCCAACACATCTGCTGACATTCATTTTCCTCTATTGATACGAAGTGCACCCTTTTGCATTTCAGGATGGCATATAACTCATTTCTAACCATTGTAATTTCACTGGAAAATCATAACTTTAAGACACACTTGATCTCTGAACACATATTGCATGTTTATCACACTATGATGAGTTGTTAATAGAACATTTTATGAGAAATTGTCTTTGCATCCCTTAGTAGTGGCATCTGAATATTCTCTAGATTTAAAAAAATTAGCATAGAAACATCACTCTTTCTTTAAATGTAATGGACCTCATTCTCAATGAAGGTATATTAAAAATTATAAATGAATGTTTAAAAAAGGAATACAAAGATTTTCCAATCATAAGCTTAAAATATTAATTTTCTGTCCATGTGCTTGATAGAAGGCTGGAAGAAGGTTAAAAATATGTTAATTTTTGGTTGTTATTCAGTTATTTGCATGTTCTTTGGTTCAGAATTGCAATCTCTCACTATGTTCAATTTCTCTCTCTCTCTCTTTCTCTCTCTCTCTCTCTGTCTCTCTTAATTGCATCCACCCACCCATCCGGCCACACAGACACATGCACACGCGAGCGCGCGCACACACACACACACACACACACACACACACCAGATTATTCCATGTCCTGAAATTTAGAAATTATTTTAATATCCTCAGTTAAACTGCCAGTGTATTTTGTTTAATTTTGTTTTTATTCAATAAATTTAATAACATAACTTATAACTGTGCACGCTGATGTATCCTGTAGCAGATGCATATTTATTTCTATCTTAAATAGTAGCATCATAGAAAGCACAGAAGTTTTAATGACTCTTTGTGTTTTTGTACTACAGTGACCAATTACTCATTAGAAATGGTCTGTCTCTTCCTTTCCTCATTATGCAGTACATATCGTAAGTATGTAGAACTTTCTGTAATCAGCATTTTTTTCTATTTTGTATGTGGCATGGTTGCTTCAGCAGCACGGTGGACCATTTTGGTAATATAACTGCACAGAATAATTTAAGTGCTCATTTTTCCCACACGTCGTTTGAGAGTGGGACGGTAGAGAGACAGCTTGAAGGTGGTTCATTGAACACTCTGCCAGGCCCTTTATTGTGAATAGCAGAGTAATCACATAGATGTAGGTGTAGATATACCCATTTCTTGATGCTTTTATGATGTCTACAAGCAGAGAAAGCATCTGGTTTGCCATGCTAAAGGCCCATTTTGGTAGCTTTCTTTTCTGCACTGATCTGTTTGATATTGAATCACAGTTGTGGAGTGGACACTGGAATGCAAGTGTCAGTCACTTCCCATTTAATGGAATGACCCCACAGCAGTACTGTAGTATGTATTGTGCCAGTTGGCACATCTTTACCCATTGACAGGTTTGTGACAGTCGATGGACTATGAGTCATGCATCGCTGAGAGGACAACAGTGGCAGCAAGGAGCAATAACAAGCGAGTGCCAGCTGTATGTGGGGCAGTATGTAATGAAGCATGTATGTAACAAGGGGAGCTACAGCAGTCGGTGTTCTGTGACTGATGTTGGAACTTGCAGGGATTACTGTGATTAATTCTGTGGAGACAATGAATTACTGCCTTCAGAGAGAAAGAAGGTCCATATAGCATGAACATAATGGTATGTTTCTCTGCATGGAATATAGTTGATGGGAGCAGCTTCCTGTTCTGTAGTACAGACGGGCCAAGTCAAGGGGCTGTTATGTGGCAGGTGTTCTGAGTAATCCGGTATGGAAGGGAATTTGCTGATCTGATCTGACATCATTCACTGCTTGTTGTCACTGTGCTCTGTCGCATGTTCATGGGCAGTATATATGGTCTTTGCCTTGTGGTCTCCTAAGCAATATAGAACTCACATAAAAGAACAGAAGTTATTGGTAGTTATTTCCTATTGGGCTAGTGCGTATACTGTGAAGCGAGCATACCGCTCACAGTATGGTGATGCAGGAAATGAGTTCTAGTGAATTTTGGGTATCAAATCATTTATATCTAACTGTGAAGTGCCAATTGTGTCATTGGACATCACATGGATCCTTTTGTATCTTGCTGTGCAGCAGGAGCTGTATCATATAGTATCTCCATTTCAGATGAACCTTAGATATTGCAACTACGTGTTATATGAGTGGACAGTAAATAGAAAGGCCCAAACAAGTGATGCTGTTAGATGAGTGGAAATGTACCATGCTGGTGACAGAAGATGCAATTGCATGAGCTATTTCACCAATGTGTGTAAGTTGTGTAAATGTTTGTTTTGTATCTTGATGATCCTTATGTCCTATGTTAATGTACTTTTACATTTATTAATGAATGAATTAGATTGTAGTTTGGGATTTTAGTAATGTTATTGTTTCAGATTTAAGTTATTCTATTACTAGTATTAAGCTGTTAATTATGTTCCTGAACATGGGATGAATTGGTTGACATTCACATGTTGTTGTGGTCATCAGTCCTGAGACTGGTTTGATGCAGCTCTTGATATAGTAAAGCTGCATGCCCTCGGGAAAAATTATGGCTGTAGTTTCCCCTTGCTATCAGCCGTTTGCAGTACCAGCACAGCAAGGCCATTTTGGTTAGTGTTACAAGGCCAGATCAGTCAATCATCCAGACTGTTGCCCCTGCAACTACTGAAAAGGCTGCTGCCCCTCTTCAGGAACCACATGTTTGTCTAGCCTCTCAACAGATACCCCTCCATTGTAGTTGCAACTACAGTACAGCTATCTGTATTGCTGAGGCACGCAGCCTCCCCACCAATGGCATAAGCATCTGCTGGAGCTCCTGAGAGTCATTTACCTGTGATACTGGTACCAGAGGTATCTCAGGCACTGTCCTCTCCAGCGCACCCCGTCTCCTCTGCAGAAAGTACAGGATCTGTCATTACTCATCCACTTGACTGTGAGTAGGATGTCAATGGTAGATCTAGGTGTCCTGTACTGGGTGGATGGGGACCAGGTAAAACTCAGGGTGTTGTACTGAACCCTCTAACCAACAAGTTTCAGCTGCTCTCCCTCACTGAAACTGAAATTGAGCCAGTGGGACATAGTTCACCCACTTTGGGGAAATTTGTCTTGTCTGGTATCAACATGCTGAAGAGGCTATTCCAGCAACCATTGAGGGAACAGGGTACGACCAACTGCAGATTGTGGCACATGTTGGAACAAATGATACCTGTTACCTGGGATCTGAGGTCATACTTGGGTCATTCCAGTGACAGGCAGAGAAGATTGAGAAGACCAGCCTTGGGCATGGAGTTTCAAAAAAGCTCACACTCTGCAGCATTGTTCCCAAAACTGATCATGGCCCTTTGGTTCCGAGTCAAGTGGAAGGATTGAACCAAAAACTTCAAAGATTCAGTGACAAGTAGGCTGTGACTTCCTGGACTTGCACTAAGGAGTTGAATACTGTAGGGTCCCCCTAAATGGGTCAGATGTGCACTACATATCAGAGCCTGCTACTCATTGTTATGGCAGAGAATAGTAAGGGGTTGAAAATGCATATTCATAAGCTCATAAAAGATGTTGAAAGAAACTGTACCTATTTCATATGAACCAGCATCAGAGAACCTACATAGCAGTAAGAGCCTGTTATGTGAAAATAGCAGAATAAGAAGGACACATGTGATCATTATGAACAGAGGATCATGTTAGCTCCCTTTAAATACTCGAGTTCTCCATCTCCCAAGGAGCTGATCATTAGAATTGATTGCATTCACAGTGATAGCACTCAGTTCCATGATTATGATACTGTGTAAAATCTATGTCCTAGATACTCCAGATCAGTCTACAAAGCAGCTGAACATGTACCTGATATGGTGATCTTCACCTGATGAACTTCATTCTGTTTGCCGCCTACCGCTGCTGATTGAGAAGCTGACTGTATTCTGACAGCACCACGCCATAGAGTGCTGACAGCACTAAACTTCAATATGGAATCCAGCAGCAGGGCTTAATTGGGCTCATGTTCGTATTGAGCACTTAGGCACCTCTGGGTGCAAAAATATACCTGGCTGGCAGGAAGGGATCAACAGACCACACAACTCCCAACAGCATCACATCACAGATGGATCATCATGGGTCAACATAGAATTTGGAGTGGGATTGAGCACATTCCAGCAGCTAGTATGAGACCATTCATGCAGGACCAGCTGGTAGCATGCCATCACTCACTCTTCTCCTTGAGCTGACTCAGTTGACATCAATGGGAATTCAACACACAGCTGAATAAGGCATTGGCTACAAGACCAGTGTGAAACAAGATTACTGTAAGCATCATTACTAAATAATTGAAAATTTCATTGTTTCACTAGCATCAGAGATGCGTCACAGGTACCAAACTGGTATCCTGAGTTCATGCAGACGAGTTTTCGCTCTGTCCCTCTGCATCCGGTAGCTCTCTGTGAGTAGGGTGCACACAAGGTTTTTTTTTAGATTAGGTGACTCTCCATCCAGTCCAGATACAATTAGCTGTAGGAAACCTCAGGAGCATCAGTATAAGATGGAAAGAAATATCTCCCACTGGTGAGAGTATTAAGAACCTAATGGTAAACTGCTGAAGCATTCACAACATGCCAGATTTTGTAACACTTATAAAAAGCAATAAGCTCATATAAAACGAGGTACAGAAAACTGGTTGAAACATGAAATTCACAGCACCAAGCTTTTAGGGAAAGCTTTAAGTGTTTATTGAAAGGATTAACAACTAGGAAATGGAGGTGGAGTATTTGCCACAGTAGACAATAAATTCACGTCCACTGAGATAGAAACTGAGGCTGCATGTGAGATTGTTTGGGCAAGACACAGTATCAGGATAGGGCATAAAATGATAATTGGAGCCTTCTGTCACCCACCTGTGTCCCTGTTTTAGCTGGAAACTGTTAAGAAAACCTCAGTTCAGGAGACTTTAATCATCCAGTAATTAATTGGGAAAATTACAGTTTTGTTAGTCATGGATATGATAAGACATCCTGTGAAACACTACTAAATGCTTTTGTGGAAACTACCAGAATTGATAGTTAGGAACTCCGTTCATGATGTAAACACATTGTGTCTAATGGCAACAAACAGGCCTGACCTCTTTGAGGATGTTTGCATCAAAACTGGTATCAGTGACCTTGAGATGGTTATGGGAACTATGATTACCAAAGTACAAAGAACACTTAATCCAAGTAAAAAGTTATAAAAAAAAACAGTAGTGTCATATCTCAATGAAGATCTTGAAACTTTCAGTACAGGGAAAAAGCGTGTATAGGAACTATGGCTCAAGTTTAAAAGAATAGTTGACAAGGCACTGGATAGATATGTACCCAGTAGAACAGTCCATAATGGGAGGGACCCTCCAGGATATACAGTCATTGCAAAGAAACTTCTGAAGAAACAGAGATTACTGCATAAAAGATGTAAAACAAAGCATACGGCTATAGATAAAGAGATGCTGAATGAAATGCATTTGGCTGTCAAGAGAGCAAGGTCTGATGCCCTCAATGACTGTTGTAGCAGAATATTGTCAAATGATCTTTTACAGAAGCCAAAGAAATTCTGGTTGTATGTAAAGGTTGTTAGTGGCACCAAAGTTAGTGTCCAGTTTCTAGCAAGTTAGACAGGACCTGAAATTATTTAGCAAAGCAAAAGATGAAATGCTTAACTTCATTTTAAATGTTCCTTTGAAATGTTCCTTTATAAAAGAAAATCCGGGAGAATTATCCTAATTTCATTCTTGTACCACTGAAAAGATAAATGAAATAAGTATTACTGTTAGTGGCGCAGAGAAACAGCTGAGATCATTGAAATTGAACAAAGCTCCAGGGCCCAGTGGAATCCCTCTCGCTATGAGTTATTTTTATTGCAACATTTTCTGGTGATTTAGCTCTAAACTACACAACAAGTACAGTACACCCCGCCTAATGACTTCATGGATGATCATCCAGTTAAAGACGTTGTGGTTTAACCTTCATCTACGCAGTTACCTTTCGGTTGGTTTGACATGCTGACGAAGTTCCAGAACTGTTAATTGAACATTTCTATGCATGGGGTAATGGGATGGCATATTCTTATATGCCTAGTTCCCCCCACTAGAGGTTCGTTTATGTATGTAGGATCAGGCTTATGCTATCAATCGTCATCAACACCGGCTGTCACAGACGACCCCTCCATCACCATCAGTTGGCATGCCTGCACCTTCGGTTCTGTGCTCTGCTTGCCTCTGCTCCTCATCTGCATGTAAGGAGCTGCCATCTAGAGGTCTACAGGAGGTACTGCCTACTTCACACCACCTCGCCTCCAAGCTTATCCACTATGCTGGTACCATGTTACTTACGGCAACGCTGAGTGCAACTGTCACATACCTTGCACCTACCCAAATGATTCTGCTTGTGACTGTGTATGTGCAGATGGATATGTGTGTGTGTGTGTGTGTGTGTGTGTGTGTGTGTGTGAGTGTACACCTGTCCTTTTTTTCCCCTAAGGGAAGTCTTTCCGCTCCCGGGATTGGAATGACTCCTTACCCTCTCCCTTAAAACCCACATCCTTTCGTCTTTCCCTCTCCTTCCTGAAGAAGCAACCATCGGTTGCGAAAGCTAGTAATTCTGTGTGTGTGTTTGTGTGTTTTGTTCATGTGCCTGTCTGCCGGCGCTTTCCCGCTTGGTAAGTCTTGGAATCTTTGTTTTTAATATATTTTTCCCATGTGGAAGTTTCTTTCTATTTTGTTAAGTAATTTAGTTAGATGTGAATGTGTTGAGGTGAACTTCTTCAGCCAGAAATTTACTATTTTAGTATTATTTTATTATTATTATCATTAGTTCATTTGAAGGGCCTATTTATGAAAATGTGATCATAGCTATTGGCCTTCAGCGTTTCCGTTAGGAAATCTAGTGTTGATTGCAGGGTCTCATTGTCACTGATGTATAGTGCACATGGACACAAAATGTTCAGAGTGATTTGCACTGGTGCAAAGCAGCATCTAGATACCTGCTTGTGATGGTAGGTTTCCCTACAAACTCTAACTCAGAGTATTGTCAATTGCAGATCACCACGTCTAAAAACAGCAATCTGACATCACCACAATCTCCATGATGAAGCTGATTTTCGGTTTCATGGAATTTATGTAGCTCTTCACTGTTGGATGGTCACACAGCAAATGTGTCAACTAGATAAGACAGCTAGCAGGATGGTTTTCATTCCACTTTATTTGAAGACTTTTGTTTGAAATACTCCATAAATATTACAGCTGCTACAGGTGAGAAAGTTGTGTCCATAGCAACCATATCACATTATCCATAAAATTCCTTCTACACTGAAAATAACTTAACCACAAGCATAATACACCAGATCACATACAGGATGAAGAAAAATTGATGCACTCAGACTTCACAGTGAATTTTCTCATATACTAGCAATACAAAAAAAGTCCCTCACCAAGTTTTGCCATGTGCATGTTTCCAGCAGTAAATTGGCAAACTGGAACACTGTAATCACATGTATGGTAACTACCTCTGTTGGCATATAGGAGAAGTGCTGTGCAGTTGGTGCAGCGGACAGCATTTAGGGTTAGTCTTTTGTGTACTTGTGGAGATATTTCCATAGCAACTTTCATCCTCTGACAGATATTTCTTTATGTGTACCGAAGAAGAAAAATAAGAATTTTCTTACATTTAGCTTTACATTTTTTTGATATAAGAAAATGTTTTCTTACAAATTTTCATCCCGTTTCATTCCCTTAGGAGCTGAATTTCTGGAAAAACTGAAACACATATTTTTAATTTTTAACTTAGAAGTCAATTACAACTTTTCATAGATGTAGCCTTAAAATCCTTTAGTAATTATTTATTTTCAAAACAACTTTCACCCACTATTTAACCCCATTAGTGGTCAAATTCCCAAAAATGCTGAAACACGTATTTTTTTATTTTATGACTGAGAAACCAAATACCAGTTTTCGTAGCTCTAGCTTCAAAATTCCCTTAATAGCTAAATACTTTCAAACAGCATTTCCTCCCCTATTTCACCCCCTTAGGAGTAGAATTTTGGTCAATCCCTTCTTAAACACACCTACTGTATAAGACGCATACCCTCTCCAAACTTCCCAAGTTTCTATCCTTAATGGTTTAGGTTGCGCGACGATGAGTCACTAAAAAGTCTGACCCAACTTCACCCCCTTAGGGACTGAATTTCTAAAAACAGTGACACAAGTATTTTTTCATCTCTAACCAAGAACCTAAACACGAGATTTCAAAGATCTAGTGTTAAAAATGCTTTCATAATGAAATATTTTCATAAAATGTTTTGCCCCATATTGCCTTAGGGGGTGAATTTCCAAAAACATTAACATGTATATGTTTTATGTATAACAGAGAAGCCAAATACAAATTTTCATAGGTTTAGCTTCGAAAATGCTGGCACAATGAAATATTTTCATAAAATCTTTCATTCCTCGTTTCACCCCCATAGGGAATGAATTTCTAGAAACAGTGAAAAATACATTTTTTAAATTTCTGACTGAGAATCGAAATCTCCTACTTCAATCCCTTTGGGTTTCAGTTTCCAGAAATACTGAAACATATTTTTTTATTCGTAATGAGAAGTCTAATACCAATATTCATAGATGTAGCTTTAAAAATGCTTTAATAGTTATTTAATAATGATGTGTTTTCAAAAAAAGGTTTCACCCACTGTTTCACCCCCAAAAATGCTGAAACATGTATTTCTTTACTTCTGACTGAGAAACCAAATACCAGTTTTGGTAGGTCTAGCTTCATAATTGCCTTAATAGAAATATTTTTTTTAAAAGCTTCAATCCCTGTTTCACCCCCTTAGGGTTGGAATTTCGAAAAATCCCTTCTTAAACAATTCCCACAGTATTAGATACACCCTTATCCAAATTTCAAGTCTCTATTCTTAGTGGTTGGGGCTGGGTGATGATGAGTCAGTCAGTCGGTCAGTCAGGACATTACCTTTTTCATATAGAGATTTCACTCTGCTGTAGTTCACCTAAAATTTCATCTGTTAGCTTCAATACAGCTCTATCTGTTGAGGAGCCCTTACAGAAGCCGAACTGGCTCCTACATGGTTTGGCTTTTGTAAGGGCTCCTCCACAGACAGAGCTATATTTAACATATTTTGTGACCTTTCCAAGGCATTTGATTGTGTAGATCACAACACACTCTTAAAAAAGCTTCCACATTATGGCATTAAAGGCAAATCTTTGACTTGGTTAGAACCACACTTACAGAACAAGAAGCAAAGGGTTGTCTTAAGGGGGACAGGAACAGCATTAACATCAGACTGACGAAATATAAAGTATGGAGTCCCACAGGGCTCAATTCTTGGGCCATTAATTTTCCTGATCTACATTAATTATCTATCAATCACAATTAACAACAGAGCAAAAATAGTACTGTTTGCCGACGATACAAGCATCCTCATAAAAGGACCCAACTCCACAATGCAGGATACAACCATGACAGTCTCTACTCAAGTACACAAATGGTTCACTGCGAATAGCCTAACCTTTAAAAAACCAATCTGATACAGTTTCTGACAAAAAATAAAAGAAATAAAGCTCCTGAAATACATGTTAACAATCACAAAATTAATGAAACCACACATACAAAATTCCTAGGTATCCAGATAGTCAGTCACCTAAGATGGAAAGGACAAATTGATCATCTGATCAAGAAAATTAGCTCATCATGCTTTGCGCTAAGAGCTCTCCATCAGTTAGTAGACAGAGAAATAATGTTGTTGTCATATTTTTCATACTTCCATTCTGTTCTCCCCTTGGCATAATCTTCTGGGGAAATGCTGCAGGTGTTGAAAAAGTCTTCAGACTACAAAAACGAGCTAATATGTGGGTTCCCTAATGGGACATCTTGCAAAGGTCTCTTCAAATCTCTCAGGATACTTACCATCACAGGTCAGTATATATACTCACTGATGTTATTTGTAGCCAACAACAGGGAACTATTCCAGAAAAATTGTGACATCCACAACCATGACACAAGACAGGTGAAAAATTTTCATCAAGGCTCTGCAACTCTCACTAAAGTACATACGGGAGTTACGGAGTCAGGTATAAAGGTCTTCAATAAGCTCCCCATCCATATAAAAAAAGAAATAAATAATGTAGAGGTTTTAAAAGGAAACTAAAATTATTCCTCATTGAACAAACTTTCTATAAAATGAATGAATACTTAGAGTTATGATGTACAAGAGTGGGGGAAACTGCCTAATAAAAGCACTCCCTTAAAGATAAAGTGTGATGCTGTTACTTGTAGTTTAACTGAAATTGTGGTGATAAAATGTAAATTTAACTGTTTCACTACGAGAAAATGTGAACTCCCATGTATCCTACTCTCTTGAGCATTCACTTAAACCTCTTCTTAAGGAATGCAGTTAAAACTTGTATTCATTCAAACCATGACCACGAAGAAAATTTACTTCCTTATATATGTCAGTAGCATAAAAATATGCACTGTCACTTATTCTACTATTTTAAATGATCACTTAAATTGTTTTTGGCATAATGCAGGCTTTAATACTGTATGCAAGTAGTTGTTCTTGTAAAATAAACCAATGTCTGTGCAATGTGATGTATAAATGTTAATATACTACTGTAATTGCATCAATTGACTTGTCCTATATTACTTGTACACTGGCTGTATAATATGTAATCAACAGGACCAAATAAATAAATAAGTAAAAATAAAAAAAATGTATAATAATGTAGTACACAATGTTTCTTAAGCCACATGTATCCAGCATTTACATTTATATACAGTGTTTTATAATGGTGAAAAATTAAAATGTAGTCAGACAAGTCAGAAACAGACAGCTGAAACAAATGACCTGTCATGGGACAGAATAACAACAAAAACAGTATCAATTTTGAGATGCGAAAGATGATTGCACAGTTAAATAACTCATCATCAACTAGTCATTTGTACCATGTGCAGTATGTTTGCTCAGATGTAACACATAAGCAACCAGCGACAATTATAATTTCCATATTAATGACCGCATGCCATTTACAAAAGAATACATTGTCCTTAGGGCAGATGTTGAAAGCGACCCCTGCACATCCAAACACTGTGCGACCCACTGGATCATACAGCTCTGCACTCACCACAACATGGCTGCATCCACAGATACAAGGGCAGCATGAATACACACTATCAGTTCATTCTCATGTGTTGGCAGAGTAGAATACAAGTGCCCCTTCAAGTATTTCCACAGGAAGAAATCCAAGGGATTTAGGTCAAGTGAATGTGGAGCCATACAACTGGACCTTCCTCTCCGAGCTGTTTCACTGGAAACATTTTATCTAAACACTGTCACACATTAATTCCTAATTGTGGAGGTGCACCATCACATTGGAACCATAACCTCTACTAAATGTGAAGTAGATCATCTTCCAGTGTGATAGGCAAATAGTATGAGAGGTATGCATGATGTCTCCATGCAGCCAACTGGTCAGGCAACAAGTAGGGACGCAAACTCCTGTCTCCCAATACTCCACATTGATGCCAAAGTGCATTTGATGTCCACAGTTGCAGGTGATGTGTGGGTTAATGTCACACCAATGGTGGCATTGTGCATACTGATACCACAAAAGTGAATGCTGTTTCATCCAACCATGTTACAGTGTTTGTGAAGTCATCGTTGGCTTTATGTTATTGTTGGAACCATTTACAGATTTGTATCCGTATATGGTGGTCTGCGAGATGTTGGTTTTGAGTAAAAGAATAATGCTAGGGATTTGTGGAGCATGTCAACAACCATGCATTGCAAGACACACAGCTGCCTTGCTATGCTGCATGTACTTCACTGGGGTATGACTTCACATATAGCTTCCTCAATAGCTGAAGTATGGCATATCCATAGATACCTCTGTCATGTGAAAGTGAAAGGAGAGGACCTGTTTTCCAAAGACGAAGCTCCAGACAAAGAAACACATTTTTATCTGGATGATGTCAACCAGGATATCTAGCAGTATATTCATGAGTGACAACATCGGCCTGGTTATCATATGCACCAGGGACCAGAAGCATATCCACATCTTCATCATTTGTGTATGCCATACATCTGCTGCACTGTTTCAGAATAACACAAGAACAAAAGATGATATGTGTATGAATGTATGTGGAGGTCTTTCATGTGCACATTACTCCACTAGCAACTAGTCGCTGTCTAGTGAACAGTGCATACAGTATAAACACATCATTAGCTGCAGTGGGCTGTTCCACCTAATGTACATCATTTCTCTTACAACTTTTGTTCTACTTGATTCATCCCAACATTGATAATTGAGAAATGTTCATTTTCAAATTACACCATTTCCCCTAACTGTAATGCATGTGATGTTTCCACATTTCCATCAGTAACAATAACAATAATAATAATAATAATAATCCATGGAGATACTTACTAACAGAATGTGCTTATTAGAATCAGTACTGAAAGGCATAATTGTTAGTTCCATGGTGACAGTACACACTAATGGTAACTGAGTTTGGAAATTATTTGTAAAGCACACTGCTAGCCCTACTGGTAATGTAAGACCCTAACAAAATGTAATGGACCTGAACATGGCAAGAATAATAGTTGTTACTAATCAATGGGACCTTTGGGGAAGTACACAGGAAACACATTTGGAATCTAGTAATCTAGTAGATGAAGTGGTGTAAAACATGACACGCAAAAGGCTTTTTTAAAAGCTGATCAATGAAAAACATTGTACTTCCATTTCTGTGTTCGTAGTACATAGAAGAGCCATTGTTATCACTGTATGATGATTAAGACACTAGATACCTTACCACACAGACTACATTTAGCAAACAAAAACAAATACGCCTTGGTCCAGAATCAAACCCTATACCTCTTGCATGGTCATCCACAACACTGTCCAGTGCACCAACTGCATGCCACTGCTCCTGTATGCTGACAGAGGTAGTTACCATACATGTGATTATAGTGTTGGCAGATTGCAAATCTTTAATGTCCATATACTGCCGGAAATATGCACAAGACAAAATTCTGTGACAGACATTTTTGTGTTGCTAGTATGTGAAGAATCATGCTGTGAAGTCAAAATGTGAGAATTTTTCTTCACCCTGTATATCTGGAGAAATTTTATTCCCAATGGTCTCCACGCTACTCACTACTGGAATTTTGGTAAATAAAGATATGACATCAAAGCTCATCAGTAAATCATTTCCAAATAGATTTACAGTGCGTAAAATTTCCAAAAAATGTTTTGAATCTTTTCCAAAAGGGTTCATTTTTCCAGCAAGGTGCTTCATTTTCCCTAGCAAATGTCTAGTCAAGTACTACATTGCAGGATTAATCTCAATCACTACCCATCT
This sequence comes from Schistocerca gregaria, assembly GCF_023897955.1. Lineage (NCBI taxonomy): Eukaryota > Metazoa > Arthropoda > Insecta > Orthoptera > Acrididae > Schistocerca > Schistocerca gregaria. The sequence goes on along the minus strand of NC_064920.1, from coordinate 1,013,994,961 downwards.
TAGTAGACATCTCCTTTGTGGGCCTTTGATAGAGCATATATTCAAGTGAAAAAGCTGAACATGGCATCAGACTCTTGATAACAGAACTAGATAATAGAAGTCAGACTACAGACATTTTTACTTCTTTTGTGATCTTTTTTGTTCGAGCACATTTGAGCTTAACAGTACAACCACTTTGCCAGTAATTGTTCCATCTTCTTGTCCCATTCAACTGCGTCCAAAACAACCATCACATTTCTGTTATCCACTCTGGTAACCCTGATGCATTCATTTCTCTTGGCTTTTCTTTCTTTCATTGATATGCTGTTCTTGGATGATTTCACTTTGCACAGAATTATTGATAAATCTTATTTCTTCCACCCAAGGGCATCTGTAGAAATTTATCCAAGAGGAGGCAAGATTCTAAAATTGCTAGTTTTTATATAAATGATTTTGTGAGTTAAGAGCATATCACACCCCAAGAACATAATCTGGCATGATTTTCACAAGACTTCTCATATCTCAATATTTTTATGGAAGACAAATTTGATATCTAAATAAAAATATATTTCATTAACACTTACTAAGTTCAATGATCTAAAATTACACAACATCCAAAGAACTATCGACATATATATACTATTATTTATGTATCAATAATATTAGTTATACCCTGAAAAAATTTCAAAACAGAAAAAAATTAAAATGATTGAGAAAATCCTGTCAGATAGCAACAAAAGTAAGCAGTAAAAAATACAAAATTAATTTTCTTCAAATTGGAGAAATGGGAATTAAACCTTAAAACTTTTGTATTCAACTGTGATGCCATCTACAACAATCTGTTTAGTTACAAAACTTCACATGTGGACATGTAAATAGATTTGTTACATTATTTTCATGCTTTTTATTATTTAATGTTTGTAAGCACAATTAAAATTGAGCAAACTGCTTTCAAAGTTACATTTTTTATATTGTTTGGATAAAATGTATCCTGAGCCAGCATTCAAGTATATAAATGCAGAAAACCTCCAAAATCCACCCTGAAATTGGCCACTATAATAAACTTTTAACAGTCTAGGACTGAAGGAAAGCAATCATCATTTCCCCACTTTATCATGTAACAATACTAATTGTACTGCAGGAGTCGCAACTATATGATTGTAAGTTGCACCATGGTCAGAGTTTGAGGAGATCCCAATTCAACAGAGAACATCTCTTCAACCTTGTAATTTCATAATTTTTTTCTCTCTTCTAGATTGACGCAATTGGGTCCATGGATGAACAGCATGGTCATGTTCCTCAGTCCAACACAATAACTGTGCCATGTAAAACAGAAGTCAGCAAGCCATTACGTACCTTCTATGACTACAGAGAAAGAGTAAACTACTGTGATGATTACACTGCGCAGCAAGGTAAGGGAGCATCCTTGTGGGAATTCAGAATGGATGTCAGGTGTTTGGGATTGATAGAGACAGAGACATTTACATCTTTGGTTTGTTGTAATGGTAATATCTGTGGTCCGACTTATTGTAAACTCCTTCTGTGATTGTAAATAAAAAGTGTTATACTTGAATCACCACCTGCTATCGACATCACAGCATCGAGCAGATATGCTGCAGCCTTGATTATGATGTCCGGGCAATGTTATCAAATTCATGTGCCAATTGTTTTCTGCATGATTGTGTGTGGATACAACAAGAAAAAAAGAGTGGGGATATTATTTCAGCTCTATTTTGTAAAGGTTCATATTCACTTTAATTGCTGGTTAATGCCACAACCACTGCCATACCAAGAAAACTGAATATCGTGTGATTAGCGTGACAACCAAACAAATCCAAATTAAATAATAATTACTGAGGCCACTGTATAGTCCATTGCTTTTGGCAGTATTTCAAGATGCCTGATCCAATATAAACATCAGTACAGAATTCAAGAAATTGCATTTCAGGGTGAGAAACTTACTGCTAACACAGATGTTACTGATGCCTTTTGCAGAGAAATCTTCAGTTACATCAAACTCAACAATTTTCTCCCAGAAAATAAATGTCTGGAAAACAAAGATAATGTAATTCTGGTGGGAAAGTTCTGGCAGAATATAAATAGTTTTATGGTAAAAGAACCACTCAGTTAATAGCAGATTTCAGTGACAGGTACACACAAAAGAGAGAGAGAAAACTAGTAGCTTTCGAAATTAATCCTTTCTTAAGCTAGAGTACACACACATGCAGACTTGCACACACACACACACGCACACACACACACACACACACACACACACACACACACACACACAAGTACATGCACCTGTGGCCCTGCTTGGCACCAGCTGGACACACATTGCAGTGACTGAGTTTGACAGGTGGACTGTGTGGGATGGGTAGAGGGAGAGAGAGCTGGGAAGAAGGAAGAGGGGTTTGGAGTGGGTAACTAGCAGCTTGGAAGGAGGCAGCTGGTATGCTGGCTGGAAATGGAGTAGGGAGGGATGGCAGATGTGCAGGCTACGCAGGTCATGTATAGGAGCCAGAGCTGGTGGGGCGTAGTGGACGATGAAGGTAATGTGAACTGGGAGGGTGTGATAGTACAGACAAAGAGGAAACTGTTGGGTGGAGGGTATGGGGACAGTGGGTTAATGGAGATTGAGGCCATGAAGGTTATGGTAGTGAAGGATGGATTGTAAGAGTAATTCCCATCTGAATAGTTCAGAAAAGCAAGAAGCAGAGCCAAGGACTGAGATGGCTCTGGTTGTGAAACAGTCACTGAAATTGAGCTTGTTGTGCTCAACTGCATGTTGTGTCACTTTGTTTTTGGTCATAGTTTGGTGGTGGTCATCCATTCTGGTCAACAGTTGGTTGGTTGTCACACCAACATAAAAAGCAGTGCAGTAATTGCAACAGAGTTGGTATATGATATGTCTTCTTCCAAAGATGGCCCTGCATCTGATGGGGTAGGACAAGTCTGTGATGGGACTGGAGTAGGAAGTGCTGGGTAGAAGGACTGAGTAGGTCTTGCACTTGGGTCTTCCACAGAGGTATGATATGATCCCTGTGGCAAGGGATTTGGAGTGTAAGTGGCATAAGGCTAGACCAGATGATGTGTAGTTTGGGTGGCTGATGGATTGTCACTTTAGGTGAGGTGAGAAGGATCTTGGGTGAGATGTCCCTCATTTCTGGGTTTGATGATAGATAATTAAAGCCCTAGTAATCCTATTCTAGGGTGATACTGAGTGACAAAGGGGATGCTCCTTTGTAATTGGTCGGGGGGATTAGTAGTGTGTGAGGATATGGCACAAAAAATTTGTTTGTGGACTTGGATTGGGGGTAGTGCCTGTCTGTGGAGTCCTCTGTGTGACCTTCAGCATACTGGGCAAAAGACTTCACATCAGTGCAGACACACCACCCATGGGTGGCCGGGCTCTATGGGAGTGATTTTTTGGTACTGTTGGTGGTTAGTGCATTTAATATGGATAAAAGTGCAGATGCAGCCATCAGAGAGGTGCAAGTCAACAACATGCAGAAAGGTGGCACACTATGTTGAGGACGACCAGATGAAGTAGATGGGAGGGAAGGTCTTAAGGTTGTGGAGGAATGAGAATAGGGTATCTTGGCCCTGGGTCCAGATCACGAAGGCATCATCAATGAACAATGAACATGAATCAGACATGGGGTCTGAGGTTTTGGGAGGCTAGGATTCCTGTAGATGGCCCACAATAAGATTAGCATCGGTGGGTGCCATGCACATTCCCATGGCTGTGCTGTGAGTTTTTTTTATATACCTTCCCCTCAAAGGAGAAGTAGTTGTGTGTTGGGATATAGTTGGCAATGATTAGATTAGATTAATACTTGTTCCATAGATCATGAATACGACACTTCGTAATGATGTGGAACGTGTCAGGTTAATAAAAGATGTCTGTACAAGAAATTACATTACACAAAATATTGCATGACACTAATGATTAAGTTTTTTTTTTTTACTTAGTTTATATCTAAAAATTCAGCCAATGAGTGGAAGGAGTTGTCATCTAGAAATTCTTTTAATTTATTTTTAAATGTTAGTTGGCTATCTGTCAGGCTTTTGATGCTGTTTGGTAGGTGCCCAAAGACTTTTGTGGCAGCATAATTTACCCCTTTCTGTGCCAAAGTCAGATTTAACCCTGCATAGTGAAGATCATCCTTTCTCCTGGTGTTATAGGTATGCACACTGCTATTACTTTTGAATTGGGTTGGATTATTATCAACAAAGGGGATGTGTATGAGGAATTAGGTAGTGTATGTGTTTCAAGTCTGAAGGACATTAGGAGAGGTAAAATTCAATAGAGGCAAGGATATATGCAAGAAAGGTGTTGGTGAATAGGGACGTTGCGTCAACAATGACGAGTAGGGATCTGGAGGTAAAGGGGGTGGGTACAATAGCAAGCTAGTGAAGGAAGTGGTTAGTGTCTTTGATATGAGGGGCTTGGTTCAGGGCAATTGGTTGGGGTTGTTGGTCAACAAGAGCAGAAATTCCTTAAGTAGGGGCACAATAACCAGCTACAATGTGTCATCCAGGATTTGTGGTTTATGGATTTTGGGTTCACGGGATGTCATTGGGGTGAGGAATGAAATGGACTTGAGGGAGAGGCTCCAGAATGGTACTAAGGATTTCAGAAGGGATTGAAGGTTATGTCAGACATCTTCTATACAGTAACTGTGGCAGATCTTGTATGTGGATTCAGACAGTTAGTGGAAGCTGTGATATTCACTATTTTTGGCTTCATTAAAACTGAAAATAGTTAACACTTTCAGCCAGAAGGCGAATACTTGTTTATAAAGAATGAGCAATGTATAATAAGGTGTCACTTAGCAATGGTGGAATTTCCTAAATAATGTAATTCGTCGTCTTTGGGCGGCAACATAAACAGAAGAATAAGATCGATATACGATCCTTCACTATTTTGTTCGCTGGAGAACAAATGAAGCCTTGAGTGCTAAACACTTGTACTGTTTTTCTTAAGTAAGACGGATGCAGATTTGTGGCGGTATGATCTAATTTTTACTAAATGTATAAAAATGTGTTCTGTCTAAGTTTGAGTGAAGTGCAAAAAGAAGAACTGTTATAACTCATCATGATGATGCATGGGTGACCCAAGAGGACAATGGCTATATAAAAGAGCACTCAATGGACATGAAACGGACATAAAAATCTGTGGTGTCACCGCCAGACACCACAATTGCTAGGTGGTAGCCTTTAAATCGGCCACAGTCCGGTAGTATATGTCGGACCCACGTGCCGCCACTATCAGTGATTGCACACCGAGCACCACCACACGGCAGGTTTAGAGAGACTTCCTAGCACTCGCCCAGTTGTACAGCCGACTTTGCTAGCGATGGTTCACTGACTTTACACTCTCATTTGCCGAGATGATAGTTAGCATAGCCTTCAGCTACGTGATTTGCTACAACCTAGCAAGGCGCCATTATCAGTCATTATTGATATTGTGCATCATGTACCGTCCAGAGCGACGTTCGTCATTAATGGATTAAAGTTAAGTATTCCACCAGCTACGTCCGTTTTTCTCAATTCTAATTCCCTTGTCATTTTCCAGACCTCACGCCAGCCTGCGTGAGCTAAAACGTGTGCATTTCGGCCTCCTCTAGTAACATGGTGTTGGCTCTCCTGCCAACCACAACAAAATCTACCATCATTGTTGTACTAAGCATAAGGTATGATATATGTTTCAGTTGTAATAAATATTTGTTCTGGAAATATTGAATCATTTATCACTGCTCATTCCTGTCATCTCCTCAGTATTATTTTCATTTTAATTATGCATTTTGCTAAGATTATAGACACCAAGGTCAGTAGTCCAATGCGCGTGTTACATAAAAATTAATAAAAAAAAACCTGTTGTATCATCATTTTGCATCGGCTTTAATGTTGAATTCCCCTTTTGTGTGATGTTACAGTTGTTTTTGTGCCCTTAAGAACTTTCTGGTCCCTTAGGAAATTGTTTTGTCATAACAACAACTTCACAACAGGGAATGATCGTATCTACAATCATGAAGTAATTGTTGTTGTTGTTGTCTTCAGTCCTGGGACTGGTTTGATGCAGCTCTCCATGCTACTCTATCCTGTGCAAGCTGCTTCATCTCCCAGTACCTACTGCAACCTACATCCTTTTGAATCTGCTTAGTGTACTCATCTCTCGGTCTCCCTCTACGATTTTTACCCTCCACGCTGCCCTCCAACGCTAAATTTGTGATCCCTTGATGTCCTACCAACCGATCCCTTCTTCTAGTCAAGTTGTGCCACAAACTTCTCTTCCCCCCAATCCTATTCAATACCTCCTCATTAGTTACGTGATCTATCCACCTTATCTTCAGTATTCTTCTGTAGCACCACATTTCGAAAGATTCTATTCTCTTCTTGTCCAAACTAGTAATCGTCCATGTTTCACTTCCATACATGGCTACACTCCAAACAAATGCTTTCAGAAACGACTTCCTGATACATAAATCTATATTCGATGTTAACAAATTTCTCTTCTTCAGAAACGCTTTCCTTGTCATTGCCAGTCTACATTTTATATCCTCTCTACTTCGACCATCATCAGTTATTTTACTTCCTAAATAGCAAAACTCCTTTACTACTTTCAGTGTCTCATTTCCTAATCTAATTCCCTCAGCATCACCCGATTTAATTTGACTACATTCCACTATCCTCGTTTTACTTTTGTTGATGTTCATCTTATATCCTCCTTTCAAGACACTGTCCATTCCGTTCAACTGCTCTTCCAAGTCCTTTGCCATCTCTGACAGAATTACAATGTCATCGGCGAACCTCAAAGTTTTTACTTCGTCTCCATGAATTTTAATACCTACTCCAAATTTTTCTTTTGTTTCCTTTACTGCTTGCTCAATATACAGATTGAATAACATCGGGGAGAGGCTACAACCCTGTCTCACTCCCTTCCCAACCACTGCTTCCCTTTCATGCCCCTCGACTTTTATGACTGCCATCTGGTTTCTGTACAAATTGTAAATAGCCTTTCGCTCCCTGTATTTTACCCCTGCCACCTTTAGAATTTGAAAAAGAGTATTCCAGTCAACATTGTCAAAAGCTTTCTCTAAGTCTACAAATGCTAGAAACGTACGTTTGCCTTTCCTTAATCTTTCTTCTAAGATAAGTCGTAAGGTCAGTATTGCCTCACGTGTTCCAACATTTCGACGGAATCCAAACTGATCCTCCCCGAGGTCCGCATCTACCAGTTTTTCCATTCGTTTGTAAAGAATTCGCGTTAGTATTTTGCAGCTGTGACTTATTAAACTGATAGTTCGGTAATTTTCACATCTGTCAGCACCTGCTTTCTTTGGGATTGGAATTATTATATTCTTCTTGAAGTCTGAGGGTATTTCGCCAGTCTCATACATCTTGCTCACCAGCTGGTAGAGTTTTGTCATGACTGGCTCTCCCAAGGCCGTCAGTAGTTCTAATGGAATGTTGTCTACTCCGGGGGCCTTGTTTCGACTCAGGTCTTTCAGTGCTCTGTCAAACTCTTCACGCAGTATCGTATCTCCCATTTCGTCTTCATCTACATCCTCTTCCATTTCCATAATATTGTCCTCAAGTACATCACCCTTGTATAAACCTTCTATATACTCCTTCCACCTTTCTGCCTTCCCTTCTTTGCTTAGAACTGTGTTGCCATCTGAGCTCTTGATATTCATACACGTGGTTCTCTTCTCTCCAAAGGTCTCTTTAATTTTCCTGTAGGCAGTATCTATCTTACCCCTAGTGAGATAAGCTTCTACATCCTTACATCTGTCCTCTAGCCATCCCTGTTTAGCCATTTTGCACTTCTTGTCGATCTCATTTTTGAGACGTTTGTATTCCTTTTTGCCTGCTTCATTTACTGCATTTTTATATTTTCTCCTTTCATCAATTAAATTCAATATTTCTTCTGTTACCCAAGGATTTCTAGCAGCCCTCGTCTTTTTACCTACTTTATCCTCTGCTGCCTTCACTACTTCATCTCTCAGAGCTACCCATTCTTCTTCTACTGTATTTCTTTCCCCTATTCCTGTCAATTGTCCCCTTATGCTCTCCCTGAAACTCTGTACAACCTCTGGTTCTTTCAGTTTATCCAGGTCCCATCTCCTTAATTTCCCACATTTTTGCAGTTTCTTCAGTTTTAATCTACAGGTCATAACCAATAGATTGTGGTCCGAGTCCACATCTGCCCCTGGAAATGTCTTACAACTTAAAACCTGGTTCCTAAATCTCTGTCTTACCATTATATAATCTATTTGATACCTTTTAGTATCTCCAGGGTTCTTCCACGTATACAACCTTCTTTCATGATTCTGAAACCAAGTGTTAGCTATGATTAAGTTGTGCTCCGTGCAAAATTCTACTAGGCGGCTTCCTCTTTCATTTCTTAGCCCCAATCCATATTCACCTACTATGTTTCCTTCTCTCCCTTTTCCTACACTCGAATTCCAGTCACCCATTACTATTAAATTTTCGTCTCCCTTCACTATCTGAACAATTTCTTTTATTTCATCGTACTTTTCTTCAATTTCTTCATCATCTGCAGAGCTAGTTGGCATATAAACTTGTACTACTGTAGTAGGTGTGGGCTTCGTATCTATCTTGGCCACAATAATGCGTTCACTATGCTGTTTGTAGTAGCTTACCCGCATTCCTATTTTCCTATTCATTATTAAACCTACTCCTGCATTACCCCTATTTGATTTTGTGTTTATAACCCTGTAGTCACCTGACCAGAAGTCTTGTTCCTCCTGCCACCGAACTTCACTAATTCCCACTATATCTAACTTTAACCTATCCATTTCCCTTTTTAAATTTTCTAACCTACCTGCCCGATTAAGGGATCTGACATTCCACGCTCCGATCCGTAGAACGCCAGTTTTCTTTCTCCTGATAACGACATCCTCCTGAGTAGTCCCCGCCCGGAGATCCGAATGGGGGACTATTTTACCTCCGGAATATTTTACCCAAGAGGATGCCATCATCATTTAATCATACAGTAAAGCTGCATGTCCTCGGGAAAAATTACGGCTGTAGTTTCCCCTTGCTTTCAGCCGTTCGCAGTACCAGCACAGCAAGGCTGTTTTGGTTAATGTTGCAAGGCCAGATCAGTCAATCATCCAGACTGTTGCCCCTGCAACTACTGAAAAGGCTGCTGCCCCTCTTCAGGAACCACACGTTTGTCTGGCCTCTCAACAGACACCCCTCCGTTGTGGTTGCACCTACGGTACGGAAGATGATAATGCAATTTCTTAATCAATAGCACACTAACAGTGACTGCTTCAAGCCATGCAAAACTGCAAGTAAAGACTATTCACATTTCATAACGCAATATCTTATGACAATGGTCAATCCATGAGTCTTACGCCAATTGTGATTGATAAAGCAGTAAATGAAATCTCAAATTTCAACTTTTCCATTGATAACAAAATCTCTTTTATTTTATTACATTACAAAGCCTTCTGTCATATTGTCACAACAGTGGTGGACCCTTTAGGTCAGGGTCTGTTTGGGGCTGTGTATGATTGTTCTTCCGTTGAAAGCTTAATGTTCACCACCCAGCACTTCCTACTCCAGTCAGGTCATAGGCTTATCCTACCCCATCAGAGACAGGAGCATGTGTGTAGGCAACAATGTTATATATCAACTCTGCTGCAATTTTATGTGAGCATCCCGCAGAATGAATATCCACTGCCAAACCGTGACCAAAAACAGAGTGGACCACCCAGTGGCACAACATGCACAATTTCAAAGGCTGTTTTACACCCAGGACATAGTCCTTGCCTCCACCATTAGGTTTTCCAAACTATTCAGTTAGAGTTATCCTTTCAACACCTCCTTTGCTGCTGTAACTTTCCTAGTCTCAATAATATCCCTGTTAACCCACTTCCTGCACATCTCCACCCAACAGGTTCCTTTTCTTCTGTCCTATCACCACCTCCCAACTCACATCACCATCATGTGCCACTCCCCAGTGGCTCTGCACATGTGCATCACATGCCTTCCCTGTACATCTGCCGCTCCTCCCTCTCACATTTCTAGCCAGCAAACCAGGTGCATTCATCCAAGCCACTAGCTACCCACTCCCAACCCCTTTTCCTACCTCCCACCTCCCTCCCTCTCTACCCACCCCATCCGACACAACCTCCATTGCACTCAGTCCATCTGCTAAACTACAATCATGACACAGTGTGCCCAGCTGGCACTTTGTAGGGACATAGCCAGTTCGAGAAAGGATATTGATTTGGAAAGCTATCAAGTTTTGTTTCTCTTTTGCATGTGCCTGTCAATGATTAAAAAGCTGCTGATATTCAATGAGTGGTCTCCTTTACTCCTGAATTATTTGGATAATGTAATTCTTCAGTTTTGGAGTATTTTACTTCATTGTGAAAAATTAGGGTTTCTAAAAAATAAATTGGAATGGCTGTAGGAAAATGTACAGAGAGAGTGAATTGTCATTTTTTTCTGTTATTGATGGTTTATTCTCTCGTCAACAAATTTCCATAAACTAATACCCTGTAGCTCAACACAATACATTACAGCCTAATCACTGTATCAGATTACTTCTGAAGTAGGAAGTACAGATAAGAACAAAAAATAATATCACACTAAACTTTCAGTACACAGCAGTTCTGTACACAGGATATTTTTCCTCTTGTCACAAGAATGAGTATCTGTTTTAAGAAAATATTTATTATTGTTTTATTGCAACTTTAAAAATACATATTTTTATCATTAAATCATAAATAATAGTATGATAAATGAATGCACAGACATTATAGACAATAGTGCCACAAAAACTCTCAACAAGAGGAGCAAAAATGGAATCCATTTACTGAAGTTAAATGTCTTCAAATTATAAACTCATTTACAAGTGAAAATGTCATCTGCATCTCTCATTAACTGTTAGAAGCCTTTCTGGAATAAGAAATTAGAATTGTGCTTCATTTGTTTAGCTGCAATCCAGTTCATCTGACCAGCTGCATCCTGAATTATAGCAGTGGCAATAGCCATATCAAATCTGTATAACAAATGCTTTCTCTTCTTTTTAAATCTCTTTGAACTCCACAAGCATTTGTCTAAAAAAGAAAGCCCCAAGTAACAAACAGGTAGATATAATAATACTTCCGAATTCCTTAGCTATTGTATTTTTTGTCTACAAAAAAGCAACACAGAAATATTTCAACTTCTAGACTTAGAAAAGAATGTAAATTAAGAAGATAAATAATAATTTACCTCTATTCCATACCTGTTATTGTGATTTTGTCTTTGTGGTAAGTGGTGATCTACCATTATATTTCACAATAATAAAACTGTGTTAAAATGCAAATAAACTCAAATCTTCCATGTCTTTAAATGTATCTATGACATACATTCTTTCAAACAGAAATGAACATTCAGTTTTGGCCATTTAGCAATGCACAGATTTTACTATTATGTATCGAAATGAATTAAAAGTGTTTTCTAAAACTTTTAACGCATTGAAGCACAGGGGAAATTTCGCGTCGAAAGATGAATGTTCCATGACCCAATACTCTGTTGAAAATTATGTATCACATGGAAATAATTCTCTTGTTAAGTGATCCCAAATACTGAACATGGCTATCATCTATGACAGTATACAAGAAAATCCCTGACCAATACAATAACCTTTATTATTCCAGTATGCTTGATTTGAAGAGAAACCCAAGTTACATTTTCAGATACCATAATACTATAAATAACGTGCTTAGTGCATTACTTGATACTACTACAATTAACCATCAAGTGAGTTGCGTAAAATGTGTGTAATAATTTCTCGCTATAAATAATAACAACAAATTCAGAGACATGACAGAATCTCACTACAAAACAATCTAAGAATGTAAGAGTAGGATTATGCTGCCCTGAAATATTTTATCGTATTGAAAAAGTATAAAAACATATAAAACAACATATATAACGTAACATGAATAAAATGGAATAAAGCAACAGGAGCCACTTATTAATTCCTATTTAATTATGACAAAAGACTTTTGAGGAAATAAGACATGTTACATAGGAGTTACAGAACTACAATACTAAAACATTACAAGTCATTGCATAGCAATGATATAACTTCACTGTTATTTGATGATAAATCAGGTGGACATGTACAGATATTATACACCATCCTAATATAATAGGTTGTGATGTGATACACCACCCTAATATAAGAGGTCAGTGATATTCTGGAATAATTTTTTTCCTTCCTATAGTGTATTTAGACAACCAAATACTGAAATCCACAACAAGCTAATCCTCAGCATCTCCTCAAACATTAAAGAATCAAATTGTGGACACTCACTACAGCCACAGTCAAAGTTCTGGTCTTACTGTAGATGTGTCAGAGGGTTCTACTTCCCTGAAGTTTTCTTTTTTAATTTTTTGAAGAAAAAAGATTTTATTAAGCATAAGCTATCAACTACCAGAGATCAACTATCTCCTGCAATGTTAACCACATTTTCTCAATATCATATTTTATGATGTTTCTTATGAATTTTCCTTTGTAGGATATTCAAGAAATGTTTGGTGTGGTCTTGCAGACACCACAGTGAATCACTCACAACATACAAAACAGCTTATCTTATAAAGATGTTTGTGACTGTACTGAAGAGAATAGCTACAGGCATAAAACTTTTATATCAACTATGGCTTCACACCAGAGCTTTTGACCATCAGAATTAAAAAATGACAACAAACAAAGTATGTTGCTTTTCACTGCTTGATTTTGTAGTGTTGACAAATCTGAAACTTGCATTTTGTTTCTGTCAGGCTATGATTTCCATTTCTTATATAATTTGACACACTACCCATAATACAGTATTCCAACAACCATCATTTATTCTGTAATTTTGTCATACTAGTGCCTTAAAACTACATCTTTCACAGAAAGAAGTTATAAATAAGCACAGGATGGATGGAATGTGTTAGTGCCAATGATCAAACTTGACGCTACATGAAAAGACAGGCAGCAACTGCTTACTTGTACAAGAAACCACTTTTAAAGACATTTAAAAAAAATTAGAGAGGGTCATGTTATAGGAGATAAAGAAGAAAGGAATGTACAACAAATTTTGTGTGCCTCAGTGAACTACTGCAAGTCTTTCAATTTCACATCACTATGATGAATTGCTTGTTCCTATCCTACCTCAGTTATGCAACCAGGGAAATAATACTGCAGTTTAATGTGGAATCTGACCCACATATCATTTCTGATGAAGCTCCACATCACTGAGAGGTGTATACTAGGCTAAAAGGCAGACTGAAAAATCTGTGGTGGGACCAGGATTTAAGCCCAGACTTTCGGTTTCCAGTCAGACACTTGTATACTAGATCACCAGGCCCAATGTACAACAAATTAAAAACAGTGATATAAGAAGACAGGAAGGTAATAATGACATGCAAAATGGAACAAAAGAGACTAGGGAGAAACTGGTTTCAGTTAATACCAGGTGAAAAGCATGAGCAAATACTGGTATGGAAGACTGGATCTCATCAGTTCCTAACCCCATGTGCTAGGACATTGGATTCAGATGAGCCACGTAGAAAAACAGATTTGAAGATAATGAGCTATATGCTGAGTTCATGTTCAGTAACAGGATGCTGGAAATGTGTAGTGTATATAGTGTTTGTGAGTCTTGGGGTTCCATGTCATAGTATGCATATTATTTGTCAATCATCTACTTAACAATGTATATATATTTTTTAGTAGTGAGAACAGAATAAGTAGTTCTGGTAGTTATAGCAACAGATCTGAAAACAACATTGCCCATGTGGTAAGAAACAGAATGAGGGAATGTGCTTGAGAGTGTCACAGGACAAGGGTATTACAGTGCAGAACAACTAAGGAGAGTGTGGGGAGGAAATCTGGCAATGTCTTTCTTACTTTGGGATGTTGACTTTCAAAAGCCATGGCCTTAGCATATAAAATAAAATGATTTCAGTTCTCTTTCATCCTCTTCCTTTACTGTATATCTTTCCTTTATTTTTTGCAGTCTTGTTAACCTAACTAATAACAGAATTCCAAAACCTCATGATGTGTGTGTGTTCTTCATTTGTGTCCCTCATACCTGTGACAGTTTCTACTATTATAGAACCATATAAATGGGCAATGACTCATCCTGCCATCCTGCGATTCTGGTGTGGACTGAACTATTATACTTTCCAAGAACTAATAAAATAAAATGAATTTGAGTGTCAAATGTATAAAAACTTCCATATAATTGCTCTACTAGTATCAGAAATTGAAGTTTCAGGAATAAATTCCCAACAGCCAATGGATGGGTCAGTGGAACATAATCTATTACCCAATCATCTGTGGACTACTCAAGAACCTGCTTTACTTATTTCTGAGTAGCTGGTTTAAAAGCTCCAAACTGAGTTTAGTGTAATGCTATCACTGACTGTTTATTCTCTCCTGTGATATATGTAACAATCCATCCTTTCAAGATTTACTATTCTTTCACATCTTTTCTCATCAATTAACATCTGTGTAACAAGCACATAAGTCTTTCATTAATAACATAGTTCATCATCACAATCTAAGCAATTCATCATGATTTTACAACACTTTCCTTAGGAAAGATTCACACATAACTCCTCAAGCCAAAAATACTTTTTGACTCCTACCAATGATTTTTTCCTCATATTTGAGCACCAATGATCACAAATAAATACATGTAATAATAAACAAATATCTGCTTCAAGCTGGTTGTGGTGTAACCACAAGTTTGAATAGCAGATGTAACATTATTAAAGAGCACAGTGTTTAAAACAATGCAGACAGTAATGTCTTATGTCACAGCTCATCAATAGCAAGTACGTAGACATTCCACTGGTCATATAAGATGGGGTCCATTTGCTGTCATGCCTACAGTACCACCATTTTCAATGGTTCTTCTATTTGTACATTCGGTATGTTGCTGGCCTACAGCAGGACTGATACTTGCAAAATTTTTAGCTATCAAACTCACAGCCTCATGTCATTTGCACAACCATGATTCATGCGAAATTCTACGTATTTGATGCCAGTGTTGTGCCAGTAATATAGTGCAAGCACCACAAAAAGATGCCACCACTGATGAGATGATCCAATATAATCAACTTTTCCTGAAACAAAAAACACATATAAAGGATATGTAATAAGTAAATCTGTAATAACACATGATCTAAGGTAAACTATGGATACTGTATCACTCTTTGCAAACAGTGTATAGGCCACCATCTGCTATCAAAAACAGAAGAAGAATACGGCATAGACGGCTTTGAAACATTCAGTTCTGCAAAAAGTAAATGTTTTCTGTCATGCAGTTGCAGCACTGATATATTTCTTTGGCAACTGCCCAGAACTGTTAACTGCATTCGATGAAATATCTTTCTTGTTTCCTTCCAGTTAATAGATAACTGTCACTGTTGTCTTACACAGTCCTTTCATGAGACTCTAAGAAAAGATACTGAACACCAAAACGTACCATCTCAAGATCAGAAACAGCATATTGCCAGCTTCTTTCCCATTTCTTGAATCATCCTGATGACAAAAAAATTCTTCAGTAACATTTTTTAAATTGGTTACTCATGAGTCCGGTGCTAAGACAACACTGCAGTTCAACAAATTATAGATATAGTGCCCAGTATTGGATATTAGAGTCCATCTCATAAACCATTACTGCCATTAACTAGGCTCTGTCCAAAGCTTGCTAACTGTATACAATACATCTGTCTCTCCCAACGGTACTTTACCGGAATTGAATATTACATCTGCCTCTTTCAAGAATTAAGAGACACTGAGGCTACAACTTGAAAGTGAGTTTGAAACAGTCACAGAAGACTTAGTTCTTGAAATGTACAGATTTAGGAAGTAACATTGAGTATGAAGTAAATCAATCTGTTTAAAATTCTGAACATTTATCGTCAAATCATAATATGAGGGTTGTACCACAAGTAAGGTTCCCAATGAGCTACAACCTCGAGGGAAGGTGCTAGGCTAAATCCGACAACAGTGACATAAGTAGTGCCTTCACTCTTGAGCCTGCCCGCCTGTGATTCACTACATCGCTCAGTGTTGGCTTGGCAGCCTTCAGAGGTGGAAGTATTGGTCACCACTCCCGCCAAGTGTGAGGTTTGAGCAGTACTCCGGTCTCTCCATGCAAGGAAGTTACCGCCAATGGAGATTCATCAGCAACTTACTGAGGTTTATGGTGAAGAGTGCATGTATGTACCTCAAATGGTGCAGGGCTTTTGCTGAGGGTGACACAAAGTTCATGATGAAGAACAAAGTGGAAGACTGCTGGTTTTGGATGTGATTGTCCAGATCAACAGCGAGCTGCTCAAAGATCGGAGGGTCACTGCCGTGAACTTGTTGAGTGCATTCCTGAAGCTTCCCATGGCACAACTGAAAGAACTTTACAGAAATGTTGGGTTATCGCAAGGTATGTGCCCGCTGGGTCTCCCAGATGATGACTGACAGACACAAGGAGCAATGCCTTGACTGTGTTCACAAGCTTCTTCAACAATGTGAGGGGGGAAGCAACAAGGAGAAGTCATTGGACTCCATCGTCACAGAAGATGAAATTTGGGTGTTTCATTATACTCCTGAAACAAAACAACAATCTCGTCAGTGGCATCACTCCAGTTCACTGCCACCAAAGAAATTCAAACAAACACAGTTGGCAGGAAAGGTTATGGCAACTGTGTTTTGGGATCGGAAGGGGTACACCTCATCGATTTCACACAACCTGGGACAACAATAAACTCAGACAGATATTGTGAAACATTGACCAAACTACAGCAAGCAATCCAGAATCACCGGAGAGGACGACTGAAGGAGGGAGTAGTGCTTCTTCACAACAACGCGTCAACCCCATGTCACTCATCAAACACAGGGGCTTTTGAAGAAATTTGGGTGGACTGTTATGCCCAGTCCCCTGTACACCCTGGACTTAACCCCCAGCGATTATCACCTCTTCCCCAAGATAAAGGAACACTTAAGTGGCAAACGCTTCAATCAGAGGTCACACACTTCCTCAGCAGGTTGGCAGGAGACTTCTTCGACTTAGGAATACAAAAGCTGGAGTATCATCTTCAAAAGTGTGTCGAAAATAATTGGTGACTATGTTGAAAAATAGACAAAGGTGTAAGCTTTTCAATTATGTATAAATTAATAACAATAAACAATATCTTCTATTTGAAAAAAATATAGTAACCTTACTTTTGGTACAACCCTCGCACATATAGCATATAATAAAGCTGGTTGAAGGGATCAGATAGCTGTGTGCCAGTTATGCTCAGTACTAATTTGGGCATGCTTATTCACTCAATTTATGCTCAGTCACATATAACAATGGAAAGCTATTTAATAAAACGAATTTTTATTACATTTTGTTTTACAACAGTTTTGGCACTTACATAAATGTTTGTTGCCTTATTATTTAACACAGTCAACCTTACTTTGCAACAAGCTTGGTTCACTTTTCCAAAAGCTTGCCCCCCCCCCCCCCCCCCAGAAAAAATTCTGTTCAATAGTGCTTGTATCGTATCACATCTTCAAGCTGGTTCCTAATCTCTTACTTCACAAATATTCTTTCAAAGGTCTGCAAAGTGGAAACTTGATGCTGTCATGACCATACCTTATGGAAGGTGTCCCAAAACCTCTAATTTCACATAGTATAGTGAATGTTGTTAGTACAAGGATATGAGGGCACTTGTTGTCATGGAGCAGTAGTATTTCATGTGAGGGCATTCCTGGGCATTTTAATCATAAGACAGGTTTCAAATGCCTTACCAACAGATAAATGAAGGGAGCACTAATTATACTTTTCTTGTCCTCTTGGAACTGTGCCAGCATAAATAACTTGTCATCTTAATAACGCATCTGTATAGCTTTGCCGCTGAATGACTGTATCTTGAATATGTTAAATGGATCCAAACAACACAACAGCATGTAAAGTTCAAAGTGGCATAAATAGTTCCCGCTTACAGTGTTTGCTGCCATGACATTAAGGTGATCGTCATAGATGTTGTAAAATCTCCATTTGGCAACATCATCTAATACCCCCCCCCCCCCCCCCCAAGAACCAAGGACCTAGCCATTGGTGGGGAGGCTTGTGTGTCTCAGCGATACAGATAGCGGTACCGTAGGTGCAACCACAACGGTGGGGTATCTGTTGAGAGGCCAGACAAACGTGTGGTTCTGAAGAGGGGAAGCAGCTTTTTCAGTAGTTGTAGGGGCAACAGTCTGGATGACTGACTGATCTGGCCTTGTAACACTAACCAAAACGGCCTTGCTGTGCTGGTACTGCGAACGGCTGAAAGCAAGGGGAAAATACAGCCGTAATTTTTCCCGAGGGCATGCAGCTTTACTGTGTGGTTAAATGATGATGGCGTCCTCTTGGGTAAAATAATCCGGAGGTAAAATAGTCCCCCATTCAGATCTCCGGGCGGGGACTACTCAGGAGGATGTTGTTATCAGAATAAAGAAAACTGGCATTCTACGGATCGGAGTGTGGAATCTCAGATCCCTTAATCGAGCAGGTAGGTTAGAAAATTTAAAAAGGGAAATTGATAGGTTAAAGTTAGATATAGTAGGAATTAGTGAAGTTCAGTGGCAGGAGGAACAAGACTTTTGGTCAGGCGAATACAGGGTTATAAATACAAAATCAAATAGGGGTAATACAGGAGTCGGTTTAATAATGAATAAAAAATAGGAGTGCGGGTAAGCTACTACAAACAGCATAGTGAATGCCTTATTGTGGTCAAGATAGACATGAAGCCCACGCCTACTACAGTAGTACAATTTTATATACCCACTAGCTCTGCAGATGATGAAGAAATTGAAGGAATGTATGATGAAATAAAAGAAATTATTCAGATAGTGACAGGAGACGAAAGTTTAATAGTCATGGGTAACTGGAATTCGGTAGTAGGAAAAGGGAGTGAAGGAAACATAGTAGGTGAATATGGATTGGGGCTAAGAAATGAAAGAGGAAGCCGCCTAGTAGAATTTTGCACAAAGCACAACTTAATCATAGCTAACACTTTGTTCAAGAATCATAAAAGAGGTTGTATACATGGAAGAAGCCTGGAGATACTGACAGGTTTCATATAGATTATATAATGGTAAGACAAAGATTTAGGAACCAGGTTTTAAATTATAAGACATTTCCAGGAGCAGATGTGGACTCTGACCACAATCTATTAGTTATGAACTGTAGATTAAAACTGAAGAAACTGCAAAAAAGGTGAGCATTTAAGGATATGGGACCTGGAAAAACTGAAAGAACCAGAGGTTGTACAGAGTTTCAGGGAGAGCATAAGGGAACAATTGACAGGAATGGGGGAAAGAAATACAGTAGAAGAAAAATGGGTAGCTTCGAGGAATGAAATGGTGAAGGCAGCAGAGGATCAAGTAGGTAAAAAGATGAGGGCTAGTAGAAATCCTTGGGTAACAGAAGAAATATTGAATTTAGTTGATGAAAGGAGAAAATATAAAAATGCGGTGAATGAAGGCAAAAAGGAATACAAATGTCTCAAAACTGAGATCGACAGGAAGTGCAAAATGGCTAGAGAACAAATGTAAGGATGTAGAGGCTTATCTCATTAGGGGTAAGATAAATACTGCCTACAGGAAAATTAAAGAGACTTTTGGAGAAAAAAGAACCAGTTGTATGAATATCAAGAGCTCAGATGGAAACCCAGTTATAAGCAAAGAAGGGAAAGCAGAAAGGTGGAAGGAGTATATAGACGGTCTATACAAGGGCGATGTACTTGAGGACAATATTATGGAAATGGAAGAGGATGTAGAGGAAGATGAAATGGGAGATACGATACTGTGTGAACAGTTTGACAGAGCATTGAAAGACCTGAGTTGAAACAAGGCCCCAGGAGTAGACAACATTCCATTAGAACTACTGACAGCCTTGGGAGAGCCAGTCCTGACAAAACTCTACGATCTGGTGAGCAAGATGTATGAGACAGGCGAAATAGCCTCAGACTTCAAGAAGAATATAATAATTCCAATCCCAAAGGAAGCAGGTGCTGACAGATGTGATAATTACCGAACAATCAGTTTAATAAGTCACGGATGCAAAATACTAACACGAATTCTTTACAAACAAATGGAAAAACTTTTAGAAGCCGACCTCGGGAAAGATCAGTTTGGATTCTGTAGAAATATTTGAACATGTGAGGCAATACTGAACCTACGACGTATCTTAGAAGCTAGATTAAGGAAAGGCAAATCTACGTTCTAGCATTTGTAGACTTAGAGAAAGCTTTTGACAATGTCAACTGGAATACTCTCTTTCAAAATTCTGAAGGTGACAGGGATAAAATACAGGGAGCAGAAGGCTATTTACAATTTGTACAGAAACCAGATTGCAGTTGTAAGAGTCGAGGGGCATGAAAGGGAAGCAGTGGTTGGGAAGGGAGTGAGACAGGGTTGTAAGCTCTCCCCAATGTTATTCAATCTGTATATTGAGCAAGCAGTGAAGGAAACAAAAGAAAAATTCGGAGTAGGTGTTAAAATCCATGGAGGAGAAATAAAATTCTAAGGTTCACCGATGACATTGTAATTCTGTCAGAGACAGCAAAGGGCTTAGAAGAGCAGTTGAACGGAATGGATAGTGTCTTGAAAGGAGGATACAAGATGAACATCAACAAAAGGAAAATGAGGATAATGGAATGTAGTCGAATTAAGTCGGGTGATGCTGAGGGAATTAGATTAGGAAAGGAGACACTTAAAGTAGTAAAGGAGTTTTGCTATTTGGGGAGCAAAATAACTGATGATGGTCGAAGTAGAGAGGATATAAAATGTAGACTGGCAATGGCAAGGAAAGCGTTTCTGAAGAAGAGAAATTTGTTAACATCGAGTATTGATTTAAGTGTCAGGAAGTCATCTCTGAAAGTATTTGTATCGAGTGTAGCCATGTATGGAAGTGAAACATGGAAGATAAATAGTTTGGACAAGAAGAGAATAGGTTTTGAAATGTGGTGCAACAGAAGAATGCTGAAGATTAGATGGGTAGATCACATAACTAATTATGAGGTATTGAATAGAATTGGGGAGAAGAGGAGTTTGTGGTACAACTTGACTAGAAGAAGGGATCAGTTGGTAGGACATATTCTGAGGCATCAAGGGATCACCAATTTAGTATTGGAGGGCAGCGTGGAAGGTAAAAATCGTAGAGGGAGACCAAGAAATGAATACACTAAACAGATACAGAAGGATGTAGGTTGCAGTAGGTACTGGGAGATGAAGAAGCCTGCACAGGATAGAGTAGCATAGAGAGCTGCATCAAACCAGTCTCAGGACTGAAGACCACAACAACAACAACAACAACAACAACATCCAATACATTGTTGCAAACTTCCAGCTAATGCCATGATAATTATTACTAAAAATTACTTCCATATATTGCAACTGCAAGCTACAGCCAAATATAGTTAACCTGGCATTTGAAATTCTAACTATTCCTTATATGTAACATATATGTTCTTCACTCATAGTTATGAAAGTTATAGCAAAGGACAATGCCTTGACTTGAGTGAATGAATTTCAACATACCTGAGAAAAATCGTTCTGGTATTTTTGACATGTAAATGAAGAATGCCAGTCCACTTATCGCATACATGCCAAGAACACGGGGCAGCAGCAACTAGAATGAAAGACAATGCCTTTACTTGGTAAATACAAATGGTTTAATGGTTGTTTTCCTATATTCTATAAGACTGTAAAATTTCATTTACTCAAATATAATAAAAAATGTCAAAGAATTTCTCTATAGTTATAGTGAATGTTTAGAATATACTGAAGTAAGTGAAGTTGCAAATACAAGCAACCATTATCTGTATAAGGGAATGAATAACAACACAGGCACTGCAATAATGTAAAATGAAATTTAATGAATGAAGTACACCCATATCAATAACAATTGGCATTAGACACATTTGAAAGCACACTGCTGGATCTATTTCATAACTGAAATAACAAAATACTCATCCTTATAAGCACGGATCAGTTTTTCAGCAGCATATGAATTAGGGTTCCAGTGGCAAAAATGTGTGTTTTAACTATAGCACTTAATGCTGATTAATTTTGTGGGTGTGTTCTTTTTTTTTTTGTGTAACTTCTTTTCCCAGGGGTTACTTCCAATAATAATGTATTTGGCAAATGATGCTTTACCTTCTGACGATTTCAGACTTAAATTAGCTCACATTATAAAGTCAATGAAAGATCAAAAGTTAGCAGGTGAGTAGCAGGCTGTCCACATTTTTGAAAGAAGCATTTGATACACTGACTTTATATCATACTGTCAAACGCTATGTACAAAAAGTTGTCATATATGTGATCCATAAATAAACAACAAATGAAGAAACTGAAAGGTTAACTTCATTTTGAACCTTCATGGCATTCTGAATAAAGCTTCAAGATGACCTTTTCACTTGTATGATCTAACTAATGTTTCCAATGAAAACAATAACATTTTATGCAATCATAATCCTTGCATTTCATCAACACAGACACTGCCAATTACAACTTACTAGCACTTAAACAATGTTAGCAGAGTGGATTATTCAATATACAGTTACAACTCTTTTATCATGAGGTACTTGCATATGCACAGCAAGAAAAACACGTGTGCAATGAATGGAACAAAGCTACAGAAATACAGAATGTCCCTGGAGGAATGGTCAATATTCAGGGATATGAGAAGAGTGCTCATCTGAAGCAATAATCTTCAGGCCTATTCTGAATGGTTACTAAGATAGAACACATTTAATGTGCATTTGTTTTTAGGCTAGTGGGGTTGTAATGTAGCAGCTATGTCATATTCATAATAATTTTTTTAAAATGCTTTTGATACAAATATTGATCAAGTAATTTTGATATTGTTCGTGCAAGTTAGCAATAGATATGCCTTTGTAAACTTGTCAAATGTATTACTTTCTACATGTGTATTATTTAAAAAAAGATGAAAACAGTGTACTAGTTATTTATCAAAATGTAAGCAACTCCTCTACTCTGAGGGTTTAACTGATGCTGTAATTAAGAGAAAAATTAATACTGTAAAAATCTAACGATTCAGTTGAATGACTGGACTGTCGTGCTTAGAGGTGCCATGCACAACCCTAGTGTGAAGAGCAGACATTGGAAAGGCACTGAGTGGTGTGAAGCATTGTCGATGGCCACAGATGTAAAATTATTATGGTGTTAAAAGACCTCAATGCTTCATCAAAGTGGCATGGCTTTTCCTTACATGCTTTAATTCATCACTGCAATCATCAAGTCGTGGTTGCAAGAATTTCCAGACTTATGATCCTGTGAAGTTTCAGAGTCATCGTTATCACTGGGAAAATGTCTCTGGGGAGTGTCATGTTGCTTGGCATGTATTAAGGTATCAGAAACACGAAGAAGCTATGTGAGATCATCGTCCACCATCACTTCAATGATGTAACCACAATCATGCTTTCTTCAACACACACCTCGACAAGGTAATAGATTCATTTTATTCAGTAAAGTACTTTTGGTAATGGATTATCAGTCATATTAGGTCAAAGTGAAATAACATTTAATTGGAACATTGCAGTTTATTAGTAACAGTGATCAGATTTTTAACTGATTATTCCATTACTGTTTGAGCCTCAATGCTTTGCCATTTATTATAAACAGTAACTTGTCTGAAAATTAAGATCTTCAGAATTGTAATAATATTTTCGAAGACTATAGTATTTCAGAATACAATGATAACAATACAGTTCTTATAAACTTCAATTTTAAGTATCTATGATTTGGTCACCTTTGTTTTTGTTTGCTGATGTAAATTTTGCTAACTGAAAGTTCACTGTCCAGTTATTAAATTTCAATAATTAACTGCACAAAACAGCTTAAAGATGTTAAATTCACGGTAAATTTCAGAATTAATTAAAATCAAATTAGCTTCTTCAGAGCTGGGCAACCAAAAGAACCTACACATAATATTTCTTTCAAAGTGTTTAATAAGGTAAAATCTTCTCTTTCCCTGCACCTGTAACTTAAGCTGTTCAACAGATGGATGTATTCACAATCTCAAAACGATATTGAATGTAGCCAGTGCTATGATTCAGGCAGTGTTCTTGCAATCTGTTGTCATTTAGAAAAACGAATTGAATTTCAATTTGTTGCCATTTAGAAAGACAAATTGAATTTACTTAAAATCACGAGGGTTTGGTCACAGCATACATATATCTGTGGGTACACCCAATATCTTTGACATTATATTCTACACATGGTGGTAAAAATAAGAGGAGTTGTCATGAGGTCACAAACTTGAAGCTGACTCAACTGAAGGTCCGCCATGTTAGCTAGGCCAAAACATTCGCCTCTTGTGGTTTGATTCCGTGTAGTCATGAAATGTTTTGATAAAAAAAGGCCTGCTTGTGTCACTTACGGGTGTACTAACCATTCTGATTGTAGTCTAAAGTTTAAGCAAATAACATTTCATTCATAAGTGGACTTATTTAAGCACTATTTTCTTATATATACTTGAAATTCTGATGCACTATAAAGTTTTGCTGTATAGTTTTATTTCTATGATTTGACTTTAGATTTCCTATGAATCCAATGCGAAGAGCTCTCTGGGTGTACGCCTGTTACAGTGGTTGAATTGTATGTAGTTAAAGCATTAAATATTTGTTAAAGCAAAGTTCCCTATCTAAGTCCAGGCTATTTAGATCATTACATTAATCACTGTGCTGTCGTGTTACCCTGTAAATTGCTGTTATCTGCCACACTGAATGTCACTTGGTAGGTACAATTTAAAAACAAATCAGGTGTGTAAACTACAATGGACCTGACAATCTTAAATTCAGTTCTTTTCCTTCATAATTTAACGAATCTTTCACTTTGTTGACATGACAGCTGGCTTGTTTATATCATCCCTGCATACATCTATGGGACACCAAAGGAAATAAGGTTCGTTTCTTGCAAACTTGAACTTTTAAAATTTGCATTTGACTTGAAAAAGTAACGAATACAAATCGGTGCCTCTAAACTATCAATCATTGCTTTTGGAGTTCTGGCTTTATCAATTATTGACACAAACACAATGAAAGTGAATACAAATGGATTACGAAAGCACGCTTTTCATAGCACATACTTCTCTTCTCAGTTATTCGAAGTGCATAAACAAAAAGGAATTACAGTACTGAGGTCAGAAGCGTCATATTTTAGTGTCGTATTACCGTATCAAATACACATTTAAGACCAGAAAAACGTTTGAAGTTGTGTTCCTTAGGTTGTGTTGTTCACTAAAACAGTGTAACATTTACTATATAAAACAAATATCACATGCACACGACAGAAATAATGAACAAGAAGCAATTGTAAACACTCGTCTGCTAATGTATTGGGGGATCCAAGATGGTGGCAGACCCCACTCACTGGCTTCAAAACAACGTACAGTGTATGTCTGTAGCACTATCTCCCCTTCTTCTACCTCCATGATTCTACAACCGAGTTGGCGTAAGATGATCTCTGACAGCTACTAGCATAGTTGCCAATTTTCAACTGCAAATTGCAAGCAGCTGCAGATGAAAACAGTGGCCATTAACAGACCTGTGGCAACACTGGGGCGTTGCCATAGATACATTTACAAAATTCAAAACTGTGTGCAAAAAAGACTATAGGTATGCTAAGAGTATTGTAAATATTGCAGTCAAATTTTTATAGATATTATGATGCTAGCATAACATGGCGTAATGTAAACTCATAAGAGTATCACCACACCACAAGAAAAATATTCTAAACAGAAGATATATATAAATTCAAATGACATCCATAGTAAAGACACATAAGCCTATTGCGTCTCTGAATTTATAATGAATAACACAAGTAAATAAAATGTTAATGGTTAGCTAAAGTTCAGCTTTTGAAAGTACTGATGCCTTGCCTACTTGGAATTTCACTCACAAAATTGAACGCTGTGAAATTAACAATAGATCTATTAAAGCAGCTAATGCTGAATCAAATAATAATGTAAACCCATGACTGTTAGTCAAAAATAAGCAAAGACAGGTAATGCTAACTGTATGGATGAAAGCCTTATTCATAATGTGAAATGCTTCCTCAATTAACAATGCTTTGTCACATTAGTTAATGAACCCTGGACCTTAAATGAGGAATCATTGCAAATAACAAATCATACGACTGAAGACAACATGGTAAAATAATATGTTAATAAGTTTGATACAGAATTTTTAATGATGGTATCAGAGAGTAACATAATATTAAGAATATACAAAATTAGAGTAATGCATACCTGAACAACTGGATTAGCATAACCACCCATTATCACAGTCCAATGAAATGTTGGTACAACTCCGTAAGCAGCCCAACAAACAAAAACAATGAGCTTCATATTTGCATCAACCCTCAACCTGGGAATTTGAATGATCATAGCAAACAGGAATATCAGGCTAACTGTGAGCAAATAGAATAACTGCAGGTTCTGAAACAAAACCCATAGAAATAAAGCTATGTAAAAATAAAACAATGGAGATTTCAGGATGGAAACATATAAAAATAATTTTTATTTATTTATAACAAATTTTATATAAGCTTTCAAACAGATCTTCAGAGAAACTTAATGAAATTTATCTAACAGAACACAGCAGTAGATATTACGTTACTAGCACTTAACAGTATATGTAACGAATGAAAGGTGAGGTGTCATAAATAAATAAAGAGTCAAGAAATAAAGAGTCATTCATGCCATAACTGTACACGAGTGCAGACACAAAAAATAAGCACCTTTACACAACATACATGTTCAAGTAAGTAAAGTCTGACATTACAAAAAACTGAAGGTAAAATAGAAATTGTTTAGTAACTATATAGAAGGCTATACTTATAAATACAAAGAAATTTACTTTGTACACATCAAAACAACAAGCAGTTGTCACTGGCGTACTTTCAAATCTTTCAAGCAAGTTCCTTTTCACTCAGATGTTAACCACAAAATACAACTTGCTGAACGTTTTAATGTAACATAACTTCAAGGCACAGTTTACACAAATAAAAAGAACTGATGATTTCAGGGAATAGTACCTTACTATAATTATTAACAGGTTAAACAAAAATTCACAGTGAACACAACATGAGGTAGTAGTATGTTATTAAATTTAAAGCAGATTTTGTTTCAGCCAGATAAGAAGGAAAAAATTTTACAAACACAAAAAATATTAAAACAAATAATAAACTGCCCCATAGTTCAGAATGAATATTAATTATGATGAATATGATGACAAACTGACATGATTTCATTGTGAGGAAACAAAGTTTGCATATGGAGTAAAAAAGCAATGGTCTCCTCTTCTGATTAAAAATATTATTGTGTCAGGATGACAAATAGTGGTAAAATAAATTAAAACAAAAACCAAAACAGTGAAGAAAAAATAGAATAACACTCATTACATGTAAGAAAATTAACTCACCATTAGAAGCAGAAATAAAGATGGGAAGGGTAATTTTCTACTGATCAAGGGTTTCAAATATGTGGATTCATGTTGCTCCTGCACACTTTCAGATTTCAGCCAACCGCCTTTCAGCCAGGCGGGCAAGGGCACAAGGTGGGAAACGTGGCAGCCAGGTCATAGTGTACATGACTGTAGTCCACTGGCCGAGCTCTGGTGGCTACAGGTGACCTATTAAGTCATGCATGTAACCACATCATGCATTTAACCACATCATTTTATGGGCTGCCTACACTGCCTCCCTCTGTCCTTGGGTGAGCTGAAGAGTGCTTCTGGGCACTCATGTTTGATGGCACATCATTGGAACAGTCTGCTCTATCTGTTCAAAAGTATCTGGACACTCCATTGTAATGTGAAATAGACCACTAGATGTCACAAGAGGTGGACCCACCACTATGAAAAGAGGCAGGGAGTATTGTGTTCTTAGTGGAGAACCAGTAACAGCAGAAAGAGTGTCTGGAGATCTCTGGGACTTTGGACATTGGCTAATAATTGAATGTCACCTAAGTAACAGATCCATCAGGGACATTTTAACCCTTCTAAAGCTGTCGGAGTTAACTGTTGGTGATGTGATTGTGATGTGGAAATGCAAAGGGACAACTACAGCTAAACCAAGACCAAGCAGATCTCATACACGGAAGAACAGGCACCATCGAACATTGTGGAGGTAATAATAAGGAAAGACTCGTGAGTTTCAAACTGATACCAGCAATCCAGCTACGATATTGACTGTGCAAAGGGATTTAACAGGAATAGGGTACAATGGTCGAGCTGCTCCTCAAAAGCCACTCATTTCTGTAGTGAGTACTACGCAATGCTTGACATGGTGTAAAGAGCAACACCATTGGACAGCGGATGACTGGAAACAAATGATTCGGAATGATAAACCATGCTATACTCCATGGCAATTTGAGGGTAGGATTTGGGTTTGGTGAATGCATGGAGAAAGTTACCTGTCATTATGTGTTGTGCCAACGCTGAAGTACCTAACAAAACACTATATGCAGAAGGATATGAATACATTTTACAGTCTTCTGTACAATTCACATTAGCGGAACAGTTCGGAGATGATGACTGTTTGTATCAATATGACAATAGACACTGTGGTAAAGTAGCATCTGTAAGGCTATGGTTTGTGGACAATAACATTACTGAAATGGACTGGCCTGCCTAGGGAGCCAACCTGAATTCAATGCAACACCTTTGGCACGTGTTAGAATGCCAACTTTCCTTCACACCCCAGACCCTACCATCATTACTTTCTCTTGTTTCAGCTCTTGCTCTGGATGAAGCATGGGCTGCTATTGCTCCAAAGATAATCAGACACCTCATGGAAGTGCCCCAGCAGAGTTAGACAGATAAAGGTGAAGGGTGGACTCATCCCATATTAAAGCCCACTAAAGGTGTCCAGATACTTTTGATCAGACAGTGTACTTGTTCAAGAGTATAACAAAATAGGAAAATGTATACAATCGATAATGGTATTATAAATTTCAGTTTGACTTACACTAGTGACAGATGATGGCTCTACGTAATTTGGGCACTCACATTAATGATTTGCATCAAACATCATATAATGTACTGTTTTGCAGAAATACACAGCCCAATTAAAAACAAAAAACAAAAAAAAAACTGAAGAATCGTAAAGAAGGGTGGAAACAAGTAAACCTTCACAGACAGAGCCATTATGTGATGTTATTTCTGTGGTTACAAATTTGAGTCAAATTTGCAAGAACTTGGCAGCATGAACTTTCTTATCAGTATGACATTGAACCACCTCTGGGGCCTGAATGAATGCACTTATTTGACTAAGAAGGTATCATAAAGCCATTGTATCCTCCCTTGAGGCAAGCTGGTCCACAACTGCTGAAATGGTCCTGGATACACTAGTACTGGGACTGTGCTGGTGCAAGCTGTCACCAGCACACTGGTTGACAAAGATGAAGTGCAAAGGTCAATTAGTAGGCACTGGCT
Organism: Schistocerca gregaria; assembly: GCF_023897955.1. Taxonomy (NCBI): domain Eukaryota; kingdom Metazoa; phylum Arthropoda; class Insecta; order Orthoptera; family Acrididae; genus Schistocerca; species Schistocerca gregaria. The sequence continues at coordinate 1,013,965,456 of NC_064920.1, read as the reverse complement.
TAAGCACGCCTGTTACAAGAGAAGCCAGAGACACATTCACAAGCAACACGCCACCAATGTCTTCTCAACAGCATGCATTTAGGCCGCTGCCGACCGGAGGGCCTCATTCACTCACTGACTCAGTCATCCAGTTGGCATCTGTCAGTTTATTTGCAGAGCAGGTTTAGTTTGTCACAGGCTACGACAGTACATAGTGACCAAATTAGTGACTATAGCAGGACTACTACTTTACATCAGTCTGCAAGAGGTCTATTACTGATGAGCTCGTACCACAAAAAATGGACTCTAAGTAAAACTTCTAGTTCATGTAAATAAAGAACAGTATTCATCCATGTGTGCATTTGTGTTGTAGAAAGAGGCTTCTGGCCACCAAAAGCAATAACCTCTTCCTTGCGGTACAATACTCTACAGGGATGGAGTTTATGTTCAAGCTCATTCTATACACACTGTATTGGGGACAGATCTGGTGATCTTGCTAGTGATGGGACAACCTCAACATCATGTTGACAGTTCATGTGTAGATGAGCACTGTGCCCCAGTAAAATGATATCATGATGCTATCACTAGAGAGATAATGGATGAGGATGCAGGCTATCCATCACATTCCTTTGTGCCAGCAGAGTTCGCTCAATCACTTCCAGCCATGACCTGAAATCTTACAGGATGGCTCCCTACACCATAACTCCAGGAGTGACACAGCTATGCCCCTCCAAAGCATGGGATGATACTTCCTTATTACAGTTGCTGCTAGTCTCCAATGACACAACTCAGATGGCAGGCAAAGATGTTAAGGGGTTACCAATGGCACAATATGGCAATCCTTTCTTGTGGTGGTGTGAGAACCTTGATGAGGAGTATGGCTGTCATCACATTCCCATGAATTCCAACACAGATCCCTCTGTCAAGTCTGAATACTCCATAAATCTGGATACTGCATGATTTGACCAGCTGGCCAAATGGAGACCAACTGTGTAGGGTGCAGATAATGCTGCCTCAGAGAAGTACATGGCATCTCCACATCCTTCACAGTAATGACTCAAGGTCTGATGCTGTTCACACCCATCACCAGGCCTGATAACAACACTAAACACAACAACACTAATACACTCTGGTGGTTGACCTAACTGTCACAGAGATCTGTAATTCTTAATCATTTACATATTCACTGATGGAGTGTACCTGTACAAAGTTACATTGACATCCGATCACGTCTTTGGAGTGCTTCACTTTGTCAGGCAGAGTATGATATGAAATATGAGTGCATAATGTCACCCATGTTACCAATATGTCTGAATAATATACAGAAAAGCATGTTGCAGAATTGAATGCTTATTTTTTTTTCAAACTATGTAAAATAAATTGATCAAGACAATTTGCTTATGTATCAATTTTGGCAGCTCAGACCGAGGTCAGACAAATGCAGCACTATCTATTGATTGTTTACAAAGCCACAGAAGTTATTGTTTTGGTGCAGTACTGATTTGATTGTGCACAAAAGCTAGCAATAAAGCTTTTGAAAACCATTGCCATCACCAGTTGTAATACGTTTTCTGTGTCCAAAAGTATATACAGCTGCCTCAGTTCATCATGAGGTGTACTTACTCTATAGGTCTATAATAATGAGTGAAGAAAAGATTAGACAACAGTGTCATGACATTAAAAACTGGCCATACCAACGTCCATGATGAAAAGCAAAGTTGCAGATCAGGTATTGCCACTGATGAAACTGGGCAACAAGTGGATAAAAAGCTATGATCTAATTAGGAGCTGGTGCTTTGGGTGCACTCTGCATACACCAGTATACACACAACTGTCACAGAAAAGCTCAGATCACAAACTGTATGCAACACTGGGCCTGACGAACATGAGGGGCAAAAATGACAAGCAGACAAGGATTTTTGGACTGCTATCAACAAGTCCCAATCCATACTCAGCAACTATCTTGCACTGGAAACAGTAATGGCTTAGTGGACAATGATGTGAAGATGATGAGTGTTTTTGGACTGCTATCAACAAGTCCCAACCTCTTACCCAGCAACTATCTTGCATTGGAAACAGTAATGGCTTATTGGACAATGATGTGAATATGATAGGTATAAGAAACTACAGCAATGCTACAAAAAATGCTTAGAGATGAATGATGATTATGTGGAAACATGAAGCAGATTTGTAGGAAACTAAAACTGCGAATAAAAGCTCTTTCTGAATAAACACTTCCCTTTTTATGACCGAGCAACCTTTACTTTTCAAATACATCTCATGTATGCACAAGGTGTACGACCATGCCCATACAGCTATTTTACAGATGTACAAAAAATTGACTGCTTCATACTTCTCTGCACAAGACTTCTGTTTGCATTCAAATTAACCATACAACAAAATTATATTAATTATCACATTTCATGTAGGCATTGTTCTCTGTAAATCTATTTTGTTATTGTCCAAAAAATGAATGCTTTTCATAAGAACAATCCTTACCTTATGACACCAAAATGCATAGTAGACCCCAGACATGTAAATTGCCAAAAGACTGAGAGCTATGCCAAAAAGATCAAATGAAAGGAAGCAAAGGTAATCTTTTTCTGACCGGCAAGAAAAGGTATGATAAAGTGATGACAGTATCATACATATCTGGAACAAGAAAAAAATATATTACAGTTTAACACATATGGTATTAAGACTTGATTCACAGTCAACATATTCTAGTCTCTCATTCAAAGTAGCACTATTTGCTTTAAAATTTTGTAACAACAATCCTCTTAGAGGGACTTCAATGCAGATTCTTCATGAAAACAACAGCAAAAGGATTGTTGTTATAGGCTTATTTAATTAACTACTATGGGTGAATTAACAAAACTCACATTAGGTTATGTAAAGGAAAACTTCTAAAAACTATAGGAAATATCTGCATGCAGGATTATAGCACATAAAGCTCCCACATGAAGAGCTCTGAATCAAAGCAGCTTATATAACCTTATGTTGTTTCTTAGTAAATGAGACAGTTCATAATTTGATGTATGTCAGTCGGTATTTTCAGCCAAATTCTAACTAAACTTCTACTTCTGCACATTAATCAAGTGACATTGTGTCATCCTGCAAGATTATAAGCGCACAATCAAACACTACTAGCCTTCTATGGAAAAAATTGAGACAAACTGTATGGAGAAACATTCTGCAGCCTTGTAATTTCAGATCATCTTGTTTTCCTTTGTTTGTAGCCTCTTACTAACAAGATGTGCTAAGTAATTTACTAGTAATGATCACTCTGATGACAGAACATTATTTATAACACCTCTCACCTGTAGCTGCTTGATTTGCACTGTGTAGGGGCATATAATACAGCATGTTAATATTAACTTTCAAACTACCATTCTTTTGCTAGTTTTATGTACAAATAAACACACAGATCCACAGTGACAATGACACTGATTGTTGATGAGAGGTTGACCAGGCTGACAGGAGTAGTGGTAATGGGAATGAAGATATGGAGGGAAAGAAGTATGGGCCTATGAAGAGCTCAGGGGAGTGATGTGGGTACTGGGAGATTGGTACAGGAGAAGACAAGTGGCCTTTAGCAGCGGTGGTAAGATGTAGACTGAATCAGCGCCTGTTCACAAACCAAAGAGGGAGGGGCCAGGAGGATATGTAGAAGGTTGAATATTGAGGAGGAATGGTGTGGGAAATGACAAAGAAAAGTGAGGGTAAAGGTAAGAGGATGATGGAGTTCAGTACATTAAGAGCAGCGTGAGAGGATGATAATGATATGGGCAGTGGAGTAGGCATTGAACTCTTTGGTATGGATGTACAGCGTGTCGAGCAACTGGGTGGTCAAGTTTTGTGGTTAACAACAGTTTGGCAGTAGACATTTATCTGGGAAGGCAGGTAATTAGCTGTCAGTCCTCGTAGAATGCAGCAATGTAATTGCAGCACAACTAGTATGTTTGCCCAGGGACCTCAATACATGGGAATGAAAATTTTTAATAAATAAAAGGGAACAAGTTGATGCAGATGAATTTAGGTTCACTTAAAAGAAAGCTATATGAGGTACTGACAATGAAGTGTTATTACTCAGTGGATGAATTCATGCAGGACAATCTGGAAATTTGAGCTGGGTACAATGTGTTACATGTTCCAAGAAATATCCTTATAGTGTTGTTATTTATTATAGTGCTATCATTAATTAATGTAAAAATCATTGTAATTGTTTTATAAATTTTTGACATGTCTCCTGTACACAAACCAAATGGATTGCAAATGTACGTCATGAGATGAATAAAACACAATTCACAATTCACAATTCACAAGGATGCTTTCCCATTTGGGCCTATATTTTACAGAATACGAAATGTCTATGACTGGACTGCAATAGGAGGTAGTAGGTGGGTGTATAGTACAGGCCTTGCATCTAGGTTCTCCATTTGAGAATAGTGCAGGGCTCAGAGCATCGTATAGGTTATTGCATAGGTTGGGTGGGCAACAACCTTTCTTCTTCCCATCTCTCTTCTCTCCCCTCCCCCTGCCCCAAAACTCCTGTCAAATTTAGCACCACTCTCAGTCACTATCATCACAGCTGCAGGTGAAGCCTTTGGGTGTCTGTGTGTATGAGTGTGTAATCTTACATTAAAATAAGAATAACCACTCAAAACCAAATAACATTCTTGGGTGTTACTTGCGTCTGTGTATCATATTAATCAGATAAAGGTGAATGGTGGCCTTTCCTAACTTCTGTTTGGAGTGCCTATCATGAAAATTATGTTCTGTTTGCAAATTATGTTAATATAATAAACAAGAAGTAAATGACATGTTCTCATTTATAATTGCGTAAGAGACACTCTGCTAATTTAACCACAAGTCACTCATGGGGAAAAACAATAATAATAGTGATCATCTCTAACAGCATTGTTTTCAAAATCCCGTTAACCTTATTGAAGTTTCAACATGAATTCAGTATCACATACTATTGTTTCAACTTTACACACAATTCTTTCTTTCCTATTGTGTTTACTGTTTGTATATAAAGAATAAAAAACCGAAGCACGACTCACGCCCAGTACTCACAGCTTTACTTCTCAGCTCAGCTCAGCTTCTCTAGCTCAGATCGTAGAGCACTTGCCTGTGAAAGGCAAAGGTCCCAAGTTCGAGTCTCGGTCGAACACACAGTTTTAATCTGCCAGGAAGTTTCATATCAGCGCACACTCCGCTGCAGAGTGAAAATCTCATTCTGGAAACATCCCCCAGGCTGTGGCTAAGCCATGTCTCCGCAATATCCTTTCTTTCAGGAGTGCTAGTTCTGCAAGGTTCGCAGGAGAGCTTCTGTAAAGTTTGGAAGATAGGAGACGGATACTGGCAGAAGTAAAGCTGTGAGTACCGGGCGTGAGTCGTGCTTCGGTAGCTCAGATGGTAGAGCACTTGCCCGCGAAAGGCAAAGGTCCCGAGTTCGAGTCTCGGTCGGGCACACAGTTTTAATCTGCCAGGAAGTTTCATATCAGCACACACTCCGCTGCAGAGTGAAAATCTCATTCTGGAGTCTTTTTGTTGTTTCTATCTGTAACTCAGCATCTCCGCTATATGGTGAGTAGCAACTTTCCTTTTCATAATATTGTTACATTCCATCCTGGATTTCCCATTGTTTGGTTTATACCTTTCTTTTAAAATGAAGATATAACTTAAACATAATCTTATCTCATAATCTTATCTGTAATAACCTAATCAATAGTTAAATTAATTTTGCAGAATGAATCAGTTGGTTAGACTGCGCGATACAATAGTTTTGTGGATCATTTCAGCTATCTTTGTAGACAGGTGTAATATATACTTTCTTCCAGTCAGAGGGCATACGTTTTTGTTCCATGGACGTTTGTGTATAATGGTTAAAATTAGAGCTAATTCAGCTACAAATTCTGTACAGAGCCCCTGAAGCGTTGTACAATTTCTGTGATTTCAGCTACTTCTCAATGCCACTGACACTAACATCTATATCACTTATCTTTGACATGGTGAAAGAATTAACCTTGGGCTGTAGTTCTGTATTTTGCTTTGTAAAGGAACTTACAAAAACCAAGATCACCATTTCTGCTTTTGCTCTACTATCCTCAATTTCTCCACTCAGGATGCAAACAATAATTGTTTACAACATACCACAGTGGTGTAGGTCAAGTCGAGATGAACAAATTGATATAGGACACTTGGGCTTTATCATATCAGGGAAATGCCTCAAATTGACCTACAAAAGCCACCTAAGCTGAAGTGCACAACAGATGCTTGAGATTTTGGCTAAAATTGCCCTTTAATATTAAAGGAAACTTTAACAGCATAAAATCAACAATTGGTCTTAAATCGCTTGGTCTTAAATCACTTTGTCTGGCCATCTTACTACAAAACTACTGTGCTTTTAAGGGTTAGGTATGGATCAAATTGGTAATGTAATTAGTTTTTATGTAACTTTTACAACAGTCCTCTTTTTTTCTTTTTGTCCCAATATCCTCAACCGTAAGTTTAAACTAATAAAGTTAAGAGAATGAGAGTATATTGAAAATGTTGCATGGTGTAGGTGCTCTTTAGTTAAGGTGACTTTTGTAGATAAAAGTCAAGTTGTTCATTTCGACTTCCCCTACTCCTGTGCAGTACATTGTAAACAGTCTTCGTTTATAACCCACAGAAATCTATACAGATATTACTTATAATTTCTGTATTTTTGAACATATAACTACTTTTCATGAATTTAGCAACACATCTGTCCATATTTGCTCTATATAAATATGCAGTTAATTTATAACTACTTATTCTAAGATTTCTTACCCCTGAGATTATATGGTGGTCATAAAGACAAATGACATCAATTTCTTTCCAATTCCTGGGATCTCCTAAGCAAATCCATTTATTTTATTTCCTTCTAATGTTCTGACTGAACTGATCTGATTTCCCCTACAGGAGCTCTCTTCAAAAAAAATTCTGAAACTTTGTCCACAAAATTTTTCTACACTTACATTTTACTTAATGTACAAAGTCCCCTTCCAAATATTCTCCATCACAACTGATACCCCATTCCCAAAACCACTTCCGCATCTGGAAGAGGTCTTGGTATGACTCCTGCTGGATCGTCTGTGAATTTTCTTTTACCTTGTCTGTCATTGCAAATCTGCCCCTTTCAACAAGGTTTTTAAATTTGGGAATAAAAAAAAGTACGCGGCCAGATCTGGAGAGTACAGAGGATGAGGCAGCACAGTGATATCACTTTCTGTGAAATAGTCACATACGAGCAGGGATGAATGTGTGAGTGCGTTATCCTGATGCAAGACCCATGAATTGTCTCACTACATTTCAGTCTGTTTCCTTCTCACATTTTCTTGCAGGCATCACAACATGTCCTGATGGTACCATCAATTAACAGTTTGTCCCTGTGGCACAAATTCATAATGAGCTAATCCCTCAAAGTCAAAGAAAACTAACAGCATGGCTCTGACATTTTATCTGATCTGGCAAGCTTCTTTGGGTCTTGGAGAACCTTTCCTGACCCAATGTGAAGAATGAAGCTTGGTTTCAACATCATAACCAAAGACCCACATCTCACCATCAGTTACGGCTCTTTTAAGAAACATCTCATTTTCATTTAGGCAGTCCTGTGTCAGGATTTCATGACATGATCCAACTGAAATATCACATTCTTATGCGATATCTTGGAAAGTTGGTCTTGGATTGACATGCACAATTTCACTGACTTTCCTGACATGAGCATCATCGATAGAAGTCGAAGAATCTTTAACTTCTGTCTGGCCATTTTTAGCCATGTGAGCCATTTGTAACACCAAGTACAGCTTAAGCACTCATCACCGTAGGCTTCTTGCATGATTTGGCGTGTCTCTGTAAAGGCTTCCTTGAGTTTCACACACAATTTAATGCAGACGCATTGCTCCTTTAACTCCGTCATATCGAAATTCGCAAACTGTGCGACATAACATTCTACTCAATACAGCACTGAACAATAACTAATAGACACATAACAATGAAAGTTCTGGCAGTTATACATTAAACACATGGGTGTGCATGGAAGCAAACTGCATTTCACTCCAACACCCCAATGGTGCAAAATTATGAATGTTCCGGAATTTTCTGAACAGACTTTGTACTCTTATCAGATGAATAATAGTCTGTCATTTAATCGTCTACAATACTGTCTATATTTAACATGTAACAGTTGTCTTGCCACACACCAATAACTAAAGGCACTTGCCTTTGTGTGCCCCCCCCCCAGATCTGCTGACATATGTTACCATATTAAATAATGTTTGAAATACCTGGAAGCATCCAAGAAGAACTCCTACAATGAATTTGTCTGCGAATGATGCATGGATGTTAAGGAGAACTAAATCATACAGTGTCAGTCCCAAGAATAACATCCATCCAAATATGTGACTCCAAATGTTTATTGTCTCATTTGTCCACCAAAACACACTGAAAAAAATATATTAAAATAAAATATTTTAAGAGATAACATAATAAAAATAAGCACAAAATGCAAATTCCAAAATCTTTATTTTAAATAATTAACATAATAAAAATAGAGCATAAAATGCAAGTGCAAGGTAATGTAAATACGAATGTCTACAGAAAAGTACCGTATTTAAGCCGTGGTCACAGTGGCATCAACAATGGTTACCTTGTCTTCACCAGAGGTTGTCCCATAACATCAGTCGACAGCTTGGTCTCAGTAAGTGAGCTATTCCTCAGTTTTTTAAATTATTATTATGTTTTTTGCGGGTGGGTCACAGTGTTTACAACCTATTCTAACCCCTTTGAGTGTGATGGGTGCCATGGTGCCTCTGTGTTTGGAGGCAAGTGTTGCATTAATAGTTTTGCTATTAACCCTACAGCAGGTGTACCTATGGATAAAATGTTGTTGTTGTTGTGGTCTTCAGTCCTGAGACTGGTTTGATGCAGCTCTCCATGCTACCCTATCCTGTGCAAGCTTTTTCATCTACCAGTACTTACTGCAACCCACATCCTTCTGACTCTGCTTAGTGTATACATCTCTTGGTCTTCCTCTACGATTTTTACCCTCCACACTCACCTCTAACGCTAAATTGGTGATCCCTTGATGCCTCAGAATATGCCCGACCAACCGATCCTGTCTTCTAATTAAGTTGTGCACAAACTTCTATTCTCCCCAATCCTATTCAATACCTCCTCATTAGTTATACGATCTACCCCTCTAATCTTCAGCATTCTTCTGTAGCACCACATTTCGATAGCTTCTATTCCCTACTTGTCCAAACTATTTATCGTCCATGTTTCACTTCCATACATGGCTACACTCTATACAAATATTGTCATAAATGACTTCCTGACACTTAAATCTATACTCGATGTTAACAAATTTCTCTTCTTCAGAAATGCTTTCCTTGCCATTGCCAGTCTACATTTTATATCTTCTCTAATTCGATCATCATCAGTTATTTAGCTCCCTAAATAGCAAAACTCCTTTACTACTTTAAGTGTCTCATTTCCTAATCCAATTCCCTCAGCATCACCTGACTTTACTCGACCACATTCCATTATCCTCGTTTTGCTTTTGTTGATGTTCATCTTATATCCTTCTTTCAAGACACTGTCCATTCCGTTCAACTGCTCTTCCAAGTCCTTTGCTCTCTCTGATAGAATTACAATGTCATCAGCGAACCTCAAAGTTTTTATTTCTTCTCCATGGATTTTAATACCTACCCCAAATTTTTCTTTTGTTTCCTTTAGTGGTTGTTCAATATACAGGTTGAATAACATCGGGGAGAGGCTACAACCCTGTCTCATACCCTTCTCAACCACTGCTTCCCTTTCATGCCCCTCGACTCTTACAACTGCATTCTGGTTTCTGTACAAATTGTAAATAGCCTTTCGCTCCCTGTATTTTACCCCTGCCACCTTTAGAATTTGAAAGAGAGTATTCCAGTCAACATTGTCAAAAGCTTTCTCTAAGTCTAAAAAAGCTAGAAGCATAGGTTTGCCTTTTCTTAATCTTTCTGCTAAGATAAGTTGTAAGGTCAGTACTGCCTCACGTGTTCCAACGTTTCTACCAGTTTTTCCATTCGTCTGTAAAGAATTCGCATTACTATTTTGCAGCTCTGGCTTTAAACTGACAGTTCAGTAAATTTCACATCTGTCAACACCTGCTTTCTTTGGGATAGGAATTATTATATTCTTCTTGAAGTCTGAGGGTATTTCGCCTGTCTTGTACATCTTGCTCACCAGATGGTAGAGTTTTGCCAGGACTGGCTCTCCCAAGGCCGTCAGTGCTTCTAAAGGAATGTTGTCTACTCCCGGGGCCTTGTTTCCACTCAGGTCTTTCAGTGCTCTGTCAAACTCTTCACGCAGTATCATATCTCCCATTTCATCTTCCTCTACATCCTCTTCCTTTTCCATAATATTGTCCTCACATACATCGCCCTTTTATAGACCCTCTATATACTCCTTCTACCTTTCTGCTTTCCCTTCTTTGCTTAGAACTGGGTTTCCATCTGAGCTCTTGATATTCATACAAGTGGTTCTCTTTTCTCCAAAAGTCTCTTTAATTTTCCTGTAGGCAGTATCTATCTTACCCCTAGTGAGATAAGCCTCTACATCCCTACATTTGTCCTCTAGCCATCCCTGCTTAGCCATTTTGCACTTCCTGTCAATCTCATTTTTGAGACGTCTGTATTCCTTTTTGCCTGCTTCATTTACTGCATTTTTATATTTTCTCCTTTCATCAATTAAGTTCAATATTTCTTCTGTTACCCAAGGAGTTCTACTAGTCCTCGTCTTTTTACCTACTTGATTCCTCTGCCGCCTTCACTTCTTCATCCCTCAGAGCTACCCATTCTTCTTCTACTGTACTTCTTTCCCTCATTCCTGTCAATTGTTCCCTTATGCTCTCCCTGAAACTCTGTACAACCTCTTGTTCTTTCAGTTTATCTAGGTCTCATCTCCTTAAATTCCCACCTTTTTGCAGTTTCTTCAGTTTTAATCTGCAGTTCATAACCAATAGATTGTGGTCAGAGTCCACATCTGTCCCTGGAAATGTCTTATAATTTAAAACCTGGTTCCTAAATCTCTGTCTTACCATTATATAATCTATCTGATACCTTCTAGTATCTCCAGGATTCTTCCATGTATACAACCATCTTTCATGATTCTTGAACCAAGTGTTAGCTATGATTAAGTTATGCTCTGTGCAAAACTCTACCAGGCGGCTTCCTCTTTCATTTCTTAGCCCCAATCCATATTCACCTACTATGTTTCCTTCTCTCCCTTTTCCTACTCTTGAATTCCAGTCACCCATAACTATTAAATTTTCATGACCCTTCACTATCTGAATAATTTCTTTTATCTCATCATACATTTCATCAATTTCTTCATCATCTGCAGAGCTAGTTGGCATATAAACTTGTACTACTGTAGTAGGCATGGGCTTCGTGTCTATCTTGGTTACAATAATGCATTCACTATGCTGTTTGTAATAGCTTACCCGCACTCCTATTTTTTTATTCATTATTAAACCTACTCCTGCATTACCCCTATTTGATTTTGTGTTTATAACCCTGTATTCACCTGACCAAAAGTCTTGTTCCTCCTGCAGCCGAACTTCACTAATTCCCACTATATCTAACTTTAACCTATCCATTTCCTTTTTTAAATTTTCTAATCTACCTGCCTGGGTAAGGGATTTGACGTTCCACGCTCCGATCTGTAGAATGCCAGTTTTCTTTTTCCTGATAACGACATCCTCTTGAGTAGTGCCCGCCCGGAGATCCGAATGGGGGACTATTTTACCTCTGGAATATTTTACCCAAGAGGACGCCATCATCATTTATCCATACAGTAAAGCTGCATTCCCTAGGGAAAAATTACGGCCATAGCTTCCCCTTGCTTTCAGCTGTTCGCAGTACCAGCACAGCAAGGCCATTTTGGTTAATGTTGCAAGGCTAGGTCAGTCAATCATCCAGACTGTTGCCCCTGCAACTACTGAAAAGGCTGCTGCCCCTCTTCAGGAACAACACGTTTGTCTTGCCTCTCAATAGAGACCCCTCCGTTGTGGTTGCACCTATGGTACGGTCATCTGTATCGCTGAGGCACGCAAGCCTCCCCACCAACGGCAAGGTCCATGGTTCATGGAGAAGGGATAAAATGTGCCAACCACAAATAACAGTCTTGTACTGTTCCACTGATGGTTTACAAGTGCAAGAACACACCTTTTCCTTTATTATTACTTCAACTAAAACAGTACTGAGTTGTGCTGTCATATATCGAAGTCAGTGGAAACAATATAAAATAAAGAGCTATGTGAGAAAAAATTTCATGATCCATGCAAGAAAATGAGCCAGATTCCAAGCTAGCAGCATAATCCAACAATGAGGCAGTTGCCTATGAGATAATTAGCAATTGGATAAGTGACTGCCTGGGATCTGATACAACTGCGCTGTGTAATACATTGAATGGGTCATTACTGTGCAGGTACATTTGTACGTGGCCACAGAATAATATGACAGTTTATTTTATTACTGTTTATGTGCAGTCACAATATGTCACACAGCCACTACACATTAAAAACCTGCACCATTGTGTGGCATACATGGTTGGGCAGCTTGTTGGCAGTGCTGCACCAAGTGCATCACGACATAGGTGCCAGCGAGTGAACCTTTGCTGAAAAGATAGCAGTATGAGGGGATCTAGTTTTGGATGGCGAATGAGTATCTACCAGGGCTAGAGCTCAGTCGTGGAAGTGGCCGTTGGATTAACTGCATGCCATGGCTGCAGTGGTGGACGGAAAAACACAAGAAAGAGGGTGATGGCCGGAGACCTGCGATACGGCGGGAATGGGAGCAGTTTGCCTCAGGGCTATTTGGCTGGCTGTTACTGTAGCAGAATCTGGAGACAACAGAATTGCCTGTGTGAGTGTGTTACTAGACAGTGCTGTTCTCTTGTGTTGGATGTCTGCAGATGTTATTAAGTGGTGTGCACTGCTGTGTGTACTGTGCGATTTCACCTGTTAAGCACACATTATAAAGCCAGTATTTGCCCTCTAGCTGTGCTTCATATCTGTCAGTTCCAGATTCTCTAAGTTTTTCAGATGCATATTGTTTGGCCACTGGAATTGATGTCATTTGATTTTTTATTATGTTCTATGCAATCAAACCGCTCCTTATTTAGCTGTCGTGCTGTAGGTGATGCTTATTTGGATTGTATTTTTGTTATAAAAATTCTCTTAAAGATTGAAAGTAGAATCTGCTCCTTGTACAATGGTTTTGTGTATAACCTTTAATACGTATGTATTTTATGTCAATTTTCTTTGTTATGAAGTAACACTGATACTTTACTTGTTTTACTGTAGTAGAACTTCATACTGTTACATTAGCATTTTGGTGTTGCAGAAATTCTTGTTGAGAACCTACAAAGCTGATTTGCTTGCCCTTACTGTAACAGTTGTGGTCTTAAATAAAGCAAGCAAAGTTTAAGAGAAGCCTACAGGATTTATTGCTGGCCAACTCCTTCTACTGCACTGATGACTTAGTCAAATCAACTGATATGTATTCATCACTAATAACACCAAATAATGTGAATATCAGTATAATCTGACTTCTGTACAAATTCAATGGGATAATGTGATTAGTTTAAATATGTGTTGTAAAATAATTTTCCTATTTGATGATGCATAGCTACAACAGCCTAAGAATTATCATATGTACCTGGCTGTATTGAACATTTACTTGTTTTGTGACATCAAATTTTAAATGAAAATATGTTTAAGATTTCTTGACTTATTCCACATCCATGATGAACATTTCAGTTTTCTGAGGGTCTTGCACTGAGGGTTGAACACTGCGACCATGACATTGTCTACTGATGCCATAATCTTGAACTTTTTTGGCATTGGTGATCCTTTTTGGCTGAGCTCCATTGGTGCTCTATTGTTGTTGGAACAAAATATTGAAACCTGCTTTCATCACCTGTCACCCCCCTCCCCCCTTCCCCACTCAAAACAAATGCAAAAGCAATTGTTGACAGATGTCCAATCTTCTCTGTTGTGAGCATTCAAGACACCCACAGTTTTTTGTACTGCTCTTCTTGAACGATGGCCGTACACATTTCCGTGATATACCATCTTTACCTGAGAGATGTTGCTGTTTTTTCAAATGATTTTCACTGATTATTTAATCAACCTAATTGAAACGAGTCTCGTTACTTGCTAACATGGTCATCCACTCCGAGCTCTTTCACACATGTTGAGGTTAGCACCACCATTATCCTAATTATGAGCACGAACTACCCAACGTTGCACATTACTGTTGTCGATACAGCCCTCAACCTTCACCGTACAAGCTTTCATTCTTTTATGGATTTCAATCAGAGGCACATTTTCTGTGCTCAGAAACTCAACTAAAGCAAGTTGTTTCTCATGCACCCACATAGTTAAGTTACGCATGGCCATGTTACACACTACAATTTGGAGACCTCCAGTAGCCGAGGGTTGCAATTTACATCATCAAAATGGTAATGTCAACTGAGTAATGTGCATGACTGTAATACCTCAGCTGATATTGAGAAACGAATGAAAAGTCTGGAGGCACTGATTTTCAGCACACAATCATACTTGTCATTGTCACGATGCTGCAAACTCCATCTATCTTGCACTAAACTTAAAATTTTCACACAATCCACCTTTTGTGTATGGGAACATCATCCGATTACACCAAAGAAAATCAACTGGTTTGAATTGTGCTGACTTTCATCCAAAGTCTGTACAACTGGTCAATGAAATCAGTTGCGTGAAGACTGTTCACCTCCTGGCATACTGATTTGAAAAAGATCTCATTTCTTCAGTCAATATCGGTTGTCAATGGATTGCCCTGATGTCTGTGCCACTGTGACTGCAGTCTATTAGTAAAACAATAGTGTCCATCTAACCTGGGAGATAAAAAAGAAGTTTGAAATTAGACAATCAACTTCTTCACAATGTGTGTGATGATAGAGAAGTCATTAGTACACAATAAAATTCATTATTCTGTAAATACCTTGCTATATAGTATTTAACATTTTATTTTCAGTGGACAGTTTCAACTGACATCAAATTAGAAATGTTTATTTGGTTATACAGAACAACAAACGAATATTCTTTTCAGTTCTCGTAAATGATTACCAGCAATATGATGAGAAGTATTTGAATTTGTAATATTTAGATATGGCTTTCATAACCAAATATTGTAGAGCAACAGTTTTTCCACCGACCGATGTGCATTTCGGTGGTTGAGTAATGCTGAATTGGATCCCTGGAAAACTGCTAACAACAGTAATGACACCCACTTATCATTCAATGACAGGACCTAACAATATCAGACCTGATACACCCACAAAGTAAAAATACGCACATCAAATTTTGAGTTCTTGAAGCTAAAAAATGGTTCAGCATGAGTAAAGGCATACAGAAAACAAACAAGGTACATGAAAAGTCTAGATAAGGATAAAAATGTCACTTAAAATCCTGGGCCAGAAGTTGATATGTCATTCTTTCCATTTTTTACTACCACAGTAATGTGTTGAAATCTGGTAACATATAACCTCCAACAAACACATAATTTGAGTTCAGCAACAGTTACTGTATACAGGACACATCATAATTAATATAGTAATTACAAATGACTACAGCTATTTAATGCATAGTAATATACCAATAAGAATTAAAGGGAATGAAAATAAAGTTCAAAAGCTTTTTACGTATATCATGGTTGTACAGTATGACTCTCTGAGATCACATCGACAACACCTAAATGATCATCAGTTTCCTACCACACATTCTGAACAATACACCATTATTTTGAGTTCTGGAACTGTTTTCAGCAAAGGAGGCACATATACGATGTTTCCCGCGTAATCCTACAAAAAGGAATCATATGGTGTCAGGTTCAAAGATCTGTGCAGCTAGGAACAGAACACAGTGTCATCATGCCCACTGCAATGGTTTTGAGATGTTGATTTGAAAATTCACTGCACTTGTGAACAATCAAAATCTTTCTTTCAAGTTGTCTAGAATTCTTATTGATGCATCACTAGGCTACAATGATTGGTAAAGCATTCCATTTGAATTGCCCTGTACTCTTGAAACTATATTAAACACTAGAATCCCAAGTAAAGAATAATTAGGAACAAAAGAAAGTGGAAAAAAGGATGTGATCGATCAGTGCAATTGATAATCAAGCTGGTCCCACAAATGAGAATTGTCCTATCTGTATAGGAACTTGATACTACTGCTTTGAACAGCCACATCTTTCAAAGATAATAAAAAGTAGTGCACTAAACTCAGAATGATTCAACCGTTTTGCCATTCACTGTAAGTAGAGTAGTCTCTTACTGAAATTTACAGTATAATTTCACAAAGTGCAACCACATGGACAACTTTTTACAAATGCAAATAATGCACATATATATCAAGTTGCTATGAAATGGCTGTAGGGTCTCAGGATTTAAATCCTATTGCGGCATCTTTGTGATGGAGTAGAGAGATAGACTTCAGCCTACAACTTATACGAAGTGCTATTCCTGGACTCTACACAACTCTTTCTCAGGAACACGATCAACCACCAACAAAGATTTGGGCCCAAGTCACAAAGGGCATTACACACCACTGCCTACCTCATTTGATGGCTAGGAGTAACCACATATGCTATCAACTGAAGAAGGTGTTTTTAATGGATATGTTGATTCCAGAAGTTTTTCTGATTCCAGTGTTTCACTACCGTTATATGCCACACGTCTTCTAGTTAAGCTTTGCCTGGTTCTGTGATCCTCTGACATCCCATTCATGAAAATGTTTTCACTTATGATTGTGCAAACTGATTTATACTAGTTCACTTCAGATTCCATCCATTAACACAGATTGGTAAGGCGACGAAAATATTGATATATACTACAGTTAACAACTATTGTTTTGTTACAAATAAATCAACTTAAAGGTACTACCACATACCTCTCCAGGCACATCTTCGTTGTAAGATATCCACGATAACCAGTCCGGATATAAGGGTTAAACTTAAGGTATGAAGGGGCATCATTAAAGTTGAGCAGTGAATAACTAGAATGATCCAGTCTATCACACTCATCTTTCTCACATCCTGCACTGCAGCCATTATCACAGACTGAGTTCGTAATGGAACCATTTCTGATCTGTAAAAAGAAGGAAAAAAAGAACAATCATTTTTCATATCCGAAAAAAGTTTGACTTCTAAATAAGTAAATATTATTTCTTGACAGTATAACTGTGGAAAGTCAAACAAGACAACAAATAAGTCCTGTACAAAATATTTACATGAATACATATGACAAAATAAATAAAATAGAAAGAAACTTCCACATGGGAAAAATATATTAAAAACAAAGATTCCAAGACTTACCAAGCGGGAAAGCGCCGGCAGACAGGCACATGAACAAAACACACAAACACACACACAGAATTACGAGCTTTCGAAACTGGCAGTTGCTTCGTCAGGAAAGAGGGAAGGAGAGGGAAAAATGAAAGGATGTGGGTTTTAAGGGAGAGGGTAAGGAGTCATTCCAATCCCGGGAGCGGAAAGACTTCCCTCAGGGGAAAAAAAGGACAGGTGTACACTCGCACACACACACACATATCCATCCGCACATACACAGACACAAGCAGACATATTTAAAGGCGCTTTCCCGCTTGGTAAGTCTTGGAATCTTTGTTTTTAATAAATATGACAACAATGTTTTTGAAAATTTGAGTACCAAGAATGAAATTTTTTGAATCACTGTTTAAATGTAGATACAAAACAAAAAGATACAGCAAACACAGAACACACTTATAGGCACTTAAGTGTACTGAATAAAAGGATACCTTTGTGCCCTACTGTTTCCTAGACATGATAGCTACTGATGAGATCTGAATAAAAACTGAACTGGAAACTAAATATAAAGTTCTCGAGTTTCCAGCCACATCAAGTGATTAAAATTACACAAGCTTTCGGCCAAGCACCCCTTGGCCATTGTCAATGATATGATTGCCAGTGTGCTGCTGGTACACCATTATATACACCAGCTTTTGGCTGTGACATCACTGGTGCTAACAGCATTGCCATATATAGGTATACATTGACTCGCCACATGATGTACTCACCTCAATCACAAAATTGCTGGGTCCCATGCCACACTGAGCCGCAGGTCGCCATCTCTATCAAAGGTCATGACCAGTGATTTTTATTTCAATAGCTTCTTTAAGCACGCAATCCCAGAAACTGTTAGTGTGAGCCATGACAGAGGTGTTATCAAAACTAATATGATGAGTGTTTTCTAAAGCATGCTCAGCTACAGCAGATTTCTCGGAGTAGGTGATAAAATCTCTTATGCTCCTTCCTGTGTTATTCTATTGTGCACATTGTTTGTCCAGTGTAAGATTGGACACACTCACATGGTACCTTGTTGACCTCCAGGTGCTCTTGACATGGCCAAGGAGTGCTCAACTGAAATTTCATGCAATTTCAATCACTTGACATGGTTAGAAACCCAAAAACTTCTTATTCAATATCATCGCTGCAAGACTCTGCTTCTTACTTCAAGTAGGCAAGATTGTTAATAATATTGAAGGCAAACTGCCACCCCTGTCATTCAACTAGTAGAATACCCATGAGCAGAAACATTACTGTCACCTATTTCATTAAAATAAATATATGTAAACCATTAGCTACAACATCTGTGACAATCAAAGAGACCAAAGGTAAGACAGTTGTTTAACCGTGAAAATATCGCTAACCAGTATGCCATCAACTGTGTTCATATGTAACAGTTAATACCATGTGCCAGCATTAACCTCAATGTGTTACACAGACTCATAAAAAAAGTATCAAACAACACATTTTTTACCAATGGTTTAACAGTGTTCCAACATTTTTGTTCATAGATGTGTGACATATTATTTTGTGTTGTATAGAACATTATGGTATCCTTTGTTCCTTTCACAGACAAAGCAAGTGAAGAATTGACTGTTGATGTACCCCATTAAGAATTATTAGTCTAATTTTACCTCCACAATCCTGTAGGAGCTGTACATACATAATAAGAATATTCGTAGAGGTCAATGTGAAAATGAATTTTGTTAACAGATTTTCTGGTGATTTTAGGAGACTATCATTGCAGTCTGCCAGTCCAGACATTTTATAATATGAAATTAAGCTGCTTCTGCCACACAGGATGTGTGTAAATACTATGAAAGTGAAACTAGCAATGCATATCCCTAAAAACCGTCTTTGATTATTATTGCAATTTTTTTATCAGAAGACATTTCCTCATAGACAAATGCATCATCTGATAAAACCGATTTGTCCTGTTATCAAAGATATTTGTCACTGGTAAATGTAGGCTAATACACACTATTACAGGTGGTTTCCTTAACATTGCATTTTATTTTTGAAAGAAAATTTGTAGCACTTTCACAAGTATATTTTTGATCATCCATGACTTAGGACATTATATAATTTTTTCAGTCTGTGTGGAAGGAGGGGGGGTGGCAGGGGGAGGGGAGGCGAGAGAAGGAGGGCAGGAACAGGGAGGGGCTGAAAGCCTCCTCTTTGAGAAGACTAGGGTGTTGGTTGGTTGGTTGTTTGAGGTTTAAGGGACCAAACAGCAAGGTCATCAGTCCCTTAACTGGGGTGTATTTTTATTAATGAACTGAAGATTTCAGTCTTCTGTAGACCTGTCTGACAACCATTAGAAGGCACCACTCATTTCTTTAAATCTGCTGTTTATTGTCATACTTGCCCAAACAATAATTACTAAAGTGGATTTTAATTTAATTCCTTATTGATGGCAGCAAATACACCATCTCATAATAAATGTTGTTTGCTCCTGCATTAAGTATTTGGATTTATTCCTGTGGATTCATTTGCTGTCAATTTCTGGTTCAAACCAACTTTCAATATCCCTTATTGCTGTATGAGAGCACTGCATCTGGAAACAATTCACCCAGTGAGGTGATGCCGTAGTTAAGTCCCTGGCATCAGATTCAGTAGGCTGGGAAGGGGGGATTGACATCCCTATCCCACCACCCAGTTTTAAGCTTTCTGTTACTTCCCTAAAATGGTTAAGGTCAATTTCCTTCTGCTGTCTTCCTTATATGACTGTGTGCTCTGTCTCTAATGATTGTCATCAATAAGATATTAACCCCTACTCTTCCACCTTTCCTTCTGAAACCCCATCCTTTCATTGACTTTCAGCATTGCCATTATTTCATTAAATCCCTTACAGAAAACGTTAGGATGGTTCAATTGAAAAGACCATGGTCGATTTCCTGCTCTGTCAGAAACTCCTTTTCTAATAACCCACACCTCACCCTTTTACTTTCACTTTGGAAACAGTATTTGCACTCGCATTGCAACCTAAATTATGTTAGATCACTCGAATTTCAGGTGTAGTAGTCTCTCTCAAGCTGGACCACAGGTTTTAATTTTGCCTTGGACACTGTACACCTTCCATCTACAAGATAATGTCTTCTGACGACAGCTGTGCACTGTGGTAATGGTTACATTACCACATAGTCCTGCTATGGTTCAGTGCAGATAAATACATGAAGAGATAAATGGAAAAAAAATTAAGGTACCTTATAGCTGCTTCCTTGTTCAATTGCTAACACCTTTTGGTAACCTTTCAGTAAGTTCCGGAATGAATTACGCTGGTGTCAAAATGCCTATTACTGATGTTAAAGGGTAGTACAGACTGCAATGGTATGCTCACTGGAAGAGAACGGAGAAATTAAAGCAGCGCAACAAAAACATTACGTAGGACTAAAATTGGAAAGTCCACATTAAACGCTAAGTAAACTCATTAAAGACAGTGAAATCAGGGGTGGAGAAACTAAGCTGGAACTGGGAAGGTACCACAGACAAAAAATTGAACAATGACAGAAAGAAACGGCGAACGCACTGCACCTGAGAAACTGAAGTTGGGAAATGATGATGATTATGTTGAGGACGATTTCAACGATCTGGTCACAATTCGATACTGTCCACTGGTATGCAAGTGCATTATTTTCAAGTACCGGAAACGATAAAAGAATCGAAATGTTACATATGCAACTGCCAAATGTCAATTTAAAAGCTTCAAAATAGAAAGAGAAAAAAAGTGTAAAATATTGGGGTGAAATTTTACCTACGACAGAGGCGGCGTAGTGTCCTGACGTTGGCAACGAGAGGTCATGAAGCAGATAATTAATGCTATTCCTGCTCTGTGGTTGACAAGTCCTTGTATTATTTACCCTTGTCCGCTCAGCAAATTAATTATCCTTGTAAAGCGAATATTTCACAACAAAAAGTTTTCAACTTTCCTTCCTGAAAATACATTTCAGTGACCTATCTCCGATTACACTTCGAGTCACATTATGTTAGGAGCTAGGGGTAACAGATTCTATGAATGGTCACTTACTAATTACTGCCAACAGTTTACTTATCACTCACTGTTACTTTTCGTGTTTGTTTAAGCATGGATACAACATAAGGGAATGTGAACGAAATTCTGTAACACCCTTTGCCTATACAAAGCCACAGAGGATAAAAATCCATTCTGCAGCAAGATGATGTTTGTGCACGCAGCCCGATAACGTGGTATATGATGTGTCCCACTATATACTGTTCTTCCACTTGGTCAATTCGTTTCCTTGAAAGAGCATTTGGATTGTGACGATACGACCTCCAGTCAGCTGCACAAACAATGGAACACAAAAATATGTAAAAGTAACTACGGGAAAAGAGTAGTTTTTAAATGTATACGGCAAGTGAACTCCATTCAGATTGTAAGCAGATGGCACGATACAAATTTTACACTAATTTCTGACTGCAGGCACCTGGAAGAAGCACTAAAGATATAAAGACACCGCATCGCTAACAGTAATCACCAAGAGTCAGTGGATAAAGCACAAAAGTTTTCTGCAGTCGTTGCAAGACCGAGAATGCAAGAATGTTACTTGTTACTATATGATAGTATCTTAAGTTTTAAAATGTTTTTTTTTTTTTTTGTGTGGATCCACTGCCTCCAAATGCTAAATAAAAGAAAACATGGTCCGTTTTAGGCAGTAAAAGTAAACGATCTTTATTTAAATCGTGCGATTGGCAAATTTCGAAGACCTGTCATTTTCCGGCAAATGTCGAAATTGTCAAATTATTTTTCACTACACGTCTACTTTTTCCGTGTAACGAAAAATAATTTGATAATTAAGATACGCAATACGTAATATTACATTTGTCCTTGAAAATGATAAGTCGTCGAAATTAGCTAATCGCACGATTTAAACAGATATCGTCTAGATTGCCGACTTTTATTTTCTTAACTTGTAGTTGGCAGGCCGGTCCAAGTCACGAATGGTCAAAGTTGGTAGAAGCGGGAAAGCTTCGGCCAGTAGTCTTTTGCTTTTTGACTGTAGCCAACGTTTAGGTGCGGTATTTAGCTGACCGTGTTGTATGCGGTAGCCAATGTCGTCTGCTTCGTTGTTGTTTTGCACAACTCTTCTGAATGTTTTCTTGAATGTTTTTGTTACCAAAAAGAGCGATGAGGCAATTCCTGGGGTTTCTCGGGAGACGCTTACAACGCCTACTGCTAACAGAGTTACGTAGCTATGGCCGTAAAATTATACTGCCTGTGTCTGAACGCTGCTGCGAAACGCAAAGGGCGTGGAAAGAATTTCTCCATCCGATCTACCTATCTTCCGTGAGAGTTGCTACATACACAGCACAGAACATGTGCGTAACATCAGGGGTTCAAAAAGTTTCCAAGCATCATCCTGGGGAATCACCGTAGCCGCCTGGGACGAAAAGATGAGTTTTCATTTCAGATATTTTGTTCGAGATCGCTTTGGGCTGTCATTACTGCATTACTGCTTGTATAAAAATACCCCTGGTTACTCTATATTTCGAAACATAGTCATATTACTGTACAGTCCCATTGTCGATGAGAGTATCATTAATCCAGCCACATCTGATGTGAGAAAGAGTCACAATGAATGGAAAATTGTTTTTGGCGTTTATTAACGCTGTCACACTGTTTTAAAAACATTTCAAACCATTTCGTCTTTCCTTTTCACTGTCATGACTTCCGTCTTCGTGTTGTTCTTCAGTTAAGATCTCATGTAGCTGCATTAATCATAATTTCATCGACAGTGGAGCTGTACTGTAGTAGGAATGCGTTTAGAAATAAATTAATACAATAAACAGCGTTCTTTTCATACAAAGCACAATACGGCAGTAATGTAAGGTACACCGGCTGTATGTTCCGATACTCAGGTAGAACAACATGATTTCTGTTGATTATCAGGAACAACTGCAATCGCTTTCATTTTACACCTCAGTGATGGTTACATAACTAACACACTAAAAATTCAACGGTTTTTTTTCCATCAGCTTCAATGTAATGTTCTGAACTTCTTATGACAGAGTATTACCACAGTCGGGAAAAAAAGACACTGTTAAAATTAAAAAGATCAAAAACACTGAATTTTTACAATCGGCTGGCGTACTATATAAGTTGAAATTTTCAATCAGCAATCAAAACAGTTCTTCCAACATTTTATAGAGCTCGTCTGATTGTTTTAAAAACAGTTCGTCATTAACTGGAAAAGCTGGGATGCAAACAACTGTCACCATCGGCTTAAACATACGAGGAAGAAACCTTTGCTTCCTATCTCTTTAAGCTTCCGTCGCAAAACCAGAAATGCGGAGTATCATTCACGAAACAAAATAAAACAAACAATATGAAAGTTTCGCGTACCTAATGTCAAACACTCATCCAGTGTCCTTAGTAAGGAGAATCATTTTATATACGGTATCTAAAAGTTATTCCGGGAGTAACAAAAACAGCATATCAGCTTCTTATGGAGTTTGTTTTTGTCATAATTTTCAGCAGCTATTCGCATCTCCACCATTTTGGATACAAATTCTAGCATAATATACTACGTCTTAATTACCGGCTTCCGCACAGCAAATAACAATATGTGGCATCGTCTGCATTTGCAGCTTGCGCCCGCCAGAAACCGGAATTTCTAGACGCGATTCCTGCGAAGACAAGGGCATCGTTCGCATGCAAATGAAAGAATGTGCTACTGGTGGAATATGAAAATGAAATATGCCGAACTTTACTAGTGTAAGCTAAGCAAATTGGCTCGTCTACCATATTTGATACGATTGCTGACGCATTGTTGCCGGACAGCGCGTTATTAATTCAAGCGAAGGGATGACACCTTCTCGTTAACAGACATGTAGATGAGTAACAAAGATAACAAAGTAATAAAAAAAAAATACGCCGGTATATCGAGAAAAGACTGTGTCATATAACGAAAGAAGTGACAGCCACGAGCATTAACAGCAATCCTCTTTCATGCGGCTCCCATCTATAAAGAGATCATGTCATAACCTACAAAGCACTCTATTAAGGGCGCTGTCAAAGAGTCCACGATGCGCACTGCTGTAAGCTTCGCGATGCGTTGCGAAATGAAACCAGACCCGGCCAAACCTGCAGCGCGAGGATCCAACCACCGCTGCATCCATCGTTGAGGGTAAAAGACACGCACTTCTGCCGGCAAAACAGTTCACATCGTCTGCTGCCAGCTGCTGTGTGCCGCCCTGCTGCGATAATCGATCTGGCAGCGATGCTGCCAACCGCCGAGCAGCGCATCTCAGCACATATTTTGCCGTTAAGAACACATTTCACAGGTAATCAGCCGCATAGGAATCTCGCGTGAGATCGTTACCTAGGATATCGAAACAATTGCCGCAGAATTAAACCGGGGCTAAACAAATGCAGACAGAAAACAGCTGAAAGTTTTTACAAGCAAATCGCAAATCATCTTCAGTATTACTCTCTGAATTTCCCAACCAGAAGACTGAGCGCTGAAAATAGCTTATGTGTTCTAACACGGTGAGCAATTTGCTCTTCTGTTTCTAAAAGTAGTACCAGTTTTTATAAATACTCGGAAACTACTTAGAGCTGTTTTGCACGCACAACTTCCTTCGATCTCTGAACCCGGTGGAAAATTCAGCAGAGTAATCTCTATTAGAAGTTAATTTAATGAAAAATTCGTACTAAGAAAAAATATAAAGTGATACACTGCTCATCAAATGTGTTCGACGTTACTCATTGACACTGGCGGGTCGTTCTTTGTCTCACAATAAGTTAAGCTGAAGTAGCATCCCCAGCCTTAACTTCTCAGGGTTCCACTTATTCTTCGCAACTGCCTTCTTCAGGCTTTTAAACTTTTATTTCTATTTTTGCTGTACGCAAACTGCGATCGCTATTAATACCTTGAAGCTCTACTGTCGCTGTGCATAACAAAAATGTGCAGGGGTGTAGCGACTGTATGTGTTAAGACTGTGGTGGTATACGTACGATTCACATTACATGAGGAGCTGACAAATAACATACCTGTCTCATTAAACTTCGTAATACAAGCAAATGCCATTCTTAGCCAGACTGGCATCATCACAAGATAAAAAAAACCATGATGTAGGGCATACTGTTCTTACAGCTGCAATGCAAACAACTACCGGGGATTGGCCGCTACATAAAGCATGTCGCTGACTGTGTGCACGGTATACAATTGGATTAAATAAATTATCGGTCAAAGACTGTTTTCGTTTCTACGAATTCTTGGATACTGAATCGCTGCAATCTTCAAGGTGATCATATCATCCCTCATTCTATGTCAGTGGTTCCAACCTTTTCGAGACCGTTACCCATGAGTGCAATGTGATATAAGATAGTATCCCCCGCCTCCCATCTCCACCTCCACCACCGCCCCCAATTACGCTTTAAAATGAAAAATAATTTTCTTTGCACACATTTATTTTTAAAATAAGTGAAGGTAAATGATATGTGGCTTTCATGGGTGTTTTATTAAACCACGAACTAATGAACCAATGTGTCAGTTGGTAGTGTTTATTTATTTCTAAGAACCTCTTTTTAGAGAATAGTTAACCAGTTCTCAGCGCATTGTGAGTGCTACCTGTACACAACTCCTTCTCAGGAACGAAAGCTAAGTAACCACACTGCAAGCAGACTCTTGTTACAAAAGATGCTTTCTATGCACCAATCCTCTTCCTAGTGACACCTGCTACACTCACACCTTATATCTAAATTTTAAATCAACCAAGTTAAAATTGGCAGACTATATTTATTGTTTGTAAATCACTTGATTGCTGAACTTCTTACTTATGAGCTAACAGAAATTGGAAGACTTCATCCTGCTAATACTAGATTAGATTAGATTAATACTTGTTCCATAGATCATGAATACGACACTTCGTAATGACGTGGAACGTGTCAGGTTAATGAAAGATGTCTGTACAAGATATTACATTACACAAAATATTGCATGACACTAATGCTTAAGTTAGTTTTTTTACCTCCCTTAATTTATATCTAAAAATTCAGCCAATGAGTAGAAGGAGTTGTCATCTAGAAATTCTTTTAATTTATTTTTAAATGTCGGTTGACTATCTGTCAGGCTTTTGATGCTGTTTGGTAGGTGACCAAAGACTTTTATGGCAGCATAATTTACCCCATTCTGTGCCAAAGTCAGATTTAACCCTGCTACTTTGTGTATGACCACTGCTAATAATAATACTCATAATAATAACAATACGGTGTAGGCCCCAAAGTGATGCAATAGTCATTATATAATTACTATTCTGTTGTACTGTCAGTTATTTCGTTTATATGTTGCGAAGTGAATAATAAGCAATCTCTGGTCCATTGCGGGAACTACCTACAAATCAGAAAAGTCAGTTTCGTGAGATATGACGTACATGTTTCAAATGAAATTACACAGGATGTACATAAAGTTCGGGAACACTTTCAATTATTTATTTTATAAGAACCAAACATTGTACAGATCTCACACGTACATCATTTCGAAGAGAAACCCTGAAAGGTTTTTTTTTTTTTTCATGTTTAGCGCCACAGCATAGTTTGGCAATTTGCCGATAGTCAGGGCTAGTCGCAAACATGGCGAGTTGGTGCGTAGTGAGCTTCTGTGTGTTGGAGTTCGACAAAAGCAAGTGCGCTACAGCTGTTCAACGGATGTTTAGAACCAAGTACTGTAAGAAGCCACCAACAAGGAAGGCCATTTACCACTGGCACAACAAATTCGTTACGACGGGTTGCTTGTGCCCAACGAAGAGAAGAGCACGTCCCAGTATGAGTGAAGTGAATGTGGAACGCATAAGAGAGACATTCATAAGGAGTCCAAAGAAATCGGCGTGTCGTGCATGCCGTGAACTCAAAATGGCTCCAGTGACAGTGTGGAAAGTCCTGCGGCAGAAGCTGCCTATGAAACCATTCAAATTGGAGCTGGCGCAGAAGCTCAATGACGACGACAGAGACATGCGTTTGGAGTTTAGTTCGCAGTTGCAACAACCGAATGAGTATGGGGATGGCATTGATGATCGGTTAATTTTTAGTGACGACGCCACTTTTCACACTAATGGAAAAGTGAACAGGCATATTGTCAAATCTGGGTTACAAATCATGTACCGAATGCTTTGAATTTGAGCATGGTTCCCCAAAGATAAATGTTGTTTGTGCCTTGTCACGTCGAAAGCTGTACGGACCATTCTTCTTCGCCGAGAGCACTGTCACTGGATATTCCTACTCGGACATGTTGCAGCAAAGGCTGATGCCTCAAATCCAATCGGACTCTTCATCTTTCAGCAGGATAGGGCTCCACCCCATTTTCATCATGAAGTTTGTGGGTACATGAACACGGAGCTGCCGCATCGATGGATCAACCGTGCTACAGAGAGGGACAGCTGTTTCCCAAAATGGCCTCCCCGATCACCAGATCTCAATCCGTGTGACTTTTCCCTGTGGGGACACATTAAAGATCTGGTGTATATACCACCTCCACCACGTGATATAGCAGAACTACGGGAGTGAATACGGGAAGCGACTGCCACAGTCGATGGTGCCATGCTGGGATGGGTATGGCAAGAATTCGATTACCATATTGACGTCTGCTGGGTTAGTCATGGTTGGCCTATCGAATGTTGGTAAAAAAAAAAAAAAACTTTCAGAGTTTCTCTTCAAAATGCAATATGTATGACATCTGTACATTGTTCAGTTCTTGTGCAATAAATAATTGAAAGTGTTCCAGGACTTTATGTACACCCTGTATAGTTCCAGAGATGCTTTCTAGTCTGAAACATCTGTGATGTATGTACGAAGACTGGAGAGATGAATCAAAACTTGTACCAAGACCAGTATCCAAACCCAGGTTCCCTGATCATTAGGCAGATTCGCTAACTATGACGTCACCCTGGCACAGTGGCTCTCCATAAGTGCTGTAGGATTTAGGGGGAATACCAAGTGGGCTGAGGCGTGAATGGGAATTTGGAATGAGAAGGGAGGTGTGCAATAACCTGCCAGGTTAGCTGAGAGCACTAAGGCGCTGCTTCCTGGACTTGGGTAGGCGCGCCGGCCCCGGATCGAATCCGCCCGCCGGATTAACGACGAGGGCCGGTGTGCCGGCCAGCCTGGATGTGGTTTTTAGGCGGTTTTCCACATCCCTCTAGATGAATACCAGGCTGATCCCCACGTTCCGCCTCAGTTACACAACTCACAGCCATTTGACACACATCCGCACTTTTCCATGATTTCCACTAGACGCAGACAGATGGTGTACTCTGATTCCGCCTTGGGGGGTACAGGGTGGCGGCAGGAAGGGCATCCGGCCACCCCTTAAAATTAACATGCCAAATCCGATTTAACCACGCCAACCCCACACACACACAATGTGGAACAAAGGCGCAAGCGATAGAAGGGAGGTGTGCAATGGTAGTTCGTGCAACTCTGCAAAGCCACTGTGACAGGGTGGTGTAGTGGTTAGCACATCTACCTAGTGAGTAAGAGAGCCAGGTCCGAATCCTAGCATTAGTACAAATTATCATTTGTCTCTTCACTCTACATGTACATGTCCTAGATGTCTCAGACCTGAAAAGGTTTCTGGAACCATATGGTTTCATTTGATTAAAGAACGATTGCCTGGGTTTCAGGCAGGATTCCCCATTTCGTTCAGTACTGAAGTGCTATTCCTATACGGTTGGAGAACCTCAGCAATACTGTTCGAATTCAGGGAGAACAGCCGGTGGGCTGAGGTGTGAATGGGAATTTAGATTGAGGTGGGAGGCGTGCTAGGGTTGTCCGTCCAGTTGTGCAAAGCCACTGTGCCAGGGTGGCGTAGTGGTTAGTGCGTCTGCCTAGTTAACAGGACACCTGGTTCGAATCCTGGCCTTGGTACACATTATCATTCGTCGCTTCAGTCTGCATATAAACAGTATATATTTCAGTTTTACTGTCATAGGTGCATGGCCCAAAGTATGTGTATAGTGGGTGGACTGTGTGAGGAAGATGTTCTCAGAGTCGTTTCACAAGCGGTAACCCCAATCACACTGGCATGCTACTATTTGAAAAACAAAATGATATTATTCGTCACTTATGTATTCAGTTTTATACTCTTATGAAATAGCGATAACAGTAAAAGAAATTAAAAATAAATTTAATTTCGTGACCAAAACAATCAAACCCTTTTGTCTTTATTTTCAGAAATATTAGTTCATCCGTCAGGTGGTAATCACCCCCAGATTGGGAAGGACTATTCTACGTGGTGCTCTATAGTAGCATGAGTTTATTCGATATACACTACTGGCCATTAAAATTGCTTCACCACAAAGATGACGTGCTACAGACGCGAAATTTAACCGACAGGAAGAAGATCCTGTGGTATGCAAATGATTAGCTTTTCATAGCATTCACACAAGGTTGGCGCCGGTGGCGACACCTACAACGTGCTGACATGAAGAAAGTTTCCACACGATCTCTTCTACGCGAACAGCAGTTGACCGGCGTTGCCTGGTGAAACGTTGTTGTGATGTCTCGTGTAAGGAGGTGAAATGCGTACCATCACCTTTCCGACTTTGATAAAGGTCGAATTGTAGCCTATCGCAATTGCGGTTTATAGTATCGCGACATTGCTGCTCGCGTTGGTCGAGATCCAATGATTGTTAGCAGAATATGGAATCGGTGGGTTCAGGAGGGTAATACGGAACGCCGTGCTGGATCCCAACTGCCTCGTAACACTAGCATTCGAGATGACAGGCATCTTGCCCGCAAGGCTGTACCGGATCGTGCAGCTACGTCTCGATCCCTGAGTCAACAGATACGGACGTTTGCAAGACAACAACCATCTGCACGAATAGTTGGACGACGTTTGCAGCAATATGGGCTATCAGCTCGGAGACCATGGCTGAGGTTACCCTTGACGCTGCATCACAGACAAGAGCGCCTGCGATGGTGTACTCAACGGCGAAACTGGGTGGACGAATGGAAAAACGTAATTTTTTCGGATGAATCCAAGTTCTGTTTACAGTATCATGATGGTCGCATCCGTGTTTGGCGACATCGCGGTGAACGCACATTGGAAGCGTGTATTCGTCATCGCCATACTGGCGTATCACCCGGCGTGATGGTATGGGATGCCATTGGTTACACGTCTCGGTCACCTCTTGTTCGCATTGACGGCACTTTGAACAGTGGACGTTACGTTTAAGATGTGTTACGCCCATGGCTCTACCCTTCATTCGATCCCTGTGAAACCCTACATTTCAGCAGGATAATGCACGGCCGCATGTTGCAGGTCCAATACAGGCCTTTCTGGATACAGAAAATGTTCGACTGCTGCCCTGGCCAGCACATTCTACAGACCTCTCACCAGCTGAAAACGTCTGGCCAATGATGGCCGAGCAACTGGCTCATCACAATACGCCAGTAACTACTCTTGATGAACTGTGGTATCGTGTTGAAGCTGCATGGGCATCTGTACCTGTACACGCCATCCAAGCTCTGTTTGACTCAATACCCAGGTGTATCAAGGCCGTTATTACGGCCAGAGGTGGTTGTTCTGGGTACTGATTTCTCACGATCTATGCACCCAAATTACGTGAAAATGTAATCACATGTCAGTTCTAGTATAATATTGTTGTTGTTGTTGTTGTCTTCAGTCCTGAGACTGGTTTGAGGCAGCTCTCCATGCTACTCTATCCTGTGCAAGCTGCTTCATCTCCCAGTACCTACTGCAACCTACATCCTTCTGAATCTGCTTAGTGTACTCATCTCTCGGTCTCCCTCTACGATTTTTACCCTCCACGCTGCCCTCCAATGCTAAATTTGTGATCCCTTGACGCCTCAAAACATGTCCTACCAACCGATCCCTTCTTCTAGTCAAGTTGTGCCACAAACTTCTCTTCTCCCCAATCCTATTCAATACCTCCTCATTAGTTACGTGCTCTATCCACCTTATCTTCAGTATTCTTCTGTAGCACCACATTTCGAAAGCTTCTATTCTCTTCTTGTCCAAACTAGTTATCGTCCATGTTTCACTTCCATACATGGCTACACTCCAAACAAATACTTTCAGAAACGACTTCCTGATACATAAATCGATATTCGATGTTAACAAATTTCTCTTCTTCAGAAATGCTTTCCTTGCCATTGCCAGTCTACATTTTATATCCTCTCTACTTCGACCATCATCAGTTATTTTACTTCCTAAATAGCAAAACTCCTTTACTACTTTAAGTGTCTCATTTCCTAATCTAATTCCCTCAGCATCACCCGATTTAATTTGACTACATTCCATTATTCTCGTTTTGCTTTTGTTAATGTTCATCTTATATCCTCCTTTCAAGACACTGTCCATTCCGTTCAACTGCTCTTCCAAGTCCTTTGCCGTCTCTGACAGAATTACAATGTCATCGGCGAACCTCAAAGTTTTTACTTCGTCTCCATGAATTTCAAAACCTACTCCAAATTTTTCTTTTGTTTCCTTTACTGTTTGCTCAATATACAGATTGAATAACATCGGGGAGAGGCTACAACCCTGTCTCACTCCTTTCCCAACCACTGCTTCCCTTTCATGCCCCTCGACTCTTATGACTGCCATCTGGTTTCTGTACAAATTATAAATAGCCTTTCGCTCCCTGTATTTTACCCCTGACACCTTTAGAATTTGAAAAAGAGTATTCCAGTCAACATTGTCAAAAGCTTTCTCTAAGTCTACAAATGCTAGAAACGTAGGTTTCCCTTTTCTTAATCTTTCTTCTAAGATAAGTCGTAAGGTCAGTATTGCCTCACGTGTTCCAACATTTCGACGGAATCCAAACTGATCCTCCCCGAGGTCTGCATCTACCAGTTTTTCCATTCGTCTGTAAAGAATTCGCGTTAGTATTTTGCAGCCGTGGCTTATTAAACTGATAGTTCGGTAATTTTCACATCTGTCAGCACCTGCTTTCTTTGGGATTGGAATTATTATATTCTTCTTGAAGTCTGAGGGTATTTCGCCTGTCTCATACATCTTGCTCACCAGCTGATAGAGTTTTGTCAGGACTGGTTGTTCCAAGGCCGTCAGTAGTTCTAATGGAATGTTGTCTACTCCGGGGGCCTTGTTTCGACTCAGGTCTTTCAGTGCTCTGTCAAACTCTTCACGCAGTATCGTATCTCCCATTTCGTCTTCATCTACATCCTCTTCCATTTCCATAATATTGTCCTCAAGTACATCGCCCTTGTATAAACCTTCTATATACTCCTTCCACCTTTCTGCCTTCCCTTCTTTGCTTAGAACTGGGCTGCCATCTGAGCTCTTGATATTCATACACGTGGTTCTCTTCTCTCCAAAGGTCTCTTTAATTCTCCTGTAGGCAGTGTCTATCTTACCCCTAGTGAGATAAGCTTCTACATCCTTACATTTGTCCTCTAGCCATCCCTGTTTAGCCATTTTGCACTTCCTGTCGATCTCATTTTTGAGACGTTTGTATTCCTTTTTGCCTGCTTCATTTACTGCATTTTTATATTTTCTCCTTTCATCAATTAAATTCAATATTTCTTCTGTTACCCAAGGATTTCTAGCAGCCCTCGTCTTTGTACCTACTTTATCCTCTGCTGCCTTCACTACTACATCCCTCAGAGCTACCCATTCTTCTTCTACTGTATTTTTTTCCCCTATTCCTGTCAATTGTTCCCTTATGCTCTCCCTGAAACTCTGTACAACCTCTGGTTCTTTCAGTTTATCCAGGTCCCATCTCCTTAATTTCCCACATTTTTGCAGTTTTTTCAGTTTTAATCTACAGGTCATAACCAATAGATTGTGGTCAGAGTCCACATCTGCCCCTGGAAATGTCTTACAACTTAAAACCTGGTTCCTAAATCTCTGTCTTACCATTATATAATCTATCTGATACCTTTTAGTATCTCCAGGGTTCTTCCACGTATACAACCTTCTTTCATGATTCTTAAACCAAGTGTTAGCTATGATTAAGTTGTGCTCTGTGCAAAATTCTACTAGGCGGCTTCCTCTTTCATTTCTTAGCCCCAATCCATATTCACCTACTATGTTTCCTTCTCTCCCTTTTCCTACACTCGAATTCCAGTCACCCATTACTATTAAATTTTCGTCTCCCTTCACTATCTGAATAATTTCTTTTATTTCATCGTACATTTCTTCAATTTCTTCATCATCTGCAGAGCTAGTTGGCATATAAACTTGTACTACTGTAGTAGGTGTGGGCTTCGTACCTATCTTGGCCACAATAATGCGTTCACTATGCTGTTTGTAGTAGCTTACCCGCATTCCTATTTTCCTATTCATTATTAAACCTACTCCTGCATTACCCCTATTTGATTTTGTATTTATAACCCTGTAGTCACCTGACCAGAAGTCTTGTTCCTCCTGCCACCGAACTTCACTAATTCCCACTATATCTAACTTTAACCTATCCATTTCCCTTTTTAAATTTTCTAACCTACCTGCCCGATTAAGGGATCTGACATTCCACGCTCCGATCCGTAGAACGCCAGTTTTCTTTCTCCTGATAACGACATCCTCCTGAGTAGTCCCCGCCCGGAGATCCGAATGGGGGACTATTTTACCTCCGGAATATTTTACCCAAGAGGATGCCATCATCATTTAATCATACAGTAAAGCTGCATGTCCTCGGGAAAAATTACGGCTGTAGTTTCCCCTTGCTTTCAGCCGTTCGCAGTACCAGCACAGCAAGGTCGTTTTGGTTAATGTTGCAAGGCCAGATCAGTCAATCATCCAGACTGTTGCCCCTGCAACTACTGAAAAGGCTGCTGCCCCTCTTCAGGAACCACACGTTTGTCTGGCCTCTCAACAGATACCCCTCCGTTGTGGTTGCACCTACGGTATGGCCATCTGTATCGCTGAGGCACGCAAGCCTCCCCACCAACGGCAAGGTCCATGGTTCATGGGGGGGGGGGGGTAGTATAATATACACTCCTGGAAATGGAAAAAAGAACACACTGACACCGGTGTGTCAGACCCACCACACTTGCTCCGGACACTGCGAGAGGGCTGTACAAGCAATGATCACACGCACGGCACAGCGGACACACCAGGAACCGCGGTGTTGGCCGTCAAATGGCGCTAGCTGCGCAGCATTTGTGCACCGCCGCCGTCAGTGTCAGCCAGTTTGCCGTGGCATACGGAGCTCCATCGCAGTCTTTAACACTGGTAGCATGCCGCGACAGCGTGGACGTGAACCGTATGTGCAGTTGACGGACTTTGAGCGAGGGCGTATAGTGGGCATGCGGGAGGCCGGGTGGACGTACCGCCCAGTTGCTCAACACGTGGGGCGTGAGGTCTCCACAGTACATCGATGTTGTCGCCAGTGGTCGGCGGAAGGTGCACGTGTCCGTCGACCTGGGACCGGACCGCAGCGACGCAGGGATGCACGCCAAGACCGTAGGATCCTACGCAGTGCCATAGAGGACCGCACCGCCACTTCCCAGCAAATTAGGGACACTGTTGCTCCTGGGGTATCGGCGAGGACCATTCGCGACCGTCTCCATGAAGCTGGGCTACGGTCCCGCACACCGTTAGGCCGTCTTCCCCTCACGCCCCAACATCGTGCAGCCCGCCTCCAGTGGTGTCGCGACAGGCGTGAATGGAGGGACGAATGGAGACGTGGCGTCTTCAGCGATGAGAGTCGCTTCTGCCTTGGTGCCAATGATGATCGTATGCGTGTTTGGCGCCATGCAGGTGAGCGCCACAATCAGGACTGCATACGACCGAGGCACACAGGGCCAACACCCGGCATCATGGTGTGGGGAGCGATCTCCTACACTGGCCGTACACCTCTGGTGATCGTCGAGGGGACACTGAATAGTGCACGGTACATCCAAACCGTCATCGAACCCATCGTTCTACCATTCCTAGACTGGCAAGGGAACTTGCTGTTCCAACAGGACAATGCACGTCCGCATGTATCCCGTGACACCCAACGTGCTCTAGAAGGTGTAAGTCAACTACCCTGGCCAGCAAGATCTCCGGATCTGTCCCCCATTGAGCATGTTTGGGACTGGATGAAGCGTCGTCTCACGCGGTCTGCACGTCCAGCACGAACGCTGGTCCAACTGAGGCG
The DNA here is from genome assembly GCF_023897955.1 of Schistocerca gregaria. Taxonomy (NCBI): domain Eukaryota; kingdom Metazoa; phylum Arthropoda; class Insecta; order Orthoptera; family Acrididae; genus Schistocerca; species Schistocerca gregaria. The sequence goes on along the minus strand of NC_064920.1, from coordinate 1,013,929,958 downwards.
CCAGGTGGAAATGGCATGGCAAGCCGTTCCACAGGACTACATCCAGCATCTCTACGATCGTCTCCATGGGAGAATAGCAGCCTGCATTGCTGCGAAAGGTGGATATACACTGTACTAGTGCCGACATTGTGCATGCTCTGTTGCCTGTGTCTATGTGCCTGTGGTTCTGTCAGTGTGATCATGTGATGTATCTGACCCCAGGAATGTGTCAATAAAGTTTCCCCTTCCTGGGACAATGAATTCACGGTGTTCTTATTTCAAATTCCAGGAGTGTATTTGTCCAATGAATACCCGTTTATGATCTGCATTTCTTCTTGATATAGCAATTTTAATGGCCAGTAGTGTATTTTCTCCATTTAACTTTTAAGGCTTAAAATGTGTCACGCTCTGCTACTGCAAATTTTTATTTTAAATGCAGCTACAACGTCTTCGATATTCTCTCTTCAAGTTAACAGAAAAAAATCATAGAACCTGCTCAGTTTAGACAGCTCACGCTACACTGCGTAAACTTCATTTCACATTAAGCCAAAACCGTGAAAAGCAAAGTAGCAACGAATTTTTCTTTTAAAATTTGTCTCCAGTAGTCTTTTGTCAACGCCGAGAAGAGCTATTGTCGACAAGCGACTGCGTGTTCGGTACCGTCGAAGCCTCTTGTAATTGCCTCTACCGTGGATGAGGGGTCAAGGGCCTACTGTGACGCACGAACTGAACAAGTGTTGCGTAAGGCAAAGCTTGTCTCTGCGATCTGTTCTTGTGGAACAAAACTAGGTCTGTATCACCTTCTTGACAATGGAGGTGAATGACAAGAAACAAGATGGGAACACCCGTCACTGAGACAAAATGGTTAACGTTCACTCAGTCTGAAGGCAGCCAGTCTGAATTGTTTTATTGGAACAAATCTTCATCATCATAATTAGACAAGAAAATGGAGAAAATATAGTAGTGTTCAGTTGCTAACAGGCAGACTGCGCAACCACGGATTTTGTTAAATTGCAAACCTCTCCACAACGTTCTACGGATTGAGAGCATGTGACACTGTTAACGGTGATTCTGTCAGCCAGTTGGGGACATTAATCTCAACAGCCGCTTAAAGATGTTCGATACGAAACGGTGATATGCCGTAGCGAATGTCATCCTCTTCCTTGGTCTCACTGGTCGTACATGAAAACAGATACCTACATTACATTATTCAATCACTTTTCAATGGAATCCACATGAAACAAATGCATAGTTGACATGTAGAACACATTCGTTCAAACGGCGCAGCTCTTCGTTGAACATTTTAACAGTATCCAATAGGTCCGGACTGAAAGCAGCATAAACAGACGAGCAGTGTATGAGGTGAAGCATCACACAAGATTCTTGGAAACCGTTTCCTTAACAGAAACGAAACTTCTCTACAATTTTCCCTGTAAATCGCAGTCTAAAATAACACGACATTCTACCGTTGAATACATCTCTCGTGCTTTATCGTGTTACCACAATATGTTTCCGTCTTCAGGTGCATTTTGCTCCCCCACTTATATTTCCACATGTCCTGTACTGCAAATTAAGGTGTGCACATTAACTTACCACTAGTATTAGCCGCTAACAACAAGAAGTATTTTCACTCGGAAATAAGAACATTCGATATCTGTGTCAATTTGGCACAGCAGCCTTGTACGTCTAGCACAAGAACTCAGCCTTCGCCGACAAAAGTGAACACTTGACCTTATTGCCATGCGTTGAAACAGTGATCAAGTGGAATCAAACTTTGGATGAACTTTTCAAAATCTACGGAGACACGGAATTCTCGCAAAATAAAATTTTCGGGTAGCAACGAGCACCCAAATATGCTCTTTTGCTTATGTACTGTAAGTATGAAGTTAACTGATTGTGCACATTTGCCCACGATCAGTGAGTATGAAACTAATCAATGGTGCACCATTTCGATACAGTGTATACTGTCTTTCTGTGAACAAACGCAATAAGCGTTTATCCGGGTTGCAGTCATATCCCCAATGAATTCTCTAAATTTTATGGACTCTAAGCCACCCCTGCAGATTATAATTCTAGCACAAAACAAAATACAATATTGAAAATCTGACTTGTTTGAAAGTGGAGATACCTAGTCATCCCAGTCACCTCTGTGGTGTAGGGAAAAGGAGATCCTCTTTTAAGGAAAACTGTCTGCAGCTATGACGACAAGATGAAACGCTGATGTATGAAAACCAACGATCCAAGAAATTTAACATAGCTGTTTTTATATACGCCTAACAGCTCCATCACACGAATTTTTATATAAAATAATAAATGAATGCAAAATGCAATGAACAGTAGTCCTATGTACAGGTTGTGCATCAACAGTAACAGGTTCAAAATACCGTTTAGAATTACAGAAGATGTAAACTCTTCTTTCGCGTACCCAAATCTAAGTATTTATTTTTAGATTGGCGAAAATGAACAGAGAATTTACAGATACGTTCCAATGTAAATGGAGAGTGGAGTGTAAATCCGAAAAATAATATCGCATGGCAAAATTTGTACTAAATTCTTGTAAAAAGGGTTTACAATAAGTTTCGCGAGTCCTTGTGCACCACACAAAAGCTTTAAGTCGCTGGCAATCTCAGCAGCAATGTGGCCTGCAGTCGGTCGTTTTCTCTGACACTGCGACAGTGAATTTACCAGGCAACTTATATCAGTATTTCTATCGACACTATATCGTGAAGTTCTGCTATAGAAAATGAACTACGTTTAGCAACAGTGGCTGATGAACGTCAGCGTATGTCGACTAATACGCGTAAAAAAAAAAGAAAGAAAGGGAATTGAAATTTACTAAATTGTTTTCGAGCGCTTCTCCTGGGTACTATGTTGCCGAATACACAACATTTTTGACTAATGTTAAGTGTTCAATGAACTTTTTTTTTCATTTTTAAGCCCTCAATTCCTTATTTATTCATCATTTTAACTACACGTTTTTACACTACGATTTAGCACTTCTCATGTTTCTTTAAAAGTGTCATCAATACCAGAACTGCTGGTTCCCAAATCCCGTATATGTGGACGTGATTGATGTGATCTTCAGTCCGGAGACTGATTTGATAGCTCTCCATGCTACTCTATCTTTTGCAAGCTTATTCATCTCCAAGCAACTACTGCACCCTACATCATTCCGAATATGCTTAGTGTTTTCAACTTTTGATCTCCCTCTTCGATTTTTGCCCTCCACGTTGCCATCCAATACTAGCTTGGTGGACCCTTGATGCCTCAGAACATGCTCTACCAACTGATTACTTCTTCTAGTCAAGTTGTGCCACAAATTACTCTTCTCCCCAATTCTATTCAGTACCTTCTGATTACTTATGTGATCTACCCATCTAATCTTCAGCATTCTTCTGTAGCACCACATTTCGAAAGCTTCTATTCTCTTCTTGTCTAAAATATTTCTCGTGCATGTTTCACTTCCATACATGGCTACACTACATACAAATACTTGCAGTAATGACTACCTGACAAATCTGTACTCGATGTTAACAAATTTCTCTTTTTCAGACACGCTTTCCTTGCCATAGCCAGTCTATATTTTATATCGCATCTACTTCGACTATCATCACTTATTTTGCTCCCTAAAGAGTTAAACTCATCTACTACTGTAAGTCTCTCATTTCCTAAACTAATTCCCTCAGCATCACCTGATTTAATTAGACTTCATTCCATTATCCTCGTTTTGCTTTTGTTGATGTTCATCTTATATCCTCCTTTGAAGACACCGTGCATTCCATTCAACTCTGTCTCTGACAGAATAACAGTATCATCGGCAAACCTCAAATCTTTTATTTCTTCTCCATGGGTTTTAATTCATACTCCAAATTTTTCTTTTGTTTCCTTTACTGTTTGCTCAATTTGTAGATTTATATCATCAGGGATAAGCTACAACCCTGTCTCACTCCCTTCCCTCTACTGCTTCCCTTTCCTATCCCTTGACTCATAAATGCCATCTGTTTTCTTGACAAATTGTAAATAGCCTTTCCTCCCTTTATTTGACTCCAGCCACCTTCAGAATTTCAAATAGAGTGTTCCAGCCAATACTGTGAAAAGCTTTCTTTAAATCTACAAATGTTAGAAACAAAGGTTTGCCTTTCCTTAACCTATCTTCTAAGATTCAGCCGTAGGGTCAGTATTGCTTCACGTGTTCCTACATTTCTACGGAATCCAAACTGATCTTCCCCAAGGTCTGCTTCTACAAGTTTTTCCATTCTTCTGTAAAAAATTCGTGTTAGTATTTTGCAGCCGAGACTTATTAAACTTATAGTTTGGTAAATTTCACACCTGTGAACGCCTGCTTTCTTTGGGATTGGAATTATTATATTCTTCTTGAAGTCTGAGGGTATTTCGCCTGTCTCATACATCTTGCTTACCAGAAGGTAAAGCTTTGTCAAGACTGGCTCTCCCAAGTCTACCAGTAGTTCTAATGGAATGTTATCTACTCCCGTGGCCTTGCTTCGACTTAGGTCTTTCAGTGCTCTGTCTGGTCCTTCACGCAGTATCATATCTCCTATTTCATCTTCATCTACATTCTCTTCCATTTCCAGAATGTTACCCGCGAGTACATCGCCCTTGTACAGACCCTCTATATACTCCCTCTGCCTTTCTGCTTTCCCTTCTTTGCTTAGAACTGGTTTTACATTTGAGCTCTTGATATTCATACAAGTGGTTCTCTTTTCTCCAAAGGTCTCTTTAATTTTTCTGTAGGCTGTATCTATCTTACCCCTAGCGATATAAGCCTCTACATCTTTACAGTTGTCTTCTAGCCATCTCTGCTTAGCCATTTTGCACTTCCTGTCGCGTCTCATTTTTAAGACTTTTGTATTCTTTTTGTCTGCTTCATTTACTGCATTTTTATATTTTCTCCTTTCATCTACTTAATTCAATATCTATTCTGTTACCCAAAGATTTCTACTAGCCCTCGTCTTTTTACCTAGTTGATCCTCTGCTGCCTTCAATATTTCATCTCTCAAAACTACCCATTCTTCTTCTACTGTATTTCTTTCCCCTGTTCTTGTCAATGGTTCCCCTAATGCTTTCTCTGAAACTCTCTGCAGTCTCTTTTTTTTCAGTTTACCCCGGTCCCATCTCCTTAAATTCCCACCTTTTTGCAGTTTCTTCAGTTTTAATTTATACTTCATATCCAATAGATTGTGGTCAGAGTCCACATCTACCCCTGGAAATGTTTTACAATTTAAAACCTGGTTCCTAAATCCCTGTCTTATCATTAAATAATCTATCTGCAGCCTTCCATTGTCTGCAGGCCTCTTCCACGTATACAACCGTCTTTCATGAGTCTTAAACCGAGTGTTATGGTCTGTACAAAATTCTACCAGGGGGCTTTCTCTTTCATTCCTTACCCCCATTCCATGTTCACCTACTACTTTTACTTCTCTTCCTATTCCTAATATCGAATTCCAGTCCCACATGACTATTAAGTTTTCGTCTCCCTTCACTATCTGAATAATTTCTTTTATCTCATCATACCTTTCTTCAATTTCTTCGCCATCTGCAGAGCTAGTTGGCATATAAACTTGTACTACTGTAGTAGGTGTGGGCTTCGTATCTATCTTGGCCACAATAATGCGTTCACTATGCTGTTTGTAGTAGCTTACCCGCATTCCTATTTTCCTATTCATTATTAAACCTACTCCTGCATTACCCCTATTTGACATTGTGTTTATAATCCTGTAGTCACCTGACCAGAAATCTTGTTCCTCCTGCCACCGAACTTCACTAATTCCCACTATATCTAACTTTAATCTATCCATTTCCCTTTTGAAATTTTCTAACCTACCTGACATTCCACGCTCCGATTCCTAGAACGCCCAGTTTTTTTTTCTCCTAATAATGACGTCCTCTTGAGTAGTCCCCGCCCGGAGATACGAAGGGGGGGCTATTTTACCCTCGGAATATTTTACCCAAGAGGACGCCATCATCATTTAACTATATGGTAATATAGTTACGGCTGTAGTTTCCCCTTGCTTTCAGCCGTTCGCAGTACCAGCACAGCAAGGCCGTGTTGGTTAATGTTAGAAGGCCAGATCAGTCAATCATCCAGACTCTTACCCCTGCAACTACCGAAAAGGCTGCTGCCCCTCTTCAGGAACCACACCTGTCTGGCCTCTCAACAGATACCCCTCCGTTGTGGTTGCACCTACGGTATGGCTGTCTGTGTCGCTGAGCCACGCAGGACTCACCACCAACGGCAAGGTCCATGATTTATTGGGGGGGGGGGGGGGGGGGGGGGGAAGAGATAAGTTGTATGAAATGGCAAGGAATTTAATTATATCTCTGGAATAAGTATGCCCAAAACATCAAATTTAAATTTTTACTTAACTATCTCATTCTGCCTAGAGCTTAAAAACTTTAATGAAGCGCCAAGTTGTTCCATGAATACCCAACCAAAACCAGCTACTTTGCACAAAGTTCTACTTCTACGGCAGAAGGTGATCACTACAAAATCTGAGAGTATCAATGTTTTTAATAACATTTTTGAACCCCTTAACGAGACAGCTGCTGCTTCGACTTCTAACATACATTTCTTACTGCAAGGGGCCACTGCGAAACGAAACTAAAGTATTCAACAACGACAAGTAGGTCGCACCCAGCCGGCCATATTGCCGCACGCAAGGGATTTGTCGCCGGCAATTTGATGGATTGAGAATTATGACGGATCAGGGACCCATCGCTGCGATCTGCACATACATGTTTGATCTACGGAGGGCAGAGCCCGCCGACTTGGCGAACGACTGCTGCGGTTCGTCGCGCGCGCGCGCGCGCGCGTGTGTGTGCGTGTGTGTGTGCGGGAGGGAGGGGGGGGGGGGGGGGGAGTCAGCATAAACAGCAGCGACACTGGCAGTAGAAATGCGGCGGTGCTGTGGGGCAATGCTGCCCCCACCCACCTCCGCCGACTCCAAACCGTCCAGAATCGGGCTCTCCGGCGTGCTCTCCACCTCCCTTTCGACTTCCCAACCCAAGAGCTCCACAACCTGGCCGACGTGCCGCTCCTTCGCACCCGCATCCTCTCTGCAGCCAATTCCTTCTACCAACAAACACGTCACTCTCCTAATCCCTTAATCCTCTCCCTGGGTACCCGTGTTCACCGTCTAGCCACCACTCGATGGCCAGACCTTCTTTTCCGCCCCCCATGAATTCGCATGCATAAGCCACCTCATCTCATGTCAACTACTCTTTCTCACATCATCGATCATCCACCAACATGTCATGTCATTCACCGTCATACACCCTCACAAGCACGCCACCCCCCCCCCCCTTCCACCCACTCTGCCCCCAATGTTGGCCTAATCACGACAGGCCCTTCCTCTTTCCACTTCTCAAGCTGTCACTCTCTGACTACTTTCTCTCTCCCCCCCCCCCCCCCCCCTCAAACCATCACTTCAAGTTTGTCTGCCACCAATATGAAGACGCCGCTACGAAGAAGAGGCGGCCAGGATAATGGCCTTTCGATTTCACTCACTCTAACTATTCCTCCTTCTATCCTTTATTCTATAATTTAGTATAATATTCCCGGCTAGTCAACGGGCCGTTCCTTTTCCGCCATCTTCTACTGTCTCTTTCTCTGTCCTGTCTTATTTTATATATATATATATATATATATATATATATATATATATATATATATATATATATATATATATAAAACCAAGCACAAAAGTCAAGCAATACCAACGCATCACGACATCCCATCTCCCAACAAACATCATGCCAGAAGGAGAAGCGCCTTAAGAACTTCGAACACAGCAGAGGGTTCAACCCTCCACAATGTGCGCGGCGGCAGTAGAAATGTATTTGTACTCTACGGACAGCGGGATCGACACTACCACCCCGAGCGGCGAAATGGCCAGCCGTAAAATTAGTGTACTTTAAATTATATTTCTACATCAAGAAATATTTTCTATATATTTGCGAACGGAGCATCATTGAATTATCAAGACACATTAAGAATCCTTAAATAAACGTAAAAAGTGCTGGACCCAACTGATTCCTAAAGAAAGAATTTTTTTTTTATATTTTTGCGTTCGGAGTATCATTGAATTATCAAGACACATTAATGATCCTGAAATAAACGTAAAAACTGCTGGATCTAACTGTTTCAGTGGCATAAGCTACAACTTACACATGAAGAAATAGTCAAATATGTGTATAACTGCAGCTTATTCCGTCGAATGCAAGAGAATAGAAGCACTGTATTTTTAGCAGGAGAAGCATTTATTTCTGTTGCTTTCTGTCCTCATTACGGTGGCCACTTTTCCTGACAAGTAACAATTTTGTATGAAGTCTAATGAGTTCGCATATTCTTACACATCACTCGACCATCTAATACACGAATATTTGCGTAAATATAATTACTTTTTCTTCGAAAGACGACTATGTTGAAGAATCACGACCATACTCTTCAGAGAAAGCAACAATTGCCGAATTTGTTTCCTCTGTGTATCATTGTCATGTGGTTTTCTCTTCAGCAACAGACGTGTTGGCACATTTGGTATGTTAAACAATGTAGGTACTGCATTCCATACAGTTTTCCCGCGTTCTGCATTCACTAATTTGTTTGGAAGTGTACCGAAAAAAATTTAAATTGTTGGACCGATATACGACGTCTTTCTGCAAGAGGGCTGCTGCTTACTAGCAATTTCTTTTTTCTAAGTCACGATTGCTCGCGCTTGAGAAAAAAATCTAACATAGACGATTTTAGAGTAATATTTAAATGCATTGCTTTCTCTGATATTTCTACCTGCTTCTCCGGTCACTTGCTAGCAGCGGCTTTGAAGCAATGCGCATTGTTAGATTTTTCCTCACACTAGAGATATTACGTAAAAGTGTCTTTTGTATTCCTGAAACCTTATCTTGCTTCTCTCTTGGTCTGTTTCGTTGTGATAGTAACGTGCGACTGGACATATTGTGAGTATATTACGTCATTTATATAAGCAAGTAAGTATTCTTACTGCGTTTTACATATTGAATGAAGTGTATACCGAGTACATGTCAGAGCGAAATAGGCAAATTTTACAGGAAAGAAGTCTTGTCAGACGAATTAATATTGGTGTGACTAAAGGAAATGCTAGACGAGAATATCCACATAGAGGGCAGAAACAATTTGAGCATGAAGACGTCCGCACAGCAATAGGGCAGGCTGACAACAATTCTGAAAGAGGCGAAGTCTCATTCGGCAGTGTAGCTTTGTCCGCTGAGCGCTGTTGTCTCCGTGCATAACGAATATGAGTAGGGGTGTCTGGCTTGGGGGTCCTCTGAATTATAAAACAGAAGAGCAGCAAGCTCTGAACTCAAGGGGAAACTTCTTTCAGCGATATCTGTGGGAAAAAAATGACAACCGTTTTTCGGAAGTCTACGTTATATGGGAAGCAGAGCGCAGCTACGGAATGCCAGAAAGCGTGTGCTCTTCTTCCGAAAAGAAGAGGCGTGTTGAGGAATCCATTGACAGTTCAAATATTCGGAAAAGATTATTCTCCGAAATTCCTACACATCGAGGAGTAGACGGTGGGAACCAGAAGATACGTCCTTCTAATAGCTCCTCAGAACAAGTATCACAGAGCGAAAACAAATTCGCTTCCTCTGCCTGCAGTTACTGGATGAGTGTTGTGGAAGAAATACGGAAAGAACGTGAAAGTCTCTCGGCCAAAGCGCAAGCTTGTAGAAATATGCTCATGGAAGATGCAGCCCTAAACAGACAGATGCTTGAGAAACTTCGTGTCAAGGGTCCCGAGAATGTTTCAGAGGAAATGAATGGTGATGAAGACGTCGACGACCGCATTCCGAACATAGAATTTTCAAGTAAGTTATTTTTCATATTTTTACTTACTGCAACAGTTAGTTGTACATTACGTGCATTGTTAGAACCTACTTCCCAGTCGCTAGTAAACAGTCGCATTCTGGTGTTTTCGACAATACTAGTAAACAGGGCCTATTTGTATGTTCCTAATTGTCCCCTTTTTATTTATTGAATATTAGATGATATTTAAAAGTATCGTAAATGCTCTTAACAATCTTCAGTGTCACTTAAAAATAAAATTTGAAAATAAGCATTAAGTTTCTCGTCCTCTAAAAAATAATAATAATGACGTGTACGAAATAGCTGTAGCAAGATCCCAAACCCCTGAGACTGTAATTGATGTTCTCATGGAGCGCTAACTGCGAAACTTAGCCATGTAATTGCAAAGGCTGGTGCCTTATTGAAAATTGGTAATTTCCAAGAATGTTTGTTTATCGAAGCCGCAGGGTGCAAACGATATATATCGAATTTGAGATTCTAAATCGATCATGGGACTGGTGGCGGACGCCATGATAAATTATTTGTCAGATGCTAGGAAAACCCAAACGATTTAAGACGGTAGTGAGTGGGATGTCTAGCATTGTAGACGCTTCTTCGACCGGTTGCCTCACGAGAAAGAACCTTAATTCCATGCTTATGCAATGTAAAACATTGTTTGAATTTTTGTCGGGAAATGTAACACTCTACCCATATTTTTGCGTGACATTGACAGTCTACCCAGTTACGGCAAAAAGAGAATGCTTCCCGTAGCATACACATAAATGGACTTTCTCATGACAATGTCGACGAGTGAGGTTAGCTGTTTCCTTTGTAATTACAACAATTTTAGTGAACATTCTTTTGTCGTTGCTGTAGTGACCACTATAAACATGCTCATAACGCCTGCCACCACAGTCGCATGATAGATTTAGAATCGCACGTTCGGTGTCTATCGTTTGGAGCCCGCGACTTCGATAGTAAACATTCTTGGAAATTACCTGAAAATTTATTACCGGGCTTGGAAGTGATTATTCCCCGCCATTATTCGGCAAAGCGAGGAAGCTACGATGTACAGACATGCACATAGTAGCATGTTATGGTTGCAGTAATACGTACAATAAGTTTTCTTAATCGTAGGTCGCCCAATTTACAACAATTTTGGAGAACTATGATAACAATAATGATATGGTATGAAGTGAGGTTTCCGCTTCGCGAATCTATTCATGTATTTTATTGGTGTTTAGGGGCATGCCTACATTTATTTGTTAGAAGCCTGTGAAGAATAAAGAAATAGCTAATACATATTCCTTTCCCCATACTAAACGCAGCTTATTGTCAAAATACATCTCGAAAACACCACCATAAGAGCCGTTTTGGGTGGACGACAGACACAAATGTTTTGCCCAGCGGCTTAACAGTTAATTTGTTGCCGCCAAATAATTAGCTGCTAACAATGCTTTTATGCAAGATAGTAATTCACCACAAACTAATAGCACACCTTGCTGGAAACAAGTTGTTCTTTCAAAGAAGAACGAATAGACTACATGTAAAGAGGCGTATCACCTTTGAAAGAAACAAAAAAATGTTTTGGTAGGGACCTTTCTATAGTTCTTAGGCCAAGAACGTAATTTTCGTTCCTTAAAGTTCCATTAAAAGCTGGAGAATCCGTTTTGTAATACTGTAGTGCCATATATGAATGCGTAGCGCAGTGTGCTAAATTCCAATGTGTCAGCTTATATTGTCTTTGAAACAGAACAACATAAGATTTTCTAAGATCTTCTCGTTAAACGGATGGCTTGTGACAAGAACTTTCAGCGTTAAATAAAATGAGAGTGTAATATACTTTTATCTTTGCAGGTGATAATTTGAATTAATCTGGTGTTGAAATATAACGTGGACATGAAGACAGAGCCCTCGACTGGAAGATGATGTACTGAAATGTAATAGTTGTCGACCAACCGCCAGAGCCATTGCTTGACTGTAATGTATTCTTAGTTATTAAAAAAAAGATAAAGGAAATGTTTGCCAGTTCTATTAAAGAACAGTTATAATCCACTCTGAAGTCGCCTATTATTTTATTAGATATAATCTATTAAACATTTCTGAAGCTTTCTGCCTACAAAATACACAAAGTATGGAAACTAAGTCTTTGTCGACTGTATTAAATTTAAAATGTTACTTTTTGAATTACGTGTCTGTAAAGTGTAATTTCTTTTGCACTGTCTTAAGGACGCAATACTAAGGCGATTTTAAGGGCTTGTGAGAAAGCTTCAATGGCATACAGTGCAAAAGAGAGGAGCCGCCCTTCACTGCATGCTATTTCTTTATATCCTGAGAACTTCTAGACCTTTATTCGCTTCCAAACGCACGCTCTTGGCGCAGTTATGTTGCTAGTACTTACATATTTTTCTTTCACAGAGCAATGATTAAGGCTACGTGAGGGGAGCTTCTAGTTTATTCGACTTTGTTGATTATTTTTACTCCATTGTTTAGAACGTCAATAGGATGTAATTAGTCATAAATCTAACTTACTGAGAAATTCTCTGAAACTATTGTTGCGTTCAGAGGAAGGAAAGACAACGGTTGACGTAAAGCAAATTCGCAACAGATTAAAGTGACAAACGTGCCCCATATCAGTAAGACTAATTATAGATAAAATTAAGCAAACTCACCCTCAAGAAATCGATTATTTTATGGATTACAAGTAATATCACAAATTACTTGTAGAACAGTTGTTCGATGAATGTTATACGCTCCGAACGGGTTTTTGTGTTTAACAAGGCAAATTAGAGAAAAACTGCAATAGACAAATTTAATTACAGCTGACGCCTGATTGGATTACTCAAATAGCAGTTGCGATGGATTCTATCTGCTAAAGAAATGTGCAGTCCCATATCTCCGGCCAAATATACCAACAGAGCATCCGACATCAAATATAGAAATTATAGCATTATTTGTGATTCGGTCAGATTGTTAACACGCTGTGTAGATACAAAATTCACACCAAAAAAATCAATGCTTGAAAACATGGAAAATAATCCAGCACATAAGGAGAAATATGTTGAAAAATAAGCGTCCTCAATGAATTTAGTCAGTTTCCATACTTAAGAATCAGCAAGAAAACCTTTCTTACGCAGGGGACAGAGGAATTAGAATTAATTACGTTGCAGTCGGTAGTTAGAGAAGGCGGAGTATTTTCTGGCAATGGCCAAATTAATTTGCTTATAAGATAGTTATTCTGTCTAGTGTTATTATGTCGGAAGTTATAAAAAGATAAATATCAGTGCAGAGAAGACTGTCAAAAGACTGCCTGCTAAAACGCGGAATGCTTTCGCATGTTAATCTTTCGAAGGAGCTTAAAAGTGGAAAAAGAGGCTCGTTTAACGATCTAGGACGAAGAACATTCTTTGTGTCGCTGCAGTTATGTTGTACCGTTTATAAGGAGAAGTGACATTGTAATGAGAAAATCGATACGTGCATATGAAAGACTTGTAGTAAAATCAATAAAGTGCAACCTGCAGAAAGAATGATGATTTGAAGTTTTCGGCCGTGTTAACACCTTCATCGCTGAACAACACTCCGGGGAGATGATGTGCCATATGTGAAATACTGAAACCATTTCGTCTGGTCTGCGTTAATTCAAGCGCCGTCAAGACTTCGCACAGACCGAGCACAGAACGTAATATACAAATGATTTAGTCGACTGTCCATTCACATGCAGTGACATGTCTGTACTCAGCACAGATGCAAGTCGGTGCAAATATCGTACTGTATAGAGTGCCCTCTATTATCAGTTCTTGGAAAAGGGGAACATGATAGTGACTCTAGAAGTGCCCCCCCCCCCTCCCACCACCACCATATGCCGTAGGTGGCTTGTGCTGTGTAGATGTGGGTGTACCACTGCTGTTTCTTTTCGCCCTAAAAGGGCAGGTTCTAAGCAAAAATGTGTCTTACGCAAAATTAATTTTTAATATACGCACAGTACTTTTTTCTGTATCCCACGTTATATTTTATGTCCCCTCTATAACTGTTTAAGTAAGCCAGTTCAGATGTCGCAAAAATGCAACGGCATAGGACCGTGGCTAGAAAAGCATTGTTGTGATGATCAAACCTATCTTTGGATTGAGGACAGCGTTGCCTCAGTTTTTCCGCAAAGAACCTGACATAGGAGGACATATATCACAAGACTTGTGGTTTCCAACTTCTCTAAGACCTTTACCCTTGAGTGGAATCAGATATTAGCTAGTACTCCACTTCCCGCTCCCCATCACCACCGTGATAGCACCCAACCAAACTTTAGACTAAAAAAGAATCTCCTTTGAATAATTTTATTTTTTTAAATGGCAAAATATAAAGAAAATATTTGTTGTAAGTGTTAGACTAATAACTAATGAGTATATGAAATGATTGGTACCGCTTACTTCTAGCAGCCTTTTTTTACGCTTGGTTTGTTAGTCCGTGCACATCAGTCGGTACTCAGTCAAAGTTCCTTCTTCTTGTTTTCTTTGTTATCGCAGTAAAAGATCTACTTTCACTTACATAAATCTGGACGTAACATTTCCATGGACTGTGTTCTGGTCATGTGTGTGTGTGTGTGTGTGTGTGTGTGTGTGTGTGTGTGTGTGTGTGTGTGTGTGGGTATGCAGTTTTAGAATAATATGAAGCAGTTGCTATTGAAGTGCTAGCTACATCGCTTTCTCAAAAAGAGAAAGCTAACTATCCACGGTGATGGGATAGACACTTGTTACAAAACAAGCTTCCTCTGCACCACTCCCCTCCCCAGAGACACCGCCGTCATTCCACACCCTCATTAAAATCAACCAAGTTAAAATGCTTGTACTATAATTACTGTCCGTTGGACTCCATACTTCTGAAGTGGTAGAAGTTGGAAGACTTCAGGCTGACAATTCTTTATGTCTGACCACTGGCACTAATAATAAAAATAATAATAACTATACTGCGTAAAGCACTATAGTAGCCATTATGTACTTATTAGCGTGTAATGTTGTCAGCTCGTTCCATCTGTTTAGAAGTAAGGAAATACCTACTGCTCGAAAAAGACATTTTTATGAGAGATGATGACAAATTGCTAGAAACACTATATACCGTGAAGTGTCTAGGAATAACTATCCACAGCGACCTTAAGTGGTATGACCAATAAAATAAATAGGAGGAAACGTAGATGCCAGACAAATGCATAGGAACAATTTTAAGGAAATGTAACTCATCTCCGAAATAAGACGCTTAGAGGGCGCTTATTCGACCGATCCTTGAGTATTTTTCATCAATCTAGGATTCTTACCATGTAGGGGAGAAATTTAGAGGATCCAACGAAGAGCAACGCGTTTCGCTATGGGAGTGAGAGATGCTCAACAGAGTCCAGAGGCAGGCGGTACAAGCGAGGCGATGTGCATCACTGAGAGGTACTGAGAGATACTGGAATTTCGAGACTACTTTCCAGGAAGAGTCGGACAGCATGTTACTTACTCCCACACACTTCTCGCAAAATGACCACTACGAGAAAATTCGAGGAATTAGAGCTGATACAGAGGCTAACAGACAATCGTTCTTCCCACTCGCGAGTGGAACAGAGAAAGGATGATCAGTTAGTGGTACCAGACGTAACCTACGCCACACACCGCCAGGTAGATGCAATCGTTTCAGTTCAGTATTTGTAAAACATTTTGGTGGGGTTGTTATTTGACCCACCCTGAGATTTTCTATGGTAAATTCTGCTAAAATAAGAATGTTCTTTTACGCTGCTGTGGTTACGGGCAGCCTGACAAAGCAAGTTTGACATCTGAGATTCGGCTGTCTAGCTGTTTGAAATAGTGTTTACGTTAGTGCGAATCGTTAGTTACGGCTAGAGTGTTACTGCAATACACGCTAGGAGGCAGCGGCTTGGAATTTTTTTCCAGCTCAAAACAGTCTTTAATGACGGTTCCTGCTGCATAATTAGTAGAAGTAACTATGTGCCAATTAATTTTGGAAGCCTTTAAGCTTTATTGGTTTTCTCATTCCTGCAATAAGAGTGCTACCAGCTGTTAAGTGCTTTGTTGCTTATCATCATATTCACTGATTGGGCAAATGTTTGTTTCTGTTTGTCTAGCTCTTAAATGGTAGTTTAATGAAACATGTGCCGCCATTTGTAAAGCAGTGCACTGGTACACGGTTCAAGGCGCGCATTTCGTGTCTAGTGGGTGGGCTGTGTGAGGAAGATGGTGTTCATACAATTGGTTCACGAGCTGTAGCCTCCACCGCACTGGACCACACATTAATGCTAGTATCTGAAAACATTAATAATAATAAGGTTACTGTATCGCACAACTTGACAATAGCCTTCCAACAATAACTGTTAAACCACTGTTGCCTTGTAATTTGGAATCCGCTTAGCATCAGTTGTAACTAATTTTTGTATTACCAATAGAATATTTCAAATTTCCAGTGATAACTCGCCGTAAAAGAAAGTATACTGAAACATACAGAACTTCGAGACACGTTATGCGATGGCTGTAGTTGTCACCACTGTAGTTACGGAAACGTTATTAGACAGAACAATGGTCCAAATGTTAAGTGCCTCTCTCATTACTTTCTTGATAAGGTCTTAGTGAAAATGTTGTATCTTGGTCCTTTTCGGGTTTGTGTGCGATAAGTAACAAGTATAGCGAGAGATCGGAAGACGAGCCGGGACCGCGTGACGTTTCAAGCACAACGGGCAATGAAAATCTCTTGGGCGTTAAACTTTCTCGTGAGCTGACGAAAAGCACTGTCACAGCTCTTGGGCCTCGGACTGCTA
Source organism: Schistocerca gregaria (assembly GCF_023897955.1). Taxonomy (NCBI): domain Eukaryota; kingdom Metazoa; phylum Arthropoda; class Insecta; order Orthoptera; family Acrididae; genus Schistocerca; species Schistocerca gregaria. Next base: position 1,013,913,345 of record NC_064920.1, on the reverse strand, counting down.
TTTGTTCACATCACAATCACATGGTAGCCGTGTTATTGGCCTCTGTGAAATGGATAACTTTTTTCGTTAAATGAATAGGTAGCGAAAACTGAATTTCGCATTTTTTTTTCTTGGTTTCATGCAAAATCGACTAATTCCTTGCGTTCCTGCTTTCCAAAATTTTACATTACATGAATAGAAATGTTTTGATACCTCTCAGATTCAATTATTCTAATTCCTCTATGGTTACATCAAAACGAAAATTGTAAACTATAATGTTTCTCATGGATGGACATGATGGGTACAATTTTGCACTAAAATGCTTCGATATGTTGCTGTAAACACAGCGGACATAATTCACTATTTAAAGTTAATCGATGAATTCATTAATCAAACAGAGGCATCATTACGTAGTGTCCACTGACAATGCAGCTGCGGTAAAACGCACTGGTATAAATTGTTTTCAACAATGTACTTTTTGACAGGAATTTAGAGTAAAAATATGTCTTCCTTGTCAGACGGCAAGCAAGTTACATTAAGAGCTGACCATATTCTAGCACGAGTTCATAACCGGCTTTCTAAAACTCACAAACGTTTCAGAATAGGAACATGTTCCCCATTGACCAAGTAAAAGCCTAACAAGAAAATATTACTTAATATCGGCTGAGTTTTCTGGGTATTGTTTTAATACATTGAAAATATATCTTATTTGAATAAGTCAAGACGTAGTTAATCTAACTGCAAGGCTCTTTTGGCGCGTTATTGTTTAACATGGACGCTCACGGAGCGAAGCATTGTCGATGTTTTCTCAAAAATCCCGTCTCTGGCCATATCGTGCAGCTGACTGGTCTCACTGATCGACGATTCTGTGGCGATATACAGTATTGTGTCAATTTTACGAATCAGAATTAAAATCTCAGAATGCAAATGGTTAAAAAAGTTGCGAACATAAAGTGTTGATCGCCTCGAAAACGGCCGAGGTGAGTGTCCGCATCCGACTGAGTGACCACTATTAATAGCGCCTTATTCCGCTCTTCTACCACACAGCACAGAAAGCACAAATATTGGACGACCAGATAGTAAGTGACCACTTTCTTCTAGCCTTGCTCAACAAATTCTGGATAACATTTTGGAGATGAAAATGTCGACTTACTTTTACTATTTTAATTTACTTATGCCCTACCGCATCATATTCTGTGATAACTCATTGAGAAAAAGGAGTGTTTGTTGCACAGAAGCGTGTAGCAAGGATGACATGGAGTGTCCACCCAGAAACTCTTACAGAGAACTCGAGTTGGGCATACTGACCACAGTCTCACAGCATATTTACCCACGTATGTAGTTTATTTCAACAGTCACAGTTTGTAAACAACAGCAGGCCGTAGTGGCCGAGCGGTTCTAGGCGCTTCAGTCTGGAACCGCGCGAGCGCTACGGTCGCAGGTTCGAATCCTGCCTCGGGCATGGATATGTGTGATGTCCTTAGGTTAGTTAGGTTTAAGTAGTTCTAAGTTCTAGGGGCCTGATGACCTCCGATGTTAAGTCCCGTAGTGATCAGATCCACTTGAACTTGTAAACAACATACACTTCACTACAGTACTTACGCTTAATATTTACTATTTACACTTTAATATTGAGGGTGGCAGTTACTAAAATATATGTTTTTGAAATAAAATGTTTTACAGCAATAGGCCCATTGTTTTATAGCCATACCTCGTATAATAAAAACTGCGTGCAATGCAATGTATCAGTTCACAGTAACCGAGTCGCAATCATATCATCGAAAACCCTTTAACATGCGAAATGGCTTGTGACATGTGTTTCAAAAGGAACTAATTTTGAATATATCCGCGTGCTTGTCAAGTTCTTTCTGATGTTTTAGTTTGACCGTAGTTCGTTTCAAGAATTTCTTTACGGATTTCAAGGTTGTTTTACTAGGCGCGAATTTTTTCTTGGGCATTAGCTACTATTTATTCTTATAAAACAACTTTTGGCTTCGTCTTTGCTTCTTTGTCTTTCGTGTACATATCAAGTTTCACTTTCCACGCTGCAACTCGTAACTCCTCGCTTGTAACGCTTTCTGCTACCTTAGCTTACAACTAGCACATGTTCCACTACATTTAGCACAAACTCAATTCCTATTTACTTTCAGGTAACACTGCTGCTTCTCCAGTGACTTGACAAACGACGACAGTTAGTTAATTCCCTTTTCAGTGAACAAGTAAACCACAGTAATGACAATGAACTTGCCTTACATGTTTCCTGGTTTTGACTTCTTACTCAAAATTCTCAGCGCCGGCTATTCTAATCCGCTTTGAAGAAAGAGAGTGGGTTTCCATATCCCTGCATAAAAAGGGAAAAACATTTTATTTCGTCCCAAATTATAAAACGTCTTTCCATATTTATGCTTCTCCATTACATATACACAACACATAATCGTTCCACACCGCGTGTATACATGTCACTCGCTGCAGTAAACAGAAGACGATTCCTTACTTTGATCAAATCTAAGGCGAGGCGCTAGGTCTGATCAAATTAATTTGACAAAAGGCAACATTTGACAAAAGTTCCCTACCTCACTACGTCAAAAATATTTGACAAACCAACTTCGTCAAAGGAACTTTGACAGTGTAATACTGGTCTAACACAACTATCTCCACATTTAGGAGCAGAGGTATAGCTAGGTCACTGCACGAATCGGTGCAGTCCGCAGTGGCATGACATAAGCTTCTATACTCCGATTAAAATTACTTGGTACTTGACACTTAACGCGCGTTGGATCTAGATTCTCCCAATCAGAGCCCTCAACGTCAGCCCCGAGCCGTTCGCCATTGCCAAACTGCCACCACAATTAGTCAGTTCACTTTCAGTCCATGTCCTGCTTTCTTTCTTGGTGTGTTTGGATCCCGAATCCGGGGTACGGCCTTTTTATTTCGCATTTCATCACACATGATACCCACGTCGGAAGCAAGACACACACACACACACACGCAAACACAATATTGCTAATAATACACACAGGTTTCATACAAAGCACTAGTGAAAAACTACTGGAGCCTTCCACAGAAAATCTGCTTACATTAGAGATCTTCGCACGACATTGCATGAAACCGAATTTTAGGAGACTGCAATTCATCGCTGCGAATATGTCACTGGAGTCATAAAATATATAACAACTTTACATGGTGTAACGGTGTAGCGCAGTGGTTAGTGTAGGAACCTGACTTGTAGAAGGTCCTAGGTCCTAGGTTTGAGAGTCGTCACTTTCATTGAATTCATTGTGAATCTAATCAAAAGGCTTTGGTTATTATTTTTATGTAGTTAATTGGTTTAAATGTTTATTTTTCTGTTTCGAATACTTTGGTGCGTCATTTTTCTCATCGTATCGACTTTTTTTATTTTCTCTTATTTTTCTTGCTATTATTCCGATTTCGTCTGGAATCTACCTGTGTCTCCTATAATCGCCAGACAAGTGCTAATCAGGACTGCCCATCGATTGGTAACACAGGAGCTCATGTAACCTGTGTGAGAATGGTTGCAGGTAATCAATCATAGCGAGAAATTTCCGCTTGCTTTTAGCGCTGAAACTGAACTTTTTCCGTCTTGAGTTTGCTCGTACAAATTAGCCTTAAGCGTTAAAGCGAACGTGATCGCAGTTCTGCTGCTGATTGTTGACAACCATTTTTTCCGATACAATGCATATGACAAGGTTGTGGTTAGATTAGGACACAAGTTTAAGTTCAGAGCTACAAAATGCGTCGTCTGCTGCAATTCAATCATTGTCACTTAAAATCAGCTTCCGACTGAGCATTTCACATTTCTTTCATACCTCGCCAGGGCGCTTCCAACGTAGATCGCCGTATTTGTGAGTCGTCTATTAACCGAGCGGTCGCCTGTAGCCGATGTGGCAACACTGTAACAAGTGACAGACGTCAACCGCCAAGTAATTTTAATTGGTCTATAGGTGCTGTTGTTCGAGTTGAAAAAGTATTTTTTTGTCGTTTCTTTTCAGATATTTAGGGGAGTTTGTGGGTAACTAGAGAGCTTTTAGATTGGGCCTGACTCTTTTGTAGGCATGTGTATATAAACAAAAATTATTCTCACACAGTACTTGAGGCAGTGATTCTAACGATTTCAGTTTGATGTGCTGCAGGGCCCATTTTTACCATAGCTCGTCAATCACTAAACAGTTTTTACTATTTGGTTATGCTATGAAGGTGTGCATGCTTTTATTTTGTGGTACGTAGAAGGCAGCAGACGAAACCCTGACTTCGCACCAGGCACTGAGAAAGACAATGTTACAGAGCATTGGCAGGTTTTTACAAGTAGTCGATGTATGTTGCAGAACTATTGGAACATATAACAGACCTTTTGCAGTTTTAGAGCGCAGAAATCTGGTTAAACCCTGAGAAATTGAACTACCTTCGATTGTAGAAAGTTTGATTATGATAAGATGTCTGAGGAAGATATCCTAGAAAAAATTCAACGCCTAAGAAGATTTCTGCAAGCTGCAAAATTTCCAAAAGAAGAGTCTCAAAGTTGGACATCTTTAATATTATTCCAGTTCGTGGTTGAATACAAATTTTCCTAGCGAGAAGATTTTTTTTTAACTTCGCGTGTTTCGATAGCGTCATGTGAGAGGAGTTTTTCCTCAATGAGTCAAGCATGACTCTGAAGTACGGCAATTTATTCAGTCGGAAACAGTGTAGCTAAAGGTGTCGATTTGAATGACGCAATTTCACACATTGCAACAGATAAATGTAGAAGAAGAGATTCTAACCTACATCTTAAAGACGCTCTAAGAAGACCTTTGTATATTTATGCAGCTTCATTAATAATCAGTTGTAAAGTTTGTTACGTTATAAAAATGCCTTTACTTGTTTATTCCCATTCATAAAAACTGTTTACAAAATAGCTAACATTATACTTTGCTTACGTAATCATTTATATAAAAAAATGCTTCCCCGAAACTAGTTACCTGATATTTTGATGGAAGGGGGCGGGGGGGGGGGGGGGGGAGGTTGATGTTAAAACTCCGCATCCGGTGTTACTATGCCACTGATGAGGAGGCACTATGTAGAAGTACTGATGAGCTCAGTTTGCAGCAGTGCCTTTACAGTCGGAGAGGCAATGAAACGGAACCATTTTCCCATTTCTATCCTCTTTCCTTCCTGCTCTCTCTTGCGTCTCATTCCTTCCTTTAACCATCAACCGTCTGAAAAGACCCCTTTTATAATCATGTAATTAATTTTACAACGAATTACAGCCACATGCTCCAATAGTACCAGCGGTAACGAACTTTGCCTACATCTGGGCATTGTCCTTGTTATTATATTATCCCCCGGGTTTATCCAAAGTTGATGATTGTTTTGCCAAGCCCAGTGTTCCCTTTCAGTTTTATGTAAATAACTTCTGTAATACTATTTCACCAAAGGTTTTATAACATGAAGTTCAAGTTTCGGTTTTATGCAGATAATTTTTATATTATGTGCAGATTTTAATTACGCATTTTGTGCTATGGCATAATTATTTATATTAATTGTGATAGTTAATTTATTAATTTTCCATTTCCGAATATATTAATGATTTTCAGTTGTTTGTTCTTTGGAAAAAATAGGCTGGAGGGGGTTTTGGAGGCAAGTTTTAACGGCAGTTGAATGCACGTGGCTCGCTGTGAACATTTTGGAAGTGGGATTTTGTTTGTATTATCCGTAAATAAACGACGATGATTCACAGAAAAGTTCTGCAGATTATTATTCTGTCATACACGTATAGAAAGAGCAGATGCAGTAAGACGACCTAGGTTATCCTTTGCTAGCGGAGCAATCTACTACCCAAGGAATTTATTAAGTATTGCCTTTACCGGGAACACATACAGCAACAGAGAACTGACTTTATAAATACAACCCTTTTAGCTTTTCCGGATGTTTATCTGGTAGTAGAGGAGACAAAAACGTATGTGCCTAATTCTGTAAGTGCAGACGTTACTATTCGATGTAGTCTTTAACGTGTGAAGAACCCTCTCCTCACATCGATAGTGACTGGAATGCTCCCCAAAGTTGCGGAAACATTTCGGCAAGCGCACAGGAAGGCGGAAGGAAGAGGGTGTGCCAGTCGCTTACGCTGCGACGGCAAGGTCGACCGCTTGGCATTCGGTGGCGAAGGTTTCACAATGTGCGCTACGCAACAGCGACGTGCGGTAGGCCGGCCAGCGTAAGCAAACAGCCGGAGAGCGTGCCGGCTGCCTGGAACACACGTGTTGCTCTTGGCCACTCGCCGCCGCTCGATCTATTTACAGACGGCAATGACACGTCTCTCGCGAAAGTGCGCAAGGCCAACGCACGTACGTACGCCAAACTTGGGAGGAGGGCCTGGACGGAATGTTGTGAAAACCCAAACCTCAGTTCCAGGAGTTGTTTCCTGACTTTCTGTGTCGAACAGTCCTGATGAATTTTTCGGAACATCAGAAGGGAAATACAGTAGAGCGTCGATTATCTGAAGTAATTGGGGGACACGGGTGTACGGAAAACTAGTTTGTTCGGATAATCGAACTGTACATGTTTATTTGCCAAAAAGAAGTACTGTACAGTAAATTTATTCATAAAAACAGGCATGTCTTTTAGTATTACAAAGTAACATACAAAGGAAACTTCAGTAGGAATATATTGTATGTGTCACAGTTTATTAAACAAAAATATATACTTATTACATACGCATTTTGCATGAACAATACACACAGTATACAAAACTAACGTTTAAAAAAATCCTTTATTTTGGTTTGTCTAAGCAAGCCTACACGTTTACGAGCAGCTAAGTCACGTACTTTTTTCATTACAGATATCTGAAACTGATCACTTTCATCTTGGGCTCCAAACCATCGCAAAGGCAGTATCTAAACAAGTGAACGCCTCTGAAGCTGTTGGTATACTTTCATCTTCACTTTCTGGAGCACTAATTGATGAGATGCTGGCAATGTCATCTTTATCAGTGACGACGTTTACAGTCTCGCTGTTCTGCATCTGCATCATCGATATTCATCCATTCATGAATGTCTTCTTCATCACAATCGTGGCAATCTATTTCTTTTAGCATACCGAGAATTTTGGCCATATCATTCTGTTCGTCATTTTCAATCATACCTTGTGAATTTTCTTCTGTGTCCAAAATTTTATTCCAGGCTTTCTTCAAATTCTCTTCCTTTACACTATTCCATGCTGCGCTGATCATGTAGGACGCGTCTTTCAAGTCAATATTCTTATGATTTCTTAAGACACTTTCTTCTCCATCCTCTTATCTTTCTAACAATAACTTACGCAACAATTCTTCCCTGTAATATCGTTTGAAAGTCTCAATAACGCCTTGATTCATGGGCTGTAATAAGGAGGTTACGTTAGGTGGAAGAAATATTACCTTTATGAACTCGTCTTTTTCGTTTAAAATAGCACATGACGGATGAGTTGGTGCATTGTCAAGGAGAAGTAGTGTTTTCTCCCTCTTCCCATTCTTTAGCTGATGAGCTTTTACAGAGGGTACGAAAACATCCAGAAACCACTTCATAAAAGTCGAGGGAGAGTAACAGGTGCGAGCGAGTACACAGTTCGGTTAAGCGGTCGTTCGGTTGACCGACGTTCCGTTAATCGACGCTCTACTGTACTTCTAAAGAGCAGTGGAATCTCGTTTGTCCAAATATGGTACGAACGTCGGTCATCAGGAATAACGAAAACCCGAAAATTCAGAAAAAATTTGAATTGCATAGTTTAAATGCCATAAAAATACACGTTACATTTATCATCACGTAAACACATAAATTATGCATTGTTTTGATATAAATAAGTCTTGGCAGTTGTCATACTATACATTGCTTATAGAATATGAGACATGTGGTAAGAATAAGTTACCGTTGCAAGTAAATGTGATGAATAGCGAGATACCACGTAGACGTCTCACAGAAATGAAAACAATAAATTGACGGGTGTGAACTATGTTACAACGAAGGAATTCAAGAGTTAAGACCACCAAAACGGAACGCAACTTCAAAAACGTTAAAAACATATGTTTTGACAGAGCACTGAGAAATTGTGTGATTGTCAAACTCTTTCGTTCATTTTTTGCAGTTTACATGACAAACTATTTCCTTGGGAGTGACCACATTCACATTCATACGAACACCTGTTACTGGGAAAGGAGACATATCTCACACCTTCACCAGTCGTACAAATTAGGTGCTTCGATAACTGTAACTACCTTACACTTCTCTGTTGAAAACGGACGTCACACGCCACACAGACACAGATCTGAATAAAGCGAACAGCAAAGAAAAAAAAAAAAATAGGGGGGAGGCTTGAAAACGCCTCGCCTGCTTGGTAGTCCAGCGCTTTAACCACGACACCCTTTTTTTTGTACATTGCTCTGCATTGCCCTTGTTGTTCCTGGACCGTTCACTGGTTCTATTTCGCTGTTTTTTCACAGTCCAGTACACATTCTTCCTGTTTGCATGCTTGATCTGTGTTCAGTTTTTGATGGGCTGTCAAATGGGCCCTCTTACCACTTAATCTGAGAGGATCCGATGAGGAGTTTTCCTCGTAAGATCAGTTTTTCTTCGCCGGCCGCGGTGGTCTCGCGGTTCTAGGCGCGCAGTCCGGAACCGTGCGACTGCTACGGTCGCAGGTTCGAATCCTGCCTCGGGCGTGGATGTGTGTGATGTCCTTAGGTTAGTTAGGTTTAAGTAGTTCTAAGTTCTAGGGGACTAATGACCACAGCAGTTGAGTCCCATAGTGCTCAGAGCCGTTTGAACCATTCAGTTTTTCTTCCTGAGCCGATGTTGATGAATCATAGCCTATATGTTGCTCAAGCGCCGCTCAAGAAACATGTAAAAACCTCATAAAAATTCGTCTTGCAGATTAGGAGGTTAGCGTGTTCAAACAGAGAAAAGTTTTAAAAATATTCTGTTACACTCCCTATATCATCCACAATCAGGTTTTGGCAAATATTTTCAGTGTGCAAACGATATGGTTTTACAGATTTATTAATGGTATAGATAGATGATGTTTTGTCTCATGGTAATATATACCTTGACTCACCCCTGAAGGTTCTCCTACTTGATGGGAGATCAGAATAAATGAATGAATGAATATCTGAGGCAGCGTTAATCGGCTGTAGGAGCATTAATCAGATGAATTATCTTTTACCTGTCAAAAACGACGCCAACGATGTCGGGACACGTCATTAGGCAGTCTGTTTCCTCCTAGTACGTACAACATTTTCTTTCGTCTTTTGATAAAATAAGGTATCAATGTACGAAGGTTGGAACTTGAATAGTGGCAACTATTTATTCACAACCGATACTAAAGAGTTACACGTTTGCACCTGTTACTGCCCTTCAGAGTACTCACCAGCGTTGTGTAGAGCCCGTTGCCAGCGATGCGGAAGGCTTAGTATACCGTTAACAGAGCGTGTTCTGTTGATGATGCGAATGCAGCGGTCTACTGCCTGTCGAATCTCTGGAACAGTTCTGAAGCGAATGCCACGAAGTGATTCCTTCATCTTCGGAATCAAATCAAAGTCACGAGGACTTAAGTCTGGGGAGTTGGTGAATGGTACAGTACTTCCCAGTCCCATCGACCGAACAGAGCACCCACAGCTAGCGCTGTATGCGCCCGCACATTGCCGTTGCAAAATGATGATGGGTGGGCTACGCAGCAAGTGTCGCAGCTTCTTTCGCAAAGCTGGTCGCAGGTGATGCTCCAAAAACGAACAGTAATACTGTGCATTGACGGTTTGCCCTGGAGGAACGTAATGCGTTAGGATAACACCATCACAGTCGTACACGAGAATCACCATAACTTTAGGCCGGTCCATTCGCACCATCAACAGAATAGGCTCTGCTAACGGTATACTACGACTTCCACATCGCTGGCAACGGGTTATACACAACGCTGGTGACTACTTTGAAGGACAGTAACAGGTGCAAACATGCAACGCTTTTATATCGGTTGTGAATAAATAGTTGCCACTATTTAAGCTCCAACCCTAGTATTTACTGTGTTTTACTTGAGCCAGATAGTTTTCCATATTACCAAGTGCTTAATTTTCAGTTCTATATTTCCTCCACCCTTCCAAAAAAATGTTAACGAGATTATCCCCTTATTGCATTTCTGGACTATGAACTGCATTGTCTACAGAATATATCTACATTTAGCAAATACCGACGCCTCAAACGACTGTCCTATAATTTATCCATAGTCACATTATGCTCTTTTTGGCGAGATTTGCACACCAAGTTTGACGAATCGCCCCCGAGAACACTTAAGGTTTACCTCTACTGCTCGTCTCTACTGTCAAGTTACGTCCCTTATCAACATTCGTAAAATTGGTTAGAACAATGACGGCCGGAGTTTGGCCACAGTCCAAAAAGGCTGTTCGGTGTTATTGATGCTCATTAACAGCACGAAGCGGGACAGTAGCACATGAAGATGGTACTACATGCAGGTGATGCCGGTGGGCTATGAGCGCGAGCGCTATTGGCCGTTGCTGGGCTGTCGGCGCTTTCCCTGGCTGTGGCGGCACGATTCTGGTTCTTGCACAATTACCTCCCGTTGCTCGCTCCTGCTTGTTGCAATGTGCCTCCCAGGGACCGCTTTCTAGCCTCAGAAATCGGAAACCGCCGGCTTATCTTGCTACACACAGACTGGCCTTTCTGGTCCCGATCAGGACCCACGTATGTCCGCAGAGGAAGAACAGAATTGCAGAGGTTCGCTGTGAGCACGCTGTGGAAATGGTAAAGAGCAATGAATAAACGAACGTCTCCAACCGGCGAGATAGTAAAATCTGAAATATCTACAAGGCAAGAGCTACCACACTTCTTCGAATCAGCGCCACATGACCTGACATCACTACGAACTGGTCGTCGGAAGCACAGCATTCTTTTGTAAGGAAAAAGGGCTAACAAACGTTCAGAATTTCATGTGATAGCTACCAACTTGACATAGCTCCAGTTTTACTACTTATGGATACAGTACTAAGGGATGAGAACAGAATGGATTAAAATACTCAGAAATACTCCTGTGCTCCAAGGAAACAGAAGAAATAAACATCAAAATTAGAGAAAATAAAATAAAACAAACATGAACATACAAATATTTAGGAAGTATGCTGACTGAAGTTGTAAGAGTCGAAGAAGACGTAGAACAAAGAATTAGAGAAGCAGAAGCAATGTTCAAGAAGAAAAGAAAATGGTTCATAGAAGCAACATAAATTCTGAAGTGAGGGAATGGCTGCTGAGAGCTGCGTTTAGAGCGTAGTACTGTATCGCTGTGAAACACAGACAACAGGTGAATATGAAATCTCTAGAGGCATTTGAGGTATGCTGCTGGTGGCGCCTGTTAAAAGCAAAGTGGACAGACATAAACAGCAAGTAGGAAATCCTGCAAGGATATGGAGAAGAAAGATCATTTAAGAGAAGAAGAGAGTGAAGAAGACACGGTTGGATTGGTGACATAATTAAACACAACCATTTTCTTTTGAATATCTAGAAGGACGATTACAGCGAAGCTAGCCCGAGTAAGACTGCGACTGCTATTTTTAAATCAAGCTGTACATAATGCAGGCGTCTCTAATTATGTAGAAATAAAGAAATTAGCTTCTAAACGACCTAGGTGGAGAGCTGGCAGCCAACGGAAAGGTTGATGACGAAAAAGAAAAAGAGCAACCTACACAAGAAGTAAGTTGTATTTTGTTGTTTACAAGCTGTAATGGGGGAAGCATTTTATCTTAGTAGGTTTACGCGAAGGGAGATTTTGAGTACTGTGTTCCTTATCTAACGACTTCGTTAGGACCTGAGCAATGTTGGCTGCATCCTCATTGGACAGGCGAGCGCCGATGGCCAGATTGTAGACTGGGGACGACAACAAAGACGAGATTTTTCCTTTAAACGGGTCTGATGTATGAAGATACTCAAGTATTATTTGAAGGTAGGGGATAATTAACTCATCAGTGAACTGAAAAATAATCTGGCTTATGAGAGTCTGTAGACATAGACGTTTCGTGAGTGTTTCTAGTGATTTCTTGGTGGTAAATGTGTGAAGCAAAGTTGTTCATCGTCGTCACTAATATTTCATTTGTATATTGAAGAGGCAACGAGGGAAGTAACGGACTATCTCGACGTAAGAGTTGACAGTCACGGACAAAAAAATCAGTATGACACGGTTTGCTGTTGATACGGCAGTGGTGGCCGAAAGTGAACGGGAATTGAGTAAGGGGGGAGGGGGGCTACAATTTACACACAGACAAAGAGAAATAATGAAGTTATAAACCACAGCTCTTAACTTTATATCATGTAGCGTCCATAGGTCAGTATATGATTTATAACTACTGCCTCACAAAAAAGGGTAATTCCTCGAAGGATGGAGGGAGGGGAGGGGCGAGCAAACGAAATGGAACTTCACAGGTTGACAGGTTATGTGATGTTACTTCCGTCATTATAAATTCGAGTCAAATTTAGAAATAACATGGCAGTACCAGCCAACCAAACAAAATGAAAAATGGGAAGAAAAAAGTTTGGAACATAAAAAATGCTAATGTTTCGTAAATGGAGTGCAGTGCGACCTCCGGCATCTGATCAGATGACAGGTAACTCATATGCCAACCAAAAACGCGAAGAACTATCCCAGTGATCATGCCAAAGTGAAAAAGGCGAAACGCGTGTGGTAGAAATAAAATACAGTGTAGCAAGAAACGTGGATTTTATTTGCAAAACAAATAAAATAAAGTTATGCGACTGAGTACAAAATTTATATAAACATTTAATCGGATGACGAAATTCATCGGAAAATGAAGCTGGACCTGTGTATACTATCTTCGTGTCCACATTTGGTCAATACATCATCATAAATTTTCACTCTATCTTCCTAGATACGCATATACTCAATCCCTAAAGTTGTTGATCTTCGCTTTCTTCGATAGCACCTCTACAAAACAGGTTAGAGAAAGTTCTTACAATATTTTGCAGAAATCGAATGAGGGATAACAAAGGACATTGTAGGAGAAAACTAGACGGCCTGCAGCAATATTTACTATCTGTATGAAAAGTCAGAAATCAGAACAAAATTTAAGAAGGTAAACAAATTTGTCCTTTAACTCTGATCGTTGTTACCATCTTTCACGCCCCATTATCACAACGTTGAAATACTATTGGGTCATTCGACTGCTAACATAGATAACAATTTTCTCTACTCTTATAAATAAAACCACACAATCAAATGAGGGAGCCAACGACGGTGGTGGCACGGGAGAGGCCAGTGAAAGCTCTAATCAGTTGGACCCGAAGGGACAGCGAGAAACGGTGGTCAACAGCCTTTCAGCGCCGGAAGCTACGCCATCACGTACCGTTATAGCCTCTCTTCCAGTCATCAGTTTTTTGTATATATTTTGGAAAAAGTACTCGTATCTCAGTCTCCACACTCGAAACACAATCGAGAGGAGAGCGGACCAGTAATGTGTAGCTCAGAAGTGAAGAGTAAGTACGTTTTGGCAGCACCTAGACATGTCCCCTTACAGCAAAGTTTATTCGTTTATTCTGCTGCAGCAGGTAGTAAATGGCACTAACTAGACAAGAATTATCGTAAATAGGCGAAAGCATTACTGAGTAGTCGTCGATGTGTGGCAAATTTTATGTACATGCACATTTTTTATCTACATTAATCATTGTGAACATTGGAACACCCAGAAAGAATGGTCCGGTCCATATGAGGATGTGTGGAACAGTAATAAGTGACTGAGATGTCATAAAGACGCAGAGAACGTATGTGCAGGAACGTCGTGTCTTATACGAACGGATCTTCTATGCCAAGCTCGACTCGTGAAGAGCTATCAAACGACGTGGGAATATGAAAGCAAGTGCCAGTATGGCTTGACATCGGGAGGTGTGGTGTCAGCACGTGAGGGAACTCATACGAGGGAGAATGAATAGAGTTGTCATACCATAGTATTCCCGATCGAACAGACCACGCTGGTACGACAGAGATGAGTGCGTAGAATCAATGGAGAGAAGAAGAAGAAGACGAATCTTATATTTAAGAGGCTTAACAGCATGGTTATCATCGCTTTTACTGAATATCAAAATACTTATCTTCTGGTTTCAACAATTTCTGTTCACATAAGCGAAATTGCTCCGACAGGTTTGCAGGAACACATACTATACGCAGTTTTCTTCAGCATGTCGGGCTACGTAGACACATATATGTGTACGTCACATGAAATAAATTTATCAGTTAACTTTTCGATGCTAATACCTACCAGTCGCTTGGGAAAACACCCTAATGACACAGTATACTTTGACATTTACCAATATTCAGCTGAGTGTTTCCACTATGGAGGTTAATAAGTGTCTATTTAGTTGAAGAAATCTGTGCTACTACTAACTTGAGACGCTACTTAAAAGTATGAAAATCAGGTGAATAAAAAAAGCTTAACAATTTATTATATTTGGTTTAGTGTTAGGTATCATATATGTAACCCTACGTCTACCTTTCCGACGAATGATGTTCGCGAATAAAGAAAACGATCTAATCAGTTTATAAACGGAAGGACGCAGCTTCCGTGCGATTTTGTTATGTAATTTGCATGTGGTGAGTTATTTCGAGGGACGACGGGTATCCTCGAGGTGGGATAAAGTTCGCATTAAGTTCAAGAGAAGTAGATGTGGGGGCGTTCGTGCACGCTCCAAGGATAGTTGACCCAGTCAGAGCAGCGCATCGGCCCCGGGAACAAGAGCCACCGCCGACAGTATGGAAATCAATAGAAGAAACAAATGAACAGTTTAAATGTATTTGTACTCTTGTGATATATGGAAGTGTCAATTTGACATTCATGCTCCGTCATATCTGGAGGGAACAGAAACGTGACGTTGTTCATAACAGCGTTAACGTTATCGAAGAATATACGAGAAATGTCATTGGTGAAATTTTTCGTATTTTTTCCAAAGACTTTGATGTTATGTTGAGTCATATTACTTCCAGTTTTAAACCGACTGCACTATATAGAAGAAAAGAAGTTGTAATATAGCAGCTGCATTCTTCCCATCTATTGTGTTTTTCTACTCCCATAAATAATATTATTCGCAACTTTTTGTCTTATTTTGCAATACATTTATATATTGGTATGCAAAAACTACATAAACTCTCTCAAGTTCTTTTTTAGACGAAATTTACTGTAATTATATAGCAGGAACAAAGTTAGAACAGGTGGACGGTTTCAAGTACTTAGGATGCATATTCTCACTGGATGGCAACATAGTGAAAGAACTGGAAGCTAGGTGTAGCAAAGCTAATGCAGTGAGAGCGCAGCTACGATCTACTCTCTTCTGCAAGAAGGAAGTCAGTACTAAGACTAAGTTATCTGTGCACCGTTCAATCTTTCGACCAACTTTGTTGTATGGGAGCGAAAGCTGGATGGGTTCAGGCTACCTTATCAACAAGGTTGAGGTTACGGATATGAAAGTAGCTAGGATGATTGCACGTACTAGTAGATGGGAACAATGGCAGGAGGGTGTCCACAATGAGGAAATCAAAGAAAAACTGGGAATGAACTCTATAGATGTAGCAGTCAGGATGTACAGGCTTAGATGGTGGGGTCATGTTACACGCATGGGAGAAGCAAGGTTACCCAAGAGACTCATGGGTTCAGCAGTAGAGGGTAGAAGGTGTCGGAGCAGACCAAGGAGAAGGTACCTGGATTCAGTTAAAAATGATTTTGAAGTAATAGGTTTAACATCAGAAGAGGCACCAATGTTAGCACTGAATAGGGGAACATGGAGGGATTTTATAAGGGGGCTATGCTCCAGACTGAACGCTGAAAGGCATAATCAGTCTTAAATAATGATGATGATGATGATGATGATGAAGATGATGATATTATTCAGATGATAATTCTGACTGTTGTAGTTCCATTGCTGTAACTGATTTGCATTAAAAGCTATAATTAACTGAAGTTAGCACTACAGTTCTATACCAGCAAAATTCTATGAACTGCCACTTAAATTTGAGTAATGGTTCAAATGGCTCTGAGCACTATGGGACTCAACTACTGTGGTCATTAGTCCCCTAGAACTTAGAACTACTTAAACCTAACTAACCTAAGAACATCACACACATCCATGCCCGAGGCAGGATTCGAACTTGCGACGGTAGCAGTCGCACGGTTCCGGACTGCGCGCCTAGAACCGCGAGACCACCGCGGCCGGCCTTGAGTAATGGACCTACACTATTTGAAAGTTACGCATTCTGGCTGTCCAGTAATGTATTTTAAATTAGCTAAGACTAATTATTTTCTGCTATATTAAAGTTGAATTTCACAAGCACCCCCATTTCCCATCGTAGATTTCGTCCCAAGCATTGTTAGATTCCGAACTTTGACCACATATTTTCGTTACCTTAATTTTTCTGTACTAAATGACATAGGGAACTGACTGATTACCTCACTAATTAATAATTGCATGTAATGTACTCTAATTTGCACTATGGTTGTCATTCATATAAAGAAGGTATTCACATTGCGTAAAGATAATAGTTTCTAATTTTTCACAAGCAGCATTTCATTTAAAGAAAAGTTCATTATTAAGCCCTTCTATAAATTACTAGACCGCGGTTGGAAAGTAGACGAGTAAGGCCTACTGTATGTTCAAGTGCGTTATTTCCGCTGGCTCACGCCACAAATATGTTCATTCTGCACGTAAAAATGCACTCAGGTCACCGCTAAACTCGATAAGTCTACTGATTAGTTATTTTCGAGTGAATTTTGTAATCTAAATTAATGAAGAGTTTCACTGAACTAGGTTGTGGTCGGCAAGTACTCTGGAATGTTATTATTGTTGGGTTGAGTGATTATTGGACATGGTGAATCTCATTAGTGACTGAGTTAACTGAACTACCACGCCACCATCTTTCATAAAGCAATGCAAAACAGTGTTACAGATGAACTATTTATTTTGTTTCACAATAGAACAACTAACTTCGCCATAGCAATTTTGGGTGCTGATTCTGGATAGTTGCGTTAATAATTTTTCGTAGTGTACAAAACTTTGAAAGGAATTACATACGGATGGGGCAGTTACAGCTCACGAGAAATTAATTTTCAAGAAACGGAACACTGCATTCGTCAGCTCACTATTTAATAGAAAAAGACAGGGGCCGAGCCGTCCACTCACAGCTCACTGATTCTTTTTTGAGGTAGGTGGCGTGGCTGTTGATAAAATTTAAAAATACGTGTCACTCAGTCGCTGTTTTCGGCTAGAATAGGAGTCAGGTCTCCAGCCAAGCAGAAGAAGGAAGGAAGGCAGACTAAGAGTTTAACTTCTCGTTTACAATGAGATCATTAGAGACAAAATACAAGCTCGGATTGGGGAATGATGGAGAAGGAAATCGGCCGTGCCCAAGCAAACGAATCATTCGAGCATTTGTCTTAAGCGATTTAGGGAAATCACGGAAAATCTAAATCTGGATGGCAGGAAGAGGATTTGAACCTTCGTCTTCCGGAGTGTGAGTCCAGTGTGCTAACCACTGCGCCACCTCATTCAGTAGCGAAACAGAGGGCTGATTTTAAGTCAGCATATGTCGTGCAGAAAGTGGCATTCCATAAGCTTCACATTTTGGTGGCTCTTCCCGCTGAAAGAAAATCTGCGTGTCACTGGACAGTATGTAGTGAGCTTCGTTTCTTCCCATCGGCGGGACTGGCATGAGCTTTGTCACGCCTGAGAGGTCGATTTGATTGACCGTAGCTGTTCAACATAAGCTACCAATCGTCTTCCAAATGACGCGGGTAGTACGCAGACATAAGCTGCTACGGCACTACACAGTGTTATCACAGCAAAGGACGATTCCGTGGCGAGCTAATGGGCAATATACACTGATGAATAAAAACGCTGTAACAGTCGTGTTGGTCCGCTTTCGGAGCGCGATGCAGCACCTATTTTTTGTGGCACGGATTCCATAAGTCCTTGGTAGGTTTCCGGAGGTGTGTTCCACCAGATATCTACTAATCTTCGTTGGTCCATTATGGACCATGGGACCACGGCTGGCATGTATTTCTTGATGCAATAATTTGCCAACAGCCGTATGTATTGTAGAAGTTTATTTTATGAACTTCTTATGTGCTACCAGTTTCGGCATTACATTGATGGCATCTTCAGGTCCCACATGTCATAGTCGTAAAGTAGCTATACACGGAAGGAGCCATATAACTGGCCACCAAGAGCTGTTGCATAACGATTTGATTCAAGAGATTTTACGACTACGACGTGTGAGGCCTGAAGATGGCATCAATGTAATGCCGAAACTGGTAGCACATAAAAAGTTCATAAAATAAATTTCTACAATACATATGGCTATTGATAAACTATTGCACCAAGAAAAAAAGATATCTACTAAGATTGTTGATATTTTAAAAAAATATATAGAATCCAAAATATCGATAAAAAAGCATCATTGACGGCCCTGCGATATATCGAAAGGTATCGATGTATCTCCGGAGAAAATATCAGCGCATCGGTCAAAAAAATATTGGCTGTACATTGTAAATATACTGGCAGTTTTAAAGAACAGTATATTTAAGTATTGGTTGATTATCAGATATCCTGTACATCAACAAGCTAGCAGCCTGCTTATTCCCCTTAGAGCAAGAATTGAAAGGGAAGCGGTGCATGCTTGGCGATAACCACTTTGCTAACAATGACAACTGCAGGTCTGTGGCACATAAAAGGTCTCCGATGGGTCCGTCGTTGGATTTCGTCACCTATCGTATTTGTCCGGAACACTTCAAGTCGACTTCCCTGTTTTATCGTTTCAGCAAACGTCAGCGACCTAGCAGTTCTAGTGTCAAAATAGCGTGGTGAAGTTAAACGTTGGTGTTTCTGTTGGTAGCACCGAGCGCCGATTACGTCAGCATTTCCTCTCACACGTCTCCCCGCACTGCAAAGACCAATCGTTCATTTAGATTTTTGTTCATCTCTTTCAGCAACTGTTTTTGAAGAATTCCTATGTGAAGAAATAGCACAATAGGTGCATTAAAAATTGTTTTTTAACGCAACTGGTGTGCTATTTCTTCACATCGGATATCTTGTTATTCCATTCACGTCGCCACCCCTACTGCAATCGGTCTACTTCTTTGTGCCATGTAGATGTGATTCGTACAGTGGAAGAGAAAGACTAGACGTGATGAAAGCTCGGAAAGTAGTAAGACTCCTTCACTCAGTGAAAATACAGTTATGTTCTACTACAATTTCAAAAGAACAACATCAAATATTTTCGAAAACGCGAAACAAATATAATATAAAAGTATCGGTACTCGACATCGCCATTTAGATATCGATGCATCGGTAAAAAAATATAGCGCCGATACGTATTGATTTTTTTGGAAAAAGTATCAACGTATCGATATTTTATCAACGGCCCTATGCACGATGCCATTGTAATCGAAGAAAACAGTAAGAAGAACCTTCACATGTGATCTGACTTGTCGAATTTCAAACAGTCGGCAAGCGATGATCGAAAGGCTCGCTGTGACAGGAAACTACCGATATCTGTCACTGAATACTGGTCCCTGTTTTGACTGGGCCAGAGGTAGGAATCTTTCTACACGTCGGTCAGGGGACCTGTAGATGGCGTAATGTAGCGCCGAAACTGACTGCTCAAATAAAATAAGAGCTTGACATTTAGACGGATGAAGGTATTTTTATTTGACATTTAATATTGAACAGCCCAGGTCCCAAAACCGTCTGTATAAAGATAGAGTTACAGAGTATTAAATTTTATTTCCCTTATTATTGCTGTTGAATTACTGTCAACGGTGACAAACAAAGTACGAGGTGCATTCAAGTTACACGACCTCCGATTCTTTTGCAAATAAACTACTTGGACGAAAATTGGGAACCTTGAGTCACTTTTCGACGTGCAGCCATAAAAATTTTTCGCAACGTCAACGTAATGATTCAATGGCCGCTGTGGCTTCTTTGGGAGTGTTCCTATACTACAGTAAAGTCGAATCCATGTCGGATCCATTGTCACAAACGATGAAAACGAAGCCCCTTTCATACCGTTGTCAGGCGTCAGCATGTCACGTGTGTAGCCCCTACCTTTCGTGACATACCTGGAGGACATTTTCGCCTTTTTAAGCACCAAAAACAGTCATCATTCTCGCCGCTGACGCTAGAGTTGTGAGTGCTGTACAGCACTGCCATATTTGTCACGCATTCCCAACGAGTATACGCCTGTTTTAATACAAACCGCATATCTTTCTGATAAAAGTATCGGAAGTGTTACAACTTGATACTTCGTACAGATAGCCAGATAGAACTGGTAGATCTGTTATCTTCTAGAAAAGATCATTTCGTAGATGACTACAACAGCAGAAAGCTCCACGGGACTGGAAGAAGGCCTGGTCATAGAATTCTATAAAAAGGGTAGAAAATCGGATGCCACAATTACCGGCCAATTTCACTGGCATCGATTTGTTGTAGAATCATGGAACATATTTTGTATTCAGACATAATGACCTTTCTAGACTTTAAGAAGCTCATCTGCAGAAACCAGCACGGTTTTAGGAAACAGCGATCATGCGAGACTCATCTGGCCCTCTTTGTGCATGATATACAACAGGCTCTAGATACCAGGCTGGTGCCGTGTTTCTCGACTTTCGAAAGCCGTTCCGCACTGTCGCTTGCCACAAAAAGTGCAAGCTTACGGTCTATCCGATGACATATGCGGTTGTTTAGAAAGTTTTTTAACGGACAGGGAGCAGTATGTCGTCCTGAAAGGGGTGAATTCAACAGAAACAAGCGTAACTTCAGGTTTGCCCCAGGGCAGCGTAATAGGTCCTCTGCTTTTTACGATTTACATAAACTATCTGGTTGATGGTATTGACAGCGGCCTTAGACTGTTTGCCGATGATGCTGTAGTCTACAGGAAAGTTCTATCACACGAAAGTTGTGAGCAAATCAATGAGGATTTGCTGAAGATAAATGCGTGATGTGATGACTGGCAGTTATCACTCAATATTAGTAAGTGTAACCTATTGCGTATAACAAGGCGAAAATCCCCATTAATGTACGAGTACAAAAAAATGCCCAGTCTTTGGAAGAGGTAACATGCGTTCTGGGTGTGACTATTCGAAATGATCTCAGATGGAATGATCAGATTACACAAGTAACGGGTAAGGTCGAACTCGAGATTGCGGTTTATTGGTACAGTGCTGAAGGAAATAGCTTACCATACGTTAGTTCGTCCGGTCTTGGAGTATTGTTCGTCTGTATGGAACCCTTACCAGTTGAATCTGATTCAAGAGATTGAGAAGGTCCAAAGAAGAGCGGCCAGATTAGTGACTGGTACATTTAGCCATCGCGAGAGCGTTTCAAATCTCACAGAACGTTTGAAGTGGGACACACTTGTAGATAGACGACGGGCTAAACGGAAGGGGCTGCTCCTGAATTCCGAAATCCGATCTTCACCGAGGATATAGAGCATATATTATTACCACCAACTTTCAAATCGCGCAATGAGCACCATTCAAAGATAAGGGAAACAAGAGCTCGTACTGAGGCGTTCAAACAGTCGTTTTTCCCTCGCGCGATACGCGAGTGGAACAGAAGGGGGGAAATATGAGTTTGGCGCGAATTGCACCCTCCGCCACACACCGCTTGGTGGCTACTGGAGTATATAGGTAGATGTACATATTATTCGGTCGTGCTTTGAAGGACGTGATGGTTCAAATGGCTCTGAGCGCTATAGGACTTAACATCTTAGGTCATCAGTCCCCTAGAACTTACAACTACTTAAACATAACTAACCTAAGGACATCATACACATCCATGCCCGAAGCAGGTTTCTAAACTGCAACCGTAGCAGTCACGCGGTTCCAGAGTGAAGCGCCTAGAACCGTTCGGCCACAACGGCCGGCTGAAAGAACGTGAAAATTAACATCATTCAATTTCTGTAGTTCTTCACACTATTGTGTCTTCCACCATTCAGTCGCTATATTCCTGTGTATCTGTTGTCCGTTACCGAGGAAAGAGAAAGAAGAATGTGCCTTCCTCCTCTCTCTTACCTTAGAAAGCAGAATGTCATACACAAAATAGCGTTTGGAGCTGTTGGCAATTGATATAGCTCTCTGCTAAGACGAGTGCGAGTTTTAATCAAGCAACAGCATGGCTAAAAAGCTTCATTAATCGTTACAGCGCGGAAGCACTGTCACAAATATGTTCAAGAAGGTCGCGCGCAGAATCGCGGTTTGTGGAGTCTTGGTGTTGGTTCCTGTTTGAGTAAGGAACGTGGAATAAAACGTCTTTGGTGTAGCCCAGACAAGCGGCCAGTTGTAAGGCCATTCTTACTGCAGCTGTGTTACAGTATATTAAGCAGGGTTAGAATGATGAATCGGAGCTGGCGCCCAGACAGATTGTGCTAATAGATTAATTACTTTTGCAAAATATGTTAATTGTGCTGGAATCAATGCACAGCTAATGACACCATTTTTATGTGCGTAGTTCCGCTTTTACGTGCATAAAACACGTTTTTGTGGGACATTTTTGAAGAGGCCACGTCTATACTTCAAACTTGTACGAATCGGTTCAGTCTTTGTAGGAAGGTAAATGAATGAACAAACTCAAAGCAATTTTTTTTCATCCAATAATCTTTATCTATTGTCGTGATACTTTGATTTAAAGCCGAACTAGCCGGCCGCGGTGGCCGTGCGGTTCTAGGCGCTGCAGTCCGGAACCGCGGGACTACTACGGTCGCAGGTTCGAATCCTGCCTCGGGCGTGGATGTGTGTGATGTCCTTAGGTTAGTTAGGTTTAAGCAGTTCTAAGCTCTAGGGGACTGATGACCTAAGATGTTAAGTGCCATAGTACTCAGAGACATTTAAAGCCGAGCTAAAGTAACATGAAAATTCATTCTTGCGCGAGCTGAATGCGCGGAAACGGTTTAAAGTGATTCAAATAAATAAAAAATGCATTCTTCCTGTAAAACTGAAAATTCGCTTTCAAAAATCTATCTTCATTCGGATTTTACGTGGAAAAAAACATTTTTTTATGAGTTTATTTACGCGCGCCACTTCTGTGATTTAGACATTCAAATTTTGTAAGAAAGTAGATAAATACAGTACATGTTTTGTTTAAGCTTTAACCGTTGCCACTATATAAGAAATATGGAAATATCTAAGTAGCCAAGCAATGGTGATCTAACGTCAAAATTATGGTAGGGTAAAAGTTGGAAACCAGAATGAAAAATGCACTTATTGTAGCTGAAAAAAAGGGGGGGGGGGCGAATATGTCCTGGGTAGAGTTATGGATGTAAAAGAAGGGAACTAGCCTTTCCACTTACTGTCAGCTTCAAAAAATTTAAATCAGATCATCACGATATGTTCGCTCTTTTTTAAAAGTTAACCCTGTTTCCCCAGCTTGGAGAGCGTCTTAGACCCACCCCCAGTTAAATGTATGGTGAGGGGTGTAAGAACAAATAGACAAAGTTATATACTTGTAGAGAGTGGGATGTATCTACGGTATGAACTATCCGAAGGTGGGTGTGCAGTCTACAATAGGAAGTATCCCAGAGAAGAAATGCGTGCATCCTAAATTTTAACAACACGTTATGTCTTACTCGTTTTTTTTTTTTTTTTTTTTTTTTTTTCACTATGGGACTTAACATCTATGGTCATCAGTGCCCTAGAACTTAGAACTACTTAAACCTAACTAACCTAAGGACACCACACACATCCATGCCCGAGGCAGGATTCGAACCTGCGACCGTAGCAGTCGCGCAGTTCCAGACTGAGCGCCTAGAACAGCGAGACCACCGCGGCCGGCTGTCTTACTGTGCGGCATAAAAAATGCCATGTTGGACGACATGATGGCATGTGTCATGTTATACGACATGATATCATGTTACTTTACTTGATACTATGCTTTGCATTACACGACAACGGTATTAATACCACCAAGTAAAAAAACACGGAAATATGTCAGTCTTCTGGTCCAGACTGCATACCGATTAGGTTCCTTTCGGAGTATGCTGAAGTATTAGATCCATACTTAACAATCATATACAATCGTTCGCTCGACGAAAGATCCGTACCCAAATACTGGAAAGTTGCACAGATCACACCAATATTCAAGAAAGTTAGTTGGAGTAATCCACTAAATTACAGGCCCATATCGTTAACGTCGATACGCAGCAGGATTTTGGAACATGTATTGTGTTCGAACATTATGAATTACCTCGAAGAAAACGGTCTATTGACACACAGTCAACATGGGTTTAGAAAACATCGTTCCTGTGAAACACAACTAGCTCTTTATTCACATTAAGTGTTGAGTGCTATTGACAAGGGATTTCAGATCGATTCCGTATTTATGGATTTCTGGAAGGCTTTTGCTACTGTGTGCTTATGAAATATCGTCTCAGTTAGCTGACTGGATTTGTGATTTCCTGTCAGAGAAGTCACATTCCGTAGTAACTGACGGAAAGTCATCGAGTAAAACAGAACTGATCTCTGGCGTTCCCCAAGGTAGTGTTACAGGCCCTTTGTTTTCCTTATCTGTATAAACGATTTTGGAGGCAATCTGAGCAGCCGTCTTCGGTTATTTGCAGATGACGCTGTCGTTTATCGACTAATAAAGTCATCAGAAGATCAAAACAAACTGGAAAACCATTTAGAAGAGATATTTGAATGGTGCGAAAAGTGGCAGTTGACCCCGAATAACGGAAAGTGTGAGGTCATCCACATGAGTGCTAAAAGGAACTCGTTAAACTTCGGTTACACGTTAAATCAGTCTAATCTAAAAGCCGTAAATTTAATTAAATACCTAGGAATTACAATTACGAACAACTTAAATTGGAAGGAACACATAGAAAATGTTGTGGGGAAGGCTAACCAAATACTGCGTTTTATTGGAAGGACACTTAGAAAATGTTACAGACCTACTAAGGAGACTGCCTACACTAGGCTTCTCCGTCCTCTTTTAGAATACTGCCGCACGGTGTGGGATCCTTACCAGATAGGACTGACGGAGTACATGGAAAAAGTTCAAAGAAAGGCAGCACGTTTTGTATTATCGCGAAATATGGGAGAAAGTGTCACAGGAATGATACAGGATTTGGGCTGGACATCATTAAAAGAAAGGCGTTTTTCGTTGCGGCGAATCTTCTCACGAAATTCCAATTACGAAATTTCTCCTCTGAATGCCAAAGTATTTTGTTGACACCGACCAACATAGGGAGGAACCATCACCAAGATAAAATAAGGGAAATCAGAGCTCGTACAGAAAGATAAAGGTGTTCATTCTTTCCGCACGCTATACGAGATTGGAATAATAGAGAATTGTGAAGGTGGTTCGATGAACCCACTGCCAGACATTTAAATGTGATTTGCAGAGTATCCATGTAGATGTAGATGTCTAGATGTTTTGATTTAAATGTCTTGGAAGGTGCCAGATAAGTCGATGAGCTGGTTCCCTTCTTTCACGTCCCTGATTCTGCCGTGGATACAATCTCCTTATTTTCGTTCTGACAAAGAAATAGGCCAGTTCAAGGGATTTCTATTCCGTAACTTGATGGCTACTTTTTTGCAGTCTAGATGCGTAAGCATCCGCGTCCTGTCAATGTTATCACTCACAGGAGGACCACTGCAAGACAACAGAAATGTCGATTTTCGGTGCATACAGGGTGGTCCACTGATCGTGACTGGGCCCAATATCTCACGAAATAAGCGCCAAACGAAAAAAACTACAAAGAACGAAACTCGTCTGGCTTGCAGGGGGAAACCAGATGGCGCTATGGTTGGCCCGCTAGATGGTGCTGCCATAGGTCAAACCGATATCAACTGCGTTTTTTAAAATAGGAACCCCAATTTTTTATTACATCTTCATGTAGAACGTAAAGAAATATGAAGGTTTTAGTTGGACCACTTTTTTCGCTTTGTGATAGATGGCGCTGTAATAGTCACAAACATATGCCTCACAATTTTACACGAACAGTTGGTAACAGGTAGGTAAATTAAAGTACAGAACGAAGGTACACTTGAAAATTTTATTTCGATTGTTCCAATGTGATACATGTACCTTTGTGAACTTATTATTTCTGAGAACGCATGCTGTTACAGCGTGATTACCTGTAAATACCACATTAATGCAATAAATGCTCAAAATGATGTCTGTCAACCTCAATGCATTTGGCAATGCGTGTAATGACATTCCTCTCAACAGCGAGTAGTTCGCCTTCCGTAATGTTCTCACATGCAATTACAATGCGCTGACGCATGTTGTCAGGCGTTGTCGGTGGTTCATGATAGAAAATATCCTTCAACTTTTCCAACAGAAAGAAATCGGGGGACGACAGATGCGGTGAACGTGCGGCGACCAACCCACCTGTCATGAAATACGCTATTCAATACCGCTTCAACCGCACGCGAGTATGTGCCGGACGTCCATCATGTTGGAAGTACATCGCCATTCTGTAATGCAGTGAAACATTTTATAGTAACATCGGTAAACATTACGTAGGAAATCATTGCACCATTTAGATTGCCATCGATAAAATGGGGACCAATTATCCTTCCTCCTATAATGCCGCACCGTACATTAACCCGCCAATGACGCTGATGTTCCATTTGTCGCAGCCATGGTGAGTTTTCCGTTGTCCAATAGTGCATGTTATGCCGGTTTATATTACCACTGTTAGTGAATGACGCTTCGTCGCTAAATAGAACGGCAAAAATCTGTCATCGTCCCGTAATTTCTCTTGTGTCCAGTGGCAGAACTGTACACGACGTTCAAAGTCGTCGCCATGCAATTCCTGGTGCATAGAAATATGGTACGGGTGCAATCGATATCGATGTAGCATTCTCTACATCGACGTTTCTGAGATTCCTCATTCTCGCGCAGTTTATCTGCTACTGATGTGCGGTTTAGCCGCGACAGCAGCTAAAACACCTACTTGGGCATCATCATTTGTTGCAGGTCGTGGTTGACGTTTCCCATGTGGCTGAGCACATCCTGTTTCCTTAAATAACGTAACTATCCGGCGAACGGTCCGGACTCTTGGATGATGTCGTCCAGGATACTGAGCAGCATACATAGCACACGCCCGTTGGGCATTTTAATCACAATAGCCATACATCAACACGATATCGACCCTCACTGCAATTGGTAAAAGGCCCATTTTAACACGGGTAATCTATCACGAAGCAAATACTGTCCGCACTGGCGGAATGTTACGTGATATCACGCACTTATGTGTTTGTGACTATTACAGCGCCATCTATCACAAAGCGAAAAAAGTGGTCCAACTAAAACATTCATATTTCTTTACGTACTACACGAACATGCAATAAAAATGAGGGTTCCTATTTATAAAAAAAAAAAACGCTGTTTATATCCGTTTGACCTATGGCAGCGCCATCTAGCGGGTCAACGATAGCGCCATCTGGTTTCCCACTTCAAGCTAGTCGAGTTTCGTTCTTTGTAGTTTTTTCGTTTGATATTTGGCCCGGTCACTATAAATGGACCACCCTGTATAGTGCGCCTAGTTTACAGCATGTGCCGACCTAATGGCCGGAACGATGTCGTCATTCTAATTTTCCCCAATGCTTGATGGTCACTCGAACACTTGTTTCATTCGTCAGTACTCAGCTCAAGAGCTCTTGGCGTGTTGAAGCTGTTACAAATGGCCTCCAACCACACGCCCAGCAAAAACTTGCAAGTCATTCCGCCCGACGCTGTGGCGTTGGCCGCCTTTCCAGTAGGCCGCTGACCTGACCGGTGGGTGGGAGAGCTCGGCTCCGACGTACAAACAGCCTGCGGTTTCAGAACGGCGGCCCGACCATCCAAGTGGGTCGTGCCGGCTTTCTCTCTCTCTGGCGACTGCAAGCGTCAGCTGCGGGGGTCGGGACAAAGAAAGGAGCTCTGTTCCTTCAAGGTGAAGAAGCTCCGAGCGAAAGATGCGAACGCGCCTTGAGGTGTTTCAGCTTGGCTTGGGCTGCGTCGTGGTTTGTTATACTTCACCTCAGGCACCAAACACTTAAATAGGTTGCCACCTGAACAAACCTTTCATAAACAATGAATATTAACACGTTTGTTTGTGTGACCATCTTCCGCAGCAAGCATATAAATACTTGTTTTACAAATCAAACTGCCTTTTCCTGCTGCTATTTATTTTATTTAATCCATACGCGTTTCGCCTTCTACTGTTTTAA
Organism: Schistocerca gregaria; assembly: GCF_023897955.1. Lineage (NCBI taxonomy): Eukaryota > Metazoa > Arthropoda > Insecta > Orthoptera > Acrididae > Schistocerca > Schistocerca gregaria. Next base: position 1,013,885,138 of record NC_064920.1, on the reverse strand, counting down.
GGCATCATCAGTGGGAACTATAATGATACAGTTTTGTTAGTTATAGATTATCAAACAGTTCACTTCGCGATTTTTTGTAAAAAAAAAAATGTAATTACTTACGATTTGCTGATTTGCGTTTGCTCACATCTAGTCTGGAGGTCGCACTATCACTTTTATCACTGTTCTATATTCACCTCTTCGTGTTTTCGCCATCCACACACTGTTCAGCATGTTTGTCACTCTTTTTTGTGGTGGACTATCGTTCTTCTGTCACTCGATACAACTATTTCGTCGTACACTTCTTTTCACAGCGTAAATATTGCGACTCCATTACGTGTTTCATCGTCTTTGGTATGCTTACCTATGTGTCGCCAACCTAACGAAGTATATGTTCGTTACTAACTTCTGTTTATACCGTCTGTGTGCATATGAGTGAGAGAGAGAGAGAGAGAGGGGGGGGGGGGTAGAGCCGTTTTTCTTTTCTTTTTTTGGGGGGTGGGGTTGGCGGTTGTACTAGCTGTTAGCGAGTGGCTGAACTTTGGTGGCAGCTGTTTTGACTTTCCGTTTCAATATTCTGGGGAGGGGTCATGGATGAGTGAGTGTAAGGATGTTGGGTTCTATTATTATTACATTGTACACCGTTTTTATATTTATCCTTTTTGCGAAATTTATTCTATTATTTTATCTATTAGTGTAAATAATGAATTGTTTGACATGTGTACGTGGTCATTCAACAGGATTTTCCCCTCTGCTTTGGTTTTATGTATGTGGTAATTTTCTTGAATGGTCAGAAGGTGCTCTTTATAGTTGATTCTAATTATTCTCATGTCGTCTTCTCTAGTGGTTGGTTTGTGGTCGTTTTCTCTCAGGTGTTCTGCAAGTGTGGAGTGGTTTGTCCCATATGTCAGATACAAGGAACACGTGAGGGCATGGAAATATAAGACAAACCACTCCACACTTGCAGAACACCTGAGAGAAAACGACCACAAACCAACCACTGGAGAAGACGACATGAGAATAATTAGAATCAATAATACTTCGTTAGGTTGGCGACGCATAGGTAAACATACCAAAGACGATGAAACACGTAATGGAGTCACAATATTTACGCTGTGAAAAAAAGTGTACGACGAAATAGTTGTATCGAGTGACAGAAGAACGATAGTCCACCACAAAAAAGAGCGACAAACATGCTGAACAGTGTGTGGATGGCGAAAACACGAAGAGGTGAATATAGAACAGTGATAAAAGTGATAGTACGATATGCCTTAAAACAGTAGAAGATGAAACGCGAGTGGATTAAATAAAATAAATAGCAGCAGGATGTTGCTTGCTGAATATTCGTTCACCGTTAGTTAATTAGGGTCCAGCTATTCTGTGCCATGAATCTGTGTGCTTCTCCATCCATCTTGACTCAGACTTCGCTTCCTTACACGCTGCAGATAAAGCTGCTGAAAATTAACTTTTCATTCACTAAACCACATTAACAAGCCGTGAGATTCAATTCACTTTCTCATATTGTCCTCAAAATTACAACTCAGTACATGATAAATGAGGTCAGCTATAAATTCTTATACTGCCTCTCTGTACTGCGTACATAACAGATCTGATATTCAACTTGATAATTAACAATTACAATAGATTTATTATCTTTGACATCTTTCATGGAGCTCTTTCTTCCGCCCCAGCCGCTCCTTGGAGGTCCTATCTCCACCTCAGCAGGTAGGGTCGTCTGACTGCTATCCGCTTCCGTATAGCCACTGATATGAGGACCTACAATTTGAAACACCTCCCAACAGTGGGGTGCTCACCGCTTATCGACTACTCTCAGTCACGAACATCTTTTCTCTGATATATATATGGGGATGTGATACTTCTCATTCAAGGAATGGGATGTATCACTACGTTCTGGGTAGCAGGTCAACCTAGTGGCACTGCACCGCGTTGTAATTCCTCTCCCTCTGGGGCACTCATCAGGATCTCAGGGTAATTTTCAGAGAGGGAAAATTCCTATGTGGGTAAAGGGTCATGAACTCAGTGTGGCCTGTTCGCAAACAAAGGGCTGGACTCATGGTATTAGTTTAGGGGTTACCAATGTATGTAAAGCTTCTCTGTACTTTACATCCTAATAGCTGGATTGAGGACTGTAGCTTACGTTGCAATAGTTTGCAAGTACCTGAAGATGAAGCTGTAAGTAGCTTTGGAATCAATTACGAATAAAGTAGACAACGAACATAAATAAAGTAAACAACGAACATAACTGAATGGAACATTAGTATGAAAATAGCTCCAACGTCATGAAACCAATAAGATGAACTCGATGCAACTTCCCATTGAAGGCAACATCAATTACCTCAGCAAATGTTCTTTCGGTATTCTCAGCAATAGTGTGAGCTACAAAACGCACTGATGGTCCGTATAGCCTATTGCCATTCGTATGAAGATCGCGAGATCGATCCTTGGTCTTTACTCATGATTTTCATTCATTGGAATGAACTAGACCGCTCTAATTCGGCCTCTCGACGCTCTCTGAGCATTTCCGCGGACTTAACAGAACAGTGATGACATTTAATACAAGGTATAGAAACGAAATCTACTAGAAAGGTTTGCACCCTGCTGGTGATTAATATCACTGCATTTTCCATTTTCTCTCCCTGAGTCCAAGACATGCCGGTAAGGAGTACTAAAAGTAACAGATGGAATTCGTTAGGAATTCTTCTCCCAGGGTAAATGGTATAATATTTTTTGGAGTAACTGAACTGACATTTTGAAGGAAAGAATAGATAGAATTTCTATCAACTGCAAGAAAAACGTACTAAAATGAATTCATCAAATCAAAATTCGAACAAGTATGTTATATTTGGATATAACATTCAGCAGAACAATTCCTGCTGTTATAAAAGAGCTTCAGCGATACACTGGAAACAGGAGTATAATGGTTCACTAACCACACCTGAATGCTGTTTGTGTATGAGAAACCGGTTGGAAACTTTCCTTATGTCAGCACGTTGTAGGTGTCGCCACCGGCGCCAACCTTGTATGAATGCTCTGAATAACTAATCATTTGCATATCACAGCATCTTCTTCCTGTCGGTGAAATTTTGCGTCTGTAGCACGTCATCTTCGTGGTGTAGCAATTTTAGTCGCCATTAGTGTATAAAAAACGTAAGTTTTGTAGATTAATGGGAAAAACAATCCTGCAATGTTCGAATGCAATATTAATTGTGTGCTGCTTGATACAGTCACCGCGCGGGATTAGCCGAGCAGTCTTAGGCGCTGCAGTCATGGACTGTGCGGCTGGTCGCGGCGGAGGTTCGAGTCCTCCCTCGGGCATGGGTATTTGTGTTTGTCCTTAGGGTAATTTAGGTTAAGTAGTGTGTAAGCTTAGGGACTGATGACCTTAGCAGTTAAGTCCCATAAGATTTCACACACATTTGAACATTTGATACAGTCACGTCGATTCAGTATCCAGGCTTATCGTCGCAAAGCGATATGACATGGAACAAGTACGTAAAGTCAATGGTAGGGAAGGCGAATGGTTGACTTTGGTTTGGTAGAATTTTAGGGAAGTGAAGCCCATCTATAAAGGAAACCGCGAATGGAACAATAGTGCGACCATATTTGAATATTGCTCGAGTGTTGGAGATCCCAACCAAATCAGATTGAAGGAAGAGATCGAAGCAGTTCAGAGGGATGCTGCTAGATTTGTTGCCGGCAGATACGATCGACGCAAGAGTATTATGGAGATGCTTGGTGATCTCAAATACGAATCCCTGGGGAGGGATTCTATGTTCTGCTCGCGAAACACGCTACTGAGAAAATTTAAATAACCGGCATGCGAGGCTGACTCCGGAACGATTCTACTGCCGACAAAGTACATTTCGTGTAAGGAGCACAAATTCAAGATAAGAGAAATTAGGGCTCATACGGAGACATGTAGACAGCCGTTTTTCCCCCGCTTCATTTGCGAGAGGAACAGGAAAGGATATGACTAGAATAGGCCAAGGCACCCTCCACAATGCACTGTATCGTGACCTGCGGAGTGCGGGTACGAGCGCATGCTGTAAAGTAATGCCTCCGAATTTTTTTCTGTTCTCAATATCGGTTGAGGTATGATACGTCGTGCATATTACTCGGTCGATTTTCGCGCTTCGCAAGTTACAGTCTTCTGCTGCTACAGGGTTCCAAATGGTAGGTGCAACCAGTGTGTTAACGTAACTATGTCGCTGTGGAAGAAACAAGATGCTGTAATCGAGTTGCTAAGAATCCACGCACGCAGCATCCTCTCCTTCAGTGTGACAATGCCAGACCATAGACCATGCACAAGCGCTGCAACATCGCTAACAATCCGACGCCTTCGGTTCGCTGTCATCGATCATCTGCCATACTGTCCCGACTTGGCCCCATCCAAATTCATCTTTTTCCTACACTTAAAGAACATCTACATCTACACTCCGCTTAAAGAACATCTACATCTACACTCCGCAATCCACCGTACGATGCGTGGCGGTGGGTACCTCGTACCACAACTAGCATATTCTCTCCCTGTTCCACTCCCAAACAGAACGAGGGAAATATGACTATCTATATGCCTCTGTACGAGCCCTAATCTCTCTTATATTATCTTTGTGGTCTTTCTGCGAAACGTAAGTTGGCGGCAGTACAATTGTACTGCAGTCAGCCTCAATTGCTGGTTTTCTAAATTTCCACAGTAGCGATTCACGAAAAGAACGCCTCCTTTCCTCTAGAGACTCCCACCCGAGATCCTGAAGCATTTCCGTAACACTCGCATGATGATCAAACCTACCAGTAACAAATCTAGCAGCCCGCCGCTGAATTGCTTCTACGCTCCTGGAAATTGAAATAAGAACACCGTGAATTCATTGTCCCAGGAAGGGGAAACTTTATTGACACATTCCTGGGGTCAGATACATCACATGATCACACTGACAGAACCACAGGCACATAGACACAGGCAACAGAGCATGCACAATGTCGGCACTAGTACAGTGTATATCCACCTTTCGCAGCAATGCAGGCTGCTATTCTCCCATGGAGACGATCGTAGAGATGCTGGATGTAGTCCTGTGGAACGGCTTGCCATGCCATTTCCACCTGGCGCCTCAGTTGGACCAGCGCAGCGTTCGTGCTGGACGTGCAGACCGCGTGAGACGACGCTTCATCCAGTCCCAAACATGCTCAATGGGGGACAGATCCGGAGATCTTGCTGGCCAGGGTAGTTGACTTACACCTTCTAGAGCACGTTGGGTGGCACGTGATACATGCGGACGTGCATTGTCCTGTTGGAACAGCAAGTTCCCTTGCCGGTCTAGGAATGGTTGAACGATGGGTTCGATGACGGTTTGGATGTACCGTGCACTATTCAGTGTCCCCTCGACGATCACCAGAGGTGTACGGCCAGTGTAGGAGATCGCTCCCCACACCATGATGCCAGGTGTTGGCCCTGTGTGCCTCGGTCGTATGCAGTCCTGATTGTGGCGCTCACCTGCACGGCGCCAAACACGCATACGACCATCATTGGCACCAAGGCAGAAGCGACTCCCATCGCTGAAGACGACACGTCTCCATTCGTCCCTCCATTCACGCCTGTCGCGACACCACTGGAGGCGGGCTGCACGATGTTGGGGCGTGAGGGGAAGACGGCCTAACGGTGTGCCGGACCGTAGCCCAGCTTCATGGAGACGGTTGCGAATGGTCCTCGCCGATACCCCAGGAGCAACAGTGTCCCTAATTTGCTGGGAAGTGGCGGTGCGGTCCCCTACGGCACTGCGTAGGATCCTACGGTCTTGGCGTGCATCCGTGCGTCGCTGCGGTCTGGTCCCAGGTCGACGGGCACGTGCACCTTCCGACGACCACTGGCGACAACATCGATGTACTGTGGAGACCTCACGCCCCACGTGTTGAGCAATTCGGCGGTACGTCCACCTGGCCTCCCGCATGCCCACTATACGCCCTCGCCCAAAGTCCGTCAACTGCACATATGGTTAACGTCCACGCTGTCGCGGCATGCTACCAGTGTTAAAGAGTGCGATGGAGCTCCGTATGCCACGGCAAACTGGCTGACACTGACGGTGGCGGTGCACAAATGCTGCGCAGCTAGCGCCATTCGACGGCCAACACCGCGGTTCCTGGTGTGTCCGCTGTGCCGTGCGTGTGGTCATTGCTTGTACAGCCATCTCGCAGTGTCCGGAGCAAGTATGGTGGGTCTGACACGCCGGTGTCAATGTGTTCTTTTTTCCATTTCCAGGAGTGTATATCCTCCCTCAATCCGACCTGATAGGGATCCCAAACGCTCGAGCAGTTTTCAAGACTAGGTCGTATTAGTGTTTTATAAGCGGTCTCCTTTGCAGATGAACCACATCTTCCCAAAATTCTACCAATGAACCGAAGACGACTATCCGCCTTCCCCACAACTGCCATTACATGCTTGTCTCACTTCATATTGCTCTGCAATGTTACTCCCAAATATTTAATCGACGTGACTATGTCAAGCGCTATACTACTAATGGAGTATCAAACATTACAAGATTATTTTACCTATTCATCTGCATTAATTTACATTTATCTATATTTAGAGTTAGCTGCCCTTCTTTACACCAATCACAAATCCTGTCCAAGTCATCTAGTATCCTCCTACAATCACTCAACGACGACACCTTCCCGTACACCACAGCATCATCAGCAAACAGCCGCACGTTGCTATCCACCCTATCAAAAAGATCATTTATGGAGATAGAAAACAACAGCGGACCTACCACACTTCCCTGGGGCGCTCCAGATGATACCCTCACCTCCGATGAACACTCACCATCGAGGACAACGTACTGCATCAAACCGATGTTAAGGATATTGGTCTGTAATTTTGAGGACCTGTCCTTCCACCCTTATATACAGGCGTCACCCGCGCTTTTTTCCAGTCGCTCGGGACTTTACGTTTGGCACTTCACTTTGATAGTGAAGAAGTGGTGCAACCGGACCTGAGGTTATGGCTCCGTCAACAATGTCGAACAGTCTAGAATGATAGTATCAAGAAACTGGGCTCTAATTGGGAGAAATGAGTTCGTCGCCACGGTGACTGTGTTGACAAGTAAATATGTAGACATGAGTAACAAACATGCAGAATGTTAAACATGGTTGTTTTATTTAAAAAGCTTTAAGAGTTTTCACATAAAAAGTTCGGAGGCATTACTTTTCAGCACGCCTTCGTAGATGTAGACAGAAGTCATTAGAGGTGAATTTCTAGCTGGGACTGGGAAAGCATAGGAAAAGAAATCGGGCCATAGCCTCTAGAAATTAGCATCTTGGTTCAAATGACTCTGAGCGCTAAGGGACTTAACTTCTAAGGTCATCAGTCTTCTAGAACTTAGAACTAATTAAACCTAAGGACATCACACACATCCATGCTCGAGGCAGGATTCGAACCTGCGACTGTAGCGGTCACGCGATTCCAGACTGTAGCGACTAGAACCGCTCGGCCACCCCGGCCGGCAATTAGCATCTTGACAATCGCTTGAAGTGCCTGGGAAAACTATGGTCAAGCATACTATTCGCTTAAGGAACAAGAAAAAAAGGGGCGAGTACGATATCGGTACACGATGGACTCTCCTCCACATCCCATATGAAAGCTTGCCCAATTTATACGTGGAATTCCTCTGCTAAACTACAAACAAACTAAAAATAACTGAATATGTCCAGTCTGCTTCGAACGTAAACTAACGATTGGGCTACTTTCGTCGCTCATTTCGGCAGGTCGTCCTTGAACGACTCAGACGCGAGATCAAGTTTTTCAACTTTCTCGTAGGGGGCGATAGACTGTAGTCCATTCACCACTGACAGCCGGCGGCATTCCTCGACATTTAGTTTTCCGTGTCGAAACAAGAGCGGACCTCCTTTGCAGAGAGAGAAGACAGATTAGGAGAAGACAGTAATAAAGACTGTAATAGAGCGTCTTCTTTACGCATTTACTCACTTGCGAAGCTTTCAGTTAACAACTGGTCAGAATGTGACAACACTATCGTTTACAAACGTAACACTTCAGTTGCACCCGCAGTCAGGTACAGTGAAACACGCAGTGTGATAGACCAACAGTAGCTTCGTCCTCTTGTGTCACGTGATGGTAGTACTTCAGTGTAATGCGTACCACACAGCTCATCCGAAACCGGACGTCTGCGTCTCCTCAGAGCAGGTGCTCAGTTGTTCTCATGCACTTTTTACAGTATTGTCTGGAATACTCTCTTCGGTCGTGCGGTTCTAGGCGCTGCAGTCTGGAACCGCGAGACCGCTACGGTCGCAGGTTCGAATCCTGCCTCGGGCATGGATGTGTGTGATGTCCTTAGGTTAGTTAGGTTTAACTAGTTCTAAGTTCTAGGGGAGTAATGACCTCAGAAGTTGAGTCCCGTAGTGCTCAGAGCCAGCCAATACTCTCTTACAAATTCTGTAGATAGCAGGGTTAAAATACAGCAAGCGAAAAGCTGTCTACAAATTGTACAGAAACCAGGCAATAGTTATACGGCCAAGGGGAATGAAAGGGCAGCAGTGGTTGGCAAGGGAGTCTCTTCCCACCAGTTAGGCATCTGGTATGGAATCTAGGCCTTTCATTTGACTGACAAGCACTTAAATTGACATTCGTGGAAAGGGGATAATATGCAGCCATTTAAACACCTCTTTAGTGAACAAAGAGTGATAATCGACAATAAAAAACATTTAATTGTTATCTTTGATTGTCGAAACCATCTATAACCAAAATAACATTTTTAATGAGTACTATTTGTGTAGCTGTGTTTGTTTTTGTTTCAGTTAGTCGCTCAAACACTGATGAATTGGTATAAGGACAGTAAGAAATCACTCATGTAAGAAGTAAAGTCATTAAGTCGTTATTGGAATCGAAGAGTAGGTTCAGCTGCGTAAAGCGAAGGCTCACATTGGCATTAATCTTCGCAAAGTACCTTAAGTATAACTATTTAGTGCAGATAAGCAATTCCAAAGAAACTAGTTGCTGACAGGTCTGAAAATTAAAATTACCAAACTATTAGTTTGATAAGTCATGGTTGCAAAATACTAACACGAATTCTTTACAGAAGACTGGAAAAGCTGGTAGAAACCAACCTTGAGGAAGACCAGTTAGGATTTCAGACAAATGTAGGAACACGTGAGGCAATACTGACCCTACGACTTACCTTAGAAGATAGGTTAAGGAAAAACAAACCTACGTTTATTGTATTTGTAGACTTAGAGAAAACTTCTGACAGTGTTGTCTGGAATACTTGCTTTGGAATTCTGAAGATATCAGCGTTAAAATACAGGGAGCGAAAGGTATCTATAAATTGTACAGAAACTAGGCGGTAGTTATAGGGGTTTGAAAGGGCAGCAGTGGTTGACAAGGGAGTGAGAGAGAGTTGTAGTCTAGCCCCGATGTTATTCAATCTGAACAGTAAGGGATCCAAAGAAACATTAGGATTAAGAATTAAATAAACATCACGGAGAAGAAATATATAAGATGAAGTCAACACAAGCAAAACGAAGATAATGGAATGTAGTCGAATTAAATCAGGTGATTCTGAGGGAATTAGGTAGGGAAAAGAGACACTTAAAGTGATAGATGAGTTTTGCTGTTTGGGCACATAATTAACTGATGATGGCCAAAGTAGAGAGGATACAAAATGTAGACTGGCAATGGCAGGACAAGTGTTGTGAAGAAGAGAAATTTGTAAACATGCAGTATAGATTTAAGTCGTTTCTGAAAGTATTTGTATGGAGTGTAGCCACGTATGGAAGTGAAACATGGACGATAAATAGTTTGGACAAGAAGAGAATAGAAGCTTTCGAAATGTGGTGTTACAGAAGAATGCTGAAGATCAGATGGATAGATCACATAACTAATGAGGAGATATTGAATATAATTGGGGAGAAGACGAGTTTGTGGCAACACTTGACAAGAAGAAGGGACCGGTTGGTAGGACATGTTCTGAGGCGTCAAGGGATCACAAATTTAGCATTGGAGGGCAGCGTGGAGGGTAAAAATCATAGAGGGAGACCGAGAGATGAATACACTAAGCAGATTCAGAAGGATTTAGGTTGCAGTAAGTACTGGGAGTTGAAGAAGCTTGTACAGGATAGAGTAGCATGGAGAGCTGCATCAAACCAGTCTCAGGACTGAGGACCACAACAACAAGAAGTATGTTTCCCATCAGAACTCTGCAGCTGAAGAATAATATTAAATCCTGCAACTAGACCCGCCTCCACCCACTTTCACGATAAAAAAAGCAAACGTTTATTACTAACAGGCCACCTGCGTCATAATAGCAACTACCCACAAACAATGCGTAACATAGAAATTAATATTTTTCTAGGTAACCAATATGTGACAACTGATGTCGACTTTCCCACTCATTATAACTGATGGTGTGTGCCATATACGTATATAATAGAAATTTTTTATGCAGCATACACAACAACAAAAATTAAATTTTGATAAAAATGTTTTTACGTAATAACTTTGCCTGAAACAACTGTGTAGTTAATATTACGCTAGTTTTGTTTTTATGTAGTTATATTTGATATCGGAACTACATGTTCTGAAACCACTTTTGGCTCTGAGCACTATGGGACTCAACTGCTGTGGTCATTAGTCCCCTAGAACTTAGAACTACTTAAACCTAACTAACCTAAGGACATCACACACATCCATGCCCGAGGCAGGATTCGAACCTGCGACTGAAACCAGTTTTGCTTTAAGAGATACAATGCTGGTAACTGAATGGAAAACAGTTTCTCACATATATCTACAGCCAGACAGCTGCGGACTCACACGACAAAGATAAAGAAATAATAGCTACACATAGTAATTAACGAATTCCTACCTTCTCATTGAAGTGTAACCGGGACACATGAATCACAATGAATCGTCGCATAACCTAATAGTGCCTTGCAACGCCGCTAGGCAAATAATAAGTTCAAATGTGTGTGAATTCCCAAGGGACCAAACTGCTAATTGCGAAAGCGTTACGGAGATGATAGATAAACTCCAGTGGAAGACTCTGCAGGAGAGACGCTCAGTAGCTCGGTACGGGCTTTTGTTAAAGTTTCGAGAACTTACCTTCACCGAAGAGTCAAGCAGTATATTGCTCCCTCCTACGTATATCTCGCGAAGAGACCATGAGGATAAAATCAGAGAGATTAGAGCCCACACAGAAGCATACCGACAATCCTTCTTTCCACGTACAATACGAGACTGGAATAGAAGGGAGAACCGATAGATGTACTCAGGGTACCCTCCGCCACACACCGTCAGGTGGCTTGCGGAGTATGGATGTAGATGTAGATGTAGATGTAGATGCTAAGGTCATCGGTCCCTAGACTTACATACTACTTAAACTAAGTTATGCTAAGAACAACGCACACACCCGTGCCCGCGGGTGGACTCGAACCTTAGGTGGGAGAGGCCGTGCAATCCGTGACATGGCGCCTCAAACAGCGCAGCCACTCCGCTCTACAACGATAACTAATGAGTTGTCGACAGTGACGGAGAAATGAAAGGATCTGTCTGTATCTGATGCAGGACAGATCAATTTCAGCGTCTTCAAAAGAGAAAACAAAAAATGTTTTACGTTCAACCTTTTCATTCTGTGCGAAAACGATCTCCGATTTTTCGTACATCCCGAGTAATTGCTGAACTTCTGTTACGAAAGAGGAATAGTGGTTTTCGGTCATTTCCATTGTGTTCACTTATGAGATAAATCAATAAAAATCAGATTTTGTAACAATTCATAATCTGTTGGTATATGCTAGGACAGTATCTGTTTCGCTCCTGTTCGACAAAATTTATGAAAATGAAGTCAAGCTACCAGAAACCTCGCATTCCAGTCCGCATGTTTTCGGTTCCACACTGGTACACGTAAACAAGAACATCACCACAGTACACTGACAGTACTAGGAAATGAGCTGCGAGGCTATTCTAGACATCGTATCTATATGAAAACCTGTAGTATAAGCAGAAAGAATCGACACAGTTAGAGCGACAGTGACTCAGCGAACCAAGATGGATGGCTAAGAGCGAAGACAGTATTTTGGCATCCCGAACGTTGAGGTCGCTCAGTTGACTGCTGGCTCTGACCTCCAGATTAACGAGCTCATGGCTGTCAGCTCTGGTAATGACGGAGGTTTTCTGGTACAAAACCGAACTGCATCACTTTTCAGCCTACACCTACAGAAATCTCAGGGAAGTCAAGTGTTGCCCGAGTTGCTATTACGTAAAAATCAGCGCTGAATTACTCAAGGCCGTCTTGTTTTCTTGCCAGTCGCTGCGAATACAGCCACATTTTGATTGTAGAAACGTAATGGCATATTTCACTGAAAGAGTGAGGGAGTTCCGTACTGACGAATCACATTAACGGCCTAGACAATGGCGCATGCTCCAGATACGACCCAACTCGTTATCATCATCCTTTCCCATCACCCAACTATGGCTATTAATGAAGAAAATGATTCCTCTCCATATAACTACTATCACTTCTCTTTTATAGCAGCGCTGCAGATCCATCAGTTTTTTCCTATGAGACCTACCAATTTGCCTTGGGGATCTGTCTGTGTAGTACGTGTCCATTTAATTTTCATCATTTTTTGGTAGCACCACATTTAACTGTTTCCGTCTCCAGATTTCCCATTGTTCATGATGTGCTTCTATGCAGCCCTGTGTCCCAAACGGACAATTTTAGGAACATCCTATTTAACTCTATATCGATATGTGACACAATAAATTCTGTGGCATCCATTTAATTTGTTTTAAAAATAAATAAAAAGTACTTCCATAGCAATCACGCAAGTCTTCTCGCCAATATGTTAGCATTCAGATGAGGCAGCAGACCTCTACAAAGAGTAACAAAAACTTCTAAATTACAGAAAATCCCACTACTAGAGGATTTTAATACAAAAATGGAACAAAAGCTAAAGAAAGGTATTTTAGTGGAAAACTGTAGGTATGATATCAGAAATGTCAGAAGTCGTACATTAACATAATTATTCGACATCGAAATGACTTTCAGTAACCAATTCCTTCACAAGAGAGCAAATACAAAATAGTTTTCACAAAGACCAAACGCATCAGAAAATGAAACTGACTTTTTCATTAAGCAATAAAACGATTGTACAGAATGTGGCGAACCTAAATCATTTTAAAAATTCAAGTAATCATAGATCAGGGAGACGCAGAGTAAAATACTGATAGGAGTAAAGCTAGAAATAAACTAGCTCATCTGTCAGAAATAGGAAATATAGATCATTAGGACTGACTTTAGAGCCAGGAAATATATTTGCTTAATTTTCAGAATTGTAGGAAAAAAGATCATACTGAAAGACAAAACCAGTACATTATGTAATAACAGAAAAAAACGCACATATGATGAAGCAAAATAAAGGAAAATCTCAAACGACACAAAGAAACTTCTAAAGAAAAGACGAGATCTTGAAGAGAACAACAATATAAATGTGATAGAATATCATGGAGTGATTAAAGCAACCTTTCAATGCCTTGTAGAGTATAGGTAAAGTTATAATGAAAATTTAGTAATAGAAATAATTGCAAACAATAAATGTATGAAAAAAACAAAATAACTTGTTGGGTAGACACTACATTTCCATCATTTTTTATGAAGACAAATAGCCCAGTACGGTAACGACATAAAAAAGAAAGAAGACCTTGACATTGCAAAACTGTAATATATATATGACATGAGTTTGTGGACAAGTGGAATGCTGAAAAAATGTTCAGACATGACGCTGAATTCATTAAAGGAATCCAAGTGACCACCTGTTTCCTTTGGAATATACGATTTAAAGGTTAACAAAAACGGAGTAACTAGTAATGAAAACGAGGTGTTTAATACTTCGCTATTATATTATAGAACTCATTGGTTTTATGAACTTATATATAATATTCTACAAAATAACTACGTATCATCGTGGTATGACGTAGGAGATAAAACTCTATATGAGTCTGCAGTTAACAAAAGACAACATTGCGCCATTATTAAACGAAACAGATGTTCAGAAGAACAGCTGTCTCATAGAATATTGTGAAAGTTGTAAATCGAAACCTTCCCAAGCATGTCAAAACATACTACGTATCATGAACAACATATAAAGTTGCTGCTTCGTGTAACAACTGTGCAGGAAAACAACTTCCTAGAGAAAATGTATTTTGAAAATTACTGGTCGTATATAGTACGTCTTTGCATGGCTCAGACTCAAAAAAAAAAAATGATTTGGTCTCTTAAAATGAACTGCTTAAGAAAACTGACGCGGTAGAAGACGGAAAATGACGAGGAAAAATTACGATTGCTTGGAGTAAGAATAAGTTTGCTTCTCTGGAACACATAGCAACGTGAAAGCTTAGATACAAGACCATGTGATTCCTTTTTGTCACTCAAACAGGGGCAAATCAACGTTTAAATTATAACCAGTTTTCTCGTCAAGATATAAAATTAATGTTATTACTTTCTTTTGTACACTTAAAGCTGTTGGAGTAACATAGCACAGCAGAGTTACTGCACTGAAACGCCAAAGAAACTGGTATAGGCATGCGTATTCAATTACAGAGGCATGTAAACCGGCAGGACACAGCGCTGTGGTCGGCAACGCCCATATACGGCAACAAGTGTCTGGCGCAGTTGTTAGATCGGTTACAGCTGCTACAATGGCAGGTTATCAGGATTTAAGTGAGTTTGAACGTGGTGTTACAGTCGGCGCACAAGCGATGGGACCCAGTATCTCCAAGGCAGCGATGAAGTGAAGATTTCACGAGTGTACTGTGAATAAGAGGAATGCGGTAAAATATCAAATGTCCGACATCGCTGCGGCTGGTAAAAGATCCTGCAAGAAAGGGGCCAACGACGAGTGAATAGAACCGTTCATCGTGACAGAAGTGCATCCGTTCCGCAAATTGCTGCAGATTTCAATGCTGGGCCATCAACATGTGTCAGTGTGGTATGCGCTTTCGGAGTCGATGGCCCACTTGTGTACCCTTGATGACTGCACGACTCAAAGCTTTACGCCTCGCCTGGGGCCGTCAACACGACACTGGACTGTTGGTGACTGGAAACATATTGCCAGGTCGGACGAGTCTCGTTTCAAATTGTATCGATCGGATGGACATGTACGGGTATGGAGAGAACCTCATGAATCCATGGACCCTGCATGTCAGCAGGTGACTGTTCAAGCTAGTGGAGGCTCAGTAGTGGTGTGGGGCGTGGGCATTTGGAGTGATATACGACCCCGGGTACGTCTAGATGCGATTATGACAGCCGATACGTACGTCAGCATCCTGTCTGATCACGTGCATCCATTTATGTTCATCGTGTATTCCGATGGACGGTCATTCCAGCGGGGCAATGCGACACCCCCCACGTCCAGAGTGGCTACAGGAAACCCTCTTCTGAGTTTAAACACTTTCGCTGGTCCCCAGCCTCCCCAGAGATGAACATTATTGAGAATATCTGGAATGCCTTGCAATGTGCTGTTCAGAAAAGATCTCCACCCCGTCGTACTCTTACGGAATTACGGACAGGCCTGCAGGGGACATGGTGTCAGTTCCCTCCAGCACTACTTCAGACATTGGTCGAGTCCACGTTGTATTGCGGCATTTCTGCATGCTCGCGGGGGCCCTACACGATGTTACCAGTTTCTTTGGCTCTTCAGTGTAAAAACGAGAAACGTTATGTACATACCACTAAAAACGCTAAGTAATAAGTTTAGCCGCCGTAGATGGTACTACTAGGGCACTGGTCTATGTTTTACACAAAGTTTAATTTCGTTATTGTAGTAGCGTAGGTACATAATTTGCATTCGCACGATTAGGAACGTTGATAGGGGTATGAATGAATACCAATCCGTTCTAGTTCTAACAGGCGATAACGGCTAAATAACACATTGGCTCAATGTACTGTGCCCGTGGAACCGGTACGTCGCTAGTCAGTCAAAAAGATAGCCGTCTGTGTTTACGTTACTCAGGAAAGGAAAACGCATTGGATAAAAGGGATTTTGTCTTTCAGCTGTTGTTTTCTCCATTGCGCGAAAGAGACGTGAAGTCTTGCAGCAGGAGACAGGTAGAAAGGTTGTGCTTGTGATATTTCGGATATTGCTCAGAGTACGAGTGTGGTTTGGCAAGTCTGGTATATTTCCGTAAAAGAATTGAATATTTTTGTTGCGCCTTCATATTGGTAAACTTGATTATTCCACGGATCGTATACGGAATTTCAACAATGTACAGCCTACAGTTCATTGTTGATAGCTGTCTGAATTGGTCAGTGAATCGACTGCTATTGAATATGGAGAAAACCAAGTTTCGTGCTGTTACTAAACATTTCATTTGAAGGATTGCAGTGACGCAGAAAGCAAAACAGAACTGGGTGAAATTCAAAGGGACACTGGACCATCACTGAAGACCATTTACTTTTGGATTACTGAATTTAAACGCGGTCAGTCAAGCACCGAGAAAGAAGCACGCTCCAGCTGTCCGGTCGAGGCCACCACAAAGGAAACCAATGACAAAACTCAAGATATTGTAGTGCAAGACCGCCGAATAAAAATTCCTGAGACTGCTAAGACTGTAGCGAGCGAGTACATAATATCTTGCACAGATGACTGGCAATGAAGAAGCTGCATGCGAGATGGGTGCCGCGACTGCTCACGGTCGTGCACAGTCGGTTCAACATTGCAACGCACTGTCTGGCGATGTTTAATTGCAATCCGCAAGATTTTTTGCGTCGAGTTTTGATTGTTGATGAAAGCTGGATTCACCATTAACTAAAGCGGCAGTCAAAACAATGAAAAAGGATAAGTGAATGTGCACCGAAGAGGGCAAAGACCATTTTGTCAGGTGGTAAAGTGAAGGCTACTGTTTTTTGGGATTCCCAAGGAAAAATCGTCAAGATTACTTGGAAAAAGGCAGAATAATAACTGGACACTTCGAAGTTTCATTGTTGGATCATCTGAAACTTGACGTTGGCTGAAAAAATACCAATGTCGGCACGCAAAAAAGTGCACCATCCCACACACCAGCGGTAACGATGGCGAAAGTGCATGAACTGGGCTTCGAATTGGTTCATCATCCAACCTGTTTACCAGACTTAGTCCCAAGTGACTTCTTCCGAATCCCTAATTTGAAACTTTGGTTTGAGGAAGAAATTTTGATCAAATGAGGAAGTGATAGTTACAGTCAACAAGTATTTTGCACAGTTCGACGAAACCTATTTTTCCGATGGAATGAAAAAGATGGAGTATCGCTGGACTAAGTGTGTATTCCTCAAAGGACACTATGTCAACAGTAACATGAAGTGTTTACGAAGCGAATATTTTTCCTCGCTCTTTTACCAGACTTACCAAGGCACCCTCGTATTGTGGACCGCTAAGAAATTCCACAGATATGGAGTGATGCCAGCGCTCTGGAATACCATAAAAAAAGAAGCGTGACATCTAGTTAGGGCACATATTCAAGGCATTCACATCTGCTCTCTTTCAGCTAGGAAGTTCCCTAGAACTGAAAATTGGAAAGTGTCCATCAAGAAAGGAAATTTGAAAGTACACTACTGGCTTGTGGTCGTGCGGTAGCGTTCTCGCTTCCCGCGCCCGGGTTCCCGGTTTCGATTCCCGGCGCGGTCAGGGATTTACTCTGCCTCGTGATGACTGGGTGTTGTGTGATGTCCTTAGGTTAGTTAGGTTTAAGTAGTTCTAAGTCACTGATGACCATAGATGTTAAGTCCCAAAGTGCTCAGAGGCATTTGAACCATTTTGATTACATTTTCACGCAATTTGGATGCATAGATCCTGAGAAATCAGTACCCAGAACAACTACCTCTCGCCGTAATAACGGCCTTGATACGCCCGGGCATTGAGTCAGAGCTTGGATGGCGTGTACAGGTACAGCTGCCCATGGAGCTTCAACACGACACCACAGTTCATCAAGAGTAGTGACTGGCGTATTGTGCCGAGCCAGTTGCTCGGCCACCATTGACCGGCCATTTTCAAATGCTGAGAGATCTGGAGAACGTGCTGGTCAGGGCAGCAGTCGAACATTTTCTGTATCCGCAAAGGACCTGCAACATGCGGTCGTGCATTATTCTACTGAAATTTGGTCTTTCGCGGGATCAAATGAAGGATAGAGCCACGGGTCGTAACACATCTGAAATGTAACGTCCACTGTTCAAAGTGCGTCAATGCGAACAAGAGGTGACCGAGACGTGTAACCAATGACACCCCATACCATCACGCCGGGTGATACGCCAGTATGGCGATGACGAATACACGCTTCCAATGTGCGTTCACAACGATGTCGCCAAACACGGATGTGACCATCATGACGCTGTAAACAGAATCTGGATTCATCCGAAAAAATTACGTTTTGCCATTCGTGCAGCCAGGTTCGTCGTTGAGTACACCATCGCAGGCGCTCCTGTCTGTGATGCAGCGTCAAGGGTAACCGCAGCTATGGTCTCCGAGCTGATAGTCCATGCTGGTGCAAACGTCGTCGAACTGTTCGTGCAGATGGCTGTTGTTTTGAAAACGTCCCCAACTGTTGACTCAGGGATCGAGACGTGGCTGCACGATCCGTTACAGCCATGCCTGTCATCTCGACTGCTAGTGATACGAGGCCGTTGGGACCCAGCACGGCGTTCCGTATTACTCTCCTAACAGTCATTGGATCTCCACCAACGCGACTAGCAATGTCGCGATACGATAAACCGCAATCGCGATAGGCTACAATCGGACCTTTATCAAAGTCGAAACGTGATGGTACGCATTTCTCCTCCTTACACGAGGCATCGCAACAACGTTTCACCAGGCAACGCCGGTCAACTGCTGTTTGTGTATGAGAAATCGGTTGGAAACGTTCCTCATGTCAGCCAGTTGTAGGTGTCGCCACCGGCGCCAACCTTGTGTGAATGCTCTGAAAAGCTACTAATTTGCAGATCACAGCATCTTCTTCCTGTCTTTTAAATTTCGCGCCTGTAGCACGTCATTTTCGTGGTGTAGCAATATTAATGGCCAGTAGAGTAGATATTCGTGGCGTGAAGAGATTGCCTAGTATTTAGACTACAAAATACAACTGGAACGCGATCACTTTTAATCGAAGTAGGAAGGAGTGGCAATTGGTTGACCACGTGTTGCACACTAACGAGTCATTCTTTTACGGCATACGACCTTGACCGTTAAGGCAGCGCGAGCCAGCACTGTGCTGCCGTAAGCGGCGTGCGACCAGCAGGTATGGAGTCGGACGCCTGTTACGATGTGGAGAAACAGGACACAGTGGACATTGTTTGTATGAACGGGCACGTGGAGTTCCCGATTCTGATTGCGTAATGTGGTACTAGAAGTGTACGGTCCTGGCGTAATATCGGAGGTAACGGTGTTACGGGACGGCTGCCGTTACGAATCGGACGCAGGACTTCAATGGACGATTTGTGGCCATCGATGGCGAGTCCTAGGCGGGCATGACAGGCGTTGAGGTGGAGAATACTGAACGACTGGGACAGTGGGAAACATTTCGCGACATATACATAATCAGTCTCTTCGCAATCACATCCAACGTTTCTCAAATTGGTGTATTTTTGCGAGTTCACTCGCATTGGTACGGAAGATATGAATATCTTTGAAACAATATTTCTGCGGTAGTTGTTTGTTTTGCTTTGCGACGAACTTGCTGTTGCATGGTCGTTGTGTGGAGTGCAGCCTTATATGGAACTGAAAAAGAATGATAAACAGTACAGACAAAAAGAGAATACAGGCTTTTGCAATGTGGTGCTACAGAAAAATGCCGATGATTAAATGGATAGATCGAGTAACTAATGAGTGGGTACTGAGTAGAATTAAGGAACTTTGTGGTACGACTGAAAAAAGAAATAGTTTTGTAATGGAGGGAAGTGTGGGTGCTCAAAATTGTAAAAAATGTGTGTGAAATCTTATGGGACTTAACTACTAAGGCCATCAGTCCCTAAGCTTACACACTACTTAAACTAAATTATCCTAAGGACAAACACACACACACCCATGCCCGAGGGAGGACTCGAACCTCCGCCGGGACCAGCCGCACAGTCCATGACTGCAGCGCCCGAGACCGCTAGGCTAATCCCGTGCGGCCTCAAAATTGTAGCTGGGGTGAAATGGATGCAGGGTTCAGTAGCTTTGCGCAAGGAAGACTGACATGGAAAGCTATACCAAATCAATCTTAGCACTGATGACTGTAGTACCAAACAACAACTATTTACTATCACTAATAAATATATATTAATAATAAACGCTGTGGTATTTCAACTGCAGATTACACACAGTTAGTTGTTCAGTCGAATGTAACATATCCTTAAATGGGACAATAATTTTCACTGTACCGTTTACTGAAATAAGGGACAAATTAAAGTTTAAGTCAGAATACGTTCCAGTGTAAGGAAATGAAATATATCCTGATAAGCGACTGAACCTACTAGGTGTAAGCAGCAGATTTCCAATTAAACTTCGTATTCGTCGCCTTGAACGTCCTCTCAATACGACAGCTGCTACAGTGGTAGTCAAAAGATATGATGTGCTGCATGAAGATGTTGCGCAGTCGAAAGCAAGAGTACATAAAGGTACAAGAAGTTAGTAGTAAGTTCCTGTCAATTTCCAAATACCAGCGTTTTACTTGTTCAGCTAGAAATGAGAATGTATAAAAACGTGTGGTTATTACATTACTTTCTTTGTTAGTTGTGTTCCGTTATTGCATTATACAATCATAGTGTTTCTGGTACGTTTTGTCCACATTCTCGATCGTAATTTGACCAATGAATAAAGCATTACTAAATACTTCTTCAGACATTACTCTACGTTATTTCTTCACGTCTTCGTTTCAAATTTGCTCTTAAAATGCCACAAATTAAGAGTGACTAGTGTCTGCTGTGCATCTGCTACACTTAATGACAAATGTACAGCTACACATTACTAATATAAACAAAGCACGGCGTTCATAACAGACGTTAAAACATTACGTGAAAGTTTAGGCTCCGGACACAGTGAATGTGACACAGAAGCTAGTTGCGACTGAGTCTGGATTTCCACGAAGGTTGAGGAAGAGAAAGGGGCTCATGAGAATGGGACAGTGCGGAACATGGAAGACGGATAGTTTTGGAGACTGAAGAGGAACCTTATTTGGTGAATTTTGATATGAGAATGTGCATGGTGGTGCGACTCTAGAGTTAACTTAGTGAGCTATTGCAGTTTATAGATGTGAGTTTATGATCTTGAGAACTATAAGCATTTTATGTCGCAAGCGCTGATGAAAGCTGGAAATGAGCTGGGTTTTGTAGAGGATGGTCACGCAATGCTGCCAGAGAGAGCTTTCGTTATAAAAGAAATAATTATTATCAGCATCTCAATCTACTTTCCGTTGCCACTCAGAGGCAAGAGGAAAAGGAAAGAGATTAAAGAACCTTAAATTAGTAATCCTCGTATGTGAACCGGAAAGAAGAGTCATTAATTTGTAAAAGGACTCTTATTATTCTATTAACTGCCATTAATTAAAAACGAAAATGGCGACTGGAACGACAAAAACATTCGTGAATTCTGTGTGTTTCTTCTCATTACGTAATAACACTAGAGTTTCTTTCTTGTTTTCTAGGGATCTTCAGTCAAGCGTGGGAACTTCGGGAAGGTTTAAACATTCTGTTCAAAATACGAACGAGGTTTTTCGTAGTCTGACAAATCTTTTAAACTTTTCCTCGAGGTTGATAACGTGAATTACCATTTACATGACAGAGGAGGATATTAATGTAGGGAGATTTACAGTTTACTCTTATACTGATTTTTCTATTGTCTTAATCTTAACCTCTTTCCGTTAAGATGAATCTTGGTCACAAACAAAATATCTATTGCTGTGGACCATCATATCAATTGCTCAGGTTATTTACCTGAATAAACTTGTTTCTTGTCACGATTATTTTGTAGTCTGAATAAGCCTGTGAATAAGAAAGCATTGGTATTCAAATCAGATCAAAAGTCGCTCAGATGGATGTTGGTTATTCTACTGCCACTTAAGAACATGATCATCAGCGCCTTTAAAATATTCCAGTATGCCTATCTCATGGTTTGAAATATGTCAGCTCAAACCAGCGAAATTGGTGCGATGATTCCACAGGGACGCATATTAAAAGTTTTCTTCAGAATGTCGAGCTATATCAACAGAGATAAAATCAATTAATCAGTTACGTTGTCATCTACTAAAATCCAATAACCATTTGGGAAAAATTGCTTAAGACACACTAAGCTATGACGAACTATTCAGCTCGCTGTCTCCGCGGTGGGTGATTAATTAGTGTCTCCGTATTTGAATAAAACTGTACTGATGCTCACCTTGGATATTACTTAATGCAAAGAAAATCAGCTGAACAAAAAGCTAAAACTTTCTGTTTTAGCTTATTAAAACACAAGAGACCGAGATATCCACTCACAGATCATGGACATCCTTTCCTTAACACTCACATCTAGTCTGTCCGTGCACAAGGCCTTCGGCTATTACAAGCACGAAACAAAGCGGCGAGCAGAGGACAGTGAAACAAGCAAGTAATCCTATTAAATCTTATAATTAAATTTTCCTCGAGACATTAGAGTCTCATCTTTATCTACGATAATGATGGAAGCTGAAGAAATGAATTAAAAGTTGTGCCACAGATAGAGCTTGAACCCATGTCTCGTTGCTTACTAGGCATAAATGTTGGTTGCTACACCACCACAGCACTAACAGTTCTGCATGGACTACTCAAGTCCAACGCCTTCTTCAACACAAATCTTAATTCACGTCTTCAGCTTATTTTCGCCTTTTTAGATCGTCACTACACATCACCTACACCTGATGTAAAGTATTTCCCCATGACGTCCAGCGATGGGGTACTATTCCAGTGTTGGAGAGCTTCGGCAATAATGACGCTCTAAAGAGGGGAAAATAAGTCAGTGCAGCAGTGTTAGCTGTAGTGTTGCATTGGTGTAAGGACTCGCTTTCTGCCTACTCAGCAAGGAAAGCCAGGTTCAAGTACCGATCGTTGCACAAATTTTTATTCATGTCTCCAGCTTCCATCATTACAGTATTCCTAATAAACATAGGTCTGGAAAAGAGTGTTTTCCTGATACGCCTTATTTCGACTGAGTATATGAATACGGAGTTCCTGAGGATCCTAATTGCAGATACCCACTTCAGAACAAACACATTAGACCAAGTGTACCACGAGGCCACAATTCAGGTGAAGACGTGGTTTGTTGCGTCTCCTTATCGATGACCATACACGTTCAGAAATGCCAGGTGTGAACGAATCCAATGGCAATCATCAACAATGCGTTCCTGGAATTAATCGACACTATCAACAGACATGGAATACGCCACAGCTTTAAAAAATCCCCACACACAAAAAGAATCCAATGGGTTCAAGTCGAGGGACGTCGATGGGTGTCGCTTTGACGACCGATGCACTAGTTGCCGAAGCTTCACATTATGCATTTCTGAACAGCCACATGAAAGTGTGCCACTATACCAACACGCACATCTTTTCACGATAAGAAACATCATCCAAAACGTAACCTTAGATATTAACAGTGTTGTAACGTTGCAATGACTACACCTGTGCATGGCTCGTATCGGGGAAACCATTGGTTTCCGGACCTATATTTCTTCTTCTTCTTTTTCTTATGCCTTTGTCCCGCATCAGCGCGGGGTCAGCATGGTTACTAACTGATTTGGCACGGTTAACTTAAGGCGTGACCGGATACCCCTGCTGTCGTCACCCTGTTACTCACTGGGACGTAATATGTGTACCCCTACTACCTGTGTCTAGTGTTAATGATGCGGAAGAGGGCGAAAGTTTTCTTAATATTTGCGAATTGTGTAACTGAGGCGGAATTGTGCCAGCTCGGTATTCACCTAGTGGGACGTGGGAAACCGCCTAAAAATCACATCCAGCTTGGTCGACACATAAACCCTCGTCGTTAATCCGCCGGGCGAATTTCATCTGCGGCCGGCGCACTTAACCGTCCCGGAAGCAGCGCTTTAATATGCACGGTTATGCTGTCGGGTGATTTCCGGTCCTATGTTTATTGAAATTCTTTGTTTCTTCCATTGTCTTCTACCTACCCCTTTCTTTTGTACCTATAATAGCCAGAAACCAGTATACAGAGTGCAAGAAAAATGTATGGCCGAACTTTCAGGACACATCTCCACACGTGGAAGAAGAATCTGAATTATACGGACAAAGGTCCTAAAACGCTTTATTTCCTTGTGAGAACCCATTCCTACAATTCTTTGAAGCGCGTTAATCATGGATGCACGCAAGAACTGAACGCAATGGCATATGACATCAAACTCTCTTACGAGTAATGTTTGCAAAAAGGAGCGGTACACAATGCAGATGGTTCAAATGGCTGTGAGCACTATGAGACTCAACTTCTGAGGTCAGCAGTCCCCTAGAATTTAGAACTACTTCAACCTAACTAACCTAAGGACATCACACACATCCATGCCCGAGGCAGGATTCGAACCTGCGACCGTAGCGGTCGCGCGGTTCCAGACTGTAGCGCCTAGAACCGCTCGGCTACCCCGGGTGGCTACACGATGCAGAGATTCCTTCTTTCCGCACTGTGGGAGGCTGAGAAATCATTCGTAACACTAGAGTCATACATCAGCGCATCCGTACTTCAGTAAGCTAAAGATGCTGTAAACACGTTTTAAGAGAAGTTCTGCAATCTTATGCGTGAACAGTAGGGAGGTTAAACTGGTTGGCCATGGGAAGTTGAGGAAACACCTACAGACGATGGGTGTAGAGGAAGAAGCCGCTTAGTGTAGACTATGTAGTGGGGGCATGAGACCACACCATCATTTAATCTTCCAGTGCGAAGCATTGGACGTCAAGAGACACAGAATATTGGAGCCCTTAATACTGAAGAAATTGAATCTAATAAATAATTATTAGGTTCGTGCATAAGTTTTTGTTTTGCATGTTGGTATTTCGTTTGTTACGAGTTTATTTATCTATTGTCATTTTTGATTTGTAGCTCACTGTTGCTATTTGAGTTTTTGTCATTTGGAGGTAGTGAGTGGAGCCGTACACGCTAGAAAATGTAGTGCCAAGTGGAGAAATTGGAACGTTTCCGACATATTCTTTTTGGCTATAAGCACTATGGGACTTAACATCTGAGGTCATCATCCCCTAGACTTAGAACTACGTAAACCTAAGACACACATCCATGCCCGAGCCAGGATTCGAACCTGCGACCGTAGCAGCCGCGTGCTTCCGGACGGAAGCGCCTAGAGCCGCTCGGCCACAGAGTCCGGCGACATATTCTTCTGTTTAAGTTCAATAGATGCGTGACTGCAGCAGAGACAGCCGGAAACATTTGCGCTGAGTATGGGGATATGCCATTGGACAGAGCACGGCAAGGAAATGGTTTGCTCGTTTTAAGGAGGCTCGTTACGATATTACTGACTCTCCACGTTCAGGAAGACCTTCGAGATTTGATGAAAATAATTTAAAAGCATTAATCCACAATGATCCACGTCATTGTGCTCGAGAACTGGTAAACGTGATGAACTGTGATCATTACACCATCGTCCTATATTTTCAAGCAATGGGGAAGGTTCAAAAATAGGATGTATGGATACCGCATGCTCGAAGCTAAACTCAGAAAAATCTGTGGGATAGCCATATGTGCATCTCTGCTTCCTCGTCAGGATTGGCTCGTGAACAACATCAACTATTCCTATCCTGTATCTTTACTAGTGACGAAAAATGGTGTCTTTATGCTAACATAAGGGAAAGAAAGGAATGGTTGAGCCCAAACAAAGCAGCAACTTCCCATACAGAGACCTGAGCACATGCATAAAATATAATGTTATGCAGTGGTTGAACAGCGACTGTGTGATGTTTCCTCGAGGTGTAACCATCACTGCTGGCATTTATTCTCAACAATTGAGACGTCTTGCAGACGCAGTCCAAGAACAACGATCAGGAAGAGTGCACAAAGTGATGCTAATTCACGATAACGCCCGCCCGCATTCTGCTAGACTGACTAAAAACGCTGTACAAGAGTTTGGCTGGGAAACCCTTTCGCACCCATCTTATTCATCTGATCTTGCGCCCTCAGATTTTCACCTTTTTCGCTCTTTATCGAACAACCTTCAAGGAAGTTTGCAAGATCCCCTCGCTTCTAAACTGATACTGTTACTACTCAGCTTAGCCGCGAGTCCGTAGAGTATGGTATATGTGACGTACAGTATGACTGGTCAGCATTTCCACCCGGAATTTGCGAGTGTAAGTCGGACCTTCCTTGATCCGCCTTGGTGGGTCGTGTGGTCGGATTTCCTCCTACCTGTGCGCTGTGCAGCTCTAGTATATGTCGTCGCGTGCAGATCTTCATTGGCGCATTGGATGTCTGTCGGTGGAAGCTAATTTTCTGAAATTGCTGTCGATCAACTTTGGGGTATCTACACTCCTGGAAATGGAAAAAAGAACACATTGACACCGGTGTGTCAGACCCACCATACTTGCTCCGGACAC
This sequence comes from Schistocerca gregaria, assembly GCF_023897955.1. Classification (NCBI taxonomy): domain Eukaryota; kingdom Metazoa; phylum Arthropoda; class Insecta; order Orthoptera; family Acrididae; genus Schistocerca; species Schistocerca gregaria. Next base: position 1,013,858,580 of record NC_064920.1, on the reverse strand, counting down.
TGCGAGAGGGCTGTACAAGCAATGATCACACGCACGGCACAGCGGACACACCAGGAACCGCGGTGTTGGCCGTCGAATGGCGCTAGCTGCGCAGCATTTGTGCACCGCCGCCGTCAGTGTCAGCCAGTTTGCCGTGACATACGGAGCTCCATCGCAGTCTTTAACACTGGTAGCATGCCGCGACAGCGTGGACGTGAACCGTATGTGCAGTTGACGGACTTTGAGCGAGGGCGTATAGTGGGCATGCGGGAGGCCGGGTGGACGTACCGCCGAATTGCTCAACACGTGGGGCGTGAGGTCTCCACAGTACATCCTTGTTGTCGCCAGTGGTCGGCGGAAGGTGCACGTGCCCGTCGACCTGGGACCGGACCGCAGCGACGCACTGATGCACGCCAAGACCGTAGGATCCTACGCAGTGCCGTAGGGGACCGTACCGCCACTTCCCAGCAAATTAGGGACACTGTCGCTCCTGGGGTATCGGCGAGGACCATTCGCAACCGTCTCCATGATGCTGGGCTACGGTCCCGCACACCGTTAGGCCGTCTTCCGCTCACGCCCCAACATCGTGCAGCCCGCCTCCAGTGGTGTCGCGACAGGCGTGAATGGAGGGACGAATGGAGACGTGTCGTCTTCAGCGATGAGAGTCGCTTCTGCCTTGGTGCCAATGATGGTCGTATGCGTGTTTGGCGCCGTGCAGGTGAGCGCCACAATCAGGACTGCATACGACCGAGGCACACAGGGACAACACCCGGCATCATGGTGTGGGGAGTGATCTCCTACACTGGCCGTACACCTCTGGTGATCGTCGAGGGGACACTGAATAGTGCACGGTACATCCAAACCGTCATCGAACCCATCGTTCTACCACTCCTAGACCGGCAAGGGAACTTGCTGTTCCAACAGGACAATGCACGTCCGCATGTATCCCGTGCCACCCAACGTGCTCTAGAAGGTGTAAGTCAACTACCCTGGCCAGCAAGATCTCCGGATCTGTCCCCCATTGAGCATGTTTGGGACTGGATGAAGCGTCGTCTCACGCGGTCTACACGTCCAGCACGAACGCTGGTCCAACTGAGGCGCCAGGTGGAAATGGTATGGCAAGCCGTTCCACAGGACTACATCCAGCATCTCTACGATCATCTCCATGGGAGAATAGCAGCCTGCATTGCTGCGAAAGGTGGATATACACTGTACTAGTGCCGACATTGTGCATGCTCTGTTGCCTGAGTCTATGTGCCTGTGGTTCTGTCAGTGTGATCGTGTGATGTATCTGACCCCAGGAATGTGTCAATAAAGTTTCCCCTTCCTGGGGCAATGAATTCATGGTGTTCTTATTTCAATTTCCAGGAGTGTATTTACTCGAAATTAACATTCAGAATGCCGTAAAATCACTTTTATTCCTATTAGATCAATAATGAAACACTCATGTCACAAACTACTCGTAACCGAGAGCATGGCTAACATCGAAAAAGACAGGAAGGGCTCTTAACGCCGACTGCCGACTTTGGCGCGCAGTCCGTATCTCATACTAGTTTCGTCATAGTTCGTGGATTTCCGAACAAGTTCGTACTTACTAAGATATGCATTTGTTAATGAACGGGTGTGAATTTTAACGAGGCAAAATTATGATAAATAGCTTTAAACATCCAGAGGCTTCTCCTAGTATTCATGTTGTCATAAATGACTTTAATTATTAAATATGAATACACAAAAACGTGACTTTGGCGCCAAGATGGCGGTACTTCCGGTCATGTGTATTTCCCAGGGTGACGCTTGCTGCTACGGTCCAGCACCGAGCTCCACCCCACTACACGCGACTTATGGTCGCTTCGTCACCTAGCCAGCCAGCGTGGGAAATACTCTCCGACTCATGGCCGGCTACGGACTTCATCACTTCCTAACTATCGTGAATACATCAATAAGAGACAATAATTTATTAAATGTTAAAAATGTCTTCCTCACGTAAGAGGCACCTTACGACTTCCTTTCGGGACGAAAATGAGCTCCGAATATGGCTCGACAAGTTCTTCGCCTCAAAATAACATATTTTCTACAGTTGCGGAAGCGAAAAGTTACCTCAGCGTTGACAAACTACTGTAAATAGTGGAGGTGAATACATTGATGACTAGTCTCTGTTACATTTATCTGTTGTGCTTATTGTTGGAAAAACGCTACGAACTTAGATTAGATTAGATTAATACTTGCTCCATAGATCATGAATACGGCACTTCGTAATGGTGTGGATCGTGTCAGGTTAATAAAAGATGTCTGTACAAGATATTACATTACACAAAATATTGCATGACACTAATGTTTTAAGTTTTTTTCTCTTAATTTATATCTAAAAATTCAGCCAATCAGTAGAAGGAGTTGTCATCTAGAAATTCTTTGAATTTATTTTTAAATGTTAGTTGGCTATCTGTCAGGCTTTTGATGCTGTTTGGTAGGTGACCAAAAACTTTTGTGGCAGCATAATTTACCCCTTTCTGTGCCAAAGTCAGATTTAACCCTGCATAGTGAAGATCATCCTTTCTCCTGGTGTTATAGCTATGCACACTGCTATTACTTTTGAACTGGGTTGGATTATTAACAACAAATTTCATAAGTGAATATATATACTGTGAGGTTACTGTGAGGATCCCTAGATACTTAAGTAAATGTCTGCAGGATGACCGTGGGTGGGCTCCGGCAATTATTCTGATTACACGTTTTTGAGCAATGAATACTTTTCTACTCAACGATGAATTACCCGAGAATATGATGCTATACGAAAGCAGTGAATGAAAGTAGGCACAGTAAGCCAATTTACTGAGATTCGTATCACCAAAATTCGCAATAACCCTAATAGCATACGTAGCTGAACTCAGACGTTTCAGCAGACCATCAATGTGTTGCTTCCAGTTTAACCTCTCACCAAGGGACACACGTAAAATTTTTGAAAATTCTGCCTTAGCTACAGACTTCTGTTCAAAGTCTATATTTATTACTGGAGTTGTGCCATTTACTGTACGGAACTGTATATACTGTGTTTTATCAAAATTTAAAGACAGTCCGTTTGCTGAGAAACACTTTATAATTTTGTGAAAAATATCATTTAGAATTCATCACTTAGTTCTTGGTTTTTGGATGTTATTACTATACTTGTATCATCAACAAAAAGAACTAACTTTGCATCTTCATCAATGTGGAATGGTAAGTCATTAATGTATATCACGAACAGTAAAGGACCTAAGACCGAACCCTGTGGGACCCCGTACCTTCATAGCCCCCCAGTTTGAGGAATCAGCTGTTGTTTTAAAAATTACATGAACCACTTATTTCAACTTTCTGCATTCTTCCAGTTAAGTATGAATTAAACCATTTGTGCACTGCCCCACTCAAACCAACCCAATGGTAAAGCATCTTCTACTACTCTTTAAGGGTATCATCTGGCTTTACTAGAATCTGTGGCGAGAAACAGCACAATAAACTCAATTTCGGTGCGGGCAGTAGCGGGCTAAGACCGCTGTTGTTTAGTCTCGCTGCGCAAATGAATCAACAGACGCAGAGGGCGAGTGCGCCGTGCCTACCTGTTTGCCGTCTTCTATCAGGCGCTCCTCCGGCGATGCGGAAACGGCGGTGGAGTCGGCGGGCGGCGCGGCCTTCTCGCAGACGGTGGCGTGCAGCTTCATTGCTGGGCACCTGCTAGCTGGTGGCTGGTAGCTGGGACCTGGAACACAGCCAGCGGGCAGCGCGCTGTCAGACCACACCGGCTGTTGCACTTGACCAGCTGGCCGCGATTGCGCCTGGGAGGCAGCCGCCGGCCTGCGGCCGGCCCGTGACGAAACCCGGGGCGCGGCTTTCTCCCGCCAGCAGCCGAGTTGCTGCAACGCGACACGCCGGCCGGCGTCATCACGCTACTGTCGCGTAAGGCACTTAAGTGTACTGATGCGCCGCGAGTACATACTACACAGTTATCAGCCGCCAGGAATCGCGGCGCTCAGTCCATTGAACACATTTCCATTAAAAAGCCACAGAACAGCACAATCCATCTCACGAAAACACTTAAGGGGGGTAGTACGTCAGACGGGACGACTTGGAGCAGGAGAGGCACCGCAGGAAACTTTATTTTCTACTGTCTATACTTTTACAAATAAATTCATACAATTTCGTCAGCATGATGTAATGTCTCTTGCAGCGGTCTCTCCGCGATATGATCAGAAATTTTATAAATTATATAACTCAGTGCAAAATACTAACACGAATTCTTTACAGACGAATGGAAAAACTGGTAGATGCAGACCTCGGGGAGGATCAGTTTGGATTCCGTCGAAATGTTGGAACACGTGAGGCAATACTGACCGTACGACTTATCTTAGAAGAAAGATTAAGAAAAGGCGAACCTACGTTTCTAGCATTTGTAGACTTAGAGAAAGTTTTTGACAATGTTGACTGGAATACTCTTTTTCAAATTCTAAAGGTGGCAGGGGAAAAATACAGGGAGCGAAAGGCTATTTATAATTTGTACAGAAACCAGATGGCAATCATAAGAGTCGAGGGGCATGAAAGGGAAGCAGTGGTTGGGAAAGGAGTGAGACAGGGTTGTAGCCTCTCCCCGATGTTATTCAATCTGTATATTGAGCAAGCAGTAAAGGAAACAAAAGAAAAATTTGGAGTAGGTATTAAAATTCATGGAGACGAAGTAAAAACTTTGAGGTTCGCCGATGACATTGTAATTCTGTCAGAGACGGCAAAGGACTTGGAAGAGCAGTTGAACGGAATGGACAGTGTCTTGAAAGGAGGATATAAGATGAACATTAACAAAAGCAAAACGAGGATAATGGAATGTAGTCAAATTAAATCGGGTGATGCTGAGGGAATTAGATTAGGAAATGAGACACTTAAAGTAGTAAAGGAGTTTTGCTATTTAGGAAGTAAAATAACTGATGATGGTCGAAGTAGAGAGGATATAAAATGTAGACTGGCAATGGCAAGGAAAGCGTTTCTGAAGAAGAGAAATTTGTTAACATCGAATATAGATTTATGTATCAGGAAGTCGTTTCTGAAAGTATTTGTTTGGAGTGTAGCCATGTATGGAAGTGAAACATGGACGATAACTAGTTTGGACAAGAAGAGAATAGAAGCTTTCTAAATGTGGTGCTACAGAAGAATACTGAAGATAAGGTGGATTGATCACGTCACTAATGAGGAGGTATTGAATAGGATTGGGGAGAAGAGAAGTTTGTGGCACAACTTGACTAGAAGAAGGGATCGGTTGGTAGGACATGTTTTGAGGCATCAAGGGATCACAAATTTAGCACTGGAGGGCAGCGTGGAGGGTAAAAATCGTAGAGGGAGACCGAGAGATGAGTACACTAAGCAGATTCAGAAGGATGTAGGTTGCAGTAGGTACTGGGAGATGAAGCAGCTTGCACAGGATAGAGTAGCATGGAGAGCTGCATCAAACCAGTCTCAGGACTGAAGACAACAACAACAACACGTATCTCGAAATATCTCTTCTTATCTTAACGATCCCTAAACTTTAATATACGATGATTATCATTGCAAAGTAGTTTCAACCCCTATTATTCCTTGGAGCGTGCATTTACTCCATGGGATAGCTTCTCTGCTATCTATGTTTTCTCATATGAAAAGAACGATTCATATCTTGCCGATTAGCCGTTAAAGAACGAAGATGTATATGCATGTATTGTTGAGCTAGTCGCCATCTTGATGAGATTCTGTATGAGAGGGAATTTAATACATGAACTAAATTAAAGTAAGTGTGTTCGCGTATTATTTAACTGATTATTATTGACAGTGTGTGCTTACTACGCTGTGTTGCACGGAATCAGTGGGGAATGTCTGATTTACACTGGACGAATCTGCCGTTCTGTACGCTCAAGATATCCAGTTTATTAGTTTCAATAAATGGGTTAACACAGTCTTACCAGCAGATCTCCGGTCTTCCCCATGTGATCACCGAAAGGTAATAATTATTACAAATGTTTTCAGGAGATCGACTGACACTTTTCGTCGCACCGAGGCTTCGAAATTGCTTCACTGCCTTATGGAATTTAAGTTAAGCTCAGTTTAATCATGATAGAACAGTATTGCACTGTGTGAATGTGATAAGCCTGCTTTGTGAATGAAAGTTCGCTTAATATACGCATGATTTTTACTATCCTGATCAGTGAAGCTAAATCAGGCCGGTGTGAGAGAGATTTTTAAATTTCAGATCCCACAAAAAATATTAAAATGACGAGGAAGGATTCAGGATTCACACTCATAGCAGTGGAAATGCAAAAACATAACAAAATAATTTTTTTATATATGAAATTTCATCATTTTTTCACTTACTGTTGGCTGCATTTGTTGCTATAGGTACATTTTTCTTCACAAGCAATAGAGATTCATTGATGAATTTTGGACAGCATACAAACCATACTTACAGGTGTCTGATACTCTAGAATTTTCCAAATCTATTAAAAACTGTGGTAAAAATGGAGATAATTAACTACAAAATTTTATTTTTTTCTAAACATAAAGTTTAAGACGTTACAGCTCATTCATTTTTTTCATAAATTAAATAGATTCTGCAGTTTCAGACACCTCTAAGCATGGTTTGTATGCTGTGCAAAATTCATCGAACAGTCTCTCTTACTTATGAAGGAAAGTGTACCTATAGCAACAAATGCAGCCAATAGTAAGTGAAAAAATGATGAAATTTCACATGTAAAAAAATTATTTTGTTATGTTTTTGAACCTCCGCTGCTACGAGTGTGAATCCTGAATCCTTCCTGGTCACGCTGACAAAGTTTTATGAATTTACTTGCAAAACTATAGACAGTGGAAATTAAAATGTCCTGTGGTGCCTCTCCTGCTCCAAGTCGGCTCGTTTGACGTCCTACCCCTCTTAATCACTTAGGTTGCGTCGTAGGTAAAGCAGGTAGAAGACTCAAGTGCATTTGTAGCAACTGGGAAAATGACGTCACTTACAAAACACGCCTGTGAACCACCGGTGGACCAAAGAGACAGAATACCACAGAGAGGCAACATCGTTACGAGAGTGAAGCAAACTGAACAACCTTCTGTTATGTTCTGAGTATCCAAAACAGAGGGGCATAGTACACGATAGTGCTTAAGGAAATTACGAAAACTAGGGTAGAATAATGAATTCACGTATTCGCGTAAAGTTAAACACATTGAAGTTCTTTCTACGCTAGTGTATAGCACAAATGTACAAAACCACTGACAGATAACATTTTTACTCTGTACGCACTTGAAATAAGATACATCTACATCTATATGGATACTCTGCAAATCACATTTAAGTGCCTGGCAGAGGGTTCATTAAACTACCTTCACAATTCTCTATTATTCCAATCTCGAACAGCACGCGAAAAGAATGAACAACTATATATATCCGTACGAGCTCTGATTTCCCTTATTTTATCGTGGTCATCGTCGATGTCGACAAAATATTTTCGTATTCGGAGGAGAAAGTTGGTGATTGGAATTTCGTGAGAAAAAAAAATGGCTCTGAGCACTATGGGACTTAACATCTGTGGTCATCAGTCCCCTGGAACTTAAAACTACTTAAACCGAACTAACCTAAGGACATCACACACATCCATGCCCGAGGCAGGATTCGAACCTGCGACCGTAGCGGTCGCGTGGTGCCAGACTGTATCGCCTAGAACCGCTCGGCCACCCCGGCCGGCCGCTCCCTAATCTTACCCGAAATCGACTTCTACTACTTTTTCAATTATTCTGTAAATAATTCATGTTAAAATTTTGTAACCACGACTTATTAAACCAATAGTTCGATAATTTTCACACTTGTCAGCAACTGCTTCCTTTTAAATTGGAATTATTACATTCTTCTTGAAGTGTGGGGGTATTTCACCTGTCCCATACATCTTGCACACCAGGTGGGATAATTTTGTCATCGCTGGCTCTGCCAAGACTGTCAGTGGTTCTGACGAAATGTTGTCTACTCTCGGGGCCCTCTTTCCACTAAGGTCTTTCAGAGCTCTGTCAAATTCTTCTCGCAGTATCATATCTTCCATCTCAGGTTAATCCAAGTCCACTTCCATTTCTATAATAGTGCCTTCAGCTTCATCTTCCTGCACAGCCCCTCTATATGCTCCTTCCACCTTTCAGATTTCTCTTCTTACACCTCCCATAAATCTGATTGCCAATGTCACGTTGTATGGCAACTTGGAAACCCTGATCCGCTGACACGCGGATGCCAGCACATCAGATATTCTATACGCCTCCGAACACTCCGCATCTTTTCCCTCTAATTGTTTTAACGCCTTCTACTCTCAGAAGAGGCAAAATGTGCATCTTAGTTATATGTAGTTTGCCTGGTATATCAATTTTCAGCAGTGTTTGTCCATTTGGTTTTGTGCAGTGACTAATCCGTAGGATTTAGTGTGAGTCATAGCTTGAACAGTGGGTTTTCGTGAAGGAGCAGAGAGTGTCACGCGTGCTGTAGAATCGGGCACAAAGAAGAGAAAGCGCGTCGCCGGAAGAGGGCTCTGCTTGTTGAGGATGGGAACTGGGACGCTTTGTCGGCAATAAAAACTGAACAAGCGGACCAGCTGGAGACAGCACCGCTAACGATTAAGTTACACTGTTCATCAGGCAACATACGACAAACGTCAGACTGGCAGGAAGCGTACTGAACTGAGGTGACAAAAGTCTTGGGATGCACATGTACAGATGGTGGTACACAAGGTATAAAAGGGTAGTGCATTTGACGGAGCTGTCATTTCTTCTCAGGCGTTTAGCGTGAAAAGGTTTCCGACGTGATTATGGCGGCACGACGGGAATTAACTGATTTTGAATGCGGAAAGGTAATTGGAGCTAGACGCATCGGACATTCCATTTCGGAAATCGTATTCCGAGATCCACAGCGTCAAGAAGGTGCCTAGAATACCACAATTCAGGCATTACCTCTCACCAGGGACAACGCAGCGGCTGACGGGTTTCACTTAACGACCGAGAGCAGCGGTGCTTTTGAATTGAGTTTTCAGTGCTAAAAAACAAGCAGCATTGGATGTAATAACTGCAGAAATGAATATGGGACGTACGAGGAACGTATCCGTTAGGATAGTGCGGCGAAATGTGGCCTTAAAGGGCTATGGCAGCAGTGTCTAACTCATTAATTTGCAACCACACAATACTCCAGAAAAATGCTAAAACGTAGTGCTGCACAGTATGCCAAAGAAATGGTCAGTTACCCGATAACCCATCGTCAATCACTATCTCATATCGAATAAAGTATGCAAACGAAATCTATAATAGTACATGTATGCAGGCAAAATACTGTCGTCTCACAGCTTCATTCTAAATTTTCTTTTATAATAAGCCATGGCTAGTGTCAAACACGCATCCTTTTTCAATTGGGAGGCGCCTATTCATTAAGGACGTGTGGAAGCACGGGTTGCTTTATTGCTTGATAAAACTAAAAATTAACAGCTGCCTTCGTCATTCAGTAACCTTTTTATGTAGAGTAACACAGACGTGACCGATCACTTAGGTGCCTGTTCAACACAAAACAACTGAGCATTCTCATTCTGTAGGTAAGGGGAACGAGGTATTACGTCACCATTATTAACGATGACCATTATTAATGATGAGAGTTCATTCACAAAAGCATACCAAATTTTATATTTGAAAGAAGAAATTATTCGTTTTCTGTTGGAGGAATTCGCATACGGAGGGAAGGAGAGAGAGAGACAGTTAGAGAGAGAGGGGAGGGGGGAGGGAAGAAGAAAACAATGGAGGTTACAGATGATCATTTCACAGCTTTGCCTAACATCGTTGATATCAACTATAGAGAAAGGGAGACGCAACGAGAATGCCATAATAACGTCAACGTTTTATAAAAAGTTTGATGGTTATTTACAGGTTCCAGAACGCTCACATTCAATGTAAACTGCGGTACTCTATGAAGTTTACTACGATTGTTCCAGAAAGAGTGTATATAACAGCTATATGAAACAATATCGTGCAGTACAGACGGTCACGTTCTTGCAATACATATCAAACCTGCCCTCTATGCAATTATGGAGATCGCAGTACTGTTAAAAATTATGAAAAAAAATCTATTTTCTAATTTCAGTATTTTTAGGGTTTCGTGCCTCAATCTGCAAGAACAGCACTTATATAAGATCGCTTTGTTGTTCATTTGTTTGTCTGTCTGTCCGACTGTTAACAACCTTTTTTTTTCCTCAGGAACCAGTCGACGTATCAAGTTCAAATTTATGTCACATATTAAGGTTTATAATCATTTGGCAGTGTAACAATTTTAAGCTTCAAGTCATGCAATCAAAAGATATGGCCATTTATATCACATATTCTGATACTTGCAAAGTCACTCAATAAAATCTAAAGGGTTCTTTCCGTTGAATCATGAAATTTGACAAGAAGCAATGTTTCACAGTACAAGTGAAGGAGAAAAATCTGAAAATTGTTAATTTATAATTATGTAAAACGAAAAAAATATTTTTTTGTCTTTCACATTCGTCTGTCTGTCTGCCCGTTTGTTAGGACCCCTTTTTCTCTGTGAAAGGTTGGCGTATCAAGTTCAAATTTTTGTCACATACTAAAATCTATGATCCCTTGCCAGCGTAGAACAGTTGAGCTTCTAAGTCAATTCAATCAAAAGATTCTGCCATTTATGTCAAATATTTTGAAACTCGCAAACTCGTTCATCAAAACCTATTAGGGTACTATCTGTCGAGGTAGAATCACGAAATTTGGTAAGACTCACGGTTTGTACTGTACAAGTAAATTTAAAAAATCTGAAAATTGTTAAATTGTAATCATATCAAACAAACATTTCTTTTCGCTATTAGAACATAAATTGCATCCATCATTTGTCAAAAGCATAATATGTGGACATTACTGCATGCAAAAATAAAATGTAAGTTGTAGTCATGTTTTAGTAAGTAAATAAAGAAATAGTTTTATTAAATCGTCTATATCTACACGTTTAAACTGAATTCCCCTGCACGCTTCTTTTGTATGTCTTGGATAGTCTGAGAAACTACTGTAGAGATTTTGATCCGGTCTTGGAATTCCCAGGACCGATATCTTGCCAGCAGCAGAATCGAAAACAGGGAAAAATCGTTGAGATTCTCTACTCCCAGGATGGATGAATTATATATGTAATTAAATTTGCGCGGACCCTCAGCGCGTGAGTCCTATTTGCATTTGGCCAACTTTTTGCTTAGATGAAAGGATAACACACAACGTATTACACATGGAAGAAATAAATGCCTTGTGAACCAGTCTCACCAGCCGTCTACTCCCAAAAGATACATGTCAACATTAATATGGAACCTACCACTTTTCCAGAATGCGATTTTCACTCTGCATCGGAGTGTGCGCTGATATGAAACTTCCTGGCGATTAAATCTGTGTGCCGGACCGAGACTCGAACTCGGGACCTTTGCCTTTCGCGGCCAAGTGCTCTACCAGGAGAGCTTCTGTAAAGTTTGGACGGTAGGAAACGAGGTACTGGCGGAAGTAAAGCTGTGAGGAGGGACCGGGAGTCGTGCTTGGATAGCTCAGTTAGTAGAGCACTTGTCCGCGAAAGACAAAGATCCCGAGTTCGAGTCTCGGTCCGGCACACAGTTTTAATCTGCCAGGAAGTTTCTACAAATTCTCCATTAATTAAAAGAAGTATGTTACTTAAAAAATCAAGTAATATAGATAATGTATGTGGTGCAGATGTGATTTCGAAAAACATGTAGTTGTAATGATGGCCCTTAGTCAGTGGCGTTGAGTTTGCGATTCATCCGAAAGAGGCTAGATCCGGTATGCTATACTATCGCAGTTTCAGGTTGATGAACTGATTATGACTGTGCCCAGGCTGTAAAGGCAGCGAACGTACACAGCCTGTTTCAAGAGGAATGGTAAATATTTTAATAAGTGATAATTCGAATAAAATGTTCCGTACAATATGTGTCCAATTCTTATTGGTTATAGACACACAGCTGTTAGGCAGTAGGCCGCGGTGGTCTCGCGGTTCTAGGCGCGCAGTCCGGAACCGTGCGACTGCTACGGTCGCAGGTTCGAATCCTGCCTCGGGCATGGATGTGTGTGATGTCCTTAGGTTAGTTAGGTTTAAGTAGTTCTAAGTTCTAGGGGACTAATGACCACAGCAGTTGAGTCCCATAGTGCTCAGAGCCATTTGAACCATTTTTGTTAGGCAGTAAACCAGACATTACCAGAAAAAGTAAAGCAAAGGCAAGTGATTAAGTTCAAATTTCATTTTCATAAATCCTGCCTTCGACTTCTACGTACTTTTGAATTCTATTGGCAACATCACGTGTAGATCTTGTGACATCGTTTTGGAGCTCGTTTAGGAGGGTAGCGCTATTCATAAGCTGACTTTGCCTTTAAAACGTTTCCACAGACAAAAATATGAAGCATTAAGGATTGGGACCTTGGTGGCCAAAAGACATGACGTGAGCAAACGGATGCAAACTTATGATTATTCTGTAGCTCGCATGTAAGTATTTGCAGAGGGTGCTTAGAACCATTCTCAGACTAAGCTAGTTCTCTAACGTCCCACTCTCGAATAGCACGTAGGATAAAGACAGAAAATATTTCCGTGTGACCTCTAATTTCTCTTCGTTTATCACGATCATTTCTCACTACGTAGGTGGGAACCAACAAAATATTTTAGCATTCGTAGGAGAAAGGTGGCGATGGTAATTTCATACGAATTTCTTGGGGCAGCGAAAAACGCTTTTGTTTGAATGATTGCCACCCTCAACTCGCTCATCATATCCATAACGCTCACTTCTACTCTGCGATAATACAAAACGAGCTGCCCTTCTTTCAAATTTCCCGATGTCCTCCAACAATCCTATCTGATACGGACACCATACCGCACAGTAATACTCCAGAAGAAGGCGGAGAAGCGTAGTGCGGATCTATTGTCTTTTCTATGTGATGGAACTAATTTAAATTGTTCATAACTGTAATCCATAGGTATTTAAGTGAAACGACAACCATTATATTTTTGTGTACTTATCGTGTAATCGTGAAATTTAACGTAATGTTTTTAGTACTCATGTGGAGGACCTCATACGTTTCATTGTTCAGGGCAACTTACACTTCTCGCATCAATCTTGTCTGTAACATTATTTTATTACTTCTGTGCTTCAGACGATATTTTGAGACGGTAAACGACAGCATCATCTGCAAACAATCTAAATCGTCTCCGTAGGTTAAGAACAGCAGAGGACTTGGGGAACTACAGACATAGCTTCGGTCTCATCAGGCGACTTCCCGTCAGTTATTACCAACTGGTACATTTCCACTCGCAGTAAAAAGTTACGAGTAACGAACCGGTTTTGACTCCACCGCCTGGCTGTCGCTTCAGTAGGGCAGATATGCACCTTTACATATCCGTTAACTGAAAAGTGGACCCTGTTTATCCTCAGGACGTCTAACGACTAGTTCACATTATTTACCATTGGTAGAAAACACATACCGGTACTGTTGTCGCCTCGCGATATTTGTAGGTTTCACTTTCACAATATTTCTTAAGGATAAGTGTAAATGATCGCTGCACAAGTTAGAACGGAATTCTGTACCGCCTTTACCTCCTGAGGTGGCGCTCTGGTTATCACGCTGAATTTCGGGAGGACAACGGTTCAAACCTCTGGAACCGCGCGTCCAATACGGTCGCAGGCTCGAATCCTGCCTCGGGCATGGATGTGTGTGATGTCCTTAGGTTAGTTAGGTTTAAGTAGTTCTAAGTTCTAGGTGACTGATGACCTGAGAAGCTAAGTCCCATAGTGCTCAGAGCCATTTGAACCATTTTTGAACCACTCCGTTCGAACCCGAACTGTCCTGATGACACATTCGACCACTGGATCAATATAAACAACGCGCGTTTACGTGTTACTCTACTGGGAAAAACAATGCTCCGTGAAAGTAGGTAGAAGAAACGTAAAGGGAAATGCAAAATGTACGGGAAACGGGTGTGAGGCGAGCCGATGTGGTAAGAGGCGGAGCGTGTTTGGTACAAACAACGCAGTGTATCGTGAAGGCGGCGAAAGTGAAAGTGTTCAGGGGTAACACTCGTAACTCTAGCTATAGCCTTGGGACTGTCAGTGGTCAAGTGGACTGCCGACTAGAGTGGCGAACTGCATCGCTTAAACAAGGCGAGTCCGGCGGCCTTTGGGGGTGATAGTCTTCACACATCTCTTCTGGGACGAGATAAAGCGTGTTCTTAGCAAAAAACTAATATAATATAGTTGGTAGGGCTAAGCAAGGTCAGTTGCAGGCTTCCTTCTTCTTCTTCCTCTTCTTGGCGGAATTCGGAGCTAATGAATTTGGTTGTTGTGTAGATGGAATTGTTTAGGCAGTTAAGTGCGCTTCCCTTCACATCATCAATGCCTTGAGGCAGCTGTTCCCGAACTTTTGAGAATCCTGGTACTTTGACGGAACATCTTCTTTATTTTGAAGGTTGAGAAAATTAATATAATTTTGAAACAGAGGAAAAGTTGATTTAGTCACTGTTTACTTCATTCCTAAAACATAATAAGGAATTTAAATAAAATAAGGAAAAATGTCGAAAGAACGCCTTGCTATTAATAGTTTTTTTACGGAGAACTTATTCACTTCCTGCGGGACGCCAGTGTTCCGAGGAATACAGTTTGGGAAACAATGCCTTAAGATATATGAGAATCTTATTACTTCACATGGTCAAATTTGGAGATAATCGATCTGCTCTGTTGGAGCTGCGGATACTTAAAAATCCTTAATAGTCAAGTTCGCAAATGTAATTTTGTTGGTTACTGGTTTCGGATTATCTTCATGCAATCTTCAGTTCATGACAAAATACATTGATTAGTGCACAACTGCCAAACGGCACATCGGCATAATTTGTGTGTGCACGATCGTTTGCCACTCAGGGCCTGACATAAATTTGGTACGTCACACGTATAGGTTAATCACCTCTAGCTGAATTGCTTGTGAAGTGGCAGCACGGTCTCTAAAGTTGGCAACACTCCATTTGATCGAAAAGTTGAGTGCAGCTGTGTGTTCGTGTGTCAGTTGCTGTGAGAAGCACGTATTGAGTTGTTACAAAAAATTGGTCAGTTTGTATTAGAACAGCGAATTGATATTGTGGAGTGTTACGCAAAGACAGGCTCCTTTAAGGAACGTAAGGAAATGTTTCAAGAGGAGTATCCTGGTAGGAACCTCCTAACGACCAGCACTATTCACGATCTGTACAAGAAATGGAGACCTGTAGGATCCACTCAGAAAGTGCAGAAGAATGGGCTACCGGCAATGAGGACCCCAAAAGCTATAAACAGAGTTCGCCTGGACATTATGAGAAGTCCCTGAAAAGTTGGTTCAAATGTATGTGAATGCCTAAGGGACGAGACTGCTGAGGTAATGGCTTTGAGCACTATGGGACTTAACATCTGAGGTCATCAGTCCCCTAGAACTTAGAACTACTTAAACCTAACTAACCTAAGGACATCACACACATCCATGCCCGAGGCAGGATTCGAACGTGCGACCGTAGCGGTCGCGCGGTTCCAGACTGAAGCGCCTAGAACCGCTCGGCCACACCGACCGGCAGCCTGAGGTCATCGGTCCCTAGACTTACGCACTGCTTAAACTAACTTATACTAAGAACAACACACACACACACACACACACACCAATGCCCGAGGGAGGACTCGAACCTCCGGCAGGAGGTGCCGCGCAACCCTTGACATGGCGCCTCAAACCACGCGGCCACTCCGCGCGCCGCCAAGGCGGTAAGGAGGTTATAGCAGCAAATTGGTGTATCTCGTGCATCGTATCATCGTGTACTAAAAGATACGAAACTGAACGCCTATCGTGTGACTATGGTGCAAGAGATGAAATTTGAGGATCAGGAAAAAAGATTTCATCATTGTAACTGGCTGTTAACATCATCTGCTAACGGTTACTTGGACTCTTTGCTTTGCTTCATGTCAGGCGAGATCTGGTTTCATTTGTAAGGCTATGTAAACTCCCCGAATTGCAGACACGGGTCGCAGGACAACCTACTTATTCTGCATGATAAATCTCTCCACTTAGGTAAGATAGGTATTTGGTGTGCGTTGTCTGGTGTGTGCGCTATTAGCCCCATACTTTTCTATTATACTTTAAGCAGTGGCAGGTATCTAGAGATCTTTGACTCTTTCTATGCACAAATAACAGATTCAGAGAAGCTGTATACAGTATTCCAAGAAGATGGAGCAACCGCACACTCATCCAACCAAGGTATGGCCCACGTCACCTATGTGTTCCCTGCAGACAGACTTTTTTTTGTTTTTCGATATACACTCCTGGAAATTGAAATAAGAACACCGTGAATTCATTGTCCCAGGAAGGGGAAACTTCATTGACACATTCCTGGGGTCAGATACAGCACATGATCACACTGACAGAACCACAGGCACAAAGACACAGGCAACAGAGCATGCACAATGTCGGCACTAGTACAGTGTATATCCACCTTTCGCAGCAATGCAGGCTGCTATTCTCCCATGGAGACGATCGTACAGATGCTGGATGTAGTCCTGTGGAACGGCTTGCCATGCCATTTCCACCTGGCGCCTCAGTTGGACCAGCGTTCGTGCTGGACGTGCAGACCGCGTGAGACGACGCTTCATCCAGTCCCAAACATGCTCAATGGGGGACAGATCAGGATTTCTTGCTGGCCAGGGTAGTTGACTTACACCTTCTAGAGCACGTTGGGTGGCACGGGATACATGCGGACGTGCATTGTCCTGTTGGAACAGCAAGTTCCCTTGCCGGTCTAGGAATGGTAGAACGATGGGTTCGATGACGGTTTGGATATACCGTGCACTATTCAGTGTCCCCTCGACGATTACCAGAGGTGTACGGCCAGTGTAGGAGATCGCTCCCCACACTATGATGCCGGGTGTTGGCCCTGTGTGCCTCGGTCGTATGCAGTCCTGATTGTGGCGCTCACCTGCACGGCGCCAAACACGCATACGACCATCATTGGCACCAAGGCAGAAGCGACTCTCATCGCTGAAGACGACACGTCTCCATTCGTCCCTCCATTCACGCCTGTCGCGACACCACTGTAGGCGCGCTGCACGATGTTGGGGCGTGAGCGGAAGACGGCCTAACGGTGTGCGGGACCGTAGGCCAGCTTCATGGAGACGGTTGCGAATGGTCCTCGCCGATACCCCAGGAGCAACAGTAACCCTAATTTGCTGGGAAGTGGCGGTACGGTCCCCTACGGCACTGCGTAGGATCCTACGGTCTTGGCGTGCATCCGTGCGTCGCTGCGGTCCGGTCCCAGGTCGACGGGCACGTGCACCTTCCGCCAACCACTGGCGACAACATCGATGTACTGTGGAGACCTCACGCCCCACGTGTTGAGCAATTCGGCGGTACGTCCACCCGGCCTCCCGCATGCCCGCTATACGCCCTCGCTCAAAGTCCGTCAACTGCACATACGGTTCACGTCCACGCTGTCACGGCATGCTACCAGTGTTAAAGACTGCGATGGAGCTCCGTATGCCACGGCAAACTGGCTGACACTGACGGCGGCGGTGCACAAATGCTGCGCAGCTAGCGCCATTCGATGGCCAACACCGCGGTTCCTGGTGTGTCCGCTGTGCCGTGCGTGTGATCATTGCTTGTACAGCCCTCTCGCAGTGTCCGGAGCAAGTATGGTGGGTCTGACACACCGGTGTCAATGTGTTCTTTTTTCCATTTCCAGGAGTGTAGTTCGTTGCGTTTGGTCTGGGCGGACGTCACAATACATCCGTTCAAGTTGATCGTTGAGTCCTTGTCTCAGTTTTTTTTTTTTTTTTTTATTACAGAGAGCACACAGCCTACTGACCGAACACGCTGAGCTACCGTGCCGGCACAGACTAGTCAGCAGAGGCCTCCGGCCCCAAAGTCCCCGGACTCAGCATCGTGTGATTTTTATTTATGGGTCACACTAAAAGCAAAGGGAATTCTGACTACCCTCGCACAAAAGATGATCTTAGAAATCAACAGCATCACGCCTCCAAAATTACTGCATGTTGCTGGTAACGTCATCACACGAAGACAATGATGCCCGGATGTCCATGGGCACCAATTCCAGCATAGCTTATAAATAGGTAACTACATTTTTTAAAGTTACTATTATCTATTCCTTTTTAATTAGTTCATTGTTTTGTGAATCTCGGGCGTCAGGCGCACCTGTTTTATATGGTACTCCTTGTTCAAATCAATGGCACAATGATGTAAATTAACCCAGAATAAAGTGTCGTCAAATGTCAGTATATTATATTTGGCGACCTTTTATTCTGGAATAATTTACATAATTTTTCTAATGGACTGTATAAAACATGATTGTGCTCAAACAAATTATGACGAAGTGTTCTGCCGTGTGGCAATTTTACACTAATCAATGAATGTTCTTATATTATGAAGATTGCGAGTAGATAAGTCGAAACTAGTAATCAATAAAATTACATATGCGAACTTAACTAAAGAGATACATTAAATGCATTCGCAGTTGCGAATATTGATAACCATTAGTTGTGTAACGGAATGGCGACAATGAAAATTTGTGCCGGATCGGAACTCGAACCGAAATTTCCGACTTATCGCGAGCGCTCGCCTTACCATTCGGCTATCCGAGCACGACTCACTGCCACTCCCAGATTTCCATATACCATGGGTCCGTAAAGGACGAACTTTTCGCTTGAAAGTTGCTTGCGTGGTGTCGGCGGATAAGTACGATATTGCAGCGCCTGTGTTATTCCGAATTACAATGCAATCGGACACGCATGCAAGCGACTTGAAGTTAAAATGTCTCCCCTGTGCGGGAATTCACACCAAGGTGTACGATTGCAGGTTGTAGACACATGGTTGATGACATATGGAAGTTTGCATCTGGCCATGAGTATGTGTGTGTGTGTGTGTGTGTGTGTGTGTGTGTGTGTGTTTGTGTGTGTGTGAGAGAGAGAGAGAGAGAGAGAGAGAGAGAATTCTTAAGGGACCAAACCGCAGACGTCATCGGTCCCTAGACTTAAACACTACTGAAACTAGCCTATGCTAAGAACAACACACACACACCCATACTCGAGGGAGGACTCGAACCTCAGGCGGGAGAGGCCGTGCAGTCAGTGACATGGCGCCTCTAGCCCGTGAGTATGCACCGATAGTAAAGTGATAAAGGCAACAGCTTGCAATAAGCGGGAAATCCGGGTTCGAGTCCCGGTCCGGAACAAATTCTCATTGGTTGTCATTCCATTATACAGTTGAAGCATACACGTCCGAAGGAACATTGCATCGTAATTCGGGAAAACACTGGCACCGCAATTCGTATGACTATTAAGGGCTTTTCTGAATCCACAGCCTTGTGCGTGAGAAAGTTTATGAGTGCCATAACGGCCTACAAACCTCCGACATTCTGTTTTACGAATCTCAGTCCTTCATTTTTTTTTTTTTTTTGTACTTTGTGTTTCAAAAGCGGAATGGAAATCACGTGGCACTCGGTTAAACGGATATACGAAAATGTTAGTTTTCACATTTCTGCTAAATTAAGGCCGTTATTTACCGCTAGGATGGTAAAATTTGCCTACCTCTTACAGGTGTCGTGGGCTTAATGTCACTACAAAATGGTTCAAATTGCTCTAAGCACTATGGGACTTGACATCTGAGGTCATCAGTCCCCTAGACTTAGAACTACTTAAGCCTAACTAACCTAAGGACATCACACACATCCATGCCCGAGGCAGGATTCGAACCTGCGACCGTAACACCAGCGCGGTTCCGGACTGAAGCGCCTACAACCTCTCGGCCCCATCAGCCGGCAATGTCACTAACCATTCAGTGTGAAATATACTCAGAACGATTTTGCTCTCATTCTTTCGTGTCGTACTATTTTTAAGGTTTGCTTTTTATATTCCCACTTACCGGGAGAGCTCAGTCGCCCACATCATACCTCTGCATTTTTGCCTTTACTAATGTGGAATAACATGAAAATAAATATTTGTAGGATAAAGCAGCTATGAATTCATGCCATGATAATGATGTGCGTTCTTCTAATCTGTTCGGAATATCATGGTGAGGGCTCGTGGTAATTGTATGCAAGAAATTTTTCTAAGTAAAGTATTGGAGAAGATACTATAGTTATGGAAAAAGATATGGAATATACATAGGAGAAGCGACTAATTGTTGTGATGTAGGAATTAAGAGTTAGGAAGATATCTGTTAGGCAGGAAGACGGTGAGTTGGAGGTGTCATTTGGAATTGGTCTCGTGGAATTACTTACAGGTGACATGATGCGTATTTCTTGGGGATTACCTCATGGTCTTGGAAAGGGAGTTCGTTATAATTGCCTGGGGAAAGGACGTTGAGTGTTGATAGCAGGCCAGATTTCTCAAGGATGGGGATAGTTTGAGGTATTGGGGCACAATTTAAAGTCGAAAGTGTTCTGGTATATACAGGGTGTTTCAAAAATGACCGGTATGTTTGAAACGGCAATAAAAACTAAACGAGCAGCGATAGAAATAAACCGTTTGTTGCAATATGCTTGGGACAACAGTACATTTTCAGGTGGACAAACTTTCGAAATTACAGTAGTTACAATTTTCAACAACAGATGGCGCTGCAAGTGATGTGAAAGATATAGAAGACAACGCAGTCTGTGGATGCGCCATTCTCTACGTCGTCTTTCTGCTGTAAGCGTGTGCTGTTCACAACATGCAAGTGTGCTGTGGACAACATGGTTTATTCCTTAGAACAGAGGATTTTTCTGGTGTTGGAATTCCACCGCCTAGAACACAGTGTTGTTGCAACAAGACGAAGTTTTCAACGGAGGTTTAATGTAACCAAAGGACCGAAAAAGCGATACAATAAAGGATCTGTTTGAAAAATTTCAACGGACTGGGAACGTGACGGATGAACGTGCTGGAAAGGTAGGGCGACCGCGTACGGCAACCACAGAGGGCAACGCGCAGCTAGTGCAGCAGGTGATCCAACAGCGGCCTCGCGTTTCCGTTCGCCGTGTTGCAGCTGCGATCCAAATGACGCCAACGTCCACGTATCGTCTCATGCGCCAGAGTTTACACCTCTATCCATACAAAATTCAAACGCGGCAACCCCTCAGCGCCGCTACCATTGCTGCACGAGAGACATTCGCTAACGATATAGTGCACAGGATTGATGACGGCGATATGCATGTGGGCAGCATTTGGTTTACTGACGAAGCTTATTTTTACCTGGACGGCTTTGTCAATAAACAGAACTGGCGCATATGGGGAACCGAAAAGCCCCATGTTGCAGTCCCATCGTCCCTGCATCCTCAAAATGTACTGGTCTGGGCCGCCATTTCTTCGAAAGTAATAATTGGCCCATTTTTCAGATCCGAAACGATTACTGCATCACGCTATCTGGACATTCTTCGTGAATTTGTGACGGTACAAACTGCCTTAGACGACACTGCGAACACCTCGTGGTTTATGCAAGATGATGCCCGGCCACATCGCACGGCCGACGTCTTTAATTTCCTGAATGAATATTTCGATGATCGTGTGATTGCTTTGGGCTATCCGAAACATACAGGAGGCGGCGTGGATTGGCCTCCCTATTCGCCAGACATGAACCCCTGTGACTTCTTTCTGTGGGGACACTTGAAAGACCAGGTGTACCGCCAGAATCCAGAAACAATTGAAAAGCTGAAGCAGTACATCTCATCTGGATGTGAAGCCATTCCGCCAGACACGTTGTCAAAGGTTTCGGGTAATTTCATTCAGAGACTACGCCATATTATTGCTACGCATGGTGGATATGTGGAAAATATCGTGCTATAGAGTTTCCCAGACCGCAGCGCCATCTGTTGTTGACAATTGTAACTACTATAATTTCGAAAGTTTGTCTGCCTGCAAATGTACTGTTGTCCCAAGCATATTGCAACAAACGGTGTATTTCTATAGCTGCTCGTTTAGTTTGTATTGCCGTTTCAAATATACCAGTCATTTTTGAAATACCCTGTAGGTGTTTGAGGAGATGTGGGCCGTTAATGACATAGTACGGGATACGGGTGACAAGACGGAGTGCATGACTTTCCATGATCTGGAGGGAATGATAAAACTTGAGGAGTCAAGCTCCATGCAACGGATGAGGATAGGAACATCTTTGGTAATACACTATTCTATAGCATGATAATGATGAGGAGCAGAGGCACAAGCTACACTTGCTGACAGCCAAATTATCAGGTTTCGAGGTGCAAGCATAAATGGCCGTGACACAACCGAGACGAGACCATACTTCATGGCAAGGAGACATTCCACGGCAGAACATCCACGTACAACAAACTTCCGGATTCATCAGCGAGGAGATGAGCCTCATGGAGACACTGACATCCATCTCTCAACCTCTACACTTGAGTGGAGCGGCAGTACAGCCGCTGTGCATCCAGAGTTGTCCCTCAGCACGCCATGAGTCAACTGTCCACAAATGTGAGGAATTATACTTACGCTCCGATACCAAGTATAGAAGTGTAATGTAGTATAGCACTGTATTGTACTCGAGGCAGCTTCTTCTTCTTCTCTCGCTAGTGCCGTGTCCCGCGGTTTCGGGGGTCGCCATTGTTAGAAACGGTTTTGGGAATGTTAATTTTTAGGTGTGGCCGGATGCCCTTCCTACCGCCACCCCGTAACCGCAGGAACGGAATAAGTGTACCCCAGCTGTCTGCGTCGAGTGTAACCCACGGAATAGTGCGAACGTGTTCAGATGTCTGCGAGTCGCGTAACTGAGGCGGAACTGGGAACCATCCCGGTATCCACCTAGCGGGATGTGGAAAACAGCCTAAAAACCACATCAGGCTGCCCGGCACACCGGCCGACGTCGGTAATCCGTCGGGCGGATTAGATCTGGGGCTGGCGCGCCTATCCGAGTCCAGGAAGCACCGAATTAACGCTCTCGGCTAACCTAGCGGGTTATTGTAGTCTAGAACTATAAATTACAAAATTTGGGATGTAGCAATGTAACATAGTACAGTAGACCAATAGCATGTGCCTTCTGGATTGCAGATTAAAATGTATATGTATGTAGATAGAAAAGGTAAAGTTCTGTTTACTGGCCAAAGACGGGCCAATCAGGTCCGACCGACCGCCGTGTCATCCTCGGCGAATGGCGTGATCGGATGCTGTATGGAGGGGCATGTGGTCAGCATTCCGCCCTCCCGGAGGTTGTCGGGGTTCCTGACCTTGGAACCGCTACTAATCGGTCAAGATCTCCTCAGTTCGCCTCACGAGACTAAGGGCATCCCGTATCAGACCTCCCAGCAAGTGTCAATCCTTGTCAGTACCGGGAATCTAACCCGGTTCCTGCAAATGCTAGTCAGCAGCGCTGATCAATCAGCTATTGAGACGAGCTTCGGCTCTTCATGGTAGCAGACTTCTGAGAGAAAGTGAAAGAACAGTGGGTAGGGATGGCGATTCCGAGACAGGATTGCAAGATTTCCGTATGACGTGCGCAATATGTAGGAGTTGATGCCCCTCTCGGGAAAACCACTGTTAGCCCACCAGCGTATTTGCCTCGACATTGCTGTTCATAGCTGGCTGAGTGCAGGCAGTTCTAGGGGGTTGTCGATTTCGACGCTTTCCCCTGGTGACGGAAAAAATAAACATATGATTCGGGGTTGATATATCTGTTCTTCAGCATATTTATACTATTGACCAAATCGTCTCCGACTGCTGACGCGAGCAACAAACACTGCAGTTCTTCTGTATGGAACGAGTAAGAACCGATTGACCGTTGTATCATGTTTTCAATCAAGTGGTGAGAATGCATCGTTAATTGGGAAATGGCTTGAATAACACCGTGGAACATGCCCAGTACCCCATCTCGTTCATTTTCTGAGATCGTTTCTTAATATCTCAATACAAGTATTGACTAGGCACCAAGACCGTGGAAAGGTGACAAGCGTAGGTTCTGTTGTGGGTTAGTGACGTGCAGTTGATAGGTTCTGACAATCTACATTCAATTGCCAAAAGGATAAATTACAGCAGCATTTATGTCCGCTGTCGCTTTGATTTATGCCCCAAAGCAATTTTGGAATTCAACCTGACCCAAAAAAGCCACGAGTTTTCTTTAAAACCCCCATTTAAGAAAGACCACTAAAAACCCAATAAACCCAACTATATTCAATTATGAACTTTTCATTAATATACAAAATGTTACATAACTAATCTTATACAAATTAAACAGAGCCATTGTATTTATTGAATGCAAGTATTTACTGTCATAAGAATTTCTTTTATTAATATTGCGTTTTAAATTTTCTTGTAACATAAGAAACACCGTTGAATAACATTTACACTTACATATGAAATCTTTAACTTGATGTAATGTAAAATTTAGTTTAAATGCAGAAATTTGCAGATATTCACTTATTTCTCGTGAATTTTCTCTCCTAAGTTATTTCTTAATTTTGACCAAACAAGCCAGTAGATGGAGATGATTCTTTCAATGGATGCAGTGCTGGAAGGGGAAGAAATGAAGCACTAATACAGTAGTTGGTAAAAATGGATTAATGTTGCGAAAAAATAATCATAGGCATTTAAATTGAACTACTAAATAGCCAATATGAAAAAATTCTTAAAAACAATAAAATACGTAAAAATCCAATTTTAAAGCCTGTAGGCGGAGAAGGTTCTTTCAATGAATGCAGTGCTGGAAGGGTCAGAAATGAGGCGCTAATATAGTAAGTAGTTTGTAAGAGTGGATTAGTTTTTTACGTAAAATTATCACAGGCATTTAAACTGAACTATTTAATCGCCAATATGAAAGAATCCTAAAAAACAATAAAACGTTTAATAACCAAATTTTGTCCACTGGGTTGTTATTTTCTTTAAATACGTGGGTTTTTTAACCCTTTCCCAAAGTTATTAAAAACGTTTTCCGTTGCAACAGTTCGATCAAATGCAACCATGGCACATGTTTAAATGACACTAAGTTTCCTATGCCTGTCGTCAAACTAGACTATGATATTTATTTGTATGTGCCGTTTAATTTATTCCACACTGCTTTCGCTCTATTCAGGTAAGCATTTCTCGAGTTAATAAGTAAAAGAGAAAACCTGTATCCCAGGTAAACTGACAAATAATGTTAGCTGCTAGCTTCTCATCTTTACGTACGCTAATGCTACAATTATCGCCATTGTCGTTACGCATTACAGCAAACTGACTTCGGTACGCGACACCAATACCTTAAATTACAATGAATTATTTGATTCACAGGAAGAATATGCAAATAAATCTCGTGTTCCGTTCTTGCAGTCAGTCACAGGTGGGACTGACTAGCTGCGACTTACCATCCTTTCGTTAACATGCCACTACAGTGCTGCTAGCTGTCGAATTTCGGCTTGTCACCACATAGCGCAGATGCAGAAGGTGGAGTGGTTGTTACAAATGGATTTCCCTCAGTGGTGTCAAGCGAATGATGGGCTGGCTGTTCCATCAAGGTCCCTTTTGATCACGTTCCCCTAGTTATTCAATTCTTCTCTATTGACTTTTAACATATAACATTTGCTCTTTCCGGAATGTATTCTTCTGTTTGACAACAACCAAAAACCCTCCAATAGCTGAGAGAATGCTCAGTCATTGGACTTTACAGACCGATACACTAAAACATTCTTCTCCTTCTCTTTCCAGGTAGAGTAGACGTTTGGCTACACCAAGTCGTAATTACGGACAGAAAGAGGATTGTCTCCTTTTGCATCACAAACAGGCTGTTTCACTGTCGGGAGAGCTCGCGCCGTACTTCGGAACTCGTGACCGAGAGATCTGAAGCACGCCGTTATGTTTACCAAGAGGGCGGGAGATGCGCTAAGTACGCGGTTCCAAGTACCGACGACTTTGCCTGTTACGCCAGTTGAGAACCTATTCGGTTTTGCCCAGAACTTCGCCGTTTCAAAAGTCCCGAATGGATAACACACAAATGAAACATAAAATTTTTAGCAGTGTTTGCTTACCTCTATATGAGTCGACAGAGATTTGGGGGCATTACGGAAAACTTAAGTCTGGATGGCCATTTTGCCCAAAAAGATCGCAGTGTCTCGCGTACTTAAACCTCGCAGTACGTTTTCAGCTACTGCGCCATTTCAGTCGCACACTGCGATGCACCTGTTATCCGTACTGCAACGGAACCGTTTATATCAAGTACTGACAATGCACCACTCTTGTAACGAAATAGTGTCAGCTTGGCACGATGTTGTAACTACACACATCAAAAAAAGTTTTGCATCACCCCCGTTCCTAAAACTCTTGAAGATAGACGTTGACTGTGGGTATTGTATCACACAAACAGTCCCTTTGACGGTTGAGAGATGTCACTAAACCCGCCCAAAGATGTAAACAACCATGCTCGAGCAGCGCCTATTAGACGGAGGGGGCCTTCCACCAGGAAGGAGGTACACGGTTCGAGTTGCCTGTAGTTCAACCACGCCTAGACGGTCAATACCGCGGTTCGATAGCGTCCACATTGTTACTTTGTACCGGGACGGGCTCTCAACAAGGCAAATGTCCAGGCGACTCTGAGTGAACCAAAGCGATGTTGTCGGACATGGAGGAGATACAGAGAGACAGGTACTGTCGATGACATGTTTCGCTCAGGGCTACCACTGCAGTGGATGGATGACCGCTACCTTCGGATTATGGCTCGGAGGAACCCGTACAGCAACGGCGCCATGTTGAATAATGCTTTTAGTGCACCCACAGGACGTCGTGTTATGACTCAAACTGTGCGCAATAGGCTGCATGACGCGTAACTTCACTTCCGACGTCCATGGCGAGGTCCATCGTTGCAACCACGAAACCATGCAGCGCGGTACAACATGCCGAATGGACCGCTCAGGATTGGCATCACATTCTCTGCGCCGATGAGTGTCGCATATGCTTTCAACCAGACAATCTTCGGAGACGTATCTGGAGGCAATACTGTCTGGCTGAACACCTTAGACACACTGTCAAGCGAGTGCAGCAAGTTGGAGGGTCCCTGATGTATTGTGGGGCCGACGTACGCCGCTGCTGGTCATGGAAGGCGCCGTAACGGCTGTACGATACGTGAATGCCACCCTCTGACCAAGTTCAACCATATCGCCAGCATATTGGAGAAGCATTCGTCTTCATGGACAACAAGTCGCGCCCCCATCGTGCACATCTTGTGAATGACTTCCTTCAGGATAACGATATCGCTCGACTAGAGTGGCCAGCATGTTCTCCAGACATGAACCCTATCGTTCATGCCTAAGATAAATTGAAAAGAGCTGTATATGGACGACGTGACCCACCAACCAATCTGAGGGATCTACGCCGAATCTCCGTTGAGGAGTGGGGGAATCTGGACCAACAGTGTCTTGATGAACTTGTGGATAGTATGCCATGACGAATACAGGCACGAGCTATTGGGTATTAAAGGTACCGGTGTGTACAGCAGTCTGGACCACCACCTCTGAAAGTCTGGCTGTATGGTGGTACAACATGCAGTGTGTGGTTTTCATGAGCAGTAAAAAGGGCGGAAATGATGTTTATGTAATCTCTATTCCAATTTTCTGTACAGGTACCGGAACTCTCGGAACCGAGGTGATGCAATACCTTTTTTGGTGTGTGTATTTTCAAACACTTGAACTCTGGTGTAGTCTATGCAATTAGTAACAGATATTTCTTGTTTTCATAAGCGTCTTATATTATTTGTTAAAAAATAATTTTCTACACTGACCATTACAACACGTTAGCCACTAAGGTATCGGGTGTCCCACCTAAGAGTCGTCAGACTGATTTTCCTGGGCTGTTCGGCACGTATTTGCAGTTCAGTTTTTGCAGTGTGTAGCTGCAATCGACCCCAAGAATTACTGTTCATCAAGCCTTCCATGCGTCGCCCATCATCGGTTTCTTTCCCGTTACAAAAACAAAATGATTTTTAAAGCGGAATTTTAAGTGCCCGTTCGTCAGAACCCAAGTTAGTCTAGTGTGATATTTGTTTTATCGAAATGTATTAACAGGTACAGTGAAACACGAAGAATAACCAGTACTACGGCAGGGACAGCACTGCCGTGACCCGGGCTCCCTGCTACCGCCATACAACAGCCATCTCTCTCCAAGATCTACGTTAAGAACCTCAAGAATCGCTGTAGCATCTTGCCTAAGCGGGGATTTTAAGTTTCCCTGTTTCTATCTGGCAGCCCGGTGTTTTAAAGCGGCAGTAGGAAAGTACACGGATGGACGCGCATACCTTGCGCAAACGCCTGACTCACCGCTCGCTGGCGAGCCCAGAAGTGAGAGGGACGTTTCAGTTTTCGCTCGCTGCGCGGTCGGTAGAATGTGAAATACCTGCGGTCCTACGCGTTCAGAGGAGAACCCCAAGTGACTTGCGCCTGGATAAATAAAAGCCACAGTGCAAAATAAAATCGAGCATTGTGGCAAACTAACACAGCACTGTACTACCGTTTGGGAAGACCTGACTTAAAATCAGTGTCCTGCCATCTTGATTAAAGGTACCCGTCACCCACTAGCCACAAAAACGGTGATAAAGGTCTTTTCAGTGATACAGCGTATGAAATATTGCTTAAGTGTAAGTGGTACATAAGAAGCTGACATAAAAGTGAAGATTGATTTATACGAAGAATAAGCTCACAGTTAGAAAAATTAGTCAGCCCTAGAGAAGTCATTACAAGCATAATTTAATACAGTGT
Organism: Schistocerca gregaria; assembly: GCF_023897955.1. Lineage (NCBI taxonomy): Eukaryota > Metazoa > Arthropoda > Insecta > Orthoptera > Acrididae > Schistocerca > Schistocerca gregaria. Next base: position 1,013,829,848 of record NC_064920.1, on the reverse strand, counting down.
AATTCTGCAACTGGAATTGCTTGCAAACCTCCGAGTTGTGCTGGTACGTCGCATCAAGGTAAAGTCAGTCGCGGAGAATTCTATTCTATCGCTTGAGCCTTGTCCCGCAGGGTCAGCCATCGTTAATCGGATTTGGCATGTTAATGTTTAAGGGGTGCCCAGATGTCCTTCCTGCCGCCGCCACCCCCCCCCCCCCACTCCCCCCCTGGACGGTATTAGTGCACCCCAAAGTCTGCATCGAGTGTAATCCATGGAAAAGTGCGATTGTGGTCAGATATCTGCGAGCTGTGTAACTGAGGCGGAACATGTGGACCAGCCCGGTATTCACCTATCGGGATGTGGAAAACCGCCTAAAAACCACATCCAGGCTGGCCGGCACATCGGCCCTCGTCGTTAATCCGCCGGGCGGATTCGATCCGGGGCCGGCGCGCCTACCCGATTCCACGAAGCTGCGCGTTAGCGCTCTCGGCTACACTGGTGGGTCAAGCCAGTCGCGGAGAATCTGATTGCGCAGTTCCACCAAATTGCATGAATGCTGATGTTGGCGTTTTACTCGCTGTTCCATGTCCCACACTCTTTATGTGGGGTCAAGTCAGATGATTTTGCAGGGCAATCGCGATGTAATAGGTTGGGGGAGTGTTTAGAAAACCAGTCACATATTCCTCCTGCCGATGAACTTTTCTGTTGTCCTCTTGATGTCTCTGTACGAGCAATGGCCTCTTACGAGGTGACCGACTCCAAATGTTCATTGCATGCAGTTCTCGTCGCCATTTGCTCTTGCTAAAAGGTTGGGATGGACCTTCGTTCACTGCCTGGAGCAATTCCTGTCGGGTTTGATTGCAGTTTTGATTCATAAGCCGTGAAACGCATCTCCGGTCTCTCTAAGTCAGGATTCTTTTCCGATCACTATTTTGACGTCGTGTTTCGTGACCATGTATGTTGCCCCGCTGCTTGTAGACACGCTGTACAGCCCGCCTTGAAACGCCATCAAATCCAGAAACTTCACACACCGTATGCCCATGGGTACAGCGAAACACAATTGCGCCTTTTTGCCTCTCTGTCGCATTTATCCGTATGTACGTACAATGTCCGCTTGAAACATAAATGTCTCACCGATCGTTTCTGCCCTATACTCATGTAAAGGCAGTGCGCCGTCAGCTGAGCACGTGACTCTGTTCTTGCAACGTATGTAAAGGCTTAACGATTCATCTGTGTGTGTGTGCACTCGGGTTACTAATCTTTTGTCCGGTCAGTGTATGAATCGCGAGTGGCGACGGACGTTTTTCACTGACAGGGGAATGGCACAGCGATGAGGAAAGCTCTCAACTGAGAGGAAGGACGCTGTTTGGGAAATTTCAAGAACAGATTTTCAGGGTAGTTCTAAGAAAATCTTACATATTTCCTCTGCAAGTCACTGTGTAGTGCCTGGAACCGCGCGACCGCTACGGTCGCAGGTCCGAATCCAGCCTCGGGCATGGATGTGTGTGATGTCCTTAGGTTAATTAGGTTATGTAGTTCTAAGTTCTAGGGGACTGATGACCTCAGAAGTTAAGTCCCATAGTGCTCAGAGCCATTTGAACCATTTTTTGTAGTGCCTGTAGGAAGCTATATCATACCAATGTTACCAAACTTGTGTCCTATTTAAGAATTGAGCGAGGGAAAAGCTACTGTCTATATGGCTCCGTATGTGCCCTTATCTCTCTTATCTTATTCTCATGATCTTTCTCTGAGCTAGTACGAAGGTGGCAGATCGTGGATTGAATAAAATTTACCCAGCTAGTTTCGCGATAGCTACATCGTTTTTCTTCCGGGGTTACACATTTAAGTTCATCGATCATGTCTGTGGAACTTGCGTATAGGCTGCACCGACCTGTTACAAACCCCAGTATCATGTCTCAATCCTGTATACGGGGTTTAAAGGGTTAAACCGCAGATATTTCTATTGGTGAGGTTGAATGGTGTATTGAACAACATTACATCAATATTTATGTCATTTGCAGACTAATAACTATAGCCATTAGAAGCAGTATTTCCTTTAGGTTGGTCAGTTCCTCCAAGTACATGTGGCAAGAGCACGACATGAACACTTATTTTCCCCTGGGGCTTCGCGGAGTGGCCGTGCGGTTTGAGGCGTCATGCCAAGGATTGCGCAGCCCCTCCCGCCGGAGGTTCGAGTCCTCCCTCAGGCATGGGTGTGTGTGTTGTTCTCACCATAAGTTAGTTTCAGTAGTTTTTAAGTCTAGGAACCGATGACCTCAGCAGTTTTGTCTCTTAGAAATTCACACACATTTGAAATTTTTTTCCCCTGGGCAGCAGGTCAGGAGTTGAAGTTTTGGCACATGGACGCAAAAGGGCTAACCTATACTGACAGGCGCAGTCCACTTATTAGTGCAGTTAAGACAGTGCAGAAAACATCAAATCATAAAGTTTGTGTTGTGTTTGTGGGAAGACTGTTCGATGAAGGGAAAAAGCAACCAACACATTGATCTATCTAGATATTACAGTACCACATATAAAAATGTCTGCACTTATACCCATTACACCCTATACGTCTGTTGTTATGCCTACCTAATGAGGATCCCAAACATTGAAACAATACCCTAAAATAGGTCGTTCTACTCCTCTTGAGCCCTCTACCTACTGCTGTTATTGAGGCTGCAAAAAGCAAATTATACTAACAACGGCTCAAACAGCATCATACACGGTGTTCCAAACATTTAGTCTTGAGATGAGAAACTAATGGTTGGAAATGAATATTTAGTTTCACTGCTTAAACAGTTTTCCTTACAGCTGTGTTCTGTATACCTCTATTTATTTCAGACTGCTGTCCTTTTTGGGAATCGTATGATCCAATCGTATGTGGCAGCATGGATTTGCTCGAGAACATCCACATCAAAGTTATCGTCAAGCAGAAACTTTGGAAGGTCATCAGATTAGAAGCTGCTGGTCCCTTCAGTATTTACTTGAGAGATTCGTTTTCTATCAGGAGATCCTAAGGGAAGTGTGGCTATACAACTTCAAAACGACGGTTACCAGTCAAAATATCAATTCACACGTGGCTGGAGTCAAGAAACAAACAAACCGCTGCAGCCATTGCTCCAGAGCAGCAGTCTCAACATTCCGGGAACTGAATTTGAGAGGAGACAGTGGACGCGCACATTCATTCCACGAATGGGGAAAACTGCTATCTCAGGACGTAGCACACCAAGACATTCCATCCAGCATCTTCACAGGAAATGCCCTTTACGCTCTTACAAGGGAAAATGAACCAAATTCCAAGAGGCATCTGTCTCGGCGCTAGAATGGATTGAGCACCTTGCATTGAAATATAACTTCTTTTATGTCTATATTGTTCGTGAAAATTGTTAATTCTTTAATAGAATGAGGTGACAGAAGTCATGAAATATCTCCTAATATCATGTCGGACCTCTCTTTGCTCCGTGTGGTGCAGGAACACGACATTTCATGGACTCAGCAAGTCGTTGGAAGTCCCCAGCTGAGATACTGAGCCATGCTGTCTCTATATACGTCTATAACTGCAAAGTGTTGCCAGTGCAGGATGTTGTCTACGAACTGTCCTCGCGATCACGTCACATAAATGCTCAAAGGGATTCATGTCGGGCGATCTGGGTGGCCAAACCCATCACTCGAACTGTCCAGAATATTTTTCAAACCAAACGCGAGCATTTATGGCCCGGTGGTATGGTGCATTGTCATGGGAACAATAAGCCCATGAAATGGCTGCAAACGGTCTCCAAGTAGCCGAACATAACCATTTCTAGTCAATGATCGGTTCAGTTGCACCAGAGCATCCAGTCTATTACACGTAAAGACAGTCTACAGCATTATGAAGCCACCACCATCTTGCACAGTGCGCCTTGTTAACAACCTGGGCCCATGAGTTCGTGGGGTCTGAGCCACACTCGAACCGCACCAACCGATATTGGGACTCGTCTGACCAGGGCACTGTTTCCCACTCGTCTAGCGTCCAACCGATAAAGTCACGAGCCCAGGAGAGGCGCTGGAGGCGATGTCGTGCTGTTAGAAAAGGCACTCGCTTCGATCGACTCTTGCCATAGACCATGAACGCTAGATTTCGTCGCACTGTACTCACGCATATGATCGTCAAACAACTCATATTGATTTCTGTTGGTTGTTTCACGGCAGGTGTTGCTTGTCTGTTAGCACTGACAGCTCTACGCAAACGCCGCTGCTCTCGATCGTTAAGTGGAGGCCGTCGGCCACTGCGTTGTACGGGGTAAGAGGTAATCCCTGAAATTTGGTGTTCTCGGCAAATTTTTGACACTATGGATCTCGGGATGCTGAATTCCCCGACGAATTCCAAAATAGAAAGCCCCATGCGTCTAGCTCAAACTACCACTCCGCCGTACTCACGACAGAAACCTTTTCATGTGAATCACCTGAGTACAAATGACAGCTGCGCTAATGCGCTGCCCTTTTATACCTTGTACACGCGATACTACCGCCATGTGCATAGTATACATATCTCTACCCCATGATTTTTCTCACCCCAGTGAACTTTTATGTAATTTTTGTTTACTACATCTGTATCCCTAACAGCATGTAATTTTATACGTTTTGTCAATAATAATGAGCAAGACACAATCATAAGGAAGCAGTTAAAGACGTATGGAGTAATCGAAATATATTTATTCATCTTTTCGGGGCTTCACGATTAACATTGTTTAATCTGAAATCCGGCATAAGCAAGTCCACTAACACCATAGAAGAGTAAGCTAATTCAGAGTCAGAGCGGGATGTTGCATCAGGCACACATAAGTCCACAGTTGGCGATTTGTCTAGTAAGAGGTGGATTACAAAAAAAAAGTGATTCCTATTGTACTGTGAAGGAGACCTAGTAATCTAGACATCTTGAGTGGCTTTGCTGGGGTTGCAGCAGGAGAAGATCCGAAAAATGCTCTAACGTGGTAGCTGTTGCAGTCGATGGTATTTGTAATACCTTGAAGTCTTGTTTTTTCGACTACAGCTGATAGGGTTCCCTAGCACCGTGGCCGTTGTTCGTTCACAATGACGCTCCAAAACGTATTCTGGAACTTGACAGTGCTACGCTAAAGCTGCAGGCTAGAATGCACGTATTAGTGTTTTGTACCATAAGGAGCACAAAGTCATAATATAAATTCAAAGTTCCACCATATGATTTTCCACTGTTGTTCACCCTGCAGTAACTGTCGACTAGTGAAGTTGCCACCACGCTGTCGAAGCACTGCGTGGATATATTACTCAAAAGCAAAGACCGACTGAATCAATGGCCTTCTTGTATGAGATTTTCACTCTGCAGTGGAGTGTGCGCTGTTATGAAACTTCCTGGCAAATTAAAACTGTGTGGCGGACCGAGACTCGAACTCGGGACCCTTGCCTACCGTGGCCAAGTGCTCTACCACCTTGCCCGCGAAAGGCAAGGGTCCCGAGTTCAACTCTCGGTCCGGCACACAGTTGTAATTTGCCAGAAAGTTTCATATCAGCGCACACTCCGCTGCAGAATGAAAATCTCATCCAGGAAACATCCCCCAGGCTGTGGCTAAGCCATGTCTCCGCAATATCCTTTCTTGTAAAGCTGTGAGGCCGGGGCGTGAGTCGTGCTTGGGTAGCTCAGGTGGTAGAGCACTTGCTCGCGAAAGGCAAGGGTCTCGAGTTCGAGTCTCGGTCCGGCACACAGTTTTAATTTGCCCGGAAGTTTCAATGCCCTTCTTAATCAGATTCGAAAAATACTATAACAAAGAAGTATATGCAGTTTATCACTATATCGAATAATGTATACGTGTCTATCTTTGAGGTTAACAGTTACTAATGAAATACTACACAGTTGTAGGCAAGAAACAAAAAATACCTTCCGCGCCAAAAGGAAGTACAAGTAACAGGGAATGCGTGTCTGAAACAGGTACGTGCCACTGTCGTTTCTAAACAGTACTTTGTCACCAACAGAATGCGTTTGGTGGATGTCGTAAGAGACTGAGTATTCGAAGAGAGCCAACTGCGGCAACTTTCTACGCGTTACAGACCTCCTGCATTTTATGAGCGGCGTTGCTTCGTCTTTATAACTTTGTGGAATAGATAAACGAAAGATAAGACATGGTGAAAGTCCTCCACACAAGAAAGAGTGCATAAAACAGAAAAAGGAGACTTTTATTCCCCCGTCCCCGCAAAAAACTTGAAATACAACTATTTAATATTGCACTGAAGGAGGTAAATTGTGGCATTTAATAAAAACGAGGCGAGCGGGATTAGCCGAGCCGTCTGAGGCGCTGCAGTCATGGACTGCGCGGCTGGTCCCGGCGGAGGTTCGAGTCCTCCTTCGGGCATGTGTGTGTGTGTGTGTGTGTGTGTGTGTGTGTGTGTGTGTGTGTGTGTGTGTGTGTGTGTGTGTGTGTGTTTGTCCTTAGGATAATTTAGGTTAAGTAGTGAGTACGCTAGGGACTGATGACCTTAGCAGTTAATTCCTGTAAGATTTCATGCACATTTGAACATTTGATTAAAAACGAGACGCAGAGTTCTGAGCACATAGTTCTTTTGCAACATATTCTTGATATTACAGAGCTGTTTCGGAAATTGTTGTTTACAGGATTTTTTTTTTACAAAAGTGTTAATCGATCAACCTATAAGTAATGACTTAACTTTCAAAAAATTGGCATAACAACATAAATATAATTTTCATGGAATCAACACATACTGTTCTTCACCTATAGGAAATCTTTAATCTCCTGTAAAACATTATTTGACAGTAGATTTTTCTCATTTGCAGTTAAATTGAGATTAATCTGAGAAGTCTACAGGTTAGGAAGGATCTAGTCTGGTGAGCGTCGAGGGCAACTACAAACAATGGCATGGTCGACACTTGTGCTGGATATCGATCTAATTCAGCATTGACGTATTTGTGTCGAGGATCCTTCACGAACAATACCAGTGTTTCAACAGTTCTTTAGAAGTAGAGTCCACAGACTGTACGAAATTCTTAAGTTATACCGTGGTCCCTTAAGGAAAAATGGTATTGTGTGATGATACTTAATACTGAGATTAATTATTAAAACAATGTACCTCAACATTTCTCCAGAGAGCGTCGTCATTTTATGATTCTATGCCGTATAGAACGTAGGGCCTCATCGTGCGTGATGGGGCTGCATGTCGGAAGGGAATGGAGTGGTTCAAATGGCTCTGAGCACTATGGGGCTTAACATCTGAGGTCATCAGTCCCCTAGAACTTAGAACTTTCTAAACCTAACTAACCTAAGGATAGCACACACATCCATGCCCGAGGCAGGATTCGAACCTGCGACCGTAGCGGTAGCGCGGTTCCAGACTGAAGCGCCTAGAACCGCTCGGTCACACCGGCCGGCTGCAGGGAGTGTTTTTTCCCGATTTTAATTACCCATTCCAGGACTTCTGTAGTACTTATGTTTGCCCGTTCCATTAGAGCTTCACAGAGGTTAATTGGATGAAACCCAAGAAGCGTCACGTTTACGATAGTCGTAGCAGTTTAACAGTTTTCTGTTCCTATGTTTCTTCCATCCTCCCATTCACGACGCTGGCGCGTGCTTTCCAGCTATAAAAAGATAATCCTGCGGGATTAAAGAAGGCAGACGTCGCACTTAGGCAATTTCTGTATCCTCATGATGCCACTTCAATTTCACAAGCGGCGAAACGCAAGACAAAAGATAGAATTTACGTTTATTGCTCACGCTTCGCGCTGAATGTATACAATTAAATAAGCATCGAAACGAAGCACAAAAAACTTTCACTTTCCAGGGAGAAATAAACGATGACAAAGATGACGCCCTGTCTGACGTGAGTCCATAAAAATTTGCTGCTCGGCCAATGTTAATTCAGTCGAGAATAGGAACATACCTCCCATAGCTCAAATTCAAATTTCACTGCAAACAGACAAATTTCGTCCACGTTATCAAACGAATTCTTTCAAATGATTAGACGCTATGTATCGCAAAATAACTGACGGCAGTGGCGGTGTTTTTATATACTTCATCGACAAGCACAGCGACTGATCCCCGGGAAGCACTACTTTTCTTGAGAGTAATGCCTCTGAGTTCCGGCTCAGCCTATCGTAAACGCCAAAACATTTAACTTCTCACAAACAGAAGAGTCGTTAAAGCGATACGTTAATGTTCCTGAGACGCGATACCGGACTTATATTCTCTCTTTCTTTTACATCGTCTAAACAATTCGACCCGAACCTAGAGGGTGTTTCCATTTCTGAGGGACGGTGAAATGAAAAGCGGCGACGGGGTAGATGGTGGGGTGTTGTAACGAAAAATAACAAGTGGGAGATCGGTGTTTGCTTGTTGATTTTTCTTTTAGCTACTCACATACAAAAATAGATGTGTACTTAATTTCCTGAATGTTTCCTGAGTACTGATACGATTATACGTGTTAACCGAAAGTAGTACATTGATAAAATGTTATTTATGTTATCAGCGTGTATGAAAATGTGACCAGACTAGCTTAAAAAAGACATAAATGCGAAAAATGTTAAATATACAGTCTGGAATACTGTCGTAAAATGTAGTCTACGATAACAGAGGTCTCACTGACCTAGGCAATTCATGCATAATACAGTTAGAGCCCATGCACTGGACGGTGTTTACTACTGGCTTGCTTTGTGGCCGTTTCCCAGACATGTAAACATACTGCAGCCGCAGCGACACACCGCGAGCAGTCCAGTATCAACAACATCTTCATCCAGCTTGTGTTCAGCACTGCAGTAATATGCCACGTAGAGGTTCAAATGGCTCTGAGCACTATGGGACTTAACATCTGAGGTCATCAGTCCCCTAGAATTTAGAACTACTTAAACCTAACTAACCTAAGGACATCACACACATCCATGCCCGAGGTAGGATTAGAACCTGCGACTGCGCCACATAGAGGCATACAACAGTTTGATAGAGTGAATAGTGGCTTTAATTTCAGCAGGTCATACACAGCGAGATGCCGATCGGTTACATGTCACTCATATATATATAACACCTATGCAGGATCGTTTATTCCAACTGTCCGGCTCGCAGGTGGCCAACATCAACTGCCAGCAATATAGGAAATGACTTCTCCCGGGAACAGGGATTCGTATTTCAGACCAAACAGTGCGTAGAAGTCAGGGTGATATTCATTCCAGAAGACCAATGAGATGTTTTGCACTGAACCAACGGAACCGACGCAGTAGAAGGACCTGGGCTCTTGCTCATCAACATTGGACCATTGCAGAATGGAGTAATGTCATATTTGCTGACGAGACTAGGATTGGTTTGCGACGGGCACTAGATTGTTAGGGTTTGGAGGAGCGCTAGACGACACCAGAAAAGCCGATATGTTCAGGGAGTCCATTCGTTTGACGCGGAAGTGTAATGTTCTGAGCGGCAATAGTGATGGAAAGGCGGCCCCTCTAGTTTCCATCTACGGTAATGGGACTGTTCCTCGATACCTCTAAGAGGTCCTACCAACAATTGTAAGGTGCTACGGACGTGAAGCCGGTGACACCTTCATTCTAGTCGATGACAATGCAGTACTGCACCATACTCTAGCAGTATCTCGGCATCTTCAAAGATACAGCACAGTCGCCAGACATGAATGCAACTGAGCATGCCTGCGACTACATCTTCAAAGGTACAGCACAGTCCCTATATACACTCCTGGAAATGGAAAAAAAGAACGCATTGACACCGGTGTGTCAGACCCACCATACTAGCTCCGGACACTGCGAGAGGGCTGTACAAGCAATGATCACACGCACGGCACAGCGGACACACCAGGAACCGCAGTGTTGGCCGTCGAATGGCGCTAGCTGCGCAGCATTTGTGCACCGCCGCCGTCAGTGTCAGCCAGTTTGCCGTGGCATACGGAGCTCCATCGCAGTCTTTAACACTGGTAGCATGCCACGACAGCGTGGACGAGAACCGTATGTGCAGCTGACGGACTTTGAGCAAGGGCGTATAGTGGGCATGCGGGAGGCCGGGTGGACGTACCGCCGAATTGCTCAACACGTGGGGCGTGAGGTCTCCACAGTACATCGATGTTGTCGCCAGTGGTCGGCGGAAGGTGCACGTGCCCGTCGACCTGGGACCGGACCGCAGCGACGCACGGATGCACGCCAAGACCGTAGGATCCTACGCAGTGCCATAGGGGACCGCACCGCCACTTCCCAGCAAATTAGGGACACTGTTGCTCCTGGGGTATCGGCGAGGACCATTCGTCTCCATGAAGCTAGGCTACGGTCCCGCACACCGTTAGGCCGTCTTCCGCTCACGCCCCAACATCGTGCAGCCCGCCTCCAGTGGTGTCGCGACAGGCGTGAATGGAGGGACGAATGGAGACGTCTCGTCTTCAGCGATGAGAGTCGCTTCTGCCTTGGTGCCAATGATGGTCGTATGCGTGTTTGGCGCCGTGCAGGTGAGCGCCACAATCAGGACTGCATACGACTGAGGCACACAGGGCCAACACCCGGCATCATGGTGTGGGGAGCGATCTCCTACACTGGCCGTACACCTCTGGTGATCGTCGAGGGGACACTGAATAGTGCACGGTACATCCAAACCGTCTTCGAACCCATCGTTCTACCATTCCTAGACCGGCAAGGGAACTTGCTGTTCCAACAGGGCAATGCATGTCCGCATGTATCCCGTGCCACCCAACGTGCTCTAGAAGGTGTAAGTCAACTACCCTGGCCAGCAAGATCTCCGGATCTGTCCCCCATTGAGCATGTTTGGGACTGGATGAAGCGTCGTCTCACGCGGTCTGTACGTCCAGCACGAATGCTGGTCCAACTGAGGCGCCAGGTGGAAATGGCATGGCAAGCCGTTCCACAGGACTACATCCAGCATCTCTACGATCGTCTCCATGGGAGAATAGCAGCCTGCATTGGTGCGAAAGGTGGATATACACTGTACTAGTGCCGACATTGTGGATGCTCTGTTGCCTGTGTCTATGTGCCTGTGGTTCTGTCAGTGTGATCATGTGATGTATCTGACCCCAGGAATGTGTCAATAAAGTTTCCCCTTCCTGGGACAATGAATTCACGGTGTTCTTATTTCAATTTCCAAGAGTGTATGAATCCAACTGAGCATGCGTGGGACTTTTTGAAGGTGGTCATTGCACAGTGTCATAATCCACCTGACTATCTCTAGGACCTCGCTGAGGCTGACATTCAGGAGTGGGACCTCATACCCCAAGATAAATTTGATGGTCTCATCCAGCACATGCCTCGCAGAGTGGAAGAACCCATCCATGTGCGGGGCACATGTCTACTCACAGGCAGAGCGGGCACAGGTCATCCCCATTTTCGAGAAGGGACGCCGGACAGATGTTCAGACTATAGACCTATATCTCTAACGACGATCAGTTGTAGAACTTTGGAACACGTATTATATTCGAGTATAATGACTTTTCTGGAGACTAGAAATCTACTCTGTAGGAATCAGCATGGGTTTCGCAAAAGACGATCGTGTGAAACTCAGCTCGCGCTATTCGTCTACGAGACTTAGAGGGCCATCGACACGGGTTCCCAGGTAGATGCCGTGTTTCTTGACTTTCGCAAGGCGTTTGATACAGTTCCCCACAGTCCTTCAATGAACAGAGTAAGAGCATATGGACTATCATACAAATTGTGTGATTGGATTGAGGAGTTCCTAGATAACAGAACGCAGCATTTCATTCTCAATGGACAGAAGTCTTCCGAAGTAAAGAGTGATTTCATGTGTGCCGCAGGGGAGTGTCGTAGGACCGTTGCTATTCACAATATTTATAAATGACCTTGTGGGTAACATCAGAAGTTCACTGAGGCTTTTGCGGATGATACTGTAGTATATCGAGAGGTTACAACAATGGAAAATTGTGGAGGAGGATCTGCAACGAACTGACGCATGGTATAGGGAATGGCAATTGAATCTCAATGTATACACGTGTAATGTGCTGCGAATACATAGAAAGAAAGTTCCTTTATCATTTAGCTACAATATAGCAGGTCAGCAACTGGAAGCAGTTAATTCCATAAATTATCTCGGAGAGGGCATTAGGAATGATTTAAAATGAAATGACCACATAAAAATTAATCGTCGGTAAACCAGATGCCAGAGTTAGATTCATTGGAAGAATCCTAAGGAAGTGCAGACCGAAAACAAATGAAGTAGGTTACAGTACACTTGTACGCCCACTGCTCGAATAGTGCTCACCGATGTGGGATCCGTACCAGATAGAGTTGATAGAAGAGAGAGAGAAGATCCAAAGGAGAGGAGCGCGCTAAGTTACAGGATCATTGAGTAATCGCGAAAGCGTGCCGGAGATGATAGACGAACTCCAGTGGAAGACTCTGCAAGAGAGACGCTCAGTAGCTCGGTACGGGCTTTTGTTGAAGTTTCGAGAACATACCTGTACTGAGGAGTCAAACAGTATATTGCTCCCTCCTACGTATATCTTGCGAAGAGACCATGAGGATAAAATCAGAGAGATTTGAACCCACACAGAGGCATACCGACAAACAATACGAGACTGGAATAGAAGGGAGAACCGATAGAGGTACTCAAGGTACCCTCTGCCACACTCCGTCAGGTGGCTTCGGAGTATGGATGTAGATGTAGACTATAATAAGGAATATAAAAAATCCGTATCACGCTACTACAACGACGTCATGAGGACATGCTCATAACCACGTCACATCAGCTGTGAATCGCTTAAGAATGTAGCGGTATGAAAAGAGGCTCGCTAAGATGTTGCGTTTAAGGCGGGTGAAAGAAGAAGGCATTCCCATAAACCACCGACCTGTCACGAAGGGATTTCTCCTTTTTCAGGTCATTGAAGAAGCACTTGGACGGTGGATAATATATAACGAATACCGACTCTAAGCGCGCCATCATGACCTATTTGTAGCATCGTGCCGATGGTTTCTTTCATTAGGTGCCGGCCGCTGTGGTCGATCGGTTATAGGCACTTTAGTCCGGAACCACGCGTCTGCTACGGTCGCAGGTTCGAATCCTGCCTCGGGCATGGATGTGTGTGATGTCTTTAGGTTACTTAGGTTTAAGTAACTCTACGTCTAGGGGACTGATGACCTCTGATGTTAAGTCCCATAGTGCTTAGAGCCATTTGAACTTTTTTTTCATTAGTTGTCGATTCCTCTTTATACCGACAACACATGTAGTTGAACACACTTGGAAATTAATTTAAATAATAATAAGTGTCAGTACCATGTTATAATGTATGAGTATAAATGTGTGTAGAATAAAAGTCGTCTAAGAAAGGTCTGCAATGTAATTTTTTAACTCAATGAGGAAATTCGAGTGAACCCGAAATTGTTCTTTTTTATTTTCCGATTTCTGTCCGTTGCTTAATTCATGAAATGTATTTTAGCACCCACTATTAACCTAAGTATAATTTTAACGTGCGTGTCTCAATTTCAGCAACGAATAGAAATAAAAGCTAACAATACGAAAAAAGAAATACTGACTCATGTTGAGTTACGTGTGTTATTCAGATAAATAAGATCAGAAGGGCTGTCATGTACGAACGTTACTCCACGTTATGCGTTGTCACACACGTAATTCTCCTACGACTGCTCAAAGCGACTAATGAATAACGACGTCCTGCAGTGAGTCTACCAGTAAAAAAATTTGTGAAGAACTTAATAAATCGAAGAGACCGAGCTGTTGGGCACGTATTACGTCATGAGTGTTTCCTGAAATTATAGTTGAAGATACTGTTGGAAGGATGGTATCGTAGGGGCGGACCTAAATATTGGACTGCTGTAGACATCATGGATTGTTAGTTTTTAATACTGCTTGTTGGATTATTACGTTAACATCTCGAACATATGGAAACTTTGTTGCCAGTCGATTACGTGTTAGCTTAATGTTTTGATTCCGGAGGACTTACGCGTAAGGCGCTACCAAGACACTCCATAGCTAACAATGAAATCCGCGCATTGGTCTACCCATTCCAAACCGAAAACACATTTCGGTACCCCTAAATCGGTGAGAGGTACTTTGCGCAACGAGTGAAAGAAGTTCAATTGTACTCTTATATCTCTGAGGTATATTGTTCAAAACTACTAACTTCTGGCTCTGCAACTGCGTAGTGTTTACTGAATGGATGGCTGTGGCTTTGCCAACCACTTGGTTGTCGTTCAGAAAATGAGGAACATGAAACAAAATTTATCAACGAATCCCTAAATATGCGAAAGTACCTAAGTATTTTCTGGGAAGTGGTATCTAGCAAGTTGTTACCACAGCAGAATCTGAACAGTACCAACAAATAATTTGTGTAGTGGTTGTGCCACGTACTCCGTGTTGGGATGGAAACTTTCAGAAGTCTGCATTTGTAATTACAGCTACGTAATTGGTTGCAGACATGATATAATTGCCGAAGCAGTTAATTTAGAGACCTTCTCAAGCAGATGATTATCTTCAGGCAATGTTGATGCAATCTTCCACCGCTCCTTCGCGAAATGTTTCGGTATTTAGTAACTAAACTCTCACCGGACGTTGTTACGGTCATGCGACAGTTGCTTAATTCTTCAGAGGTACGTCTAGCACATTATGTAAATGTATTACAATTTCTACTGATGAATGTCTTGCACCTACATATTATTATCGTAAAACATTGCGTGTTCAGATCAGTAACAGCAGCGTGCAAAATGAAGGATGACTACGGTTTTACGTCCTGTCGTCCCAGAGACGTCATTAGAGACAGAGAAAACTCTTAGAATGAACACGGGAGGGGAAAGAAATTGGCCATGTACTGTTCCGAGGAACCATCCTATTAATTACCTACAACGATTAGGAAAACCACCGAAAATCTAAATCTAGATGGCTGCACGGGAAATTGAACTCCAATCCTCCCGAATGCGAGTCCCGTGTTTTCCCACTGCATCAGCATGCTTAGACTAGTATTTCTTTCTGTAAAATTCAATGCATTACATACAACACACACTACGTTATGGTTCTGACCGATCTCTGGCCTCTCAACAGCGGCATGGACTCAACAAGTCGTTGGTGCACACTGGAAGGTAGAAAACACCAAAACACCGGATATCCACACACAGGTAACGAAATTGCTGTAGACGACGAATGTGGCTTGAGAGCCTTGAGACGGTTATTGATGGCATTCCATATTCCTTCTGGGTGGTTGATATCCGGATAATTTAGTGACTTCTGCATCAACTGGAATTCTTGATCACGCTCTTGAAAATACTGTAGCTGCACACTGACCTTGCACCGTGGGCGTTTCTAAGAAACGCCATGGTAAGTGAGGGGCACGTCAGGTATGAATGATTTTAACTGGTGAACATGAAATACTGAGGCAATGTAAGGTTCTTACGTTCTTGTGCTCTCCTTCGCGACAACGACAGCACAGTACCACCGTTCCTAATCACTTTAAATCAGCAGCCTTATCCGTTTCCTGTATGTGAAATCTATTGAATGATGTGCATGTGTTCGCTGCAGATATTGTACTCATTCCGTACGGCGTCACCTGCTTTCCCAGTGAATGCGGATTGCTTATTTCCACGGCTCAGAAGATGTCATAGGAGATCAGTGACTATGCATAATAAAGCTGCAAAGCAGTTCACTGCCTGTATTTTTGTGCCGCGAGAGTGTTAGATGCTTGGCGCAAAGTACATTTCTTATTGTAGCTGCTTTTCACCTTTCTCATTCTATTTTCGGGTGTCGCAGCTGGTGTGTGTTTCCTGTATGCACAGTACATGACGCTGGTGCTGTCTGCAAAGTTTTTGCAAGAGTTCATCCGTGGCTAATATTGTGGTGCTACTCCGTTGCAGAGAATGCGTGACCTCTTTGGTATACGTCAGCTCATGTCAAAGAGATGGATATTGCTTTAAACGACACATGCAGAATTATAACAGGCTGCTTGAAGTCAACTCCAGTCAAAGGGCTCTACCACCTTGCACGAATTGTACCACCTCCTACTCGTAGAGAAATAGCAGCAAACAGGGAAAGAACGACCCTGGAGCAGGACGAAACGCATTTCACGCATGGGAAAAAACCCTGCCAACAGCGATTAAGATAAAGGAAATGTTTGCTCAGAACATCGGAAAAACTAACAACCACTGATGAAGAAGCCAGGCTGCAACTATGGATGGCTGAGACACCCCACCCGCCTCACTGGAAAAGATTTTCAGAATCTTTACTCCCTGGTCCTGATGAGACATGATGAGAATTAGCCAGTCTGGAATCCTTGAGTAAGCTGAGGTCAGGAGTTGGCAGATCACGGGTTAACCTGGCAAGATGGGAATACATTGAAGAAAACAAATGTGACGAGGAGGAAGAACAGACTCTTCGCCATATGCTTCAATGGCAACTGCTTCCAGCCACCTGCACAGAAGATGACCTTCACCAGCCAACGGAAGATGCATTTGAAGTGGCCAAATTTTTATCAAAGATTACATAAATTTTGTTGATCTGTCAACAATTGTATAAACTGTGTTTTATGTGTGTTTCTGAGGCGAGAATAATAATTCCATTTTCGCATAATACGTTAAAACAACAAATTCCTCGGCCCTTCTGGACGTGAACGAATGTGTTAAATTTTATCATTTTAATATTTTAAGTCATTACCACTGTATGATAAACAGTCGATGTAAAGTGTACCTCGATGCCCTACGCTGTATAATACTTGCAACAAAACGTGGCATTAAACTGTATAATTGTGCAACAAAAATGTGTTCTGACTTCCCAATACTTTTATTACTATTATTATTATTATTATCAGTAGATTTCATACACAAAATAAAGCTTTATCAGGAAAAAACAGGTCGACGCCGTGATGCCGTTACAAGAAATGGTCTGTATTGAGATCCAAAATTAAAAACACTTATTCATCACGAAATTACACACTTAAACATAACGTGCAGTAGCATTCAGCGCATCTGTAACAAGAGAACAATCGCAAAAAATTCCAGTACCATTTGGCTACAGTGAATTGACACAAATATACCGGTATTTAAATTTTATATCAACTTTGGTAGACATTTGATGTTACCAGCACTGGCAAGTTCAGCATTCCGCTAGATATTACTAATAACACCGCAAGTAACAAAGGTTAGGCCCTATTGGCATGAATTTCTGGCAACTGAATGACAAGCGATACTGTTAGCTAGGAAAGACTGATCTGTGGAGCCGTTGTTTAGGCGTTTCGGAATTATAATTCTGTCATTCCTGTATGTATACTACTTCACAAAGTTTTTTACTGAGAATATTGACTCATTCGAAAGAAACTGATGTGCACCCTAGCCGAGAACTATAACAATTCCCTAAGAATTGTACAGAAACGTGTGCACTTTTCATCTACATCTAGATGGGTAGTCTGCAAATTACACTCGAGTGCCTGACAGACGGTTCATCGAACCACCTTCACAATAATTCTCTATTACTCCATTCTCGAACAGCGGGAAAAACGAAAACCTATATCTTTCCGTGCAAGCTCTGATTTCCTTTATTTTATGGTTATGATCGTTTCTCGCTATGTAGATCGGCGTTAACAAAATATTTTCGCATCCGGAGGTGAATGCTGGTGCTTGAAATTTAGTGATAAGATTTCGCCGCAAGGAAAATCGCCTTTGTTTTAATTATCTCCATCCCAAATCATTTCAGTGATACTCTCTCACCTATTTCGCGATAATAGAAAATGTACTGCTCTTCATTGAACTTCCTCGATGTACTCCGTTAATCCTATCTGGTAAGGATCCCAAACCACGCAGTAGTACTGAACAAGACGACGGACAAGCGTAGTGTAGGCAGTCTCTTCAGTATATCTGTTTCATTTTCTAAGTATTCTGCCAATAAAACGCAGTCTTTGGTCTGCCTTCCCCACAACATTTTCTATGTACTCTTTCCTATCTTCAGTACGTTTTATTTACATTAGGCTCCCAGCAGATATGAAATTAAAAATTGAACGACAAACCTCACGTCTTCAAACACAAGTGGAATGGTTTGCTTGTGGGACACTCCTAATCTGCACAAGAGCTGGTCGCAACAGTTGAGAACGCCTTTCTGTAATTTGTTATTTATTCGTACATTCCGTCACGATTTATTTTCGTGTTTTATTGATTCTTTATTTTCTTTTGCTTATAAATTTTCTAGCCAGCATTCTGTAAACTAGGTAACTTCCTGTCTTGAAAAAGCAGCTCTCCATCGCATGGTCCTATGAAAATGGTAAATCACAAAATGTCTGCAGACAACTTTTCAGAAGACTCTTAAATCTGAACTGAGAAATCAAAACTTTATCATCACCAACTAAATAGCGTGTTGATAAAACCTTTGGAAAGCAATACAGCTGCGATTCTGCGTGGCGTGGATTTGACAGTTCCTTATTAGATTTTCGGAAGTATGTGGCACTAGGTGTCTTTGCACAGGTCACACAATTCTCGTAAATTACCTGCCGTTGGTTTGTGGGCCCGGGGCCGGCTCCCGATAGGTTCCCATATGTGTCCCATCGGGTTCGGGATAACGAGAACTTTCTGCCCATGACATCAACGTGAGATACCAACCGTGCTTCTCAAACTACTGTGTCACTATTCTGGTTTTGTGACGAGGACATTAATTGCAATGGAAGTTAACATCGTAGTCGATGCAGTCATCAAGCGTGATGGGGTGCATGCCATCCGCAATAATGTTCTTGAAGTCCAAAGCTGTCATGATTCCGTCGATTACTACCACAGGTCCCAGGGAAGCCCTGGTAAATAATACAGGGTGTTTATGAACGAATATCAGGGGCCGGCCGGACTGGCCGAGCGGTTCTAGGCTCTTCAGTCTGGAACCGCGCCTGTTAATTCCCATAGTGCTCAGAGCCATTTGAACCAATATCAGGGTTTTAACGCTTTATAATAGTTATTATATTAACCTTATAGTTATAAATGATATGTCAAATTAAAGAGCAACTCAACCAATTTTACCAAGAACCTTATAAATGTTCAATGTGAGCACCATTTGTCACAGGGCACACATCAACTGCGATTTTTTCCTTTGGGGCTTCATCAAGGATCGTGTGTACGTGCCTCCGCTACCAGCAGACCTCCCTGAATTAAGAAGCCGGATTGAAGGAGCTATTGCTGCAATCACTGAAGACACCCTTATCAACGTTTGGGAAGAACTCGGCTATAGACTTGATGTGTGACGTGCGACAAATGGTGCTCACATTGAACATTTATATGGTTCTTGGTAAAACTGTTTGAGTTGCTCTTTCATTTGACATATCATTTATAACTGTAAGTTTAATACAATATATATTATAAAGAGTTAAAATCATGATATTTCACTTATAACCACCCTGTACTGTCCCCATCGGCCTCAGTCTGTTGTGCGGTCCATTTTTAGCACAGCCGTTCGTCTGTTGTAACAACAAACGTGATTCATCCGACGAAGTGACACTTTTATATTGATCCGCTAATCAGTCTCGATGATCCTGTATCCACTGCGAACGTTAATTGACGATGTTGTTGGTTAAGTATGAGAACACGTATGGGTCATCTGCTGTGTAGCTCCATGTTCAACAACGTGCCTGCATCAGCATTGCTCTCTGCCATTAGATCTGCCACAGATCGCCGTCTCTCCTGTTAGGCAGAGCGGGCAAGCCTCCGATTTTCAAGTTTCTGTGATGACGGGTGGACGTGCAACACTCTGTCTCCTATTCGTGGTTTCACCGTCCTTCAACCACTTTCTATACACTATCTCACGACAGTAGCAAGCGAAAAGCCGACCAGCTTCCAAGACGCTTGTTTCCAGGCTCCAGACGATAAGGATCTGCCCTTTGTCAAGTCGCTTACGTCAGTGGATTTCCCCTTTTGCGGTCTGTACCGTATCGTCGCTTAAATGATTTTCCATTCGTCTCTGCTCCGCTCACATACACTGACGGAAAAAAATCGCAACACCAAAAACTAATTACTGTGGAGTAACGAAATTTCCGGGATACACTCGATTAGGTAACATATTTAAGTGAAGAACATAGCAAGATCGCAAGTTAATGTGCGCCCGAGATAAGCCACTGCAAGTATGAAATGTTGGTATCTTAATAACTGGTGTAACGGCCGGAATAGTGAATGAAACCTTGCAAACGTGCATACATTATGTCTCACAGATGCCAGCTGCCAGTTTGTGGGATGGAGTTCCATGCCTGATGGACTTGTTCGGTCAGTATGAGCACTGTTAATGCTGTCTGTGGATGACGCTGAAGCTGCCGTCCGATGATGTTCCACATGTGCTCGATTCGAGACAGATTTTGGTGATCGACCTGACCAAGCAACTTGTCAACATACTGTAGAGCACGTTGGGTTACAAGAGTGGTATGTGGGCGGGCGTTATCCTGTTGGAAGACACCCCCTGGAATGGTGCTCATGAATGGTACACAACAGGTCGGATCACGAGAGTGTCGTACAAATTTGCAGGCAGGGTGCGTGGGATAACCACGAGAGTGCTCCTGCTGTCATATGAAATCGCACCCCACTGATGCAGTGTATGTCCAGTGTTTATAGAGCGCAGCCGCTGTGGCCGAGCGGTTCTAGGCGCTTCAGTCCGGAAAGAGCCGCTGCTACGGTCGCAGGTTGAATCCTGCCTCGGGCATGAACGTGCGTGATGTCCTTACGTTAGTTAGGTTTAAGTAGTTCTAAGTCTAGGGGACTGATGACGTCAGATGTTAAGTCCCATAGTGTTTAGAGCCAATTGAATTTGAAGTCTTAATAGCGGGGATACATGTTGGTTATAGGTCCTCACATGACCTCCGCCTAACCAAGACACGGCCACAACTGGCACCGAGGCAGAACTAGCGTTCTCGAGAAAACACAACAGCCTCCACCCTACCCTCCAATGAGCTCTCGCTTGACACCACTTAGGTCACAAATGGCGGTGGTTTGCGGTCAGTGGAATGCACGCTACACGGCGGCGTCTGGCTCGGAGCTGCCGTCGAAGTAACCGATTTGTCACAGTTCGTTGTGTCACTGTGGTACCAACTGCTGCAGAAAATGCTGCTGCAGATGCAGTACGATGCGCCAAAGTCGTGCGCCGAGCACGATAGTCTTCCTTCTCGGTTGTACCTCGCGGCCATACCTAGACCAGGTCTTCTTGCGACCGTATATTCCCTTGACACCGCTGCCAGCAATCATGTAAAGTGGCTACATTCCTGCCAAGTCTTTTTACAACATTGCAGGGAAGCTTCCGTCTTCTCGCAGTCCTATTACACGACCTCGTTCAAACTCAGTGAGGTGCTGACAGTGCCGTCTTTGTCGCCTTAAAGATATCCTTGACTAGCATCAACTCACCACGTCTAGTCACAAAAGTCAGTAACGCTCACGAACGTTAGAGCGTCCATTTAAAGCAGATCCGAGTTACATCCTCATAGTGACTCTACTAGCTCCACTCTTATCCGATTGGGGAAATCTCAATATGCATCATCTTTTATGTGTATAAATACACCTACCAACTTTCGTTTATGGCGCACAACTCCTTAGTATAGCGATTTTTTCCGTCGGTGCCGCATCAGGTGTCCAAAACGCAACCAGGCAGTCTTCAATCTCGGGGTGGAGAGTAGTTTTTATCTTTTGACTCATTGCTGATATTACACACAAATGTTCCCAGACAACTCGAAAGCATACTGAAACTACCTGTGCCGGACCGAGACTCCAACTCGGGACATTTGCCTTTCGCGGGCAAAGTTTGGAAGGTAGGAGGCAAGGTATTGGCAGAAGTAAAGCTGTGAGGCGGGGCGTGAGTCGTGCTTGGGTAGCTCAGTTGGTAGAGCACTTGCCCCCGAAAGGCAAAGGTACCGAGTTGGAGTCTCGCTCCAGCACACAGTTTAAATCTGCCCGGAAGTTTCATATCAGCGCACACTCCGCTGCAAAGTGAAAATCTCATTCTGGAAACATCCCTCAGGCTGTGGCTAAGCCATGTCTCCGCAACATCCTTTCTTTCAGGAGTGCTAGTTCTGCAAGGTTCGCAGGAGAGCTTCTGTAAAGTTTGGAAGGTAGGAGACGAGGTACTGGCAGAAGTAAAGCTGTGAGGCTGGGTGTGAGTCGTGCTTGGGTAGCTCAGTTGGTAGAGCACTTACCCGCGAAAGGCAAAGATCCCGAGTTGGAGTCTCGGTGCGGCACACAGTTTTAATCTGCCAGGAAGTTTCATATCAGCGCACACTACGCTGCAGAGTGAAAAATCTCATTCTCGGAAGCATACTGTCCGCGTACACATGGTTAGCAATCGTCGCTGGGTGCAGCTGTTAACAACTGTAATGGCATTGCCGCGGAGGGCTGAATCGATGGCACAGTAGGAGGGCTACAACAGAATTCGAACCTCACAGAAACATCAGAAGTGTCGAGAAACAGATGTCTGCCGTCAACAGTGCAGAGCGCATAAATGTCAACAGTGCAGAGCGGCTAAATCGCCGCCGCTCGCGACGGAGACGGAAGGCTCTGAGCCGGGGAGAGGCCCGCGCTGAGCAACAGGTGCGAATCGCGAGCAAGTGCTAGCTCGGGAGCAGCTGTCCCTATCTCAGCTTCCAGCCAAACACGTTGCCTGTATCGACAGGGTACATATCTAGCTAACTGGTTTCCTGCATGTTTTCTATATCAGCACTTTTCCAGGTCGTCGTCTGTATTTTCGTAGCTGTTGGAATACAGCAAAGAAAGTCATCAGTGTGGCTACTCAAACAAAGAAAAAAAATGAATACGCGAGAATCGCAGGTGTGAGGAGGAAGATGGTGTCAAGAGACTCCTGGTAAATTAATGGTGAGCGGGGAGGAGGGGGAGGGGACAGCATACCACAATAATGACTTACCTTTCCTCTCAGCTGAGCTATATACCACTCATAAACAGTAATTGAGCCGCAATTTTTACATATCGATAATTCATGTGGAATAATACTCATATAATTAATACACTTCGAAATATTATTTTATAATTTGTGATTTATAGAACTCAATAAAATTTATTTTCAAGCTTGGTTAAAAACGTAGAATTCCCAGAGATTTTACGAAATTCTTGAATTTCCCTGAGACCGCCATGATTTTTCTAGGTAAAATGTAATTCCTTGAAAATTCCAGGGTTTCCAGATTTTCCAGAAGAATCGTCACCCAGGTCATTTGGTCTTCTACCAGCCGTTCACATGGCTACATGTCCTGCGCACCTCCACGTTGTTTTCCTTACAGCCGGTGGTCGCAATGGTATTCGCGCTTAAGTCGGAGTCTCAGCGCCCTACGTAAAAGCTGGGATACGAAATGATTGTAAACCTCCCTAAAATGTCCTGAAATATGGTATTACGCTGTCGTTGATACACCACAGTGCTCTGTATATTCTAATTGTCTGAGCAACGCTGTCTAGCTCACAATTCTCATTATATTTCTGATGACCACTTTCAGTAAGTATAGGCCATCTTAAGATCTGTAGTTCAGAGTTAAAATTGGTTACATGTTCTACATCTACATGACTACTCTGCAATTCACATTTAAGTGCTTGGCAGAGGGTTCATCGAACCACAATCATACTATCTCTCTACTATTCCACTCCCGAACAGCGAGCGGGAAAAACGAACACCTAAACCTTTCTGTTCGAGCTCTGATTTCTCTTATTTGATTTATGTTACGTGCAGTAAGTTTATCAGTCAGTAAAATAAAGTGAATAACATAGACTCATGAGCCAAAACATGATGATCACCTGCTTCATAGCTTGTTTGTCCTTCTTTGGAATGAAATGTATCACTGATTATGCGTATCAGGGATCAGACAGTTCGTTGGTAGGTTTGTGGAGGTATGTAGCATTATATGTCGATGAACGGGTCAAGTTATTTAGGTAAATAACCGACCGCTCATATGCGTACGTGATGATCGCGTCCGATGGCGACCCTGATGGTTTCTGTCGGATTTACATCAGGCGAATTTGATCGCCGAGAATCAACGTGAGTTCACTATAACGCTTCTCAAATCACTGTAGCAAGATACTGGCTCCGAGAAACGAAAACTGTACTGCTGAAAGATGATATCGCCGTCGGGGGAGACATCAAGCATGAAGGGATTCAGGTGGTCAGCGTCACATGCAAGCGCAGGAGACTCTCCCATAGCACAATACTGCTCCCACCAGCCTGCATCCGTGACGCGCTGCACATTTCTAGGCGCCGTTCGCCTCGATGACAGCAACTGTGGAGACGAGCATCGACCTAGTGTAGCAAAAATGTGTGCTTCCACTGATGGACGGTCAAATCCCGATGGTCCCGTGCCCACTTCAATTGTAACTGACGATGTCATTTGGTCAACACTTGAACACGTAGGGGTGGTCTGCTGCGGAGCTTCATGTTCAAAATTGTACGATGAACGGTGTGCTCCGAAAGTCTTGTGCAGGCACCAGCATTGTTCTCTTTCGGCAGAGATCTGTCCTACTTTACAGAAAAGTGAAGCCTCCAAACCCCACGCTCCGTGAAGAGTCGTAGATCTACACTACATCTACATCTACGAGATTACTCTGCTATTCACAATAAAGTGCCTGGCAGAGGGTTCAATGCTGTCTCTCTACAGTTCCACTCTCGAACGGCACGCGGGAGAAACGAGCACTCAAAATTTTCTGTGCGAGCCCTGATTTCTCTTATTTTATCGTGATGATTATTTCTCCCTATGTAGTGGGTGTCAACAGAATGTTTTCGCAATCGGAGGAGAAAACTGGTGACTGAAATTTCATGAGAAGATCCCGTCGCAACGAAAAACGCTTTTGTTTTAATGATTGCCACTCCAATTCAAGTATCATGTCTGTGACACTATCTCCCATATTTGGCGATAATACAAAACGAGCTGCCATTCTCTGTACTTTTTCGATGTCATCCGTCAGTCCCACACGCACAGCAATACTCCAGAATAGAGCGGACAAGCGTGGTGTAAGTTATCTCTTTAGTACACCTGTTGCACCTTCTGAGTGTTCTGCCAATGAATCGCAGGCTTTGGTTTCCTCTACCCTCAACATTATCTATCTACATCTACATCTACATCTACATGACTACTCTGCAATTCACATTTAAGTGCTTGGCAGAGGGTTCATCGAACCACAATCATAATACCTCTCTACTATTCCACTCCCGAACAGCGAGCGGGAAAAACGAACACCTAAACCTTTCTGTTCGAGCTCTGATTTCTCTTATTTTATTTTGATGATCATTCCTACCTATGTAGATTGGGCTCAAAAAAATATTTTCGCATTCGGAAGAGAAAGTTGGTGACTGAAATTTCGTAAAAAGGTCTCGCCGCGACGAAAAACGTCTATGCTGTAATGACTTCCATCCCAACTCGTGTGTCCTATCTGCCACACTCTCTCCCCTATAACGCGATAACACAAAACGAGCTGCCCTTTTTTGCACCCTTTCGATGTCCTCCGTCAATCCCACCTGGTAAGGATCCCACACCGCGCAGCAATATTCTAACAGAGGACGAACGAGTGTAGTGTAAGCTGTCTCTTTAGTAGACTTGTTGCATCTTCTAAGTGTCCTGCCAATGAAACGCAACCTTTGGCTCGCCTTCCCGACAATATTATCTATGTGGTCCTTCCAACTGAAGTTGTTCGTAATTTTAACACCCAGGTACTTAGTTGAATTGACAGCCTTGAGAATTGTACTATTTATCGAGTAATCGAATTCCAACGGATTTCTTTTGGAACTCATGTGGATCATCTCACACTTTTCGTTATTTAGCGTCAACTGCCACCTGACACACCATACAGCAATCTTTTCTAAATCGCTTTGCAGCTGATACTGGTCTTCGGATGACCTTACTAGACGGTAAATTACAGCATCATCTGCGAACAGTCTAAGAGAACTGCTCAGATTGTCACCCAGGTCATTTATATAGATCAGGAACAGTAGAGGTCCCAGGACGCTTCCCTGGGGAACACCTGATATCACTTCAGTTTTACTCGATGATTTGCCGTGTATTACTACGAACTGCGACCTTCCTGACAGGAAATCACGAATCCAGTCGCACAACTCAGACGATACCCCATAGGTCCGCAGCTTGATTAGAAGTCGCTTGTGAGGAACGGTGTCAAAAGCTTTCCGGAAATCTAGAAATACGGAATCAACTTGAGATCCCCTGTCGATAGCGGCCATTACTTCGTGCGAATAAAGAGCTAGCTGCGTTGCACAAGAGCGATGTTTTCTGAAGCCATGCTGATTACGTGTCAATAGATCGTTCCCTTCAAGGTGATTCATAATGTTTGAATACAGTATATGCTCCAAAACCCTACTGCAAACCGACGTCAATGATATAGGTCTGTAGTTAAATGGATTACTCCTACTACCCTTCTTGAACACTGGTGCGACCTGCGCAATTTTCCAATCTGTAGGTACAGATCTATCGGTGAGCGAGCGGTTGTATATGAGTGCTAAGTAGGGAGCTATAGTATCAGCGTAATCTGAAAGGAACCTAATCGGTATACAATCTGGACCTGAAGACTTGCCCGTATCAAGCGATTTGAGTTGCTTCGCAACCCCTAAGGTATCTACTTCTAAGAAACTCATGCTAGCAGATGTTCGTGTTTCAAATTCTGGAATATTCCATTCGTCTTCCCTGTGATCCTTTCAATTTAGGTTATTTGTAATTGTAATTCCTAAGCATTTAGTTGCATTTACAGCCTTCAGATTTGTTTGACTTGTCGCGTAATCGAAATTTAGCTGATTTGTTTTAGTACTCATGTGAATAACCTCACACTTTTCCTTATTCACGGTCAATTGCCACTTCTCGCACCATAGAGATACCTTATTTAAATCATTTTGCAATTTGTTCTGATCATCTGATGACTTTACAAGACGGTAAATGACAGCATCATCTGCAAACAATCTAAGACGACTACTCAGATTGTCTCCTATGTCGGTAATACAGATCAGAAACAATTGAGGGCCTATAACACTTCCTTGGGGAACGCCGGATATACCTTCTGCTTTACTCGATGACTTTCCGTCTGTTACTGCGAACTGTGACCTTTCTGACAGGAAATCACGACTCCAGGCTTAATCTCAGATCATGTCGCCGGTCATGGGATATCACCAAATCGCGAGAGTAATCGATGTGGAACGTGCTACATCAGTGTAGTCATTGAATTACGGGCCACATGGGGCTGCACTCCCATTCTGGCGAAACTATATCGCGTTTGAATGCCAATTTCCCTGGAATGAGGGAATCATGGCCGCATGCCGCTCGGCATTGACACTCAATGGACGGCCGCTTTTGTCTTCAAAAAATATGTCCCAACCATTTCAATGGACTGTCCTGTAACCCCTTTGGGCTACCTGGTTTTGCGGGTTTGAGCCCGAGTGATATTGGAAGTTTCGTTCATTGTCAAACGTATTCAGATGAATTTTTACCTCATCAGACATCACAACACTGCAGTGTTGTGCAGAAACTGGGCATATTCACATTC
Source organism: Schistocerca gregaria (assembly GCF_023897955.1). Lineage (NCBI taxonomy): Eukaryota > Metazoa > Arthropoda > Insecta > Orthoptera > Acrididae > Schistocerca > Schistocerca gregaria. The sequence continues at coordinate 1,013,802,430 of NC_064920.1, read as the reverse complement.
TCTCCCGGCCGTAAGCGTTGAGCACACGCAGCTTATAAGCATGTCACTTTAAACCCTGTATCACAATCCTATGCAAAGACGTGCCAGGGGTGTGTAATGTCCTGGAAGGGGGACGGACGGATCGTTGTGGGTTTTGTTGCAGAGGTGCTTATACTCGTCGGACGTTTTACGGCGTTCGAACTGTCATTTAAAAACCATTATGTTTCACATTGGTTACAGAATCCTCTCTCACGCCGTTGTTTTGTCCACTTGGATAATGTCCCTCTGTCTGAAAGACGGCGCTTTGCGCGTTGAGCAGCCGCGACGCTTACTGCACGAAAATAATCCTCCACTGACTCGGTACGCACGTGCACTGGCCAACGCTCCATACTGAACTGAATGGCGTGCGGCGTGGGTTCCATCAGATGCCGTAGATGAAGCGAGCACATCTACGTCTTAGCATGATGGACAACTGACCATCGCATAGACGCCCGTGTGGAGCACATAGTTCAAATGGTTCAAATGGCTCTGAGCAGTATGGGACTTAACATCTGAGGTCATCAGTCCGCTAGAACTTAGAACTACTCAAACCTAACTAACCTAAGGGCATCACACATACAGACAGTCGTTTTCCCCTTGCTCTGCTTGCGAGTGCACAAGATAGGAAATGACTAGTGCTGGTACACTGTACCCTCTGCCAGGCACGATACGGTGGCTTGCTGAGAATGTCTGCAGATGTAGATGTAGACGTTGATATACTGTTTCCCATGGTGTAGTGTTGTTTCGGTAGCGTAGGAAGTAAATGCGAAGCTATACCTACACTGAAATGTACTTCTATGTCCCAGGTACATTCATTACAATTTGTAAAATAAGACAAATATGATTAAATATGTATAAGTTTTAAATATGCAAAACTAGCTGCATTCCTTGGGATGATAGGTGTCAACTACATTATTCAAATTATTAAATGCTTAATTGCCCGAAAAGATTGCAAATCATACAATAAAAGAGAAAACAGTATGAAAAGCAAATAAATATTACGCCAAAAATAATGAGGAAATTGTGTATGTATGTAAAGGCTGTCGTTGGTTCAATGGATTTATAAAGGGCAGTGTTATTTGCAGTACTACAGTTGTTTAATTCGGTGGATACGACCACAGATTCGCATTAAGGCCATAGCGCAATAGTCGCTACGACAGTTTTTAGAGACGAAGAGGACTGTACAGTCCCAAACCGACTTGGGATGTATGTACTGAGATCTAGATGGCGTTTTTCAGATAATGCAAGCTTTACGTTGGGACATGTCGAAAGTTTGAAAGTAAATGAATATTTTTAGAAGCAGGTAATAAAAAACTGTAAAATTAAAAAGAAATGATAATAATTTGATGGCAATAATAAAATGATAAAATAATAAAATAAAATAATGATAAAATAACGTGTGGCATTTGAGAATTTTGCTAGTGGGTCTTAGCTCTGTACCTCTGACACCTCCAGTCTATGAACATAATGCTATTTTGTCTAAAACTGACATGGTGAGACCGTGGCTGTGTACAGTTAATGTAGGCTGATTCTTACAAAGAAGAAGACAGTAAGTGGCTGGTTGCTGTCTTCTTCTTTGTAAGAATCAACCTACATTATCAACATAATGTTCCGTACGCTCATGAAGTTTCCAATAATGATAAAAGCAAATTGTGACCACGGCCAAGAATGAACTCTTGCGCATTTTGATTACCGCATACCACATTAATGAAGGTTCGTGCATTAATGTGATGTGTTGAAATGCAGCCAACCTTGCACGCTGTTCGGAATAAGAATGTGCGAACGGAACTGACAATGAGGGACCGTTGCGTGCGACACAAGTCGCGAATAATTGCCCGGAACGCTGTGACGTGCATAGCGATGTCAGGCTACTTGACCTAGGTTGTGCACCAACTGCGTGGAGCATAACTTATCCTCACAAGCTGTCGCGCATCCCTGTTATCCGAAAGAGGCTTCTGCGAACAGAAATGCTTATACTTGTTTACCATTGGAGCCTGACGTGTTAACAACAAGATGTTTAAAATCAGTAATCAAGGCGGTGACGAGTTTTCTGGTGTCACCATCCACATTTACAGCACTGCCTCACAAAATAGTGGCTGAGCAAGTTGGCGCAGTGTTTATCACACTGGACTCGCATTCAGGAGAACAACGGTACAAACCAGCGTCCGACCATCCTGATTTATGTTTCCCGTGATTTCCCTTAATCGCTTCAGGCAAACGCCGGGACCTTTGAAAGGGTATGGCCGACTTCCTTCTCCATGCTTTCCTAATACCATGAGACGGTCGATCTCGCTGTTTAGTCCCCTCTCCCAAATCAACCAATCAACCAACAAAACAGTGAAGCACCCGAAAGATATGGTCGGTAAGTTCATTTACCTGCACACAATCGGTAAGTATGTAAATGATTACAGTCACAGTTCTCTGCTGCAGGTGGAACGGTCACCAGAGTGCATTAGTGTTTAGCTTTGTTACCAGGCCTGGTAGGATATACACTGAAGTGCCAAAGAAACTGGTATAGGCATGCGTATTCAATTACAGAGATATGTAAACAGGCAGAGTACGGCGCTGCGCGGTCGTCATTACCAATATAATACATTATGTGTCTGGTGCAGTTGTTACATGGTTAGTGCTGCAACAGTGTCATGTTATCAAGATTTAGATGAGTTTGAACGTGTTGTTATAGCCGGCGCACGAGAGATGGGACACAGTATCTCCGAGGCAGCGATGAAGTGGGAATTTTCCCGTATGACCATTTCACGAGTGAACCGTGAATATCAGGAATCTGGTAAAACATCAAATCCCGAGATCGCCGTTTCCGGAAAACGATCTTGCAAGAAAGAGACCAGCGACGGCTGAATAGAATCGTTCAACGCGACAGAAGTGCAGCACTTCCGCAAATTGCTGCAGATTTCAATGTTGGCCCTTCAACAAGTCTCAGCAGGTGAACCATTCAACGAAACATCATCCATATGGGCGTTTGGAGCCGAAGGCCCACTCGTGTACTCTTGATGACTGCACGACACAAAGCTTTACGCCTCGCCTGAGCCCGCCAGCGCCGACATTGGACTGTCAATGACTGGAAAAATGTTGCCTGGTCGGAGGAGTCTCGTTTCAAATTGCATCGAGCGGACTGACGTGTACGGGTATAGGGACAACTTCATGAAGCCATGGACCCTGCGTGCCAGCGAGGGACTGTTCAAGCTGGTGGAGGCTCAGTAATGGCGTGGGGCGCGTGCAGTCAGAGTGATATGGGACACCTGATACGTCTAGATACGACTCTGCCAGGTGACACACACGTATGCATCCTGACTTATCACCTTCATCGATTCATGTCCATTGTGTATTCCGACTTACTTGGGCAATTCCATCTACAATGCGACACCCCAAACGTCCAGATTTGCTACTGAGTGGTTCCAGGAACATTCTTCTGAATTTAAACACTTCTGCTGGCTACTAAACTCCTCAGACAAGAACATTGTTGAACATATCTGGGATGCCTTGCAACGTTCTGTTCAGAAGAGGTCTCCACCCCGTGGTACTCTTAGGGGTTTATGGACAGGACTAGGATTCATGGTATACCAGTTTCTTTGGCTCTTCAGTGTGTATCACTTCTTATTATTACCTTAAAAATTTTAAACGATATCATTAATAACTAATAATATATAACCGCTGCAATCATAGTAATAAAAATGGCAAGTAGCTGCGCTTACAGTCGTAACTGGGACACAGCATACTGGAACTGCAGCCGTACACCAGCAACACCTACAGGACACTTCTGATGCGGACAGTTGATGAGGGCACGGCATCATAGCGACTGAGGAACATGGTGCGACGGCTAAGACAGACACTATGGCGGTGACGCATAGCCCAACATGTTTTTATTTTATTTTATTTTGTGAACGCCGCAGACGTGTTGCTAGACGTTTAGTGTTTTAACTATGACTGGTTTTAGTGTTGACAAAGTGAAGATAAGAACAATGATTCTCGAAGCGAGTTGTTGATTTGTGTTCAGTACGATTAGTGATTGATCGATACCAATTGTTATAATTGATTAAATACAGCAGCCTCTATACCGCATCCGCAAAATGGCTAATGTTAAATTTAAACGATGTGACGCACTCCTTAAATTTACCACCACTGAACTGCTATCGTATACTTTTCTTTCTCTTTGTTCCGGACACTGTGTTACATTTATATTTCGAAAAGTAACTGAAGCGCACAAAAGCGGTGTTATAGCTCGCCATTCTCTTGCTAAAGGATTTGGGAAGTTAATTTATTGAGGTAATGATTGTGTCAAGCATCAAACCTTACAAGACAAAATCAAGGAGTATAAAATATAGCCGGCCGGAGTGACCGTGCGGTTCTAGGCGCTACAGTCTGGAGCCGAGCGTCCGCTCTGATCGCAGGTTCGAATCCTGCCTCGGGCATAGATGTGTGTGACGTCCTTAGGTTAATTAGGTTTACGTAGTTCTAAGTTCTAGGTGACTGATGACCACAGATGTTCAGTCCCATAGTGCTCAGAGCCATTTGAACCATTATAAAATATATTTCTCGTTGGAACAATAAGGTAAATTTCAAGTTTGTCGCGCGTTTCCTGAACGGGTTAGTTTTTTTTATAACATCAGTATTTCAGTGATCTAAATAAATAAGAGGCTTATTCCACATGCAATACCGTTTGATCTAGTTGCTTACGGAATTTTAATTAATTAATTTTTGTCAGAGTGGGCCTCGAATCCAGGTCTTTAACTTCCGCGAGCACACTCCACCAACTGAGGCCTTCAGCGTGCTTCACAGCCTGACTCAAAACTCGAGTCTGGCTGAACATTTCGACTGCCTTTTCCAAAGTCCAGAGAGGAAATGCTGCACAGCCTGCTGAATTAGCATGACTTGGAGAAAGGTGCTGGCGAAAGAATGGTTCCGCCGCGGCCTAGATCGAAACTTTCACCCGACAGCGGGGTGCAGGCTTAAATGAAACTTCCTGATATATTATTTGCAATGAAACTTCCTCAGAGATTAGAACTGCAACGCATTATCATTTAAGAAACTCGAAAGGAAGAAGGAAAATTAGTTTTTAACGTCCCGTCGGCAGAAGTCTGAATGGGCAGTCGGGGGTTTGAACTACTCGAGTCATGCCTGTAGTCCACCAGTATAAAAGAAAGTTGACTGAGTGAATGGTTGTGCAGAAAAGCAAGTTTGTGACACGCACAACAGTTTACCCTTAGAAACACTATTGGCTGGTGCATTGAAGCTGGCAGCGCATGCTAAATTCGCTTTGTGTGTTTACACTACAATAACGCAGGCTTTTGTTTAATTATTCAAGCTGTAGAGATTGTACGTCTTATGCCGTCGACGCCTATCATGTCCTGAATAAAATACCGTTACTTTCGGTATGAGTAAAAACAGCTACTGAAGTTTATTGTATAGTCACAGCATGACCAATAATTATGTCTCCGGAACTACGGATTCTAAACAAGCGATTCACGTGTAACTGCTCTGTTTTATAAGTCTATCTAGTCTCCCAAGGCATTTAACAAGGAAAGCAGCCAACATCTGTAGGTCAGACGAATACAAATATCCAGCACAAGTGAAACAGCGAGTGCGAATGTTGCTACTTGTCAAGCTGTGGGATTATTTCGGATAGTCTTGCCTATCGTTTTAAGAGCAAGAATGTCGTCTATGATTTGAAGATTAGGTACGAGAGTTTCAGAGAAATTCTCCCAGTATAATTAACTGCTTTAATTTTTTATGGGGTTCCGTACCTCGGTTGGTAAAACGGAACCCTTATACGACCCTCGTCTGTCTGTCTGCCCATCTCTAAAGAACCATTTTTCTCAGGAACGGATAGAGGTATCAAATTGAAATTTATGTCGCACACTAAGGTCTGCGTTTTCTTAGAGCTGTGAAAACTTTAAGCTACTAAGTTAATACAATCAAAAGATACGACAGTTTACTTCACAGATTCTGATACTCGAAATCGCACTCATAAAATCCTACAGATGAATTGCCTATATAAATAACTAAGTTTGTGCGGAATCCTCAGAGCGCGTGTCCTACTCGCTCCTGTCCGGTTTTTAAATTACTATTAATGTTTTAAACATTGCACCTACTCAACAACGATACAAGGAGATAGGTTCAAGGGTCCGCATTACATTATATGCTTGTTGTTTCCCTCGTGATAAACAACAAAACGATTCAAAGCAATCATATCTTAACAACATTTAAGACTGCACTTCTTGCCTGGCTAGACGGAAGCTCGAACTGTGTCATAGTCCATTAAGTGCTTTTTCTCATCTGCCACATATCAGTACCACACAGAGACAAGTATCTTGGTGTAATTCCTTTTCACTCTAAGTATACGTGCACACGTACTTCAGCTGTTACCCTTTCATTAACGACACATAACGCGAGAAGGAGAAGTTAAAATATTCCTTTACTGTGATCTGCTACTTTTGTGCTCCTAAACTACTTAGTGTTGTAATGTTACAGTAGAGCATGACAATGTTCACTGAAGAGCCAAAGAAACTGGTGCACCTGTCTAATATTGTGTAGGGCCATTGCGAGAACGGAGAAGTGCCGTGACACGACTCGATTAATATCTGAAGTCGTACAGGAGGGAACGGACACCATGAATTGTGCAGGGCTGTCCATAAATCCGTGAGAGTACGAGGGGATGGAGATCTCGATCTCTGCTGAACAGTACGTTGCAAGTCATCCGAGATATGCCCAATAATGTTCATTTCTGAGGAGTTTGCTGACCAGCGGAATTGTGTAACCACATAAGAGTGTTCCTGGAGCCACTCTGTAGCAATTCTGGACGTGTGGGGCGTCGCATTGTCCTGCTGGAATTGCCCAATTCAATCGGAATGCACAATGGACCTGAATGGATGCAGGTGCTTCCGTACGTATCACCCGTCAGAGTCGTATCTAGACGTATCAGGGGTCCTTTATCACTCCAACTACACACGCCCCACATCGTTACAGAGCCTCCACCAACATGAACAGTCCCCTGCTGATATGCAGGGTCCATGGAACCGTTAGGTTCTCTGCATGCGCGTTCACGTCCATCCGCTCGATACAATATGAAACGAGACTCGTCCGACCGGGCAAAATATTTCCAGTCACCAACAGTTCAATGTCGGTGTTGACGGGCCCAGGCGGGGCGTAAAGCCTTGTCTCGCGCAGTCATTAAGAATACACGAGTGGGCCTTCGGCACTGAAAGACCATATCGAAGATGTTTCGTTGAATGGTTCGCACACTGAAGCTTGTTGATGGCACAGCAATGAAATCTGCAGCAATTTGCGGAAGGGTTGTACTTCTGTCATGTTCAACGATTCTCTTCAGTCATCGTTGGTCCTGTTCTTGCAGGATCTTCCTCCGGCCGCAGGATGTCGGAGATTTGATATTTTACCGGATTCCCGATATTCACGGTACATTCGTGAAACGGTCGTACGGTAACATCCCCACTTTGTCGCTACCTCTGAGATGCTGTGTCCCGCCGCTCGTGCACCGACTATTACACTACGTTCAAACTCACTTAAGTCTTGATAAACTGCCATCGTAGCAGTAGTAACCTATCTAAGAACTGCGCCGACGACTTGTTCTCTTACATAAGTGTTGCTGACCGTAGCGCCGTATTCTGACTGTTTACATATCTCTGTATTTGGATAAGCATGCCCTTACCAGTTTCTTTGGCGCTTCAGTGTAAATACTGACAGTGACTCTGGGGATATTAATCATTTCATAATACAGTCGATAATAGACAATAAATACAAGTCAAGAGAAATTATACTGAAGGAACTGAACACATAAAAACGCGTAAGTGCAGTTCCCTGGAGCCTATTACTAATACTTGAAACATTACACAACTATTTATTTCTTTATAAGCGAGCAGTTTAGATTGGATTTGATCGTGACTGTTACGAATATCAGTTGAAAATGTACAGTTATTGGAATCAGTCAGTATTTAAAAAAGCTTCGTAGTGACCATCTAATATCACGTAATAACTGAAATTCATATTCTTTCTTCTACCTTTCCAGTACTTCATCTTTTCTCTGTGTTGTCTTTTCCTTTCTTCTGTCCAAGCTGTTTCAGATTTATTTCTTCTGCCTTCAAATATTTCTAACTTTAGCATTTTTCCTTAAAAAAAGGTTCTTTCTGTAATTTCCGATTCTTTGATTTTATTTCTTTCTAGGCCTTTTCTTATTTCTGTAATCTAGGCTATTGTTGATTTCTTTTTACAGAAATACGGGTTATTTGTTTTTGTAGCATGTCCTTATTCATCCAGCAGAGGAGTCAGAAAAAGCGTTGCCATTACTTGTGATGTTTTCTGTTTACTTCGTTAGTTCTCATTTTCCAACGATTTGAAGTTTGGATGAACTTTCACTTTCTTTCGCGAGGCGTTCTATCATCAAGTGGGTTTGTGACAGTTTAGAAGGCATAGATTTATTGTATATACGATTTTTGGTAACCTATGACGCTGTCTTTTAATCATAATTTTCGGAAATGCGTTGTCGTAAATATAATAAACATCACTGGTTGGAGCAATTTATTGTAAAAATTCATCTTTGTCACTCTTTTATACCAGCTGTGGATAGGACTTTTTACTGAGGCCAGTAATACTGTTGGCGTACAATGTTATCGACCACTAAAAGCATCACTTGCTTCTATACTTATTCAAAGTAATGCAATATGTTATATTACAGAGAAAATACTGTAATAAAATAATATTGATTTCTCGAAAGTTTAAGGCAACCCATATAATTTTTTGTGAGTTCTAATATTCTTTTTTCTTATTTTACGCAGATTTTCAATTTTTCTTTAATTTAAGTAAATTTCATCCACTTTGAATAAAACAAATTTCAGAAAAGGAAACGAGAGCAAATTATATGCACGGTCTGCCAGACATTTAGCGTCAAATTTATACAGACTGTTAGGAAAACCGAACAAGTGTACATAGGCAAGTATTGTGAAAGGCTCCATCCTAATTAGAAGAAATCTATCGGCGGAAACAGAAACTTCCGAGAAACTGGGACTTTGAAGGAATGGAAAGCTGAGCAAGGTTCTCGAGAAAGAACTGTTCGCTCAGTATAACTCATCCTTGTCACAAATAACGCAGCAAGCAACTGTGTAAAGTGATTCTGAACCCAAGTTCAGTATTGTCAATGGATTACGTTGTGACGCATTGTCTGGTATTGGCGGTCGTCATTCCGAGCTGTTGTCGTGAGCTGAAGGTGTCGCTATATGTTGTAATTTGTTTATGACAATATTCATTTCCGACCTTTTGTTGCTCATCTCTTAATACTCAGTTTATCTATCTTCTGTGTACTGTGCGTGGGATACTCCTATATCTTCACCGAGAATTGTACTGGGTTCTAAACCGGTTGTGAAACAAATACCAGCCGAGGTGATTGTAAACGTGTGGTGTTTTATTCCATTGCAAACATAAATCAGTTCGTACTAAGCTAGAACTTACTCTGACCAGTGGAGCTAAATAAACCAAAAGATGATACTCGAATACTGCCTGGTGCAAGGTACATACATAGCCAATTTTCTGTCATGCAATTATTTCGTGCTTTGATATTTTGTCCGAGATATTGCCTTGAATGTGGTACTGTTGCTCCTTCCTAACGATTTACAAAGATCTTTTCGAGGTCTGGTACAATCCCCTTGTAGAAGTACCCTTTTTCGGTTGAGCAGGCTGCACGCTATAAATTAATTTAGATAATTGTTTTATGTTGTTTAGGTCAGATCCGTAAGAATTCCATTTAATTAATATAGTGAAGTAATTGATAAAAAGTACCCGCTGGAAGTTTCCTTCTCTTTTATGTCATGAATCCATAAAAACTTCAGAAATTATCTTCCATCCTCAGCCCATATGCATTTTATTTTACTTATAAAGTGACTTTTTTGGTGCTGTCACTTTCTGCTAATATTTATTAGCACGATATTTTTCGACAGCATGGTGCCATAATCAGGTGCTTTACAGTCATGTGTACATTCATTTTTATTATACCTTCTTTTGGAGTGTGATCAGGGCTATTTGCTGGGTGCTCCAGTGAGGTTACGTACCGAAATTTATTCCTGTACAGATAGACTGATTTATTTCATTGTGTACCTTGAATGATCTGTACGTTTAAATTGTCTCATTAACATATTTGCTTACATTTTAGATGAATATGTATTTGGATCGTTCACATAACACAAGAATAAACACAAGACCATTGCTAACACTTTGACATTCAGTTATTTACATTTCAGAGATTGTTATCTGCTAACATAAAACTTATTTTAGTTACTAAGACAACACAAACAATAAAAATATTACATTTTTGTTTAGTGTATTTAAGATGTAGCGCATATAGTATGATAATTAATTTTTGTTGGTTGTTCAGTGTTGTTAAGTCTTTTTTCGTTTAGCTAAGCCTCTTTATATAAATAAAATAAGCATTCCAAATTGGAGAATTTTTTTAGAAAATTACATTATTAACCTGTAGCTTATCAGTCAGAAAACTGTTCCATGAATTGTGCCAAGAGTGAAATTTTTAGTTCTTCATATAACTCTATTTGGTGTCACTTGCCCATATGATGCAATATATGAACAGTCCCCAGAGGGCTTTGCATATACTACACACTATTTCGTAAATGCCTGGCTTTGTACGTTTCTCTACGTGTGTTTTTATGTTGTGTTTCAGTGTGCTGCAGTTTATTATGTGTTGTGAACCTGTTGCTAATGTTGTGTGTCTGAAGATATTTGCTATTTTGTAGGAGAGTCTGTGAGTGGTATCTAGGCAGTGGGTCTCTCTTCTAATTTCTGTGTAGCATTTGGTTTATTATATTATCATGTACGGGTTATCAATAACTGTGTCCTCATAGACGCTTGTTGCAGCTATTTCTTTGATCACGCTGAGTTTGTAGTGCTTCGCATATTTATCCAGTGACACATAACAGACTCTGTTAATTATAGTGCTGTGTGTACAGCATGTTTGTGTGTTTTAGGATGGCAAGATGGACTGTGTATGGTCGTGTCTCTCTGTGGATTTTCAAAGTGTGTCTACTGCTTTCTTTCGAGAAATTTATGCTACTGTTGTATCAATATTCAACGGTAAATGTTATATTACTGTCCTGTGTGTTACGTCAATCAAGTATGTTGCTAATATCGTTTATGTCACCATCTAACAAGAATAATGTATTACCGAAATGACTTTTTGTAGTAAATAACTTTACCTATAGAGGATAGTTTCACAGCAGAAGACAAAGTAAACACCGAGGTAAATTTATCTTTCTGTACAGACATATATTTTAGTAGATAATCTCACTAGTAGAACCAGAAAATAGACCTCACCACACTCCAAAATAATCTATAGTTAAGAATTAATGTATATGTATCTCCAACTGTATGTAACTGATAACGATAGCATGCTGCCGAAATGCAACAAGTATTTGGTAAAAAGTGACTGAAGAATAAAAGTTTCTTTATAAATTTTGTAATATATTTGCTGAATCTAGCAAATTCCTTACAACGTGAATAAATGGAAATTTTCTTTTGTGGTTCAACCATATATTTCAGATTCCACCATTACAATATGACTCGCTTTGTGAGTAAATAATAATGCTCAAAATTAAAGTAACTGCTAATTTATTGGCAAAAAGAAGAAATCATTTGTATGAAGACAGACGTATCGATGGTCTTAGAATTTTACTTCTGTGTTATGGCTGGGAACGTTGCGGACACAACTTACTCGTTTTTAACGCGGTCAACAATTTTTTAAGGTGTAGTCAAAATAAATCGGGTGATGCTGAGAGAATTAGATTAGGAAATGAGACACTTAAAGTAGCAAAGAAGTTTTGCTATTTAGGAAGTAAAATAACTGATGATGGTCGAAGTAGAGAGGATATAAAGTGTAGACTGGCAATGACAAGGAAAGCGTTTCTGAAGAAGAGAAGTTTGTTAACATCGAGTATAGATTTATGTATCAGGAAGTCATTTCTGAAAGTATTTGTATGGAGTGTAGCCATGTATGGAAGTGAAACATGGACGATAACAAGTTTGGACAAGAAGAGAATAGAAGCTTTTGAAATGTGGTGCTACAGCAGAATGCTGAAGATAAGGTGGATAGATCACGTAACTAATGAGGAGGTATTGAATAGGATTGGGGAGAAGAGAAGTTTGTGGGACAACTTGACTAGAAGAAGGGATCGGTTGGTAGCACATGTTTTGAGGCATCAAGGGATCACAAATTTAGCATTGGAGGGCAGCGTGAAGGGTAAAAATCGTAGAGGGAGACCAAGAGGTGAATACACTAAGCAGATTCAGAAGGATATAGATTGCAGTAGGTACTGGGAGATGAAGAAGCTTGCACAGGATAGAGTAGCGCATGGAGAGCTGCATCAAACCAGTCTCAGGACTGAAGACCACAACAACAACAAGAACGCAAACACTAATAATGGTTGTGCTTTTTATAACAATTGCATTTCTGCCTGGTGAGAAATGTTTGAAACGAGTCACGTCCCTATACTAGCTGTTCGAGAAAGAGAAAGAAACACATTTATTTAGTACTCCGACTCCCAACCTAGATGTGCAACAACTGTTTTATTACGCTGGGAGAGAATGATGCAGACTAACACAAAAGAACGTGTACATCACATGCAGACGGCATATATGGTCTGAAGGATACAGTTACTAATGAAGAAATTGAGAAAACGCTTTCTCATTTTTGTCCTTTACCATGATTTATTTGTTTCAAAAAAATTCCTTAGGCGTGTCACATTTCGGATACTTGAGTACAGTCTCGAAACTATGGAAGCACTTATCAGGAAGAACGTATTGCACAGTATGGCGGAAGACTAATTACAGTGCTAGAAATTCTCCGCAGGAAACGAGAGTTTCTGCATTTATTTTGCGTCATCGTTGTCTTGAGTCACGTGTTACAATACCGAAGGATACTTCCGGGATGAGAGAACCTCCCGTCCTCGCTGGTGCAGCCCTGAGGAGCGGTCATCGGTGCTGGCCTTGGACAAGGATGACGTCGAGGTCGTCACGTGACAGAGAGACGCGTCTGGCCGTAGAACCGCGGCTCTTGTTTGCTTCCAGGTGTCTGATAGCCATGCGCATGCCATTATGATTAGATATCTTTGTTGTTATCAAGCCAGATTCCAACGTTGACGTGTATGTTTTTTAAGGATAAAAAGAAAGAGAAGCACTGATATTGTGTAAATTAACAACCGCTCCCTCTGTAGTCTTTTGTTTATTTGTCAGAGAAGTATTTATAATTTTAGACTCGTTGATAGCTTATTGCCAGTGAAAGTAACTCATTAGTTCCACTCAATCGAAATACTGTTTACAAATTACTAATATGGTACATGTCGCCGCGCGGGATTAGCCGAGCGGTTAACCGGCACGGTAGCTCAGCGTGTTCGGTCAGAGAGCCGGTTGGCCTGTGCAATAAAAAAACTGAGTAGAAGGATCAACAAACGAACTTGAACGGATGTCATATGACGTCCGCAACGACCAAACTTAGCGATCAACAACGGAAAAAAATGGCGGTTTAAGGCGCTGCAGTCATGGACTGTGCGGCTGGTCCCGGCGGAGGTTCGGGCCTCCCTCGGGCATGGGTGTGTGTGTTTGTCCTTAGGATAATTTAGGTTAAGTAGTGTGTAAGCTTAGGGACTGATGACCTTAGTAGTTAGGTCCCACAAGATTTCATACATTTTATTTTATTTATTTATTTATTTTTGCTACACGTCGCAAATCACGAATCTCTGTCTTCTGAATTTCTGTATACCTCCACAAATCTATACCAGACTGAGAAGTGGGAAAACATGCTGAAGACATGTGGAAGAATAAGAAATGGTCCGCGCCGGATAGATTTGGAGAATGTTGACGTACGTCCATGACTATGTGCAAGGAAATAGTCGTACATTATGGGAACAGCAGTAAATATTTATATATAAAAACTGACAAAATATAAAGCAACGTGTAGTATGCAATTGAAATGTACCACGCAGAGTCGATCAAAGATGGGAAAATGGAGCTGCATGTTGTCAATAGTGAAACTCGCGGCTACAGTCTTTTCTCCTCTTTTAAAAATTTTATTATTATTCTCAGGGCTTTTTGTGCAGAAGATGCAAGGATCAATCACTAACTGAGAGGTAAGATGTCTTAAGAAACTACTAGTTCGACATCTTTGTTTCATAGTGTCGTTAGCTCTGGTTTCCTTTCGCAACCTCTAAAATGTTGACACTTCAGCTGATTTGTGGGAACTACGGGATGTTCAAAATGTCTCTCCGCAGTGCCGTATGTTTGTTAGCCGAGCGTGCCGTATGCCGCAGTGAATATATCAAATGAAACTCAGTGAAATACAAGTTATTAATTTATTGAATATTCATTTTTTTATTGAATATTCTTTTTTCAAATTCCCCCCCCCCCCCCCCCCCCCCGTTGTTGAATACACAAATCAATTCGTCCAATCATGTTTCCAAACACAGGCTGTAACATTTCTTCTGTAACAGAAGCAGTGAAAGTGGATAGGGGGATTTCAATTCATCGATGGATTTTGGACGGTTTTTACAGACAGTTGCTTTCGCTGCACCCCAGAAAAAGTCAGGTGGTTTCAGGTCAGGCGATCGTGGAGGCCAAAGTCCCTGTGAAATTTTGCGATCACCAAAAACATCAGCAAGCAGTGACATTGAAACGCGATCTGTACGTGCGGTTGCACCATCTTGTTGAAAATAACCGTTCAGTATTTCACTTAACACAAGTTCGCCCATGAATGGGTACAGAATATCACTGCAGTATCGTTGTGCAGGCGAACAATCATACGGCACGCGCCGCTAACAATCATACGGCACTGCGGAGAGACTTTTTGAACACCCCGTACATCTCATTACACCGATCTTAATCACCTATCTCGAACACCATTGGCCTTTCAGTGTGGACTTCTCAATGAAATCATGGAATGTCATGTACTGACCCGCCTGAGACAGAACTGGACCGGGCTGTGTTAACATTAGTGGGATTTCTAGACCTTAGACTCTTACACGTTTCCAAAAACGTTACTAACATTTTTTTTTCATTTCACACCACTGAAAGGAAAGATTTCTTTGCTCACTTCAAATAATGTATATATTCTTACTGAGAATGGGCGGTGATAAACCTGCGTTGAGTGCACTATAATCAGCATCTTCATCATATGCATTGTAAGGCTGTGGATACTTATCAGGCAGTAGTAGCTATGTTACAAATAATATTCCTCTACGAACACGACAATGAGAAGGAACGTCGTCGGAAAACAATGGGGAAACATGAAGCGGCCGAAAGTTCTTGAGGGAGTCACCCGTTACTCTCCGTGACGAGCATAAAACTGTCTTGGGTATGGAGTTGTGAGGCGTTGTATTCAGCGAAACTGATATTGTTGCTTTTGAAGATTTATTACAGTATGTTCACTATTTCTCGGATGGTCAGTTTAGATCGTGGGTGACAGAAGAAATAAATTTTAAAAAAAGGTTTAAGAAATACAAGTAAAAACGTGAGAACGTAAACTTGTTTTCCCGGAAGTAATGTAGTCTACGCGATGTGCACGACCCTTTCACAATTTGTAAGAGAAGGTCGAGAAAGACGGATTAACATCCCGTCGACGTCGAGGTCATTACAGGGAAAACAATAGTTTCTGGTTAATTACACGAAAATAATTAGAGGACAATTCCGGCGTGAGCCTAAAATTATACGTAGTATCTGAGGAAATCCTATACTAGGATAGTTGGTGAGGGATTTTAACCCCTAGCGTGTCACATACGATATCGGTGAATAACCCAACTCTGTTTCCCGGACTGTCGCGACTTTCATCTGAGAGTTCAGTGACAGCAAATAAATAACTGTAAAGCGTTGTTAGCAACTAGAGATTGTTATTTAATACAGTTCTTACGCAGGTATGCATATGAGTCTCCCACGTTTGTCAATTCATGCGCGTCACTGAACAACTGAAAACAATGGCCAGTGGGAGGAAAAGCAAGCGAAGGTATTTTCCACTTGGAAAGGAAAACACCAGACGCGCTGTCTTAAGCGGAAAAGTAGTAGGATCTGCAAACTCGTTGACGTAGCGACCTCGTGTTTTTTTCCCGGACTAGTCAGAGCAACCTCGGCAGCAACCGCAGCTACGCGCAACTAGCAAATTGAATATTCATATCGGTCGACGGGAGAAGTACGTTGCTTCTTGCGTTAACAACCAGCGTCCTCCAGAACAGCAGTCCTTCACGTTCAAAGACAGCGGAAAATAAGTTGGTAGCATACGAGAGGTATCGCGAAAGGTTCAACGGTAATGGTTAGGCCCGTAATTACACTGCAAAAGACACGTAACACAGCTTTTATGAACTCTAGGACCGAGCACCAACTTTTATCCAAGAACTGAATATAAATAAAGATAACTACGACTTATTATTTGTTTGTGTCCACTAACTACTTTTATAGCCTTTTTAGCGGTTGCACATGCTGAACGCTGGCACATTTCTGGTGACAGTGTTCACAGCGAACAGTGGTTAGTTCTATGGCCGCAGGCAATGAAATCGAAGCTTCTAAGTGGATAATAACACCAATACCGTTCACACTGCCACGAGAAGCGACCCCGAGTACACAGTCTCAAGTTAAAAACAAAAATATGTAACTTATTCATGCCCCATTTGAAGAAGAGCCTGTAAAGGGTGGGAAACAATTCATAGGAAATAAAAAAAAAACGTTCCATAGGTGACTGGTTACAGTTATCTGTATTTACATTCTGTTCAGTCATAGAAGATGGAGTTTGGTTCTGGAATTCATACAAGTTTTGTCACCTCTTACAATGAAATTGAGAGTCTAGTTCTTATGATACTCAGTCTGAATCTGACATCTCACCAAGTTAATTTGCTCTTGAAGAATTGCGTTTTCTACAATATTCAATACGCGTTCGCTTAATTATATCGAAGATTTCACGTAAGACCGCACTGCACGAAAGACCATATTCAATGGAATACAGGGTAAGGTGGGGTAAATCCGACCTAATAATTACTTGTAGCTATAAAACGCTTATCCGAGGTCTGATCTTAACGTTATGTACGTTAAATTATAGGTAATATAAAGGAGCAACTGTTTGAAAAATATTTTTGTTATACCATCAATAGTTTTTGAGATATCCGTATTTTAAGAAACGTCAATTTTTGCCATTTCAAAAATAGTGGTGTAAATCCGACCTCCTATTTGTTTGGCTGATTTTGCACAGAAATAGTTCTAAATAAACGGTTTTTTGGGAAATAATTATAAGCAATTATGTTTTTTACTTAAATGAACAAAATGTATTTAAAAATATTAATGTTTATAGTGCTAAATGTACTGAAAATTAAATGAATATAAATTTTAATTGAAAGAAGATGATTTCATTGCACGGCGGTGCAACAGCAATGTCGATCTCGGAATGTTAACATCACGAGCGACAGGTCGTAAAGACATTCCTATTTGCATTGCAGCAACTTCACGGCGAATATCGTTTTGATTGCGTTTTGTCGTTTTTCGTTTGTAATTTCGTACCATTTTCCTAATAATAAATAAAAATTCACTTTTTTCACATAAATAAATAATTCCATATACATAAACGTTAAAAAATATGCGATCGGATTTACCACACCATGCCATGTTTCATTTAACACATATGGAAACAATTTACACGACTTTTCCAACAAAAAGATACATACACTGAATAGGTCACTAAATGCCCTACAAAAATCACCGTTTGTTTGCGATCGTTTTATTTAATAAGGTAAATCTAGTGATGCAATTTACACAAAAATTAAATTGAAACAATCGAAAAGACACTTGTGGTCTTGTGGGTGTCTAAATGTCAAATGTGGCAAAACTGTCAAGGTGACATTTTCGTTATTTCGTATTGTCTATTTGGTAACACTAATGCGAAATCGCTCCACTTTGCCGTTTCTCACAAATAGAGGACGGTCGGGTTTACCCACACGATCGGATTTACCCCACCTTACCCTATGTATTAACAATACCCACTCGTACTAAAAATTTATAAAAATTTCATTGCAAACAGAAACCAAATCCATTCAGAAATTTTCCATTATTATTAGTGTACATTACGATCTGTACCCCTGTGGGTTCACCACAGAGCATTTGCGGTGCCTATTTAAAATAGCATAGTCCCAAAATACAATCATTTAGGGCAGAGTCTAACGCTTTCACAGTGATTTTTTACAACGGCAACGCGAAGGAAAGAAGTGAAACTTTCAACAATTAAAACGCGAAACGATCTTGGGCTAGATATGAAATATGTTATGGCAGAACCAACCACATGATGGTGAAGCGAAGTTATTCGAAACGCGTAAGTGCAGTTATAAAAGAACTTCTGCGGTTCAGAAAGGTTGTTATTTGTAGGCCCTGTCGAAGTGCCGCAGTGGTCACTGGACTCACAGTTGGGAGGACTGGTATTCAGATCCCCGCCACCCATCCAGATTTACGTTTTCCGTGGTTTCCGTACACCATATCGCTTAAGGCAAATAGCGAGGTGGTCCCTTTGAAAATGGCAAAGCCGAATTCCTCCCGCATCAGAGTTTAGGTGCCGTCTTTAACGACCAAATCGTCAACGTAACCTTAACCAAAAATTTATCTCCATCCTTTTTCCGGGATTCTGAATTTTAAATAGTCGACCTGATAAGCGTTTTCCATGACTTCCTTCAATCACTTTACTTCTTCATCTGCACGACTACCTGCAACCTGCAGTCCACACTTAACTGTTTGCCAGAGGGTTAGTCGAACCACTTTCAAGGTATTTCTCTACTGTTCCACTCTTGAACATCGCGCCGAGAAAAACGAAAATCATTTCGTGTGAGCTGTGATTTCTCTTATTTTATTACGATGATCATATCTCCCTGTGTAGGTGGGAGCCAACAGCATATTTCGGAGGAGGATGTTAGCAATTGAAATTTCGTGAAAGGATCTCGCAATAACGAAAAACACCTTTGTTTTAATTATTGCCATCTCAGCCCCCTTATACATCTGTACACTCTCTCCCCTTGTTTTGGTATAGCACCAAAAGGCCTGCCCTTCTTTGGACTTTTCCGATGTTCTCCGTCAAGTCTATCGGCTACGGATCCCATACAGCGCAGCAATACTCCGGGAGAGCAGGGAGAAGCGTAGTGTGCAGTCTCTTCAGTACATTTGTCGCAACTTCTAAGTCTTCTGCCAGTAAAACGCAGTCTCTCGTTCACCTTCCCATGCAACATTTTCTGTGTTTTCGTTAAGGTTTAAGTCGTTCGTAATTTCAATTGCTAGATATTTAGTTGAATCGACAACCTTTAAATTAGTGTGATTTTTCGTGTAACCGAAATTTAATGGAGCCCCTATGATACTTATGTGGAGGTTCTCATACTTTTTATTATTAAGGTCAGTTGTTACTTTTTCCACCAGGCAGATATCTTTTGTAAGTCATTTTGTAATTCGCATTGATTTTCTGACGACTTTCGCAATTGGAAACGACACCATCTTCTGCAAACTACCTGATAGGGCTGTTCACATTGTCTCGTAAATCTCTTATATAATTAAGTACAGCAGAGGGCCTATAACACTTCCTTGGGGAACAGCAGCTATCCTTTCGGCTTCGCTCGATGATTTACCGTCAGTTACTACCGTGACCTTTCTGACAGGAAATAACATTTCCAGTGTCACAGCTGCGATGATTTTCGACAGGTACGTAGCTTGAATAGAAAAAGCTTAATAGGAGCGGTATTAAAAGCCTTCTAGATATCTAGAGGTATGGAATCAGCTTTACAAAGTCTTCTAAAGCGCTTAAATAATGAAGAACAGCAGAGGGCGTATAACACTTCCTAGGGGAACAGCAGCTATCTTTTCTGTTTCGCTCCATGATTTACCGTCAGTTACTACCGTGACCTTTCTGACAGGAAATAACAAGTCCAGTGTCACAACTGCGATGATTTTCGACAGGTACGTAGCTTGAGTAAAAGACGATTGAGAGGAGCGGTATTAAAAGCCTTCTAGATATCTAGAGATATGAAATCAGTTTGAAATCCCATGCCGTTGTACTCATTACTTCAAGTTCGTATGGATACACAGCAATTTGCTTCACAACAACAATATTTTCGGATTCCACGCTGGTTGCATGTCAACAGATCGTTTCCGTCGACGTAAGTTCGGCCATAGTATACATTCCAAAACCCTGCTGCAAATAGACGTCAGTGATATCGGTTTATAGTTCAGTGGGTTACTTCTGCCGGCCAGAGTGGCCGAGCGGTTCTAGGCGCTTCAGTCTGGAACAGCGCGACCGCTACGGTCGCAGGTTCGAATCCTGCCTCGGGCATGGATGTGTCTGATGTCCTTAGGTTAGTTAGGTTTAAGTAGTTCTAAGTTCTAGGGGACTAATGACCTCAGATGTTAAGTGCCATAGTGCGCAGCGCCAATTGAACCACTTTTTTTTTTTTTTTGGTTACTTCTGTTTCCTTTCTTGTGATTGGTGTGACCCGTGCAACTCAGCTCTACGCCGAGATGGCGTACACTTATACGAATACTTAGCCGTATCCAGTTGAGTTAGCCCAACGCTTATAGTAACGTTGATTTCGACTGGTGGCTGAATTCTAATTAGCTTCACCGAATATGTACTGACTGAATCAACGTTAGGAAACGCGTCGTAAAAGATTCACAACACACGTTCAGTGGATCATGATCCTGTTGGTAGCAGATGAGTGAATTGTTTTCCTCGTCTGTTACTTATTAAACATTGATTTTCAGCAACTGAAGAAGCACTGTAGCCTGATAAAGAGCACGGAATGGGGTCACACTCACGTGGGCTGTGATGGCAGTAGGTTGCGGTTTGGAGCGAGTGCCGTGTCCCTCAGGTGCGTGCGGTCGCGCGAGCTGACACGAGCCCAGCTCCCAGCTCGTAACCCAACCTCCCACGTGGCTACCGCCGACAACACTGCGGCTGGGTTCAGCCTCTGCCTGCTCGGTGGAGGCGGCCACTGATGGCGCCCTCGACGCCAGCGCCGCGATGCGGCGGCCGCACGCACTCGCGGACGGACCAGACGCTGCGTTGCATCCTTTCAAACGACTTCTTTATCGCAATCCAGCGAACGCTCTCGGATTTTAAATTTCCTCTTTTCTTAACTCATCAAACAGATCACCGTATTCGGGAAGTGTTCGCTCGATGTGTTCGCTCCCTAGATGTTTTTTGTCTCTTTCTGCCGAGCAGCGACAAAGGATTCTGTTTAAAGAAGGCAAATCGTAACTTGTCTATAGCCTATGAATGATGTTTCTTTATGCTTTCTTGCGTTTATCAATGGAAAATCAATAACAGTATACCGAAATCTGTTACTACGTCAAAAATCCCCAAACATAACTTCGGTGACGTTGATAATGTTTTTATTCTTCCGTTTCATACTTCGTTGCGCTTCTTTTTTTCTGTAATGTTAACATTTTGACTGCCCATAATTATTTAAAATTTAGAAATTTTGTTTAGAGTTACGTATTGCTTGAACTTTTTATCCGACTTGGTTTGTTTCATTGAGATGCTTAGGAAATGGTTCAAATGGCTCTCAGCGCTATGGGACTTAACAGCTGATGTCATCTATCCCCTAGACTTAAACTACTTAAACCTAAAGACATCACACACATCCATGCCCGATTCAGGATTCGAACCTGCGACCGTAGCAGCAGCGCAGTTCCGAACTGAAGCGCCTAGAACCGCCGGCGCTTAGGGAATTGGAAAGAAGTGTGATTCTAGGCTATTTTACAAGGCTAGGTTAGATATTTGAACGAAAGACATCATAATTTTGGATACTTTCGTTTTCGTATGTAAGTTAGTAACGAGGGTGAGTCAAATGAAAACATTAAATATTTTTTTCAATTATTATATATTGTGCAGAAGTGGTACAAAGCTGTATCACTTTTCAACATAGTTCCCCCACGCTCAATGCAAATCCTCCAGCGCTTACAAAGTGCATAAATTCCTTTAGAAAAAAATTCTTTTGGTAGTCCGCGCAACCACGTGGTGTACCTCTTCATCAGAACGGAACTTGTTTCCTCCCATTGCGCCTTTGGATGGTCCAAACATATGGAAGTCTCTTGGGGCAAGGTCTGGTGAGTATGGTGGATGAGGAAGACACTCAAAATGCAGCTCTGTGATTGTTGCAACTGTTCTACGGGCAGTGTGGGGCCTTGCATTGTCATGTTGCAAAAGGACGCCTGCTAACAGCAATCCACGTCGTTTTGATTTGATTGCAGGCCGCAGATTATTTTTTTTTAGGAGATCTGTGTATGACGCACTGGTGACAGTGGTCCCTCTAGGAATGTAATGCTCCAAAATGACGCCTTTTTCGTCCCAAAAGAGAGTCAGCATAACCTTCCCTGCTGATGGTTCTGTTCGAAACTTCTTTGGTTTTGGTGTTGAGGAATGGCGCCATTCCTTGCTCGCTCTCTTCGTTTCCGGTTGGTGGAAGTGAACCCAGGTTTCGTTCCCAGTAACGATTCTTACATGGAAGCCATCACCTTCTCGTTCAAAGCGCCGAAGAAGTTCTTCACAAGCATCAACACGTCGTTCTCTCCTTTTAGGAGTCAGGCGCCGTGGCTCCCATCTTGCAGACACTTTGTGAAACTGGAGCACATCATGCACACTGTGGTGTGCTCACCCATGACTAATCTGTAGACACGCTGCAATGGTCGGCCGTGGTGGCCGAGCGGTTCTAGGCGCTACAGACTGGAACCGCGCGACAGCTACGGTCGCAGGTTCGAATCCTGCCTCGGGCATGGATGTGTGTGGTGTCCTTAGGTTAATTAGTTTTGAGTGGTTCTAAGTTCTAGGGGACTGATGACCTCAGAAGTTCAGTCCCATAGTGCTCAGAGCCATTTGAACCATTTGCTGTAACGTCATTCAGTGCCACTTGGCGGTTTTCCTTCACTATGGCTTCGACTGCTGCAATGTTCTGTGGAGTCGTTGTGCTTGACCTGGACGAGGAGCATCTACCACTGATGTCACACCATTTGCGAACTTCCTACTCCATTCGTAGACATGCTGCTGTGACAAACATGCATCGCCGTACTGAACTTTCATTCATCGATAAATTTCAATAGATTTCACACCTTCACTACGCAAAAACCGAATAACAGAACGGTTTTCTTCCCTGGTGCAAGTCGCAAGTGGGCGGCCATCTTTATGCTGATACTGCGACGGTATGTGTGCATCTGCACATGCTGCCGCCTACAGGCCATTCTGCACGCTGTTTGTAGCACGCTTACCAACTTACAGGATAACGGCGCGAAATTTCGATTCGTTATTACTAATTTAAGGTTTTCATTGGACTCACCCTCGTAGTTAATTAGTCAGTAAAATGTCCAATAGATCATCTGAACGATTATTTTATCGAAATGATGTGGAGCGAGTAGGTTTACAAGGCGTGCATACACGATTAGTGTCAACATTTCATTCTCACTCATACAAGAACACTTAAAATGTTGGTAAAACAAAATGCAAGAAACTGAGAAAGAAATGGATCACATAAGAAATAATTTAAAAAACGAATAATAAAAGGCAAGAGTAACTGCCGATACAAATACAGGATACCAATGATACCATAAACACAAAACAGTACCATAAACAGAACAATACGTTGAAAATGACGGCAAACTAATTGTATGGAGATTGGCCAGAACCATAAGGAAAAGTGATAATGGAACTGGAAACACAGAGACGGTAGAAGAATTATGCTGAATTCCCACGGGGCGTGAACACGGATGTCTGCCATGCTTCCACACTCGCTGTGATGCAGTGTGTGGACTGATCCCACCAGTCGTGGGTTGTGGCCAGTTCACATGGATTGAAGTGACAGCGAAGGCGTGATTCAGCTGATGGCGCGAAACCGGCCATGGACGAGCTCCTCATTGGAAGTTGTTCTGTGATTAGTTCGGTTTCTGCTGCTGTTTACGCACAGAGGATGAATCTATTGAAGGAATCGCAAGAAAGATGGAGGAAAAGTTGATACTTTAAAGAAAATCGGTGGCACACAGTTTGGTTGACATCGGACTAAGAAATCATTACCCTGAAGACTTCAAAAACTTATTACGAATGTCTCAACCTCAGTTTCACTATCTTTTGGAACAATCTTCACCACTGATTTCGAAGTCAGATACCAATATGAGATAAACAGTAAACGGAAAAAATTAAAATTCAAGGATTTATGCTGTTTAGCCACTGGTGACTTTTTAAACTTTGAAATATTTATTCCGCGTTCCAAAAAATATAATTAGTAAATTTATGCAGGAAATTTGCAAAGTGGTCTACAATGCACTTATGGAATTCATACCGGTACTTGCAGTAATATTTACCACACAGCTTTTTCATTTGGATTTATTTCTATTATTTTGTTTGCATTTTCGACATAATGCATTCTATGACTAAGCTTTTAAAGAATAGAAAAACATAATAATATGAAAATGGTCGAGCAGCATAATAATATGGATCGTTGAAAATGTTGCTAGTTACCAAATGGAAAGTAATCTTTTGATTAATAAAAATAAGATCGACCTATACAGTTGTAAATAAATACTTATCTGGCAAATCATAGCTGGCCGGTTCTAGGAGCTACAGTCTGAAACCGAGCGACCGCTACGGTCGCAGGTACGAATCCTGCCTCGAGCATGGATGTATGCGATGTCCTTAGGTTGGTTAGGTTTAAGTAGTTATGAGTTCTAGGGGGCTGATGATCTCAGAAGTTAAGTCCCATAGTGCACAGAGCCATTTTTTTGAAAAATCATAACTCATATTTAATACTTTCTCGCCTTGTAGTTAAAAATTTTGTATTTGTGGGGATCCACAATCTAGAGATGTTTATTTAAATAAAAATCACATTACAGCCTACTACGGACCATGTTTACGTTTATTAATCACTCGGTACTGTTGACTAGCTGGAGGGAGATGGGGGTAGTCACACTGCTTTTATTATTTGCGACGTAACTGACTCTTGAAGCCTCATAACAATTGGAGGTCCAATACTGCTTAGCACTGGTACAACATACTGTATGTGCCGAAATAGCCGTAGCAGTCTTGTAAGTTAATTACAGCAGCTCGATTTGAAATGGCTAGTAATTTGTCAATTGGGCATCTGTAAAACATTTTTGCTGATTTTTGATGACGAAGGCTGCGGTGGAGTTGAAGGCATTTTTGTTTTATTTCTGCCTTGGGTGTCTCAGTTTCCTCTGAGATCTGTGATGTGCTTGACGTCGTCTTGTTAAGATAGCCTAGAACACGTAAATCTGCAGATGGGGAGTCGCGACTTCTCCAGTTGTGGTTGTTAATTTGAGTTTGTTGGTGACACCTCAAAACACTAATGTTTCAGGCGCCGGCAACATCAGAAGATTGGAAAATCATAGAGGATGTGTTTAGAGAGCGATGGAACTTTCCAGTCTGTGCAGGAGCTTTGGAAGGAAAAAACACATTGCCATTCATGCTCCTCTTACCACTGCATGCGATTATTACAATTACTCTCCCAGTAGTGTATTACTAGCTTTAGCTGATTCCGATAATTATTTCATGTAAGTTGATGTAGGGGCTGAAGGAAGAAGTTCTGTGCTTTTCAGTAAATTCAGAGTATTTGAAAGAGCAATATCGTTGTGGGACAAAGTAGTATGAGCCTAATGATCGCTGCACAGTAGGCTGAGGAAAACAAATCCCGCCTACCTCTCTCGGTTTAGTTGACTTCGAGGATGAAAACCATCGTATTTTTCCTGGATTTTGGCGTCCAGAGCAATTTACTGGCCTACAGAACCTTCCGCAAACTGCCCACAGACATCCACGTCGATAGGCTCAACAAATTCGGGATAGGTGCTATGATTACTTTAATAATAAAGGTGCTGTGCCCTGCCAAATTGTACTACTCACTGACGTTGCAAATAGAGAACTGTAGAGCACATCAGTCTCAACATTGTGCTCAGTGAATTTGTAGGAGGTCACCTTTAATTTGCATGCGCTTCAAAGTTGGGTTGGGTTGTTTGGGGAAAGAGACCAAACTGCGAGGTCATCAGTGACATCGGATTAGGGAAGCAAGTCGGCCGTGCCCTTTCAAAGGAACCATGCCGGCATTTGCCTGGAGCTATTTAGGGATATCACGGGAAACCTAAATCAGGATGGCCGGACGCGGGATTGAACCGTCGTCCTCCCGAATGGGAGTCCAGTGTGCTAGCCACTGCGCCACCTCGCTCGGTGACCGCTTCAAAGTAAATACGTTGCCACATATATTTTATCGTATGAATATAATGCCAAATATAGTCGTATTAAAGGCAGATGGTACAGTTTCTCTAATACACCTACCATTTTGTGTAATCATTGCGAAAATTGTTGTAATAATGTAAATGTAAGAAACAATTCACCCCCCCCCCCCCCCCATGAACCATGGACCTTGCTGTTGGTGGGGAAGCTTGTGTGCCTCAGCGATGCAGATGGCCGTACCGTAGGTGCAACCACAATGGAAGGGTATTTGTTGAGAGGCCAGACAAACGTGTGGCTCGTGAAGAGGGGCAGCAGGCTTTTCGGTAGTTGCAGGGGCAACAGTCTGTATGATTGACTGATCTGGCCTTGTAACATTAACCAAAACGGCCTTGCTGGGCCGGTACTGCGAACGGCTGAACGCAAGGGGAAACTACAGCTGTAATTTTTCCCGAGGGCATGCAGCTTTACTGTATGGTTAAATGATGATGGCGTCCTCTTGGGTAAAATATTCCGGAGCTAAAATAGTCCCCCATTCGGATCTCCGGGCGGGGACTACTCATGAGGACGTCGTTATCAGGAGAAAGAAAATTGGCGTTCTACGGATCGGAGAGTGGAATGTCAGATTCCTTAATCGGGCAGGTAGGTTTTAAGGTGTCAGGCAAATCCAACACCTTCCATGGAAACCCTGACACGATAAGCAAATCCAGTAGTATGTCACATAGCTCCGAATAAATCGTGACATTAAATTAAACAAAGTAATACGAGTAACGAGTGAGCAAATAGAATACCACAGACTAGCACAAGAATACTTAAATGCATGTCATACCTTCCCACCGTGAGAGAGAGGGGAGAAATGAGGACAGAAGAAGAGAGCAGAACCGTGTTAAGCTAGAAGGCCCTACAATAAGGGACGGACACCCACGTCGCCAGCTAACCGACAGGACCAACCCCCAGCCCATGTTAAAAGCTAGAGCCCTCCAGAGGAACAGTATAGACCTTATGATAACACTAAAAGGGCCACACCAGCCGTAAGTTTTAGCGTGAGACTTTTTCGCGTTTCTGTTACGTTGCAAACATTAAAAACATTGCCCCACCACGAAAATAACCGACAGGACCACCCCCCAGCCCATGTTAAAAGTTAGAGCCATCCAGAAGAACAGTATAGATCTTACGATAACACTAAAAGGGCCACACCAGCTGCAAGTTTCAACGTGAGACTTTTTCGCGTCTCTGTTACCTTACAAACTTTAATAACATTGCCCCACCACGAAAAGTATAAGAGTTTCTCATTGGATAGACAGAATTTTTGTAGGCGGAGCTTAAGGTTAACATTGAGACCCTGACTAATCAGATGAAAACACAGCTAGATAGTTTTTTTAACCAACTTCGGTAAATTGTAGTAAGGAGAAGTTAGGAGAAGTTAGTTAGTTCCAAGATGGCGAGGTGAGCTGAGCTGTGCTGCCCGTTGCCGCCCTGAAGCTGCCTAACCAACGAAAAGGTAATGAACACACGCGATGCCGCATAACAGCGCATATGGTTAACTTAACTGCTTTTTCGACGTTATTTTACCAGCTAACTAAAAATAGGAAAGCCTTGAACCCCTTCCACTAAATTTAGTTAGTATTAAGATTCTTTTACAGTGAGTGCAGTGGAGCTGGTGCTGAAATCATGAAGTATTTGGTTATATCATAGCTAGTCTCACTGAACTCTTCTGAACTCTACATGTCATGTGTGGTCTGGTGTCTCCTTACCAGGAGCAGGTCCCAGGTTCAAAGTAGTCAATTCCGTAAAAAACACTCTCAGAGCGTCGTTGCGCGAAAGTGCTAGGGAGACACGACTTAGAACAGACAGACACCACGCAGAATCTTAGAAGGTTCGAAAATTTAAAAAGGGAAACGGATAGGTTAAAGGTAGATATAGTAAGAATTAGTGAAGTTCGGTGGCAGGAGGAAAAAGACTTTTGGTCAGGTAAATACAGGGTTATAAATACAAAATCAAATAAGGGTAATGCAGGAGTAGGTTTAATAATGAATAAAAAAATAGGAATAAGGGCAAGCTACTACAAACATTATCGTGATAGCACTATTGTGGCCAAGATAGACACGAAGCCCATGCCTACCACAGTAGTACAAGTTGATATGCTAACTAGCTCTGCAGATGATGAAGAAATTGATGAAATGTATGATGAGATAACAGAAATTATTCAAATAGTGAAGGGAGACAAAGATTTAATAGTCATGGGTGACTGGAATTCTAGAGTACGAAAAGGGAGGGAAGGAAACATAGTAGGTGAATATGGATTAAGAAATGAATGAGGAAGCCGTTTGGTAGAGTTTTGCACAGAGGGCAACTTAATCATAGCTAACACTTGGTTCAAGAATCATAAAAGAAGTGTGTATACATGGAAGAATCCTGGAATAACTAGAAGGTAGCAGATAGATTATATAATGGTAAGACAGATTTAGGAACCAGATTTTAAATTGTAAGACATTTCCAGCGCAGATGTGGACACTGACCACAATCTATTGGTTATGAACTGTATTTTAAAACTGAAGAAACTGCAAAAAGGTGGGAATTTAAGGAGATGGGACCTGGATAAACTGACTAAACCAGAGGTTGTACAGAGTTTCAGGGAGACCATAAGGAACAATTGACAGGGATGGGGGAAAGAAATACAGTAGAAGAAGAATGGGTAGTTCTGAGGGATGAAGTAGTGAAGGAAGCAGAGGATCAAGTATGTAAGGAGACGAGGGCTAGTAGAAATCCTTGGGTAACGGATAAATATTGAATTTAATTGATAAAAGGAGAAAATATAAAAATGCAGTAAATGAAGCAGGCAAAAAGGCATACAAACGTCTCAAAAATGAGATCGACAGGAAGAGCAAAATGGCTTAGCAGGGATGGCTAGAGGACAAATGTAAGGATGTAGAGGCTTATCTCACTAGTGGCAAGATAGGTACTGCCTACAGGAAAATTAAAGAGACCTTTGGAGAAAAGAGAGCCACTTGTATGAATGTCAAGAGCTCAGATGGAAACTCAGTTCTAAACAAGGAAGTGAAAGTAGAAAGGTGGGAGGAGTATATAGAGGTTCTATACAAGAGCGACGTACTTAAGGGCAATATTATGGAAATGGAAGAGGACGTAGTTGAAGATGAAATGGGAGATACGACACTGCGTGAAGAGTTTGACAGAGAACTGAAAGGCCTGAGTCGAAACAAGGCCCTGGGATTAGACAACATTCCATTAGAACTACTGACGGCCTTGGGAGAGCCAGTCCTGACAAAACTCTACCATCTGGCGAGCAAAATGTATGAGACAGGCGAAATACCCTCAGACTTCAAGAAGAATATAATAATCCAAACCCAAAGAAAGCAGGTGTTGACAAATGTGAAAAGTACCGAACTATCAGTTTAATAAGTCACTGGTAGAAGCCGACCTCGGGGAAGGTCCGTTTGGAAATGTTGGAACATGGGAGGCAAAACTGACCTTACTACTTATCTTAGAAGAAAGATTAAAGAAAGGCAAACCTACGTTTCTAGCATTTGTAGACTTAGAGAAAGCTTTTGACAATGTTGACTGGAATATTCTCTTTCAAATTCTAAAGGTGGCAGAGGTAAAATGCAGGGAGCGAAAGGCTATTTACAATTTGTACAGAAACTAGGTGGCAGTTATAAGACTCGAGGGGCATTAGAGGGAAGTAGTGGTTGGGAATGGAGTGAGACAGGGTTGTAGCCTCTCCCCGACGTTATTCAATCTGTATATTGAGCAAGCAGTAAAGGAAACAAAAGAAAAATTCGGAGCAGGTATTAGAATCCATGGAGAAGAAATAAAAAATTTGAGGTGCGCCGATGACACTGTAATTCTGTCAGAGACAGCAAATGACTTGTAAGAGCAGTTGAATGGAATGGACAGTGTCTTGAAAGGAGGATATAAGATGAACATCAACAAAAGCAAAACGAGGATAATGGAATATAGTCGAATTAACTCAGGTGATGCTGTGGGAATTAGATTAGGAAATATGGCACTTAAAGTAGTAAAGGAGTTTTGATAATTGTGGAGCAAAATAACTGATGATGGTCGAAGTAGAGAGGATACAATATGTAGACTGGCAATGGGAAGGAAAGCGGTTCTGAAGAAGAGAAATTTGTTAACATCGAGTATAGATTTAAGTGTCAGGAAGCCATTTCTGAAAGTATTTGTATGGAGTGTAGCCATGTATGGAAGTGAAACGTGGACGATAAATAGTTTGGACAAGAAGAGAATAGTAGCTTTCGAAATGTGGTGCTACAGAAGAATGCTGAAGATTAGATGAGTAGATCACATAACTAATGAGGAGGTATTGAATAGAATTGGGGAGAAGAGAAGCTTGTGGCACTACTTGACTAGAAGTAGGGCACTAGTTGTCATCTTGTTGTTCATAGCACAAAATGTAATAAGATGGAAGCACAGGAGAGGCAAACTCGCGACTGAAAATCAAACACGTTTGATTCGAAGAGTGAGCCTTCGCTCGTGCCCGTGACTTCAGGGTCAAATTGATGCCGGTGAGCCCAGGCGCCGTGCCTCTAACGAAGCGATTGCCTTTGGTGACATCTTTTGCAATAACGACTGCGCGAATCGACGGTATCTCGTAAGGAAAGAAAGAGCAGATGCTGCTGAGGACTTTCCCTCGAGCGTTTCCGATGACTTCTTGAGCTCTTATTCCTCATGGCATTCAGGCAGTGAAGGGTGTGGTCGATTGTTGCACACGAATGAGAAATACCTGCATTGTGCGTTTCCGAAAACGGGTGGTGTTCCACGACAGCAGGCCTCACGCTAGCGTTTCACGTACCATGGGTACCCATCTTAACGCAGTGATGTGAGAAATTTGACAAAGTGTGAAACGAAGAAACTAAGATGGCCTTCAGTACAGTCGTGGGAAGTTAACGTCAAACCGACGAAAGGAAATAAGATTGTTGTGTGGAAGAACTACAAGACTCACAAAATTAATAGGTATGACTGTAGTGAGTTAGAAGAGGAGGAGGATGTAAGAGGGATGGAAACGGCTGAAATAACACAAAATGAGAAACTGTGAAAGCCGTAAAACATTTCACAGAAAGAAAGACAATGGGCAGCGATAAAGTACCGTATGAAGTACTGAAATTTCTAAGAGAAGGTGTAATAAAGAGGCTTACGTTGCTCATAAACGAAATAAGCAGTGTAGGAAAATCGTCAGATGATTTTCGTATGACAATCACAGCTCCTTACCAAGGAAGAGAAATGGAATGAAGAGTAAGGCTTACAGAACAAATATTTTTATATCTCGTACTGCAAAAACAATTGCTAGTATAGTATTAGGGAGCATGGAAAACGAGATAATGAGTAACTTATCAAAGGATCAAATTTTATTCAGCGAAGCTAGCGGAAATGGAAGCTTCATAGGTTGTGTGCACATATTAATGGGAAGAATGATGGACGTCAATAGGGAGATGTAAGTACGTGTCATGGACTGAGAAGATCGAGTGAAATGGAGGAGAATTTTTAAAATAATTAGCCTACCTGATCAAAAGTATGCAGACAGCTATTAGTGGAGGTTAATATGAGGTGCGTCCATCCTTCTCCTTTACGACAGCTTGAACTTCATTGGAGACTATTTCACTAAGGTCTGACTACCTGTGGAGGAATGGAAGTCCATTCTTCGTCCACAGCCGGCAGCAGTTAAGTCAGTGATGTTGGATGCTGGATTGTGAAGTGAAATCGACGTTTTAACTCATCCCATTGGGTTTAGGTCGGGACTTTGGGATTGCCAATCCATTTGAGGAATGCTATTGTCCACAGATCATTGCATCACAGATGTTCTTTAAGGCCAGGTGCATTGTCAAGCTTATACAAACAATTATCATCTACGAACTGTTTATCCAAGCTGTACACACCAATGTAAATTTTGTTCACACCCATCTACATTTAACGTTTTCTTAAGCACAATAATGGGACAATACCCGAACCACGAAAATTACCCCTGTACCGTAACACAACTTCCCCCATACTTCACTGTTGTCACTACACATGATGTCATGTAATGTTCTCTACGAATCTGCCAAAACCAAACCGTTCCATCGGATTGTCACATGGTGTAGCGTGAGGCAGTGAATCATCACTCCAAATCACTTTTTCCTTGTCATTTGTAGTCCAGTGGCGTAGCTCTTTGTACCACCTCAAGCGTCGTTTAGCATTGTACCCCATTCCGTTTGCGGTTCTGGCGCTGCAGTCCGGAACCGCGGGACTCCTACGGTCGCAGGTTCGAATACTGCCTCGGGCATGGGTGTGTGTGATGTCCTTAGGTTAATTAGGTTTACGTAGTTCTAAGTTCTAGGTGACTGATGACCACAGACGTTCAGTGCCATAGTGCTCAGAGCCATTTGAACCATTATAAAATATATTTCTCGACGGAACAATAACGTAAATTTCAAGTTTGTCGCGTGTTTCCTGAACGGGTTAGTTTTTTTTATGACATCAGTATTTCAGTGATCTAAATAAATAAGAGGCTTATTCCACATGCAATACCGTTTGATCTAGTTGCTTACGGAATTTTAATTAATTAATTTTTGTCAGAGTGGGCCTCGAATCCAGGTCTTTAACTTCCGCGACCACACTCCACCAACTGAGACCTTCAGCGTGCTTCACAGCCTGACTCAAAACATTTCACCTTGTAGACTGGAACCGCGTGACCGCTGCGGTCGCAGGTTCGAATCCTGCCTCGGGCATGGATGTGTATGGTGTCCTTAGGTTAGTTAGGTTTAAGTAGTTCTAAGTTCTAGGGGACTTATGACCTAAGATGTTGAGTCCCATAGTGCTCAGAGCCGTTTTGAACCCATTCCGTTTAACTCCCTACCCATTGACACTGGGGCAGCTGGTATGCTGGCAGCACTTTGGAACTCACGAGTGATTGCTTCTGCCGCTTTCATGCATATCTTTTACAAAATTTTGTTTCTGTATTTGTGATTCCTGTATCCTACATAGCTACTGCATACATTGTAAGGTAAATCTGTCAACCTGAAGGTTGATTGTAACACCACATCGTTGCACTAGGCAAGATTCTACCGGGGGTGGTATACCATCGCATCCCTCCAACGCCTGATCCGACGTACCCAGCCAGATGTAGGGGACGTGCAGTAAAATATGGATACCTAATCATGATGCAACTCAGAATTTTTCACATTAACAAACATAGCCATATATAATAGAAAAGATAAGCAACAGATAAAAATCCTAGTACTGATCGGGTATCGGACCTGAGATATTTGGATCCGTAGTCTATCATTTAACCAACTGTGGTCAAACTAGTAGTGAAATACTATTATTTCACTTAACACTGTTCTATACTTCCGATACCCACACACATATTCCTTATGACACAAAGAAATTATCGGTCTCTCTGTATTAGTACTGAAGTCACAGGTACCGAAATAAAACAGTCGATAATATGTAGAGACTGAAGTGACAAATGAAAATTTGTACTAAGGCTGGAATTCGAAACCGGGTCTCCTGCTAAATAGGTAGATGCGCTAACTACATTCATGCTCATAAATGTAAGGATAATTGCAAAATGTAGTGCCACACAACGTGGCACTAGCACAGACACACAGGGAACACACACGCCACAGATCTGTAAGTCCACGGTATAGGTGATAAGTTGAGAAAATCATCCCGAAACACATGTGCTACAAAACGCCACTGTTTTCTGCGCATGTTCCCCAACATCAATATGGGAAATGATCACCATGTACACGTACGCAGGCCGCACAACGGGTTAGGATACTCTGGATCAGGTGGTCGAGCAGCTGCCGGGGTATAGCCTTCCATTCTTGCACCAGTGCCTGTCGGAGCTCCTGAAGTGTCCGAGGGGTTTGCAGACGTGCAGCGATACCTAGACCGAGAGCATCCCAGACGTACTCGATAAGGTTTAGGTCTGGAGAACAGGCAGGCCACTCCATTCGCCTGATATCTTCTGTTTCAAGGTACTCCTCCACGATGGCTGCTCGTTAGGGAGGTGCGTTATCATCCATCAGGAGGAAGGCGGGACCTACTGCACCCCTGAAGAGGCGGACTTACTGGTGCAAATGGACGTCCTGATACACCTGACCTGTTACAGTTCCTCTGTCAAAGACATGCAGGGGTGTATGTGCACCAATCATAATCCCACCCCACACCATCAAACCCCTACCTCCATACAGGTCCCTTTCAAGGACATTGAGGGGTTGGTATCTGGTTCCTGGTTCACGCCAGATGAAAACCCGGTGAGAATCACTGTTCAGACTATACCTGGACTCGTCCGTGAACATAACCTGGGACCACTGTTGCAGTGACCAGGCTTTACGGGCTCTCCTGTGACCAGGGGTAAGTGGAATGCACCTTGCAGGTCTCTGGACGCATAAACCATGCGTGTTCAGTCGTCTGTAGACTGTGTGTCTGGAGCCGACTGTTCCAGTGGCTGCAGTAAGGTCCCGAGGAAGGCTACCTGCAATACTCCGTGGCCGTCTGCGGGCACTGATGGTGAGATATCGGTCATCTTGTGGTGTTGCACACTGTGGACGTCCCGTACTTTAGCGCCTGGACACGTTTCCTTTCTGCTGGAAACGTTGTCATAATCTTGAGATCACACTTTGTGGCACACAGAGGGCCCGTGCTACGAACAGCTGTGTTTGACCATCCTCCAGTGGCCCTAGTATTCTACCCCTCATAACGTCATCAATATGTATTCTTTGAGTCATTTTCAACTCACAGTCACCATTAGCACGTCTGAAAACGCCTGCACACTTACTCGCTGCGCCGTTCTCAGACATGGACCAACACACCTCTGCGCATATGAACTGCTGCCAGTGCCACCATGCGACGACCGCAGGTCAAATGCACAGCATGGTCATACCCCGAGGTGATATAAACCCTCAAACCGCCCACCAGAGCGTTGTTTCACCAAGTATCAGCATTATCCTTAATTTATGAGAGTGAGTGTACTAAGGCACCCTGCTACAGTGGCTCTACACAGCTGAATGGGTTACTCTAGCATGTCTCCCTCCTCAATAAAAGTTCCTATTCACGCCTCAACTCAGTTGGTATTTCCCCTGAACTCGAACATCAGAAGCATTACAGCTGTACTGGAATAGCATCTCAGCGTCGAATGAAACGGAAGATCCTGTATGCAACCCAGGCACACGTGCTTTAACCTGATGAAACTATTTGGTTCTAGAGACTTTTCCAAGTCTCAAACACCTATAATGTATATATGCAGGCTGAAGCGACGGGTGGAGTGAGGCGTGAATGGGAATTTAGACTGAGGAAGGAGGGGTGCTGGGGTAGTCCCTGCAGTTGTGCAAAACCACTGTGATAGAGTGGCATATTTGTCAGCACATTTGCCTGGTAAGCCAGGAGACCTGGGTTCAGATCGCGGACTTGGTGCAAATTTTCATTCGTCGCTTCAGTCTGCATATACACTCCTGGAAATTGAAATAAGAACACCGTGAATTCATTGTCCCAGAAAGGGGAAACTTTATTGACACATTCCTGGGGTCAGATACATCACATCATCACACTGACAGAACCACAGGCACATAGACACAGGCAACAGAGCATGCACAATGTCGGCACTAGTACAGTGTATATCCACCTTTCGCAGCAATGCAGGCTGCTATTCTCCCATGGAGACGATCGTAGAGATGCTGGATGTAGTCCTGTGGAACGGCTTGCCATGCCATTTCCACTTGGCGCCTCAGTTGGACCAGCGCTCGTGCTGGACGTGCAGACCGCGTGAGACGACGCTTCATCCAGTCCCAAACATGCTCAATGGGGGACAGATCCGGAGATCTTGCTGGCCAGGGTAGTTGACTTACACCTTCTAGAGCACGTTGGGTGGCACGGGATACATGCGGACGTGCATTGTCCTGTTGGAACAGCAACTTCCCTTGCCGGTCTAGGAATGGTAGAACGATGGGTTCGATGACGGTTTGGATGTACCGTGCACTATTCAGTGTCCCCTCGACGATCACCAGAGGTCTACGGCCAGTGTAGGAGATCGCTCCCCACACCATGATGCCGGGTGTTGGCCCTGTGTGCGTCGGTCGTATGCAGTCCTGATTGTGGCGCTCACCTGCACGGCGCCAAACACGCATACGACCATCATTGGCACCAAGGCAGAAGCGACTCTCATCGCTGAAGACGACACGTCTCCATTCGTCCCTCCATTCACGCCTGTCGCGACACCACTGGAGGCGGGCTGCACGATGTTGGGGCGTGAGCGGAAGACGGCCTAACGGTGTGCGGGACCGTAGCCCAGCTTCATGGAGACGGTTGCGAATGGTCCTCGCCGATACCCCAGGAGCAACAGTGTCCCTTATTTGCTGGGAAGTGGCGGTGCGGTCCCCTACGGCACTGCGTAGGATCCTACGGTCTTGGCGTGCATCCGTGCGTCGCTGCGGTCCGGTCCCAGGTCGACGGGCACGTGCACCTTCCGCCGACCACTGGCGACAACATCGATGTACTGTGGAGACCTCACGCCCCAGTGTTGAGCAATTCGGCGGTACGTCCACCTGGCCTCCCGCATGCCCACCATACGCCCTCGCTCAAAGTCCGTCAACTGCACATAGGGTTCATGTCCATGCTGTCGCGGCATGCTACCAGTGTTAAAGACTGCGATGGAGCTCCGTATGCCACGGCAAACTGGCTGACACTGACGGCGGCAGTGTACAAATGCTGCGCAGCTAGCGCCATTCGACGGCCAACACCGCGGTTTCTGGTGTGTCCGCTGTGCCGTGCGTGTGATCATTGCTTGTACAGCCCTCTCGCAGTGTCCGGAGCATGTATGGTGGGTCTGACACACCGGTGTCTATGTGTTCTTTTTTCCATTTCCATGAGTGTATATACATCGTAGATGTCTGAGACTTGAAAAGGTCTCCGGAACCATATAGCTTCAATTGATTAAAAAAAAAACACTTGATGCTTACTCATGCCAGTACTATCGAAACGTCCCCACTACATCTACATCTACATTTATACTCCGCAAGCCACCCAACGGTGTGTGGCGGAGGGCACTTTACGTGCCACTGTCATTACCTCGCTTTCCTGTTCCAGTCTCGTATGGTTCGCGGGAGGAACGACTGTCTGAAAGCCTCCGTGCGCGCTCTAATCTCTCTAATTTTACATTCGTGATTCCCTCGGGAGGTATAAGTAGGGGGAAGCAATATATTCGATACCTCATCCAGAAACGCACCCTCTCGAAACCTGAAAAGCAAGCTACACCGCGATGCAGAGCGCCTCTCTTGCGGAGTCTGCCACTTGTGTTTGTTAAACATCTCCGTAACGCTATCACGGTTACCAAATAACCCTGTGACGAAACGCGCCGCTCTTCTTTGGATCTTCTCTATCTCCTCCGTCAACCCGATCTGGTACGGATCCCACACTGATGAGCAATACTCAAGTATAGGTCGAACGAGTGTTTTGTAAGCCACCTCCTTTGTTGATGGACTATATTTTCTAAGGACTCCCCCAATGAATCCCAACCTGGTACCCGCCTTACCAACAATTAATTGTATATGATCATTCCACTTCAAATCGTTCCGCACGCATAGACCCAGGTATTTTACAGAAGTAACTGCTACCAGCGCTTGTTCCGCTATCATATAATCATACAATAAAGGATACTTCTTTCTATGTATTCGCAATACATTACATTTGTCTATGTTAAGGGTCAGTTGCCACTCCCTGCACCAAGTGCCTATCCGCTGCAGATCCTCCTGCATTTCGCTACAATTTTCTAATGCTGCAACTTCTCTGTATACTACAGCATCATCCGCGAAAAGCCGCATGGAACTTCCGACACTATCTACCACGTCATTTATATATATTGTGAAAAGTAATGGTCCCATAACACTCCCCTGTGGCGCACCAGAGGTTACTTTAACGTCTGTAGACGTCTCTCCATTGATAACAACATGCTGTGTTCTGTTTGCTAAAAACTCTTTAGTCCAGCCACACAGCTGGTCTGATATTCCGTAGGCTCTTACTTTGTTTATCAGGCGACAGTGCGGAACTGTATCGAACGCCTTCCGGAAGTCAAGAAAAGTAGCATCTACCTGGGAGCCTGTATCTAATATTTTCTGGGTCTCATGAACAAATAAAGCGGGTTGGGTCTCACACGATCGCTATTTCCGGAATCCATGTTGATTCCTACAGAGTAGATTCTGGGTTTCCAAAAACGACATGATAATCGAGCAAAAAACATGTTCTAAAATTCTATAACAGATCGACGTCAGAGATATAGGTCTATAGTTTTGCGCATCTGCTCGACGACCCATCTTGTAGACTGGGACTACCTGTGCTCTTTTCCAATCATTTGGAACCTTCCGTTCCTCTAGAGACTTGCGGTACACGGCTGTTAAAAGGGGGGAAAGTTCTTTCGCGTACTCTGTGTAGAATCGAATTGGTATCACGACAGGTCCAGTTGACTTTCCTCTGTTGAGTGATTCCAGTTGCTTTTCTATTCCTTGGACACTTATATCGATGTCAGCCATTTTTTCGTTTGTGCGAGGAATTAGAGAAGGAAGTGCAGTGCGGTCTTCCTCTGTGAAACAGCTGTCTGTACATGTGTGTCTAATTCCATTGTTCACGACTCTTAAATATTTAGTTAACTTAACATATACCTGTTTTTAAGCAGTCCGAGTAGGCAGCAGTCGATGCTTATTCGATGGTGGAGTCGCGTTTAGAGTATTATGCGGAATACTGTAACCAACTCCAACGTGTAACAGCGGTATGTGGACCAAGGTGTCGAACAGCTTGCGCGAGGTCAGTGTGTCGGTTTGTGTTGGCATCCGCAAACAGGTTCGAGCGGCCTTGAACAACCACTAATGCGTCCAGAAGCGGTAGCAACGAAGCTGACGACGAGTTCCTAATTGTCTTCTCGTTGTTGGCCAGCGCCGAAAAGCACCGGCGCTCCCGTGCGCATGTGGCCGAACTAGCAAACTTATGAGCGAAAGTGCCATTAATTACCTGACTAATTTGAGTGTATATCCGATATACTATGGTAGTAAAATCTGGTAAATTACCATGAAAGAATGGAACATTTTTGTAGTGCCTTCATGGTTAGTAAGCGTGATTATTCCAAAGATAGTACAAAAATTTCAATAATGTACAGCATACAGTTCATTGTTGACAACCGATTGAATTTTTCAGCGCGTTTTGTGCTCTTGAAAATGGAGAAAACCGAGTTTCGTGCCGTTATTTAACATTGTCAGTTGAAGGGTTGGACTGCAGCAGAAATCAAAACAGAACTGGATGAAATTTTAAACGTAGTTGGACGAGCACCGAAGATGAAGCGCACTGCGGTCGCCCAGTTAAGGTCAACACAAAGGAAATCATTGACAAAATCAATGAAATAGTAATGTAAGAGTGTAGAACAAAAATTCATAAGACTGCTGAGACTGTAGACATCTCGAATAAGCGAGTGCATAATATCCTGCACGGAGAGTTGGCTGTGAATAAGTTGTGTGCGAAACGGATGCCATGTTTGCCCATAGTCGACAATGTCTGGCGATGTATAATCGCAATCCACAAGACTTTTTACGCCGATTTGTGACTGTTGCTAAAACGTGGATGCATCATTACACACCAGAGACAAAACGGCAGTCAGAACAGTGGGCGATGGCTGGTGAAAATGCATTGAAGTTGGCGAAGACCATTTTGTCAGCTGGTAAGGTGATGGCCACTGTTTTTTGTTCTTGTGGGGGATTCCCTAGAATTAATCCTCATAGATTACTTGGAAGATGGCAGACCCATAGCTGGGCCCTATTATGCTTCACCTTTGGATCGTTTGAAACACGAGTTGGCTGAAAAAAAGAGCAAGGTTGGTACGCGAAAAAGTGGTCTTTCAACAGGATAATGTACCATCCCACACATCAGCGATGGCAATGGCGATAGTGCATAACTGGACTTTAAACTGATTCCTCATCCATCCTATTCACCAGACTTAGTTTCAAGTGACTTGTTCGTGTTCCCTAACTTTTATACATCAAGACCTGCGAGCACTTTTTCGGTATAAGTGTTTCACAGGAGGATGAACAAATGATCATAGCTCTTAAGATATGTACTTTAGAGCCCATGTTTATTGAACTCTTTTCTTGCTTTTGGTCCATACTACCACTTCTCAAAATATGGTGAGCAAAGAAGTTGCAGTAGAAGAGATTTGCTTCACAGTTTCGAAGTTGAAGAAATGCTCGTAGCTGGAACCTCTTAGGCACATCTTCATCGAGTCAACCACATATTTGCGAGTGTACTCTGTATAATCGTATCTTTGCTACCAGTGAATGAGAAGATACAATGTCACGCCTGTGGGAAATATGGGAAGGCGGAATCTACTCCTTTAGTTGCATCTACTATTTGTAAGATGTGTACGAATGAAGCAAGCAGTGTCTCACACGACTGGTTCCTGAATCCGTGCTTATTCTCTGAGAGAAGCCTGTTTTCTTCCAGGAACTTCTTATTGTTTCAGCTTACAATATGCTGCAGGAACTTGGCAAGAGGCAGACCTCAGCCACATTGTCCTCTAACTCTGTGCATCCGTTCTTTCACCCTTTTTCGTAAATAGAAGAGACCTGTGCTATTTTTCTTCAAGATTCACCTCAGAACCTTTAGTTTGTGTTCTTCATCTTCTGTGCAAGTTACAAAATAATAACAATTTACACATTTTTACTGTATTTATGCACAGGCAGCTATCACATTGTATCTAAGACATATACAGGGTTTTACAAAAAGGTACGGCCAAACTTTCAGGAATCATTCCTCACACACAAATAAAGAAAAGATGTTATGTGAAAATGTGTCCGAAAACGCTTACTTTCCATGTTAGAGCTCATTTTAGTTTCGTCAGTATGTACTATACTATGTACTCGATTCACCGCCAGTTGGCCCAATTGAAGGAAGGTAATGTTGACTTCGGTGCATGTGTTGACATGCGACTCATTGCTCTACAGTACTAGCATCAAGCACATCAGTACGTGGCATCAACAGGTTAGTGTTCATCACGAACGTGGTTTTGCAGTCAGTGCAATGTTTACAAACGCGGAGTTGGTAGATGCCCATTTGATGTATGGATTAGCACGGGGCAATAGCCGTGGCGCGGTAAGTTTGTATCGAGGCAGATTTTCAGAACGAAGTTGTCCCGACAGGAAGACGTTCGAAGCAATTGATCGGCGTCTTAGGGAGCACGGAACATTGCAGCCTATGACTCGCGACTGGGGAAGACCTAGAACGACGAGGACACCTGCAATGGACGAGGCAATTCTTCGTGCTGTTGACGATAACCCTAATGTCAGCGTCAGAGAAGTTGCTGCTGTACAATGTAACGTTGACCCCATCACTGAACGGAGAGTGCTACGGGAGAACCAGTTGTTTCCGTACCATGTACAGCGTGTGCAGGCACTATCAGTAGCTGATTGGCCTCCACGGGTACACTTCTGCGAATGGTTCACCCAAAAATGTGAAAATCCTCATTTCGGTGCAAATGTTCTCTTTACGTATGAGACTTCATTCCAACGTGATCAAATCATAAATTTTCACAATCTACATGTGTGGGCTGACGAGAATCCGCCTTTACAAGTACGACAGAACATGTGGTTCATGCACGATGGAGCTCCTGCACGTTTCAGTCGAAGTGTTCGTACGCTTCTCAACAACAGATTCGGTGACCGAGGGACTGGTAGAGGCGGACCAATTCTATGGCCTCCATGCTCTCCTGACCTCAACCCTCTTGACTTTCATTTATGGGGGCATTTGAAAGCTCTTGTCTACGCAACCCCTGTACCAAATGTAGAGACTCTTCGTGCTCGTATTGTGGACGGCTGTGATACAATACGCCATTCTCCAGGGCTGCATGATCGCATCAGGCATTCCATGTGACGGAGGGTGGATGCATGTATCCTCGCTAACGGAGGACATTTTGAACATTTCCTGTAACAAAGTGTTTGAAGTCACGCTGGTACGTTCTGTTGCTCTGTGTTTCCATTCCATGATTAATGTGATTTGAAGAGAAGTAATAAAATGAGCTCTAACATGGAAAGTAAGCGTTTCCGGGCACATGTTCACATAACATATTTTCTTTCGTTGTGTGTGAGGAATGTTTCCTGAAAGTTTGGCCGTACCTTTTTGTAGCACCCCGTACAAGAAGTTAGCAATTGAAAATCCAGCATCTCATTTACACAAATATTTTCATAATGGTTCCCACTTTCGAAGAAAGTTTCACTTGTTTGTCTCACACCGTTCAGTACTTGTATAGTTAATCGTAGTTTTACAGCTTAGCAGCAAAATCAGAAAGATAAATTAAAATAGTATTTCACGGTAACGGAGGAGGTATGATGTTTCACTTTTCTTCCAAAATTCTACGCAAACTACGTCAGCACAGCTAGTCGTAAAAAATCCGCAGATTATACTACATTTACCCCACGTTTAATACATCTACATCTATACTTCGCTAGCTACCTTACGTTGTGTGGCGAAGAGTACTTTCTGCACCACTTTCACTTCACTCTCTTCCAGTTCCAGTCGTGAAGTGGTTCACGGGGTGAGTCTTCATGTGAGTTCGAATCTCTCTAATTTTACCATCATGACCTTTTCGCGAGATATACGTAGGAGGAAGCAATATACTAATTGACCTCTAGGACTGTACGCTCTTGGAATTTTCAATGTAAACCACACCTTGATGCAGAATGCCTCCCTGTGGTATCTGCCATTGGAAGTGGCTGAGCATCTGTGTAACGCTTTCGCGCTTGCAAAATGAACCTGTACAGAAAA
This sequence comes from Schistocerca gregaria, assembly GCF_023897955.1. Classification (NCBI taxonomy): domain Eukaryota; kingdom Metazoa; phylum Arthropoda; class Insecta; order Orthoptera; family Acrididae; genus Schistocerca; species Schistocerca gregaria. The sequence continues at coordinate 1,013,759,358 of NC_064920.1, read as the reverse complement.
ATGCTGCTCTTTTTTGGAGCTTCTGTGTTTCCTCTATCAGTCCTATTTGGTACAGACCCTACACCGGTGAGCGACATTCACGTACTGGTCGAAAGAGGGTTTTGTACGCTACCTCCTTTGTGGGTGCTCTAGATTTCCCGTTGATCATTCCAGTGAATGATGTCAGTCTGGCATTTGCCTTATCTGTGATTACGTTTATGGACTGGTTTACGGTCGACTGGAAACTGATGCACCCCCAGTATTGCTGTACCCAAACGAAACAGAGACCCGAATTATAGGCCAATTAGTCTATTATCACCCATTTTGAAAGTAGCGAAGCTTCTTCGACACCGCAAAGCATGCGATGACAAATCAGTTCTCCCAAATAAGCAAGTTGGATTTCGTCCAAAACATTCAGCTCTACTGCAACTGCTGCGGCTAGCGGAAGCAATTACAGGTATTTGTAATGAGATTCAGTCCACCACAGTAATATACCTGGATATTGCTCAAGTTTTCGATAGGTTATGGCGTAACGGTTTATTCCATAAGTTATTAAAATTACATTTCCCACGGTATGGTGTCAGATTAATTAGTTCGTATCTTACAGACCGCACTTTTAGTGTATTCATTGATGACAGTGCTTTGATGTCTACCTTGTGAGTGCCGGTGTGCCTTAAGGTTCCTTTTTGGGACCGACGTTATTTAATATGTATTTCTCAGACATACCAGACTTGTGAAGGATAAACATAGTTTCTTCGCTGATGATGTATTCCACTGACAACAACATACCGAACATTCATGATAAACTCCAGCGGGCTCTATATCTGCTTGAGAAATGGTTTTCTGCATGTTGGGTCAAGATAAATGTGGGCAAAAGTCAAGCCATGTTTTACACAAGAAAAACACAGGATTTAAATACCCTGCTCCTGCTATTCAATGAAGGAATTCCTTGGACTGATTCCGCCAATAATCTTGGAGTTCACCTCCATAAACGTCTTACCTTTAAGAAACATATAACCGACGTCGCGAATAAAGCACACAGTCCTGCATTGTGTCCCTTAATAAACCGAAGGTCTTCTCTAATCTGGATAAACAGTCTCCCACTTTATAAATTGGTAGTACGACCAGTCTTGCTGTATGCCTGCCCCATGTGGGGACATGCCGCGTCTACGCATCTCCACAAGCTTCAGGTTGCCGGCCGAATTGGCCGTGCGGTTCTAGGCGCTGCAGTCTGGAACCGCGAGACCTCTACGGTCGCAGGTTCGAATCCTGCCTCGGGCATGGATGTGTGTGATGTCCTTAGGTTAGTTAGGTTTAACTAGTTATTAGTTCTAGGGGACTAATGACCTCAGAAGTTGAGTCCCTTAGTGCTCAGAGCCATTTGAACCAGAGCCAATCTTCAGGTTGTTCAAAACAAGGCTTTGTGAATCATATTAAATGATCCATAGTTTGTTAGGAATATCACAATTGACAATGACTTACAAATAAAGACAGTTCAAGAGGAGATACGATCCATATCTGAAAGCTTTTATGCCAATCTTCCTTCCTCTAACAGCACACTAATTCGTCAGTTAACCACGTATGATTTCAATGGCCAACACAAACGTCCAAAACTGGTGTTGTTACCTTTTCGGTAATCCAAACTAAGGCTGACATCCGGCATACAATGTTTTAACCATTGTTCTCACATCTTTATGTATGTACCGGTCATTCATCATTGTAAATAATATTTTGTAATATTGTTAAAGTCTAAAATTATAATTGTAATACCGTTCACTATAAGTTACGTTTTGCTCTTTTATTTCTCAGTGAATGTTATGCAAATGTTTTGTATAAGGCTATTTTTAAATATTCCATTACTTATAGTGCGTATGACTTAGTTCTTGTAGCGCAAAAATTGAAGCCATATTCTATACTCAACTCTACTTTGTCATGTACAGGCAAATATTTTGCCTCATTACTGTCATATCCCGCTACATATATGAAATGTTATGTAGTTGGGTGTAAGGACCCTCGGCTGGGGACCATTTAAAATAAGAAGAAAACAGTATCATTTCGCAATTTTGTGACTCCAATGAAGTGACTTCTTTTAATTTTGCATAGAAGCAGTGGTAAATTACTTTTTCGTAAAAACAGTAATAATTTCAGTGAAGGACCTGGAACAATAATTCCCGTTACGATTAACGATGTGTTTGAGACCAACTGCGCTGTTACTTTCTGTGCCTAGGACTAACGTGGTATTGTTTACTATGCTGTTTGTGTGTTGTTCTGTGTGCGGTTTGGAATCTGCCTGCTATAAGACGTGAAGTGAGATAGAAAGTGTACATCTTATTCGTACTTCGAATGTGGGCACTTGTCGAGAAGATAAAACCCAGTGCCAGTGCAACAGATGGTATGGGAAATCTGAATTCTTGTCGTAAGAGTATGATAAGATATCTACAAACTGATTAGTGTCGCAGAATCGGCATAGCAGATAAAGCATCCAGTGATGAATACAAAGAGTGCTGTGCAACGGTGCCAATATTATGGAGAAACATTGGTCAAGTTTTGGTTCTGCCTTCCAGGCTGGTACTTTCCGTAGTTTCCCTAAACCAATAATGTGAAAGCCAGGCCAGTACCGTTAAAGAGTTAGATCATGAATTCTTCGCTATCCTCCTCATTCAACTGACAGATGTTGTCACCTCCTGTGATCAGAACCAGGCAATTCCATGGTTAAAAAAACTCTTTCTTTCGCTGCACGTGTGTTAGTTATATGTGCTTGCGCGCTGGTGTGGTCAGTGAATGCCGGAGGCTTCGCCACTTGTTTAAGCAGATGAGCAGAGATAGAGACAGAATACAAACAACCTATCTGCTGGGAGCCCTTAGAAGGGATGGTAAATACAGGGTGTTTATAAATGAACATCGGGGTTTTAACGCTTTATAATATTTATTATATTAAAATTACAGTTACAAATGATATGTCAAATGAAAGAGTAACACAGACAGTTTTACCAACAATCTCAGAAATGTTCAATGTGAGCACCATTTGTCACACGGCACGCATGTGTCTACAAACACAGGTAACCGATACCTTTCTCTGATACACCTACTGTTCCTTGCTCTACTTCGCTCTCGACACACCATAGAAACTGCGTTGTCAATGGGCTAGTTTAATAGCAAAAGACACCCCGGACAAAGAGGTTGATAGCAACGAGATAGGTTGGGCTAGAATAAAACTTCAAAGAAATTGGATAGGTAACACACATACATGCGCACAATTAGGCCCAAAACAAATGTACGTTGTAAGTGTTTTGTCACGGAAATATTTCGGGATGGGACCTATATACACAGAACATTTTTGGCTTTAAATGAGGGTTCCTGTCATATCCCTGATTATTGACCACTCCTTCTGCGGCATTCTGTATACTGAAACTTTGTGCCATCGCATCAGGTTATGAATGATCTTAAAGATCACATCACATTTTAATATTTAATCGCGTGGAAAAGTAAATGCTACGCAGATAACAGAGCTGCATGTAGGAAAACTGGTAAGTCGTAAGAAAATGAAACTACACTCCTGGAAATTGAAATAAGAACACCGTGAATTCATTGTCCCAGGAAGGGGAAACTTTATTGACACATTCCTGGGGTCAGATACATCACATGATCACAATGACAGAACCACAGGCACATAGACACAGGCAACAGAGCATGCACAATGTCGGCACTAGTACAGTGTTTATCCACGTTTCTCAGCAATGCAGGCTGCTATTCTCCCATGGAGACGATCGTAGAGATGCTGGATGTAGTCCTGTGGAACGGCTTGCCATGGCATTTCCACCTGGCGCCTCAGTTGGACCAGCGTTCGTGCTGGACATGCACACCGCGTGAGACGACGCTTCATCCAGTCCCAATGGGGGACAGATCCGGAGATCTTGCTGGCCAGGGTAGTTGACTAACACCTTCTAGAGCACGTTGGGTGGCACGGGATACATGCGGACGTGCATTGTCCTGTTGGAACAGCAAGTTCCCTTGCCGGTCTAGGAATGGAAGAACGATGGGTTCGATGACGGTTTGGATGTACTGTGCACTATTCAGTGTCCCCTCGACGATCACCAGAGGTCTACGGCCAGTGTAGGAGATCGCTCCCCACACCATGATGCCGGGTGTTGGCCCTGTGTGCCTCGGTCGTATGCAGTCCTGATTGTGGCGCTCACCTGCACGGCGCCAAACACGCATACGACCATCATTGGCACCAAGGCAGAAGCGACTCTCATCGCTGAAGACGACACGTCTCCATTCGTCCCTGGAGGCGGGGTTGCACGATGTTGGTGCGTGAGCGGAAGATGGCCTAACGGTGTGCGGGACCGTAGCCCAGCTTCATGGAGACGGTTGCGAATGGTCCTCGCCGATACCCCAGGAGCAACAGTGTCCCTAATTTGCTGGGAAGTGGCGGTGCGGTCCCCTACGGCACTGCGTAGGGTCCTACGGCCTTGGTGTGCATCCGTGCGTCGCTGCGGTCCGGTCCCAGGTCGACGGGCACGTGCACCTTCCGCCGACCACTGGCGACAACATCGATGTACTGTGGAGACCTCACGCCCCACGTGTTGAGCAATTCGGCGGTACGTCCACCCGGCCTCCCGCATGCCCACTATACGCCCTCGCTCAAAGTCCGTCAACTGCACATACGGTTCACGTCCACGCTGTCGCGGCATGCTACCAGTGTTAAAGACTGCGATGGAGCTCCGTGTGCCACGGCAAACTGGCTGACACTGACGGCGGCGGTGCACAAATGCTGCGCAGCTAGCGCCATTCGACGGCCAACACCGCGGTTCCTGGTGTGTCCGCTGTGCCGTGCGTGCGATCATTGCTTGTACAGCCCTCTCGCAGTGTCCGGAGCAAGTATGGTGGGTCTGACACACCGGTGTCAATGTGTTCTTTTTTCCATTTCCAGGAGTGTATTTAACTTACCTTAGCTAAAAACATATTGGCTTAAGCAACCGATTTGAGGTTGTCGCTTATTAAAACAGTAGCACCTAAAAGAAGCTTACCCTGTCAGCAAAGAGTTTACACTAGCGGTCCGACACCAAATCACTTTTCGCAGAACTGTGACACGGAGTCTTTCCAAGACGACACACTGTAGCTCCATGTAGTCGCACGCTCCGTGACCATTTGCGTTTCTGAGCATCCGTTCATGACGGTGAGAACATTACTACAATGTCACCACGAAAGCCCGTCGCTCTGTATCGAGACCAGTACTCCGCACGCCACTTGGCTGTGTGTGGGGTGGTGGAGGGTACGTCTGTTGCCAGCGATTCATCCACATTTCGTCTGTATTAGCTCTGATTTCCCGAATTTTCTCGCTGTGGTCATTTCGTAAGACGCTCGTGGGAGGAAGTGGATAAATTCCAGTGTCCGATTAGACTCGTCGGCCTTGAGCAGTATGTCATACCACAGACAAGGACGCTAAACAGAAAAAATATTTTGAAACCAGTGGATGTTACTCGTAAAAAAAGGAATGTAGCATACGAAAAAAATTACAATCACAATTCAGGTAGTTATTTACTAACTACGAATTATATCGGCACAAAATGAAGGTTACAGAAATAAATAAGAGCAAAACAAAAGAGAAATATATACATGTGAAATAAATTAGTTTCGTAATTTATGCAGTAAGGAAAGCACACAGAAAACCTTTAAGTCTACTACAGTTTAGCGAAAGGTGAAGTAAAATTGTAAAATAAAGTTAATTTAATAATAAGTACTGAATCTAACGGGACTACCGGGAGAAATTGGGGGGTTTTGGGTGGGTGAAGCTGAAATGTAACACAACAACGGGAAAATGAAATAAATTATAACGTTTGTGAAACCATAGCATGAAACGTAGAAAAACCGAGATACAAATCCTAAAAAAAAATCCCGGTACACAAAAATAACGAAAATTCACAAAAAAATGACAAATATTGAAAACCATAATTGTAATGATCTAAACACGTTAATTCCAGTTACCGATTCAAATATTACTTTTTCGAAGCAGTTTAGAGAGCAATTTGGAATTTGGAAATGGGACCAAACTGCTGAGGTCATCGGACCCTAAGCCTACACACTGCTTAAACTAACTCACGCTATGGACAACACACACATCCATCCCGAGGGAGGACACCTCCGACGAGGGGGTGGATGGGGGGGGGGTGGGGGGGGGGAGCAGCACGGACCGTGAGAAGGCGCCTCGAGCGGCTTTAGAGAGCAATTAAAAGTGCAAGTATCCTATTAAATTTCATTGCACACACCTGCTGCAAAAACATGTAAATAATAAATCATGCCATGGTTGAAACTGTAACTATAATTGACGTCTTATATAGCTTACCAATTCCAACATTTGTCATTTTTTCGCAGTAGTTCAGAGAGCAAATACAAATGCGGAAATCCTCTTACATTTCGGTGTACACACTGACTGGAAAAAAATGTAAATAATGAACCATGGAACTGTTGGAATCGGTAAGTATTGACCAATATATTAGGTCAATTCTTATTACCGTTCCCAGATGGTTCATAATTTTGGATGTGTTTGGGATATGTGTGTGAACTTGATTTTTTTTTAGGAGTTCTGGAGTTCTTATTGATCTCTGAACTACTGCGAGAAAGTAACAAATATTGTAGGTACCGATTGCAAGTTTTTTTTTCTTTTTCGTAGTAGTGAAGAGAGTAATACCAATGTGGAAGTCCTATAAGAGTGTATTACACACACTTCTTGCAGAAACTGTCTAAAAACGAACCGTACAGTGGTTGCAAACGGTAACTAGAATTTAGTTAGCTACATAGGCCAATTCCACTTGACATGTTGAAATGTGTGAGAATTCTTAAGGGACCAAACTGCTTAGGTCATCGGTCCCTAGACTTACATACTACTTGAATTATCTTAAACTAACTGATGCTAAGAACAACACATATACCCAAGCCCGAGGGAGGACTCTACCTCCGGCGGGAGGGATCGCGCAATCCGTGACATGTGGCCTTGAACCACGCGGCCACTCCGCGCTGCCGAATTCCGCTTAATAATCCCAATATTAGTAACCTTTTCACAGTAGTTCAGATAGCAGTTACAAATGCAGAAATCCTATTACATTACAGTGTACACAGGTGCTGGAAAAACAATCTAAATAATGAATCATGGAGTGGCTGACTAGAACTGACCTCTATAGCTTAAATCTAGTTACCGATTACAGTATTCGTTACTTTTTGTGAAATTTTGCTGTTTGTGCACTGGCTTTCCTTTAGCGTTTCTGCATCAGTTTCTCCACATTTCATGCTACTGTTCAGTTTATGTTTCATATTTGTAGCGTTAAATATATCCAAGGTTTTTCATGCACTGACATTTGAGAACACCAGCAACCTGCTCCACAACAACTCTTCAACTAAACATATCTGGTGGGAAAAAAAACTCGCATACACTCACAACTGCGAAGCGCACGCCATCCACTGGCTACAGCACTCCTGGGGAGCTGCGGCCACGCCGGCTGGGGAGGACTAGGGACCCAAACGCAACTGCGCCATGCCAGCTGTTGTGCACCCACCTGCGGTTTCCACGTATCAGCCGCTCAGAGGCTGGAGAGACTTTTCCACTGTGACTGTCCAGACGTCAAGTGTCATTTAGTTGACATGGGAGGAGTAATCGTCCTACACGAACACTAACCATATTGATTCTTCTCAAATTTCCATGTAAAAATCGGAGAATACAGGCAACAAACATGTCCACTTCTGTCGCCACTCAACCAACATACTGGTTTGTTTGCTATTCAGTCGCCAGAGGGCTACACTATGCATATGCGTAGTATCTTGTGGCTATATATACTCTGTTCTAGACAGAATATGGTGTCACGATTGGTCCACTCCTGAGAAGCGTGTGGGGGAAAAATGAACAGTGCTATTATCAAACCCCGAATCTGTCCCTAGTCTTGCAGGAGCTTTGAATTACTCGAGGATGTGCAAGGTTCTTGCACCAATGTAAATGATTCCATGGATGTTGTGCATCTTAGAAGCTCTCTGATACTGTTAGAACTGTGTTACAGAGATATTTCGAAATTGAAAACTGGTGTTTTATTGCTGATGAAGCACTCTGCTGTCAACAAGATTCTGATACCATTATGCCATTGCATATCTACCAGAGTGATCATTGGAATACGATAAAGGAGATTAGGACACATACAGTGACATGTTTATAGACAACCACTCTGAATCGACTGACTGCAGATGTATCAGATTTTCTTTGTGCAGATCTCGTATAGTAACGTTGAAGCAGAACGCTTCCTTGGTCATTGAAAAACCTACACCTGGAGCAACGATCCACGTTTACCCAATCATCATGCATGCAACTGGAAAAGGAACGAAGAAATCGATAATACTGCTACGATATAGTCCACATTCTGAAGCGATCTGTGGAATATATATTTAGATGTAGACACATGTCTACAACAGGGTAAGCTATACCGATATTCAAAGGATTGAGGTTTGGTGGGCGTTGGAGCTGCATGTGGATAAGTGTGACTATTGAATCTAAAGTAGCCAAAGAGACCTGCTGCTCTTATATTATGTCACTGACCACAAATCTCTAGAAGCAGTATCAGTCGCAAAAAATATCTGGACACGAGCATCCACATGTTGGTGAATTTCTCCCTGAACGTTAGTGTGCTATTTTTTCTTGTTGTGATAACTCTCTACATAGCCAGTGATGAGTAGATGACTATACAGTCTTTCTACCAATGAAACAGTGCTGTCACAACATGAGGAGATTTCGAGAGAATTAGTAGAGGTCTGACTTGGCTACATGTCGAAGGCTGGAAGGTTCATGCGAATGTGTGATACTCTGACAAAACCAGGACAGATTATCTTCAAGGGGTCATAAATAAATCTCCTGGGGAGGTCATGAATCAATTAGCGTAGGGGAATGATTTTGCAATCCATACAAACTAGATGGTATAGAACCCCCTTACCCCACTGCTGACGATGATGATACAGACTGTAAAAGATGATGAGCAAGAGCTTATGTGCCAAGATAAGGAGCCCTAGTGGCTGACCCAAAGTGAGAATCGAAAAAGGGACATATTAAAATTTCCCATTGGTCAGAGAATACAGAGATTTGTAAGCATACCAGACACAAAACTACTACAGAAACCAACCCCACAAGGCATCACGCTAATATCCCTTACCCTGCCTCTAGCCTCAGTTCAACGAGGAAGACTACATGTTTCCTCAGATATGCTATATCCATCTCGAACTTCTCATTCATAATCAGATTCCGCACGGGTGCCAATTACTTGATCGTTACGTTTCATCCGCTGTTCCATACAGCCAAAACTTTTCTGTGGGTATCAGGGCAGATGATTTCAAAAAATGATTCAAATGGCTCTGAGCACTATGGGACTTAACATCTGAGGTCAACAGTGCCCTAGACTTAGAACTACTTAAACCTAACTAACCTAAGGACATCACGCACATCCATGCCAGAGGCAGGCGAACCTGCGACCGTAGCAGCAGCGCGGTTCCGGACTGAAGCGCCTAGAACCGCTCGGTCACCGAGGCCGGCACAGATAATTTAGCGGCACGGTTGAGGTGCGATAAGGTGCTTTAATATACACCAATCCTGGAATATGGCTGTTGCCATCTTGGAGGACGGAAGCGTCTACAGCATATTTATTATGAAGGTGTATAAGAAAGTGGAACATTTCGCCCCGAGAATCTTGATTCATGTTTACCGTAAAATGATTGAGTAAGCCCAAATCATGGTACGAGAAACATCCCGTAAACATTACGGAACCAACTCCTAAAAGAAGTCACCTTCCACACACTACAGTTCAAATGCTTTCTTAAGCTGCAGGTGTACCTCAGGGCTTGCATCATTTAAAGAGAGCCAAAATCTCGACTCATCGGGTCACACTGCACCATTACAGTGTGTTCCCGTCCTGTTTTCTATTTTTTGGCGCACTGAAGACGTGTAACTTCTTGTGCCATTGTGAGCAATAGCATTTTGCCAGATACAATACTATTACTTCATTTCTCTCTTTTTCCTTTGCTACTTAATATCTTTCGTACGAACAGCTCGTAATATTTTTTATTATATTCATCCCACTTACATATGTTATACCGTGCCACATCTGACTTAGGACTTGGAATACCATAACAATAAAATACTTCGTTCGTCCTCTTTGAATACAGTTCTGGGAACATAAAATCATTTTCTGTTAATAACACCAGACTTGTAGTAACTTTTCAAATTACTATAGTGTTTTTATTTTCCTTGGTTCGTAACATTATTCGAGTAAGCGCAGAATTTAAATGTTTTTTTTCCTGTTATAGTAATGTTAAGTACGTCGGCGCTTTTGTACGCATTCTTGTATTTGCGGATATTTGATAATTGCGGACCAGTTAACAAAAGGCGTCTTACTGCTTTCAATGACGAACTAGAGCTAACTTCTCTGGCATTGCCTCCGTCTTCGAAACAGGGAAACAGAAGAAAGCACAGAGAATAATGTGAACCTTTGAGCGACTTCATCGCAGGTGGTAAAATACACTCCTGGAAATTGAAATAAGAACACCGTGAATTCATTGTCCCAGGAAGGGGCAACTTTATTGACACATTCCTGGGATCAGATACATCACATGATCACACTGACAGAACCACAGGCACATAGACACAGGCAACAGAGCATGCACAATGTCGGCACTAGTACAGTGTATATCCACCTTTCGCAGCAATGCAGGCTGCTATTCTCCCATGGAGACGATCGTAGAGATGCTGGATGTAATCCTGTGGAACGGCTTGCCATGCCATGGTCACATGCCGTGCTGTGCGTGTGATCATTGCTTGTACAGCCCTCTCGCAGTGGGACGACGCTTCATCCAGTCCCAAACATGCTCAATGGGGGACAGATCCGGAGATCTTGCTGGCCAGGGTAGTTAACTTACACATTCTAGAGCACGTTGGGTAGCACGGGATACATGCGGACATGCATTGTCCTGTTGGAACAGCAAGTTCCCTTGCCGGTCTAGGAATGGTAGAACGATGGGTTCGATGACGGTTTGGATGTACCGTGCACTATTCAGTGTCCCCTCGACGATCACCAGAGGTGTACGGCCAGTGTAGGAGATCGCTCCCCACACCATGATGCCGGGTGTTGGCCCTGTGTGCCTCAGTCGTATGCAGTCCTGATTGTGGCGCTCACCTGCACGGCGCCAAACTCGCATACTACCATCATTGGCACCAAGGCAGAAGCGACTCTCATCGCTGAAGACGACACGTCTCCATTCGTCCCTCCATTCACGCCTGTCGCGACACCACTGGAGGCGGGCTGCACGATGTTGGGGCGTGAGCGGAAGACGGCCTAACGGTGTGCGGGACCGTAGCCAAGCTTCATGGAGACGGTTGCGAATGGTCCTCGGCGATACCCCAGGAGCAACAGTGTCCCTAATTTGCTGGGAAGTGGCGGTGCGGTCCCCTACGGCACTGCGTAGGATCCTACGGTCTTGGCGTGCATCCGTGCGTCGCTGCGGTCCGGTCCCAGGTCGACGGGCACGTGCACCTTCCGCCGACCACTGGCGACAACATCGATGTACTGTGGAGACCTCACGCCCCACGTGTTGAGCAATTCGGCGGTACGTCCACCCGGCGGTACGTCCACGCGGCCTCCCGCATGCCCACTACACTCAAAGTCCGTCAACTGCACATACGGTTCACGTCCACGCTGTCGCGGCATGCTACCAATGTTAAAGACTGCGATGGAGCTCCGTATGCCACGGCACTGACACTGACGGCGGCGGTGCACAAATGCTGCGCAGCTAGCGCCATTCGACGGCCAACACCGCGGTTCCTTGTGTGTCCGCTGTGCCGTGCGTGTGAACATTGCTTGTACAGCCCTCTCGCAGTGTCCGGAGCAAGTATGGTGGGTCTGACACACCGGTGTCAATGTGTTCTTTTTTCCATTTCCAGGAGTCTATATTTAGATGTAGACATATGTCTACAACAGGATAAGCTATACTGATATTCAAAGAATTGAGGTTTGGTGGGAGCTGCATGTGGATAAGTGTAACTATTGAATCTAAAGTAGCCAAAGAGACCTGCCGCTCTTATATTATGTCACTGACCACAAATCTCTAGAAGCAGTATCAGTCGCAAAAAATATCTGGACACGAGCATCCACATGTTGCTGCATTTCTCCCTGAACGTTAGTGTGCTATTTTTTCTTGTTGTGATAACTCTCTACATAGCCAGTGATGAGTAGTTGACTATACAGTCTTTCTACCAATGGAACAGTGCTGTCACAACATGATGGATGGGATTTCGAGAGAATTAGTAGGGGTCTGACGTGGCTACATGTCGAAGGCTGGAAGGTTCATGCGAATGTGTGATACTCTGACAAAACCAGGACAGATTATCCTCAAGGGGTCATAAATAAATCTCCTGGGGAGGTCATAAATCAATTAGCGTAAAAATATGTTAAGGGGAGGGGAATGATTTTGCAACCCATACAAACTAGATGGTATAGAACCCCCTTACCCCACTGCTGACGATGATGATACAGACTGTAAAAGATGATGAGCAAGAGCATATGTGCCAAGATAAGGAGCCCTAGTGGCTGACCCAAAGTGAGAATCGAAGAAGGGACATATTAAAATTTCCCATTGGTCAGAGAATACAGAGATTTGGAAGCATACCAGACACAAAACTACTACGGAAACCAACCCTACTAGGCATCACGCTGATATCCCTTACCCTGCCTCTAGCCTCGGTTCAACGAGGAAGACTACATGTTTCCTCAGATATTCTATATCCATCTCGAACTTCTCATTCATAATCAGATTCCATAAGGGTGCCAATTACTTGATCGTTATGTTTCATCCGCTGTTCCATACAGCCAAAACTTTTCTGTGGGAATCAGGGCAGATGATTTCAAAAAATGGTTCAAATGGCTCTGAGAACTATGGGACTTAACATCTGAGGTCATCAGTCCCCTAGACTTAGAACTACTTAAACCTAACTAACCTAAGGACATCACACACATCCATGCCAGAGGCAGGATTCGAACCTGCGACCGTAGCAGCAGCGCGGTTCCGGACTGAAGCGCCTAGAACCGCTCGGTCACAGAGGCCGGCGTAGATGATTTAGCGGCACGGTTGAGGTGCGATAAGGTGCTTTAATATACACCAATCCTGGAATATGGCTGTTGTCATCTTGGAGGACGGAAGCGTCTACAGCATATTTATTATGAAGGTGTATAAGAAAGTGCAACATTTCGCCCCGAGAATCCTGATTCATTTTTACCGTAAAATGGTTGAGTAAGCCCAAATCATGGTACGAGAAACATCCCGTAAACATTACGGAACCAACTCCTAAAAGAAGTCACCTTCCACACACTACAGTTCAAATGCTTTCTTAAGCTGCAGGTGTACCTCAGGGCTTGCATCATTTAAAGAGAGCCAAAATCTCGACTCATCGGGTCACACTGCACCATTACAGTGTGTTCCCGTCCTGTTTTCTATTTTTTGGCGCATTGAAGACGTGTAACTTCTTGTGCCATTGTGAGCATTAGCACTTTGCCAGATACAATACTATTACTTCCTTTCTCTCTTTTTCTTTTGCTACTTAATATCTTTCGTACGAACAGCTCGTAATATTTTTTATTATATTCATCCCACTTATATATGTCATACAGTGTCACATCTGACTTAGGACTTGGAATATCATAACAATAAAATACTTCGTTCGTCCTCTTTGAATACAGTTCTGGGAACATAAAATTATTTTCTGTTAATAACACCGAAGGCTTGTAGTAACTTTTCAAATTACTATAGTGTTTTTATTTTCCTTGGTTCGTAACATTATTCGAGTAAGCGCAGAATTTAAATCCTTTTTTTCCTGTTATAGTAATGTTAAGTACGTCGCCGCTTTTGTACGCATTCTTATATTTGCGGATATTTGATAATTGCGGACCAATTAACAAAAGGCGCCTTATTACTTTCAATGACGAACTAGAGCTAACTTCTCTGGCATTGCCTCCATCTTCGAAAGAGGGAAACAGAAGAAAGCACAGAGAATAATGTGAACCTTCGCGCGACTTCATCGCAGGTGGTAAAATCTGTATAATATTTACATATCTACACGACTTATTGCTACGTTGGAGGCAGAAGGAACAGAGCTACTATAGCACCCGACTCCAAATATCCGCTGCATGCAGATCATTTCTCAACGTTCGCGTGGAAGCTGGTTTACAGGACTCAGAATCCGCAGACGAAACCACAGACATCAGCAATTCCTTCCACGATTCAAATCCTTTTTGATTAACAAATCGAGACACTCACCTCCATTCCTAGTCGTCTAGGGTCTTTTTACAACCGTGTTCTTACGGCATGTTACAATGTTGCAAGTAGACATGTTCCTCAGTGTGCTTGATACACCAACAAATCGGGCAACTACATTTACAGCGTCCTCATACGCATGTCCAAACAACATACCTCCATTCTGCTATTCTATCACATCTCCATGTCGACCCATATTCCAGCAATGGAAAGAATGGTAATGAGTGTTCGGTGTTATCGGCCGGGAGACCCCTTGCGGGGCAGGTCCGGCCGCCGTGGTGGAGGTCTTATTACATTCGACGCCACATTGGGCGACCTGCGCACCGGACGGTGATGAAAATCCCCGACCCATCCGGGAATCGAACCCGGGCCCGTAGGACCGTAATCCGTCACGCTGAACACTCAGCTGTCAGGGCGGACATTCCGGCAGTGATTCCATACAACCGGCTGGCACATAAACACTATTTCCCTGCTCTAACGAATGTCATGTGTGGAGGGTCACATGATCACTTGTTACCGCTTCTACACCAATTACAGCACATCAAAACGACCAGGGTGCTCTTTTAAGGGAGTGACTAATAAGTCTATGTTGACTCATTTGATTAACAAAAAATGCGCCAAACAGCAGTGCAAATTGAGAAGTTATTAAATTTTCTTTTCACTACCAGTTTCGGCAGTTCAATATGACATCTTCAGAACCCAGATGCACCTGCACCTCTCAAAAATTATTGATGTTGGCATTTTGGGGCCATCTGTTTCTGAAAGTCGTGAATTTTCAAGTGCTTCCTTCGAAGCTTTGACTATAACTCAATTCAGATCTTCGAAGGAAACACTTAAAAATTCACGACATCCAGAAACAGATGGCCCCAGTAGGCTAATATCGATAACTTTTGAGAGGTGCATTTGGGGCCTGAAGATGGCATATTGAATTGCCGAAACTGGTAGCGAAAATAAAATTTAATAACTTCTCAATTTGCACGACTGTTTGGAGATTTTGTTTGTTAAATAAATGACTAATATATTTTCGAATGAGCTTATATGATAGTTCTTTTATTATCCACGCGCAGTTTTACTTGAGACACACTTAATCAGACCACTATTACTTTAATGACTCCCTGTCGAAATCTCTTCATCCACATTGCTAATTAATCTTCTTCATCTTATCATGTTTCCCCTGCTTTACGCATTTTCACCATTAATCTTCTTAATTTTCTATCGATCACTGTTCCACAAACTAAATTCTGACTGCCTACACTCGAAATGTTCAAATGTGTATGAAATCTTATGGGACTTAACTGCTAAGGTCATCAGTCCCTAAGCTTACACACTACTTAACCTAAATTATCCTAAGGACAAACACACACACCCATGCCCGAGGGAGGACTCGAACCTCCACCGGGATCAACCGTACAGCGCCTACACCCGATCTATTACTCGTTGACAAGGTGAAAACGAACGTGCTCTCCAATATCTGCTTGATTAGCAACAATGCTCTTACAATGTTTGCAGTTCTCGTGATGTATGCTTACATTATTATCGGTTTGTCTATCCTACAACATCAGCAACTATTTATACAGGGTGTAACGGGTATAACTGCAGTAATTTTTATATGAACTACCTTAATATGCACGCACGTCAGTCTGTTTGCTGTTTCTTCTCTACGCCAAACAGTCTTCCTGCAAACACGTCATATAGTTTGCTACCTGAAGTTTTCTAGACGGTCGTAACTGCAGCACTAAGTCGACTACCCCTGTCAGTACAGACTGATTTTTCATCCACGCATCCTCACTTCGACACCTGACCTGCTCCCCAGGGGAAAATAAGCATAAATGACTTGCTCTTTCCATAAGTACTTGGAGGTCGTACCGAACCTACGAACGTATGACGTGTAATCGCTATAATTATTCGTCTACTAATGACGGAAATACTCGTGTAATTTTGTTCAGTACACCATCCTCAGTCACCAGAAGAAATATCTGTGCTTATATCCGTTACACCCTCCACAAAAAAGAAATTTATTTCATCGAACTAAAAAATATTTATAGGTCCTCATATTGGTCCGGGAGAATTATCTCACAACTCATAATTTTCGACTGAGCCATTTCCAGACCAGGATATTTTATTTCACGTTTACCCTTCTCCATCATCCAATTTATTTTTGTCGTCACGGAAATACCCTGTATACTATGCGCAATTAATTTCGTGTATACTGTGGTGTATCTGAATAATAATTAGCCGTGTGCGATTCAGTGTATTTCTTTAAAAAGTACGCGCATTATCATCGCTGTTAAGGTTCTTATGTTTGATAGTTTACTGCTAAAAATGTTCATTTGTACTCCCTACGTTGGCCATTGTCCGATAGTGAGGTACCTAGCGTGCTGATTATGGCTTTTTCGTGTAAAATACATTACACTGTATATACCTACATTACTGGAAATAACGTGAATAATTTTTTTGGCGAGGAAAATGTTCTTACATATTTTTTGTAAATAATAGAATTTTCTGAATTAATCCCCGTTTACGTTTCAAGTCTATCTGTCTGCGTCATGAAATGTGGTATCACTGTCGGCTTATGGTCAAGTGTAATAGGGCCTGCAACTTAGGAACGGGTGAACTTCACTACTACTTTTTTTACAACTGAAACTTAATAAAATGAAGAAACTTGACGCTAACCATTAGGCGAAGAATGTGAGTTACAGAATGCACACTGTGTAATACTACAGTGTGTCTGAAACTTTTTCGGTCAAATTGAAACAGGTGATAGTGGGTCCACAACTGATTGTATTGGGAGAGGAAACCAGTGGACGCAAGTACATATTCATTGTATTATAGACTTACTCAGCGTACATCGCATAACAACAACGTTAACTCACAGCAACTGTTCAAAGCGATGATGGCCAGTCTCAGTGCATATATTGCACCGGCGAACGCAGTTCTGCCGCACTCTCGTTAAGACCCGGGGTGTCTGTTGTACACTGTAAGAGGCAGCGGGTGATAAACAGCGTACACCCCTGTACATGAAAGAAACATAATGTACAAAAGTTAGCTCGTAACACATGTGTGATGTGACGACCGCATGCATTTCACCGGCGCGTTCACCTGTGAAATATGGAACGTTACTCATCACGAGAGTTTGCACACATACATTTAATGTACGGTGTGGCCGTAAAGCAGCACGAATGTACAGAGAACCATTTCCCAACAGGCATAATCCTAACTGAAAGAAGTTTATCCTCAGACATACCAACTTACGAGAGACGGAGTCTTTCACGCCACAATAGAGCCGGTCAAGGATCCTGCCAAAGACATGTCGGACTTGACAAGACACTTGGGGGAGATGGTGGTGGATCGTGTGGCCCACCGCCCAACAATAAGCAGCTGTCAGCTTGCATATGATGTACTGGTGCAACAAGTGTTACACACTTGTCATAAAGAACGAGTGCAGGAACTGGGACCAATGGATTCTGTGCCCCATGTACACTTCTGTCAATGGATTATCCACTGCACTGCTGTAGTGGCGAACTTCGTACAGTTTGTATTCTTCACGTAGGAGGCCTCATTCAGCTGTGATGGTGTTTTCAACAGCAACAGCAGCCATGTCTGCAGTGAGGACAATTTCCACGAAAACCTACATTGGTAGCCACTGACAACGATTCTGTGTCAACGTATGGGCAGGCTGTAAGGTGTCAGGCAAATCCAACACCTTCCATGAAAACCCTGACATGATAAGCAAATCCAGCATGTAGTAGGCTGTTTAGGTTTTTTTATTGGTAACGCCGCCGCCACGTAGCGCTCTGTATGAAAATCACTGGCTGTGCCGTGTGCAGTCTGTGGCTGGTTGGCATTGTTGTAATACTCGCCATTGTAGTGTCGGGCAGCGGCAGCTGGATGCTAACAGCGCGTAGCGTTGCGCAGTTGGAGGTGAGCCGCCAGCAGTGGTGGACGTGGGGAGAGAGATGGCGGAGTTTTGTAATTTGTAAGACTGGATGTCATGAACTATCATATATATTTTGACTATTAAGGTAAATACACTGTTTGTTCTCTATTTAAATACACTGTTTGTTCTCTATTAAAATCTTTCATTTGCTAACTATACCTATCAGTAGTTAGTGCCTTCCGTAGTTAGAATCTTTTATTTAGCTGGCAGTAGTGGTGCTCGCTGTATTGCAGTAGTTCGAGTAACGAAGATTTTTTGTGAGGTAAGTGATTTGTGAAAGGTATAGGTTAATGTTAGTCAGGGCCATTCTTTTGTAGGGATTATTGAAAGTCAGATTGCGTTGCGCTAAAAAATATTGTGTGTCAGTTTAAGCACAGTCGTGTATAATTGTTCTAAGGGGACGTTTCAAGCAGTATGTCACATAGGTCCAAATAAATCCTGACATTAAATTAACCAAAGTAATACGATCAACGAGTGAGCAAATGGAATACCACAGACTAACACAAGAACGCCTAAATGCATGTCATACCTTCCCACCGTGAAACAGACACAGTTCCGAGGGGAGGAACGAGAACAGAAGCCGAGAGCAGATTCGTGTAGGCTAGGAGGCCCTACGACAAGGGACGGACACCCACGTAACCAGCTGACCGCCAGGACCACCCCCCAGCCCATGTTAAATGCTAGAGCCCTCCAGAAGAACAGTATAGATCTTACGATAACACTAAAAGGGCGACACCAGCTGCAAGTTTTAGCGTGAGACTTTTTCGCGTCTCTGTTACCTTGCAAACGTTAAATACATTGCCCGCCCACCACGAAAAGTATAACGTTTCTCATTGGATAAACAGAATTTTGTAGGCGGAGCTTAAGGTTAACATTGAGACCCTGATTGGTCAGTTGAAAACACAGCCAGATAGCTTTTTTTTAAACCAGCTTCGGTAAATTGTAGTAAGGAGAAGTTAGGAAACAGTTGCTTCCGAGACAGTGAGATGCCTGGAGCTGTTCAACCCGGCGCCCCCTGACACTGCCTAAACACCGACAAGGTAATGAACGCACGCGATGCTGCATTTCTGAGTGCATAAAGCTTCACCCAGAACTGCAGAAGTCTCAACTGTTACATCCCCTTTTTGCGTAATACTAGTGTCTATTGTCAATTAAAGATCGTGGTATCCACATTTGCTAATTGAAGTTAAAATCTCAAACGCAATGATTTTTCTGTTATATAATTATTGAGAAGCCACATCAGCCACTGTAATTTACAACAAGTTAAATAAGTAATTAAAGATAATTGAAGGTCACTGTAGACCATTTTCATGGTTTTCTCTTTTATGAAACTTAATTTAAGCCTAGATTATAGATGTGATATGGCATAGGTCAGCCTCCGACCCATCGTAGAACTTGGAAACCCATTCAGGGAATATTCGTTCACATTTTTGTTGAACGCAGTTGGTTTTTATCATCCTGTATTAAAAAATTTCCTTTCATCAATAGTGCAATTTATAAACAATGTTTTGTGAGTAGAATAAAAATTCCAATGGGAAACGTAACTGCTTTTTCGACGTTATTTTACCAGCTAACTAAAAATAGGAAAGCCTTGAACCCCTTCCACTAAATTTAGTTAGTATTAAGATTCTTCTACAGGGAGTGCAGTGGAGCTGACGCTGAAACCATAAAGTATTTGATTACATCATCGCTAGTCTCACTGAACTCTTCCGAACTCTACATGTCATGTGTGGTTTGGCGTCTCCTTATCAGCAACAGGTACCAGGTTCAAACTAGTCAATTCCCTAAAAAAACACGCCCAGAGCGTCGTTGCGCAAAAGTGGTAGGGAGACACGACTTGGAACAAACAGACACCACGCAGAATGTTAGAAGGCATTGTCCAAGATTACCTAATAGGACCTTATTTGCACCCTCCTCGTTTGACGGGTCCACGTTATCTGATGTTCCTGCGAGACTGAACCCCTTTTTGTCCCTAACAGCATGTGGTTTCAACACAACAGTGCATAAGCCCACTTCGATGATGATACGCGCGAGCACTTGAACAGCACGTATCCTCATCGTTGAATGGGAAGGGGAGGTCCTGTCCTATGGCCACAGAGATCGCTAGATCTCTCACCTGCAGACTTTTTACGCTGGACTACGTCAAAACGTTGATGTATGAAATCGCCGTAGTAACGGATAAACACCTGCTTGCAATGGTCCAAGCTGCCTGCATCCTGGTACAGCGATCTTTGAGAGAGAGCAGCAGTACTTCATGCTCCGTTGCTATGCTTGCACTTAGACTGGCGGCCGTCACTTTGAACAATTACCATGAGCTACTTTGTTGTTATGTGTGTTCAAAACAAAATAGATACACATTTCCGACCATTGATTCCCTATACATTATAATCGGTTGTCGTCCCACTATCACCTATTTCAATTTGACACAAAAGGTTTGAGACACCCTGAATACCAGCAACGGAACCAAACGCAGATCATGAACTAAACAGTGAAAATCAATTAAAGCGAAAAGTTTTGATTGATAATTTGTTTGTGAATTACGTCACAGAGTCAGAGTTATTGCTTGAAAATACTTAATAGTAGTCATAATATCTCATGAGCTTAAATGAAGCATTAACTTAAGATTCAATACAGGATGGTCAATATTCGGGAATTTGACAGGAACAGTTATTCGATCGAAAAAAATCTAGTAAACGTAGACATTAAAATGCGTATCTTAAGAAGTATAAGCAATTCTTCGTCTTCGATACCGTGTAAAACATTAGTCAGTAAATGTTTTAAGGTGGTCTTGTAAGACGAAAACTGGTTAACGCAAATTAATACTGTAGAACAGACGCAAACTACCGCTTTTCATTTATGTATTCAAAATTCTTCTACTGCGAGCTCTATGGTTCCCATATTTCCAGAGGCGCTAGTATGCACGGAGAAAAGAAAAAATGTCCAGTAAACATGTGATTTAAACTGCGTATCTTAAAATGCATTTTAGGGCTTATGTTTACTACATTTTTTGCTTTTCGTCCATACTGTCTACTCCCAAAATATTGAAAGCAAAGAACCGGCAGCAGAAGAGATTTGTTTCACGGTATGGAAGATGAAGAAGTGCTCATAAAGCTTCAGCTATGCATTTTAGAGCCCAGGGTGTTTCAGCCGTTTTCCTCCCATATCCATGAATACTGACTCTTAGGCCATGTTGTATAGTAATTAGTTAAATATTTTAAAAAGATTGTAGGCAATAAGTTATCCCATAAATACGAAGAAAATAAATACATTGTAGAAATTAGAGTGCGCTACTTACAAGTCAATATTTGCATCATTTATTTACAGGAAACAAAAAATTATAACTTCATACTCCGCAACGGCTGCTCGAAATACCACTACCAACCTCCAGGCACGCAGTATACCAACGTTTGAGATTTTGGTAGACCTTATCAAATGTCCATGATGCAGTTCGAATCTGGCCCCAGACAGCTACAATGTTGTTAACTACTGTAGTTCCATGTCGATGTCCGCTGAAGTTTAATACATTACTCAGTTCAAATATCCCTACACCATGCGATGAAGATGAATTAGGCAAGTGAGCTGACAGAAAATGTAGTAGAGTTTCCTCTCGGAATCGAGAATCTAACAAATGTAGTGCTTAGATGAATACGGACAGTTACATTGCAGTTGTGACGCAGCCGTCCCATCAAGCAAACATTGAGGCAGGAAGCATGCCGTGATCAGCAGGCGGTCGTTATCTGGGGTCCTGGAAGCTAACTCCTATTTTTGGAATGCCATTGTGGTGAACGGTGTACAGACGCGTTCCAGGAGCGTGACTGGTCCCTTGACAGGATTGGAATGTCAGCTAATAAGAAACAAAAAGCGTAGCTCACGAATTCCAAGAAAGAGTGGAGTGTTGGGCCATGAGCAGTACGTGCCTGATTCTAGACTCTGAAGTGGTAACAGATAAATGGAAGAATGTTGCGCTTTCATGCGCTACAGAACGAAGGTGTTACAGCGGCATCAGACATGTTAAAGTGAGTAGACGGCTAGAGCGCTTGGGGGATTGCGACGTAGTAAAACGAGGGCGAAAACATAGAGGTATCGGTCTGTATGGGATTTGACAGGTGTAACTACGGCTAACTATTTTTAATTTTTTGATTCGTCGATCTTCTAACTGGTTTGTGTGGCCTGCCACGAATTTCTCTCCTGAGTCAACCTCTTCATCTCAGAGTAGCACTTGCAACATACGCCCTTAATGATTTCTTGAGTGTATTCCAATCTCTATCTTCCCCTACAGTTTTTACCCTCTACATCTGAGTCTAGTACCATGGAAGTTATTTCGTGACATCTTAGAAAGCATCCGAGAATCCTCTCCGTTCTTCTTGTTAGTGTGTTCCGTATAGCCCTTTCTTCTCTGATCCTGCGGAGAACCATCTCATTTCTTATCTTGCTAGTCCACCTAGTTTTCAACGTTCTTCTGTAGCGCCACATCTCAAACGCTTCGATTCTCTTCCTTCCCGGGTTTACCACTGTCCGTGATACACTAGCATACAATGCTGTACTCCAAACGCACATTCTCAGAAATTTCTTCCTCAAATTAAGGGCTATATTTGGTACCAGTAGACTTTTCTTGGCGAGGAATGCTAATTTTTATTTATTGTCCGAGACATATATACCACTATATAGACATAGTCAATAATTCAAATGCTACGGTCGCAGGTTCGAATCCTGCCTCGGACATGGATGTGTGTGATGCCCTTAGGTTAGTTAGGTTTAAGTAGTTCTAAGTTCTATGGGACTGATGACCACAGATGTTAAGTCCCACAGTGCTCAGAGCCATTTGAACCATTTTTTGAATCATTCGAAAACGGTCTTAATCGCATTTATTATTATACCGCCAACCGGTTTCAATCCGACGTAGGGATCATCTTCTGCGCGTTTACACTGTGAAATTATAGATATCCGTCAGAAAGACTCTATTACACAACGGCTAAAATTACTTAAATTTAAAATATGTTACCCATTGGTCGACTGCTGGTGGTGTCACTCCTGTCTACATAACGGCAGGAAACTATGTGGGACTAACCCTTCGTATGGGCTTAGATAGCGTAATGAGATCACGTGAATAGACGGAAACACCCCCAGCGGCGATCAACGGCATTTAATACAGTTTATTATATGTAATTACTAGTTACCTTGGTTTAACATAAATTTAAGTGACAGTAAATAACAGAAAACGGAACCATTCCATTTAAGAAGAGTTACAAAAATAGTGTTTATTATAAAATAATAACAAATGTTCCGCAGTCAACTCGTGACTAGTAATTACATATAATAAACTATATTAAATGCCGTTGATCGCCGCTGGGGGTGTTGCCGTCTGTTCACGTGATCTCAGTACGCTATTTAAGCCCATACGAAGGGCTGAGTAGAAACAAGGCTCCCGGAGTAGACAGCATTCCATTGGAACTACTGACGGCCTTGGGAGAGCCAGTCCTGACAAAACTCTACCATCTGGTGAGCAAGATGTATGAGACAGCGAAATACCCTCAGACTTCAAGAAGAATATAATAATTCCAATCCCAAAGAAAGCAGGTGTTGACAAATGTGAAAATTACCGAACTATCAGTTTAATAAGTCACAGCTGCAAAATACTAACGCGAATTCTTTACAGACGAATGGAAAAATCAGTAGAAGCCGACCTCGGGGAAGATCAGTTTGGATTCCGCAGAAATGTTGGAACACGTGTGGCAATATTGACCCTACGACTTACTTAGAAGCTAGATTAAGGAAGGGCAAACCTACGTTTCTAGCGTTTGTAGACTTAGAGAAAGCTTTTGACAATGTTGACTGGAATACTCCCTTTCAAATTCTGAAGGTGGCAGGGGTAAAATATAGGGAGCGAAAGGCTATTTACAGTTTGTTCAGAAACCAGATGGCAGTTATAAGAGGCGAGGGACATGAAAGGAAAGCAGCGGTTGGGAAGGGAGTGAGACAGGGTTGTAGTCTCTCCCCGATGTTATTCAATCTGTATATTGAGCAAGCAGTAAAGGAAACAAAAGAAAAATTTGGGGTAGGTATTAAAATCCATGGAGAAGAAATAAAAACTTTGAGGTTCGCCGATGACATTGTAATTCTGTCAGAGACAGCAAAGGACTTGGAAGAGCAGTTGAACGGAATGGATAGTGTCTTGAAAGGAGGATATAAGATGAACATCAACAAAAGCAAAACGAGGATAATGGAATATAGTCGAATTGAGTCGGGTGATGCTGAGGGGATTAGATTAGGAAATGAGACACTTAAAGTAGTAAAGGAATTTTGCTATTTGGGGAGCAAAATAACTGATGATGGTCGAAGTAGAGAGGATATAAAATGTAGACTGGCAATGGCAAGGAAAGCGTTTCTGTAGAAGAGAAATTTGTTAACATCGAGTATAGATTTAAGTGTCAAGAAGGCTTTTCTGAAAGTATTTGTATGGAGTGTAGCCATGTATGGAAGTGAAACATGGACGATATATAGTTTGGACAAGAAGAGAATAGAAGCTTTCAAAATGTGGTGCTACAGAATAATGCTGAAGATTAGATGGGTAGATCACATAACTAATTAGCAGGTATTGAATAGGATTGGGGAGAAGAGAAGTTTGTGGCACAACTTGACCAGAAGAAGGGATCGGTTGGTAGGACATGGTCTGAGGCATCAAGGGATCACCAATTTAGTATTGGAGGGCAGCGTAGAGGGTAAAAATCATAGAGGGAGACCAAGAGTTGAATACACTAAGCAGATTCAGAAGGATGTGGGTTGCAGTGGGTTCTGGGAGATGAAGAAGCTTGCTCAGGATAGAGTAGCATGGAGAGCTGCATCAAACCAGTCTTAGGACTGAAGACCACAACAACAACGACGAAGGGTTAGTCCCGCATAGTTTCCTGCCGGTATTTAGACAGGATTGACACCACCAGCAGTCGACCAATGGGTAACATATTTTAAATTTACGTAATTTTAGCCGTTGTGTAATAGAGTCTTTCTGACGGATATCTATAATTTCACAGTGTAAACGTCCAGAAGATGACCCCTATGTCGGGTTGAAACCGGTTGGCGGTATAATAATAGTAGTAACTAATGCGATTAAGACTGTTTTTGAATTATTGATTAATTATATTAATCGCTGCTTCTCTCCACAAACATGTTGTCCAAAAAAATATAGACATAAGACGTTGTTTAACGCTGTTAGCAAAAATCTCGGTAGTTCATGACCGATAAACTTCAAACTTTTACACTATACTCCAACAAATATTCATTCGGTCACAGGCACTTTTTTTAACAACAACGTACAGTTTTACTTTTAAATCCGAATGTGAGAATGATAATACTGTGCTTTACTGCGAAAATTTGTTTTTTTTTTTCTTTTCTTTCTCGCAGTTGTAACTACCTTGCAGGACATTTAAACCATTACACAAATTGTCATCCATGTGTGTGTTCTTAAAAGCGAGTATACGGAAAGCAAGGAAGTTTCACGTACGGCTCATGACAACCGATGATGTAATTCACTCCGTTCTCAGACTAACATTATGCAGATACTGTCACTGAAGCTAGTAGCCTCACAGATCCAGTAGCTGAAGAGGTCCCTTTCATACGCCTATAGCAATGATCCCAAGTGATTTGCCCATTCATTTTAAACGACTTCAATTCTCAATCATGGTTTCGTTTGTAATAAAAGAAACAGTACTAAAGGTCAGAGAGAAAAGGAGCAAGAGGAGATTGGCAGAGAGATTGGCGAGGAAATGGTTACAGAGAGGTGAAGGAGGAGATGGACAAAAGAAGGAGGAGAAGGGGATTAGGACATACATCTACTCCATAATAAACCATGAGATGTTGGTCGCATGAGGAATCTACGTACAGGACCTTGCCGTATGCAAGATATACGCTAAAGATAAAAACGAAGTTGTATCATATGATCATGGCATTACTGAGGCAACATGCAGTCTGTGAATAGAATTCCATTTCGTTAAAGGTCGAACATTTTACTGTTTTTTGGAATTAATCAGGTCATATAGGGTTTGAGGAAAGAGTCGTAGTATTTTACACGGGGAATTTGCAGGTATTGGTGCACTGCAGGAAATCATCTCTTCTGACAAGTTTGGTGCTGCCAGCCACGAATCTCTCTCCTGTGCCAGCCTCTTCATTCAGAGCAGAATTCTAACTGATGTCCTCAATTATTTGCTGGATGTATTCCACTGTCTGTGTTCCTCTACAGTTTGTACTCTCTATAGCTCCCTCTAGTACCATGGAAGTTATTGCCTGTCTTAACACATGTTCTATCATCCTGTCTCTTATTCTTGTTAGTGTTTTCCAATTCTGCGGAGAATCTCCTCATTTATTACCTTACCACACCACCTAATCTTCAACATTCTTCTGTATCGACACATCTCGAAAGTTTCGAGTCTCTGTTTTGGTTTCCCCGCAGCCCATGTTTCACTATCGTACAATGCTGAGATCCAAACGTACGTTCTTAGAAATTTCTCCTTCAAAGTAAGGCCTATTTTTGATAATAGTAGACTTCTCTTGACCTAGAATGCCCTCTTTAGCCAGTGCTATCCTACTTTTTATGTCCTCCTTGCTTCATCCGTCATGTGTTATTTTGCTGCCTAGGTAGCAGAATTCCTTGATTTCATGTGCTTCGTTATCACCAATTCTTATGAGTTTCTCGCTGTTCTCATTTCTGTTGCTCCTCTGTTGCTCCTTCATCTCTCTTCGATTTACTTTCAGTCCATAGTCTGTAGTCGTTAGATTGTTCGTTCCATTCAACACGTCCCATTATTCTTCGTCAATTTTACTGACGATAGCAATGTCAGTAGCGAATATTATCATTGATGTTCTTTTACTTTGAATTTTAATCTCACTCTTAAACCTTTCTTTTATTTCTGTCGTTGCTTCTTCGATGTATGGATTGAGCAGTAGAGGCGAAGGCTATATTCCAATCGGATTCAAGCCTAATTTCTCAACCAATTCCCTAGAGCGCATTACGGAAGTTATTACGTATATTGGCCTGTGTACTGCCATTATTCCAGCGACTTAAAGCTGCCCGTCATCCATGGGGCAAACAACGCAGAAACTAGACAGAAGCGCAGTGAAAACGTAATGCATGAAATACACCTACGTCCCAATGAGGCGTTTTACTCACAGTGTGTGGAGGGTGTATTTCAGGCCGGACGACATTCTGTGAGGTTTATGAGGACTTTCTCTTACCTTTATTTGGCCTCAATCATTCGGGTTGGCGAAAACAGGATTTGAAACTCCCTGGCAGGGCCTCGGACCTGGGCCCTTTGCCTTTTGCCTTAGTGCATTTTCATCCTGCAGCCGAGGGTACGCTGATTTCAAACTTCCTGGCAGACGAAAATGGTGTGACGAGGGTTTGTGAGTCGTGTTTGTATAGCTCAGCTGGTAGTAGAGCTCTTGCGCGTGAAAGGCAAAAGTCCCAGGTTCGAGTCCCTGACCAGCACACAGTTTTAATCTGTCAGGAAGTTTCATATCAGTGCACACTCCGATACAGAGTGAAAAATCAATCTGGAAACGAAGTAGGATTATATAAATGACTGGTGTCTGTTCTTTCAGAAGCATCTGAAAGAACAGACACATCGCAGAATCCGCATCTCTGTTACATTATATGTAAATTGCGGGTGGAGGAGAGGGAGGAGGGAAAGGGAAGCGAAGGGATTATTGATGTCAGCTGCATCGGGACGGCCGGCCGCTGTGGCCGTGCGGTTCTAGCCTCTACAGTCTGGAGCCGAGCGACCGCTACGGTCGCAGGTTCGAATCCTGCCTTGGGCATAGATGTGTGTGATGTCCTTAGGTTGGTTAGGTTTAGTTAGTTCTATGTTATAGGCGACTGATGACCTCAGAAGTTAAGTCGCAAAGTGCTCAGAGCCATTTGAACCATTCTGCATCGGGACATTACTTGGTATCAGAAGCGGCGAGTGAAAATGTGGTCCAGACCGGAATTCCAACCCGGGATCTCCTACTTACCAGGCAAGTGCGTTAACCAATGCGCAGTGATTAACGCAAATGCCTAGTAAGCCGCTGTTTCCGCGTAATGTCTCAATACAGCTGACATCAGTAATCCCCCCCCTCTTTCCTTTCCTTTCTTCCTATCCCCCCCCCCCCCCTCCATCTTCGATTTATATAACGAACCAGATGTTTATTTTGACGTTCTCGCTTACCATTACCATCTCCTCTGCACCTTCATGGTTAGTACACTGTAGACTCTCCCGTCTCTTAGGAGGACAACAATCGTGCTCACAGGGCTGCACGAATGCATTCCTCGTTTGACTGAGGTTGAAGCACGTTCTCACTTAATCAGCCGATCTTAATCCCGTTGGGAATATGAGGGATGATTTTGAAACAACAGATGAAACGTAGCAGTCAATAACCAACCCCCCTCCCACCTTGCCCAGTTTGGTAGTTCTACGAGATCTAATCAGTAATGAGCAATGCACGTCTATAGCTGGATATAGTATACCAGAAGAAACTTGTGGAGTCTCATTCTCCTTGCACTGAGTCGCTATCAAGGCTAGAGGCGGCGTTACATGGCACTGACGGGATGCCTCCTGGGGATGACTAATTTGTCCTATGGTGCGTATTAATGCTTACCTAATACCTCGACTGCCTTCTAAGACAAGTGACGCCAAAATACACGACAAGGACTGTGAAACACCTGCCTCTGAATGATACTAGATCTCAGGTTCGGACAATATGTGTTTCAGTTTTGCTTACGTCATTTTTAGGGTTGTGTGCCTCAGTCGGTAAAAACGGAACCATTACAGGGTCACTGTCTGTCTGACCCCTTTTCCCTACGAACAGGAAGAGGCATCAAATTGAAATTTGTCAGGTACCTCAGTGTACGGCCCCTTGGCCGTGTAAATAATTTTAATCCAAAGCAATCACAAGATACCGCCATGTATGTCACGTGTTTTGTGCTCGCAAACTCATTCACCAGCACCTGTATATGAATTATCTATGTACACCACCGGCCTGGTGGTCTAAAGGTAAAACACGCGCCTGGACACCGTGAAGTACTGCGATCAAATCTCGGTCGGACCACGGACTGTTCAGTCTTTGTTTTAACCTAACCTTCACCTCTCAACGATGTGAGGAGTCGCCAGTAACAACACGTGGTTCGGATTCCACGTTACTTTAGGTCCCCTTTCCCCAGCTGCATAACTGAGGTAAGTGAGGGACATGAAAGACGCCGAACTGGCGTCAAATATAAAGACTTGCACCAGACCATTGATCAACCAGAAATTATTTTCATTATTGTTATCTAAAACATAAAGTTTTAACGGATGCCGAGTCAGACTCGCGCTTGTCCAGTTACATACTGCACCTAGTGTTCGAAGGAAAGTCCAGCACGTTGCAGAACTAAACAGTCATTAACATACGGTAAATGCGAAATTATCTTAGGGTCTTTTTAAAGAATCTCTCTCTCTACGCTTACTTGTTCTGCAGAAAATTATGTTTGACATTTTTTTGTGATTATCTTATTTGACGGTGTGTCGTACTGCAAAATTGAAAACGATAACATCGGCAACGTTACTCAAAAAATTCTCGCACGTTTGGCACTATGAGTTCCTGCCGCAGCCAGCGTTGTGAGGCCGGCCTGCAATCGGTCACGCCTTGTAGCTGTGGTTCCATTAGGCGCCATTACTGCCACAACACATTCACTAATAGAGTATGTTTCGCTAAACGTCGAATGTTCTGTGATACTGGGTCTTTTCCGCTCGACAATTCCGGCGAGAGTCAGATTGTCTCCATCTTTATGTTCAGTCGACTGTGACGTCATTTATGACGAAACTCGTACGCAAGATTAGTACCCTTCCAGTTACAGTGAAACGTCCCCTTAGAAAAATTATGAATGACAGTGCTGGAAAACCTCTTACGTTATTTGATGCAGAGACAGCTGAGTGAAACTGGATACACTCAACAGTTCTCTTCAAATGGTTCAGATGGCTCTGAGCAGTGTGGGACTTAATTGCTGAGGTCATCAGTCCCCTAGAACTACTTAAACCTAACTAACCTATGGACATCACACATATCCATGCCTGAGGCAGGATTCGAACCTACGACCGTAGCGCTCGCGAGGTTCCAGACTGTAGCGCCTAGAACCGCTCGCCCCCCCCCTCCCTCCCCCCCCCCCCCCCCCTCCCCCGGCTGGCGACTGTTCTCTCTTTACTTATTCTGTTCATCACTAAACTGATGCAGAATATTTTTAGCACAACGCAATCTGACTCTCAATAATCCCTACAAAAGAATAGCCCTGACTAACAATGACCTATATCTTTACAAAAATCTTCGTTATTCGAACTACAGCAATACAGCGAGCGCCAATACTGCCAGCTAAATAAAAGATTCCAATTACTGAAGGGCTAACTACTGATAGGCATAGTTAGCAAATGAAAGAGTTTGATAGAGAACAAACAATGTATTTACCTTAATAATGTTCAAAAGTCATTGTATAAAATCAGTTCATGGCATCCCGTCTTGTTGTTGTTGTTGTTGTTGTTGTTGTTGTCTTCAGTCCTGAGACTGGTTTGATGCAGCTCTCCATGCTACTCTATCCTGTTCAAGCTTCTTCATCTCCTTAGACTGGTTTGATGCAGCTCTCCATGCTACTCTATCCTGTGCAAGCTTCTTCATCTCCCAGTACCTACTGCAACCTACATCCTTCTGAATCTGCTTAGTGTACTCATCTCTCGGTCTCGCTCTACGATTTTTACTCTCCACGCTGCCCTCCAATGCTAAATTTGTGATCCCTATCCACCTTATCTTCAGTATTCTTCTGTAGCACCATATTTCGAAAGCTTCTATTGTCTTCTTGTCCAAACTAGTTATCGTCCATGTTTCACTTCCATACATGGCTACACTCCAAACAAATACTTTCAGAAACGACTTCCTGATACATAAATCTATATTCGATGTTAACAAATTTCTCTTCTTCAGAAACGCTTTTCTTGCCATTGCCTGTCTACATTTTGTATCCTCTCTACTTCGACCATCATCAGTTATTTTACTTCCTAAATAGCAAAACTCCTTTACTACTTTAAGTGTCTCATTTACTAATCTAATTCCCTCAGCATCACCCGATTTAATTTGACTACATTCCATTATCCTCGTTTTGCTTTTGTTGTTGTTCATCTTATATCCTCCTTTCAAGACACTGTCCATTCCGTTCAACTGCTCTTCCAAGTCCTTTGCCGTCTCTGACAGAATTACAATGTCATCTGCGAACCTCAAAGTTTTTACTTCTTCTCCATTAATTTTAATACTTACTCCAAATTTTTCTTTTGTTTCCTTTACTGCTTGCTCAATATACAGATTGAATAACATCGGGGAGAGGCTACAGCCCTGTCTCACTCCTTTCCCAACCACTGCTTCCCTTTCATGCCCCTCGACTCTTACGACCGCCATCTGGTTTCTGTACAAATTGTATATAGCCTTTCGCTCCCTGTATTTTACCCCTGCCACCTTTAGAATTTGAGAAAGAGTATTTCAGTCAACATTGTCAAAAGCTTTCTCTAAGTCCACAAATGCTAGAAACGTAGGTTTGCCTTTTCTTAATCTTTCTTCTAAGATAAGTCGTAAGGTCAGTATTGCCTCACGTGTTTTTGCAGTAGGGTTTTGGAGCATATACTGTATTCAAACATTATGAATCACCTCGAACGGAACGATCTATTGACACGTAATCAG
Source organism: Schistocerca gregaria (assembly GCF_023897955.1). Taxonomy (NCBI): domain Eukaryota; kingdom Metazoa; phylum Arthropoda; class Insecta; order Orthoptera; family Acrididae; genus Schistocerca; species Schistocerca gregaria. The sequence continues at coordinate 1,013,727,395 of NC_064920.1, read as the reverse complement.
CATGGCTGCAGAAAACATCGCTCTTGTGCAACGCAGCTAGCTCTTTATTCGCACGAAGTAATGGCCGCTATCGACAGGGGATCTCAAGTTGATTCCGTATTTCTAGATTTTCGGAAAGCTTTTGACACCGTTCCTCATAAGCGACTTCTAATCAAGCTGCGGAGCTATGGGGTATCGTCTCAGTTGTGCGACTGGATTCGTGATTTCCTGTCAGGAAGGTCGCAGTTCGTAGTAATAGACGGCAAATCATCGAGTAAAACTGAAGTGATATTAGGTGTTCCCCAGGGAAGCGTCCTGGGACCTCTACTGTTCCTGATCTATATAAATGACCTGGGTGACAATCTGAGCAGTTCTCTTAGACTGTTCGCAGATGATGCTGTAATTTACCGTCTAGTAAGGTCATCCGAAGACCAGTATCAGTTGCAAAGCGATTTAGAAAAGATTGCTGTATGGTGTGTCAGGTGGCAGTTGACGCTAAATAACGAAAAGTGTGAGATGATCCACATGAGTTCCAAAAGAAATCCGTTGGAATTCGATTACTCGATAAATAGTACAATTCTCAAGGCTGTCAATTCAACTAAGTACCTGGGAGTTAAAATTACGAACAACTTCAGTTGGAAGGACCACATAGATAATATTGTCGAGAAGGCGAGCCAAAGGTTGCGTTTCATTGGCAGGACACTTAGAAGATGCAACAAGTCCACTAAAGAGACAGCTTACACTACACTCGTTCGTCCTCTGTTAGAATATTGCTGCGCAGTGTGGGATCCTTACCAGGTGGGATTGACGGAGGACATCGAAAGGGTGCAAAAAAGGGCAGCTCGTTTTGTATTATCACGTTATAGGGGAGAGAGTGTGGCAGATATGATACAAGAGTTGGGATGGAAGTCATTAAAGCATAGACGTTTTTCGTCGCGGCGAGACCTTTTTACGAAATTTCAGTCACCAACTTTCTCTTCCGAATGCGAAAATATTTTGTTGAGCCCAACCTACATAGGCAGGAATGATCATCAAAATAAAATAAGAGAAATCAGAGCTCGAACAGAAAGGTTTAGGTGTTCGTTTTTCCCGCTCGCTATTCGGGAGTGGAATAGTGGAGATAGTATGATTGTGGTTCGATGAGCCCTCTGCCAAGCACTTAAATGTGAATTGCAGAGTAGTCATGTAGATGTAGATGTTCCAACATTTCTACGGAATCCAAACTGATCCTTCCCGAGGTCCGCATCTACCAGTTTTTCCATTCGTCTGTAAAGAATTCGCGTTAGTATTTTGCAGCTGTGACTTATTAAACTGATAGTTTGGTAATTTTCACATCTGTCAGCCACCTGATTTCTTTGTGATTGGAATTATTATATTCTTCCTGAAGTCTGAGGGTATTTCGCCTGCCTCATACATCTTACTCACCAGATGGTAGAGTTTTGTCAGGACTGGATCTCCCAAGGCCGTCAGTAGTTCTAATGGAATGTTGTCTACTCCGGGGGCCTTGTTTTAACTCAGGTCTTTCAGTGCTCTGTCAAACTCTTCACGCAGTATCGTATCTCCCATTTCGTCTTCATCTACATCCTCTTCCATTTCCATCATATTGTCCTCAAGTACATCGCCCTTGTATAAACCTTCTACATACTCCTTCCACCTTTCTGCCTTCCCTTCTTTGCTTAGAACTAGGTTGCCATCTGAGCTCTTGATATTCATACACGTGGTTCTCTTCTCTCCAAAGGTCTCTTTAATTTTCCTGTAGGCAGTATCTATCTTACCCCTAGTGAGATAAGCTTCTACATCCTTACATTGTCCTCTAGCCATCCCTGCTTAGCCATTTTGCTCTTCCTGTCGATCTCATTTTTGGGACGTTTGTATTCCTTTTTGCCTGCTTCGTTTACTGCATTTTTATATTTTCTCCTTTCATCAACTAAATTCAGTATTTCTTCTGTTACCCAAGGATTTCTAGCAGCCCTCGTCTTTTTACCTACTTTATCCTCTGCTGCCTTCGCTACTTCATCCTTCACATCCCGTCTTACAAATTACATTTTTCTGACGGACACCCGTCCAGATCGTCCGTTGTGAAAACTCTGCCATTTCTCTCCCCACATCCACCACTGCTGGCGGCTCACCTCTCACTGCGCAATGCTACGCGCTGTTCACATCCAACTGCCCAACACTAAAATAGCAAATATTCCAACAATGCCAACCAGCCACAGACTTCACACAGCACAGTCAGTGATTTTCATACAGAGCGCTACGTGGCGTTACCAACATAAAAACCTAAACAGCCTGCTTACAACGCATTATATTTGAGTTCTTTTTACGCCATGCCTTGCCTTTGGAAGAGTAATTATTAACAGTTCTGAGCCACGTAATAACAGCGCTAGCCGCTACAATTGCTCATCATGTAAGCGACACGTATCCACAGTCTAATTGGTATGAAGTGAACTACGAACTTCGAACTGTAAATAACTAAAATTTAAACGCAACCGCACGAAAATGACAAGAGTAACGTCATCTGCATTCTATACAGTTTGTCCCAGCCTGAATGGTCAGTATTCAGAGAGATGACAGGAATGATCATTTCAAGCAAAAACTTCCGAAATGGAACACATTCAATGCACATTGTTATTTGTTTTCATATTGTTAAACACATAGGTTTACACATGTACACATGCAAAGCAGTTAGTAAACATCGCAAAATGCGTTTTATAAAGCATCAATTGAAAAATACGTATTTTAACACATTCGTGGGACATTCATACGTGCAGAAAGTGGTCGTGTTCTGGTAGTAGGACTACGTTGCACCAATGTGCTGCTTTTATTCCCACAGGTTGTTGAACTTTCACACACAGAAGAAAAATGGGAACTTCGAGGAACACCTGTTCCGTGCAGTATGCTCAAAACTCTCGTAAGCACTCTATGATCAGGATTTGATGTGCCGGACAGTGCACCACGCTGTTCTTCGACAGCAACAGGAGTCGCAGAAACCGTAGATTTAACGCCGTATCTGCATGTTCGTCTTTAGTGTAGATGTGTGGCGTTTTAGCCAGCGCTTACACGAACACAGTTAACCAACTTTTCTCTCTTATATACACTCCTCGTACTACTTCAATCACGACGCACCCTCGACAACTGCGTGTTCGACGGGCTAGTTTAATGGAAGGCTGAAAGCAGCGAGGTACGTAAAACGACGAAGGCGCAGGATGGTTTAGAGACATACGAATATACCACAGGCCCAAAATCAATGTACATTGAATATGTTCTACCTCACGAACCATTTTGAAAACATATATGTCTATACGAAGTTTTGCTTCAAATGATCGTTTCTGTTATATTCTACATTATTGACCATTCCTCCTGGGACACTTTATATACAAAGAAAGATTATAAAGCGTGTTCCTCATTCAGAAATCACTTCTGAATGTTGAATATTTGTGAGAAAATCGTGTTACGGCTCGTATACGAAGAAGAAACGCCTACCAGCTCGTGTCAGAAGCCATCAGCAGCAGCAGTGTGGCGTACTGAAACTGCAGTTTATCGTTCCACGATTTCGCTGCTCGCATTAGTCGGGATCCTACAACTACGATTAGAATGTGGACTCGTTGCGTTCAGGAGGGCCATGCCCAGCGGTATGCAGGATCCAAACGCCACCAGCTTCCGAGGATTATTCACTCGCTCGTGCAGGAATTTACAGCCACGTCACATACCTTCAATTAGGGAATGGGTTTGTTTGCATGCATCAAGGCAAATACACTACTGTCCATTAAAATTGCTACACCAAGAAGAAATGCAGATGATAAACGGGTATTCATTGGACAAATATATTATACTACAACTGACATGTGATTACGTTTCCACGCAATTTGAGTGCATAGATCCTCAGAAATCTGTACCTAGAACAACCACCTCTGGCCGTAAAAAACGTCGTTGATTCGCCTGGGCATTGAGTAAAACAGAGCTTGGATGGCGTGTGCAGGTACAGCTGCCCATGCAGCTTCAACACGATACCACAGTTCATCAAGAGTAGTGACTGGCGTATTGTGACCAGCCACTTGCTCGGCCACCATTGACCAGACGTTTTCAATTGGTGAGAGATCTGGAGAATGTGCTGGCCAGGGCAGCAGTCGAACATTTTCTGTATGCAGAAAGGCCCGTACAGGACCTGCAACATGTGGTCGTGCATTATTCTGCTGAGATGTAGGGTTTTGCAGGGATCGAATGAAGTGTGGAGCCACGGGTCGTAACACATCTGAAATGTAACGTCCACTCTTCAAAGTGCCGCCAATGCGAGAAGAGGTGACTGAGACGTGTAACCAATGGCACCCCATACCAGTATGGCGATGACTAATACACACTTCCAATGTGCGTTCACCGCGATGTCGCGAAACACAGATGTGACCATAATGCTGTAAACAGAACTTGGATTCATCCGAAAAAATGACTTTTTGCCACTCGTGCACCCAGGTTCGTCGTTGAGTCACCATCGCAGGCGCTCCTGTCTGTGATGCAGCGTCAAGGGTAACCGCAGCCACGGTCTCCGAGCTGATTGTCCATGCTGCTACAAACGTCGTAGGACTGTTCGTGGAGATGGTTGTTGTCATGCAAACGTCCCCATCTGTTGACTCATGGCTCGAGACGAGGCTGCACGATCCTTTACAGCCATGAGGATAAGATGCCTGTCATCTCGACTGCCAGTGATACAAGGCCATTGGGATCCAGCACGGCTTTCCGCATTACCCTCCTGAACCCACCGATTCCATATTCTGCTAACAGTCACTGGATTTCGACCAACGCGAGCAGCAATGTCGTGATACGACAAACCGCAATCGCGATAGGCTAGAGTCCGACCTTTATCAAAGTCGTAAACGTGATGGTAGGCATTTCTCCTCCTTGCACGAGGCATCACAACAACGTTTCACCAGGCAACGCCGGTCAACTGCTGTTTGTGTATGAGAAATCGGTTGGATACTTTTCTCATGAAATGCTAATCATTTGCATATCACAGCATCTTCTTCCTGTCGGTTAAATTTCGCATCTGTAGCACCTAATCTTCGTGGTGTAGCAATTTTAATGGCCAGTAGTGTGTCACCAGGGACAGCGCGAGCATGGTATACCACGAGTGTCTGCAAAACGACCATTGTTAGAGGTTCCTTTGGTACGGCGGTACACAGACACGCACTGACAGTGATTCTCCCGACCACAAGACTGGACACAGGAGTGGCCCGATACTGGGGTATACGGTGCCATTATGAACACAACACGGTCACCTCTGGCTCGCGTAGCTGCTAATTTGCACAGCAGCTGTTAAGTTACTCAAGCGATAACGGCTGTAGCTGTACCCTGTATTCGAGGTCTCGTAAATTTATCTTTCAACAAGATAACGCAAGATCGCCAGTACTGTCATGATCCACCTCGATACAGAGTGTGTTCGGCCTTTGCCCTCGTCGCAAAGTTCCGAAGATGTCTCACACACTGAAAACCCCTTGGATTGCCGAGAAGAGACATGGCACGATTTGGGAGTCATTACCATTGATGAACTCTGGCACAGAACGGCAGGAGCACAGAATAACGCTCCCGTATCTACTAGTCAAGCTCAGTTTGACTTGATGTCCAACTGCCCAACTGTTATTGCCAGAGGTGTACAATATTTCGTACCCTTTACATCCCCAAATAACCTATAAATCTGTGACCTCGTAAGTTCTACCAGAAGCATAATTTTGACACTCCGCTCAGGTTTGCAACCACATCCTGGAATCAAGGTGACACAATATGTCGACGAACGACCTGGCCGTCATCTTCAGGTGAGGTGTTGCTGTTACTGGACTGATGCTACTGTGGAGCCGGTGCGCTCGCGGCACGTGCTGTATGCGCTGAGTGCTCGCTGCTGGTCTACATTGTGTCGCCAACGTCAGATTTATTGTGGAACCTGGAAGTCAACGGAAGGCAGGATTCGGTTACGATTGTGGACGGGGCCGTAATGAGTTACTATTGGCTGCCTATTACAGTTACACACAATTTATTTTAAACCAGTGCCGACCTCTGTGAGCGAGCGGTTGTAGGCGCTTCAGTCGGGAACCGCGCTGCTGCTAGGGTTGCAGGTTCGAATCCTACCTCGGGCATGGATGTGTGTGGTGTCCTTGAGTTAGTTAGGTTTAAGTAGTTCTAAGTCTAGGGGACCGATGACCTTAGAGCCACTTGAACCAATTTATTTAAACCAGTAATACCAGACTCAACAATAAATAAAAATACCACACGTTATTAATGAAGGAATAAACAACTGTTTGAATAATAGTGCTTTCAGAGAGTTACAATTTAGCAAATCACCATTAAATACCCATACATCAGATGAAGTTTTAAAAGCAAGCCATAGTGACCTGGGCAGAAGGCCTTACACTCCAGGAATTGCAATAAATTACGAATTGTTTAAAATTCGCTGCAACTAGACAAATTACAGGACTGAAACATTAAAGGTCACCACAAACACAGCAGAAGGCATCAGACGCCAGGAATGGCAGTAAAAAAGGTTTTAATGCTTACTGCTAAATACAAATACTAAATTAGAATTTTACGGCAAATGACCACAATCACGGCAGAAGGCCTTACTCGCCAGGAACGGCAGTAATATAAGAAATTTAGAAACCTGCTGTAAAACAGCAAATACAATAACAAAGGTTAATTAAAAAAAAAAGCAACTGATCACCAAACGGCTGAAACGACATGATGGTAAACTTTATAACACAACCCATAACATCCACTGAACACTACACTGCTAGATTTACTCCAGAAGGCGACCAGAACTATTAATTATACATACACAGGGTGGTCCAATGATCGTGACCGGCCAAATATATCACGAAATAAGCGTCAAACGAAAAAACTACTAAGAACGAAACTTGTCTAGCTTGAAGGGGGAAACCAGATGGCGCTATGGTTGGCCCGCTAGATGGCGCTGCCATAGGCCAGGATATCAACTGCGTTTTTAAAAAAATAGGAACCCCCATTTCTTATCACATATTCGTGTAGTACTAAAGAAATATGAATGTTTTCGTTGGACCACTTTTGTCGCTTTGTGATACATGCGCTGCAATAGTCACAAACATATGGCTTACATTTTTAGACGAACAGTTGGCTGTTTTACAGCAGGTTTCTAAATTTCTTATATTACTGCCGTAAAATACGCTGCCTGAAACAAAAGTGAAGCATCCAGAAACGAAATAGAAACGTCATGGTTTGAGAGGGTATATGATGTCACATGAGTGATTATAAAATCAAGCCGGTATGTGATGTTATTTCAGTGATTACAAAATCAAGCCAAATTTACAAAGAACTTGTCGTTTTCAGTACGACGTTCCACACCTTCTCGTCTGAACTGATGCACTGATTCGGTTGCAAAGGGTGTCATTAATCCGTTCCATCTCCTCCTGAAGCAAGCTGGCCCACAAGTGTTGTAACTGGTACCTAACATCCAGGTACTGGCTCTGGGACGGAGTTGACGTCCGGACTGGTCCTACACATGGAATCTCAGGGACGGATCTGGGATGGTTTTGGGGTTGGGAGGACCTCAAAATTACTTAGACAGTTCATAAAAGCACGTGCAAATTGCACCACGGTCCTGCCGCATGAGAGATAACCCATGACCACGCAGGATGTCCCTGACGTACCGTTCTGACTCAGAGTTTCCTCTGACTCAGAGTTTCCTCATCCACTATCAACCAGTCAGTATCTGAAGTCATCCCCGCTGGTTCTCAACACCATGACGCCGAAAGTAAAACCGCTGTGCCTCTACAAAATATTAGAGGAATGGAATCCCTCCAGAAGTCGTAGTCGTACTAGTTCAGGTTCGCCACCCATAACGGCGGTTTATCGCTGAATATATGGTGACGTCACTCATTAACGGATCAAGCACCACTCCAAACGCAGTCGTTTGTGTTGTGTTGATGGCACCCTATTCATGGGACGGTAATTCCAAAGCGCGGCTGCTGAAAGTCTCCGACTAGTGTTGCGGGATGACACAGGGAGTCCATTTCTTGTTCTCGGATGTCAGGTGCAGATGTGAAGGGGTTACGATGTGGCCGGTGCAGAACACGGCTATCCTCCCTTCTGGTCATCAGAGATGATCGAACGGAATCTTGACGATGACGTTCCATGGAGTCAAACATCGGGCCACTGCCACATCCGAATGCCCCAAAAATCTTGATATTGCGTGATTCGACCAGATGGCCAAATGGAGATCCACAATGAGCTCACACTCAAGCTCTGTCAGCTGTTAATAACGTACTCCAACACGAGTTCGCGGCATCTCCGTGTCCATAACAATGATCTCTGAACGGGTCTAACGCTGAACACGCCCGTTGTGTTGCCTACCAGCCCTGGTAACAACTTTAAACAAGAACAACATTAATGCATGTATGTTTGCAAATGGGGATATTCAGCCGCCAAATAATTGTTAAAATTCATGCTGAATCTTCAACTGTCTTTTATTCTACACAATTCGCAACTAGTTTCGGTCAAATGAGCGTTATCAAGCGAGACTGACATAAACAGCAGGGAAGTTATATCATAATTTGAACAAAAGTAATTTGTTCTTTTGAGCCCACCATACTAGTAATTTTTTTACAATATACTAATAATTGTGTTAAGGAAGCAAAGTTCACACCGACGACTAGTAACACACTACTGTCGTGGGCTCAAAAGAGCAAATTACTTTTATTCAAATTGTGGTATAACTTTTCTGTCGTTTATGCCAGCATATCTTGGTATCGGTCATTTGACCGAAAGTAGTTGCAAATTGTGCAGCATAAAGGACAGCTGAAGGTTCACCATTAATTTTAACAGCACTAACGCACTGTGGTGGCCGTTTTGCATCACCTCGGTTCCGAGAGTTCCAGAAACTGTACAGAAAACTGATATGGAGATCAACATAAACATCATTTCCGCCCTTTTTATTGCTCATGAAAACCACACATTGCTTGTTGTACCACCATACAGTGAGACCTTCAGAGGTGGTGGTCCAGATTGCTGCACACACCGGTGCCTCTAATATCCAGTAGCACGTCCTCTTGCGTTGATGCATGCCAGTATTCGTCATGGCATACTACACACAAGTTCATCAAGGCATGTTGGTCCAGATTGTTCCACTCCCCAACGGCGACTCGGCGTAGATCCCTCAGAGTGGTTGGTGGGTCACATCGCCCGTAAACAGCCCTTTTCAATCTATCTCAGTCATGTTCGCTAGTGTTCATGTCTGGAAAACATGTTCGCCACTCTAGTCGAACGATGTCGTTACCCTGAAGGAAGTCATTCACAAGATGTGCACGATGGGAGTGCGAACTGTTGCCCATGAAGACGAATGCGTCGCCAATACGCTGCCGATATGGTTGCACTATCGGGTGGAGGATGGCATTCGCGTGTCATACACCCGTTACGGTAACTTCCATGACTACCGGCGGCGTACGTCGGCCCCATATATTGCCACCCCAAAACATCAGGGAACCTCCACCTTGCTGCACTCGCTGGACAATGTGTCAAAGGCGTTCAGCCTGACCGGGTTGCCTGCAAACAAGTCTCCGATGATCGTCTGGTTGAAGGCATATGCGACACTCATCGGTGAAGAGAACGTTACTCTGCAGGACAGACGCTCAGTAGCTCGGTACGGTCTGTTGTTGAAGTTTCGAGAACATACTTTCACCGAGGAGTCAAGCAGTATATTGCTCCCTCCTACGTATATCTCGAGAAGAGACCATGAGGATAAAATCAGAGAGATTAGAGCCCACACAGAGGCATACCGATAATCTTTCTTTCCACGAACAATACGAGACTGGAATAGACTGGAGAACCGATAGAGGTACTCAAAGTAACCTCCGCCACACACCGTCAGGTGGTTTGCGGAGTATGGATGTAGATTTAGATGTAGATCCTGAGTGGTCCATTCGGCACGTTGTTGGGCCCATCTGTACCGCACTGCATGGTGTCGTGTTTGCAAAGATGGACCTCGCCGTGGACGTCGGGAGTGAAGTTGCGCATCACGCAGCCTATTGCACACAGTTTGAGTCGTAACACGACGTCCTGTGGCTGCACGAAAAGCATTATTGAACGTGGTCGCGTTGATGTCAGGGCTCCTCCGAGCCGTAATCCTTAGGTAGCGGTCATCCACTGCAGTAGTAGCCTTTGGGCGGCCTGAGCGAGTCATGTCATCGACAGTTCCTGTCTCTCTACATCTCCTCCATGTCCGAACAACATCGATCTGGTTCACTCTGAGACGCCTGGACACTTCCCTAGATGAGAGCCCGTCCTGGTACAAAGTAAGAATGCGGACACGATCGAGTCGCGGTATTGACCGTCTAGGCATGGTTGAACTATAGACAATACGAGACGTGTACCTCGTTCCTGGTGGAACAACTGGAAAAGATCAGCTGTCGGACTCTTACATCTGATAGGCGCTGCTTATGCATGGTTGTTTACATCTTTGGGTGGGTTTAGCGACATCTCTGAACAGTCAAAGGGACTGTGTCTGTGATACAATATCCACAGTCAACGTCTATCTTCAGGAGTTCTGGGAACTAGGGTGATGTAAAACTATTCGTGATGTTTTTATATTGCTTAATCTATCTGGTATCATTTGTTTATATCTTTGATGTCTAACGTTGATCAGCTATGACTTTGGTTTTAGCAGCTTTCCCTTTTCTTTCTTTTTAAACAATGTACAGAACTGCCTCCAGTCTTGCAACGTATAAAACAATTTCTTACAGGAAAGGGAGAAGAAGCGATTGGGGAGACTAATTTGAAATTAGTTTTTTGCTCTGTGATATGAAAAGCGAACCATTCGCCTTATCTGACGAATGAGTGTAATAAATGTATCCATAAATTATGTTATTCGGTTTAGACTGATGAGGTGTCATTATTTAGCGCTCTTCGGTGTTTCACGCGCTAGAAATGTTGTTTGGTATGTTAACAATTACTTACTCACTCACAAGAGCCTCCCTGGATCTCATTCCAACACCATAGAAAATTATAGGGAATTCCTCTGAATCGAGCATCATATGAACAGCCAGGAAGGCTAATTACAACACCATCAATACCATAAGGGCTTTCTTCAGCTTTGCTAACGGTGCATCGATTGCATATGTGGACGCAGGAGCCACGCGACAGGAAGGAATTTGCATGTCTCATTCATAAGATCTAGTGTCCCATTGTTGATGGGACATTGTGATTTGTAGTTGACCGAACCGTTTAGTAGCAGCTGGAAGTTGTATTGTCTTTTGGAGCAATTCAGCAGTGGGAGCTCTCGTGTGATGGGGGGAGCTGGGGGTCGTCGCCCTGCCTCGAACCAAAGACTTTCACTTCCTCAGGAAGAGGTGCGCTTTGTTCAGGAGAAAGCCCCGAGCCGAGCGTGTTCGCTGGTGCGAGGCAGTGTCTCCAGTACACTGAGGTCTGTCCTGTCTGGCAGCTTCGTTTCGGGCCGGCGGAGACCATTTAACGTCCGTGTAACTACCGGCGATAAACCTATGGAATTCGTATTATGGTTCCCCCTACCCATTAACGAACGCTATGAAGCAAGCGGTGGGACTGGGATGTCTGTCTCATTACCACCGCGCAAGAATGGAGGTTTCGAAAGTAACTTCACGCAGTGCTCTTCTGGAGAAGGGTTCTGTGTAAAGCTTTCGAAATGTCCATAGTTGTAGGTAGGTGTAATCGGGCATCGTCTTGATGTCACAATAGACTGGAATAGAAGGGAGCACCGATAGAGGTACTCAGGGTACCCTCCGCCACACACCGTCAGGTGGCTTGCGGAGTATGGATGGATGTAGATGTAGATGTAGAATGGCAGTACGTACGTAGCAGGAGATCGCAAGAACATCGGGCAGAAGACACAATAATGAACCAAAATATTGTGACTACTTTTTAATAGAGCTTTGCTCCATCTTTGGAACGCAATACACCAGCGATTCTGCTGGCATGGAGTGGACAAATCCCTAGTACGTTCCCAGAGGTATGTGGCAGTAGATGCACGCACAGGTCACACAATTCTCTTCAGTCACAGGTTGGAGGCTTCTGATCGCTATGCAGGAACCTGCCATAGTGTCCCAGATGTGTTCCACCGGGCTACGATCACGCGAATTTGGCCTTGTGACTCGGACTGTTATCCTTGTGAAAGATGCATCGCCAGTGGAGAAGACGTCAAACATGAGAAGCTGCAGGTCGTCCGCAATAATGTTCTCGTGTATCACAGCTTTCATGGTGCCTTAGATTACTACCATAGCTCCAATGGAAGCCCAGCTATGGTTCCTGCAGCATAATACTGCCCCACCGGCCTGCGTGTTTTCAACAGCCGTTCACCTGAGTGATTTAACGTTCGCCTACGGGTATGTCATGAAATAAGCAGCTGCGGTGTGTTAATCAGGACCAATTCGTGATGAAAGATTCTGCATACGATATGAGGCTCAGTCATAGATGCGTAGTTGTCATGGCGACACGAAGTTGACGTCAAAGTCCACCCTATTAGTAGCCCCAAACATCAGCTTCTGGTGGAAGTGTTTTTATAACGAATGTCAGCTAGCATCATTTACAGATCCACTAGTCATTCTGATTATATTTAATTGACATGTGGATTCGTTCAAGTGATATTTTCTTTTATTTACATGAATTTTAATTGCTCTCGTCGTTTTTTGGCAAACGCCGCCTCACTTGGTGTAAGGGGCGTGAACATTGGACGATTGAACAGTGGAAAAACGTTGTATGGAGTGCCAAATCACGCTACACAATGTGGCGATCCGGTGGCAGGGTGTGGATATGGCGAATGCCCAGTGAACGTTATCTGGTATCGTGTGTAGTGTCAACAATGAAATTCGGAGGCGGTGGTGTTATGGTGCGGCCATGTTTTTCACGGAGAGGGCTTGCACCCTTTATTGTTTTGCGTGGCACTATCACTGTACAGGCCCACATTGCTCCTTTAAGCACTTTCCTGCTTCCCACTGTTGAAGAGCAGTTTGAGGATGGTGATTGCATCTTGCAACACAATCGAACACCTCTCCATAACACACGGCCTGTGGCAGGGTGGTTACTCGACAATGACATCCCTGTCATGACTGGCCTGCACAGAGTCCTGACCTGAATCCTATAGATCACCTTTGGGATGTTTTGGAACACCGACTTCGTGCCAGGCCTCGCCGACTGACATCGATACCTCTCCTGAGTGCAGCACTCCGTAGGTTAGAAAATTTAAAAAGGAAAATGGATAGGTTAAAGTTAGACATAGTGGGAATCAGTGAAATTCGGTGGCAGGAGGAACAAGACTTTTGGTGAGGTAAATACTGGGTTATAAATACAAAATCAAATAGGGGTTACGCAGGAGTCGGTTTAGTAATGAATAAAAAAATAGGAGTGCGGGTAAGCTACTATAAACAGCATAGTGAATGCATTATTGTGGCCAAGATAGACACGAAGCCCACTACAGGAGTACAAGTTTATATGCCAACTAGCTCTGTAGATGACGAAGAAATTGAAGAAATGTATGATGAAATAAAAGAAATTATTCAGATAGTGAAGGGAGACGAAAATTTAATAGTCAAGGGGGGCTGGAATTCGGTAGTAGGAAAAGGGAGATAAGGAAACGTAGTAGGTGAATGTGGACTGGGGCTAAGAAATGAAAGAGGAAGCCGCCTGATAGAATTTTGCACAGAGCACAACTTAATCATAGCTAACACTTGGTTCAAGAATCATAAAAGAAGGTTGTATCCATGGAAGAAGCCTGGAGATACTAGAAGGTTTCAGATAGATTATATAATGGTAAGAAGAGATTTAGGAACCAGATAATAAATTGTAGGACATTTCCAGGGGCAGATGTGGACTCCGGCCACAATATATTGGTTATGAACTGTAGATTAAAACTGAAGAAACTGCAAAAAGGTGGGAATTTAAGGAGATGGGACCTGGACAAACTGAAAGAACCAGAGGTTGTAGAGAGTTTCAGAGAGAGCATAAGGGAACAACTGACAGGAATGGGGGAAAGAAATACAGTAGAAAAAGAATGGGTAGCTTTGAGAGATGAAGTAGTGAAGGCAGCAGACGATCAAGTAGGTAAAAAGACGAGGGCTAGTAGAAATCCTTGGGTAACAGAAGACATACTGAATGTAATTGATGAAAGGAGAAAATATAAAAATGCAGTAAATGAAGCAGGCAAAAAGGAATACAAACGTCTCAAAAACGAGATCGACAGGAAGTGCAAAATGGCTAAGCAGGGATGGCTAGAGGACAAATGTAAGGATGTAGAGGGTTATCTCACTAGGGGTAAGATAGATACTGCCTACAGGAAAATTAAAGAGACCTTTGGAGAAAAGAGAACCACTTGTATGAATATTAAGAGCTCAGATGGAAACCCAGTTCTAAGCAAAGAATGGAAAGCAGAAAGGTGGAAGGAGTATATAGAGGGTCTATATAAGGGCGATGTACTTGAGGATAATATTATGGAAATGGAAGAGGATGTAGATGAAGACGAAATGGGAGATCCGATACTGCGTGAAGAGTTTGGCAGAGCACTGAAAGACCTGAGTCTAAACAAGGCCCCGGGAGTAGACAACATTCCATTAGAACTACTGACGGCCTTGGGAGATCCAGTCCTGACAAAACATCTACCATCTGGTGAGCAAGATGTATGAGACAGGCGAAATACCTTCAGACTGCAAGAGGAATATAATAATTCCGATCCCAAAGAAAGCAGGTGCTGACAGATGTGAAAATTACCGAACAATTAGTTTAATAAGTCACGGACCGAACAATTAGTTTAATAAGTCACGGACCGAACAATTAGTTTAATAAGTCACGGATGCAAAATACTAACGCGTATTCTTTACAGACGAATGGAAAAACTGGCAGAAGCTGACCTCGGGGAAGATCAGTTTGGATTCCGTTGAAATATTGGAACACGGGAAGCAATACTGACCCTACGACTTATCTTAGAAGCTTGATTAAGGAAAGGCAAACCTACGTTTCTAGCATTTGTAGACTTAGGGAAAGCTTTTGACAATGTTGACTGGAATACTCTCTTTCATATTCTGAAGGTGGCAGGGGTAAAATACAGGGAGCGAAAGGCTATTTTACAATTTGTACAGAAACCGGATGGCAGTTATAAGAGTCAAGGGGCACGAAAGGGAAGCAGTGAGGAAAACAAGAGAAACATTCGGAGTAGGTATTAAAATCCATGGAGAAGAAATAAAAACTTTGAGGTTCGCCGATGACATCGTAATTCTGTCAGAGACAGCAAAGGTCTTGGAAGAGCAGTTGAAGGGAATGGACAGTGTCATGAAAGGTGCGTATAAGATGAACATCAACAAAAGCAAAACGAGGATAATGGAATGTGTTCGAATTAAGTCGGGTGATGCTGAGGGAATTAGATTAGGAAATGAAACAGTTAAAGTAGTAAAGGAGTTTTGCTATTTGGGGAGCAAAATAACTGATGATGGTCGAAGTAGAGAGGATATAAAATGTAGACTGGCAATGGCAAGGAAAGCGGTTCTGAAGAAGAGATATTTGTTAACATCGAGTATAGAGTTAAGTGTCAGGAATTCTTTTCTGAAAGTATTTGTTTGGAGTGTAGCCATGTATGGAAGTGAAACATGGACGATAAATAGTTTGGACAAGAAGACAATAGAAGCTTTCGAAATGTGGTGCTACAGAAGAATGCTGAAGATTAGATGGGTAGATCATATAACTAATGAGGAGGTACTGAGTAGGATTGGGGAGAAGAGGAGTTTGTGGCACAACTTGACCAGAAGAAGGGATCGGTTGGTATGACATGTTCTGAGGCATCAAGGGATCACCAATTTAGTATTGGAGTGCAGCGTGGAGGGTAAAAATCCTAGAGGGAAATCAAGAGACGAATACACTAAACAGATTCAGAAGGATGTAGGTTGCAGTAGGTACTGGGAGATGAAGAGGCTTCCACAGGACAGAGTAGCATAGAGAGCCGCATCAAACCAGTCTCAGGACTGAAGAGCACAACAACAACAATGACATTCAGTGTAAAAATTATTTGCACAAAGAAAACTTCTACGCGCTTCATTACGTAAAAGTTTGACAGCAGTATTGCATTTTCAGAATCCGCCGACGGCACTGTTAGAGCTCTGCAAGGGGACATACAACTACAAGAGCATCTCCACATAACAGGTAGGTAGAATTCCAACACGGATCTCACTAAGTCAGTTCAAAGACGGACTGGCTTTATTGTAGCAAAACTTAGTGGGAAAGCGTGGCCAGTTATAGTAAACGCCCACCATCTAAGGGCTCACTGGCTAAACTGACACATTTCTGGAGGTTTAGTACGAGTGGCGGTTTCTTGCAAACTCCCAACGACGAACTAGTTTGTTTTATTCCCGTTGCAAACAGGTCTACATCTACATCTACATCCATATTCCGCAAGCCACCTGACGGTGTGTGGCGGAGGGTCTTTGTCTTATTGTTTGAGATATTTTTCCACTACTTCTTTGTCCTTCCCGTTGTTGCTCATCTTTTTTCCACGTAATGGCTCCTTGAGTTGGCCCAAATTTCAACATACGTTAAAACCTTGTTTATAAAATAGTCATCTTCAGTTTCGTAACATTCTTTCAAGTCTGTGCACACTTCGAGCCTTGTTTCCTTGTGTTGTTGCGTTAATTCTCTCGGGGCACACCTCACACTTGTTTTGTTGCACTTCAGCTTGTTACGGACAAAGTTGTGAATTGTGCCAACAGTTGCTGCAACTGTTTTTTTTTTTTTTACTATATAGTGAACTGTAACACGTCCGTGTTCACGAATAGTGTTGTCGATGAGTGTTTCGAAGGAAGGAGTTGACACATTAACTGGTCGACCAGGACGTTGCCCGTCAGTCCCTGAGGCTCGACCGTTTTTTGCACTGTTCTACCCACTCATAAAAATTTCCGCAGTTCATACAACTTTCACCATACTGTAAAATCGTTCGAGAAAAAATTTTAGTCAGTTTTGTCCTGCAAAAAGAAAAAAAAACGGATCACTGAACGTTGTTCAATTAGTGTGGAGACTTCAAGTGGACACAGCTTCGTTGAATGGAATGGTAGTGGTCGTTAGTGTTTAACGTCCCGTCGACAACGAGGTCATTAGAGACGGAGCGCAAGCTCGGGTTAGGGAAGAAGTGGGAAGGAAATAGGCCGTGCCCTTTCAAAGGAACCATTCCGGTATTTGCCTGAAACGATTTAGGGAAATCACGGGAAACCTAAATCACGATGGCTGGAGACGGGATTGAACCGTCGTCCTCCCGAATGCGAGTCCAGTGTGCTAACCACTGCGCCACCTCGCTCGGTGTTGAATGGAATATTGAAATTATAAAAAATAATTATCCTTCGATGATTCCAGCCTGAAGTCATGAAAGTACAAAACTTCTACAAACTATTTTATTTCTATGCCAATTTGTCTGCTTCATTATTCAATATTCCTCCCATTAAAACTTTCATGTAACTAGCTATGTAGGCGGTATACCGTCCCCAGTGAAATACTAAGAAAATTCTTAAAAACAATATTCATAAAGAAGAGACATTTAAAAATTGAATAATAAGTGGACACTAGCCGCTCAGGAGAACATGTATTTTTTTCATGTATCCGTATTACAATAATTTCTCTGTGAAAGTTTCGAGGGCAAAGAAATATAAAGATGCACTTGAAACTAAATGATCTAAAGAGACGACAAGATGCGCTATTTTGCTAATTTTTAGTCGTCTTACACTTTTTCTCTTGTCTTGGTCGCTTGTAGACGGACATCTTGCGAGTGCTGGCAAATGTAAACATATTTGTACTAATTAAACAGATAATATATTGATTTAATATTATTGTTCACTTTTAATTTGTAAGAGGTGATCTCGATTCATGTCCGCCTTCCTTGAATTGACCTGCATTCGAGTAATTTACAGTGCAACAATGGCAGCGGCCGATGCAGCCAACGACGCCATTGCTTGACGATATTAACTTATAAAAATTAGCAGAAGTGAAAAACTCGCCCGCTATTAACATAAAACACATTTTTCTCCACAGCCGTCCGACGTTGCAGAAAATACGTAGCTTTAAGGTTCTTATTTTCAGTACAATGCCCGAGAGCCAGAGCCAGGACTCCGACTACAGTGCAATGGTTAATGGAGGTAAGGAAAAACACGATCACGCGTGTGTGGGCCGAAATTGTAATTAATAACTATAGATTTTTTGCTTTAAAGTGAACTGACTAGCCGAGGAGAGTAATATGGAAAATCTATTTCATTGTTCAACTTATATGTTCATGTTTTAAGATTCAGCGAGTCTTACAGTCATTAACGTAACAAATTAATTTTGTTGAAAAAAAAATGAAAAGTGAATGAAATATAATTTTGATTAAGGTCCAACACGTAAGTCGGCAACAATCACCGTTACCAATCAATCTGCGCAGTAAGTAATAAATTAAATTACGACGGCCGACGGTCGCTAGAGCGGTTACTCTTGTCACCACCTCCTGGTGTCTACGGAGTGCCTCGCACACTCATCCGTGGTTTAAAGGGTTAAGTAGAGCGGGAATCAGGAAGCACAGGTAGGAAGTCTTCCTTGTTTGTAGAGTCCGTGGGGACCTGGGGACCCCCGCACCGTGACGGGTGGACGGTTGGGCGAGCACGGAACAGTTGACGGGAGCCATCGCCGGCAAAGGCACAAAGGCACATCGCCAGTGCCCCACGCAGTGGAGGACCTCTGAGGAGCAGAAAGAACAGGAACCTAACAACATTCCCCGGGCAGTACTTTTCCCACACTGCCGAAATAACGGTAGCCCACGGACTGCGAAAGATAACTGCACTTAGCTTGTAAGATGAGCCTACATCAACATCTACATGACGACTCTGCAATTCACATTTAAGTGCTTGGCAGAGGGTTCATCGAACCACAATCATACTATCTCTCTACAATTCCACTCCCGAACAGCGAGCGGGAAAAACGAACACCTAAACCTTTCTGTTCGAGCTCTGATTTCTCTTATTTTATTTTGATGATCATTCCTACCTATGTAGGTTGGGCTCAACAAAATATTTTCGCATTCGGAAGAGAAAGTTGGTGACTGAAATTTCGTAAAAAGGTCTCGCCGCGACGAAAAACGTCTATGCTGTAATGACTTCCATCCCAACTCGGGTATCATATCTGCCACACTCTCTCCCCTATAACGCTATAATACAAAACGAGCTGCCCTTTTTTGCACCCTTTCGATGTCCCCCGTCAATCCCACCTGGTAAGGATCCCACACCGCGCAGCAATATTCTAACAGAGGACGAACGAGTGTAGTGTAAATTGTCTCTTTAGTGGACTTGTTGCATCTTCTAAGTGTCCTGCTAATGAAACGCAACCTTTGGCTCGCCTTCCCGACAATATTATCTATGTGGTCCTTCCAACTGAAGTTGTTCGTAATTTTAACACCCAGGTACTTAGTTGAATTGACAGCCTTGAGAATTGTACTATTTATCGAGTAATCGAATTCCAACGGATTTCTTTTGGAACTCATGTGGATCATCTCACACTTTTCGTTATTTAGCGTCAACTGCCACCTGACACACCATACAGCAATCTTTTCTAAATCGCTTTGCAGCTGATACTGGTCTTCGGATGACCTTACTAGACGGTAAATTACAGCATCATCTGCGAACAGTCTAAGAGAACTGCTCAGATTGTCACCCAGGTCATTTATATAGATCAGGAACAGTAGAGGTCCCAGGACGCTTCCCTGGGGAACACCTGATATCACTTCAGTTTTACTCGATGATTTGCCGTCTATTACTACGAACTGCGACCTTCCTGACAGGAAATCACGAATTCAGTCGCACAACTGAGACGATACCCCATAGCTCCGCAGCTTGATTAGAAGTCGCTTGTGAGGAACGGTGTCAAAAGCTTTCCGGAAATCTAGAAATACGGAATCAACTTGAGATCCCCTGTCGATAGCGGCCATTACTTCGTGCGAATAAAGAGCTAGCTGCGTTGCACAAGAGCGATGTTTTCTGAAGCCATGCTGATTACGTGTCAATAGATCGTTCCCTTCGAGGTGATTCATAATGTTTGAATACAGTATATGTTCCAAAACCCTACTGCAAACTGACGTCAATGATATAGGTCTGTAGTTACATGGATTACTCCTACTACCCTTCTTGAACACTGGTGCCTCCTGCGCAATTTTCCAATCTGTAGGTACAGATCTATCGGTGAGCGAGCGGTTGTATATGAGTGCTAAGTAGGGAGCTATAGTATCAGCGTAATCTGAAAGGAACCTAATCGGTATACAATCTGGACCTGAAGACTTGCCCGTATCAAGCGATTTGAGTTGCTTCGCAACCCCTAAGGTATCTACTTCTAAGAAACTCATGCTAGCAGATGTTCGTGTTTCAAATTCTGGAATATTCCATTCATCTTCCCTGGTGAAGGAATTTCGGAAAACTGCGATCAATAACTCCGCTTTAGCCTACCGTGCGTGGCACTTAACAGCAAATGAATATGTAAGAATGCAATGTCTACCAAAAAAACCGGGCGAGGTGGCGCAGTGGTTAGTACACTGGACTCGCATTCGGGAGGATGACGGTTCAATCGCGCGTCCGGCCATCCCGATTTAGGTTTTCCGTGATTTCCCGAAATCGGTCGAGGCAATTGCCTTTGAAAGGGCAGAGCGGACTTCCTTCCCCATCCTTCCCTAATCCGATGAGACCGATGACCTCGCTGTTTGGTCTCTTCCCCCAAACAACCCAACCCAATCTAACAAAATAAGGTAAACACCCAGAAGACATGGTCCGATGTCAATGAAACTTCGCAGACTTACACACCATCGATGGGTATCTAAATGATAAATAATGACCATCAAAGCGCGTTGGTGTTGGTCTTTATTTCGTTAACAGGCCTGGGAGTGTAATAAGAGGTGTGAATAACGCCAGATGTTGCAGTTTCTAGATTTATGGGGCAATCGGATGTTGTAATGACCCGACGTTGGACTGAACAGGAACGTGGGGGGAGGGGGGGGGGAGGTGTACATGTCGTCAAGGTTCCGATGGACCATGTCTGAGCCGGCCGGTGTGGCCGAGCGGTTCTAGGCGCTACAGTCTGGAACCGCGCGACCGCTACGCTCGCATGTTCGAATCCTGCCTCGGGCATGGATGTGTGTGATGTCCTTAGATTAGTTAGGTTTAAGTAGTTCTAAGTTCTAGGGGACTGATGACCTTAGAAGTTAAGTCCCATAGTGCTCAGAGCCATTTGAACCATTTGATTTGAAAACGATGCACGTTTGCGCTGGTCGATAACCAGTGTGCGAACAATGGTAACTGCATATAAGTGGGACAATAAAAGATGTCCGATGGGTCCTTCGTTTGGTTTCATCACATGTCGGATTTACCCGGAGTGCTTCATGTCGACTTCCTTGTTCTTTCATTTGTCCCAATGCCAGCGACCTAGCAGGTGTAACGTCAAAATTGCGTGGTGGAGCTAAACGTTGCAGTTTCTGTTTCTAGAACCGAGCACCAAATGGTCACACGTCTCCATCCACCGCAATGACCAGTCTTATCATTTACATTTTTGTTCATCATTTTCCGCAACTGTTTTTGAAGAACGCCGATGTGAAGAAATAGCATACTAGATGCGTTAATTGTTTTTAACACACCTACTGTGCTATTTCATCCCATCGGAAATTTCATTATTTCATTCACACCGCCACACCCCATTGCAATCCGACTTATTCTTTTATGCCATGCACATAATCTCCTTTCTAAAAAAAATATTGATTGAGGTGGTTATGGGTCGCACAAGACAACTCGTGATTTTTTTTTTTAAATTGATGTCTTCTTTGCTCGCTATGCCGGTGACCTTGAACGGGACTTGTGTTAACGTGCCACAGCAATGCCTCTGCGACGTGCATGGCGTCGTCGCTGGCGGCGCAGTGTACCTGTGTATCGCAGTTTGAAAGCCATTGATATTGACCTTGTTGGTCAATTTAATAAACAGCAGTTGACTGGAGGTCCAAATGTTATTCGTGGACTCCATCTCAACTTTACCTGTGATGTACAAGCAGTGTTTGGAGGTACTACTTGGCTAACACTTGCTGTTGTGTGGGGCAATCAAGCAGATTATGGTGGCCTGGAAGCTTTCCCTGATGCTAACATTCTGACTTGGAGACATGGAATATTTCTGGAGTATTGCTTCACACAGTCAAAGAGAAAGATTGGACGTGACGAAAGCTCAAAAAGTAGTAAGACTCCTTCATACAGAGAAAGTAAAATGCTGTTCTACTACAGTCGCAAATGAACTACTTCAAATATTTGGCGAAAATTGTATAAAAATATAGTGTCAAATATAAATATCGGCATTCGATATCGTCATCTTGATATCGATATATCCGTGAACAATGTATCACGCATCTTTGCAAGTGTTTGTCGACGTTGGCAGAGCACTTATCCGCGAAAGGCAAAGGACCCGAGTTCGAGTCTCGGTTCGGCACACAATTTTAATCTGCCAGGAAGTTTCTTATTCTTTTCCCTTAGCTATAAATATTTGAAGAGATACCTCACAATATGCAGATTCGAGATGTATATGTTACAACCTTCTGTTAAAAGTCATGCTTTCATGAAAATTCAATTTTACTTAGAGAGGCCACTATGCCCCAGATTTCAAAGTTACGTATATCGCTGTTATTAGGTGTACATATTGTAAATAAATTTATTAGTGTCTTACTTTTCTGTAGATGTCTGACAGACTTTATTGGCCTTTCAAATAGCGTCACGTCAGCCCCTTCTTTCCAAAAGGAGTCTGACACTGTACTCTAAAAAATAAAGATGCCTTCAGCAATACCACATTGAAATCAGGGTCTCATATCTGTCCTAAGAAGATCCTAATCTTCTGTTGTGCATTTAAGGCTTCACCTCCTGTTTTTGTTTCTTGTACACTGTTACAGTAGCTCATTTTATATGCTCTTTCGTGGCCCCACGCGCTTTTTTTTTGTTTGAGTTCAGAAGTTTTTACGCATTTTATAACACTTTCTTCTTTGTGAAATAAACTTCAGATCTGCCAGACGTATAGCTCGTTACTCTCCAATGCTCAGACATTAACTGAGGCGCCGTGCGGAAATGCGAGCTGCGTGTCACTTCCATGAGTTGCAGTTTGGTTTTTTTAATCCCACGCACGAATCTCGTCTCTCTCGCTGAAGTCGCCACTGACATCACGCCTCAAATGACGCTTGAGACAGCGCATATTTATTTGGTACGGAAATGAGCTGTAGCTCATAAAAAGGGAATAACAAGCTGAGGCTTAATTGATACTAGTCATTATCTAAAGCTTCTTTGCCGGTAGATAACAAAATAAGGGCCAAGCATCTGTCGCTCTAAGAAAACGAAACATATCTTGCAATACGCCATGATATCCCGGTAATTAATCCAAAATTGTTGAATGATGCCGCTAAGAGTATTTTGGGTGCTTCACATACCTGACTTGCTTTCAGTACACACCAAATGAATACTGAAACAGTGCTCTACTCCGAGGTCCTTCTTTACTCTTCTGCACTCTTGTTCCCGACGATCCCAGCGCGGCCTTCCAAAACAGCGAATGTGGCGCCGTATTGAGCGAAATCACCTTGCGTACCTTCCAAGCCAAACGATTTGTTTCATTTATGAGTACGTAAGACATTGTCGAGAGAAGCACTTAGATACTGGCTGCTTACTCACCTCCGCTCTGGACCAGCGCACCGACATCGCTGTGTTACCGGGAATTTCCTACTGCACTTCTGTCGCGCTGTCGGCCCTACTGAAATGCATACTCCTTTGGCCACGCCAGGTGACCCTGGCGGCAGCGGCGGTTTACCCGCATCGAGACATTCGCGGCAGATCCTTGACACGGTAACCCATTAAATGTCCCCGACTTCAATGATTGGTTGACTCAAGTATCGACAGTGAGGCTGTGATGGTTAGTACGATACATTTGGTGTAGCTGTTGGATTTTATTAGTTTTCAGTTGCACAAGGAAAACCGGTAGGGAATATCAAGACATGAAAATTTTAACGAAGTTAATTGAAGGCGTCGGATCTAACATGCCAATATTACAACTTTCAAGACTATCGTCAGCTGTAATTTCATTATCTGTTGGCAACCGGTTTCGACGATATACTTCATTATCATCAGGTGCTCTAAATACACTCCTGGAAATGGAAAAAAGAACACATTGACACCGGTGTGTCAGACCCACCATACTTGCTCCATACACTGCGAGAGGGCTGTACAAGCAATGATCACACGCACGGCACAGCGGACACACCAGGAACCGCGGTGTTGGCCGTCGAATGGCGCTAGCTGCGCAGCATTTGTGCACCGCCGCCGTCAGTGTCAGCCAGTTTGCCGTGGCATACGGAGCTCCATCGCAGTCTTTAACACTAGTAGCATGCCGCGACAGCGTGGACGTGAACCGTATGTGCAGTTGACGGACTTTGAGCGAGGGCGTATAGTGGGCATGCGGGAGGCCGGGTGGACGTACCGCCGAATTGCTCAACACGTGGGGCGTGACGTCTCCACAGTACATCGATGTTGTCGCCAGTGGTCGGCGGAAGGTGCACGTGCCCGTCGACCTGGGACCGGACCGCAGCGACGCACGGATGCACGCCAAGACCGTAGGATCCTACGCAGTGCCGTACGGGACCGCACCGCCACTTCCCAGCAAATTGGGGACACTGTTGCTCCTGGGGTATCGGCGAGGACCATTCGCAACCGGCTCCATGAAGCTGGGCTACGGTTCCGCACACTGTTAGGCCGTCTTCCGCTCACGCCCCAACATCGTGCAGCCCGCCTCCAGTGGTGTCGCGACAGGCGTGAATGAAGGGACGAATGGAGACGTGTCGTCTTCAGCGATGAGAGTCGCTTGATTCGCTTCTACCTTGGTGCCAATTATGGTCGTATGCGTGTTTGGCGCCGTGCAGGTGAGCGCCACAATCAGGACTGCATGCGACCGAGGCACACAGGGCCAACACCCGGCATCATGGTGTGGGGAGCGATCTCCTACATTGGCCGTACACCTCTGGTGATCGTCGAGGGGACACTCAACAGTGCACGGTACATCCAAACCGTCATCGAACCCATCGTTCTACCATTCCTAGACCGGCAAGGGAAGTTGCTGTTCCAACAGGACAATGCACGTCCGCATGTATCCCGTGCCACCCAACGTGCTCTAGAAGGTGTAAGTCAACTACCCTGGCCAGCAAGATCTCCGGATCTGTCCCCCATTGAGCATGTTTGGGACTGGATGAAGCGTCGTCTCACGCGGTCTGCACGTCCAGCACGAACGCTGGTCCAACTGAGGCGCCAGGTGGAAATGGCATGGCAAGCCGTTCCACAGGACTACATCCAGCATCTCTACGATCGTCTCCATGGGAGAATAGCAGCCTGCATTGCTGCGAAAGGTGGATATACACTGTACTAGTGCCGACATTGTGCATGCTCTGTTGCCTGTGTCTATGTGTCTGTGGTTCTGTCAGTGTGATCATGTGATGTATCTGACCCCAGGAATGTTTCAATAAAGTTTCCCCTTCCTGGGACAATGAATTCACGGTGTTCTTTTTTCAATTTCCAGGAGTGTATATAGTGGCTGAATTTTTCCTAAAGACATGTGTGCCAACCTCACACAGTAAGCAACCACACACAGTCAGACCGCAAACAGAAGTACTTTAGAGCACCTGATGACAATGGAGTATATCGTCGAAACCGGTTGCCAATAGGTAATGAAATTACAGCTGACGGCAGTGATGAAAATTGTAATATTGGCACGTTAGATCATTCGCCTTCAATTACCTTCGTTAAAATTTTCATGTCTTGATATTCCCTACCGGTTTTCCTTATACTGCACTCATCGAACTGAAAATTAATAAAACCCAACAGCTACACCAAATGTATCGTACTAAGCATCACAGCCTCACTGTCGATACTTGAGGCAACAATGGAGATTTTACGTGGTTCCAGGAGAAAAATAAACTGTGGATGGATACTCGTAGCCACAAACGGCATCCAGCGGGGCAGAAGAGTATCACATTCATAACAAACACTGTCTACGCAGGAGCTAGTTCCATCTTCTCCACTGGCATTTGTCGCAATCAGTCTCGATCACAGAACAACAAACAACGTTGCGAGACGCTCCGCCTACGATCCGACAGCGTACAATGTTACATTTGTTGGCACCGACGCCTGTAACTTTGTCTCTCTGTAGTGTCGTTGGATGACGTTTCTAGACATATGTTCCTGTCCTCGCTTTGTTCCTCAAGACATCGTCAACAACTTGACGAACTTGCAACATTTCTACGATGCCCCATATATAAATGTATTATTAACTAAGTCTTACTCCAAACAATAAACTGTTCCGCGGGTTTCACTTGGAATTTCGGTAAAGTATTTCGTATTTAATTTTTTAATGGCTTTCAGTAAACCATAATTCACTTTTGTTTCCGAAATTCATGAGTTTATGTATGCCATGGGTGTAAATTTCGATCTCAAATATATTATTTTAAAAAAGTCAGATAACTATCATGGAGCAATGAACATTGTACCGAGTCCGAGAGTAGATGGGTATAATAAGTTTTCAAATCTGGTTCTAATATATCAGCACGTATTGCACCTATTTCTACAGTCCAATAACAAACAAAAGAGATTAATTAAAACTGGGGAACGGAAGATATTCTGTTTGGTTTGTTTGTACTGGCGAAGCTATCAACAATTAATCGGCATTATTTCATAACATTTATTTAGAGTGATATGATCGTGGAGTGTTATATTTTAACTGTATAGGTAGCCAATTATACCGAGCGAAGCGTAGTCTCTCATACCGAACCACCATCTAATGTAATTGTTGTAGCAGACACGGTCAAAAAAATTGGAAGTGTCTCTTAATGACACGAATGGATTAGAGCATAGATGTTTAAGGCGAACATAAATGTCTACTGCCCATCCAACTCCACCTACAAAAAAAAAAAAAAAAAAAAAAAAAAAAATGAAAGAAACATCATTACTTCTACCACGGCGTTAATTTATTTTAGTTCGGATGAGTTTATCAGCCCACTCCTTTCACCTGTATCGATCACAAGCAGGGCAACTTAGTAATGCGAATACAGGGATTTGATTAATTATAATCGATAGAGCTGCACTTACTTACTTTTGAATTACGTATTATTCCTCCAGATTAGTTTCCCCTAAAATTTAGACGTTCATGTGCTGAACACTTAACAAGTACGTAGATACAGACCAGTGAATTACACAGACGTTCTTGTTGAAATATGGTGTTTATTTGTAGTACTGATTATGAAATGAATTATATGAAGACCAAATGAATTACTCAATGAGAAAAAGAGGAATGACATTTTGAACATGTATTTAAGATGCAAGTAGACAGGCATGGAGCATGTAACCACATTGTTAGATCGTGTAGGTTGACAGTTGTACCGACAGCGAGGTCTTCCATTTTCTACCGATCATTATTAATAAGAGGAAGCGAGTAAGTTAATGGCGGCAGCGTAGTATATACCTACTTTCATAAAGAACACAAAGTGAAAAAAGTGCCTTATGTTATTATAAATCACGCACACATGACGTTCCTGGTGCCAACAGCAATCGGTTGTGAAATTTACGTCCATTAAATTAGTATAGCGAAATGCTGAAAGAAAGAACGCATGTTATTAATAGTTTTTCGCGGAACACTTACTTATTTCCCGCAGAACATCAGTGTTCTGCGGAACAGAGTTTGGAAAACCCTGCCCTTGAGAATAAATGAATTTGACATATTTGCCTTTCTTGCCCAAACATCAAAGATTCAGAAACTGCGGTACCGCCAGACCAGCACGAGATAAAGGTTTGCTTTCGCTACAAAATTTAGGTCTCCCAACGCAGTTGAGTTGTCCGGCACCGTGTTTGGCGTGGAGAAGCTGACCGATCGAAGAGACACTTCTACAACCCGTTACCAAGGTCGTGTCCGTTAATGTGAGTTTTGTTTGCCAAGAGTGGGAAGCTTCTGCTGCGTTCCCTCGTTTTTCATGAAATAAGCGTTTTTCTCGTCCATCTCATTGCGAGTAGCAATGGGTTGTCCCCTCCACACGGCATTTTCGAAAGTTAGACCATGGAGGGTCACGAACTAGAGTTCTGCGCCATTCTGCTATGGCCCATTGTGGTGAGAGCTTCCCTGCAGGCTGCCGTCTGATGCTCTTCTGCACAGGCTAACTGTTGTTGGGGAAATGTATGTGTCACAATAACGGTACTGCGACCAACATTCCGAGGAGATTTTTACTTGTTTAATTTGTCACATAACTTGCGATGCTTAATTTGCTTACAATTTATGGCCTCTGGTTGCTTCGTAAACTTAGATTTCGTCAGCTACCCGGATGAGTAGATCTTGTTGCGGTTTTCTCAATACAGTGTGCCACACTTTTTGGCACCACCGCTGAGTGTTTCTGTCCTTTTGTAATTTCATTTGAGTTTAGAGAACTTTGTTGTCTGATAATTTTATTGTGATTTGTATCAATCATTAGAGCAACTAAATATCTGTTCTTCTCTGACTTGACTTAGTTTTCAAGATACTAAATTGTCCTACAACTTTCTCATGTTTCGGCGACCCACTAATAATAATAAATATAACATGGCTCACCTTCAAGCTTGTTGTTGCCATTGTGATGGCGTTGTCATTGTGCACAGTGGTCAGACTCAACGATCAACGATAGGTTTTCCTGCCAAGTCCAGACAAATACAGAGGGTGGGTATGCTAGTCATTGGGAGCTCCAGTGTTAGGCGGGTGATGGAGCCCCTCAGTGAGAGAGCAGGCAAGGCGAGAAAGAATTCCAGTGTGCATTCGGTATGTTTGCCGGGAGGTCTCATCCGTGATGTGGAGGAGACCCTGCCGGCGGCCATCGAGCGCACTGGGTGCAACCGGCTGCACGTAGTGGCACATGTCGCCATGAATGAGGCCTGCCGCTTGGGTGCTGAGGACATCCTCGGCTTCTTTCGCGGGTGGCTGATTTGGTGAAGGCAACGCACGCGGAGTGCAGACTAAGCTGTCTACTGGTAGCATCGTACTCGGGACTGATCGTGGCCCTCTGGTCTGGAGCAGAGTGGAATATCTGAACCAGAGGCTCAGACGGCTCTGCGACGGTATCGGATGCGAATTTCCTCGGGTTCAGAATTGTTGGGTTTCCCTTAATAGGTCAGGCGTTCACTACACGCAGTGTAGCGGAGTACGTGTGGCGTGCACACGGTTTTTTTCTTATATTAGATGACCCCTCCCTTGGGAGCAAACACGATCTGCCATTTAAATCAGCCACAGCGGTCTTAGAGCATCTTGGCTCTCGCAGATCAGAGACAGAAACGATTAATATGATTTTAGTAAACAGCAGAAGAATCCAAGGAAAGGTCCCAGAATTAGTATTGCTTATTGAAGGTTATGATGCACAGATGACAACGAAATCCTAAGTTCAGACTGGAATGTTTATCGTACGGATAGGTTAGTCGCCAATGGTAGTGGCGAGTTTACTGCAGTAAAAAATTCGATAAAATCTAGCGAGGTTATCACGGATTCCGATTGTGAATTAACCTGGGTGAAACTGAGTATCAAAGAACGGTCAAAAATGGAGGTTGGATGCTTTTATAGACGACCTGGGTCAGGATCTTTAGCTGCAGAGCGCTTCAGACAGAACTTGCAGAATATCATTCGTAATTTTCCTGATCATGCCGTTGTAATAGGCGGTGACTTTAACTTGCCAGGTATAGATGGGAACTTTTATGCCATCGAAACTGGTGTCAGAAACAGGGAATCGTATAGCATTTTCCTGGAAAATTAGCAGATAGTTAGAGAACCAACTCGTAAGGGTAACGTCTTAGACCTCCTGGCAACAAACAGACCTGAACTTATCGAATCAGTTAACGTAAAGGAAGGAATCAGTGATCATAAGGCTGTGACAATATCTATGACAGCGGGTCCTACAAGGAATTCCAGGAAAGGTAGGAAGATATATTTGCTCAGCAAGGGTGACAGGATACAGATTACAGAATATCTCAGCAGTCAGCATCAAATATTCGGTGATGAGGACGAAGATGTGGAGAACCAATGGAAAAAATTCGAAGGCATCGTTCAATATGCCCTAGACAAGTATGTTCGAGTAAGGTTTTATGGGATGGGAAAGATCCTTCATGGTTTAATAGCCGTGTTAGAAAAGCGCTACGTAAACAAAGAGCCGTTCATCTCAGATTCATGAGAAGTAAAAATCTAGCTGACAAACAAAAGGTGAACGAAGCGAAAACGAACGTAAGGAGAGCAACGAGAGAAACGTTCAATTATTTTGAAAGTAAGACGTTGTCAACCGACATGAGTGAAAACCCTAAGAGATTTCGGTCGTATGTAAATTCTGTAAGGGAGTCAAAATCATCTATTCATTCTCTCAGCGACCAAACCGGCACCGAAACGGAAGATAACAGAGAGAAGGCCGAAATACTGAATTTGGTCTTCCGAAGTGGTTTTACCGCGGAAGATCGTAACACTGTCCCTCCTTTCAATCGTCGTACGAACGTCGAAATGGGAGATATTGAGATAACCGATCGCGGAATTGAAAAGCAGTTGCAATCGCTTAGTAGTGGAAAGGCTTCAAGACCAGATGAGATACCTGTAAGAGTCTATAAAGATTATGCGAAAGAACTTGCTCCGTTTCTACCAATAATTTGTGGTAGATCGCTTGAGCAACGTTAGCCGATAGGTGCCTAACGACTGGAAAAAAACGCAGGTCATTCCCGTTTTTAAGAAAGGCCGTAAGACAGAGCCACACAATTATATACGTATATCGTTGACGTCAATCTGTTTGCAGAATTATGGAACATGTTTTTCGCTCAAGAATTATGACGTTTTTGGAAAATGAACATGTCTTCTATAGAAATCAACGTGGATTCCGCAAACAGAGATCCTGCGAAACTCAGCTCGCTCTGTTCCTCCAGGAGATCCACAGCGCAGTGGACAACGGCGCTCAGGCTGATGCCGTGTTAGTTGACTTCAGTAAGGCATTTTTCACCGTTCAGCATTGCCGTTTAATGAATAAAATACGAGCTAACGGAGTATCGGAGCAGACCTGCGATTGGATTCAAGACTTTCTTGCAGATAGATCTCAACACATCGCTCTTAACGGAACTAAATCGACAGATGTAAAGGTAATATTCGGAGTACCACAGAGTATTGTGATAGGACCGTTGCTGTTCACGATATATATAAATGATGTAGTAGAAAGCGTCGGATGCTCTTTAAGGCTGTTCGCAGATGATGCAGTTGTTTATACCAAAGTAGCAACGCCAGAAGATAGTAAGAATTTTCAGAGCGACCTGCAGAGAATCGATGAATGGTGCAGACTCTGACAGTTGACCCTGAAGTAAAAGAAATCCACTGCTGTACAGCTACACTATTGATGACAAACAGCTGGAGACAGCGTCTGCCGTAAAATGTGTAGGCTTAAGTATCCAGACCTTAAGTGGAATGAGCACATAAAACAGATAGTTGGTAAAGCAGACACAAAGCTCAGATTCATCGGAAGAATCTTAAGGAAATGTAACTCATCCACAAAAGAAGTGGCTTATAGGGCGCTTGTTCGCCAGATTCTTGAGTATTGTTCATCTGTCTGGGATTCCTATCATGTAGGACTGATAGAGGAGACAGAGAAGAGCCGCGCGTTTCGTCACGGGATCGTTTAGCTGGCTAGAGAGCGTTACAAAGATGCTGAACAAACTCCACTGGCAGACGTTACAAGAGAGACGTTGTGCCTCACGTAGAGACTTACTATTGAAATTTTGGGACAGAACTTTTCAGGAGGAGTCACATGGCATATTACTTCTCCCCACATACATGTCTCATATTGACCACGAGGAGAAAATTCGAGAAATTAGAGCCAATACGGAGGTTTACTGACATTCATTGTTCCAACGCACTATTCGCGAGTGGAACAGGGTTGGAGGGATCAGATAGTGGTACCGAAAGTACCCTCCGCTACACACCATTAGATGACTTGCAGAGTATGACGTAGATGTAGATCATTTTCTTATTATTCAGTGAAGGTAACGAGCATTTTACTCGCTCATCTTGTTTAATTGTACATCTGTTTATGGGCCAGAGAGAGCAGCGTCGATTTCTCCTAGGCTTTTAAGTTTGTTGCTCGCTGTTGCATGAATATTTTGCTAACAATCTGGCAGCACTCAGAAGTAATGAGCAATAATATAGCCTACTGTCAGCCAGGCAGTCACAATGAAATGTTAATCATTTGTTTATCTAAGTAAGTGATGAACTTCATGCGAATCGAACTTTCGTTGTATACTATCTTTAGTGTGTTGCTATTTTGATGGCTAGCAGTGTAGTTGTCAAACATCACACCTATTAGCAGTCAGCCCTTAGAAGAGATATTTGTTTAATTTTTTCCTCTATATCTGTATCGCAAGGCATCGGATTGAGTGTGTGAGGTGCTTATGTGGTGTGCGTGATTTTCTCAATTTCTGCTGTATCTGCATAAGCCCAATTTCTTCTTATACTGCGGTGACACTTTACGCAAGATTTTGCTTTTTATTTATTTATGCATTTAGATTTTACCTGACAATATTGTGGTTTTCAGCCCCTCTCTCGTGTCTAATTAGAAATCCTCCAAGACAGTTTCAGTTAACATTGCCATGTGTATAGCACTGTACACGAACTGGACATAATAATAAAGACAGTAATAATAATGCACTGACGGGAAAAAAATCACAATACCAAGAAAGAGTTGTGCAACATAAACGAAAATTGGTAGGCATGTTTTCATATCTGAAAGATGACGTCTATTTCAGTTTCGCGCCAGTCGCATAAGTGTAACCCTAGTAGCGCCGCTATCAGGAGCAAATCAGATTTGGTTTAAATGCACACTGCAATGGTGATTAGCGTTAGTTATCTGTGTGATTGGACGTTGTGAACACTCTCGTAGTTATCCTACACATCCTGACTGCAGTCTGGCGATTCGACCTGTTGTGCTGCCATTCATGAGCATATTTTCCAATAGTGTAACGCTA
The DNA here is from genome assembly GCF_023897955.1 of Schistocerca gregaria. Classification (NCBI taxonomy): domain Eukaryota; kingdom Metazoa; phylum Arthropoda; class Insecta; order Orthoptera; family Acrididae; genus Schistocerca; species Schistocerca gregaria. The sequence goes on along the minus strand of NC_064920.1, from coordinate 1,013,694,363 downwards.
GCGACTACATACCGGTGTTGTAACCCAGAATGCCCGACCGAGTGACGGCATGCTGCCTTAGCCTGCTCTATCAGCAGATTTGTCTCCAATCTAGAGCATATGGGACATAATCGGACGTCTCCGACGTCGTCCTCAAACAGCAGTAACCATTCATTTATTTCCGACCAAGTGCAACAGGTATGGAACTCCATCCCAAAAACTGCCAAACGGCACCTGTAAAATACAATGTATGCACGTTATCAGGAGACAGAAAACAGGCGTTCTACGGATCGGGGCGTTGAATGTCAGATCACTTAATCGGGCAGGTAGATTAGAAAATTTAAAAAGGGAAATGGATAGGTTAAAGTTAGATATAGTGGGAATTAGTGAAGTTCGGTGGCAGGAGGAACAAGACTTCTGGTCAGGTGACTACAGAGATATAAACACAAAATCAAATAGGAGGTAATGCAGGAGTAGGTTTAATAATGAATAGGAAAGTAGGAATGCGGGTAAGCTACTACAAACAGCGTAGTGAACGCATTATTGTGGCCAATATAGATACGAAGGTCACGCCTACCACAGTAGTACAAGTTTATATGCCAACTAGCTCTGCAGATGACGACGAAATTGAAGAAATGTATGATGAAATAAAAGAAATTATTCAAATAGTGAAGGGAGATGAAAATTTAATAGTCATAGGTTACTGGAATTCGTCAGTAGCAAAAGGAGAGAAGGAAACTTAGTAGGTGAATATGGATTGGGGGTAAGAAACGAAAGAGGAAGCCGCCTGGTAGAATTTTAGACAGAGCACAACCTAATCATAGCTAACACTTGGTTCAAGAACCATAAAAGAAGGCTGTATACATGGAAGAATCCTGGAGATACTAGAAGGTATCAGATAGATTGTACACTCCAGGAAATTGAAACAAGAACACCGTGAATTCATTGTCCCAGGAAGGGGAAACTTTATTGACACATTCCTGGGGTCAGATACATCACATGATCACACTGACAGAACCACAGGCACATAGACACAGGCAACAGAGCATGCACAATGTCGGCACTAGTACAGTGTATATCCACCTTTCGCAGCAATGCAGGCTGCTATTCTCCCATGGAGACGATCGTAGAGATGCTGGATGTAGTCCTGTGGAACGGCTTGCCATGCCATTTCCACCTGAAGCCTCAGTTAGACCAGCGTTCGTGCTGAACGTGCAGACCGCGTGAGACGACGCTTCATCCAGTCCCAAACATGATCAATGGGGGACAGATACGGAGATCTTGCTGGGCAGGGTAGTTGACTTACACCTTCTAGAGCACGTTGGGTGGCACGGGATACATGCGGACGTGCATTGTCCTGTTGGAACAGCAAGTTCCAATGCCGTTCTAGGAATGGTAGAACGATGGGTTCGATGACGGTTTGGATGTACCGTGCACTATTCAATGTCCCCTCGACGATCACCAGAGGTGTACGGCCAGTGTAGGAGATCGCTCCCCACTCCATGATGCCGGGTGTTGGCCCTATGTGCCACGGTCGTATGCAGTCCTGATTGTGGCGCTCACGTGCACTGCGCCAAACACGCATACGACCATCATTGGCACCAAGGCAGAAGCGACTCTCATCGCTGAAGACGACACGTCTCCATTCGTCCCTCCATTCACGCCTGTCGCGACACCACTGGAGGCGGGCTGCACGATGTTGGGGCGTGAGCGGAAGTCGTCCTAACGGTGTGCGGGACCGTAGCCCAGCTTCATGGAGACGGTTGCGAATGGTCCTCGCCGATACCCCAGGAGCAACAGTGTCCCTAATTTGCTGGGAAGTGGCGGTGCGGTCCCCTACGGCACTGCGTAGGATCCTACGGTCTTGGCGTGCATCCGTGCGTCGCTGCGGTCCGGTCCGAGGTCGACGGGCACATGCACCTTCCGCCGACCACTGGCGACAACATCGATGTACTGTGGAGACCTCACGCCCCACGTGTTGAGCAATTCGGCGGTACGTCCACCCGGCCTCCCGCATGCCCACTATACGCCCTCGCTCAAAGTCCGTCAACTGCACATACGGTTCACGTCCACGCTGTCGCGGCATGCTACCAGTGTTAAAGACTGCGCTGGAGCTCCGTATGCCACGGCAAACTGGCTGACACTGACGGCGGCGGTTTCTCAAATGCTGCGCAGCTAGCGCCATTCGACGGTCAACACCGCGGTTCCTGGTGTGTCCGCTGTACCGTGCGTGTGATCATTGCTTGTACAGCCCTCTCGCAGTGTCCGGAGCAAGTATGGTGGGTCTGACACACCGGTGTCAAAGTGTTCTTTTTCCATTTCCAGGAGTGTATACTGATAAGTCAGAGATTTAGAACCAGGTTTTAAATGTAAGACATTTCCAGGGGCAGATGTGGACTCTGACCACAATCTATTGGTTATGAACTGTAGATTAAAACTGAAAAAACTGCAAAAAGGTGGGAATGTAAGGAGATGGGACCTCGATAAACTGACTAAACCAGAGGTTGTACAGATTTTCTGGGCGACTGTAATGGAACAATTGACGGGAATGGGGGAAATAAATACAGTAGAAGAAGAATGGGTAACTCTGAGGGATGAAGTAGTGAAGGCAGCAGAGGATGAAGTAGGTAAACAGACGAGGGCTAGTAGAAATCCTTGGGTAACAGAAGAAATATTGAATTTAATTGATGAAAGGAGACAATATAAAAATGCAGTAAATGAAGCAGGCAAAAAGGAATACAAACGTCTCAAAAATGAGATCGACAGGAAGTGCAAAATGGCTAAGCAGGGATGGCTAGAGGACAAATGTAAGGATGTAGAGCATATCTCACTAGGGGTAAGATAGATACTGCCTACAGGAAAATTAAAGAGATCTTTAGAGAAAGAGAGTCACTTGTATGAATATCAAGAGCTCAGATGGAAACCCAGTTCTAAGCAAAGAAGGGAAAGCAGAAAGGTGGAAGGAGTATATAGAGGGTCTATACAAGGGCGATGTACTTGAGGACAATATTATGGAAATGGAAGAGGATTTAGATGAATAGGAAATGGGAGATACGATACTGCGTGAAGAGTTTGACAGAGCACTGAAAGACCTCAGTCGAAACAAGGCCCCGGGAGTAGACAACATTCCATTAGAACTACTGACAGCTTGGGAGAGCCAGTCCTGACAAAACTCTACGATGTGGTGAGCAAGAGATATGTGACAGACGAAATACCTTCAGACTTCAAGAAGAATACAATAATTCCAATCCCAAAGAGAGCAGGTGTTGACAGATGTGAAAATTACCGAACTATCAGTTTAATGAGTCACGGCTGCAAAATACTAACGCGAATTCTTTACAGACGAATGGAAAAACTAGTAGAAGCCGATCTTGGGGAAGTTCAGTTTGGATTCCGTAGAAATATTGGAACACGCGAGGCAATACTGACCCTACGACTTACCTTAGAAGCTAGATTAAGGGAAGCTACACCTACGTTTCTAGCATTTGTAGACTTAGAGAAAGCTTTTGAAAATGTTGACTGGAATACTCTCTTTAAAATTTTTAAGGTGGCAGGGGTAAAATACAGGAAGCGAAAAGCTATTTACAATTTGTACAGAAACCAGATGGCAGTTATTAGAGTCGATGGGCATGAAAGGGAAGCAGTGGTTGGGAAAGGAGTGAGACAGGGTTGTAGCCTATCCCCGATGTTATTCAATCTGTATATTGAGCAAGCAGTGAAGGAAACAAAAGAAAAATTTGAGTAGGTATTAAAATCCATGGAGAAGAAATAAAAACTTTGAGGTTCGCCGATGACATTGTAATTCTGTCAGAGACAGCAAAGGACTTAGAAGAGTAGTTGAACGGAATGGATAGTGTCTTGAAAGGAGGATATAAGATCAACATCAACAAAAGCAAAACAAGGATAATGGAATGTAGTCGAATTAAGTCGGGTGATGCTGAGGGAATTAGATTAGGAAATGAGACACTTAAAGTAGTAAAGGAGTTCTGCTATTTGGGGAGCAAAAGAACTGATGATGGTCGAAGTAGGGAGGATATAAAATGTAGACTGGCAATGGCAAGGAAAGCAGAAATTTTTTAACATCGAGTATAGGTTTAAGTGTCAGGAAGTTGTTTTTGAAAGTATTTGTGTGGAGTGTAGTCATGTATGGAAGTGAAACATGGACGATAAAAAGTTTGGACAAGAAGAGAATAGAAGCTTTCGAAATGTGGTGCTACAGAAGAATGCTGAAGATTAGATGGGTAGATCACATAACTAATGAGGAAGTATTGAATAGGATTGGGGAGAAGAGAAGTTTGTGGCACAACTTGACTAGAAGAAGGGGTCGGTTGGTAGGACATGTTCTGAAGCATCAAGGGATCACCAGTTTAGTATTTGAGGGCAGCGTGGAGGGTAAAAATCATAGAGGGAGTCCAAGAGATGCATACATTAAGCAGATTCAGGAGGATGTAGGTTGCAGTAGGTACTGGGAGATGAAGAAGCTTGCACAGGATAGAGTAGAATGGAGAGGTGCATCAAACCAGTCTCAGGACTGAAGACCACAACAACAACAACAATGCACGTTTGCATTCTTGAATTTAGCGTTCTGACAGTTGCACCAGTTATTAATGCACCAGCATTTTACATTTGCAGTGGCTCATCTCGCGCTTACATTAATTATTTTTTGTTGTTGCGATGTTTCCCGACAGTGTAATAATAACTGTTATACTAAAGAACATAGGTTTTACATTGATTATAGTGATTGTGTTCAATATATTTCTCAGAACATACCCCTAATAATAGTATGAAAGACATACCAAGAGACGTGCACTACACTGCAGCAGTACAGAAAGAGTCAAATCTGGTAAAGAACTTGATCAGGGAGTACCGAAAATTAATATAGCTAGGAATGAGATGAAATACAAATGAATGTGGAGGAGAAAAGCCAGGGTATTGTTGACAGTGTGATAGAGTCAGTGATTAGCTGTTGGATTGGTGAACGACAGCTGGAAAGTAACAAGAGGGAATGCACGCCGATGAGAACAGGTACATCTTCCTCTTGAATACAGTGTGGTTTTAGATTAGAAGCAGGATACTGAGTAATTTGTTCCCGAGTCGTGTGGATGAAATGGAGAAGGAGATGGAGAAAGATTTAGTGTTACTCGTAAGTGCAGCCAAGATGATGGATGAATCACGCTTTGTACTGGAGTTATGGAATGTTGATAGGTATCTGATATTCTAGGAGAAAAACAGCGAACGTCAGTGGATAAAAAAATACACGATTAAGAAAACAGAGAGTGTGAAAGTCACACCCTGTACGGGATGCCATCCACACCCACTAAGCATGGGGACTAGGAAAAGGGAGCCGGCCGGAGTGGCATAGCGGTTCTAGGCGCTACAGTCTGGAACCGCGCGACCGCTACAGTCGCACGTTCGAATCCTGCCTCGGGCATGGATGTGTGTGATGTCCTTATGATAGTTACGTTAAAGTAGTTCTAACTTCTAGGGGACTGATGACCTCAGAAGTTAAGTCCCATAATTCTCTGAGCTGGTTGAACTTTTTTTTTTTTTTGAGAAAAGGGAAGATGAATGTATGAGGGAATAAGATGACCTCCTACTCGTCTTGGGGCGTAGGTTCTTGGAGGTTTTAGGATAAGACAGAAGACTCCTGTCTTGTAGTGTCCTCTACTGCAGTTTTCAGCATTTCAGCGACGCTCTTGTATCGATCAGGCAACTGTTCAGTTGGTTCAAATGACTCTGAGCACTATGGGACTTAACATCTGAGGTCATCAGTCCCCTAGACTTAGAAGTACTTAAACCTAACTAACCTAAGGACATCACACACATCCATTCCCAAGGCAGGATTCGAACCTGCGACCGTAGCGGTCACGCGGTTCCAGACTGAAGCGCCTAGAACCGCCCAGGCAACTGTGAAACGAGTTATACAGCATTTCTCCAGATCCTCCTTGTCTCTTCCTGTGTCCCTCCTTGTTAACATGTCCACTTTTGAATGTTGTTCCAGTGAATCTCAATCTGGAATTCACCAGCCACACAACAAGATTTACATTTTCATAGCACTTTATCATGACTGACGCCATGCCACATGATCTGTTATCTCAGTAATATCAATTAATGCAAAAATACCGTCTGTATCACAATTTCTTTTCGCGACAACTACTGTTTTCGATTTGCCCTGTAGATCATCTTTCGGTCAACGTAGTAACAGGAAAAAGAGGTGACAATAAAGTGCAACATTAGAAACAACACCATCAAAACGTGTGTGGATAAAAATCCTACGTCTAGATGGTAAATTTTCTTTACTGTTTACCATTTTAGGCTCACCACTGAGCCAGCTTCAGGTCCACCAAAAATGTTGTTCATTGTGTGACACTAATTACACGTCATTGTGTTTTTAGAGCTAAGTCGCCCTAGTTAAATTAAAAAAACTGAAGTGAAAATCTAAGATGGTCATGTAAATGGACAATGTTGATCTAAAGATGGATTGGTAATGAGACGAAACTGGTAATCAGTAAAGAAAATTTGCAAACTAAACGTAGGATTTTTATGCACACATTTTTTAAATCAACAGAACGCGTATCTCCCCCAATGATAATGCCAAAAAATAAAGTACCATCAATGGTAGAATAAAAAAATCTAAACGTAATGTACTTCAAACGTACCCGGTACCAGAAGGTGCAGTTTGTGAACAGTGGTACAAATTCCATAAAACTAAAGTAAAATAAAAAGAATGAGAGGAGAAAAAAAAATTATAAAGTCACGTGACATGTACACTGTCATTGACTAATACATTAATACAGCATTAAGGAGATTTTAGCATCATGAAACTAAAAATAATTAATAAAATTGAAACTTCAAAAATTTTAAGAAATTAAAGAAGAGAAAACACTTCAACTAATATATTTCAATATATATGTGTTGAAAGGCAATGTTAAAATATACTCCAAAAAAAAGAAAAACGACGCACCATGAAGGAGTCATGCAAATTGGTCACAAATTGATATTCATACACGCATCGATGGAAAATGTAAAAGTATAAACTTTGGCAACCGATGGATGAAAGTGTGACACTACAACGCAATTTCACCATGCTGCTGGCAAGGAACTTAAACAGGGGTCATGTCGATATCAGGGCATAAAGATCAGTCACTCTCTCACATTTTCCACGTTCAAGGCTACTCATTGATGTTGATTTTACAACCAAGACATCATTTTTGTGAACAACATGAGCAGACATTGATGGGAGCATGTATGTCGTTAATGCATGCGGGATCTTTATGGTGGCTCCCCTTCGAATAGCATTTTCTGGAGTTGAGAACAAGCAGTTGCAGTGGACATTCGGGCTTCGGAAGAAAGTGCAGCTATTAGGGAAAGGAACATCTCGAAGCGCTTACCAGGGACACAATGGTGGTCCCAAGAATTTCTCACAACATGCAGACAATGCTTTCGTCCGAAGAGGTGGAAAAAACCGGTACGTGGACCTACCTGTTAGGCGGCTCTAGCCACAGCAGTGGCAATGGCATGAGAGAAATCTAGGTAGCCTGGCCAACGCGTTTCGACGGTCTCCTAAACGCTCTTTGTGAACAGGGATGACGGTTATAAAAATTCGCTAGTTTCCATGTTCACCGCGGACCGGACGCTCCCGAGGAGGCCATCAGGTTGTGCCGTTCCTCTGCCTGCAGAGTCTTTTGGGGAGCCTCAGGCCTTTGAAACAATTTCAGAATGAAACACGACATTTATAGCGGCTCTGAAACAGTCTATGCTGGGACACAAAAGCATTTCTCTTAGTTTAGCCTAGGCCCATGGTAGGACACTGTAACACCTCGGTTCAGTTTACAGTGATAAAAGCTATAGAAAAAATAATATAAAATTAAGAATAGAATTCTTAGAGGGGAAAATAGTGTAGAATGAGAGTTCGGTAATTGCAGATCAAAATTATAGTATATCAGCAAGTAGTTTAACGTCAAAATGTGATGAAAAACCTATAAAAAGGCCTGATCGTCATTATTGCCGCCTTTTTCCTTGATTGTTTCGTTAAAGGGCGGGGAAGCCGTGTCAGTCAATGAGACAATAATTTGATTGGACTTATTCGTGTTAAGGTTCACCATAAACTGTTGGTATATTACGGAGATTAAAAGTGATCTAGTGTATGAACTCAAACTGTTGGTAGCAACGGAGTATTAAGGGGATTTTAGGACTGTAGTGCTAGATTGGAACTTTACGGACACATAGACGACAGAAACTCAAATTATCTGCTGATACGAGTGAGCAGGTGAGAAGAGGAGCTTCTGGAGTTTCATTGTTAAAAGAAGAGTGCAATTTACTGCCCATCTATTAAGACGTAAAGGACTCCTGAACGCAATCATAGAGGGACATGTCGAGGGAAATAGACCAAGAGGAAGAGCACGACTGAGGTACATGGATCAAATCGTGAAAGATATGGGATGTAACACCTATAAAAAAATGAAGAGAAAAGCTGAAAGACGCACAGAATGGAGACAAACAGCCATTATAGCTGTTGCAAACCAATCCTTGGATTGACCACTACAGAAGAAAGACTAGTGAATTCAGAGGTACCGGTATTCAGATATTAACCTGCGGACTTTTGAAAGTGTCGTGTGCCGTCAATTGCGAATCTGGACGTAGAGCGCGTGCATATCGGCATTTGCGGACTATTTAGATTCCTTCAGGCTAGGAACCTTTTAAATAGACCATCATCCATCACCATCTTAATCCTTGAATATAGAGTGAAAGTGAAATACAAGAGTGTTGTACTTATTTCATTTACCTAGTACTAATCAGTGAAGGTTTTACGGGACCAAAGCTATTCAGCAGGAAGTCAGCACCATCTAGCGGAAAGCGTAGGCATTAACTAACACGCTAACGTTTACGTGTTTTACGGACTGCTTAATATGAACTTTTGTGACTCTTCGACGTCCCCACTCCCTCCGAAAGGTGGCGCAGGCTGTCTTAATCATAAAAGGGGAGAGTTTTAGCAGGGCAAATTACTAAATAAAAGCGATATTTACAAGACTCGCAGTAATAGCAAAACACAAGGCCCGCACCTCATCGGAGAGTCGTCGCTGTCACGTCGGGAAGTAAAGCCGGAAAACCTACCGACGATACGAGCAGACGTCGACGTGGAGTACCTAAAAAGGGAACCACACGGCAGTTGGGGATGCTTCAACATGCTGTAATGTTTGTGCTGTCCGAATCTCTGTGATAAATGTGTTGTTCACTTTAGCGCTAAAGGGAAACTCAAAACCTGCTGCGTAAATGGCTGCGGGGAGAAAACAAGTCGGGAGCATAAGATCTCCTTTTCTGTGCGGGAATTTATGAGTCAACAATTGGCTGCTTCTCTGGGAAAGAATATTGTTAACTTTGATTAGGATTGGCTGATGGGTAGAGCAGACAAGTTAGAGGGGAGACGTAGAGCTCGTAAAGTCTTGTGATTGGTATGAAACTCGTGTGGGGGCAATTGTATGAGTGCTTTTGTGGAGTTTACTGAGGTTTTATGGAAAGTGAGGAGAGGAGAAACTGATCCTCCTGTACAGACTCCAGTCTGGAGAGGATTTTGGTCTCGACTCTTGAGTGGGTTGCACTTGGGACACGTGTCTTGAGCGTGACTTCGCACTAGCACTGGTCTTGACTGGACAGCTTGTGGTGAGGACTTAGCAGTAGCGATAGTTTGGACCTCAGTCATCTCAGACAATTCACTGTGCCGAGGGCAATTCGTGACAGGTGTGCCGCCTTGACGTTTGACCTCCTTGTGTACACTGTTGTATAAATGAGTCAGATTGGTCCATCATATCACCACCAGCAAACAGGAGTGTCACACTCTGGAATCTGTCGAGATTTCAGGGCTCCATTAGGGAGTAATAGCGACCCGTTTAACAGATCACCAGCCGCGCATATTTCGTGCCTGCTACAACGAATTACATGAGCCGCACGTTGCTGCTCTGCAACACGACCGTCATCTGGGACAGCGTTACACATCGAGAAAGGGATATAGCATTGCAGCTCCGGCTTGTTAGGGCAAACAGAATCACAGTCTCGTCACTAGTTCTCAGCTGCACCACATAGTCTAACTTCTGGGTAGAACAAATCCATCAAAGTATGTTCAGCGTTAGATAATTTCAGATTGTGTTATCCACGTTTTGAGCTGGGATATATAGTTTAATGTGACAAACCTTATTTTTTGCCAACCAGCCCCGACGCAGTGGAGTGTTAACTATGTGGTACATCTATTTGTATTGCCAACAGATCATGATTTATTTGTCGTCACGGTATGCATAAATTGTTTGTCCTAATTTATAATCAATAAACTTGTGCCACAACATTTATAAAACATGAATTATGTGTATATGTATCAATCACCCATCAACAACTGACTACAGTGATGACAGGGGCGCTATTTAATTAATTTTAATTTAGCATTCAAGTTCATTTAGATTATGATAGATGTGAGAACCTCTGATGGAGGCTAACAACAACAAACACAGTCAAAGGACAAAAATGAAATTAGCACACACAAGAACAGGTAATCAAGTGAAAGGCTTATTACTTGAAATGATGCTGTCAGGGTGTAAACTCATAATCGGCTGCAGCCTTTCAGTTCATACCGCAAGGCCAGTGTATTCTTGCAAAGTATTTGCAATTTTCATTCCATGTACTCAGTTGAACAGCAACTATACCTTGCAGACTGTTGCGTGAACAGTATAAACAGATGTTAGCATTTGACAGAGCACATGGAGTTGGGCTCAAAGGAGCCGGTTGGAATAATCGGCGAATCGCTCGACATTTGAGTAAGAGCGGTGACACTATTCGCCTATGTTAGCAGGAATGGGTGAATCACGACTGAACTCATTGTCAAGAAGGAAGCGGTCGACCTAGAGGGACGAGAGTACATGAGGACTCAGCAATCGTTAGAGGGGCGCTCAGAGCCCCGGATTCATCATTATCATCGATCTGATGTCCAACTGGTGGATCAGTGACTACAAGGACCATTAATAGGAGGCTTACACAAAGCAACTTGAGCTCACAGCGCCCCTTACGCCGACTATCATTGACCTCTGTCCACCAAAAAGACCGTTTGCTGTGGAATCTCATTGGCTGGAGTAGAAATGTCTTCAGTGATGAGTTTCGCTTCGAACTGAGACCCGATGGCCTCCAAAGATATGTCTGGAGGCGCCCAGGACAGCAACTGGACACCAACCTGACTGTCGCCCTCTGTATAGACCAACATTCAGGAGTTATGGTTTGGAGTGCCATTTCTTTTCGTAGAAGGACCCTTTTGGTGGACATCCGCGGCACTCTTACAGCACAGCGATACGTCGACGATATTCTACACCCTATTTTGTTGCCCTTCGGGGGAAGCCATCCTGGGCTTACATTTCAGCAAGATAATGCCCGGCCACAACCGGCTAGAGTTTCTACTGCCTGTCTTCGTGCCTGCCAAACCCTACCTTGGCAAGAAGGTAGCCGGATTTCTTCCAATTGAGAACGTTTGCAGTATTGTGGACTTGAATCTCCAACCAGCCGGGGGCTTTGACGACCTGACGCGCAATTGGACAGAATTTGGCAAAGTTTCCCTCTGAAGACATCCAATAACTATCAATGAACACCAGGCTGAATAACTACTTGCACAAGCGCCAGAGGTTGAGCAACACGTTACTGACTTGTTCAGTTTGTGAAGCTCTTTTTCTTGAATAAATCATCCAGTTTTTCTGAAATTTTGATCATTCATTCGTACAGGTACATCAAATCTATCAATTTCCGTTCCATTCGGCTAATCTCTTCGTGGTGCGTCGGTGTTTCTTGTCTTAGAGTGTGTAAATGTGGGAAAGAATCTGCAGCAAATTGTACATCGTGCATTTTTCTTCTTAGCAGAACAAAGCGAAATGTATAGTTTTCTAACTGTGCAACTCATGACTAAAGTATACTCTGAAATGAAATGTATTAGTTGAAGTAGTTTTATTTTTTAATATCTTTAGGTTTTTTTTTCTTATTAACAGCATTCTCCATACCTGAACAGTTAGCGTCGATGCTTGCGGTGCAGAAGGACACGGGTTCCGCTGCCGGTACATTCTCAGTTCTCTGGTAGGAAGTTCTGTTGTGGTACATGTTCCACTCAGTCCCTTGAGGCCAGATGAGGAGTTGCTTGAAAGAAGAAGTAGCGACATCATCAGGATTCATCTACTAGCAACAGCGGATTGAGAGACTGGCGGCATGCTGACCACATGTCACACGATGATACGTCACTTCACGTACTGTACTGTAGGCAGCAGGCGGCCATTCGGAACAAGTCTAAGGCCTAGTCCACAAGTGGTCTTTACGACTACCTTTAAATTTTATTAATTATTCTTATTTTTTGACGGAAGAATCTCCTTTACGCCGCATAAATGTCCATGTACTGTTCAATGGATGTGCACATGTCACGTGACTATACAATGTTCTATCCACTCCATCTTTTGTATTTTTACGTTAATTTTATGAAACTCGTACCACTTATGATAAACTGCACCTAGTAGCAACAGATGCGTTTGGATTACATTGTGTCTGGATGCTTTTTAATGCTGACTTTGATGATATTGTGCGTTATGTTCTTCTTTTATAATTTTGTTGCCTCTTTTATGTGTTCCAACGCAGATCCGCTAAAGATGTGCAACGCTTACTGAAACAGGTATTCGTCAATCAAAGAAACTGTGATGCATACTGTGCCTTCTCATTTATTAATAACAGCTTACATTCGTTCCGGATGGATACCCCAGTTGCATGTGATTCCAGAAACGACATGATCGTATGGTTTTATTGGCCGGGTGATCCCATTTGGAGTTTTTCGACCGCCTAGTGCAAGTTTTTTTTTTGTTATCAGGGGCTTCCCTCCCCCGTCCCTGTCCCCCGTTGCGGACTCTGATAACAGTGATTCATAAGCGCTTATGTGATAAAACAATGTAGATTACTTTACTACACTACTGGCCACTAAAACTGATACACCAAGTAGAAATGCACACAATAAACAGGTATTCATTAGACAAATATACACTCCTGGAAATGGAAAAAAGAACACATTGACACCGGTGTGTCAGACCCACGCACGGCACGGCACGGCGAACACACCAGGAACCGCGGTGTTGGCCGTCGAATGGCGCTAGCTGCGCAGCATTGTGCGCCACCGCCGTCAGTGTCAGCCAGTTTGCCGTGGAATACGGAGCTCCATCGCAGTCTTTAACACTGGTAGCATGCCGCGACAGCGTGGACGTGAACCATATGTGCAGTTGACGGACTTTGAGTGAGGGCGTATAGTGGGCATGCGGGAGGCCGGGTGGACGTACCGCCGAATTGCTCAACACGTGGGGCGTGAGGTCTCCACAGTACATCGATGTTGTCGCCAGTGGTCGGCGGAAGGTGCACGTGCCCGTCGACCTCGGACCGGACCGCAGCGACGCACGGATGCACGCCAAGACCGTAGGATCCTACGCAGTGCCGTAGGGGACCGCACCGCCACTTCCCAGCAAATTAGGGACACTGTTGCTCCTGGGGTATCGGCGAGGACCATTCGCAACCGTCTCCATGAAGCTGGGCTACGGTCCCGCACACCGTTAGGCCGTCTTCCGCTCACGCCCCAACATCGTGCAGCCCGGCTCCAGTGGTGTCGCGACAGGCGTGAATGGAGGGACGAATGGAGACGTGTCGTCTTCAGCGATGAGAGTCGCTTCTGCCTTGGTGCCAATGATGCGTGTTTGGCGCCGTGCAGGTGAGCGCCACAATCAGGACTGCATACGACCGAGGCACACAGGGCCAACACCCGGCATCATGGTGTGGGGAGCGATCTCCTACACTGGCTGTACACCTCTGGTGATCGTCGAGGGGACACTGAATAGTGCACGGTACATCCGAACTGTCATCGAACCCATCGTTCTACCATTCCTAGACCGGCAAGGGAACTTGCTTTTCTAACAGAGCAATGCACGTCCGCATGTATCCCGTGCCACCCAACGTGCTCTAGAAGGTGTAAGTCAACTACCCTGGCCAGCAAGATCTCCGGATCTGTCCCCCATTGAGCATGTTTGGGACTGGATGAAGCGTCGCCCTACGCGGTCTGCACGTCCAGCACGAACGCTGGTCCAACTGAGGCGCCAGGTGGAAATGGCATGGCAAGCCGTTCCACAGGACTACATCCAGCATCTCTACGATCGTCTCCATGGGAGAATAGCAGCCGGCATTGCTGCGAAAGGTGGATATACACTGTACTAGTGCCGTCATTGTGCATGCTCTGTTGCCTGTGTCTATGTGCCTGTGGTTCTGTCAGTGTGATCATGTGATGTATCTGACCCCAGGAATGTGTCAATAAAGTTTCCCCTTCCTGGGACAATGAATTCACGGTGTTCTTATTTCAATTTCCAGGAGTGTATTATACTAGAACTGACGTGTGATTACATTTTCACCAAATTTGGGTGCATAGATCCTGAGAAATCAGTATCCAGGTCAACCACCTCTGGCCGTAATAAAGGTCTTAATACGCCTGGGCATTGAGTCACATAGAGCTTGGACAGCATGTACAGGTACAGCTGCCCATGCAGCTTCAGCACAATACCACAGTTCATCAAGAGTAGTGACTGGCGTATTGTGACAAGCCAGTTGCTCGGCCACCATTGACAACACTTTTTCAATTGGTGAGAGATCTGGAGACTGTGCTGGCCACGGCAGCAATTGAACATTTTCTGTATCCAGAAAGGCCCGTACAGGACCTGCAACATGCGGTCGTGCATTATCCTGCTGAAATGTAGGGTTCTGCAGGGATCGGATGAAGTGTAGAGCCACGGGTCGTAACACATCTGAAATGTAACGTCCACTGTTCAAAGTGCCGCCAATGCGAACAAGAGGTGGCGTAACCAATGGCACCCCATACCATCACGCCGGGCGATGACGAATACACGCTTCCAATGTGCGTTCACCGCGATGTCGCCAAACACGGATGCGACCATCATGATGCTGTAAACAGAACCTGCATTCATCCAAAAGATGACGTTTTGCCATTCGTGTACCCAGGTTTCGTCGTGAGTACAGCATCGCAGGCGCTCCTGTCTGTGATGCAGCGTCAAGGGTAACCTCAGCCATGGTCTCCGAGCTGATAGTCGATGCTGCTGCAAACGTCGAACTGTTCCTGCAGATGGTGTTTGTCTTGCAAACGTCCCCATCTGTTCACTCAGGGATCGAGGCGTGGCTGCACGATCCGTTACAGCCATCCGGATAAGATGCCTGTCATCTCACCTGCTAGTGATACGAGGGCGTTGGGATCCAGCACGGCGTACCGTATTACCCTCCTGAACCCACCGATTCCATTTTCTGCTAACAGTCATTGGATCTCAACCAACGCGAGCAGCAATGTCGGCATACGATATACCGCAATCGCGAGAGGCTACAATCCGACCTTTATCAAAGTCGGAAACGTGATGGTACGCATTTCTCCTCCTTACATAGGACATCACAACAAAGTTCCACCAGGCAACTGCTGTTTGTTTATGAAAAATCGGTTGGAAACTTTCCTTATGTGAGCGCGTTGTAGGTGTCGCCACCGTCGCCAACCTTGTGTGAATGCTCTGAAAAGCTAATCATTTGCGTATCTCAGCATCTTCTTCCTGTCGGTTAAATTTCGCGTCTGTAGCACGTCATCTTCGTGTGTAATGGCCAGCAGTGTATATTTAGCAATATTTTATTATATCGGTTTATACTTTGATTCAATTTCCGATACATATACCACGTGATATCTGCAAACACGAGGCTATGCTGTAAAGTAACGCCTCCGAATTTTTTATTTTGTTCTCGGTATCGGTTGCGGTATTACATATCAAGCATGAAACTCGATCGACTTCCTCGCTTGCTACGGTCGCAGGTTCGAATCCTGCCTCCGGCATGGGTGTGTGTGATGTCCTTAGGTTAGTTAGATTTAAGTAGTTCTAAGTTCTAGGGGACTGATGATCACAGCAGTTGAGTCCTATAGTGCTGAGAGCCATTTGAACCATTTGAATTCCTCGCTGCGATGGCGCATTTTGCAACCCTCTGCCGCTAGTGGGCACCGACTTGTAGCGTATAACACGTAGGTTTGTGACGTAACTATCTCGGCGCTTGAGAAACAGCGAGCTGTAATCGAGTTTCAAATTCGAAGAGTTCGTCCACACTCGGAGTACGCTGTCGTTCAGCCTAACTTTGCCAGAACACACACGAGCGCTGCGGCAAGTGCAGCAGACCGATGTGTTGGGTTCACTGTTATCGATCATTCTCCACACAGTGCCGACATGGTCCCATTCGACTTGCATCTGTCTCCAGATCATAAAGGATAACTTGGGGGATTTCAATTTGGTAGTTATAACGGCGTGCAGTCAGAGGTGACGTTGTGACTCCACCACGAAAGCCGAACTAACTACAGTAATGATATCTCCTTGGGAGAAATGTGTTCGTTATCAGGATGACTACGCTGTGAAATAGGAGGGTCACTCCAAAAGACATGCACAATAATTTTGAAAAATACGGTTTTCTTTCTGCTTTTGTGAAAGTTTTACAGGGTGTAGATACATCCTTCCCGCTTGTGTTCAAACTTACAAGGGGAGGCCGCCAATTGTGAAATTCACATTCGATTCATACAGCGCATAATAAAAGCTCATGGCCAGAGGTGTAATGTGGCAAAGCACCAGGATGCACTTCTCAGCCGTTGTCGAGAAAATCGAGTTAAAAGAAACGGTTGCGGTTAAATACTCTCTATTCTAATTCGAACGTTTGACTTACACTTTACGTATTCGTTTAGGAATACCGTTTCTACGTCTTCCGTTATCTATACGTGGTAAACATTATATACAACTTTGTTTGCGGAAAACATAATGATGTTCGAAGTCGCCAGTTTTTCCACGACAAACGACTTTCAACAACTTATTATATGCATAATTGTTGCAACTGATTGCCGGGATATATATATATATATATATATATATATATATATATATATATATATATGTGTGTGTGTGTGTGTGTGTGTGTGTGTGTGTGTGTGTGTGTATACATTTGAATTACAAAAAACAAATAATAAAAAAAAGTTACATGGCGCGAGATTCGATCCGGGGACTTTCGGTTATGAACCCGAGCGCTTACTGCTGTGCCACGACGCTATATGAAGTTATTAATCGTAGAGAGTATTTCACCGCAACCATTTCTTTCAACTGCCGGTTTTCTCGACAGCGGCTGAGAAGTGCATCTTGGTGCTTTACCACATTATACCTCTGGCCATGAGCTTTTATTATGCGCAGTATGAATCGAATCCGAATTTCACAATTGGCGGCCTCCCCTTGTTAGTTCAACATGTTCCCGTGAGTGGCGCCGTCACAGCAAGTCTTCAAGATGGCTGCTACACTTGACATTCGTCAGAAGCAACGTGCTGTCATAGAATTCCTGTGCTGTGAAAACGAGACAGTGGGAAACATCCACAAGAGGTTGAAAAAGCTGTTTGGATATGCTGCTGTCGATCGCAGTACAGTTAGTGTGGGCAAGCAGGTTACGTCATGAAAGCGGGCACGGCAATATTGAGGACTGTCCTCGCAGCGGCAGGCCTCGCACTGCACACACTCCAGACAATGTGCGGAGAGTTAACGAATTGGTGACTGCTGACAGACGCATCACAGCGAACGAATTGTCACCCTACATTGGGATAGGGGAAGGAAGTGTTTGCAGAATACTGAAAGTGTTGGCGTTAAAAAAGGTTTGTGCCAGGTGGGTTCCCAGGATGTTGACAGTGGCTCACAAAGAAACAAGAAAAATGGTATGCAGCGAACTTTTGGAACAGTATGAGAGTGTTGGAGACGAATTTCTTGGAAGAATTGTGACAGATGATGAGGAAACATGGCTCCATCATTTTTCACCAGAGACGAAGAGGCAATCAGTGGAGTGGCACCATGCAAATTCACCCAAGGAAAAAAAAATTGAAACCACACCTTCTGCTGGAAAAGTTATGGCTACGGTGTTTTTCGATTCCGAAGGACTCTTGCTTGTGGACATCATGCCAAGTGGAATCACCATAAAATCTGATGCATATGTGACGATAGTGAAGAAACTTAAAGCTCACTGAGTCGTGTTCAACCACATCGGCAAAAGCAGGATGTTTTGCTGTTGCACGACAATGCACGGCCACATTTCTGTCGAAAAACCGTGGAAGCTATCACAAACTCGAATGGTCAACACTGACACACCCGCCTTACAGTCCTGACCTGGCTCCATGTGACTACCATCTCATTGGGAAACTGAAAGACTCTGTTCGTGGAACAAGGTTTGAGGATGATGACTCCCTTATGCACGCTGCCAAACAGTGGCTCCAACAAGTTGGTCCAGAATTTTACCGTGCGGGTATACAGGCGCTGGTTCCAAGATGGCTTAAGGCAGTTGAGAGGGATGGAAATTATGTGGAGAAATGAAAATATTGTTCCTAAAGGATGTATCAATACATTGTAAAACTTTCAATCAGGTAGAATAAAAGATGGATTTAAGAAAATAGTGTGCATTTCTTTTGGAGTGACTCTCGTAAATATGTAGACAGGCAAAATAAAACTGTAGAATGTTAAGTTTGTTTCATTCGGAGGCATTACTTTTCAGCAGATCGTCGTATCTTCATTTTAAGTTTTGTTCCCTAACGACAGGCTCGCCTTGGCTAGGGTGAGGGGAAGGGATGCCAGGGTCGGCAGAAACGAAGCGCGGTTTCGGCTGTCGGCCCTGTGGCTTGCGCTTTCGAGCGCCGGAAAGTGAAACCGTGCCTGCGAGGAACCAGCGAAGGCCACAGCAGGGGCAAGAGTAGGAGGAGGTCCGGGGCTATCTTCGCGCAGCGTTTGTTGGCGGCCGCTTTCACCCGCTGCCGCAGGCAAATGGCCGTCTGCGTCGCTCTCTCCCCTCATTGTCACTGGCGTTTTTTTTTTCTTTGTGCGTGAAACTTTTACCTGAAGCAGAGTTTCCGACCAATGCTGCAAGCGGACGTCCGTCGTTACAGAGGCACGCTTCCGACTGTGATTTCTTATCGACACAAGTAGACCTATACTCTACAAAAATTAACTGTTCATCCGTATCGTTGATAAAACTAGGTAATGTTTGTGTTTTTGAACACACTGAAGACCACATTCAGATGCAAGTTTGGTTCTAGGTTTTTCGTAATCGGTCTTAAAAGCGAATACGCGTACTTACTTGTGGTATGAAACAGCTTGCTTCATTCATTTACATTCTGGAAACAATAAGAGGTCTGTTGGAAAATTTTCCAAACATTCGTACTATCGTGCCATGGGTGTCTTGGAGTAAAATGCGGTTGGCATCCGTACACACGCCTGTGTTTAATGTGTAACTGCTAGAAGTTTCATTTTTGTATGTCTGTTACTTATTGTTCAGTGCTCTATTGAGTAGAACGTTGTGTCACGCAATTTGCTAATTTACAGATGGCAGAGTTAGAGGAGCAACGCGCCTCCTTAAATCTACGTGATTACTCTGTTATTCACAATAAAGTGCCTGGCAGAGGGTTCAATGAACCACCTCAAGCTCTACCGTTCCTCTCTCGAACGGCACGCGGGAAAAACGAGCACTTAAATTTTTCTGTGCGACCCATAATTTCTCTTATTTTATCGTGATGATCATTTCTCCCTTTGTAGGTGGGTGCCAACAGAATGTTTCCGCAATCGAAGGGAAAACTGCTGATCGAAATTTCATGAGAAGATCCCGTCGCAACGAAAAACGCCTTTGTTTTAATGATTGCCACTCTAATTCACGTATCATGTCTGTGACACTATCTCCCCTATTTCACGATAATACAAAACGAGCTGCTCTTCTTTGTACTTTTTCGATGTCATCCGTCAGTCCCACCTGATGCGGATCCCACACCGCACAGCAGTACTCCAGAATATGGCGGACAAGCGTAGTGTAAGCAGTCTCTTTAGTAGACCTGTTGCACCTTCTAAGTGTTCTGCCAATGAATCGCACTCTTTGCTTTGCTCTACCCACAATACTATCTATGTGATCGTTCCAATTTACATTATTTGTAATTGTAATTCCTAAATATTTACTCGAATTTACAGCCTTCAGATTTGTGTGACTTATCGTGTAATCGAAATTTAGCTGATTTCTTTTAGTACTCATGTGAATAACTTTACATTTTTCCTTATTCAGGGTCAATTGCCAAACTCAAGAGAACATTCCCAGTGGCGTACTAAATGATGAGGGAAGCGTACGGTGAAGAGTGCTTAAAGCCATTCTCGATGTTACGAATGGTTCACACGGGTTTAAAAGTGGCCGGACGGCACTTAAAGACAGCTCTCGTTTATGACACCTTTTTACGTCAACCGACGACGCTCATGTCAGGAATATAAATAATATAAATTATGAGTGCCAATCAAAGACTGACTGTCCGAGAGATTGCAGAAGAATGTAATGTTTCAGTTGGATCATGTCATGAAACTCTGACACAGCATCTTGGAATGCCTCGTGTTGCCACCAACTTCGTCCCAAGGTTCATGAGTTTAAGACCACAAACATCTTCGTCTCGCAGTCTGTGAAGAGCAAATCAGAACGAGATGTTCCTTATGAGAATCGTACCTGGTCATGAGACATAGGTCTACCTTTATGATGTTCAGGCCAAGGTTCAGTCTTCATAATGGGTCGGGAAAGGTTCTCTAAGAATAAAAAAAGCTCTTCAGGTCAGGTCAAAGCCATGTTGATCGTTTTGTTTGATTTTGAAGGATTAGTTCATCACGAATTCGTGTAGAGATAAACTGTTAATCGATAGTACTATCGGGACGTTTTGCAAAGCCTGCGAGAAAATGTGTGAAGAAAACGGCCTGAAATGTAGTGAGACAATTATACCTCTTGCATCACGATAACGCATCCGCACAATTATCCCTATTGGTGCGTGACTGATGCATAAAAAACTAAATCACTGTCCTGCCTCATCCTCTGCACTCTGCAGATATGGCCCCTGTAGATTTTTTTTAACTACCAAAGTTGAAAACCCCGTTGAAAGGACGAATATTTGCAACCATAGACAAGATAAAAGAAAATTCGCAGACGTTGCTCCGCGCGATCCAGCAAGAGGCGTACCAAGACCGCTTCCGGAGTACAAACAGCGTTGGGGGAGGTTTATCAATTGTGGAGGAAAGTATTTCGAAGGAGAACATGCTCAATAAGTAAAAGGTAAGCATATAAAAATTTTGTGGATGCAAGCGAACAGGTAGATTCCTTGTTCCTTGATTGTTGCAAGACGCCGGACACTGTACAATATAGTTGACTACTAACGAAGAGACGATGATACGTAGAACTATAGCATATACAGTGATTGGACAAAAATATGGAAACACCGAAGACATAACACATTAGCATTATTAATGCGGTGTAGGAAAAACTGTTGCCGTTCAAAACAGTTTCCAGCCATCTAGTAATGGATAAATATAAGTCGTGTTTAACATTCTGCGTGGTGTCTGTTTGTTCTAAGTCGTGTCTCCCTACCACTTTCGCGCAACGACGCTATGACGTGTTTTTTAGGGAATTGACTAGTTTGAACCTGGGACCTGTTGCTGGTAAGGAGACGCCAGACTACACATGACATGCAGAGTTCAGAAGAGTTCAGTGAGACTAGCGATGATATAACCAAATACTTAATGATTTCAGCGTCAGCTCCACTGCACTCCCTGTAAAAGAATCTTAATACTAACAAAATTTAGTGGAAGGAGTTCAAGGCTTTCCTATTTTTAGTTAGCTGGTAAAATAACGTCGAAAAAGCAGTTAAGTTTACAATTGGAAATTTTATTCTACTCACAAAACGTTGTTTATAAATTGCACTATTGATAAAAGAAAATGTTTTAATACAGGATTATAAAAACCAACTGCGTTCAACAAAAATGTGAACGAATATTCCCTGAATGGGTTTCCAAGTTCTACAATGGATCGAAGGATGACCTATGCCATATCACATCTATAATCTAGGTTTAAATTAAGTTTCACAAAAGAGAAAACTATCAAAATGGTTTACAATGACCCTCAATTATCTTTAATTACTTATCTAACTTGTCGTAAATTACAGTGGCTGATGTGGCTTCTCAATAACTATATAACAGAAAAATCGTCGCGTTTCAGATTTTTACTTCAAGTGGCAAATGTGAACACAATGAGCTTTAATTGACGATCGACACTAGTATTACACTGAGATCTGGTGAGTGTGGTGACCACGTGGGATGCGACAATTTTCATCTTCGTGCTCACAAAATGAGTTCTGGAAGATGAGAGCTGCATCAACAGGGACCCTGACGTCTTGGGACAATAGTAATGCGACCGTGCAGAGTAACCCCAGGGTTCATGGAATATCATGATATGGCTACCAAAATTAACACCGAACACGCCCCCCCCCCCCCCCCCCCAACATGTTTCAATCTTGGGAAGTAAACTCGACCAGAAGTTGGAAATTGTATGAAACAAGACTCATCTGAACAAATGACTTTAATCCATTGCTCTATAGTCTACGTTTTATGATTTAGCCCCCACGCTTTCTTGTTACGGTAGTTTGCACCGCTGATGTTTAGTTTTAGAATTCCATCTCGCCTTGTAATTCCCTACTCGTGGAGCGTCCTTCATCTTGTTTTGGTATTGACAGGAGTCGCGAATGCGACATTCATTTCTGCGTTGACATTTGCAACTGTCGTTCTCTTATTTTTCTTCACAATCCTCTGTAATGGCCATTTTTTACGATCACTCAACACACAATTTCGTCTGCGTTGTGTATTAGTGGATGATGTTCGTCCGCTTTCCCTGTATTTGGTATAATCCGTCGATAAGGAACCTCTTGAAACACTAGATATTTTGGCTACCTTGATTACGGAAGCACTGACCATACTAGAACGAACGATTTGCCCATGCCTAAATTCACTTATCTTCGACATAATGGACTCACAACTACACAGAATCGTTTTATTGCCACGACTGACACTTGTAGCGTATTGGAGACATTGCACAGATGGCGTTCGTGGTGAAATACAACACTGCAACGTGCAAACTTGGCTAACATTTACATTTGTGTTCCACTGTGTTTCCATAATTTTGTGTAACGCCTATGCGTGGACAATGGGCAACAAATGTTCTACAGAAATGAAACTACTAACGGTTGCGCCCCAAGGGAACGTAAAAGGGCCTTGATGTTTTCAATATGCACAGATGATTTGTCAGATAGAAATAGCAGCATTAACAGGTTGTTACTCGAGAGTGCTTTTGTCTGCAGGAAAGTATCGTCGTTGGGCAGTCCTAAGAAAATACAGAAATGCTTGGATGAAATTTACACTTCTTGTAATGAAAGTCAAGTGCCATGTTGAGTACGTCATATCGTGTAAGAATCTTGGATAATGCTAAGAAGCGATATGAAATCGGACGACTGATATAAAATCTGTATTAGGAAAAGCGAAAGAAAAACTTAGATTTGTTGGATGGAATTTGGGGGCATGCAATGCATATGTGAAGTAATACTCGTAAAAGGCGCTACAGTGTTGTTCCCATGGAGATAAGATGAAGGTTGTTCGGACGTATCACGTTCCTCTGCAATATTTTGTTATTCAGTTGACGTTTCAGGATCTTCTGGTATGCTCAGTAAATTAATTGTTGAACTAACCAGGAGCACCAGAAGATCTTTCTGACGATCGTAGCAGAGGGGTCGAAAGGTCGACTGTATCAGAAGAAACTGAATAGGAACATGACGCGGCCTAACAGCCTAGAAGTTTTTATCTTCAATGACAGTGGCCATAAAAGTCTGCAGAATTACTTATGGTTACAACGTTTGAGTCCTTATCAAGAGGGTATGACGAAACGTATCGAACGAATTGTGCTAGGGGCGTAATAGGTCGGTACAGCCCGTATGATAGCGTGATTGAAATACTCAGGGAACTGGCAACCCTTAAGGAAAGGCGACGTAGTTATTGCGAAACCCTGTTCCCCAGGAAGACTGTGCGACCAGTCTGCTGCCTCCATTGTGTGCCTCGCGAGGGATCATGATTCTAAAAAAATGCATTAGGTTGCTTACAGAGATATGGAAACAGATACTCTTCCCTCGCTTCGTACGCGAATGAAATAGGACAGTCTCTACATTGATACGAAATATTCACCGCTATGCATTATACCATTATACACCGGCATGCCACCAGCTAGGTAAGCTTCCTGACGAAGAAAAAAAAAAAAAAAAAAGGAAGGTGAAGCACACAGAACGGGTTGAAAGAGTATCTGACGTCGTACAGTGATTACAAAATCGAGTCAAAGTTACAAAGAACTTAGGTTGTGAGTCCACTTATCAGTACGACCTTGCACTCAGATAATCTGGATGCATGCACTCATGCGGTTGGAAAGGATGCCACAAAGCCATTGTATCGTCTCCTCGGGCAAGCTGATCTACAAGTGTTGTAACTAGTCCTTGATATTCTGGATACCGACACAGGGAATTGACGTCTGAGGTCGTCCCACGTATGTGCATATCTGGGGCTCTTGCTGGTCAGCTTCAGTCCGTAACCGCGCTCCTGCCACGGTCGCAAGTTCGAATCCTGCCTCGGGCATGGATGTGTGTGATGTCCTTAGGTTAGTTAGGATTAAGCATTTCTACGTCTGGGGGACTGATGACCTCAGATGTCAAATTCCATAGTGCTCAGAGCCATTTGAACCATCTTACTGGTCACATCGCGGGAGCATCTCAGCAACACGCAGACAGTTCATAGAGAGACGTGCCATGTGTGGACGGACATTATCTTGAACCACGATACTGTTGTGTGAAAGATAACACACGAGGAAAATGGCTCTGAGCACTATGGGACTCAACATCTGTGGTCTTCAGTCCCCTAGAACTTAGAATTACTTAAACCTAAATAACCTAAGGACATCACACACATCCATGTCCGAGGCAGGATTCGAACCTGCGACCGTAGCAGTAGCGTGGTTCCTGACTGCAGCGCCTAGAACCGCTCGACCACCTCGGCCTGCAACACACGAGGAAGCAGGATGTCCGTGACGTATCATTGAACTGTCAGTGTTCCCCCTATCACTATATGTCGCGAGCTGTAGTCATACCCGGTAGCTCCCCACACCAAGACACCAGGAGTAATTCCGCTGTGCCCCTCCAAAACGTTAGAAGAATAGGACCTCTGGCCAGGTCGACGGCACACTCGTTGACGATGATCATCTGGGGGTAGTGCAAAACAGCGATTCGTCGCTGGACATAGTGCGACGCCTTTCGTCAGCAGTCTATGGTTTCAGACAACGGCTTCACTCCATACACTATCCTTTCCGTTGTGGTATTGCGGCAGCCTACGCATGGGACGCTTAGTCCCAAGTCCGGCTGCTGCGAGATAACGCAAAATTTTGCAGGGAGTCTGTGACGAAGCAAGCTGATATAGTTTTAACTCCCCTCTTGTTTTGCTACCTGCCTCCTTAAATTAGTTTTGTTACATTTAACTTATTATCATTAACATACGTGAATATAATCTGCATTTCCATAATAGAGAAAGATTGTCCCTCAGTTTTAAAGTAAATAACACCAGATCTAATATTGTGCTTAGTTTTATGTATGTAATTGATTTTCTAATTTATTTTGTCTATTCCTAGTTAGTATCATTTGTTACGAAGTGAAATCAGTGATTCTTTCGTAACTTAAATTCTACTGTTGAAGTGCAAACAAATATAAATTCTGTAATAATTGTAAACATTTGGAAGACGAAATGCTAGAAATTTTTAAGTATCTATTTGGCTCTAGTCGGAAAGATTTTAGCAAAGCCCTCTTCATCAATTCCAAAGTAATTAACAGTTTTGCGAAAAGTATTGTTTACGTAACTATATTTGTTAATTTCACGAATTAAACTAATAATTCAGCCTAACCCTCGTAGTAGAAGAAACTGTTAAAAAGACGGATTTTTTCGATGTATGCAGTTAATTTAATGACTTAAGTTTTAATTGCAATTTCTGTAAATTTAACTTCGAACAATGTGTAGTTTCAGTACCGATATATAAGGGCTCTATTTTTGGTCACGAGTCAGTCGGTCCACAGCCGTGGAGTGTTAGACGAGGAATCTGTGGCGCTTAGAACGATAACAATGCTTCAAATTAACTATGGAACATGTATTAAACAGTTAGGCCGTGTGTAAAGCAATGACAGTGACTGTTTCCATATGTACCTGATCATTCCTCAAGAAGTGTGAATTTTGTGGTTATGATTTACTGCTCGTAGATGTTCAACATAAACTGTCGTAGCAGTATGTGGATGGTTTACTTGCTAACTATTAATGAGGCTTACAACAAGTTCAACAATAGTGCCCTTGTCATACAACTGTGTATTGTTTCAAATGGCTCTGAGCACTATGGGACTCAACATCTGAGGTCATCAGTCCCCTAGAACTTAGAACTACTTAAACCTAACTAACCTAAGGACATCACACACATCCATGCCCGAGGCAGGATTCGAAACTGCGACCGCAGCGGTCACGCGGTTCCAGTCTACAAGGTGAAATTGTGGAGAGAGCAAAACAAAGCAAAACAAAAAGAACCACCACAAATTATAGAATTTCCTGCAGATACCACAGATGACCTCCACAGGCATCAAACCTCTCTGCCCATACGTTTCCCCACCTTCTTCAAATCAAAAACCTAAACAATAGTTTATCTAGTGCAAATACACACATTAAGAAATGTTTTGCATCACCTTGGTTCCGAGAGTTCCGGAACTCGTACTTAAAATTGGAATAGAGATCAACATAAACATCTTTTCCGCCCTTTTTATTTCTCATGAAAACCACACATTGCATGTTGTATCACCTTACAGCGTACCGTTCAGAGGTGGTGGTCCAGACTGCTGTACACACCAGTACCTCTAATACCCAGTAGCACATCTTCTTGTACTGATGCACGCCAGTATTCGTCGTGGCATACTGTCCACAAGTCCATTAAGGCATTGTTGGTGCAGATTGTCCCACTCCTCATCGAGGATTCGACGTAGATCCCTCATAGGGGTTTGTGGGTCATGTCGTCCATAAACAGCCCTTTTCAATCTATCCCAGGAATTTGCAATAGGGTTCATGTCTGGAGAACATGCTGGCCACTTTAGTCGAGCGATGTCGTTATCCTGAACGAAGTCATTCACAAGAATTGCACGATGGGGGCGCGAATTGTCTTCCATGAAGACGAATGCCTCGCCAATATGCTGCCGATATGGTTGCACTATCGGTTGGAGGATGGCATTCGCGTATCGTACAGCCGTTACGGCGCCTTCCACGACCACCAGCGAGGTACTTCGGCCCCACCTTACTGCACTCTCTGGACAGTGTGTCTAGGCTTCCTCCTAGGGTTCCTCCAAGCCATAATCCGTAGTTAGCAGTCATCCACTGCAGTAGTAGCCCTTGGACGGCCTGAGCGAAGCATGTCATCGACAGTTCCTGTCTCTCTGTATCTCCTCCATGTCCGAACAACATCGCTTTGGTTCACTCCGAGTCGCCTGGACACTTCCCTCGTTGAGAGCCCTTCCTGGCACACAGTAACAATGCAGACGCGATCGAACCGCGGTATTGACCGTCTAGGCATGGTTGAACTACAGACATCAGGAGCCGTGTACAATGACTGGAACTGATAGGCTCTCGGACCTCTCTTTCTAATAGGTGCTGCTCATGCATGGTTGTTTACATGTTTGGGCGGTTTTAGTGACATCTCTGAACAGTCAAAGGGACTGTGTCTGTGATGCAATATCCACAGTTAACGTCTATCTTCGGGAGTTCTGGGAACTGGAGTGACGCAAAACTTTTTTTGATCTCTGTAATGCCCACATTGCAATGTAGTATTCGATTTACTTCTTGTGCCACGTGGACTCAGAACTGGCGATAAAAAGTTATACAAAGTTCTTTAAGCGTGAAGATTAGCCTTTCCTCTGATTAATATCGCTGTGTTATTGCCTTTTCCTTTTTATTTCCAAACCGCTTGCTTTTGCCTGATAAAAACTATTTAAATTTTTGTTCCTTGAATTGACATGTATTTCCGTATATCGCCGATGGGAAAGGCAACTTTTCTCATTGGAACATAACATCATCTTTCCATTTTCAAACGTTCTACAGCAAAACAGACTTCAAAAGTGTCTCATCTTTATTATGCATAAATAAAATATTAACAACTACATGGTCTCTTTTTTTCCTCCCTTCTGTACAGTATCGTCACTATTTAGCTGTATCTTTAATCTAATTCTCTAATTTTCGGATTACTGGAGAAACGAAAATGCTTCAATTACTGACTAGTTCCCCACCACATAAACTTTCTTGAACCCGTACACCACTGGAAGGCCAACATCTTTTATTTTTTTCCCCAAGTTTTAAACATTGTCTGCATTTATTAATTTTCCAATAACATAATAACTTGGCTTTCATGGCCCTCATTTGCCCTCAAATAATAAATGTTAAACTTAAGAAGAGAACATTGGACAACAAACAAAAGAACTGAAACTGAACGTTTAAGAACAGGAAGTTAATTTTTTCAATATCATACGTCAAATCTGTTTAAATGCTGTGTTTTGATATTTTTTAATGAAAGAACATCGTTCATTTAAAAACCGGAGCATCGTATCATTCTTGCACCCACTGCTAGTCATGCAACGGCGCCGAGAGTGTATTTGTTATTGTTGCATTCGTTAAAGACAGTGGATAACTTTTCTGACGCTGACCTGTATTCTTATTTTTTTATAAGTCTGCTCTGTGTGACTCATGTCACCTTTTATTTTTATCGCCAGCTTTCCTTTGAATTTTCTGTTGTTCTTGGAGTCTATGACGTATGTTCTTCCAGTAATGTAATCTGTTGCAGAGTTAGGATTTTTGTTTGGGTATTCTCTTTTGTTCAAAAGCTACCGTCCTCTCTCTCCTGAACCTTAATTTTGTTACTGACTTACCTATGTGTAATTAATTATCAGAATTAAAAAGCACAAGAACTTGTGACAAAAATATGACGTGATTTTGTTACGGCTGTGTAATTTCAAGTATACGTATTCTGGAAACTTGGTGTTAGCTACTCTCGCGTGTGTTCCAGATGTGTTGCCAAAGACGGTTGAGCTTGCCGATCTTCACCAGTGACACTCAGATGTAAACGGAAGCTTTCGTTACCTGCTACCAGGTAACAGTAGCCCTGATTCACACAGTGCCGCCATTTTTAGCTCCCACTCGCCAAGCAATTAGACTGCTGCGAACTCGTAAATTTTCCTCTGCAACACCTGGGAGGCATAGACAACCTTCGTCATTTACAGTTGGTTTATTTTGCAAGCTTTCAGTCAGAGGACTAACGGAATTTCTTCTCGTTTACCGGTGTCACTGGATAACTTGCTTCTTTTCGGTTGCTGAATACTTTTAATCCTTGCCATTTTCCAACACTGTTTACACCAAATCTACCAGATTACACGGTTTCTTTTACCGGCAATGCCACTATGTCGTCTTAATCGTCGACTTTCCCGAGTGAGTAGCGGAATAGGTTTTATCTCCCTCTATTAGTGTCAACCATTTTCCTTATCTGTAATACTGATATTTACATAGACAGCAAACTGTCGCGGAAAGCCCACGTTCAGGCTCTGGTCCAAAGACTTAATGCTGCCATTTTTACTATTAGAACGGTGTCTGGTGTAAGGGCTAGTTCGCCAAGAAGAGTAGTCTACTTTGCTTATTTTCATTCGCTTATGACGTATGGTATTATATTTTGGGATAACTGTTCCCATTCTCAAAGAGTATTTTTGGCTCAGTAACGGGCGATTCACGCAATAAGTGGCTCACGTTCGCGAACCTCTTGTCGATTCCTGATCATTAGTCTGGGCTTTCTGATATTGGCATCTCAATATACACATTCTTTACTGTCGTTTCTTGTTAACAATATCAGTTTATTCCCACGAATTAGCAGCTTTCATTCAGTTCATCAAATTAAGTAACTCGTAAATTACATTTCACTGCACACGTTTCTGTTGGTCATAGTATATGGACAATATGTGAGAAGTAGGGACTGATAGTGTTTGCAAGTGTGTTGATAATTCAGCAAGGGACTGGTTAACAGCATTGCTGCTTCTAAGGAGATTTCAAAAACAATTTTTGTGAGTGCACAAGTGGTGGTTATGGACTTGCTATATTATCTGCAAGACTCTTCAATGGTGATTGTGCGCCTGCACAGTCAAACAGATGGCTGCTGGCCATCTCTACAAGGACTACAGTGGGTCTACACCTTTGATGACCCACCAATACCATTATTTCTACAAGGACTGCAGTGGGTCTGCACTTCTGGTGGCCCACCAATACCGTAATCTCTACCAGGACTACAATGGGTCTACTCTGTGACGACCTACCTATCAATATTCTTTAAAACTTCGACTGACTGCTGTGGGTTTGCTCTGTTGTGGCCCATTACCTGTCTGCATGTCAAGAGTCAGCACTGTCTTTCCGTTGGAAGGACAACACTACTTCTTCAAGACTGCATGGAAATCCACTACTTCCGTGTGCAATTTCTTTTACTACTCAGACTTTGAGAAAAACACTGCAATTTTACTTTGATGAATGATCAGGACTGTCTTTATGGACTGTGAGAAAATTTTAGCTTTTGACCAACATTGTATCGATAAGTGTGTGCATTTCATTTCTTTGTTATTGTAATTATATAAAAAAATGTCAAATTTGTATTGGTCACTGCCCAAAACAACTTGTAATTTTTTTTTGTGGGTAGCATGGGGATCATTTAGTAATCGCGAAAGCGTTACGGAGATGATAGAAAAACTCCAGTGGAAGACTCTGCAGGAGAGACGCTCAGTAGCTCGGTACGGGCTTTTGTTAAAGTTTCGAGAACATACCTTCACCGAAGAATCAAGCAGTATATTGCTCCCTCCTACGTATATCTCGCGAAGAGACCATGAGGATAAAATCAGAGAGATTAGAGCCCACACAGAAGCATACCGACAATCCTTCTTTCCACGTACAATACGAGACTGGAATAGAAGAGAGAACCGATAGAGGTACTCAGGGTACCCTCCGCCACACACCGTCAGGTGGCTTGCGGAATATGGATGTAGATGTAGATGGATGTAGATGTAGAAGTCACTGTCCTGTCCCTCTTCCTTCTTTACATCCTGTACTCTGGAGACATTCCTATATCATTGCACCCCACCAACCTCCAGAAATATGCTGATTACAGCCCCAAACTAACCATTCACCACACCCTTCATCTCTCCGTATCTCCCTCCAGTGCCCCTGGACTCTCCTTGTTTAGTTGTGTAATATACGTCGAACGTTCAACTAAATCCACAGAAAAGCCTGTAAGTAGGCTGTTTAGGTTTTTTTATTGGTAACGCCGCCGCCACGTAGCGCTCTGTATGAAAATCACTGGCTGTGCCGTGTGCAGTCTGTGGCTGGTTGGCATTGTTGTAATACTCGCCATTGTAGTGTTGGGCGGCTGGATGCTAACAGCGCGTAGCGTTGGAGGTGAGCCGCCAGCAGTGGTGGACGTGGGGAGAGAGATGGCGGAGTTTTGAAATTTGTAAGAATTGATGTCATGAACTGATATATATATTATGACTATTAAGGTAAATACATTGTTTGTTCTGTATTAAAATCTTTCATTTGCTAACTGTGCCTATCAGTAGTTAGTGCCTTCCGTAGTTTGAATCTTTTATTTAGCTGGCAGTAGTGGCGCTCGTTGTATTGCAGTAGCTTGAGTAACGAAGATTTTTGTGAGGTAAGTGATTTGTGAAACATATAGGTTAATGTTAGTCAGGGCCATTCTTTTGTAGGGATTTTTGAAAGTCAGATTGCGTTGCGCTAAAAAAATATTGTGTGTCAGTTTAAGCACAGTCTTGTACAATTTTTCTAAGGGGACGTTTCAAGCCAAACCACCAACTTTGGTGACACAATTCGGCGTTTAAGTCGTTCAGATATCCATTTCTCGATGTAGAACCAACTCATCACTCTGACTAAGACAGTAAAGTATTTAAGACTAATCCTAGACGGAAAACTAACATGGAATGTATAACGGAAAAACTATACCAAGCACATTATAAAATATATTTTTCAAAATCGTTTTCGAAGCAACTGTCGATCGACTAGTCTCGAAATAATATGTGAATATTGGTAATGGAGATATCTTTGTAACTTATTAAATGTGTTACTTCTGTTGTGTCGGCTGCTGAGGGAGTCAGCACTCACACAGACAAGGAAGGAAAGAAGTTGCGATGGCTGGTGACACGAATCCAAAATTATCTGTACATTAAACTTGAGGAATTATTCAGCATAGTATTTCTAAGAAGAGGAGAAACTCAACTTCTTGATTCGTGCCCTTACTGTGCCTCCTACGTACAAGTACTTTACTTTATGTCACTAATCGCACAATGCAGGCTAAGTTTTGTCTTCCTATTACTCAGTACTGATGCTCTCGAAGTCTGCACGAACTGGGGCCGACCAGCGATGGGCAACTGGTTAAGTCAGCGTTGAAACTTCCTAGCAGATTAAAACTGTGTGCCGGACCGAGACTCGAACTCGGGATCTTTGCCTTTCGCGGGCATGTGCTCTACCATCTGAGCTACCCAAGTACGACTCACGCCCCGTCCTCACAGCTTTACTTCTGTCAGTACCTCGTCTCCTACCTTCCAAACTTTACAGAAGCTCTCCTGCGAACTTTGCAGAACTAGCACTCCTGAAAGAAAGGATATTGCGGAGACATGGCTTAGCCACAGCCTGGGGGATGTTTCCAGAATGAGATTTTCACTCTGCAGCGGAGTGTGCGCTGATATGAAACTTCCTGGCAGATGGTAGAGCACTTGCTCGCGAAAGGCAAAGGTCCTTAGTTCGAGTCTAGGTCTGGCACACATATTTAACTGCCATGAAGTTTCATATCAGCGCACACTCCGCTGCAGAGTGAAAATCTCATCCTGGTAAGTCAGCGTTGAAAGGGAGCGCTGAACCCTGTCTTCCTGGAGGTGTGGCGCTGCCCGCTCTTTCAATTGGCGCGCAGGTCAGCGCATTTTTGATGCCGTTTCGCGGCCTGCGTTGGTCGGTGTTCAGTCGATGCTTTAGTACTGCATAACTTATGAATGTACATTGTTTTAAGAAGATAAAAATGTGCAACAATTATTTTTATAATAGGAAATTTCAGCTTTACTCCAAGGGTTTAGATGTTGACTGAATTAAGTGTAAAGATATTACTCTGAAAATCACGCAATTGGATTGGACGACCTGGCTTGGCATACTCAATGGTGACGCCACAGCAGTAGCAGGAAATTAGACAGTGGTGAGGACTTGAGATGTGTCGAAGCTATTTCGATGGCGGCAGATGTAAAATTGTTATGGTGGTAAACTAGGCGTCGAAGCGCTGTAAAAGGTATGGCTTTCACTTTCACAATATTAAGTCGTCGATACCATCAAATCGCGGATACAAAAATTTGACACTGTGAAGTTGTGTGAACGATGGCTGCCGCTGGAAACAACTCTCTGTAAACGTCAAACTGATTCGCTTATATTAATTTATCAGAGACTTGAAGAAGCCATATGAGACCATCGTCCACTCTATTTCCGAAGGCACAATCACGACGGATAAAACTAGCTAAATGTGATCATCAGGTGATGATCTCGTCCCGTGTCAGAAAGGTTTCTTACTAAGAGAGCCAACGAGCTTAGCAAGATTTGTGATTCACATTTCTGTTTAAACAAGAAAGTTGGCCTTGGTGACATTCAAATCAACCAACAAATCGATACGAGAAGAAAATGATCGTTTCAAGGCCTGAAACTTTTTACCTCTCCTCACTTCTGACTTCTTCGTAGATAAAAATAAAATATTTACCAGTTTTCTAGTTTCCCAAGTTTATCTTTGCATGATAATTGCCTGCAGAAAGGCTATTTGAACAGTGGAAATGGGAAACGTTCTAAGAGCCAAATCTGACACTTGTCAGGGGAGTGAAAAAGTAATGAGTATCTGTTTGAACACAACTGATTTGTAACCAAAAACAGACAGTATTATGCTGCTCATCACTTCACAGGAAAAATAATGGGATAAATACTCTTTTAAGGAAGTTCTAAGTACCACACCAGGAAACCGACTGGTTGTGTATGCCAATATGCAAGTTTTTACAAGTCGATTCTTGTTAAGAAGAAAATATCAACCATCCACTTTTAACAATGCTATTTATTTGCACAAATAGGGTCTTTACTTGTTTTAATCTGACAAGTTCATGTTCAGACGGCTGATCACTTCATATTACATTTGTTGTTGTTTTACATTATTTGTTAGCTGTTTCTCCAACAACTAATGTAATGGTGCTCTTTGTGTAAACGAACAACATTGTTAAACATGCTGGTTGCTGTTTATTTTCGAGAACCAGCTTATATTTTATGCACAGTCACGGTCTCAGAAATGTCAGTTTTTAACAAAATAGTAGGCAAAAAGTCTTTGTTCCAAGTGCAATTAATATTGTGGCACCATGTTTATACATGATGATTCAAGTACAGAAATACGCATTAGGTTTCCAACTAGCAGAAATATAATCAACTAAAACTATTTCTCATATCCTTTAAATACTGGAACTCCACTGGGCATAGCTTGACACAAAGACCATGTGTCACATGCTAACGCACATTTGAAAGACTTTCTCCATGGTTTCGCATATGCATGGAATCTAGGGATATGCAATGGAGTACTGAGAATACAGCAGCACTGCAAAAGCGTTTCGTGAAAACGTGGCACTTAGAACGTTTCCCATTTCGACTGTTTATTTCAAGGACAGCAAACATGCAAAGCAAACATTTAACGAGTTCTGAAAGAAACTGTACCAACGAATAAAGAATTTAAATAACATGTGGCATACTAAATAATAACACAGAAGATGATGTACCAGGTGAGACATTAAATCCCAGTAGAGGTGCCATAGAAATAAAATTAACAACCTTGATAAGTAAAAGGTAGCCCGAGTCACATTTACGTGGATTTATTATTGCAATTAAAAAAAATTATCTTGTTTAAAAGTGTTTAGTCTTATAACATGGTTATTAATTTAATACAAATGCTTTCAAATGAACACTACAGCTAAGAATGCAAAATGATTTTATGTGGGCTCAGACACATCATAGAACACAATAATGAGTAAACTTTTCAAAATGTTTTGTTGGCAATAAAAAAGTTGCAGTCTTACTTACACCAGTTAACATGGTAGAACAAGAATTTCGCTGGAAGTCAAGAAATTTTTTGGCGTATTTCTACCTGTTAGCATAATTTGGGCTACATATAGGTCTGACCCCCCCCATGAACCATGGACCTTGCCGTTGGTGGGGAGGCTTGCGTGCCTCAGCGATACAGATGGCCGTACCGTAGGTGCAACCACAACGGAGGGGTATCTGTTGAGAGGCCAGACAAACGTGTGGTTCCTGAAGAGGGGCAGCAGCCTTTTCAGTAGTTGCAGGGGCAACAGTCTGGATGATTGACTGATCTGGCCTTGCAACATTAACCAAAACGGCCTTGCTGTGCTGGTACTGCGAACGGCTGAAAGCAAGGGGAAACTACAGCCGTAAATTATCCCGAGGACATGCAGCTTTACTGTATGATTAAATGATGATGGCATCCTCTTGGGTAAAATATTCCGGAGGTAAAATAGTCCCCCAATCGGATCTCCGGGCGGGGACTACTCAGGAGGATGTCGTTATCAGGAGAAAGAAAACTGGCATTCTACGGATCGGAGTGTGGAATGTCAGATCCCTTAATCGGGCAGGTAGGTTAGAAAATTTAAAAAGGGAAATGGATAGGTTAAAGTTAGATATAGTGGGAATTAGTGAGGTTCGGTGGCAGGAGGAACAAGACTTCTGGTCAGGTGACTACAGGGTTATAAACACAAAATCAAATAGGGGTAATGCAGGAGTAGGTTTAATAATGAATAGGAAAATAGGAATGCAGGTAAGCTACTACAAACAGCATAGTGAACGCATTATTGTGGCCAAGATAGATACGAAACCCACACCTACTACAGTAGTACAAGTTTATATGCCAACTAGCTCTGCAGATGATGAAGAAATTGAAGAAATGTACGATGAAATAAAAGAAATTATTCAGATAGTGAAGGGAGACGAAAATTTAATAGTAATGGGTGACTGGAATTCGAGTGTAGGAAAAGGGAGAGAAGGAAACATAGTAGGTGAATATGGATTGGGGCTAAGAAATGAAAGAGGAAGCCGCCTAGTAGAATTTTGCACAGAGCACAACTTAATCATAGCTAACACTTGGTTTAAGAATCATGAAAGAAGGTTGTATACGTGGAAGAACCCTGGAGATACTAAAAGGTATCAGATAGATTATATAATGGTAAGACAGAGATTTAGGAACCAGGTTTTAAGTTGTAAGACATTTCCAGGGGCAGATGTGGACTCTGACCACAATCTATTGGTTATGACCTGTAGATTAAAACTGAAGAAACTGCAAAAATGTGAGAAATTAAGGAGATGGGACCTGGATAAACTGAAAGAACCAGAGGTTGTACAGAGTTTCAGAGAGAGCATAAGGGAACAATTGACAGGAATGGGGGAAAGAAATACAGTAGAAGAAGAGTGGGTAGCTCTGAGGGATGTAGTAGTGAAGGCAGCAGAGGATAAAGTAGGTACAAAGACGAGGGCTGCTAGAAATCCTTGGGTAACAGAAGAAATATTGAATTTCATTGATGAAAGGAGAAAATATAAAAATGCAGTAAATGAAGCAGGCAAAAAGGAATACAGACGTCTCAAAAATGAGATCGACAGGAAGTGCAAAATGGCTAAACAGGGATGGCTAGAGGACAAATGTAAGGATGTAGAAGCTTATCTCACTAGGGGTAAGATAGATACTGCCTACAGGAAAATTAAAGAGACCTTTGGAGAGAAGAGAACCACGTGTATGAATATCAAGAGCTCAGATGGCAGCCCAGTTCTAAGCAAAGAAGGGAAGGCAGAAAGGTGGAAGGAGTATATAGAAGGTTTATACAAGGGCGATGTACTTGAGGACAATATTATGGAAATAGAAGAGGATGTAGATGAAGACAAAATGGGAGATACGATACTGCGTGAAGAGTTTGACAGAGCACTGACAGACCTGAGTCGAAACAAGGCCCCCGGAGTAGACAACATTCCATTAGAACTACTGACGGCCTTGGGAGAGCCAGTCATGACAAAACTCTACCAGCTGGTGAGCAAGATGTATGAGACAGGCGAAATACCCTCAGACTTCAAGAAGAATATAATAATTCCAATCCCAAAGAAAGCAGGTGCTGACAGATGTGAAAATTACCGAACTATCAGTTTAATAAGCCACGGCTGCAAAATACTTACGCGAATTCTTTACAGACGAATGGAAAAACTGGTAGATGCAGACCTCGGGGAGGATCAGTTTGGATTCCGTCGAAATGTTGGAACACGTGAGGCAATACTGACCTTACGACTTATCTTAGAAGAAAGATTAAGAAAAGGCAAACCTACGTTTCTAGCATTTGTAGACTTAGAGAAAGCTTTTGACAATGTTGACTGGAATACTCTTTTTCAAATTCTGAAGGTGGCAGGGGTAAAATACAGGGAGCGAAAGGCTATTTATAATTTGTACAGAAACCAGATGGCAGTAATAAGAGTCGAGGGGCATGAAAGGGAAGCAGTGGTTGGGAAAGGAGTGAGACAGGGTTGTAGCCTCTCCCCGATGTTATTCAATCTGTATATTGAGCAAGCAGTAAAGGAAACAAAAGAAAAATTTGGAGCAGGTATTAAAATTCATGGAGACGAAGTAAAAACTTTGAGGTTCGCCGATGACATTGTAATTCTGTCAGAGACGCCAAAGGACTTGGAAGAGCAGTTGAACGGAATGGACAGTGTCTTGAAAGGAGGATATAAGATGAACATTAACAAAAGCAAAACGAGGATAATGGAATGTAGTCAAATGAAATCGGGTGATGCTGAGGGAATTAGATTAGGAAATGAGACACTTAAAGTAGTAAAGGAGTTTTGCTATTTAGGAAGTAAAATAACTGATGATGGTCGAAGTAGAGAGGATATAAAATGTAGACTGGCAATGGCAAGGAAAGCGTTTCTGAAGAAGAGAAATTTGTTAACATCGAATATAGATTTATGTATCAGGAAGTCGTTTCTGAAAGTATTTGTTTGGAGTGTAGCCATGTATGGAAGTGAAACATGGACGATAACTAGTTTGGACAAGAAGAGAATAGAAGCTTTCGAAATATGGTGCTACAGAAGAATACTGAAGATAAGGTGGATAGATCACGTAACTAATGAGGAGGTATTGAATAGGATTGGGGAGAAGAGAAGTTTGTGGCACAACTTGACTAGAAGAAGGGATCGGTTGGTAGGACATGTTTTGAGGCATCAAGGGATCACAAATTTAGCATTGGAGGGCAGCGTAGAGGGTAAAAATCGTAGAGGGAGACCGAGAGATGAGTACACTAAGCAGATTCAGAAGGATGTAGGTTGCAGTAGGTACTGGGAGATGAAGCAGCTTGCACAGGATAGAGTAGCATGGAGAGCTGCATCAAACCAGTCTCAGGACTGAAGACAACAACAACAACATAGGTCTGAATGCTAATTAAAAGCCTACTCGCGACTATTATCCGAGTTGCAATTTATGCACACAAGAAATGTGTTTCCAGTGTCACAATCGTCGTGAGCCCACCTTTTACACCTAATGCACTGGACCTATTCTCGATTCCTTTGTGACTGGTTGTATCGCTTCCAGTAGTAAAAACAAAGGCAAGGTTTATTCTCTTTATCAAACTGCTGCAGGTTACAAGAGAAAGGAAGGAGAACTGGATGGGACATTCGTCGAGACGGAGGTACTTGCTAATAGACGTTTTGGGAGCACTAGTTACTAAGAAGAGACTGAAAGGAAGGAGGAGATACAAGATGACAGACGGCATAAAGAGAATCGGCAATTGTGCGAACCTGAAGAAGATGGCAGGAGGAGGAAAGTATAGAGTTGCCGTGTAAAAACTTGCCTCTAATTGTGACATCAGAAGCAGGCCTATCCGCCTTTTTCCCTTGTTCTTGCTTTTAGAAATTTCTTACCTTAACAGTCCTTGCTGTCATAGAAATTCGAAGTTTGTGGTAAGGACTATAGGACCAAACTGCTGAAGTCATCGGTCCCTAGGGTTAAGCACCACTTAATCTAACTTAAACTAACTTACGCTAAGGACAATATACACACCCATGCCCTAGGGAGGACTCGAACCTCCGCACGGCTACCCCGCGCGGCACCGTCATAGAATTAATTCTTTCTGTCTGCGATCCATTACGTTCAGATGGTTTTTTTTAGCAATTTCTACCTTTTATTCTCATGTGCCTTCATTTTTTTATATTGTGTCACTTACTGCTTTTGCGTTAAAGTATTCTTGACTGCGTTATCAGATAGGGTGTCAAAACAGAATAGTGTGTGAACGTGGCCCATCGCCATGCTTTAATTATTTTCGAAATGACAGCTGTAACATTCAGGTTTTCAAGTTATACAATTGTACCTTCTAAAGTAGAATAATTTCCTGTAAAGGAACATATTCAATTCTAAAAGGTATTCTTAACACTATTGTCGATATTACCTATAGTTGTATTATCTAACTCCTTTGTCTGTTTGTTTGTACTTAATCTGACTTCTTCATAATTTGGTGTAACATCAATGTAAATTTTTTATTCATTATTTATGATAATTTATGTCATTGTACTTAATCAATGGATGTAATTTCGAAAGTAATGTACTGCAAGAGAATGAAAATGTTAAAATTTTACTTGTGATACTGGTTCATCCAAAGGGAAAGTTGGGTTGTAAACATATAAAACTTGGAGGGAGGTCCCTCCGCAAGGGAACTGGCTAGGCGGGAAAAGAAAAGGTGGATCTGGCGATCGAACTGCAAGATTCCTGTGTGGCTTGAGTCAGTCAGTGGCTTGCAGACAAGGTGTGTGCATCTTGTGAACTGAAAGAGGTGAAAAGAACCGGAAGACTATGTAATATAAGAAACTTCCTGGCAGATTAAAACTGTGTGCCCAACAGAGACTCGAACTCGGGACCTTTGTGGGCGTGAGTCGTGCTTCGGTCGCTCAGATGGTAGAGCACTTGCCCGCGAAAGGCAAAGGTCCCGAGCTCGAGTCTCGGTCGGGCACACAGTTTTAATCTGCCAGGAAGTTTCATATCAGCGCACACTCCGCTGCAGAGTGAAAATCTCGTTCTATATAATATAACCTCGGATGCGAAAGTAATTTGGCTTATTACTCATGGCATACTTTGGTTAGCTTTGCACTGCGAAAATCCGACGCTAAGAAGAGAATTTTCAGAGCTTGCTACAAAGGAAGCGCCTTGGATACTTTACCGCCTTTTTGGAATAACACAGGAGACCGACACAACCACTACATTCATCTCAAATTATGAGTTGAATACTGTATATTTGCATGGACCAGTTACGTAGTTTCTTTTTCAGTAATAAGTTTGTGTTTAGGAAACTTTGTGCTGAGCCATCGCATTTTATCCTTAGTCTTTTACCTAGATAGGGTCCTATCCAAAGTGCTACGATAATTCCTAGTATCCTATTTTACTGAACTGAATAGCAAATATCTTCCTTAACAAAAGTTTATAAGCTTTGTTGGAATTGTAAAGCTGATAACTATTCAGCGAGCATAAGTTCTGAAGTAATCCACGTAATTTTCTTAAAAGGACAGTTAAAGTTTCATCTAGGTACAATTACTAAAAGAGGGTTTAAAGCATTCAGTTTAAATATTTTTCTTATTGAGGTAACAGTGTTTCTAATATTGTGTTGTGATTAAAATATTCAGCCGACATATGAATCTAATGATAGTCTACTTTCGGGGTCCCCATGCTAATAGCTTCGCCAGATTTAAATTTGATATTAGAGTGTCAGTACTCAAGAAGTACAACAGCTAAACAGAGTATAAGGAAGTAAATGTTCCTTGAGCACAAAATAATTATCGGTACAAAAGATGCAATTACTTCATAAATATTTCAGTGGTAGTAATTTCCAGTAATGAAACTACAGTAATGTATTGATAGCAAGCGAGTTGTTACCTAAACGTATTATTATTCCTCCTGTGTAGCTCATGTCAGATCACTGGTATATCACTTGTTAAATTGCGCTACTGCCTTGTATCTTATCAGCAAAACGGAATTTCGGAACAAGTAACGTCAATCTCAATAATTAACTTTCCTTATGAATCATGCTAATACTTGGTATAACTCTGGTTAGGCTGTCGACCGTTTCCTTTTACGTAACTACAGTTTACTTGATTACTAATAGAACCTTGGTTAGATTCCCGTTTGTTCTGCTATTGCTTCCTTTCTACAGAAATCTTTAGAGATACAAAAAAAAAGTCCGATAGTTTTCTATTGCGGACGACTACGGTCAAATACGTATTCTTTCACAGGAGAAACATTATCGGTGTATTGCTACTTTAGTAGTAGCCGGTAGTGTTATGTGCTCCCTAGCAGCTTCGATATTTGAGTAACAAAATTTACTCATCTTGCGCATATACACCAATATATTCCTTGCGTTAAGAAGTTCACTCAACAGGTACCGTGAAGTTTGTGAGCACCCTTAATAGATGGCAGTACTATTCTTCTATTGGCAATAGCGCTCTAGCAAGAAGGCTCGAGAAAGGGGTTCTGCGTAAGCTTGCTCTGATATCCACTACTTGAAACGGGTGTAAAAGTACGTTGGATTTTTGCTTGTAAGGAACATAACAGGTATCGATAGGAAGTAAGCAGATCGTCTTAGCTGGTGTCTGGAAGACTCGGGCACACGTGAAAGAGAAACAATACAAAATTGCAGCTGTTGATTTGTGGGGAAGTAAAAGACTACCTGCAAAATCGGTAATGAGAAACATGACCATTGTTCGGATTTTTCGCTACTGGTTCCCTACTCAGGTTGCACATTTCGTACGATCATAGTTTTTACACAATAAACTGACAATAATGGAAAATATATTACAGTATTATGGAGATTGTACAGTATTCATAAAGGCACTGTATATATAATTTTCGTCTTGTACTTAATAACGACGGAATGCTTTTTATTGTAATTGTAAACACCAATCTGGATGCTGAAAATGGGGCAAAAGATAAGAAGAGAACAGGAAAAGACAGTTTATTACACTATTTACAACAAAAATAGACAAACAAATAACTCAACTGAAAACAGAATCAGCGGAGAGCTTGCTATGTGACTTATGTGTTGAGGGGAATAATAGAAAAGGTAAAGGAAACTGTAATTGTTAATAACGACATGACACTGAAGGGTAATACGACAGCTCGAAAAATCTGAAATCTGTACAAAGGCAACAAATATGTAGACGATAAATTACTGAACTATGATACAATACATAAAAATATCACGCCTTGATGATAGTGATTATGGCACGGTCGTTACAAAGCGTAGTGACTGTATTCATTATGGCGCTGAAGGAGAAACAAAAATAAATAAGTATAATGGCAGTTACAGATGAAACTGCAATATACAGGATGTTACAAAAAGGTACGGCCAAACGTTCAGGAAACATTCCTCACACACAAATAAAGAAAAGATGTTATGTGGACATGTGTCCGGAAACGCTTAATTTCCATGTTAGAGCTCATTTTAGTTTCGTCAGTATGTACTGAACTTCCTCGATTCACCGCCAGTTGGCCCAATAGAAGGAAGGTAATGTTGACTTCGGTGCTTGTGTTGACATGCGACTCATTGCTCTACAGTACTAGCATCAAGCACATCAGTACGTAGCATCAACAGGTTACTGTTCATCACGAACGTGGTTTTGCAGTCAGTGCAATGTTTACAAATGCAGAGTTGGCAGATGCCCATTTGATGTATGGATTAGCACGGGGCAATAGCCATGGCGCGGTACGTTTGTATCGAGACAGATTTCCAGAACGAAGTTGTCCCGACAGGAAGACGTTCGAAGCAATTTATCTGCGTCTTAGGGAGCACGGAACATTCCAGCCTATGACTCGCGACTGGGGAGACCTAGAACGACGAGGACACCTGCAATGGACGAGGCAATTCTTTGTGCAGTTGACGATAACCCTAATGTCAGCGTCAGAGAAGTTGCTGCTGTACAAGGTAACGTTGACCACATCACTGTATGGAGAGTGCTACGGGAGAACCAGTTGTTTCCGTACCATGTACAGCATGTGCAGGCACTAAAAGTAGCTGATTGGCCTCCACGTGTACACTTCTGCGAATGGTTCATCCAACAATGTGTCAATCCTTATTTCACTGCAAATGTTCTCTTTACGGATGAGGCTTCATTCCAACGTGATCAAATTGTAAATTTTCACGATCTACACGTGTGGGCTGACGAGAATCCGCACGCAGTTGTGCAATCACGTCATCACCACAGATTTTCTGTGAACGTTTGGGCAGGCATTGTTGGTGATGTCTTCATTGGGCCCCATGTTCTTCCACCTACGCTCAATGGAGCACGTTATCATAATTTCATACGGGATACTCTACCTGTGCTGCTAGAACATGTGCCTTTACAAGTACGACACAACATGTGGTTTGGAGCTCTTGCACATTTCAGTCAAAGTGTTCGTACGCTTCTCAACAACAGATTCGGTGACCGATGGATTGGTAGAGGCGGACCAATTCCATGGCCTCCACGCTCTCCTGACCTCAACACTCTTGACTTTCATTTATGGGGGCATTTGAAAGCTCTTGTCTACGCAACCCC
The DNA here is from genome assembly GCF_023897955.1 of Schistocerca gregaria. Lineage (NCBI taxonomy): Eukaryota > Metazoa > Arthropoda > Insecta > Orthoptera > Acrididae > Schistocerca > Schistocerca gregaria. Next base: position 1,013,650,648 of record NC_064920.1, on the reverse strand, counting down.
GGTACCAAATGTAGAGACTCTTCGTGCTCGTATCGTGGACTGCTGTGATACAATACGCCATTCTCCAGGGCTGCATCAGCGCATTAGTGATTCCATGCGACGGAGGATGGATGCATGTATCCTCGCTAACGGAGGACATTTTGAACATTTCCTGTAACAAAGTGTATGAAGTCACGCTGGTACGTTCTGTTGCTGTGTGTTACCATTCCATGATTCATGTGATTTGAAGAGAAGTAATAAAATGAGCTCTAACATGGAAAGTAAGCGTTTCCGGACACATGTCCACATAACATATTTTTTTTCTTTGTGTGTGAGGAATCTTTCCTGAAAGTCTGGCCGTACCTTTTTGTAACACCCTGTATGATACAAAACTTTACGGAATACTTCAGGGATATAAGACGAAAAGAGTTGAACAGGCTTTGTACATCAAGAAAGAGAGAATGGAGAGCTGTGTCACGTGACTTGGGAAACCCGTTGACGTTATGATGTAAACAGGTATCAGTGCACAAGGGCAGCAGGTATAGGGCCAGCGGCTGTTGGTTCTGGGGCTACAGCATGCCCGTGTAGGCAGGGCAGCCGTGCGTGATGCGAAAGACGACGTAGAGGGCACCGGTGTTGTACCAGTGGTACAACGCCAGCACGACCAGTGCGTGCCAAATCTGGTGCGACGATCCCACCACGTCCAGACGACCTGCAACCAACAACACACGTTACTCTCCGCACTTCAATACTACTTGTTTGTGATTGTGTTGAATTAAAGCAACGAAGACTCTAGCGGAACCATAGAGCAAATATCTCTGGAGTGAGCATTCAGATGCGCAGAACAGATTTTGTGTTGTCAACATACATTGCAGGCCTGGTCACGTGTTCTCGGGACGTCGTCTGTTTGTCCGTATAGCGCCCTGTATGTTTAGAATGTCACTACATCCCTAGTACAGACCGATTCTTTTCGTACGTGTCGTGGATTATTTATATGTGTTGCGCAGGCATTTTAACAGTATCCATTTGATACCGGGAATAAACCAGCTACGTAACTTTTAATGGCGAGTGATATTGCATTCTGCTTCTTTACGATAGGTGTCACAGTTCAGATGGACTCGATTTTTGGTAGTTTTCGGTATGATACGGCACTTTATAGTATTACAGAGCCTAACGCACATTTTTGCACTGATAGTCTTGCAAAACGACTTGACATTACGCTAGTACTTTTGCAAGTGTCCGAAAACCACCGAATTTGCCACACATTAGCGATTATATCGCTGCTAATTCGTCCTTTTTGTCCCGCTTTTTCTGCGTATTTATTTTCTCGTTTTTGAGACCTAAAGCACAATTTTTCTTACTGGTGACACTTTAAGCATTTATTTAAAGCATTTTACGTACTTGCTCCCAGTTTATTTGATAAATAGTAGACTGAGTAATCTATATACATAATCGACAAGTCACTGATAAATGCATGGAGGATAGTATTTGCTGAAACAACTAACCATTTCCTTTCCTGTTCCACTAGCAAATTTACGAGAGGAAGCGAATGTTTGTAAGTTTTTGTACGAGCCGTAATATCTATTGTATAGTCATAAAATCGTAGAAAACTAGGTCTACAGGGTCAAGCCTTAATCACAATGCGTCTCGAAGTTTTAAACATGTACAGTGTCTCTTACTAATATGATAACTATAATTAGAGCTAAATGGTATATACCCATGAAAAGTTACTATCCCTCCTTTCACATATTTTTCTTTGCATCGGTAGCAACAACAGTAATTCACCATCGCTATTACACTATCAACAAACGGTGAAACACAACAAAAACTCTAGATATTATAAATTTCAAACGCTGCGGAAAGCACACACGCACATGAAGTCCCGAGAACACGTGACAATCCTGGTTTCACGTTGACAACATGCGCAGAACGCAATGCTCACTCCGGAGATATTTACTCTATGAGCGTAACTCCTTACATAAATAAAGGTTTTTGACAGTGCTGCTAAACGTCATAAAATGATCATGAATTTTAATTTTATTACAGTGTTTAACACATCACATCGGTTTTATTTTATCCATAGCTGAATGGATGTTAGGTCGCCGTTGTGATTCAACAATTTAAGGGGCATAGGGCGTCAAACGGGCCGTCTTGGAGCAAGAGACACCACAGGACATTTTATTTTCCTACTGTCTATACCTTTACGAATAAATTCATAAAACTTTGTCAGCATGAGCAGGAAGGATTCAGGATTCACAATAATCGCAGTGGAAGTTAAAAAAAATAACAAAATAAATTTTTTTTACATTTATTCACTTCTGTTTGCTGCGCTTGGTGCTATAGGTACACGTTTCTTCATAAGCAAGAGAAATTCTTCGATGGATTTTACACAGCATACAAACCAAACTTACAGGTGTATGAAACTCTAGAAATTATTTGATTTTTGAAAAATAAATGTACTATTACATTTTAGACTTCATGTTTAGAAAAAACGCAAATTTTACAGTTAATTATCTCAATTTTTACGACAGTTTTTAATAGATTTGGAAAATTCTACAATTTCATACACCGGTAATTATGGTTTGTATGCTGTGCAAAATTCATCGAAAAATCTCCCTTACTTATGAAGAAAAGTGTACCTATAGCAACAAATGCAGCCAATGGTAAGTGAACAAAAGGTGAAATACAGATATCAAAAAAATAAATTATTATCTTATATTTTTGAACTTCCACCACTATAAGTGTAAATCCTGAATCATTTCTGGTCATTCTGAAAAAGTTTTATGAATTTATTTTTAAAAGTATGGGCAGTGGAAGTTAAAAATTCCTGTGGTGTCTCTCCTGCTCCGAGTCGTCCCGTTTGACGTCCTACCCCCCCCCCCCCCCCCCCTTAAAGGTATATTTAGGCACAACCACAGTTATGAAGTTACGATCGCCTTAATACCTGATCACATTAAAACTAGGGCGTTTCGGCAGAGCAAGCTTCCAGTTTCACGCATGACGAGAATCAGAATATCTTATCGAATAAGAGCTACAGAACACACATTATGTGTACAATTTTGCTTCCACCGTCTTTTTTCCTCATAATTTGAGGCCTTATTGCAAAAAAAATTTCAAAAAACCCACGGTTCGAAGTGTTGGCCATCGCTGGTCACTACTTTCTCCCACATTTCTGGCATCAGACTAACTGAGAATAAGTAGAGGAAAGGCAAAAGTAATAAGAAATAGCACAAATGAGAACAGCGAGAAACTTAACATCAGTATTGGGGCTCACGAAGTAGACGAAGTTAAGGAGTTCTGCTGCGTAGACAGCAAAATAGCCTATGGCAGTCGGTGTAAGAAGGACGCAAAAGCTGACTAGCATCGGTCAAAAGGGCTTTTCTGGCGAGAAGTCTACTGGCATCAAACCTAGGTGTTAATTTGAAGAAGAAGTTTCTGAGAATGTGCGTTTGAGCATAGCATTGCATGGTAATGAGACATGGGCCGTGAGAAAACACGAACAGAAGAAAATGAAAGCATTCGAGAGGTGGTGCTACAGATGAATGTTGAAAATTCGGGGAACTGATGTTTGTTGTTGTTATGGTCTTCAGTCCAGAGACTGGTTTGATGCAGCTCTCCATGCTACCCTATCCTGTGCAAGCTTCTTCATCTCCCAGTACCTACTGCAACCTACATCCTTCTGAGTCTGCTTAGTGTATTCATCTCTTGGTCTCCCTGTACGATTTTCACCCTCCACGCTGCCCTCAATGCTAAATTTGTGATCCCTTGATGCCTCAGAATATGTTGTCCCAATCGATCCCTTCTTTTAGTCCAGTTGTGCCACAAATTTCTCTTCTCCCCAATTCTATTCAATACCTCCTCATTAGTTATGTTATGTATCCATGTAACATTCAGCATTTTTCTGTAGCGCCACATTTCGAAAGCTTCTATTCTCTTCTTGTCTGAACTAATTGTCGTCCACGTTTCACTTCCATACATAGCTACACTCCATACAAATACTTTCAGAAACGTCTTCCTCATACTTAAATCTACACTCGATGTTAACAAATTTCTCTTCTTCAGAAACGCTTTCCTTGAAATTGACAGTCTACATTTTATATCCTCTCTACTTCGACCATCGTCAGTTATTTTCCTCGCCAAATAACAAAACTCATTTACTACTTTTCTAATCTAATTCCCTCAGCATCGCCCGATTTAATTCGACTGCATTCCATTATCCTCGTTTTGCTTTTGTTGATTTTCATCTTATATCCTCCTTTCGAGATACTGTCCATTCCGTTCAACCGCTCTTCCAAATCCTTTGCTGTCTCTGACAGAATTACAATGTCACCTGCAAACGTCAAAGTTTTTTTTCTTATCCATGGATTTTAATTCCTACTCCGATTTTTGTTTGTTTCCTTTACTGCTTGTTCAATAAACAGATTGAGTAACATCGCGGATAGGCTACAACCCTGCCTCACTCTCTCCCCAACCACTGCTTCCCTTTCATGCCCCTCGACTCTTATAACTGCCATCTGGTTTCTGTACAAATTGTAACTAGTCTTTCGATCCCTGTATTTTACCTCTGCCACCCTCACGGAACTGATAAGGTAAGGAATGAGGAGGTTCTCCGCGGAATCGGCAAAGAAAGGAGTATATAGAAAACACTGATAAGAAGAAAGAACAGGAACTTCCATGCTACTAGAGAGAACTGTAGAGGAGAAAAACCACAGAAGAAGACCGAGATTTTACAACGCAACCAGCAAATAAATGAGGATGTAGACTGCAATTGCTGCTCTCAGATGGAAAGGTTGGCACATGAGAGGAATTCGTGTCCGACCGCATCAAATCAGAAGAAAACAGAACTGGGCGTCTTCTGAGGAGGTCCATCAGTCAGCCTAGCACTTTTTCATATGGTAGGAGATACTGATCAGCCAGTCCATCGATACTGATCACCCAATCCGTGTGCCTTGGATAGAAAGAGGTGGTAGCCAGAGGTAGCAATGTCTGGAAAATGAGGGGGATGGGGAACGACTTCCCATTTCAACGTTTCCAAGTATGTTTTTACCGGGCATGGCGTCGAGCATTGACATGCTGGAAAATTTCATGTCGATCGCTGTATTGTGGCCGTTTGTCTTTCAGTGCTCTGCTCAAAGGCATCAACAGCTTTGGACAACGATCTCCTGTGGTCGTTTGTAGCTTCTTAAACCTTCTTACTTCCACTGTCATGGCGGTCTTCGATGACAAAACCACTGTTGTTGAAGTTTTGAAACCATTCTCTGGACGTTATTTCACTAACAGGAGCATCACCATAGGTATCACCCAGCATTTTATGAGCCTCAACCGCAGATTTCTTCATGTTAAACCAGAAAATCAGCACTTCCCGCAAATGACGAGTATTGGCCACGTAAGTTGACATATGCTTCGAGAATAACCTTATGATGCAATTACAAGTCTTCTAATACTTCTAAGGCGTTACGTTTACAAATGATTAAGTTTTTTGCATGACACGTTCTACCTCATGCAAGGTCACTTGCCGCTACTGCTATCTATTGCAAAACGGCAGAAACAAGATTGTATACCTAGTGAAATAGTCTGAATTTTTTATTCATGAATAATTTTTGCAGCTCTTATTTGACGAGATATTGAAATTTTTGTGAATGATAGCTTACTCTTACGAAAGGATCAGATTTAATGTGATCATATTTTAAAATGATTAACAGTATGTATCGAACATGTTACGACCAGATCGAGGCTTTTACTCTCTGGCTTGTGGTACAGTTGTATGGGGCAACAGAAATAGATACTTGATAAATTATACTGTAAACAGTGGCCACTATGTAACGGACATATTTCAATATAAACAACACATGAAGTCTAATTTTTAACATGAGACAGATACTGATATGGTTGCTGAAGGGAGACACAGATAGTTATTTACTGTGCACGATCTTGGTAACTTAATGGCAGTGGAAGGATAAAACAGTATTAAACAGCAGATTATGTAATGAAGGGCTCTAACACTGTACAAAATGAATACATACTGTATTAGAGTATGAAAAATGTATGGAGTTAGTATCTAGAAATGCTAGATATTGTAACGAAGGGAAAGAATATAATAAGCATATGTTATGTCACCACGAGTTTTGAATTACGTCAGAGTAGGAACAGTCTCGGTTGAAATGTTATTTAATATCAACATCGTGTTTAATCCCTTTAGGAAATCATCAGATTGTCTATAAAACAAGAAACCAAACTATTAGAAAAAAGCAGAGGGAGGGGCATGGTTCAAATGGGTCTGAGCACTATGGGACTTAACTGCTGAGGTCATCAGTCCCCTAGAACTTAAAAAAATACCTAAACCTAACTAACCTAAGAACATCACACACATCCATGCCCGAGGCAGAATTCGAACCTGCGACCGTAGCGGTCGCGCGGTGCCAGACTGTAGCGCCTAAAACCGCTGGCCACTCTCGCCGGCGAGGGGCATGGTCCTATCTCGTATCACTACGGAGGAAAAACAAACCACAAGTAAGAGAAACTTACGTAAAAGTAGCTGGATATGTAACCCATTCGTCATAAAGCCATATAAAATGGAAAACCCAAAAGTAACTGGATATATAACCCAACCCTCTAAAAATATATAAAATGGAAAGTGGACCTAGTTAAAAAAGCAGCCAGTATTTCATCAAGAAGGTACATGAAGGCGACGACCATAGCAGCATAGAAAGACAAGTTGCTGAACGATCAACTGATTATAAGAAATCAGTATATTATGAGATAATGCTACAGTGTTTAGAATGTTACTGCTGTTATTTTTTGTCGATAGCATTATTTTTAACTTGTTCTTCCTGTTGTGAGGGAAGTTAGGCGAAATATTTTTCAAGATGGGCTTGTTAATGGCCTTATGTTGTCGCAGGTGACCTTACTTTTTATATTCTATAAATTTTATTCCTTTATTTTAATGACTAAAAATTGGTCTTTGTCTCTAGTCTGCAATATCCTGATGCGCTGATGTTTGGTTTTGTTGATCTTGAATGCATGCGCAATGTATGCGTTTGAAAATTTAGCTATTTTACTCCGTATGACAGAGGTTTGACATGTTTTGAATCGCTGTCTTTCATATCATTTAACCTATGTTTTCCGTTACATATATTTATTTTTAACGTACACTACTGACCATTAAAATTGCGACACCACGAAGATGACGAGCTACAGAAGCGAAATTTAACCGACAGGAAGAAGCTGCTATGATATACAAATGATAACCTTTTCAGAGCACTCACACAAGGTTGGCGCCCGTGGCGACACCTACAGCGTGCTGACATGAGGATAGTTTTCAACCGATTTCTCATACACAAACAGCAGCTGCCTGGCGTTGTCTGATGAAACGTTGTTGTGATGCCTCGTTTAGGGAGGAGAAATGCGTACCATCACGTTTCCGACTTTGATAAAGGTCGGATTGTAATCTATCTCGATTGCGGATTATCGTATCGTGACATTGCTGCTCGCCTTGGTCGATATCCAATGACTGTTAGCAGAATATGGAATCGGTGGGTTCAGGAGGTAATACGGAACGCTGTTCTGGATCCAACGGCCCCGTATCACTAGCAGTCGAGATGACAGGCATCTTATCCACAAGGCTGTAACGGATCGTGCAGCCACGTCTCGATCCATGAATCAATAGATGGGACGTTTGCAAGACAACAACCATCTGCACCAACAGTTCGACAACGTTTGCAGCAGCATGGACTATCAGCTCGGAGACCATGGCTGCAGGTACCCTTGACACTGCATCACAGACAGGAGCGCCTGCGATGGTGTACTCAGCGACGAACCTGAGTGCACGAATGGCAAAACGCTATTTTTTCGGATAAATCCAGGTTCTGTTTTCAGCGTCATGATTGGCGCATCTGAGTTTGGCGACATCGCGGTGAACGCACATGGGAAGCGTGTATTTGTCATCGCCATACTGGTGTATAACCCGGCGTGATGGTATGGGGTGCCATTGGTTACACGTCTCGGTCACCTCTTCTTGTTCGCATTGACGGCACTTTGAACAGTGGACGTTACATTTCAGATGTGTTACGACCCGTGGCTCTACCCTTCATTCTATCCCTGCTAAACCCCACATTTCAGCAAGATAATGCACTACCGCGAGCTGCATGTCATGTACGGGCTTTTCTGGATACAAAAATGTTCGACTGCTGCCCTGGCCAGCGCATTCTCCAGATCTCTCACCAATTGAAAACGTCTGGTCAGTGGTGGCCGAGCAACTGGCTCGTCACAATACGCCAGTCACTACTCTTGATGAACTGTGGTATTGTGTTGAAGCTGCATGGGTGGCTGTACCTGTACACGCCATCCATGCTCTGTTTGACTCAATGCCCAGGCATATCATGGCCGTTATTACGGCCAGAGGTGGTTGTTCTGGGTCCTGATTTCTCAATATCTATGCACCCAAATTGCGTGAAAATGTAATCACATGCCAGATCTAGTGTAGTATATTTGTCCAATGAATACCCGTTTATCATCTGCATTTCTTCTCGGTGAAGCAATTTTAATGGCCAGTAGTGTATTTTGCGCAAAGTGCGATAAAGTTACGTGAAATAGAGGTATGAATTACCAATTATACATACGCAAGAAATACGTGTATGAACAGAATCCACTTAAATCTTTGCTAACTGTTGTACAGTGCTAGAGGAAAAATTGATTCTTCATCGACATGTACGGCAGCTATAGCGTTATTCCGGGAGAGGCAACTTCCCCTACCATGACTCCGGGTCGCTTTTCAGTTTACAGAGAAACTATAGCTCCCCAACATTTCTTATTCAGTTGTCTCAAGCGAACAGACAAAATAACCTCACTGAGCTAAAGTTTACATAGTACAGTTTTTTTTATTTTAACGAGTAATAAACGCAACAACTGGAGCTGTCGGCTGCCTTCTACAACGAAGAGCTTTCGCCTAGTGTCACATGCTGTCAACATGTGTTCAACAATGTCGATGTCATTGTCTAGGCTATCAATGACTGGAACACTTTAGCAGCTTGAGAGTATCAAATTCATCACCCCAACCTCAGCTCTCCCAACATATGAAGTGGCCTAGAGGCTTAACTAGGCTCTCTCTTTAACAGAGGCAGGTCACCTGGAAAGCTTCAGATATTTCAACAAACGTCAAGCAATGCATTACAGCAGGTTACTATTCTTGATTTAAACGTGATCAGCCCTATTTTATGAAACTTATTGACTGTCACGTTTAAAGATATCTTCATCTACATGGATACTCTGCAAATCACGGTTACGTGCCTGGCAGAAGGTTCATCAAATCACCTTCAGAATAATACTGTTATTCCATTCTGGAACAGCGCTGGAAGAAACGAACACCTATATCTTTCCGAGTGACCTCTGATTTCCCTTATTTTGTTATGATGAACATTTCTTCTTTTGTAGGTTGGCGTCAACAAAATATTTTCGCATTCTGAGGAGGAAGTTTGTGATTGTAACTTCACGAAACGATCCGGCCCCAATGACAAACACCTTTCTTTTAATGACGTTCGCCCCAAATATTGCTTCACGTCAGTGACACTCTCCCGCTTATTTGTCGAACTTTCTCGATGTACTCCTTTAATCTTATCTGGTAAGGATCCCACATAGAACAGCAGAACTCGAAAAGAGGACAGACAAGCGTAGTGTAGACAGTCTCTCTAGTAGATCTCATCTATGTGTTCTGACAATGAAACGCAATCTTTGGTTCGCCTTCCCCAAAACATTTTGTACTTGTTCTTGCCAGTTTAAGTTGTTCGTAATTATAATTTCTAGGTATTGTATTTAGTTGAATTTACTGCCTCTAGATTTAATTGGTTTATCCGTTAACCGAATTTTAACGAATTCCTTTTAGCACTCATGTGGATGACCTCACGCTTTTCATTATTTTGATTATTTTGCCAGTTTTCGCACCATACAGATATATTTTCTAAATCGTTTTGCAGTTTGTTTTGATCTTCTATATCTAAATCGTTTTGCAGTTTGTTTTGATCTACTGATGACTTTACCAGGCAGTAGAGGCCAGCGACACCTGAAAACAACCTAAGGCTGTAGCTCAGATTGTCTCCTAATTCGTTTATATGGATAAGGAACTGCAGAGGGCTGAAAATTATAGATGTTTTGTGTGTGAAAAAGGCTCCCCTCAGCGCAGCCCACCCATGTTCCAGAAATGCCTGAATGGGAGAGGTTTCTGAAGTGTACCAGTGACACAATTAATGGTGAGACAAGTGCAATAACTTCACGGTCATTCATTAAAGCAGCACCAAGTTATTTCAGCACGCATACATGGCTTTACAATATGCTATCAAAGACAGATACCAGCAAGATGCCACATTTACCAGTCAAATCTCTTTCCCACCAACGTTACATAAGTCACTGACAACATAACACAAATGAAGAACTTCAGCCATTGTTTATAGTGACGTATTTTACACAATAGCTCACTTCACTGTAAGTAAGTACACTAAATGGACTGAAACAACTCCACTATATAAACACGAGTTCAGTTAAGTTATGAGAGAACTGGACAGGAAATAACAAGGAGGTGTACTCTCTCTGTAGCGGCGCTCGTAGTGGAGGAAGTCGCCTATTCCGGAAGAAAACTGCAACTGCTAAGATGCAGTTTCCCCTGAAGCAGTGCAGATCTGTGTGCAGAGGTTTACGTAGAATCTGCCGATATGCTTGTTTTGTGTTTGTATTATTAGCAACTCATATCTGTATTCAATGTAGTGTTAGCACACTTTATGGAAAACAAACACTCTCTCCGGGAGTGTCTGCGCACTGCGTCGCCAGTGATTCATCTGCGAAATTCTACCTCACTAGAAAAAAAAATTGTAAACGAAAAGGGAAAAGAGATCCTGGCAGGACGAGAAAATGATGGGAACCGTAAGAGTTTACTGTTGACCTAATATGGAAAGTACAGAAAAATAAGAAGAAGAATATCTATAGTTAAGGAATGTAAAGTGAAGTATGGAAAATATGTTTCCTGTTTGCGAAACTGTTAGCTAGTCTCGTCTGCTCTTACCTGGAAACCAACGTTCCGGGATCTTTGTGCAGTAGATCAAGAATGCAGTGCCACCAATCGCATAGAGTTCGAGGATTCTTGGTAGGAATATCTGAAACACCGAAAGATGCCAACATTCATTTGTATTGTAGCTTTTAGTACTGCACAGCAATAGTAGGTCTTATCTGCTATTGGCTAGAATGCCAATTAAGAAGTACTCCAGGAAACATCTAACCGGTTACTGAGCCAGAGCTGCTATAATCTGAATGTAAAACAGCGAAAATATTTTCATGTGTTTTGTGCTAATCTGACTTATGATTTTTACCAAATTGCTGGATCTATGTTTGAATAACTGTTCTCCTTCACACTGTATTGTGATTGGTAATGATAAATATACGTCGAATGATTATTAGTGATGTACCTAATAACTGTACATTCAACTACAGCAAAAAATTATAAAGTTAAATAACATTTTATTATTCCTGCTATTTTTACTATTCTTTACCGCCCTGTAATCACAATTTGCCTGATTTACTCAGAAAATGGTATCCACTTTTCAGTTTCATATGTTTCATCACAGCAAACTAAATTTTCTTCTTTACTCTCTCAATGTAGCTATTCATCTACTATTTCACTGTGTAAAACGTTGCTACTGTTTTATCTTTAGACGTAACTAAGTACAAACCTTTTATTTATTTGTGAAGATCAATGCATTCCTTTGAAAAGCACACTGTTTATAAGAACCTGTTATCATAAGACATGAAGTAATTTCCTGAAGGCTCTTCTAGAAAATGGTAAGTGTTCAGCTGTTGTTTCCACTAAACTTGCTCGTCCAATTTTAACGTAGAGAAGTTTGTAACACACTGCAAGCTTGGTTCACGCGGAAACGCCACATCAGTCCCAACCTATTATCTGTTAGATCGATTGAAATGTCACGTACATTATCGATGACGAATAGCCGTTAAGTGTACCACTATTCACAAAACCTTTTACTTTTATATTGCCTATTGCACTTTTTGATTCACAGAAATGTTTAATTCCTTATTGCTTTCAGTCTGCAGGAGTGAAAATTTTCCACCGCCATATTTGTTTTCGTAAAGACCTGGTTTTCCTTCATAATAGATATATGTTATAACTTGTTGATGTCTTTACGGAATATCTACAAGATAAAATATGTCTGCGTCATAAAGAAGACTGTGTGTTATTTTCTTCGAAACATACACATGAGTGGAAATTCTCTAGATTGACTATGTCTATAATCTAGGAAAACGCAAGAAGTCGTTATCCGGATGGCGAGTTTATTAAGCAGTGTGTGGCAGAGTGTCCAAACATATTGTATCCTGTTCTTGCAACAAACTTGAAAGCACTCATTGTCAAGAAGATCTACAGTGCGGCGTAAGGACTCAATTAGTGACTGCCTCACAGAACAGCTGAAGCCTGCGAGCAAAGATTTTGTTTGGTCTTCTTTGGCAATAGATAAGAGCACAGGTAACGAAGACAGTGCACGATTACTCATCATTATCCGAGAAATTAATAAAAAATTCGACACCACAAAGGAGTTACTTGGTCTACAGTCAATGACAGACAGAATCACTGTTTGGAACTTACTAGAGCGTGCTGTGTGTGGAGAAAAGTGGTATATTCTGGGTCAAACCGGCAAGCATCACAACAAACGGGGCCAGAGTCTTCTGTGGGAAAACTGTAGGTATCTTTCAACTTTTAAAAAACAAGATATAAGCACAAGACACACACTGTGGCATTTCGTTTTTTTTTCATTGTTTTGCGTCAGGAGAGCCTTTGTAAAGCACCACTGGACATAAAGCATGTGATAGAGATATTTTCTAAGTTGGTGTGGTCCACACAATCAGAGCAAGGACGTTGCAGCATTAACAGTTCAGATCTTTTCTTTAGGATGTGGAGGCAAAGGGGGAAGAGGTAATTTATCACTATAGCTTGAACTGCTTGAGCCTTATCAAAGTGCTAAAAGGAGTTTGGACACTGCAGAATGGATTCCTCTTATTTCTTGACAAGCAAGAGATAACTTATGATAATGTGAGATAATGTTTGCAGCCTGATATATCTGAGATCTTGAATGAACTGAATGTGACATTGCAGGGAAAGGAATTGTTTACTCATCAAATGTGGAAGCATGTAAGATCTTTCAATGCAAAAGTAGGTCTACTGTCAAGGAAAGCAGATAAAGGAAATCTTCATTAGGAATAAAGAAATTGCCTGAAAGTGTTTCTGGCAACATTAGCGGTCTCTGCAGAGTCGGCTGGAATAGATCAGAAGAAGATATCAGGACTTAAAGAAAATTAAGCCTAAATCCATTTGTCTCTCTCATCCCATCACTGCTGATGTTCACACAGCACCTGGGAAGCTACAACTTCAACTTATTAATATGCAGTCAGATCACACTGTGAAATAAAAGTCTAATGCTGTGACGTTCATGAGTTTTACAAATCTTCGTATGCTAAAAGATTTCATACATGAAGAAGTTTTCTGGGAATATATTCACTGTATTTGGCTCAACATATATTAGGTGGCAAAGTTTTTCTTGCTTCAAGACCAATGTGAGTAAACAGAGACAGCCCCTGAACGACATTATCTAGTAGGCGGTGATGAGTATCTCAACAAGAAATGTCACTCATGATTACAATAAATTGTAGAAAACTGTGACAAGATGCCTTTGTTTAATTAAACTGATTTTAAATTAAATGTGCTTGCAGCTATAGATGATATGAAATTAGCATAATAAGTAAACTGAATATAATTGTCAGCATTTTATTTGATTTTTACTTATTGACTTTCATGGTGAAATTTACACCTTTTAGAAAATAGAAAGTTAATTAACGAATTCAGTCTTTCTAAAAGGTTTAGCCCCCGCCAAACTCCGCTTCCACAAAGTGGCTCCCCAGTCAAAATAATTGCCCACCCCTGCTTTACTGAATTATCCATACTGCTATCAGGTGGTTTGTAATTCAGTTCACAGAACAGTCACAAATTTCCAAAAACTAATTAAGTTTAATAACAGTGTTTCAATTGTTTTTAACATACTGTTATGAACATCTGATACTCGTTTGGTAACAAAACTATGATAATGAAGGGTAAATAAGCTCCTAACGGTTTATCAGAAACGAAGTTTCTCAGTTTCAATACTCCAACCAAAGAATATCTGACCAACTCCTCATTTCTATTTAATGTAATTTTGTTTCTGTATTGACTTTATGATTTTCTTATTTAGGTATTTCTGATCTTATTATTCGCAGTACTTAAAAATATTTCACGTATGCAACGGTGAGCAAGACAGGAAAAGAATGTAAAAATATGTTCCCGTCAGACTGAACAGTAACTGATTGTATAAAGCATAGTTAGTAATAATTAATTTTTATGATATGTTTAATTGGAAGTTCTGGATTTCACACTGTATTGTTATTTTCAAACTGTCTGTTTAAAATTTTTCGGAGTGAACTTTTCATTAGTTAAGGGTAAGACTGCTACGTAGAAAAACCTGTAGTCTTTAATCTGTACCGTTGCAACTCTGTTTATCTAGCACTGATACATATCAAAAGAAGAAATAATTGTTTCCTGGGACAAAGTAACCTAAATTTACCGCAAAAATCTTTTCCCTAAAGATTTCCATAATCCGTATAACCTGCTAATGGATAGATTGAGTGTTCAATAAGGAAAAATGACAGAAACAATATTCTACAGCAAAGAAGACAAAAGTTATGCAATTGACAAAACTTGAAGTATAATTTAAATGCAACATACAAATTTTCTAAGGCTAAAGAAAAGAAGCATATAAAGGTAACGAAACTAGCAGTGAAAAACTCTTATGAGTGTTGTAAATAAACTACACCAAGGCAATTTAAACACACGTAACTGGCATTAACATAGTAGAAGGAGGAAACGCAAATTAAAAGAAAAGAAAAATTAAATTATTACGTAGAATGTTTGTATCAATGTTACTTGCACGTTACATCCCAAAAAGAAGCAAGTAGTGAACATTCTGTTATGAAGGAGTATAATATTTGATTAAAAATATGAACCAGGACTGCAGCAAAATGAAAATAAATGAAAGTACTAGTAAAGATTAACATAACAGTATCCAGAGGAAAGCAGGCAAATGAACTGATAAATTTAACAGATTAATGAATACGATCACCGACTACTTCATGAAGTAGTAGCGAGAAGTAATAACTGCTCTGATTATCGTTCCTCACTGCCTTCATAAACTATCAATAGGGCACATGCTATAGATTTTTTCCAAATTTCGTTACTTGCTTAAAAGTGAGGGCTAGAACTAACACGGACAACTTTTTGAATTCCAGTATGTAAGTTGAACCCCAATTATGTCGTGTGTCCACCAAATTGTCCGAGACACATCATTCTCTTCATGATGTAGTACGATACCTTGACTGACTGTAGTTTGAACAATAGGGTTGTAAGCAGGTGTTTGCCTGCCTTAACGAGTGAGCACTAAGACTGAACACTAACAACCTCTGGAACCCCAGTACACGACTTGCACGCAAATTACATCAAATGTCCTCCAAACTGTCCTAGATGCATCATTCTGCTCATACTATACTAGGCTAACTCGACTAACTTAGAATTGATAGTTGAGGTTTCAAGCAGCTCTCCGCCTACCTTGACAACAGGCGAGGCCCATCCGCCGTGCATGGCGGCGAGGTGTACGGTGGGCACCATGCCGTAGCCCGCCCACGCCAGCAGCACCCCCTGGCGCACCAGCAGCGGCACCCCCAGCCACGGCAGCTGCGCCACCAGCGCCACGCCCAGCATCAGAGCCACCGTCGCCGTGTAGAAGTGCCGCCACCACTGCCGACACCACAGACGCCGTCACTTGTCGCCTCCTGAACTTCGCTTCTTCGCGCAAAATCCGTGTAGCGTAAAGTGTGTCAAGTGTTTTGATTCTACACTCTAAGACACAAAAAGCGACAGGTCACGAAAGAATGATCAGAATGTGACGGAAATCTGTATATGCAACGTGCATATAAAAATAAACGAATGATTATAGTTTCAGAAAAATTGTATGATCATACAGGAGGAGTTTCACAAAATGAACAAGTTTGGCCTTTATACAAGCATTTACTCGACTTGGTACCGATTGTCAGCGTTGTTCGATATCTGCTTGAGGGATATAGTGGCAAATTCTGTCCTATTAGCGCGTTACATCGTCAAAATTCCGAGCTGGTTGAAAGACCCTGCTCACAAGGCTCCAAACGTTCTCTTACTGGACGAGGTAGCATTTGGCAAGCACAAAGACAAGCGTTACAAATTTTCACTATGTGCGGTCGGGAATTATCTTGCTAAAATGTAAGCCAATTATGGTTTGCCGCCAGTCGGTGTGACCGAGTGGTTCTAGGCACTTCAGTCTGGAACCGCGCGACCGCTATGATCGCAGGTTCGAATCCTGCCTTGGGCATGGAAGTGTGTGATGTCCTTAGGTTAGTTAGGTTTAAGTAGTTCTAAGTTCTAGGGCAGTAATGACCTCAGATGTCAAGTTCCATAGTGCTCAGAGTCGTTTGAACCATTTGATGGCTTGCCGTGAAGGGCAACAAAATGGGGAACAGAATATCGTCGACGGATAGCTGTGCTGTAGGGTGCCGCGGATGACAACCAAACGGTGTCCTGCTATGAAATGAAGTGTTATCCAAAACCGTAACTCTTGATTGTCGGGCCTTATGCCCGGCGACGTTCAGGTTGGTATCCCACCGCTGCCCAGAGCGTCTCTAGACACGTCTTCGGCTTCGATTCTCATTGATTGGAATAGAATTATCTTCAGTGATGAGTCCCGCTTTGAATTGAGCCCGACGACCGGCGAAGAATTGCCTCGAACCCGTCCCAGATACTAGTGGGATACCAACCTGACTGTCGCCCTCCATCTGATCCGCCAACTGGAGACCCATTCCTTTTCATAGCAGGACACATTTGGTCGTTATCCGCGACACCCTTGCAGCACAGTTGTAGGTCGATGATATTTTGCGCCCTGTTTTGTTGTCCATCATGGCAAGCCATCCTGGGCTCACATTTCAGGAAGATAATTCCCGGCCCCATATTGTATTGCTTGTCAGCGTGCTTGTGTCCGCCTCGATAGCTGAGTGATCAGTGTGACGGCATGCCATGCAAAGAGGCCCGGGTTCGATTCCCGGCTGGGTCGGAGATTCTCTTCGCTCAGGGACTGGGTGTTGTGTTGTCTTCATCGTCATCTCATCCCCATCGACGCGCAGGTCGCCAAAGTGGCGTCACCTAAAAAGGCTTGCACCAAGCGAACGGTGTACCCGACGGGTACTTGTCAAACTCTAACATCGCCAGCAAGGTCGCCGGATATCTCCCCAATTGAGAACATTTGGTGCATTACGAGCACGACCCTCCAACCAGCTCGGCATTTTTACGATCTAACGCACCACTTGGACAGAATTCGGCATGATATCCCTAAGGAGAACATCCAGTAACTATCTGTCATTCCCGAGCCGGATAAATGCTTGCATAAGAGCCAGAGATGGACCAACGTGTTACTCAATTTGTGAAGCTCTTTCTCTATAATCACTCGTTCAACTTTGCTCAAACTGTAATAACCTATTTTTCTTATGGTGATTGTTAACGTATCTGTCAACTCTTCCAGTAATTATATTTAGCGACTAGTTTCAAGCCTGGCCTACTGAGGCTGTCCCGGAAGAGCCTGATCTTATTATGAACATTAAGCCAAAACCAAATTGTAGACAGATTCGCTAACAAACGCTTTATGAAACCGAATAAAATTGTTGGTTTTCAGTCAACAAAAGTATTGAAACTGAAAAATTTGTTTTTCTGTACATGTACATCACTTTTACCGATTTCTGTCCCGTGCGGTTAATTCCTTCGTGCTGGGCGCTATTTTTTCCCCTTTGAGTGTATTTTTAATCATTTAAACTGTGTTGCGGTACGTTATATGTATGGATGTTAGCACAGGAGAATCAAACATAGAGTGGTATGTGTAGATTATGGGCTGGAATTTGACTGGGGCGACTGCAGTGAAGAATCCAATGGGGAATTCAGCGAGACGGAACTGTAGGGTCTGGAAAAAAGAAAGGAGAATGGCTGAACAGGAGACAAAGATTGTGCCTTTCCAGCAGAATTAGACTGCGTGAAATTTGAACTGGAAAGGTTCAGTTGCGGGAAGATCGTGTGAACTGGGTAAAGGTAACAAGTAATGGGCGAACGGGAACAGCTCTGCAACTTCATTTGCATTTGAGCGAACAGTGTTGAATAAATTTTTGTTACCTGAAGTTGGAGGAAAAGAGCCTCATCCAGCTATCGGTTACAACAATAGGGTGCAGCACACTTCCAGCGAAGAAATTAACTGTAGATCGGTAATAAAAAAGAGGAGGAAGAAAAGAGTCTTGCTATTAGGTACTAGCCATGAGGGGGTTGTAGGCTAGATAATACAGGAACATGGTATCAGATCACAAGTATTACGACGCCCAAGTCCAAACCTTGACAAGTAAATCTTCGTAAAGATTTCGACAAGGAGGATCAGATTATCATAGGAGATGTAGCAGGGAACAGCCTCGTTAAAGACAAAAATTACAGAATTAGGAGTGACCTGGATGCTCTATACACATATTATGAGTCTTGTGGAGGTCCAGCCGTGCCATGACCGTGCCTGTGTTACTGCTGATGTGAGCTGTGTGAACACAGAGTTGAGCAGGCAGCTGCTGATCGGAATAAAATCGTACATGCGTGCAGTGCCTGTTGCTATAATTGGGAAATGGGGATATACTAGACATGACGTACATCTGATACATGATGTACATCTGAATAACACATGGAAAGATGGATTAGCTGAGATTCTTGCAGAAAATGTACGGTGGACCACTCAGTACAACATCCCTGTGGTTATTGGTATCAGAATGAGCATTCAGCCACTCTGTTATGAAAGAAGTTAAAAAAGCGGAAGATTCACCCAAAATTATTAAGGTCTCACAGAAATGTAACGTTAGATTACTTCGTCACAATATTAGAGGACTAAGTTGTAAGATAGAAGAGCTTCTTACTAAATAGAAAATTTAGACAGCTCTGAAAAGATAGATATCGTGTGCCTACTCTAGCACCACATAACCACCAGACTAGAGAAATTAAAAATAAAAGATTACGTTCCAGCGTCTTGCTCACACAGCACTACTATGGCAAAAGGAGGCACTATAATGTATATTAAGACAGATTTTGTAGTGATCAGTAAACATAAGAGTGTGCTTGTGAATTACTGGCCAAAGAACAGGGTAACAACACTACTGAATTACATAGAAGGCCTGTACATGACGAGTCGCAGGCAGGAAATGAAATTAACAATCTTATCTTAAATATTGTGGAAAATATAGGACGAACAGTTCAATATAAAAAGCACAGCAGTATTATGAAAAAGCGATTCATAAAATTCAATCAAAGAACG
Source organism: Schistocerca gregaria (assembly GCF_023897955.1). Lineage (NCBI taxonomy): Eukaryota > Metazoa > Arthropoda > Insecta > Orthoptera > Acrididae > Schistocerca > Schistocerca gregaria. The sequence continues at coordinate 1,013,631,191 of NC_064920.1, read as the reverse complement.
TATCACAGACTTATCCCTCTAAAATTAATAAAATCGTTTATTTCCTCAAAAATATAAGCTCATACGGATTTGTTGTGTTTCTAAGTATTAAAGACGAAGCATAAAAGATTTGCTGCTATATAATAAGTCCAGTCTTATCTGAAATATGTGATTCATCACTTACTTAAGGCATTTTCCTAGAGAACATGAAATATTCCATTGTCAAAGCACTCTAGAAGAAAAGTGAAAGAAGAGATGTCAATAATTACTGTCCTATTTCACTACTGACATTTTCCAAATTTTCTGAGCAACAATAATACCCTTAGTAAATCGCAGTATGAAATTCAGAAGAGTTGTTCTACTGAGAATGCCATTTACATGTTCACTAACCAAATTTTACAAGCATTAAATAACGAAATAGCATTGGTTAGTATTTTCTGCGACCTATCGAAGGCATCTGACTGCGTTAACCCCAATATCCTCCGAGAGAAGCATGTTTATGGATTTGCTGGTACAGCCAAACAGTGAGCAATGTAATATCTAACTAAAGAATGCAACTGTTCGAATAGACATCATCTCTCAGGTGTAGGAACGTGCCTTCCAATTTTCTTTTATGTCGCACAGCACCTTCTTGGCGTTGTGATTTTTTTTCGTCATTTTATAAGACAGGACACAAGTTCAAAAGCGATGAGACAAGTAGCTTTTATAGTGATCATCACACAGAAGTGTGTGGATGTGAATTAACACTGTTCGCTTCTAATTGAAACTGTATGTAGATCCCCACAGGGCAATTTTGAATTGTTTATGAGAAATTTGTGTTCCTTACTATGCTATCTGTCAGACAGCAGGAAGCAGTTAATAGTATGTTGCGATTTGAATGTAGAGTTTCTAAAGGATTATGAAAAGAAAAATGATCTGGGAACCTTATTTAGATCCTATAATTAATTAATTAACTTACCAGTACAGGTGGATAAAGACAATAGTACTCTAATAGATAACATTCCCTCTGATGAAGCTTAAAGCAAAGAAATAACTATCTATCCAGTACCAAATGCTCTCTCTGATCATGATTCACAGTGAGTTAGAATAAATGAGATAGTGCCTTGCAGTATAGTTCTCCTGAGTGGAAATCAGCAGTAACAACTGTTTTTTGTAGTAGTTTACAGGAGATAACTTGGGATGACATTTACAAGGAACCAAATACTGACAAAAAATTTAATTTATTCAATAATAAATTCATGTCATTATATGAAAATATTTTTCCACATAAACCAATCAGAAAAGATACTAAGCAGCCTTGTAAAAACTATGGATCACTAGAGGGATTAAAATATTGTGAAAAAAAAGGAATTGTATATGCGGTAGAAGCACGCTACAAAAACTATTCAAAATTACCAAGAAAATTTAGTAAAAATCAAGGAACATGCATATTATTTCAAAAATCTGTAATTTTGAAAACAGACTTAAAGCTATGTGGAACACAATAAAACGAGAGAAAGGACAACGGGCCAAAGAGCATGATATATTACTATTAAACCGAATGGAAGGACTATAAATGGTAAGTCTCACGCAGCAAATTCATTTAATTATCATTTCTTAAATAGCATAGAAAGTACAAGGACACACAGTTCAAGGGAAAAAGCACAGCAGTATGTTGAAAAAGCCACTCTCATAAAAGTCAGTAATATACGTATCACCAACTTCTCCCTCTGAAATTAATACAATTGTGCATTCTCCCAACAATAAAAGCTGATATGGAGCTGATAGTGTTTTCAACAGAGTACGCAAGATGTCCTCCAGTATAATAAGTTCTGTCTTATTTGAAGTTTGTAATGCATTACCTAAGCAAGGCATTATTCGAGAGGGCCTGAAATATATCATTGCTCAACTCCTCTATAAGAAATGTGATAGGAGGAATGTCAATGAATACTGTCCTGTTTCACTGCTGAAATAATTTGCAAATGACAGGTCGGATTTCAGAAGAGTTGCCCTACTGAGAATGCCATTTACACGTTCACTCATCAAATTTCGCAAGCATTCAATAACGAAATACCCCTAGTTGGTATTTTCTGTGACCTATCTAAAGAATTTGACATTGTGAACCAGAATATCATCCTAGATAAAGTGAGGTTTTATGGAATTGCTGATATAGACAATCAATGAATAATGTCATATCGAAGCAAAATAATCTAGAAACTCGTACTTAGTAATCCAATTATCGTTATCAGGTGAGATTCCTCTGACTGAGGAGAAATCAAATACGGAGATCCGTAAGGATCAATCTTAGATCCGAAATTATTGCTGGTATATGTAAATGATGTTCCATCTAATGTAGAACTAACAGAATTAGTTCTTTTTGCGGGTAACACTAGTACTATAACCAACCCAAGAATACGTAGAGCATCAGAAGAAATGGTAAACAGTGTTCTTAACAGTGTCATTGACTAGTTTTCTGGGAATGGCCTCACTATCAATTTTAAAAAGACACGACGTATTCAGTTATGCATATCTAGAGATACTACATAAATGATATTAGCAACATGCAATGCAGAAATAATAGAAAGGGTGGGAACTTAATAATTTTAGGTATCCATACTGATGAGAATTTAAACTGGTCAAAGCTCATTTCGGAACTCCTAAAACAACTTAGTTCAGTCACATTTGCAATGAGAATCACTGCAAATCTTTGGTAGAGGCAGTTCAGTAAGTTGACATATTTTTCATATTTTTGTCAATAATGACATATGTAAAATGTTCTGGGGTAACTCATATTTAAGAAAGGAAGTCTTCATTGCTGAAAACGAGCAGTAGGCATATTAATATATGTTGTGCTCACCCCAATCATCTAGTAGACATCTGCTTAAAGAGTTGGGAATTCTGAGTATTGCATCAGATATATTTATTCCCTTATGAAGTTTGTGGTAAATAACCCACTGCAGTTCAAACGGTACAATGAGATACGTAACTACAATACCAGAAGGAAAAATGACATTCACTACTGCATGTTAAACTTGGTTTTAGTACTAAAAGGGGCGAACAATGCTAAAAGGTAAACCTTTTGATCACTTACCCAGTGATATAAATTGTCTTAAGAGAAAAGTAAAATTTGAAAACAAACAAAAATTTTCTCATTGTGCAGCTCCTATTCCGTAACAGAACTTTTGTTATTGTAATGTGTAAAAGGTGTTTGGTACATGCTTAATAATAATGACCATAATAATAATAAAACTTACAAATATTCAGCATGTAGCCATATTTACAAATTAATTTGTGATGTGAATGTAAAATCACTCGTTCCACATCATTACGATTTATTGCGCAAATGATCCAATGAACAAGAACCTAACTAATTATTAACTAACTAACCAACCGTCTATGTAAGAGCTGATTTTGGGCCCGGTACTATATTTAAGCTTTTTAATTTTCTTTGAGAAGAAAATGTTGGTAATTGCTAAGGATGAGCAGTGGTTGAAAAAGAAAGAATGAAGATTAATTTTTAATGTCCTGCCGACAACGATCACATTAGAGGATCACAACCTCAGATCAGTGAAGCCTGGAGTAGGATATCGATTAGCTTGGAATAGGATATTGATTGTGCCCTTTTGGAAGAACCATCCAGGCTTTTGTCTTAACTGATTTATGGAAACGGTAGAAAATGTAGATGTGTGTGGTCGGAGGGGGATTGGAACCGTGATCCACCCACATCCAACGTGCTAATCATTGAGCACTCCTGAACGCTGTGGCTCAGAAGGGAGTGAGCCAGTATTGTACCCTTACCGATATTATTCAATATGTACAATGAACAAGCAGTGAAGAGAACCAAAGAAAAATTTGGAGATGGGATTCAAGTTCAGGGAGAAGAAATAAAAACTTCAATGTTTGCCTATGACATTGCAATTCTGTCAGACACAGCAAAGGACTTGGAAGAGAAGTTGAACAGAATGGACAGTGTGTTGAAAAGAGGATATAAGATGAATTTCAACAAAAGAAAAACAAGGTTTGTGGAAAGTGGTCGGATTAAATCAGGCGATGTTTGGGATATCAGATTAGGATTGACACACTAAAAGTAGTAGATGAGATTTGCTATTAAGGCAGCAAAAAAAAAAAAAAAAACTAATGATGACCGAAGTAGAGAAGATATAAAATGGAGACTGGTAATGACCAAAAAATCTTTTTGAAGAAGAGAAATTTGTTAACATGAATCATAAACTGAAGTGCTAGGAAGTCCTTTCTGAATGCATTTCTCAGGAGTATATCCTTGTACGGGAGTAAAAAGTGGACGATAAAGATCTCAGACAAAAAGAGAATAAAAGCTTTTGAAATGCGGTGCAACACGAGAATGCAGATCGCGTATGTAATGAAGAGGTATTGAACAGAATCGCTGTGAAAAAAAAAAAATTGCGACGCAACTTGACAAAGAGAAGGGATCGGTTCTTATGGTGCATTCTGAGACATCAAATAATCACAAATTTAGTACTGGAGGAAAGTATGGGGTTGAAAATTATATAGGGAGACCAAGAAATTAATGCAATAGCAGATTCAAGAGGATTAGGTTGCAGCACTTATTCGGAGATGGAGAGGTTTGCGGAGAATAGAGTAACTTGAAGAGCAGCATCAAAAAAGTCTTCAGACTGAAGAACGAACAAAAACAGTGAAACTGCTGTCTAAATAGCGTAATTTTTAGGAAGTATGAAGTATCTGCAGAATGTTCTAGAACTAATACCAGACATTATTCTTATACCAAGCTTCTATAGACCGAAAATTTCATCGCTGCAAGCACAGTTTCACAAAAAGTGATGGTATACGATAGATGGTGTATGATGTATGGTGATGGTGTATGATAACACGCAGAATAAAGTAGCAGTAAATATATGTATTATAAATGTAACTGAATTAAGACGCTCCATCCAATCTAGGCTCTGAGTTTTCTAATTAAAATTGTGAACTATGTGCAATCCATAAAAGTTAACATTTTCTGTTTATTGCATTTAGTCTTGTAGGTATCGTCAACTATTTTTCTTCTTTAGAGCCAGCAGCCAGCCATGGGACCATTTCATAGCTAAAGGAGAACAAGGTGTACACGGGAGGTAATCTTCAGCCTGTAAACTAATGAATGATACTGCAGAACTAAATACAATTAGCGAAGATCAATGGAAATAATTTTATAAAAATCTTGCCAAATAGATCTAGAATTGAAGGAGGAGGAGGGGATCAGATTACGTAATAGTATGGTAAATCCAATAAGAATATAACAACTGCAAGTAGTTCTAAAAAGTATGAAAAAACAGGAAAGCAATTGGAACTTATGGTATTAATATGGAACTTTTAAAACACGTTGGTCCCTTCTGTGATTTTAGATCACTACATTTATTTAATTAATGCTGACACTGATGTAAAACCTCAGACTCTTGAAAATATCAGAAATCATATCAATTGTTTAAAAAGGTCAGAGACACAATTGTAAAAATTATAGAGTAATTTGTCTTCTAAATCCAGCCTATGAAATATTTGCAAAAATAATCAGTAATCATTTAAGAATCATAACAGAGACTCTCCTATCAGAACAACGATGTGAATTCCGGTAAGGCCGTTCATGCAGTGATAACATATTTACCATTAAAAGAATTTTAGAGAAACGATGACAATTCGGTTTAGAAATCCATATGGCTTTTATTGTCTTCGGAAAAGCTTTTGACATTGTGGACAGAAATAAGCTAAAGGAGATGATGATTAAAAATGGGTACCCTAGACATCTTATTGAAATTATAAAGAGCTTATACCTGGACACAAAAATAATAATATAAGTTGGTAATAACAAAACTGAAGAAATCACTATCAATAAGGCACTCTGACAAGGCTTAGCGTGTCATCGACCTTATTCAATATATATATATGACATTAAAAATTGGAGTCAGGGAGAAAGACCAGGTATACAGATTAATGGAAATAAATCTGTTAATATATAGTTACAATATCCTTATGTACGCAGGTGATTTTACCGTTTTCGAAGACAGTGAAGATGAGCTACAAAAAGTAGTCTACAAAATATCAATTAGCGATAACAAACTATAATCTTCGAAGATCAACAAAGAAAACTAAAATCATGGCTCACCACAGGAAATGCACCATGTGCTCAAAAATAACAACAGAAAATTCACGACTAGGGCAGGTTTCCTACTGTAAACTAATTTTTTAGGGTGCCATGTCAAGGACATGGTCAGGGACATAAAAAACAAGATTAACAAATGTCAGTCAATATACAGAATAATAAATAAAACAACCAAAATAAAAAAGAAGGAAACAAAATTCAAATTTTGTAAAACCATGGCTACACCTGTATTGCTATATGGAAGTCTGTCACGGATCTCTAAAAACGCGATGAAAGCAAGCTACAAGCGGCAGAAATGAAATTTCTGAGGAAAATGGAAGGTGTTACGAGGGAAGACTGTATAAGAAATGAAGTAATTAGGAATCAAATTGATTTTTATAATATTAATGAAAAGACTGAACAAAACAAAACATTATAAAAACATCACCTACAAAGAATAAATGCAGAGAATCCCGCCTCTGGCCATGCTGTACCAACAAAGAGGAAGAAGGGGCATAGGAAAGCCTAAGCCTTAAAGTGCAGAACATGAAGAAGAAGAAAAAAATGGTTCAAATGGCTCTGAGCACTATGGGACTCAACTGCTGTGGTCATTAGTCCCCTAGAACTTAGAACTACTTAAACCTAACTAACCTAAGGACATCACACACATCCATGCCCGAGGCAGGATTCGAACCTGCGACCATAGCAGTCCCGCGGTTCCGGACTGCGTGCCTAGAACCGCGAGACCACCGCGGCCGGCATGAAGAAGAAGAAGAAGAAGAATTGTATGCGTAATAACTCAAGATTCAACAAAACCTGTTTTTGTGTAAAGACTAAAATAAAATTGATATACCATGAAATGTTTGAGTGCTAAGGACGGATTATCTAATCAGTGTAGCTTCAACATCAGCTTGGGGCATGAGTGTATTGCTCGCAACCCTGTGACGAATAGGCTACGGCGTCTGTACATATGGCTGTGCCGCAGCGGAATACACAATAGGACATATTGTGGAGAAATTCTCGCTCTGTGTATTTAAAGGTTGTCGCAAGACTTGCAGGAAATCACACAAACTGCTGCCACCTGTTGGTCAAATTTAAACATTAATCTGTAAAAATGTGTACATATGTGAGAATGTTGTGTAATGACATACAATAATAATAATAATAATAGGACAACATTATATATGAATGGATACTCCTGCGGCAATATGTACTGAAATAATTCCCTCAGGCTGCAGTCGCATCAAGTGATTTAAAATCCACGAGCTTTCGAGAAGCTGTCACCGGTGCCGAACCCAGCACCTTACAAGCTAACGTTTTGGCCATAAGACGGCAGCGCCCCCTTCAACCATCCGCTGGCCGGATCCGAAGCTGTGCTTAGCTGTAGACCACAATATTTATTTAGGGGCTATTCAGAAATTTTGTTCTCGATCGCTTCTTTTATGGTAGACGTTTTGTCGAACGCAATTCGGTGTGCGTTTTGCAGAGCATGCTTTGCTGTTGCTGATTTCTCGAGATGTTATGTTATGTTAAACGAGGACCTAGAAACGACGGAGAGGTTCCGCCCCCGTCGCAGCCGCTGTGGCCCGCTACCGCACGACGACTACCACAGTCTACTTCGCCCCTCCGCCGCCCCACGTCGAACCCAGGATTACTGTGCGGTTCGGCCCCCGGTGGACCCCCCAGGGAACGTCTCACACCAGACGGGTGTAACCCCTTTGTTTGCGTGGTAGAGTAATGGTGGTGTAAACGTATGGGGTGAATGTGTTTGCGCAACAATCGCCGACATAGTGTAGCCGAGGCGGAATAAGGGGAACTAGCCCGCATTTGCCGAGGCAGATGGAAAACCGCCTAAAAACCATCCACAGACTGGCCGGTTCACCGGACCTCGACACAAATCCGCCGGGCGGATTCGTGCCGTGGACTGGCGGTCCTTCTCGCCCGGAAATTTCTCGCGTTACTGTAAACGCGACAACTCTTATTTTCTATATGGCTCTGTTCAGTCGTGAGCACAGTCGGTCCAATGTAGAACTGTCCACATCCTTACGGTATTCAGTATATTCCCGGCATTCTGAGGGCTCATATGTTGTTGATACTGAGCACAGAACACCAAAAACAAAAATTTCTTCCTGTCCACCTCAGCGGCCTTTTGCTCACGAGTCTTCGGTGAGATGGCTTGCGATTCTTTTTGTTGTTGCTTATCTACCCATTTTCTTTGAAATCTTTGCGTGTGTGGCTCAGGTTTACAGTGTCTGAAAAGTCTCCCGCTCGATTTGGTTCAAATGGTTCAAATGGGTCGGAACACTATGGGACTCAACATCTGAGGTCATCAGTCCCCTAGAACTTAGAACTACTTAAACCTAACTAACCTAACGACATCACACACATCCATGCCCGAGACAGGATTCGAACCTGCGACCGTAGCGGTCGCGCGGCCCAGACTGTAGCGCCTAGAACCGCATGGCCACCCCGGCCGGCCCCGCTCGATTTACCAAGGTCATCAAAAAAGAATGTTTCTTTGCTGGATGGTAGTAGCTGGTAGACTGCAGATACCGGTCTGTGAGGATGCGTTTTCTGTAAACATTCTGGCTGAGACATTATTTTGCTTTTCGGTGGACAATGACATCAAGCAATGGCAAGACACCGTCCATCTCTACCTCCTCGTTATTTTGATGTGGTCATGGATATTGTTGATGTGGTCCAATAACTCTTTCGGTTTTTCAAGTCAATGAGAGTGGAAGAGTTCTTGGATCACATAAGATATGTCCAAGACCCGTCACGTTCACTACGGAGGTAGAGATAGGGTACCACATCCACAGTGTTTACAGAAAAACCACCAACACGAACCGGTGTCTGCATGCAACCGCCTACCACCACCCAGCATAGAAACATTCTGTTCTGAGGACATTGATACATCGAGCAAGAGCCGTTTCACGTGCTATAAACCTGTCGAAAGAAGTGAGCCACGTACGGAAAGTTTCACGGAAGACACGCAAGCAGAAGGTCTCCGAGGGGGACGGGAAGAAGCTTGAGTTTTTGTCGCTCTGTGGCTCAGTGACAGGTAAGAATAGCCGACACAAAATCGATTCAGTCGTCAGGCCAGCAGCATAAATTTGGCAACACATGAGGCCTCAGAACGTCAGGAATACACAGCATACCGTGCAAGTGTGAACAGTTTTATGTTAAATCAACAGTGCATACTGTTGAACAATGCCGTATAGAATATGAGAGGTGTTTCTGCTTACAGTATCATCATCATCATCATTTAAGACTGATTATGCCTTTCAGCGTTCAGTCTGGAGCATAGCCCCCTTATAAAATTCCTCCATGATCCCCTATTCAGTGCTAACATTGGTGTCTCTTCTGACGTTAAAACTATTACTTCAAAATCATTCTTAACCGAATCCAGGTACCTTCTCTTTGGTCTGCCCCGACTACCCTCCACTGCTGAACCCATGAGTCTCTTGGTTAACCTTGCTTCTCCCATGCGTGTAACATGACCCCACCATCTAAGCCTGTTCGCCCTGACTGCTGCATCTATACAGTTCATATCCAGTTTTCCTTTGATTTCCTCATTGTGGACACCCTCCTGCCATTGTTCCCATCTACTAGTACCTGCAATCATCCTAGCTACTTTCATATCCGTAACCTCAACCTTGTTGATAAGGTAACCTGAATCCACCCAGCTTTCGCTCCCATACAACAAAGTTGGTCGAAAGATTGAACGGTGCACAGATAACTTAGTCTTGGTACTGACTTCCTTCTTGCAGAAGAGAGTACATCGTAGCTGAGCGCTCACTGCATTATCTTTGCTACAACTCGCTTCCAGTTCTTTCACTATGTTACCATCCTGAGACAATATGCATCCTAAGTACTCGAAACCGTCCACCTGTTCTAACTTTGTTCCTCCTATTTGGCAATCAATTCGTTTATATTTCTTTCCCACTGACATTACTTTTGTTTTGAAGATGCTGATCTTCATACCATAGTCCTTACATTTCTGATATAGCTCTGAAATATTACTTTGCAAACTTTCAATCGAATTTGCCATCACAACTAAGTCATCTGCATATGCAAGACTGCTTATTTTGTGTTCACATATCTTAATCTCACCGCGCCAGTCTATTGTTTTCAACATATGATCCATAAATAATATGAGCAACAGTAGAGACAGGTTGCAGCCTTGTCTTACCCCTGAAACTACTCTGAACCATGAACTCAATTTACCGTCAACTCTGACTATCCATGTAAAGACCCTTAATTGCTTGCAAAAGTTTGCCTCCTATTCCATAATCTCGTAGAACAGACAATAACTTCCTCCTAGGAACCCGGTCATATACCTTTTCTAGATCTATTAAGCATAGGTACAATTCCCTGTTCCACTCATAACACTTCTCCATTATTTGCCGTAAGCTAAAGATCTGGTCCTGACAACCTCTAAGAGGCCTAAACCCACACTGATTTTCATCCAATTGGTCCTCAACTAATACTCGCACTTTCCTTTCAACAAAACCTGAGCAGATTTTACCCACAACGCTGATTAAAGAGATACCTCTGTAGTTGTTACAATCTTTTCTGTTTCCATGTTGAAAGATTGGTGTGATTACTGCTTTTGTCCAGTCTGATGGAACCTGTCCCGACTCCCAGGCCATTTCAATGATCCTGTGTAGCCATTTAAGACCTGACATTCCACTGTATTTGATGAGTTCCGACTTAATTTCATCCACCCCAGCTGCTTTATTGCACTGCAATCTATTGACCATTTTCTCCACTTCCCCAAATGTGATGCTATTTCCATCATCCTTCCTATCCCATTCTACCTCGAAATCTGAAACATTACTGATCGTATTTTCACCAACATTGAGCAACTCTTCAAAATATTCGCTCCATCTGCCCAAGGCATCCACAAGATTCACCAGCAGTTTTCCTGACATGTCCAAAATACTTGTCATTTCCTTCTTACCTCCCTTTCGAAGACTGCTAATTACACTACAGAATGGTTTTCCAGCAGCTTGACCCATAGTCTCCAACCTGTTTCCAAAGTCTTCCCAAGATTTCTTCTTGGATGCTGCAATTATCTGTTTGGCTTTGTTTCTTTCTTCAACATAACTTTCTCTGTCTGCCTGAGTTCTAGTATGTAGCCATTTTTGATACGCCTTCTTTTTCCTTTTACAGGCTGCCTTGACTGTGTCATTCCACCAAGCTGTTTGCTTCATCCTACTTTTACACACTACTGTTCCAAGACATTTTGTAGCCACTTCTAGTACTGTGTCCCTGTACCTTGTCCATTCCTTTTCCAATGACTGTAATTGACTACATTCAACTAACTGGTACCTTTCTGAGATCGCTGCTATGTACTTGTGCCTGATTTCCTTATCCTGAAGTTTCTCCACTCTTATCCTCCTACATATGGACCTGACCTCCTGCACTTTCGGCCTCACAATCCCAATTTCACTTTAGATTAAATAATGATCAGTGTCATCAAAGAATCCCCTGAATACACGTGTGTCCCTCACAGCCTTCCTGAATTCGTGGTCTGTTATTATATAGTCAATGACAGATCTGTCTTCCCAGGTATACCGGTGACTGTTCTTGTGTTTAAAAAAGGAGTTTATGATTACTAAGCCCATACTAGCACAGAAATCCAAGAGTTGTTTCCCGTTGCTGTTGGCCTCCATATGCTCTCCAAATTTACCCATAACCTTTTCATACCCTTCTGTTCGATTTCCAATCCTGGCGTTAAAATCACCCAGGAGCAGAACACTGTCCTTGTCCTTTACTCTAACAACTACATCACTGAGTGCCTCATAAAAACTGTCCATCTTATCTTGATCTGTCCCTTCACAATGCGAATATACTGACACAATCCAAATTTTCTTGCTAGACACTGTCAAACCTATCCACATCAGTCGTTCGTTTACATACCTTATTGCAACTACGCTGGGTTCCATTTCTTTCCTGATGTAAAGCCCCACACCCCATTGTGCTATTCCTGCTTTGACTCCTGACAGGTAGACCTTGTATTCTCCCACTTCCTCTTCTTTCTCACCCCTTACCCGAATGTCACTAACAACTAAAACATCCAGCCCCATCTTACTTGCAGCCTCTGCCAGCTCTACCTTCTTCCCAGAGTAGCCCCCATTGATATTAATAGCTCCCCATCTCATTACCATTTGTTTGCCAAGCTTACAGTATCCCAAAAAAGTCTATAGTAGCAGAACGGGCACTGAATATCATTCGAAACATCTGTTATTAAAAGGCCAAATGGTTTCTGGGCTAGCATTAGGAAAGAAGCGAACTAGATTAAGCACAGCATCGGGTACTGTTTGGAGCGGCCACAGCGGTAGCACGAGCAAACCATTACCTTATACGGTGCTGGACTGGGCACCAGTGACGTCAGCAGGTGGCAGCGTGGTTATTACGCTTGGCAGTGGACGAGCAATACTCAGTCGAGAGCTCGTGGATTTTAAAGCACTTGGCGCGGCTGGAAGCTGGAGAGTGCTTTATTTACCTCGTGACACCAGAAGCCGTACTGCACTCCGGACAGGAACATGGAGAGCAGCGAGATGATGATGCCCAGCATGTCCAGCGTGAGGAAGAGCTCGTGGCAGCGCTGTGACGCGCACACGAACACGTGGTACAGCGTCGACAGCGCCATCGTTATCTGCAACATGGGCGCACGCTCTCTCAGTTAACTATCAGATGCGGTTCGCACTGAGACACGTGATACGATACGTTCCCATAGTAGTTGAGCTACGGTTATCGGTGCGGCGTTCGGAGTTTCTACTAGGATGAATTACTTATTTATTGGTTGACTGATTTATTTATTTTTGAGTCGACTGGTTTGATGCACCCCCCTATGACTTCCTCTTTTGTACCAATATTTTAATCTTGGAGTAGCTCTTACAACCTACGTCCTCAATTATTTGCTGTATGCATTCCAATATCCGTCTTCCTCTACAGTTTTTATCCTAACAGATGATACGATATGCACTATGATACGCAATGCAACTCGCCTTACAATAAGCAGCAAGACAGCATGAATCATGTTTCTGTTTCAGTTTCAGTCAATTATTACACTAGACGCAAACAGCTGGGGTATACTAATTACGGCCCAGGGGGATACGGGGTGGCGAGAGGAAGAGCATCCACCCATCCTTTGACACTGAAATTGCCAAATCCATAGTAACAGGTCCGACCCCGCGTTGTAAGTGGGGCAAAGGCCCCAGGAAATGATGATGTACTGGTGCAACCAAGACTTCAGGAGTTCAGCTGTGGGTTTTCGGGAGTTCTCCAAACACGAACAGAAATTCCATGAATTCTACAGAATGACCACAGACAGTTTCCACTTTTAGGAGCAACTAGTATCAGCTACTGCGATAAAGGAGACAAATTTTCGAGCTGCGGTCTTTCCTGCTGCGACGCTACTCTTTACACTGAGGTTAGTTCGTGGTAGTGTCCGAGTGACGATAAAAATGGCGCTAAGAAAAGTTTATTTTTAGTAAGACCACCTAGTATGGCACTTCATTCAGTATGTATAGATATATACACTGAATTTACCCAGTAACACCATCTCGCATGGTACTTTATTCAGTATGTATACACTGATCAACCAGAACATTATGACAGCATACCTAACAGCCGGTATGTCTACCGTTGGCACAGATAAGAGAGGTGACGCATCATTGCATGGAAACCATGCGGCCTTGGTAGGTCGCTGGAGGGAGGTGGCACCACATTTTACACACACAAGTCACCTAATTCCCGCAAATTAGCAACGAGCCCTTACGCTACGTTCAATCACATCTGAGATGTGTTCGATCGGGTTCAGATTTGGCAAGCTGGAAGACCAACACATCAATTGGAGCTCACCGCTGTGTTCCTCGAACCACTCCATCACACTCCTGGCCTTGTGATATGGCGCAATATCTTGCTGAAAAATTCTACTGCCATTGGGAAATATGACTGTCATGAAAGGTGTACGTGGTCTGCAACCTGTGTACGGTATTCCTTGGTCGTCATGCCACTTGCTCGAGCTCTACTGGACTCATGGACGCCCACATGAATGTTCCCCAGACCATTGTGGAGCCGCCGCCAGATTGTCTCCGTCACGCAGTACAGACGTCAAGAAGCTGACAGAGTCACGTCCTCCCATCAACATGATGAAGAAGGTATCGGGATTCATCAGGCCATGCAAGACTCTGGACTGCGCCAACCTCCAGTGCCGGTGGTCACGTGCCCATTTCAGTCGTAGTTGCCGATGTCGTGGTGTTGGCATTAGCACATGCAATGGTAGTCGGCTGCGGAGGTCCATCGTTAGGAGTATTTGGTGCGCTGTGTGTTCAGACACACTTGTACTCTGCCCAGCATTAAAACCTGATGTTATTTCCAGTTCAGTTCGCCGCCTGGTCTGTTTGACCAGTCATCCCAGCCTGCAATGTCTGACATGTTATGAGAAGTGGCTGTCCAATTCCACAACATCTGGACGTGGTTTCACCTTGGTCTCGCCATCTATTGAAGACACTTACCACAACACTTCTCCTGACCATCACAACTCCCTTTGGTTAAACTTAGTTAGATGGCGCGCCTTCCCCATTCTACACGCGGAAAGCACGCTCAGTGGCATTACATGCACCATGCGTGTGTCTCATTAGGAGTCATTCCTTGCCAGGTGATACTGCTATGGCCTGGATGAGTTTATATCGATAGCAGGTCGGTGGTCATAATGTTCTAGCTGATCAGTGTATATACAGGTACACACAGAATATATACAGACTGTCTCTCGTATGGGTTGTTAGGCGCATTCTGTTTGTTATTTCGGCAGATATTAATAATGTTACAAAAAATTATAAAGCTAGGATAGTATTTCTACAATTGTTTAATTTCGTAAAGTAATCCATGATTCATCTTGAGGAGTATTCAGAAGAAACATTGCTGAATCTTAAGAGAGATCAGACACCATCAATGGTTTAGCAGTGGATAATGAATTCTGGCTATGGGTAGGCAATGTGTTTGAATAAATGGGTGAAGATAATGATGATAAAGAAGATCCCGACGTGTCTTTCTCTGCTTCGCCCACTTGCTTGTCTAGAAGTAACAGGAGTTTAGTTTTCAGAAGCATTCTACGGTTGTCGCAAAGTATCTTGAAATCAGGTGGCACAGACTGAAAAAACATACAGTCAGCATCATCAGCTGATTGAGTCCATCTGTCTTGTCGTTTCAGAAAGTTTTCCATTTCCAGCTTCGACCTGAATGGGCAGCTTATGAAAAAGAGTAAGACGAGGTAACTCCCGACACTGCATAGCAGGCCATAGCAGCCAACAACCTCATCGCGGACGATCTTCAATAAATCTCAAGTATTTTCTCGAGAACGAAAAGAGACATGGCTCTCCTTCCACAGTCAAAAATAATTTCGACAAGCTAGCTATATTACGTGTCCAGAAATGAATGCCAGAAAATGCACCAAACGCAAACTGGCCAGTGACTACCTTCTCACTGCTAATTTTCAAAATATGTGCTGTATTTGACTTCAGAGCATCACAAAAACTATAAGCAATAATTGAAATAAATCAAGTTCACTATCATTTTGTGTTCTCAGACTATAAGATGTCATAAAATCAATTTCATTTACTGAGACGTTTCCTCAAAATCGAAAGAGAATGACTGCTTAGTGGAGAATGTGCATGAATCCCACCACAGGGGCTTTTAATTGTTTTATGCGGAAAGTGGAAGTTGTACGGAGAAACTAAGTATAGTAACCGATGTAACATTGCTTCATCTACACAATTTTTTAAGCACATAGGATGACATGACTCTAGCGTCTCTGCACGCTGACTGACAAATCAGATCGTATTCCAACTTGACGCTACCTGTCTCAGTGGGTCAGGCTACTGGAAAAGTGACATCAAATGGTATAGCATCAGCAATTTCTGTTTAAACAATTATTCGCCGTATTTTTATCACGCTTCGTCCATCCATTCTCTTTCAATCATGTAAAGTGTATGGAGAAAGGCGCTGTTGATTTTACCGTGGCAGTTGTTTCTGTTTCTATTACAGGTACTGCTTGCTAAAAATAGCCACTGATTTGTCTCTGTGATGGCTGTGACTAATCTAATACTATATTTTAGAGAACTGTACTAATAACCCTCCGTGAGAGACAAGGCAGTTCCAGATTTTTCTCCGAAAAACTGCGATAAAACTTTCGTATGTGCGTTTTATGGAATATAAATTTCCTTTGACTGGTTGTAATGAAGATATTTTTGTTCCTCCCTTTCATTAGTTCAGCGAACAGCGGTTTTATAACACTGTTCCGCTACCCTGTAGTAGTTCAGTATATATCCCGTTAATATAAATAATACGGGATATAAAAATTACGCCAATATTTGAGTACAACTGTTATAAATACATTTTTCAAACAGGCAGTCTTACATTCATATAGAGTATACAATGAAATTATCCAGAAAACAAATCAATATCATTATTCAGCAGAATGAAAGTATCGTAATGGATCATTCACATCTAGTGTATTTACTACATTTGCTAAAAGTCCTAGAGAAAATAGTGTCAAGCACTTCAGAAATAACACCTAGGCAAAACTCAAAAAAATTAACATTACTGTAAGGCATGACCACTGACAACACTGACCTTACCAGCTCTTTCTAAAATAATAGTTCACATGGTTTGTTGATATTTACAGAAGGTTTTCTCACACAAATGATTGAAATGAATATTACATGGAGAGAAGTAAATGTTTTTCCAGATCTCTTCTCATTCATGAATAATAGTTTAGTTTTCAGAACGATTTCTCAACTCATGGTGCTGTTTTCACAATTTTTTCACTATTTTTGTTTCAATGGTTAGTGTTATTCATAACCTGTCCAACGTGTTTGACTATGTAAACTGTGACACCCATAGGAAAATGAGGTTTGTGGAATTAAGGGTGCACCAAACGACTCGATCATTTAATATAATTAATTAAATGTAGGCATGCTGAATAGTATTACACATGTATAGGGAAAAGAGTTTTCTGGCTGGAAATCACAGTTCTACAAAATGTGATCTCGGATTCAGTATTGTTTTTCAAGTGTGAGTATTACCCATGTAGAAAAGACCAATTTGATTATAGCATGTATGTGAAATAATAACAGATACCTTCTTCACCGTGTTGTTTAGGTTTTCTAAAGTGAGTTGCAAGTACTGATAATGTGGAATGATTCAGATGGCTGAAAGTCTTAGATAACATATAACAGCACCGATATTTTGTAGGTCAAAGTCCTTCATTATAAAACATCCTTGAAAAGATGATTGTTTCTCTGCCTCCCAGAGAAAACCAACCTGAGCACACACGATGACGCCGATGAAGACGACGAGCTGTGCCGGGGGGATGATGTCCCGGTATCCCACCAGCACACGAGCGCCCAAACCTCCCAGCAGCATCCAGCCGAACACATGGCTCCAGATGTTGATCGTCTCGTTGGTCCACCAGAACGCGCTGTTAAACACACGCACCATCATCTCTCTTACCAACATTTAATAATTACTTTGTAAGAACTCAGTGTACCCCTATCTGAGTACGTTGTTCAATGCCATTCTATGGTAATAATACACCAGTGTGTAAACTTAAGGACGAAAGTAAATGTCGCACCATGTGTCACTGCCAAGTAACAAAGCTCGATGGACTTGGACCATACATAGAAAGAACGGCTGTAGTGTAGTACAGAAGATAGGTGAAATAAATACGCTATCAGATGAGCAGCCGCGCGGAGTAGCCGCACGGTCTAAGGCGCCTTGTCACGGTCCGTGAGGCTAACCCCGTCGGAGGTTCGAGTCCTCCCTCGGGCTTGGGTGTGTGTGTCATCCTTAGCGTAAGTTAGTTTAAGTAGTGTGAAAGCCTAGGGAGCGTTGATCTCAGTAGTTTGGTCCCGTAAGACCTTATCACAAATTTCCAATTTACAGACGAGCAGATATGTGGTGTCTGTTCTTTCGGACACGTCCGAAGGACCATGCAGCCCTTATATAGAATTAATGCCTTTACATGCTAGTGGGCATTGATTTAATTCTATCGGACATATCCGAAAGAACACACACCATATATGTAATTAAGGTGATGAAGACCAATGCAGTTTCACACCACGCTCGAACCCTCACGGGAATCGGCGAAATGCCATAAAAATCTTCGTTACTCGAACTACTGCAATACAGCGAGTGCCAATACTGCCAGCTAAATAAAAGATTCAAACTACTGAAGGCAGTAACTACTGATAGTCATAGTTAGCAAATGAAAGATTTTGATAGAGAACAAGCAATGTATTTACCTTAATAGTGTTCAAAAATAGATGTGCCCAATCCGGTCATGTTTACAGCCATTGACTGGATCAGTGAATTTTATTATATCCAACTCTGCTACGAAATTCTGTTTGGACATGAGAACATATAAGAGACGGTGTACCTCCAAGTGTAAAGCCGTGTGTTTGTTTTATGAGGTTTTATGAGCAAGAAGATATTGCGCCTGTAATTGTAATTTTTCTGTAAATTTTGAAATAAAATGTCTGTGAACTGGTGTCAGTGGTTAGAGCAAGGAACTCCATGGATTTGGTGCCATGATGACTGTTTAAATCATGAAAAAATGTGTTGAGAGGTCTTGTAGTGCCTGGCCTCAGACACAGTACATTATCTTCATAACAGCAGTTTTTAATATTTACCATCAAAGGCTATTTATTCAAGAAACGTAGTGCAGAACTGTCCATGAATATTTCAGCCAGAAGTGGACTAAGACGGAACTCCCATAGCTATGCCTTCAGTTGTTTATGTAGGATCCCTTTCAACAGGAAATAGTTTTGTGTTGAACATGTCTGAGTGGCCAGGCTAAAGAACCCCTTAACTCTCGATTTGCTTATTCACCGTTGCACTTTTAGAATCTATTTAGCTGTGACCCATCTATGGTGTGTCTTATTTTGTGTCAAGAGATCACAATCACGAAATTTACTTCAGAAATGTCACACAGCTTGATCAACCATTCCGACTATTCACCAAGAGCGCTGGAATCCGAAGGAAAGATCAAAACTAGGTAACTGTTACGGGATTCGGAATGACCTATACTAAATTTTTGTTTAGTGCAACGATTATCAGATAGCCTCAGTTGCACGTAAGTGAAGAGTAATCAGTATTATCTGGAGAAATAATACAGCAGGATCGGATTAATAATAAGCCTGTAAAATCAGTGAGAGCGATTAGAAATTAAGAATGACGTTATAAAATTTTATGAACTGTAGTAACACATAGAAATTCAATTGTATGGGGAAATGTAAGGAGTTTTGCAACACAAGAGGCGGAATACTCTAGTGTGATCGCGTGGGATCGTAGAGTATTCCTAATTCATCAGATTGGAGGAACCAGTCGTCCAACCACGGGTAAGAACGAGTGGTTTATTTCTTACCTATAATACATGTGTATTTCAACAATGACAATCGACGTGACTGGAAACATATGGCAATAACTGAATTCATATCTGATACTTTTCGTTTCACTAATAACTGTCATTGAAGAGGTGCATTGAAGAATTTCCAATATACTGTTTGTGTATTTTTTGCATTCTGTTTTACATCCCTTGGACGTTCGAAATGTGGGAAGCTGAATAAGACATCACGGGATTCCTTTTGCGAGACGCAGTCAAAATTAACGTGTATCAACAAGTGATAACAACACGTCGACTGCGAGAGTCATCGATACGGAGAATTCAGTACTAACGGATTTCCAGCATGCTGCAATGTTGAAGGCTCAACATCCAGTGATATTATTTCCAAACGACAGTCAAAGTTACAAACTAGCTCTTTTCATTAAGTGATGAAGATTACTTTCGGTTTTTAATCATAACCCATTCTCATATCATCCTGTGAAACAACAGACCAAATTTACAATTTGTTACATAAAGGGCCAAACAGTAAACGCGTGTCACAAAGTACAATGTCTATCGTATTGATATACGTACGATACATTCGTTACCCAAAGCAGTACAATGTAAGCGGCCATGAAACCGGATCAAACAGAAACTCCTACCGGACGTTTGGGGAAATCTTTATCATCAATACAACTAACTAATGAATATATGAGTGTGTAAGTCACACTACGAAGAAATTATGCATCGTGTTTTCTTCATACATAGTTTCTTAAATCGAAACAGGAAGTCACTTCATAAATAAGTCAACACACACAGCGCCACACTCGGTGCGCAAAAGCATTACAAGAGCCATCGTATACAAACAAGCATAGGCCAGACCAAATAAATATAATAAAACAATTTTATCTTTTTTAATGAAAAAGTGTCAAACTTTAAAATGAAAATCACAAATGGTCAAAAAACAAAATTTTATGATAAAACAATTTTTTTTATCTTTTCGTAATGAAGAAGATGTATTTTAAAATGAAAACCACAATAAGAACTATTAACAACGTTGTTGTTGTTGTTGTTGTGGTCTTCAGTCCTGAGACTGGTTTGATGCAGCTCTCCATGCTACTCTATCCTGTGCAAGCTTCTTCATCTCCCAGTACCTACTGCAACCTACATCCTTCTGAATCTGCTTAGTGTACTCATCTCTCGGTCTCCCTCTACGATTTTTACCCTCCACACTGCCCTCCAATGCTAAATTTGTGATCCCTTGATGCCTCAAAACATGTCCTACCAACCGATCCCTTCTTCTAGTCAAGTTGTGCCACAAACTTCTCTTCTCCCCAATCATATTCAATACCTCCTCATTAGTTACAAACAAATATTTTCAGAAATGACTTCCTGACACTTAAATCTATATTCGATGTTAACAAATTTCTCTTCTTCAGAAACGCTTTCCTTGCCATTGCCAGTCTACATTTTATATCCTCTCTACTTCGACCATCATCAGTTATTTTACTTCCTAAATAGCAAAACTCCTTTACTACTTTAAGTGTCTCATTTCCTAATCTAATTCCCTCAGCATCACCCGATTTAATTGGACTAAATTCCATTACCCTCGTTTTGCTTTTGTTGATGTTCATCTTATATCCTCCTTTCAAGACACTGTCCATTCCGTTCAACTGCTCTTCCAAGTCCTTTGCCGTCTCTGAGAGAATTACAATATCATCGGCGAACCTCAAAGTTTTTACTTCGTCTCCATGAATTTTAGTACCTACTCCAAATTTTTCTTTTGTTTCCTTTACTGCTTGCTCAATATACAGATTGAATAACATCGGGGAGAGGCTACAACCCTGTCTCACTCCTTTCCCAACCACTGCTTCCCTTTCATGCCCCTCGACTCTTATGACTGCCATCTGGTTTCTGTACAAATTGTAAATAGCCTTTCGCTCCCTGTATTTTACCCCTGCCACCTTTAGAATTTGAAAAAGAGTATTCCAGTCAACATTGTCAAAAGCTTTCTCTAAGTCTACAAATGCTAGAAACGTAGGTTTGCCTTTTCTTAATCTTTCTTCTAAGATAAGTCGTAAGGTCAGTATTGCCTCACGTGTTCCAACATTTCGACGGAATCCAAACTGATCCTCCCCGAGGTCCGCATCTACCAGTTTTTCCATTCGTCTGTAAAGAATTCGCGTTAGTATTTTGCAGCTGTGACTTATTAAACTGATAGTTCGGTAATTTTCACATCTGTCAGCACCTGCTTTCTTTGGGATTGGAATTATTATATTCTTCTTGAAGTCTGAGGGTATTTGGCCTGTCTCATACATCTTGCTCACCAGCTGGTAGAGTTTTGTCATGACTGGCTCTCCCAAGGCCGTCAGTAGTTCTAATGGAATGTTGTCTACTCCGGGGGCCTTGTTCCGACTCAGGTCTTTCAGTGCTCTGTCAAACTCTTCACGCAATATCGTATCACCCATTTCGTCTTCATCTACATACTCTTCCATTTCCATAATATTGTCCTCAAGTACATCACCCTTGTATAAACCTTCTATATACTCCTTCCACCTTTCTGCCTTCCCTTCTTTGCTTAGAACTGGGTTGCCATCTGAGCTCTTGATATTCATACACGTGGTTCTCTTCTCTCCAAAGGTCTCTTTAATTTTCCTGTAGGCAGTTTCTATCTTACCCCTAGTGAGATAAGCCTCTACATCCTTACATTTATCCTCTAGCCATCCCTGTTTAGCCATTTTGCACTTCCTCTCGATCTCATTTTTGAGACGTTTGTATTCCTTTTTGCCTGCTTCATTTACTGCATTTTTATATTTTCTCCTTTCATCAATTAAATTCAATATTTCTTCTGTTACCCAAGGATTTCTAGCAGCCCTCGTATTTTTACCTACTTTATCCTCTGCTGCCTTCACTACTTCATCCCTCAGAGCTACCCATTCTTCTTCGACTGTATTTCTTTCCCCTATTCCTATCAATTGTTCCCTTATGCTCTCCCTGAAACTCTGTACAACCTCTGGTTCTTTCAGTTTATCCAGGTCCCATCTCCTTAATTTCCCACATTTTTGCAGTTTCTTCAGTTTTAATCTACAGGTCATAACCAATAGATTGTGGTCAGAGTCCACATCTGCCCCTGGAAATGTCTTACAACTTAAAACCTGGTTCCTAAATCTCTGTCTTACCTTTATATAATCTATCTGATACCTTTTAGTATCTCCAGGGTTCTTCCACGTATACAACCTTCTTTCATGATTCTTAAACCAAGTGTTACCTGTACAAACCTGTTACCTGTGCTCTGTACAAAATTCTACTAGGCGGCTTCCTCTTTCATTTCTTAGCCCCAATCCATATTCACCTACTATGTTTCCTTCTCTCCCTTTTCCTACACTCGAATTCCAGTCACCCATGACTATTAAATGTTCATCTCCCTTCACTATCTGAATAATTTCTTTTATTTCATCGTACATTTCTTCAATTTCTTCGTCATCTGCAGAGCTAGTTGGCATATAAACTTGTACTACTGTAGTAGGTGTGGGCTTCGTATCTATCTTGGCCACAATAATGCGTTCACTATGCTGTTTGTAGTAGCTTACCCGCATTCCTATTTTCCTATTCATTATTAAACCTACTCCTGCATTACCCCTATTTGATTTTGTGTTTATAACCCTGTAATCACCTGACCAGAAGTCTTGTTCCTCCTGCCACCGAACTTCACTAATTCCCACTATATCTAACTTTAACCTATCCATTTCCCTTTTTAAATTTTCTAACCTACCTGCCCGATTAAGGGATCTGACATTCCACGCTCCGATCCGTAGAACGCCAGTTTTCTTTCTCCTGATAACGACATCATCCTGAGTAGTCCCCGCCCGGAGATCCGAATGGGGGACTATTTTACCTCCGGAATATTTTACCCAAGAGGATGGCATCATCATTTAATCATACAGTAAAGCTGCATGTCCTCGGGAAAAATTACGGCTGTAGTTTCCCCTTGCTTTCAGCCGTTCGCAGTACCAGCACAGCAACGCCGTTTTGGTTAATGTTGCAAGGCCAGATCAGTCAATCATCCAGACTGTTGCCCCTGCAACTACTGAAAAGGCTGCTGCCCCGAACCACACGTTTGTCTGGCCTCTCAACAGATACCCCTCCGTTGTGGTTGCACCTACGGTACGGCCATCTGTATCGCTGAGGCACGCAAGCCTCCCCACCAACGGCAAGGTCCATGGTTCATGGGGATGATTTAACAAATATTAAACCCTTAGTCGGTTACTGCGTATTAATCTACACATTTTTTTTTACCATAAGTCGAAACATTGGGGCCTAAATCGAAAACAAGACCATCTGACAACACGTATCACTAAGGTGTACTACCCCAGATACCAACGTGGTAAGACAGTAGGAGCGAAGAGAACAGACTAACGGATACAACCACAATCTGAGCAGCCGTCTTCGGTTGTTTGCAGATGACGGTGTCTTTTATCGACTAATAAATTCATCAGAAGATCAAAACAAACTGCAAAATGATTTAGAAGAAATATCTAAATGGTGCGAGAAGTGGCAGTTGACCTTAAATGACGATAAGTGTGAGGTCATCCACATGAGTGCTAAAAACTTCGGTTACACGATAAATCAGTCTAATCTAAAAGCCGTAAATTCAACTAAATACCTAGGAATTACAATTACGAACAATTTAAATTGGAAGGAACACATAGAAAATGTTGTGGGGAAGGCTAACCAAAGACAGCGTTTCATTGGCAGGTCACTTAGAAAATGTAACAGATCTACACTACGCTTGTCCGTCCTCTTTTAGAATACTGTTGCGCGATGTGGGATCCTTACCAGATAGGACTGACTGAGTACATCGAAAAAGTTCGAAGAAAGGCAGCACGTTTTGTATTATCGCGAAATATGGGAGAGAGGGTCACAGGAATGATACAGGATTTGGGATGGACATCATTGAAAGAAAGGCGTTTTTCGTTGCGACGGAATCTTCTCAAGAAATTCCAATCACCAACTTTCTCCTCCGAATGCGAAAATATTTTGTTGACACCGACTTACATAGGGAGGAACAATCACAAAGATGAAATAAGGGAAAATGAGAACTCGCACGGACAGATATAGGTGTTCATTCTTCCCGCGCGCTATACGAGATTGGAATAATAGAGAATTGTGAAGGTGGTTCGATGAACCCTCCGCCAGGCACTTAAATGTGATTTGCAGACTATCCATGTAGATGTAGATGTAGAATAGTTAAGTGAGATACAGCGGCACAAAATTATTCAAGCATTATTAACTTAAAAATAATCCACACTATCAACCACCGCTAGCTCTGCGCTGTTAGTTCGTTACGAACGTGATTTCTCCGTAAAATACTGTATCACAGACAAATGTAAAATCATCCTCTTACTCAGAGTAAATTTAATTCTCTTACAGTAATTGGCCTCGAAAGAAGCATGCGGTTACCCCAGCAAAACACAAATGTACAGTGGAAGAGCTGCAATCATTCAAAGTTGCGTCAAACATTAAGGATACTGTAAAAGGACCCAAGCACAAATCAGAGTAATTAAAATATAATTAAAAGAGTGCTAAAGGGGCTAGTAATAGTGGACGGGACTGATTCTGTGGAGGAATGTTGGACTTTTCTACCGTGTGCCCTCTCATACTACCAAAGAAAAATCTCACCTGGTAACCTACAGAAACTTAAAAAATGTTAACCATGACGCTCTTCAAAAGGATTGCTCAGACATCCCTTGGCATGATATAAGCAATGAACCGACTTTAGACGGAAAAATTCGGCAATTATGTAGCAAAATTATTGCACTGTATGATAAACATGCTCCTCAACGCACTGTCAAGGTAAAGAGAGCTCCTGCTCCATGGCTCACCACTGCATTACGCCAGTTAATGAATAAACGTGATGCTGCACACAGGGCCTTCAAGCGTAACCCAACTCCCGAGGCGTACGAAGCTTATAGGAAACTCCGAAACAGAACGAAGCAAAGCGTGAGAAATGCCAAAATCAGACATGCCCGCTCTGTCGTATGCGGCATATCAAAACCTGCTGCACTGTGGAAAAAGCTGCGCAGTTTCGGTATAGGGAAGCGAAGATATGACGCTGTTTATCAAGCGTCTGCAGAAGAATTAAACGATTTCTTCTCAACAGCTGTAATCTGCCACGCAGCGACAAATTACCAGCCCCAAGATATCAATCTCTTGAGAGACAAGTTTTTCCTAAAACATGTCACTACCGGCACAGTACACAAGGCAATTATGAGAATCTCTTCCGAGGCAGT
Source organism: Schistocerca gregaria (assembly GCF_023897955.1). Taxonomy (NCBI): domain Eukaryota; kingdom Metazoa; phylum Arthropoda; class Insecta; order Orthoptera; family Acrididae; genus Schistocerca; species Schistocerca gregaria. The sequence goes on along the minus strand of NC_064920.1, from coordinate 1,013,605,441 downwards.
AGGAAATGATGGAGTGAGCATTGGCATGATTAAAAACGTCGTAGCCACTATTATTCCAGTTATCACAGACATCTTCAACCTGTCTCTTGTCAGTAGTATATATCCTACTGAGTGGAAGCAAAGTTTAATCCAGCCTATACCCAAGACTGACAACCCTAAGTCGCCAGGTGACTACAGGCCGATCAGCATACTACCTGCAATATCTAAAGCCCTAGAATACATCGTCCATGAACAGCTGACGGATTACCTCAAAACTCATAACATCCATGACGAATATCAGTCAGGCTTTCGAAAGCACCATAGTACAGCAACTGCATTAATCAAAGTAACTGATGACATTAAACATGCTATGGACAGACGTGAAGCTACTATCCTAACACTGCTTGACTTTAGCAAGGCTTTTGACACAGTTGACTTCGATATATTACTAATTAAAATGAAACAGCTGAATTTCTCAATCAGCGCAATACACTGGTTCGACAGCTACCTCAAAAACAGAAGTCAACAAGTCGTTTGTGGGTCGGAAAAGTCATCATGGAAAAGCGTGCACTCTGGAGTTCCCCAAGGCTCCGTCCTTGGTCCACTACTCTTCTCACTGTATATTAATGATATTTCTTCAGTGATTCACTCCTGCAGCTACCATCTATATGCTGACGACATCCAACTGTACATAAGTGCAAGCCCCAAAAACATTGCTGGCGCAGTAGCGAGTATGAACGCAGATCTTTGCTCTGTTTCTCGATGGGCACAGAACCTAGGTCTGAAACTAAACCCCAAGAAATCCCAGGTCACACTTATATCTCATCCAAAGTTAATCAGCCGGTACTTTCGCGAAACGGTCCCTAAAATACTCCTCAATGGTACCCAACTACCATACCAAAAAACAGTAAAAGACCTTGGAATAATCTTGGATGAACACCTAAACTGGGAAGAACAAACAGTCACAGCTTGCCGGAAATCGCTCTCCTCCCTACATGCAATTCAAAAATTTAGAAAAATATTTCCAACCCATGTTAAACAAAAATTAGTCCAAACACTAGTCTTGCCTAATCTTTACTACTGCGATGTAGTTCAACACGGCACGAATAGTGAAAATTCTAGATGCCTCGAGCTAGTGATGAATGCTTGCGTCAGATACGTGTGCAATATTCGGTTGTATGATCATATCAGTCCTTCATACTCCCAGCTAGCTTGGATACGCCCACATAAGGCACGCGATCTCCACACGATGTGCTTACTTCATCGATTTCTTAGCCACTGGTGCCCTCAATACTTATCTTCTCACATTAAACATCTATCATCATTCCACAATCGCAATACCAGATCGGATACGTCTATCATCTTGGCTGTACCTTTACATAACACAAAATCTTTCTCCGTGTCATTCTCCATCTCAGCCATACGACTATGGAACGCACTCCCCTGTGATCTGCGTCTTATCCAGAACTACTCAACATTCAAGAGGGAACTCAAAACTTACATATTAGGGACGGTATAGCCACCATTGTTGTGCCTCTAACATCTCTTTCTTTCTTCTCTCCATCACAGCTTCGAATTTTACCATTCTTTTTCTCTTCTTCAAACCTATCTACCTCTTATATATCTCTTTCACCCCATTCTATCGTCTTATGTCTCTGCTCGATGAGAATAACTCACAAGCTGCAAGAATATAACGAGAAAATTCCCAACTAACTGACATTCACAAAAGAAATGTATGTTTACTTTCATATACTTAGTCACTATTATTATTATTATTATTATTATTATTATTACTATTATCATTATTACTATCATTATTATCGTTGATTGTTATAATTATTTTTATTGTTATAACTATCATTGTACTACTGTTATAATCTCAAATTTTTTTCGTTTGACATCAATACTGCATAATACGTTAAATGTTCTTAATGTTATTTAGTAACTGTAACTCGTTCAATCTGAGTATGCCTGGTTAGGTGTAAGAGAGGGCCTGAAGGCCCTAATCTTGCCAGGTAAAATAAATGCATAAATAAATAAATAAATAAATAAATAACCAGGCATACTCAGATTGAACGAGTTACAGTTTCTAAATAACATTAAGGACATTTAACGTATTATGCAGTATTGATGTTAAACAAAAAATTGAGATTATAACAGTAGTACAATAATTATAACAATAAAAATAATTATAATAATCAAGAATGATAATGATAATAATAATAATAATAATAATAATAATAATAGTGACTATGTATATGAAAGTAAACATACTTTTCTTTTGTGAATGTCAGTCCCATTGTTAGTTGGGAATTTTCTCGTTATATTCTTGCAGCTTGTGAGTTATTCTCATCGAGCAGAGACATAAGACGATAGAATGGGGTGAAAGAGTTATATAAGAGGTAGATAGGTTAGAGGAAGAGAAAAAGATTGGTAAAATTCGAAGCTGTGATGGAGAGGAGAAAGAATGAGATGGGAGGGGCACAACAATGGTGGCTATACCGTCCCTAATATGTAAGTTTTGAGTTCCCTCTTGAATGTTGAGTAGTTCTGGATAAGACGCAGATCACAGGGGAGTGCGTTCCATAGTCGTATGGCTGAGATGGAGAATGACACGGAGAAAGATTTTGTGTTATGTAAAGGTACAGCCAAGATGACAGACGTATCCGATCTGGTATTGCGATTGTGGAATGATGATAGGTGTTTAATGTGAGAAGATAAGTATTGGGGGCACCAGTGGCTAAGAAATCGATGAAGTAAGCACATCGTGTGGAGATCGCGTGCCTTATGTGGGCGTATCCAACCTAGCTGGGAGTATGAAGGACTGATATGATCATACAACCGAATATTGCACACGTATCTAACGCAAGCATTCATCACTAGCTCGAGGCATCTAGAATTTTCAGTATTTGTGCCGTGTTGAACTACATCGCAGTAGTAAAGATTAGGCAAGACTAGTGCTTGGACTAATTTTTGTTTAACATGGGTTGGAAATATTTTTCTAAATTTTTGAATTGCATGTAGGGAGGAGAGAGATTTCCGGCAAGCTGTGACTGTTTGTTCTTCCCAGTTTAGGTGTTCATCCAAGATTATTCCAAGGTCTTTTACTGTTTTTTGGTATGGTAGTTGGGTACCATTGAGGAGTATTGTAGGGACCGTTTCGCGAAAGTACCGGCTGATTAACTTTGGATGAGATATAAGTGTGACCTGGGATTTCTTGGGGTTTAGTTTCAGACCTAGGTTCTGTGCCCATCGAGAAACAGAGCAAAGATCTGCTTTCATACTCGCTACTGCGCCAGCAATGTTTTTGGGGCTTGCACTTATGTACAGTTGGATGTCGTCAGCATATAGATGATATCTGCAGGAGTGAATCACTGAAGAAATATCATTAATGTACAGTGAGAAGAGTAGTGGACCAAGGACGGAGCCTTGGGGAACTCCAGACTGCACGCTTTTCCATGATGACTTTTCCGACCCACAAACGACTTGTTGACTTCTGTTTTTGAGGTAGCTGTCGAACCAGTGTATTGCGCTGATTGAGAAATTCAGCTGTTTCATTTTAATTAGAAATATATCGAAGTCAACTGTGTCAAAAGCCTTGCTAAAGTCAAGCAGTGTTAGGATAGTAGCTTCACGTCTGTCCATAGCATGTTTAATGTCATCAGTTACTTTGATTAATGCAGTTGCTATACTATGGTGCTTTCGGAAGCCTGACTGATATTCGTCATGGATGTTATGAGTTTTGAGGTAATCCGTCAGCTGTTCATGGACGATGTATTCTAGGGCTTTACATATTGCAGGTAGTATGCTGATCGGCCTGTAGTCACCTGGCGACTTAGGGTTGTCAGTCTTGGGTATAGGCTGGATTAAACTTTGCTTCCACTCAGTAGGATATATACTACTGACAAGAGACAGGTTGAAGATGTCTGTGATAACTGGAATAATAGTGTCTACGACGTTTTTAATCATGCCAATGCTCACTCCATCATTTCCTACTGCCTCGGAAGAGATTCTCATAATTAATGGGTACTTGAGTTGTACTCCTTTGGATAACAATTGTCATGATTTTTTGCAACGTGGAGTAATATTTATTCTGTGTGGGTCGTAGTAATGTTGATACGTTAGACACTGCTCTTTGTGACACGCAATGGTTGTTACGTACTTAATGTAGCAAATTGTAATTTTAGCCTACTGTTTTACAGGATAATTTGAGACAGATAAAAACCCGAAACTAATCACATCAAGTAATAAAAGGAGCTCTTTTGCAGCTTTGGCTGTTTGTCATATCCAGAACATCCCATTGTGGTCGGTTGCTGAGAGAATCTCTGCTCTCATAGACGAACACCTACAGTTTATTATCCACAACCTACCCTCCTATATAAAAGATACCAACCATTTGCTCCACCGACTCTCCACAGCTCCTTCCTTTACCACATGGTTCCCTTCTCGTCACTATTGATGCTACTTCCCTTTACACAAACATCCCTAATTCCAATGGCCTTACCGCCATTGGACACTACCCTTCCCATTGCCCAATGGATTCCAATTTTTCAATTCATCTAAATGAGATGGCATGAATTACCTCTCAAAGAAATAGTTATTAAGCAAACAGGAGTCGAGCTATTTTCTTACATGTCTTCATGCAGTGCTACTTGCAAAGCACTAAAACAACTGGAAATGAGGTTAGTTTGTATGTTTTCGTAATGTACTTAAAGGATTGTGTGGCGATGTGCCGTGCTGTTTTTGTTACCTTTCGATGCAGGCGGCGGGCGAGAGTACGTCTCGGTAGCCGGTGCGTATGTAGGGGTTGAAGCGCATGTGCTCTGGCGCCTCATCCACGGTGAGCAGCCGCGGCTTGTTCGCTGGCGAGTCTTCTGGCGTCAGTAGCTTGCTGGCGGGGTCCTCGCCAGCTGGGGACGCCAACACCGGCCGCAGCTGCTGCCGGCAGCGCTGAAGTCGCTGCCGCTGGTAACACGACACTACCTCTTTATTTTACGTAGGCAATGAAGCTCTTGTCACAAACACGGTACTTCTTTCCACTACTACAGGGAATATAAAATTACGTGATGGGAATGTAGAAGATAGTACAAAAGGCCGAACTAACAGAATGTTTTCATTTCCTTTTCGGGAAGCACACTAATACGAACAACACTGGTTGGAAACGAAATATTTTCTTAAAGATAAAGCGTGGCCCACATGTATTTTTGATTGTTCATTTCAGATAAAATGCTTAAAATGTCCAATGACTTGCAGTTTTGAGACAATTTGAAAATTTCTGTGCTGTATTACATTGACAGGAGGATATAAGATGAACATCAACAAAAGCAAAACGAGGATAATGGAATGTAGTCGAATGAAGTCTGGTGATGCTGACGGAATTAGATTAGGAAATGAGACGAAGTAGTAAAGGAGATTTGCTATTTGGGGAGCAAAATAATTGATGATGGTCGAAGTAGAGACGATATAAAATGTAGACTGGCAATGGCAAGGAAAGCCGTTCTGAAGAAGAGAAATTTGTTAACATCGAGTATAGATTTAAGTTTCAGGAAGTCGTTTCTGAAAGTATTTGTGTGGGGTGTAGCCATGTATGGAAGTGAAATATGGACGGTAAATAGTTTGGACAAGAAGAGAATAGAAGCTTTCGAAATGTGGTGCTACAGAAGAACGCTGAAGAGTAGATGGGTAGATCACATAACCAATGAGGAGGTATTGAATAGAATTGGGGAGAAGAGGAGTTTGTGGCACAACTTGACTACAAGAACGGATCGGGTGGTAGGGCATGTTCTGAGGCATCAAGGGATCACCAATTTAGTATTGGAGGGCAACGTGGAGGGTAAAAATCGTGGAGGGAGATCAAGAGATGAATACACTAAGCAGATTCAGAAGGTTGTAGGATGCAGTAGGTACTGGGAGATGAAGGGGCTTGCACAGGATAGAGTAGCATGGAGAGCTGCATCAAACCAGCCTCTGGACTGAAGACCACAAAAACAACAACATTAAAATTGAACCTATTTAAACATTATAATAATGCCAGTATTACTTTGTGATCTTTGGCAATGCAACCTGCTATAAAAAGCTTTTTTACTTTCTAGTCTATGATGCAACTACCTTAAACTAGGGGCTATTTGAGCCATGAGGATTAACCTGAGTAAAAAAAAAAACACGATATTTTTGGGGATTTGAAAGTATTCTCCATCTTATACAGTAAACACTAACCGTGCTTCTTGAGCAAATGGAACAGACACGAAAAATACAAGCACTGGTCTCAGATAATCTGGCAAAGCAGAAGGCCAGAAGTCCTAGGGAGAAAAAATACTATTCGATTCTTTGGTGGACCTTTCGAGAATACTCCTGTCTCCATTTCACATAGAACGAGGCATTAAGAAACAATTTATTGAGGCCCTACCACTTTCAAGTATCTAGCACGTAAGATACCGCGACTGTCAGAAACTAAAGCTGAAAGGTGTTTTCGACGGCCCTGACATTCGATAACTAATGAAAGAAGGGTCATTTGAAGGCAAAATGAAAATAAATGATTGATCAGCTTTGATATATTTTAAAGAAGTCGTCAACAAGTTTCTCGGCAATTACAAAGAACCTGATTTTGAGAGCCCAGCAAGAAAATGTTGGATGGCATCAAAGTTTTGGGTGCGTTGATGAGCTTGGGATGCCCTTTCTGGACTCCCACGTCAGCTATTGTCCAGAAAATCTGGTTGGTAAGGGTGAGAAACAGGAGGGAAGGTTCCACCAAGATACCAAAGAAATGGAGCGGAGGTACTCAGGGCCGATTGGATGTCAGGTTGATAGCTGATTACTGCTGGGTATTTCATAGGCGGTGCGCAAAAGAAAATGTTCGAAACAGATTTGAGGCGAAAAAGAAGATACACTGAGATTTATGACACTGTGTCAGTACTGAGTTGGTTAGATGTTTAGTTACATGTTCCATAGACCATTTCAACGTTTATTTTATCCGAATGGTGAGTAATGAGTCAGAACATAACACTTCGTTATACTTTTAGGAGTGCAATTATTCTACCACTTTTTAATAAAGTTTTTTTTAAATATATCTGTTAGGTAAGAATTTTCTGAGTCTTCATCGTCGTTTTGTGACAAAAATAACCCTTTAGGTCGTAGAGAGAAACACTTAGCATTTCTGAACTTAGCGTATCAAAACACATTAGGGCCATCTAAAATAATTAAGAAAAAAGTGCAATACATAAACTGCAGACCTGCCTAATGAGATGTCTTTCCGCCTGCAGAAAGAACAACATAACGTAACAACATCAACAAATAGTTGAATTTTTATACATGTTGTGTGGAATTTGTTGATGTTTGCGGCTGTTCTAGGAATTTTGTAAAATAATTTTTCTGCTTGAGTCACTTTTTATCATTAGTTGTTACCACGGCACGCTTTGTCGATATGCTGCCATCATCAAGCGCTTTACAGTTACATGTACATTAATTTTTAAATATGAAATCTTGCATTGCACCAACACTCCATGGGCATTTACAGTAATATCATCAAAATATTTTTCTCGTATTTTAATCCCGTTGTAAATTGCAGTAGACTTCGCAACGTTTTTAAGAAAACGACTTTTTGCATGCTGCACATAAATTTTTTATTATATTTGTACACCCAAGGCATCTTCAATAAGTTTTCTGGAATATAACTTAATTTTCCTCTTCATTTACTGCTTTTTGTATTTAAAACAGTTCACGGAAATATTTTACGATGAAATGAAAAGGTACTTGCAAGAAAACGTTTAATTTACTTTTAGATAATGATTTGATTTTTACCTGTGGAAAAACCGCGTGGAAATCTTCACTTTTTCTTGTTGTAGTTGTTGTGGTCTTCAGTCCTGAGACTGGTTTGATGCAGCCCTCCATGCTAGTCTATCCTGTGCAAGCTTCCTCATCTCCCATACTTACTGCAACCTACGTCCTTCTGAATCTGCTTAATGTATTCATATCTTGGTCTCCCTATACGATTTTTGCTCTCCACACTGCCCTCCAATGCTAACTTTGTGATCCCTTGATGCCTCAGAACATGTCCTACTAATCGGTCCCTTCTTTTTGTCAAGTTGTGCCACATACTCCTCTTCTCCCCAATTCTATTCAATACTTCATCATTAGTTATGTGATCTACCCATCTAACGTTCAGCATTCTTCTGTAACACCACATTTCAAAAGCTTCTATTTTCTTCTTGTCCAAACTATTTATCGTCGATGTTCCACTTCCATACATGGCTACACTCCATACAAATACTTTCAGAAACAACTTCCTGAAACTTAAATCTATACTCGATGTTAACAAATTTCTCTTCTTCAGAAACGCTTTCCTTGCCATTGACAGTCTACATTTTATATCTCCTCTACTTCGACCATCATCAGTTATTTTGCTCCAGAAATAGCAAAACTCATTTACTACATTAAGCGTCTCATTTCCTAATCGAATTCCCTCAGCATCATCCGACTTAATTCGACTACATTCCATTATCCTCGTTTTGCTTTTGTTGATGTTCATCTTATATCCTCCTTTCAAGACACTCTCCATTCCGTTCAGCTGCTCTTCCAAGTCCTTTGCTGTCTCTGACAGAATTACAATGTCATCGGCGAACCTCAAAGTTTTTATTTCTTCTTCATGGATTTTAATACCTACTCCGAATTTTTCTTTTGTTTCCTTTACTGTTGCTCAAATACAGATTGAATAACATCGGGGAGAGGCTACAACCCTGTCTCACTCCCTTCCCAATCACTGCTTCCGTTTCATGCCCTTCTACTCTTATAACTGCCATCTGGTTTCTGTACAAATTGTAAATAGCCTTTCGCTCCTTATATTTTACCCCAGCCACCTTTAGAATTTGAAAGAGAGTATTCCAGTCAACACTGTAAAAAGCTTTCTCTAAGTCTACAAATGCTAGAAACGGAAGTTTACCTTTCCGTAATCTTTCTTCTAAGATAAGGCGTAAGGTCAGTATTGCCTCACGTTTTCCAACATTTCTACGAAATCCAAACTGATCTTCCCCGAGGTCGACTTCTACCAGTTTTTCCATTCGTCTGTAAAGAATTCGTGTTAGTATTTTGCAGCTGTGACTTATTAAACTGATAGTTCGGTAATTTTCACGTCTGTCAACACCTGCTTTCTTTGGGATTGGAATTTTCTTGTAGTCACTGTAATTCCGTATGATAACATTTTCGCTGGCATTTTCGGTGTCATTTGTTCTGTAAGTGATGCCAGCTTTCCCTGTCTCTTGTTCTGACTCGTTTTCCTCCCGCTTGTACATGTGTTTGTATGCGTGCGTGCTCGTGTGTACGTCTGTGTACACGGGTGGAGTTCCTTACCAGGATTCCGCGGACGGCGTCCATGAGGCCGGGCCTCGAAGTCTCCAGCGTCCTTTCCCATGGCATCAGCATCGTGTCCGCCTGCGCCCTTCTGTGGAAAAGCCGTTTTCGCATCAGTAATGCACTAAACCGGTTTCTGGTGCAATGTCTGATTCATGAAGTATCCTACAGTGAACACCACGCAACATAGACTATCACATACCTACAAATAATACAAGTAATTACAGCGAAAATTTGTGCCGCAGCGCGACTGGAACCTAGATTTCCCGCTTAGCGCGAGCGATCGCCTTACCATTATGCTCCATGATGCTACTCCAGGCGGGTGTAAAAATGAATGTGCGCTTCGGAAAATAATAAACGCTAAAATGATTATTTGGCCCTGTCTGACTACCCCCTGAAGCAGATCTTAGGATCTCTTAATGGTCTTTTTTAGATATAAATTACAATCTAAACATAAATGAATAATGACGGCAACTAATACTACTAAATGATAAACGTTGCTGTTCAGTATATTTATTATAGATTAAAATCAACCCTTTAACTACAGTTGTCTATATTTCCCAACTAAAATTATTAATCATTGCCCAACTGTGTCCCTTATTATGACTGCGCGGTGTAATATCATTAACGCGAAACGACTGACATCGTCAACGTACCAAACACTAGAAGACAATACTTTCAAAGATGATCTATGGTGGTGTGGAACCTCAGTGGAAATAAACTAACGTGATCACAGCTGTTTAGCTTTGTAGCCCTAATAAGACAAAAAACGTTCGATATCTCCATATGTACTGCGTCCGGTGCATCGAAGTGATGGTTCTCGTACTCGACTGCTACGATGGAAGAACTCCAGCCACAAATGTTCTTTCGAACACTAGGACGGCAGAAGGTGGTCCTCTGACTAATTTACTCTAATACTGTTTTCTCTTCTCTGTATTCTACTGACGAGAAACGCGGACTCCCAGCCACAAGGACAGAGTTCAGATAACGTCTCAATGTAAGTATAGGCAGAGTGCTCTCAATTACTGAACGCTGCGTACTCAACGACGACTTCCAACCCAGAGGAGAAGTCCAGAATGGTATAGGTTCGCAACAGTACAGTGCCTAACTGTTCTAACTATAAACTCTCCTGAGAGCAAAGACGGCAAGTCCGTCTGTATCAACAAAGCTGATATCGAGCGACCGTCACACACGGGCGCTCACAACGGAACACCTCGTCTCTCCACCGCTAGCCTCCCAACAAGGCTCGGTTCCCCATCCTCGTAATTACGAAAACGAATCATATTCCCGAAAAAACGGAGTATTCTCCCTCTCTACAGATTCTTTCGTACGCCGATCAACCACATTTTAGTCTTTTGTCGTCCAACGCGGAAAGTTTGCGAGGAAATATCTATACTCGTAAAATGGTACGCTTCTAAGAAAATTCTTGGAAATAGCACAACCTGTGTGGTTTCCGAGGTGCCGCTTCTTCGTTCTTCTCACCTGTGTCCTAGATTTGCAGAGTTCTCTGTTATCCCTCTGGTCCTGCCACATCAGCGGCCGGCCGTCACCGTATTGTGCTTCAGAGCCCAGGTGCCACAACGACCATCTAGCTACTTCCTGTGTTTAAGCAGGACCAACACCTGTGCGGGTCTTCAACCAGAGCTTGAGTTCTACCAGCCGTTTCATCTCCACTGGCGCTCCAACCTCTACTAGTATAGGCAATCATTCATTACGCTGCTCTGATAATAAAGACAATCCGTCACCTTTCATGCAATAAGCGTTAATAATTATTTACAAGGCGTACGTGACAATGTCAGTCTCCTTTAAATATTAATATATACCATGTACAACTTATCAAATATTTCCTAATTGTGGATGTAGTTCACGGCAAAGTATGTGGATGAGTGCTGGTAAGGTGCGGAATTATAGCCACCTTACAAGACTATCCCAGTACGTCTCACGGCCAGCCTCATATTTCCGCATATCGTGAACCATGTGCTACAACCTGCATTCGTACATTCATTACGTCTATTCCCTTACAGAGGAGACATTTTAATTGGAAGTCGCTTGCCTGGTGTCAGTGGATAAATACAATATTGGTGTACCTATGTATTCAGAAGTACAATGCAATGCTCCTTCAGACATGCATGTACGAAAGACATCTCGCGCGACAACACTGTCCGAGCAAGCAGGCATGTCCGAATGAACAGTGAACAATACCTCTGAATACTGCAGACACTGCATTATCGAAATTATATGACGAACAGACTCATATTTTGCAAACTGCGAAAAATGGGAGTTAGCAGTCATTTGTTCTATTGTAATAATTTCGTTGCACGAGTAAAAACAGCATCAAGTACTTTAATTTTCCATTTAGACATTGCATTCACACAACAATGAAACTAATTTGCCACAAATTAGGTTTATCATTAAATACACTGCCTGATAAAGTGAATGAAGCATCCATAAGGGGAGAAGTAAACGAAATGAAACATTCGGCTTTGAGAGGGCATAAGCCAGCATCTGTGACCAAGCGGTTCTAGGCGCTTCAGTCCGGAATCGCTTTACTGCTACGGTCGCAGGTTCGAATCCTGCCTTGGGCATGGATGTGTGAGATATCCTTAGGTTAGTTAGGTTTAAGTAGTTCTAAGTCTAGGGGACTGATGACCTCAGGTGTTAAGTCCCATAGTGCTTAGAGCGATTTTAACCATTTGAAAGGACATGTGATGTTATTTCGCTGACTATATAGTAGTCAAATTTACAAAGAACTTGGCTGTATGAGCCGACCCCGTCTGGCCTGGTGCTTGCTCTAATTCGACTGCGAAGGGTTTCGTAAAGCAGTTATACTCTTTCCGGCGGCAAGCTGTCTCACAACAGTTGCAGCTGGTCCTCGATGTACAGGGTAATGGCACTCAGACGGAGTTTACGTCCGAGCTAGTCCCACGTATGTTCCCTCGTGGGTAATGGGACCTTGCTAGCGACGGGGGTAACTCAGCACCACGCAGACAGTTCATACAGACAATTGCCATGTTTGGGAGAGCATTGTCAGATGGTTCAAGTGGCTCTGAGCACTGAGGGAGTTAACATCTGAGATCATCAGTCCCCTAGAACTTAGAACTACTCAAACCTAACTAACCTAAAGACACCACACATCCATGCCCAAGGCATTATTCGATCCTGCGACCGTAGCGGTCGCGCGGTTACAGACTGAAGCGCCTAGAACCGCTCGGGCACAACGGCCGGCAGAGCATTGTCCTGTTGAGAAATGACGCCACGACATTGCTGCACGAGAGGTAACAAATCAGGACGCAGGACGTCTGTGACGTACCAGCGCACCGTCAGAGTTTCCTTGATCACCTGCAGCCGTGGGAGTAACACCGCTTTGCTTCTCCGAAACATTGGAAGAATGAGACTACTCTCTATGTCGCCGCCGTACTCGCGTAAGATGGACGTCTGAGGCAGTATGGAACCACAGTTCATCGCTGAACACAAAGTGACGGCATTAATCGTCAGTCCTTGCTTCCCGGTCACGGCACCATTCGAAACGCAGCCGTCCGTGTTGTGGTGTTAATGGCAGCCTATGCATGTGACGGTAATTCCCTTGTCAAGCTGCCACTAGTCCATCGCTAACGGTGCGGTTGATGCAGAATGTTGCAGTGAATCTATTACGTGTTCTCACATGACAGGCACCATCACATCCCAGTGCCCCACAAATCGGGATATTGCACGTTTCGTATAATCGGCCGTATGGAGAACCCACAATGAGGCCGCCTTCAGACTGTGTCTAGTGCTGATAACGCTGTCTCACATCAGTACGCGGTATCTCTGTGTTCTTCAGAGTGATCACTTGAACAGCTGACGCTGTTCACGCCGCTTAACGCTCTGCCAGGCCTGGCAACAACACTTAAGCCTAGTTTACACGGCGACACTAGGTTGCAGGCAACTGCGCTACCGGACACTGAACATGCGCGCCACGCGTTTGCGCAACTCGTTAGTGAAACTGAACACTTTCGGCGTGTTCCAACTGTGGCGACACTATTTGCCTGAGTTTTGAGCTTATGTGTAGTTGTAGAGTGCAGACAAACTGAAATATGAAGTGGGGAAACGGAGAATAATGTTCGCTTTTTGGATATCTATGCTTTGCATAGGAGTTTGTGGGATTTCAGTGATGCTGACTACAAAAATAAGCAACATATTGCTGCCGCTGAGACCGCCATATGCGATCGTAACATAGATGGTTTGACAGTATCTGAGCTGCAGGGCAAAATTTATTGAGTTGGGAACACATATACAACTGAATTAAGAAAAATACAAGCAAGTGTAATTCTAGCTGTGACAATGCTCTCGTCTACAAGACTAAAATACCATCCTTCGAGTTGGCCAACTCTTTGTTAAGGAATATTGTTGACACGAGGAAAGGCTATACAAATTCAAGAAGCTGCATTCCTTATTCAATATTCTTCTATTTAAAACGCCGCAGCAGTGCTCCTCATTCACATATGTTTGAATTTTGAAATATTGCCACTGTACATACCTATCGTCAAGAGAGTAGTTTGTAAATGATTCTCTTCTTAATGCGGCCTGTTTCGAATAATTATTGTTGCTAATGTTAATAATTACTACTGTTAATGTTAACAATTGTTTGTGTTAACGAAAAAGCGTCGCCACCAACTAAAACCGTATCTTATAGCATGCCGAGTGTTCTCGATTGTAATGCACGCAATATGATATGTAATTTCAGTTCTGGCGACAGTGCTTCATGCATTAAAGTATCTTTATTCCTTATCGAATAACTAACTCTATTTAGAAGAAACTTGAACAGATCTGGTGACATTCTAAGATAATTAAAAGAACTTCTTGGATCTTTCTTTATAAATTATTTCAGCAAGGATGCTGAACAACCCAGCTGACGTCTTTTCTTTATCCACTCACGAATCGAAACACGTTTCTTTGATTTTTTTCCTTATGCAGAAATTCCACGCACAAGCTTTAACTCCATCAAATCTCGTGCGACGTGCAGCTGCCAAAAGTTTCATTTCAGACACGACTCAGGAACACTCAAAAGGACGAAACTGAAGTGTATAATGGTGTCGCAGTGTCTACAGTCATATATGAAACCACTTGCAACGCATTCCACACGAGTGGCGCAACCCAATGCCGTTGTGTAAACCAGACTTGAGCACGAACTACACTAATCGACCCCAGTGGCCGGTCTACCTGCAACAGAGAATTACTGCAAATCCAAATCCGCCGATGGTTCGCAGGTGTACGAAATTACATTGGCATCCAACTATATCTTCTGGGTGCTTCACTTTTTTTGTCAGACAATTTATTTTCCAGACGCAGGAAAACAAACTCAGAGAAATAACTCGGGCTGTTGTAAAAATTTATAGCACGCATAAAACCAGGGTCAAAGCGTTGAATTTTCCTTTTAGACTTCACATCCGTACAAAAACGGAACTCACCTGCCAGAAATTCACGTTATTTTTAAACAAGAAAATGTAATATGCGAAATGTATTCAGAGCTGCGAATATGAACAACCATCAGCTGTATAATGGAATGACGACAGTAAACACTTTGTAATGCACTGGGATTCACCCACGGTCGCGTTAGAGTTACGCTATTCGACCACGCTTTAAGGCCAGATACAAACTTCCATATATCGTCAACCATGTGTCTACAGCCTGCACTCGTACATCTATAATCGATATTCCCGTACAGAGGATACATTTTAATTTAAAATCGCTTGCACGGTGTCGACGGATAAACACGTTACTGCAGCGGCTCTGTTGTTAAAAAGTACCATGCAATGCAATGTCAATGTCGTCTTGACACACTTTTGCAATGCTTGGTACTTCTGAATAACATAGGCACCGGAGTACAGTATCGTATAGAAAATGCAATATTACTAAAAATGAAAGTTGCGCTGTTTAGTTTTGCATATTGACATCATCACCCCCCCCCCCCCCCCCCACGCCTCTCTCTCTCTCTCTCTCTCCGCCCCGATAGCTGAGTGGTCAGCGTGACGGATTGCCGTCCTACGGACCCGGATTCGATTCCCGGTTGCATCGGGGATTTTCTCCGCTCAGGTACTGGGTGTCGTGTTGTCTTCGTCATCCTTTTATCCCCATCCGGCGCGAAGCTCGCCCAATGTGGCATCGAATGTAATAAGCCCTGCAGCAAGGCGGCCGGACCTGCCCCGTAAGGGGCCTCCCTACCAATGACGCCAAATGTTCAATTCCATTTTTACCCCCCGCTCATGTGAATGTGGTCTCACTAAATAAGCGACTAAAACTGTCAGTCTGAGACTCAACTGCAGTTAAAAAAGTCTTGAAGAAACGTATGTGAAGCTATCAGACAACAAATTAAACAAAAGTTCAGTTCAAAGAAGATAACGAAGGAGTAGAATAGAAAAGCGTTCAGTTTCGTCATCTTGACGCAATTTTGTTTCATGCTTTGCATCACTGGTCGTGGGGAGACTCTACCCGAGCAGCTTGTGGTCAGAATACTGCTCTCCCATTTGCTGCTGCTGTCTTTCGAAATGGAACTACTACTTTTTGCGTTCGTATTCCTGAATGGATCCTGTTACTGTCATACCACGAATGAAAAATCCTTGGCGTCGTCAGGGACCGAACCATTGTCTCCTGTGTGGCAGCCACACCCGCTAACTGCTTAGTCACCTTGGTGGACAAACAAATAACAAGCCAAGCCATCGGGGACTAAGTTACTGTGCTGTCAATGTAGAGCTACATTAATAGTCCTCGCACACACTTGAGGGAATTTGGTCTCAAAATCAACAAACGGTGGATCTTGAAGTTGTACTGTCGTTCAGAAAAAATGACTGTAAAAGTTTAAGGTGCCGGACAGCATAGTTCCGTAAAAAAGAGAGTGAGAGGAAGAGGAAGAAGAAGAGGGAATGGTCAGGTGCAAGTAGGTCTGAGGTTTTCGCACAAAATGAATTACATATGTAGACAGTTCATCCTTCTTGGGAACTGAGAATCAAGACGATTTTTTTATCGACATTGGAACTGGCAAGATATTGGTCCCATGAATTCCCAAAACTTTCCAGAATTTTTCAGTTTGAGATCAGGTAACAAATGACAAAAGAAATATTGTTTCTTGTGTTATGATTACAAATTAACAACTTTCTGATGTTTTTCCTTTACTTGTATTGCGCCAAATTTCACGATTCTAGGCCAACTTGAAGCACCCTACAGGTTTCAATGAGTGAATTGGTATCAAAGTTCGTGACATAAATAGACGTATCTTTTGATTGCGGAGTCTTAGAAGCTTAGGTCTTTTTGAAGCGCCAGATCACCACAGCTCTCAGTGATTGACAAATTCAAACTTCATACGTCTAACCTATCCTGAGATAAAGGGGTCTTAACAGACAGACAGTCGGACAACAAAAGACAAAAAGCATTTTTTCGTGAGATGTAATTTCAAATTGACAATATTCGTTTTTTTTTTTAGTTGTACTACAAAAGCTCGCTTCATGTCAAACTTCATGACTCTAGGTCAAAGGGAAGTACATGTTTTGCGAGTATCAAAGTATGTGACGTAAATGGCCGTATCTTTTGACTGAATTGACCTAGAAGCTTGATGCGTCTCCCTAGTCCTGAGAATAAGGGTTTTTTAACTGTCGGGCAGATGGACAGAGAGAAAATCGGACAGCAAAGTCATCCTATAAAGACTCAGTTTTTAGCGACTAAGGTGCGGAATCCCAACACTAACCAAGTTTTTTTTGTTTTTTGTTTTTTTGTGTCACCAGTCTTCTGATTAGTTTGATGCGGCCCGCCCCGAATTCCTCTCCTGTGCCAACGTCTTCGTCTCAGGGTAGCAATTGCAATCTACGTCCTCAATTATCTGCTGGATGTATTCCAGTCTCTGTCTTCCTATACAGTTTTTGTCATCTGAAGCTCCCTCTACTAGCATGGAAGTTATTCCCTGATGTCTTAACAAATGTCCTATCATCTTGTCCCTTCTCCGTGTCAGTATTTCCCACATATTCCTTTCCTCATCGATTCTGCGCAGAACCTCTTCTTTCCTTACCTTATCAGTCCACGTAATTTTCAACATTCGTCTGTAGCACCACATCTCAAACACCTCGATTCTCTTCTGTTCCGGTTTTCACACAGTCCTTATTTTAATACCATACAATGCTGTTTAAAACCTACATTTTCAGAAATTTCTTCCTGAAATTAAGATCTGTGTTTGATACTAGTAGACTTCTCTTGGTCAGGGATGCCCCATTTGCCAGTGCTAGTCTGCTTTTGATGTCCTCCTCGCTCCGTCCATCAATGATTATCTTGCTGCCTAGGTAGTAGAATTCCTTAACTTCATCCACTTCGTGACCATCAATCCTGATGTTAAGTTTCTCACTCCTCTCATCTCTGCTACTTCTCATTACTTTCGTCTTTTTTTCGATTTATTCTCAACCCATATTCTGGTATCATTACGCTGTTCATTCCATTCAGCAGATCATGTAATTCTTCTTAACTTACTTTCTGGATAGCAATGTCGTCAGCTAATCGTATAATTGATATTCTTTCACTTTGAATTTTAATTCCACTCCTGATCCTTTCTTTTGTTTTCAAGACCAGTCAGTAGACTGATAACCAAAAAAAAAAAAAAAAAAAACCCTCTAAAGCTCTCTTAAATTTTGATTCTAATACTGGATCCCCTATCTCTTCTAAATCGACTCCTGTTTCTTCTTCTATCAAATCAGATAAATCTTCTCCCTCATAAAGGCCTTCAGTGTACTCTTTCCACCTGTTTGCTCTCTCCTCTGCATTTCACCGTGAGATACCTGTATACATTCCTAACGTTACCACCCTTGCTTTTAATTTCACCGGAGATTGTTTTGACTTTCCTCTGTGCAGAGTCAGTCCTTCCGACAATCATTTCTTCTCATTTTTCATGCAGTCATTTCATCTTAGCTTCCCTGCACTTCCTGTTTATTTTATTGGTAAATAACTTGTATTCCTGCAACTTCCTGGCAGATTAAAACTGTGTGCTGGGCCGAGACTCGAACTCTGGACATTTGCCCTCCGCGGGCAAGTGCTCTACCAACTGAGCTACCCAGGCACGACTCACGGCCCATCCTCACAGCTACAATTCTGCCAGTACATCGTCTCCTACCTTCCAAACTCCACAGAAGCTCTTCTGCGAACCTTGCAGAACGAGCACTCCTGGAAGAAAAAAAGATTAAAACAGTTTTAATCTGCCAGGAAATTTCATATCAGCACACACTCCGCTGCAGAGTGAAAATCTCATTCTTAAACTTGTATTTCTGTTTTCCTGAATTTTCCTGAATACTTTTGTACTTGTTTGTTTCATCGATCGACTGAAGTATTTCTGCTGCTACCCATGGCTTCTCACAGTTACCTTCTTTGTACCGACGGTTTTCTTTGCAACTTTTGTGATTATCCTTTTTAGAGATGTTCATTCCTCTTCAACTAAACTGTATCGCAGTATCTATAGCCTTAAGAGAACTTAAAGTCTATCTCTTCATTTCTTACCAGTATCGTATCCCACTTCTTTGTCCATTGATTCTTCCTGAGTATCTCGTGAACTTCAGCATACTCTTCATCACTACCAAACTGTAATCTGAGTCTATATCTGCTCCTGGGTACGCCTTACAATCATATACGTGATTTCGGAATCTCTGTCTGACCATGACGTAATGTAACTGAGATGGTCCAGCATCACCCGGCCTTTTCCAAGTATGCTGCCTCCTCTTGTGATTCTTAGACAGAACAGCTCTCAGTCTTTCTCCTCTCTCATTCCTTTATTACCCTTTCAAATCCTCATATACTTTCTCTATCTCTTCATCTTCAGCTTGCGACGTCGTCATGTATACCTGGAATATCGTTGTCGGTGTCGATTTGCTATCGATTCTGAGAACAATCTTGTCACTGATCCAGTCGCAGTAACATACTGTCTGCCCTATCTTGCTATTCATATTAGCCTGTACCCATCTGACCATAAATCCTTCTATTCTTTCCATTTCACTTCAATGACCCCTCTTAAAGTTGAGCCTTTGCATTTCCCTTTTGAGATTTTGTAGCTTCCCTACCACGTTCAAGGACCTGACATTCCACGCCCCGACTCGTAGAACGTTATTCTTTCGTTGGTTATTCAACCAGATCTTAAAAATGCTAATAGCTGGTTTCCCATTTCAAACTTGTGAATATTCTTCAACCACCTGCAAGCAATTCCACTTCGGTAACCTCTTCTTTTTTTCTTTGATTAATTTTGTGGTCGCACTGGATATTTTCAAATAGATTCCAGCGAGCAGAGATTGTGGCTGGTAGGGTTCCCAAATGGGAAATATTTGGAAGGAGATTTCCCGCTCCAGTATTTCCCTTAGAACCAAGGAAAAGTTTTCTAAAACCATTATCTGAACCGAGGGTTTTGTTAAGTCAGTTTGCTCCCAGTTCAGTTCAACAAGTGTGTTTGTGTGTGTGTGTCAAGCTGTAGGTCTGAGGACGTGCTCAACTTATATTGAAGTGTACTTTGCTTGTCAATGTTCAATCTACCTTTCGTCGTTCATTCCCTACACACGAGTGCAGGATTGGTTATAGCAGAATTTGGTTCTTTCCAGCAAAATTTTGGTTGGATATGCAGTTCTGCATTCGCTTTACCCTCAGGGAAAACTTCAAAACTGTCCAAAAACGCTGGTTGGAATTCGTAGAATGCAAATATTTTTTTTGTTTATTCTAGGACAGTAATGGCCCAGGCAAAAATTTAAAATGTGTGTGTGGTTTAGTGTGTGTGTGTGTGTGTGTGTGTGTGTGTGTGTTCTGTCTGTCTGTCTGTCTCTCTTTGTCGTACATGCGATGGCTACCACTAGTTTAACGACACATCTACAAAAGTCATTCCTCCTGTTTTCCTCTTTCGGGAATATACATATAGTTCTATATACTTTTCGACGATTTGCCAAGTACAGCTGTATATTCAAAAAGAAACAGTTAACGAGTAAAAATTACCCGTGTTAACAAAAAGTGATCGAGTTATATTCAATTGGTTCAGCACAAATGAAAGAGGGATTCTACGAACTAAATGTTTTCTACAAGATCTTCAAGCAGAAACAGTTTCTAGTTTCCTACCAAATGCGCATCCAATCCCGTGAAAAATTGCGGGGAATATACAGAGAGGATCATTATTAATAGAGGTAATAGGCAACAATAATAGCAACAAAAACGTTCCAGTAACAGTGGTTTCACAGACGAGTAGTTTTCGAGGTGTAGTTACGAGCCAACAAGGACTTCCGTATGAGATATTGTGTTCATTAATACAAATGTAACTCGAATGTAAACTTTTCGATTAAGTCCCCATCATATTTGACTGAACAAGAAATGCAGTACTAGTCTATCATATTGCATGTTATATTTTACTGTGCATTCTTGTTCGTTAAAATAGCTGTTTCACGAGACGTCCTCATATTTGCATGAAATACTGCACTGGTTACGAATTATTTCAGACATCTTCGGAGCATCTCACATATTTTGCTTCAGTTCTTCAACCGTGTCAGTCGGCATGCAACAGACTTCACTTGTCAGATAGACAGGAAAACCCTGAGGACTGAGGTCAGATGATCTTGGAGGTTAAGGTACAGCCCCTGTTAAACCTATCCCCATGGGCCAAGTTCGCGCGCGACATGTCTTATGTCCGGTAAGGACTAGTTACCCTTTTAGCGTCTCCGTGCTATTTATCAGATAGCCGAGTTGCGTACCCCCTTGAATATTAAGAAATCCAAGTGCCCTATCGCACATTTTCCTTTCCACTTAACCAGACCGAGGACTGGCTAACAAAAGCACAACTACTTCGTAAGTCTGATTAAACTGTATGTGCGGTATATTATAATTTCTAAGGCTAATTTTTTTGCTTCGTCTTCTTGGACGGCATCATTTACTGTTTTTTTCTACTCAAGAAATTTATATGCTGCGGTTTTAATACAATTTAGTTTGGTTATTTCGGCTTTTCTAAATTAGATCATTTTCAGTTGTACAAGTCCTTCCTTGTTCACTGTTTTCTTATTTCGACTAAAATTTTTCAGATTCACGCTATTTATTTTTACGTAAGCCGTTGTTTGTAGCTCAATGAAGGTTTTCAGAAACTGAAATACTGGTATGTTGGGATGTGAATGATAGAACATGTTGTTCAGCTTCTGAAGAAACTTTCGCACGCTTTCGTCGTTCGTGGCAGAGATGAGGAGAATTCTCCCCAAAGTGATTGTGAAAATTGTTAATTGGGCTGGATGTACTATTCTGACACATAATTTGGAAACTAACGTGCAGCTTCTTCATCGGGTTGAATGGCCATATTATCGCATACGAAACAGTTGTCTACCCCGCCAGGGACAAAAAAAGTCTTAAGGAAGTGTGAAATGTCACCCTGACTATTATATTTCTTTACATGACCCGAAGATTGTGTATTGCGAAACCAAGCCCGGTCAATGTGGAAACGACATCCTTTCAGAGAAGTATTTGGCCAAAAAGCGAAAATAGTAGAATGAATAGTCATTTAAATATCAACATAAACAGTTCTCGGAGAAAAATTTAGTAGCTAATGACTACTTAGATGTTGAAGAGGCCGTTTTGCGTGTATCAAGAGATTTACTTGTCAGTAAAGTAACAAATAACCGTTTGTATGCACAATTCTTAAAACCATGAACCACAAAAAGTTGTTTAAAAAGAGAAGGGCATCTTGTAAAAGCACCGTCTATAACTAATGTATCAAACTTTCTTAAAAACGACAGGTTTTTTTGCTGAGGGCATGAAAAGCGTTAACAAATTACCAATTTTGAGGAGAGGTTGATAAGTTGCTTAGGTACTGAGATACAATCTCGTGGAAATTAGATAGGTCCCTTGGCAGTTTAGCACGAAGCTTCATACGAGCAGAGTGCAGATTTTTTCTAATCAGAGGGACATCATTGTTATTCAACTGAAGGCCCACTCCGCGGCCCATTGTACATAACCAAGTTTGTGCACGCAACTAATAATGTTTGTGGTTAATCGTATATCCGTTACTCGGATGTTTAGTACAGCGTCTAACGGATCCATTCGCAACTAGTATTCGGCTCTTACATCAGCAGCAAAATGTCCGCTTATCTCATTACGCATTTACCACATCCCACAACCACGGGAAATGGATGAAATTTCAGACCAGCCAGATCGAAAATTTTATAATTCAAAAATATCTGTGCTAACTAGGGCAATATTTCATACTGACGTCAATGGTGGCTCGTAACCATACATTAGCAAATATCTCGTAAACGAATCGTTTGTGGATCGGTATTTACTTGAACGTTTCTGCTTCTACTGTCGTATTCTTTCTCTCATTTAAGTTTTCCTAGTAAGTGTGGTACACTGTAAATAAATTCAAACACTCACCGACACGCAACGAGCTCGCATCGACCTCTGCGGAGACTTCCCGGAGCGCTGACAAGAAGCCTATCCCCCTTGTTTCTGCAGACAGACTACTATACCCAGGAGGTAGCAGGAGTGCCCCTTACTCCCAGACAGCTCTTCTCTCTCTGTCCCTACTTGAGGACCCCAGAATACAGCGTGAAGACGCAGGCCTGACCGCAGCAGGCAACCACTGCGGCGTTAGCTGCCGGTCATTACAGCGCTGTCAGTGCTGGATGCCGTAACCGCGACACGGCTTTGTCTTACTAACAGGGGTTACGACATACTGCCGTACGCCATTGTCACGAAAGCGATTACTCCTCGAAAGGTGACAAAACTGAAAGTGCTCCTCATTAGCTCTAATGAGACATCCCTGTCATTATCCACAGTTTGTGGTGTATGCGTCACGACTCCTTTGCAGAATTCTTCAACTCTTCGCTTGGCTGAGAGCCTGAGAGTAGGGAGCGATCTTTGAGTAGCAGGACCGGGAAACTGTACTTTGGTATCCTGCAGGAAATTCAGTTTCAAGGCAAAGAATATTGTGACTGTCATAAAAAATTGGCTTAAAACAGCCATAGATGATAATTAAATACAGACATCAGACCATACATTCAGTCAGACTTCTGCTATGTGTTGTTCTTTTCAGTTTGAAAACTGGTTTAATGCAGCTCTGCACTCTGTGCGCTAATCTATATGTGCCAGCCTCTTCATCTCCATGTAACTACTGCAACTTATATCAGTTCGAACCTGCTAGCTGTATCCACCCCATTGTATGCGTCTACAATTACTTCCCCCCACGCTTCCTCCAATATCAAGTTCGTACTCTTTCGCATTTCAGAATCTGTCCTTTCAACCTATCCCTTCGTTTAGTAATGTAGTAGCATAAATTTCTTTTTTCTCCAGTTCTATTCAGAACCTTCTCATTACTTCCTCGATTTAACCATGTATCTTGCAGCATCCTTTTGTACCACCACATTTCGAACTTGTATTCTCTTCTTGTCTGTAGTGCTTATCGTCCTCGTTTCACTTCTACAATAGGTTACGCTCTAGTCAAACACCGTCAAGAAAAGATTTCCTCAAGCAAAACTAGAATGGTAGCATTTCGAGGATTAGAATCATAAGAGCAAAAATTACAATAAATGAACAAATAATTGGAAAAGTAAATTAATTAAATCTGGGGTATCGTTAGGAGTATGCAAAAGAAGATGATGCTGAAATAAAGCTTCAAAGATTTAGCCATGTCTGTGCTACAATGCACGCGGGATTAGCTGCAGTCATGGACTGTGCGCCTCATCCCGGCGAAGGTTCGAGTCCTCCCTCGGGCATGGGTGTGTGTGTTTGTCCTTAGGATAATTTAGGTTAAGTAGTGTGTAAGCTTAGGGACTGATGACCTTAGCAGTTAAGTCCCATAAGGTTTCACACACATTTGAATATTTTTTTGTGCTACAATGCGACTATCATTAGAACGTAATGTTCTAAAGGAACCCTAATCAAACTATCCAAAGACAAAATTATTCTGTTTTTGCTGTGCGGATGCGAAAGCTGACTCTAGCTCCTGACCAAATAACATAAACTGGATCATCTGAAATGAGGCTCCTCCTCTATACTGGTGCACACTCACTTCTTGATCAGAAGAAGAGTACTGACATTAGACAGGATTTAAATGTGGAGTCAGTTACAGATTTGTAAAAAAGTGCGGAATAAAGTGGAAGGATCATGTGCAACATATGGAAGACTACAGACTCGCTAAAATTGCTTTGCAATACGGTGCCAGAGAAAACCCCAAGACTGACCACTAGAAAGATGGCGCGAGCTGTTCTCAAGCGGAGCAGACCAATGTCGATTATACTGAACTATACTGTTAGCGATTAGACAATTAATGTACACTATCTAATCAAAAGGATGTGGACACTTATTAATGGTTATTAACGCGGGTCATGTTCACGATTCGTCCTTATGACTACTTAAACTCCGATGGGTAAACTTTCATTGAGGTATCTAAATGTCTATGGAGGAATGGCAGCTCAATCATCCTCGGTGGCCGATACCACAGAACTTAGTGATGTCTGGAGCGTAGGCGACTTTCTGACTCATCCCAGATTTGTTCTGTTGCGGTCATGTCGGGACTCCGGAGAGGCTAGTCCGTTCCAAGAATCTTGTTGTCCACAAACCATTGCCTCACAGACGCTGCTTTATGACAGGGTGTATTGTCAGGCTGATACAATCAGTATTCGTCTTCGAAATGTTCCTCGACTGTACGCATTAGGAAATGCTGTAAAATGTGCCCGTATCCTTCCGCATTTAGCGTTTTCTCAAGCGTAGTGTCGTGAGCACACCCTAATCAACGAAAAATACCCTTATACTGTAACACCATCCCCTCCGTACTTCACTGATTGCACTATGTGGTAACGTGCTCCAGGCATTCGCCAAACACAAAGCCAACCATTGTGTTGTCATAGGGTATAGCGTGATTCATCTCTCCCATTCACTCGTTTTCAGTCATCCATTGTCCAGTCAACCGCTGCCCAGTCTACTGTAGAAATGTCTGGACTCCAAATAGTTGCTCGACCATTGTGCCGCATTCTTTTTAACTTTCTACGGCAGTCAAACTGGACTACTGGTAGCACTTCGGAACTCACGAGTGGTTGCTTCAGCTGGTTTCTTGAGATTTCTCACAACCACCTTCCGCACTGCTCGACGATTCCTGTCCTTCAGTGCATGAGGTCTACCTGGTTCTGGTTTAGCAGTGGCTTTTTCTTCGCGTTCCCACGTCACTAACAGTTGCCGGCTTCAGGAACACTGGAATGTCCCTGACGGATCTGTTGCTCAGGGACATTCAATGACCAGGCCATGTTTGCAGTGGCTGAGCTTTCCTGACCGACCCATTCTACCGTTACTTCTTCTCTAGTGATAACTCGCCTGCTGCTATTGCATGACAGGGACATATGGGCCCCTGTTGTTCGATGGAGTACAAGCAGGAGAGCTATTTCTCCAAGGGGGCGAGTGTTCATACGTTGTCCTGACTTCATGATGATGTCCTTTCAGTCGGCTGGGACGGTGTCTTCTTGATGCACTTGTCACTTATTGGTCGCGAAGCAGGTGAGGCCATCTGACTGTGTTAAGGCGCTGCACCTGGTGACCCAGTGCTCTGCGGAGCGGATTCATGGACTGGGCGGTCTTCTCATAGAAGATCCGTGCAGCCTGGCGGAACCTATCGCGGACAGTACGTATGTTTGAGACCCGGTTGAGGTCGGCCGACGGGAAGTCCCGAGGCAGGTGAAGTGCCAGCCGCAGGATCCGGTTCTGTAGCCGCTGTAGTCGTCTGACGTGGGTCGCTGCAGCGTTGCCTCAAACCACAGTGGCGTAGTCAAAGAGTGGACGTATAAGTTTGATATAAAGCGCAACACCCAATTCAGGTGGAAGCGCAGTCGACGGATTTAGGAAGCGGTATAGTTGTTTCATTCTACCCCTGACCTTTCTGACGACGTCATCAACATGCTGTCGCCATGTTAGTCCTCTGTCCAGCGTCACTCCCAGGTGCTAAGTTGTGGTGCCCCAAGGTACGGCAGTTCGCCTGATGGTGATATGCGGGAGGTCGGCTGGGATGTGCTTCTTTGTGATGAGTAGGGCTTGCGTCTCAGCCGCATTGAAGCTAAGGCGCCACCTTCTCGCCCACTGACTAAGTGTGTCAGCTGGTGCCTGTACTCGGCGTTGCAACAGAGCTGCATTCATGCTTCTGGTGTACAGCGCCGTATCATCAGAGTAGAGTGCGAGGTGGACCCTGTCCATCCGCAGCATGTCCGCAGTGCAGAGGATGAAGTGTATGGGGTCAAGGACGGAGCCTTGGGGAACTCCAGCCCTGACCTGAAGGCGCGTCAACAGGTCGTCTGTGTGTACATGGAAGCTTCTGTCGGCGAGGTAGGATTTCAAGAGACGGACATGCGGCAGGGGCACGCCGAGGTCCAGGAGTTTGTAAAGAAACCTCTTATGCCGTACAGAGTTGAACGTGCGTGAGACATCCAGAAAGATAGCCCCGAAATGTTCCCGACACTCGATGGTATAAAAAAAAAGTATGTCCAAATGTGTGTGAAATCTTATGAGACTTAATTGCCAAGGTTATCAGTCCCTAATCGTACACACTACTTAACCTAAATTATCCTAAGGACAAACACACACAGCTGTGCCCAAGGGAGGACTCGAACCTCCGCTGCAACCAGCCGCCCAGTCCATGACTGAAGCGCACTAGACCACTCGGGTAGTCCCGCACGGCTCGATGGCATCAAGGGCATTTTCAACTAGACGAAGGAAATGGTGAGTCGTTGCGTGACCAGAGCGAAAACCACATTGTTCGTTCGGCAGGAGATGTTCGTCCTGGATGTGGCGCAGGAGACGTCTGAGATCCAGTCTCTCAAAGACCATGCTGACCTCCGGCCGTGAACTGATGGGCCTGTGGCTACTATGCAGACGAGGGTCCTTCCCAGGCTTCTGGATAAGGACGATCTCGGTGTCTTTTCACTCCTGAGGATAGTGCCCTGTGCGGAGGATGGCAGTGAAGAGCCGAGCCAGGTGTTCAGTGGCCGCTGGTGGCATCCGTCTGAGCATGTCGTTGGTAAGCTGGTCAGGGCCTCCAGCCTTGCATTTGTTTAGCCATCGAAGTTGATCAGATACTTCAGCAGCATCAACTTCTTCGATGTTTTCGTCACCTGCAGGAGCATTTAAAAACACTGGGACACATTGGTCAACTAGACGTACGTGATCCCGATCCATGGGGTCCATAATGAGCTGGAAATTTTGTTCGAAAACGTCAGCAATGGCGTTGGCTTTGGGCACAGGGCTGCTGACGATGGTGTGACGAACCTGTAGTGGATGAATCTTCTGTCTTTGACGGAGGAAGAGCTGTGTGGCTTTCCAGGAGTACCATCATCAACCCAAAGAGTGGGCAGGCGGTTTGACCAATCCTGATGGCAGTGGTCGGCAACTGCAACCTTTATCTCCCTCCTCATCCGGTTGAGTGCCCTCTTCGTTGCTGCATTTCTCGTCAGCTGCCACTCACGAAATAAGCGGTTTTTGGCCGTTATCGCCTCCAAGACATGCGGTGGAAGTTGGCGGGACTGGTCAGGCAGTGCAGATTGCAGTTGCAGAGTGGACCGGTGCACCGCCAGCAGAACACTGTCCTGAAGGAATCAGTCACAGCCAACAACGCCCACATCTTCTGCTGCTGGTGCATCACGGAAACTCTCTTCTAACAGCTCCTGACATCGGTTCCAGTTGGTGTCTGGATGTCTCTTCTCTTCTCTGGTTGTGCATCGACGTCAATGTCAAAGATAACTGGGACATGGTCCAAAGACAACACACTGTGCATGCTGGTGGAAATAACATAAGGCACCCCCTTGACCACCACAATGTCAACCATGTCTAGAGGCCCATCATTGTTGGAAAAGTGGGTGGGGTCGTGAGGTCCAAGGATGCAAACATGAACACTAGGCTTGAGAAAAGTCTCGGAAACCAGGCAAACATCGATGGCTTCATCTCGTGGCAGCTGCCGAAATTCACCATCTTGGGTGCGAATGCCCTGGGCATTCAACTCGCGTACTGTGACTCCTTGTTGACTATGGGTCATGCCGGGTGGTCAGTGGTCCAGTGGAGATTGCCTGAACGGCTGACAGAGGCGATGAGTTGCTGCAGGATATCCTTAAGAAGCTCCTGAAGTTCTTGTAGGAGAAGCTTCATTTCATCGACACTGGAATCGGCCACCTGGGAAGGTGTAGTTAAAGTGCGTGGGCGTTATCCGGGGTAGCCACGACGTCGGCCTGACGTCCCTGGTGGGTGCGGTCGTGTTTTCCCTGGTCTTCACCCTGCTGCTGATCGGAGGCGCACCGTGCTGGTAGTGGCGCTGGGTCCCGTGGACGACGGTCCTTTTTGGTATTGGTAGCCATGGTAGCAGCGACTGGCGCTGCCGCAGGTACGGGGACCTGCAGAGGGGAGCCAGTGGCAGCAGCATCATCAAAACTGACTCCAGGTCGGACTGGTGTAGGTCGCTTGACAGATCCCGGTCATTGGCCACGGCTCCGAGCCGCAGCCCGTTGGAAGCTGGAACAGCCGCGGTAAGAAGCCACATGTCCCCCTCCCCCTCCCATGGGCGGTCCATCTGCCGTCTTCCGGGTGCAGTCACGACTGTCGTGCTCCCCTGCACATTTGACACAGCGAGGGGGTAGCGTGCAGAACCGTGGTTCTTGCCCCACAATTTGGCAGTTGTAGCATCGTGGTTCACCTCTCTTCGAGCGGAGTTATTCCGTGGTGACAGGTGTCGCGGCGGTCTTCGTGACCTGCCATAGCCCACGGTTGTGTGGTATATCACAGGTAACCACTAGGACCAACGATGTGTCCTTTCTGGTTCGGCGAGAAGGGGGACGGGTTATCGATCTGAGTCCAAACCCGAAGCCCATATCCTCAAGTTGCCGTCGTATGTGGTCCAGGCTGTAGTTGCGAGAAAGCCCACGAAAAACTATCTTCAGTGTCTTGTCCGTCGTAGACAGATAAGTGTAGAATGGCCTTTGTTGTTCGCCGAAAGCAGCTGTGACCTTTCTGTAGTCTTCTGCCGTTTTCAGAGTCGCCTTATAGAGGTTGGTGCCAGGTGGCTTTATAATGGCGTTGTCTCGGCCGACAAGTCGAAGTAGCATCCCGTAGAGGCCGTCGTAGTCCCGTGTGTGTTGTACCACAATTGGCAGTGGTTTCGGCTCCCGCTTCTGGGCAGGCATCTCCATTCCTTCAGCGACCTCCTCGTAGTGTTGGTCGTGGGAACCGGCGGCGCTGATGAGAGGACGTTTGAAGAGTTCAAACCCATATCCACCGAATTTGTCTCTTTCGCCTTTTTTTCCCTTAGGAGGGGCGTGTGTAGCTCCTGTGTCGGTGGTCGCCCTCCTCTTCGTCGTCCTGGTGGAGGTGGACGCTTCGTTTCTAGTCGCCGACTCGCTGTCGACAATCCGCCACACCCTTCGCTGTACGGACATCCACTCGCTCCGTCATCTCAACGCTGACTACGCGTGCGTGCGCGTGCGTTAGTGATAACTCAGTACTCCCCACCCAGTTTTATACTGGTGCGTTCGCCTCTTGTGCCATCTAGCGATCAGTCCCGCATTTCTTTTGATAGTGAACGTGTAATGTGCACAGCTACATTGCCCATTCAATATCCTCATGTACTTTCCCCATCTCTTCATCCTCTGCTTGCGATGTCGGCATGTGTACCCGACCTATCGTGCTCGGTGTTGGTGTGTGAAATCTTATGGGACTTAACTGCTAAGGTCATCAGTCCCTAAGCGTACACACTATTTAACCTAAATTATCCTAAGGACAAACACACACAGCCATGCCCGAGGGAGGACTCGAACCTCCGCCGGGACCAGCCGCACAGTCCATGACTCCAGCGCCTCAGACCGCTCGGTTAATCTCGCGCAGATCGGTTTTGGTAAGCTGTCGATTCTAAGGGGAAAACCATTTCACTGAACTGTTCGCAGTAACTTACTCACTGCCTTTCCTTCGTATTCATTACGAATCATGCTCCCGTTATACCATTTTCTGCTGTAGTTGGCATTAACCTGTACTCATCTGACCAGAAGTCCTCGTCTTCTTTCCGTTTCACCTCACTGACCCCCATTATATTTAGATTAAGCCTTAGCACTTCCCTTTTCAGATTTTCTAGCTTCGCTACCACGTTCAAACTTCTGACATTCCAAGCTACGCCTGGTAGAACATTATCCTTTCGCTGGTTATTCGATCTGTTTTTCATGGTCACTTCCCACTCGGCAGTCCCCTCCCGAAGATGCGAATGGGGACTATTCCGGAACATTTTGCCAATGGAGAGAAGATCATGACACCTTTTTCAGTTTCAGGCCGCATGTTCCGTGGATACACATTAAATGTCTTTAATGCAGTGTTTTCCATTGCCTTCTGCATCCTCTTGCCGTTGATTATTGCTGATTCTTCCGCCTTTAGCAACAGTTTCTTACCCCAAGAGGAAGACAGCGTTCTGAACCTTTCTCCGTTCCTCCGTCCCCTTTGGCAAAGCCATTGGCTGAATGAGAGTAATTCCTTATGCCGAAAGTCTTCGACCGCCACTGCTGATAATTCTTATTCAAAATTTAATCGGTGGCGGCGTTCGAACCCGGAGCCAAGCACGTTTTGATTACCAAGTAAAGATGCTAGGCTTGGGTCACGGGTTGAAGGGGAAGCAGTAAAAGAAAGAGCTTCGGGAGAACATGGGCTTGGCATTACGAGTGAGAGAGAATAACGATTAATTAAGTTTTGCAAAAAAACATTCAGCTAGTTATAGCGAATTTTCTGCTCAAGAATCATAAGAGGAGGAGGTATACTTGGAAAAGGCCGGGAAATAGAGAGAGATTTCAGATTACATCGTGGCCAGGGAGAGATTCCGAAATCAGATACTGGATTGTAAGGCGTACCCAGAAGCTGATATAGATTCAGGTCACAATTTAGGAGAGGTGAATAGAAGGCTGAAGTCCAAGAGACAAGTCAGGAAGAATCAATCCGCAAAGAAGTGGATTACAGAAGCATTAAGGAATGAAGAAGTACGCTTGAAGTTATCAAAGGTTATAGATTCTGCATGAGGAATAGCTCAGCATGCAGTTCAGGTAAGGTGGAATGGAAATCTCTAAAAACAGGAGTTATAGAAAATGGAAAGAAAACCGTCGGCACGACGAAGGTAACTGTGAAAAACCATGGGAAAAAGAGGAAATAGTTCAGTTGATCGGCGAATGAAGGGAGTGCAAAACTATTCAGGGAAATTCAGGAAAACAGAAATACAAATCTCTTAGAAAAAAGAATAAACAGGAGGTGCAGGAAAACAAAGACGAAATGTCTGCATGAAAAATGTGAAGATATCGAAACAGAAATGGTGGATGGAGGGATTTACTCAGTATATAGAAAAGTGAAAACAGCGGCTGTTGCTGTTGTATGCAGAATAATAACTAGCCAGGTGCGAGTAGGAATCGCGCACCGAGGGTTGCGTACAAACCTAATTACGTACATAGACAGTACATCCACTCCTGGAACCAAGAATTCCGATCATTTTTGCCCGTTATCAGCATTGATGCCGGTAATATATCGATCCCAGAGATTCAAAGATTTTAGAGAATGTTTTAATTTCAGTAATATAGGTCTAAATGTGATATTACGTCATGCAGGAGACAAGCAACCATTATTATAATAATCGGCAATCCTCCATTCAGGATGACTTGGTCGCAACGGCAAAAGTCAAACATAAGGCAAGAAATGACTTTAGTACTCATATGACGCATTTCGGAATTCATTCATTGTCAGTTATCTATGAGCAATTACTGCACGTAAATATGGCGTTTCGAGTTAAATGTGAAACAAACATTCACAGACTTGTCACAGAATATCTGATGATGAACAAAATTCCGAAACACGTCTTATGAGCAATAAAGACATTCCTCATCTCATGTTTGACTTTCACCTTCGCGACTCAGTTAGCCTGAAGGCACAATTACTGACTGTTCTAATTTCAAATTTGACTTCGGATAACAAATGAAAACAGAAATATTTTTTCGTGTGATATAATAAAAAATTAACAGTTTTCGGGTTTTTTCCTTTGGTTGTACTGTGAAACGTTGGTTCTTGCCAAACTGTGTAATTCTAAGCCAACGGGAAGTACCTTATAGGTTTCGTTGAGTGAATTTGAGAGTATTGTAAGACGTCGTGGTCTCCTGACCTTCATTGCTTACATATTCCGCTCTCACAATCATATTCCGCACATCAAGACGCTTCATTCGAACCCAAACTTGATAATATAAAATCAATGTTGTATGAATTCATGTAAACAATATGCAAATAACTAATAAATCGCAAGTGATCACTGTGGTTGAAATACTCGAGGCTGGCGTACACACATACATTCCAGACACGACTGTCAGAGGAGCTTTTAGTTCGAGAGAGGCAACCGCACGCCAGGAGGCCAGCCCCAACCCATCTACGTCGGAAGGTGGCCGTCCATGGAGCGGACAGCGTCCGCCCGATGGAAAGGAGGAACGACCCCGTGTTCGGCTTAAAAGCAAATTCCGCTACATTGTGTGGGAGCGGCCAGCCTACGCATTCTACATTTTGACAGGGAGACAGCAAACGCCAAACGTCAATACTACAGATTTCCGGATTGGTCACCTTAAACGAAACGTCATTCTCCCTTTTTAGAAGAGCAATGCTGATTGGCAGACGATATTTCTGCAGCCTTGAGCTGAAGAGACCGAAAGGTATACCCCTTCACGTCTGGTGTGGAGAGGCGCCGTTCCATTGTCGCTCTTGCAGCGAGGAACAAGTCTCTCCTCAGTACTTCACTGGGAGAGCACCTCTGTCGAGAGCGAATCGAAGTGCGACTCTATAATGAGTCCTTGCGATTAAGCGTTGTTCACTGTGCTGGCCGACACACTTATTGTGTGGTGTGAACGGACAGAGCTATAGTTAAACGCCTGCGAGCGAATTTTTGAGTGGCATCACTGTGGACTGGTTATCTGGCAGGTGTATCATGCCAATAGTTAGACTAGGGGCGAATAGGAGTCCTTGACTTCATCAAGGCGTAGGGAGAGTTTGATTGGCGAAGGTCAATCCAGATAGAACGAGAGTTATTTGTCAGCAGCGAGCGGCGCAGCAGAAGTCATCACAGCTTACGGTATTGTGCACTGCAGCTATTGCGAGCCCCATATTTTTTCCACAACAGTACCTTTCACTGCATTTCACACGCGACAGCCGCGACTGTACCTAGCAACATTCTAACGGATAATTATTCAAGTTGAGTAGGTGCGGCTCTCAGCCATTCTGCCAGGTTAATAACAATCTTAAACTTTGTATAGTAATTTCATTAGCGAATTCTATCCTTGAGAGGTAACTTCACATTCCGAAAAGATCCAATTCATAACTAAAAGTGCCATTGTGATTTCTCCGAATTTTTGCAAAATAAATAATAATTTTCGTTAGTTTCATGTTTATCTTACACTAACTAGCTCTACTGCAGTACCCAAGTATCCCACTAGTTACGTAAGAAATTTTGTGAATTTTTGTGTCATTTCCCTACAGCGGACGACTCCAGAAGATATTTATTGCTAAAAGTTTTTGAGGTATTTCTCTTTAGAACGGTAGGAGCGTCTGTCTGACTTCTGTAGTAGTGTGGGGGTGGAAATCGAATCTTGCACGAGCCACAGGGTAAAGGGTACATCTCAGATTAATCCGTTGCGCAGAATAACAGAATAGCAGATCAACCCCACGCTCACAGTATCAAAATACGTGACTTACACTAATCAGCCAGAACATTATGACCTACTATCGATATAAACCCACGCATTCGAGGAATGACTGCTAGGCAGTCACATGCACTGTGTGTGTAGTATCACGTGTAGTATCGCGTGTGGAATGGGGGTGGCGTACGACTACATGACTTGTCAGGTGTTCGATGGGTGCTGTATGAGTGTGTTCAGCACGCGGTGAAATCAAGGTGAAACCACGTCCAGATGTCGTGGGGTTGGGCGGCTACCCCTGATTACAAACGTCTGACGTCGTAGGCTGCACCGACTCGTAAAAAACAGGACAGGCGGCGAACAGTGACGGAAGTAACGTCAGACTTTAGTGCTGGGCAATGTACAGGTGTGTCTGAACACTCCTAACGCTGGCCTCCGCAGCCGACGACCCACGACTGGAATGGGCACGTGACTATCAACACCGCACGCTGGCGCAGTGGCAGAGCGTTGCATGGTCTGATGAGTCCCGATACCTTCTTCATCATGCCGATGGGAGGGCGGGAAACCGTCGTCATCCAGAGAAAACAGCTCCTTGACACCTGTACTGCGGCATGGAAACAACCTGGCGGCGGCTCTATTATTCTCTGGGGGAACTTTCACGTGGCATGCACGGGTCCAGTGGAGCTCGTGCGAGGCAGCATGACGGTCAAAGAGTCTCGTACACTGGTTAGATGCCATGTACACCCTTTCATGACGATCATCTTTCCCGACGACAGCGGCACATTTCAGCAAAATAATGCATCATTTCCCAAGGCCAGGAGTGTGATGGAGTTTTTCGAGGAACACAGTGCCGAGTTCCATTTGATATGCTGGCCAGATCTGAATCGGATGGATCACATCTCGGATGTGACTGAACTTGGCATCAGAGCTCATTGCCCCCTCCCAGGAATTTACGGGAATTATGTGACTTGTTTGTGCAGATGTAGTGTCAACTCCCTCCAGCGATCTACAAAGTCCTCATTGCTTCCATGACGCGACATGTCGCCGCTGTTAGCCGTGGCAAAGGTGAACATACCGGCGATAAAGTAGGTAGTCATAATTTTCTGACTGATCAGTGTAAACTACGCAATCTTTCGGTTTAATTGACTTAGAAGTTTACATTTATTACAACGCCAAGAGCCTATAGAGTTTACAAATGTGACATAAGTTGACCTTGATACGCCTCTCTGTTCCTGAGAAAAAGAGCTCTTAACAGACGGAATAACAGACAGCCAGATAAAAACGACAATTTTTATTCCCATGTGACGTAATCATAAATTTTCAGTTTTCGGATTTTTCCTTTCTTTGCGCTGTCAAATCTTGCTTTCTTTCAAAATTTCATGATTTTATGCCCACGAGACGTACCCTATACGTTTGAGGGATGAGTTTCTGAATATTCATTGAAATGTGTGTGACATTATGGCCGTGTTCAAATGGTTCAAATGGCTCTGAGCACTATGGGACTTAACATCTATGGCCATCAGTCCCCTAGAACTTAGAACTACTTAAACCTAACTAACCTAAGGACATCACACAAGACCCAGCCATCACGAGGCAGAGAAAATCCCTGACCCAGACCGGGAATCGACCCCGGGAACCCGGGCGTGGGAAGCGAGAACGCTACCGCACGACCACGGGATGCGGGCTATGGCCATGTCTTTTGATTAGATTGACTTATAAGCTTCAACCTATAAGCTTCAAGCGGCTTACACCGCCGAGGGACCATAGGCCTTAATGTGTGACATAAATTTCAACTTGACATGTCTGCCCGCTCCTGAGAAAAAAGGTCGTTTAACAGCCGGACAGACAGACAGACGGACAATAAAACGATGCTATAACGATTCCGTTTCTACCGACTGAGGTATGGAACCGTAAAATTAACAACACTAGAAAATTGTAGTGAAATGCAGGAAGACCTGCTGTGAATCGATGCTTTGGTGCAGTCATTGGCAGTTAACCATGGCCCAGCATTGCTAGTCAGTCTGGGGAACTACCAAACATGACTGATAAAAAAAATAGAGACGATCCAAAGAAGAGCAGCACGTTTCGTCGCAGGTTCGTTTAATAAGCGTGAAGGGGCCACGGAGACGCTCATGCAGTTCCATAGGCAGACACTGCAAGTCAGGAACTGTACATGACGGCATGATTTACTTTTCAATTTCTGAGAGGGCATGTTCATAGAAACGTCAACTGATATACTGATTTCTCCTACATATATCTCGCGAAAAAACCATCAAGTTATGTGGTCCGAGTTCACTCAGGGTTTACCATCAAAAATTGTTCACCCGCATTTTTCGCGACTAGAAGAGGAAAAGGGGGGGGGGGGGGGAATGACAAAATGCTACACAAAGTATTCTTCATACTCCAATTTTTTATTTGATATTATTTTTAAAAACCACTCAAAAACCAAGATCGCACAAAAAAATTTCTTTTGTTAAGGCGACCAGTTTCAACAGTCATTGCTGTCATCTTCAGCTCTTCAACATGTTTTTGCTGTAAAACATTTGCATTTTACGCTGAATCTGATGCATAAGATATCAAGTGGATAAAACTCAGCACATTATAAACGGTTGTCGTCGCTGAATTATTTAAAAAGATAAAACATCTTGTCCAAAAAATCTGAAGATAACAGACTTGACTGCTGAAACCGGTCGTCTTAATTAAAGAAATCTTTTTATGTGATTTTGGCTTTTGAATGGTTTTTAACAACTCAAATAGATCGCCCTTCAATATCATGGAAATAATGAAATTCAATTATCTCATTTTATTAATGAGTCTCAGCCGGGGCGGGCCGAGCAAGCTCATTGCTGTAAACGAAACTGGTAATGAGGACTGATTTTTATTCATGATATTTCAACTGGTGGTGGAACATCACTTGCCCTTCTGTCTTTCTGGGGCGGGTGGGCTGGGGCTGCACGAGGGCCACCTGCGTCGAGTGTGGCAGAAAAACGTGAGGAGGGCTAGGACGCCTTTCTGCGGATACGAGGGGGGAGTGCACAACAGCGTGTGCCTCTTCTTCAGGGCGGCCGACTTGGGCCATTATGTTAGGCATGGATGAACAGAGAGCGCGACTTTCTGGACGCAGTGCTAAAAGTTTCACTGATGTTTGCCGTGTGAGCTTCGCTTGGCCGGCGCCAGGTGTTAGTATTGTTTCTAGCGGTTCTCGGAATCGTAGGCCTGAAGCCACGGAACGCTCGCACACCGGCGCCTAGCATCTGGGAGATATTTTTTTCGAGTTTGGCTGTGGTTTTCACGGCTCCTCCGGCGCGTTCCGCGGAAGGCAGGGAGATTGGGCAATTGAACAAGACGCGATGTGGCGTCAGAGTGCCCTGCTGAAAACTGGCGGCAACGACAAATGGGCATCTAAGGTCATCAGTCCCCTAGACTTAGAACTTATTATCCTAACTAACCTAAGGACATCACACACATCCGTGCCCGAGGCAGAATTCAAACCTGCGTACGTAGCAGTAGCGCGGTTCCAGATTGAAGCGCCTAGAACCGCTCGGTCACAACGGCCGGCGCAGCAACGACGACGATAGGTACAAAAATATTCCTATCTAGCTTGGTGGGATTTTGCGGATTGGTGCATTTTCCCGCGGTTAGAAACATTCGAGCGTGGTGGGCTCGCGAAGCGCTAGTTTTCGATGTCGGTGCGCTGGCCACGAGGTGCACGTTCTCATCTGGATCGCCAGGGACAGTAGCTGTATTTATAGTCTCCCATCCTGCAGACTTAGGAGTAATTCTTTCTAGAATTTATCTCATCGGGTTTGATCCACGGTCAGCGATGTCTGTCCCCGGTAACTGAATGGTCAGCGTGACAGATTGTCAATCCTCTGGGCCCGGGTTCGATTCCCGTCTGGGCCGGGGAATTTTCTCCGCCCAGAGACTGGGTGTTGTGTTGTCCTCATCCTATCAACCTCATCGACTGCAATGGCGTCAAATTGAAAGACTGGCACCCGGCGAACGATCTGCCCGACGGGAGGCTCTAGCCATGCGATTAAATAAAACGGCCACCGATCATCAGAGCGCCTAGCAGTACAGAGATCAGCGGTTGTACCATCTGCTGTTTGCCGTCTACGCACTGTCTGAGATCTTGGTGATAAAGGTTTTGAGCACCGGCGTAATAGGGCCTGTAATTCTTCTGTCAGTAGCAAATGCTCTCGTATTGGCGCTACAGTACCCACAATTTCTCATGTGAATTTTTCACAGAGATCCCATTTCCAACCTGAATTATGTCGCACAGTCAGGATTTATCATCATCTCTGTTGATTGATCCACTCTTAATAGGTTACCGTATTCAGTATTTCAGAGTAGCTGCACCTTTAAAGAAATTACCAAGCACTTATTCGCAACACCATTATTTTACGCCCTTGTTCCATGAAAGCCTTGTTCAGCGAATCACATATTTACATGTTTATTAAATAAAGTAAATATACTCCTGGAAATTGAAATAAGAACAACGTGAATTCATTGTCCCAGGAAGGGGAAACTTTATTGACACATTCCTGGGGTCAGATACATTACATGATCACACTGACAGAACCACAGGCACGTAGACACAGGCAACAGAGCATGCACAATGTCGGCACTAGTACAGTGTATATCCACCTTTCGCAGCAATGCAGGCTGCTATTCTCCCATGGAGACGATCGTAGAGATGCTGGGTGTAGTCCTGTGGAACGGCTTGCCATGCCATTTCCACCTGGCGCCTCAGTTGGACCAGCGTTCGTGCTGGACGTGCAGACCGCGTGAGACGACGCTTCATCCAGTCCCAAACATGCTCAATGGGGGACAGATCCGAAGATCTTGCTGGCCAGGGTAGTTGACTTACACCTTCTAGAGCACGTTGGGTGGCACGGGATACATGCGGACGTGCATCGTCCTGTTGGAACAGCAAGTTCCCTTGCCGGTCTAGGAATGGTAGAACGATGGGTTCGATGACGGTTTGGATGTACCGTGCACTATTCAGTGTCCCCTCGACGATCACCAGAGGTGTACGGCCAGTGTAGGAGATCGTTCCCCACACCACGATGCCGGGTGTTGGCCCTGTGTGCCTTGGTCGTATGCAGTCCTGATTGTGGCGCTCACCTGCACGGCGCCAAACACGCATACGACCATCATTGGCACCAAGGCAGAAGCGACTCTCATCGCTGAAGACGACACGTCTCCATTCGTCCCTCCATTCACGCCTGTCGCGACACCACTGGAGGCGGGCTGCACGATGTTGGGGCGTGAGCGGAAGACGGCCTTACGGTGTGCGGGACCGTAGCCCAGCTTCATGGAGACGGTTGCGAATGGTCCTCGCCGATACCCCAGGAGCAACAGTGTCCCTAATTTGCTGGGAAGTGGCGGTGCGGTCCCCTACGGCACTGCGTAGGATCCTACGGTCTTGGCGTGCATCCGTGCGTCGCTGCGGTCCGGTCCCAGGTCGACGGGCACGTGCACCTTCCGCCGACCACTGGCGACAACATCGATGTACTGTGGAGACCTCACGCCCCACGTGTTGAGCAATTCGGCGGTACGTCCACCCGGCCTCCCGCATGCCCACTATACGCCCTCGCTCAAAGTCCGTCAACTGCACATACGGTTCACGTCCACGCTGTCGCGACATGATACCAGTGTTAAAGACTGCGATGGAGCTCCGTATGCCACGGCAAACTGGCTGACACTGACGGCGGTGGTGCACAAATGCTGCGCAGCTAGCGCCATTCGACGGCCAACACCGCGGTTCCTGGTGTGTCCGCTGTGCCGTGCGTGTGATCATTGCTTGTACAGCCCTCTCGCAGTGTCCGGAGCAAGTATGGTGGGTCTGACACACCGGTGTCAATGTGTTCTTTTTTCCATTTCCGGGAGTGTATTTTATGATACTTAATTTGTGTATCATTCAGTAGTCATAAGATAAATTTCATTTCCTGCCCATTTTTACAACTATTGAGCTTAGAGACTGATTGGTAACTTTATTAAATTACAGTGTGTGTGTGTGTGTGTGTGTGCAGCCCTTTCTGCAATTCATCTACAGGGTCATTTCATTAAGTCTCTTTGCGTTCATTTCTCCATTGTGCATAAGTTGAGGTGGTACTTAAAACAGAGGGGCTGTTGGGTGTATGAGCAGCTCTCACAAAAATTCAGTTGAATCCAAGTGTCACACACAGTTCTCCACCCTGGCACCTCACCAGTTTGCAGTTTCCTGCATTCCCGGATGAGATAAAACTTGCCTTTTACTGTTCCTTATCGTGCCGTTAAAGCCTTAAGTCCAAGATTAGCATTTTATCACTGAAAGCTTCCAGCGTCAGCATCAGGCTGAGAAGTCATACCAGCAGAAAACAGTGAATGCTTAAATATCTTGTCAAGATTCCTTAACCACAGAATTTATAGCTTTTGTTTTGACTTCCTTAACTGGTCGAACTATAAATGAGGACTTATGTTGCAGAAATGCTAACAATAATCCTTATTACAGATCTATTAACAGCAAGCAAAGTACATTATGTTATTGTTTGTTATCACAAGAATGCCTAGATAAGGCATTCTTACTGTTTACTGTCTGTGACGAATCATTTTCAGTTCAGTGTTCGTAAATATGCCTTGAATTTTGTATGTGTGAATTATGAACAGGGAACTACGGCGGAGAGTGTGTTACTGTGAACCGTTCAATGATATGGCTGTTCTCTTCAGAATCAGTAGCAAACAAACGCCGAGATAGATAGTTCAGGTGTACATGCTGACGTCACAAGCTGAAGATGAAGAAATAGAGAAAGTAAATGAGGATGTTGAATAGATAATACAGTACGTAAATGGAGATAAAAATCTAATAGTCACGAGGGGCTCGAATGTACTTGCAGGGGAAGGAGTAGAAGAAATGATTACGGGAGAATATAGGTTAGGTAGTAGGAATGAGAAAGGAGAAAAACTAACTGAGTTCTGCAATAAACTTCAGCTCGTAAAAGCGAATATGGGTTGAGATTAAATCGAAGGAAGACGAAAGTAATGAGAAGTAGCAGAAATGAGAACACCGAGAAACTTAGCATTAGGATTATGGATTGAGATTAAATCGAAGGAAGACGAAAGTAATGAGAAGTAGCAGAAATGAGAACACCGAGAAACTTAGCATTAGGATTATGGATTGAGATTAAATCGAAGGAAGACGAAAGTAATGAGAAGTAGCAGAAATGAGAACACCGAGAAACTTAGCATTAGGATTGATGGTCACGAAGTAGATGAAGTTAAGGAATTCTGCTACCTGACCAATGGCGGACGGTGCAAGGAGGACATCAAAAGCAGACTAGCACTGGCAAAAAAGGGCATTCCTGGCCAAAGAAGTCTACTAATATCAAACATAGGCGTTAACGCGAGGAAGAAATTTCTGAGAAAGTACGTTTGGAGCACGGTATTGTATGGTAGTGAAACATGGATTGTGGAAAAACCAGAACAGAAGAGAATCGAAGCATTCGAGATGTGGTGCAACAGACGAATGTTGAAAATTAGGTGGACTGATAAGGTAAGGAATGAGGAGATTCTGCGCAGAATCGGAGAGGAAAGGAATATGTGGAATACACTGACAAGGAGAAGGGACAGGATGATAGGACATCTGTAAAGACATTATGGAATGACTGCCATGATAGCAGAGGGAGCTGTAGGGAGCTAAAACGGTAGAAGAAGGCAGAGACTGGAATACATCCAGCAAATAATTGAGGATGTAGGTTGCAAGTGCTACTCAGAGATGAAGAGGTTGGCACAGGAGAGGAATTCGTGGGGGACCCAGTCAAAAAACTGATGACTGAAAAAAAAGTGAAGAATGATTGTGTTATTTGTGAGGGAAAGAATATAAATGGAAAACTGAAGAAAATGGAAGACACCTATATCTGTACTCAGCAGGCCGTCTTGCGATGTGCATCGAAGGTTACTTTGAATACCACTGTCACTGTCCCCGTTTCATGCTCCAGTTACGAATAGTTCGCGGAAAGAACGTTAGCTAATAGGCCTTCGTGTGGGCTAGAAGCT
Organism: Schistocerca gregaria; assembly: GCF_023897955.1. Classification (NCBI taxonomy): domain Eukaryota; kingdom Metazoa; phylum Arthropoda; class Insecta; order Orthoptera; family Acrididae; genus Schistocerca; species Schistocerca gregaria. The sequence continues at coordinate 1,013,563,427 of NC_064920.1, read as the reverse complement.
CTCTAATTTTATTTTCATGATCTTTTCGCGAAATAAAGGTAGGAGAAGGCACCATACTTTGAATCTTCTAAAACTGTACGCTCTCGGAACTTTACCAGTAAACCACCCTGTGATGCATACTCTTGCAATGTGTGCCACTCGAGAGGTTTATCATCTCTGCTTACTAAGTGAACATGTAACGATACGTGCTGCTATTAAGCGGATCTTCTCTATTTCCTCTAGCTATCCTATTTGGTACGGATCCCACGCTGATGAGCAATATTCAATTATTGGTCGAACGAGTGTTTTATAAGCGATTTCCCTTTTTTACATACTTTATTTTCTGAATATTTTTCCAACTAATCTTAGCCTGGCATCAATCTGTCTTTCCTGCGATTAGTTTTGTGTATTCGTTCCACTTTAATTGGGACCGTATGCGTACTCCTAGTTATTTTATAGCAGTAACTGCTATTGTAATTTTGTAATTATACAATAAAGGGGCTTACTCTCTTTGTATTCGCGATACGTTACATTTATGTATGTTTAGCGTCAATTGCCACTCTCTGCATCAAGTAGTTCTTCCTTCATTTCGCTACAACTTCCTAGCGTTGCGATTTCTCTGTATAAAACAGCGTCATCCACGAAAAATCTCATGGAACTCCCAATGTTGTCTATTATCTCATATATTGTGAATAGTAACGGACCTGTAACACTCCCCTGGAGTACGTCCGAAGTCATATGTGAGAGCTGTGTTAGATTTTTGGGGAAATTTGTGGCATTGTCTAGTGGAGAAACAAAACACTATTTCTAAACAGGGTTTTGGCTTTTTTTGCTAAAAACTAAACATATATCTAATAGTGAAAATAAAACAAATAAAACAGAATATGTCCAACGGCCATAGGTTCCTGTCACTGTCGTGACACATCACATGTAAACTGTAACACATTACATGTAAACTGTAACACGTCACATGTAAACTGTAATATTCTGTAAACGAAGATGACTCTTCAAACTATTAGGTGCAAATAGCATACAGAAAAATAGAAACATCAGAAAATACAAGGAATATACGTCATAACAACAATATTATTTCGGAATAAGTTTTAAAATATGACAGTTTACAAATGACGTGTTACGACACGTCTTCTGGATTTCTTAAACAATATAATTGCCAGATATTAAAATTACATTGACTTCACTATCTGATGGTCCTGTACCTCAGTAACACATCGTCGGGTCCAGAATACTGAGAAAAATTAACATATTATTAGAAATTTGCATATTAAATTTGCCGACTTTCTGAATATTCACACAGTCGACCCGTGATTGAAGTAGTCAGATCTCTGATTTTACCTCTTGCAAGAATTCGTGACCGGAATTACTAATAATAAAATAATTATGTACACCTTCTTTGTAAGGGCTAGATGACACAGTCACTGACGCCTCTCGACGTGAATGTGGAATATAGTGGAAAAGTCTCACGTTTACAGTGTCTACTCTACAAATAGTACATACAGAGAGTTGTGTACAGCCAACCAGTGCAAGGAATGTACACTTCTTGCACAATGTGCCAAAGTACGTGCTTGCGAATAGATGAAACTTCTCCACAGATAAATTATTTAAACGGGGAATATAGCCCAATCCTTACCTCCTGTACACAATACTTTTATCAATTGCTGTGCCATAGGTTCAGGATCTAGCTCAAATTTTTGAAAGTCGGTTACAGGTACTGGCTGGAAGATTGAAGCTCTGAGTTGGAATGTGAGTCATACCTTCATAGCTTAGTCAGGATGGGCATTGCCCTTGAAAGACATAAATCCGCCTTCGTGTTACGGCTCGGAATACAGGTTGAATCTGTCAAGAAATTTGATACCAGTGTTTACACTTCTACAGAGTGAACAATTCGTTTTGGTAGCATGTGACAATCTGTGTATCTTTATTGCTCATCATTTGTTGTCTCATGAACAACATATACGTCTACATGATGGGGCAAATACAAGTGGCCCAGACGAATGGATACGATTGGACTTGAATGTATGTGTATACAAGGATTATTCGGAATGTAAGGAACGATCGGTCGCGAAATGGAAAATACAGTGAAAATCTGATGAAGCTTTGCACAGATGCGTTTGGCACTGTGTATAGTACACCTGTCGATCGCATCATGTCGCTCTTTTCAGTTCTGAGCTCACAGTGAGAACGTAAAGATGGCTAGAAATTAGCGTCTGCCACCAAGTGTGAGGGCCTGGTGAAAGATTTCGCCTGAAGCTATGCAATCCACATAGCATAACTGTCATGCAGTTCGTTCTACACGATAATTCTCGGCCGCACTCTGCAGGGGCAATGAAGATGTTCGCTCAGCGTTTTCTACAGGAAGTGTTTGATCAACCATAATACAGCCCGTAATTGGCTACCCCTGATATTCATCTCTGCTCAAATGAACTGCTGGCTATGAAGACAATATCTTGACACAGACAACGAGCTGCAGTCCAGAGTAGAAAATTGTCGTAAAGCACTGGCGGCTGTCTTCTATAACGATGGAATTGAAAAGTTGGTACAGCGCTACAACAGATGTCTAAGTTTGAGCGGCGACTGTGTTGAGAAGTAGCTGGAAGGTGTAGCTAATCGTTGCAAATAAAACAGTTTTGATTTTCAATGTGGTTTCCATTTCGCGACCTATCGTTCCTTACTTTCCGAATAGCCCTCGTAACGAGGCCCCATGACGAACACACCACGTGTACGCCCGCCATGTGACCCACACCTGTTCAGAGCGTAGTGTGGGCTGTGTGAGTGCGTGTGGAGCGGTGCAGAGGGGACAATGGTACTTACATTGGAGCAGCGGGTATTCGTTGTGTAAACTTACGTATCAACAAAGTCGTGGAAACGGCGTGGTCCGTTGTTTGCTGAGAAGCAAAGTGCCAGCAAAGAGTGCCATGCAACGCTTCGTCCGAAAATGGAGTCAGACGGAATCTGTTTTGAACAAGTCAAAAAACATTCCTAAACGTGCCGCACACCAGAAAATGTGGCTGCAGTTTACCAGAAAATGCTTCCGTGTCCTACCAAGTCCGGCCGACTCCTGTCGCAAGAGACGGGCATATGATGTCGATCATGCCGACGAATACTCCCACCCCGACCTGCAGTATGGTCGCGTCCCCACCAGGCAATCCAAGTCACCTGATCTGTCAGAATGTGATTACTTTGTACAGGGGGCCCTCAAGTCGAAGCGGTACCGCGACGGCCGTCATAATCTTCAAGAACTGCCACAGAACATTTCCGATGAGGTTGCAGCAATTCCTGCATTCCAGCTTGGATCCGCCTTCGGTAACTTGCTGACCAGGACCCAAAAGTGCCAAGAGATGAATGGTGGTCACTTTCAACATCTGCTATAGTCAGGTTATTATTCTATTTCATTTCCTCTGCTGTAGTTCTTTGTACCCTGGAACTCTGGTCCCAGGGCTAATTTTCTTGACACCACCCTGTATATTCGACGTTACAGCGTGTAGCAGGAGGTCATTCTAGTACCAATCTATTTCTGTCCCTCCCCCCCCCCCACCTTCGCCCCCCATCCCCGCCCCCACTGACTCCTTCCCATTTCCTTCGTAAGATGTGTGTGGGAAGAGTGATTGTCGATGAACCTCCATATTTGTGAAAGGGCGTAATATGTTTCCCCACCATTCCTGGAGCATATGCTCTCGAAATTTCAACCGCACACCATTCCGTGATGCACAACGCGTCTCTTGCAACGTTTGTCAGTGGAGTGTGTTCAGCATCTTTGTAATGCTCCCGCGCCTGCTAAACAATCGCCAGTGCGACCCCGTGTCCAGGGTTTTAACCGTCTGCCACCCTGGTTACTGGATTTTAGATTTGGTGCGGTACAGGAGTGATAGCACTCCTGCCTCCGTTTTTAATGCGCTCTTTTCTGCCATTTTATCTGAGCACCACGACCATGTAGCTGTTTTTACCTATTGGTCTAAGCAGGGTGGCTCCGTTGGTTGCTCTGTCGTCTTCCCGGATCGTGTCCTCAAGGTCAGACTGCCTCCCGAATTTACCATCTTTGACGCAGAATTATATGCAATCTTGCAGGCACTGCAGCAAATGAGACATTCTCCTAGTGTTAGATTTCTCGTCTGTTCAGATGCTTTGAGCGCCCTTTACTTTCTCCAACGTTTGTACCCAGCAGATAAAGTAACCCAGACTATCCAGGACGCCCTCCTCCAACTACAGCGACCGGTGAAGGAGGTGTCTTTCTGCTGGGTACCAGAACACATGGGAATTCTGGGAAATGAAAGGGCTGATCGAGCAGCCAAGGAGGCGTGTAGCGACCATCAGGTCTTTCAGTGTGCTGTCCCCCTGCATGCCCTCACCTCGCTGTTACGGTGTAAAGTCCTGTGTCGCTGGGAACATGAGTGGCTAGAAGTGACCGACAACAAGTTCCGTATTGTCAAGCCCACATCTCGGCCGTGGCGTACTTCCTTCCAACCAACTCGACGGGACTAGGCCCTCCTTACTCGTCTTCGCATCGGCCACAGCCCTATGACGCACGGATTTTTACTCCGGCGAGAGTCTGGTGCTTATGGCGTGCAAATCACGGCGCGCTATATTTTATTGGACTGCACTGTATCTGCTGACCAGCAGACTGCAGTGGATTTGCTTGCGGATCTGCAGTCTACTTTATCCAATGATCAAACTAATGTGGTTCGCGTTTTAAAGTTTTGTGAACTGCCACACGTTTTGAACAAGATTTTGGGGAGATGATTTTAATGTGTCAACAGGGTGGCTGGCTCAACCAAGATTTTTGTAAATGGTCAGCCGGTCACATTTCCCAGTGCGGTTCTTTTAGCTCTTCTGTGTTTTGTTTTCCCTCTGTTTTAATTTCTTGATTAGCCATCTTTCCTCCTCATTGGTTTTAGTGCCTGTGGGAGTGCCTGTGCTATAGAGTAATTGTGTGGTCATTTCGTGTGCATGCCTGTACAACAGTTTTCGTTCTTACTCACTTTCGTTTATTTTAAACATTGTTAGGCCGCTGATAACCTCGCCGCTGGGCGCCCATAAGATCCCCAAACCACACACACACACACACACACACACACACACACACACACACACTAAACAATCGCGCGACGAAGCGTACCGCTGTTCTTTTGAACTTATCAGTCTCTTCTACTAATCAAAAGTCTCAAACTGATAATCAACACTCAAGAATCGATCGAATAAGTGTTTTGTATGCCACTTATTTCGTGGATGAACTACATATCCGTAAAATTTTCCCAGTGGGTCCCACCTCGGCATTGGCTTTTGCTACAATTTTTTTTAATGTGGTCATTCCAATTTAGATAGCTTTGTACAATTACTCCTAAGTATTTCAAGGACTTTTCTGTTTCCAGTGATTTATTTCCAAGTTTGTAATCGAACAGTATTAGGATCTCTTCTATTACTTACGCACATTATGTTGCATTAATTTATATTTAGGGTCATTGCCAGCCCTTTGGAGAGTCGTCTGTCATCTGCATGTCTTTCTGCATGACGCTACAGTCTTCTGTCGTTGAACCTATTCAGAACAGCATCGTTCGCAAATAGCAATACGGAGCCTCAACGATCTCTGCTAGACATTTGTACATAGCAGCGGCCCTGTAAGGCACAATTGCGGTAATTCCAACTACCTTACGATCTGTGGATGTTGTTCCGTTATGCACGACGCGTTGACTTCATACTGCAAGGTACTTCTTGATCGAATCTAAGCTCCTAAGCTCGTATCTTGTTGACTAAACGACAGCTTGGAACTTTATCGAATGCTTTGCATAAGTTAAGCGACGCGCCATCAAACTGGACGCCTTTTTTTTGGACAGCGTTTTACATGTCATGGCGAACAGAGCCAGTTGAGTTTCGTAAGATCTGTTCTGCTTGCAGTTGGCCGCTTTTGTACCATCATCGAATGACTGTCCTCCCGGGCGACTGTACTACAAAGAACATAAATGCCGTGACATTTTCTTGTTTCCAAAATTAGTATCAGCGCTGAAAGGATGCCGTATCCATATGGTTTTAGACTGCATAGAGCTTCAGTGATAATTTTTTATCAGATTTAGTTTCAGGCTATAGTTTGTCTCATTATCGTTTAGATTATTCCTTACCCATTACTATCATTGGTAGGCTTCTGTTTTCTATTGTCCTTTCTAAAGACTGACTACCTTTGTGAAGAAAAAAAATGAAAAGTGACTAATTCGATTTTGCTCATTTTATCTTGAAATTAGTAAAAATTATAAAATTTTGTTTGGCAGAGTAATTACTTGAGTTCTTTCGACTTGAATATTACTAATTTTCAAAATCAAAACTGAATTTTCAGTTAATTTAAATTTTCTTACGTTGCGGTTGTACCTTATGTTTTGCGTATTGCTTAGTGTGCAGTATTTCTGAGTTGTTTTGTCTTTTGTTGTTGAGTTGAGTTGAGTTCTCTGAGTAATGTAAAAGAGATTTGATTAGTTTACTTAAGTGCATTTTGTAACGACAAGAAAATGTTTACTGACGCTTCATGCAGTATTGCGTGTCAGCATTCACATTCAGCAGTAAGCGTACCTATTGCCAGTAGGTATTTAATTCCAAAGCTACTGGTTAGAATGTCGTTAAGCAGGATTTTGAGGCTCTAATGGTAGCAGAGATTTTTTGTTGAATATGCAAGTGCCAGAAATTACACCATACGTCGTGTATGCGCGACTTCAAATATAGAGATTAACTGTTAGGTAACCTGTTGGTTGAAACAGTGTATTTCGTCCTTATCAGTGTGGTAAAAATGGAAATGAGCGTACGGCATTGTTAGCCGGGAGTCCCCCATTCGGGGAAGTTCGGCCGCCGAGGGCAAGTACTTATTGCATTCGACGCCACATTGGGGCGACATGAAATGATGACGAGGACAACATAACACCCAGTCACTTAGCGGTAAAAATCTCCTGCCCCAGCCGGGAATCGAAATCGGGCCCCTTACCGTTGCACTCCGCCGCGCTGACCACTCAGCTAACGGGGTTGGACACTATTATTTCTCAGCTTCTGTACAACAATACATTTCATGATTTCAGGCCTAAAGTGATCTGCTCAGCTAATATTAATATGAATCAAGTACAATTTTAGGGTTATGAGCTTGAAAAGGGGACTGTCATTGACGACAGTAAGTTGTACACGTTTCTCTCTTCGATGCAGCTTGTTTCGGAACAGACGCTGTGTTTCCGATATATTTAGAAGCACATTCGATACGCGCACTTTTAGGTAGGGATGAGAAGAACAGAGCTTCGTTGCTGCTCGTAAGTACAGCGTCGTCGCAAAGGGCTGGAATCCGAGACACCACAGTGTGATAAATACTGGACAACCTAGAGCGACCTGTGCGATTGTGTCAACAAGGCCAGGCAGCAAGTCGTGGGTAGCCTTCAGCAAGGGACACCAAGACGCTCACCCACGGACTGTTTGTGGTTTGGGGTTTACGCATAACTGGAAACTAATCTTAGTCTTGACTAGGTTGTTGCACAGGAGGCGAGATCAGTGCCTAAGACTGGGACAAGTGTAACTTCTGACAGCACAATCTACAAAAATTGAAGAAGTGAAAAAACTACTCTCTGATGCGGCGTTTCTGATTGCCGTAAAAAGAATCAACTCATACCGAACCGCACGAAGACCTACGTTTCTGCTTTTCATGTGAAAAACAAGGAGCTGCAAACAGGTTAAAGATTAGAGGATCAGATGTGGAGTGCAACACCGACTCTCGCTTAAGTGAGTGAGCATAACACTGGATTTTATGATGGCCTACAGCACTCTGTCTGAATACTAAGAAAAATGTTGCAGCGAGGAAAAACGTTCTTGGCTAATTGTTAACGGGCCACCTGGATACGCATCCTTACACACGGTTCATGTGCTATTCAGCAGGCGAATACACCACACTTTTTTTTTTTTACCGAAAACAGATTGGTCTTGTTTAGGATTCCAATCCACCATATTGTTCTCCTCACTTTTGCCTACAAAACCCTCTTTTCCAACGTAATCACCGTTCAATGCGATGGTCTGACGCCACCTTACTCAGACAGCCTGTACGCCCGAATGGTACGACTCCACTGGTCGACGTCGGAGCCAATGTCTTACTGCATCAATAACCTCCACACCATCCACGTACTGCTTCCCGCTCAGTGCATCCTTCAATGGACCAAACAGATGGAAGTCGTAAGGTGCGAAAACGGGCTGTGTGGTGGATGAGGAAGGACAGTCCGATGGAGTTTTGTGAGCCCCTCTCGGGTGCGCAGATTTGTGTGTCCTTGCATGTCATGGAGAAGGAGAAATTCGTTTCCATTTTTGTGGCGACGAACAAACTACAGGATTGTTGACATCGGGTGGGTTTGCGCAGCTGTAATGCGATGATGACAGACGCTTTGCCCAAAGACTAGCCATGCTTTTGTTTACTGCCAGATCTCCGTAGACGTTCTAAAAGCGCCTTTGAATATCTGCGATGCTCTGGTTTACCGCCAAAAGAAACTCAATGACAGCTCTCTGTCCGGAACGCACCTCTACTACAGACACCATTTTGAAGGCACTGTATACCTCCGCCACCTATCGGAACTTCATGAGACGTTTGGGACTGTAGCGGAAATATCTCGTGATGTTCCATAACCAACATGTGCCAAGAAAAACATGTGCTGCATTACTCACTGAAAGCCCCTCGCATTACTTCCTGATAACGGGCATTCATTGTTAAGATGTATACTCTCGATGAATTCATTGATTTCTATTTTTAAGTCATTACCATTTCAGTGCAGCGCGATCCAGGCTGCTCAGGCAAAGTCCATAAAACATTATTTAAGTTATTCTGCACACAAGTGCAAGTACTGCCTGTCATGCAGCACTGCAGAAAAATAAATGCAATGTCACAACACTACAAACGATGTAGCAAGTTACTGCATTAACACAGCTTTAAAGTGAGTTCGTTCTTAACATAATTCAGTACTAATTTCCTCTATCTTATAACTCGAATAGCTTAGCATCCTTTTGTATTCATGAATGTTTACTGATGACCAATATCTGTACACAAGCTACAGGTAACAGTGAGGATCTCAAAAGAGTCACTCTACTCAGACGTTTGTTTATACATTTACTGAGCACATATTAAAATCTATGGGATCTTCTGTGACTTAACCAAGGTATTTCATACTATCAGTCACAAAATTCCATTAGATAAGTGAAATTTTTACGCAATATGTAGTTCAGTACATGTATGGTTTTGTTCGTATTTAAGAAAGAAAGTGAAGAACTTTTCCTTTGCCTTTTCGTATAATACACTGAAGCGCCAAACAAACTGGTATAGGCATGTGTATTCAAGCACAGAGATATGTAAAGAGGCAGAATACAGCGCTGCGCTCGGCAAAGTGTCTGGTGCAGTTGTTAGATTGCTTACTGCTGCTGCAAAGGCAGGTTATCAAGATTTAAGTGAATTTGAACGTGGTGTTGTAAACGGCGCGCGAGCGATGGGACACAGCATCTCCGAGGCAGCGATGAAGTGGGGATTTTCCCGTACGACCGTTTCACGAGTGTACCGATAACACATCAAATCTCTGACATCGCTGCAGCGGGAAAAAGATCCTGCAAGAATGGGACCAACGACGACTAAAGAGAATCGCTCAACGTGACAGAAGTGCAAACCTTCCGCAAATTGCTGCAGATTTCAATGCTGGACCATCGACTAGTGTCAGCGTGCGAACCATTCAACGTAACATCATCAATATGGGCTTTTGGAGCCGAAGACCCACTCGTCTACCCTTGATGACTGCACGACACACAGTTTTACGCCTCACCTGGCCCGCATCTCGTGGTCGTGCGGTAGCGTTCTCGCTTCCCACGCCCGGGTTCGATTCCCGGCGGGGTCAGGGATTTTCTCTGCCTCGTGATGGCTGGGTGTTGTGTGATGTCCTTAGGTTAGTTAGGTTTAAGTAGTTCTAAGTTCTAGGGGACTGATGACCTACGATGTTAAGTCCCATAGTGCTCAGGACCATTTGAACCTATTTTTTGCCTCACCTGGGTCCATCAATACCGACATTGGACTGTTGATGACTGGTCGGACGAGTGTCGATTGAACTTGTATCGAGCGGATGGACGTGTACGGGTATGGAGACAACCTCATGAATCCATGGACCCTGCGTGTCAGAAGGAGACTGTTCAAGATGGTGGAGGCTCTTTAATGGTATGGAGCGTATACAGTTGGAGTGATATCACTCCAACTGACATATCAGGGGTCCCACATCACTCCAACTGTATATGCTCTGACAGGAATCGCGTATGTAAGCATCCTGTCTGATCACATGCATCCTTTCATGTCCATTGTGCATTCCGACGGACTTGGGAAATTCCAGCACAATGCGACACCACACACGTCCAGAATTTCTACAAAGTGGTTCCAGGAACACTCTTCTGAGTTTAAACACTTCTTCAGGCCAACACACCCCCCCAGACATGAACATTATTGAGCATATGATATGCTATGCAACAAGCTGTTCAGAAGAGATCTCCAGCTCCTCGTACTGTTATGGATTTATGGACAGCCCTGCAGGATTCATGGTGTCAGTTCCCTCTAGCACAGCATCAGACATTAGTCGAGACCATGCCACGCCATGTTGCGGCACTTCTGAGTGCTCGCGGGGACCCTACACGATATTATGCAGATGTACCAGTTTCTTTGGCTCTTCAGTGTAGAAAAACGGACCTCTCATCATGTGCACTGGGATATATTACGGTGGGAGTCCCACATGGTTCGATCATTGCACCCACACTTTTATTCCTTTACGTTATTTTATTTGTGTCAGGAGTTATAATTAGTCCTGTCTGCGGATAATACAAGTATTGTTGAGAAGTCTAGAAAAGAATCATGAACAGAGAAAACAGAAACAACGTTTTTTGAATGTTACTGACTGACTTTGAACAAACGGGATAGCTGTAAACTTTGAAAAACACAGCTCATCCAGTCTACTATCTCGCTTCCTATTAACCTAGACCAACTAAAAAACTAGGTTGAAAGTTCTAAGTTCGTAGGTGTACATTTTGATGATAACATAAACTGGACAAACCATATAACATACGTGCTTAAACAAATGGGTTCGCTTACTTTTGATATAAGAATAATTACCAACTTTGCTGATACAGAAGTTAGTAAGTTAACATATTTTGTATATTTTCTTTCACTAATGTCGTACAGGATAATATTCTGGAGTAACTCCTTGCTCAGGCAGAAAGCATTCACTGAACAAAAGAAAGTAAATAGACTTACGTGTGGGGTTGACACATATACATTTTGCAGGCTCTTTGAAGTAACTGCGAATACTAACCACAGCCTTTACCCATTCAAGAAAAGTTGTTACCAACTATCAATTTGAGTTTGAGACTAACAGATACTCTCAGTACTGAAAGGATAAATGATGTACATTGCCATTTAATGAATCTAAATTTGGCACAGAAACGGGTAGAATATGCAGCTATGAAAGTCTTTGACAATGTACTCCACACCAGGCAAATTCCTGAATAGAAAATTAGTCATTTATAGAGAAAAAAACCTGTCAATTGCTAGCACGTACCCATATAAATATTAGTTGCATGTATGTGTTTCGCTCGCACATCCTATATCGTTTATCGTGAATGCGGTTCATGGAACACATAACTAAAGAATCAACTAGTTCTTATTCGAGAAAAAAAGGTAGACAACTTTCTTCCAGTTCATACTGAACGCTAAGACATCAAGGATTAAAGGAAATGTAAAAACGTTTACGATAAAAATAGTTATTAGTTGGGACCGTCTGAAAGTGTTACCAACTATCAAATTGAAGCCAAAGAATCTGCCTTATAGGAAAAGCACTCTACCAACTGGAACACCTGACCACAGGTAACGGACTGACTCAACTCTTCAAACTGTCACTGTTTCCTCGACTTTCCTTCCTAATTTTTACCTTGTCCGGTTCTCACTGCCAGTTTAAACGTCATAGCTTGCAAAACATTCCTGCCGAGCGCTCTCGGCCTTATGTAACCTAGCGTAATGCCTGCGGGAAACGGGATCAGCACACTTTCTTTAAGCGACGTTCCGGTGATTAATGTCGGTCCAGTGTCGGTATTTACTACCTGTTTCAGGACATTCCTTAGTATGTCGAGATGTTTTCACAGTGGTTATACCTGGTCCCGGATGTTCTTAACATTTTTACTACTAGCTTTTCTATTATTTCGAACTTCTGAACAAAGGTAGCACACGAACGTAATGGTGCATGTACGAAAGCGGCTACTTGCCCCGCTCTTAGCGATATGTTCCTCGGACGTTCAGTGCGCTTACCGGTTAAAATTTCTTCAATTTCTCAAATTTGTTCGCATGCTGAATTTTTTGAACGTATGCTCTGAACTTTTTCCTTCACTATTTCACCAGCTCTTCCAAGGAGACAATCAGTTTTAGAGATTGTGGTCAGAACACGTTCAATAAATCACAAAGAGTAGAAATGCCTGTCTCCGTAGAAATAGCTGCTCCCGGAAGGTGACAAAAATGAGTAGATATGTACGTAAGATTAGCTACTATTTCTGGGGCTTATAGAATGAAATTTCCACTCTACAGCAGAGTGTGCGCTGATATGAAACTTCCTGGCAGCTTAAAGCTGTGTGCCGGACCGAGACTCGAATTCGGGACCTTTGCCTTCCGCGGGCAAGTGCTCTACCAACTGAGCTACCCAAGCACGACTCACGCTCCGTCCTCACAGCTTTACTTCTGCCAGTACCTCGTCTCCTACCTTCCAAACTTTACAGAAGCTCTCCTGCGAACCTTGCAGAACTAGCACTCCTGAAAGAAAGAATATTGCGGAGATATGGCTTAGCCACAGCCTGGGTGGTGTTTCTAGCACAGCTCGTAGAGCACTTGCCCGCAAAATGCAAAGGTCCCGAGTTCGAGTCTCGGTCCGGCACACAGATTTAATCTGCCAGGAAGGTTTTTTTTTTATTTCTGGTGTGGTTCAGACCCTCTTGGCCAGTTTGGACTGGTGCTGCACTCTTAGGATCAGAGGTAGAAACGACGTTTTTAACAGTTTCTAAATCTTCAGTTTTAAGTAAATCACTGCAGACAACAATGTGCCCCTGCTCTTATGACTGGTTCTCGTGGCACGGGAATATCAGGTGCTGCTGCTCTGAAGGCTTGTTTTCTATAAGGCGCTTTAACGAACACCTTCTTTTCAGCAGAGACCAACTCGTCAGCAGGACGAAAACATGTACGCATAGTTTCAACAACGCTATGTAAACCATGTGCAAGACAAGTCAAACGTAATATATTTGGAAATATATTTTTGAGGGCCGGACCAGCTTTGATCACGTAACTTGCTGCATCAGCCACAAATAGTAATACGCGCTCGTCCTGAACGCCATTTGGCCATAGTAAAGTCATGGAATCGAGTAAAAAATGAGGAAACTCTGGAGCTATTTGTCATTTGTAACCGCTCTATTAAAAGTAGATACGGCGTAGACCGTAAACTGTTGTTAAGATACCCAGTTACAATATTCGAAATAAATCGTTCCTCACAGGCTTGTGTTCCGTTGATTGACACCCATAAAAAATTATTTTGGAACTGATTCCTTATTTTTTTAATAGCTTGGTCGTAGCACTGCTGTGCGTAATTTTTATGTGTGGTGGATTCGTCTGGCACTTTACTCTGCGTATACTTCCTCAATGAAATTTCTCAGAACAGGATTAGTTAATTTCCACAGCGGAATATCTTCCGACGAAAAGGCTCCGCACAAATCAAAAGAAAACTGCGAAATCTACTGTTACAGCAACACCTGCACGGGACCACTTTTCGTGGATTTACTTCTTACGTTCTCCTTGTGTTTATTAATGTCCATATGCGAACGACTTTGAAACATTTTTCACTAACAACTGTTTTTTTACACGCACAGCAATAAAGTACTTTGCCATCTGTCGTTATCTTCGCTCCTTCGAACTCCCGCTCATATTGTTGCAATCTAGACTCATCACTTGGTTTCGATTTTGACGTAGCACTTAATCGTGAAGAACTTAAAACACACCACCAAGCCATTAGCCAGTATTCGTCGCTCACCGCAGATGTGAAATGATTTTCTTTAGATAGAACATCCAGTCAACTGAAGATAGGTAACTGAGAGAGGTTTCGAAAATGAGTCATTCGTCACTGTAGTGTTATATTAATTTAGATGTAACGAAACATTTTAAAAAATCGTACACAAATTAAATAATAATGTTAAATTTTTGTTTGGTATTACACTGTAAGCAGCTCCGAAAGACACGCTTCCGGCTAATCCCTTAACATCCATATTGGTGCAACTCTGCGGGGTGGGGGGGGGGGGGGGAGGGGACAGGGGAAGCCCCGCAACCAAGGCCACGTATTGTGAACAAGCGCGAATGTTAGTCCTCAGCAGCCAACCCGGAAGGACTGCAAATTATAAATAAATGGATAAGCTTTCACAACAACCGAACAAATGAACACAAAGTTTAAATTTTTTACAGAATAAGTATTTTAACAAAAGATACGCAAAATGTGCAGCACAATTGATTTTCCAAAATATTATGCTAGAACCATACCCTAAAACGTAAGAAAACAAACAATTCGAATATGTTTTCCGAAGAGCACGCTTCTCGAATAATAGAAAAAAGCATGGATTTACATGAAAATCCGGTCCCTAGCAATCACCAGGTTGAGAGTCCAGCCAGAGAATGGCCGGACTGCTGCTTCATACTTTGCCCTAAAGCGCCACTGCACGGCATGTGGTTAGCACACCGCTCTCGCGCCCGTTATGTCGGCATTTCGAAACCTTCTCCTTGGAGCACCTCCTCAGTTGCCTTCACGAGGTCGAGTGCTCCCCCCTTCCATTCCGTCTACCGAGGCAAAACATTTGGGGAATACCCAGAACAGACCGCGGTGGCCGAGCGGTTCTAGGCGCTTCAGTCTGGAACCGCGCGACTGCTACGGTCGCAGCTTCGAATCCTGCATCGGGCATGAATGTGTGTGATGTCCCTAGGTTAGTTAGGTTTAAGTAGTTCTAAGTTCTAGGGGACTGATGGCCTCAGATGTTAAGTCCCATAGTGCTCAGAGCCATTTGAACCATTTGAATACCCAGATCCTTTGGCAGTCACACATTCTAAACCTCCAATGGCAGGGAAGCAGTTTTGCTTCATAATGAGAAACTCAGCCTCGTAACGCGCAAGCAATTCCGCACGGATGGTCCTAGCTCTTTAGGTCTGACCGACAGTGACGTCCAGTTGAGCACCGAGGTGTTTGAATGAGATCCATCAATCATCACGAATGAGAGTGCCTGCGCGTTTGAACATTGCAGGAGTTACAGCTGTTTGTGGCCGGCCCACACGAAGGAGATCGGACGGGTTTGCGCGACCTTATTGCGATGATAGACAGACGCATTGCCCACCGACTCAACGTGCTTCTATTCACTGCCAGGTCACCGCATACATTCAGAAAGTGCCTGTGAATATCTGCGATGGTCTGGTTCTCCGCCAAAAGATACTCACTTACAGCTCTGTGCTTGGAGCACACTTCCATTACAGGCGCCATTTTGGAGGCTTCGTATAGAGCCCCAACTTACCGGGACTTCGTGAAACTAGGGGCTGAAGCGGGAATTATTCAAGATGTCCCATAACACATTCCTCATTTTTCAACCGAAATTGGTTGGGAAAAAATGTGTTGCATTACTTATTGAACAACCCCTGCAACTTTACCACTAATAAAAACTGCACCTACTACACAATCTATGCCCATTAGTGTAATAAGAACATCAATTTTTAACTGCTACATTCAACAACGCACTCCATCACTTCCCGGCAGTCTATACTGTCGATTCCTTGGGCATTCCGGAGGTCATTGTGGCTACATCTGCCTCTTCTGTTGTCTGGTTGCAAGAGACAACTCTGGCCAGAGGGAGCATTGCTGCTCCGGACAGAAGTGTAGCCACATGCAGCCCACGTCACCTATCATTTCCACAAAGATTAACCTCTGACTCTGAGCTCATATTCTGATTACATCGATGTTTTGCATAAGGGGCAGTCATATGAGAACGAGATGGAAAAAAGCTGTAAACTATTTACTGTTTTAGAAGTAATTGCCGTAACACATTTATCCCACTGAGCATCAAGACGGTCAATGCCTGCATAGAAAAATATGTCCAGATATTTAAACGACTTCACTGTGTCAAGCATAACACTTATAATACTGTATCCAAACAGTACAGGATAGTTCTTCCTACCCATCCGAATTAACATACATTTTTCCACATTTAGAGATAGCTGTAATTCATCACACCAACTAGAAATTTTATCTAAATAATCTTCTATCTTGCCGGCCGCCGTGGTCAAGCGGTTCTAGGCGCCTCAGTCCGGAACGGTCGCAGGTTAGAATCCTGCCTCTGGCATGGATTTGTGTGATGTCCTTAGGTTTACTTAGTTCTAAGTCTAGGGGACTGGTGACATCAGATGTTAGATCCCATACTGCTTAGAGCCACTTGAACCATTTCCTCTATCTTCCTACAGTCACTCAACTTCGGCACCTTACCGTACACCATAGCATCATCAGCAAAGATCCCCAGATTGCTCAAAAATGGCTCAAATGGCTCTGAGCACTATGCGACTTAACTTCTGAGATCATCAGTCACATAGAACTTAGAACTACTTAAACCTAACTAACCTAAGGACATCACACACATCCATGCCAGAGGCAGGATTCGAACCTGCGACCGTAGCGGTCGCTCGGCTCCAGACTGCAGCGCCTAGAACCGCACGGCCATTCCGGCCGTCGCAGATTGCTGCACACCCTGCTCACCTTACCATTTATGTATGCAGAGAACAACAGCGAGATGGACGCTATGGCCGAGCGGTTCTAGGCGCTTCAGTCTGATGTGTTTGGTGTCCTTAGGTTAGTTAAGTTTAAGTAGTTCTAAGTTCTAGGGGGCTGTTGACCTCAGATGTTAAGTCCCATAGTGCTCAGAGCCATTTGAACCAATTTTTTTGAACAACAGCCATCCTATCATACTTCCCTGGGGCAGTCCTGACGATGCCTTTGTCTCTATTGAGTATGTTTCTACGATTCTCCTGTGTGAACAATTTCTTGAATGTGAAATTTAAAACTTCGGCTTTTGTTTCGCTATCTTCAACTGGCACACCAGACTGATCAACAAGGGACTGAACGGAAGCCTTAAACCCTTAGAGCGGTTTTACATCCGAGCAGAACTTTCTCGAGTTCTCTCCCATATGTTTTGTTAAGGTATGACTGTGGTAGCTGTTGCATGGTTCGCGGACAGATCTTTCCACTAACGCGCGAACCTCTACTAACCTTTGCTTGCAGTTATTTTTGTCTTGTCCTTTCAACCGTCAGTGCGACAGCCTCTGCTTCCTCCGCATCTTCCGAATTCAGTTACTAAACCATGGTGGATCTTTTCCATCCCTTATCCACTTACTACGCACGCAACTCTCCAGACCACGCTTTAAAATCTGCTTAAACTTCACCCATAATTCCTCTACGTTCATCTTACTGCAACTAAGTATAGTCAGTTCATTGTCTTATTAAGATGCTAACAATGGCTTATCTGCTCTATCTGGCACAAACCCTCTCCTTGCCTTCTTGAGCGATTTCTTAACTTTCGCAACCATTGTTGCTATAACGAGGTCATGATTGTTAATCACGTTTATATACCGACTCTGTCGACAAGATCCGGCCTATTCGTAGCAACAAGGTCTAAGTTATTTCCATGGCGGGGGGGATGCTGAGCTAACTGCTCACGACAGATTTCGGAAAACGTGTTCAAAAGTATTTCGCACCACTGTCTATCTGTACCCCTCCGCAATTAATCCGAAGACACCTCAGTCTATACTCGGTTAAAGTCGCATGATCTGCGTATTTACGCGTACTGGCCGTAGACAATCTTTGGTTGACTCTCTAACTGTGAAACTTCTTTATTTAAATGTGTGAATCTGTACTTAAGTTTCTGAATGACTGAGAAGATGAAACTTCTACGTTATTTGAGTCTGAAACAGCTGAGAAAAACTCAAAGTACTGATCCTACTTTCTCCTTACTTTTTTTTTTCATATCAACACTGTCTGACTTCCCTTGCTGCGTATCGACTGGCGAGTGTTCATCAGTGTACCTCAAACTACCGTATGGTCTAAAAGACTCCCAAGTGCACTCTACAGGTGCTATGCTGAGTTGCTGCTTCCTTTGTGGAGTGCACCCCTGACGTATTAAGGAGACTCCTACAAATCCCCACACGATAACACAGGTCTGGAAATCTGCACAGAGTCGACGAAACCTGTGCCAGAGACACTCCACCCGGCCCCAAACCACAGGACCCCGATACACTCTGGGAACGATGTTCCAAATCGCGAGCTCTCCTTGCACCCCGCGTGCGAGGCCAGCAGTCTTCACCACCTCCGCCAGCCACCTGTATCAACTGAGGCCGGCGTCAGAACCATTGCGGCATACGTCGTTGCCGCGCTGTCTCGGGCGCCTTGCTACGGTTCGCACAGCTCCACCCGTCGAAGATTCGGGTCCTCCCTCGGGCACGGGTGTGCGTTGTTGTCCTTGGCGTCAGTTAGTTTAAGTTAGATTCAGTAGTGTGTAATCCAAGGGAGCAATGAACTCAACAGTTTGGTCCCATACGAACTTACCACCATTCGTCGTTGGCGCCAACATCAGCCACAATTTGCAGATGACTGCACCCTGCAAGTTCGATAGCCGCAGCTAAGGCCGCCTCCATATCTCGGATGTGCCGACCTCCCCCCCCCCCCCCCCCCAACCCCTCCCCGGCAGACACACAGGGTGTACATGGGCTTTCTTTCGAACCTGTTGGCGTAAGGGGCGCTAGCGTTGGAGCTCCTGATAACCAGTAAACCCCTTCCCCCCCCCCCCCCCCCCCTTGTGCCTGCTCGAACCTTGCCTGAAGGAGCGGCCACCTGTTCGCTCACAGGGTAAACGGGCGAGGCCAGGCGGCCAGTCGCCACCCTGGCCCTCTGCCTCGACGACGAGGACGCGTTACCAGCCGCAACTCACCCTGCTCCAAGGGCGGATCAACTGCTTCGGGTACACTAGGATGTGCCTCGGAAGCAGAGCTCATGGGCAACACAGGTGACACCTGAGAACCATTCTTCCAAAGCTTCTATTCTCTTCTTGTCTGTGCTGGTTTTCACCCACGTTTCTCTTCCATAGAGAAGGGTTGCTCTACTGCGAATGTCATTTACACGTTCACACACCAGATATTACAAGCATTAAATAACAAAATAGCACTGGTAGGTATTTTCTGTAACCTATCCGAGGCATTTGATTCTGTGAGTCATAGTATACTCCTATATAAATTGATGTTTTATGGTATAGCCAACCACGGCTCATGCCATATCTAACCAAAAGAATACAGAAAGTTGTACTTAATAGTAATTCAACCAACAGAATCCAGGGACATAATTCTGACTGCGGAGAAATCACTTATGGAGTTCTCCAAGGCTCAGTCTTAGGTCCACTACTGTTTCTCATATATGTAAATGATCTACCATCTAATGTACAGCAAGCAGAAATAGCTCTTTTTGTAGATGACACCAATATTGTAATCACTCCCAGTAGACATACAGAAATGGAACAAACAGTAAACAAAATTCTCAAAAGTATCATTGACTGATTTTCTGTGAATGGTCTCTTCCTGAATTTCACAAAGACACATCATATTCAGTTCTGCACCTCCGGGGTACTGCACCAGTGATACGTTATGAAATAATACATATGGTGCAAAACTTCAAAAATTTTAGGTGTCCATATTGATGTGAATTTAAATTGGAAGAAACACATTACGGAACTCCTAAAACAACTTAGTTCAGCCACACTTTCACTTAGTATCATAGCAAATTTTAGGGAGAGAGAAATCAGTAAGTTGACGTATTTTGCTTATTTTCATTCAGTAATGTCATATGGAATAATGTTCTGGGGTAACTCTTTAAGAAAGAAAGTCTTCATTGTCCAGGAACGTACTGTAAGAATAACATGTGGTGCTCACCCGCAATCATCTTGCAGACATCTGTTTAAGGAGTTGGGCATTCTGACTACTGCTTCACGGTGTATTTAGTCCCTGATGACGTTTGTCATAAATAATCCACTAAAGTTCAAAAGGAACAATGAGGTACGTAATTACAATACTAGAAGATAAAATGACATTTATTACTCAACATCAAGGTTGTCTTCAGCACAGAAATTGGTGCACAACTCTGCAACGAAAACGTTTGACCACCTACCCAGTGATATAAAATGTGTAACAGACAGCTGGGTAAAATTTGAATACAAAATGAAAAAGTTTCTCCTTGAGAACTCTTTCTATTTCGTAGAAGAATTTCTATGTTTGTAATATGTAAAAGGTGGTTGGTAGGATTTGCTAACTCAATCTGTATATCTTGTTTTCATTTCGGGAAAATAATAATAATAATAATAATAATAATAATAATAATAATATGGTGACGTTTAGAGTGCAAATAGATGTACAAATTGTTAGGAATGTGAATGTAAAATGACTCGATCCACATTACGACGCTCTACCGTGCAAAATGATCAATGGAACATGAAAGTAACTAACTAACAAGGCTACACTCCAGACAGATATCTCCGGGGAAGAGTCCCTAACAACAGGAGCAACGTGGATTCATATAGTAAAGCTGCTTTGCCTGAAGAGGTATGGAGGGTAGTAGTGGAAGTCACATGGTTAACGAAGGTTACAATGATAATAATGACGATGTGGTAATCATGATGGTGATACAAGCCGCTCGAATCAAGATGCATAAATGTGTAGCTACATACTTCTGCAGCAGAGCAGTTTCAAAAAGCTGATGTAAGAAAATGTTGTGATAGTAAACACTGCTTGAAGACGAACTCAGAAATTCCGAAAGCAGTTTAGCTTAATAAAGCACGTTTTGTGACAGTACGCAGATTTTATTCAGCCACAGATATTGAGATGCAGTCGTAGCCGTAACCATTCCCACCATGGATTAGACGAAATAAACGCCAGACTTGCCCTCGGTATAGGAGTGCTGTGAGGAAATAGGACACTGCCGGTGAGATGTTTTTTCAAGCCTGTTGCCTCTTTGAGAAAACTAGCCTGGGCGATCGTAACGGGTTTCGCTCTCTACTTTGCTTTCACTTTCATATTCACTCGTAACCACACAAAGATCACTTACGCTTCAAATCGACTTGTTACACTCTTCGACACTACAGGTAATTAACTACATGCAAAATAAGCGTATCCGCAGAAGACTACTACGGAAAATCTCCATCAGGAGGTTGCTAGGCACCCAAAATGAAATTATTATTCAGTTGGCACACTCAGCTGCGGTGTTGTCACAATCGTCACTTTCTAAACAAGCACGTGAGGTGCAGACTCGTACGTGTACATTTAAGTAGGAGCTGGGAAGTGGCTCAGAAACTCAATCTGACATAAAAGTTTTCTGGGTATGGTACCGCATCATAGAGTATAAAACTACTGCTGCTGGAGAAAAACCAACGTTTCGGCCACGGATGCAGCGGCCTACTTCTGTGTCTAATTATATAAACTCCATCTGGTTTGCACGTCTATAAAGGAGCAGCATCTCCCATGTCCAGAAACCCATAGCTGTGGGCGTCAGGTGGACATAAAGGTTCCAAGACTATACGATCTTATTTTAATCAGTTGGCATTTGAGAGCGAGCCTCTGGTCTGGTTCCACCAACAACGCACCAACTGAACATAGCATTGCTAGCTCCAAATGTCTTGCTACTTCCACTGGGCAAAGCATTGTCCCCGCCTTTTTTAAACATCAAAGTTTTACAGGCGCGAAAACTTCTCCAACTTCAAGAAAAGCCGAATTTCTGACCCTGATTGAAGCGAAGAACTTTTACGTACTAGGAGACAACTTAGAAACGTACATCATATGTGAATTTCAGAACTTTTTCATGATTTTTGTATAAGAAAGATTTTAAGCTTCATGCATGTCACTAGTTAAATAAAAGCAACATTGCAAAAAGAAACACGCTTTTTTTAAAGGCTACATATAGCAAACGCAATGCGATACAAAACATTGGAAGGAAACGTTGCAGAGCAAGATATTTTGGTAATCGACGGAAAAATAAAAATATTTATGTTCAGTAGTAATCGAAGTATGACATGATAAGTTTGAAACTGTTACATGGGCTGGAGAAGGTCATCCGTGTAAAAAAAATGAACTAAACTCCAGCTGTAGTGATAATTATTTGAACAGACTTTTAACAAGCTTAGAGAAATTATAGAAGACTACACCACACGTTACGTTAAGATATTTTATGTGTTTTTTGTAGGAGAGACTTTTGTTGCCACTACTGAGTGTAGAGAACCTTAGTAGCTGCCTGCAGAAATACAGGTGGTATAGAAAAATATGGAAACACCAAAACCACAAAGCATTACCGGGCGTAATACGGCGTAGGAAAACTGACAGAATTCAAAACAGCTTCCAGTCGTGTCGGTGCCGATACGTACAGAACCAGCGTGGTTTTCAGTGGAGTCTCATTCCACTATTCTAGCAAAAGAGTGGCCAATTCTGAAAACAATGAGGGAGGTGGACAGCGATCACGCACCCTTCTTGCCAAAGTAGACCACAAAGGTGCAATAATATTGCGATCTGGTGCCCCGCCATCTTTCGCTCTTGGATCGTAAACTGGACCAAAAGTTGCAAACAGTGTGAAATAAGGCTTATCCGACCAAATGCGATTCTTCCATTGCCCTATATATAGAGTCTAGGTTTTATGGCTTCGCCACCATGTTTTTCTATTACGAGCATTTGCATCACTGATGAGTCGCCTTGGAATTCGAGCTGTCCCTGCAGTCCCCTGCTTATGGATTCCCTTCGTCTTATTTTGGTGCTGACGGGGTTCGTGAATGCGACATTCAGTTCTGCAGTGACTTTTATAACTGTCGTCTCATTTTTCGTTACAGTACTCTTCAATGACCCGCCGTGACACTCACTCAGCACACACTTTTGCCCGCGTTGTGACTTAGGATGTTTTCCTCTTTCCCTTTGTGCGGTATAAATCGATACGATGCCTTTTGAAACACCAAACATTCCGGCTAATTCGGTTACAGAACCATCCACTACACGATCACCAATAATTCGCCCACGTTCGAAGCACTGCGCTACCACATAATGCACTCGCAACTACAAAGAACACAGTTCCGATCACAACTGACACTTGGAACGTGCCAGCCGTTGTGGCCGAGCGCTTCTAGGCGCTTCAGTCCGGAACCGCGCTGCTGCTACGGTCACAGGTTAGAATCCTGCCTCGGGCATGGATGTGTGTGATGTCCTTAGGTTAGTTAGGTTAAAGTAGTTCTAAAGAGTCTATGGGACTGTTGACCTCAGATGTTAAGTACCATAGTGCTTAGAGCCATTTGGACTTGCAACGTATTGAGGACATTGCACAGGTACCGTTCGTTGTCAAATACAACAGCGCAACCTCCAGTTTTGGATAGCATATGCATTTATGCTCAGACACGCATTTCTTGTGGTTTCCCATATTTTTGCCCCCTCCCCTCGGAAAAACAACTCAACTTCGTACCTTAAAGTCAGATGTCAAGTAATTAAAGTTGGACTATACAATGACGTAACAAAAGTCATGGGATATCTTCTAATATCATGATGGAACTCCTTTTGCCCGGCCTAATGCAGCAACTCGAAGCGGGATGGAAACAACAAGACGTTGGAAATCACCTGCAGATATACTGATCATATCCCACAAATGTTCCATGGTATTCATGTTGAGCGATGTGTGAGGCCGAATCATTACCTCGAACTGTCCAGTTCTTGAAACAAATCGCGAACAATTGTGGCCCACCGTTGTTTGGGGAACATGAAATCATTGAATGGCTGCAGATGGTCTCCAAATAGCCGAGCAAAACCATTTCCAACCCATGGTCAGTTCAATTGGACCAGAGGACCCAGTCCATTACATGTAAACAAGGCCGACACCACTATGGAGCTACTACCAGCTTGGCTAGTGCCTTGTTGCCAATTTGGGACCATGGCTCCTGCGCCAAACAAGCACCCTACCATCAGCTCTTACCAGCTGGAATCGGGACTCGTCCGACCAGGGCCACGATTCTCCAGTCGCCGAGGTTCCAACCGATGTGATCACGAGACCAGAACAGCCACTGCAGGCCATATCTTGCTGTTAGCATAGGTACCCGCGTCGGTCGTCTGCTGGCATAGCCAATTAACGCTAAATTTCGCCGCACTATCCTAACGGATACTTTCGTCGTACATCGCAAACCGATTTCTGCGATTGTTATTATTACATCAACACCTACATGGATACCCTGCAAATCACATTTAAGTGCCTGGCAGAGGGTTCATCGAACCACCTTCACAATTCCCTATTATCCCAATCTCGCATAGCGCGCGGAAAGAATGAACACCTATATCTTTCCGTCCGAGAACTGATATCCCTTATTTTATCTTGGTGATTGTTCCTCCCTACGTAGGTTGGTGTCAACAAAATATTTTCGCATTCGGAGGACAAAGTTGGTGATTGGAATTTCGTGAGAAGATTCCGTCGCTACGAAAAACGCCTTTCTTTTAATAACGTCCAGCCCAAATCCTGTATCATTCTGTGACACTCTCTCCCATATTTCGCGATAATACAAAACGAGCTGCCTTTCTTTGAACTTTTTCGATGTACTCCGCCAGTCCTATCTGGTAAGGATCCCACACCTCGTAGCACTATTCTAAAAGAGGACGAACAAGTGTAGTGTAGGCAGTCTCTTTAGTAGGTCTGTTACATTTTTCAAGTGTCCTGCCAAGAAAACGCAGTCTTTGGTTAGCCTTCCCCACAACATTTTCTATGTGTTCCTTCCAATACCGAGCGAGGTGGAGCAGTGGTTAGCACACTGGACTCGCATTCGGGAGGACGACGGTTCAATCCCGTCTCCGGCCATCCTGATTTAGGTTTTCCGTGATTTCCCTAAATCGCTTCAGGCAAATGCCGGGATGGTTCCTTTGAAAGGGCACGGCCGATTTCCTTCTCAATCCTTCCCTAACCCGAGCTTGCGCTCCGTCTCTAATGACCTCGTTGTCGACGGGACGTTAAACACTAACCACCACCATCACCACCACCACCACCTTCCAATGTAAGTTGTTCGTAATTGTAATACCTCGGTATTTAGTTGAATTTACGGCTTTTAGATTAGACTGATTTATCGTGTAACCGAAGTTTAACGAATTCCTTTCAGGAATCATGTGAATGATCTCACACTTTTCGTTATTTAGGGTCAACTGCCAATTTTCGCAACATTAACAACATTCAGATATCTTTTCTAAATCTTTTTGCAGTTTGTTTTGGTCTTCTGATGACTTTATTAGTCGATAAACGACAGAGTCATTTGCAAACAACCTAAGACGACTGCTCAAACTGTTCCTATAGATAAGGAGCAGCAAAGGGCCTCTAACGCTACCTTGAGGAACGCCAGAAATTACTTCTGCTTTACTCGATGACTTTTCGTCAGTTACTACGAACTCTGACCTCTCTGACAGGAAATCACAAACCCAGCCACTTAACTGAGACGATATTCCACAAGCACGCAATTTCACTAGGAGCCGCTTGTGTGGTACAGTGTTAAAAGCCTTCCGGAAATCCAGGAATACAGAATCGATCTGAAATGCCTTGTCAATAGCACTCAACAGTTCATGTGAATAAAGAGCTTGTTGTGTTTCACAGGAACAATGTTTTCTAAACCCATGTTGATTGTGTGTCAATAGGCCGTTTTCTTCGAGGTAATTCATAATGTTCGAACTCAATATATGATCTAAAATCGTGGTGCATATCGACGTTAACGATATGAGCCTGTAAGTTAATGGTGTTGCTTGTTTGCTAATACTGACTGAGCAAACGCCGCTGCTCTCGGTCGTTAAGTAAATGCCGTCGACCACTGCGTTGGCCGTGGGGAAAGGAAATGTGTATAATTTCGTATTCTCGACGCGTTCTTGACACTGCACAAAAACCAGATTTCAGAGTACCTGATGCACAACACAAAAGTTTTGTCTCAAGTACAGATAGTGTTGAGGATCAGTGGACAAAATTCAAAACCATCGTACAATATGTGTTAGATGAGTATGTGCCAAGCAAGATCGTAAGAGATTCAAAGAGCCACCGTGGTACAACAACCGAGTTAGAAAACTGCTGCGGAAGCAAACGGCACTTCACAGCAAACATAAACAGAGCCAAAGCCTTGCAGACAAACAAAAATTACACGAAGCGAAATGTAGTGAGAGAAGGGCTATGCGAGAGGCGTTCAATGAATTCGAAAGTAAAGCTCTATGTACTGACTTGGCAGAAAATCCTAAGAAATTTTGGTCTTATGTCAAAGCGGTAGGTGGATCAAAACAAAATGTCCAGGCACTCTGTGACCAAAATGGTACTGAAACAGAGGATGACAGACTAAAGGCCGAAACACTAAATGTCTTATACCAAAGCTGTTTCACAGAGGAAGACTGCATTGTAGTTCCTTCTCTAGATTGTCGCACAGATGATAAAATGGTAGATATGGAAATAGACGACAGGGGGATGGAGAAACAATTAAAATCGCTCAAAAGAGGAAAGGCCGCTGGAGCTGATAGGATACTAGTTCGATTTTACACAGAGTACGCGAAGGAACTTGCCTCACTTCTTGCAGCGGTGTACCGTAGATCTCTAGAAGAGCGTAGCGTTCCAAAGGATTGGAGAAGGACACAGGTCATCCCCGTTTTCAAGAAAGGACATCGAACAAATGTGCAGAACTATAGATCTATATCTCTAACGTTCATCAGTTGTAGAATTTTGGAACACGTATTATGTTCGAGTATAATTACATTTCTGGAGACTAGAAATGCACTCTGTAGGAATCAACAAGGGTTCCAAAAAAGACGATCGAGTGAAAGCCAGCTCCCGCTATTCGTCCAAGAGACTCAGAGGGCCATAGACACGCGTTCTCAGGTAGACGCCGTGTTTCTTGACTTCCGCAAGGCGTTTGATACAGTTCCCCACAGTCGTTTAATGAACAAAGTAAGAGCATATGGGCTATCTGATCAATTGTGTGATTGGATTGAAGAGTTCCTAGATAACAGAACGCAGCATGTCATTCTCAATGGAGAGAAGTCTTCCGAAGTAAGAGTGATTTCAGGTGTGCCGCAGGGGAGTGTCGTAGGACCGTTGCTATTCACAATATACATAAATGACCTTGTGGATAACATCAGAAGTTCACTGAGGCTTTTTGCGGATGATGCTGTGGTATATCGACAGGTTGTAACAATGGAAAATTGTACTGAAATGCAGGAGGATCTGCAGCGAATTGACACATGGTGCAGGGAATGGCAATTGAATCTCAATGTAGACAAGCGGAATGTGCTGCGAATACATAGAAAGGAAGATCCCTTATCATTTAGCTACAAAATAGCAGGTCAGCAACTGGAAGCAGTTAATTCCATAAATTATCTGGGAGTACGCATTAGGAGTGATTTAAAAATGATCATATAAAGTTGATCGTCGGTAAAGCAGATGCCAGACAGATTCACTGGAAGAATCCTTAGGAAATGCAGTCCGAAAACAAAGGAAGTAGATTACAGTACACTTGTTCGCCCACTGCTTGAATACTGCTCAGCAGTGTGGGATCCGTGCCAGATAGGGTTGATAGAAGAGATAGAGAAGATCCAACGGAGAGCAGCGCCCTTCGTTACAGGATCATTTAGTAATCGCGAAAGCGTTACGGAGATGATAGATGAACTCCAGTGGAAGACTCTGCAAGAGAGGCGCTCAGTAGCTCGGTACGGGCTTTTGTTGAAGTTTCGAGAACATACCTTCACCGAGGAGTCAAGCAGTATATTGCTCCCTCCTACGTATATCTCGCGAAGAGACCATGAGGATAAAATCAGAGAGATTAGAGCCCGCACAGAGGCCTACCGACAATGCTTCTTTCCACGAACAATACGAGACTGGAGTAGAAGGGAGAACCCATAGAGGTACTCAAGGTACCCTCTGCCACACACCGTCAGGTTTCTTGCAGGGTATGGATTTAGATGTAGAGGTAGATGCTGATCTCGGAATATTAAATTCCCTGACGATTTCCGAAATGGAATCCCCTGCGCGTCTTGCTTCAACTACCATACCGCTCACATTCCCGTCTTGCGGCCATAATCCCGTCGGAAACCTTTGCACACGAATCGCCTGACCACAAAAGACAGCTCCGCCAATGCGCTGTCATTTTTTACCTTGTGCACGCGATGCTACCGCCATCTGTGCATGTGCTATCCCATGACTTTTGTCACCTCAGTGTATGTGAGCTGCGCTGAGGCAGCGCAGCGGAAGGCAGTGAGAGCGAGCCTTGGACGGCGGCCTTGGTTACCTGCCTGCTGCCGGGAGAGACTGACGCCCGCGCCGGTGGAAGCTGCGGCGGCGACTGAGACGCGTAGCGGCCAGTGGCAGTAAAAGTGGTCACTCTCTCCACCTCTCCACTCCACGTCACACGCGCTACGCTACACAACGCTGCTCACAACTCTGCCCGCAGGCGGGCGCTGCCTCGCACTCTGTGAATCTACTGCGACAACACCACCACACACAAGTCCGTGCACTACCTCTCTCTCTTCACGCTTCATATGCGCTATACTAACAGAGAATTTTGGAGGAAAGCGAGAGGAAACTGTATGACTATCAGAGCTCGGATGGAAAACTAGGACTAACAGGATAACGCGGCATGAGCAGCAACCTGATTTCGCAGAAACTTCGCTCACTGCAAGAGGACTCAATACGGCAAATCATCGAGTAAAATTGAAGTGATATCAGGTGTTCTCCAGGGAAGCGTCCTGTAACCTCTGCTGTTCCTGATCTATATAAATGACCTAAGTGACAATCTGAGCAGTTCTCTTAGGTTGTTCGCAGATGATGCTGTAATTTACCGTCTAGTAAGGTCATCCGAAGACCAGTATCAGTTGCAAAGCGATTTAGAAAAGATTGCTGTATGGTGTGGCAGGTGGCAGTTGACGCTAAACAACGAAAAGTGTGGGGTGATCCACATGCGTTCCAAAAGAAATCCGTTGGAATTCGATAAATAGTACAATTCTCAGGGCTGTCAATTCAACTAAGTACCTGGGTCTTAAAATTACGAACAACTTGAGTTGGAAGGACCACATAGATAATATTGTGGGGAAGGCGAGCTAAAGGTTGCGTTTCATTGGCAGGACACTGAGAAGGTGCAACAAGTCCACTAAAGAGACAGCTTACACTACACTCGTTCGTTCTCTGTTAGAATATTGCTGCGCAGTGTGGGATCCTTACCAGGTGGGATTGACGGAGGACATCGAAAGGGTGCAAAAAAGGGCAGATCGTTTTGTGTTATCACGTAATAGCGGAGAGAGGGTGGCAGATATGATACGCGGGTTGGATGGAAGTCATTAAAGCAAAGACTTTTTCGTCGCGGTGAGATCTATTTACGAAATTTCAGTCACCAACTTTCTCTTCCGAATGCGAAAATGTTTTGTTGAGCCCAACCTACATAGGTAGGAATGATCATCGAAATAAAATAAGATAAATCAGAGGTCGAACAGAAAGGTTTAGGTGTTCGTTTTTCCCGCGCGCTGTTCGGGAGTGGAGTGGTAGAGAGATAGTATGATTGTGGTTCGATGAACCCTCTGCCAAGCACTTAAATGTGAATTGCAGAGTAATCATGTAGATGTAGATGTAGATGTAGAAGCGAACGCGTCTCTTGGCTTATCCGTAGATACTTGACCGTTTCTGAGAAAACGACGGTCAAAGTTCTTGAGTTCCTTATATGTGCCTTTTAGCGGGTAAATCAGTCAGCCGCAGTTGTGGCACAGTGCCTACCATTACGACTTCACAATTTTGCACCCTCTCTTCCAGAGGCGATTATTACTTTCGTCTTGTTTTTCATTTATATCCCCACGTCCGTAGAAGATTGCTACACGAATGTTTTCCAGGCCACATTGAAATAATGTTGCCTTTATTCGTCTTACTAACTGTATGTCTGGTGAACCAGTTTTTTAAAAAAGTAAGAAAATTATTTGAAATTGTTTCGGCGAAATTCCTGTAGAGTATCTTCATTCGTAGTTAGTTGGACGAGCCATTTTTCGGAAAAGTGAGACGTTATGTTTGTTTGGCCGTAAAATTATTTCTAAAGCGTGAAATTTTCAGCAGTCTTAACGAAGTTTCTTTCCCGAGTAAGACTCATACAATGAAATGTCACTATGGAAAACCTGCCTCAGCGTTATGCTCGTGGTGTTCGGAAATTTTATATTTCGAATCTTTCTACGATCGGTATCATTGAAGGGAATGCACAAATCTTGCTCAAGAATGAACATAAGAATAAAATGTAAGAACTAATATAAGAATTGCTATAAGAGAGAATCATAAGAAGATGGGAAATTAAAAATATTGTAGCCCTTAAAAAATACCATACACGTATATATTATGTATATTGTAGATGTATGACACTTATTGTGAAATCCAGTTGAAATTTTACGATTGATATGAAGCCCTTGAATCCCCTAACTTGATAAGAAAGATTCGTGTAATAACCCCCTCCGAACGTGAGTAGGTAAATGAAGGAATATAAATAAATGAAAACAATCGATTTTCGAGCAAAAAATTGTTCAAATGTGTGTGAATTCCTAAGGGCCCAAACTACTGAGGTCATGGGTCCCTAGACTTACACACTACTTGAACTAACTTCTGCTAAGAACAGCACCCACCCACTTCCTCCCCCCCTCCCACACACACACACACACACACACACACACACACACACACGCACACACATACGCGCGCGCGCGCGCGCCTGATATAAGCGCGCCCGAAAAGGAAACTGAATCACATCGAACACTTTGACTGACGCTTTCCAGAAACGGTCGAGTATCTGTGGATCAGTCGAGACACATGTTGGGTTATTTTGACTCCTCTTCCAAGAAGAGACGTTTCTGAGAAATGGGGTTATGGCACTTACTGTATTTTCCTTGTATGCAAAGAAGGGAAAGCTGAAATATGGAAGGAGTATATACAGGCTGTCAATAAGTAAAATGAACTTGAAGGCAATATTTTAGAAATGGAAGAGAACGTAGACAAAGATGAGATGGGAGGTACGATACTGCGAGAAGAATTTGACAGAACAATGAAACAAGGCACCTAGAATACACGTCATTCTGTCATAATTACGGATAGCCTCTTCCATGTGGCGTGCAAGATGTATGAGCAGGCGAAATACCCTCAGATTTCAAGAATAATATCGTAACTCCAGTTCCAAAGGAAGCAGTTGCTGAGTGGTGCGAAAATTACTGAACCATCAGTTTAATAAGTCATGGTTGCAAAATACTTGCACGAATTCTTTACAGACGAATGGAAGAACTGGTAGAAGACGACCTCGGGTAAGATCAGATTTGATTCCGCTGAAATTTAGCAACACACGAGGCAATACTTACCCTACCACTTCTTATAAAAGATAGATTAAGGAAAGGCAAACCTACGTTTCTAGCATTATAGGTAAGGTTTGTCAATGTTGATTGGAATGTTCTCTTCAAAATTCTGAAGGTGGCAGGGGTAAAATACAAAGTGTAAAAGGCTATTTAAAACTTGTACAAAACCCAGACGGCAGTTATAAGAGTCGAGGGGATGAAAGGAAAGCGATGGTTGAGAAAGGAATGAGACAAGGTGTAGCGTACCCCGGATATCACTGAATCTGTACACTGAACAACCGGTAAAGGAAACATCAGAAAATTTTGGAGTAGAAATTAAAGTTCCGGTGAAAGAAATAAAAGCCTTGAGATTCACCGATGACAGTGTAATTCCGTCAGAGACGACAAAGTACTTGGAAGAGCAATTAAACGGAATGGACATTGTCTTGAAAGGAGGATATAAGATAAACATCAACAAAAGTAAAACAGGGTTAATTGAATGTAGTCGATAAATCAGGTGGTGCTGAGAGAATTAGATTAGGAAACAAGACACTTAAAATAGTAGATGAATTTCGCTATTTGGGCAGAAAAATAACTGATGATGGCCGAAGTGGAGAGGATATAAAATGTAGACTGGCAATGGGAAGTAAAGCGTTTCTGCAGAAGAGAATTTTGTTAATATCAAATATAGACTTAAGTGTTAGTAAGTCTTTTCTGATGGTATTTGTTTGGAGTGTAGCCATGTACAGAAGTGAAACATGGACGACAAACAGTTTAGACAAGAAGAGAAGAGAAGGTTTTGAAATGTATGCTACAGAAGAATGCTGAAGATTAGATAGGTGGATCGTGTAACTAATGAGAGGGTACTGAGTAGAACTGGGGAGACAATATATTTGTGCCACAACTTCACTAGAAGTAGGGATCAGTTGATACGACACGTTCTGAAACATGAAGGGGTCACAAATTTAGTTCTGGGGGAAAATGTGGAGGGCAAAAATTGCAGAGGTAGAACGCGAGATGAATACACCAAGCAGATTCAGAAGTATGTAGGCTGCAGTAGTTATTTGCATGGAGAGTTGCGTCGAATCAGTCTTTGGACTGAAGATCGCAATAATAACAACAACAACAACGCGGTAATGGTAATTCAGAAGCGAATAAAAGTGGCGAGAGAGTGGGATACATGTGTGCCTTTTAGCCCCTCCATCGTGCTACCAACCCACAAAACCATTTTAGTAACAGCGTTTTTTATCTTCAAAACGCCTGCCAAGAAAAAGCGAAGCAAACAGAACAGGAAGAAACGTAATAAAAATTCACGGGACATTATTTGATATTATTTGAGGGAACACAGTATGGAGTCAAATTTACATAGAACTTGACATTACGAGCGTACTTGTCAGCATGACAGTCCACCCACTGTCGATGGGGTGCACCCCTGGTCCAGTTGAGAAGGGTGCCATGAAGCCGTTGTAACTTGCGCTGAAGAAATCTCGCCCACGACTTTTGTAACTTGGCCTTCATATCCTGGATATTAGCAATGGCACGGAGCTGACCCCCGAGCTGGTCCTGCTCATGTTCTATCGAGTGCAGATCTTGGGCTATTGCCGGTAACAGGAATACCTCAGTACAACGCACGCAGTTCATAGAGATCTGTGGCAGTGTTGACAAGAAAAATGTTGTTAAAAAATGACAGCATGATCCTGTGGCGTGGGAGGTAACACATGAGGGCGCAGGATGTCTGTGACGTACCATTGTGCCGTGGGAGTTGCCTCAGCGACTACAAGCCGTGACCTCAACTCATTCCCGATGGCATCCTACGTGACAAAGCTAGGAAAACAGATTTGTACCACTCCAAGACATTGAAAGGGTGGGATCTCTCACCAGAGTGCCGTCATCCTCGCCAACAATAGTCATCCAGGGTAGTGCAGAATCACGATTCACCGCTGAACACAGAGTGACACAAATCACCAGCACCCAATGCTTCTCGGTCACAGCACCACTCCAAACGCAGCCGTTTGTGCTTCGTGACGTTAATGGGAGCCTATGCAATGGGGAGGTAATTCCTTAGCCTGGCTACGTAAATCTCCGATCAGGTGCAGGAGTACACAGAAAATTGCAGGGAGTCTGTTATTTATTATCCGATGGCAGGCGCAGATATTAAGGGGTTACACTGTCCTTGGTGCACAATACAGCGATCCTCCCTCATAGTGGTCAGAAGTGGTCGAAAGAAACCTTAACGACGAGTATGCCTGACCTAACCTTTCCATGCAGTCCGACCCCCACCCTCCCTCTCCTGTCATTTAGTATAAAGTCAGTTCGTTTCACGATTTTATGCATCCTGTAAAGTGATCTATTGTTTTGTGAACAGTTTGATTTTCAATGTTAATCAATGACCTACAGTGCACAGCTGCTTACTCTGTAAATGAGTGTTTTTTTAATAGATGAAGTTGTAAGGGAACCTGGTATATCTATGTGACTGTTCTTCAAAAACGTCATTTGCGTTTCCTGAAACCACATGCTCACGTAGTATCACGGTCTGTTACAAGCCACACACAAATACAGGGTGTCCCAATAAGGATGACCCAATTCTAAATAGAAATATTTATTAGAAAGAATGGCTTAACACCAAAAATTGCATACTAAATTACTCAGAAAAGACAGAAGTTCATAAAAATCCATTATAAATGTTCAATATGCCCTCCATTGGTTGCACGGACGAGATCTAGCTATAGCCAAATCATCCCAAACCGAGCGTAAGGTGTCTTCTGTCACTGAAGCTAATATTCTGGTTTTTAGTTCATCAATGTCACGAGGTAAGGGAGGAATGTAAAAACATTGTTTAACAATTTTTAACATTTTTATGCAACGACGTCAACTGATATTGTTTATATAAGAATATACAGCCTACAGTTGCAGGTTAACTTTATCGTTTACCTAGGTTTAAACGTCTTCTTCAGAACATAAAATATTATTTGAATGTTTGCCTAAAACAAGCCATGTACTAAGTTAACTTTATAAAACTTGATGCATAACCGCAAGGTATTTGTCACTTCTATTAAACAAGGTGTAGCAATTTCACTTTAAGCCCCTAGGGGCTTAAAGTGAGGCAGACAGATCACCATCATTGAGCAGCTGGCTTTGTTGGGTCTTGATGATGTCTCGCACCTAGCCTGTCAGAGATGTCCGATAGCTATCTCAACAGTACTCATGACCAATGTCTGGATCGAAGTTTCATGCTGCCAACAAGAAGCATTCTGCTGCAGAAAAAAAATCTGTCTGACTCTTCTGTTCCAATCTCAGCAAACCTTGCAGAGGGTGTTTCTCATTCAACTGACTTCGCCAGAAGATGGTGGGAACGATATTCAACGAAACTTGGCTCTATTTCCACAAATTCCCACGCCTGGAAACCCGAGAGCATGTTGTTAGATGAAGGTCAACGGCCTTGCCGCAGTCGTAACACCGGTTCCCGTCAGAACAGCGAAGTTAATCACTGTCGGGCTGGTCTAGCATTTGGATGGGTGACCATCAGGTCTGCCGAGCGCTGTTGGCAAGCGGAGTGCACTCAGCCCTTGTGAGGCAAACTGAGCAGCTACTTGGCAGAAGTAGCAGCTCCGCTCTCGTAAACTGACATACGGCCGGGAGAGCGGTGTGCTGACCACATGCCCCTCCATACCTGCATCCAGTGACGCCTGTGACCTGAGTATGACACTGCCACCGGTCGGTACCGTTGGGCCTTCCAACACCTGTTCGGACGGAGTTTAGTTTTTTATTAGTTGAACTCCCTGGGAGAGCCAATGAGACCGCAGCTTCTGTTATGACTGTGCGTCTTAATAGGACGCGTCCGAAAGCTTTCCATGTCAGAAAAGTCTGAAGTTATTAACAATAAGGTAACTTCCCACCAGTAGCCACTGATGCTAGCAACTAACAAAAAGAGATGTTGTACAAATGCCACACTGCCGTAATAAACGCTGGTCACCTGGTGATGAAATGAAGTAATGCATTCGACTCGAAGCTGTAAAGATTAGAAATCTAGGAAAAGTGACTGATGTCGTAAGTGCCGAGTGGTTATAATTGAAGGGCAACTACTCGCAGGTTTGCAGTTTGGACTGTAATTATCATATAGCTGTGAAGCTTGTTACACATTCAAATACGTTAATGCGGAACAGATTCAGACTGGAAACAATTATTTCCAATTCCTAAGCAATGGATTAGGGACGGGGCGTGGGCAGAAAAGGTAAAACAAGCGATAGGACATGTCGATTTTATTATTAATCGCCACTTACACAATTTGTCCAATATCAGCACCGGAGACTTCGACGTGATGCTGTACACCGCGCTTTGCAAATGGCTCAACTGGCTCTGAGCACTATGAAACTTAACATCTGAGGTCATTAGTCCCCTAGAACTTAGAACTACTTAAACCTAACTAACCTAAGGACATCACACACATCCATGCCCGAGGCAGGATTCGAAGCTGCGACCGTAGCGGTCGCGCTGTTCCAGACTGAAACGTCTAGAACCGCTCGGCCACAGCGGCCGGCACGCTTTGCACCTGGTGGCCAAAATTGGAACTAATTTTTCACCATCGTAGATCGGTTCCGCATTAAAGCATTAGCATATCTACCAAGCTTCGCTGCCACATGATAATTACGACCCACACTGGACCTCCGCGAGTAACTGCATTTTACTTACAATCACCCAGTAAAACGGGTAATAGTTCTAAAGTGCTAACTTCTATGAGAAAGTTGCAAATAATAGATATTGTGAAGTCGTGCATCTAGAATATTAAGATTAAGTTATTGGTAAGCATAACAATGGCAGTGGGATAATGTAAACGAATCATGAAATGTAACAGTAAATAGAAATCAACAGTCTAAATTTTGAATCTAGCATACCTCATCGTCTTATATATACACATCAAAAAAGTTTTGCATCACCTAGGTTCCGAGAGTACCGGAACCTGTACAGGAAGTTGGAATAGAGATCAACATAAACATCATACAGCGAGACCTTCAGAGTGGTGGTCCAGATTGCTGTAGACGTCGCTACCTCTCATATCCAGAATCACATCCTCTTACATTGACGCATGCCTGTATTCGTCGTGGCATACTATCCACAAGTTCATCAAGGCACTGTTGGTCCAGATTGTCCCACTCCTCAACGGCGATTTGGCATAGACCCCTCAAAGTGGTTGGTGGGTCACTTCGTCCATAAACCGCTCTTTGCAATCTATCCCAGGCATGTTCGATAGGGTTCGTGTCTGGAGAACATGCTGGCCACTCTAGTCGAGCGATGTCGTTATCCTGAAGGAAGTCATTCACAAGATGTGCACGATGGGGCCGCGAATTGTCGTCCATGAAGACGAATGCCTCGCCAATATGCTGCCGACGTGGTAGCACTATCGGTCGAAGGATGGCATTCACGTATGGTACAGCCGTTACGGCGCCTTCCATGACCACCAGCGGCGTACGTCGTCCCCACATAATGCCACCTCAAAACAGCAGGAAACCTCCACCTTGCTGCGCTCACTGGACAGTGTGTCTAAGGCGTTCAGAGTGACCGGGTTGCCTCCAAACACGTCTCCGACGATTGTCTGGTTGAAGGCATATGCGACACTCATCGGTGAGGAGAACATGATACCAATCCCGGGTGGCTCATTCGGCATCTTCTTGGGCCCATGTGTACCGCGCTGCATGGTGCCGTGGTTGCAAAGATGGATATCGACATGGACGTCGGGAGTGAAGTAGCGCATCATGCACCCTATTGCACACAGTTTGAGTGGTAACACGATGTCCTGTAGCTGCACGAAAAGCATTATTCAACAGGGTGGCGTTGCTGTCAGGGTTCCTCCGAGCCATAATCCGTAGGTAGCGGTCATCCACTGCAGCAGTAGCCCTTGGGCGGCCTGGGCGAGGCGTGTCATCAACAGTTCCTGTCTCTCTGCATCTCCTCCATGACGGAACAAGATCGCTTTGGTTCACTCCGAGATACCTGGACACTTCCCTTGTTGAGAGCCCTTCCTGGTACAAAGTAACAATGCGGACGCTATCGAACCGCGGTATTGACCGTCTAGGCATGGTTGAACTACAGACAAGAGCCGTGTACTTCCTTCCTGATGGAATGGCTAGAACTGATCGGCTGTCGGACCCCCTCCATCTAATAGGCGCTGCTCATGGATGGTTGTTTACATCTTTGGGTGGGTATAGTGACACCTCTGAACAGTCAAAGGGAGTGTGTCTGTGATACAATAGCCACAGTCAACGTCTAAGTTCGGGAGTTTTGCGAACTGGGGTGATGCAAAACCTTTTTTGATGTGTGTATTTAACTGCATCTGTCTCATTCAAGTGTATATGTATAATTAAGCATTAATTAATTAACGTTTAATGGTTATCCTACATTTACCCAGCGAACCACAGAATTCCCCACTACAGCTCTCTAATTCTGTTTTTACATCATTGAAAGTGTAAGATGGCAAGAACTATGACTCTTACATGAAGTCATTAAAGATCACCTAACTCACGTTGAGAAAACAGTAGGGCTGAACAAAAAATGACTGACAAGGCACAATGCATCTTGTAGAGGGTATAGTATGAACGTATTGGAATAATTAATGTCGGGTGATGGTTTTAAAGTAATTCACACGACATGAAAGCTTCGTGGAAACGAGTCGATTTACTGGACGTTAGTTTACCCCAAGGAAACATTTAGACTTGACTGTGGACGGCTGGGGAACGGCGAAGGGAAGCAACAATAGGCAGCTTAGGGCGGCTCAAGCTCTGAGAAAGCGGTAATGCGGAGCGGCCTCCAGCCACCTTATGATGAGTGACAGTGAGTGGGTGATTGACCCCGACTCCATGCTGGTGTCTGGTGTACCGGGAAACAGACAGAGAAATTGTACGCCTGTTGATAAATATCTGTCAACCCACTTTCTGTGAAACATACGGCAAAGCCGCGCAAAACTACTGTGGAGCGGTAAGCAGAGCTCAAAATATGCGTGTTCATGACTGTAGCAACTTCACGCTGAATTCACGGTCTGCAGAGCCTGAAGTAAATCAGGTGAAGAGCGACAGCATGAAATACGCCGGCCTCCAATGGGAACGTAGGACCAAGGAATCTGAAGTACTCTCCTGGGAGTCAGAATTCTGGAAAACTTGGTGTTTGTGCTAACCTTGATGGGTTGCCTGGGGGGAGCTAAATAGAAGTTGAGAGGAAGGGAAATTTTGTGGGAATTTGTTCACTTCCCAGAGCAAGCATTGGTCGGCCCTGGGAAGCGACACATTATTAACGCGACGTTCAATTGGCGTAAGTGATTTTGCTGGAGGGGAAACCAAGACAAAGAATGGACTGGCAGAAGTCTCAGTAGAGGTCTTCCGTTCCCAGCTTGCCTATAGTGCAGACGTGGCGTTCTTTACTCAGCTTGCCTGAGAAAGAGTGAGCATCTCTGCTGTTTAGGACTTAACAAATGGAAAAATTGAGCTTGGAGATAGAAAGTTTTGGTTCACCAATGTACTGAGCAAGATAGCAGCCTTGCAGCACCACGAGGTCAGCCTTCGTCCACACAACGACACCGTTCTGCCACGCTGTATTCGGTGATATTGCACCTGCTCCGGCCACTGATTAATTTGTTGGATCACGTCGGCAAAGTTTCCCAGAGGGTTTCATGGGCCTCGTACTGTAGAATTCTTCTCGCACTTCGTATTACGCCTGGGTCAGTCAATAGGAATTACTTTTGAGTTATCGAGGTTTATTCCACGCAAACGCAATTTATTACCACTGCCTGGTAGGAGAGTCGTGTAATGTGATGATTGAAGGTCGTGAGTTAAAATAAATTTGTGATAATCTGTTTTCAATCAAGTAGTTGAAATCCCAAGTCACTTTCTTAATTAATTTTATGTTCAACATTTGCATCTGGTGTTCAATAGCTGCATATAACATCAATGTTTTAATTAAAAGTGATCAATACTCAATTAATGTCAACACTGCCACCGTAGTTCAATCAGGAGCCACAGGGCCTTATTACTTTCTTTGCGTTATCCGATATTGCGGCAGTTTTGCACTCTCTGTTGATCTGTTAGTCAATTAGCTGGGGTGAACACACGCCAAAACCAGATAAGTGACTGGTGGGGTGTTACAAAAGTTGTTGTTGTTGTGGTCTTCAGTCCTGAGACTGGTTTGATGCAGCTCTCCATGCTACTCTCTCCTGTGCAAGGTTCTTCATCTCCCAGTACCTACAGCAACCCACATTTTTCTGAATCTGCTTGGTGTATTAATCTCTTGGTCTCCCTCTACGATTTTTACCCTCTACACTACCCACCAATACTAAATTGGTGACCCTTGATGCCTCAGAACATGTCCTACCAATCGATCCCTTCTTCTGGTCAAGTTGTGCCAGCAACTTCTCTTCTCCCCAATCCTATTCAATACTTCCTCATTAGTTATGTGATCTACCCATCTAATCTTCAGCATTCTTTTGTAGCACCACATTTCGAAAGCTTCTATTCTATTCTTGTCTAAACTATTTATCGTCCACGTTTCACTTCCATACATGGCTACACTCCACACAAATACTTTCAGAAAAGCCTTCCTGACACTTAAATCTATACTCGATGTTAACAAATTTCTCTTCTTCAGAAACGATTTCCTTGCCATTGCCATTCTACATTTTATATCCTCTCTACTTCGACCATCATCAGTTATTTTGCTCCCCAAATAGCAAAACTCATTTACTACTTTAAGTGTCTCATTTCCTAACCTAATTCCCTCACCGTCGCACGATTTAATTCGACAACACTCTTTGCTGCCTCTGATATAATTACAATGTCATCGGCAACCTCAAAGTTTTTATTTCTTCTCCATGAATTTTAATACCTACTCCGAATTTTTCTTTTGTTTCCTTTACTGCTTGCTCAATATACAGATTGAATAACATCGGGGAGAGGCTACAACCCTGTCTTACTCCCTTCCCTTCCACTGCTTCCCTTTCATGTCCCTGGTTTCTGTACAAATTGTAAATAGCTTTTCGTTCTCTGTATTTTACCCCAGCCACCTTTAGAATTTGAAAGAGAGTATTCCAGTCAACATTGTCAAAAGCTTTCTCTAAGTCTACAAATGCTAGATACGTAGGTTTGCCTTTCCTTAATCTAGCTTCTAAGATATGTCGTAAGGTCAGTATTGCCCCACGTGTTCCAGTATTTCTACGGAATCCAAACTGATCTTCCCCGAGGTCGGATTCTACTAGTTTTTCCATTTGCCTGTAAAGAATTCGTCTTAGTATTTTGCAGCTGTGGCTTATTAAACTGATAGTTCGGTAATTTTCACATCTGTCAACACCTGCTTTCTTGGGGATTGGAATTAATATATTCTTCTTGAGGTCTGAGGGTATTTCGCCTGTCTCATACATCTTGCTCACCAGATGGTAGAGTTTTGTCAGGACTGGCTCCCCCAAGGCCGTCAGTAGTTCCAATGGAATGTTGTCTACTCCGGGGGCCTTGTTTCGACTCAGGTCTTTCAGTGCGCTGCCAAACTCTTCACGCAGTATCGTATCTCCCATTTCATCTTTATCTACATCCTCTTCCATTTCCATAATATTGTCCTGAAGTACATCGCCCTTGTATAGACCCTCTATATACTCCTTTCACCTTTCTGCTTTCCCTTCTTTGCTTAGAACTGGGTTTCCATCTGAGCTCTTGATGTTCATACAAGTGGTTTTCTTATCTCCAAAGGTATCTTTAATTTTCCTGTAGGCAGTATCTATCTTTCCCCTAGTGAGATATGCCTGTACATCCTTACATTTGTCCTCTAGCCATCCCTGCTTAGCCATTTTGCACTTCCTGTCAATCTCGTTTTTGAGACGTTTGTATTCCTTTTTGCCTGCTTCATTTACTGCATTTTTATATTTTCTCCTTTCATAAATTAAATTTAGTATTTATTATGTTACCCAAGGATTTCTATTAGCCCTCGTCTTTTTACCTACTTGATCCTCTGCTGCCTTCACTACTTCATCCCTCAAAGCTACCCATTCTTCTTCTACTGTATTTCTTTCCCCCATTCCTGTCAATTGTTCCCTTATGCTTTCCCTGAAACTCTGTACAACCACTGGTTCTTTCAGTTTATCCAGGTCCCATCTCCTTAAATTCCCATCTTTTTGCAGTTTCTTTAGTTTTAATCTACAGGTCATAACCAATAGATTGTGGTCAGAGTCCACATCTGCCCCTGGAAATGTCTTACAATTTAAAACCTGATTCCTAAATCTCTGTCTTACCATCATATAATCTATCTGATACCTTTTAGTATCTCCAGGGTTCTTCCATGTATACAACCTTCTTTTATGGTTCTTAAACCAAGTGTTAGCTATGATTAAGTTATGCTCTGTGCAAAATTCTACCAGGCGGCTTCCTCGTTCATTTCTTAGCCCCAATCCATATTCAGCTAGTACATTTCCTTCTCTCCCTTTTCCTACACTCGAATTCCAGTCACCCATGACTATTAAATTTTCGTCTCCCTTCACTATCTGAACAATTTCTTTTATTTCATCATACATTTCTTCTATTTCTTCGTTATATGCAGAGCTAGTTGGCATATAAACATGTACTACTGTAGTAGGTGTGGGCTTCGTATCTATCTTGGCCACAATAATGCGTTCACTATGCTGTTTGTAGTAGCTTACCCGCATTAATATTTTCCTATTCATTATTAAACCTACTTCTGCATTACCCCTATTTGATTTTGTGTTTATAACCCTGTAGTCACCTGACCAAAAGTCTTGTTCCTCCTGCCACAGAACTTCACTAATTCCCACTATATCTAACTTTAACCTATCCATTTCCCTTTTTAAATTTTCTAACCTACCTGCCCGATTAAGGGATCTGACATTCCACGCTCCGATCCGTAGTACCAGGCACAGCAAGGCCGTTTTGGTTATTGTTACAAGGCCAGATCAGTCAATCATCCAGACTGTTGCCCCTGCAACTACTGAAAAGGCTGCTGCCCCTCTTCAGGGACCACACGTTTGTCTGGCCTCTCAACAGATACCTACGGTACGGCTATCTGTATCGCTGAGGCACGCAAGCCTCCCCACCAACGGCAAGATCCATGATTCATGGAGAAGGTTACAAAAGTAATAACAGAAAATGTGTTAACAAACAGACGGAGAGGCTTACATTCAACATTATTAATTGGTGACCAAAAGAAGATAGCTGAGAAAGCTGATATGAAAGGCGAGAGAGTGTGCCCCCAGGATAGTGTGGAGCAGGAGAAGTCACTTGATTGTCATATCAATCTATCTTCCACAGAAACGAAATGTTCTTAAAGTAAGTGTTCTACCAGCGTTATACATAAAGGCGGTATGCTGTATTATGAGCAATGTGGAAACTTGGCAGCTTTTCTCGTAAAGCTCAATCAAGAAATAATCAGGAAGTTTATTCTGAAATGATGAATATCGTGATACAACCGTCGAAAGTAATTGCACGGGTATGATTAGCGTAATGTTGAGAGAGGGAAAGGAAAAGAAAAGGTCCTGCTTATAGTAACTCGGCTGCCACGTGAGTAATTATTCACTCTTGTTGCTAGTCCCACGCTTGGTCGATATCAGCACTGGAGCCTATTTGGATGATGGGCATACTAGACAAATAATTTAGCAATAGACCTTACGCAAAAGCCGCCTCTAATCCTCGTAATAGCTCAATTCGGCGAGGAGGACAGATCACAAGTTTCTTCAGGTATGGGAAAGACAATTAATTATGTGAGGTTTTTTTTTATAATTTGGACCCCAACCCTCCCACTTGGTGAGATTTCGAGAGATTTGAAGGGATCCCCCTCCCAAATAATAATAATATATACTTGATATGGTCATGAATTTGCTTCATACCACTAAAAATACCTAAAATAGACATTTTCCCTGTGAAATTATAAGTGAAAATCATAAGTACGTGTAAGGTGCACTGCAACGAATTTAATTTACTTAAATGTATTAAAAGCTGCCAGATGGCTGTCTACATATCATGCAATAAGCAAGTACAAAGTAGGCTTCGACACCAACTTCCTATTTCTTTACTCACTACATGGTCATTCATTTGCATTCTCTGTTGTAATGATTGGACATATGAGATGTGTGTGTTGTTTTAGTACAGGAAGACAGTCGTTAGACGTATCTGCATCCTCTTCGTGCAGCCACTCCAGCCTGTCTCGTCCACTGCGCACGGCAGCATTGTTGACAGTTGTCTGAGCTGGTCATGTGTCTACTGCGCTTGAAAATGGAGAGAATCAAGTTCCGTGCTATTATTAACCGTTTTCATTTGAAAGGTTGGACTATCGCAGAAATCAAAACAGAAATTTGATGAACTCGGACTCTGCATTATCATAGGGGACTAAGCCTTTAGGATTAAGCTACGGTCGCAGGTTCCAATCCTGCGTCGGGCATGGATGTGTGTGATGTCCTTAGGTTAGTTCGGTTTAAGTAGTTCCAAGTTCTAGGGGACTAATGACCACAGCAGTTGAGTCCCATAGTGCTCAGAGCCATTTGAACCATCTTTAGGATTAATGAATTTAAACGTGGTCGGACAAGCGCCGAAGGCAAAGCGCGCCGGCCGTCCTATTGAGGTCACCACAAAGGAAGCCATTGACAAAAGCCGTGATATGATAATTCAAGATCGCAGAATAAAACATAGTGAGATTGCTGAGACTGCAGGCATCTCAGCTGAGAGAGTACATAATGTCCTGTACAGAGAATTGGCAATGAAGAAGCTGTGTGCAAGGTGCCTGCCGCGATTGCTCACAATCGACCAAAAGAGCATCCGGCACATTTCAGCACTATGTCTGGCGATGTTTAATTGCGTTTCGCAATATTTTTTGCCCCTGTGTGTGACTGTTGATGAAAACTGGATCCATCACTATACAGGAGTCAAAACGACAGTCAAAACAATGGACAAAGACTGGTGAACAAGCACCGAAGAAGGCAAAGACCTTTTTGTCACTTGGTAAGTGATAGCCATTGTTTTTCGGGATACCCAAGGAATACTCCTCGTAGACTACCTGGAAAAAGGCAGAACCATAACTGTACCTTATAATGATTCATTGTTGCATCGTTTGAAACTTGTTTTGGTTGAAAAAAGACCAAGGCTAGTGTGCAAAAGCGCGCTCTTTGCTCAGATAATGCCCTATCCCACAAGTTAGCGATAACAATGGCGAAAGTTAATGAATTGGGATTTTAATTGTTTTCTCAAGAACCTATTCACCAAACGTAGCCGCAAATGACTCCTTCCTGTTCCGTAACTTGTAACTTGGGCTTGCTGCGAAGCAAAGTTCATCAAATGAAGAGGTAATACTTGCAGTCAACGAGTATTTTGTGGAATTTGACAGAACCTATTTTTCCGAT
This sequence comes from Schistocerca gregaria, assembly GCF_023897955.1. Lineage (NCBI taxonomy): Eukaryota > Metazoa > Arthropoda > Insecta > Orthoptera > Acrididae > Schistocerca > Schistocerca gregaria. The sequence continues at coordinate 1,013,518,608 of NC_064920.1, read as the reverse complement.
GGGATGAAAAAGCTGGAGGATCGAAGGAGACTAGATCGAGAAGTAAGGTGAGATGCTCACGAAGCAAACTTTTTTTTCAGTCTTACCGGACCTACCAAGTCACTCTCTTAGATGACAGAAGTCTTGCAGCACCTGTCGTGAATAGTTTGATCATTCATCAAAAGAGACGGACTGTAGTAATCAAGCGGCATTTGGGTTACCCCTCATGTCTGTCACATGCCGTGAGAGACTGCCGAAGCAGGAACGGTGCGAACTACTACCCATCGGGTTCCCCACGCTCTGGTCACTTGGAGGGTCGGGTAAGGTGGAGGCATGAAGCGTACGCGAACCACATTATGCAGCGCACTTCTCAGTGGCCTGCAGCAGTCGCGCTTTTCATACTTGACCACCTGCTGATACAGACTGAAGCTTGAGTATGAATCCGATGTTTATAGAGGCACATTTACCAGGCATTTAAGATGGAAGTACATATACAGGGTGTCTCAGAAAAGCACCGACAACGCCTAGTATGTAGTGCGGGATGGCACACTGATCGGTTTTCAAGAAGGTAGCGCACAGCTTGGGCGCTGGATACCGTTGAAGTCATTACGCCAACAAACACGACTTGAGTTGCACATCGCACTGTCAACATTGCAAATGGGCTTGGAACTGCGTACCTAAACGCAGAGCCTACATTGGCGGTGCTGAGCCTCGCGCACGTGAGTCAATACTTTGAAGTATTTCAATCGCTCCGTTAACTCATGTAATAAGGACCTTCGCTGACGTCACAGGTGTGCCGTGCACCATATTCTTCATACTGCCCCACAGAAATAGTGAGTTAGATCAATCCCGTTCCTCTGTTTGGCAGTAGATGTGGCCCAGCGATAGTCACCAATTATCCCAGCTTTTCGTGGTGTACTAAAGAGCGAAACAGCCTATAACGCCATCCGAATCATCGAGAATGTTCAGCAATCAGAGTCATGCCGTGATGATCTCACAAACTTACAGGGATGATGAAGAAGGGTAAATTATCAATTTGAGGCATGGAACCCTCGTCCGGAAACGACCGGGCATAAGGGATATAAGGGAAAACCGTCCTCATACCTCTGACAGCGGAATACATGTACCAGTACTGTTGTTGCTAAGATTCTAGGCTAGACAATCCAGTCGAGCATTTAATTGTAGAAGTTGGTTCTAGCATAGATGGAACCCACTTCCCTTTGGACTGAGGGGTCTTCAACACTTGGATCAGACATTCCTGCAAAGTGCGTAGGCACAGGATATCCTGTTTCGTGGCAAGCACGTTCGCTTGATTCCGCCCCACTTGGTTTCTTCTTGTGGAGTCATGTCAAGAATTGTGTACGAGACGCCATTCAAGACTGAAGGCCGGCCGGTTTGACCGAGCGGTTGTCGGCGCTTCAGTCTGGAACCGTTCGACCGCTACGGTCGCAGGTTCGAATCCTGCCTCGGGCATGGATGTGTGTGATGTTCTTAGGTTAGTTAGGTTTAAGTAGTTCTAAGTTCTAGGGGACTGATGACTTCAGATGTTAAGTCCCATAATGCTCAGAGCAATTTGAACCAAGCCAAGACTGAAGAGGATCTCCTGGCAAGAACACTCGCTGCCCACAGCACTGTTCGGACGACACCAAAGATATTAGAACTGGTACGACAGAACTTTATGCGACGATGCCATGCATGCATTGGCAAAGGGGACCATCATTTTGAACGACTGTTGTAAATGTAGCAGGTGCAGGTAAATGGAATTCATTATTACTGCACCGTAGATGACTGAGGAGTTTTGTTTCTCTTTGGCATCAAGTTAAGTGCGCCGTCACAAGTCCATCAACAGTGGAAATTATCAGAGGGTGCTGGGGAGTACTCAGCAGGAATTCTGTACGTCTCGATCAGATTTTGGAAGTTGAGGCCCTTAGTTTGAGCGCTTTACGGGGCTGAGGCTGAACTTAAGTCGATTTCCCCTTGTAACTTTTGATTTGGTCGTTTCCGGACTCGGGTCCCTTGCCTCAAATCGATACATTTACCATTCTCCATCGTTCCTGAAATTCTGTAACATCACGTACAGCGAGAGGCAGCAGCGATCACCAAGGACCGTAGATTTGTTTATCTTGCGAGAGAAAGGCACAGAAATTCTGAAACGTCGTAGGAGAAACAGTTCGGAACTGTCACAAGGATCTATCTGAAAACGAGAAAAATTTCTTCCGTTCTGAGGTGTGGGGTTCTTCTGTTATTCTGCGCAACGGATTAATCTGAGATGTACCCTTTACCCTGTGGTTCCTGCAAGATGCAATTTCCACCCCCACACTACTACAAAAGTCAGACAGAAGCTCCTAACGTACTAAAGAGAAATGCCTGAAAAACTTTCAGCAATAAATATCTTTTGGAGTCGTCCGCTGTAAGGAAATGACACAAAAATTCACAAAATTTCTTACGTAACTTTTGGGATACTTGTGTACTGGAGTAGTGCTAGTTAGTGTAAGAACAACATGAAACTAACGAAAGTTATTATTTATTTAGCAAAAATTCTGAGAAATCACAATGGCACTTTTAGTTACGAATTGAACAAGTTATATCCTAGTTCTTTAGGGAATGTGAAGTTACCTCTCAAGGATAGCATTCGCTAATGAAATTTCTATACAAAGTTTAAGATGATTGTTGACTTGGCAGAATGGCTGAGAGGCGCGCCTTCTCAACTTGAATAATTATCCTTTAGAATGTTGCTAGGTACGGTCGAGGCTGTCGCGTGTGAAACGCAGTGAAGTGTACCGTTGTGGAGGAAATATGGGGCTCGCAATAGCTGTAGCGCACAATACCGTAAGCTGCGATAACTGCTGTCTGCGCCGCTCGCTGCTGACAAATAAGATAACTCTCGTTCTATCTGGATTGACCTTCGCCAATCAAACTCTCCCTATGCCTTGATGAAGTCAAGGATTCCTATTCGCTCCTAGCCTAACTATTGGCCTGGTACACCGGTCAGATAACCAGTCCACCGCGATGCCATCAAAATTCCCTCACAGGCGTTTAACTATAACTCTCTCCATTCACTCAATATAGAGTAGCCCTTCGATTCGCTCTCGACAGAGGTGCTCACCCAGTGAAGTACTGAGGAGAGACTTGTTCCTCACTCCAAGAGCGACAACGAAATGGTGCCTTTCCACGCCAGACGTGAAGGGGTATATCTTTCAGTCTCTTCCATTATTCCTTCAGCTCAAGGCGTCAGAAATACCGTCTGCCAAACAGCATTGCTCTTCTAAAACGAGAGAATGACGTTTCGTTTAAGGCGACCAATCCGGAAACCTGTAGCATTGGCGTTTGGGGTTTGCTGTCTCCCTGTGAAAATATCGGAAACTGCGTGTTATGTGTAAAGAATGCGTAGGCTGGCCACTCCCACACAGTGTAGCGGAATTTGCTTTTAAGCCGAACACGGGGTTGTTCCCCCCTTTTCACTCGGGCCCACGCTGTCCGCTACACGGGCGGTCACCGGCTGACATAGGCTGGGTCTTCCTCTGAAGGGACCAGCGTCCCGTTGTGCGGTTTCTCTCCCGAACTAAAAGCTTCTGTGACCGTTGTGTCTGGAATGCACGTGTGTACGCCAGCCTCGAGTATTTCAACCACGACGCGCTTACTTGTTAATTGCATATCGTTTACATAAATTCATACAACATTGACTTTATCTTATCGAGTTTGGGTTCGAATATAGCGTCTTGATGTGCGGAATATTATTGTGAGAGCGGAATATGTAAGCAATGAAGGTCAGGAGACCACGACGTCTTACACCGTTGATTTGACGTATTTTTCAGATGTCAGACGTAGGTTCAAGCAGAAATAGTGACAAATATATGAATGCCTCATAAATCTACGGAAGAAAAAACGGAAGGGGCGACAAATATAAACCGACTGTGGCGTGAAATGGGTTAATGACCTCGGCTTTGAAGGCAGACTAAGGCAATATAGACACAAGCAAGCAGAATTCAATAGGCGATAATACTACACTGACACATTCAATTACGTGTTAAAAACAATGCTCCATCGCTCAACAATATACCGAGTAAAATTAAATTATCTCTAACATGTAACCTTCTCGGATAATTGTATAAAAACTACTAACAAACCCCATCTTCACGGATAACATGCACTAAGTGCTAGGCGCTGACAAAATATGAACAAATGATAAGCTCCTCAGGAACCACCGGAATTTCTCGTCAACCTATGAAGCTTGTGACGTCATTGAACACTGGTCCTCAGATTTACCGACATCAAAGCCTCGTTGATAGCAGCATTTCGGTTCAGAAAATTGGCTGTCACTTATAGCACAGCAAGTAATTACGTAAATTTTTGGGATGTAGCTATGTATTGAAATCTCAGATATCGACCGAAGAAACATGGCGCTGCAATCTGGATCATTATCAGTCGTTTTGTTTATTTTCTTGTGTGACTCATAGTCTGATGGAGACCTATCCTCCTGACAACATTTGGGCGGCTATGGTGTCAAACGTATTAAGTATAACTGTTTAGGTAGGTGAGCATGAAGATGCATGTCGAGGGTAGTGTCTTGCTTGTTTTGTTGATTATAAGGAGGGGAGAGTGTTAACTCGGCGTCAACTTGTTGCCTACTCCAATTGGCTGGCCCCAAGGAGAACACTGAACATAAAATCCCCTAGGGAGGATATTTCATCATTAGCAATGCTTCTGACCTCACACCATGACGTGCTGAGGAGAGGTTTGGAACTTACCCACAATATTACATGCTGATCAGGAACCTGAAGCCACTGCTAGTGACGTACTGGCGACGAAATTTCTTTCAAGAGCCTGGATTCCAACCGGTTCCTCCGAATTGTGCAATAACGTTCAAAAATAAGTTAATGACCTCAGCTTCGAAGGCAAACTAAGCCAATATAGAACACATGCAAGCAGAATTTAATAGGCGATGATACTACATTGACACATTCGATAACACGTTAGAAATAATGCTCCATCGCACAACAATACACCGAATAAAATTACATTATCTCTAACATATAGTCCGCAGCTCGTGGTCGTGCGGTAGCGTTCTCGCTTCCCACGCCCGGGTTCCCCGGTTCGATTCCCGGAGGGGTCAGGGATTTTCTCTGCCTCGTGATGACTGGGTATTGTGTGATGTCCTTAGGTTAGTTAGGTTTAAGTAGTTCTAAGTTCTAGGGGACTGATGGCCATAGATGTTAAGTCCCATAGTGCTCAGAGCCATTTGAACCATTTTTTAACATGTAGTATCCTGGGACAATTGTATAAATACTTATAAATATGTGTCTACAGAAAATACCAAATCCATGTGCCAAAATTAATAAAACTTTCAGAATCATAATGAGTCCTATTGAACATTTCATCATAACATCCATTCTTGCATTTTGTCATGAATTGTTCCATGTTTAGTACTATCGTTTGTTCATCACTTAAAATGTATCCGCGACGGCGCTGCGCGCTCGCAACAAAACTACTCTACACTCATCTCGTGCAGACTTGCCCACAGTAGAACATGAAAAATACTTCATGATTTTTCTACCAATCAGTGCCTTGATTTTTGTTTCGAAGAATGTAAAGAGGAATCTCAAGAAAGGATAAACAGAAAATTAAAAGAATGTGAAGCAGAATCAGTAACAAAGATACTAATCATAACACGTGAAGAGGTGGGTGGCTTGCCTAAATCCGAAAATTAACAAAAGTTGACAAATAAAACGGTAATGAAACCGGCATTACCTCGACGTATGATAAAACGCCCAGAGAACTAAGCGGAAAGACTGGGGCGAGCATTCACCATTTATTGCTCATAATATTTATGAAAGTCAATCAACAGATAACAACTGTCAAACTACAAGTGAGACCATTTGTAGATGAAACACATCAGTTAGTTAAAAGAATCTTCCGTCGGTTCTTGATAGAACAACTTTATAATAAATGAAAAGCACCAGTTTGCTTTTGTTCCACAGTATTACTTTTATTGTGTTAACCGGTTTTCGGCTTACAAGGCCATCTTCAGACATTTACTGAGTACTGTCAGCAAAGAAGATACAATGTTTGCAAACAACATTGGGCGAGAAGTAACACGTCTAGACTGAAGCAGAAACATAAAGTTAATGTAAATATCGTGTGACTAGGGCCTACCGTCGGGCAGACCGTTCGCCAGGTGCAAGTGTTTCGATTTGACGCCACTTCGGCAACTTGGCGTCGATGAGAATGAAATGATGATGATTACGAAAACGCAACAAGCAGTCCCTGAACGGAGAAAATTTCCGACCCAGCCCGGAATCGAACCGAGGCCCTTAGGATTGACAGTCTGTCGCGCTGATCACTTTTTTTTTTTTTTGCATCTGCTCGGGGCGGATATCACAAGACATCCGTTTCAGTTCGTCATTGATCCATTAACTCAATTTTTTTATTACAGAAGGCAGCTAACCGTCTGACCGAACGCGCTGAGTTACCGTGCCGGCTATCATTCAGCTACCGGGGGACGGACAGATACATACAGTAAGTAAGGTATCTGACAGTATGGTGGCAATGCAACAAAAAAGGAAAAAAATGAACAGTAAACAAATAAAAAAAATCTTTAACACAAAACAGGAACAGTATACCTATATAACAGTTTCTATTAATAAACAAAAACTAATAAAATAAAATTAGTACTTGATAAGGAGTCTGATTAGCCAACAGTGGGGTATATAAAATCACCTGTCCTGATTGTGACGAATTTTGCATTGGTCAGTCAGACAGAAACATAGCAACTAGGTTGGCTGAACATGAACACAGCTGGAGGTTGCAGAACTCTGACTCCTCATTTACTGAGCATGTACTGACTGAGGATCACATCTGCCACCCAGTACTTAACGTAGCAACAAAGACTATAAACTCAAACTGCTAGAAGCCCTGGAAATTAATAAACATCTAGCTCACAGTGCAGATCTAATCCTAAATGATCAGAGACAGCTCAAGACTTCCCCTCTCATAAACCTCGTATAATCATCTCTGTTGTTCTTTACTTCCCACACAGACTGTTGCTACATATTCCCATTTTCCTGTATTCATTAAGTTCTTTTGTTTATTGAAGTTGTCTACATATTCCAAATGGACTGTAGTTTTAATAGTTAAGGCTTTCTTTTAACTGGTTATTGTATTACTGTCCAAGTTGAACACCTCTTGTAGTTGTCTCATCGGATAATGTTTATATTTTACTTGGTTCGTTTATTTAATGCAAACTGTTACAAAGCCACAGTTCTGAATATAATGTTAATGTTAAAATGCACTACCACCACACTCTCAAAGATTGGATTTATTGTATGTTCCCTCAAACTTCTCCATTTTCCTGCATTTATTTATTTCTGTTTATCTTATTGATATTACTTAAGTTCCTAATGCATTCTATAGCTATATTGATAATTTTTTCTTCTTTTAATTGGTTTGTGTATCACTCTCCATGTTTTGTACCTCCTGATGTAGCCTTGTCAAGTATTAATTTTACTAGTTTTGTTTATTAATAGAAACTGTCACGTAGGCATGCTGTTCCTATTTTGTGTTAAAGTTTTTCCTGTCTACCTCATTTTTATTTATTTAACGCTCAGTGTTTTACTTTTTCTCCGCATTACCACCATCCTGTCCTGTCAAAGATGTTACGTACTGTATGTTCCTGCTTCAGTCTAGACGTGTTACTTCTCTTTCAGTGTTGTTTGCAAACACTGTAACTTCTTTGGTGACAATACTCAGTAAATGTCTGAAGATGGCCTTGTAAGCCGAAAACCGGTTAATACAATAAAAGTAATACTGTGGAGCAAAAACAAAGTGGTGCTTTCCGTTTATTCCCATCAGACAGCTTTCGATAGAAAAGCAATTATCACTTTTCAGATGAGAGACACAATACCTTTTAATATTAAAAAAATGGAATACACTGAACGCCTAAAGGGTTGCAGTGAGTTCACTTACAATTTTAAAACCTTGCCCAAATATACTCATTTAAAAGAAAAATTAACCTTACATATGAACTGTGAATAGCTATTTTGCATTAACAAATAGTGACGAAATAACATTATAATAATAAACTCCCAGTCAGAGAACATTTATACATGAAGCTTATCAGTTGGTTTTAGTTACTAAAACATGTATAATAACTTTTCAAATGAGACAGGTAATAACTTTTTATAGAAAATAGAAAATACTGCACGACCAAATAGCTATCGAAAGTTCACTTACAGTTTTAAGATCTTGCCCAAATATATTCATTCAGAAGAAACAGTAGCCTTGCATACGGACTCTAAACCAGGCAGGCAATAATATACATTAGGCACTTGTCTTACAAATAGTTCCCAGCTCACAGACATGGCCAAGTGGGGGCATAGAAGTCCTGCGGAGCAGCCAACACAGGCCACACCTGGTTGTGCCGCTGGGACCATATTTATCGGCCCGGCCGGAGGGCGTGAAGTACAGTAGGAGCGCCCAACTTCACTTCCCGGATAAAACACTCCATCGTCAGACCACGAGTGGGCTACCGCGACCATCCCACCGCCGTGTCATCCTCAGTGGAGGATGCGGATAGGAGGGGCGTGGAGTCAACACACCGCTCTCCAGGTCGTTATGATGGTATTCTTGACCGAAGCCGGCACTATTCGGTCGAGTAGCTCCTCAATTGGCATCACGAGGCTGAGTGTACATCGAAAAATGGCAGCAGCGCATGGAGGCCTGGATGATGACCCATCCAAGTGCCGACCACGCCCGACCGCGCTTAACTTCGGTGATCTCACATGAACCGGTGTATCCACTGCGGCAAGGCCGTTGCCACACTTGCCGGATACCAGTATTCAAACCTCCACACCAATGTGTCGTGGAATTAGCATACTTTGGTACATCACACAGTCCAAGATGCACAATATTGTCTGGAACAAATTAAACAATCAGTTTTTTTCTGGTCATCAGTCCACTGAGTGGTTTGATGCGGCCCGCTACGACTTCCTTACCTGTGCTAACCTCTTCATCTCAGAGTAGCACTTGCAACCTACATCCTCAATTATTTGCTTAACGTATCCCAATCTCTGTCTTCCTCTACAGTTTTTGCCCTCTACAGCTCCCTCTAGTACCATGGAAGTCATTCCCTCATGTCTTAGCAGATGTCCTATCATCCTGTCCCTTCTCCTTATCAGTGTTTTCCACATATTCCTTTCCTATCCGATTCTGCGTAGAATCTCCTCATTCCTTACCTTATCAGTCCACCTAATCTTCAATATTCGTCTATAGCACCACATCTCACATGTTTCGATTCTCTTCTGTTCCGGTTTTCCCACAGTCCATGTTTCACTACCATACAATGCTGTACTCCAGACGTACATCCTCAGAAATGTCTTCCTCAAATTAAGGCCGGTATTTGATATTAGTAGACTTCTCTTGGCCAGAAATGCCTTTTTTGCCATAGCGAGTCTCCTTTTGATGTCCTCCTTGCTCCGTCCGTCATTGGTTATTTTACTGCCTAGGTAGCAGAATTTCTTAACTTCATTGACTTCGTGACCATCAATCCTGATGTTAAGTTTCTCGCTGTTCTCATTTCTACTACTTCTCATTACCTTCGTCTTTCTCCGATTTACTCTCAAACCATACTGTGTACTCATTAGACTGTTCATTCCGTTCAGCAGATCATTTAATTCTTCTTCACTTTCACTCAGGATAGCAATGTCATCAGCGAATCGCATCATTGATATCCTTTCACCTTGTATTTTAATTCCACTCCTGAACCTTTCTTTTATTTCCATCATTGCGTCCTCGATGTACAGATTGAAGAGTAGGGGCGAAAGGCTACAGCCTTGTCTTACACCCTTCTTAATACGAGCACTTCGTTCTTGAGCGTCCACTCTTATTATTCCCTCTTGGTTGTTGTACATATTGTATATGACCCGTCTCTCCCTATAGCTTACCCCTACTTTTTTCAGAATCTCGAACAGCTTGCACCATTTTATATTGTCGAACGCTTTTTCCAGGTCGACAAATCCTATGAACGTGTCTTGATTTTTCTTTAGCCTTGCTTCCATTATTAGCCGTAACGTCAGAATTGCCTCTCTCGTGCCTTTACTTTTCCTAACGCCAAACTGATCGTCACCTAGCGCATTATCAATTTTCTTTTCCATTCTTAAGTATATTATTCTTGTAAGCAGCTTCGATGCATGAACTGTTAAGCTGATTGTGCGATAATTCTCGCACTTGTCAGCTCTTGCCGTCTTCGGAATTGTGTGGGTGATGCTTTTCCGAAAGTCAGATGGTATGTCGCCAGACTCATATATTCTACACAGTAACGTGAATAGTCGTTTTGTTGCCACTTCCCCTAATGATTTTAGAAATTCTGATGGAATGCTATCTATCCCTTCTGCCTTACTTAACAGTAAGTCCTCAAAAGCTCTTTTAAATTCCGATTCTAATACTGGATCCCCTATCTCTTCTAAATCGACTCCTGTTTCCTCTTCTATCACATCAGACAAATCTTCACCCTCATAGAGGCTTTCAATGTATTCTTTCCACCTATGTGCTCTCTCCTCTGCATTTAACAGTGGAATTCCCGTTGCACTCTTAATGTTACCACCGTTGCTTTTAATGTCACCAAAGGTTGTTTTGACTTTCCTGTATGCTGAGTCTGTCCTTCCGACAATCATATCTTTTTCGATGTCTTCACATTTTTCCTGCAGCCATTTCGTCTTAGCTTCCCTTCACTTCCTATTTATTGCATTCCTCAGCGACTTGTATTTTTGTATTCCTGATTTTCCCGGAACATTTTTTTACTTCCTCCTTTCATCAATCAACTGAAGTATTTCTTCTGTTAACCATGGTTTCTTTGCAGCTACCTTCTTTGTACCTATGTTTTCCTTCCCAACTTCTGTGATGGCCCTTTTTAGAGATGTCCATTCCTCTTCAACTGTGCTGCCTACTGTGCTCTTCCTTATTGCTGTATCTATAGCGTTAGAGAACTTCAAACGTATCTCGTCATTCCTTAGAACTTCCGTATCCCACTTCTTTGCGTATTGATTCTTCCTGACTAATGTCTTGAACTTCAGCCTACTATTCATCACTACTATATTGTGATCTGAGTATATATCTGATCCTGGGTACGCCTTACAATCCAGTATCTGATTTCGGAATCTCTGTCTGATCATGATGTAATCTAATTGAAATCTTCCCGTATCTCCCGGCCTTTTCCAAGTATACCTCCTCCTCTTGTGATTCTTGAACAGGGTATTCGCTATTACTAGCTGAAACTTGTTACAGAACTCAGTTAGTCTTTCTCCTCTTTCATTCCTTGTCCCAAGCCCATATTCTCCTGTAACCTTTTCTTCTACTCCTTCCCCTAAAACTGAATTCCAGTCGCCCATGACTATTAGATTTTCTTCCCCCTTTACATACTGCATTACCCTTTCAATATCCTCATACACTTTCTCTATCTGTTCATCTTCAGCTTGCGTTGTTGGTGTTGGTCTGCTGTCGATTCGGATTAGAATAACCCGGTCACTGAACTGTTCACAGTAACACACCATCTGCCCTACCTTCCTATTCATAACGAATCCTACACCTGTTATACCATTTTCTGCTGCTGTTGATATTACCCTATACTCATCTGACCAGAAATCCTTGTCTTCCTTCCACTTCACTTCACTGACCCCTACTATATCTAGATTGAGCCTTTGCATTTCCTTTTTCAGATTTTCTAGTTTCCCTACCACGCTCAAGCTTTTGACATTCCACGTCCCGACTCGTAGAACATTATCCTTTCGCTGATTATTCAATCTTTTTCTCATGGTAACCTCCCCCTTGGCAGTCCCCTCCCGGAGATCCGAATGGGGGACTATTCCGGAATCTTTTGCCAATGGAGAGATCATCATGACACTTCTTCAACTACAGGCCACATGTCCTGTGGATACACGTTACGTGTCTTTAATGCAGTGGTTTCCATTGCCTTCTGCATCCTCATGTCGTTGATCGTTGCTGATTCTTCCGCCTTTAGGGGCAATTTCCCACCCCTAGGACAAGAGAGTGCCCTGAGCTTTAACCGCTCCTCCACCCTCTTTGACAAGGCCGTCGGCAGAATGAGGCTGACTTCTTATGCCGGAAGTCTGATTATTTATCAAAATTTAGGCAGTGGCGGGGATCGAACTCGGGACCGAAGACGTTTTGATTATGAATCAAAGACGCCACCCCTAGACCACAGCTACTGTATTAGAACACATTGTTCAACAAGCCCCACCGCTTGGATGGTAAGGCATGACGCCGACGCTACTAGACACCAAGTAACAACAGTTTGATAAGAATAGTGCAACAAATTGCATAGCGTCCGACCCCAACATGGATTACTAACAGATTTTCGTAATTGAGCACTCGCTAATAGTTTGTCCCAGGTGAGGTACACGTGCAATACGTAAGGCAGAAAGTGCATGGCCAGTGAAGGACACAAACAGAATGATGTCACCTTATCAGGTCAGTGAAATAATCGTCCAACAGCATCAGAGAAGCAGTCACCTCTACAGTCTCCCAATAAAATGTCATCGGTTAACGGCCACCAACTGCTTGCTGCGCAGACCATTGCAAGACACCGCCATTACAACTCTCGCCTGTACAGTGCCTTTTCAAAACACCTCCTTGGGCAAATGCACTGTCTTCTCTCCACCTCACAACTGAACTCTCTCTCGACTGCTCCCTGCTCCACCGCTTCGCCACGGGCTCACAAGCGTCGAAAGTTTAGCACCTCTGAACAAATATCGATAGCCGCAAAGCCGGCATGGCTCAGGTACGTTTCATGGACAAGAGAAGAAAATAAAAGTAGAAAGAGACAACGGTAAGGGAGAATATACAGAACCGTTCAAGCCTCAGAGAAAGAGCATGAAAGAGGACATCAAAAAAGTATGAAGAACATACACTAAAAGCCAGTCTTGAAAAGTAATCTACTTTTTAAATAGCCAAATGGAAGCTTATGATTGGAAAGAATCAGCTAATAGCGTTAGACACAGACCAAGGCCGAGTTACGGATAAGAAAGAAATACTCGAACATATTCAGAATTATTGTTAGCCTGTAGAGTAAAGTAATTGTGATACATTCGTAGACGAACTGGATGCCTCGGCTTCCCAGATCACAGAAACACCATCCCTCAAAAGTCAAACATGCTATATAGACAGGATGAAAGGTAGTACTAAAGATATAAATAACTATCGTCCTATCAACATCCTGTCCAAATAGTACAAATTTTTTACTAGAATTTTGAGCGCTACGCTTGACCTGGCCCAATCCACTGAGTAAGCTGGTTTCTGCGCAGGATTTAATGCAATCGATCATATCCTCACTCTACGCTAAACAACTGGTAGAACAAATAGTACTATCGACCTCATTGCCTTGCCTTCATAGATTCAGAAAAGGCATTCGATTCGATCAGTCTCCCAGCTGTGTTTAAGGTTCTAACAGAGCAAGGAATAGAACAGGCCAATCTTAAAGTTTAATACGACATATACAAAACCTCCACGGCGTTTGTGAATGTAGTTGAAGAAACAAATGCATTTCCCATCTAAAAGGGCATAAAAGAAGGTGACTCTATACCTCCAAAACTATTTTCAGCACTCCTAGAAAAAGCGATGTCTAAATTATATTGGAAAACAAAGGGAATACGACTTATGGGAAAGAGATTAAATAACCTGAGGGTCGCTGATGATATTGTACTATTTCAAAATATGTTAGAGGAACTCAAATAGTGGTTGGTGAACTCGCGCCAGTCTGCTCTGAAGTTGGCCTAGAAATGAATTATGATAAAACCGTGCTCATGATGGTTGAATGTACACCAGAAGAAAGTATATCTGTTGGATGTACGGAACTTCAGAAGGTCATAGAATATATCTCTCTGGGTCAACTAGGAGACTGAAAGCTAGAAATATTTCGGCGTATTAAATTAGGCTGCAAAGCTTATGAAAGAAACTCTCCTGTTTTGAAGTCCAAGACGTCGGCCGAGCTGAAAAAAAAAAACAGTTTTTGACGAATATACACTGCCAGTAATAACTTATGGCTGTCAGACATGGAATTAAATGAGTTCATTGTCAGAAAAGTAATAGTAGCCGAAAGAGGAATGGAAACATCGGTGTTGGGCTGCACAAAGGAAGACAGAAAGAAAGCATTTGATATCAAACAGACAACAAACGTCAGTGATATAATAAAAACAGTGAATACTTTTAAATGTCAAGGCTGGTAATGTTGCCCGATGAACAGATGGCAAGTGTTCAAAACAAGTACTAGATTGGAGCCCAATTTACCAAAATATACCAAGGGTAAGACCACTGGACAGATGGGATGCAGACTTCAAAAAACAGCCGGATTGAAATGGCAACAGGAAGCTCAAAATCGGCAGAAATGGAAGAACCTTCAGGGATCCTATGTTACACGCCGACTCAAAGAGGCCACGTCACCAAGTGATCGAATTGATTGGTAACAGTAACGTACCTACAGCTTTTGCATCGGAGGGGGGGGGGGGGGGTCCAACACTATCATTTAGGAAGGTAAAGCTGTCTTCGCCCACCACATAAAAAGGTTTTGCTGTTAACGCCAATAGAGTCAATCAAGCATCATCATCATCATCATCATCATCATTTAAGACTGATTATGCCATTCAGTGTTCAGTCTGTCGCATAGCCCCCTTATAAAATTCCTCCACGATCTCCTATTCAGTGCTAACATTGGTGCCTCTTCTGATGTTAAACCTATTACTTCAAAATCATTCTTAACCGAATCCAGATACCTTTTCCTTGGTCTGCTCCGACTCCTCCTACCCTCTACTGCTGAACCCATGAGTCTCTTGGGTAACCTTGCTTCTCCCATGCGTGTAACATGACCCCACTATCTAATCCTGTTCGCCCTGACTGCTACATCTATAGAGTTCATTCCCAGTTTTTCTTTGATTTCCTCATTGTGGACACCCTCCTGCCATTGTTCCCATCTACTAGTACCTGCAATCATCCTAGCTACTTTCATATCCGTAACCTCAACCTTGTTGATAAGGTAACCTGAATCCACCCAGCTTTCGCTCCCATACAACAGAGTTGGTCGAAAGATTGAACGGTGCACAGATAACGTAGTCTTGGTACTGACTTCCTTCTTGCAGAAGAGAGTAGATCGTAGCTGAGCGCTCACTGCATTAACTTTGCTACACCTCGCTTCCAGTTCTTTCACTATGTTGCCATCGTGTGAGAATATGCATCCTAAGTACTTGAAACTGTCCACCTGATCTAACTTTGTTCCTCCTATTTGGCCCTCAGAAATTAAAAAAAAAAACACAAATACGTTAGCATCCATATTACATGCGGGTAAAACTGTAGAGAAACACTAATTGATACAAGCGTCTTTAAATAAAACATATATATTGTAGCTATTGAGATATTTATTTAGGAAAAAGCAACTAATTGTAAGCAAACATCGGAGGTAATTATATATTTTTGAATATAATTATTAATCATTTATATTAAGCAATAATATTATTATATTAGTCTTTGTATTTAAATTGTGACACTTCGGCTTTTTGCTGTAACTTCAGGTCGTAAGTTAGTTTAAAAATAAACATTAATTACTTTAATTTAAAGTATTATATTTAGCCTAATACGTCTTGCTGCTAACTTACTAATAATTTCTGCACACTGTAGTTGAACCGCCAGGGGTGCAAATTTTTTTTTATCCGCCACTGTTCGTCACATTTACTTTTCTGCTGGCAAGAAAAGCTACTTCAATATGGACAAAGTTGCAACCATTATTCAATATTAAACTTCATAAAACTATATCACACTGTACAGTCTCAGCGATCGTAGTTTCAAGATTAGGTACCACAAAAAGAGAGCTCCAAAATAATTACACGCTTTCTATGTTTATATTGGCCATGGAAAACTTATTTTAGAAAAATTATATGAAACTTTCAGTAAGTGATTGAATAATTATGTAAATTTAGATTTACACTCCCAATATATGTGCCTGTAACCACATGAAATCTCATTAACATCAGACTAACACGTTTCAAGAGTTTTGAAGTGAGTAGTTCCTAGGGAAACCGCCCATAATTCAGGCAGTTGTTACTATAAATATAAATAGAAAATAGTTATTAAACATTATAACCAAATTCTGTCATATAATAGCCTAACGCAGTATTAAACTAGAAAAAATTGGTATAACGTATTTTGTTCACTTGTAATTAAATGTTAAACTAGAAGGTTCTTTTCTTTATTTTTTACAAAACTGCGGCTCAAAATCATATAACCCTTTTTATAATGGTAAATAGGAGACTCACCCCCTCAGTTTTCCTAAATGGTCCCGCTTCTTCATGCTGGGATTCCGCATCACGTGGTGACATGCCACTCTCTTTCGAACACATGCATCAGAATTCTGTGTCTCTTTTTTAGCAAAAAAAAAAGAAGGGATTTCCGTCTTGTCCGTTTCATAGTTGTTTTTTTCTAACACGACTCTTTTAACAACTAAACACACGTACGCACAGTTTAAGCAGGCTTAACACACGACGACCGAAACTTCGTCACTCTAATTGTAACTGCCCAAGGGGAAGCGACAGAACACACTGGATTGGCTCCATTAAGTGTTGCCAGCCAAAAATAAGTTAATTCCGCTACCAGCACATCCAAATTCCACTATAGTTTCAAATGTAATTTATGATATTGTCTACATAATTCCTGACGATATACCGGCTAAATAAATAATTTAAGCTATAAACAAATATATTCCATATCATTCCAGCTGGGGCATTTAACGATCAGCGACAGCTAGGACAACAGTGTCCAGTGGTTGACCTGAATATCGCGCTTCATTCAAATAGTTTCTGTTAATATACACTCCTGGAAATTGAAATAAGAACACCGTGAATTCATTGTCCCAGGAAGGGGAAACTTTATTGACACATTCCTGGGGTCAGATACATCACATGATCACACTGACAGAACCACAGGCACATAGACACAGGCAACAGAGCATGCACAATGTCGGCACTAGTACAGTGTATATCCAGCTTTCGAAGCAATGCAGGCTGCTATTCTCCCATGGAGACGATCGTAGAGATGCTGGATGTAGTCCTGTGGAACGGCTTGCCATGCCATTTCCACCTGGCGCCTCAGTTGGACCAGCGTTCGTGCTGGACGTGCAGACCGCGTGAGACGACGCTTCATCCAGTCCCAAACATGCTCAATGAGGGGCAGATCCGGAGATCTTGCTGGCCAGGGTAGTTAACTTACACCTTCTAGAGCACGTTGGGTGGCACGGGATACATGCGGACGTACATTGTCCTGTTGGAACAGCAAGTTCCCTTGCCGGTCTAAGAATGGTAGAACGATGGGTTCGATGACGGTTTGGATGTACCGTGCACTATTCAGTGTCCCCTCGACGATCACCAGAGGTGTACGGCCAGTGTAGGAGATCGCTCCCCACACCATGATGCCGGGTGTTGGCCCTGTGTGCCTCGGTCATATGCAGTCCTGACTGTGGCGCTCACCTGCACGGCGCCAAAAACGCATACGAACATCATTGGCACCAAGGCAGAAGCGACTCTCATCGCTGAAGACGACACGTCTCCATTCGTCCCTCCATTCACGCCTGTTGCGACACCACTGGAGGCGGGCTGCACGATGTTGGGGCGTGAGCGGAAGACGGCCTAACGGTGTGCGGGACCGTAGCCCAGCTTCATGGAGACGGTTGCGAATGGTCCTCGCCGATACCCCAGGAGCAACAGTGTCCCTAATTTGCTGGGAAGTGGCGGTGCGGTCCCCTATGGCACTGCGTAGGATCCTACGATCTTGGCGTGCATCCGTGCGTCGCTGCGGTCCGGTCCCAGGTCGACGGGCACGTGCACCTTCCGCCGACCACTGGCGACAACATCGATGTACTGTGGAGACCTCACGCCCCACGTGTTGAGCAATTCGGCGGTACGTCCACCCGGCCTCCCGCATGCCCACTATACGCCCTCGCTCAAAGTCCGTCAACTGCACATACGGTTCACGTCCACGCTGTCGCGGTATGCTACCAGTGTTAAAGACTGCGATGGAGCTCCGTATGCCACGGCAAACTGGCTGACACTGACGGCGGCGGTGCACAAATGCTGCGCAGCTAGCGCCATTCTACGGCCAACACCGCGGTTCCTGGTGTGTCCGCTCTGCCGTGCGTGTGATCATTGCTTGTACAGCCCTCTCGCAGTGTCCGGAGCAAGTATGGTGGGTCTGACACACCGGTGTCAAAGTGTTCTTTTTCCATTTCCAGGAGTGTAGTAATTGTAGTTTGATGCGACAGGTAATTTTCCTCTTTATATGGAATCTGAACTGGCTAAGGCGTAATCAGTTAATTTACCAGGTGTTTTTTAGCATTGTGTGTGTGAAACGTTTCAATGTTTATTAAAATCAGAGTGAAATGTATGAATTTGTTGATGCAGCAATATTTTGATCACCTTCAGTTCACAGATTATAACTGATACGTTTTTAAAACTTACGGAAATGTTCCTCCGTAATTGTGCACGAAGTATAGTAATGATCAATAACGGTTCTTGTTTTGGATGTCTAGTCATACTTTCAACAAGTCACTTAACGTTTCTGCGAGTAGCTTAACAAGTCTTTTAGTTTTAATGTCTGTCACCATGGAGAAAGACTGTTCGGTATCTGCATTCCCGTGCATATATTACATGTTTTGTACTTGGCAGTGAAAATTTACAAGGGTATTATATTTCGCCAAAGAAAGTTGAATTCCGCTACATTTTTAACAATTTCAGAATTTCGCCGCTACGCCATGAATCCCAAAAAACTCCAATACGCGTAGCGGAATTCCGCTGCGGTTGGGAAGATTGCACTCACTTCCGTTGCACACATAGTGAAGGTGGGGGTAGACACCCCGCCACCCCGCCGCAAGGCCTCGTTCCTTCATGGCTTGTCACTACGTCAACCAAGCGCAGCGCGCGACTGTTTTGTGGCAGGGCGTTTCAAAAGTGGGTATTCGTCTAATATTGGCGTTTTTTGTGTAAACTAAGTATTGGGGAGGGGGGGCGACCCCCTGGACCCCGCTTGTATACGTCCGTGGTTGGTAATGATGATGATTTGTGTTGTAAACCGTGTTTTAAATTGCTCACCGGTTGTCTTTCTACCATGATTAGTTTTATTTTAGTCAGTGGTATTCAATGCTGTAACATAATTCGCCTATTCTCTCATGAAGTTAGTTCTCCCAATGCAATGGCTTGTTCAGTTTGTTGCATGCTTTGCGAATTGTAAATACTGAGCTATCCGTTGTGTCACGATTCTTAGTTCTGTGTAGAAACTGAAAAGAATTCGTGCAGGAATAACTACAAAACTTTTTAATAAAAAGAAAGATAGCACGATAATTGAGCATATTGTTAATTATTTTGTGAGTTCTTTTTGATGGTGTACTGCAGAAATTTGTCTTGCATGACGTGTGGAAGTATTGGAAAGAATAACAGTATTAAGAAGACGTTATATTATATGTCGTATCTGCTTGTTTAGTAGCAAGACCAACTATGGAAGCGTATCCATGACATCTCCTCCCCCCACAAGAAACATAACGTATGCACATGCCACTGACGTACATGCTTCTAACAATGATCGTCAGATGGCAGCGGGTGCTGGGATGACCAGTTCATGCTTTAATCAACAGATGGTGCGCGAGACTTCCTCGTGTTGCAGCGGCGTCTACATCGATTTACGTAACGTGCCGACTCGATAGCTCGACGCAGAAGTCCGCAGCGAGTGCGACGTTCCGCTGCGGACTCTGCGGAATGAGACCGCGTTAAAGCGGTGCTCCTGTGACAAATGTTCGTGGCTGGTGCCTTCCACGTGTCTAGAGCGAGTGATCAAATGGTGAACTACTAGCTACCGCTGGGTGCGCCAAATTTTTTTCCCAGTAGTTTTCATTTACTTTTACAGCAAGTGTAAAGGAGTATATGTCTTTCTACATACCTTTTTCTTACAAAAAAAATGCTCTTTTCTTGTAAATGAGATTTGCGTGTACTCCTGAAGAGTTCTGTTATTAGCTTACTCTCTCGCACTACTTTGATTGTTTTACCTTAATTGTCATCGCTCTGAAGTAAAACTCAGTATAGGACAACTGAATTATCAAATATGAAATTTGAAAATAAAAGAGAATCAGTTACTAATTACGGCATGAGCTTAATGTTTCTATCGATGTAAGTTACCGCTACGAAAGGAAAATATATGGCATCTGTAAATGACGTCATGGAAATATCACAAGACATTCTGTTCGCCGACTTTTTCTGAGTCACGCTCTGACATTTTGCAGGCAATTGCTCTCTTCAGCAGCTACGGTATTTATGTATTATGTAAGCGCGTCCTTAAAGGCATTATACTGCACAGTATTTATTCTCCGCTTCAAAAATAAATCGTAAACGTTCAACGTTGTAGTTATATAGGTTTGTTTTAAAACTGCTCGTAATAACTACACATAAGTGACTTAAATTGTACAGTTCCTTCAAAAGCACCGTAGAAACGAATATGTTTCCGAAAAGTAAAGCTGTTGTTCATATAGCTCTTCTAGCTTTGTTGCAGGCTTTGTATGTTTTTGACATTGTCATTGTCCACTATTTCAAAATCATTTGTTCATGAATGTAGCTACACTAAAAAAAAAAAAAAAAAAAAAACACCTTGTAGTTAGTCGCTGCCTCCAACGACACACGGGATAACCTGCAAATCAGTAGAAGTTTGCGACTCTTAGAGAGCAAGGCTACTGTAACAAACGTATTCACGTTACACTCAGTGCACCTAAATTCTTCGGACCATGACAATAAAATTAGTCTCACAAGCGCTCGAAGCCATGTTGGGGGAGAAAAGACCGATCGGCAACGGGATAACCTGCAAATCAGTAGAAGTTTGCGACTCTTAGAGAGCAAGGCTACTGTAACAAACGTATTCACGTTACACTCAGTGCACCTAAATTCTTCGGACCATGACAATAAAATTAGTCTCACAAGCGCTCGAAGCCATGTTGGGGGAGAAAAGACCGATCGGCAAATGTTAAATTCAATACAATTTACCAGCCTGATTTCCCTAACTCAAATCATAAATGTAAATCTTTTCAATTTTTTCTGAATTTCCAGAACACGAATCGCACACTATAAAACAGAAAAACATTATCGCCATTGGACAAAATAGTACGCAGGTCTTACATTATGTAAACAATGATCTGACTTGATAGTTAGAAATAAAAATATTGCAATCGGAATAACCACTACAATTACAGTGTGTTTAATGTCACCTATACGTGGGGAAAATAGACGAATAAGATAGACTATAATGGTTGTAGAATTATTATTGTTGGTTAGTGCCTACAAAATATAATTAAAGATTACAGAACTGTAAATTCAAAATTAATAATTCAACGTGTACAGAATATCTCAGAGATATCTGTTACAAACAAGATTTTCTCATAAAACGCTGTTAATTTGCTGCCTATACGACATGTCAAATCCTATAGCCGTCTGGAAGAGAGAAGCAAATCGTCGAACAAGAATGGAGAAACCGCTGACTTAAAATGAGGCAGTGAATAAATTAAGTTATAGGTCGCCAACACTGATCAGAACTTTTCTTTATGATTGTCCTCGGGTACACCAGTATAGGCAGTTCAGATACAATACAAGGCTCCATTCCCAATGATTGCGTCAATGCTTGTTTTCCACGAATTCCTGTGTAATTTAAAATACATTAACTGAAAAAAATAGCAACACCAAGAAGGAGTTGTGCGACATAAACGAAAGTTGATATAAGTGTTTCTACACCTGAGAGATGATGTCTATTCAGATTTCGCCCCTGTCACCTAAGAGTGACGAAACAAATACATATATATGCAACAGAAATCATAAGTTTTAATTTGAGGGAAGGACTATGGGACCAAACTGCTGAGGTCATCGGTTCCTGGGCTTAGGCACTAATTAATCTAACTTAAACTAACTTATACTAAGGACAACACACACACCCATGCCCGAGGGAGGACTCGAACCTCCGACGGGGGGAGGGGGGGGGGGGGGGACGCCGCGCGATCCGTCGGGACAAGACGCCTAAGACCAAATCATAAGTGATCGATTCTATTTTAATGCCAAAACAAGAATTTCAAGAGTAGTATGTAAATATTTATCCACACTGTTGTCAGGAGTGTACATATTCGTGGGAAGTTCTTGTTTCATTTTAATAGTGTCGTAAGTAGCCAGTCCGAAGCTTTCTCCATCTAGAGCAGTCTAAGTATATCTGGTTCATGTTCCTGAAACTCCACGCCGTCGTATTGTTAATGGTATCACGTGAATTCTATGGAGATGGCATCGTAGAAACCATGGTCATTAGGAAAGCCTCTAATTGCCTTTGTCAGTAGCGTGACATTTTATTTGCAGATTTTCAGCGTGCCGTTGTGCC
Source organism: Schistocerca gregaria (assembly GCF_023897955.1). NCBI lineage: Eukaryota > Metazoa > Arthropoda > Insecta > Orthoptera > Acrididae > Schistocerca > Schistocerca gregaria. Next base: position 1,013,496,195 of record NC_064920.1, on the reverse strand, counting down.
TTCGGTATATGTGGGCAGATTTCATTGCACCACTGGCCCTTGTGCAGATTTCTGTCTTCCATTCCTTGTTCTATTCGCATTTGTGGAATTTGATCAACAGCTGGAATGCAGGTCTCTTATATTCCATTCATTGTTCCGTTCTTCTGAGATTTTTCTAATTCACAAATATTTCGAATATAATATTAAATCGCCTTGTACGTGCGGTTTTATGGCTGTGAACGTTCCGAGAAGTATTTGCTGTAGGTGTCAATATATTCATGTGCTAATGTCGCTCTTGATGAAATTGATGTGATGAGAGAAAGTGAAACCGAATTTCCAAAATTCGAAAATAAACATAAAAAATACAAATGGTCTTACTAGCTCAGCCTGCAAAAAATTAGGCTGCAGTCACAATGAAACCGACGTCGGTTGATTTCGCCGACGACCGACAACACCCGAAGGCGGCCTACATTACCGAATACGGCTGATCTTTTCAAATAAGTACCCACTATGTGCTTGATCACAATGCAGTCCATCTCCTCACCTCAAAGTACAGACTTCGGGCGAGAATCGGTGAAAGTCAGATACATGTGCTCAGACGGTAGAGCACTTGCCGCGAAAGGCAAAGGTCCCGAGTTCGAGTCTCGATCCGGCACACAGTTTAAATCAGCCAGGAAGTTCCATATCAGCACGCACTCCACTGTAGCGTGAAAATCTCATTCTGGAAATGTTCCCCATGATGTGGCTATGCCATGTCTCCGCAATATCCTTTCTTCCAGAAGTGCTAGTCCTGCAAGTTTCCAAGCAGAACTTCTGTGAAGTTAGGAAGGTACGAGACGAGGTACTGGCGGAAGTAAAGCTGTGAGGAAATGTGAGTCGTGCTCGAGTAATTCATATGGTAGAGGACTCAAAGGTCCCGACTTCGAATCTCGGTCCGGGGGTGCAAGATTTCGGCCCGTGGACCGTGCCTTGGCACGAGTACCATAGTGCCCACCTTCGCCGCACATTTCCTCAACCGCTACAGCATGCTATCTGCGGGACCGCTGCAAGTATAATTTTTATCTAGTTACAAACTGTTGGCATATGGACAGATGCAGACAATTTCACTCAAGTTGCCACGTAATTGTAACTTATTTAGTATCTTAATCTAAAAAAATGCCTTTTACACATTTGTCTGAATCGAAATATTGTAGCACTTTTGCAGTATCATTATGGAGATGTGGAAACACTACCTGAGGAAAGCCATGAAGATGTCCTGGACATTTTTAACGCAAAAGGATTTGTCATTCAAATGGAAATTCCCCCGCAGGTCACCCAGTTATATCTGCACATGCACAGGGGTGCTTTCAATTGAAATGGCAAACGGTCCCGAAAACAGATATAAGACAGACAGTGTCCTCAAAACGTATAGGAAATTATTTTTGTAGTTCTTTCAAGGCGACGCTGAATTCTTCAAATACGTTCGTATTTTCGCTCCTGCATTACTCTATCTACAAATTCAACAACAGCGAGTTTTAAATCTAAAAATTGTTCCAGGCTTGCCCCTTGACTTAACCAAAGCTCTTAGAAGTAATATATGGAGTCTCCATACTCATCGTGTCCGCCAATTCTGTTGAAAGCACAGCTTCTTCTTCAGCTGCAGAAAAGTTGCTATCAATGTGAAAGTCATAGTCGATAGCAACTTCAGTAGTTAAAACATATACTTTCTTATTTATGTTTACTATGTTCCATATTACTTCCATTCTCGCTCTGACAGTCGTAAATTAGGACTCGGTAACTCACTTCCATGTTCACAGCACTTTTACGACACAAGCTGGCGTTATCCAACGAATTATGCCTTGCAACGATGTATTAGATGGCTTTACACACCGAAATGTGTCCATACCTTGCATGGTTGAGGTTTTTGCTGTATGTGCAAAATAAGAATAATAATGTTGATTATTGTTTCTAAAAATAATGTCGATGGAATATGTGAGGCTAATGCGCAGAAAAATACAGTTTCATGAGTATACTAAGGAACGCAGGTGAACAGTGAATCAATTTTCATTCGAATCACAACCAACAAGGAGCTTTCGTATGTACGTCACGCAGAAGTAAGGCGCAAAAGCATAGCGCGGATCAAACGCAGCAGTGTACGCGGAAAACTTTCCATCACGTAATGGACTTCGCGGAGGCATCGTCTGACGATCTACGTAATGGTCGCCACACAAATACACACACAAATACACACACACACACACACACACACACACACACAAGAGAGCGCACGTGCGCATGTACGTTACATGCAGGTACACATAAATGAAGTTCTGAGTGCCTTCATAGGCAAGGTCGGTAAGCAACACTACCGTAATATTCCGCAGGTAGCCAATTCGAATTTTGGAGGCGACAGAAATTTGCAGCACTAGTATTTGGCCCTCAAGAGTAGAAAAGGTGCTGATACACACTTATTGATTACTAGACTACACCTGGCATGAATTCCAAAAGTTCCACTATTTTCACGGAGTGACAATAAGTCACACCGTTGATGGTGATTGGTCCGCCAAGTGAGTATAATGGACTCCTCTGGCCCCTGGATGATTTCAAGACATGCAAGCAATGTGCCAGCGTTTGGTTTCAGTCTATCGATTTCAATGTGTCCTTTGCTGGCGTTTAAAACATAACCGTCTAAACACTAATGCAGCACAGAATTACAAAAGCATTTATCACACTTCATAACAGGTCGGATGGAGGCAGTCATCTCCACTGGGATCTTCTCCAGGACAACAATGTTGGGTTCATGTGCAGCATCCAAGGCAGGCTGATGAGTGAAGGATATAATTCGACCTTTTTACTACAGTTGTACCCATAGTCTACTGTCACTCGTTCGTAAACATAGAACCTTCAGTTAAGAATCTTCTTTTATTTACGAATAGGGCTTTTGAAATATGAAACTAATATTGGCATTAAAAATTATTATGAATTCTTCCAGAATCTCTATATTACGAAATACGGTCAAACAACTTATCTCAGTTGGTGGCATAAACATCGACGATTCTGAGTGACAGCAGATGAATAACTCCTCGATGAATAATTCATAGAGACAAAAAAGTATTATGTATCTTTTCCAGTATTAGGCATCGCAAGCCTCTAATCACCGATGACCTGAAATATTCCATCGACAGCCGAAAGGCAACAATATTGACGCTACTAAACTTCAGCATGTTGCTCAGAAAAATGCAACATCTCAGATAGTGCAATGAGATGGTTTGAAAGCTTCTTAAAAGACAGACAACAATGTGTTGTCTGTGTAAATGAAAAGTCTTCCTGGAAACATGTCTCCTCGGTACTGCCACAAGGATCAGTCTTAGGACCACTTATGTTTTCTTTACATGTCAATGATATTTCGTCGGTTCTGTCCTCCTGTAAATACCATTTCTGTGCCGACGACCTCCAGCTCTACCTAAGCGTCAGACCTGAAGATATAAACACTGCAATCGCTCAGATGAATGATGATCTGTCTTTGGTAGCGACATGGACGGAAAACCTGGGTTTTAAACTAAATGCAAAAAAGACACAAGTAATCTTAATAGCCCTTAAGAAATAAATAAGTTCAGATTTCCGCGAACGGCTGCCTCCTATTCTGCTCGACGGTATTCCAATACCACATCAGAAAACAGTTAAGAACTTGGGTGTAACTTCGGATGAGCATCTCAACTGGGAAGAGAATACAGTCGCAGTGTGCCAGAAGACGTCCGCTTGTGTCTATGCTCTCAAAAAGTTTCGGAACGTATTTCCACAGGACTTGAAACGCCAGCTCGTGCAAGCACTCGTTCTACCGAACCTCCACTATTGTGATGTGATTCAACAAGGCATGAGTAGTGAAAACAAAAGACGGTTAGAACTAACCATGATTGCCAGTGTGCGTTATACCTGCAATATTCGCCGATATGAACATGTTACTGCCTCATACTCCGAGCTAGGGTGGCTGGGGCCAGACAAATTGCGTGACTACCACACTCCATGTCTACTTCATTGACTCCTCGTCGCGCAAACACCCCAGTACCTTGCCTCAGAGATTAAACACCTCTCATGCCACCATAATCGAAACACGAGGTAACTGTTATTTGGTATCCTAACTGTGCCCACTCACAAAACAAAAACTTTTGGAATCTCCTTCTCAGTTGCCGCTGTCCGCCTCTGGAACAAACTGCCCCTTACCTTGCGCAAAATTCAATCCCTTGTTGCTTGTAAGAAGAAGTTGAAGCATTTCCTGCTATCATCCTCATAACGTTATACACAAAATTAATGTACAAGGCCCATCCTCCCCTCTGTCAAATAGACAAGCTGAAGTCTCCTATCTTGCTCCTTTCTCTTCTTCCTCTTCATCTATCTCTATTAGCTACGCAGTCTTCTTTTCGTTTATATTTCCTTAATTATGTTTCATCACGTCGCTATTCTTCTCCTCCATTCACCATCACTCTCCTTCATACTTCCAGCTGCTAGCACTCCTATCTAAAATCTGTCTCTTTCATAATATCTAATTATAGCAGTACTTACCATCTACGAATATAAACAGTATATGTATGTATTTTTCCAAGTGTGCCTTTGTAATTGTTTATTTAACATTTGTACTGGATATAGTTTAACATCCCTACTAAAACACATGAAAGTAAAATAAGTAGAATGCCTGGTTAGATGTAAGGAGAGCCTGATGGCCCTAATCTTGCCAGGTTAAATAAATAAATAATCCGTACCAGTAGGTATTTGGGTCTTAGTCGACACTTCCTGAGATTTTGCGGCTCATCCGTTGCAAAACGATTTTGGCAATGAAACTTGTTTTACTGAAAAATAAGTTTTCTGTATTCAGTTACTTGCTGTCCATATTTACTACACTAAATACGGCACGAAAACAATAATCAGCAGTGTAAACACTCTCTGCCACGCCGTACCAACTTCCAGGATGATTAAAACCCATCAGTGAACAAAGCAAATAATTACATTGAAGCAAACAAAATCTTGTACGTGAAAGGAACAGTACAAAATTCATTATAAATAAAGGAAACGAATTTCCGGTATGAGTTCACGGATCATTACGAATATTTTATGAATAAAACAGTCTAGATCGCTAAAGAAAATTTGTTATTTATCTATTTATTTAAAAAAAATAAGAAAATTCGTTTCAAAAGCCAAATCTTTGCTTATTAAAGTGATTAATGGAACACAAAATGAAATCAAAATACACTCACCCCATATACACTATTTGATCAAAAGTATCCGGGGTCATATTAGTGGACATGGACATGGGGTGTGCCCATCCTTCGCTCGTACCATGAGCTGAACTCTGCTGTGGAGATTCAGTGAGGTGTCTGAATATCTGTGTAGGAGGGGCAGCCCATTCTTGCTCAACAGCCAAATCCAGAGAAGGTGATGGAGTGAAGTCGAATTTCAGTTCGTGACTCTGGGCAAGCCAGTCCATATCGGGAATGTTATTGTCCACAAACGTTTGCCTCACACATGCTGCTGTATGACAGCATCCATTCTCATGCTAATAGAGCCGATCATCGCCTCCTAACTGTTCCTCTACTGTGCGCAGTGCACAATATCGCAAGAAGCGCTTATATTCTTCTGCATTTGGCGTCTTCTATCGCGCAATAGGGGGACCGTATCTTAATAGAAATGCAAGTCGCTGAGAAATGAAACAAATAATAAGTGCAGGGAAGCTAAGACGAAATGAATGCATGAAAAATGTGAAGAAATAGAAAACAAATGATTCTCGGGAGCACTGACACAGCATATAGCAAAGTCAAAACAACCATTGGTGAAATTAAAAGCAAGGATGCTAACATTAATAGTACAACGGGAATTCCACTGTTAAATGCAGAGTACAGGGTGGGTAGGTGGGAAGAGTACATTGAAGACCTCTATGGGGGAGGGGGGGGGGTGGGAAGATTTGTCTGTTGTGATAGAAGAAGAAACAGGAATCGATTTAGAAGAGATAGGGGGTCCAGTATTAGAATTAGAATTTATGAGACCTTTTGAGAACTTAAAATCAAATAAGGCAGAAGGGGTAGATAACATTGCATCAGAATTTCTCAAATCATTGGGGAAAGTGGAAACAAAGAGACTATTGACATGTTGGTGTGTAGAATGTTTGAGTCTGGCGACATACCATCTGACTGTCGGAAAAATATCATCCATACAATCCCGAAAACTGCAGGAGCTGACAAGTGCGAGAATTATAGCACTATCAGCCTAACAGTTCATGAAACCAAGTTGGTGACAAGAAAGGTTCAAGAGTGGAATTAAAATTCAAGGTGACATGATATCAATGATACGATTCGCTGATGACAGTGCTATCCTGAGTGAAGGTGAAAGAGAATTACATGATATGCTGAACGGAATGAATAGTCCAATGAGTACAGAATATGGACTGAGAATAAATCGAAGAAAGACTAAAATAATGAGAAGTAGCAGAAATGAGAGCAGCGAGAAACTTAACTTAGGATCAATGGTTACGAAGTAGATGAAGTTAAAGAATTCTGCTCCCTATGCAGTGAAATAACCAATGACAGAAGGAGAATAGGACATCAAAAGCAGACTAGCACTGCCAAAAAGGACATTCCTGGCCAAATCTACTAGTCTCAAGTATAGGTCTTAATTTGGAAAGAAATTTCTGAGAATGTACGTTTGGAGCACACCATTGTATGGTAGTGAAACATGTACTGTGGGGAAACTGGTACAGAAGAGAATGGAAGCATTTATATGTGGTGCTAGAGACGTATGTTGATGATTAGGTGAACTAATAAGTTAAGGAATGAGGAGGCTCTTAGCAGAAGCGGAGAGGAAATGAATATGTGGGAAACACTGACAAGGAGAAGGGACAGGATGATAGCACATCTGTTAAGACATCAGGGAATGAGAAGCTGTAGAGGGCAAACCTGTAGGTGAAGATAGAGATTGGAATATATGCAACATAGATGCGGAGGACATAGATGGCAAATGCTACTCTGAGATGGCAAAGGAGAGTAATGCGTAGCGGGCTGCACCAAACCAGTCCCAAGACAGAAGACTCACAAAAAAAAAGTAATTCAGCGTTAGCACTGCACATGATCGTACGTAACGCTCTCCAGACATCTGCCAAAGCCAAACCCTTTCACCCGATAGCCACAGGGTATAGCGTGATTCATCACTCCAAAATACTCTTCTCCATTAATGCACCGTCCACTGGCGTCGCTATTTACAGCACCTCAACCTGTTTTTAGGACTGACAACACAAATGTGTGGCTGATGAGGGGCTGTTCGAACATTGTATCCCATTCTTACTAAGTACATACGCGCAATCTTTGTGCTACATCTGCATATATACTCCACTAGCCACCAAGCGGTGTGTGGCGGAGGACATATTTGCCCCCTCCCCCACCCCCACCCCCACCCTCTCTGTTCCACTTGCGGATCGCGCGAGGGAAAAACGACTGTCTGAACGCAGCAGTACGAGCCCTGATTTCCCTTATCTTTGAATCGTGATCTCTGCGCGATTTGGAAGTTGGTGGTAATAATATATGCTCTACATCCTCAGTGAAGATCGAATTTCGGAATTTAGTGAGCAGTCCCTTCTGTTTAGCGCGCCGTCTATCTGCAAGTGTGTTCCACTTCAGACTTTCTCTGAGATTAGTAACGCTCTCGCGATGGCTAAATGTACCAGTCACGAATCTTGCCGCTCTTCTTTGGACGGTCGCTTACAGACGAACAATACTCCAAGACTGGACGAACTAACGTCTTGTAAGCTATTTCCTTTGTTGAAGGACTGCATCGCTTCGGGATTCTATCAATAAACCGCAATCTAGAGTTCGCCTTACCCGTTACTTGTGTAATCTCATCATTTCATTTGAGATCATTTCGAGTAATCACACCCAGATTCTTGAGTGATGTTACCGCTTCCAAAGGCTGGGCATTTATTTTGTACTGATACGTTAATAGGTTTCAAATGCCTCTGAGCACTAAGGGACTTAACATCTGAGGTCATGAGTCCCCTAGAACTTCGACCTACTTAAACCTAACTAACCTAAGGACATCACACACATCCATGCCCGAGGCAGGATTCGGCGGAGTTCCAGACTGTAGCGCCTAGAACAGCTCGGCGACACCGGCCGGCCGTTAATAGGGATTTTCGCCTTGTTATACGCAGTAGGTTACACTTACTGATATTGAGAGATAACTACCAGTCATTACACCACGCATTTATTTTCTGCAAATCCTTATTGATTTGTTCACAACTTTCGTGTGATACTACTTTCCTGCAGACTACAGCATGATCGGCAAACAGACTAAGGCCGCTGTCAATACCATCAACCAGATCGTTTATATAAATCGTGAAAAGGAGAGGACCTATTACGCTGCCCTTGGGCACACCTGAAGTTACGCTTGTTTCTGTTGAAGTCACCCCGCTCAGGAAGACATACTGCTCCCTGTCTGTTAAAAAACTTTCTATTCAACCGCTTATGTTATCGGATAGACCATAAGCGCGCACTTTTTGTAGCAAGCGACAGTGCGGAACTGAGTCGAACGCCTTTCGAAAGTCTTGTATATGACGCACAAAGAGGGCCAGCTGTGTCTCGTATGACAGCTGTTATCTGCAGATGAGCTTCTCAGAGGCTAGAAAGCTCATTACGTCTGAACACAAAATATGTTCCATGTTTCTACAACAAATGGATGTCAGTCAAATTGGCCGGTAATTATGTGCAACCGATTTTCTACCCTTTTTATAGACTGCTATGACCTGGGCCTTCTTCCAGTCCCGTCGAACTTTCCGCCGTTCCAATGATCTCTGAAAGATGACAAATAAGAATGGTGCTATATTTGTAGCATAGTCAACATCAGGTCTGCTGATAACATTTTCCAACTGACGAGTGATTCCTTCCACTCATTCTGGCCGTTTCTTTACAACCAGACTCTATAGTTCTCGGCAGTCTGTCCGTCACTACATGAGGCCTGCTGGCGTTGGTTTACGTGACTTCGCGGTCGTGTAACCAACAGTCGGTTTTAGCAACTGGTACGATTGAAATGTCACTTATGGATGTTTTACTCGGTCACATACAATGGCTAGACCACGTTCGATGTCATCGAGCCCTCCTGTTAGACTCATCCTGCTGTTCTTGCTTCTCTACTGACAATACAATTTTCCCCGACTTCTTTTATACTGGCGGGCCCGCCTCCCCGTGACATCTAGCGGTTAATTCCGCGTTACATCGTGGCGAGTGGATACTTTTGATCAGATAGCGTAGCGAGTACTAGTAAATCGCATTTCCTTTGTACGAAAAACTCTTACCAAAAAAATACAAAATGCGTTTTAGGGCCGTCCGCTGTGTCCGGGCGGTTCTAGGCACTACAGTCTGGAACCGCGGGACCGCTACGGTCGCAGGTTCGAATCCTGCCTCGGGCATGGAGATGTGTGATGTCCTTAGGTTAGTTAGGATTAAGCAGTTCTAAGTTCTAGGGGACCGGTGACCTCAGAAGTTAAGTCCCATAGTGCTCAGAGCCATTTGAACCTTTTTTTTTGCGTTCTAGGCCATCAAGTCAAAATAAAAGACAATTTTTACAGACATATACAGCCAATTCAACTCGTTTGTAAAGGATAGTTTCTATAAAATAGTCTGCACGATAACCCTTAAACAAGCACGTAACACATACCAAGTGCATTTTCAAGACCACCCTTTACAGCCATAAATAAAAGTTTCGCAATTCAGCACCTTCTATACTATTGCGAAATATGGGAGAGAGTGTCACAGAAATGATACTGGATTTGGGCTAGAAATCATTAAAAGAAAGGCGTTTTTCGTTGCGACGGAATCTTGTCAAGAAATTCCAATCACCAACTTTCTCCTCAGAAAGCGAAAAATATTGTGTTGACACCGACCTACGTGGGGAGGAACGATCACCACGATAAAATAAGGGAAATCAGAGCTTTCCCTGCGCTATACGAGATTGTCATAATAGAGAATTGTGAAGGTGGTTCGATGAACCCTCTGCCAGGCACTTGAATGTAATTTGCAGAGTATCGATGTAGATGTAGAGCACCGTTGAAATAAAAGTCATGTAACGTTTCTGCTAGGGAGTTAGAAATGTTTTCATAGCTAAAACGCTTCATTGTTTCTGATTATTGTACTGTAATACAACTGTCCTCTAAAATTATAGTAGAATTTTGATTCTTTCTTATCTCTAACAATTAATGTTATATGTAACATATTTGTAATAACTTTTAACACTGAATACGTGCAGAAGCATTAGTCATATCTTTCCTTTTGCACATTCTTCATGACAGATATCTACGATTGAAACGATTGAATACTCTTTGACATGTGTACACTTAGCTGATGATCAATTATAAGTGTGGTTTCAAATCGGACATACCATCTCTTGTGCAAGGATACGTCTTTGGTTCGGTAAATTCAGATGGGGCGTTAATTGTGCGGATTGCCATAATAATAAGATCTGTTATGACATGTAATTAATATTTAAAGTAAAACTAATAAAATTATTAGTTTTAATTGACACCCGGTCTTGAGCTAAGTAAAGTTGGCCGCTTATTTCAGGGGTTTGAGGGGTAAGTAGCTCAGCCACTGCGGGGTTAGAGAGTGTGACAGGTGAATGTTTTCTTGTTTGTCTTCCAGTGTTGACAACTCAGTGGCGTATGTGCTTCGTACCGACCAGCTGTTATGGTGTAAATGTCAAACAAAAGCAACATGGATTCGTGATTGCGGTTTATAGAGATGGCCCTCTTCAAATTCGGCACGTTTTTGTAGCATGGAATATGAAATTAAGTTAAAGCTGTTGGAAACAACGCAATGAGTAGAAAAAATGGCATTAAAAACATTTGGTAAACATTTGTGATCGTGTCCCTTATTTCATAACGCGTTTAAATACCGTTATACACACTGTAAGTAGGCTGTTTAGGTTTTTTTATTGGTAACGCCACATAGCGCTCTGTATGAAAAATCACTGACTGTGCTGTGCGCAGTCTGTGTCTAGTTTGCATTGTTGTCTGCCATTGTACTGTTGGGCAGATGGATGTGAACAGCGCTTAGCTTTGCGCAGTTGGAGGTGAGCCGCCAGCAGTGGTGGATGTGAGGAGAGAGATGGCGGAGTTTTGAAATTTGTAAGAATGGATGTCATGAACTGCTTAACAGCTCATGCATCGAAGCTGGTTACAAGTGTAAGTAGGCTGTTTAGATTTTCTTATTGGTAACGCCGCTTAGTGCTCGGTATGAAAAATCACTGGCTGTGCTGTGCGCAGTGTGTGTTTAGTTTGCATTGTTGTCTGCCATTGTAGTGTTGAGCAGAGGCAGCTGGATGCTTACAGCGCGTAGCGTTGCGCAGTTGGAGGTGAGCCGCCAGCAGTGGTGAACGTGGGGAGAGAGATGGCGGAGTTTTGTAATTTGTAAGACTGGATGTCATGAACTATCATATATATTTTGACTATTAAGGTAAATACATTGTTTGTTCTCTATTAAAATCTTTCATTTGCTAACTATGTCTATCAGTAGTTAGTGCTTTCTGTAGTTTGAATCTTTTATTTAGCTGGCAGTAGTGGTGCTCACTGTGTTGCAGTAGTTCGAATAACGTAGATTTTTGGTGAGGTAAGTGATTTGTGAAAGGTATAGGTTAATGATCGTCAGGGCCATTCTTTTGTAGGGATTATTGAAAGTCAGATTGCGTTGCGCTAAAAAAAATTGTGTGTCAGTTTAAGCACAGTCTTGTATAATTTTTCTAAGGGGGCGTTTCATATGTCGACCCTTAGCCGAGGATACCTCACTGGAATCTTTAGATTTTTTTCTTGTAGTTTGTGTAATTAGTGTAGATTTTGTTTATTGCTAGCGCGTAATTGCAGAGAGAATTTCCTCTGTAGTTGTAGTTTTTCATTGTTGTACAGTAAAACAGTTGTGGCATGCATGTAGGTTTACACCAAGTATTTCACAGCTGCGCTTGCAATTAACTAGATATTATTTTCAGTGCTACGTTAATGTGTTCTCTTATTTTTGCTCTTCAAATTGTGCTTTTCTGTGTTATCATGTGAAATATTGTGACAATAATGGCGTGTGAAAAACGTAACGCTAGGTTCCATAGTAAACTGAGAAATAATAGTGACGACGAGCGTAGCTTATCAGCACAACTGTGTAGTGAATTAACAAACATTCGAAGTAGTAATTTGGTAATTATGCGTAGGGAAATGGAGCGGGCGGCAAATAATGGTGTAGACAATGAAACAACTTGTGAACAGGGACTTAGGTTTTGGGTCCTCACCGTTTTCTCAAATGAGTCAAGACACATTTTCTGCTTGTCAAAATGTGAATGTTGCCGGTGAAAATGCACTGCCAAAAAGCATAGAGAAACAGATTCCAGACACTAATACTTTATAATTGCAATTAATGCAACAAATGGAACAAAATCAGAAACAAATCGGACAAAAGCTTCAAAAGTTAGACACAATGGAACAAAATCTTCAAAAGTTAGACACAATGGAACAAAATCTTCAAAAGTTAGACACAATGCTTGAACAAAATCAGAAACAAATGGGACAAAGCTTCAAAAGTTAGACACAAAGGAACAAACTCTTCAAAAGTTAGACACAATGGAACAAATTCTTCAAAAGTTAGACACAATGGAACAAAATCTTCAGAAGTTAGACACAACGCTTGAACAAAATCAGAAACAAATGAGACAAAATCTTAAAAAGTTAAACACAATGGAACAAAATCTTCGGAAGTTAGACACCACGCTTGAACAAACACGTGAAGATTTAACTAATGAGTTACATAACGTTGAATCGAAATGTCAAAAAGTCTGTAATGACGTAAAAACACAAATTTGTGAACATGTTCAACCTATTTTTTCGCGGCATGAAAATGCATTAAAGAGTCACGAAGCAGCCATAAAAGAACTGCAAACTATTGTTCATGAAAATCATGAGACCTTGCAAGCTAAAATTGACTCAGTTGCATCTACTGATTCGGTTACGCAACTTGCAAAAACTCAGGAAAACTTAAAGGACATAGTAGATACGATTTCAACACAAATGGACACTCTGAAACTTGGTTCAGAAAAACACACAGAGGAAATAATTTCACTATCGGATAAAGTAGCCGAACTTTCAGATCAGTTCACTAACTTATCTACAAAGGTAGATGATGATCTGAATGACACAAAACCTGCAGCCTTCACTCACACTGAAGAGTATGAACAAATTAGAAAATTGAAACAGAATCAAAATCAAATCAACACACAGTACAAAAGAGAAATGCGGGAAGTACAAGATCAGTTGGCTCAAGTAATACAAGAATTACATACTTCAGAGGACACTCGCGCACCAGTACAGGAAGAGGGACATAGAAATACAGAACAACCACAAAATAATAACACAGGACACTTCGGAAATTATGAAAGAAATTAGCAAGGCGCATTGAATTTTGAGATGGAACCGCCGAAACGATATAACAATGATCGACATGCGACTCGCCGACATGATGATTTTGACTATAAGCTGTTCATTACTACACGTAAATTCAAAACATTTCAGAATTATGGAAACGACATCCATCCACAAGCGTGGCTCCATCAATTCTCTCATTGTTTTCCTCCTAACTGGTCATTGGAGCACAGATTAGAATTTATGTGCGGCTACTTAGAGAATGAACCAGCTGTAAGAATGCGATCGGTCATTCACAATTGCCACAGTGAAGGAGAATTTTATCATGCCTCCCTCTCAGCATATTGGTCCCAAGCCACACAAGACCGAGTAAAACATAGCATCATGATGATGAAACATTTCGAACAATCTGAATTGTCCAGTCTTGTGAAATATTTTGAAGACATGTTGCACAAGAATCAGTACCTGTCAAACCCATACAGCCTCTCAGAACTCATCCGCATTTGCTTAACTAAATTCCCTGAACATTGACGACATATTATTTTGGTAGGATGTTGCAAAGACGACACTGAAGCTTTTCAGCGACTCTTACAAGAACTGGAAATTGGCACTGACAATCGCGGAACGCGAAAACAGAAGCACAACAATTACAGGTCGTATCCGTCGCAATTCCGCGATGAAAGAAATAATAACTGGACACGACAAGGCTATTCTTACAACGCAAATCGTGAACAAAACAGACACCACCCATATGACAACCACTGGCAGAGTAATAGTTCCTGAAAAAGATCGCATTTCCGTAGTAATGAATATCACACAGACAATCATAGAAACAGACAATATGGCAACGGGAACTATTATTATCACGGGAGACAGAATAACTTCAGACGCAACGGTCCAGCGCGCAGTTACGATTCACCACCACGTGACCGACAAGAAAGAAATTATGGAATCTACCGACATGACGACAGACGATATGATCATAACGACAGACCGGAATTTCATCAGAACTGGCGGGATTCAAACAGAGCTGGGCCCTCTCGGCAAGGTGAATTTGTAGAAGTTAGGTCTCCAAATCCCAATAACGACGCACGCTAACAAAGAGGTAGCAGACAATGACTCGCGCCGCAGGCAGCCACGTGCGCCGTCTGGTTCAGAGAAAAATAACATAGGCGCTAACCTTGAGAAAAACTCCAGTATTCTTTACCGACGTTTACCGCATGATAATTGCGCTCATGTTGAAACTCTGAGTACTAGGAAGAGTAAAGTTTTACACCACATTTCACATGTAAAACCGTTTATTGAAATATAATCTGCAATGTTTGAAGTTAAATATCCAGTCAAGAACCAAGAGAACTTATTTAAACAGAAATTACGAATGCATTGTTATAGTGAACAGACGACACAGTGTTGTTATTTGTACATTCTTGCTTATTAGTTGCACGATCACGTAACGACTATAAGGCTTACATACTTAGAACATATACCGGCACTGCTAATGAGATTTTCATGCAACATTTTGGTTTAGTTGAAAAGACATTCTTTATTTGAAGTATTTTCTGTGAGATTAAAGATGACTTAGCATTTGGTTTCTTTGATAGCTACACGATTATATCACGAAGCTACTAATGTGAGACACAATTTACATTGTGCTTTTGCGGTGTATCTGTTTTATATCTGCACAGTTTTTCTGAATTCTTCTGGAAAGGAAAACATGTTTTAGTAGTAACTTTGTGGTATAGCTACAATGAGACAGCCTTTTCTGTAGCACAACAATACGTTACAGTACAGTACTTACTTCATCAGGGGAATAAGCGTAGTAACTACGATATCTATACGCAAAGCATTTCACTTTTGTTTATCATGAAGTAAGTACATTGACTTCTGCAGAATTTAGCTTTCGGAGGACGATAACTACGACACTTCCACAGAGAAGATTATCTTACAACAAGACGCACAGTTTAGCGCTACAGTACACGTATTTGAGTGATTTTGTACTTAAAACATTTATTTTTAAAGATATTTGAAGTACAATGATACAAAGGTTTTCCGTGATACATTTCATTCCATTGCTGTAATCTGTAACACCTGAGGATATAATTACATTTATCCTCAGGGGGGTACACGCTTACTTTGTGTACCATGTGTATGGCAAGCACAAGGAGCCGTAGCTAATATGGTATTTGCTTATACAACTTTACACATCGGTTCCATATTTCTCTAACACATTAATTACACAGCTATCTGATCATTTAACTGGGAGAGATAAACATTCATTTTACTACATCAGTGACAGATGTTTACGTAATTACACAGTTGGATAACTTCACATTTACGAAATTGTATTTTGTCTGTACTTTGCGAACTGTTCATATTTTTCGGAACCATTGTGATACTATGAGAGCGTTGAATGACATATTTGGAATGAGATCATGATTTTTAAAGTACATTTGAGGTAGATGACACTTTTGACATGAACAGAGAATTTTTTTTAGGTCTTGAAATTATTGCAGAAAGCTATGACGTTTTTGAAAATTTGACTGAGGTGTTATGATGTTATTATTACGACGACGATGTGAATTATGCTGTTGCGGTATGTTTATGATCAGTAAGCTGATGCTATATGAGTTATTTGATTATGCTACTTATCTGTTATGATGAAATATTGAAGAAGTGTCGACGAATAAGGTAAGGAATAATTAGTAGTGCTTAGGGACTCTGGTTTGTAAAAAAGGATGTTGGAAACCAAGAATCGTACTTTAAGAGTTATGAAATGTGTGTAAATGCGTGAATGTATCACACTGCCGACGAAACTTTTTTGGGCTCTGTTATATTTATTGGATTTTGTTTCTACACATTTGTAACGCAAATTCTCAACCTGTGAAATTTTTTTATATGAGACTGTCACTGTAGTGGAAACTGCTGTCGTAAATATTTCAGTAAGAAAGGTAAGTGACCTTGACGTAATGCGTTTTGGGCGCCCAGCTGAGAAGTAGTCGTCTGACAAAAGAAAGCAATTAGGTGAAAAAAAAGAGGCCAATATCCTCGCTATTGACATTCATTCCTTTGTAGAAAGCATCGCAAATACGACACGCTCAAACTTGAAAACATATGATTATACTGTGGAGCTCGTAATTGATGATATTATTAAAATGCTTCATGAAACGACGAGAAACATTTCACGTCTATTGTCATGCTAGTTGAAAGATTGTTTACTGCACTATGAAACGCCATATGGATAGTGAAAGATATTTCACGCATTGCTTTGCCTATTTTGTTTAATACCTAGTTTCTAGCTGCACTGCAGCATTGGTTACTATAAAATTTAATGAATGTACTAATATAAATATTTTATGCCTACGGATCCAGTAAATAATAACTTTATGATCTACTTAAAAAAAAAAAAACGAAGGAGCTCAAAAAGACATTTCCCTTCACAGGAATTGCATACAGAATTTTCTTTTCAAGTACGTGGTAATATTTTTTTACAATAAGTTTTTGTGGTGCACCACTTTAATTATATAGACATTAAGATGTGAATATACATTTCCCTTATCTGCATTGTTGTCTTTAGTGTAATATTTTTTATGCTTGAGCTTTGTCATGTTTAGATATAAGTTATTGTATTTGCTGCTGCTGTTTGCCAGGCATAGTGCTACTAAATTTCACTTTGTATTACTCTGTTAAGCTACTTTTACTACTGATTTATTTTTCTTGTTGCTGTAGCTTGCTTTGCCAATTGCCATTTTTTTCATTGCTGTTTGTATTAATTGTTTTGTGCTGCTGCATTGCCTCGTCCCTTAGTTTAGCATCTGAGCTCAGTAGATTTTAAGTTAGCTTAAGAGGGGGTAGACTATATAAAAAACTAACTATGAGGAATTGGAGGAAATGCATTGAGAAGTTATAAAAAATGATTTGGTCAAAAAGTAGTGTACAGTGGAGAAAAACTATTTCTGAAAGAGGATGTGAACAAAATACAGAAAGCATGCTTGGATAGGATATTTTTGGTGGAAATAAATGTTGAGATACGTCGAAAGATCTACAGAATGAAGTTTTGGGGTGGACTGCAGTACCAAATGTCACACTGAAAACAAACCCTGTCCCGTATTTTGTGTTATTACGCCATGTGAATCTGTGTTTGTCCTATCTTTATGTGTTTAGCTAATAAGATTTATGTTGTAGAAGTTTTCTAATAATATGTTATTTACTTTGTAAAGATGTTTAGACATTATTTATCTGTCCTGTTTTGTTGCTCATATGTGAAGATGATGTTTCAAAAGTTATTCTGATCTTTATGTATGTACCTCTGTCATAATTTTTGTAACACTGATGTGCATGTTTATTTCTATTCTTTTGTAGAGCCTGTTTTACTACAAAAGTTATCTGTACTATTATGTTCTTTAATGATATGTTTTGTACCTTTGTTATTGTATTCTTATGTTATAAAATTGTAATTGACACCAGTTCATCAAATTAAGTAACTTGTAAATTACATTTCACTGCACACGTTTCTGTTGGTCATAGTATATGGACAATATGTGAGGAGTAGGGACTGAAAGTGTTTGCACCTGTGTTAATAATTCAGCAAGGGACTGGATAACAACATTGCTGGTTCTGAGGACAATTCCAAAAACTTTGTGAGTGCAAAAGTGGTGGTTTATGGACTTGCTATATTGTCCAGAAGACCCTTCGTTGGTGATTGTGCACCTGCACAGTCGCAACAGATGGCTGCTGGCCGTCTCTTCAAGGACTACAGTGGGTCTACACCTTTGTTGACTCACCAATACCATTATTTCTACAAGGACTGCACTGGGTCTGCACCTCTGGTGGCCCACCAATACCGTAGTCTCTACCAGGACTACAGTGGTCTGCTCTGTGATGATCTACCTACCAATATCCTTCAACTTCGACTGACTCTGCTGTGGGTTTGATTTGTTGTGGCCCATTACCTGTCTGCATGTCGAGAGTCAGCACTGTCTTTCCGTTGGAAGGACAATACTACTTCTTCAAGACTGCATCGAAATCCACTACTTCCGTGTGCATTTTCTTTTACTGCTCAGACTTTGAGAAATGAAAAACACTGCAATTTTACTGTGACGATTGATCAGGACTGTGTTTATGGACTGTGAGAAAATTTTAGCTTTTGACCAACATTGTACCAATAAGTGTGTGCATTTGATATCTTTGTTATTGTAATTATGAAAAATTTTATCAAATCATTATTGGCCACCGCCCAGAACAATTTGTAAAATTTTTTGTGGGGATCATGGGGGTATGTAAGTAGGCTGTTTAGGTTTTTCTATTGGTAACGCCACGTAGCGCTCAGTATGAAAAATCACTGGCTGTGCTGTGCGCAGTCTGTGGCTAGTTTGCATTGTTGTCTGCCATTGTACTGTTGGGCAGATGGATGTGAACAGCACATAGCTTTGCGCAGTTGGAGGTGAGCCGCCAGCAGTGGTGGATGTGGGGAGAGAGATGGCGGAGTTTTGAAATTTGTAAGACTGGATGTCATGAACTGCTATATATATATTATGACTATTAAGGTAAATACATTGTTTGTTCTGTATTAAAATCTTTCATTTGCTAACTGTACCTATCAGTAGTTAGTGCCTTCCGTAGTTTGCATCTTTTATTTAGCTGGCAGTAGTGGTGCTCGCTGTATTGCAGTAGTTCGAATAACGAAGATTTTTGGTGAGGTAAGTGATTTGTGAAAAGTATAGGTTAATGTTAGTCAGGGCCATTCTTTTGTAGGGATTATTGAAAGTCAGATTGCGTTGCGCTAAAAAATATTGTGTGTCACTTTAAGCACATTCGTGTATAATTGTTCAAAGAGGACGTTTCAACACTTTGACTGTCAATCCCGTCAACAGACGGGACGCAGAGATTTCGGTAGACTGCCAGTCCTGGCAAATAGCGGGATGCAATTTATTTCGCTTTCAATTGTCGGGCTCGATCTGTCTCCACTGCGTTGTAAGGAACATGTAGCTTCTAAAACAAACCGCTTGTTGTATGATGTCAAGCTACTGGAAGGCGGCAGCTATTCGTCCAGCGTGTAAAGAAACGAATGGCATGGCTTCAGCTTATCTAACGTATGAGAAACTTTCCCTGAATTGGAGCAAGATTTTGCTGATAATGGCAGTGATGATGAAGATATTGACGAGTCAGAGGATGACCCTAACTTGTGAAAGAATAACTGTATCAAACTTTGAGTGAGAATTTCTCGTTTTGCTTTCGTAAATGGTTCGTTGAAACATTGCGTTCTTTTCTGATGTTTCTTCTTTTTCTGGACCATGAAACAATTTTTTTTTTTTGTGGGCAAACAGGAAAGGCTACGAGAAACGGCTTTACATACCATAACAACGAGTGTAAAACAGCCATGTACAAGAAGCCTTGTGACGAAGTCTACTACACAAAAAATTATACTATGTCAAAGAAATGTCTAGCAGTTTATGTATGTAATCCAAAAGAAGTAGTTTCAAGCTTTCGTAAAAGATTAGTATCACAGTTAAATGTTCGCTACTGTTTTTGGTAAAAAAGAAAAGAAAACAGCAGTACTGAAGACCCATACAAATGGTCGTTACACATGCCGCCCGAGGTACTGCCCCACAATGTCATTTTGTCTCTTGAGCAAAAACGTTTGATGACCACTGGTGTAAACCGAAATCTATAGTTATAAGAAAAGGCGATTAGAAAGCTGTGTGTCGTGGATTAAAAAAATATGTGGTTACATGTAATGTAAATCCGCTGGACAAGTATTTGCGAAGAGTGAGGCGCTAGCGGGACCAACGCGAGCACTGGTTTACTGGTTAGCCGCCACAGAGGTCGACAGCGCGGGCTGGACTGGAGTGGGCCAGTCACTCGTTAACCTTCGTGACACTTGGTAAGGCTTCGCCACTCAGACGTTAGCGGATTGAGGTGACCGCAACCGCCCTCAACGAAACAGAGGGGGCAGACTGTGTTTCGCACACGTTAGTAGCATGTGAAGCATTTTACTCACTATTGAATTGTTTTGCTGCCTTACTCTTGACTAATTTTGCGTTTCAAACACGTTATCTCTTTCGAAACATTTCGATCTGGGACGGTAACAGAACGAATAATACTGGAACCTCCTTCTAAGTCCAAAATAAGTTTTACGTAATAAACCAGTAATTTCGTCATTGTCGTTTGAGGCAGTAATTGCTCCGTTTCTTGCATATGACGTTAATAAAATTATTTGTTTGTTCGTCGCATGCTTTTTATACGGGGTGTCCCAAACATTTGAGGTAAAAATTAAGTGGACAGTAGAATATCCTATTTTGAGCACTTTTCATATAAGATAGTACTGATCGGAAACAAATATTTAATGTTTATAGAACGTAAGCAAATTACAATTTATGAAACAAGTAAACCGAGTAAATTCGCCCATTTTTCGTTGAGGTTTGCGGAAGTTTGCTAGTTAAAGGTCAACGGAAGAGTCCGATTCCACCCGTCTGTTTTGACCCATGACGTAAGGGTGTTGTGTATGACGTCATTATAGCGCGGAGTTTGAGTTGGTTGTGTTTGTAGGTGTCGTCTTGTGTCTGTTGGTGGTAAGTAGTTGTTTTTTTTTGGGACTGTTTGTTGTAATGTTCTGTGTATTTATTGTGTATTGAATGTCTTTTAATTTACGTAGGGATGTTTGACTTTTTAATTTTTGTGGTGTTGTGGTATTGGTTTTGTTTTTCGTGGATGTAGATGTTGGTATTTTCATATCAAAAGTTGTGGTTGACCTATAACAGTCAAGAGAAATGACACATCCCAATTTTCATAGTTTTATATGTAGGGACTGGTATTTTAGTATCGTCGGCAGTGGTCAAGGGAAATGTGTGATTCCAATTTCCGTAGTTTTTGCTGTAGGCGTTGTTATTTTCGTATCGTCAGCTGCGTTTGACCTATGTAGGTCAAGGGAACTGTCCGATTCCTATAGATTCAGTAATTATTTTTCTGTCCGTCGTTTTGTGTGTTTTGGGATCGTGGTGTGTTTTTTAACTGTTATATTTAGCATGTCCCCTCCCAAAAAAACCCCAATTTCCCGCGGTTGTCCCGTTACTTTGATTGTATTTTAGGAGGATGATGTTATTGTATTATTTATACGTATTTTCGTGTTTGTTGCCGTGTGTATCTAGTGACATCACAGGCGTCATATTGGAGACGCTTAGAATAGCCATTTCCGCCAAATTGATGACGTAATGCGTCAAAGCAGACGGGTGGAATCGGACACTTTCGTAATCCCGCTAGTTAAGTTACATCGCGTTATGTATATGATTATTCAGTGTCCAGGAGTTTATTTCAGTTCATAAACTTTGTTCACTCGTGTGTAGTTTCAAAAGAAGTAGCAGCTGGCAACCACATTCACCGATAACTGCCATTCGTTGCTCATACTGACTGGGGTAATAGAGTGCAGCAGATTCCCACACCTTCCACCATAAGGAGTCATTTTAATGAACTCGTCCATTCGGTCCGCTATAGTAAACCAATGACACCAACAGTTTTTAAAATGTGATGTAATATCAAGCCCAGTAGCGCATTCAGGGCGAATATCATTGGGCCTCTACACCACAGCATAGGTACACTGCACGCGTCGATCAAGTCACAGGCTGTACTCTTTACACGCATAAACAAATACATTAGGCTTACATATCTTATATCTGGAACATTCTTAAACCTCACTTCCTGGATAAAAATGATCCACCCAGAAGAGAAGGAGGTAACGAAATAAAACTTCACAGGTTGAGCTGTAACGTGATGTTGTTTTAATCATTACAAAATCAAGTCAAATTTACAGAGAACTTGACACTGTCAGCCCACTTATCAGTATAACATTGCACCACCCTCTCGCTTGGATACACGCACTGATTCAGTTGCGAAGGGCATCATGAAGACGTTGAATTGTCACTAAGCCAAGTTTGTCCCCAACTGTTGTAATTGCTTCTTGATATCCTGGACACTGGCAGCAGGGCGGAATTGACATCTGAGCTGGTCCGATCACTGCTGGTCTCCGAGCAATGGTGCAGGAAGACACAGAAAATTACAAGAAGTCCATTACTTGATCTTGGATGGCAGGCGCTGATGTGGCAGCGTTACGACGTGTCTTGCGCACAATAATGTGATCCTCTCCGTCAGACGTGGTCGACTGGACCCTTTATGATGAGCGTGCCAGACCCGACGGTCCCATGCATTCCAGCGTCGGGCTACTGTCACGTCCGATTCCGAATGCCCCACAGATCCGGATATTTCGTGATCCAGTCGCCAGGTCAAATGGAGATCAGCAATCACTATGTTTACACGGGGCTCCCAAAACGGTATTTCGTAAACCGATTTCACAACACTCCAAAATCTATCCTGGAAATTCCTTTCTAGCTGCCCGTTTTCCACTTCCGCAATCAATTTTCGTTCCACGCCAAAGCATGACCGTTTCTACACCGAGCTTGGATTGTCAGGTTACGTCTTAATAGATAGGGTGATCAAAAAGTCAGTATCAATTTGAAAACTTAATAAATCAAGGAATAATGTAGATAGAGAGTAGAGAGGTACAAATTGACACACATGCTTCGAATGACATAGGGTTTTATTAGAACAAAATTTCCGACGGATGTCTCTGGACAGCAAAACGTCAGTAACTGCTACCGTGACAGGTGAGAAGTTACATATGTTACAGAATCGCATCATCCCCATCCTGGCTGATAAACTCCTGCTCGAACGTACGATGTTTGTGCAGGATGGCGCTCCACCCCATATTGCTAGACGCGTGAAATATCTCTTGCGTGCGTCTTTTGGTAATGTTCGTGTGCTCAGTCGCCACTTTCGTCATGCTTGGCCTCCCAGGTCCCCAGACCTCAGTCCGTGCGATTATTGGCTTTGGAGTTACCTGAAGTCGCAAGTGCATCGTGATCGAGCAACATCTTTAGGGATGCTGAATGACAACATCCGACGCCAATGCCTCACCATAACACCGGACATGCTTTTCAGTGCTGTTCACAATATTATTCCTCGACTACAGCTATTGTTGAAGAATGATGGTGAACAGAATGACAAATGGCTCTGAGCACTATGGGACTTAACATCTGTG
Organism: Schistocerca gregaria; assembly: GCF_023897955.1. Lineage (NCBI taxonomy): Eukaryota > Metazoa > Arthropoda > Insecta > Orthoptera > Acrididae > Schistocerca > Schistocerca gregaria. The sequence goes on along the minus strand of NC_064920.1, from coordinate 1,013,472,727 downwards.
GTCATCAGTCCCCTAGAACTTAGCACTATTTAAACCTGACTAACCTAAGGACATCACACACATCCATGCCCGAGGCAGGATTCGTACCCGCGACCGTAGCAGCCGCGTGGTCCCGGACTGAAGCGCCTAGAACAGCTCTACCACAGCGGCCGCGTGCGTTGGCTTCAGTCACTCAGCTTGAGGCCGCTGCCAAGGGGAATCAATGTGAGGGGTCGGACACTGTTATGCGAGGGACGTCGAGCACGTCCCACGTGTCCCCCGATCGGTTCAGTGCTGTGGGCGCTTTGCGGCCTGCCTACAATGAAGTTGTAGATCATCGCACACAGCGAGAAGCTTTCCGAGGGGCCGATCGTAGGATCTCCCCAGTTCGTTTGACGAACAGGTTTCAGGCGTTACCTGTGGCTGGCGACGTCTCTGATCCGGATGCAGTCGTCTACATCTACATCTACCTCTACATGCATACTCCGAAAGCCACCTGACGGCGTGCGGCGGAGGGTACCTTGAGTACCTCTATCGGTTCTCCCTTCTATTCCAGTCTCGTATTGTTCGTGGAAAGAAGGATTGTCGGTATGCCTCTGTGTGGGCTCTAATCTCTCTGATTTTATCCTCATGGTCTCTTCGCAAGATATACGTAGGAGCGAGCAATATACTGCTTGACTCCTCGGTGAAAGTATGTTCTCGAAACTTCAACAAAAGTCAGTACCGAGCTACTGAGCGTCTCTCCTGCAGAGTCTTCCACTGGAGTTTATCTATCATCTCCGTAACTCTTTGGCGATTACTAAATCATCCTGTAACGAAGCCCGCTGCTCTCCATTGGATCTTCTCTATCTCTTCTATCAACCCTATCTGGTACGGATCCAACACTGCTGAGCAGTATCCAAGCAGTGGGCGAGCAAGTGTACTGTAACCTACTTCCATTGTTTTCGGATTGCATTTCCTTAGGATTCTTCCAATGAATCTCAGTCTGGCATCTGCATTACCGACGATCAACTTTATATGATCATTCCATTTTAAATCACTCCTAATGCGTACTCCCAGATAATTTATGGGATTAACTGCTTCCAGTTGCTGACCTGCTATATTGTAGCTAAATGATAGGGGAAATATCTTTCTACGTATTCGCAGCACATTACATTTGTCTACATTGATATTCAATTGCCATTCCCTGCACCATACGTCAATTCGCTGCAGATCCTCCTGAACTTCAGTACAATTTTCCATTGTCACAACCTCTCGATATACCACAGCATCATCCGCAAAAAGCCTCATTGAACTTCCGATGTCATCTACAAGGTCATTTATGTATATTGTGAATAGTAACGGTCCTACGACACTCCCCTGCGGCACACCTTAAATCACTCTTACTTCGGAAGACTTTTCTCCATTAACAATGACATGCTGCGTTCTGTTATCTAGGAACTCTTCAATCCAATCACACAATTGGCCTGATAGTCCATATGCTCTTACTTTGTTCATTAAACGACGGTGGGGAACTGTATTGAACGCCTTACGGAAGTCAAGAAACACGGCATCTACCTGTGAACCCGTCTATTTCGATATCTACCATTTTGTCATCTGTGCGACAATCTAGAGAAGGAACTACAGTGCAGTCTTCCTCTGTGAAACAGCTTTGGAGAAAGACATTTAGTACTTCGGCCTTTAGTCTGTCATCCTCTGTTTCAGTACCATTTTGGTCACGGAGTGTCTGGACATTTTGTTTTGATCCACCTACCGCTTTGACATAAGACCAAAATTTCTTAGGATTTTCTGCCGAGTCAGTACATAGAACTTTACTCTCGAATTCATTGAATGCCTCTCCCATAGCCCTTCTCACACTACATTTCGCTTTGCGTAATTTTTGTTTGTCTGCAAGACTTTGGGTATGTTTATGTTTGCTGTGAAGTTCCCTTTGCAGTTTTCTAACTCGGTTGTTGTATCACTTTGGCTCTTTTCCATCTGTTACGATCATGCTTGGCACATACTCATCTAACACACGTGGTACGATGGTTTTGAACTTTGACACAGATCCTCAACACTATCTATACTTGAGACAAAACTTTTGTGTTGAGCCATCAGGTACTCTGAAATCTGCTTCTTGTGCAGTGTCAAGAACGCGCCGAGAATACGAAATATCATGCATTACCTTTCACGACGGCCAACGCAGTGTCATCCACAAGGTCATTTATGTATATTGTGAATAGCAACGGTCCTACGACACTCCCCTACGGCACAGCTGAAATCACTCTTACTTCGGAAGACTTCTCTCCATTGAGAATGACATGCGGCATTCTGTTATCTAGGAACTCTTCAATCCAATCACACAATTGGTCTGATAGTCCATATGCTCTTACTTTGTTCATTAAACCACTCTAGGGAACTGTATCGAACGCCTTGGCAGATGTCAAGAAATACGGCATCTACATGGGAACCCGTGTCTATGGCCCTCTGAGTCTTGTGGACGAATAGCGCGAACTGGGTTTCACACGAAAGTATTTTTCGAAACCCTTGTTGATTCCTACAGAGTAGATTTCTAGTCTCCAGAAAAGTAATTATACTCGAACAGAATACGTGTTCCAAAATTCTGATGGACGTTAGAGATATAGATCTATAGTTTTGCACATCTGTTCGACGTCCTTTCTTGAAAACGGGGATGACCTGTGTCCTTCTCCAATCCTTTGGAACGCTATGCTCTTCTAGAGATCTACGGTACACCGCTGCAAGAAGTGAGGCAAGTTCCTTCGCGTACTCTGTGTAAAATCGAACTGGTATCCTATCAGGTCCAGCGGCCTTTCCTCTTTTGAGCGATTTTAATTGTTTCTCCATCCCCCTGTCGTCTATTTCCATATCTACCATTTTATCATCTGTGCGACAATCTAGAGAAGGAACTACAATGCAATCTTCCTCTGTGAAACAGCTTTGGTATAAGACATTTAGTGTTTCGGCCTTTAGTCTGTCATCCTCTGTTTCAGTACCATTTTGGTCACAGAGTGCCTGGACATTTTGTTTTGATCCACCTACCGCTTTGACATAAGACCAAAATTTCTTAGGATTTTCTGCCAAGTCAGTACATAACACTGTACTTTCGAATTCATTGAACGCCTCTCGCATAGCCCTCCTCACACTACATTTCGCTTCGCGTAATTTTTGTTTGTCTGCAAGGCTTTGGGTATGTTTATGATTGCTGTGAGGTTCCCTTTGTTTCCGCAGCAGTTTTCTAACTCGGCTGTTGTACCACTGTGGCTCTTTTCCATCTCTTACAATTTTGCTTGGCACATACTCTTCTAACGCATATTATACTATGGTTTTGAACTATGTCCACTGATCGTCAACACTATCTGTACTTGAGACAAAACTTTTTTGTTGAGCCATCAAGTACTCTGACATCTGCTTTTTGTCACTTTTGCTAAACAGATAAATCTTACTGCCTTTTTTAATATTTCTATTTACGGCTGAAATCATCGATGCAGTAACCGCTTTATGATCGCTGATTCTCTGGTCTACGTTATCTGTTTCAAATATTTCGGGTCTGTTTGTCACTAGAAGGTCTAATATGTTATCGCCACGAGTCGGTTCTCTGTTTAACTGCTCAAGGTAGTTTTCACATAAAGCACTTTAAAAAATTTCACTGGATTCTTTGTCCCTGCCACCCGTTATGAACGTTTGAGTCTTCCAGTCTATATGCGGCAAATTAAAATCTCCACCCAGAACTATAACATGGTGGTGAAATCTACTCGAAATATTTGCCAAATTATCCTTCAGCTGCTCAGCCACAACAGCTGCTGAGCCAGGGAGCCTATAGAGACTTCCAGTTACCATGCCTGAGCCTGCTTTAACCGTGACCTTCACCCAAATTATTTCACATTTCGGATCTCCGTCAATTTCCTTAGATACTATCGCACTTCTTATCGCTATAAACACGCCTCCCCCCTCACTGTACAGCCTCTCTCTGCAGTATACAGTCCAATCTGAGTTTAGGATTTCATTACTGTTTACGTCTGGTTTCAGCCAACTTTCTGTCCCTAGTACTGTGTGGGCATTGTGACCGTTTGTTAATGAGAGCAGTTCTGGGACCTTTCTATAGACGCCCCTGCAGTTTACTATTAGCAGATTAATATTGTTATTCCCTGTTGCATTTTGTCTACTCCTACATTGCCGCGTCTCAGGAAGCGTCTTCTCGGGCCTAGGGAGGGAATTCTCTAACCTAAAAAACCCACATGTGCACTCCACACGTACTCCGCTTCCGTTGTTCCGGAAGAAACTTCTCGGCCCACAAGGTCCGGGCACTCACAGAGGGTGAATTTGCTGGTAGTTGGGAGCTCCAACGTTAGGCGCGTAATGAGGGCCCTTGGGAACATGGCTGGCAAGGAGGGGAAGGAAGCCAGTGTGTACTTCGTGTGCATACCGAGGGGAGTCATTCCGGATGTGGAGAGGGTGCTTCCGGATACCATGAAGAGTTCAGGGTGCAGCCAACTGCAGGTGGTGGCTCATGTCGATACCGATGACGTGTGTCGCTTTGGATCGGAGGAGATTCTCTAAGGTTTCGAGTGGCTAGCGGAAATGGCAATAACTGCCAGTCTTGCTCGCGAGCTTAAGGCGGAGCTCAACACCTGCTGCATCGTCGACATAACCGACTGCGGTCCTTCGCTGCAGAGCCCAGTGGAGGGTCTGAATCAAAGGTTCAGGCGGTTCTGTGACCGTGCAGACTGTAGATTCCTTGCCTTGCGCCATCGGGTGGAGGGTTTCCGGGTTCCGTTTAATAGGTCAGGAACCCACAACACACATGGGGTAGCGGGGGCTGTGTGGAAGGGACTGGGCGGTTTTTTAAGCTAGAGGGTCCCAAGGAATTACAGAAAGGGCGTCCGTCTAAAAGGCTCCTGATAAAACACAGTAAGTTAGTTGTAGAAACGAGCAGTATGTTGTTGTTGTTGTGGTCTTCAGTCCTGAGACTGGTTTGATGCAGCTCTCCATGCTAATCTATCCTGTGCAAGCCTCTTCAACTCCCAGTACCTACTGCAACCTACATCCTTCTGAATCTGCTGCGTGTATTCATATCTTCGTCTCCCTCTACGATTTTTACCCTCCACTCTGCCCTCCAGTACTAAATTGGTGATCCCTTGATGCCTCAGAACATGTCCTACCAACCGATCCCTTCTTCTGGTCGAGTTGTACCACAAACTTCTCTTCTCCCCAATCCGATTCAATACTTCCTCATTAGTTATGTGATCTGCCCATCTAATCTTCAGAATTCTTCTGTAGCACCACATTCCCTGTATTTTACCCCTGCCACCTTCAGAATTTGAAAGAGAGTATTCCAGTCAACATTGTCAAAAGCTTTCTCTAAGTCTACAAATGCTAGAAACGTAGGTTTGCCTTTTCTTAATCTTTCTTCTAAGATAAGTCGTAAGGTCAGTATTGCCTCACGTGTTCCAACATTTCGACGGAATCCAAACTGATCCTCCCCGAGATCCGCATCTACCAGTTTTTCCATTCGTCTATAAAGAATTCGCGTTAGTATTTTGCAGCTGTGACTTATTAAACTGATAGTTCGGTAATTTTCACATCTGTCAACACCTGCTTTCTTTGGGATTGGAATTATTATATTCTTCTTGAAGTCTGAGGGTACTGCGCCTGTCTTATACATCTTGCTCACCAGCTGGTAGAGTTTTGTCATGACTGGCTCTCCCAAGGCCGTCAGTAGTTCTAATGGAATGTTGTCTACTCCGGGGGCCTTGTTTCGACTCAGGTCTTTCAGTGCTCTGTCAAACTCTTCACGCAGTATCGTATCTCCCATTTCGTCTTCATCTACATCCTCTTCTATTTCCATAATATTGTCCTCAAGTACATCGCTCTTGTATAAACCTTCTATATACTCCTTCCACCTTTCTGCCTTCCCTTCTTTGCTTAGAACTGGGTTTCCATCTGAGCTCTTGATATTCATACACGTGGTTCTCTTCTCTCCAAAGGTCTCTTTAATTTTCCTGTAGGCAGTATCTATCTTACCCCTAGTGAGATAAGCTTCTATATCCTTACATTTGTCCTCTAGCCATCCCTGCTTAGCCATTTTGCACTTCCTGTCAATCTCATTTCTGAGACGTTTGTATTCCTTTTTGCCTGCTTAATTTACTGCATTTTTATATTTTCTCCTTCCATCAATATTGTAGCAGTAAATTGTCGTCGCTGTGTCGGGAAAGAACCACAGCTCCAAGCCCTAATAGAAAACACTGAAGCTCAAATAGTTATAGGTACGGAAAGCTGGCTAAACCCAGAAATAAGTTCAGCCAAAATGTTTTCAAACGATCTAACAGTGTTCAGAAAGGATGGATTAAATACAGTTGGTGGTGTAGCATTTATTGCTGTCAGAAGTAGTTTGCTTGGTAGCGAAATTGAAGTACATAGCTCCTGTGAAATACACTCCTGGAAATGGAAAAAAGAACACATTGACACCGGTGTGTCAGACCCACCATTCTTGCTCCGGACACTGCGAGAGGGCTGTACAAGCAATGATCACACGCACGGCACAGCGGACACACCAGGAACCGCGGTGTTGGCCGTCGAATGGCGCTAGCTGCGCAGCATTTGTGCACCGCCGCCGTCAGTGTCAGCCAGTTTGCCGTGGCATACGGAGCTCCATCGCAGTCTTTAACACTGGTAGCATGCCGCGACAGCGTGGACGTGAACCGTATGTGCAGTTGACGGACTTTGAGCGAGGGCGTATAGTGGGCATGCGGGAGGCCGGGTGGACGTACCGCCGAATTGCTCAACACGTGGGGCGTGAGGTCTCCACAGTACATCGATGTTGTCGCCAGTGGTCGGCGGAAGGTGCACGTGCCCGTCGACCTGGGACCGGACCGCAGCGACGCACGGGTGCACGCCAAGACCGTAGGATCCTACGCAATGCCGTAGGGGACCGCACCGCCACTTCCCAGCTAATTAGGGACACTGTTGCTCCTGGGGTATCGGCGAGGACCATTCGCAACCGTCTCCATGAAGCTGGGCTACGGTCCCGCACACCGTTAGGCCGTCTTCCGCTCACGCCCCAACATCGTGCAGCCCGCCTCCAGTGGTGTCGCGACAGGCGTGAATGGAGGGACGAATGGAGACGTGTCGTCTTCAGCGATGAGAGTCGCTTCTGCCTTGGTGCCAATGATGGTCGTATGCGTGTTTGGCGCCGTGCAGGTGAGCGCCACAACCAGGACTGCATACGACCGAGGCATACAGGGCCAACACCCGGCATCATGGCGTGGGGAGCGATCTCCTACACTGGGCGTACACCTCTGGTGATCGTCGAGGGGACATTGAATAGTGCACGGTACATCCAAACCGTCATCGAACCCATCGTTCTACCATTCCTAGAACGGCAAGGGAACTTGCTGTTCCAACAGGACAATGCACGTCCGCATGTATCCCGCGCCACCCAACGTGCTCTAGAAGGTGTAAGTCAACTACCCTGGCCAGCAAGATCTCCGGATCTGTCCCCCATTGAGCATGTTTGGGACTGGATGAAGCGTCGTCTCACGCGGTCTGCACGTCCAGCACGAACGCTGGTCCAACTGAGGCGCCAGGTGGAAATGGCATGGCAAGCCGTTCAACAGGACTACATCCAGCATCTCTACGATCGTCTCCATGGGAGAATAGCAGCCTGCATTGCTGCGAAAGGTGGATATACACTGTACTAGTGCCGACATTGTGCATGCTCTGTTGCCTGTGTCTATGTGCCTGTGGTTCTGTCAGTGTGATAATGTGATGTATCTGACCCCAGGAATGTGTCAATAAAGTTTCCCCTTCCTGGGACAATGAATTCACGGTGTTCTTATTTCAATTTCCAGGAGTGTAGTATGGGTTCAGGAGATATAGTTGCTGAACAGTTCAAATAAAACTGTAATATCATTGCAAATAGATACCCCACTCATACAGTTATAGTCGGTGGTGACTTCAATCTACCGTCGATATACTGGAAAAATTATACGTTTAAATCCGGTGGCAGGCATAAAACTTCATCCGAAGTTGTACTGAATGCTTTCGGAGAAAATTATTTTGAACAATTACTTCATGAGCCCACTCAAAGTGTAAATGGTTGCGAAAGCATACTTGACCTCTTACCAACAAATAATCATGGACAAATAGGGAGTATAGTGGCGAATACAGAGATTAGCGACCGTAAGGCAGTTGCTGCTAGCCTGAATGCCGTAACACTTACGCAAAGTATATCCATTTAAAGAAAAACTGATAAAAATGCTTTTAACGCTGTTTTAAGAGACAGTCTTCACTCCTTCCGATCCAATAATGTAAGCGTAGAAAAGGTGTGGAATGATTTCAAAGAGATAGTATCGACAGCAATTGAGAGATATATAGCACATAAATTAATAAGTGATGTAACTGATCCCCCATGTCGCACAAAACGGGTCAGATCGCTGTTGCAGAAGCAGCGAAAAAAGCATGCCAGATTTAAAAGAACGCAAAATCCCCAAGACTGCAATGTTTTACAGAAGTTCGAAAAATAGCGCGTACTTCAATGCGAGATGCTTTTCATAATTTCCATAACGAAACTCTGTCTCGAAATCTGACAGAAAACCCAAAGAGATTCTGATCACACATAAAGCACACCAGGGGCAATACACAATCAATACCTTCACTGCCCTCAAAAAATTATTAGACAAGACCAACCTATAGAGCTAACCCCCCCTCCCAAGCCACCCCCTCCACCCCCCCACCCCCCCCAAAAAAATTCCTAAAATCTACTGTCACTCTCTCTCTCTCTCTCTCTCTCTCTCTCTCTCTCTCTCTCTCTCTCTCTCCCTTTTCACACACACACACACACACACACACACACACACACACACACACATACACACACAAAATCCTAAAACCTACTGTCACATTCACACTCTCCCTCTCTCCCCCTTTTCACACTCCACCCCCCCCCCCCCCCCCCCTCCACGGCCAAACACACACACAAAAATTCACATACACCTCTGAATGATTCAGAACAGCTGCCAGGAACACCTTCAACCGTTCCGCTGTCAGCCATATTTGTGTTTACAGTTCGTAAACAGTGAAACAGTGTCAGTGACAGTGGCAACTCAATATACAGTGTTTGACAGTGAAGAAGATGATAAAAAGAAAACATAAGTGAAACATTATGTAAATAGACACACACACACACACACACACACACACACACACACACACACACACACACACATAGAATTAATTAATTTCAGGCATAGAAGTAACTATTTCAAATCGTAATTTTGGCTTAAACAATTCATCTACTCTAAGGTGTAAGTGGTTGCAGAAGACAAACTGTGGAACAAAATAGTCACTGTAGAAACACAACACATCAGAAAAACCACACCATGTGGTAATAAGTTATGAATTCATTATTTATGTGTTTTTCAAATATCTGTAATTACAATTTAAAAACTAACAGTTATATGTATAAAACAGTAAAGAACATTCTGTATATATGAAGTCTTCACGGGTTGTCAGCCGAGTCGCATCGTCGGCTCGTAGCAACGTTTCGATGGGATGCGTCTCCATCATCATCGCTTGAAGATGATGGAGACGCATTCCATCGAAACATTGCTACGAGACGACGATGCTACTCGTCTGACAACCCGTGAAGACTTCATATATGAAATTCGCCGAGAAAGCCTGCACTCGCATATAACGTTCTGTATCTTTAACAGATGAGAAATAAAAGCCCACGGATGATGGTACAACTGCAGTGCAACATTTCTGGGTTGAAAAACAAAATTGTGTTTTGCTAAAGGCGGACCATGTCCAAAAACATACGTATTGTTAAAGCAAACACGGAAAAAAGAGCTTCAACCTCAAGATGATAACAGCGGTGAAGTCACTAATAAGCACAGTTATTATCACTAATAAGCAGAGTTATTAAACACGGTTTTCCGAAACTCCTTCACCAAAGAAAACGAAGTAAATATTCCTGAATTCCAATCAAGAACAACAGCCAAGATGAGAAACATAGAAGTAGATATCCTCGGTGTCACAAAGCAGCTTAAATCACTTAATAAAGACAAGGCTTCTGGTCCAGATTGTGTACCAGTTAGGTTCCTCTCAGAGTATGCTGATGCAATAGCTCCATATTAGCAATTATATACAGCCGCTCACAGAAAGATCCGTACCTAAAGACTGGGAAATTGCTCAAGTCACACCAATAGCTAAAAAGGGAAGTAAGTATAATTCGTTGAATTACAGTCCCATATCACTAACTTCGAACTGCAGTAAGGTTTTGGAACATACTGTATTCAAACATTATGAAGTACCTCGGAGAAAACGATTTATTGACACATAATCAGGACGGATTCATAGAGTATCGTTCTTGCGAATCACAACTAGCCCTTTATATTCACGAAAATGAGTGCTATCGACAGGGGATGTCAAATTGATTGCATATTTTTAGATTTCCAGAAGGCTTTCGACACCTTTCCTCACAAGGAAGTCTAACCAAACTGTGTGCCTACGGAACATCGCCTCAGTTGTGCGACTGGATTCGTGATTTCCTGTCAGAAAGGTCACAGTTTGCAGTAATAAACGGAAAGTCATCGAGTAAAACTTCCCCAAAGAAGTGTTATAGGCCCTCTATTGTTCCTGATCTATATTAACGATATAGGTGAGAATCTTAGTAGCGGTCTTAGGTTGTTTGCAGATGGTGCTGTGATTTACTGTCTTGTAAAGCCATCAGATGACCAAAACGAATTGCAAAACGATATAGATAAGATATCTGTATGGTGCGAAAGTTGGCAATTGACCCTGAATAATGAAAAGTGTGAAGATATTCACATGAGTTCTAAAAGAATTCCACTAAATTTCGATTACGCCTGAAGTCACACAAATCTGACAGCTCTAAATTCAAGTAAATAGTTAGGGATTACGGTTACAAATACCCTAAACTGGAACGATCACATAAATAATGTTGTAGGTAGCGAAAACCAAAGACTGCGATTCATTGGCAGAACACTGAGAAGGTGCAACAGGTCTACCAAAGAGACTGCTCACAGCACGCTTGTCCGCCCTGCTCTGGAGTATTGCCGTGCGGTGTGGGATCCGCATCAGGTGGGACTGACGGATGACATCGAAAAAACACAAGTAAGGGCAGCTCGTTTTGTATTATCGCGAAATACGGGAGATAGTGTCACAGACATCACACGTGAATTGGAGTGGCAATCAGAAGGCGGTTTTCGTTGCAACTGGATCTTGTCATGAAATTTCAATCACCAGTTTTCTCCACCGATTGCGAAAACTTTCTGTTGGTACCCACCTACATAGAGAGAAACGATCATTACCATAAAATAAGAAAAATCAGGGCTCGCACAGAAAAAAATTATGTACTCGATTTTCTCGCGCGCCGTTCGAGAATGGAACGGTAGAGAGACAGCTTGAAAGTGGCTTATTGAACCCACTGCCAGGCACTTTATTGTGAATAGCAAAATAATCACATAGATGTAGATGTAGATCTGAGGTGTTGACCGGAACATGGACCTGGCGAGGTGTGGCAGTTGTAAGGCAGAGAACTCGTATACTAAGGATGGCGAGTCAAATATGCATCCAGCGCTCAAGATTCAGATTTTCCTTGAGTTCACTAAATTGTTTAAATGGTGCAAATGGCTCTGAGCACTATGGGACTTAACATCTGAGATCATCAGTCCCCTAGAACTTAGAACTACTTAAACCTAACTAACCTAAGGATATCACACACATCCATGCCCGAGGCAGGATTCAAACCTGCGACCGTAGCGGTCGCGCGGTTCCGGACTGACGCACCTAGAACCGCTCGGCCACAAGGCCGGCTCACAACATTTATTTGAAACGGGTTGTGGGATGGGTCCTTTGAAAGAGAACGACCGACGTCCTTCCCATCCTTCCCGTCTGAGCTTATGGTCTGTCTGTAATCGCCTAATCGTCGACGGAACATTACCCTAAGTTTCCTTCTTCCTTCGTCTATACACTGACGAAGAGGGTACTCGTATTACAATATGAAGCACATATCCAATATTTATCAAACTACACTGTCCAGTCAAATTAAAGTGATCATCTGTCAAAAGCCCGAATAACCACGTTCTGCAACATAAGACGTTCAGGAAGAGAATTACTGAGGCTCTGGAGGGTTCCGAAATGGGTGTGGAGCCATGCAGACTCCAATGCAGTGGCCAGCTGTGCTAGGTTTCTCGGTTGAGGATCCATGGCAGGAAGAGCCTGATCGAGGTGGTCCCTCAGATTCTGGATTGAGTTTACATTCGGCAAGTGTGGTAGCCAGGAGAGTACAGTGAACTCATCCTCAAGCTCTTCGATCATCCTGGTGCTCTTCGAACCACACACGTACACTGCGAGTGCTCTGCAGGTAGATGCCATCGTGGAGAGGAAATACAAACTGCTTCTGGGGCTGAACGTCGTCCCCAAAGACAGGCATGTACACTACTGGCCATTAAAATTGCTACGCCACCAATATGACGTGCTACAGACGCGAAATTTAACCGACAGGAAGAAGATGCTATGATATGCAAATGATTAGATTTTCAGAGCATCCACACAAGGTTGGCGCCGGTGGAGGCACCTACAACGTGCTGACATCAGGAAAGTTTCCAATCGATTTCTCATACACAAACAGCAGTTGACCGGCGTTGCTTAGCGAAACGTTGTGATGCCTCTTGTAAGGAGGAGAAATGTGTACCAACACGTTTCTGACTTTGACAATGGTCGGATTGTAGCCTATCGCTATTGCGGTTTATCGTATCGCAACATTGCTGCTCGCGTTGTTCGAGATCCAATTACTGTTAGCAGAATATGGAATCGGTGGGTTCAGGAGGGTAATACGGAACGCCGTGCTGGATCCCAACGGCTTCGTATCATAGCAGTCGAGATGACAGGCATCTTATCCGCATGGATGTAACGGATTGTGCAGCCACGTCTCGATCCCTGAGTCAACACAGAACGTTTGAAAAACAGCAACCACCTGCACGAACAGTTCGCGACGTTTGCAGCAGCGTGGAATATCAGCCCGGAGACCATGGCTGCGGTTACCCTCGACGCTGCATCACAGAGAGGAGCGCCTGCGATGGTGTACCCAACGACGAACCTGGGTGCACGAATGTCAAAACGTCATTTTTCCGGATGAATCCAGATTCTGTTTACAGCATCATGATGGTCACATCCATGTTTGGCGACATCTCAGTGAACGCACATTGGAAGCGTGTATTCGTCATCGCCGTACTGGCGTATCACCCGACGTGATGGTATGGGGTGCCATTGGTTACACGTCTCGGTCACCTCTTAATCGCATTGACGGACGTGACATTTCAGGCGTGTTACGACCGTGGCTCTACCCTTCATTCGATCCCTGCGAAACCCTACATTTCAGCATGATAATGCACGACCACATGGTGCAGGTCCTGTACGGGCCTCTCTGGATACAGTAAATGTTCGACTGCTGCGCTGGCCAGCACATTCTCTAGATCTCTCACCAATCGAAAACGTCTGTTCAATGGTGGCCGAGCAACTGGCTCGTCACAATACGCCAGTCACTACTCTTGATGAACTGCGGTAGCGTGTTGAAGCTGCATGGGCAGCTGTACCTGTACAAGCCATCCGAGGTCTGTCTGACTCAATGCCCAGGTGTATCAAGGCTCTTATTAAGGCCAGAGGTGGTTGTTCTGGGTACTGATTTCACAGGATCTATTCATCCAAATTTCGGTAAAATGTAATCATATGTCAGTTCTAGTATAACATGTTTGTACACGTTTATTATCTGCATTACTTCTTGGTGTAGCAATTTTAATGCCCAGTAGTGTACTGTTTCAGGGCCTACAAGCCAACGGCCATCTGTCGTCTGAAAAGACCTGTCGCCTCTAAGTCGACGTCCAGTTGCGGTATTTGTGTGCAAATTCCAGCGTTTGTTGCCGATGAACAGCAGTTATCACGAGTGCATGAACTAGGCGCCTGCTTCCGAGATCCATACGCAGCAATGTTCACTTAACAGTGATTGGGGAGAGCCGGCCGGTGAGGCCGAGCGGTTTTAGGCGCTTCAGTCAGGAACCGCGCGACCGCTACGGTCGTAGGTTCGAATCTTGACTCGGGCATGGATGTGTGTGATAAGTTCTAGGGGACTGATGACCTCAGATGTTCACACCTGTCATCTATGTCCTCTGGCGCATCACAGTTGCGTCGCCGCCTCTTTGGGATAGCACTATTTTGCCATGCGCGGTATACTGAATCACGACGGCATGTAAACAGTTTACAAACTTAGCCGTTCCGGAAATGCTTCCACCCTTGTGCCTAAAGCCAATGATCACGCCCTTTTAGACGTCAGACAAATCGCTCCGTTTCAGCATTTCGGCAACGAGTGCACTGTTTACCGCTTACCCTGACACTCTTCGTATAACATCCACTTCTAGTGCTGCTATCTACTGTCTGTAAGTGTTATTGCGTGTTGGCAGCGAACCTAGCCGTGGGTGACATTAACGTAACCGGGCCGTCTTTCTGCCGATGTTAATAAGATAACCGGCATCAAATGATTAAAGGTTCATTCCATTTGTAACTCAGGTCCATGACAAACATCAGTCTGACGTGTGATTCTCACTGGAACTCTTGTATTCGTTTTGGCAAGTGGAAGCAGACAGCCTCAGAATCTCATCTTGAGGATGAGAAATACAGGCAGCATCTGCCCCTGAAGATTGTTAACTGGAGGATGGTATGAAAGTACACTTCTTCCCATTGCATCCGACACATTATCTTGGATGACAAATCAAGGGACTAAGCAGGCCAGCCAAGGATCTGTACATTTATCAAGCCGTATGTCGCATGAACTGTTACTGGATGAGGGGTGTTGCAGTATCCTGCTGGAATATGCGATTTGGAATCCTGGTCATGAAGAATTTGAGAGCAGGGTTTACTTCTCTTGCCAGATACTGGCTATCATTGAGACTTCCTCTAACAATTACCAATCTGTCATATCTAATAGCTCGCAACACCATGGTTCCAGGATTTGGAGAGATATAGGTTCCATGAATCTCTGCTTCCTGTGGCCTCTCACAAACTCGTCTATGGACGCGTACTCTCGATCTCAGTGCCACAAACAGACGAGAGACTTGTTGCTGTACAACACAGATTACCACTCGGTGTTCTAGCTGGCGCCAACTCGAGATCTCGACCCAACTTGCAGTAACCTGTTCCCGACGGTTCGTAGTAACACTCTGCCAGTAACGTCAGCCCGGAGTTCAGCTGTTGTCATCCGTGTGATAGAAACAGTCGCACAATTTTACGATCTTTTCGTGGCGCAGTCTTTCTGGAAAGACCTGTGCCTACTATTCTTGCCAAGCTGTTGTTCGAAGTTCTATTCTTTCATTGTACTCCGTCAGTATGTCTCCGGTATCATCTAGGCCAACGATTTCATGTTTATCTCAATAGAAAAGATTGAGACAACCTTCAGGAACATGTCCTTTGGCCATTCTGTGTTCCGGTAGTTAAACGCTTGCATAGTTAAACGCATTCGGTAGCGTTATGTCCTCAACCCAGTTTATGACGTTCAGCAAAGTAATTTGTTTCTGTATTGAAAATACTCTATACATGCTAGCATGAAATCTTAATCTGGTGAAAAGTATACGGACACCGATATGTAATGCAGACTGACCACTAGAAATCACGAAAGATGAACCCACCAATATCGTGTTGTTACTAGAGAAACAGCAACAGGAGAATGGTTAAGTCTAGAGAGATCTGTGACTTCATACATCAACCAGTCATTGGAGCTCATTTAAATACGTTCCATCAGGAGCAGTTCAACCCTTCTAAAGGTGCCCAAGTCGACTGTTGGTAATGTGACTGCGAAGTGGAATTGCGAAGGAGCAACCACAGCTAAAGGACGATCAGACAGATCTCATTTATTAAGGCAGAAGGAATCACTCGTGAGCTTCAAATTGCTACCAGTAGTCCTGGTAGAGCAAGGGCTGTATAAGCCATACATTGCGGTAGTCATTGCTAAGGGCAGGTTGAGGTGCTGTAAAAGGCGAGACCACTAAACAGAGTGATTTGGAGTGATGAACCATGCTATATCGTTTGGGTTTGGGTTTGGCGAATACCTGGAGCATGTTACCTAATTTCATGTTTACTGCCAACAGCGAAGTACGGAGGAGGTGGTGTTACGGTATGGGAGTTGTAAGTAGGCTGCTTATGTTTTTATGTTGGTAACGCCACATAGCGCTCTGTATGAAAATCACTGAGTGTGCTGTGTGGAGTCTGTGGCTGGTTTGCAGTGTTGAAATATTTGCTAATATAGTTGGATGTGAACAGCGCGTAGCGTTGCGCAGTTGGAGGTGAGCCGCCAGCAGTGGTGGATGTGTGGAGAGAGATGGCAGAATTTTGAGAGCGGAACATCAAAACGTGTGTCCAACAGAATGATTAAATTTGTAATACTGTATATCATGAATTGAACATTATTAAGGTAAATATATTGTTTTCTATCAAAATCTTTCATGCGTATCGGTAGTTAGTGCCTTCAGTAGTTAGAATCTTTTATTTAGCTGGCAGTATTGGCGCTCGCAGTATTGCAGTAGTTCGAGTAACGAAGATTTTTGTGAGGTAAGTGATTCATGAAAGGTATAGGTTATTGTTAGTCAGGGCCATTCTTTTGTAGGGATTATTGAAAGTCAGATTGCGTTGGGCTAAAAATATTGTGTGTCAATTTAGTGATGATCAGAATAAGTAAGGAGAGAAATGTCTGAGTACGTTCAGTTTTGCTCAGCTGTTTGAAAATCAAATAACGTAGAGGTTTTCCTGCACTGTCATTTGTAAAGTTTTTTCTGAGTGGACGTTACAGAGTGTTTTTCATTGTTAATGTATGGTCCCCCCTACAGCCCGTTAGGGAACGGTAAATGCAGTAGGATACCGACACATCTTGCAATATTGTGTGCTGTGTACAGTAGAGGAACAGCTCGGTGATAAGGGTTGTTCGTATCAGCCTGACAATGCACTGTGTCATAAAGCAGCTTCTGCTAGGCAATGGTTTCTGGACAATAACATTCCTGAAATGGACTAGTGCTGTCTACCTGAAGCCAATGGAAGACCTTTGAGATGGGTTAGAACGTCCACTTCAGAATCCAGTGTCCTTCATCACTAACTTCCTTAGTTTCGGCTCTTGAGGAAGAGTGGGCTACCATTCCTCCACTGACATTCAGACACCTCACTGAAAGTGTCCCGAGCAGAGTTCAAGCTGTTTCAGAGGTGAAGGGTGGACACACCCCCTTATTCTCTCTCTGTTCGAATAGACGTCGCAAGGCCGTGTCATCCCCAGCTGAAGGGATCACTGGATGTGGATATGGAGGGCATGTGAACAGCATACCGCTCTCCCGGTCGTTGTCAGCTTTCGTTTCCGAAGCCACTAGTGTTCAATCAAGTAGCTCCTCCACTGACCTTACAAAGACTGTGTGCACCCCGGTTTCCATCAGCGCTCGGTAGACATGAACGGTCGCCTATCCAAGTGTAGCCAAGCCCGACAGCGCGTAACTCCGACTATCTGATGGGAGCCGGTGTTACCACCGTGACAAGGCCGTCGGCTGCACCTCATATTAACTTCCACTAATTAAGACGAGGGATAGTAGAAATCCTTGGTTAACAGAAGAAATGTTGAATTTAATTGACGAAAGGAGAAAATATAAAATTGCAGTAACTGAAGCAGGCAAAAACGAATACAAACGTCTCAAAAATGAGATCGACAGAAAGTGCGAAGTGGCTAAGCAGGGGTGGCTAGAGGACAAATGTAAGGATGTAGAGGCTTATCTCACTAGGGGTAAGATAGATACTGTCTACAGGAAAATTAAAGAGACATTTGGAGAAAAGAGAACCACTTGCATGAATATCAAAAGCTCAGATGGAAACCAAATTCTAAGCAGAGAACGGAAAGCAGAAAGGTGGAAGGAGTATATAGAGGGACTATACAAGAGTTATGTACTTGAGGACAATATTATGGAAATGGAAGAGGATGTCGATTAAGATGAGATGGGAGATACGATACTGGGTGAAGAGTTTGACAAAGCACTCAAAGACCTGAGTCGAAACAAGGCCCCGGGAGTAGACAACATTCCATTGGAACTACTGACGGCCTTGGGAGAGCCAGCCCTGACAAAACGCAACCATCTGGTGTGCAAGATGTATGAGACAGGCGAAACACCCTCAGACTTCAAGAAGAATATAATAATTTCAATTCCAAAGAAAGCAGGTGTTGACAGATGTGAAAAATTACCGAACTATTAGTTTAATAAGTTACAGCTGCAAAATACTAACACGAATTCTTTACACGTGAATAGAGAAACTGGTAGAAACCACCCACGGCGAAGATCAGTTTGGATTCCGTAGAAATGCTGGAACACGTGAGGCAATACAGACCCTACGACTTATCTTAGAAAGTAGATTAAGCAAAGGCAAACCTACGTTTCCAGCATTTGTAGACTTAGAGAGAGCTTTTGACAATGTTGACTGGAATACTCTCTTTCAAATTCTAAAGGTGACAGGGGTAAAATACAGGGAGCGAAAAGCCTATATACAATTTATACAGAAACCAGATGGCAGTTATAGGAGTTGAGGGGCATGAAAGAGAACCAGCGGTTGGGAAGGGAGTGAGACAGAGTTGTAGCCTCTCCCCGATGTTATTCAATCTGGATATTGAGCAAGTAGTAAAGGAAACAAAAGAAAAATTCGGAATAGGTATTAAAATCCATGGAGAAGAAATAAAAGTTTTGTGGTTCACCGATGACTTTGTAATTCAGTCAGAGACAGCTAAGGACTTGGAAGAGCAGCTGAACGGAATGGACAGTGTCTTGAAAGGAGGATATAAGATGAACAACAACAAAAGCAAAACGAGCATAATGGAATGTAGTCGAATTAACTCGGGTGATGCTGAGGGAATTAGATTAGGTAATGAGGCACTTAAATCAGTAACGGAATTTTGCTATTTGGAGAGCCAAATAAGTGACGATGGTCGAAGTAGAGAGGATATAAAATGTAGAGTGGCAATGGCAAGGAAACCGTTTCTGAAGAAGAGAATTGTTAACATCAAGTATAGAGTTAAGTGTCAGGGAGTCATTTCTGAACGTATTTATATGGAGTGTAGCCATTTATGGAAGTGAAACAGGGACGATAAATAGTTTGGACAAGATGAGAATAGAAGCTTTAGAAATGTGGTGCTACAGAAGAATGCTGAAGATTGGATGGGTTGATCACGTAATTAAAGAGGAGATGTTGAATAGAACTGGGGAGAAGAGGAGTTTGTGGCACAACTTGACTAGAAGAAGGGACCGGTTGGCAGGACATGTTCTGAGGCATCAAGGGATCACAAATTTAGCATTAGAGGGTAGCGTGGAGGGAAAGTCGTAGAGGGAGACCAAGAGACGAATACATTAAGCAGATTCAGAAGGATGTAGGTTGCAGGAAGTACTGGGAGATAAAGAAGCTTGCACAGGATAGAATAGCTAGGAGAGCTGCACCAAACCAGTCTCAGGAATGAAGATCACAACGAACAATTTGTTTCGGATACATTTGATCAGATAGGGCACGTATTTCACAGGCATGGTCAGTGTATCAGCAGCAAGCAACGGTAACCAGTGGTAACAAGAGGCCGCCATCAGCGCCTAATGACATCCCTGCTGCTGCTCTGAGCCACTGCTCTGCTGACACTGTGCGCCCCGTAGTGAGAGGTGAGCGACCAAGGGCACGTGGGATTCGCGAGGCGCCGTGCGTGGGCGTGTGCTGGCCGCCGTCTCCCCCCGGCGCTATTTTTAGCGCATATGAGGGCAGCCGCGCCGCACCGCACCGCGTGTCTCGCTAATGCCTCCTCGTCAGTTAGAGCGCCCTCCTCGCTCATTCCGCCTGGAGCGCTCGCACTGCGCACACGTGCTAACGCCCACGCCTCGCCCTGCATGCTGCTGCTCTGCTTACTGTGTTGCGCTACAAGAAAAACAGCTTGCTGGACAATAAATGAAGTCGTACTAGCACCTTAAGCACATTTCCTTTAGTGGCTTTCGTCGTTACAAGATTTATCAGAGACCAATTATAGACTTCTGTTTACATACTCGTATTAAAAGTATTTAATAAAAACAAAATGTTTCGAGGTACAAAACCTCATCTTAAGGCTACAACGGCAATACAAAAAATTTACCTCGCCTTACCTTAGGGGTTGCGAAACAACTCAAATCGCTTGATACGGGCAAGTCATCAGGTCCAGATCGTATACCGATTAGGTTCCTTTCAGATTACGCTGATACAATACCTCCCTACTTAGCACTCATATACAACCGCTCGCTCACCGATAGATCTGTACCTACAGATTGGAAAATTGCGCAGGAGGCGCCAGTGTTTAAGAAGGGTAGTAGGAGTAATCCATCGAAATAGAGACCTATATCATTGACGTCGGTTTGCAGTAGGGTTTTGGAGCATATACTGAGTTCAAACATTATGAATCACCTCGAAGGGAACGATCTATTGGTACGTAATCAGCGTGGTTTCAGAAAACATCGCTCTTGTGCAACGCAGCTAGCTCTCTATTCGCACGAAGTAATGGCCACTATCGACAGGGGATCTCAAGTTGATTCCGTATTTCTAGATTTTCCGAAAGCTTTTGACACCTTTCGTCACAAACGACTTCTAATCAAGCTGCCGGACTATGGGATATCGTATCAGATGTGCGACTGGATTCGTGATTTCCTGTCAGGAAGGTCGCAGTTCGTAGTAACACTCGGCAAATCATCGAGTAAAACTGAAGTGATATCAGGTGTTACCCAGTGAAGCGTCCTGGGACCTCTGCTGTTCATGATCTATATAAATGACCTGGGTGACAATCTGAGCAGTTCTCTTAGGTTGTTCGCAGATGATGCTGTAATTTACCGTCTAGTAAGGTCATCCGAAGACCAGTATCAGTTGCAAAGCGATTTAGAAAAGATTGCTGTATGGTGTGGCAGGTGGCCGTTGATGCTAAACAACGAAAAGTGTGAGGTGATCCACATGAGTTCCAAAATAAATCCGTTGGAATTCGATTACTCGATAAATAGTACTATTCTCAAGGCTGTAAATTCAACTAAATACCTGGGTGTTAAAATTACGAACAACTTCAGTTGGAAAGACCACATAGATAATATTGTGGGGAAGGCGAGCCAAAAGTTGCGTTTCATTGGCAGGACACTTAGAAGATGCAACAAGTCCACTAAAGAGACAGCTTACACTACATTCGTTCGACCTCTGTTAGAGTATTGCTGCGCGGTGTGGGATCCTAACCAGGTGGGATTGACGGAGTACATCGAAAGGGTGCAAAAAAGGGCAGCTCGTTTTGTATTATCACGTAATAGGGGAGAGAGTGTGGCAGATACGATACCACGCGAATTGGGATGGAAGTCATTACAGCAAAGACGTTTTTCGTCGCGGCGAGATATTTTTACTAATATTCAGTCACCAACTTTCTCTTCCGAATGCGAAAATATTTTGTTGAACCCAACCTACATAGGTAGGAATGATCATCAAAGTAAAATAAGATCAATCAGAGCTCGAACAGAAGGGTTTAGGTGTTCGTTTTTCCCGCGCGCTGTTCGGGAGTGGAATGGTAGAGAGATAGTATGATTGTGGTTCGATGAACCCTCTGCCAAGCGCTTGAATGTGAATTGCAGAGTAGTCATGTAGATGTAGATGTAGATGTAGATACATTAAGATACTACAGCTGTAAAACTTCCTGGCAAATTGAAACTGTATGCCGGACCGAGAATCGAACTCGGGACCTTTACCTTTCGCGAGCAAGTGCTCTACCGTCTGCAGAGTGAAAATCTCATTCTGTTATGGTTTTACTTTACAATCTTGGTATGTGTTTTGGTCATCCTGTGCAGAAAGAGAACAATAACATTATATGAGGTTATAGTTGCTTCGATTTTTGGTCTGCTCTTCACATTTTTTTTAAGAAAAGTAATCTCTAATTTTTTATAAACTTGCAAAGAACTCTGAAAATACGCCGTCATCATCAGCTCTAGTGTGCAGTAGAAACAATATAGCGGTCAAAATAATGCTTGCTTCGATCCAACTATCGCTGTGACGACCTAGGTATTATCTGTCACTTGCAATATCTTCTGCATATCTTCCTGGTGCATCGCTGATACTGCTCGACGAAGTACAAGTACGTTACAATAAGGAAGACAGTACAAAGGGCGATCAAAAGTTTTGCACAGTAGTCTCTTTTTTTTATTTTTGCAGAAGGAGTATGAAATTTTTTGTCAGCATACTTGGAACATTTAGCTATACATTGAGCCTACTCAATGTAGCCTCCATCAGCTGTGACGCATCTGGCCAATCGTTCTTTCCATGATTTAAGTGCACTTTAGTAAAATTCTGTGGATTGTCTTTGACACCATCGCTTGACACAGAAAATAAGGTCTTTCTCCCTATCAAATGTTTACCGCGCAGGTGGGCATTCAGACGACCAAAGAGGTAAAAATCAGACGGAGGCACTCCTACCATATGCTCCGTCTGTGAAGCATACTATTCGTGCACTCCAGGCTGACACTCGGAGAGGTGGCAAATGGGAGCGATCTTAAATACACTCCTCTATGGTCGCTCGTATCAGCCACCTCACTGAGTTTCAGCTTGGAATACACGAGTACTACAAACCATAGTGGAGTTCAGCTACGACAAAAAAATTCGAGCTGAGAAACTGGCAATAAAAGTTGTTTTGTTATTGTATAGGAGAATGTCAATAATTAACTTTCTTCGTTGTATAAAACTGAAGTTTTTTAAACAAAATTCATCACAGTGTTTCATTATCTACGAATTCTTCTGTCAGAAACCAGGAATATTAGTCTCTCTCCGAATGAGCACCGGGATAGAGGAGACTGCAAAAGAAGTAAAAAATTTGTACTGTAGACATTATCATTTTTAGGAGTAACAGAATCAGTGCCTCCATATGGTTAAGCATGCCTTGATATTTTTCTTACATTTCTAATGAAAGAGATCAGGTCTGAAAGGTGTCGTATAGAGGTACAGGGACAAACATTTCCAGTTATTTCAATATATGGAATTGGAGATAGATAAAGTATTTCATAGATAAAGTATTTCTGCTCGAGCTCAGACTTAAGAAACTAAAACGAAATTAAAACTATGATAGAAGCCGATTATAACTTAAATGTAAGGAATGGATGTAATGAACCAGCAAAAGTCCTTGACCTAATACGAGGATATAGTTTCAAGGTGAAGTTCATTCATTTTAATTAGAGAAAATGAGTGATAGCACCCCGTATACATAACAAATTATAACAAATATACATCTGAGGACACAAGAAAGTTCTGTCTTGGGTCAGTTACTGTGGGTCACATTACCTCACTTGTTGAAATACCAAAGTATCTGAGCCAGGAATTAGGAAAACAAGTATGAGAAATGGAAGGAAATATGACTTTACTGTGCTCTAGACAATAAGATATGACAGGTCAGTAAATTATTATATCAATAATTCTGAAATATTTCACAAATTCCTTGAAATGTTCTTAGAATCTTTCTAGAAATAATTACCCTTTATATCTTGCCGTAAAAATTGCAAGCGAAATGAATTGCTGCTGACATAAAAATATAAAATGCTAAAAAACACATTTATTCAATGAACCAAAAAGACAAAACAAACTTTACCAATCATGTTGAAGTATATAAGAGCGTATTTAGAAGAAGCTAAACATATTGACTGAAGTGGCACACAAAAGCTGCATCAGAATCATGAAACCAAAACGAAAGCACTTCATCATCTTTCCCATTATTTCAGTGGTACTTTTACTGCATATGTGCAACTGCAAAAGGCTTTTTCTGAAGGTAACTTTTTTAAAGATAACCTGCTTCACTTTTTATTTTTGTAACTGTTAGTTTCAAGGGCAGAAACTACACTAACGGAAAAAAATCTCAGCACCAAACAAAAATTAATGTAGAGTAATGAACTTTCGGGAATGCATTTGTCTAGGCCTCATGTTTAAGTAATTAACATTGCAAGATAACAGGTCAACGTTAGCGCGAGATAAGCCACTGGAAATGTGAAATTCTGTTACATTAATGACCAGTGTAACCGCCAGAATGTTGACTGCAAGCATAAAAACGTGCATTCACTGTGTTGTACAAGTGCTTGATGTCAGTTTGTGTGTGGTGTTCCATGCCTGTTGCAGTTGGTCGGTCAATACAGGAATGGTTAATGCTGCTTGTGGATGACGCTGGAGTTGTCGTCCGATGATGTCGCATATGTGCTCGATTGGAGACAGATCTGGTGATCAAGCAGACCAAGGTAACATGTAGACAATCTGTAGAGCGTGCTGCATTAAAACAGTGGTACGTGGACGAGCGTTATCCTGTTGGAAAATACCCCCTAGCATGCTGTTCATGAAAGGCAGCACAACAGGTCGAATCACCAGAGTGACGTAGTCAGAGCGTGTGGCATAACCAAGAGTGCTCCTGCTTTCATACGAAATCGCACCCCAGAAAAAATCTCCAGATGTAGGTCCCGAGTGTCTAGCACGCAGACAGATTTGTTACAGGTCCCCATCTAGTCTCCTCCTAACCAATTTACGGCCATCACTGGCACCGAGGCAGAACCAGACCTCCAACCTGCCCTCCAATGAACTCTCGCTTGACACCACTGAAGTCGCAAATGGCGGTGGTTTGTAGTCAGTGGAATTCACTCTACATGGCATCTGGCTTGGAGCTGTCCTTGAAGTAACAGATTTGTAACAAATTGTTGTCAGATTACCGCAGCAGACGCAGTGCGATGCCCCAGAGCCAAACGCCGAAAGTGATGTAGTGGCACGTGGCCGCCGGGAACCCGATCTTGCCGCGCGGGATTAGCCGAACGGTCTCAAACGCTGCAGCCATGGACTGTGTGGCTGGTCCCGGCGGAGGTTCGAGTCCTCCCTCGGGCATGGGTGTGTGTGTTTGTCCTTAAGATAATTTAGGTTAAGTAGTGTGTAAGCTTAGGGACTGATGACCTCAGCCGGCCCGGGTGGCCGAGCGGTTCTAGGCGCTACAGTCTGGAACCGCGCGACGGCTACGGGCGCAGGTTCGAATCCTGCCTCGGGCATGGAAGTGTGTGATGTCCTTAGGTTAATTAATTTTAAGTAGTTCTAAGTTCTAGGAGACTGATGACCACAGCAGTTAAATCCCATAGTGCTCAGAGCCATTTGAACCATTTGTCCGTGATGGATCTGTTATTGAGGTGATATCCAATGAGTTGTCAACGTTCGAAGCCACCGACCTCTCCTGTCCGACCAATTCTGCTGCAACTGCTTCTCTACTGACAACACAGTATTCGCAGCCTCCTTTTATCGTCGCAGGTCCCCCTGTCGTGACATCTAGTGGACAATTCCGCATCATGTAGGGGTGTTCGGATACTTCTGATCGCATATTGTGTGTAAGCGCAACGCTCTGGTTGTTCAGTACGAAGCTAGATAGTCCTGATTGTTCCAGCCCGCGCAGACTCGAAGGGAGCCACGTAAGATATGGTTTCATGTTACGTAATACATTAGAGCTTGAGGTAGACATTTTATTGACTGCTGTCCCTGATAATCCTGTTAAGTACATCTAATCACTGATATCAAGACTCTTGTAAGCTGACTCTCTTCCCAGTGTTATCAGCTGCGCCACTTTTATCTTTTTGTTTCTATGTACTGACAAACGATTACTTAACGTAACGATATAGTAGTGCTTGCTGACTCAGTTAAGGAAATGGAGTTTATATTGCTAAAATTTGTCAAAATCCTAAGAGATTTAATCTAAAAATAAATAATAAGAAAGCAAAAACTATGGTAGTAGGGAAGACAGAAGAAAATGGTAAAGTTAATATTAAACTAGAAGATGATGTTCTAGAGCATGTTAAGAACGTCTGTTATCTGGGGAGCACAATCACTGTCGGCAATGAATGTATCACAGATATAAAGAGAAGAATAGCCTTGGCAAAGCAAGCTTTCCAAAATAAAAGGAATTTACTAACAGACAATCATATAAGCCTAGAAAATAGGAAAAAGTTTGCCAGAACTTGAGGCGGTGACTCTGGGAAAGGCAGAGAAAAAGAGACTGGAAGCAATGGAAATGTACATATGGAGAAGAATGACGAAAACGAGCTGGGTAGATAGAAAAAGTAATGAAGAGAAGTGAATGAGAACAGAACGCTGCTAAATGATATAGGAAGAAGAAAATAAAAAATGATAGGGCACATAATGAGAGACAACCAGTTCCTAAGGAATGTATTTGAAGGAAACGTTTTAAGGAAAAAACCAAGAGGCAAGCGAAGAGCAACGTACTATAATAAAATCAAAGAAGATATGGGGATAAAATCGTATGAAGAATTGAAGAGGACGACAATGGAGAGAGGGGCGTGGCTAAATCGACAAGGCATAGACTTTAGTCTATGCTGATGAACGTAAGATTGAGTTTAGGAACACTTCGCTCAGCGACTTTTTTTTTTGCTGCAAAATATTCAAGGCACAGAAAAGGAGACTGAAAAACTCTCTTCTTTCCCTAGCTAAATGCATTAGAAATGCAGTGCCATTTCTTACTTGTAATTGAATCGAGCACTGTGGCAGTTTTCCAAGTGCAACCGTCCAACCAGTCGACTGCTGCTTCGTGTTCTACTTGAGGCATCAGTGGAAGACTGTATTTAGGAAACTTATAATAAGCACACTATTCTGATGACCATTGGTGGCTGTTTTCTAAATGGGAGCTGTTGGACCTCAAGTTTTCTGCTCAGCTGATCGCCTGGGTTCAATTGGACACCCGTCAGATACTCACATTCTCAATAAAGAGAAGCGTCGTAGAATTTAAGATCACTATGACTACAGAATTCTTACTGCTTATTTTAACAAGTACTTGAAAAGTGTGGCTTCGCTTGGTTCTTTTTGAATTGGTTTTTGAACAAAAAGAAAGTGCAATTAATCCTCTTATTTGTCTAGTATCTTATTTATTAAAAGTAAATTCTTACAAACTACGTTTGGTGTTTTGCTTTCAGGTGCAAAGACGGATACGTTTTGTAGTTGTCCAATAGGCAAACTCGTTTTGTATAGCTGTCCAATAGGCAAACACGTTTTGTATAGCTGTCCAATAGGCAAACACGTTTTGTAGTTGTCCAATAGGCAAACACGTTTTGTATAGCTGTCCTTGCGAGAAACACGATTCATCTAAATTCGCGCCGCAGCATAGGAATAATCGTCTTTTTGCTTTTTTGGTAGTCATGCTGTCCACCATTCTTACCGGAAATTCGAGACTTTAAAAGATGAATAGTAAAACAGATGAAATAAACGACATTCGTGGTATGAATATTGAGTTTTGTTCAATTTTTCGGCTAATTTTTCCGCTTCTATTATGTCGTTTAGGAGCTTTTTTTGCGAGAGCATACCCGGAACATGGGACGAATTTCGGAATTCTGCTGGGAAGTTTGCGCTTTCCTTTTTCTTCCCCTGGGATCAAATTTCGCATTCACTGATTTGTCTGTTGAACTACGTCATTTTTTGTTGCTTAAATTGTTAGCTCACACAACCTTTTTCGTTTACGCAGTTCCTGTATACAAGCGGATACATCTTTTCAATAGATTGTTCCTCTGTCTTGCGATGTTGCACATCACATCGATTAAGAGGATTTTCTCGGAGTGTGGATGGTTGTGGTATGTGTCGTTTTCTAGTTGCATTCTAAAACATTCGAGAATATTCTGCAACATTCGAAAACATTTGTTAACATTCGATTTTTTTGAAAGTTTGAGAACATTATAAAACAGTTTTCCCCTAAAATATACATTGATGTAAATGTGATAGAAGATGTGCACGTGATCACTTTAAAAACTCATATCCACACAAACATAACAACTGACACCGTGTAACCACAGTAGTTCACAAAGAGGTAACAAAGGATAGCACCAGACACAAAAACCAGTGACCAGCAATGGGTGATTTTGAAGACATGGTGAACTTCACCCACAAACACTTCAATTTATTTATATGAAATTATATATTGGTAATAAAATAGTCACTAAAACCCGCGATTGTAAAAACAGAACTTCGTTTTCGACATGAAAAGGTTTTCTGCGAGCAATGGCGATTTTATGTAGCTTATCATACGTATGACGTGTTCAGGGGAATAAGTTTCATACTTAAACATATGTTTCATTACATTATTACTAAATGAACGCGATTCATAGTATGTGCAAGCTGCTGCAACGTTATGAAAGATTCAGTGTAATATAAACACGCGAAAATTTCTTATTACTGACGATTCTGATCCAACAGATACCGGGAGCGTAGAAATAAATTTGCTTATGGAGTGGCTTGTTTTTGCGAATCTCAGACCGTAATCACTACTTCCATTATTCACTTCTGAATATTAAAAACAGACGATGTACAAGGGGAAACAAAAATATAAACAAACCGGAAACATCTAAATAACATTACAAGTGAACTACGTAAATGTTGATCACAGTATTTGAGTTTCTCCATAGTAGGAAACTCACAGTTTCGAGGTGAAATTTCTTTCACGTTTACAGGGACAGTCGTAAGCAAAAAGAAATTTTCTTGTATTTACATTACAGTGACATTTCCAGAACAACACAACAATTCGAACACAACAAGAAACACATTTGAATCGTCACAACAAAATAAAAATGCAGTTCATCATCTGCACTAGTGTTCGTAGCGAATAGGGCCCGACATAAATTTAAAAAAATGTTCAGCAGCAACATGGTTTCTTTTGTTTGTAGCAAAACTAATGAAAATAAACGTTGTGAATTAAAATTGTCTGTTACCATGAATCGTTGAAAATTTGTTCTGTTGCTCACGGACGTATTTTTATTGACTAACCTTAATCCTATAAAATACTGTAATAAGTCTTTTTTAGCTCCATTTTCAGACAATTTTACTACGAAATCTTGGTAATGATAAACAGCAACTATAGAAGCACGTAAACCTAACCGAGAGGATTATAAGTGAATATCAAAAAGGTAATGATTATGGTTTTCTGCAAAAATCCATTCGTTCCCCTAAATATTTTGACAGAACCTACAGAAGCAAGTTAATTGGTAACATGTTCCATAGATCACTCGAACAATTGTTTTATAAATAATGATTTAGAATGAGCCAGTTTACAGTATATGTATACATGAGTAATGTTAACATTAATGACAACACAAAATTTTAGTCCTACTCGTGTAACTGTGCTTAGTTTGTTTTGTGTTACTGAATTCCTTTCTGAGCCACTGACAGCTTTAATAATGGGCAATGAATGTAATTTTTTCCTCTGCTCACGTAGATATGATAAGGCAATCACTATTCCTCTCATATTGTGATGGATTATTTATGACGGATTTCAATAGGGATATATGTGTTGTGATGGTGCAGTTAAAGAGTTTAACTTCTTGAAGAGGTGCGTAAATACTGACTGCCAGTAAACACCACATACTATTCTAACTGCCCGCTATTGTACAATCACTACTTTCTTTCTAACTGATGAGTCACCCCAGAAAATTACTCATAGGACATTATTGAGTGAAAATATGCAAAATACGTCAGAGGTTTGATTCGTTTGTTTCTACGACTAGTAGTTATAGGAAGACCTGAATTTCACAGTAATACGCTTCGTCCAGTTCATGTTTTCATCAGTATGTAGATCTAAAAATTTGTAGCATTCTACCCTGTATACTGACCCATATCCATGTGCTGCGTCAACTGTTGGTGTGTCTTGTTTCTTGTACAGAACCAGATATAGCATTATTTCCTACAGTTAGAGTCAATTACTAGAGAACCACTTAATAATTATTTGAAAATCGTGGTTAACTATCTCTTTTATTGCTTTCTCTGCAGTGGAATTTATTATAATACTAGTATTGCCTACAAAAAGTAACATTACTGGTTCATAAGTGTTATGTGGAAGGGCATTCATATAGGTAAGCAGTAGTAGTGGATCCAAAACTGATCCTTGTGGGACGTCTTTCGTGATTTCTTCCTAGTCACTAAATGTTTCTCTCCTTTCTACATTGTGTTAATTATTCAGCACAATTTTTTGCATTCATTTTGTTAATTATGATGCAAACCAGTTCTGTGTACAGCCACAAATTCCATAAAACTTAAGTTTTCTATTACAGTAACATGTTCTATGCAGTCAAACGCCTTGGAAGGATGACAAAAATACCGACTGGCGATATTTTATTATCTAAGGCTTGTAATATTGGATGGGTGAATGTATAAATAGCATTCTCAGACGAGCATTCATTCCAGAATCAAAACTGTGATGTAGTGAGTAAGCTGTTTCTCATTCTATACTACCTCTTTTAAATTATTCTTAAAACGTTGTACCCTGTTATCATTAATAAGTCTCACTGTTTTGCATGAACGTACTTCAATATTGTAAGGTGCTACAGTGTTTACTTACATTAACTGTGCATAAAAAACTGGTTCAAATGGCTCTGAGCACTATGGGACTTAACATCCGAGGCCATCAGCCCCTAGAATTTAGGACTTCTTACACTTAACTAACCTAAGGACATCACACACATCCATGTCCGAGGCAGGATTCGAACCTGCGACCGTAGCGGTCGCGCGGTTCAAGACTGAAGCGCCTAGAACCGCTCGGCCACACCGGCCGGCAACTGTTCATCATGATTCGACAGTCCCTTAACGGTGGGGTACGTATTAACTGTTTCTGCCTGAGCACTGTATATAGAAATGTTGTCATGCATGCGAGTTGTGAAATTTACCACTGAAATCAGACTGAAACATGTAATTATGTAATAGGCGTATTTAAACTGTTTTAGCATGTAATTATCTGAACTGTTTCTTATTTAAATTGTTTTGTTAATTAAATTGCATTGTGTATTATTGAGAAAGAGCGGGAAACCGCGCATAGATACATTTTGAGAAAGAGCGGGAAACAGCGCGCAGTAATACATCTGTAATGGTAGCAGGGATTGTCTGCACCAAAAACCATTGTTGGCGGCGAGACCGCACTTTTGTAGCATTGAGCGTTGGAAGCGAGCAGTTGCGAGTAAGATGTGAGACGAGGCAGTCGTAGCTAGCGAGACATGAGAGGAGGTCGCTGTAAGCGAGGTATGAATTAACACTTTGAAAGAAGCGGTGTGCTCGCCAGCCACTCGCTATATGTAGCGCAATGCTAGTTTTTAAGAATTTTTGTAAAGAACTATGCCCCTTGTAATTGTTTGTCAAGATCGTTCTCAGAATATAGTTATGTAATTTTGATGGAAAATTAGGTATGTAGCGCAACGCTACTTTTTAAGAATTTTTGTAAAGAACTATACCCCTTGTAATTGTTTGTCAAGATCGTTCTCAGAATATAGTTAACTTCTACCAGATTAAATGCATTAAGAATTTTCTATCCCAAAATCATTCACGTAAATGCTTTACGGAATTTATTGTTATCTTAAAAGAAAAGTCTAAACTGAGCTTCAGCTTTTATCAAATCTAAATTAACTTCAACTTAAAGAATTCCAGTCACAAAGTATTATGAAACTCCACCAGCAGCTTATAATTATGTTAAAGAGAAGTAAGTATATTCATTCCACAGTTTGCTGTAGCAGTCAGATGGCGATCCAGTATAAATAATTAAAGGTAAGAATCAGTCTTAATAATTTCAGGTAACGACTGAGGGCCACGGCGACAACACATTTTATGTTTCGTCGTAATAATCAGCAGGTAGTCTTGACAGAGCAGCAGTTAAAAGATTTTAAGAGACGCAGCGTTCAGTCAGCAAGCAAACGTTCATCCAATATTAGACGGGAAGGTTTCACTTGGCGATATCCATTCAGTACGACATTTTACTGAATCTACTGTGGATATGAATATACTGACTTTGATAATAGTGTGAATTAGTTACTGTTAAGTGGCGCAACGCATATACTAAAGTGTATAACTTTTATTCACAGGTCATCGGAAATTCTGTTTGCTTTATTGATTCGGCGTTGAAAAGTGTTTGTTCAGTGTTGAATCCGCTTTGAACAGTGATATATTTTGTTGCGTGTGATGATTATAGACAATGTCCCGCAGAATAATTACTCGTTCTCAAACTGATAAAACTTTTTCTTGCGTGTGATGATTATAGACAATGTCCCGCAGAATAATTACTCGTTCTCAAACTGATAAAACTGTACAAAATACTGACGAGAGATTCTTTTCTGGAATAGGCAGTAATAATACGTGTGAAAACCCTGATTCTGAAACGTTAGGTGAACAGACATTTAATAACTGTAACAATATGGAAGCGTTTAACGAACAAGTAACTTCAGAAATGCCCACAGACAATGAAACGGTAGTGCAAAATAATTTGGCATTAAATGCAACAGACGGTACACAGTCACAAATTCCGCATAGTAGACATAACAGTTTCAGTAACGAAACCACTACAATGCAGTCAGACAGAGAGACTCCATTAAGCACTGATTTAGATTCAAACGGTACACAGCTACACAACCTGCGTAGCAGATCCAACAGTTCTCATGACCAAAATTCCGAATTTACGGAAAACGTGACTCAGTCACAATCATCTGAGGATGTTCAAATGAACACAGATCTACAGCCTTTAACAACGAATACAAATACACACAGAAGTCAATCCGAAACGGATCCAATAATGGCATTTTTGCTACAAATGAGACAAGACATGAATCAAAACTTTAACAGAGGGTCACAAGAATTAGAAAAAAGGTCACAAGATCTAAAAAACGAAATTAAGGCAGAACACGCACACACAGATCAGAAATTAGACAACATGTACCAAAATCTAAAACACTAAATCAAAGTAGAAATTCAAACAGTCGCTGAAAAATGTTCACAATCAACACAAGAATTACGCGACAAAATTCAAGAAATATCCGATAACCAAGCAACATTTGCAGTTAGTATACGGGAAACAATGACAGAAAACTTTGCTAAACAAAACGCTCAGATTGATGAACGTTTTAACAATCACACAGAAAACTGTTTGATACGTCACCGTAAATTGGTGCGATCGCAGGATAAAGAACGAAAAGAATTACTACAAACAATCACTAAACAGCGTCAGGACGACAAAAAGAAAGTGTTTGCCCAGGGCAAAACATATGTAGACAATCACATACAGTCGATCTCGGAAGAAATCGAAACGGTCAAAGAAACAAATAATCAAATACAAGACAGGCTTACAGAAATCCAAACACAGACAATCGATGTGAAAACTTCTACAGACACTGAAATCCAGAATGTTAAAGATAAATTAACAGAGGACGTTCAGACACTAACTGACAAAATAGAACACATAGAAATTAACCATGACACAGAAAATTTAAAGGCAGATTTTAAGAAAGTCACCAAAAGCAACCGTAAATTACGAAACGAACTGACAGAAAAGATCAATGAACTCACTACAAGAATAGATCTTTTAGATACTAACAATGACGAGAGATCAGACGACACTGCACCAGTCCCAGTGCAACAGAACTCTAATAGTAATAACACGCCATTGACAAATATACAACAAACTATCACAGATCTAAAATCGCGTAATGATTCATTGCATCAGCAAATAAATTCTCTACAGCAAGAGATAGCGGACGCACAAGAAACCGCCGCACATAATCATTTTCAACAGAACACACACCGTTACGAAATGCCTCAGATCCATAATACATATAATGTTGGTAGACTTCAGAGAGTAAGAGATTTTACCCAGGAAGAAAGACACCCGAATCCATATTCAAGACAATACGACAACACTTACACACACAGACATGACAGTTTTGATCACAAACATTTTCTTTCAGTTAGAAAGTTTAAAACATTTAAAAACGACAGGGCGCAAATACATCCGTTGGATTTTATCCAACAGTTCAGGGGAGCACTTCCACCATCATGGCCAGTACAACATAAGTTAGAATTTACTGTCAGTTTTCTTGAAGGAGAAGCAGCACGACGAATGCGACCAATTGCTAGACAATGCTTTTCCGTAGAAGCATTTGAGGAAGCATTTTTATCAGCATATTGGTCTGACACTACACAAAACAGCATCAAAGATCGGCTACTTAGTTTGCCAAACTTTGAAAATTCTACCTTTCCAACAATCACACAATTTTTCGAGTACATGGTGGAACAGAACCAGTACCTCAACGAGCCATACAGTCAATCGGCATTAATACAGCTTTGCATTTCAAAACTGCCCAGAGCTTTGAAAGTGTCATTACTGACAGGGCAACAAAAGGACAATGTATCCGCTTTTAGAGACATCTTACAACTATTAGAAGCACACCAGGCAGACTACGCATTTGTTAACAAAAATTTTTCACGACAGAACGGAAAACAAACAAACTCAGCTACTTTTGAACAAACACGATTTGGTAATAACAATCCGAGTAAACGCTTTCGCAGCGAAAATGACAACGAAAACAGGAGTAATGAAAAACATTATACTGACACGGTAAATTTATATTCAGGACAGCAACAGAATCCGAGACTTAACACGCAACCGAATAGGTCAAATTTCCATATGAATCATCGCTCAGATAATGCGACCGGGGAAGGCCATTACGCGGGTCGACCGCAAAATGAACAAAAACAAACGTTTCTACGGGGTGCAGGTGGGCTGCCGTACAGTCACAGTTATAACGACAGGAGAAAAGAAAACGAACACAGACCGCCGAGGACGTTCCACAATGACAATTTTAACGGAAACTACAACAGGGCCCAACAGCTGCGTTACCGTATGAATGTACCAGACACCAGATTTCATCCACCAGACACTGCTAATAATCAAAACGGCAGAACTGTACAGTTGATAGAACACATACCAAACTCCCAAGCTGAAAATCACATATCGGAAGAATTATGACTAGAGAAAACCTGCAATGAATCTCTTAATGTCGATACTATGAAATCACACAGAGAAAACATAACGACCGAAAATGCCATTACATTTGACGACGTGAGAGACACATTGTTACAGGAAAAACCAATCCTACAGAAAACAATATATCACCCAATAATACAGATAAATTTACAGTCGCACAATATTTTAGCGATAATTGATTCAGGTTCACCTATGTGCGTAATTAACGAAGACACATTTAACAGATGCAATAGCAATAATGATTACCCAGTATTTCCTTTAAACAGAACGAAGGTCAAGGGAGCTTTTGCAGGAAAAGGCATTGAAGTTAAAAGACAGACACAATTAACATTTGTTTTTGCAGGGGAAACGTTCCACAGTGATTGTTCGATAGTTCCGAATTTAACAACAGACATGATATTAGGAATAAATTTTCTTGTTCAGTACGATGCGAAGATTGACTTCAAATCGTCATACCTCACACTACAAAAGGAAAACAGGGAAGTGATCGTAAGATTTCAAAACACAGTATCCTCCGAAGAACAAAATATGCACAGGATCGAGATTATTACTGATTCTCAAGATAACGATTGTTATATCGCACTATACACGAACACACTTAATAATGACTTGGTAGAGGAACAGGAGTACAATATGTTCGAGACAATTACACGCAAGGTAGACAATAGTGTAGCAAAATGCGACGCAGAACGCACAGAACTTGAAAATATTCTGGTACAACACAAAGCAGTTTTTGCCAATGTTCCAGGAACAATGACAGGATTTATGTACGAATTTCAGGTGAAACCACACGAGACTTTCAAAGCAAAGCATTATCCAATCCCACACATACACACAGAAGCAGTTAAGAAAGAATTACGAGCAATGATCGATCAAGGAATAATAGAACCAGCAGCCAGCCAATATATAAATCCACTACACATTGTTGAAAAGAAGGATGGATCACTACGTTTAGTTTTAGATTCACGTCAAGTTAATAAAATAATCATTACAGAAACCGACCGACCACAGACGTTAGAAGAGTTACTGCAAAAATTTCATGGCACCTCCATTTATACTACACTCGACCTCAAATCAGGGTTTTGGCAAATCCAACTACACCCAAATTGCCGAAAATATACGGCATTCCTTTGCTTTGGGGAATGATATCAATTTTGTAAACTTCCGTTTGGACTAACGATTTCGTCTGCCGCCTTTATACGAGGCATGAATACTATTCTACCACAAGATCTGAAAAACAAAATTACTACATATGTCGATGACATTTTAATTGCAGCAGAAAACTGGGAACAACACAATCATACTCTTCAACAATTACTGAATACATTCGAGCAGAATGGTATAACTATAAACTTGCGTAAATCTGAATTTGGTAAAGCGTCAATAAAATTTCTAGGGCACATTATCTCACAAACAGGTATCGCACCAGACCCTGACAAATTGCAAGCACTGAAAGACATCGACGTGCCAACAAACAAAAAGGAACTTCGGAGCTTTTTAGGTCTTATCAATTATTTTAGAAAATTTATCCACTACAAAGCATTAGACACGCCCTTGCTATACCAGCTTACAAGTAAAAACACACTTTGGTCATGGAATGAAGACGTTGAAGCTGAATTCGAGAACTTGAAAGAAGCATTATTAAAAGCACCTTTGTTATCACACCCTGACCCAACACAAAACTTTTCCGTTGCAACAGATAGGTCAACCACAGCACTAGGAGTACATATTTTCCAAGAAATAAAGGACGAAGATAAGACAGTCGTGAAACACATTGCTTTTGCAAGCAGGATACTTTCTCCAGCAGAGCGCAATTATTCTGTAACAGAATTAGAGACACTATGTGTAATTTACGCTTTTAAGCGATTCCGTCATTTTCTATATGGCCGACATACAACAATATATACCGATCACCGAACAATCCAGTTTTTATTGTCAGCAAAACTTACGCACGATAGATTAAGCCGCTGGAAATTATACTTACAAGAGTTTTATTTTACCATTATACACATTCCAGGCACGCAGAATACTGTTGCCGACGCATTGTCGAGGTCCATTCACAATAAACGCATGGAGAAAGAAAATACCTTTTGCTACAACAACCATAGTATTATGTATATTAAACAAGTAGCTTTCGAAAACTTTATATCAGCAGCATTACAGGATATAGAGAGAGAACAGCAGAAAGATGAAACACTGAAAGAGATTGTAACGCTTTGGAAAGACAGAAGTAACGCTAAAGTCAGACTTCATTACACTGTACATCAAAATATACTCTTTATTCGATCATACCGAGACGGTAATAATTGGCTTTTATGCATTCCGGAAGGGATCGTAAATAAACTGATATGGTATACACATCTAAGTTATGGACACTACGGAGCGAGGAAATGCTTTCTGATTCTGCGACAAAATTGCCACTTTAATAACATGGAAAAACACATAAGAAAAGTAATAGCATCATGCAAGATATGTCAAAAAGCTAAATCATCAACAGTGTCACACATTCCACCATTGTATCCCATCATACCGGTTAAGTTAAGACACATGGCAGCAGTGGATCTTTTCGGTCCAATCCCCAGAACAAATAATGGTTATAGTTATATTTTTGTAGCTGTAGAACTAACATCCAAATTTGTAACATTTTCTCCACTAAGGAAAGCAACAGCAAGAACAGTATCAAGAGCGTTTGTAAGATATTTTCTATCAGTAGTAGGACGTGTACAGAAGGTTATTTCGGATAACGGTCCGCAGTTTAGGTCAGACGTATGGAAGAAAATGTTAGAAAGTAAGAACATAACACCTATTTACATATCAAGATATCACAGTTCTTCCAACCCATCAGAAACAATAATGAAAGAGATCGGGAAGTTATGCAGAATTTATTGTCATAAAAGACATACAACATGGGATAAATATATTTTACAGTTTCAAGAAGTGATAAATGCAATACCCAATGAATCTACGATGCTATCACCAACCGTAATACTGACAAATAAAGACCCACCGAACAAAATTACCGAACTAATTACTTTTCCTAAGACGCGTAGGCTTCGACATTGTGAAATAATAGACACAGCATTAGCAAACACTAAAAGAGCTGCAGATCGGCGGAAGAAACAACAGAAGCAGGTAAGTCGACTACAGAAGTACGAGATTGGCGACAAAGTACTGATTCGCACTCATTTTCTTTCCAACAAAGGTAAGCACAGATGCCGTAAATTCGAACTTCTGTATGCAGGCCCTTACAGAGTTCGTAATATTCCACACGCTAATGTAGTGCATGTGGAAACGCTACGTAAGAAGAAATCATTAGGGAATCATCATGTATCCAACGTGAAACATTTCTTGACTTAAATTTTTGCATTTCAGCTGACGAAAGGACGGCGTGACACGTAAGTATGCAACAATGGTAGTTTCAGCGCGCTTCAGTAACAAACAAAGCCGCGACACGCAGCGGGCCGCTAATATTTCACCGTACCTTAAAGAACACAGCAGTACTTAATGATGCTACGCCAGCCAAGACAAATAAAAACACGAGAAACATTTCCTAACTTAAAGAGAACATGCAGACAACGACACGACGTATGAATTTGTGCACTGAGAGCTCATAAATGAAAGAAATTTTTTTTATAACGTGACATAATTACTTAAGAAAATGTCGATTTTTGCAATAGCTAAACTAATAATATAGATCGTTCATTAATCAATTATTTTAGTGGTAACATTAACATGTACTCTTGATTCCAGAATGCAGCATTGTTGTCACACATCATCAAAATGAAACGTAGTTTTAGTTAGAATAAGGATGTGAATCTTTAGGTCACGCAGATAGCTGACGCTAATTGTCATTACAGAAATTTTATAGGTCATGCCGGGAGCTGACGTGATTTTGCAGCAGTTAATATTATGATAAAGTGTTTTATAGGTCATGCCAGGAGCGGACGAGAAGTACCAGAAGATGTTTATTGAAGTCATGCCGTGCACTGACGATAATTAATACTGAATGTTTTATAATAAGTAATGCCGTGCGCTGACGTTAATTAATGCTGAATGTTTATAACAGGTTATGCAGAGAGTTGACACAGATGCAGAAGAAGAATGTGTATGTTATGTTAGTATATAAGAAATGTATAATGTTAAGAAACAATTTTGCTAGCATGTGACACATTGCAACACTATGGATGGGGACCACACATTACAATGTCTAACCAGAATAATGTTTACCTTAATTTTCAGCTGCAAAAGAATACTTTAAATAATTTTATGACAGTAATTTTATTGTATATTATGACCTGACATTTGACGACTCATAACTGACGACTACACCCCTGAATGGAAGATAAAATTTTAGGACAGTAAGTCAAGAAATGCATTGTCAACAAAATTTATAATTAATGATGTAAGAAACTAAGATATGTAAATACAGAATAAGTAATAATGTACTTGTCTATAACAAATCTGTATACTATCAAATACTGAATAAGTAGGAACTTTTATGTCTTTTATATATGGGAATAATTTTCTGGAAGAATTCTTAAATTAAAACTACATATTGTTACAAATTACGACACAACATATTTTGCCATAGGGAAAATTATTTGGTAGTCAAATTATGGTACCAACAATGTCCGTGAACCCATTGCCAAAACAATTTTACCCGTACCTTAATTCCTGTGCATCCCCATGGTTATTGAGCACAGAATCAGTGAATTGTGAAACACGTGACTTCAACCAATGATGTTCTCGACGAGGTGTTTGCATACCTAGATGCACACCACAGCCCGATGTATGACAATTGGTGCCTGCATACCTAAATACACACCACAGTATGATGTACGACAATAGGTGTTTGCATACCAAGATGCACACCACCAACCTTAATGGACCATTGGAGATGGAACTTAATCCTGATGTGGCTGCGGCAACTCAGGCTATTCGACGACGTACTTAGTGTTTGGGTACACTAAAACTATGGAGCAAGGCGATGATGGAACCACATGGCGAAACCTGGTGTTGTGCTATGTGAGGGAAAGGAACAGACTTTTGAGTGCATTCACAGACAGTTGCCAGTGCTTTGACCATGCTATCCAATTCCTTTTGTACCTTCCTTAATTGTGGTACTAAGAGATGCCAATTTGAATTAAATGTTTCATAATGTAAACTTTCAATTGCTTCATATGATCTGTATATTGATTTTCACATTTACTCTTATTCTTGTTGTTAAATTTAAGGGAACCAAATTTTACTTGATGTACAATTCCTACTAAAACCCTTTCTATTTACATATTCTCTTTATTAGAGATAGACAAACCATTTTGTATGACAGCATTTGTGTATACACTTTGTTCAAACTACTTTCTATAATCAAATTTTATACTTATGTTGAGTCCATATGACTCAACAACGTAGTAAAATTTTAAGAAAGCCGAGTAGCGGCATATGTAATTATGTAATAGGCGTATTTAAACTGTTTTAGCATGTAATTATCTGAACTGTTTCTTATTTAAATTGTTTTGTTAATTAAATTGCATTGTGTATTATTGAGAAAGAGCGGGAAACCGCGCATAGATACATTTTGAGAAAGAGCGGGAAACAGCGCGCAGTAATACATCTGTAATGGTAGCAGGGATTGTCTGCACCAAAAACCATTGTTGGCGGCGAGACCGCACTTTTGTAGCATTGAGCGTTGGAAGCGAGCAGTTGCGAGTAAGATGTGAGACGAGGCAGTCGTAGCTAGCGAGACATGAGAGGAGGTCGCTGTAAGCGAGGTATGAATTAACACTTTGAAAGAAGCGGTGTGCTCGCCAGCCACTCGCTATATGTAGCGCAATGCTAGTTTTTAAGAATTTTTGTAAAGAACTATGCCCCTTGTAATTGTTTGTCAAGATCGTTCTCAGAATATAGTTATGTAATTTTGATGGAAAATTAGGTATGTAGCGCAACGCTACTTTTTAAGAATTTTTGTAAAGAACTATACCCCTTGTAATTGTTTGTCAAGATCGTTCTCAGAATATAGTTAACTTCTACCAGATTAAATGCATTAAGAATTTTCTATCCCAAAATCATTCACGTAAATGCTTTACGGAATTTATTGTTATCTTAAAAGAAAAGTCTAAACTGAGCTTCAGCTTTTATCAAATCTAAATTAACTTCAACTTAAAGAATTCCAGTCACAAAGTATTATGAAACTCCACCAGCAGCTTATAATTATGTTAAAGAGAAGTAAGTATATTCATTCCACAGTTTGCTGTAGCAGTCAGATGGCGATCCAGTATAAATAATTAAAGGTAAGAATCAGTCTTAATAATTTCAGGTAACGACTGAGGGCCACAGCGACAACACATTTTATGTTTCGTCGTAATAATCAGCAGGTAGTCTTGACAGAGCAGCAGTTAAAAGATTTTAAGAGACGCAGCGTTCAGTCAGCAAGCAAACGTTCATCCAATATTAGACTGAAGCGCCTAGAACCGCTCGCCCACAACGGCCGGCAACTGTTCATCATGATTCGACAGTCCCTTAACGGTGGGGTACGTATTAACTGTTTCTGCCTGAGCACTGTATATAGAAATGTTGTCATGCATGCGAGTTGTGAAATTTACCACTGAAATCAGAGTGAAACAGCCAAATAATGACTTTAGTTCATTTTTCCTCTCACAATCTTTTAAGGAATCTGTGTTGAAATCTCCGCTAACTACTAACTGCATATTCTTGTCTGACAGGTAATGCATCTAGACTTCCCATAAATAGTTGAAAGTGACTTGAAATCAACAGTTACCTGCGAGATCAGTGTCTTTCGCACAATTACAGCCGTTACTTCCGGGTACGAGTGGAAACAAATTCCTACTCAAAAGTGCGGGAAACCATACGTTATTTACAAGCCATCTGCTTAAGGTGTACGAGAATCCATCGGGAAATTACATTGGTGAATGAACCTCTTGCAGCATTACTTTGGACCAGATAAAAGTAAAAATACTTATGGAAGTCTATTTTCTGCATGAAAAATAAGGTATTGGTTGGTCACAGAGAACTGCAGGGCTAGACTTTGAAATAGCTACAATTAAAGAAATGAAAACAGCGTTCCCCGAAAAATCCCTTTCCGACTCAGTTTTCATTTCGGTCTATGTCTGGGGAAAAAATACAAGATCTGGGATAGACGGAGGAATACAGGGATAGAGGACAGATCCGATGGTTTTGCCACATTTATGCTGCAATGCCACCTCTTTCACCAAATAATGTTGTTGAAGTGTGGATGGTAGTAGTGGAGGAAAGGTCTAGTGGATGAAAGGTCATGAAATTCATAGACGATATGGTTAATCAATTGATGAAAATCCTAGTATGTCAATTGAAATGTGTAATGTTTTTAACCAGCAGCAGAGGACCACGAAAGTTGTCGAAGGGTAGCATAGAAACTAAACTCTTTAATGAATCAAAAACATCCGAAAGTATACCTTCTAATAAATAGGCTGCAGGAAAAAGCAGTAATGCTATATTTGAAATTAAAAAAAGACCCAATGAACTTATTCAGAAAAGAGGAAAGAGATACGTAGATTTAGACAGATGTTTAAAAGACTTTATCAGAATGTATAACGACTAGGTAGATTTAAGAACATGTTTAATATCTCTGGTTTTTTAAGAAAAGAATGAGTGAGAAAATTCGTAAAACAAGTTACGAAGTTTAATCATTTTCTGCAGTAATGCCGTAAAAAGAAAAAAGGTAAAAATAAAAAACACTGAAACATCCCTATGTACTATGCGCATAGCCTGTCCTCAGTTCAGTTTAGATCTCGCAGCTAAAAGTAACTACAGTCTACTAGAACAGAACCAGACGAGAAAACCACTGAAGGAGCACATGTCCTAACTTCTCTGATAACCTCCACAAATAGAGAAAGAGTTGGTCCAACGTGATGGAGGAATAGGATGTGATGGAGAGTCGTCAGAAGGCATGGAGACTGTCGAAAAGCCCAACAGAGATACACCTATGAGTAATAGCCGCTTAGATGTAACAGCCAAGCAGACCGCCTATCAAATCATGAATGGCAAAATAAAATAAGAAGCTAAAGTCAGACGATCTATGTACAAGATACCTCTAGATTAAAACGTAGAAACGTCTGAATTAATGCAAAATTTTAAACATGACTGAATTGAAAAACGGAACGTTAGGGATGAACAAATAAAGAAATTGGAAAGATGTGCGAAGGAATTGTTGCTAAAGCTGTGTAACTGCCTAAGAACATCAAAGACAAAAAAGTATGGCTCAAAGCTCTGAAGCCTGAAAAGGACAGTGGAGAACCAAGGAACTATAGGGGAATTGCAATCCTGAAGCATCGACTGCATACAGACTAGCGCAGCGCTCCGGAACGGCATCAAAAGACGCTGAGCCGCGCGTCAATGGCCAGCCCCCCACCTCTTGGAAGACAGAATTCAGAACCAACAGTTTTGTACTGACAGGTTACTCCGTTAACTGCAATATATGGTATGTTTGCATTTTAATTCATACGCAAAAAAAATGTTTGGAAACTAAGGTAGTTCTATCAGTAATTTATAATCTGCCTTGACAATTATTTATCTTTAACTCTATTTAAAAGATCTGAAGATGTGCAGCTAGCCTGAAACCGGTTACTGGAAATAAAAAGTAGCGATCAAAGACTGAAATGCCATATTTTTTCCATTATTATCCACTACTGGCCATTAAAATTGCTACACCACAAAGACGACGTGCTACAGACGCGAAATTTAACCGACAGGAAGAAGATGCTGCGATATACAAATGATTAGCTTTTCAGAGCGTTCACACAAGGTTGGCGCCGGTGGCGACACCTACAGCGTGCTGACGTGAGGAAAGTATCCGACCGATTTCTCATACACAGGTTCTGTTTACAGCATCATGATGGTCGCATGCGTGTTTGGCGATATCGCGGTAGACGCACATTGGAAGTTACGACTCGTGGCTCTACCCTTCATTCGATCCCTGCGAAACCCTACATTTCAGTAGGATAATGCATGACCCCATGTTGCAGGGCCTGTACGGTCCTTTCTGGATACAGAAAACATTCGACTGCTGCCCTGGCCAGCACATCATCCAGATCTCTCACCAATTGAAAACGTCTGGTCAATAGTGGCCGAGCAACTGGCTCGTCACAATACGCCAGTTACTACTCTTGATGACCTGTGGTATCGAGTTGAAGCTGCATGGGCAGCTGTACCTGTACACGCCATCCAGGCTCCGTTTGACTCAATGCCCAGGCGTATCAAGGCCGTTATTACGGCTAGAGGTGTTTGTTCTAGGTACTGATTTCTCAGGATTTATGCACCCAAATTGCGTGAAAATGTAATCACATCTCAGTTCTAGTATACTATATTTGTCCAATGAATACCCGTTTTTCATCTGCATTTCTTCTTGGTGTAGCAATTTTAA
Organism: Schistocerca gregaria; assembly: GCF_023897955.1. Taxonomy (NCBI): domain Eukaryota; kingdom Metazoa; phylum Arthropoda; class Insecta; order Orthoptera; family Acrididae; genus Schistocerca; species Schistocerca gregaria. Next base: position 1,013,428,436 of record NC_064920.1, on the reverse strand, counting down.
TGGCCAGTAGTGTTTATTGAGAACAATAAGGGGCCCAAGTCTGAGCCCTGTGAGACACCATTCTTGATACCTTCCCGGTAAGAGAATTCTTCTGATTTTTTATGACTATCTGTACTGTTTATTTCAACCTCTGCAGACTATTTGTACTGTTAATGTCAACCTCCTGATTTGTTCCATTTAAATATGGGTTAATACTGGTGACAGCAGATGCGGTACCAGATCAGACGAGAGCGGCACAGGTGAAAACAGATAAACAAAGAATAAGGACTGAATGTATAGTCACCAAGGTGTCACGAAAGCAAGTGTTCATAAGACATTAACATTAGATTGTAAGATAATTGCAGAAATAGAAGACAGCACACGCTGATATCCTAAATCGGGCGAAAGTTGCTCAGGAGCGAGGTACTCAATGTCTTTTGAGGCACTCCCCCCTGGACTGCGTCGGTGATGGTGCTCTATAAACCTGAGCTCTTCTTCTATCTTCCTACTTTTCTATCTTCTTAAAACATAAATTTAAATTTTAAATATTTCCGTTTCTTCTTTAGTTTTAACTTTACAAGTATATAAAGCTCGAATATTGTTATACTTTGTTAAAGTAAGGTAGAATCAAAAAAACTTCATATTCTGTGTACGTAGAATTTCATATGAGGAACTAGGTGGCAGGTCATTTGTAAGTTTTAGTTTTAGTTTAGTTTAGTTATGTCATGTTCCGTAGATTATTATATGTTTTATATATACAGTGCAAAACAAGTCAGATTACAAGATATATATACACACATGAATAGTGCTAATATTAATATTACTGAAATTTTTAGTTCTACACATACAACTACATTTAGAGGTACAATTTTTTTACCATTTCTGAAACAGAAACTCGTCCATGGAATAGAAGGATTTATCCAAAATAAATTATTTTAAGCTAGATTTAAAACTTGATATGCTAGCTGACAGACAATTTAAGTTGTTGGGCAAATTATCAAAGATTTTTGTTGCTGAATAATGTACTCCTTTTTGAGCAACTGACAGCTTTAATAACAGATAGGAAAGGTCATTTTTCCCTCTAGTGTTGTACGTATGAACATCACTCTTCTTCGCGAATTGAGATGGATTATTTATAACGAATTTCATTAGCGAATATATGTCCTCTGATGGTGCACTTAAAATATCCTACTCCTTGAACAGATGCCTACATGACGTCCTTGGGTGAACACCACTAATTATTCTCACTGCTCCCTTTTGTGCAATCAGTACTTTATGTCTAAGTGGTGAGTTACCCCAGAAAACTATTCCATAAGACATTATTGAGACGTTAGGAGGCTGATCTGTTTATTACCAAGATTAGCGATTATACGAAGAGCGAAAGAAGGTCAGTAATCTGTTTCTTTCAGTTCAAGTTGTCAGCAATGTGAACACCAAAAATTTGGAGAAATCTACCCTGATAACTGAGCCCTGTTCATATGCTACATCAATTGTCAGTATGACTCTATTCGGTGTACAGAACTGGATACAGCGAGTTTTTTCAAAATTAAGGGAGAGTCCGTTTTCTGAGAACAACTTAATAATTCTTTGAAATAAATCCTTAACAATATCTTCAGCTGCTTTTTCTAGAATGGGATTTATTATATTATAACACTCGAGTCATAAATTTCTCACAGTATTAGAGAAACCGTGTAAACACGCATTCCACAGACGTCAGTGCCATGTCTCGAAGATAATATACTGGGTGACCAAAAAGTGAGTATAAATTTGAAAACTGAATAAATCACGGAATAATGTAGATAGAGAGGTACAATTGACACACATGCTTGGGATGACATGAGGTTTTATTACAACAACAAAAAACGAAGTTCACAAAATGTACGACACATGGCGCTGGACAGCAAAACGTCAGTGACTGCGCATGACAAACGTGTATAAAAGGAGCTGTAATGAGAGAGAGAATCAGATGCGCCAGCAGTCGCAGCATGTTGACGTTACCTGAAAAGGCGCTTTTAGTGAAGCTGTATTATTAGAATGGGGAATGTGCTAGTTGAGCGTTACGGTTCTATCGCCATAGGAATGGGATTCGAACGGGTAAAGATCCGTTGACAAATGCAGCTTTGGCGAGAATGATTTCGAAGTTCGAAGCCACGGGTTGTTTAGACGATAGATCCCGTTGTGGCCGACCGAACACAAGGCGTAATGCTGCTGAGACAGTTCAGGAAGAAATGGAGACTGTAGCGGGTTCGTCTATGCACGGGAAGTCAGCGCTCGTGCAGTAACACGTCGCATCGGCATTCCATACACTTCGGTTTGGTTGGCACTTAGCGTACCCTCCGATGCTATCCGTCCAAGTCCATCGGCAGCATGAACTGTTACCTGGCGATTTAGTGAAGCGGAGGACATTTGCGATGTGGGCGTTTCAAAATATGGTGGAAGATAACGATTGGATGAGTAACCTGTTGTGGACCGACTAAGCTCATTCCACGCTGCGAGGGTCTGTCAACGCCCACAACTGCAAAACTTGGGCTACCGAAAATCCTAGAACTGTCATGGAAACTCCATTGCACGACGAGAAAGTCTCGGTATGGGTCGGATTTAGCACATCTACCGTTATCGGGCCTTTTTTTCTTCGAGGAAATGCGTGATTCTGGTTTTGGAACAGCTACCGTGACTGATGAGAGATACGCCGATATGTTACAGAATCGCATGCTCCTCAGCCTGCTGGAAAGTACGATGTTTATGCTGGATGGCGCTCCACCCCATATTGCTAGACGCGTGAAAGATCTCTTGCGCGCGTCGTTTGGTCATGATCGTGTGCTCAGCTGCCACTTTCGTCATGCTTGGCCTCCCAGGTCCCCAGACCTCAGTCCGTGCATTATTGGCTTAGGTGTTACCTGAAGACGCAAGTTTATCGTGATCGACCGACATCTCTAGGGATGCTGAAAGACAACATCCGACAGTGCTGTTCACAAAATTATTCCTCGACTACAGCTGTTGTTGAGGAATGATGGTGGACATATTGAGCATTTCCTCGTCTTTGCTTTGTCTTACTTTGTTACGCTAATTATTGCTGTTCTGATCAGATAAAGTGCCATCTGTTGGACATTTTTTTGAAGTTTTGTATTTTCTTTTTGGTTCTAATGAAACGCCATGTCATTCCAAGCATGTGTGTCAATTTGTACATCTCTATCTACATTATTACGTGATTTATTCATGAGTTATCCAAAAGAATGACCTCTTTCCGTGAGAGATACTTCCTGTATGACTGACCCCCCAGCGTTGCCCCTGGCAGACGTGAGCTCTGTTGACGGACGCACCGGTGGCCCCGGTAACGGTGTCTGCAGCGATGGAGGCCGCGGGAGCAACGCCTCGCCGCTGCCGCTGCCGCTGCCGCTGCGACCTCGCCGCTTGTCCTGTGCTCGCATCGCAAACCTCCATCCGGACAGCTGCACGCGGGCTCGATGCCAGACTTACGTCTTTCACACATGCTGCTGACCTGAGGAAATGGAGACTGTCACACACTACTGGCCATTAAAATTGCTACACCAAGAAGAAATGCAGATGATAAACGGGTATTCATTTGACAAATATATTATACAAGAACTGACATGTGATTACATTTTCACGCAATTTGGGTGCATAGATCCTGAGAAATCAGTACCCAGAACAACCAACTCTGTCCATAATAACGGCCTTGAGTCAAACAGAGCTTGGATGGCGTGTACAGGCACAGCTGCCCATGCAGCTTCAACACGATGCCACAGTTCATCAAGAGCAGTGACTGGCGTATTGTGACGAGCCAGTTGCTCGGCCACCATTGAACAGACGTTTTCAATTGGTGAGAGATCTGGAGAATGTGCTGGCCAGGGCACCAGTCGAATGTTTTCTGTACCCAGAAAGGCCCATACAGGACCTGCACCATGCGGGCGTGCATTATCCTGCTGAAATGTAGGGTTTCGCAGCGATCGAATGAAGGGTAGAGCCACGGGTCGTAACTTATCTGAAATGTAACGTCCACTCTTCAAACTGCAGTCAATGCGAACAAGAGATGACCGAGACTTGTAACCAATGGCACCCCATACCATCACGCCAGGTGATATACCAGTATGGCGATAACATATATACGTTTCCAATGTGCGTTCACAGCGATGTCGCCATGCACGGATGCGACCATCATGACGCTGTAAATAGAACCTGGATTCATCCGAAAAAATGACGTTTTGCCATTCGTGCACCCAGGTTCGTCTTAGAGTACAACATCACAGGCGCTCCTGTCTGTGATGCAGCATCAAGGGTAACCGCATCCATGGTCTCGGAGCTGATATTCCATGCTGCTGCAAACGTCGTCGAACTGTTCGTGCAGATAGTTCTTGTCTTGCAAACGTCCCCACCTGTTGACTCAGGGATCGAGACGTGGCTGCATGATCCGTTACAGCCATGCGGATAAGATGCCTGTCATCTCGACGGCTAGTGATACGAAGCCGATGGGATCCAGCACGGCGTTGCGTATTACCCTCCTGAACCCACCGATTCCATATTCTGCTAACAGTCATTGGATCTCGACCAACGCGAGCAGCAATGTCGCGATACGATAAACCGCAATCACAATAGGCTACAAACCGACATTTAGCAAAGTCGGAAACGTGATGGTACGCATTTCTCATCCTTACACGAGGTGTTACAACAACGTTTCACCAGGCGACGCCTGTCAACTTCTGTTTGTGTATGAAAAATCGGTTGGAAACTTTCCTAATGTCAGTATGTTGTAGGTGTCGCCACCGGCGCCAACTTTGTGTGAATGCTCTGAAAAGCTAATCATTTGCGTATCACCGCATCTTCTTCCTGTTGGTTAAATTTCTTGTCTGTAGCACGTCATCTTGGTGGTGTAGCAATTTTAATGCCCAGTATTGTATCTACAGACTTGACAGAAAACCATAAAAATCTCTGGCGTTACAGTAAACAGATCGATGCCATCTGTACAGGCACTCTGCGACCGTAATGGTACTTATACAGAGAATGAGACAAATATTAAACTTTTTCCAAAATTATTTCAAAGAGGAAGGTCGCACTAAAGTTCCTCCTTTAAATCGTTGCACCAACGACAATATGGCAGGTATCGAAATAAGCGACCAAAGGATAAAGAAAGAAATGAAATCGTTCAACAGAGAGAAGGTCACTGGACCTGACCGGACAGCGGTTCGGTTCTACAAAGAGTATGCGACAGAAGTTGTCATTCTTCTAGCAGCAGTGTACCATAGCGAAGGTATTCTAATGATTGAGAAAAAAATCACAGATCATTCTCCTTTTCAAGAAGAGTCGTCAAACAGACGCATAAAATTATACGCCTTCATGTCGCATGTCGGTCTGTTGTAGAATTTGGGAACATATTTTATGCTCGTATGTAGCTTTGAGAGATAGTGAAGACAGCAGAGGATCAAGTAGGTATAAAGACGAGGGCTAGCAGAAATCCTTGGGTAACAGAAGATACATGGAATTTAATTGATGAAAGGAGAAAATATAAAACTGCAGTAAATAAAGCAGGCAAATAGGAATACAAGCGTCTCAAAAATGAGATCGAAAGTTTAACATCCACGAGATAAATTTTAGCTACAGTGCGACGAGAGGAAATTATGCCTCTAACAGTTATAAACATTATCTATTCAACATATGAAAAAACAGTGAAAACGATGATAAATATTACTTATTTATGTAATATTTTATGATCTAATTAGACATATCGATGTGTATCATACAAAGACAATGATAATTGTAAATTCCTTTTATGATCTGCGTTTGTCTTCCTTTGTTTTTACCTTTTGTTGGTCGGCTTTTGTAGGTTGCGGACGCATATCAAATTGAGGTCTGTTAAGAAATTGTAATTATTTGTTAATTATTACTTGAGAATAGAGTTCATTATTATTATAAATATGAGCGAATAATTATTTGTAACTTTAATTCCTCTCTCAGTAAGCATTATCTGTATTAATTATTTCTTTCCGCTGCTAGGAGCGCAGCCATTGATTATAGCGATGTGTATCGCTTTTTTGTCTGTGTTTGTCTTAGAAAAAAATCAAATGTTTGCATGATGAAGTCTAAATTGTGCACAATACGAAAGTAAAGTTTAATAAGCATTTCAAATACTTATCCTATTTGCTCTTACAGTAGAAAGTCTCTACCAATTGTCTGCCGCCATCTTAACAATTATCTCAGCGGCAAATTCAAATTACGCAACTCTGCAGACATAAATGCCGAAGGTAATAAAAATGTGTAAAAATAAATGTGCACCGGTGGTCCCGAGCTAATTTTATTGAAAATAATTCGAATGAGATTGGTTCTTTAAAAACAGTGTTCATAACACGGTCTTTATAACAAACTTTTCTAGCTGATGTATGGAGCCGAAATTACTTACGCACGAGTTGCGAAGAATATTGTTTCAGGTAACATACCTCAGTGTTGTGCGCGGCTGATATTCGGTGGTTTTAATGATAATTTTGATGAAGATAACTGCTTCTATCATAACCAATAATTGTATAGAATCTGTTGTATGAACTGTGATTTAGTGACAGTTACAAAACTTACAGACAACACTTTAACACGACGTTAACTTGGAGTTCTTTAGCAACTTGACAAAATCTTTAGCCGGGAGAAAAATTATTTAGTAATAAAATAAGATTATCATTATCATTTACAAATTAATAAAACACCAGACCACCGAATAAAACAGCGAACGTCACACTTACGCCCAACGTGGGACCACCAATGCACATGATTCCAGCAATAAGTAGTAATAATTGAATATTCTGGCTGCGCGAATAATATTTTATTTGTGTATATGTGTTAGTTATAAGATTATTTTGTGTCAGTTGGTACTTGTCAGTGATTTATATATTTGTTGTGCTATATTGGTGATAGAATGGTTAAACAAAAGAAACAAAATAAACCGAATGATCATACTGATGCAGAGAAGAAATCAGAGTCTCAGGTAGAACAATCTACCCATATTTCTGTCGAATTATTAGAAAATTTAATTATGAATGATAATTTAGTAACTGATGTCCCGAGTGATAGTAAAACTGAGGATCTGCCAAAACAAACTGACACTCCTGCATTCAACCAGTTACAAATTAATGACAATATTTCTCCTGGGCACGGGGCAGAAGTTAGCAATGCTCAAGCTATGTCCATACAGGATATGCTAACAGCATTATTTGAAAAGTTTACTATTAAAGAGCAGGAGCGTGAAAAACAACGCGTGGTTAAAGAGCAGGAGCGTGAAAGACAACGTCAGCAGGAAAAGGAAAAACTTAGACAGGAAAAGCTTATAGAAAAATAGCAGCAGGAGCTCAAGGACCAAGAAAAGGAAAAGAAATTTATGGAAAATATAAAAAATATTTTTCTGGAAAGAGAAAAATAAAAGAGAAAGATAAATCAAGTGTTGGTCGATCGTGATGATGCTATTACTACCCATTTTAAGCAGGAGATCGATACGGTAAAAACCACTATTGAACCGTTAACAAACATTCCAGTTCAGGTCAATAGCCTTCAAACTGAAGTAGACAGACTAGAGAACCAGTTCAAAGCTTTGGCTACCGCTGTGTAAACAATGCAGGAGGACATTCCCTCGGAAATCTAAAAGCAAGTCCGAACAGAAGTAGCCAGGGTGCTAAGCTCTGAAAATCAAAACTTTTTGAAAATCTGACAGTATGCAATAATGACAACACTGGTACTGACAGGCAAAAGATGCAGATAATCTAACGGCGAATTTTAATGCACCACAAGGAAGACAAAATTTTGGTAATCAACCGATATTACCAGAGCAATATGTGACACCAAGGAGCAATAATAGTGGCGGAATACAATGTACTTGTAATAAAGTAACCACAACACCTGCAAATGATAGCAATTCCATGCACATAACTGCTTTGATGCATGAAGAAAGCCTGATTAAGCATAGACAGTTTCAAATATTTAACGAAGAAAGCAAGAAAAACATCCAGTAGTTTTCATTCGAAACTTCAAAAGTGTTCTTCCAAAATCAGGGTCGAAAGAACAGAAAATACAGTTTGTGGTTTCACATATTTCTGGTGATGCGTCGCTTTGGGCATTAAATGCAGCAGAAACTTGCAAGACTTTCCACGACTTTGAGAAGGCGTTCCTTGGTCAATACTCAAGAGCGACTCCATAAAGTTGTTTACAATGCAGAAATGTACAATCCGAAGTCAGGTTCCTTAAGGAAGTACTTTGAAAAAAATATATTAACGTGACCCGGTACTGGGATGAGCCAGTAACCACCAGAAATTTATTGCGAGTGTTAAAAACTAGATTACCCATACAGATTATAGAAAAATAATTTAATATTACAGACACCGATCCGAAAGAATTTCTCTCTGTAATTGATTCTCTGGATCTAGTGCAAGAAGACGCCAGAAAAAATTCTGACGTGATCAGCAATACCAATAGTCCTAATATTCATGGAATGGAAATAATGGAAATAGGGGCGAAGGTAGTCCAAAGAAAAATAAAAGTAAAGCCTATAGTAACGGAAAATACAATAATAATAATAGTAGTAGGAATCCATACAATCAAAATTTTGGTTATCCTAATAATAATAACAGTAATTATCAAAAGGCCGAAGAACACCAACAACCGAATGAAAACCCAAACAATAACAATAGCAACCTAAAGAGACGAAATGACAACAGCTCAGACAGTCCACATAAAGACAAGCCTAAAAATATGCGGGGTGACAGTGAATATTGGCGACAGCCAGGGCCAAGTCATTGGCAGCCGCAGCAAAATTCTATCAATTCAGGTCAGCCAATAAATTATGTACAGGCTATACCGATACCAAGCAATCAATATCCACCGTGGTGTGATCCAAGCAGGCCTCCTCCGACTGAAAACTCACTAAATGTTTGAATAGTGGAGGTACCTTCGGAAGCAAAACAAAACACTCAGAAGCCAACAAACTAATTTCGGTCCCTGTAGGCTTTCGCCAGTTGACCGAGGACAACAATGAAGGCAATAGGTCGACGGAACAAAAAATAAACATGATAAGGTATCAGAATGGCAACAGGATCGAAGATGAGCTATATCAGGTACCTGCTGTCTCTTATAAGCCACAAAGGGGAAATATCCAAGCAAGTGTCAGAGGAACTGTAAATGGTGTAACAACTACTATTCTGATTGACACAGGTGCGAATGTATCAGTTATGAACACGCAGTTTTTCAAGAAGGTATCGGAGATAAGAAGATTGCCGATTTTGCCGCTTGCAAATTGTAAGGTTATAGGGGCATTGGGAAAAAAGGCACAGAGTACAAAATACCAGACACAGGTGGAAGTTTCCTTGGGAAATGATCGCTTATTATGCACGTTCCTACTAATGGCTAACTTGTCAGTACCGGTGCTTCTGGGTCTAAAGTTCCTTCGGGAAAGGGAAGCTGTAATTATCTCGCCCGTGTGACATGTGCACATTAGTACCAACAGCGACCCATAACATTAATGCTGAATCGGGAGTTCGGTGCGAACCTTCCGATGATGAGAAAAATGAATCTTTCTGTCAGCAAACAGATGTTGCTAGTGTTGGATCATAAGCACCCACAGATGTGTCACAAAAATCGAAATAACGATGCACCCAGCAACGTGAGTGACATCGTCACAACAATAGAAGAGAAAGTACAGGAGGCGACTTGCATTAATGCTTCAGAGGCTAGACAATTAACAGAATTGTTATCCGGATACCTCGAAGTATTCACTGAACGCCCTGGAATCATAAAAGATTACCAGTATAATGTGAAAGTATATCCGCACAAGACTTGTTGCAGAGCATATTACTCAAATGTTCAAATGTGTGTGAAATCTTATGGGACTGAACTCCTAAGGTCATCAGTCCCTAAGCTTACACACTACTTAACCTAAAGTATCCTAAGGACAAACACACACACCCATGCCCGAAGGAGGACTCGAACCTCCGCCGGGACCAGCCGCACAGGCATCTTACTCGGTCCCCTGGTCTAAGAAAAACGAAGTGAAGATACAATGGACCAACCAGAAGTGCAAGTGCACTACCCTATAACTGTAAATATAATGTTTATGGTAAAATAATTAGCAGTAATAATGTGATAATATTATGTATGTATTAGTTTATAAACTTTTATGTCAAGTATTACACTGCAATGTTCTTGAATTATTTGCACAAGGAGTAGAGAATCTCCGTAATAAATGTATTTTTACTCTAAAAGGGATCAATAACTTGATAAACACTTGAGTGTTATTGCATTAAATGTGATGAATTTTACCTTTCATACGTAGGATAGAAATGATTAAAATGCTTAAATAATATATTTGTTCGCGTGTAAGAATGGATATAACAAAAATATTTTCATAAGATTGAGTCATGTAGTCCCACACACGTAGCGAGTGTTGGTGGTGTGTGAGCTGTGTGACTTAAAAAGAAAGTAGTTAAGCGAAATCTGAATGTGTACTGATTTACGTATACGGTTTCGTTACGAAGTCATTTAAAATGCTCTTACGAGCAACATTCCGCTTATATAAACCGAATATGGACATCTGTCGCAAAAACGTGGTAAATAACAACCCCAATAAAAAAATAGAAACATATAAATATATGTATCTGTAATAAAAATGGAAATGTACTCTTATCTGGACAGTTCAGTAATGATCTCATGGTCAAGATAATATAGCAGATTCTGAAAGTTTTATATTGTTTGTTGTTTATGTGACAGGGTAAAATTTTAAATTTTGTTGTTCAGTCATGGTAATATGAACTTATGTGCAAGTGTACCAGACCTCATTACTTGAAAAGTGTCATTTGCATATAGATTGTTAAGTACTGTGGAAAACTACTAATAGCAATCAGAACAGTGAAACATTTTTCGGAGGACCTAGTGGACGCGTGACAAACTGTGATTTATAATGTGAATAATGATGAACAGTGATAAAAGTTGTGATCACGTAACCGTATGAACGCTCTTGGAGTGTCAAAGTTAGCAGCAACGCTATAAACGTTGAGTACTGTTCAACGTTGAGTAATGTTGAACGTTGAGTACTGTTGACTGTGTTAATAATTAACTTGAACTGATGACCTTTAGTAGCTTGAGACGAAGCGTCTTCGCGTGCCAATTTTAATGTGACAGACTGTACAGCCAGCCGCGCAGCAAAACTACAATGCAACGTTGGCTACGCAGCGCGTCGCGAAAATACACTCCTGGAAATGGAAAAAAGAACACATTGACACCGGTGTGTCAGACCCACCATACTTGCTCTGGACACTGCGAGAGGGCTGTACAAGCAATGATCACACGCACGGCACAGCGGACACACCAGAAACCGCGGTGTTGGCCGTCGAATGGCGCTAGCTGCGCAACATTTGTGCACCGCCGCCGTCAGTGTCAGCCAGTTTGCGTGGCATACGGAGCTCCATCGTAGTCTTTAACACTGGTAGCATGCCGCGACAGCGTGGACGTGAACCGTATGTGCAGTTGACGGACTTTGAGCGAGGGCGTATAGTGGGCATGCGGGAGGCCGGGTGGACGTGCCGCCGAATTGCTCAACGCGTGGGGCGTGATGTCTCCACACTACATCGATGTTGTCGCCAGTGGTCGGCGGAAGGTGCACGTGCCCGTCGACCTGGGACCGGACCGCAGCGACGCACGGATGCACGCCAAGACCGTAGGATCCTACGCAGTGCCGTGGGGGATCGCACCGCCACTTCCCAGCAAATTAGGGACACTGTTGCTCCTGGGGTATCGGCGAGGACCATTCGCAACCGTCTCCATGAAGCTGGGCTACGGTCCCGCACACCGTTAGGCCGTCTTCTGCTCACGCCCCAACATCGTGCAGCCTGCCTCCAGTGGTGTCGCGACAGGCGTGAATGGAGGGACGAATGGAGACGTGTAGTCTTCAGCGATGAGAGTCGCTTCTGCCTTGGTGCCAATGATGGTCGTATGCATGTTTGGCGCCGTGCAGGTGAGCGCCACAATCAGGACTGCATACGACCGAGGCACACAGGGCCAAAACCCGGCATCATGGTGTGGGGAGCGATCTCCTACTCTGGCCGTACACCTCTGGTGATCGTCGAGGGAACACTGAATAGTGCACGGTACATCCAAACCGTCATCGAACCCATCGTTCTACCATTCCTAGACCGGCAAGGGAACTTGCTGTTCCAACAGGACAATGCACGTCCGCATGTATCCCGTGTCACCCAACGTGCTCTAGAAGGTGTAAGTCAACTACCCTGGCCAGCAAGATCTCCGGATCTGTCCCCCATTGAGCATGTTTGGGACTGGATGAAGCGTCGTCTCACGCGGTCAGCACGTCCAGCACGAACGCTGGTCCAACTGAGGCACCAGGTGGAAATGGCATGGCAAGCCGTTCCACAGGACTACATCCAGCATTTCTACGATCGTCTCCATGGGAGAATAGCTGCCTGTATTGCTGCGAAAGGTGGATATACACTGTACTAGTGCCGACATTGTGCATGCTCTGTTGCCTGTGTCTATGTGCCTGTGGTTCTGTCAGTGTGATCATGTGATGTATCTGACCCCAGGAATGTGTCAATAAAGTTTCCCCTTCCTGGGACAATGAATTCACGGTGTTCTTATTTCAATTTCCAGGAGTGTATTTACATTCCGCTTAAGTAAATGAAGCACACTACGGACACTTGTATGATTAACGGTGCAGTGCTCAAAAAGTGCTTATTGTTGTAAACTTACATGTGAATCACTACATTGTGTTGAACAGTGTCAAAATACAGAACATACTCCAAAAACAGTCAATTCCATCCCTGTGAATGCGAGTGCAATGGACACTAATAAACTTTTCCACAGGATGAGAACAGTAATTATCTTGTCACTGAGGCTTATATTTTGACATTTCATGTACCCGTCTTAAACTGAGGGACGTGGGAAAGGAGAAACAAGATCTGCTGCAGCGCGACTTCTAGCCAGCAGCAGATCCAAATCACGATGCAGCCGACGCCCCACCGACTCGGCCGGGGGCGATCCAGCAGCAGCCACTACCTGCCTGCGTTCCAATGGCTCGACACGGGGGCAGTCTTAAGACGTCAGCGGCAAATTGTTATCACATTAACTTTGGAAATTGTTATGATATATCACCATGAAAAAATATTCATTATCTCAGATGCTTACAACAGAGTCATAAATTTGCATTTTCTGTCGTATTTTATTATTTTATTACTTTCCTGTCAAGCCTGACCGTTGAAAGTAGGAGTCTGTATTTTCTTGAAGCACCTTCGACGGTTTTATTCCCGATTTTCCGAGTCCAGTGAACCCAAATGGGGGGGGGGGGGGGGGAATTAGTTAATCCGGCAAGTAACCGCAGCACTTTCCGAGATAATACAGTCACTGAAGTCATTTAAAGTACACGATTGAAGTATAATTTTATCATGTCTAAAACAACATTGAAACTAAACATTTGCGTCTTCAGAGTAGCAAATCTACGTGGAAAATTAAAGAGACCTTTGGAGAAAAGAGAATCACTTGTATGAATATCAAAAGCTCAGATGGAAACCCATTTCTGAGCAAAGAAGGGAAAGCATAAAGGTGGAAGGAGTATATAGAGGGTCTATACAAGGGCGACGTACTTGAGGACAATATTATGGAAATGGAAGAGGATGTAGATAAAGATGAAATGGGAGATATGATACTAAGTGAAGATTCTGACAGAGCACTGAAAGACGTAAGCCAAAACAAGGCCCTGGGAATAGACAACATCCTATTAGAACTACTGACAGCCTCGGCAGAGCCAGCCCTGAAAAAACTCTACCATCTGCTGAGCAAGATGTATGAGACAGGCTAAATACCCTCAGACTTCAAGAAGAATATAATAATTCCAGTCCCAAAGAAAACAGGTGTTGACAGATGTGAAAATTACCGAACATTCAGTTTAAGAAGTCCTGACTGCAAAATATTAACACTAATTCTTTACAGACGAATGGAAAAACTGGTAAAAGCCGACCTCGGGGAAAATCAATTTGGATTCCGTAAAAAGGTTTTAACACGTGAGGCAAGATTGACTCTACGACTAATCTTAGAAGATAGATTAAGGAAAGGCAAACCTACGTTTCTAGCATTTGTAGACTTAGAGAAAGCTTTTGACAATGTTGACTGGAATACACTCTTTCAAATTCTGAAGGTAGCAGGGAGTGAAAGGCTATTTTCAATTTGTACAGAAACCAGATGGCAGTTATAATAGTCGAGGGGCATGAAAGCGAAGCAGTGGTCGGGAAGGGAGTGAGACAGGGTTGTAGCCTATCCCCGATTTTATTCAATCTGTATGTTGAGCAAGCAGTGGAGCAAACAAAAAAATCGGAGTAGGGATTAAATTCCATGGAGAAGAAATAAAAACTTTGAGGTTCGCCGATGACATTGTAATTCTGTCAGAGACAGCAAAGGAGTTGGAAAAGCAACTGAACGGAATGGACAGTGTCTTGAAAGGAGGGTATAAGATGAACATCAACAAAATCAAAACAAGGATAATGGAATGTAGTCGAATTAAATCGGATGATGCTGAAGAAAATAGATTAGTAAATGAGACACTTAAGGTACGTAGATGAGTTTTGCTATTTGGGGAGCAAAACAACTGGTGATGGTCGAAGTAGAGAGGACATAAAATTTAGATTGGCAACGGCAAGGAAAGCGTTTCTGAAGAAGAGAAATTTGTTAACATCGAGTATAGATTGAAGTGTCAGGAAGTCGTTTCTGAAAGTATTTGTATAGAATGTAGCCATGTACGGAAGTGAAACTTGGACGATAAACAGTTTGGATAAGAAGAGAGTAGAAGCTTTCGAAATGTGGTGCTACAGAAGAATGCTTAAGATTAGATGGGTAGATCACATAACTAATGAGGAAGTATTGAATAAAATTGGGGAGAAGAGGAGTTTGTGGCACAACTTGACTATAAGAAGGGATCGTTTGGTAGGACATGTTCTGAGGCATCAAGGGATCACCAATTTAGTATTGGAGGGCAACGTGAAGGGTAAAAATCGTAGAGGGAGATCAAGAGATGAATACACTAAGCAGATTCAGAAGGATGTAGGTTGCATTAGGTACTGGGAGATGAAGAAGCTTGCACAGGATAGAGTATCATGGAGAGCTGCATTAAACCAGTCTGAGGACTGAAGACCACAACAATATGGCGATATTTCTCGACACCGAAGATTTCATCTGTAGTCTCGCGGTTAAGGCGCTCAGTCCGGAACCGCGCGACTGCTACGGTCGCAGGTTCGAATCCTGCCTCTGGCATGGATGTGTGTGATGTCCTTAGGTTAGTTAGGTTTAAGTAGTTCTAAGTTCTAGGGGACTGATGACCGTAGATGTTAAGTCCCATAGTGCTCATAGCCATTTGAACCATTTCATCTGTAGGAACCAACGTTGATTCCGAAACCGACGATCACGTAAGCCCAGCTCGCTCTGTTTGTCCACGAGATACAGGAAGCTATAGATATACGCATCAAGGTAGATGCTGTGTCCGTTGACTTCCAGAAGGGCTTCGATACAATTCCGCACTGCCGCTTAGTAAACAGAATCCGAGGGTATGCAGCATCAGACCACCTGTCTGATTCGATTGTAGAGTTTCTAGCAAACAAAACACAGTATGTCATTCTGAAAGAAGAAAAGTCTCCAGACTTAAAAGTAATTTCGGACGACCTCAGATGAGTGTTACAGGACCATTACCTTTTACAGTCTATATATATATATATATATATATTGTAGAGTTTCTAACAAACAAAACACAGTATGTCATTCTGAAAGAAGAAAAGTCTTCAGACGTAAAAGTAATTTCGGACGACCTCAGGTGAGTGTTACAGGACCATTACCTTTTTTACCCAGAAAGTAATGCACCGCTTTTTTTTTCACCCGAAACGTTACGAATGTATGATTTGAAGAGTCCTGGGTGAACGCGCCAAGTTTCCGTCACATCCGACAGATAGTGTAGCTGCAAAACAGTTTCAAAATGGCGTCTGTAGCTGATGTACGTTGCAAGCAACGTGCCGTCATTTTTTTTCTCGACCCAGAGAAAGAAACTATGGGGAACACTTACAAATGCTCGTGCAATGTCTGTGGACTTCCATTTGTTTGGACCATTAAGGGATGTCATTCGTGGAAGACATTTTGAGGACGATGATAAAATGATTCACACAGTGAAGCGCTGCTTCCGCCACCAGTATAAGGGTTGGTATCGACAGGGCATACACGCCCTTGTTTCGTGTTGGAGGAAGACCATAGAACGGGATGGAGATTACGTGAAAAAATGGGGTGTGTAGATGTTCAATAAAGAATTGTTGAAGAAATGTGTTGGATTACTTTCTAGGCAACCCTCTTAAATGTCCTAGTAGATAATGTCGGAAGTTCTATGAGGCTTTTAGCGGATGACACTGTTATATATAGAGAAGTCGCGACGGTAGCCAATTGTAGCCAAATGCAGGGAGGCCTGCAGAGAACCGACGCTTTGTGCAGGGAGTGGTATTTGACCCTCG
Organism: Schistocerca gregaria; assembly: GCF_023897955.1. Classification (NCBI taxonomy): domain Eukaryota; kingdom Metazoa; phylum Arthropoda; class Insecta; order Orthoptera; family Acrididae; genus Schistocerca; species Schistocerca gregaria. The sequence goes on along the minus strand of NC_064920.1, from coordinate 1,013,411,931 downwards.
ACATAAACAAGTGTAACGTTGTTGTTGTTGTGGTCTTAAGTCCTGAGACTGGTTTGATGCAGCTCTCCATGCTACTGTATCCTGTGCAAGCTTCTTCATCTCCCAGTAGCTACTGAAACCTACATCCTTCTGAATCTGCTTAGTGTATTCATTTCTTGGTCTCCCTCTACGACTTTACCATCCACGCTGCCCACCAATACTAAATTGGTGATTCCTTGATGCCTCAGAACATGTCCTACCACCCGATCCCTTCTTATAGTCAAGTTGTGCCACAAACTTCTCTTCTCCCCAATCCTATTCAATACTTCCTCATTAGTTATGTGATCTACCCATCTAATCTTCAACATCCTTCGGTAGCACCACAATTCGAAAGCTTCTATTCTTTTCTTGTCCAAACTATTTATCGTCCATGTTTCACTTCCATACATGGCTACACTACGTACAAATACTTTCAGAAACGACTTCCTGACACTTAAATCTATACTCGATGTTAACAAATTTCTCTTCTTCAGGAACGCTTTCCTTGCCATTGCCAGTCTACATTTTATAACCTCTCTACTTCGACCATCATCAGTTATTTTGCTCCCCAAATAGCAAAACTCCTTTACTACTTTAAGTGTCTCATTTCCTAATCTAATTCCATCATCATCACCCGACTTAATTTGAACACATTCCATTATCCTCGGTTTGATTTTGTTGATCTTCATCTTATATCCTCCTTTCAAGACGCTATCCATTCCATTCAACTGCTCTTCCAAGTTATTTGCTGTCTCTGACAGAATTACAATGTCATCGGTGAACCTCAAAGTTTTTATTTCTTCTCCATGGATTTTAATACCTACTCCGAATTTTTCTTATGTTTCCTTTACTGCTTGCTCAATATACAGATTGAATAACATCGGGGAGAGGCTACAACACTGTCTTACTTCCTTCCCAACAACTGCTTCCCTTTCATGTCCCTCGACTCTTATAACTGCCAACTGGTTTCTGTACAAATTGTAAATAGCCTTTCGCTCCCTGTATTTTACCCCTGCCACCTTTAGCATTTGAAAGAGAGTATTCCAATCAACATTGTCAAAAGCTTTCTCTAAGTCTATAAATGCTAGAAACGAGGTTTGCCTTTCCTTAACTTTCTTGTAAGATAAGTCGTAAAGTCAGTATTGCCTCACGTGTTCCACTATTTCTACGAAATCCAAACTGATCTTCCCCGAGGTCGGCTTCTACCAGTTTTTCCATTCGTCTCTAAAGAATGCGCGTTAGTATTTTGCAGCTGTGGTTTATTAAACTGATTGTTCGGTAATTTTCACATCTGTCAACACCTGCTTTCTATGTAATTGGAATTATTATATTCTTCTTGAAGTCTAAGTGTATTTCGCCTGTTTCATACATCTTGCTCACCAGATGGTAGAGTTTTGTCAGGACTGGCTCTCCCGTGCCGTCAGTAATTCCAATGGAATGTTGTCTACTCCCGGGGCCTTGTTCCGACTCAGGTCTTTCAGTGCTCTGTCAAACCCTTCACGCAGTATCGTATCTCCCATTTCATCTTCATTTACATCCTGACCATTTCCATAATATTGTCCTCAAGTACATCGCCCTTGTATAAACCCTCTATATACTCCTTCCACCTTTCTGTTTTCCCTTCTTTGCTTAGAAGTGGGTTTCCATCTGAGCTCTTGATGTTCATGCAAGTGGTTCTCTTATGTCCAAAGGTCTCTTTAATTTTCCAGTAGGCAATATCTATCTTACCCCTAGTGAGATAAGCCTCTTCATCCTTACATTTGTCCTCTAGCCATCCCTGCTTTGCCATTTTGCACTTCCTGTCGATCTCATTTTTGAGACGTTTGTATTCGTTTTCCCCTGCCTCATTTACTGCATTTTTATATTTTCTCCTTTCATCAATTAAATTCAATATTTCTTCTGTTACCCAAGGATTTCTACTAGCTCTCGTCTTTTTACCTACTTGATCCTCCGCTACCTTCACTATTTCATCCCTCAAAGCTACCCATTCTTCTTCTACTGTATTTCTTTCCCCCATTCCTGTCAATTGTTCCCTTATGCTGTCCCTGAAACTCTGTACAACCTCTGGTTCTTTCAGTTTATCCAGGTCCCATATCCTCAAGTTGCCACCTTTTTGCAGTTTCTTCAGTTTTAATCTAAGGTCATAACCAATAGATTGCGGTCAGAGTCCACATCTGCCCCTGGAAATGTCTTACAATTTAAAACCTGGTTCCTAAATATCTGTCTTACCATTATATAATCTATGTGATAACTTTTAGTATCTCCAGGGTTCTTTCATGTATACAACCTTCTTTCATGATTCTTAAACCAAGTGTTAGCTATGATTAAGTTGTGCTCTGTGCAAAATTCTACCAGGTGGCTTCCTCTTTCGTTTCTTAGCCCCAATCCATGTTGACCTACTACGTTTCCTTCTTTCCCTTTTCCTACTACCGGATTACAGTCACCCATGAGTATTAAATTTTCGTCACCCTTCACCATCTGAATAATTTCTTTTATTTCATCATACATTTCTTCAATTTCTTCGTCATCTGCAGAGGTAGTTGGCATATAAACTTGTACTACTGTAGTAGGCATGGGCTTCGTATCTATCTTGGCCACAATAATACATTCACTATGCTGTTTGTAGTAGCTTACCCGCATTCCTGTTTTCCTATTCATTATTAAACCTACTCCTGCATTACCCCTACTTGATTTTGTGTTTATAAACCTGTAGTCACCTGATCTGAAACCTTGTTCCTCCTACCACCGAACTTCACAAATTCCCACTATATCTAACTTTAACCTATCCATTTCCCTTTTTAAATTTTCTAACCTACCTGCCCTATTAAGTGATCTGACATTCCACGCTCCGATCCGTAGAATGCCAGTTTTCTTTCTCCTGATAACGACAGCCTCTTGAGTAGTCCCCGCCCAGAGATCCGAATGGGGGACTATTTTACCTCCGGAATATTTTACCTAAGAGGACGCCATCATCATTTAATCATAGAGTGAAGCTGCATGCCCATGGGGTAAAATTACGGCTGTAGTTTCCCCTTGCTTTCAGCCGTTCGCAGTACCAGCACAGCAAGGCCGTTTTGGTTATTGTTACAAGGCCAGATCAGTCAATCATCCAGACTGTTGCCCATGCAACTACTGAAAAGGCTGCGTTTGTCTGGCCTCTCAACAGATACCCCTCCGTTGTGGTTGCACCTACGGTACGGCTATCTGAATGGCTGAGGCACGCAAGCCTCCCCACCAACGGCAAGGTCCATGGTTCATGGGGGGAGGAAGTGTAACATATCGCAATACAATGACAGAAAGACCCTTTGTTGTATGATTATACAATTGCGAAACAATCATTGGAGAAAGTCACTTCCAAAAAATAATATACGTACGGAGCGGCCGGCCTCTGTGACCGAGCGGTTCTAGGCGCTACAGTCTGGAACCGCGCGACCGCTACGATCGCAGGTTCGAATCCTGCCTCGGGCATGGATGTGTGTGATGTCCTTCGGTTAGTGATGTTTAAGTAGTTTTAAGTCTAGGGAACTGATGACCTCAGAGTTGTTAAGTCCCATAGTGCTTAGAGACATTTGAACCATTTGGAGCGATTTGAAGTGAAACGACCACAAAAAATTAATCGCGGGTAAGGTAGATGCAGACTGAGATTCTTTGGAAGAAACCGCAGGAAATGTAGTCCATCAACAAAGGATCTACATCTACATTTACATGACTACTCTGCAATTCACATTTAAGTGCTTGGCAGAGGGTTCATCGAACCATAATCATACTATCTCTCTTCCATTCCACTCCCGAACAGCGCGCGGGAAAAACGAACACCTAAAGCTTTCTGTTAGAGCTCTGATTTATCTTATTTTATTTTGATGATCAACAAAATATTTTCGCATTCGGAAGAGAAAGTTGGTGACTGAATATTAGTAAAAAGATCTCGCCGCGACGAAAAACGTCTTTGCTGTAATGACTTCCATCCCAATTCGCGTGGTATCGTATCTGCCACACTCTCTCCCCTATTACGTAATAATACAAAACGAGCTGCCCTTTTTTGCACCCTTTCGATGTCCTCCGTCAATCCCACCTGGTAAGGATCCCACACCGCGCAGCAATATTCTAACAGAGGACGAACGAGTGTAGTGTAAGCTGTCTCTTTAGTGGACTTGTTGCATCTTCTAAGTGTCCTGCCAATGAAACGCAACCTTTGGCTCGCCTTCCCGACAATATTATCTATGTGGTCCTTCCAACTGAAGTTGTTCGTAATTTTAACACCCAGGTACTTAGTTGAATTGACAGCCTTGAGAATTGTACTATTTATCGAGTAATCGAATTCCAACGGATTTCTTTTGGAACTCATGTGGATTATCTCACACTTTTCGTTATTTAGCGTCAACTGCCACCTGACACACCATACAGCAATCTTTTCTAAATCGCTTTGCAGCTGATACTGGTCTTCGGATGACCTTACTAGACGGTAAATTACAGCATCATCTGCGACCAACCTAAGAGAACTGCTCAGATTGTCACCCAGGTCATTTATATAGATCAGGAACAGTAGAGGTCCCCAGGACGCTTCCCTGGGGAACACCTGATATCACTTCAGTTTTACTCGATGATTTTCCGTCTATTACTACGAACTGCGACCTTCCTGACAGGAAATCACGAATCCAGTCGCACAACTGAGACGATACCCCATAGCTCCGCAGCTTGATTAGAAGTCGCTTGTGAGGAACGGTGTCAAAAGCTTTCCGGAAATCTAGAAATACGGAATCAACTTGAGATCCCCTGTCGATAGCGGCCATTACTTCGTGCGAATAAAGAGCTAGCTGCGTTGCACAAGAGCGATGTTTTCTGAAGCCATGCTGATTACGTGTCAATAGATCGTTCCCTTCGAGGTGATTCATAATGTTTGAATACAGTATATGCTCCAAAACCCTACTGCAAACCGACGTCAATGATATAGGTCTGTAGTTAAATGGATTACTCCTACTACCCTTCTTGAACACTGGTGCGACCTGCGCAATTTTCCAATCTGTAGGTACAGATCTATCGGTGAGCGAGCGGTTGTATATGAGTGCTAAGTAGGGAGCTATAGTATCAGCGTAATCTGAAAGGAACCTAATCGGTATACAATCTGGACCTGAAGACTTGCCCGTATCAAGCGATTTCAGTTCTTCGCAACCCCTAAGGTATCTACTTCTAAGAAACTCATGCTAGCAGATGTTCGTGTTTCAAATTCTGGAATATTCCATTCGTCTTCCCTGGTGAAGGAATTTCGGAAAACTGCGTTCAATAACTCCGCTTTAGCGGCACAGTCGTCGATAAGAGTACCATCGGCACTGCGCAGCGAAGGTATTGACTGCGTCTTGCCGCTTGTGTACTTTACATACGACCAGAATTTCTTCGGATTTTCTACCAAATTTCGAGACAATGTTTCGTTGTGGAACCTATTAAAGGCATCTCGCATCGAAGTACGTGCCAAATTTCGCGCGTCTGTAAATTTTAGCCCATCTTCGGGATTTCGCGTTCTTCTGAACTTCGCATGCTTTTTCCGTTGCCTCTGCAACAGCGTTCGGACCTTTTTTGTGTACCACGGGGGATCCGTTCCATCTCTTACCAATTTATGAGGTATGAATCTCTCAATTGCTGTTGCTACTATATCTTTGAATTTGAGCCACATCTCGTCTACATTCGCACAGTCAGTTCGGAAGGAATGGAAATTGTCTTTTAGGAAGGCTTCTAGTGGCACCTTATCAGCTTTTTTAAATAAAATTATTTTGCGTTTGTTTCTGATGGATTTGGAAGAAATGGTATTGAGCCTAGCTACAATGACCTTGTGATCACTAATCCCTGTATCAGTCATGATGCTCTCTATCAGCTCTGGATTGTTTGTGGCCAAGAGGTCAAGTGTGTTTTCGCAACCACTTACAATTCGCGTGGGTTCGTGGACTAACTGCTCGAAATAATTTTCGGAGAATGCATTTAGGTCAATCTCGGAAGACGTTTTCTGCCTACCACCGGTTTTGAACAAGTATTTTTGCCAACATACCGAGGGTAGGTTGAAGTCCCCACCAACTATAACCGTATGAGTGGGGTATCTATTTGTTACGAGACTCAAACTTTCTCTGAACTGTTCCGCAACTGTATCATCGGAGTCTGGGGGTCGGTAGAAGGAGCCAATTATTAACTTAATTCGGCTGTTAAGTATAACCTCCACCCACACCAATTCGCACGGAGTATCTACTTCGACTTCACTACAAGATAAACCACTACTGACAGACACAAACACTCCACCACCAATTCTGCCTAATCTATCTTTCCTGAACACCGTCTGAGACTTTGTAAAAATTTCTGCAGAACTTATTTCAGGCTTTAGCCAGCTTTCTGTACCTATAACGATATCAGCTTCTGTGCTTTCTATTAGCGCTTGAAGCTCAGGGACTTTTCCAGCGCAACTACAACAATTTACAACTATAATTGCGACTGTTCCTTGATCCAAGCACGTCCTGTAATTGCCAAGCACCCTTTGACATTGCAGCCCATCCCGCACTTTCCCGAGGCCTTCTAACCTAAAAAATCGCCCAGTCCACGCCACACAGCCTCCGCTACCCGTGTAGCCGCCAGCTGAGTGTAGTGAACTCCTGACCTATTCAGCGGAACCCGAAACCCCACCACCCTATGGCGCAAGTCAAGGAATCTGCAGCCAATACGGTCGCAAAACCGTCTGAGCCTCTGATTCAGACCCTCCACCCGGCTCTGCACCAAAGGTCCGCAGTCGGTTCTGTCAACGATGTAACTTACAAAACACCCGTTCGACCAGCACTTGAGTAATGCTCGTCAATATGTGATCCATACCAGATAGGATCGATAGTGCGAACACAGAAGATCCAAAGAAGAGCAATATGTTTCGTTACAGGTTCATTTAAAAAGCGCAAAAACTTCACGGAGATGCTCAACCAACTTCAGTGGCAGACACTGCAAGAGAGGCGTTCTGTACGGTTTACTGTTGAAGTTCCCAGAGCGTACATTTCTACAAGAGTCAGCCAATATATTGTTTTCTCCTACGTACATCTCGCGAAAAGACAAAGAAGATAAAATGAGAGAGACTCGAGCCCACATGGAGGCTTCTCAACAATCGTTCTTCCCGCGAACCATATGCGAGTGGAGCAGAAACGGGGGGCAGTGACGCTGGTACACAAAATATCCTCCACAACACACCGTAAGGTGACTTGCGGAGTATAGACAAGAATCGTTCTTCCCGCGAACCATATGCGAGTGGAGCAGAAACAGGGGGCAGTGACGCTGGTACACAAAATAGCCTCCGCCACACACCGTAAGGTGACTTGCGGAGTATAGATATAGATGCAAACACTCAAGTACTTCCATGTGTCTGGGATATGTTGATGAAAGTTTCATCCTCTGCGAGCTTGTTCTCTGTATTTACAAAACAGTGAAAAACCGTCCCTACAAATGAAGGATGGTGTGGATAACGACGGCAGCCAGATGTGTACGTAGCTTTAGTGGAATTTGTTACGTGAAGATCGCAACACAACACGCCAAGAGAACGAGCAAGTGTAACTTATTGGCAGCTTCCGGACTCTGAAAAAAGGTCGAATCGTTGGCGTCATAGACATGGGAGCGTCATATTGATGCATCGCACACTAATTGGCTGTAGTTATACGCTTCCGCGAGGGGGAGGGGATAGAGGGGGCTTGCCCCCTCTTGGAATCTGGCTACAGGCTTATTATTTATCATAAAATTATCTCAAACTTGTAGGAAATATTGTCTGCGACGCTACTTATAAAATGACTTTTATCTTCATAATATGACTCTTAATAATATGAATATTTATATATGTGTTTGGAGAGAGAGAGATTGATTTAGATTGAGACTTTAAGTCATAACTGGTACCTGAATTTTGGTTGCTGCCTCCTTAAATGATCAGCTTCTGCACCAGTTGGTGATGTATTATAATTTGTAGGAAGTTATTGTTCTTTAAGATTTAAAGCACGACTATGTTGGTTACTTGGCCGTATTGCGGTTACGTTTGAGCCCAAGTTTTCGTAGGTTATCATACCTAAGGGACCACTGTTGTAAGTAAATACGAGCAAACAGCAATCTGCTTTTCGTGAGAAAAGGAGATTGCTTCGCACACAAACTTTCTTCGAACTATACGTCCTGCTACATCAAAATTGGTCAGTGGAGTTCAGCACCATACTATTGTACAAGATCATAATCCAGTTACTTTCATTAAGAAAGTATGAGAGGTTGTTACGCATTGAATGAAAACTATAGAGAATGCATTTTCTTTCCTGTATTTTAGTGAACTTTGTACACTTACAATTCTGTCGATTGATATCTAGCGACGACAATGAAGTTCATCTCCTTTTCCAAAAGCAAGATATTTCTATTCTTCACTTCCATAAAATTTGTATACATAAATGTTTGGCAATTCTTACACATACTTTACTCAATTTTATCACTGCAATAGCAGTTTTCATTACATGTCAATACGTTCTGAGCGACGGCCTAACAACACGTCCTCTTTCCACAAGGTACAGATTAACAGTCCTTTTTTAAATAATTCAATTGTCTTTTCTTTTTAGAGTCCACTCTCAAAGATTTACAACTACTATCGTTGCGGGGATAGCGCGCTAAAGAGTTTCTTGCTGTCCAGCTGCGGTTCACTTCACTTCAAGTACATTTTTAATCACATTTACGTTTACGGTATTTACATACATTACTGAGCTTCTCAGAATAAAATCAGCCACAAATTAGTTTAAAAAAAGGGCAGTGAGCCTCACATAACATTACATACTGAACTGTAGTTTAAAATTGTTGGTGACTTTGTCAATGACTACTGCCTTGAAATTTTTGTTTTTTAACGCTGAAAAAGTGTCACCAATCTTATCTCTGTGTCTTCCTCGTACAGCCCTCTTCGAGGTGAAAAGGGATCGATCCAGCAGTGTGAAGTGCGGATTCCTGTACAACATAAGAATGACATAAGTAAATGTGCCTGTCATCCGTTCCGAATTTCCTCAAGAATGCCTACTGCCCTTACTGCACAACGGATCTTCAGTAGCAGTTTACCGTTTACCTGTGTGAATAAAGAAGACCCTTCACGGCTTGCAAAATCTACGTTCAGTTTTTACACGGCAGAGCTAATGCAGTAGACAACACTGCCGTCTGCACTTAACCTATAGAGCCAAATGCTTCACTCAAAAAAGAAAATTCTCGTTTTTGCTCTAGAAGACGGGAAAAAAGCATGAAGTTTTTTAGTTGAGAAGGTGTCCTCTCCAGTAAATGCAACATTCTCAACTCTACGAGGTGTTACACTTTGCCATGCCCAGAATCGTAGAACTAGGAATTCAACTGTCGAATTGTAATGGCTGCACAAACTGGAGAGACGAGGCTTATCTTGGTTCAGCTGCAGGCCGTTAAATGTCGGTTCCAGTGGCCAATTTGAAGGTGGTTTTGGAAGATTTCTGTCGCTCATCTAGTCGGTTTTCAGCTCTAAGTTATACTTTAGTTAACCAAGCCAAAAAAGGGGTTTTGTAATCAAACAAAGTGTTATAGATGATACCAGCTCTAATAAGCCTTTGTTCGTAGTTTACAGCTTCATCCTCCTCTTCGAGAAGTACTTATAACCTATCTTTGCTATTCTTACTGAGATCCAATAGACATTTCTCATTCATTACGATTCTTTCTGTTTCAGTTATTTAATTTTCGTCTCATTCCGCATTATGAGTCTGTAAATAATTTTGTTGTGAATATTTTCTAGTTTCTTTTTTTCACAATTTGTCGGATACGCTGGATTTAATCGTATGGGGATGCAATTTTAAATAGCTGAATAAGAAAAGTAGCATCCATGTTCATAATACAAAACATGCATGCCTATGTTGCACACTGTTTCGACAAGAAAGGGTCTGTCTTAAACATATTAATTGGATGACTCTCATTCGTTTAAGGTATAATAAATTTTGGTACCTAGCGCAGGACAGGTTGTCGAGCTCATCGAATTGGTTACATGATAACGGTCCCTTTCATAACTTTTCCCCCCTCTTGAAAAAACTCCACCGGGCGCCCATCGCTGTAGTGCAGTGACGGCAGAAGGAGTGGTTGAGATGGACTGCGGACAAGAAAGAGCCAGAAAAGATGGCAAGGCTTCTTACAGAAAGACTTCACTTGTAGGATTCTCCGTCGGGCACTGTCTTGTACATGGATGACGACTGCTGAAATCCAGGCAGTGGCCACTGGCAAAGTCAGCATAAACAGTCGGAAACATTACTGAAAACTGGGCTGAGATCTCAATTTCCTATTCTTCGTTTACCGCTGAAACAACACCAGAATTGACAGATACTTGAGTAGTGTTGATCTATATTGGAACTAGAGTGGCATTCTGTGATGTATGGTGTACTGCCTCTGTTCTTTACCTGTTTCGCGATTCCCTATCAGAAAGGTCACAGTTCGTAGTATTTGACGGGAGGATATCCAGTGAAAAGGAGTGTTAATCTATGTGAACGACTTAGTAGAAAATCTGAGCAGCCCTCTTAGACTGTGTGCAGATGATGCTGTCGCTTACCGTATAACCCAGCCATCAGAAAATCAAAAGCAATTACAAAATGGTCTAGACAAGATGTCTGCATGGTGAAAAAATTGGTGATTGACCCTGAACAATGAAATGTGTGAAGTCTTTCAAACGAGTAATACAAAAAAATCAGTCAAATATGTTCTTTCCAGACACCTCTTTAAGAAAGGTGACAGGAGATATATCAATAAGTATCGATCTGTTCCACTAATGACATTTTCAAAAATTTTTGAGGAGATGATGTATTTTAAATGGAGTCTCATCTGAGTAACAACAGTATCCTCAGTAAATCAATTTGGATTTCAAAAGGGTTGCTGAGAATGCCATTCACACCTGCACTCACAAAATTTTACAAGCACTGAATAACAAAACTGCGCCACTTGCTATTTTCTGCGACCGATCTAAGGCATTTGATGGCGTGAATCACAATTGTCTCCTAGGTAAATTAAGATTTTAAGGAACTGATAGTATATCCAATCAATGGATAATGTTATATCCAACCAAAAGAATGCAGTGAAGTAAAATTTCAGCATAAGCTTAAAAAGTTACTCCTTGACAACTCCATCTATTCTGTAGGAGAATTTCTATTGTAATGTGTAAAAAGGTGGTGGGTAGGAATTATTAACTCACAAAAAAATTGTAAATGTTCAGCTTGTAGTCACGGTTAAAGTTTTGTTATCAAAAGATTATTTTATTGTTATTTACCTGGTGAAAGTTTTTTATCAAAAATTATTATTAAGTCAACAGACATATAAATTTGTAATACTCTACCTCTGACAATATTATCATTATCTATATTTTTTCTCTACAAAATTGCTTTGCTATCTAGTGAAACTTTATTATTGATATCATAAAATCTAATATGTAGTAGTACAACTTGTATTATGAATCTAGATTATGTATCTAGACTTTCCAACTACAGGACATGTCAATATTATGATAGAGAACCAAAAACAGAAATTAATTACCTTTCCTATAAATGATGAAAAACCAGTTTCTTGTATCTGACTGCAGTTTTATAAAACGTTCTCTAACATCTCCCAACATTAGTCATAAGCGAGTGACTGTGTGTCAGATCGCTCTCTAAGTTTTTATATATTTTTAGGTTTCAGATACATATTTTAACGGTTTTTGTGATAATATTTACTATATAAGTGACTTATTAGTGGTTTCTTCATTCACCTCTGCCTTTCTTGTGTTGTGACCTGATATTTGTCAGTGTTTCGTATCGAGCAACATAACCTCTTACCCACACTTACATTCCGTGCTGACCAGTTGCAGCTGTAGCGGCGCATTGAAAGCTAAGTACTAGTTAATTGTTTGTGTCTAGTGGTTTATTTAGGAACTTTAGTAGTCTTCAACCGGAGTTTTTTGTGTCTTCTGGTGAAATAATTTCAGAAGAACCTCTTGGGAACTGTCTTCAGCTTCGTTACTGTGTCATTAGATGTTTGATTCTCTTTCTGTATTAGTCTTTTGTTAGATCCACATTTGTTGCTTACTAATACTGTTAATAATAGTAGTTTGTGTTTATTGTAGTCAGGTTTTTAACATCATCTTATTGTGGTAGCGGAACTTAGAAAAAGTAAAATTTTACCATGAGTGAGAAGTGTGGGCTTTGCCGTAGGTTCGTGAGTAGTGGATTGCGGTGTGAGACTTGTTCGAAGTATTTTCACTGGGGGGAATGCAGTGGGGAAGCCAGTGGGCATTCTGGTGAGATCCTCTCCTGGAACTGCAGGTTATGTAGCAAGAGTAAGCTGATAGAGGAGTAGGAGCGTAAGATCTGTGCCCTTCAGGTGCTGTTGAAAAACGCAAAGGAGGAGCTAGATAGGATGAGCAGGGAGAAGGGGGTTGGGGAATGGGAGGTGGCTGTTGGCAAGAGATCTGCTAGGAGAAGAAGATTTTCAGATAGTTTTACTATTGGTGTTTACAATAGATATGACCAACTGTCAGAGTCTAGTGGAGAGGAATCTCTAGTAGCTATAGATATAGGAAGTGTGCAGCAGACCTCAGTAGTTACGGTGGCTAGAACAGTTGCAAAGTCGAAGAGGAACAAGAAGGTTCTGCTGTTAGGTAGTTCTCATGGCAGACGTGTAGGCCAGCAGTTGCAGGAAGTGCTGGGGAGTGAGTACCAGGTCACCAGCATTGTGAAGCCTAATGCAGGATTGGCTCAGGTGACTGTTAACATAGGGGGGTTATGTAGGGATTTTACTGAAGAAGATCAGGTAGTGATTGTGGGCGGGGCTTGTAATAGTATTGATAGGGATGGGGAGTATGACATAGATCTTGATCTGGGAAAGATAGCCACTCAGACTGGCAACACGAATATGCATTTCGTGGAACTGTTTCAGCGTCATGATCGGCCTCATCTTAATACAGCCGTCAGGCGTAATAACATGAGACTTGGGGGTGCGCTGATGACAGAAAACATGGGTCACATTTCAGTGGTATCGGTAGATTCTACCAGCAGGACGGGTTTCACTAGACATGGCCTGCACCTCAAAAGGTACGGGAAGCGGAGATTGGCAAAGCTAATAGGTGACAGCATAGGTGGGGTTGGTGGGATCACTCATGGGAAAATTCCTGCAGTAGTGGGTGTTAGAGCTGCACCTTTTTTAGATTGAAGTCAGCTGATAGGTATTCCTGCTTAAGGGAAGTGTCGCTAACAAAGGAACCACTTTTGACAAAGCTTAGGTACCGGAGTAATGAGGGAATCAGTATATTTCATCAAAATATACAAGGTATTAGAGATAAAGTTAGTGAACTGTTTATAGATGTTGACTCTGAAATTATTGGTATATCTGAACACTTCTTAACTAAGGAGATAATTCAGATGCTTTCTTTACCAGGATACAGGTTGGCTGGCAGCTTTTCGAGGAGCTCTTTGCGGTGTGGGGGAGTAGCCATGTATGTGAAAAACGGCATCCCATTTGAGTCAATTGGTGTTTCAAAGTACTGCACTGAAAAGGTGTTTGAATGTTGTGCAGGTGTGGTTGAATTTAATGGAGCTAAACTTCTAACTGTTGTTATTTATAGATACCGCGACTCCGATTTCACAACATTTTTGCTAAAGCTAGAGGAGGTTCTTGGTTCACTTTATAGGAAATACAAAAAGTTAGTTATATGTGGTGACTTCAATATTAATTGTATAAGTGATTGTGCAAGGAAGAGGATGTTGGCAGACCTCCTTAATTCATATAATCTTATGCAAACCGTATTCTTTCCAACGAGAGTGCAAGGGAACAGTAGAACAACCATAGACAACATTTTTGTTCATTCCTCATTAGTAGAAGGGCATTCTGTTAGCAAAAACGTGAATAGCCTTTCAGATCATGATGCACAAATTTTAACTCTAAAAGTTTTTTGTGCTGCAACACGTGTTAAATATAGTCATCAGCTGTTTAGAAAAGCTGATCCAGTTGCTGTAGAGACCTTTGTAAACCTTATCAGGGAACAAGAGTGGCAAGATGCTTATAACGCTGATACAGTAGACGATAAATATAATGCTTTTCTCAAGACTTTTCTCGTGCTCCTTGAAAGTTGCTTTCCATTAGAACGTTCAAAACAGGGTACTAGCACAAACAGGCAGCCTGGGTGGCTGACTAGAGGGATAAGAATATCTTGTAGAACGAAGTGGCAATTATATCAAAACGTTGGAAACAGTCAAAATCTAAATGCAGCAGCCCATTACAAACAGTACTGTAAGGTTCTTAAAATGTTATTAGGAAGGCAAAAAGTACTTGGTATGCAGATAGAATAGGTAAGTCTCAGGATAAAATTAAAACCATATGGTCAGTCGTAAAGGAAGTAGCTTGTGTGCAAAGACAGGTCGAGGATATAGAATCAATGCGTAGTGGGAATGTCCGTGTTACTGATAAGTCGCATATATATACAGTGTTTAATAATCACTTTCTGAATATAGCAGGTGATCTAAATAGAAACCTAGTCCCAACAGGGAATCATACAGCGCTCTTAGAAAAAAGTGTACTGAGACTGTTACCTGAAATGCTCCTCCATGATACTGACAAGAGGGAGATTGAGTTAATAATTAAATCACTAAAGACCAAGAACTCTCATGGATATGACAGGGTATCTACCAGAATACTTAAGTATTGTTCTATGTATGTTAGCCCAGTACTTATCCATATCTGTAACTTTTCCTTTAGGAGTGGTCGGTTTCCTGACCGATTAAAGTACTTGGTAGTGAAGCCACTTTATAAAAAGGTAGACAGGGATAATGTTGACAATTATAGACCTATTTCTATGCCATCGGTAGTTGCAAAAGTTATCGAGAAGGTTGTATATTCAAGGTTACTGGAGCATTTAAATTCACATAATTTCCTGTCAAATGTTCAGTTTGGTTTTAGAAATGGCTTAACAACTGAAAATGCTATGTTCTCTTTTCTCTGTGAGGTTTTGGACGGATTAAATAAAAGGTTGCGAACGATAGGTGTTTTCTTTGATTTAACGAAGGCTTTTGACTGTCTTGACCACAAAATATTACTGCAGAAGTTGGACCATTATGGAGTAAGGGGAGTAGCTTATGATTGGTTCGCCTCTTACTTTAAGAACAGAAAGCAGAAGGTAATTCTCCGCAATATTGAGAGTGGTAGTGATGTTCAGTTCCAATGGGGCACTGTTAAGTGGGGCGTTCCCCAAGGGTCGGTGCTGGGGTCACTGCTGTTTCTTATTTATATAAATGGTATGCCTTCTAGTGTTACAGGTGATTCAAAAATATTTCTGTTTGCTGATGACACCAGCTTGATAGTGAAGGATCTAGTGTGTAATATCGAAACAGTATCAAATAATGTAGTTCATGAAATAAGTTTGTGGCTTGTAGAAAATAATTTGATGCTAAATCACAGTAAGACTCAGTTTTTACGGTTTCTAACTCACAATTCAACAAGAACCGATATTTTAACCAGACACAATGGGCATATTACAAGCGAGACGGAACAGTTCAAGTTCCTAGGCGTTTGGATAGATAGTAAGCTGTTGTGGAAATCCCATGTCCAGGATCTTGTTCAGAAACTAAATGCTGCTTTATTTACCATTAGAACAGTATCTGGAATAAGTGACACTTCAATACGAAAAGTAGTCTACTTAGCATATTTTCATACATTTATGTCGTATGGTATTGTTTTCTGTGGTAATTCCTCTGATTCAAAAAGGGTATTTTTAGCTCAAAAACGGGCTGTTCGAGCTATATGAGGTGTAAATTCGAGAACCTCTTGTCTAACACTATTCAATAGTCTGAGAATTCTGACATTGCCCTCACAGTATATATTTTCTTTAATGTCGTTTGTTGTTAGCAATATTAGCCTATTCCCAAGAGTTAGCAGCTTTCACTCAGTTAATACTGGGCAGAAATCCAATCTGCATGTGGAATGCGCTTCCTTGACTCTTGTTCAGAAAGGAGTGCAGTATTCTGCTGCATCCATTTTCAATAAGCTACCTCAAGAACTCAATAATCTTAGCAGTAGTCCAAACTCTTTTAAGTCTAAACTGAAGAGTTTCCTCCTGGCTCACTCCTTCTATTCTGTCGAGGAGCTCCTGGAAGAGCTAAAAAATTAAGCAAATCCCAGAATTACACTGTTGATTTTCTTTATTTAATTTTATGACTTGTCACCTGAATATGTTTTTTTTATATTTCATTTTATCTGTTTCTAATATTGTGTTATAATTTCATGTATTGACTCATTCCATGACCATGGAGACTTCTCCTTAATTTGGTCCCATGGAACAATAAATAAATAAATAAATAAAAACAATTACACTGTTATGTTCCTGCACATGACAGAAACTTATCTCCTCTTGCCACTGCAACTGCATTATATTCTGCCACATGCTAAAATAATTCAAAAGAAATGCTGTGATTAATGCAGAGTGCAATGCATAGTCACAGCTACTGATGCAAGTACTCCATTTTTTTCTTTTTTTATACAAATTAAATGATGATAAGGGGATTAGTCAACAAGCATTAAATGTGTATAAAATGAAAGGGATCAATAAAAACTTTTAATTTACTATATTCTGAAAACTGATGATTTACACACTGACAAACTTCAGACTTTTCTTTTCCTTGGACTATTTGATTAGCAAAACCTTTCATTATTCCACAATGTTTTAATCAATAATCATGTATCTAGTCATAACAAAGATATGAATATTACTTTCAATTTATGCATACACAAATTTGACAAGTTCTCTCCAATGTTCAAGCAAGCTACAACTACAAGCAGAAAAAGGGCAAATTACCAAAAATCCTCTAGTAATACTAAAATCTCCTCTGGCACCAATAGCATGGTCAGTGCAGGTTGCGACCTCTCCTGAAATGTGGCTTCTCTGCATGCCAGTCTACATCTGACTACTCTCAACAACTGTTTATTGGCTACTACTCATGATAATAATATTTCTGACTCGGAGTTTACATACAAATGCAACAGCAGAATCAACAACCATCTTTAAAAAAAGAGAGAGAGAGAGAATATGTGAACACCCAACTTTCATAACTTCCACCCTCGCTTATAAGATTTTTTTTGGGGTGATTCTTGCTTAATATCTTGGCAAGAAGCAAATGCAAAATTCTTTCATTACAAAACTGCGAAAAATAGTGTCAGATGCCTTTCAAAAGTGATAAATAAAAATTAGAATAAGATTGCATAAGCTGTACACATAACAGGAAATCGATAACCTGTACAATGTAGTCAAGGAAAATAATATCAAATATCATCCTGTGCATGTAAGCACTAATATACATATTACATGGAAAGTATTTAAATGACAAGATAACAAAATATTATTTACAGTTCTTCAAAAGAGTAAAAATCATCTGGCAACAGAAAACCAGGTAAAGAAAACACATGTTTTAGCTACAGCAGACTGACATTATGTTCACTGACAATGACACCAAAAAGTTAATATATTCACGTGAGGACACACAAGTCTGAGGCATAAATAGATTCATGGAATAGCTGCATACACCATGTTCACTGAGAACCACAGCCAAAATTTCTAGTGTGTGACTCCTGTTCACATTCAGATAATGATACTGTGCAGAATGAGTACTGACTGTATAAAGCACAATTGTATCTTGTTAAATACCAACAAATTGATGATAATATCATAAAAGCATTGAAGTTGTATCTCTTTGAGAAAACAGGTTCTTGTAATTGACATAGAAGTTGAAAAGTCTCATATATGATGTAACAACAGAAACAAATTATTGTGAATAAATGACTAATAGTAAATTATGTACACTTGTATATAAAATACACATCATGTAAATAGGCACATAAGCTCAGTGATAAATAAAAGTATCAAAATATGTGTGGCTACACAGGATCATATAAATGTGGCAAGTTTCTTGAAGAACAATTGTAAATATTAAGCCCAGGCCGACCATATGGTGGAAAAGTTGTTCTATACAAATACATTTTCTGATAGTACAGCATGCAGTGTACCATAAAGTACATGTGTCGATCCAGAGCATGCCAAATAAGTGATATTTAACATCATTGAATGACATACTGATTTATCCAAAGATACTGATGGTGACACATTTAAAAATGTTACAATTATTTGTAGATCCTAGTGTTGATGTGTACATGCTAATTACATGTGATTAAGATTATCATACAAATAGAAAATTAGCATTGCTCGAAGATTTATTCTCCTACACCGTAAGAATTACATGTAAACAATCAAAAAATAAAGTTGATGTAATCTAATTTGTGTGACAGATATTTAGGAAAAAATATATATGAGTATACATGCAATTTCGTATTATACATTATAAGAGATTTGAGCTCAAGTTAACATATTCAGTTCAGTTTACATATACTTTTTTTACAAATTTAACCACTGAGTATGGGGAAGTGATAATTACAAGTAAATCCTTATTATTACAGCACAAATATTTCATTTTTTTAAACCATAGTTAGGTTTATATGGTGATCATTGAACAGAAAATAATAAGTAGCATCACTTAGTCAATATCATCAGATGTCAAATGTCAACTTGTCTGTGTGTGGAGTCAGAGTTGTATGGCTGTATGTAGTTTCCATCAGCAAAATAAATACAATACTCGAAAGACATATCTTGTGAATAAACTTATAATGACTTAACTTGCTCTAAGATGCAACACAAAGAGAAATTCATCCTCAAACTGTCCAGTAGCTGAAAGAAATATTTTAGTATCTGAAATGAAAAAACAACTTCTCTTGAGTTTCATTATTGCTTAATGAGAAGAAAAAATCATCATCTTACAATCATTGACATGCTAGAATGCTAGAATCGGCGCTGCATCACAATTGTAACAGAAACTACATCTTTATTCATCACCAAGAGAAAAATTTTGAAATAAAAATTGTTTGAATACAGGGTGTTTCAAAAATGACCGGTATATTTGAAACCGCAATAAAAACTAAACGAGCAGCGATAGAAATACATCGTTTGTTGCAATATGCTTGGGACAACAGTACATTTTCAGGCGGACAAACTTCCGAAATTACAGTAGTTACAATTTTCAACAACAGATGGCGCTGCAAGTGATGTGAAAGATATAGAAGACAACGCAGTTGTGGGTGCGCCATTCTGTACGTCATCTTTCTGCTGTAAGCGTGTGCTGTTCACAACGTGCAAGTGCGCTGTGGACAACATGGTTTATTCCTTAGAACAGAGGATTTTTCTGGTGTTGGAATGCCACCGCCTAGAACACAGTGTTGTTGCAACAAGACGAAGTTTACAACGGAGGTTTAATGTAACCAAAGGACCGAAAAGCGATACAATAAAGGATCTGTTTGAAAAATTTCAACGGACTGGGAATGTGACAGATGAACATGCTGGAAAGGTAGGGCGACCGCGTACGGCAACCACAGAGGGCAACGCGCAGTTAGTGCAGCACGTGATCCAACAGCAGGTTTCCATTCGCCGTGTTGCAGCTGCGGTCCAAATGACGCCAACGTCCACGTATCGTCTCATGCGCCAGAGTTTACACCTCTATCCATACAAAATTGAAACGCGGCAACCCCTCAGCGCCGCTACCATTGCTGCACGAGAGACATTCGCTAACAATATAGTGCACAGGATTGATGACGGCGATATGCATGTGGGCAGCATTTGGTTTACTGACGAAGCTTATTTTTACCTGTACAGCTTCGTCAATAAACAGAACTGGCGCATATGGGGAACCGAAAACCCCCATGTTGCAGTCCCATCGTCCCTTCATCCTCAAAAAGTACTGGTCTGGGCCGCCATTTCTTCCAAAGGAATCATTGGCCCATTTTTCAGATCCGAAACGATTACTGCATCACGCTATCTGGACATTCTTCGTGAATTTGTGGCGGTACAAACTGCCTTAGACGACATTGTGAACACCTCGTGGTTTACGCAAGATGGTGCCCCGCCACATCGCACGGCCGACGTCTTTAATTTCCTGAATGAATATTTCGATGATCGTGTGATTGCTTTGGGCTATCCGAAACATACGGGAGGCGGCGTGCATTGGCCTCCCTATTCGCCAGACATGAACCCCTGTGACTTCTTTCTGTGGGGACACTTGAAAGACCAGGTGTACCGCCAGAATCCAGAAACAATTGAACAGCTGAAGCAGTACATTCATCTGCATGTGAAGCCATTCCACCAGACACGTTGTCAAAGGTTTCGGGTAATTTCATTCAGAGACTACGCCATATTATTGCTACGCATGGTGAATATGTGGAAAATATCGTACTATAGAGTTTCCGAGACCGCAGCGCCACCTGTTGTTGACAATTGTAACTACTGTGATTTCGAAAGTTTGTCTGCCTGAAAATGTACTGTTGACCCAAGCATATTGCAACAAACGGTGTATTTCTGTCGCTGCTCGTTTAGTTTGTATTGCCGTTTCAAATATACCGGTCATTTTTTAAACACCCTGTAGAAAGACACTAAAGTATTGGAGTAACTTATTTTACAGAATTATTTACAACATGCATGAGAAATGCGGCAGATCAACTTGCAGAAAGTTGTAAAAGTTCTACAAGCTGAAAAGAAAATTGTCAAAATGCATGACATATTTATATACAAGTCATAGATCAATGTTTTAACAGTACCAGGTGCTTCTGGAATGTCTAGTTCTCCATAACAGACTGGTGCAACATTCCAGTTGTTAGAATGTAACTCACTCACTATGTGTATTACACTCTGATCTGAAAATATTGTTTAGTTCATGTGAATGCATACAGTTCTGTGTTTTTATTACTTCTTCAATAAAGAGAAATTCAATTATGATCATGTACACACAAAAAATGAAGTACAGTAAGTGTAAACAGTAATAAGCAGGGAAACAAATTTTTTCACTGAGACAAATTTCATTCCACAACTTCGCAAAGCTAGAAAACTCGTCTCACATGTACAGATGTTTGTAAAATCATTAATACTCATTTCTCGACAGATACATCCAAATATGCAGTCTTATCTTCAAACAGGTGATTAGAAAATGTGTCTTTACAAGCGCTGCTATTTCATGTAACTGAAATTTTCGTGTTCTAGAGTTTACAATGTGTACAGCAGGTGTGATTTTTATCTCAAACTGTAGTTTGTATTCTTTCCATAATCGATAGCTCTTACATGTCATAATATGACTCATCAATAGCAACAAAACTTCAATAGCACATTCATCTTAGAAATCTCTTCATGACAAAATAAATCTCTCTTGAAAATATCACTGTGACTCTACCATCGAACACAGTGCACAAACTGAATCTCCATGTATCTAGTACAGCTGTGGGTTGCTTCATGTAAAGAGTGTACATATCTTACTTTGTCTTGTTCCATAAATAACTGCGAAAAACGCTTCCTCACTAATTCATGTATAATGCCTCGTATGGTTTCCTCAGAACAACATATTTCATTAACCTTCAGCATAATATTCAGTGAATCATAATCAACTTCACATAATATACCATAATTGCACCATAATATACCATTGTTGTTCCATTATAAACCATAATAACATCATAAGCCTCATACGGCAGTCCTTAAGCAAAATGCCTCATCACATTCCATATCCACATCCCACAATATTCCATAGATTCAGTACGTATGCATCCAACTCTGAAATTACCACTCTTTAAATATTTCCTAAACAGCAGAACAAGCATCGGTCAGAAATGTTCCTAGTTAAATTACTGCCTATCATAAATATCTTTATCAATTCAGAACCGCTCACACACTGTCTCATTCAAAATAAAGTCAGCAGTTATACCTCTACAATCCATAACCTACTTCACAAAATATGTATCTAGGAAAATGTCATTTTATGCACTTTCTTCAAAAAATAACACAGTGTTCTCTCTGGTAAAGGCAAGGCAAAATCCACAACATAAGTTACCACAAGTAACAAGAAACTTCATGACATTTGCAAACTACCTTCGTGCAGGAAAAATTATTTTCTTAGAACCACAAAACCAAGATTGCTCTGCCATAGCAAGATCTCAAAAGAAAAGGTCCAAACTCAAGAAGTAAGATAAACAGTATTACTTTTCATATTCTTCACCAGTAAACTCTGAAGTATACCAACTGAACTCAAATTTTTCACAGATGCCTTACTCTTCCATATTGTCTAGTGCAAAAATAGATGCAAAAAAAGGTTCTGCTTCAACTGTACTATCACCTTATCACACTACATTTAGCAAATTAAAGTACTTTTTCTTCATACAATACATATCATACATACTCACTATTTACTAATACTTCCTACCAAATATATTGCCAATTACAAATATATTAACATAAACACAGTTTATTTGAAAAGTGTGAAGCAGTACTGAAAGCTAAAGTAAGAAAATGCACTCAACAGCTGGGGCAGATATGCTTGCCACTGCATGTGTTTACTAAAAAACAGTAAACTGCCTAGGGTATTATTCTTTGTATTCTTTGATACATGCTGGAGAACCTCGTGATGTAAGGTTTCAAGTTCCACAGTTCTTGCATGTGCGATTCGGTGTATGCTGGAGAACCTCGTGATTTATGTGTATATAAGGTTTCAAGTTCCACAGTACTTGCATGTGCGATTCGGTGTATGCGTAAAGGACCTTTGTACACCAAGAAAAGACAAAGACTTTCCGTTATGAGATAAACGGTGCGATTTAAGCAACGCTTTCTGACTTACCTGTAAGTTCTTGATGTTCGCTCGTGGGTGCTTATTCTTTTTCTCTGCGACTTTCTTGGTATTTTCCAATGCAGAATTAATTACTTCTCTGTGTCTTAAACGTTGTTGTGTAGGGAAGGCAATTAATTGTTTTATACGATCTCGTGGTGGTTTATTCTTTAATGCGAGAAGTGGAGGCAAATCATTTGGTAGTCCATTACCTATATTTTGAAAATCAAAAAGTGCAAAACCCGGTTTTTGTGTTGACGATAGCAATACAATCTGCAAAGTTTGCCTACTTCTTTTGTAATGCGTTCAGATGGTTTCAGGATGTCATAAAACGTGGAGTAAACATTGTTTTAATATTTCTACATATCAAAGTTTGAAGCCGTGTCTTATAACTAACTTGTGGGCCATTATCAGAAATTACTTTGTCAACATGTCCTACTTCTTTCAGAAAATTCTTTACAAGTGCTATACAAACACATTTTGCAGTTGCTTTCCGTAGAAATGTGAACGATACAAATTTAGAGGCGAGCTCAACATATGTAAAAACACATGAATGACAATGTTTAGATCTCATAACTGGAGAGAAATGTCAGCAGCAGCCACTTCTCTTAGTTTTACAAAAATGATCGCAACTAGTGGCGTTTTATGCGTAACGGTACGTGTTTTTAACCTTTTGGCACAGTTCTTCGATTCTAGCAAGCTGTTCTTTATCGTTCTCACGTCACGTTTATTTTGTTGATAAATTGTCATCTGATTTTCTTTAAAACGTTGCAGGGACTGAGATTCCTTGGTATCAGCGAACGGGACCGGCTGAATGTCGTCAAACCTTTTACCTCATTCTTTGCTCGTTTGCACCTCTGTCTCTGATAATTCCCGAGTCGTTTTGCAACTGTGATCCACTGAGTTTGCGTCCTTGTAATTTCAGTGTTAATCTGCAACTATAATGACTCGAACTTTTGTACTAATTCCTCTATTTGCAATTCTTGTTGTGACCTCAGTTGTCTCAACTCAATAACGCCAACAGACTGCACATGTTCTAGTATGAACTCAAGGTTATGAGTATCACACTTGAGATCTTCGCATACCTGAGTTGTCGACTGTTCTGACATTTCCTCGAATTTACAATTTCAATTGTCATTAATCTAACCCCGAAACAAATTAAAGTTCTTTTCCTGTTAGTTACTAGATCGTTTGATCGCTCGTTAGATTTTTTAAATATCGTTATTAAATTCTCTAATTTCATTACTTGAATTTTCTAATCTCATCAAGTTGAGCTAGTGTTAATTGTGTAACATCACTAACGAAAGAGGTGAAGACAATATTACTTTGCTCTATAGAAGTAGAAGCCATGTCCGAATCTCTCACTTCAAAAATCGGATTGTGTCACGGTATTTGGCCGTCCTGAAATGCGGGTAGTTTGTCAGGCATGATTGGCAAATAATAGCCTGCACTCTGATTACTCACAGTATTTTTCGATAATTTCCTTATTTCATCATTCATAGAAGAATTTTCTACACTATATCTCAAATTCTCCGAAACTTCGTCCAGAGCCACTTCTGCAGTCTTTTCCATTCCTGCCAGTGGTCTAGTTTTCATTACCGTTGTACCAATTTAAAAAAAATATACAAAACTGCAAAACAAATATCGTAACAGGAAACTGTTAACCTCACAGTTGCGGAATAAACAAACAAATTCTGAGCCAGGAAACTGCTGAAATTTAAGTATTTTGAATTAATGCGGAGCAACGCGCAAGCAACAAAAATCCCGTGCGAGAACTACTAGCGACCACTATTGCATAAAATTTTGCAAATGCAGCAGCAGCACAAAGCATCTCCAACTGGGAAATCAACCAACGAAACGAATTCCTAGAAGACAGATTTGCAGGTGAAAGTATTGACCATAAAAAATTGTTGTTATTAGCCTGGTGAAAGTTTTAGTATCAAAAATTATTATTATGGAAACAGACGTACGAAAATGTGTAAAGCTATATCTCTGACAATATTATCGTTATCTACCAAAAAAAAAAAAAAAAAAGGTTCAAATGGCTCTGAGCACTATGCGACTTAACTTCTGAGGTCATCAGTCGCCTAGAACTTAGAACTAATTAAACCTAACTAACCTAAGGACATCCACACTTCCATGCACGAGGCAGGTTCGAACCTGCGACCGTAGCGGTCGCTTGGCTCCAGACTGTAGCGCCTAGAACCGCACGGCCATTCCGGCCGGCCCGTTATCTACACTTTTTTTTCTAAAAATTGCTAGGGTGTCTAGCGAAACTTTATTGTCGTTATCATAAATCTGATTTGTAGCCGTACAACTTCCATTATGAAAACTCTTATTCCGACGTGTCAGAATTAAAACATTTTCTGGAACTTCTTCCTATAGGACATGTCAGTATTCTCACAGAAAACAAAAAGAAAAAACAAAAAAACAAAAAATAGAAATTAATTATTTTTCCTATAAAGTCTGAAAAATCAGTTCTCTCGTAACTGACTGCGATTTTATAAAATATTCTCTAACATCTCCTAACAATTATACTGCAATGCTCCTGTACGCAACAGACGACTTATCTAGTCTTGCAACTGAAACCGTATTAATATTCTACATCCAGCAAAATGCTGAAACAATTCAAAGTAAATACTGCGATCGATGCAAAGTGCAACACATGGTCATAACTACTGATGCAATTATTCCCCTATATTTTTCTTTCTCGATAGAAATTGAATGATTAAGAGGGGTTCAGTGAAAAAATGGCTCTGAGCACTATGGGACTTAATATCTGAGGTCATCAGTCCCCTAGACTTAGAACTACTTAAACCTAACTAACCTAAGGACCTCACACACATCCATGTCCGAGGCAGGATTCGAACCTGCGACCGTAGCAGTAGCGCGGTTCCGGACTGAAGCGCCTAGAACCGCTCGGCCACAGCGGCCGGCGGAGTTTAGTCAACAAGTCTTGAGCGGTGTCAAGAAATGAAAGGAAACAATAAAAACTTTTTATTTACTATATTCTGAAAACTGACGATTCACGCACTGCCAAACGTTACTCAGTCGTTTCTCTTATTTGGACAGTTTGATTAGCCAAAACTTTATTTATTCCACTGTCTTTAATCAATAACCACGTATCTGGTCGCAATAAAGATACGAATATTACTTCAGTGCATGCATACACAAATTTGATAAAATCCCTTCAGTGTGCAAGCAAACAACTACGTGCAGCAGAAACGCAAATTACCAAAAATCCTCGATTAACACAAAAAATCTCCTCTGGCACCACTAGCAGTTTGCGACCTCACCTGATGGGGCTTCTCTCCACGGCAGACTGCGTCCAAATACTCTCAACAACAGTTCAGTCAACCAACCCTGATACCATCAGGAACCGTTGTGCACAGCGACAGTAGATTGTAATGAAGGAGAAGTACACAGCTATCAATCGTAATGCCATTAGTTTTTATTATGCTTGTAAATCTGGATTTCGGCTGTAAATAACTATCTTCAGTGCATTTTCGTTACAATTCAACAGACTCGCGGCAGTACATGTTCTTACAAGTGTATAGGCAGAAGGACACTAAGGCCACTTCTTCTGGAAGAGGCAAAAATGTAAACTTTATTTAGTTCCTGACAGTTATTAACAGTAACTGAGACTTTATGCTTTTCTCGCAAAAAAGTTCTTATCCAAACTGAAAATTCAATCGGCGAACATAGCAGTCACCACCCACCTCTTTTTTTTTTTTTTTGTTATCTGTATATTCAGTTGGTAATGTTTTTATATTTTTAAAACTACTGGCTTTCTTAAGTTTTCCCAATGACAAACTGAATCCTACCAGTATCGTAATTCTTTCTGCAGAGGTTTTCCCATCTAATACGATTATCCATTAGGCGATAAGTTTTATCGAGTAGTCAGTGTTAAAACAGCCAGCTCTGTGGGTCACATTGTTCAAGCACAGAAGAAAACTTAGACTGCAACCAATCCGTAGCAGTAATCGGTAAACCCAATTTAATTTCCACAAAAACAGTTTCTTTAAATCACGTCAATTCTTTTATTGAAACGTTCCAACCCACCTGTATTTGCAGAATATTCAGTAACGTTCGTTTTGTAGATGTTTCACCTCCTTCCAGCAATATAGGTCCTGATGTGGGAACTTTCTGAGATCTAGCTTCCCTGAGCTAAACTAACAACGCAGTGTCTGCTTCATGTTTAGTTGTCCTCACATGCCTCCTCCCTGGTTCACACACTGGCATCCATTTTTCGTCAACTGTCTTAAATAGTACCAATACATTTTAAGCGAAACAGCGGTTTGTTTCCTCCCCAGTTTCTCTGCCATACGTAACTTTTTGACAAAAATATTTCGATGCGCATCTCGCCGCCTTCGAGACATACATCACCGAACTCTAAAACTAACTAAACTGTTTTGATAATGGCAGTACCCAAGGATAAAAAATAACGTGACAATACCTGATTACACTACTGGCCATTACAATTGCTACACCACGAAGATGACGTGCTACAGACGTGAAATTTAACCGACCGGAAGAAGATGCTGTGTTATGCAAATGACTAGCTTTACAGAGCATTCACACAAGGTTGGCGCCGGTGGCGACACCTACAACGTGCTGACATGAGGAAAGTTTCCAACCGATTTCTCAAACACAAACACCAGTTGACCGGCGTTGGCTGGTGAAACGTTGTTGTGATGACTCGTGTAAGGAGAAGAAATGCGTACCATCACGTTTCCGACGTTGATAAAGGTCGGATTGGAGCCTATCGCGATTGTGGTTTATCGAATCGCGACATTGTAGCTCGCGTTGGTCGAGATCAAATGACTGTTAGCAGAATATGGAATCGGTGGG
Source organism: Schistocerca gregaria (assembly GCF_023897955.1). NCBI lineage: Eukaryota > Metazoa > Arthropoda > Insecta > Orthoptera > Acrididae > Schistocerca > Schistocerca gregaria. The sequence continues at coordinate 1,013,384,347 of NC_064920.1, read as the reverse complement.
TTCAGGAAGTTAATACGGAGCGCCGTGCTGGATCCCACCGGCCTCGTATCACTAGCAGTCGAGATGACAGGTTCAAAAATGGTTCAAATGGCTCTGAGCACTATGGGACTCAACTGCTGTGGTCATCAGTCCCCTAGAACTTAGAACTACTTAAACCTAACTAACCTAAGGACATCACACACATCCATGCCCGAGGCAGGATTCGAACCTGCGACCGTAGCAGTCGCACGGTTCCGGACTGCGCGCCTAGAACCGCGAGACCACCGCGGCCGGCTCGAGATGACAGGCATCTTATCCGCATGGCTGTAACGGATCGTGCAGCCACGTCTCGATCCCTGAGTCAACAGATGGGGACGTTTGCAAGACAACAACCATCTGCACGAACAGTTCGACAATGTTTGCAGCAGCATAGACTACCAGCTCGGAGACCATGGCTGCCGTTACAATTGATGCTGCTTCACAGACAGGAGTGCCTGCGATGGTGTACTCAACGAGGAACCTGGGTGCACGAATGGCTAAACGTCATTTTTTCGGATGAATGCAGGTTCTGTTTACAGCGTTATGATGGTCGCTGTGGACGCACATTGGAAGTGTGAATTCATCATCGCCATACTGGCGTATCACTCGGTGTGATGGTAAGGGGTGCCGTTGGTTACACATCTCGGCCACCTCTTGTTCGCATTGACGGCACTTTGAACAGTGGACGTTACATTTCAGATGTGTTATGACCCGTGGCTCTACCGTTCATTCTATCCCTGCGAAACCTTTCATTTCAGCAGGATAATGCACGACCGCATGTTGCAGGTCCTGTACGGGCCTTTCTGGATGCAGAAAATGTTCGACTGCTGCCCTGGCCAGCACATACTCCAGATCTCTCACCAGTTGATAACGTCTGGTCAATGGTGGCCAAGCAACTGGCTCGTCACAATACCCCAGTCACTATTCTTGATGAAATGTGGTATCGTGTTGAAGCTGCATGGGCAGCTGTCCTGTACACTCCATCCAAGCTCTGTTTGACTCAATGCCCAGGCGTATCAAGGCCATTATTACGGCCAGAGGTAGTTGTTCTGGGTACTGATTTCTCAGGATCTATGCACCCAAATTGCGTGAAAATGTAATCACATGTCAGATCTAGTATAATATATTTGTCCAATGAATACTCGTTTATCATCTGCTTTTTTTGTGTAGCAGTTTTAATGGCTAGTAGTGTACTTAGTTCAGTGTAACGAAAAAAAAGCCAATTAAACTGGCTGACACCGCTGCTGCACAAAGGAAATATATTTGTTTGCTCGAGAAGCGAAATCTTGCGTCACACAATTTTTGTATCACATTAAAATAAAATTTGCTGTACGGAAGTACGTAGTATTTTGTCGTGACCGAAATATTATTTCCAGTTAATTGGTTCTTGGTATTCAGAGTATTTCATTGCATTTGCATAAGCAAATTAATCCTGTACCACACTGTGTCATTATTTCTTGAAACTACTTTGTAATACAAACATCGCTTGCGGTCGGTATGGAAAATCTAAGAGTGCTTAAAAAGAATAACGCCCAACCACAATTTGCGCTTCATTAAAAAGGAAAAACCGGGACGTGTTTCCGTGACGCAGATGACGTGTTCCGCTGCAGCTTTCTATTTACCAAAGGACGCCTTCTTTTCAGTACTCCCGCGCCAGGAGAAGTCGCATGAGCTTGTAGGCATATCAATTGCTACCGCCGCTACAGTCTGAACTACCAACATTAGCCCCGCCAGTACCTCATAGACAAAATTAAGAATTCCATTTTTGCTTTTGATTTTCGCTCCCTGAGGCCAAAAAAAGAATAGTGCTCGCGGTGTCCACAAAGGAGGAAGAGGCAACAGGCAGCTCATGCTCCCCCCTCTCCCCTGGAAGGTGGAGGTTAGACTTCTTAATTATTACAAAATTCTTATACGCTTCTAGAAATGATCCTCTACGATTCCAGTAAACAGAGCCGTCAACCTTTTTCTTTTCGGTTCCTCCTGGCATGTGAAGAGTGGTCGGTTTACAAAGAAGATCAAAAAATGTTCAAATGTGTGTGAAATATAATGGCACTTATGGCACTTAACGGCGAAGGTCATCAGTCCCTAAGCTTACACACTACTTAAATTATCCTAAGGACAAACACACACACTCATGCACGAGGGAGGACTCGAACCTCCGCCGGGACCAGCCGCACAGTCCATGACTGCAACGCCTTAGACCGCTCGGCGCAAAGGAGATCGTTAGGCTGGCCATTGAAGAACGTGATCGTGTATTTTGAAATTAGTTCTAAAATAGTCTAGATCGCTAAGGGGCATTTATTGCGAGGTGGCTCACTTCGATCAGCACATGATCATCTTCAGATCTTAAAAACTGTAATATGATAAAGAATACAAATTAGATGGATGCATAACAAGAACTTAAAATTAGCTATAAAATTACACAACAACAGAAAATAGGTAAACTGATCTTGATGGACAATGACTGTGCACGGAGCTGGAATCTTTGAATGACGATAGTCAACTGATGGAGAGAGCGGTGCAGCTATGTCTGAAACGTAAGTGGCTCCACCTACATCTGACAGCATGAGGTCAGCGTTAGCCGATTAAGCATAACTCTAAGGAATTATGTAATAAAAGGTGTACATATTAGTATACAGATCGTCTAAATTAAATAGAATAATTTTTATTAAAGTAGAAACTCCTTGTTAATGCAGAAATTGTCAAAATATATATACTAAGAACTTTAAAAATGAAACAAATAAACATCACATTTGTTGTGTATAGGTTGCTCTTTAAGGGCACGCTGGAAAAATAATTACAAAGTTGCTGGTTTGTGTGAAGATGGTGGGTGTGTTCCAAAGATGTAACAGCAGGGCGAATTACAAGGATGTGGCAGAGAGTATCGACAGATGATGTCCAACACACTATATTTCATAGATGTGCAAAGTAGTTGGTTACCATGGAGATAGTAGACGCTGACCTCAGGCGGTTTCCATTAAAGCGACCACAAACATCGATAAATGAAGCTCAGTAGAGAACATATTATAGATGCAATCTCAGGACATAAAAAAACAGTATATGTTAAATACCTATCGATCCATAGTAAACAGCTGTTGACCGTAATATGGTTGAAAATAATAACAAGCGTTGTGAGCGGTTAGCAGTGTTAAAGGAAAATATGTGACCACATTTCTAAATTGTTTAATATGATAACTACTGAAAAAATTAGTACTGTAATATAAAATATTAATCAAGTAAGATAATACCATGGTGAACAAGTAAAAATTAAAAATGCAGTGCTACAACGTACCTAACAGACTCATTAGTTATACAATTGCATGAATTTAAAGAAAAAATGCCATAAGCCATTATATTTCAGTAAAATAACATGAAGTAAAATAATATGGGTCACAATAAAAAAGAGTGTGAAGAAGGATATAAAAGAGATTTGTACATGTTAACTGAATCTTCCGTCGGTTCTTGGTACAACAATATCATAATAAATGAAAATCACTAGTTAGCTTTAGTTCTACAGTATTACTTTTATTGCATTAACCGATTTTCGGCTTAGAAGGCATCATCAGACATTTACTGATTTGTGTGTGTATGTGTGTGTGTGTATGTATGTGTGTGTGTGTGTGGTTTGAGGTTTTCGGGCGCTAAACAGCGTGGCCATCAGCGCCCAAACGCATAGAAACACTAACACATGCGGTGAAGGGACGAAGACGGACAGCGAACAAGGAGAACGGCTAAAAGACACAGACCTGACGCAGTTCCAAATCCTCGCATACAGAGGCAAAACAAGAGGAGAAGAAACGCACTAAAAAGGAAAGGAAACACAAGGAAAAGAGAACAGAAATCGAAGTGAAACAAGTAGGTAATCTTTCCTAAAACCTGGGTGAGCCAGTCACCCAACAGCACATTACAATCTTTTCCCTAAAATCCGAGGCAACAAATTGGACAGGACACAAAACCATAAGACGTTAACCACAGTCGTTGCGTCGTCTTGCAAAATAGAGGGCAAATCCGGTGGCAAGGAAACCACCGCCCTCTGGTCAGAGAATAAAGGACAGTCAAGTAAAATATGGCGTACAGTAATCTGGACGCCACAAGCACTGCAGATTGGGGGGTCCTCCGCCGGAGTAAAAAACCAAGCGTTAAGGGACTGTGCCCGATGCGGAGGCGAGTGAGGAGAACCTCATCCCGCCTGTATGGCTACTAGGACGTACGCCATGGTCGCGTAGTGGCCTTTACCAGACGCAGCTTATTGTCAGAAACTGCCAGCCACTCCTCTTCCCATTGATGCATAACACGAAAACGCAAAAGAGAGGCAACAACATGGAGGGGGACGGCACATTCAACAGCGTGAGGGAGGGAACATGCATCTTTGGCAGCCACATCCGCCATTTCGTTTCCCCTAATACCCACGTGCCCCGGCACCCAGCAGAAAGAAACCTCCTTCCCCTGCCGTTGCAGGTGGAGTTGGGCATCATGGATGTTCTGGACGACCGTATCTACTGGGTACAAATGTTGCATGGTCTGAAGGGCACTCAGGGAGTCAGAACAGATGAGAAACGTAAGACTGGGAACACATCTCATCTGCTCCAATGTCCGCAAGATCGCAAACAATTCGGCATCAAAGATGGTAAACGCCGTAGGAAGCACTGATTTGTACAGTTATAAACTGCTTTAGTGTGTTTATTCTGATAACATGATTTTATAACTGTACAACTTTTATTACTGATTTGTACGGTTATAAAATCAAGTTATCAGAACAAGCACACTAAAGGAGATCATCAAAAATCTCAAAGAAATGTTTGTCTTTGAAATTTAGCTGGTCATTTTTAACAGATACGTATAAATTTCGATTTCTTCTAAAATATTAAGAAATAACGCTTTAGGTGCATTGAGTAAAATTTTCATGTTGTTAGAAACGCAAACGTCAGAGTGATTATGTTCATCAACATGATCATCAAAAAATGGTTTTGTACATGAAAACCGTAACACTCACTGAAATGTGTTAAAAGGTTATGGCTCTTTAGCCAGACATTTTATTTATTAAAGCCGTTGCACTGTATTGTACACAGGCAAGAACTTTGGTATTTGTTGGGTTAGCCAATTTAATATTTTAGTTTTGATGCTGTAGGTTGTTAGTTGTGAAGGAGTGCTGCTTTGAGAATACTTTTGAAGATAGCAATGACATATGTTTCATTCTCATAGCATTAAACAGACCGTTCACGTCGCTGCAATGACAGAGTGAGTCTTCCATGTCAAAGAATGGTGTGAAGGCTGCCTGACGATATTAAAAAAACTCTAGCATTTTTGTCCAGTAAATTCCGCTGTTTCAGACGCGAACCCATAACTTCAGCTTGTGACTTAAAAAGATTCAGTTCCGTAACAAGGTTAAAAAAAAGGGCTCTGAGCACTGTTGGACTTAACATGTATGGTAATCAGTCCCCTAGAACTTAGAACTACTTAAACCTAACTAACCTAAGGACAACACACAACACCCAGCCATCACGAGGCAGAGAAAATCCCTGACCCCGCCGGGAATCGAACCCGGGCGCGGGAAGCGAGAACGCTACCGCACGCCCACGAGATGCGGGCTAACAAGGTCATTCATATCAGTTTGTGTCAGGAGATGCAGCGTCAATTCTTCTAAATCGCAATCGGAGCCTGCATTCTCGACGTCTGCACTAGATTCGACCTGGATTTCAACTTCTGATGGTCATGTGTCTGGAGTAACAGGGACAGGTAAGAAAGAACGTGCGGTAAACATCGAATAACTGAGTCGACGAGGAGATACCTGATCGTCTTTCTATCCTTGCCCTTCATCCCTGCTATTTTAACCAAGCAGAAATAGCAACTGTCTACGTATTTGGTCGGTTCTCTCCATGTCATCGGAAAAGCAAAACTCATTGCCGCTCTGTCTTTTTTCTTCCCCCAACCATTAGGACGTGGCGAACAGTTTACACAAGCAATAAGTGGTGCCCATTTTCGGTACTGATAGCCTAACTTGCACGCGAAATAAAGATCATACACTTTCTTCACTACCGGTGTCACACGACGTCTGCATGACTTAACAGTAAACTCCCCACAAATCCCACAAATGTAGCAAAAGTTATTTGGGTGATTTCTACATACCCGTAACAGTGCAAAAACACTAACACAAATGCACCACTAAAATAAAACGGAACACTCAGCACTTGCACTAACACACTTGTGAATGCACAGCCAAACAAAGAAAGCATTTCCTCACGCTTTATAAAAACGTGGTGTTCACAAGCAACAGACAGGGGTATCACTTGAGAGGCTAGACGAACGTATGGTTCCTGAAGAGGGGCAGCAGCCTTTTCAGTAGCTGCAGGGGCAACAGTCTGGATGAGTGACTGATCTGGCCTTGCAACACTAACCAAAACGGCCTTGCTGTGCTGCTACTGCGAACGACTGAAAGCAAGGGGAAACTATAGCCGTAATTTTTCCCGATAGCATGCAGCTTTACTATGTGGGTAAACGATCATGGCGTTCTCTTGGGTAAAACATTTCGGAGGTAAAATAGTCCCCCATTCGGATCTCCGGGCGGGGACTACTCAGGACGACGTCATTATCAGGAGAAGGAAAACTGGCGTTCTACGGGTCGGAGCGTGGAATGGCTGGTTCAAATGGCTCTGAGCACTATGGGACTTAACATCTGTGGTCATCAGTCCCCTAGAACTTAGAACTACTTAAACCTAACTAACCTAAGGACATCACACACATCCATGCCCGAGGCAGGATTCGAACCTGCGACCGTAGCAGGCACGCGGTTCCGGACTGAGCGCCTTAACCGCGAGACCACCGCGGCCGGCGAGCGTGGAATGTCAGATCCCTTAATCGAGCAGGTAGATTAGAAAATTTAAAAAGGGAAATGGGTAGTTTAAAGTTAGATATAGTGGGGATTAGTGAAGTTCGGTGGCAGGAGGAACAAGACTTCAGATCAGGTGAATACAAGGTTATAAATACAAAACCAAATGGAGGTAATGCAGCAGTAGGTTTAATAATGAATAAAAAAATAGGAATGCGGGTAATCTACTACAAACAGCATATTGAACGTATTATTGTGGCCAAGATAGATACGAAGCCCACGCCTACTACAGTAGTACAAGTTTATACGCCAACTAGCTCGGCAGACGACGAAGAATTGATGAAATGTACGATGAGATAAAAGAAATTATTCAGATAGTGAAGGGAGACGAAAATTTAATAGGCATGGGTGACTGGAATTCGATATTAGGAAATGGAAGAGAAGTAAACGTAGAAAGTGAATATGGAATGGGGGTAAGGAATGAAAGAGGAAGCCGCCTGGTAGAAACTTGCACAGAGCATAACTTAATCATAGCTAACACTTGGTTCAAGAATCATAAAAGAAGGTTGTATACATGGAAGAAGCCTGGAGATACTGGAAGGTTTCGGATGGAATATAATGGTAAGACAGAGATTTAAGAACCAGGTTTTAAATTGTAAGACATTTCCAGGGGCAGATGTGGACTCTGACCACAATCTATTTATTATGAACTGTAGATTAAAACTGAAGAAACTGCAAGAAGGTGGGAATTTAAGGAGATGAGACCTGGATAAACTGACAGAACCAGAGGTTGTAGAGAGTTTCAAGGAGAGCATTAGGGAACGATTGACAAGAATAGGCGAAAGAAATATAGTAGAAGAAGAATGGGTAGTTTGAGAGATAAAATAGAGAAGGCAGCAGAGGATCAAGTAGGTAAAAAGACGAGAGCTAGTAGAAATCCTTGGGTAACAGAAGAGATATTGAATTTAATTGATGAAAGGAGAAAATGCAAAACTGCAGTAAATGAAGCAGGTAAAAAGGAATACAAACGTCTCAAAAATGAGATCAACATGAAGTGCAAAATGGTTTAGCAGGGAGGCTAGAAGAGAATTGTAAGGATGTAGAGCCGTATATTACTGGGGTAAAGCAGATACTGCCTACAGGAAAATTAAAGAGACCTTAAAAAGACCACTTGTATGAATATCAAAAGCTCAGATGGAAACCCACTTCTGAGCAAAGAAGGGAAAGCAGAAAGGTGGAATGAGTATATAGAGGGTCTATACAAGGCCGATGTACTTGAGGACAATATTATGGAAATTGAAGAGGATGTAGATGAAATGGGAAATACGATACTGCGTGAAGAGTTTGACAGAGCACTGAAAGACCTGAGTCGAAACAAGGGCCCCGGAGTAGACAACATTCCATTAGAACTACTAACAGCCTTGGGAGAGCCAGTCCTGACAATACTCTACCATCTGGTGAGCAAGATGTATGAGACAGGCGAAATACCCTCAGACTTCAAGAAGAATATAATAATTCCAATCCCAAAGAAAGCGGGTGTTGGCAGATGTGAAAATTACCGGACTATCAGTTTAATAAGTCATGGCTGCAAAATACTAACATGAATTCTTTACAGACGAATGGAAAAACTGGTAGAAGACGACCTCGGGGAAGATCACTTAGGATTGCTTAGAAATGTTGTTACACGGGAGGCAATACTGACCCTACGACTAATCTTAGAAGATAGATTAAGGAAAGGCAAACCTACGTTTCTAGCATTTGTACACTTAGAGAAAGCTTTTGACAATGTTGACTGGAATACTCTCTTTTTAATTCTGAAGGTGGCAGGGATAAAATACAGGGAGCGAAAAGCTATTGACAGTTTGTACAAAACCAGATGGCAGTTATAAGAGTCGAGGGGCATTAAAGGGTAGCAGTGGTTGGGAATGGAGTGAGACAGGGTTGTAGTCTATCCCCGATGTTTTCAATCTGTATATTGAGCAAGCAGTAAAGGAAACCTAAGAAAAATTCGGAGTAGGTATTAAAATCCATGGAGAAGAAATAAAAACTTTGATGTTCGCCGATGACATTGTAATTCTGTCAGAGATGGCAAAGGACCTGGAAGAGCAGATGAACGGAATGGATAGTGTCCTGGAAGGAGGATATAAGATGGACATCAACAAAATCAAAATGAGGATAATGGAATGTAGTCAATTAAATCGGGTGATGCTGAGGGAATTAGATTAGGAAATGAGACGCTTAAAGTAGTAAATGAGCTTTGCTATTTTGGGAGGAAAATAACTGATGATGTTCGAAGTAGAGAGGATATAAAATGTAGACTGGCAATGGCAAGGAAAGCGTTTCTAAAGAAGAGAAATTTGTTATCATCGAGTATAGATTTAAGGGTCAGGAAGTCGTTTCTGAAAGTATTTGTATAGAGTGTAGCTATGTATGGAAATGAAACTTGGACGATAATAGTTTAGACAAGACGAAAATAGAAGCTATCGAAATGTGGTGCTACAGAAGATTGCTGAAGATTAGATGGGAAGATCACGTAACTAACGAGGAGGTATTGAATACAACAGGGGAAAAGAGAAATTTGTGGCACAACTTGCCAAGAAGAAGGGATCGCTTGGTAGGGCATATTCTGAGGCATCAATGGATTATCAGTTTAGTGTTGGAGGGCAGCGTGGAGGACAAAAATCGTAGATGGAGACCAAGAGATGAATACACTAAACAGATTCAGAAGGATGTAGGTTGCAGTAGGTACTGGGAGATGAAGAAGCTCGCACAGGATAGAGTAGCATGGAGAGCTGCTCAAACATGTCTCTGGACTGAAGGTCACAACAGCTAACAAAAAAAAATCGTGCTTAGGGAATCAAAATGTGCAAGAGACACAAATTTTGCGTTCTTGAAGAATTTTCATTGTTGACCAATGTAGTTGAAACACAGGATACAACTTTATATGCGGTTTTTTCCGTAAGAGCGTGTAAAAATCTAACAAGGCGTAAAGAATGCTCTACTGAAACCTGGAAGTAGGGAACCTGGGGTAGGAGAGACCAGCTTACGGAGATATGTAAGTAAACTTGTCTTCCGCGTTGTCTAGCATTACTGTTTTCCAGCTTATTTACAACCAACATGCGTACAAGTTTACACGTAATGTGCTGCTTATTTTCATGTGCATTCTTTATTTCCTGCAAGGAAACAAGGAGGACCTGTCTGATTATTAGAAAGTCATGATGCAGGGTTTATTCACTTTATTTGACCATGTGGTGGCTGTGTTGTATCTACATTGTCCCATGACAGAACATGCTATGAATCATCGACACACACATTCACTACTGAGTGTTATTCAGAGACGTACAGTACAAAACGATGGAGGAGTATCGGTACGGTATTTCCTAGTCGCTGGATTGGAAGGCGAGATCCTATTCCACGGCCTGTGAGGTCACCTGACCTGAATCCCCTTGATTAATTCCTATGGGAGTGTCTAACGTCACTTGTGTATGAGACTCCAGTGGATGTTGTTGTTGTGGTCTTCAGTCCTGAGACTGGTTTGATGCAGCTCTCCAAGCTACTCTATCCTGTGCAAGCTCCTTCATCTCCCAGTACCTACTGCAATCTACATCCTTCTGAATCTGCTTAGTGTATTCATCTCTTGGTCTCCCTCTACGATTTTTACCTTCCACGCTGCCCTCCAATGCTAAATTTGTGATCCATTGATGCCTCAGGACACGTCCTACCAACCGATTCATTCTTCTAGTCAAGTTGTGCCACAAACTTCTCTTCTCCCCATCCCTATTCAATACCTCCTCATTAGTTACATGATCTACCCACCTAGTCTTCAACATTCTTCTGTAGCACACATTTCGAAAGCTTCTATTCTCTTCTTGTCCAAACTATTTATTGTCCATGTTTCACTTCCATACATGGCTACACTCCATACAAAGACTTTCAGAAACGACTTCCTGACACTTAAATCTATACTCGATGTTAACAAATTTCTCTTCTTCAGAAACGCTTTCCTTGCCATTGCTAGTCTACATTTTATATCCCCTCTACTTCGACCATCATCAGTTATTTTTCTCGCAAGTAGCAAAACTCCTTTACTACTTTAAGTGTCTCATTTACTAATCTAATTTCTTCAGCATCATCCGATTTAATTCGACTACATTCCATTATCCTCGTTTTGCTTCTGTTGATGTTCATCTTATACCCTCCTTTCAAGACACAGTGGATGAGGAGATGTAATTAGTTGCCACAATTGTAGCTGCCTATGACATGATTCGAAACACACCAGGGATATCTTTCTCGGTGTGTCAGAATTTTGTTCGCTGATGTCATGCTTGCCTTGAGGTTGATGGCCATCAGTATCAGCACATTTTATAAGATACAGTCGGAATGGTACGTTCATTGAGTCAATGATGGTACTTGTAGTTACTGTAACTAATGTAAATAAAAAAGTATATAGTAATGTGGTTTTATTCCTATTATCTTCTTAAGCTGGCTTCTCCGACCTCTGGTTCCCCATCTCTAATTGTTTATTGGAGCATCTGTCCTGTTAAATTTTTGTACGCTCTTACGGAAACACCCTATGTAGTTACAGCCACGATACAAAAGTTTGATTTTCAAAGGGGATTAGTTTACCTGGAGAATACGCTGCTCTTGACGAAATTAGTAAAATGGCTTAGAAAGGGTTTAATTTAAGTTTCTCAGTTTGTATGTAAGTGTGAAGTGCGTGGAGGTAGTGCACTTAAAACAGAATTTCAGTTCCCCGTTTCCTTAGCATTATTTTAAAACTGCACACGTGTCGGTTGAAATTTTTCGATTGCTTACCATGACAGTTGAGGAGGAGATTTAAAAACAGAACACTAATTACCGACGACTAACATAACCTGAAGAAAGACTAGCATTTACTCTCTGGTTATTAATAACCGGAGACATTTGCCTCAGAGGTTCTTTCGGATGTCGATAGCTGCTGTACGTTAGACAGTTCATCGATATATTCCGTGACACATGCGGAGCACTTCAAGGATTTCATTCAGGGCACTTATAAGGAATGTAATGGCAATGAAATATAAATAATGAACTGTGAAAAACGTGCACTATCCGCCACGTAGGCTACTCGATAAAATCTGCTCAACGTGCAGTAACCACTCAAATACAGCTGGTTGCAGCACTAGCGGTGGATGGTGTATAAAGCACGTCCAGGTGACGCGGGCAGCAGTGCAGTCGTCGTAGTGGGGAAATGAAGCGATTTATCTGACGTCCAAAAGGGCACTATCACTGCTTTTCTACATCTACATATATACTCCGGTAGCCACCAAGCGATGTGCGGCGGAGGGCACAATTCGCGCCAAAGTCAATTCCCCCCCCCCCCCCCCCCCCCCCGTCTGTTCCACTCGAGGACCACACGAGGGAAAAACGACTGTCTGAACGCCTCATTGCGACCTCTAATTTCCCTTATCTTTGAACGGTGACCATTACGCGATTTGAAAGTTGGTGGTAATAATATATGCTCTACATTCTCGGTGAAGATTGGATTTCGGAATTTAGTGAGCAGCCGGCCGGTGTGGCAGTGCGGTTCTAGGCGCTTCAGTCTGGAACCGCGTCACCGCTACGGTCGCAGGTTCGAATCCTGCCTCGGGCATGGATGTGTGTGATGTCCTTAGGTTAGTTTGGTATAAGTAGTTGTAAGTTCTAGGGGACTGATGACCACAGATGTTAAGTCCCATGGTGCTCAGAGCCATTTGAAGCATTTAGTGAGCAGCCCCTTCTGTTTAGCGCGTCGTCTATCTGCAGGTGTGTCCCACCTCAAACTTTCTATGAGATTTGTAACGCTCTCACGATGGCTAAATGCACCAGTCACGAATCTTGCCGCTCTTCTTTGGACCTTCTCAATTTCTTGAATACGACCCAACTGGTAAGGGTCCCACACAGACGAACAATACTCCAAGACTGGACGAACTAACGTCTTGTAAGCTATTTCCTTTGTGGAAGGACTGCATCGCTTCAGGATTCTACCAATACACCGCAATCTAGAGTTCGCCTTACCCATTACTTGCGTAATCTGATCATTACATTTGAGATCACTTCGAATAGTCACACCCAGATACTTGACTGATGTTACCGTTTCCAAAGACTGATTATTTATTTTGTACTCATACATTAATGGGGATTTTCGCCTTGTTATATGCAGTTGGTTACACTTACTAATATTGAGAGATAACTGCCAGTCATTACACACGCATTTATTTTCTGCAAAACCCTCACTGATTTGTTCACAGCTTTCGTGTAATAGTACTTTCCTGTAGACTACAGCATCATCGGCAAACAGTCTAAGGCCGCTGTCAATACCATTAACCAGATCATTTACGTCAATCGTAATAAAGCAGAGGAACTATTACGCTGCCCTGGGGCACACCTGAAGTTACTCTTGTTTCTGTTGAAGTTACCCCGTTCAGGACGACATACTGCTCCCTGTCTGTTAGAAAACTTTCTATCCAACCACGTATGTCATCCGATAGACCGTAAGTGTGCACTGTTTGGAGCAAGCGACAGTGCGGAACTGAATCGAACGCCTTTCAAAAGTCGAGAAATATGGCATCAACCTGGGACCCGGTATCTAGAGCCTGTTGTATATCACGCACAAAGAGGGCCAGCTGTGTCTCGCATGACCGCTGTTTCCTAAAACTGTTGCCGGTTTCTGCAGATGAGCTTCTCAGAGTCTAGAAAGATCATTGTGTCTGAACACAAAATATGTTCTATGATTCTACAGCAAATCGATGTCAGTGAAATTGGCCGGTAATTATGTGCATCCGATTTTCGACCCTTTTTATAGACTGCTACGACCTGGGCCTTCTTCCAGTCCCAAGGTTGAAAGCATTTCCGAAATGGCTAAGTTTGCAAACTGTTCGCGTGCCGCCGTCGTTGAAGTATACTATACATAGCAGAGTGGCGCTATCCAAAACTAGTGCCGACGGAACTGCAGGATACCACAGACCATACATACATGACAGGGGGGTGAACGATGACTGCGGAGATGTGGAGGAGCGAACAGACGTGCAACTGTTGAACACCTGACCGCCCAGATGAACCAGGGGCTACTACCAACAGCGTCTTCTCGACGACCGTTCATCCAATGTTAAGGGACCTCCGCCTGGTTCATCCTCCCATGCTGACTGCAGTTCATTGACGACGGAGGCTGGAATTTGCACGCCAGGGCTGCAATTGGAGGTCCACTGAGAGGCGACAGATGGCCTTTTCAGATGACAGATGGCAGTTGGCGTGTACGGCGTGGAACGTCTGAAAGTACACATCATCGTAACGGTCCAGGCCGGAGGCGGGCATGTTATGATCTGGGAAATGTTTTCGTAACGTCCCTGGGTGATCTCGTCATTCTGTAAAGCATAATGTATCAACACAAGCATGTATTTATTCTTTGGCTGTTTACTCAGAGCCCATAGTTTCAGAGTCGCCTATTCTACTAATAATAGTTTACATAGGAATTTAATTCACTCCTTGCAGAGTAAGACCGACAAACTTTCCCAATCAGCAGTATATAAAATTACATTCCTCGATTGTCCAAAATTTTACATCGGGCAAACGAGGCGAGCTCTGGGTCTCACGTATAAAGAGCATATTCCTACTGGAAGTGGTGACGGTACTAAGGGCTCTACAGATGCTGAACACCTTGTGCAAACGGCTCATGCGCCGAGCCCTCCAGTTAATATCGAGTTATTTCATGCCGAGGTTAAGGGCTTAAAACTGGATGTTTTGGAAGAAATGCAGAACTTTAAGCATCTGCAACGTGTTAAGACAATATCCTCAATGTCCAAATCCTACTATGAAATAGAAATTTTTTTGTAGGTTTAGCGCCTTTAGTTTGTTCTTCATATTTGTAAATCTGATGATCTGGGTATTATCACATGCGCGCGCTGTTTGGCGAGCGCGGTTGGTCAAGCTGTTCATCTTTCTTTTTATCCTCATTTTCCTTTTACGACGAAGGTGATTTTAGCCCGTTGAACACCTCACGTTTTATCCCTATACCTTTATTACCACGACGTCTTTAGATTACGTCCCCTCAGAAACACAGGCTAACTACTGGCATTAGGTATAGTTTTTAAGAGTTCCTCCTGTTGTCGTAGGTAGCTTCAATAGGTAGCTTCATATATAAGTTTCTTTACTAGCCGGCCGGAGTGGCCGAGCGGTTCTAGGCGCTTAAGTCCGGAACCGCGCGACTGCTACGGTCGCAGGTTCGAATCCTGCCTCGGGCATGGATGTGTGTGATGTCCTTAGGTCAGTTAGGTTTAAGTAGTTCTAAGTCTAGGGGACTGAGACCTCAGATGTTAAGTCTCTTAGTGCTCAGGGCCATTTGAACCATCCGAAGAGCACCAGGATAAGTTTTCCGTACTCCCCTGACCACCAAACTCCACGGACTAAAACCAAATACGAATTTGTGAGATCACTTCGATTGGGGTATTAGCGCCATGGATCCTCAATCGAGAAACCTAGCCAGCGTGGATCCACATCCTTCTCGGCACATCCAAGACAAGAGTGTAGCCTGGATTTTGTCAAAGGTGGGGGCAGTGGTCAGATTTGTTAAAGAGGACCTTAAAAAGACACATGTTTTAAAAATTTTCCGTAAATTTCCATAGGGAACAATAAACCATTTTATTCGAAAATGATCTCGGAGTTTTCACCAAGTGGAAATATAATCTCGTTACTTAGGAGTGCTATATTTTAACAAACCACTACGAAGCAATCATGCTCCAATCTCCCTTGTGATATTGTTGCTTTAATTTGTTATGAAGGCGGTGCTGATAGACAATAAAAGCGGGTTAAAAGCTGTGGACTGTCTGGGGAAGTTAACCTTACACTACTGTGCAACTGTTTCACCAGGTATCCAGTCTAGCTTACCAAATTCCCAACCAGACTAAATATTAATTATAATCTTTTAATCGTCATACAATAACCGGTGATTATATATATAAGAGAATTTAAATAAAAAGAAATAAATCAGTTTATATTTGGCAATTGATTTTAATATTTATCATTGAAATTTCAACATATTAAACTTGATTCATAACTAAACTGGTGCCTTATTTACGATTGTGAAAATGTGAGTTTGTAATCTTACGGAACACATCAAATATGGAGCCGAGATTGGGAGACTGCATACAACACTGCATTCATAAAATAACACACGAAGAACGTTGAAACATATGCAAGAGGAAATTAACCACAACCAACCGATTCAATTTTCACCCAAAGAAGTTACGTTCGTAGCACAATCCTGTCCGTCATGTAATTACCACACACTGGTATACTAAATTCATACTAACTCCTGTGAAATCTTCCCGAAAAGAATAGCTGAGGGCCACTTTGATGATTACACCACATGCTTCACGTGGTCAACTTGGCTTACACAAAGAGTGTAACTCCACAATAATTCTGATAATTAAAATAAATTACATCGAAACGCAATTTACAAAAGTAAAATCTCGAACTGGTTGCTATCGTCTTACTATTAACCTGATGGGTCAAACAATTTTATAAGCAAGTGGTACTGGTCTCATAAAGTACACCCCACGTGGGTTGAACATAAGGAAAAGTTGCTATATTGAAAAATATTGTTAACACGAGATGTTATAATCTCACGCACATTCGCATTTAAGATTGATGACCTTAGTTAGAGTTACTGATCAACACGTGGTTCCACTTTACTCACAAAGTAGTGACAAAGCAACTACCGGAATGTATTCTGAACTTCACACTCGAAGTACACTGTCTTGCAATTTAAGATAACAGTACATATTTTAGAGCTAAACCTGAAATAAAGGACATTGAATTTTCAGTTAGGCTGATCTTAAGAAATCCATTGTCCTGCGGACTTAGCAGACACGCGCTTAGCCAGAGATCTTACCACTTCAGACGCTCGCCGCGGACAGACTGACTTGGCCCGCTACCGAGCGTGCTTCACGAATACAAACGGAAGTGACCAGAGAGGCAGCTCCCCATACCAACATGACAAGGGACAGACAGGACCATACTAAGAATAGAAACCTCTTTGCTTCTAGAAAGCGTAGCTACCTGTTCCGACGTTGGCCCTACTGTTCTCTAGCAGACAGGTTTGCCTGCTACCCTCAAGCATGCAACTAGAAATACATTTGCTCATTCATCCTCTCACACAGAAGGGAAGGAGCATGGCAGTATCTTATCATATACAGTATATAAAAGAAAGCGGATGTAGGTTCCGTATGAGACTGTGTGACATGAATTACATATAAACTGTGTTTTAAAGTGTAGCAGTGTGACAGATCATTCTTGTTTATGTGTAAAAGTAACACGTTTCACAGCTCAGTCTCCTCCCAGGTAGTCAGAAACACCACAGTAAATTTAGAAGAGGAATTTATGCCGTAAATGACAACAGATTTCAGAAATTAACATGAAAGGAATCGAACAGATACCTTTCACCCTTCATCCTCCAAGGTCATTTTACACTCTTCTTCTTTCAGTCTGGATGTGAGCTGAGAAAGTTAGCAGGAATGCACAAGCGCTAATTGTTTGGGACACTTTTTTTTATTACCGACAGGGCTCTTAGAATAAACGGATCTCTGTTCGACAGAGAAGCTATATTTTTTGATGACGGAAATGCACACGATTTGGAACTATTCAGCACTACACTCCCCGAAATTTTCTCATTTAAGTATGCATCTGTCATATGAAAGGAAGATTTTTTTTTTTGCATTACAGAATGTCCTGGCAGACAAATGCATGAGCCTAAATGAGGAGATTTAGGATTATTATTAATTCATCGTATGGCTTTTACTGCTGGGAGTCTCCGAAGAAACTCTCAGCTCGCTTTCGATGCAAGTCTTAATTTAGGCAGAGGAGCTGCATCTTTAAGTGTATTAGCATCTGTCAGGAAAGAAAGGTATCCGGAAGGAATTGTCTGTGGCCTACAGTAAGAGAAGACCCCAGAATTTGCTACACTGTAAATGGGAAACCACAGAAAATCATTTTCAAGGTTGACGGCGGATGGATTTAAACCATCTTGCCTCTCGAATCCATGGATTACTAGTTCAGTACCTCAACGCGCAGAGCTACCCCAAGTCGGTGGAGAATTTGGGAAAACTGGTTGTTGTACATTGTTTTAAAATGAAATAAAATGCATCATACCAAACGACTGATTTCTGCCATTGCATGATTTTCCTTTAATTGTGCATGTTTAGTCATTTGGTAATGCACGAATGCATCCGTATTTTAAGATTTAATTGTCCATACTGGTTTCAGTTTTTATAGTGTTACGAGAGCGTAAATAGATTTTGAGCGAAAGAGGGAGGGAGGGATGCAGGGCGCAGTCAGCTCAGACCAACTCAAGACCCGCTGAAAAAAAAATTTTAGAAACGAAAGAATATGTTGTCATCACATACCCAACACACGATCCACACACGCCTCCCCATCGTTCCGTATCGGAATTGGCTTTCATAACTGACAAGAGAAAATGCCCTCCTCCCCCCTCCCCTCAGACTAGCAGTGGGAGGCCACGACGTTTAGAACGCGGATTTACTGCAAACTTCGTTCACTCTTAGTACTGCATTAGGACAACAAAAAGTGTAAGCAGTAGCGAGTACTTCTCAAGCGTTATTGAGAAAATCGCAAGATAATTTCGGTCTCATATATATATATATATATTAAGTATCACTTTATGCGTTTGGTCGTTTACTAGTCGATAGTTACGAATCTTATATTATTTGTGATAGTAAAAATTTGTGGACTGCCAAATAACATTGTAAATTTAATAATAGCTCATCCGATTACACGCATTTTCCCATTATATCAATTGTAATATAAACAATAAAAGAAATGACTGTGCTGAAAATAAAAAAATACTGACGAACGGGACTCGAGCCAGCGACCCAACTATTACAGGGCTTGAACGCTAACCACTTTTTTTTTTTAATCTAATTTTGTTCGCTATTGTTCGTTGCATCTGCTCGGGGCGGAAGTCGTAAGACATCCGTTTAATTTCGTTGTTGATCTATTAACTCAGTTATATATGCCGACTGGCGCCGGCACGGTAGCTCAGCGTGTTCGGTCAGAGAGTTAGGAGCCCTCTGTAATAAAAGAAAATTTGGCAAATTGTTCGATCGTGTTCCGGGCTATGAAAGTACAAAGAAAGACTTATATGTGAATTTAAAGATTTTACTTAAGTTTGTTAATTATTGATCTTCACATCTGTATACGAGTGACTGATACTAAGGATGATATGTTTCAGCTGTGAGATGAGTATTTTTTAATTGAGGTTTATGAATACTTCAATGTTTTGTAAAATTCGAGAATAATTCGGTAATTATTTTATGCTTTTATAGACTAAGGACGGAAATACTTTTTCAATTTGTTGGTGTGCTGAACATAATCCTCGAAATCGCATAACTGACATTTATTTTCGGCGCAATTTGGTGTTTTGCACGGAACTAAGAGGAACGTGACCACATAGAAACATAAACGCAGTTACACAGCCTGCATAGAATTTATAATGCAGATAAAAGAATTTGAGATTTTCGAGTATTCGCGCGTTTAATAATCCATGACAAAAAAAAAAAGAACCTGATACTCACTTCAACAAGTCAAGTCAAAGTGATACGATTTTACGAACTGCCCTGTTTCGTTGCTGTCTTATTTTCATTAAATATGCCTTGGTTCAAATTCACATAGATATGCCAGTCGTGGTTTTCTTTGCCTTTAGTGATACAATGACAAGAAGTGCTTGACCACCCACGGTCCGTCTATAGCAGCAGTGACGTGAATAGAATAAAACAAATACGAGTGCCGCTTCGTCAACCAGCTACGTAGTAGACAGGCTTTTGTTTTCTCGCGGCAACTCTTCCCGCTCACACAGGCTGTCAAACTGCCGAGCGGTGCTAGCGCGCCTGATTCCACACTGCACTGGACCGTTGAACCAGGTAGATGAAGGGGGAGGGCGCCTGCGCGCCAGAGGAGGGTCAACGTTTAAAAAAAGACCGCTCCTCTCGCAGACTTTCTTTTTTAAGTGTCCACTGGGCGCCTCCATTTATACTGTTTAACCGGCGAGCTTTGCCAAAACCTTCCGCGCCTTCCTGCCGGTATTGATGTCACAGCACGAGCGCCGTCACGTAGTGTCGCTTCGCGCCGCTAGATGGCACGCAAGTGCGCTACGGAAGCTGACAATTCTGACGTCTCGGGAGGCAGAAGGGGAAGGGGTAGAGAGCCGTGAGGGGGGGAGAGGCGCCAGTCAGCGCATTCGTATAAGGTCATTCAGTCGAGGAGCAAGCACAAGGTCGGACTACTCCTCGTCTGGATCGTTTACGGCTGATGCACTACAGCGTGAGTCATAACTCCAAATCACGCGTTTCCAATCATACACTTACCAGTGGCGTCGCTCTGTACAAAACCTCAAGCTTCGTTTAGCGTTACTGACCACAGATAAGGCCGCTCATCTGCTGCAACAAGAAAGTAAGTCGGGAGCGGGCGGTACACGGAAACCAATACTGCCAAGGTCTGAACGCGAACCGCACGCCCTTCCTCGAAATATCAAGTTCGGTCCTTGGATGCCGTACAGCTAAAATTTAAGCTGAGTGACTTTCATGACGTAAAATCGCCACACATAAACACCCACACACACGCAACTTTTGTGTTACCGCACCCCAAATTCAAAGGAAAGTACAGGATTTCTGTGAAATCCCTTTGTAAACTCAACCACTGATTACACACAAAGATGGAAAAATGTGTAATTTATCACAGAACGATACATGGACACTACCTGATCAGAGGTATCCGGACACACCTGGTGCGGAACTGACCACAAATATCACGAGAGGTGGACCCGCCGTTATAAAAGGGAGTGGACAGCTCAGTATTTCGGATATGGACTGGATGTCGCCTGAGTAGCAAATTTATAAGGGATATTTCAGCTCTTATTAAGCTACCGAAGTCGACTATTGGTGATATGTTTGTGAAGTGGAAACCTGGAAGACAAAACAATAGCTAAACCAAGACGAGGCAAACCTGCTGTAATGACAGACTGTCGACCGTTGCGGAGGGTCATTGTAATAATCAGAGGAAAAAATCACGTGTGAGTTCTAAAGTGCTACCCGCAGCTCAGCTAGCACAGTGATCGTGCGCAGTGAGTTCAAAAGTATGAGGTATAATGGTCGAGCTGCCCATATCTCTTGTGAATGCTAAGCGACGCTTGAGCTACTGTAAAGAGCCACGCCACTGGGTAGTGGATGGCAGGAAACAAGTGATTTGGAGCGATGAGTCACGCTGTACCCCGTGGCAATCTGATGGACGGCTTTGGTTGGGTATGTCGAATTCTTGGAGGGCGTTATCTACTGTCACGTTTTGTGTTAACAATGAAGTGCGGAGGAGGTGGTGTTACTCTGTGGCATTATTTTTCGTGGTTAGGGTGTGGTCCTCTTACTCAGCTTAAAAAAAAAATTAAACAAAACGTGGAATCGGCGTGAAATCTCATTGAGTGGAGTACGAGGGTAATCACAAAAGTAAGGTCTCCTATTGTTTTTAAAAGTACATAGACCTGTTTATTTCTACAATGGTTTACATCAGTTTACAGCTTGAACATTTAGCTATAATTCGACATAATCACCGTTTCTGTCGATGCATTTTTGTAGACGCTGTGGCAGTTTTTGTATGCTCATGTCATATCTGCTCGCCGCCATGCTGTTCAGGAAGTTATGACCTCTCCTTTTACCTCCTCGTCGGAGCTCAATCGCTTTCCCGCGAAATGTTCTTTTAAGCTAGGGAACAGGTAATAGTCACTGGGCGCCAAGTCAGGACAATGGAATGGGTGGATGATTATGTTCCACTGAAACTGTTACAGGAGAGCAACGGTTTGAAGAGCGATGTGTGGGCGAGCGTTGTCATGGAGAATGTGTACGCCCTTGCTCAATAGTCCTCTTCTCCGGTTCTGAATTTTCCGTTTGAGTTTTTTCAGCGTTAATTGTGGTCCCAGTGGGCATAAAGTCGACCAACAATACCCCTTTCCGATCCCAAAAAACGTTTGTCATGACTGTACCGGCGGACTGTGTTTGTGTTCCGCGGCTTTGGCGGAGAAGGATGCCGCTACTGGCGTGATTGTTGCTTGGTCCCAGGTGTAAAGTGGTATGCCCAAGTTTCGTCACCCGTGACAATTGAGTCCAGAAAGTTGTCCTGTTCGGCTGCAAGGCGGTGAAGAAACGCGCGGGAAGCATCAACTCGTTGCCGCTTGTGGTCCTCAGTCAGCATGCGTGGCAGCTATCTTGCGCACGCCTTCCGGTAGTTCAATGTTTCCGTTAAAATTCTGTGAGCGGTGCTTCGGGTAACCTCAGGAACCAACGTGCAGAGATCATCCAGGGTGATCCGCCGATCTTCAACACTGTCTCCTCAGAAATTGACGGTCTCCCGCTCCTTTGTTCGTCGTGAATTCCTGTCCGACCTGCTGCAAACTCTCTACACCACTTACGAACATTTTTTACATTCATGCACGACTCACCATACACTTCCGTCAATTGGCGATGGATTTCAATCGACTCTGTGCCCTTTGCGTTCAAAAACCGAATAACTGCGCGCAATTCGCACATGGCCGTAACATCCAACTGGAGCTCCATTCTCAACAGCTGCCAAGCCAAGACTGAGTGTCTCAGCGGGGCGTGCTCATGTTTACACACAGCGCGTGAAGCACTCTTCATAACAGTGTGACCAACTGCCACACATAGTTCTGTACTTATAAAAAAAAATAGGCGACCTTACTTTTGGGATTACCCTCGTAGAATTGTCTTCAGTGGAGAGTCCAACTTCGAACTGAGCCCTGATGACCAGCGAAGTATCTGAAGACTCCCGGAAAGCGGTGGGACACCAACCCGACTTTCGCCCGCCATACACACAGAAGTGATTGTCTCTGGTGTCATTTATTTTCATAGTAGCACCCATTTAGTTGTCATACGCGGTGCCTTCAAAGCGCAGCGTACGTCGATGATATTTTATGCCCCGTTTTGTTGCTCTTCATGGCAAACCATCCTGGGCTTCCATTTCAGCAAGATAATGCCCGCCCGCCCGCACACAGCGAGAGTTTCTTCGAGTTAGCCAAACACTACATTGGGCAGCAAGGTCACCGGATCTCCCCCCAATTGAGAACGTTTGGAGCATTATCGGCAGGATTTTGACGATCTAAGGAGCGAATGAGGCTAAAACATATAGACGCCGCATTTGGCATGGTTCATTTCCTCACGGGCTGTGGTCCGTATCCAGAACGCCTCCATCGGTTTGGTCTCAGCCGAATACCCATCTACACTTGAGGAGAACTAGGAATTCCTGAACTTGTCACTTAACACGGTGACTGACTCACACACATACGACCCCGAACTGAGTATGACAACACAGTGCAAAGACTGCGACAGCCGAACGACTGGGCCTTACGGAACGGCAAAACCGATAATGTATGACGTACGCTGTACTAATTTTGTAACAAGTACACTAATAAGGACAAATACACAAACATGAGAATAGGATACCTGGAATAACAAAGAGACAGACACAAATACAGAAACAGACTCACATGCTGAAACAGATGCTAGATTAATATACAGACCTAAATGTAAGATAAGTCTAAATTAAGGGAGAGAAAACTGGACCAAATGTAGTTTCAATGTATATAGAAATGTCTTGAGTAATAAATGTAATTCAAATGATTCAGAATGGTTCAAATTACTCTGAGCACTATGAGACTTAACATCTGAGGTCTTCAGTCTCCTAGAACTTAGAACTACTTAAACCTAACTAACCTAAGGACATCACACACATCCACGCCCGAGGCAGGATTCGAATGGGCAGTTTCAGACTGTAGCGCCTGGAACAGCTCCGCCACACCGGCTGGCATTTAAATGATACAATTATTTATTAAGCTTAGGTAAACTACTAATACCTGTAATATGCAATATAAGAATAATACAACGAATATCAGTACATATAAATATCAAATTAGAATTAAAGATGTGTTTTGTTCGCTACATCGAACGTGGGAGGCTCCATCATTTGCCGAGCTTTCACACGTGAGATAACTAGGTGGTGGGATCTCTAATACAAATCTATGTAGTTTCCTATTATATTTTATTTCTGCTTCTCCAAAGCAAGATCTCGCGCTCGCGTTCTCGCTTCCCGAGCACGGGGTCCCGGGTTCGATTCCCGGCTGGGTCAGGGACTTTCACCTGCCTCAAGATGACTGAGTGTTTGCGTTGTCCTCATCATTTCATCATCATTCACGAAATTGGCGAGACTGGACTGAGCAACGGTTGAGAATTTGTACGGGCGCTCCACAAACCAAACATCATCATCATCGTCATCATCATCATTCAAAGCAAGATCCTTGTTAGTTTAGAAAATTTTTCCCAATTTATAATACGTCATAAAGTGACAGTATGTCATAATCTCTTGCCATCTTCCTAAATTTCTATCTTCTATTCATAAACAGTTAATTTTAAGATTTTCATTTCTTAATGACCTTTAAGTCTATAAATATTTAAAGCTGCAATATTATTAATTCCTATTACAAATATGAAATATTAAACAAGTTTCAAATTCTGTACGTGAACAATTTCATATTGTGAAAATACGACCTGTCTTAGTAACTAAGTGGCAGGTCATTTGTAAATTACAGCAGCAAATAAAATAAAAAAATCTAACTCGCCATTACGACAGAATTTGGCACGATATCACTCAAGAGTCCATCCGACAACATTGTCAATCAACCTAACTCGTCAGTTGGACAGAATTTCGCACGATATCCCTCAGGAGCACATTCAACACCACTATCAATCAACGCCAATCCGAATAACTACTTGCGTAAGGGCCAGAGGTGGAACGACGCGTAATTGACTTTTTTTCTGAAATTGTGATCAGTTGTTAGTCTGAAGATGTACGAGGACATCGCGTCTACCAATTTCCGCCCCATTCGGATAATTCCTGCATGGTGCGTCTTTTTTTTTCGTAGATTGTATTAACTTCTGGACTTTAGTTCCCTAGTCAAATTGCTAGTCTGCGATCCCCAGATTCTCACATTGCGTGTGTTCAGTTTCCCTGAAAGATGGAAGGTTGCTTCATCATTGATCGATCTCGGGCGAAGAATGTTTCTCCCGAAGCCATTGGCTGCAGCATGTTAATTGCGAACTGCTTTTATCTTTTTTCATTTGGCTCCAGTGCGTGTGCAATAATTGTCGTTTATAGACAACAATAGCAAATTTTGGTGGTTGACTTTGTGCGCTACTGAACGTGGTAACTGTGACTTTGGGAGAGGGGGGGGCGGGGGGGGGGGGGGCTGAACGAACTAAGATTTGTCTTTCCTCGGATGTTCTTGGTCGTTCACTCCCCTCTTTATTCTACACTGAATGTGTCTCCACAAATTTCTTGTGCCAGACACGAACTGTCGGACGTGACGGTGGATCCTTTCCGTATTTACGTTAGTTCTGGTGTTTTCAAAATGGGTCTAAGCACTGTGGAACTTAACATCTGAGGTCATCAGTCCCCTAGACTTAGAACTACTTAAACCGAACTAACCTAAGGACATCACACACATCCGTTCCCAAGGCAGGATTCGAACCTGCGACCGTAGCAGCCGCGTGGTTCCGGACTGAAGCTCTGATGTTTTGATAAGTATGCAGTTCCGATTTTGTTTCAGGAAACCATGTTACACAGCGTGTCCTCTCTTGAGGAATATCTGTTATGCATGGAGTTCATTTCACAGTATCTCATCCACCAACAGGGAACCTGAAACAAAAAAAACGCAATATGTATGTAAACTTCAGTGATCATTTTGACAAATAAAACATCGTTTTATGTAGAGTGTCGTCCTGTACGGTGTTGAGACATTTAGGCTGATGAAGACAGGTAGAGCAAGGCTGGAGGCTTTTGAAATGTGGACATGGCGAAGGATGGAAAGAATAAGTTGCATTGATAGATTAAAAAGATGAGGAGGTACTAAGCATATGGGACAGCAAAGACAATTACTATGATAAAAAGAAGGAAAACAAGCTGGATCGGAGGTATATTAAGAAAAGTCTTAGAGGGCTACGTTGAAGGAAAGAGGAGGCGAGGAAGGAAAAGATCTCAGATTCCTTATGATGTGGTAGACGTTATCTCATACCATGCATATTTAAGAAGGAAGAAATGGATTGTAGGAAATGGAAAGGCAAAGAACCTACTAATATGATAGAAAATTGATGATGATGAGTGTATAGTACAATTCTGGTGAAGATATCCCATCAGCTGATTTCCTTAAAATGTATCACACAAATAATACATTAAATCACAGTCCCAGACAAAAATAAAAAGGGTCTACACTTGTTTGAAATGCACAAAATGGATGCTGATGTCCTCGAAGCTGTAGAACACCTCACAAAACAAGAATACATAGGCACAACACATTCGGAGTGTCAGGATTATTAGTGCAGATATTTCTATTAATGACTGTGGGTGGACAGTGTACTGAACGGCGTTACATCAGTATATACTTAAGTTGCAGACTAATAATTATAGCTATTATGAGTAGTATGTTTTTAGGTTGGCTAGTACCTCCAAGGACGTGTGGCATAAGCAAGCCACTAACGTGTATTTTCCCCTGGGTAGCAGGTCAGGAATTGAAGAATGGGCGTGCGGACTCAAAAAGGATAGTCTATGCTGGCAGGCATAGACTACTTCATGGCGCAGTTACCATCACGCAGAAAACATCAGGTAGTAAATTATGTGAGTTTTTTGGGGGAACACTGTTACATACAAACAGAAAAAACAACTAACACACTGTAGTGAGTAGATATCAAGGTACCAATTATGAAAAATATCTACACCAACATCCCTAACAACCTGTATTTGCACCAGCAAAAATAGGGGTCCTGGTGGCCAGCCGGCCGCTGTAGCCGAGCAGATCTAGGCGCTTCAGTCTGGAACTGCGTGACCGCTATGGTCGCAGGTTCGAATCCTGCCTCGGGCATGGATGTGTGTGATGTCCTTAAGTTAGTTAGGTTTAAGTAGTTCTAAGCTCTAGGGGACTGATGAGCTCAGAAGTTAAGTCCCATAGTGCGCAGAGCCATTTGAACCATTTAAACTGGTGGCCAGGGTGGTCTTTTCCTCTTCCAGCGGATAAGTCGCCATATTTTTCTTTAATGCTCATCGCTACTACTTCGACTTAAAATGTATACGTTACAATAATTCTTTGTTCTCAATACACAATTCAAATCCTAGGACAACACAGCGCATGAACTGATTGCTTGAGCTGATCCCCACTTTTCTTTCTCATTGTTTCACTGCCGATCAAAGCAAAGCTCAAACAAACAATGCGAAACATATTCTTTACTCTTTCGTTGCCTTCGCTCCAGTCGGATAACGAGAGTGGCTACACACGGAAGCCCAAAACAAGAAAAAAGCGTCTCTGTACCAGGGGCAGATAGGTCTTATGTAACTATTGCCCAACACAATCTAATTAGAATCTGTTCATAATTCCCTTTCACACATGTCCGCCCGTTTCCTATTTTAGTGCGCTCCGTTCCTTTCCTCTCCTTTCTCTTCGCGTACTTACTCTTTTTCTCTTCCTACTTCCTAAGTCCTGTTCCCTGTTTCTTTTGCCATTGCTAATGCTACCGCCTGTCACAAATCTAACCCCCCCACCCCCCTCTCCTCAAATAAACGGCGGCCAGAACAAGCACTTCGACTTAGATACCCTACCTAAGTTAACCATATTTTCAAAGAAACTGAGATAAACTATGTGATCAAAAGTATCCGGACACCTGACTGAAAATGACTTACAAGTTCGTGGCACCCTCCATCGGTAATGCTGCAATTCAATATGGTGTTTCCCACCCTTAGCCTTGTGACACCTTCCACTTCAACAGGCATACGTTCAATCAGGTGCTGGAAGGTTTCTTGGGGGATGGCAGTCCATCCTTCACGGAGTCCTGCACTGAGAAGAGGTATCGATGTCGGTCGGTGAGGCCTGGCACGAAGTCAGTGATCCAAAACATCCCAAAGGTATTCTGTACGATTCAGGTCAGGACTCTGTGCAGCCCAGTATATTACAAGGATGTTATTGTCGTGTAACCACTCCGCCACAGGCCGTACATTATGAACAGGTGTTCGATTGCGTTGAAAGATGCAATCGCCATCGCCGAATTGCTCTTCAACAGTGGGAAGCAAGAAGGTGCTGAAAATATCAATGTAGGCCTGTGCTGTGATAGTGCCACGCAAAACAACAAGGGGTGCAAGAACCCTCCATGAAAAACACGACCACACCATAACACCACCGCCTCTGAATTTACTGTTGGCACTACACACGCTGACGGATGACGTTCACCGGGTATTCGTCATACGCCCATCCTGCCATCGGATCGGCACATCGTCTGCCGTGATTCATTACTCCACACAACGTTTTTCCATTGTTCAATCGTCCAATGTTTACGCTCCTTACACCAAGCGAGGCGTAGTTTAGCATTTAACGGCGTGATGTGTGGCTTATGAGCAGCCGATCGACCATGAAATCCAAGTTTTCTCACCTCCCGCCTAACTGTCATAGTACTTGCAGTGGATCCTGATGCAGTTTGCAATTCCTGTGTGATGGTCTGCATACCTGTACATATCTGCCTATTACACATTACGACCCTTCTTCAACTGTCGGCGGTCTGTCAGTCAACAGAGGAGGTCGACCTGTACGCTTTTGTGCGGTACGTATCCCTTCATATTTCCACTTCACTACCACATCGGAAACAGTGGACCTAGGGATGTTTAGGAGTGTGGAAATCTCGCGTACAGACTTATAACAGAAGTGACACCCAATCACCTGACCACATTCGAAGTCCGTGAGCTCCGCGGAGCGCCCCATTCTGCTCTCTCACGATGTCTAATGACTACTGAGGTCGCTGATATGGAGTACCTGGCAGCAGGTAGCAGCACAATGCACCTAATATGAAAAAGGATGTTTTTGGGGTGTCCGGATACTTTTGATCACATAGTGTATGTTAATGTTCCTTCCACAGAACCAAGGTCCATATGGTTGTGGAATAAGTAAAAATTCAGAAGCATAGTTTCATGTAAGATGTGTCAACAAATGCGTCATAAAAATGTAAATGTGTATTCACTGACGCGCGTATTTGTTTGGCTTCAAACAGAAAGTAATTTGCAGCACTATCGATCACAATAGGGCACCGATTTGCAGAACTCAGATTTTACGTAATGCCTTGTTATATATTACTGATAATACACGCCTATGAGCCAAGAAATAATGATCAGCTGTTTAATGACATATTGAGTCATCTTATAAACGCAATA
This sequence comes from Schistocerca gregaria, assembly GCF_023897955.1. NCBI lineage: Eukaryota > Metazoa > Arthropoda > Insecta > Orthoptera > Acrididae > Schistocerca > Schistocerca gregaria. The sequence goes on along the minus strand of NC_064920.1, from coordinate 1,013,355,180 downwards.
GAACATCTATTCACGTGGCACGGGTCCGACAAGTCCTTGGTAGGTTTCCGGGGATACGTAGCATCAGGAAGACAAAACGCACATGCCACGTAATTACCGCAAATTATGGGTCGTTTGGTTTGTGGGCCCATAAGTAACGTCGGCCGCTGAGGCCCAGCGGTTCTAGGCGCTTCAGTCTGGAACCGCGCAACCGCTAAGGTCGCAGTTTCGAATGCTGCCTCGGGCATGGATGTGTGTGCTGTCCTTAGGTTAGTTAGGTTTAAGTAGTTCTCAGTTCTAGGGGATTGATGACCTCAGGTGTTAAGTCCCATAGTGCTCAGAGCAATTTAAACCTTAAGTGGCGTCCAGTGGTATCACAGATATATGTCGTCGGGATCAGATCAAGCGAATTTCGTGAGTTCACTATCATGCGCGTCAAAGCAATGCAGCGCGATTCTCTGCTTCTCAAACGGACAATTATTCAGCTGGAATATGGCGTCGCCATCGGAGAATACATCGAGCTTGAAGGGATGCAGGTGTTCTGCAGTAATGTTATTGAAGTCCACACCTGTCATTGTGCCTTCGATTTCTACCGCAGGTTACATTGACGCCCAGGCGAATGCCCCCAAAGGATAATACTGCCAGCAGCGCCTATGTCCGTGGCGCAGTGCATGATTCGAGCAGCGGTTCGCCAGTATGACGGTGTATCTGGAAAAGATCTTCGACATGATGTGAGGCTTGTTTTACACGAGCGACTTTCTGATGAAAATAAAGCACTAAGTTCGTGCGCCTTCCGTGCCAGCGTGTAAACCAGCAACCAACCGCGGCGCGAGTATGTCTGTGACGTCAATGATCTATAGATTTTGCTGAGTGTGGAGTTCTCGATTTCAGAGTATGCTGTACACTGCGCATGCGCAGAAACGTGAGATTGCGCCGGTGTCTGCCGAACCTTGAATATTAACCTTTTCTAGCCGAGCTCACTCCTATTATAGATATCGATTTTGTGGTTTCGTATATTCCTTAACTTTGTTGTGTTGTTAGTTTTGCCTTCGTGACACACTGAAAAGTTACACAAGGTCCTAACATATTTTCTTACTAGTCTTCTCGTACAAGCGAGAAAAATGTTTGAAAACAAAAAGAGAAAAAGCCTACAATACACATTAATAAAACTAAATGTACAAAAGTTTTTTAATGAAAATTATTTCAACAGTGAAATTGTCGAAAATATTAGAAGAGAAAAATGATTTTCGTTGTTATTTTCCACTCAACAAGAAAAGCAAGACTGAGTGGGTAAATCAGAGAAAGCTGTTTACTGTGGCCTAGATATTGTCTGATACGTTTGCAAGTATGCACTTTCTCGAGCAAATAAATGTGTACCGTATATTCTGAAATGGTCGGATAACACTTTTCCTATTCTTTCAGTTCTCAGAACAATAAAAAATTTACCAAAGGACTTTGACTAGATCTTCCACTATAAATTCTGCTTCGCTCATTAGTAAACTCTATTATCATTGCCTTCTCCTATATTTTGTTACCACATTTCGATGTTTTCATAAAAAGGATAGTCACTCATAACATGGCTTTCACCGTCAATAGGTCAAACTGCACAGCAGACAGCTCTCAAAAATTACGCAACTTTGGTGCTGACGAGTAAACGAAAGTGACCACTCAAATAGACGAACCCTAGTAGAGGAATAATGCGCCAAGGGCTGTGCAGTAGAGTCCCTTGTGTCGAGTAGTCAACTGAGACAAGAAGTCAGTTGTGTAAAAGGCGCTTAACAAGTTAAGTGATTCATCCGATCAGGCGATAATTTCCCCTGTACTCTAGGTCCAATCTCGATGACCCGTGCCCGCTGCATTCGCTACAGACGTTGTCATTCGGTAAACATGGATGCACTTAGGGGTTGTGTCTGCTGTGGAGTCCTTTGTTTAACAATATGTGATAAGCAGTATGCTCCGAAGAACTTGTGCCTGTGCCAGCATTGTACTCTGTTGTCCGATCCACTCCAGCCGCCTATCAATGGGTCTTACAGAGTGGAAAAGCTTCCGACACCCAAGTCCTGTGATGGGAAGTGGACTTCCTTAGATGCTGGTGACAGTAGTACGCCAACAGCCGACCAGATTCATCGTTTTCGAAATGCTCGTTCCCAGGCGCTGGGCCACAACAATTTATCCTTCGTTTCAGTCGCTTATGTCAGTGTATTTCCCCATTTGCAGTCGGTTTGTGTCACTAGGATGATTTCCGATTCGCATTTTCTGCTTAAATAGGTACTTTCCTCAAGCCGTCCTCTAGCGGAACGTGAAAAAGCAAGTGCACGAGAATGTGGCGTATCAGATTTTAGCGACGTGAAGAGGAATGTGGCCAACACAATATGGCATTGGTTTTACGTCAAAAGTAGAACTTGGGAGACGCCATATTGTATGGAGATAACCTTCGTATTATTATGAAATATGTAGTATGATCATAAGCTGTTTCGATGCATCAACACTGTGAGGATCTCTCGAAAATATGTCATTTTAGGTACTATTTCTTATAATAACACAGCAGGAAACTAGTGTTGGTAATTAAATACTTCCTATATTTGATACTTTCGGTGTTATAACTTTTGTGCTATGAAAGTATACCTTTCCAATGTTACGGCGTAATGATGAACTAACAGAATGGTGTCATTTCTGGTAAAATTTATCACAGATAAATATTAAATAATGACAATTGTATTACAGCCGTTACAAAGTGCATATCACATAACTGAAGCACTTCTATCAAGTCGAAACTGTAGCGTAGTTGATACCATCGCGAACTATAAGGAGACAAGGTAGCAGGTTCGCATCTCACTGCTTCCAAATATTTTTTCATTTTTTGTTTTCTAAATAATTATGGGTCTTTATTATTAATTTAATAGCAGTATTATCCGCAATAGTCAATGTTATTTATTGCAAGTATTACATTTACTGCAGTTCTTGCTGCATAGCCCAACCACTGAAATCTTTCCCCAGCGGCTGAAAATTAATGTACTGTCTGTCTCCGTCAGAAAGCAAACACAAACTACACTCTGGAAGTTTTTCCTGTTATCAAACTTGGTGCAATATGTGCGAACTGATATTAGACTTCATACTTTAACTTTATTCCACTTAAAACCGAAAATAAGATGGAGATTCAATTGCGTTAAAGAATCACTTCTGTTAGGATGTATCTTAAATCGTTGTACAGCATTATGTACTGTTCCCCTACCTACAAGTTGCTCCTCAAGCCATCAACAAGTCCAGTATGTTCTACGCGATTTTTCCTGCTCTTCTTTGGCAATCGGTAACAGGTTGACGCAGCTACACTCCTGGAAATTGAAATAAGAACACCGTGAATTCATTGTCCCAGGAAGGGGAAACTTTATTGACACATTCCTGGGGTCAGATACATCACATTATCACACTGACAGAACCACAGGCACATAGACACAGGCAACAGAGCATGCACAATGTCGACACTAGTACAGTGTATATCCACCTTTCGCAGCAATGCAGGCTGCTATTCTCCCATGGAGACGATCGTAGAGATGCTGGATGTAGTCCTGTGGAACGGCTTGCCATGCCATTTCCACCTGGCGCCTCAGTTGGACCAGCGTTCGTGCTGGACGTCCAGACCGAGTGAGACGTCGCTTCATCCAGTCCCAAACATGCTCAATGGGGGACAGATCCAGAGAGCTTGCTGGCCAGGGTAGTTGACTTACACCTTCTAGAGCACGTTGGGTGGCACGGGATACATGCGGACGTGAATTGTCCTGTTGGAACAGCATGTTCCCTTGCCGGTCTAGGAATGGTAGAACGATGGATTCGATGACGGTTTGGATGTACCGTGCACTATTCAGTGTCCCCTCGACGATCACCAGAGGTGTGCGGCCAGTGTAGGAGATCGCTCCCCACACCATGATGCCGGGTGTTGGCCCTGTGTGCCTCGGTCGTATGCAGTCCTGATTGTGGCGCTCACCTGCACGGCGCCAAACACGCATACGACCATCATTGGCACCAAGGCAGAAGCGACTCTCATCGCTGAAGACGACACGTCTCCATTCGTCCCTCCATTCACGCCTGTCGCGACACCACTGGAGACGGGTATGCATGATGTTGGGGCGTGAGCGGAAGACGGCCTAACGGTGTGCGGGACCGTAGCCCAGCTACATGGAGACGGTTGCGAATGGTACTCGCCGATACCCCAGGAGCAACAGTGTCCCTAATTTGCTGGGAAGTGGCGGTGCGGTCCCCTACGGCACTGCGTAGAATCCTACGGTCTTGGCGTGCATCCGTGCGTCGCTGCGGTCCGGTCCCAGGTCGACGGGCACGTGCACCTTCCGCCGACCACTGGCGACAACATCGATGTACTGTGGAGACCTCACGCCCCACGTGTTGAGCAATTCGGCGGTACGTCCCCCCGGCCTCCTGCATGCCCACTATACGCCCTCGCTCAAAGTCCGTCAACTGCACATACGGTTCACGTCCACGCTGTCGCGGCATGCTACCAGCTCCGTATGCCACGGCAAACTGGCTGACACTGACGGCGGCGGTGCACAAATGCTGCGCAGCTAGCGCCATTCGACGGCCAACACCGCGGTTCCTAGTGTGTCCGCTGTGCCGTGCGTGTGATCATTGCTTGTACAGCCCTCTCGCAGTGTCCGGAGCAAGTATGGTGGGTCTGACACACCTGTGTCAATGTGTTCTTTTTTCCATTTCCAGGAGTGTATTTTACGCCCGTATATTTTTCAAAAGATAGTGTGTGGCTGCGCTTGAAATGCAGCCGAGGACTGCCTCTACAGAACGCTGCAGTCCCAAATCATGGTGAGGAGCACTTTCCGTCAGATGTAGTGGCTACGGCCACGCAAGTGTTTTTTCATGCAGCGGCTTGCCCCTCTTTTCACGCAACACGCGCGGCACAGTCAGTGGTGGTCACGCGGTCGCACTTCTCACGCAACGCTGAGCCCACAGAAATGCAATGACAAACGTGTCGGTGCAAGCTGCGGCAGCGCTTACTGTGCGCTGTTACAACTATAAGCGGAGTTTCATTAAATAAGAATTCGGTCCTTGCATTATGGGCTGTGATAGTTAGCCGCAGGCGTCAGCAACTACGACATGAGAAAAAAATACTAGATTCATCTATATTAAGGGAAAGATCAACAAAGCGAAAGTGTGTGCTCCTATACAACAAACTGAAGACCAATCCAAACAAGTTTATCGTATCTGTTAACGCATTTGAACAACTTTTGACAGGAAGTTCTTAAAGGATCACTACTGTGAAGGACTGTATCAGTTCACATGAAAAACTCACAGTAACTTTAAGGCGTATTTTACTTTTCTTTATTCTTTGCAAAAGATTATGCTTGCAAAGAAATATTTAATAACTTCGTTTTAACCAATGACAAAAATTGCTTGCACTCAAACAGCTGTAGAGTATAGGTATGTACACTACTGGCCATTAAAATTGCTGCACCACGAATATGGCGTGCTACAGACACGAAATTTAACCGACAGGAAGAAGATGCTATGATATGCAAATGATTAGCTCTTCAGAGCATTCAACCAAGGTTGGCGACGGTGGCGACACCTACAACGTGCTGACATGAGGAAAGTTTCCAATCGATTTCTCATACACAAACACCAGTTGACCGGCGTTTCCTGGTGAAACGTTGTTGTGATCCCTCGTGTAAGGAGAAGAAATGCGTTCCATCACGTTTCCGACTTTGATAAAGGTCGGACTGTAGCCTATCGCGATTGCGGTTGATCGTATCGCGACACTGCTGCTCGCGTTGATCGGGATCCAATGACTGTTTGCAGAATATGGAATCGGTGGGTTAGGGATGGTAATACGGAACGCCGTGCTCGATACCAACGGCCTCGTATCACTAGTAGTCGAGATGACAGGCATCTTATCCGCATGGCTCTAACGGATCGTGCAGCCACGTCTCGATCCCTGAGTCAACAGATGGGGATGTTTGCAAGACAAGAACCATCTGCACGAACAGTTCGACGACGTTTGCAGCAGCATGGACTATCAGCTCCGAGACCATGGATGCGGTTACTCTTGATGCTGCATCACAGATAGGAGCGCCTGCGATGGAGTACTCAACGACGAACCCGGGTGCACGAATGGCAAAACGTCATTTTTTTTCGGATGAATCCAGGTTCTGTTTATAGCATCATGATGGGCGCATCCGTGTTTGGCGACATCGCGGTGAACGCACATTGGAAGTGTGTATTCGTCATCGCCATACTGGCATATCACCCGGCGATATGGTATGGGGTACCATAGGTTACACGTCTCGGTCACCTCTTGTTCGCATTGACGGCACTTTGAACAGTGGACGTTACATTTCAGATGTGTTACGTCCCGTGGCTATACCCTTCATTCGATCCCTGGGAAACCCTACATTTCAGCAGGATAATGCACGCCGGTATGGTGCAGGTCCTGTACTGGCCTTTCTGGATATAGAAAATGTTCGACTGCTGCCCTGGCCAGCACATTCTCTAGATCTCTCACCAATTGAAAACGTTGAAAGGTGGCTACACTGAGCCACAACGCCAGAGATTGCGCCAAAGAGTATTATTCAGCCGCCTCCACAGGCAGTTGCCGCTGAGAAGTTGGTGAGTGCAGTAGTAGTTCTGAGGTAGGCGTGATCTGTGCTTGTTGAGACGTCGATAGAGTACTAGTTCTGTTGGGCAAGACACCATCTGTTATTCGATTTGGGATGTTGTAATAATCAAAGTGTATTTTTTGTCAATATATATGAAGGTAAAGAAAATTTTTTATCTTTAATGTTCTATATAACAATACCTCTTGGTCACAGGTTCAGTCAACAAAGCATCTGGCTCGTGTTCATTTATTAGAGTGTAATTCTGGTTTCGATGTGCGATCAAAGTATTTCTTTTTTTTAATTACTTCATTGTAAATGGCGTTTAAAGCATCTTGTCGTATTAAGGAAGAACCGTGCCAGAAGTGTACGTTGAATCACACTTCCACACACAGAACAGTTACACTTATGCTTTCTTGTTTCGTAGCTTTTATAGTTGCTGGGGACATAATTAATTAATTGTGTTAACGCAAATTTCCTTTCATTCTTTGTTGTAATTCTAAGCAGTCAGATTGTGTACTAATATTATTCAGGGCGAACCGATTACGAGACTTCGTAATCGGACAAACAGCGACTAAAATTAAAATTATTTGCGATCGTCCCTTGGAATTCTTTTGATAGTAGAAATAGCAAACAGTAGTATTGTTGTGGTAATCTGTAGTTTAGTAATTGTAGTCTATATTGCATGTGTAGATTTCATAATCGAACATTTGTAGTTGTCTTGTCATTCTTCTAATGCTATATTTGCAGAATTCAATTTTTGATGTCTTTTACAGGGATTTGACAATTTTGTGCAATTATGAAGATTTCAATTGTTCGTTAATCGTGTTTGTCGGGAAGCATTTTGTGTGAATAGTATTGTTGGTGATAAAGTGTCATATTGTGTGTAATTTTCGTATAGGGACGAGTTTTGTATGTTTTCTAAATGATTACGCGATCGATGAAAAAGGCAAAAGTGATGGATAGTGAGAATGACGAAATTGTTAACATGGCGAACTCGCCAACACGTGAGAACAGTATAATGAATAATGATGTAGAAAGCAATTTAATAAATCGGGAAAATAGTCCGGGACCAGTTAAAAGTTCTTCTCAATCAAAAAATTCACAGAATACGAGATAAACGATAGAAGTAGTATCGAACACAGATAGCTTTACGGCTATGCCGAAGGAAGTTAGTTATACGGGAAATTTTAGGGGCGAAAAGAATTTCGAACCAGTTAATATGGAGCAATTGATGAGTGCAATATTTAATTTGGGATCTGAATTAAAAACAGTGGGATCACAGTTAGGATCATGTAATCACATGTGAGTTCTAGTATAATATGTTTGTCCAATGAATATCCGTTTATCATCTGCCTTTCTTCTTGGTGTAGCAATTTTAATGGCCAGTAGTATATGTGTGTATGTCCAGGCTCTCTTTCCAAATGCCCACTTCGATTTCAACCAAATGGGGCACAGAAACAGCATGCCTCACGAATATCAGCACTGTGGAGATTGTAGCTTCCTAGGTCCAAATGTTTTTTCCAGCCTCTGGCATATATGACATCCTGCATGACATGCATGTTGTGTGAGAACACTACTGGCTGACCAAATAAACTTGCTATGCAGGGCAGGGCAAGGAATGGTTTTCTGCACTGCAACATATAGATTGCCCTATGTGTTGGAGTAGTATATAACTGCTTAATCGATATGCTTTGCATAGCAGCCTGTATGTCAGGGGCAAATAAATTATTTTCAAGCCGCTGGTGTGTAATCTGCCAACAGAGCAGGCATGGTGTGCGAGTGGTATCGGCCAGCTTCAATTAACTGTGTTGCAGGGCTATATATGCTAGTGAACATGCCTGGGGACTGGTTGTGTTAGATGGAGGAGAGAATGGATAGAGCGATTGAGAGGGGGGGGAGGCAATGGACAGAAAGGTTAGGAGAGGGAGAAGCATGAGGCAGGTGGAAGTTGTAGAGGGGTTTTGGGTGGGGTGAAAAGGAAGAGGGAGGGGCGGAGATAGAAGGAGAAAGTGATATACTTAGGAGGAGGGAGGGAGGGAAGAAATGGTCGGAGAGATGGGGTGGAGAAAATTGACAAATAGTGGGGGAGGGGGGGAGATGAAAAGATGAGAGAATGAGGAGGAGGAGATGTATAGAGGTAGGATGAGGAGGAGGACAGACAGAGATGAGATCAGAGCACCTATCAACAGGGGTAGCGTTTGCAGGGAAGTCCCACATCCACAATCGCTGTGTACACAGTCACAGACGGTGCAGTACTCCACAGAGAAGATGCCTAGAGACTCTCTGCTGTGGAGGGCCATAGTAAGAATGAAAGCAGGAGAGTCGCAAACTGATGTGGCCCGAAGACTTAATGTGAATCATTCTTTTGTTTCTTAGATGAGACGACAGTTTATAGAGAGCGAAACTGTATCCAGGAGACCAAGACAGGGTCGACTGCGTGTGACATCAGAAAGAGTGGACTGTTATTGGAATGTATGGTCTCTACGGCACCTCCCTAGTACTGCACTGCAACTGGGATCTGACCTCGCAGCATTCCGTGGGCGTGTTGTACCGAAGCGAGTGGTGTACAGAAGGCTTCAGCAGAGTGGCCTTTATTGTTCGAGACCTGCTGTCTGTTTACCTCTGGCGTTTCTTCACAGAAGGAAGCGTCTAGAGTGGAGCCGTCAACATGCCACCTGGACGGTCGAACGGTGGGCCAATATTCTTTTCATAGATGAGTCCCGGTTTAGTCTGGAGAGTGACTCTCGACGGATTCCCATCTGGAGGGCATGTGGAACACGATTTCGGGACCCAAACATTGTAGAAACAGACCGATATCGACGAGGATCCCTAATGATGTGGGCAGGGATTATGTTGACCACTCGAACACCTCTTCATGAAATTGTACAGGTGAATCAGTAAGATTTAACTGCCATCAGGTATCGTGAGGAGATGTTGGGATTTCATGCGCGGTTGTTGCCAGGTGCTGTGGGCCCAGACATCGTACTGATGCACGGATAGGTGCCTTTGGAAATGGAAGATATTGCACCATGGCGTAGCCTGCTCGCTCTTCCGATTTTAATCGCGTAGAACATTCTGGGATGCACTAGCGAGACGGATTGCATCACGTCAGCATCCACTAACCACTCTCCAAGACTTGTGAGCAGCTCTGTAGGAAGAATGGGCGTTATTACCTCAACATGAGACTGATGACAAAATTCAAAGTGTGTCCCGTCGTTGTCAGGCCAGTATTGGTACCAGAGGTGATCACATCCCATACTGAGCACATTAACCAGTTGTCAGAACGTGCGTGTAAATCCGTTAAGTTCAAAATGGTTCAAATGGCTCTGAGCACTGTGGGACTTAACTTCTAAAGTCATCAGTCCCTTAGAACTTAAAACTACTTAAACCTATCTAACCTAAGGACATCACACACATCCGTGCCCTAGGCAGGATTCGAACCTGCGACCGTAGCGGTCGCTCGATTCCAGACTTTAGTGCCTAGAACCGCTCGGCCACCGCGGCCGGCCCGTAACGTTGGAAAAAACTAATAACATCTTTGTCTACCGTTATGCATGTTGCAGTTGATTACGTTGTGTATTCTTTGCATTGCGTCTACTTTACTATCACCTGTTTATACTGTTTTTTGGCAAAATAAAAGTAACCTTGCAAAATTTCCGTTTGTTGCTTTAATTTTGGACATCAATGTACATGATTAGTGTTATCATTAATTAACTCCTTTTATTTCTACTACTCGCTTTTGTGCAATCAATACTTTATTTTTGAGTGATGAGTTACTCCAGAAAATTATTTTGAACTACTGTTGCGTGGAAATATGCAAAATATATTAGGAGATTGTTTGTTTCCAAGATTAGCAATTATGTGTGTGAAATCTTATGGGACTTCACTACTAAGGTCATCAGTCTCTAAGCTTACGCACTAGTTTACCTAAATTATCCTAAGGACAAACAGACACACCCATGCCCGAGGGAGGACTCGAACCTCCGCCGCGCCGGTACCAGCCGCACAGTCCATGACTGCAGTGCCCTAGACCGCTCGGCTAGTCCCGCGCGGCGGTTATCAATTATACGAAGAGTAAAAGTAGCTGAAAGTAACTGTTTGAGACGCTCAGTAATACGCTTCTTCCACTTCAAGTTTTCATCAATATGTACCCCTAAATATCTGGGGCATTCTACCCTACTAACTGCTTCCTGCTCTTGTACTACACCAATTTCTGGTATGACTGTTGTACAGAACTGAGTGTAGCGTGCTTTTTTTCAAAACTTAGGGCGAATCTATCTTCAAAGAACCACTCAATAACTCTTTGGAAAATATCACTTACTAATTCTCCTGCTGCTCTCTCTAGTGGGATTTATTATAACACTTGTATCGTCTGCAAAAAGTACTAATTTTGTTTGTTGCTAAATGGATGCTCATTCAAATATAAAAGGACTGGGAGTGGGCCCAAAATTGGACCCTGTGGGACTTCCTTTGTAATTTTACTCAGTTCACTAGAATTTTATACCTTTTCGACATTGTCTGAATTATTCAGCACAAACGTTTGCACTATGTTTGCCAAGTATGATTCCAATCAGGTGTGTGGAAAGCCATAAATTCCACAAAAGTTTAATTTTTCAAAGAGAGTAGCAGGATCTACACAGTCGAAGGCCTCACAAGAGTAGCAGATTGTGCCAAATGCCCTTTCAACACCTTCACTAGTTCATCGACTGACGAATCTTGTCTTCTTCGAATTTGGCTTCAGCGTATTTTCTGTCGATCTCTCTGCAGTCTGAACACTTTTAGTTGCATTCATACCCTACCAGCTCAGAAAAATAGAAAAAATAGTTGCTAGACAGGTGACAGATTCTTAGTCATCCTGTACTTCGGTTCTTCCTGGAAAGTCCGCTTCCCCCAGCGCAGCTCGCTGCTCAGCTAATAGATAGTCATAAAAACGCAGCGCGTTTCCCGCACTTGTAGCCACTGCCAACTGTAGCTCAGCCTGGAAGAAACGGCGAACGAATGCTTCCCACTGAATGCACGCTGCGTGAACGTAGTAGTCTGTGGGCGCGCAGCTTGCGAAAATACACTCACATTGAAAAAAAATCATCATCATCATAATTTAAGACTGATTATGCCTTTCAGCGTTGAGTCTGGAGCATAGTCCCCCTTGTAAAATTCCTCCATGATCCCCTATTCAGTGCTAACATTGGTGCCTCTTCTGATGTTAAGCCTATTACTTCAAAATCATTCTTAATCGAATCCAGGTACCTTCTCCTTGGTCTACCCCGGCTCCTCCTACCCTCTACTGCTGAACCCACGAGTCTCTTGGGTAACCTTGCTTCTCCCATGCGTGTAACATGACCCCATCATCTAAGCCTGTTCGCCCTGACTGTTACATATATAGTGTTCATTCGCAGTTTTTCTTTGATTTCCTCATTGTGGACACCCTCCTGCCGTTGTTCCTATCTACTAGTACCTGCAATCATCCTAGCTACTTTCATATCCGTAACGTCAACCTTATTGATAAGGTAACCTGAATCCACCCAGCTTTCGCTTCCATACAACAAAGTTGGTTGAAAGACTGAACGGTGCACAGATAGCTTAATCTTGGTACTGACTTCCTTGTTGCAGAAGAGAGTAGATCGTAGATGAGCGCTCACTGCATTAGCATTGCTACACCTCGCTTCCAGTTCTTTCACTATGTTGCCATCCTGTGAAAATATGCATCCTAAGTACTTGAAACCGTCCACCTGTTCTAACTTTGTTCCTCCTATTTGGCACTCAATCCGTTTATATCTCTTTCCCACTGACATTACTTTCGTTTTGGAGATGCTAATCTTTATTAAAAAAAAAAAAAAGTCGGCCCGAGGGTTCAATATCAGGATCGATATCACGGCGCAACAACACCTAACGGTAAAATGTGCCTGTGGCTCTCGTTGCAGCAATATAGCAAAGATAATGAAGGAGTGTGACTTGAGCAGGCGTTCTGGATGCCTCGCAGATGTATGCTGCACAGTACCATCAAATCAGCGAGTTTGAAAGAGGGCGCATTATTAGCATAAGAGAATGTGCAGTATCCATCCCGGAAACTGGTGCTCGTCTGGGACGAAATGTCTCGTCAGTGCAGCGGATGTGTGCAGAATGGTTCACGAAAAGCCGTAGAACACGATGAGATGGGTCAGGTCGAGCCACTCAGACCTCTCTCCCAAGAAGACAGGCGGTTCATCCGAATGGCATTTAAGGACAGATCTGCGTCCTGCTCGTCTCTGGCGCAACCGTAGAACAGAGTAACAAATCGTACACTATCAGGGGTGACAATCCGACACCGTTTATTACGGCATGGGTTACATGCTCGTCCTCTCCTTCTCAGTCCCCCTTTGACGAATGTGCAGAAATATACCAGAAGGTAATGGTGTACGGAATGACGTCACCGTAGACAGGAATGGCACCGGACAGTGTTTTCGGGCGAATCCAGGTTCTGTTTAGTTGATGGCCGCAATTTGATTCGCTGCAGACAGGGAAAGTGGCATTGCAGTGAATGCATCTGCACAAGACATGCAGCACCAATTCAAGGTCTTATGGTGTGCGGTGCTATTGGGTAGAACCACAAGTCACAATTGGTTCTTGTCCAGAACACTGTGACCAGTGTGACCTACGTGAACGACAACCTGCGACTCGTAGCTGTACCCTTTGTGCAGAACACTCCAGACGCCATTTTTCAGCAAGACAATACACGACCACACGTTGCTGCACAAACATGTACCTTCTTGGTGTCACGGGATACCAGCGTTCTTCCCTGGCCCACCAGATCACTAGACTTGTCACCAATCAAAAATGTGGGATATGGTGAAACAGCGGGTGCAGAGCTGTGAACCGAAGCTACCCGCCACAGATGAACTTTGGAACCACCTGAATGCAGTATGGATGGTTATACTACAGATCGCCATTCTTGCCTTATTTGCATCGATGCCATCACGCATGGGACAAGTTATCAGCGCCCATGGCGGATCCTGTGCCTACAAGACAACAGGATACGTGCTGAACCGAGATGACTGAAATGCTTATCATTTCTACAGAACATACTAATGTACATGTCCTGTGAATATGAACGTCTTATCTCTAGTCGTTCAAGGTGTTCTGTTTTTTTCTGAACATGAGTGTACATCGTGTGGCGGTGGCTGGCAGCATACCACGTCATGTACTCAAATCGCCAGAACGCGACATTGAGTCTCGCAGCGGGCACTGGTCATCATTGTCAATGATTAATGAAAACCACTTCGGCTGTATTATTACACATTTATATACGACCTGTTCCGTTTCTTCGAACATCTTCAAGTTGCAGAGTCGTGCTTAAGTCAAAGCATAAATGGTCTGGCTGTCGTATGTAACGTTAAAGGCCAAACCCAGTAACACTGATCGTAAACATGCTGCCGACCAGTGGTTCTTTGATTTTTTCCTTTAACATCACATACGACAACCAGACCATTTGTTTCTTGAATTTACCACAACTCAACAACCTGAAGATGTTCGAAGAAACGAAACAGGTCGTAACACAATGAACGTGTAAAATACAACTTGGGTGTTATTCATTAATCATTAACATTAATGTCAGCTGTACGTAACTTTTCTAGCCTTACTGTATCTTTGCGGTACTACATTTATGAAAGGGATGCAGAAAACGGAGAGTGTTGGTTATTAGAGACATTTTATGATGATGATTGTATCTTATTAAATGCTGTAGTCTAGAAAAAAGCCCGCATCTCGTGGTCGTCCGGTAGCGTTCTCGCTTCCCGAGCCCAGTTTCCCGGGTTCGATTCCCGGCGTCGTCAGAGATTTTCTCTGCCTCGTGATGGCTGGTTGTTGTGTGTTGCCCTTAGGTTAATTAGGTTTAAGCAGTTCTAAGTTCTAGGGGACTGATGACCATAGATGTTAAGTCCCATGTTGCTCAGAGCCATTTGAACCATCTAGAAATAGACGCTTCAAGGACTCAGACGGTGCAGTTAACTTCGGCAAATGAGCTGTGACTGTTCTTGGCTTACGCATCGTAGTCTTTAAATACCATGAATCATTAGAAATAGGAAGTAAATAAATGATCAAAATTTATGTGTAGTCTTAATAACATTTTATATGAAAATTTGTAGCCCGTATCTTGAAGCAGATCGGTAATTTATGTAACAACAGAGACTGTATTCTGAAATTTATTTTTAGTAGTTAGCGAAGTTTGCCATAGCCACTACTAGACCGAAACCTTACATATGTTGGCAAATAAACATTATTGTAGAGGTGTTTTACCAAGTTTCAAACTTTTATTCTGTATGAAAGGATCTGGTAGCACCGATGCTCCACTCCCATTCAAATAATAGTCATGCAAATTGAAAAGTACAGTCTCATCTACATCTACACCATACTCCACACTTCACCTAATGGTATGTGGCGGAGGGTACTTTCGGTACCACTATCTGATCCCTCCAACCCTGTTCCAGTCGCGAATAGTGCGTGGGAAGAATGATTGTCGGTAATCGGTAAGCCTCTCTATTGGCTCTAATTTCTCGAAGAGGGGGGGGGGGGGGGGGGAGGAGAGCAGTATGTTGCCTGACTCCTCCTGAAAAGTACTGTCCAGAAATTTCGGTAGTAAATCTCTCCGTGGTGCACAACGTCTCTCTTGTAACGTCTGCCAGTGGAGTTTGTTCAGCATCTCCGTAACGCTCTCTCGCCAGCTAAACAATCCCGTGACAAAACGCGCCGCTCTTCGTTGGATCTTCTCTATCTCGTCTATCAGTCCTACCTGATAGGGAACCCAGATAGATGAACAGTACTCAAGAATCGGGCGAACAAGCACCTTATTAACCACTCCTTTCGTAGATAAGTTACATTTCCTTAAGATTCTTCCGATGCATCTCGGTCTTGTGTCTGCTTTTCCCGCTATCTGTTTTATATGGTCATTCCACTTAAGGTCGCTCCGAATAGTTCCGCTTAGATATTGTACGGCAAACGCTGTCTCCAGCTGTTTGTCGTCAATAGAGTAGCTGTACTGTAGTGGATTTCTTTTCCTATGTATGCGCAACACATTACATTTATTTACGTTCAGAGTCAACTCAAAAAGGCTCGAAGCACTATGGGACTTAACATCTGCGGTCATCAGTCCCCTAGACTTAGAACTACTTAAACCTAGTTAACCTAAGGACATCACACATATTCATGCCCGAGGCAGGATTCGAACCTGCGACCGTAACACCAGCGCGGTTCCGGACTGAAGCGCGTAGAACCGCTCGAGCACAGCGGCCGGCCAGAGTCTGTATCATTCATCAATTCTCTGCAGGTCTTCTGAAGTTACTTACTATCGTTTGGCGTTGCTACTTTGGTATAGACAACTGAATCATCTGCGAATAGCTTTAAAGAGCATCCGACGCTTTATACTAGATCATTTATTACGAACAGCAACGGTCCTATCACACCTCCCTGTGGTACTACGGATATTACCTTTACATCTGTCGATTTAGTTCCGTTACGAGCGATGTGTTGAGCTCTATGTGCAAGAAAGTCTTGGATCCAGTCGCAGGTCGGCTTCGATACTCCGTAAGCTCGTATTTTTTTTATTAAACGGCAATGTGAGACTTTATCAAATACCTTACTGAAATCAAGAAACACTGCATCAGCCTGAGCGCCGTTGTCCACTGCGCTGTGGATCTCGTGGAGGAACAGAGCGAGTTGAGTTTCGCAGGATCTCTGTTCGCGGAATCCATGTTGATTTTTATAGAGGAGCTGCTCATTTTCCAAGAACGTCATAATACTTGAACATAAAACGTGTTCCATAAATCTGCAACAGAGTGATGTCAACGATATAGTCTGTAATTGTGTGGATCTGTCTTACGGCATTTCTTAAAAACGGAAATGACCTGCTCTTTTTTCCAGTCGATAGGTATCTTTCGTTGCTCAAACGATCTGCGATAAATTACTCCTAGAAGGGGAGCAAGTTCTTTCGCATAATCTTTATAGAATCTTATAGGTATCTCACCTGGTCCTGTGCTTTTAGTGGCGAGGTCATTAGATACGGAGACCCAAGTTCGGACAAGACTACAGTTGGAAGACAATCGCCTTAACGAATTTAGGAAACCCACAGGAAATCTACATCGTGATGTTGTTTGACATTTTCCAAGTCTTATCTGAAAACAGAAGCTTGAGCGGATTGCCAAATGGTTCAAATGGCTCTGAGCACTATGGGACTTAACTTCTAAGGTCATAAGTCCCCTAGAACTTAGAACTACTTAAGCCTAACTAACCTAAGGACATCACACACATCCATGCCCGAGGCAGGATTCGAACCTGCGACCGTAGCGGTCCCGCGGGTCCAGACTGTAGCGCCTAGAACCGCTCGGCCACCCCGGCCGGCAACGTATTGTCGACTGTATTCAAACTTTCCAGTCACATTAATGTTACCTCCTGTCAGAAGCCTGAATAGCGCGTTTTTCCAGTGCACACCTCTGCGAGACGTGCAGGAAGAGAGTCAGTAAGGTTCTGGAAGGTACCGACAGGGATGTGGAGCCATTCCCATTCCCGTGCTGTGGACAGTGGCGCTAGGTTTCTCGGTTGAAGATCCATGGGGCGCACGGTCCGATCGAGGTGGGCCCACAGATTCCCGACTGGGTTTAAGTCCGGGGAGTTTGGTGGCACGTACGCTGCGAGCTGTGTGACATGTTGCATTGTACTGCTGGTAGATGCCATTGTGCCGAGCAAAGCCAAACCGTATGGAGGGATGGACATGGTCCCCAAGGATAGACACCGACTTGTGTTGATCCATTATGCCTTCCAGAATGATGAGATCACCCAGGGAATGCCACGAAAACATTCCCTAGACCGTAATGCTCCCTCCTCTGGCCTGGACTCTTCCAGCGATTGTTGCAGGGTGTTTGCTTCCAGACGTTCCACGCCGATGGAGTATAAAACACGATTCATCTGGAAAGGCCTGTCGCCACTTAGTGGACGTCCAGTTTCGATATTGGCGTGCAAACTCCTGCCTCAATGGCCGATCAACAGCAGTCAGCATGGGTGCACGAACTAGGCGCCCGCTGTGGATGTTCATACGCAGCGACGTTTGCTGCGGAGACACTGTTAGTAGCCCATTAGTTCACGAGGGGTATCATTTTTCAACAGTTCCACGTCTGTTCGCCCGCGCATATCTCCGTAACCGTCATCCTGTTATCGGGCGCAGCACGTGGTCTAGTGGCTAGCATTGCTGCCTCTCGATCACGGGGTCCCGGGCTCGATTCCCGCCCGGGTTGGGAATTTTCTCTGCCTGGGGACTGGGTGTTTGTGTTGTCCTCATCATTTCATCATCATCATTTGTGACAATGGCGAGATTGGACTGTGTAAAAATTGGGACTTTGTACGGGTGCTGATGACCGCGCAGCTGAGCGCCCCACAAACCATACATCATCATCATCATCACTCCTGTCATCTGCGGTGCACCAGAGTTGCCTTGGCGCCGGTTTGGACAGCGCCATTTTGCTATTTGTAACACCTACAGCGCCTCTCGGTGTTGAAAAAACAAAAAAAGCTCCAAAATTAACTCCCATGTCCTTAAAATATCAATTCCCTCCACAAGTAGTAATTACGAAAAATAAATAAAAAACAAATAGAGGGCAATATCTAGTATAGAAAGAAAAAGAAAAGAAAAGAAAAATTTAATTATAAATTTTAGAAACATGGGAAGGGGGAAAACCAGCAGAAAATATTAGTTATTCCAATGCGTAAGAAAATCAATATTATAGTCATAGAACGCAGGTCTGGGACACCAGCGATAGTGTTTATTAAAGTATAAATAGCCATACGTTGTAATCGCGATACTCCAGACTCTAGTCTGTTCTAGTTCGGAAGTTATTTAGGATGTAAAGCTTTAGAGAACAACAACTGGGACTTCATTAAACGGGCATCAAGAATAGATCGTGACGAGATCGTTTTTGAGGATTCTCAATTCAAGACTTTAATTTGGACATTTATCAGATCAGATAAACGGAAAGTGGATAGTATTCTCTTTGGTTTTAATGTCAATTAATGTCAACTCTTTACTGAATTGAGTGATCATAGTTAATGACAGTTTGGGAATATTAAATAGAAATAACTTATTTACCAAAAGTGACAGGATATTATCTAACATCTCTGATGCCAGCGGGAATCCTACTTAGACATTTAATTAAAGAACTTCTTTGAATGAGATCGTATGAGTGAACCTATTTATTAATAAATCTTGTCGATAAACTGACGTTGTTAATTTGAAACAAAATACAAGACTGGAACATTAATTTAACTTAGATTAATAAACGTTAGGGTTACGTGATCTATGCCCAGAACAAACTAGCGATTCGTAACTAAAACAATTGAACGAAAGGTCAAAGTATCGTCGTCTGTAAACATTGGTAGAAAAACCACTAAAGATTTTTTCTGTCAGAGTTGAGAAGACTATACGTGTAGTGACCCACGTTTAACATTGGGTTTTAAAAGCAATCAAACTGATACTTAGAAGGGACAAAATCAAATAAATCCTTCAATGACAGTCAATATGTAAAAAATAAAACCAAACTTTCACCTATTAGACGAAAAAGCGAAACTAGAAAAAGGGCTGCTACATATTGATAGCATTCTTCAACGACATCGGCATGCAAACAGTTTACAAACATAGCCGTTCCGGAAATGTTTCCATGCTTGACCAGTGATCATGTCCTTTTGCACGTCAGATAAATCGCTCCGTTTTCGCATTACGACAACGACGGCACTGCTTCTATCGTCCCCGGACACAGTTTACATACCCTTCACTGCTACTGCTGCCACCTGTCGTCTGTGAGTGGTTATTCCACGTTGAAGTCTAACACAGGCGGTGGTCACATTAATGTGAGTGGACTATGTCGTTACATTTTTAATTATTTGCGTTTGTCTTTCAGATGTTCTATCCTACTTACAGGCTCTGAGCACTATGGGACTTAACATCTCAGGTCATCAGTCCCCTAGAACTTAGAACTACTTAAACCTAACTAACCTAAGGACATCACATACATCCATTCCCGAGGCAGGATTCGAACCCGCGACCGTAGCGGTCGCGCGGTTCCAGATTGGAGCGCCTAGAACCGCTCGGCCACCAACGGCTCCTACTTACAGTTGTTGGCATGTAGATCTATAAATTTGTTCTATGTGGTCTATATATAGCACGCTTACTAACTGAAGAAAAGCTTACCTTTTGTGAGCTGGTCCACAGTTCCATTCATATTACATCAAATGAACGCCTGCGCGTGATATATCTGTTTGTGACGCTTGGCATTTTCATCATGTTTCACCGTCTTATCACAGCTATCACGGATACGTACAGACAGTCGCAGAGATTTCCGAACACTCTGATTTAGGGCCCGATTAACGCGTGTAGTCCCCTAGTGCTATCTCGCCTCGACCTTCACGCTCTTATCTGAACGTCACAGCAAAAACACTCGTTGCAACCAGATCAAAATCCTTTCTGTCCACCTCCGTCACACAGCAGCTTCCTGTAAGTCCCTTTCGTTACAAGGAAAGCTACTGTCGAATGATCTCCCAAATAATAACAGAGAATTTAATCTCATATCTAGATCTACTGTGAATATGTGTTCTATGTTATATAGGAATTAGTAGTCTGTTCCTGAAGTAACCGGTGCCCTGACACTCAAAATCTGTACTTCACAATTCAACAAAAGCTTAATAAACACATGAAGAAAAGTTTTGCATCACCTCGGTTCCGAGAGTTCCGGACCCTGTACAGAAAATTGGAATAGAAATACATAAACATCATTTCCGCCCTTTTTATTGCTCATGAAAACCACATACAGCCACACCTTCAGAGGTGGTGGTCCAGATTGCTGTACACACCGGTACCTCTAATACCCAGTAGCAACTCCTCTTGCGTTGATGTATGCCTGTATTCGTCGTGGCATACTATCCACAAGTTCATCAAAGCACTGTTGGTGCAGATCGTCCCACTCCTCAACGGCGATTCGGCGTAGATCTCTCAGAGTGGTTGGTGGGTCATGTTGGATATGGTTCATGTCTGGAGAACATGCTGGCTACTCTCGTCGAGCGATGTCTTTAACTTGAAGGAAGCCATTCACAAGATGTGCACGATGGGGGCGCGAATTCTCGTCCAGGAAGACGAGTGCCTCACTAATATGCTGCCGATGTGGTTGCACAATCGGTCGGAGGACGGCATTCACGTATCGTACAGCCGTTACGGCGCCTTCCATGACCACCAGCGGCGTACGTCGGCCCCACATAATGCCACCCCAAAACAGCGGGGACCCTCCACCTTGCTGCACTCTCTGGACAGTGTGTCTAAGGCGTTCAGCCTGACCGGACTGCCTCCAAACACGTCTCCGACGATTGTCTGGTTGAAGGCATACGCGACACTCATCGGTGAAGAACGCGATGCCATTTCTGAGTGGTCCATCCGGCATGTTGTTGGGCCCATCTGTACTGCGCTGCACGGTTTCATGGTTTTAAAGATGGACCTCGCCATGGACATCAGGAGTGAAGTTGCGCGTCATGCAGCCTATTGTGCACAGTTTGAGTCGTAACACGACGTCCTGTGGCTGCACGAAAAGCATTATTCAACATTTTGGCGTTGCTGTCGGGATTCCTCCGAGCCAAAATCCGTAGGTAGCGCTCATCCACTGCAGTAGTAGCCCTTGGGAGGTTTGAGCGTGGCATGCCATCAACAGTTCCTGTCTCTCTGTATCTCCTCCATGTTTAAACAACATCACTGTGGTTCACTCCGAGGCACCTGGACACTTCCCTTGTTGGGAGCCCTTCCTGGCAATAACAATACAGACGCGATCGAACCGCGGTGTTGACCGTCTAGACATGGTTGAACTACAGACAACACCAGCTGTGTACCTCTTTCCTTTTGGAATGACTGGAACTGATCGGCTGTCGAACCCCCTCCGTCTAATAGAGGCTGCTCATGTATGGTTGTTTACATCTTTAGGCGGGTTTAGTGACATCTCTCAAGAGTCAAAGGGACTGTGACTGTGATACAATATCCACATTCAACGTCTATCTTCAGGAGTTCTGGGAACAAGAGTGATGCAAAACTCTTTCTGAAGTTTGTACAACTACTCACTATAACTATGAACTGTGTTACCATAATCAAAGTACTGGTGGTTTGTTCTGTCCAATGTTACATCATCGAGCCCACTGGAAGTTCTTTTGACATGAAATAGTTTTCTTCTTCTGTGCATGAAATGATCACCGAGTCACCAGGAAATCTTTGCTGGTATCAAGTCGCCATCTTTACTCATTCAGAGTGACGCTGTGCCAGCATACGCCACCGTATCCCAACCGATCTCAGCAGGAGACATTTCCACTGGAATCAGCCAAGAGAAAACTGTACCGACCCTCTCAGATATGCTGACTCTTAACTGCCCGCATCATGAGAGGGGCCTCGTCTTGATCTTGACAAATCTCTTAGTGATGCTCCTCCATCTTCAGCTGTCGTTAGAACGATTTGGTCTGTAACTCCTAATAAACTGTTCGGCTGCTACTGACTTCATTGCCTTGCTGGTCACCTGTTGTATTTTGATATCCATTATTCGCTAGAGTATCATGTAGCTCCAGTTTGCTTCATTACGGACTATCAGATATTGTGTTCGCTCCCTGTCCATGTCATTGTATTGCCCGCATTCGCACAATATGTGCAGGTGTGCCTTCCAATCCACAGTTTGATGTCAATGTCCCAGTCTTGCTAACACAGGATATCGATCATGTCTTGCCTCTTTGGGGGATTTTATATACTTTAGTTGAAGTCTTTCAAGGATGCTTGGGAAAAACCCATCACCTATCATACGGTACTGCTCACACGTTTCAGTAACCATCCATTCGCCGGCGGGAGTGGCCGTGCGGTTCTAGGCGCTACAGTCTGGAGCCGAGCGACCGCTACGGTCGTAGGTTCGAATCCTGCCACGGGCATGGATGTGTGTGATGTCCTTAGGTTAGTTAGGTTTAATTACTTCTAAGTTCTAGGCGATTGATGACCTTAGAAGTTAAGTCGTATAGTGCTCAGAGCCATTTTTTAACCATCCATTTCTTTAACTGTTTATTGACAGGGATGTATTCCCTAATAAAGCCTTGTACGAGTAGTGTTGTTAGATTACGTCTGCGCCAATAATAATATCCTAGATATGAAACTTCTATATTTATATGGCAAATTTCTTAAAAGACAATGAGTGCTTCAGCAGGCGCTGTACTGAAAATGTACATCAGCCTGAGCTGTATTCTTCTCTGGAGCTGTCGCAATTTGACTGTGCCGTGTTCACTTGGAAGTTACGAGCCTGTACCCATGCGACGATGCTGGACATTGCTGTCAAAATGGCATCGTGATATTCTTTGAAAACAGTTATTGGTAACCAATATTCGTTTGTAAATAATCTCACATTCTTCTGCATAACTTTTGTGCTTCTCTGGCTAATTCGTAATATGAGATAATACCTCCGTTTTTCTTCGAGAATGACACCCCAATACTTGCTTGTTGAGTGGAGACTCTATCCAATCTTAAAGTCGAATTTCTCGACAGCTCATCTTAAATCTTCATGGAGATATGTTTCGTCTGTGGAACTAACCGAAAGGCAGTTTGTTTCTTGCATTTACTATGCGTGTTTTGCTTATTTTATTTATAAAGCATCTTCAATGTCCTGTTTATTGTACAAGGGTTGTACCAAAAGTAAGGTTCCCATACTTTTTACAAATAGGAGACATTGTTTAGTGTTATTAATTTATACATCGTTGAAAAGCTTACACTTTTGTCTGTTTTTCAACAAAGTCTCCATTTTTTTCGACACACTTTTGAAGACAGTGCTCCAGCTTTTGTATTCCTAAGTCAAAGAAGTCTCCCGCCAAGCCGTTGAGGAAGTGTGTGACCTCTGCTCGGACTTCATCGTCGCTCTTGAAGCCTTTGCCACCTAATTGTTCCTTTAGCTTGGGGAGAGGTGATAATCGCTGGGAGCTACGCCCGGCTGTACGGGGGATGGGGCATAACAGTCCACCTGAATTTCTTCAAAAGCTACTGCGTTGGACGAGTGACGTGCGGTCGAGCGTTGTTGTGAAGAAGTCGTCCTCTCCGGTGATTCTGGATTGCTCACCGGAGTTTGGTCAATGTTTCGCAATATCTGTCTGAGTTTATTGTCGTCCCACGTTACATGAAATCGATGAAGAGTACCCCCTTCTGATCCCAAAACACAGTCAGCATAACTTTTCCTGCCGACTGTGTGTGAATTTCTTTGGTGGCTGTGAACTGGAGTTACACCACTGACGAGATGATTCTTGTTGTTTCAGGGGTGTAATGAAATACCCACGTGTCATCTCCCACGATGATAAAGTCCAACTATATCTCCTTGTTGCCTCCCCCTCACATTGTTGGAGGAACTTGTTGGAACATTGTTGGAACAGTCAAGGCGTTGCTCCTTGTGTCCATTAGTCAGCATCAGGCAGACCCAGCGAGCACACACCTTGCGATAACCGAATGTTTCTGTTGAAGTTCTTTCAATTGTGTCGTGGGAAGCTTCAGGAATGCGTTCAACAAGTTAATGGACAGTGACCCTCCGATCTCTGAGCACCTCACTGCTGATCTTCTGGACAATCGCAACCGAAACCTGCGGTCTTCCACTCTGTTCTTCATCGTGAACACCCGTACGACCCTCAGCAAAAGCCCTGCACCATTTGCGGACGTGCTGAACGATCATGCACTCTTCACCATAAACCTCAGTCAGGTGCCGATGAATCTCCAGGGGCGGTAACTTCCTGGCCTGGAGAAACGATTACGATCGAACGTCGCATGTGGCGTGAGCGGCGATCAACAAAAATGGTTCAAATGGCCCTGAGCACTATGAGACTTAACATCTGAGGTCATCAGTCCCCTAGAACTCAGAACTACATAAACCTAACTAACCTAAGGACATCACACACATCCATGCCCGAGGCAGAATTCGAACCTGCGACCGTAGCAGTCACGCGGTTCCGGACTGAAGCGCCTAGAACCGTTCGGTCACAGCGGCCGGCGACGATCAACATTTCCATCTCTGATGGCTGCCACGTGACACTGAGTAACGTAGCGGATCGCGGATGGACGGGTTCGAGAGTGGTGTCGTTAACCATTTATAATGTTTCTAGTACATGTGTGCGCTTCTACAGATGCGTGTAATCGGTCCCCTTACTCCAGATGGCCGATTTGCACTATTTTCAGCTAGATTTATTACAACACTTCACTTGCACTTTTCGTTGAGTGTTGAACGTGTGTGTGTTGACAGTGTGTAGTGTTGCCAACTGTCGCTCTGTGTTTTATCCTCCGTTCATCTTTATTTGCACTGTATGTGTAGTTTGACATTTGTCTATTTGTTTTCTATCTGTGTGTGTTTTGTTATTTGTGAATGTGTCATTCCTTGTGTGATTCGATTTTTGTGTGGCTTGTGTGTGTGTGTGTGTGTGTGTGTGTGTGTGTGTGTGTGTGCGTGTGTGTGTGTGTGTGTGTGTGTGTGTGTGTGTGAGAGAGAGAGAGAGAGAGAGAGAGAGAGAGAGAGAGAGAGATAAAGAGAGAGAGAAGAGGGGATTCGCGTTACTTATTCTTGTTATGTTTGACATTTCTGTTTGGTATTGTTTTAATGACCAACATGATCACCGATTTATTGGTTACGTTGATTTGATCATTACTTACTTTCTTTTTCATTGGTTCAAATGGTTAAAATGGCTCTGAGCACTATGGGACTTAACTACTGTGGTCATCAGTCCCCTAGAACTTAGAACTACTTAAACCTAACTAACCTAAGGACATCACACACATCCATGCCCGAGGCAGGATTCGAACCTGCGACCGTAGCAGTCGCGCGGTTCCGGACTGCGCGCCTAGAACCGCTAGACCACCGCGGCCGGCTCTTTTTCATTGCAATAGCTACTTGTATATGAAAGTTTTTTGTAAGGTCACGAGTTTTTTGTTGTAATTGTTCATTCTAATAATTTTCGTGTCCTGTTCATGTTTTATCAGGTGCTCAGTCAAGGTATAATGGCTGTTTTCATACTTCCAGCTTCTCATATGTTCTTTATACTTAGTTTTGGAGTTTATGCCTGTAATCCCCAGATACATTGAGCCATATTCTTGACATTCTAACTGCTGTGTACCTGCTTCTTGGTATTTCTGAAGATGCTTCATAAATAAAAGAATCTTATTGCAAAAAATAAACTGCATTTCATTAGTTGCAAAGACTTGACATATCTCTGCGAATTTTGAAACAAGTGACGAACATGGAAAACGGTAAAATTACGAGTTTATATGTTTTATTTTCAGCTGTTTTAAGTTTTTGAGTGAACACCGTGTTTGAATCAACTGGAGTGCGTCAGATGCTTAGAACTTTTCTCCGGAATCATGGGATACAATCGCCGTAATGTCATCTTGCACATGTTATGACAGTGCCATGTCAAAGATCTTTGTCAAAGAAATTTGACTATTATTTGAACATATCTCTTTGTCACAAAAAAACGAGGTATAATGTAATACCGGCCTTACGCTGCTATACCCCAGCAAGCAGTTAGGATCGGCAACAGTCCTCATCCCATAAAACGACAGATGGTCACGGAGTGTGAGGAAGGAGGAGCGACCTGTCTCTTATGAATGCTCTGCTGCCTTGGTGGATGACGGTTTCACACACGGATTTCCATCTGAAGTTTATTTTTCTCGTGTATACTGAAAAATATTAAAGATTTTAGAGGTTTCCAGAAGAAAAGTAAACTATGGACGGAAACTCGTGTCCGAAATTGTCATCTACCAAGCCAACAAGGCATCGCATTCATAGGAGACAAGGCCTTTCTACGCAGCAGGTAGCATCATCTTCTCCACTGGCGATCGTGGCCATCAGTGGCGATCACTGAATAGCAAACAACGTTCCACCTACCATCCGTCAGCGTAAAACGTGAAGTTTGCCGCTAAAGAGATGGCCTAGTGACAGGCGGTGGCTCCTGTAACGTCGAAGCTCTGTAGCGTCTCTGGATGACGTTTCCGGACAAAGGTTCCTATCCTCGATTTGTTCCTCTAGACACCCTCTACATCCTCTCGAAGTATGTCGCAACATTTCTGGGACATCTTGTGTGTGTTGATCAGGATGTAACCTCTTTAAGAGAACATAGTTCTACATTGACGGTATGTTCATCACATACATGGCTACTTTTGGTAACAGTATTGCATGGTAAGTATTATTATAGCTGCTTGCATATTTTCGCCACTTGAGACTAGCGGCGGTAATTTTCCCAGAATTAAGGAACTTAGGGTCTACTCTGGACGCCGGCCGCTGTGGTCGAGGGGTTCTAGGCGCTTCAGTCCGGAAAAGCGCGACCTCTACGGTCGCAGGTTCGAATCCTGCCTCGGGCATGGATGTGTGTGATGTCCTTAGGTTCGTTAGGTTTAAGTCTAGGGGACTGATGACCTCAGATGTAAGGCCCATAGTGCTCAGAGCCATCTGAACCATTTTCTACTCTCGACGTCGTGAAACTTGCAAACCTTAATGCCTGCATGACCTTGTTAATACGCATGCATGGCCTTGAAGAAAGCGTGTCCCATGTGTTCAGCACCCGCAACCTGGTCTCGATTAAATGCGTTGAGGCCGCGTGGGTTAGCCGCTCGGTCTTAGACGCGTTGCCACGGTTCGCGCTGCTCCCCCGTCGGAGGTTTGAGTCATCCTTCGGGCGTGTGTGTGTGTGTGTGTGTGTGTGTGTGTGTGTGTGTGTGTGTGTGTGTGTGTTGTCCTTAGCGTAAATTAGTTTAAGTTAAGTTAAGTAGTGTGTAAGCTTAGGGACCGGTGACCTCAGCAGTTTAGTCCCACACAAACTTACCACAAAATGCGTTGATAAAGCAGGTGGCACATTTCGGCGCATTGGTAATATATTGAGAAAAGGCATATCAGTATACAAAGAAGATTGCTTAAAAATATGCATGTGACCCCCACGTAAAGC
This sequence comes from Schistocerca gregaria, assembly GCF_023897955.1. NCBI lineage: Eukaryota > Metazoa > Arthropoda > Insecta > Orthoptera > Acrididae > Schistocerca > Schistocerca gregaria. The sequence continues at coordinate 1,013,327,608 of NC_064920.1, read as the reverse complement.
ATTTCTCAAGTGTATAGGACCCCCACCAAATAGGAATATTCAGCGTATACATAGAAAGCTGGTTTGTTTGACCTATCGATGATGGTCACACTAAAATACCTGATACGGCACACGCCTTAGGATAAATGCCAGTTATACCACAAAGGCTTGCTTATTGTTTTAAGAAACAGCGCTAAATCAGGACTGTAGTCACGTGGTACATTCCCTAGCATTTCACTCTCAGTTACGTGGAAACCTTCAGACCATGAGTTTCGGAGACTATTGTAGGTGCCGCAGGTACCATGGAACTTACGAACAACCAATTTTGCACAGTGCCCTTCATTTCCGTGCAATTTCGTGCAGTAATTGAGTTCTGTACACCGTGAGTAATGAAAATGCCAACAACGAGGGGAAAGTTGTGTCTTCGTAACAATGGTTTTCTCTAATGGTTGCACAGAAAATGTGATGTCCGTACGAACAGGTTGTGCGTGAATTCCGAACGGAGTAAGTGCTGAGGCTGCTTAAAAATTGCTTGCCAGAATCATAGATGAAAAGCGGCATTCCTGCCCAACAGCAGGTGAAAAATTGAATGCATGGCTGCAACAAAAGAGTCTGAGAAGACATGAAACATAAAGGTTTAGATTTTGTCGCGAATATGCCAAGTTATGAGAAATATAAGACTGGATTAGGTAGAGCGAGAAGAGAAGCTATTGGGATGAAGCTCAGCTCTGGCTCTGATTTGGATATTCAGCTGGGTGAAGCCATTTTAAAATTAACTGTTGTAACAGCTTTTTGAATAGTGCTCGGAGTTAAGTTCAGAATGTTGTGAAACACGTTCACAAACGGTGGAAGGTGGGAGAAGGTGATGGGTGACCACACCCAAGAAGATGCAAGTCGATAGATTCCGCAGTGGATGCCAAGTCAGCAATCAACTAGTCCCAGTTATATCGAAATCAAAATCCAAACCGAAGTAGTCAACACAATACTACAAATAAGCGTAAAATGATGCTTCATTTAAATATGTAAAATGCATTGCGCACTTATGTAAAGACGCCGAGAGCCAGAGGATCTGACCGTCTGCCCCCTATCGAGGCAACTGCATCTACATCTACATCAACATCGATACTCCGCAAGCCACCTGACGGTGTGTGGCGGAGGGTACCTTCCGTACCTCTATTGGTTCTCCCTTCTATTCCAGTCTCGTATTGTTCGTGGAAAGAAAGATTGTCGGTATGCCTCTGTGTGGGCTCTAATCTCTATGATTTTATCCTCATGGTCTCTTCGCGAGGTATACGTAGGAGGAAGCAATATACTGCTTGACTCCTCGGTGAAGGCATGTTCTCGAAACTTCAACAAAAGCCCGTACCGAGCTAATGAGCTTCCACTGGAGTTAATCTATCATCTCCGTAACGCTTTCGCGATTACTAAATGATCCTGTAAAGAAGCGCGCTGCTCTCCGTTGGATCTTCTCTATCTCTTCTATCAATCCTATCTTGTACGGGTCCCACACTGGTGAGCAATATTCAAGCAGTGGGCGAACAAGTGTATTGTAACCAACTTCCTTTGTTTTCGGAATGCATTTCCTTAGGATTCTTCCAATGAATCTCAGTCTGGCATCTGCTATACCGACGATCAACTTTATATGATCATTCTATTTTAAATCCCTCCTGATGCCTACTCCCAGGTAATTTATGGAATTAACTGCTTCCAGTTGCTGACCTGCTATATTGTAGCTAAATTATAAGGGATCTTCCTTCTATGTATTCACAGCACTTTACACTTGTCTACATTGAGATTCAGTTGCCATTCCCTGCACCATGCGTCAATTTGCTGCAGATCCTCCTGCATTTCAGTACAATTTTCCATTGTTACAACCTCTCTTTATACCACAGCATCATCCGCAAAAAGCCTCAGTGAACTTCCGATGTTATCCACAAGGTCATTTATGTATGTTGTGAATAGCAACGGTCCTACAACGCTCCCCTGCGGCTCACCTGAAATCACTCTTACTTCGGAAGACTTCTCGCCATTGAGAATGACATGCTGCGTTCTGTTATAAAGGAACTCTTCAATCCAATCACACAATTGGTCTGACAGTCCATATACTCTTACTTTGTTCACTACCTACATATCGGTGCCTGCTGGAGGCATATCGTCATCGTCATGGGGATACAAAAACGACCTCCATCACGGATAAAATATAATTATGTAAATTGAAGGTGGAAGAGGAGAAAGGGAAGGGAAAGGAGGGAACTAATGATATCAGGTGCGACGGAGCTTCATGCGGAATTAGCGGCAGTGAATGAAAATGTGTGCCGCACATGGACTTGAACCCAGAATCTTATCCTTACAAGGCAATTGCATTAACCACCGCATAATCCTGATACAGCGTTTGTCATAAATGATAGGACTATTTCAGCACACACCCCAGCTGAGCCACATTCCCACCTGGCGCCACATATCTGCATTCCCCGCTCGTATCATCCTGCTCGCTAATTTTAGATTCCCACTGGAGGTCGAATGTAACCGTGCATCTGCACTGAGTGTTGGGGATTCATTGCCCAACGGGAGGGATCAGTTATATGAATGTGCGGTGTCTGTTGTTCTGGACATGTCTGGAAAAACAGACACCACGCATTCATATAACTGATTCACCTCGATGTGCAGTTAACCCACAACCTTCAGTGCGGATGGTTATTTATGTTCTACCTCCAGCGAGAGTCTAAAATTAGCGAGGCGCTAGGTGGGAGTGTGGGTCAGCTGGGGAGCGTGTCGTGATATTCCGCGCATTTGCAATAAACACTGTGTCTGGGTGGTATAGTAGCTGAAGCCTAGTAAGCAAAAATCCTGGGTTCGATTCCCTGTACGGCATAAATTGTCGCTCGTCGCCGCTGATTTGACAGCTGATATCATTAGCGTCTTCCATCTCCTTTCCTTCCTCCTCTGCTGTTTTGTGCCGGCCGAGGTGGCCGAGTGGTTCTAGGCGCTATAGACTGGACCTGCGCGACCACTACGGTCGCAAGTTCGAATCCTGCCTCGGGCATGGATGTGTGTGCTGTCCTTAGGTTAGTTAGGTTTAAGTAGTTCTAAGTTCTAGGGGACTGATGACCTCAAACGTTAAGTCCCATAGTGCTCAGAGCCATTTGAACCATTTTTTGTTGTTGTTTTGTTTTTTAACAAATGTGTGTGAAATCTTATGGGACTTAACTGCTAAGGTCATCAGTCCCTAAGCTTACACACTACTTAACCTAATTATCCAAAGGACAAACACACACACCCATGCCCGAGGGAGGACTCGAACCTCCGCCGGGATCAGCCGCACAGTCCATGACTGTAGTGCCTTAAACCGCTCGGCTAATCCAGTGCGGCCCTTTATCTTCTCTCCGCCTTCCATTTACATGATACGTGTCACAGCTGTGTATTCAGCGTCATGTCTTCTAGCGGGACACCTCCAAAAGAACAGACCTCAAACATTCATATCATTGTTTCGCCTCAATGATGAATGAATGCACAACTTTCAGTGCAGATGCACATTTACAATATACCTCTAATAGCAATCTAAAATTAGCGAGAACGGAGAGCATGGACGGGGACTGCGAATAGGTGCCCTAAGTGGGAGTGTGGGTCAGCTGGGAAACCCAGAAGCATACATCGATTGAAGATTTAACACATTTTCCAGTAACAGAAGAATAATTAAGTTACAACAGATTAAGGTACATGTTTGGATCCCAACCACATCAAAATTTGCTTAAGGAAAGGCCACAAGCTAACGGATACAAATTCAAAATTATTCCAAGTATAAACTTAACCTGAACAGGAACATTAAGTAGAGCTGCAGCGGTTGGAGGAAACAGCACGAAAGACGGACAGCGGGGAGAGCTGCCTAATGTATGCGCTCCAAATGACGTAAACAGCCGCCTAAGCACGCCGACAAGGCGTGAGTAAGCGGGGCCCGATCCTGGGTAACACGTACCAGCAATTAGGTACAAGAGATTATTAACTACAGTTTCCTGCAGCACAAATAATTTTAATTAGGCGCAATTCCAACACACAGCCGTGAATCAAATAGATAAATCTAAATTCTTACCAAAAAACATGGCAACTTAACTGCCTTTTAATAAGTTAGTCAAAAGATTTAAGAAACCAGCTACAAATATTTTTAAAAAATAATTTCAGCAATAAGATAGTAACATGAAAAAATTTGCTTTCTAGCAGACCATTAAAACAGCCACCAGAATACTCACATGATATTCGAAGCTCATCGTACACACATTAGTCCATAGCGGTTCGGAGAGAACAAATACGTCCTGGAATAGACTAAGATTTTTTAGAGCCACTTAAATAGAACAGACCATTCGGCACAGAGAAAGAAGTTGTTAAATAATTTAATAAAGAAACAAGATCTAAATTGGGTTACATAGAGACTAGCATCGATGGTCGAATACTTTAACAGAACATTATTCCCATATTTACAAAAAACAGTTACGCGGTATTGCAATTAAGAACAGTCGATAGGAACTGCGTACTTTGAACAATTCTTCCAAAAGATAGGAGCCACCGAAAAGCGTTAATAATCACGTAAGTTCGCACTACTAAGAAAAATGTAATAAAAATTCACGAGAAGAAAGATCACGAAATCAAACAATAAATCTCGAAAATTTGTTTAAGCAAGAAAACTGGTTCAATTGCTTGCATATACTACTAAAGCACCATCTCACGAACAAAACGCATGGAAACAACTGCCAATCATGCACGAAGAAAACTCACTCAAATCTGCGCAAAATACCCTTTCCACATGTGAAATGACTCCCCCCAGTATGCACATGGAGCGCACACTGGCTTCCTTCCTCTCCTTGGCAGGCATGTTCGTAAGGGGTCCCATTACGGACCTAACGTTGGAGCTCTCAACTACCAACAAACCCACCCCCTGTGAATGCCCAGATCTTGCGGGCCGAGAGAAGCTTCCTCGGGAACAGGGTGGACGAGCGCATCCGGCTCGGAGACTTCATCAGCCACAGATAACGCCAGAAACCTGTTCGTCAAACGAACTAGAGAGGCCTTACGATCGGCCCCTCGGAAAATCTTGCGCTGCCTGCCAGACTTTGGAATGATCTCCCACTCGACCACAGGTGAGGGGTCAACCTCAGTGCAGGCAGTATCTGGAGCAGACACAGCAGTGGACCAATCGGGGGACACACAGGGCGTGCTCGACGTCTCTTGCATCCTCGCATCTGACCCCCCACAGTGATGCCCCTTGGCAGGTGCCTCAAGCTGCGTGACGGAAGCCAACACAGCCTGGAGCTGTGAGCGAAGGGTCACCAACTCAGCTCACATCTGTACAGAGCCATCACAGTTCTTATCCAATACTGAAGTCGCTCCTGTTGGAAGCTCGTAAAAATATGTAACAAACGAACGGTGTACTCGTCTTATTAGTAGCAGGAACTCGTGGTGTTCTCTAACTGACAATTGAGAAATACATTCCTGGAAATGGAAAAAAGAACACATTGACACCGGTATGTCAGACCCACCATACTTGCTCTGGACACTGCGAGAGGGCTGTACAAGCAATGATCACACGCACGGCACAGTGGACACACCAGGAACCGCGGTGTTGGCCGTCGAATGGCGCTAGCTGCGCAGCATTTGTGCACCGCCGCCGTCAGTGTCAGCCAGTTTGCCGTGGCTTACGGAGCTCCATCGCAGTCTTTAACACTGGTAGCATGCCGCGACAGCGTGGACGTGAACCGTATGTGCAGTTGACGGACTTTGAGCGAGGGCGTATAGTGGGCATGCGGGAGGCCGGGTGGACGTACCACCGAATTGCTCAACACGTGGGGCGTGAGGTCTCCACAGTACATCGATGTTGTCGCCAGTGGTCGGCGGAAGGTGCACGTGCCCGTCGACCTGGGACCGGACCGCAGTGACGCCCGGATGCACGCCAAGACCGTAGGATCCTACGCAGTGCCGTAGGGGACTGCACTGCCACTTCCCAGCAAATTAGGGACACTGTTGCTTCTGGGGTATCGGCGAGGACCATTCACAACCGTCTCCATGAAGCTGGACTACGGTCCTGCACACCGTTAGGCCGTCTTCCGCTCACGCCCCAACATCGTGCAGCCCGCCTCCAGTGGTGTCGCGACAGGCGTGAATGGAGGGACGAATGGAGACGTGTCGTCTTCAGCGATGAGAGTCGCTTCTGCCTTGGTGCCAATGATGGTCGTATGCGTGTTTGGCGCCGTGCAGGTGAGCGCCACAATCAGGACTGCATACGACCGAGGCACACAGGGCCAACACCCGGCATCATGGTGTGGGGAGCGATCTCCTACACTGGCCGTACACCTGTGGTGATCGTCGAGGGGACACTGAATAGTGCACGGTACATCCAAACCGTCATCGAACCCATCGTTCTACCATTCCTAGACCGGCAAGGGAACTTGCTGTTCCAACAGGACAATGCACGTCCGCATGTATCCCGTGCCACCCAACGTGCTCTAGAAGGTGTAAGTCAACTACCCTGGCCAGCAAGATCTCCGGATCTGTCCCCTATTGAGCATGTTTGGGACTGGATGAAGCGTCGTCTCACGCGGTCTGCATGTCCAGCACGAACGCTGGTCCAACTGAGGCGCCAGGTGGAAATGGCATGGCAAGCCGTTCCATAGGACTACATCCAGCATCTCTACGATCGTCTCCATGGGAGAATAGCAGCCTGCATTGCTGCGAAAGGTGGATATACACTGTACTAGTGCCGACATTGTGCATGCTCTGTTGCCTGTGTCTATGTGCCTGTGGTTCTGTCAGTGTGATCATGTGATGTATCTGACCCCAGGAATGTGTCAATAAAGTTTCCCCTTCCTGGGACAATGAATTCACGGTGTTCTTATTTCAATTTCCGGGAGTGTATATATCAGACAAATTAATAAGCGACAATACTGAACCCCCATGGTACACAAAACGGATCAGATCGTTGTTGCTGAAGCAATGAGAAAAGCATGCCAAATTCAAAGCACACAAAATCACCAAGATTGGCAGCGTTTTGCAGAAGTTCAAAAGATACCCCTTGGTTCAACGCAAGATGCTTGTAATAATTTCCACAACGAAACTCTGTCTCGGAATCTGGTAGAAAACCCAAAGAGATTCTGGTCATACATAAAGCACACCAGTGGCAAGACGCAATTAATACCTTCACTGCGCGATAGCAACGGTGAAGTCACTGATGACAAAATAGTTCAAATGGCTCTGGGCACTATGGGACTTAACATCTGAGGTCATCAGTCCCCTAGAAATTAGAACTACTTAAACCTAACTAACCTAAGGACAATATACACATCCATGCCCGAGGCAGGATTCGAACGTGCATCCTTAGCAGTCGCGCGGTTCCGGACTGAAGCGCCTAGAACTGCTCGGTCACCGCGGCCGGCCACTGACGACAGTGCTACTGTTTTCCGAAACTCCTTCACTAAAGAAGACGAAGTAAATATTCCTGAATTACAATCAAGAACAACTGCCAAGATGAGAAACATGGAAGTAGATATCCTCGGTGTAGCAAAGCAGCTTAAATCACTGAATAAAGGCAAGCATCCAGATTGTATACAAGTCAGGTTCCGTTAAGGATATGCTAATACAATAGCTCCATATTTGGCAGTTATATACAACCGCTCGCTCACAAAATGTTCCTACCTAAAGACTGGAAAATTGCTCAAGTCACACCAAAATGGGAAATAGGAGTAATCCGCTGAATTACACGCCCATATCACTAACGTCGATTTGCAGTAGGGTTTTGGAGCATATACTATGTTCGAACGTCATGAATTACCTCGAAGAAATCGATTTATTGACACATTGTCAGCACAGATTCAGAAAATATCGTTCTTGTGAAACACAACTAGCTCTTTATACTAATGAAGTAGTGAATGCTATCGACAGGGGATGTCAAATTGATTTCATATGTTTAGATTATCAGAAGGCTTTCGACACCGTTCCTCGCAAGCATCTTCTAAGCAAACTGCTTGCCTATGGAATATTGCCTCAGTTGTGCGGCTGGATTCGTGAATTCCTGTCAGAAAGGTCACAGTTCGTAGTAATAGACGGAAAGTGAACTAGTAAACCAGAAGTAATATCTGCCGTTCCCCAAGGAAGTGTTATGTCCCTCTATTGTTCCTGATCTATATTAACGACATAGGAGACAGTCTCTGTAGCTCTCTTGGATTGTTTCCAGTTGATGCTGTCATTTACCTTCTTGTAAAGTCATCAGATGACAAGAACGAATTGCAAAAGATTCAGATACGACATCTGTATAGTGCGAAAAGTGGAAATTCGCCCTGAATAAAGAAATGTTTGAAGTTATTCACATGGGTACTAAAAGAAATCAGCTAAATTTCGATTACGCGTTAAGTCAGACAAACCTGAAGGCTGTAGATTCAACTAAATACTTTGAGATTGAAGTTACAAATAACCTAAATTGGGAAGATCGCATAGATATTGTTGTGGGCAGGGCAAAACAAAGACTGCGATTCACTGGAAGAACTCTTAGAAGGTGCAATAGGTCTACTAAAGAGACTGATTACACCACATTTGTCCGCCTAATCTGGAGTACTGCTGTGCGGTCTGGGATCTATGTCAGGTGGGACTGACGGATGACATCGGAAATGTTCAAAGAAGGGCAGCCGTTTTGTGCTGTTTCGAAATAGGGGAGATAGTGCTACAGACATGATACGTGAACTGGAGTGGCAATCATTAAAACATAGGCGTTTTTCGATGCGACGGGATCCTATCGTGAAATGTCAATCACCAGTTTCCTCCTCCGATCGTAAAATCATACTGTTGGCACCCAGCCTAAATAGGGTGAAATGATCATCACGATAAAATAAGAGATGTTCCCCATTCAGGGCTTTATAAATAGCTTCACATGTTTCTGGTGTTATTTTCATCAATGTGCACTGCAGTATTGGAGTGATATACTGTAAACTACAATAGCTTTCTCCTGCTACAAGAAATCGCAATGTTACCAAAAGTCTGTCTTTGGGAATAAAGCTTGCCTGAGGTGATTGTTCTCGTCCCTTGAAGCTCCCGTAACACATTCTGTTGTATGCTTTTATTATCTCGCTGTGCAACCCACGGCTTCACCCAAGTAGGTTTCCTTTTCCTTCATTTCCGCTCCTCTTCCAAATGCAAACACAATGCAGTTCCAATACAAGCAGCTGCAGAGCAGATCAACAAGTTGTTAGTCACCAGTGCCCGCATCTCGTGGTCGTACGGTAGCGTTCTCGCTTCCCACGCCCGGGTTCCCGGGTTCCATTCCCTGCGGGGTCAGGGATTTTCTCTGCCTCGTGATGGCTGGGTGTGGTGTGACGTCCTTAGGATAGTTAGGTTAAAGTAGTTCTAAGTTCTAGGGGACTGATGATCATAGATGTTAAGTCCCATAGTGCTCAGAGCCATTTGAACCATTTTTTTGTTAGTCATCTTTCAGAAACTTTGACGAAATGCTGGATGACGGTCTAATATCACATTTTGTGCCGCATCAAAGACCTTTGTCCAATATTTTATCAAATTTCTTTGTCCAGTAAATCTGATAGTGTAATAGCCCCTTACCGCAAGTCCAATGACCGACCGAGGTGGTGCAGTGGTTAGGATACTGGACCCGCATTCAGGAGGACGTCGGTTCAAACCCGCGTCCGCCCATCCAGATTTAGGTTTTCCATGATTTACTTGAATCGCTCCAGGCGAAAACCGGGATGGTTCCCTTGAAAGGGCTCGGCTGGTTTCCTTCCTCATCCTTGACACAATCCGAACTTGTGCTCCGTCTCTAGTGACCTCGATGTCGGCGGGACGTTAAACCTAGTCTTCCTTCCTTCCCCCTAAGAGAAATAGAAAATCCAGAAGAAGACAAAGACGCTTCCAAGCCGACAATGAGAGGGATAGGGCAAGAAAAATATAGAATGATAAAGCAAAATATATATCAAATTCAACTCTTAATATGTAAAAGTGGAAAATTATTTAGCTACATATGAAATATAATTCATATATTTCAGTTTAGTATTGAAATATCACCATGGCTTCATGGCTGCACCCAGCTGCCCGTTTTTGCACAAAAAAATGGTTCAAATGGCTCTGAGCACTATGGGACTTAACATCTGAGGTCATCAGTCCCCTAGAACTTAGAACTACTTAAACCTAACTAACCTAAGGACATCACACACATCCATGCCCGAGGCAGGATTCGAACCTGCGACCCTAGCGTGCCCGTCTTTCTCTCAGTTTGAATTTATAGGCGCACTGGCACCAAAGCGACGCTGTTCAGGAATGAAAAAGTGCCTATCAACCAGGAACGTCAATGAAGTGACTTATATAGAGACGCTTCAGCACAATTTAATACCGTGATAACGGACGTGTCCTAAGTCACCATATGGAACATTATATGTAAATGGCAGCAAATCAAATCATTAATTAGAAGTACTGCAAATTTTTGATGGTGTACAGCAAAGAGCCACAAATTGGTTTCAGGTTATGTTATTCAAAAAGTACCGTTACCGGTTTCGAATATTTTTTACAATTCATCATCAGATGGTTTTTTCGTGCTTTCATCAATGTACAGGGTGGTCCATTGATTGTGACCGGGCCAAATATCTCACGAAATAAGCGTCAAACGAAAAAACTACAAAGAACGAAACTTGTCTAGCTTGAAGGGGGAAACCAGATGGCGCTATGGTTGGCACACTAGATGGCGCTGCCATAGGTCAAACGGATATCAACTGCGTTTTTTTAAATAGGAATCCCCATTTTTTTATTACATATTCGTGTAGTACGTAAAGAAATATGAATGTTTTAGTTGGACCACTTTTTTCGCTTTGTGACAGATGGCGCTGTAATAGTCACAAATATATGACTCACAATTTTAGACGAACAGTTGGTATCAGGTAGGTTTTTTAAATTAAAATACAGAACGTAGGTACGTTTGAACATTTTATTTCGGCTGTTCCAATGTGATACATGTACCTTCGTGAACTTATCATTTCTGAGAACGCATGCTGTTACAGCGTGATTACCTGTAAATACCACATTCATGCAATAAATGCTCAAAATGATGTCCGTAAACCTCAATGCATTTGCTTATACGTGTAACGACATTCCTCTCAACAGCTAGTAGTTCGCTTTCCCTAATGTTCGCACATGCATTGACAATGCGCTGACGCAAGTTTTCAGGCGTTGTCGGTGGATCACGATAGCAAATATCCTTCAACTTTCCCCGGGGATCTCAGATCCGGTGAACGTGCTTCGACGACCGAACCATCTGTCATGAAATATGCTATTCAATACCGCTTCAACCGCACGCGAGCTATGTGCCGGACACCCATCATGTTCGAAGTACATCGCCAGTCTGTCATGCAGTGAAACATCTTGTAGTAACATCGGTAGAACATTCCGTAGAAAATCAGCATACATTGCACCATTTAGATTGCCATCGATAAAATGGGGGTCAATTATCCTTCCTCCCATAATTCCACACCATAAATTAACCCGCCAAGGTCGCTGATGTTCCACTTGTCGCAGCCATCGTGGATTTTCTGTTGCCCAATAGTGCATATTATGCCGGTTTACGTTACTGCTGTTGGTGAATGACGCTTCGTCGCTAAATAGAAAACGTGCAAAAAATCTGTCATCGTCTCATAATTTTTCCTGTGTCCAGTGTCAGAACTGTACACGACGTTCAAAGTCGTCGCCATGCAATTCCTGGTGCATAGAAATATGGTACGGGTGCAATCGATGTTGATGTAGCATTCTCAACACCGACGTTTTTGAGATTCCCGATTCTTGCGCACTTTGTGTGTTTCTGATGTGCGGATTAGCCGCAACAGCAGCTAAAACATCTACTTGGGCATCATCATTTGTTGCAGGTCGTGGTTGACGTTTCACATGTGGCTGAACACTTCCTATTCCCTTAAATAACGTAACTATCCGAAGAACGGTCCAGACATTTGGATGATGTCGTCCAGGATACCGAGCAGCATACATAGCACACGCCCGTTGGGCATTTTGATCACAATAGCCATACATCAACACGATATGGGCGTTTTCCGCATTCGTTTTTTTAAATTGATTTTTAATTCCCCCCGAAGGGGGCGGGCTGGCAGCAGCTTAGTACGCTGCTCTACAGCCTACAGACTTTTGTTAAAAACGGAAGAAGAAAAGAAACAAGAAAAACAGGCGATAAAACGGCGACTTAAAGTGTAAAATGGCGGAAAATGCGGAAAGTTAAAACAGAAAGCAAAGGGGTTGGCAATGTTAATAATATACACAGGAATCAGGCAACTAACATAGTAGACACACAATTAAAAAGCATGGCGACAGTCTGATTTCTGTTCGCAAGAGATAAGGGGAAAAAAATGAAATCACACCCAGCGATACTATGATGGCCGTTCGCAACACCTCCCAGAAGACACAGCACGGAACACTCACTGTAAAACACTGCACGAAAATGACGGCACAAAGATGACACTCCCGAGCCAAAGGCAGATGGGGGGGGGGGGCACCTGGAGGAGGGGAAAAACAAGGAGGGAGGAGAGGAAAAAACGAAAGGGTGGGAACCAAGGAGGGAGATGACTCATAAGGGGGGGGGGGGGGGAGGGGCAGGGCAGACGCGAGAGGGAATGAGAAAAGGCAGAGGAGGGAAATGCAAAAGGACTCGGGGGAGAGAAGGGGGCAGAGAGAGGGGAGGTGGGGAAAAAAGAGGATTGAAGGGGGAGAGAGGGAGCCTGGGAAAAGGACAGAGGAAAGGAGAGGGAATGGGGATCAGAGTTGATAGAAGGAATAAATGGAGGGAGAGAGGGCATCATCCGGGAGGGGGAGTTGATGGAAGCCACCTTGGGAAAGGAGATGAAGGGTGTAGAGACGGAGGGTAGGGGAGACACAACAGTGAAGACGTGGCAGGGGGCGGGGGTGGGAGAGGAGAGGAGCAACCAGTGGGTGAGGGGGATCAAGGCGGCGGGAGGTGTAGAGGATGCGGATATGTTCGAGGAATAGGAGCTGCTGGGGGAAAGGAATGAGGTCATAGAGGATCTGCGTCCACACTCGGTAAACGGTCCATTTTAACACGGGTAATGTATCACGAAGCAAATACTATCCGATCTGGCGGAATATTACGTGATACCACGTTTGTGACTATTACAGCGCCATCTGTCACAAAGTGAGTAAAGTGGTCCAACTAAAACATTCATATTTCTCTACGTACTATACGAATATGTAATAAAATATGGGGGTTCCTATTTTAAAAAACTCAGTTGACATCCGTTTGACAGTGCCATCTAGCGGGCCAACCATATCGCCATCTGGTTTCCCCCTTCAAGCTAGACAAGTTTCGTTCTTTGTAGTTTTTTCGTTTGACGTTTATTTCGTGAGATATTTGGCCTGGTCACGGTGAATGGACCACCCTGTATATTATACATTGATGAAACCATGAAAAAACCGTCTGATGGTGAATTGTAAAAAATTCGAAACTGGTAACGGTAGTTTTTGAATACCGCAGCCAATTTGTGGCTGGTTGCCGTACACCATCAACAATTTATTTCAAGTAACAACCACGGCCTCCAATCACGTCTACATACACTCCTGGAAATTGAAATAAGAACACCGTGAATTGATTGTCCCAGGAAGGGGAAACTTTATTGACACATTCCTGGGGTCAGGTACATCACATGATCACAATGACAGAACCACAGGCACATAGACACAGGCAACAGAGCATGCACAATGTCGGCACTAGTACAGTGTATATCCACCTTTCGCAGCAATGCAGGCTGCTATTCTCCCATGGAGACGATCGTAGAGATGCTGGATGTAGTCCTGTGGAACGGCTTGCCATGACATTTCCACCTGGCGCCTCAGTTGGACCAGCGTTCGTGCTGGACGTGCAGACGACGTGAGACGACGCTTCATCCAGTCCCAAATATGCTCAATGGGGGACAGATCCAGAGATCTTGCTGGCCAGGGTAGTTGACTTACACCTTCTAGAGCACGTTGGGTGGCACGGGATACATGCGGACGTGCATTGTCCTGTTGGAACAGCAAGTTCCCTTGCCGGTCTAGGAATGGTAGAACGATGGGTTCGATGACGGTTTGGATGTACCGTGCACTATTCAGTGTCCCCTAGACGATCACCAGAGGTGTACGGCCAGTGTAGAAGATCGCTCCCCACATCATGATGCCGGGAGTTGGCCCTGTCTGCCTCGGTCGTATGCAGTCCTGATTGTGGCGCTCACCTGCACAGCGCCAAACACACATACGACCACCATCATGGGCACAAAGGCAGAAGCGACTCTCATCGCTGAAGACGACACGTCTCCATTCGTCCCTCCATTCACGCCTGTCGCGACACCACTGGAGGCGGGTTGCACGATGTTGGGGCGTGAGCGGAAGACGGCCTAACGGTGTGCGGGACCGTAGCCCAGCTTCATGGAGACGGTTGCGAATGGTCCTCGCCGATACCCCAGGAGCAACAGTGTCCCTAATTTGCTGGGAAGTGGCGGTGCGGTCCCCTACGGCTCTGCGTAGGATCCTACGGTCTTGGCGTGCATCCGTGCGTCGCTGCGGTCCGGTCCCAGGTCGACGGGCACGTGCACCTTCCGTCGACCACTAGCGACAACATCGATGTATTGTGGAGACCTCACGCCCCACGTGTTGAGCAATTCGGCGGTACGTCCACCCGGCCTCCCGCATGCCCACTATACGCCCTCGCTCAAAATCCGTCAACTGCACATACGGTTCACGTCCACGCTGTAGCGGCATGCTACCAGTGTTAAAGACTGCGATGGAGCTCCGTATGCCACGGCAAACTGGCTGACACTGACGGCGGCGGTGCACAAATGCTGCGCAGCTAGCGCCATTCGACGGCCAACACCGCGGTTCCTGGTGTGTCCGCTGTGCCGTGCGTGTGATCATTGCTTGTACAGCCCTCTCGCAGTGTCCGGAGCAAGTATGGTGGGTCTGACACACCGGTGTCAATGTGTTCTTTTTTCCATTTCCAGGAGTGTATGATAAAACTGTGTGAAAGTACTGCATTTACTCTAGTCAGCTTTTCCGTGTTTTAATCGCTCAGCGCGCAGGTACTGGACGACATCGGTTCACCCGCAAGCAGGCGGCTGCATTCGGGGAGCCCTGAGGCAGCGGCTGTGACGTCCTCGACGCCGGATGCGGCGGGGGCTCGCGTCCTGTGCGCGCCGCGGGCGGCCGCATATCTGCAGCCGCTGACGAGCTGGCGCGGTTAGATAACTGCGGGGCGCGGTGCGAACAGCGGAGCAGCGCCTGCATCTGCGTCACAACCTATATCTGGCGGCTCCGGCTGCCGCCGAAGACGTCACTGATAACGCCGGGCTGCAAACGCACCACTCACTGATCGATACGGAGCGTAATGGAAAAGAGGCCACCAGTATCTGCTCCGTGTACACACTTGAATCTGCCTGCTGCGGTCACCTGTGTAGCTAAAAAACTAAAAAGCTCGCCCTGCCACCTCGTCCCAGTTGCTTGTTGCCTGTCTAACAGCTCCTAGGAGAACAGTAATTTTATTGACTGTATCCGTACATGCACTCGTGCTCATAAATTAAGGATAATGCTGCTACATGATGAAACAACGCTCAGGTGGGCGGTTAGCGGGTTTAAATCACTTCGTGGTATGACCATGCGGTGCATTTGACCTGCGGTCGTCGCACGGTGGCGCTGGCAGCAGTCCACATACGCAGAGGTGTGTTGGTGCATGTCAGAGTACGGTGCAGCGAGTAAGTGTGGCAGACGTTTTCAGGCGTGCTAATGGTGACTGTGTGTTGAAAATGGCTCAAAGAACACATATTGATGAGGTTATGAGGGGTATAATATTTGGGCGACTGGAGGCTGGTCAACACAGCAGGTCGTAGCAGAGGTCCTCCGTGTGCCACAAAGTGTGATCTCAAGATAATGGCAACGATTCCAGCAGACAGCAAACGTGTGCAGCCACTACGGTACGTGACGTCCACTGTGTACAACACCACAAGAAGACCGATATCTCACCATTAGTGGCTGTAGACCGCCACGGAGTACTGCAGGTAGCCTTGCTCCGTTCCTTACCGCAGCCACTGGAACAGTAGTCTCCAGACACATAGTCTACAGACGACTGAACAGACATGGTTTACTCGCCAGATACCTGCAAGGTGCATTCCACTGACCCCTGGTCACAGGAGAGCCCGTAAAGCCTTGTGTCAACAACACAGTACATGGTCATTGGGACAGTGGCCCCAGGTTATGTTCACGGACGAGTCTAGGTATAGTCTGAACAGTGGTTCTCGACGGTTTTTGATTTGGCGTGAACCAGGAACCAGATACCAACTCCGTAATGTCATTGAAAGGGACGTGTATGGAGGTAATGGTTATATGGTGTGGGGTGCGATTATGTTTGGTCCACGTACACCACTGCATGTCTTTGACAGAGGAACTTTAACAGGTAAGGTGTATCGGAACTTCATTTTGCACCAGTATTTCCGCCTTTTCAGGGGTGCAGTGGGTTCCACCTTCCTCCAGATGGATGATAACGCACGGCTCCACCGAGTTGCCATCGTGGAGGAGTACCTTGAAACAGAAGATATCAGGTGAATGGAGTGGTCTGCCTTTTCTCCATACCTAAACCCCATCGAGCACGTCTGGGATGCTCTCGGTCGACTTATCGCTGCATGTCGTCAAACCCCTGTGACACTTCAGGAGCTCCGACAGGCACTGGTGTAAAAATGGGAGGCTATACCCCAGCAGTAGCCCGACCACCTGATCCAGAGTATGCCAACCCGTTGTGAGGCCTGCGTACGTGTGCATGGTGATCATATCCCATATTGATGTCGGGGTACGTGCGCAGGAAACAGTCTCGTTTTGTAGTAAATGCGTTTCGCGACGGTTTTTTCAACTTACCATCAATACTGATACCGATATCTGTGTCGTGTGTGTTCTCTATGTGCCTAGTTTTGTGTAGTGACACGTTGTGTGCCACGTTCTGCAATTATCGTTCATTTATGAGCATGAGTGTATTATAAAAGTGTATGCACACTGACGAGAAAAGAATTATGAGATTGCGATATGCAAAGGAATAAAAAAGCAGTGCATTGGCGGTCCTGTTATTTGTGTTCACTTGATTCACGTGAAAAGTATTTCGACGTGATTATGGCCGCTCGACGGGAACTGACAGACTTTGAACGCGGAATGGTAGTTGGAGCCAGACGCATGGATCACTCCATTTCGGAAATCGTTAGGGAATTCAGTATTCCGACATCCACAGCGTCAAGAGTGTGCCGTGAATACCAAATTTCAGGGATTACCTCTCACCACGGACAACGCACAGGCCGACGGCCCTCACTTAACGATCGAGAGCAGTGGCATTTACGTAGAGTTCCCAGTGCTAAGAGACAAGCAACACTGCGCGAAATAACCGCAGAAATCCAGTTAGAACGTATCTGTTAGGACTGCGCGGCGAAATTTCGTGTTCAAGCGCTATGAAAGCAGATGACCGGCGCGAGTGCCTTTGCTAATAGCACGATATCGCCTGCAGCGCCTCTCTTGGGCTTTTGACCATGTCAGTTGGACCCTAGACGACAGGGAAACCGCGAACTGGTCGGATGAGCCCCAATTCCAGTTGGTAAGAGCTTATGGTAGGGTTCGAGGGTGGTGCAGACCCCACAAAGCTATGGATCCAAGTTGTCAACAAGGCACTGTGTAAGCTGATTGTGGCTCTGTAATCATGTGAGCTGAGTTTACGTGGAATGGACTGGGTCCTCTGGTCCAGTAGAACAGACCATTGACTGGAAATGACTGTGGAAAGGAAAGAGGAGCAGTTGGACAGAAAGAGGGAACATGAGGAGATGTACTGAGAAAGGGGAGGAGGAGATGGGTAGAGAGAGGTGGGGAGGAAACTAACAGACAAAGGGAAGAGGAGGAGAAGTACAGTGAGAGGGAAGAGCAGGAGACAGATTGAGAAAGAAACAGAAGGAGATAGAGAGAGGTGGGATCAGGAGATGGACAGGGAGAGTGGGGGAAGAGGGTCAGAGAGAGGGGAGGGGATGGCTTCAGAGGAGGGAACGAGTAGATGGACAGACAGGGAAGAAGCAGATGGATAGAGGAGGAGGTGCAGACAGAGAAAATAGGAGACAGACAGACATGGGGAGGAAGAGAAGGGCAGATAGAGGAAAGAGGAGGAAATGGACAGAGAAAGAAATAACGTCGAGATGGATAGTGGGAAGAGGAGGAAGGAGCAAGTGTTCAATGAGAGGGGGAAGAGATGGTCAGAGAAAGGGGGAGTAGGAGATTGACAGAGTTTGGGGGTGGAAGAAATGGACAGAGCAGGAGATGGACAGAGTTTGGGGGTGGAAGAAAAGGACAGAGAGATGGGGAGGACGAAATGGGGAGGACGAGATGAGGGCGGGGGGGGGGGGGGGCGAGAGAAGGAGATGTACAGACACAGGGTGTGGAGGAATGGGCTAATAGAATACTGGAATAAATACATACGTGAACAATCGGCACACAGCAGTTTTCATATAATAATTGACCGAATTTAAAAATTTAAAATGGTCTCATAATTTACTCGTTAAAAGGTATAATTCTATATTAAAGGTTTAACACAATAATTCAAGTATTGAAGTTAGAACCTACGTACGCACCTCGATGCAGTGTAAATCAAGGTACGCAAGTTATCTAGTCTATATTCATAAAGTATTTGAGAATGATAGCGGTCAGTGACTTCCAATAAACGTTACACATTATTTCAAGCCTTTTTCAATTTTTTTCTCGCTGAAACCCTCCACGAAATAATGAAATTAAAAAAGTTTATCGCTTACTACACTTTAGTTGTTCATGCAGTAAAAATGCAGCATAACGTTTTAATTTGTTACTTATCTAATACTAACTGTGTTGCAACATATTTTACATGTACCTGCAATATTATGTCACTGTACGACACATGGTTGAGGAGATATGACGTAGTAGGCATTGAGATGCGTGAAAACTGAGTACAAATCACTCAGACTATACACTCAGCCAGTTTTTGAAAATGGAGGTCACTTAGCGATTTTCAACAAACTACCTGTATGAACACGATCTCAAACCTTCTGTAAATTTTTTCTCGCTTTGAAACTGTCTTATACGTGGGAGTTCGAGTCTAAAGAATCGCGGCGGGGTTCCTGGTTGCATCAGAACCTGGGACTTCTGCCAGAGTGAACGAAAGCTAAAGTCCATTTGAGGCGGGCACCTTCCCTGAATCACTCGACTACTTATGGCAGGTGGTTCTCTACAGCGCTACCGGCGTATTGTTCTTGCTCTGAGACTCGCCTGGTGCGAGGTTGTATTTACACGCAGGCAACAGAACTGTGTCTGAACAGTTCAGTTTGGCACACACATTTTGATATTTCTCTATCGCAGAGCAGCGCTTACACAAAACACCCTCAATTATTTGTTGGATGTATCCCAATCTCTGTCTTTTCTATGCATCCTCTACAGTTTCCTCCAGTACCACTGAAGCTATGCCCTGGTATCTTAACACATACCCTGTCATCCTGTCCCTTTTTCTTGTCAGTATTTTCCACATATTTCTTTTCTCGTTGATTCTGCGGAGCACCTCCAGAGTTCTTATCAGCCCATCTAACTCTCAAAACCCTTCTACAGCATCACATTCCAACATCTCGATCACCTTCCTTTACCGATTTGCCCACGGTTCGTGATCAGTTCCATACAATGGTGCGTTACAGACGTACATTCTCGGAAATTTCTTTCCCAAATTAAGGTCTATGTTTGATACTATCAGACTTATTTTAGACACGAATCACTTCTTTGTTCGTGCTATTCTGCTTTTTATACCCTCCTTCCTTCGTCAGTAATGTGTTCGTTTGCTTCCAAGGTAGCTTCTACCTATGGTTTACTCACGGCGCATATTTTCTGCTCAGTAGACTGTTTATTTCAGTATGTCCTATAACCATTCGTCAGTTTCGGTGAGGACAGCAGTGTCATCAGTGAATCCTATCATTGGTATTCTTGCAACCTGGATTTTAATCCCACTCTAGAACATATATTTTACGCCATTGCTTCTTCGATGTACTGGTTGAACAGTACGGGAGAAAGACTGCAACTCTGTCTTATATCCTGGGTTCTTGGTCTTCCGTTCTTAATATCCCGTTTTGGTTCTCACAGGCTCTGCTAAGTTATTTCTTTACGGGCGCTTTAATTGTTCGAGAATTCTTTGTGTCAAGAATGAGATTTTCGCTCTGCTGCGGAGTGTGCGCTGATATGAAACTTCCTGACAGACTAAAACTGTGTGCCGGACCGAGTCTCGAACTCGGGACCTTGGCCTCGGGACCTTTGTCCCGAGTTAGAGTCTCGGTCCGACACACAGTTTTAATCTGTGAGGAAGTTTCAATTCTTTGTGTCATAATTAGTAGATTCTACTTACATTTAAGGACGTGAATTTTAATCGCAAATACTTGTTTCAGAACACTAAACATTGCCAATTTAGAGAAAACTCATGGGAACAACAGCGACGATAGCCTTGCCGTTATGCAAGAAAAGAAAAAAAAACACCCAGAGGCAGAAACAGAGGCTGTTTGGTGTGTGCCTGTTTGTAAATACGAGAAGAACGGAGGGGAAAATATATTTTGATGATTATTGACTTGCGGCCAGAGGACTATTACGAATTCCGAAACTTTGTGAGAGGAAATTAATAACAACCACAGGTGGCACTGTTCCGCGATGTATATTTTGATTTACAGCTCCGATCTGTGGTGTGACAGTAGGTGGAAAATGTTGGTTGGGACTCTTCCATGGTCAGTTCAAGCGAAACTTCATCACCATCTCCATCTCTGTGTTGTGGCTTGCTTTCAGTATAGAATGTTCCAACGGAAGTCATTTACACTTGTATGTGTTTGCACTTAATCACATTGTACAGATATTAAGTTCTCAAAAAAATTCATCTTTCGGTTCTGCTGCTCTTGCAGGGCCGTGTTTCCAGATAAAATTACTGCTATAAGGTCCGTCTGATATGGAAACAAAGATGGACAAAAAGATACACTCCTGGAAATTGAAATAAGAACACCGTGAATTCATTGTCCCAGGAAGGGGAAACTTTATTGACACATTCCTGGGGTCAGATACATCACATGATCACACTGACAGAACCACAGGCACATAGACACAGGCAACAGAGCATGCACAATGTCGGCACTAGTACAGTGTATATCCACCTTTCGCAGCAATGCAGGCTGCTATTCTCCCATGGAGACGATCGTAGAGATGCTGGATGTAGTCCTGTGGAACGGCTTGCCATGCCATTTCCACCTGGCGCCTCAGTTGGACCAGCGTTCGTGCTGGACGTGCAGACCGCGTGAGACGACGCTTCATCCAGTCCCAAACATGCTCAATGGGGGACAGATCCGGAGATCTTGCTGGCCAGGGTAGTTGACTTACACCTTCTAGAGCACATTGGGTGGCACGGGATACATGCGGACGTGCATTGTCCTGTTGGAACAGCAAGTTCCCTTGCCGGTCTAGGAATGGTAGAACGATGGGTTCGATGACGGTTTCGATGTACCGTGCACTATTCAGTGTCCCCTCGACCATCACCAGAGGTGTACGGCCAGTGTAGGAGATCGCTCCCCACACCATGATGCCGGGTGTTGGCCCTGTGTGCCTCGGTCGTATGCAGTCCTGATTGTGGCGCTCACCTGCACGGCGCCAAACACGCATACGACCATCATTGGCACCAAGGCAGAAGCGACTCTCATCGCTGAAGACGACACGTCTCCATTCGTCCCTCCATTCACGCCTGTCGCGACACCACTGGAGGCGGGCTGCACCGATGTTGGGGCGTGAGCGGAAGACGGCCTAACGGTGTGCGGGACCGTAGCCCAGATTCATGGAGACGGTTGCGAATGGTCCTCGCCGATACCCCAGGAGCAACAGTGTCCCTAATTTGCTGGGAAGTGGCGGTGTGGTCCCCTATGGCACTGCGTAGGATCCTACGGTCTTGGCGTGCATCCGTCGTCGCTGCGGTCCGGTCCCAGGTCGACGGGCACGTGCACCTTCCGCCGACCACTGGCGACAACATTGATATACTGTGGAGACCCCACGCCCTACGTGTTGAGCAATTCGGCGGTACGTCCACCCGGCCTCCCGCATGCCCACTATACGCCCTCGCTCAAAGTCCGTCAACTGCACATACGGTTCACGTCCACGCTGTCGCGACATGCTACCAGTGTTAAAGACTGCGATGGAGCTCCGTATGCCACGGCAAACTGGCTGACACTGACGGCTGCGGTGCACAAATGCTGCGCAGCTAGCGCCATTCGACGGCCAACACCGCGGTTCCTGGTGTGTCCGCTGTGCCGTGCGTGTGATCATTGCTTGTACAGCCCTCTCGCAGTGTCCGGAGCAAGTATGGTGGGTCTGACACACCGGTGTCAATGTGTTCTTTTTTCCATTTCCAGGAGTGTAGTTTGCGTAACAGGCGTACCTTACTCGTATATGCGGTAACTTTGAAAGGCGACCGTCAATTATCCGATTGACTCTTTTTACTAAGACTAATGTCTGTCATCACCTACGATTAATTCCACCAGTTGATATGGCATAAGAGCAGGGCTGGATCAAACAAATCAGATGTAATTGCGATTCGACAAGCGGCTAGCACCTGTGTCGGACCCCTTTCATGTTGAGCTAGACACACCTCTTCCAATGAGCAATTTCGAATTTACTAAAGTAATAATATTTTCGCCTTGTGTGTTTCCCACCTGGTCAGTTAAACTTTAGTCCTCGTGTGCCTTCGGGGTCGGCTTGTTTTTCTCTTCAGACAATGGAAGACGCCGTCCAAATGACAATGCCGCCAACACCTCGGAGCCTATCGGCGTGCTTTATGCTCCTTGGACGGGCTGCAGGGTCATTTGCGTCGAGATGTGTTTGACACAATAGCTTAGCGAGGGACAGCACCGCCCACATAATACCACGGCGACAACTTGACGTCACAGATAGCGGTTCGTCGCACGTTTAAAACATTTGAAGTGCGTCTCCTTTTGTCTTCATTCGCCTGCTTGGCTATTTCAAAATTTCGCTACATAAGTGTAATTCAAAGAGGGTGTTTCCTCTCGTCTCATAGGACAACAGCTGGTCGCGGGTCGATGGCAGCTGTCTTTTCTTCGGCCCGAAAACGGCCATTTCCTCTCGTTTAATAGCGTGACAACTAGCTACTGGCTTAGACTGCCCGATGGTCATTTTGGAGCACACGCCCTTTTTTCATGGAAGCGCCTGAAGTTATCTATTCACTTTTCTGCAGATTCTGGAGCGACACTCCTCTGCAAGACTTTTGTATGGACGCGAGACATGGACACTGATTCTGGATGCTTGCTCTGTAAGTGCTGCTTTGCCTAGATGGTTGATTTGAAGCGAGATATGCGACTTGTTCATTAGTGCATAAATGATCTTCCTCTGTTTGACGATTGGCGAGTGGATATCATCTCAGTGAATCTTGTCCATATGCTTCCAAGATGCTCATTGCATTGCCGGTTAGTAACTCCTTTGCATGTCTGCCTAACAGCATGTCAATGCAATTATTTCTGTAATGTGGTGGACGTCGGTGAGAGAGTGATTCCTAGAGGCAAATCTTCCATTTCCTTCCCCATTACCTTGCGACCCACTCATAGGTGTGTAAAGCTTATTTACTATCCGTTAATATTTCCCCGTGTACGTTGCTGACAAATGAAATGTAAATTCCTTTAAATGCTGTTTGATACGTATACGTGTGTATGGCAGTGACCAGACTTTTCCATTAATTCGATAGCTAGGGAGCGCCCGCTACCGTTAATAGATTTTGCAAGCCAGGCACACATTGTTCTTTTACGAGAGCCCTGTTCCCCTTTGATGCATTGCGCTAACCTTCAGTTACGCATCTGAACAAATAGAGAGCAATCTGGCTGCTGGAAGGTAAAATTACGTTATTGTGACACTCTACATTTTCTGTATCTGTTTGCATACTTCCTTCATGACAAACGATACTACGGCATTCAGTATTAATTTTATTTCTGCAAAACACCATACAAATACAAAAATCAAATCATTATAAATTCGTCGTTATTACACGATAAAAACTCACTGAGCAGGAGTTCTGTACTTCAGATAACAGCAACAAAGTGTCATCTTCTGCTGGAGAACAAATACGTGAATGAGGGCAAGTGGTGCAAGCATGGATCTACTTTACTGTTTTCAGCGTGCTCAGGATTTAAAACTGTGTAAACAACATAAATGCTTGGTACTGCCGTCACCGACTCATTGGTTACGCGGCCGGTGGCTAATTTACACCGTAGCACAATCGGCTAAAATAAGTGCGATAGATCAGGTTTCGGCAGAAATCGAGCGATGAAATATGAGATAAACATAAACATTACGCTACGCTTCAGGTCAGTCTGTTGCCACAACCTTTATTTTTTTTTTATTATCAGATTGGCTTGGTATATTTCACGAGAATTCAGACAACCATAGTCAAATCATCATTTAATATTAGCTGCAAAAAGAAAATCAACAAATTAGTTGAAACACAAATAAAACATTTCTTCTGAAGGGGAAGACCAACCCGTTATCCCACCCGTATGAATTTTGGGTGTGTATATATACATGCAAAAGAGAAAAAGAAATTACGAAAAAATACAACAAGGGAGGGGACTCAAGCTCAGGGAAGAAACAGGAATCACAGGGGAACTTAACCAACACCTTGACGGTTAAACACAAGAAAAAGCATATTCGCAAAAAGCGTTCGGTATTGTGGTAACCGCTGCCATTTCCAATGCGCAGTTGACAAATAATGGTGAAAAACGCGGGGATCTGGGTCATTACCGCCTTCAATGACGTAGTGGACATAGTAACCCAAGAGCCAGACAATCGTGTTCGTTTTCGTCTGAGGAAAATAAGAGATGTCCGGATGTAAGAAGATGTCGTCTGGGAATGCGGTTTCAGGCCCTCTAGTAAGAAAAGCTAATTGACGGCGGACCCAGAGCCAATGATCCCGTCCGCAAGCAACTAGCCTGTGAAGTAAGGTGTCAGTTTGACGACATTCCTCACACTGATCAGTCGGACGAAGGCCAATACGAAAAAGACGATCACCAGTAGGTGTCAGACGGTAAATGACCTTATACCACGTTGAAACAATCTCCATCGGCAAAATGGGAAGACTAAGATGAGACCAGACCGTTTTCCATGACGTTGACGGGGAAGCAAGTTCAACAGAAGAAGGGAAACATGCTGTACCCCAACGGATTTGTAGCATGTTGGTAGTAATATGCGTCATAGAAAGTATATCAGCACCCAGAATACTGACAAGTACAAAGTATTCACGAATGTGTCGCAATTTAGGATTAATCCGTCCAACATCAACAGGAGGGGTCAGACTGGCCGGCCGGAAGCGGGAAAGTAAACGAGAGGTGACTGAATGCGGAGCCCGCGTACAGGTTAAAACATTGCGGCGGGCAAATAAGATGGACGTCTTCACTTTGATATCTGAAAGACCCAATCCTCCAAGCTTCCGAGGCCTGGCCACAACTTCATACCGGACACGGAAGACATGGCGGCGCCACAGAAATCGACTAGACAGCTGTTTCAGCCTGCGGGCCATCATCGCGGGAAGCGGGAAGACCTGCGCAACGTAGTATGTTTTACTGAAGACATAGGTCTCTAAAACCCGTGCCTTGTGAAGGAGGCTAAGGGAACGGCGGTCATGTTCAAGGATCGCCCCGTGAACACGACTCGTAACCTCACGCCAATTTAGTGCCGCCATTTTGATCGGATTACGATCCACTATTATCCTCAAGGTCTTATGGCGATCGACAACCGTCGCCCAAGGTATGACGACATGATCAAAGCCTCTCAACGGCAGGAACGTGCATTTGCGATCATTAATGCGAGCACCAGCAAGACCACAAAATGAATCCAAGGTATCCTTAAGCCGCGGTATGTCATCGGCATGTCGTACTAAAACCATGACGTCATCGGCGTATGCACGGACTGCAAAAATTTCCCCCAATATATTCCAGCCACGTAATTGCATGGTGAGATGGCGAAGTAAGGTCTCTAAGGATAGAACAAAAAGTGACATGGATAAGGGGCTTCCCTGGGGTAACCCCCGTCTGATCGATATCCGGGGGGGGGGGGGGGGGTAGGGTGACCGTTCACAATCACCGATCACCGAGACACTGATACCGATAAAAAGATTAGTTAAGACTTGTCGAGCATCATTATTAAAGCCGACAGCGGTGAGCACTCTCGATAAAAAATCATGGCTGACGCGATCGAACGCTTTTTGGAAATCAAGAAAAAGCAAAGCCCCTGGGATATTAACGGCAGCCGCCACCGAGATTACATCGCGACATTCGAGAACGGAAGTCAGTATCGTGCGTCCAGGCACACAGCTTTGGTGGGCGGCAATAATGGTATCGAGCAGCTTAGAGAGACGGATATTAATTGCTCGAGCGACAAGTTTATAATCAAAGTTAAGGAGAGTAATAGGACGGAGGGAATCAATTGCAGGTCGACCTGTGGATTTCGGGAGGAGGACCATTCTGCCTTCCTGAAAAGGAGAAGGAAGTGAGACTCCCCGCATCACTTCATTTACCATTGACGTTAAGGTGTCACCAATGAGCGGCCAAAATTGAACATAGAACTCCTTAGGAATACCATCTAATCCAGGCGACTTGCGGGACTGCGATCCTGCAACAACATCATATATGTCATCCTTCTGAAAGGGACGCAGAAAGGCGTCGTTTAATTGAGGAGTGACGACGCGAGGCAGCAAGGGGGTAAAGTCGTCAAGAGAGGTTTCCGCCGGGACATGAGTATCGTACAGATCAGTAAAATAGGTGTAAACGAAGTCAGAAATGTCACGGTGAGAGGTCAACACGCGGCCGTCAGCGGTTGTGAGGGAGGCAAGGCACCCACGTTTCCGGCGCGACCGTAAACGGACTAGATGGTAGAGTGACGTCAGTTCCTCTTGTAGAAGGGAACGTGGTTGAGACCTCGTCCGCAGGCCCTCCGTTTGAATGCGTTTGAGCTGCAGCAATTTGGCTTTGATGCGCTGTATATCAGTAACCCGTAGGGGAGCATGCGTAGCACTATCGTACAGTTGACGTAAGACAGAATAGTAAAATTCTTGCGTTTGTCGATCTTCTGCCACCTTCGCAGCCCCAAAACGCATGAGAGCCCTACGGATGTGTGGTTTTGCATACAGTGTCCACCATGCCACGATAGACGGGTACCGGTCCATAGTACGAGAACAACGAGTCCAAATGTCCTCCACGACGATACCAAGGGAGGTATCTTGCAAATACGCGATATTGAGCATCCAAGGAGGACGAAACAATTTTACCGGTTGTCGCTCGTAATTAAACGTAACGGCTACAGCGCAATGATCAGTAAAACAGGCTGGTATCACATCAACAGCCAGAAGTTGCCCACACAAGGAATCGGAAAGGTAAAAGCGATCGAGGCGACTTCTAGACGTGGGAGTAAAGTAGGTATGTCGCACAAGTGTAGGATAGCGAGAAACCCACACGTCACGCAGGTGCAAGGAGCGCACAAGGTCGTCGAGTTCTTTACTGAAATTAAAAGTAGGAGACTGATCTACCGGCCGTAGAACACAATTGAAGTCCCCACCTAAAATTATCTTTGTCGGGGATTTACGAAGCAGGTAAATGACTTCTTCTTTATAGAAACTCGAACGTGCGGTAGTACAACCCGAACCAGAAGGGGCATAAAGAAGGAGTAAACTGAGATCATAAAACGTGCACCCGATCCCCCTTCCACTGTCGAGTACTTCGAAATTCATCAACGGAATGCCTTCTCTATAAAACAAGGCAGTGCCCGTAGAAAGTTCGGAAGCGACATTAAAAAACGTCGAGAACCCAGGAATGGAAAACTGGTCGAATAGGACTTCCTGTAAAAAAACAACATCTGCCCCAGACTGATAGATAAACTGTCGCAAAGCGGCGAGCCGAAGCTCAGAACATATTCTGTTAATATTCAGAGTAAGAAATGTATATGCTTGCATGGAACTTCAACCCCGAAAGAAGAACAAAGATCGGTAGAGAGCCGTCAGCTGACGGAGCAAACTACAAGTAATCATACCAGAAACAAGCGCTGGACCACAGAGAGAAAAACTACGAAACAGAACCCTCATCTTCCCACTGCTTTTTCTTCGGCCGTGACGCGGCTCTCTGTGGCTGTTTACGGATTCGACTGCGGCTCCGCGGTGCCGACGCTGCAGCGTTCGGCTGCGTGGGAGCATCATGTAGACATTCCGTGTCAGATTTCGGGAGAGAGGCCTCTACATCCCACTCGTCCGCAGACATGGGTTCACGGTGGGACAGTTGGTGAATAACAACGGGATCCACTGGCTCTGGAGAATCAATCAGTTGTTTGATGGGAGGAGGCTGTGACCCAGAGGGGGCGACAGAAATTCCAGAAGGGGGATGCGAAACAGAGTCAATAGGAGAAGTGTCAGAGAGAACCGGAGAAGACACGTGGCAACCAGAAGCAGCTTCCGTCACGGGCGTTTCCGAAGAGGCTGCCGCGGCAGCAGGAACAACGTCAGATAAGGTGTCAGGGAGCTTCTGCAAAAGCGTGATAGCACCTGTGGCGTCCTCATCCACGATTTCCGACTGAGAAAGAGAGTCCTTTACCGGAGGCCCATCGGAAGGGCGAGCCAATAAGGAAGATTCATCAGCCGCATCATCCTGTGTTCGCCGACGCTTGTTGTGAGAAATCAGCGCGGGCACATCGGAATTAAGGGCAGCAACATCCCTACTCAAGGACAACGGGGAAAAATCACGGCCGTTGTCGGGCAACGGATCACTGCGTCCCTCAGTAACAGTGAGCGATTCAGTCCGAGATCCTTGCGGGAGAAGATCAGCTAAAGTTAATTTTTTACGCTGTTCGTATGTAGGTTTTAATACCACCACACGCCGCGGACAATTAGTACGGAAATGACCAGTTTCATTACAATAATAACATGTTCCTTCCTGGCCACTGTACGTGATATGGACCCTATAACCACATACCTGTAGGTGAGAAGGAATAGGTTTTTTGACCACCATTTCCACCGACCGAATACCACTATATACCTGTAAGCGGTGCTGAGCAGACCAGCGTTCCTTTCGAATATGGCGTACGTCCCCATAAGGAAGCAAAACGGACTTCAGAAAACAGTCGTCAACCTCGGGCGGAAGGTTAAATACCCGAACATTCGTATATATCACTTCTGCATTTGCCAAGAGAACCATACTTGTGGAACCATCACGGTGCGTAAAGGGTACCTGAGAACCATGACGAGAAAGTAGCCTATCAACCTGGAGCGGGTCAAGAAACTTAACAAAAAACACATATAATTCGCTGTCGAAATATGCGGTATGCACCTAATCAGTAGTGACCTTAACTGTATCGACTAACCAGTCATGTATCTCCAAAGAACCGGGCTGGACGTGACGCGTGGATTTGTCAAAGGTAAAACTGACTGTACCTGTACGCGGAACTTTCGTGGGAACCATGGTGGACATCACGGCGAGAGACGACGCCGCGACAGGAAGGGCCGCACGAACACCAAACACCAGCCGACAACCAGCGATGCGACGCGCACGGAGACCAACACGGCACTAAACTGACAGGAGGAAAACACGCTGCGCTACGGTAGAGGCGGAACTAAGAGCACAACCTAGTCGCCCGACGCGCTACAACTTCAATTTGGGTACACATTCGTTGGCCTCGCCAGCTCACAAACAAAGTATCACCTTTCAGCCTAACATATACGTTGGACTACACTGTAAACACAATCAGTTCGACCGAATTAGCCGCACGCCAGCTGTACCGTACTCATTTTAGTTGCTCATCACGCTGGTATGACATGCACGCTTTTCGCGAGGAGTTAGGTTAGATAAGAAAATTGCTCGTGCGAAAAGAGCGGAAGGCCATACGCACGTTGGGGTAGAAGTTAGGGTACAGCATGAGCCCGCGTTCTTGCTGGGCATTGCAATGTCTTAACTATTAGATCTTAGTTGAGAGTGGGATTCCGATGAGGAAAAGGTATCCCGATGTTATTATATGACACTTCAAAAGAAAAATAAAGAGTGGAAAAGCACGGACACGAACAGGAGACAAACTCGCGGTGAATTCTTTTTGACGTCTGAATTTTGAAATTAATAGCTCTATAACTATTTCCGTTTAGGTCGGAGTCATTTTCGCGAGCTTTAGAGCCCCTGGGGAAATCTATCTTTTTTAAAGGTTGTGATACTCAAATATCAATTACAAATAAAAAAATTACCTAGAAGTGTTTTCAAGTGCGTTCTGCTTATATCTCTTACAAAAACAGTCAAAAACGTTCGTTTAGCTCATCAGCTAGAACAAACAAAAATAAAAATTACATTGTTTTAGAAAATTAACTAGTAAAATTGTTAACATTCTTTGTGAGTTGAGGGCGAGGTCTAGCGTTTGAACTTGGGGGCACGTCCATGAACTCGAGGATGAACCGCTGCCTTCTGTGGTAAAACAAGCAATTGTAGTGTTGAAAAAACCGAAGCGCTTCGGATTCTGGGCTGGAGGACTATGGATGCCCGGAAGAGATGGTTCAGTTTGCAACACAACGTGACACGTACGCAGTAAACTGTGCCTCAGACTGTGCCTGGCGCAGTCGGAAGCAAGTGTAGTACTGTGCTGTGCGGCGCCTCACATCACGCTGTTGCATAGAAACCTGAGAGTACTAGGATCGCGCGCTGTGCTGCGCTGTTCTACCGCGTGTAGGGTGCGTCCCGTACTCACAAGGACGATGCATGCGACAACATTGAGAGTGCCCAGCTAGCGTGGCAAAAAGACGTTGGAGAGCCTTTCCGAAAGTGTAGAGCCTTATCGAATATGACAGATATCCCGAAAGTGCTTTTGAACGTAGACCAATGAGATGGAAGAACACCACCTACGTCATACACGCGCCATATCTTTTCAGTATAGAATAAGGAGGCGCCATATTGGCTGTCTGTTAAAGCCCACATTTGGTCTGTTTTCTATTATAACTTACCGTATGAATATTTGCCTTTTTAAAGCACCAGCAAACTGAAGATCTGCCGAAAACCCTTCGTTTGTTGAACGACAGGAAATGCCACATTGGTCGTTGTAACTTGCGTAGTATGAAACTATGCCACTTCAAGACAAAGGTGTACTAAAGACTCATGAAAAGTACATCGTTCATGGTTAGATTTGTTGTAATTAAACTGTAGTTAATGACATACCTGTGATGAAGGCCTTCAGAATATAGTAACATGAAGACAAGATCAGATATTACAGAAGTTCTGTGTAGCGAAGTGAACAGAATGCATAGTTACATCTATATCTACAAGGATACTCTGCAAATCAGGGTTCATCGAACCATCTTCACAATAATTTTCTATTATTCCACTGTCGAACAGTGCGCGCTCTGATTTCCCTTATTTTATTATAATGATCGTTTCTCCCAATATAAGTTGGTCTCAACAAAATAATTTCGCATTTGTGAAGGGGAGGGGGGGGGGGGGCGGGGAGTTTGCGTCTGAAATTTCGTGAGAAGATCATGGAGCAACGAGAAACACATTTGTTTTCATGACGACCACCCCAAACCCAGAATCATGTCCGTGACACTCTCCCCTATTTCTCAATAATACAAAAGTGTTGCCCTTCTTTGAACTTTCTCGATGTACTCCATTAATCCTATATGGTAAGAATCCCACATCGCGCACAAGTACTCCAAAAAAGGACGGACAAGTGTAGTGTAGGCAGTCTCTTCAGTAGATCTGTTGGATATGAGTGCTCTGCCAATAAAACGCAGTCTTTGGTTCGCCTTCCTCACAACATTTTCTATGTGTTCTCTCCTGTTTAAGCTGTTGGTACTTGTAATTCCTAGACATTTAGTTGAATTTACGGCCTATATATTTTAAGGGTTTATTGTGTAAAAGAAGTTTAACGGATTCCTTTTAGCAGTCATGTGAATGACTTTACACTTTTCAGCGTCAGTTTCTAGTTTTCACACCATATAGATATCACTCTAAGTGGTTTTGCAATTTTTTTTTCTTCTGATGAAGTTACTAGACAATAAACGACAGTATCATCGGCAAACAACCTAAGACTGCTGCTCAAATTGTCTCCTAAATAGCCGGCCTCTGTAGCCGAGCGGTTCTACGCGCTTCAGTCCGGAACCGCGCAACCGCCACGGTCGCAGGTTCGAATCCTACCTCGGGCATGGATGTGTGTGATGTCCTTAGGTTAGTTAGGTTTAAGTAGTTCTAAGTTCTAGGGGACTGATGACCTCAGATGTTAAGTCCCATAGTGCTCAGACCCATTTGAGCCATTTTTTGTCTCTTAAATCGTTTATATATCTATAAGGAACAGCAGACGGCCTATAACACTACAATGGGGAACGCCAGAAATCACTTCTGTTTTAATGGACGATTTTCCTCAAATTACTACAAACTCTGACCTCTCTGACAGGAAATCACGAAACCAGTTACATAACTGAGACGATATTCCATAAGCACGCAAGTTGACTACCAGCCGCTTTTGAGATACGGCGTCAAAAGTCTTTTAGAAATCTAGAAATACGGAATCAATCTGAAATCCCATATAGTTGACACTCAACACTTTGTGTGAGTAAAGAGCAAGTTGCGTTTCACGAGAACGATGTTTTCTAAATCCGTGTTGACTAAGCGTCAGTAGACTGTTATCGTCGAGAACGAACACAACATACGTTCCAAAATCCTGCTGCATATCGACGTTAATGATAATGACCTCTAATTCAGTGGATCATTGCTATTGCTCTTCCGTCGAGCGATCGGGTGTATATGGAGCTATCGCATCAGCATATTCTAGAAGGGACCTAATTGGTAGACAGTCTGGACCGGAAGACTTGCTTTTATTAGGTGATTTAAGTTGTTTCTCCACTCCAAGGATGTCTAGCTTACTCAAGCTGGCAGCTGTTTTTACTTCTGGAATATTTACTTCGTCTTCTTTGATGGAGGAATATCGCAAGGCTGTGTTTAGTAACTCTGCTTCAGTGGAACTGTCATCGATAGTATTTTCATTACTATCAAGCAGAGAAGGCGTTGATTGTGTCGTGGTACTTAGCATACTCTGCATACGATTAGAATCTCTTTAGGTTTTCTGCCAAGTTTCGAGACGAAGTTTCACTGTGGAAACTTATTAAAAGCATCTCGCATTGAAGTTCGCGCAAAATTTCGAGCTTCCTTAAAAGATCGCCAATCTTCTGGGTCTTTGCGTTCGTTTAAGTTTGGCATGCTTTCCTGAGTCTCAGGTAGCACCTGAAGAAGACAGCGAGGCACGCTGTTGAAATATCGTGCGAGAACGACGCGAACATCCGGCTGGATTCCCGAATATCCAAGATGTTAATCACAAAATTGTGTTTGATATATACTTATTTTGTGTCTCTCTATATCAAGTTGTATTTTTTACTCGCCTTCATGTTTTCTAATAGGTTCTGATTCTTTCTTAATTGAGTTGTATACCACGTCGAGGCATACATACGGTGTGCATTTAACAGTACGGTGGAGATGAAATCAGTGCGTTGCACGTTCAGTGCCACGGATCGTATGACGACGGCTTAAGTCTTCGAGATTAGTGTTTTAAATGTAGCAAAGCTCATTCGATGCCGGGAAGGCAGCCAATTGTCTCATGTTATTACCTAAAAAGCGGCCACTGTGGCCAAGCGGTTCTAGGAGCTTCAGTCCGGAACCACACTGCTGCTACGGTCGCAGGTTCAAATCCTGCCTTGGGCATGGATGTGTGTGATGTCCTTAGGTTAGTTAGGTTTAAGTAGTTCTAAGTCTAGGGGACTGATGGCCTCAGATGTTAAGTCCCATAGTGCTCAGAGCCATTTGAACCATTTTATTACCTAAAATATTTGAAAAATAACGGATATGCACTGCTTAATAGTGTGTTGGTCCACTTTTGAAACTCAGCACATCATCGATGTTACGTAGGATGTATTTGAGGTTTCTGGAGGAATGTAGCACGAGATATCTGTGCATAGGTCGCGCATTTCCCACGAATTACGATCCGCCGATTTGTGGTTGCGGAGCTGGCGCACGGTAGCGTTCCAGATGTCTTTCATAAGGCTAAGATCAGGCGAGTTTGATAGCCAAGACATCAACATTTCGCTATTCTGATCCTTAAACCACTGTAGCATTATTCTAGCCTGCAACTGTGGCGCGATGCATGCTCACCATACATCGACGCCTATCCTACTTTAAAGAGAGGACAAGCTTCGCATCTCCGCCGACTGTGATTAGGCGTGGATGTCCAACAAGCTATCACCTACTCCTGGTTCAATCGTCCTCCAGCCACTAGCCTTGTGTTACTCGCGGCAGAGCACGCTAGCATCCGAGCCGGTTCGCCGGTTCCGAACTGCTCTTTCCCAGGTTCCAGCCCATAGCAATCTGCCCTTTTTCCCCATTTGTGGCCCGTATCGACGCTAGAATGATTCCCTTTCGTCTCTGCTCCACTTCTACACTTTCGTTAATAGGGGCCCAGTGGAAATACGGGTCCCACAACGAACTCGTTACATCATACTACAGTATGTTCAGAATTACTTTAGGGTTTGCAACACCCCAATTACAGAAACCCTAATAAACAACCCTTTCTTGTAAAAGAAGTAGGAAAATTAGTCACCCTGACAGTGACGAAAGCAACTGACGATAAAATTTACACTTGTGATAAATTGATCAACAGGAATGTAATGTGAATAATAATACTTATGATGAAATAGAGACTGAATGAAAGAATATGATAGGACAGGCAACAAAAACATCAAAGAAATAATTGCAAAATAATTAATAACGAAGGTTAAAGCCCAGATGGTAAATTAGCCGGAGATAACATTTACCATAGAAGAGAGTTGTAGCTGCATCGAAAAGGAAGTTCGATGTGACTACAATGTAGCTCGGAAATGAAAATGTTAGCTTCAGTTGCTATCTAGTCACTCTCTAGTACTATTAGATTAGATTAGATTTGCTTTCATTCCAACTGATCCGTAGTGAGGAGGTCCTCCAGGATGTGGAACATGTCAGAAAAACAACAATACATGACAAATATTTACAACTAAAACAAATAAGCTAATATACCATTCAACAGGTCCGAAGTGGAATGATCGTCATCTTTTAATGAACACTATATGAAAGTCATTTCACAAATACTAATGCACTGAATTTAAAACAAAAAGTTTTTTATTTATTTATAATGTAACACAACTAATATAATACTTATTTACAATGAACACATTACTGCACTGAAATTGCACAGAAGTTATATATATAAATCATCGTTAAGCTTTTTATGGCTGCTGGCAAGTTATTCAAAATGTGTGTTCCTGAATAATGCACAACTTTTTGTACAAGGCTAAGTGACTTTAAATCCTTGTGAAGATTATTCTTATTTCTAGTATTGATTCCATGAATTGAGCTGTTGGTTTGAAAAAGTGATATATTTTTAATGACAAACTTCATTAAGGAATAAATATATTGGAAAGCAGTAGTTAGTATTCCTAGTCCCCTAAACAGGCTTCTGCAGGATGTTCTTGAGTTCACACCACATATAACTCTTACAGCACGTTTTTGTTCCCGGAAAACTTTAGCTTGGCTTGATGAATTACCCCAAAAAATAATCCCATATGAGATTATGGAATGAAAGTAAGCATAGTATGCCAGCTTTTTCATTTGTATATCCCCTATGTCTGACAAAATTCGCATTGCAAACACAGATTTGTTAAGACGCTTCAGCAGTTCTGTGGTGAGCTCCTCCCAGTTGAATTTACTATCAAGCTGCAATCCCAAGAATTTCACACTGTCCACTTCTTCTATCTTATTGTCATCTTATGTTAGACACATACTCGTAGGACACCGCTCACAAGTTCTGAACTGCATGTAGTGTGTTTTTTCAAAGTTTAGTGACAAAGAATTGGCTAGGAACCAGTGATTAATGTCCACAAATATTTTATTAGCTGATCTTTCTAAGACTATGCTTGATTTGTTATTTATTGCAATTTTTATATCATCGGCAAACAAAACGAACTTGGCATCTGGTAACGTTACTGATGAAAGGTCATTGATATACACAAGAAAAAGTAAAGGCCCCAAAATGGAACTTTGTGGAACCCCACATGTAATTAGTTCCCAGTTGGATGATGCCTGACAGCTTGATACATATCTCTTTCCTAATAACACCCTTTGTTTCCTGCCAGAGATATAAGATTTGAACCATTTTGCAGCATTTCCTGTTACACTATAATACTCTAATTTACCTAAAAGGATATTGTGATTTACACAGTCAAATGCCTTTGACAGATCACAAAATATACCAGTTGCCTGCAATTTTTTGTCTAATGAATTAAGCACATTTTTACTGTAAGTGTAGATAGCCTTCTCAATATCAGAACCTTTTAGAAATCCAAACTGTGACTTTGACAGTATGTTATTTGAGATAAGATGGTTATAAAGACGACTGTACATTACTTTTTCGAAAATTTTTGAGAATGCTGGCAACAGTGAAATTGGACGTAAATTTGATGCTATTTCTTTATCTCCCTTCTTAAACAGTGGCTTAACTTCAGCATATTCAGCCATTCAGGAAATATTCCACTGATAAATGACTGGTTACAAAAATAGCTTCAAATGTTACTTAGCTCAGAATCACATTCTTTAATTAACTTTGTTGATATTTCATCATACCCACTAGATGTTTTTGATTTTAAAGATTTTATGAAGGACATTATTTCTGTTGGGGTAGTGAGGGTCAAATTCATTTTATGGAAGTTACTTGAAATGTCTGGTCTGAGGTATTCCACAGCAGCATCTACCGAATCTGACAACCCCATCTTTTCAGTAACAGTTATAAAACGTTTGTTAAAAAGTTCTGCAACAGTATACACATCTGTCACCAATGTATCATTTACTCTTAATGCTATTTGTTCCTCTTCATGTCTGGTTCTACCAGTCTCCTCCTTCACTATATCCCATATTGTCTTTATTTTGTTATCTGATATGACTATCTTTTCCTTGTAATATATTTGCTTTGACATCCGTATTACAGTCTTTAATATTTTGCAGCATTTCTTGTAATGTGCTATAGCATCAACATTGGAACTGTTTCGGACTGAAAAAGTTTTCTTTTCGTTTTACAAGATACCCCTATTCCTCGAGTAATCCATGGCTTTTTTGTAGACTTTGCTCTAAGCTTGGTACGTTTTGGGGCAAAACAGTGTTCGAATAAGGTAAGCACTTTATTAGCAAATGTGTTATATTTTTCATTCATGCCATGAGCACTGTAAACATCAGTCCAGTGAATGTGTCTGAGGAGTGTCCTAAAATATTAAATTTTTGGCTTATTGATTACCCTCTTGAGATCAGATTTAACAGATTTTATATCCTGTTCAGTATTAACATTTAACAGAGGCAACTGAATGTCATGGTCTGAGAGGCCATTGACTATTGGTTTTGTAATATAATTTTGTTCACTGGACTTTTGTATAAAGATATTATCAATGGCTGTTTGTGAGCAAGTGGCTACCCTAGTGGGGAACTTTATAGTGGGAATTAAGTTGAATGATAGTGTTACTAACTCATATAAGTTCTTATTGGAAGAGACTTTAAGGAAATCTACATTGAAATCACCAGCAACCACTATTTCTTTGTTTTTGGTTGTTAAATGGGCCAGTACAGCTTCAAGGTGGTTTACAAACTGATTAAAGTTACCTGCAGGTGCTCGATACACACTTAATATTATGAAGGATTTTTTGTGAAATTCTAATTCTGTCGCACATGCTTCCACATGCTGTTCTAGTCAAAATTTATGAATGTCTATGTTCTTAAATTTATGACAGTTCCTAATGAATGTGGCAACTCCTCCTTTCTCCATTCCTGATCTACAAAGGTGAGATCCTAACCTAAACCCTGTAACACGTAAAAGTTCTATACCAGTGGTCACATGATGTTCAGAGAGGCAGATTATGTCAGCTGGGTTTGAAGACTCTAATTCATCTATGCACATAGTTAATTCATTAATTTTATTTCTCAGTCCTCGAATATTGCGATCGTACGACGCATGTAAGCGCTACTAGATAGGATAGGGTATAAGATGAACATCATCAAAAGCAAAACGAGGATAATGGAATGTAGTCGAATTAAGTCGGGTGATGCTGAGAGAATTAGATTAGGAAATGAGACACTTAAAGTAGGAAAGGAGTTTTGCTATTTGGGGAGCAAAATAACTGATGATGGTCGAAGTAGAGAGGATATAAAATGAAGACTGGCAATGGCAAGGAAAGCGTTTCTGAAGAAGAGAAATTTGCTAACATCGAGTATAGATTTAAGTGTCAAGAAGCCGTTTCTGAAAGTATTTGTATGGAGTGTAGCCATGTATGGAAGTCAAACATGGACGAAAAATAGTTTAGACAAGAAAAGAATAGAAGCTTTCGAAATGTGATGCTACAAAAGAATGTTGAAGATTAGATGGGTAGATCACATAACTAATGAGGAGGTATTGAACAGAATTGGGGAGAAGAGGAGTTTGTGGCACAACTTGACAAGAAGGGGCCGGTTGGTAGGACATTGTTCTGAGGCATCAGGGGATCACAAATTTTGCATTGGAGGGCAGTGTGGAGGGTAAAAATCGTAGAGGGAGATCAAGAGATGAATACACTAAGCAGATTCAGAAGACTGTTGGTTGCAGCAAGTACTGGGAGATGAAGAAGCTTGCACAGGATAGAGTAGCATGGAGAGCTGCATCAAACCAGGCTCAGGACTGAAGACCATAACCAACCAATCGGAAGTTTGAAATTTTTGCGATATAGACTGAAGTATGATTCAGAAGTCGTACTAAAGCAAAGTTATCTTTACCGTTAGCAAGATAACGCGATACGGAGATTCGCGAAGAAGTTAAATCGTGTGAGATGTATTATGGGACTTAGCGTACGTGATACTGAATAACCACGAACATTCAAGGACATTGAAAATGAAAGATCGCCGACAGAAAAACAATTATTAGTCTCGAGTAGGTAACATATAAACGCCAACACGAAGAACGTACAATTGCGCAGAGTTGTCAGAAGTTGTCGTCAGCGACAGGATTACTGATGCAAACGGAAGCAATTCCCTGAGTGAGAAATCGGTGTGCGTGCTCTGCGCAGGGACAATTAATTACGAGGAACAATAAAATTGGATTCAAACGTTAATTCTTCGTGTTTCCTACATAATTGAATAGACATTATCATGTGTATCAGTGAAAATTAATTGACTATTAGAATAATATTAAGCGAAAAGTGAATTCATGATTATTTAACAGTGAACAATCATCGATTTGTCCCAAGATTACGACGCACTCTGAATATTGCTTAATTATATGTTATATCTGGAATTACGGCGTGTAGTTATTGAAACAAGATGTAGCCACGTCTTGACGACGGAATAATAATTTATCAACTTAATATCCTTGCAAATCCATAATGTGGCCAAGACTTGGGTGATGGATTGAAGACTGAAGACTTTATATTATTAATATTCAACGTCCATTATCTAACCGGGTATAATAACAAGAGGAACTACAGTTAGCCAGTTCGCGCAAGCCGAAAAGTCTGTCGCGAACTCACAACAAAAGAAAACTGGTGGTCACAATTTCAGGTCAAGCCAGTCATCGCGTAATCGAGAGGTGCAATTACCGCGTTTAGCAGTGAAGAAGCAAGAGCGGCTACACATTCTGTCGCGTTCTAACGCGCTGCTCTATCGACATACTGACATTAATCGCGAAAGACGGTATCTAAAATATGACCTGACCAAGCGAGGAGTTTGCGTTTTTCTACTAGTTGCAGGGTGGCGTTGTCGTGAGCGACGGACGCCGTTCCACGTCATACCGATTGGGACAACCGTCACCGCCGAGTCGCGTCAACTCTAAGGAGACCCCGACGCTACAGTTGACAGCTATGACGGAAATAGAAGGTGGGAGCCAATGTGGTAGACACGGAACGCATTCTGCCAATCCTACGAGACATGTAGCCACAGCAACCACCTGAAGTTGCCAAACCTTCACATCCGCCACCACAGCACTTTCCACACTTGCATTGTGTTTGAGTTTCAGGCGCTTACTGTCCTGTATGATCGCTGAACCCGTGATTTTGTTTTTTGTTGTTTTTACTGTTGCAGGACTTATTTTGCTGTGCTATACTGAACGATGTCAGAAGTAATATAATAGTACTATTCCAACAGCCGTTATATTGATATTGTCTAATTAGGCAACCAGTTCCAACGTTCCAACCACGTCATACTGTAATATTTCTGCCTCTACAGCCATCATATTCAGCTACAAGAAGCTCTGCTTGGAGCAGTTGAGCAGGCAGCTGTGAGAAGATGATGTAATGTGGTGTGAGACACTGTGACAGATGGTTTATTTGGTACGCGTATCGTGTATGATGATGAGGACCGCCTAAATTGTGGTCCTTCTCCTTCTCAAAAGTAGCACTCCAAAATAACTTCTGTTATTAATATTAGAAAACCTTAACAGTGTATGTACTTGCCTTTCATAAGAAACATCTCTCAATAACAGACTACCATTCTGTTATTCCAAACGCCGGCCGGAGTGGCCGTGCGGTTCTAGGCGCTGCAGTCTGGAACCGAGCTACCGCTACGGTCGCAGGTTCGAATCCTTCTCGGGCATGGATGTGTGTGATGTCCTTAGGTTAGTTAGGTTTAATTAGTTCTAAGTTCTAGGCGACTGATGACCTTAGAAGTTAAGTCGCATAGTGCTCAGAGCCATTTGAACCATTTTTTCTTTTTGTTATTTCAAAAGTGTTAATTACCAGCAGACCAACAAACAATTGCTAAACGAAAAGGCAGGTAAAGCACTTCGGAGATCTTACGGTCGCGCCTATCTTGGATGATGGGCGAGGTGGTTCGGCTGTAAGATCATCGCCCGATCGGCCATTTCGGAGGACAGATTTGTCGTCTGCCACGGTCGGTATTGGCTAAGAACTGAATCAGCAATCTCTAGTCTATTTTGGACATGTAACTGAGAGCTAATTTGATAGAAATTACGGAAACATACTGTTCATTGCTTTGGTTATGCTCTGTGAAAGTATGAAGAATGGAAATTATTTGTGATTCGTAAAGTAGACTATAAAGTTTGTTGTTTCTCATATTCTGCTAATAAAAAGCTAGTGACATCCCTTTTAAACAAAGTAATTCAAAATTTAATTATTAATATAACACCAGTTACTCCCTAGCAATTTATTGGAGACTCAAGATAACGGATTCACGACCTACGTGCTGTTTTCTGTGCAGGCAACGACTATAGAAGACTGTAGGTTGATGACATTACTCAGAATTTACGCATCCCACTCAGGGCGATGGAAGGGCCGGCCGGAGTGGCCGAGCGGTTCTAGGCGCTACAGTCTGGAACCGCGCGACCGCTACGGTCGCAGGTTCGAATCCTGCCTCGGGCATGGATGTGTGTGATGTCCTTAGGTTAGTTAGGTTTAAGTAGTTCTAAGTTCTAGGAGACTGATGACCTCAGAAGTTAAGTCCTATAGTGCTCAGAGCCATGTAAACCATTTGAAGGGCAGTGGAAGCAACTAGGCACTTCGCGTGTACTGCAGTCTTAGTACAAATGGGATCAGTGACACGTCATCTGTTGTAACACAGAGGAAGTATGAAGGAAGGAAATTTTCAAGAGAAAAATCATAAAAATATAAATCCCTCTCTATATTCTCTTTCATTGTCTCTTTCACTTACCGTAATCTCCAGGCCTGTCGCATGAATGACACCAAGTACCACTCGTACATGCGTAAGACAAGGCACCCGTACTCATGTCTAGTTCCATAGATATCCGAACTTCCTGAGCAGGAGTGTTCATGAAGTTCGGATATCTACGGAACCAGATGTGAATATTGGTGTCTTGTCTTATACACATGAACGAGTGACATTTTGTGTCATTCGTGCGACAGGCCTGAAGATAACGTAATTGGAACGTCGAAACTGGTTGCTTAAGAAAACGATATCGATATAAGGGCTGTTGGTATAATAACATTACATTTCAACGACCAGCCGCTGTCCCACGCTCCTGATCCCAGGACGGAGTGACATTTATTTATGTCAGAAGTTGTTGGACGAAACTCACGAGTGGAAAACTTTCGCGTCGTTCTCTTGCCCGGGGGTTGCCGTAAAAGGTCAGACGAGATAAATGATTCGCGCGTTACGTGCCTACCTTGGAACTGAAAAACTTAATGGCAGCCCACTGCTCTCCGTTAAAGATGTACTCGCTTTAACTGGTGCAGCTCGGAACATGTACAAAAACACAGTTGTGAAGATGAGTAAGGAAATATTCGAGAAATAAGGTGAAGCTGGAATAACATTGAAACTTGAAGCTCTTGTGGAAAAAACATTGTATGGATAAGCGGAATACCAATATAGATTTATTTCCTTAGGATTCGATTCGTCGTCGTGTTTATGATTATTATCGCAGAAAGGACAATCCGACACTGAGCATGTTATTGGTCACCGTTAAGAAGTCATGTCCTTTTCAATTTAGTCGCACACAGTTTATTTCATTAAATAATAACAGTTAGGGTGACCAGATGCAGTTGTTTAAAAAGGAGGACAAACAGCTTCAAAAAGGAGGACAAAAGAAGAAAAAAGATGACACATCAAACGGGTCAACTGCAGATGCGGATACCACCCGTCAGCTTTGGACAAGTCACGTGACTGCTGGGATTTACCGGTAAAACTTGTAGTTAATTGTTACTGATGGTCAGTTGGTGGTTAACTGAACTATATAAAAAAATTAAAAACATTGATTGTGATGACAGTGTGGCGTCAATTGTTTTGTTACGTCAACAACACGGGATTGTTTAAAAAGCGGGAAACGTAAGACCATTCACCTCCCTTCATTCGACGCACCGCTACCAACGTCTACAATTCAAGCAGCAGCTGACGACTTGTAAACTACGAAACTACGAGATAATGAAATAAAATCATGACAGTTAATCTGTCGAGTTATTTCTTACCTTTATTGGCCGCTGAGACGTACGTTCCAGCTCCACGTATCTTACATTCTGCTTCAAATTCATTTATCCCTTTCTTAAAGCCGAGTATTTGCAGCAAAGGACATTAGAAAATGTACACTTTCGTTTAGGCATAGCCAAATATTTTACGTAACTCATTCGGCTGAAAATTATAATCACAAATAACACGTGCACTGCAGGAAGCCAAGCCAATACAAAGCGAAGATACGAAATGAAAATTTTAAATAATCAATATTTGCATTCGCTTACAGGTAGATCAACGATAACATCGACGATCCTGGTGCCACCTACTAACACCGCCTTCGTGCGTGTTTATCACGAAGGCTGTGCCAATAGTTAAAGTATTTCAGAAAAGAGCAATAGAACGGGACGAATTGTAAATTTAACTGTAATACGCTCTACTTTGCGTAAAAGCCGGACACTGTAAAAATCCGGCCCGACCCTGGACAAAGAGCTAAAAAGGAGGACATGTCCGGATTAATCAGGACGTCTGGTCACCCTAATAACAGTAACAGTTGCAGTAACATTTGAAGCATCTCTCATAGCGAAGAGGGTGGAGTTATTGCATTATCACAATTGAAACGAAGTAGAAGAATGATTCAGCCGCATGCCTGTAATACGTAATCTCCAACGGTAAATAGCTGCATCTCATAATTATATTTTCGTCAGTTTTCACAATTTAATAAGAAGTTTTTATCAGCAACTAACTCCAGATCCAAATCGTCTCAAGAATTCAGTCTATATCACCACAGAGTAAATACTACTGTTTACAACATAATTTCTGCGATACTGAAGTAATGTTTTCGTATCGCTTTTGTTCTTTCTCCCTGTACTGGCTGGACGATTTAAGGTAGATTCTATTAACACGATAAACACACGGAAAACTTATATATTGTTATATTACAAATTCGTAGTTGGATCAGAAAACTTAATAACAGGTTAATTATAAGTTTAGCAATATTTTACTCGTAGCGAAACCTTACGGGTGACCTCTTAATAGCTACTCGTCGCGCTAGCAGACCATTGTGTGTCATATTTAACTGACATTATTTCGTGGTAGAAACGTCTGACAGTGTTCCGGTAGGGGGCAGTTAAAAATTTGATATATGCTTAAGATTGCATTTGATTAAAGTTTTCGCCTAAATTAATAACAAAAAATTTTCCGCAGGTCGAAAATTCGGTAACGTAGTCAGAAAATACATTTTCCTGAATTGTCCTTATGTCGTCTTAATAATTTGCTGCCGCAAGTAAATTAACACGCAATGCATCTCTTCCAGATCACATTGGACCAAGTCCCATATTTATAAAGTGAGTAGTTTACGAGTTTGGGCAAGCTGAATGAAACGTAAGATTACGCTTGTGCGGGACATGGCAACTCTGCACCGCTTCTCTTTGTTCTCCTGTCCAACTGTCAATCCTAAAGTAATTTTGACAAACTACCGTTGCCTTGTCCGACGTACATCGCGAACGCTGGAATACATCCGGGTCCAGGCGGGAAATCATTATCTCAGTGGAAAGATACCCACTTAAGTCCTTAAGACTGTCATGTGTTATCGAGAGCGTCAGCGTATCTAAACGCACAGCTACGAAGTATTCAGA
This sequence comes from Schistocerca gregaria, assembly GCF_023897955.1. NCBI lineage: Eukaryota > Metazoa > Arthropoda > Insecta > Orthoptera > Acrididae > Schistocerca > Schistocerca gregaria. The sequence goes on along the minus strand of NC_064920.1, from coordinate 1,013,282,931 downwards.
TGGTGTAAAATAGTAACTCGCTCCCGTCGGAGATGGTCACTGCAACTCGAAAGACGTGTGCCGTAAGGGGCGTCAGGCAGTGGTCATAATGCTTTGACTCATCATTGTCTTATCGCAATGCAAGGAAATTATTTTTCCGATTAGGTTTTTTTCTTTTGTAATAATCTACCAGCTGGGGTATACACTATGTTACGTTTGCTGTACACTGATCAGCCAGAACATTAGGACCAGTTACCTAATAGACGGTAGGCCTACCAAGGGTTTAATAACTGCGGAGAATACTGCCAAAGCAAACAGAGTAGTGCATTGTAATATATACATTTTTAAAAGAATTGTGTACAAATTAGAAGTGGAACTTCGGAGTCCAGTCAGGATATAATCATCGTATCTGATCGGATCGTTTACTTGTTGCAAAAGTAATATAAGTTTACATTAACTAAAACAAAGCGAAACCGGATTATAAACATCAAAACACTCACAATAATATCCTTTAACGCCAGCTTGATTCGTAAACGCTTATGAAGAAACGAACAACACAGCGGTATGAGCGTCTCTTGTTTAGGGATCTACTGTCATCTGTGGGCAGAGATACTGAACAATCACAGGCAAAGAGTTTTCTATGTTACAGCAGAGATACACAAATGTCCCGACAGGACGTCAGTGCATGAATTCACTCCATTCTGTTTCATGATTCTAGAAAGTAGACTGGTATTTTAAGTCCCCTCGAACATGAAAGGATTAATTGGCAGACACACCTACTACGTGCTACTTTCCTGCAGTTTTTAAACAATATTTCGTAGCGTGTTTTTACGTAATTTTATATAGAACGTTACCAACAGTCTAAGGTTAAGACTCGTAAAGTTAAAACCTATTTAACATGTATATTAATGTTAACGGTAATTTACACACATGGGTCAAAGCATTCTGATAAAATACTGACGGTGTGGCTAACAAGCATTATTTTGGTTTAGTTCTGAGTGTTTGAACATTTCCATTTTTCTGCCTGATGTCTGCTGTTAAGCAATTTCAAAATTGTGTATCAGAATATGAAAATCCTTTATTTACGCTAGATAGACACGCGTAGTCAATATGGAAATTACTTTTACTTCTAGTAATGTTGTTGTGACTTTTGCGGTTAATACTAAATTCTTGATATTAACCAGAAATACCGTTGCGGAATAAGTTTGTTGGTAGTTGAGCGTAAGAATTCCAAGGTCCTTGAAGATCCTTCTGCAGAATGCTTGTTTATCACTTTTACATAATATTCTTATCACACGCTTCTGCAGAATAATTTTGAGGGTGCGCCGAAGAGCAAGGCCTCCGAAATTTTTTAGGATACTTGAACGATCTTAAAGTTTTTAAATAAAACAAATGTTGTTATTCCTCATGTCTTCCTATTTATTTCTTGACATTCTCACCCTGGCAATGAATCCATTTCTCCCACTGAGAGATAGTTTGTTGATAAGTCACTATAGAATCCAGAATGAGATTTTCACTCTGCAGCGGAGTGTGCGCTGATATGAAACTTCCTGGCAGATTAAAACTGTGTGCCCGACCGAGACTCGAACTCGGGACCTTTGCCTTTCGCGGTCAAGTGATCTACCGTCTGAGGTACCGAAGCACGACTCACGCCCGATACTCACAGCTTTATAGGAGACGAGATACTGGCAGAAGTAAAAGTGTGAGTACCGAGAGTGAGTCGTGCTTCGGTAACTCAGATGGTAGACCACTTGCCCTCGAAAGGCAGAGGTCCCGAGTTCGAGTCTCGGTCGGGCACACAGTTTTAATCTGCCAGTAAGTTTCACTATAGAATGTTTGACTTTGTTGAGCTGCCACAACCTCACCTCTTCTTTCACCGCTTCATCAATATGAACGTGAAGTCGTCTAAGGTGTTCTTTAAGTTTTGGAAACAGATGAAAATTTGACGGAGGGTGACCGATGACTACGAACCCAAGGCGTCGGATTTTTGCAGGTGTCGCAGAGCTCGTGTGTGGTCCGGTATTGTTATAATGAAGAGGAGAGTGCTCCATGCGCAGACGAACTCTTCAAATTCGAAGCCCGATTTCAGCACTCTTTCTCACACACAGACACAGTTACGTTACACATAGCTGTGATACTTGCTACAATTCGGGCCCCTCTAGCAGCTGAGGGCTGCAAATAAGTGGACACGAAGAATAAAGATGTAGAATGTTAATAACGTTTGTTTTATTTAAAAACCTTTAAGAGTTTTCACATAGAAAAATTTGGAGGCATTACTTTTCAGCATGCCCTTGTACTTTGCTGACCTCAGCGCCATTTCGCCCTGAACATCGTGACACAGGGTAGTGTTAAGTGAATGTCTGCCAGCAATTCCGTCTGTAGGTCGAGATAATGAGAGATATTTCTTAGTTCAAGGCAAACTTGGTTGAGGTTTTTGGGGACGTATGCACGTGCTGCTGACAACTCGTTATGTTACTCACGTGAATTCTTAGGAAGTTGACAAACGCTGTTTCATTTCGTGTGGGCACGTTGATCACGACATTGTTTTCTGTAAGTCTGTTTTATATGTTTACAACTACAAATGTGAGCTTTTGTGAGGTGAAGAGTCAAACTGTTTGCAGTGAGGCCTGGTGTCTGTTCTTTCGGACATGTCCGAAAGAACAGACACTATATGCATATAAGTATACCTCAGTATGGCGTCAGTTCACCATCCCGTTTCTCTGCAAACATAAGTACTATTTACTACGCCGAAAAAGCAGCGTTGATAAAACGACGCCTGTAATTATGTTCCAAAGTCTGCGTAACTCTAGTAGCCAGCTATCCTTTAAAAATCTTATAATAATTTTCGGACGGAAAGTGGTTACTTCATTCCTTTAGTAAAATGTCAAAATTCTAATACAAGTATTTTTATTTCCTTTAGATCAACTGGAAAAAACCTGCCATCAAGTCCAAATGTACTTAACTAACGAGACCACTGTTCTCAGTTAACAGTTCATGCAATCCAGATCATACACAAAGCAGCCAGAAATATACCTAAGTCCGACCCGAATAATAACGCGATTTCACAGTTACAGTTCCGCTACTTTTCAGTGGATTTCTTTAACAGAAACTGCTTGCCAAATAGTTCACATATGAATACGAAACATGTCACGCGGAATTTATACAGACCGAAAGTTCACACGCGGCTAACTTTCTAACAAAACAATTACGAAACTTCCAACTTTCAACAAACTGTTCGAAAATGCAACTGCTTTCGTGGGAAAACAATCTAGACGCGAGAAACCAATTACTTCTTCATTTTACACATAATGAAGACTGCAACGTCCAACATGACCTGCACGTCCAATAACTGACTAGCGACCCTCAGGACGCTGCTTCCGCCACAGCATGTCTATCTAGCAGTGCGCGGGAACTGCTTAACTTCGATTGGCCGATCATTTTGGCTGGCCAATCAGAAGAATTGTTCGAGATCATTCTCGCGCCAAAACTGACCTGCGCCAATCATTATTCACAGATGCAATTACGTCATTCCAACATGCAAATACTAATATAAGATTTAATAAAACCAAACGAAAAGAAAATTAAACTTGGAGTAAATTTAGAATATGATTTTACTTTCAACTGTTATTCTGGCTGCCTCATTACAAAAGCAAGTACACTTAGACACACGTGGTCAGCGAAGTGGACACAAACATCTTTCCCATGCTATGGTTACGTAATGTATTATATAAATGTAATCTTGAAATTTAACGTATGTCCCACATACACACTCTCACTCACTCTCGTTTAGTCCCACAACAATATGTTGTTTGTTGTTGTCTTCAGTCCTGAGACTGGTTTGATGCAGCTCTCCATGCTACCCTATCCTGTCGAAGCTTCTTCATCTCCCAGTACCTACTACAACCTACATCCTTCTGAATCTGCTTAGTGTATTCATCTCTTGGTCTCCCTCTACGATTTTTACCCTCCACGCTGCCCTCCAATGCTAAATTTGTGATCCCTTAATGCCTCAAAACATGTCCTACCAACCGATCCCTTCTTCTAGTCAAGTTGTGGCACAAACTTCTCTTCTCCCCAATCCTATTCAATACCTCCTCATTAGTTACACGTGATCTATCCACCTTATCTTCAGCACTCTTCTGTACCACCACATTTCGAAAGCTTCTATTTTCTTCTTGTCCAAACTATGTATCGTCCATGTTTCACTTCCATACATGGCTACACTACAGACAAATACTTTCAGAAACGACTTCCTGATACGTAAATCTATATTCGATGTTAACAAATTTCTCTTCTTCAGAAACGCTTTCCTTGCCATTGCCAGTCTACATTTTATATCCTCTCTACTTCGACCATCATCAGTAATCTTGAAATTTAACGTATGTCCCACATACACACTCTCACTCACTCTCATTTAGTCCCACAACAATATGTTGCTAAATAGCAAAACTCCTTTAGTACTTTAAGTGTCTCATTTCCTAATCTAATTCCCTCAGCATCAACCGATTTAATTTGACTACATTCCATTATCTTCGTCTTGCTTTTCACAACAATATGAGACACGAATAAGAATTTTGTTTGATTTTTATATTACGAAAATATAAAGCAGTTTAAGTTTTTTAATTAAATCTTAATTAAATAATTCTGCCCATTCAGAGTTCTGGCTGTGATTTCAAAATGATAACAAAAGGTAATCTGTTACAGTTTCTAACTGAATTTAATTCCCTAAGTGTCAGTTTTTTGACTTTTTAAGTAATTTTTTGTATCTCCGAAACTAAGATAGTTACAATGTTGAAATTTTTATACAATCTTCTCCTGAAAAACAAAAACTAGTGTACCGATTTTGAAGATGATTGAATAATATTTAATATAGTTTACTTAGATTCATAGGCGATTTGAATATAAGCTCCTGATAAGTGACACGCTGGCACATTCAGAGCCTGCAGCAGCAACAGGTGCACATGACATTGCTACGACACAACTTGCTGCCTGCTTCACAGCCTCTGGCTCCAATACTGCGGGCTGTATTGCAATGTAGCTTACTGCAGTAACTGTTTTCGCGCATTAACTCGTGACGTCACACATTCTAAAAATACACAGAGTACGCGAAGGAACTTGCCCCCCTTTCTTGCAGCGGTGTACCGCAGGTCTCTAGAAGAGCGTAGAGTTCCAAAGGAGGGGAAAAGGGCACAGGTCATCCGCGTTTTTAAGAAGCGACGGCGAACAGATGTGCACAACTATAGACCTATATCTCTAACGTCGATCAGTTGTAGAATTTTGGAACACGTACTATGTTCGGGTACAATGACTTTTCTGGGGACTAGAAATCTACTCCGTAGGAATCAGCATGGGTTTCGAAAAAGACGATCGTGTGAAACCCAGCTCGCGCTATTCGTCCACGAGACTCAGAGGGCCGTAGACACGGGTTCCCAAGTACACTCCTGGAAATTGAAATAAGAACACTATGAATTCATTGTCCCAGGAAGGGGAAACTTTATTGACAAATTCCTGGGGTCAGATACATCACATGATCACAATGACAGAACCACAGGCACATAGACACAGGCAACAGAGCATGCACAATGTCGGCACTAGTTCAGTGTATATCCACCTTTCGCAGCAATGCAGGCTGCTATTCTCCCATGGAGACGATCGTAGAGATGCTGGATCGTAGTCCTGTGGAACGGCTTGCCATGCCATTTCCACCTGGCGCCTCAGTTGGACCAGCGTTCGTGCTGGACGTGCAGACCGCGTGAGACGACTCTTCATCCAGTCCCAAACATGCTCAATGTGGGACAGATCCGGAGATCTTGCTGGCCAGGGTAGTTGACTTACACCTTCTAGAGCACGTTGGGTGGCATGGGATACATGCAGATGTGCATTGTCCTGCTGGAACAGCAAGTTCCCTTGCCGGTCTAGGAATGGTAGAACGATGGGTTCGATGACGGTTTGGATGTACCGTGCACTATTCAGTGTCCCCTCGACGATCACCAGCGGTGTACGGCCAGTGTAGGAGATCGCTCCCCACACCATGATGCCGGGTGTTGGCCCTGTGTGCCTCGGTCGTGCGCAGTCCTGATTGTGGCTCTCACCTGCACGGCGCCAAACACGCATACGACCATCATTGGCACCAAGGCAGAAGCGACTCTCATCGCTGAAGACGACACGTCTCCATTCGTCCCTCCATTCACGCCTGTCGCGTTATCACTGGAGGCGGGCTGCACGATGTTGGGGCGTGAGCGGAAGACGGCCTAACGGTGTGCGGGCCCGTAGCCCAGCTTCATGGAGACGGTTGCGAATGGTCCTCGCCGATACCCCAGGAGCAACAGTGTCCCTAATTTGCTGGGAAGTGGCGGTGCGGTCCCCTACGGCACTGCGTAGGATCCTACGGTCTTGGCGTGCATGCGTGCGTCGCTGCGGTCCGGTCCCAGGTCGACAGGCACGTGCACCTTCCGCCGACCACTGGCGACAACATCGATGTACTGTGGAGACCTCACGCCCCACGTGTTGAGTAATTCGGCGGTACGTCCACCCGGCCTCCCGCATGCCCACTATACACCCTCGCTCAAAGTCCTTCAACTGCACATACGGTTCACGTCCACGCTGTCGCGGCATGCTACCAGTGTTAAAGACTGCGATGGAGCTCCGTATGCCAAGGCAAACTGGCTGACACTGACGGCGGCGGTGCACCAATGCTGCGCAGCTAGCGCCATTCGACGGCCAACACCGCGGTTCCTGGTGTGTCCGCTGTGCCGTGCGTGTGATCATTGCTTGTACAGCCCTCTCGCAGTGTCCGGAGCAAGTATGGTGGGTCTGACACACCGGTGTCAATGTGTTCTTTTTTCCATTTCCAGGAGTGTAGATGCCTTGCTTCTTTACTTCCGCAAGGCGTTCAATACAGTTCCCCACAGTCGTCTAATGAACAAAGTAAGAGCATATGGACTATCAGACCAATTGTGTGATTGGATTTAAGAGTTCCTAGATAACAGAACGCAGCATGTCATTCTCAATGGAGAGAAGTCTTCCGAAGTAAGAGTGGTATCAGGTGTGCCGCAGGGGAGTGTCGTGAGACCGTTCCTATTCCCATTGTATATAAATGACCTCGTGAATAACATCGGAAATTTACTGAGGCTTTTTGCGGATGATGCTGTGGTACATCGAGAGGTTATAACAATGGAAAATTGTACTGAAATGCAGGAGGATCTGCAACGAATTGACGCATGGTGTAGGGAATGGCAATTGAATCTCAATGTACACAAGTATAATGTGCTACGAGTACATAGAAAGAAAGATCCTTTATCATTTAGCTACAATATAGCAGGTCAGCAATTGGAAGCAGTTAATTCCATAAATTATCTGGGAATAGGCATTAGGAGTAATTTAAAATGGAATGATCATATAAAGTTGATCGTCGGTAAAGCAGATGCCAGAATGAGATTCATTGGAAGGGTCCTAAGGAAATGCAATCCGAAAACAAAGGAATTAGGTTACAGTACACTTTTTCGAGCCATGCTTGAATACTGCTCACCCGTGTGGAATCCGTATCAGATAAGCTTGATGGAAGAGATAGAGAAAATCCAACGGATAGCAGCGCGCTTCGTTACAGGATCATTTAGAAATCGCGTAAGCGTTACGGAGATGACAGATAAAGTCCAGTGGAAGACTCTGCAAAGGAGGCGCTCACTAGCTCGATACGGGCTTTTGTTGAAGTTTCGAGAACATACCTTCACCGAGGAGTCAAGCGATATAGTGCTCCCTCCTATGTACACTCCTGGAAATTGAAATAAGAACACCGTGAATTCATTGTCCCAGGAAGGGGAAACTTTATTGACACATTCCTGGGGTCAGATACATCACATGATCACACTGACAGAACCACAGGCACATAGACACAGGCAACAGAGCATGCACAATGTCGGCACTAATACAGTGTATATCCACCTTTCGCAGCAATGCAGGCTTCTATTCTCCCATGGAGACGATCGTAGAGATGCTGGGTGTAGTCCTGTGGAACGGCTTGCCATGCCATTTCCACCTGGCGCCTCAGTTGGACCAGCGTTCGTGCTGGACGTGCAGACCGCGTGAGACGACGCTTCATCCAGTCCCAAACATGCTCAATGGGGGACAGATCCGGAGATCTTGCTGGCCAGGGTAGTTGACTTACACCTTCTAGAGCACGTTGGGTGGCACGGGATACATGCGGACGTGCATTGTCCTGTTGGAACAGCAAGTTCCCTTGCCGGTCTAGGAATGGTAGAACGATGGGTTCGATGACGGTTTGGATGTACCGTGCACTATTCAGTGTCCCCTCGACGATCACCAGAGGTGTACGGCCAGTGTAGGAGATCGCTCCCCACACCATGATGCCGGGTGTTGGCCCTGTGTGCCTCGGTCGTATGCAGTCCTGATTGTGGCGCTCACCTGCACGGCGCCAAACACGCATACGATCATCATTGGCACCAAGGCAGAAGCGACTCTCATCGCTGAAGACGACACGTCTCCATTCGTCCCTCCATTCACGCCTGTCGCGACACCACTGGAGGTGGGCTGCACGATGTTGGGGCGTGAGCGGAAGACGGCCTAACGGTGTGCGGGACCGTAGCACAGCTTCATGGAGACGGTTGCGAATGGTCCTCGCCGATACCCCAGGAGCAACAGTGTCCCTAATTTGCTGGGAAGTGGCGGTGCGGTCCCCTACGGCACTGCGTAGGATCCTACGGTCTTGGCGTGCATCCGTGCGTCGCTGCGGTCCGGTCCCAGGTCGACGGGCACGTGCACCTTCTGCCGACCACTGGCGACAACATCGATGTACTTTGGAGACCTCACGCCCCACGTGTTGAGCAATTCGGCGGTATGTCCACCCGGCCTCCCGCATGCCCACTATACGCCCTCGCTCAAAGTCCGTCAACTGCACATACGGTTCACGTCCACGCTGTCGCGGCATGCTACCAGTGTTAAAGACTGCGATGGAGCTCCGTATACCACGGCAAACTGGCCGACACTGACGGCGGCGGTGCACAAATGCTGCGCAGCTAGCGCCATTCGACGGCCAACACCGGGGTTCCTGGTGTGTCCGCTGTGCCGTGCGTGTGATCATTGCTTGTACAGCCCTCTCGCAGTGTCCGGAGCAAGTATGGTGGGTCTGACACACCGGTGTCAATGTGTTCTTTTTTCCATTTCCAGGAGTGTATATCTCGCCTGCAGGAGAGCTTCTGTAAAGTTTGGAAGGTAGGAGACGAGATACTGGCAGAAGTAAAGCTGTGAGTACCGGACGTGAGTCGTGCTTCGGTAGCCCAGTTGGTAGAGCACTTCCCAGCCAAAGGCAAAGGTCACGAGTTCGAATCTCGGTCGGGCACACAGTTTTAATCTGACGGGAAGTTTCCTACAGAGTAGATTTCTAGTCTCCAAAAAAGTCATTATACTCGAACATAATACGTGTTCCAAAATTCTAGAACTGATCGACGTTAGAGATATAGGTCTATAGTTCTGCACATATGTACGAAGTCCCTTCTTGAAAACGAGGATGACCTGTGCCCTTTTCCAATCTTTTGGAACGCTACGCTCTTCTAGAGACCTACGGTACACCGCTGCAAGAAGGGAGGCAAGTTCCTTCGCGCACTCTGTGTAAAATCGAACTGGTATCCCATCAGGTCCAGCGGCTTTTCCTCTTTTGAGCGATTTTAATCGTTTTTCTATCCCTGTGCCATCTATTTCGATGTCTACCATTTTGTCATCTGTGCGACAGTCTAGAGAAGAAACGGCAGTGCAGTCTTCCTCTGTAAAACAGCTTTGGAAAAACACATTTAGTATTTTGGCCTTTAGTCTGTCATCCTTTGTTTCAGTACCATTTTGGTCACTGAGTGTCTGGATATTTTATTCTGATCCATCTTGACTGCAGCACAGTGCCAAAACCGCCGCCGCACCAAAGTCTCAGAATAATTTCCTGTGAGCAGTCTGACAACAAGAAAAAAACAAAGATATACGAAGTCCCTTACTTTTGCAGAATTCCCTATAATGCCTAGCAATAATATTTTCTGCCACTCCACAAAAATGCCGTTTAATATGTATATGTATGACGTGAAATACTGTGACTTTAGCAGTTGGGCAACATTCAATCTGCAGTTTCGTGGAGTGGCAGTTAATCATCGCCAACGGCCTTGTCGCACTGGTAACATCGGTTCCTGTCAGATCACCGAAGTAAAGGTCTGTCGGGGCTTTGCTAGCATTTGGATGGGTGACCGCCTGGAGTTGCTGGGCACTGTTGGCAAGTTGGTGCACACAGTCCTAAAAGGCTAATTGAATAGTTACTTGTCTGAGGAATTGCGGCTCCGACCAAGGAAAGCTAACAACAGCCGTGGTAGCGGCTTGAGGATGACACGGCGGTCGGTCGGCACTGTTGGGTCTTTTTAGGCCCGTTCGGTCCGAGAGTTTTATTCCAGGGAAAGGAGCGGGGGAGGGGGGGGGGGAGGCGATTGCGGGGCCTGTGCTCCTGGCTGTGTCTGATATGGGTACATCTCGTAGAGCAAAACAGCACACTGATGAAATAATGGCAGTTGTTTCTCTACGCCTCATTCTCAAGTGTAAGTTAAGCTCAGGGCAACTCAATGGAAAGATGGCATGCGAAACGACTGAATGGCGGCCACGGCCCAGCCCCGTGGCCTTAGAATGAGCACAGCGGCGGCCGCAGGACGTCTGAAGGCAAGGTCGCCGTTGGCGGTGTTTTGCGCGCCTGTTATCGCGTGTCGCAGACTCCACTGTGTCGCCGTGCCAGCTCACTAGCAGTAACTTATATCGCGACGAGGCGCCTCTGTATTTGCACTGCGCAAACAATAAACACGCTGAGTTCACCGTGACTTACTTTTTGTATCGTTGCTTCATGTTTTCTGCAAGAAACGCGGTTGTAAATGTGCGACCACACGATGCCTTTTTTTCCCTCCTGTTCTACTTTGCGTATGCGCTTCCATTTCCAACAACGAAATTACGCGTAATTTCCTCAAAATAGAAGCAGTGCGTATCTGCGCCTTGGTTCCCGGATTAGGTGGGAATCTCTTGTACTGCAACTGGGGCCAGTGTGTGTTTTGTTGCGGTAATGCTTCTGTTGAGGTTATGCTTTAAGGTAATTTAGGTGCAATAACGTCTGTTGAACCCAAAGAAAGCACGCTGAAATTTGTGCATAATTACAGATAAACACGAGTCATATGGAACGCCACTTCTGACGATAATACGAATCAATATTTGAGGTGTGATATGGTTCAAATGGGTCTGAGCACTATGGGACTTTACATCTGAGGTCATCAGTCACCTCTAACTTAGACCTACTTCAACCTAACTAACCTAAGGACATCACACACATCCATGCCCGAGGCAGGATTCGAACCTGCGACCGTAGCCTACGCTGAGCACGCACACCGATTTCTCACTCAGGGAATTGCTTCCGTTTGCACCAGTAATCCTGTCGCTGACGACAACTTCTGACAACTCGGCGCAATTGTACGTCCTTCGGTTCAAAATGGTTCAAATGGCTCTGAGCACTATGGGATTAACTTCTGTAGTCATCAGTCCCCTAGAACTAATAACTACTTAAACCTAACTAACCTAAGGACATCACACACATACATGCCTGAGGCAGGATTCGAACCTGCGACCATAGCGGTTGCGCGGTTCCAGACTGAAACGCCTAGAACCGTTCGGCCACACATGGCGGCGAAGATGTGATATTCTGAGCGTCAACTATTAGATAAAGTCTCTGATTAGGTTACTGTAAAGAGTAAGATTAATCTCGAAGTAGGAAAACGGAGAAGATGCCTACAAATTTCTAAAAATCTACTTGAGGCCTGTGGACGAATAGCCACGCTACGGCACAACAGCTGAAAAGCCTGACATACGAACAAATGAAATTGTGGAGTATGAGTAGCTCCTCAGCAAACTATTAGAAATTGAAATGAAGGAAACTGATGATGCAAAACAGAACTGGAAAGAACTATCTCCATTATAGAAATCCTACAGTCTGTGACATTCCCGAATTTGATGAGTCCGAGGATATCAATCTATACATAATCTTTTATGATAAAAGTTGCGTAAAAGACAGGAGCGCCTGCGATGGTGTACTCAACGACGAACCTGGGTGCACGAATGGCAAAACGTCATTTTTTCGGATGAATCCAGGTTCTGTTTACAGCATCATGATGGTCGCATCCGTGTTTGGCCATATCGCGGTGAACGCACATTGGAAGCGTGTATTCGTCATCGCCATACTGGCGTATCACCCGGCGTGATGGTATGGGGTGCCACTGGTTACACGTCTCGGTCATCTCTTGTTCGCATTGACGGCACTTTGAACAGTGGACGTTACATTTCAGATGTGTTACGACCCGTCGCTCTACCCTTCATTCGATCCCTGCGAAACACTACATTTCAGCAGAACAATGCACGACCGAATGTTGCTGGTCCTGTACGGGCCTTTCTGGATACAGAAAATGTACGACTGTTGCCCTGGCCAGCACATTCTCCAGATCTCTCACCAATTGGAAATGTCTGGTCAATGGTGGCCGAGCAACTTGCTCGTCACAATTCGCGAGTCACTACTCTTGATGAACTGTGGTATCGTGTTGAAGCTGCATGGGCGTTTTACCTGTACACGCCATCCGAGCTCTGTTTCACTCAATACCCAGGCGTATGAAGGCCGTTATTACGGCCAGAGGTGGTTATTCTGGGTACTGGTTTCTCAGGATCTATGCACCGAAATTGCGTGAAAATGTAATCACATATCAGCTCTAGTATAGTATATTTGTCCAATGAATACTCGTTTATCATCTGCGTTTTTTCTTTTTGTAGCAATTTTAATGGCCAGGAGTGTATTTCGATTTGACGCCACTTCGGCGACTTGCGCGTCGATGGGGATGAAATGATGATGATTAGGACAATACAACACCCAGTCCCTGAGCAGATAAAATCTCCGCCCCAGCCGGGAATCGAATCCATGCGCTTAGGATTGACATTCTGTCGCGCTGACCACTCTGCCACACTGACCACTCACCTACCAGGAGCAGACAGGAATAATCATTGTAATGCTTTGTTTTGAAATATGAAGTAAGTAGTTCAAACTGGAATACAGGTCACCAGTTACCGTCTAACGAAATGTTAATCTCAAACATTTTATTTTATGTTCTTGAATGTTTGATGCGGCCCGTCACGAATCCTTTAACGTGCCAGCCTTTCAGCCTTTTCATCTCAGAGTCGTACTTGAAACCTATGTCCTCAGTTATTTGCTGGACTTGTTCCAATCTCTGCATTCCTCTATCTTTTTTACCCTCTACAGCTCCCTCTAGTACCGTGGAAGTCTTAAAAGACGTCCTATCTATCTGTCCCTTCTTCTTCTTGTCAGTGTTTTCCATATATTCCTTTCCTCATCCATTCTACGGAGAATCTCCTCATTCCTTATCGGTCCACCTAATTTTAAGCATTCGTCTGTAGCATCAAATCTCAAATGCTTCTACTCTATTCTATTCCAGTTTTGCTACTGCCCACATCTTATTAATATACAATGCTGTGCTCCAGACGTACATCCTCAGTAATTTCTTACTCAAATTAAGACCTATGCTTGATACTAGAAGATTTCTCTTGGCCAAGAATGGCCTTTCTGCCAGTGCTAGTCTGCTTTGGATGTCCTCCTTGCTCCATCCCTCATGGATTATTTTGCCGCCCAGGTAGCAGAATTCCTTAACGTCATCTACTTCGCGATTACCAATACTGATGTTAAGTTTCTCGCTGTTCTCATTTCTGCTACTTCTCATTACTTAAGTCTTTCTTCGATTTACTCTCAATCCATACTCTGCGCTCATTAGACTGTACAATCCATTCAGCACATCCTGTGATTCTTCTTCTCATTCACTGAGGGTAGCAATGTCACTAGCAAATTTAAAATCGATATCCTGTCAGACTGAATGTTAATCCCACTCTTGAATCTTCTTTTATTTCCGTCGTTGCTTCTCCGGCGTATAGGTTGAACAGCAAGGGAAAAAAGACTAATCTCTGTCTTAGAGCGTTTTTAATCCGTGCGCTTCATTCTTGGTCTTCCTCGCTTATTGTCCCCTTTTGGTCCTTGTACATATTGTATATTACATCATTCTCTATAGCTTACTCCTATTTTTCTCGGGATTTCGAACATCTTGCACTATTTGACGTTGTCGAACGATTTTCACAGGTCGACAAATCCTATCTTGATTATTCTTCTGTCTTGCTTCCAATATCAACCGCAACGTCAGAACTGCCTCTAAGGTGCCTTTACCTTTCCTAAATTCAAACTTATCGTCATATAACAGATTCTCAATTACCTTTCCCATTCTGCTGTATATTATTCTTGTCAGCAGCTTGGATGCATGGTCTGTTAAGTTGACTCTACGATAATTCTCGCACTTGTCGGCTCTTACAATCTTAGGCATTGTATGGATGACGTTCGCCTGAAAGTCTAATGGCGTATCACCAGTCTCAAGCATTCTACACATGACTAGTCGTTTTTGTTGCCACTATCCCAGTGATCTTAGAAATTCCGATGGAATGTTATGGTTCAAATGGCTCTAAGCACTATGGGACTTAACATGTCAGGTCACCAGTCCTCTAGACTTAGAACAACTTAAACGTAACTAACCTAAGGACGTCACACACATTCATGCCCGAGGCAGGATTAGAACCTGCGACCGTAGCAGCGGCGCGGTTCCGGACTGAAGCGCCTACAACCGCTCGGCCACAATGGCCGGCTGGAATGTTATGAATCCCTTATGCTTTCTCTTACCACTTCAAAATAAAGAAGCAAAATTTTACGAAACTACAGAGCAAGAAAAGAGTAAAGACGAAAATATTATGCTGACTACCCCGACAGTGATCTCAGGCTGAAACATAGTAGACAACTGCCTCTTTAAATGAGAAATGTTGTTCAAATTTTTCGATGAAACCAAAGAAAAACTCATTTTGAATCTGTTACTAATATTTATTTTACGTTCCATCTTCCCTTTTAACTTTTTTCAACGCGACATCAGGCGATATTACCAAGCATTCATCCGTAATTGATTTTTAAGCTTCACATGGAACCAGGCTGACGTAAATAAGACAATGAGCGAAAGAAATGCATCGCTGTCATAATTTCAGCATGCCACTGTTCAGAAGCTATATGAGGTGTCAAAAATAAACTTAGGCACTCTAATTTAAGTAGTTGTAAGAGCGAACAAGGAAAACTTCAAGAAAACCGATAACATTGTCTTGAGCACCATGTTCATCTGACATTAAATGATATGAATTTCTAGTAAAAGTAAAAGCTCTCTGCTTCCACAAGCCACTGATGCTGTTTAGAGTTATGGCGGCTATTCACTAGGTGGCAGTGGTCATTTCCACAATTCAATTTTAATTCATCACAGTTCGGACTATTTGTTTGAAATATTTTATAAATTATGTACAAAAACCTTCCTCGTCAATCAGTGCGTCTATTACTGAAAATCAGATCAAAATGCTTACAGCGGCTCCTGAAGTTAGCATGCAAACACCGACGGACAGGAGAAGGTGACTTGAAAATGTATACACAGTGATTTATTTTTGTATCGTTTTGGAGAGTTGCCCCCCTCCCCCCTATCCCCTCGGGTATAAGAATTGCTTGAGCCTTTCTCGCTGTGTAAATTAGAATAGGGAACAGTTTTCGTTTTCGCCGTCGGCTTCGGCGCCAGCGCTCGCTGACAGTCATCGTCTGCGTATCAACATCTTGCACTCGCTACTGATCATCGCAGTTCTGCATCTTCACTGCCAGTCTTTGCCTCTGTCAACGTCACCGCCATTTCAGCGCCTGTTTCTCATCGCCGCCACCTACATCCGTTGTTCGCCCCACTGATTTTCGCCCGTCATAGATGCTTCCTCCATCCCAGTCACATCGGAGATAATCTTATCTTTCACGTTTTCACCACAGCTCGTCCCCGTCGTCCCGGCGCCGATTTGGCGGCCTCTCACCTCAAATAACGCCATTCATCACCCTCTGCTATCACGGACCATCATACTAAGTCAATCTTCAACACTTCTCCATCTCCTGTTCCCATAGTCACCACATAGAGCGAGTCCTCTACCCCACTCCCTTAGATATATCCACCTTACCTGCCGTATCCTGACCTACTGCATCAATTACACACACACACCTATCTTTGTCCCCAGCTAGCCCTCCCTTTTCTCTTTCAGTCACAACTTACCAGCCATCTCCACCACCCACCGAGTAACCGTTGCAACAGATGGCATCATCCATCGGAGATAATCTTATCTTTCACGTTTTCACCACAGCTCGTCCCCGTCGTCCCGGCGCCGATTTGGCGGCCTCTCACCTCAAATAACGCCATTCATCACCCTCTGCTATCACGGACCATCATACTAAGTCAATCTTCAACACTTCTCCATCTCCTGTTCCCATAGTCACCACATAGAGCGAGTCCTCTACCCCACTCCCTTAGATATATCCACCTTACCTGCCGTATCCTGACCTACTGCATCAATTACACACACACCTATCTTTGTCCCCAGCTAGCCCTCCCTTTTCTCTTTCAGTCACAACTTACCAGCCATCTCCACCACCCACCGAGTAACCGTTGCAACAGATGGCATCATCCAGCCTCACTACACCGACCAACGCAATCCTTGTTGAAGGGCCTGCACAACTCCCAGGTAATCATAAACAACGTCACATCCCGCCACGCCCATCCCACAACTATCCTTCCCTCCAACAGCTGTTAACAAATCTACAAAACTTCAAATCAGTGACATCTCTCCCAGTCCTAAACCTAAAAAACCGCAAACTAAACCCGACAACCCTCAACATATGGTTGCAACTCCTCCCCTCATCCTCCTCCTTCCTCTTCATTCGCATATTCATCCTCTCCACCCCTCATTCAAAGTTCCTTAACCCAAATCCCTCACCCTCGAAATAAAAAAAAATACCTACAAAGCCTCCACATCCAATAAATCATTCCACGAAGGGCTCCGTCCTACTAAAGTCCGTAAGCCTCAACTTCCATGCTGTTCTCCTCTCCAAAATTCCTCGAATTGGTCCCAAAGCCTCCTTGGCAGTCTCACCACCACATCCACGACCAAACATCGCAACCTCCCCGCCATTCTCCCATCCTTAAGTCACTGATCACAAAGGTTGTTACCGAGCGAGGTGGCGCAGTGGTTAGCACACTGGACTCACATTCGGGAGGACGACGGTTCAATCCCGTCTCCGGCCATCCTGATTTAGGTTTTCCGTGAGTTCCCTAAATCGTTTCAGGCAAATGCCGGGATGGTTCCTTTGAAAGGGCACGGCCGATTTCCTTCCCAATCCTTGCCTAACCCGAGCTTGCGCTCCGTCTCTAATGACCTCGTTGTCGATGGGACATTAAACACAAACAACCACCACCACAAAGGTTGTCCTCGAGATCACAGATGAGCATGTGGCCTCTGAACTGAACAACCACCCAGATTTAGAACCCCAAAAGGCACTTCGAATCAATAATGACCTTGACCCCAGTTGCCTCATCCGTGTCTTCTCTGAATGTGCCACCATCACAGATGTTCTCCTTAAAGAAGGAGTCCTGATCTACCACCACTGCTACAATGTCTAGCCTTCAAATTCTCATCCTCAGTTGTATCACTGCCAAAAATGTCACAATGACCACCTTACTTCAGATTGTAAAAACCCACCTACCTGTCCACATTGCAAAGCCTCCCGTTTTCTTAAATACTCTGTGAAATGCAAAGCTAAGTCACAACGTACCAAACCTGAGCTCTGTCCCAATCTGTCCCACTGATAACCCCACTCACCCCAACAATTCCCTTTCCCCAACTCCTTCTGCTGAAGATATTATCAAATCAATTACAATTGTCCTCCAAAACATGCATGCATTCCAATGTACACACACCCTCCACCAAATCTCCCTTGCTGCCTGCTTCATATTTCATCTCGACACCCAAGCTACCTACTCCCACAAGCAAGCCCACTTAGTCTTCACCCACCTCAACGCCATTGTCTAAATCTTCCCCGATCTCCTCAGACCTCATCCACACAAACAGATTTTATTCCGTATATTGACGAGACAGGACAGCAAAATCCTGTACCATAACATCTGCTCCCTCTCCACCATAAACATCCATTAATTCATATGCTATCCCAATGGAAAGTCCATACATTTATCCTTAATGAAACATTCCTCCAACTCTATCAAATCATCCAAGTCTCTCCCTATATCCTCCATTGCAAAGACCTCCCTTCCCCTGGCCAGTGGAGGAGTTGTAATTGCCACAACAAGAACATCCTTGTTTGGCCACAACCCTTATACAGCACTTCCACTGAGCACCTTATCCTTACCCTCTTTTTACAAGCCCTAATCATTACCACTGTCACCATATACGTCTGACCTAATCACTCCATTCCCTATGAAATCCTCACCAATACAGCTCATGTAATTTCCAACTATATCCATAGCAGATCCTCTGTAGAACTCGGATGACATTGGTTTCCCAACTCCCTGCAAAGTGACATTGTTCTTACCTCACACCACACTGACTCTGAAAGCAACATTACCCCCAAACACATCCTAGCGTCTTCCAACCTGCTTTGACGCCTCACTGCAGAAGTCTTCAATCCAATTGGAAGTGACCACCTACCTGTAATCCTCACCATCTCCGGCATCCAACTTCACCCCATGCACTCCATCCCAATCTCCATCCAAGAGTAATTCAAGACTACTCCGACGCTAACTGAAATGCCTATCGGGAATCCGTACACACCCAGATTGGAAGCCACACCCTGTCCGTCCAACAACCTCACAATATCCCTCGGGCTGCAACCTTCCTGCAGCAGACTTTTTCAGACGCTATATCCAACCACATTCCTACCAAGACCATATATCCTGACTGCCTCCTCGTCCTCCCACAAGCCCTACTACTCCTGTGAGAATCTCATCGTATGTACCACTCCTTCTTACAGACTCATGACTGGAGTACACTCACACACCACTGGCAAAGACAGAGACATATCAGGAATTTATTAAATGCAAAAAAAAAACGACGGGACTGGCGCCAGACATGTACCAAACTTGACGCTACAGTCCCTATTAACTCTTCCTAGTACTGGAAAGCATTCCATCAACTCATTGGCAATAACTCCATACCTTATTACTCGCATCTCCGTGCCAACCATCCATTACATGAAAACCTGAGCAGAACTAACCATTTTCCTTCCTATCTGTCGGACATCTTCTCCATCTCTGATGATCCACATTTTGATTACTTGCTTTTCCCTACCATCTATGAACGTAAAAATACGGTTGTCCTATGCATGGACAACAAACCACAAACAGAATTGAATACATCAATTACAGCAAGTGACGAAGAACAAATTCTCCACAAAAAACGCAACACTTCCCCTGGTCATGACTGCATTACACCTTAAAGAGTGGCCCTTTCTTTTCTCATCACCCTTGCCAACCTTTACACCACTATCCTCTC
The DNA here is from genome assembly GCF_023897955.1 of Schistocerca gregaria. Taxonomy (NCBI): domain Eukaryota; kingdom Metazoa; phylum Arthropoda; class Insecta; order Orthoptera; family Acrididae; genus Schistocerca; species Schistocerca gregaria. The sequence continues at coordinate 1,013,263,443 of NC_064920.1, read as the reverse complement.
CACAGGTTACTATCCTCAACAATGGAATACATCCATAATCCTAGTTTTCCTCAAACCCCACCAACCTCCTACTGATACCTCCTCCTACCATACCACCTCTTCTGCCTCACACCAGGCCCACCAGCTCAACTCCTGTAAATCCGCTATTTTTATCTCCCTCGACCTAGAAAAAGCCTACAACTGTGTATGGCATTCTGGTTTTCTTTTGAAATTCCAGGCATACGTACTTCCAATTAACTATGTCCATCTTATTGCATCCTTCCTATCTAGTCGCCCATTATTTGTCCCTATTAACAGTACAAATTCTCATGCCTTCCATCCCAGGTGTGTCCCAAGGGTCTATGCTCTCTCCTCTCCTTTATCTCCTATACACTGATGATGTGTCCAAACCACCCTCAGCAATCCATCTCCTTCAGTATGCTGATGAACCTGCATTCCTCGCCCTCTGCCCTACCTTCCAGAAGGCCCAAAGATCCCGCCAAATCCATCTCAGTCAGTTTAACTCCTGGTGTAACCAATGGTTCCTCAAGGTATACCCCTCCACAACAGAAGCAATAGTTACAGGGCAAACCACCCACACCTTCTGCCTCCATGACTTCTGCGTTACCATTTACAACCATTATATCCATTTAACTAACACACTAAAATATTTTGGAGTAACCCTTGATCAGCATGGAAACCTCACCTCTTAACCATCCAATAGAAAGCCCACAATAAACTAAAACTACTAAAACCACTAATAGGCCAAACTTGGGGATTACACCCCTCCACTATTCTCCCCAACTACGAAACTGTGATCCAACCCATTCTCTCCTATGCAAATTTTGCTCAGCACCACCAAAGTTCTATAAATCACTCCCAATCCTTGAACGCCAGGCACTCTCGCTTTCAACATCCATTTACCTTCCCACAACTGGATCCTCTACCATCTCGCACCCCTCCTCGCCCACAGCAAACACTTCTGCATCTCCTATACTGTCCACAAACTGGAGTCCAGTCACCCATGGTCTTCCCTCCGATCATCAACTCTGTTTTGCTGTTGTGCCTCCACAAACACACCCCTCCATCCCTACACTTACACACACTCCATATCCCATCCCAATGCAACTTCAACAAACTTCTTGCCCTAGACAATGAGATCTGCCCTACCAACTTAAGCTCCCCAGCTTTAACTCTTCCCCACCACTCCCACTCCACATCAGGCCTTCTCCCTCCATTCCCTCTCCATCCATTCCCATCCCATTCCACTTGCAACCGCTGCCCTACCCAGGAAACACACTAGTCCTCACCCTCTGTCTTTCCCACTGTTGTACTTCCCACTATCCACCTCACCTCCTACCTATCATCTCCATAGTTTCTCCTATATCACTAACGTTATCTGTACCCACACTCACTGGATGGTGTGACCGAACGGTTCTAGGCGCTTCAGTCTGGAACCGCACGACCGCTACAGTCACAGGTTCGAATCCTGCCTCTGGCATGGATGTGTGTGATGTCCTTAGGTTAGTTAGGTTTAAGTAGTCCTAAGTTCTAGGCGACTTATGACCTCAGCTGTTAAGTCCCATAGTGCTCAGAGCCAGTTGAACCAGTACCCACACACGTCAACTCTAGAAAACATACTCTCTCCTCCTGCGTTACCTCTCACCCTGGCGCATGTGCATCAGTTTTTAGTGAAAGTGTAATGCTTCAGCGCTTTTATCACAAGAATTTCACCTTCCGCTTGATGTGTTTTCAAAATTTATATATTTCCATTTGTTTTAACTGTCTTTGATTTTTAGTTTAAAATGGAAAACAACCCCCAATTTTGCTTATCTTTTTCATCGTATATATTTTTTAATCGGCTTGCTGAAGAACAGAGAATTGTACTGTTGACAGTCTTCCCTCCCGCCCGCCCATATGGGGCGAGGGGGAATAAATAACAACAAAGGAACGTTCCTGTATACAACATATGGGAAAAGGGGACTAGCAGCTGGTGAAGAAAAGCCACACACACACACACACACACACACACACACACAGAGAGAGAGAGAGAGAGAGAGAGAGAGAGAGAGAGAGAGAGAGAGAGAGAGAGAGAGAGAGAGAGAGATAATACATACATGCACACACATTGTGCAGTCAACTTAAATGTGTACATAGTATACACAATACAGGTAATTTGCATGCACACATTGCGCGCAATCACTCATGCATCCTCTTACACATGACAAATAGTTCATCCAACAGTTTCGCACTTGCAGACATCCACTATCTATTCACATCTACACTCTAAGTCAGTCGAAAGTGAATAGTGTGATTACAGGAGGGCTTCAGTTCTATCCCCACAGATGAACCATTTGTCGTCATGACGTGGCAGCCTTGCTTCCAACTGCAATGTACGTCACTGACTTCCAATCAAAAGATTACTGAGTACACCATATGCAGAGTGTCGCAAATGCGTCCAAGTAGTCTTGAAGGCAAAAATCCATGACGTGGCTGAGGATTTTGGTGAAGGATATGTCTTGGATGCAGACCCAACATATCCTACCCATTTTCAGGACGATCACAGCTACTTGCTGCTGTGTCTGGAGTGCCTAGTCCTGCGCAATGTTCCCTCCACCCTCCACCACTCGCTCCAAACCCCAAGCTGATAGCAACGCTGGAGAATAAGCAGAGGAACATTCTTCAGCGAATACCCTCCAGCAATGTCTCCGGTTGGGGATGAAATTTGTTTGAATCACCCGTGGCACTGTTAACACCAAACACGGGGCTCTCGCGGTGTATGACTTTGAAAATGATTTTTACGAATTAATGTACAATACAGTTCTCGGGCCTGGCAATGGACAACGTTAGAAAATACCGCGAAATTTATTAAGTTTAGCTATGAGATAGGCATTATGAAATAAGAGATTACATTGCGAAGCCAGATTTTAAGAGGGCCGCTGTCTTCAATCAAGGACTAGTCTCTATGTAGATTGCTAAAGTTCCAGTGCAGCTCACGATTTTTGGCTATGTCGGTATGTATATCCTGGACCTCTCCAAACTCCACATGTACCGACTTCACGATGAATTTGGGAAGTGAAACTAGTAATTAGGTACAATCACAAGTCCATGGTCTCCTGAATTCACAATTTTCCTTGATAGTGCCTAAGATTTTCTTCAAGATCTGTCTGCCGCGTATTTCTAATTTCTTGGTAAGACGTCTTCCATCTATAGCAAGGCATTCTGCAGAATATAGTGCCTCCGTCTCATTCTTTCCAGTAAACTCGCATCTTGGGATTAACTGAAATTTATTTCTTCTTCTACATGCATTTGGTTAGTTGATACCTTGTTTCCACTTTTTTGGTCAAGGGCTTATTCCTCCATTTCATTTGTCGTTATTCTACCTCAAGTACACATGATAGTCACTTGATGTTTGTAATTAATTAAGTTTTCTCGGCGGAGATCTGGAGTCCAGCCTTTGCTGCTTGTGTCTGCAGTTCACTGATGATTTCTGCAGCTGTGTCTAGCGAATCAGAAAACAACTTTGAGGTAATGTGCAACGGCCACCCAGTTAACAGTCAATTTCATGTTTCTTTAGCCAAGCCAGACTCCATTTTCAACATCTTAGTCGCTCATTCCTTTTCGCCATTCGCGGATCAATTTCTTTGAGTGTACAGTTGAAAAGTAGAGGAGTGAAACCATCTCCTTGTCTGACTTCAGTGTGTGTCCACCTGCTTTTCAGCCTTAGCCTTTCGAAGGACTGTTTTAGGTTATTTTGAGAAGAGAGTTGTCATGATAATTGTTTACTTCCATTCTGTCACTTCCTTATGAAGTGAGTGAATGAATCTGGAAGACCAATCATATGGAGATATCTAATTTTTCCAGATTTTACAGATTTAGTATAATATTTTAATACAATTTTAACAAGTGCTGTTATTTCGTAACAATGCGAAGTAGATAAATAAAATTGTTTCCTTCATTTATAAACAGGTATGTGTACAGCCAAAACCCAACACCTTGGTGCACTACGCAACTGTTTAAAATAAAGGGAAAAGGTAATAGAAATAAACTGGACTATAAGAGCAGGAAAGATGGAGGCGAAGAAGTGAATGAGATCGAGAAAAGCAAAGCACTACCTTCACTACAAACAAATGTAAAAAATAATGGAATTAAGTTACCAGTAAGGGTAGTAAAAGAGGGCAAGGAGCATAAGGATATACTTCTAGGCATAGGTAGTAGTCGTTCATAATTCTGTTATTGTTTTATCTGTACTATGTGAAGGGTAATGCACACACTGCAGACCATAACTCCACAAGCAGAGTGGTGCAGCACCCCAGCACTCGGCGTCAGACGGAAAACAGGGATGCCTTCAAATGGTTCAAATGGCTCTGAGCACTATGGGACTTAACATCTGAGGACATCAGTCCCCTAGACTTAGAACTACTTAAACCTAACTAACCTAAGGACATCACACACATCCATGCCCGAGGCAGGATTCGAACCTGCGACCGTAGCTGCAGCGCGGTTCCGGACTGAAGCGCATAGAACTGCTCGGTCACATCGGCCGGCAGGGATTCCTTCATTCTGGCAGATGTTCACCCTGCTGTAGATGGTTTTGGCACTTAGGGTTTCATCCACCATATGTGACTAGAGCCCTCTCCTTTGTCAAGCACTGCAGACCTTAATGACCTGCCCTAATGTACTCCTTTCCTCTGCTGGAGTGCGCGCCAAATTGAACAAGCTCATCAGGAATTCCAGCAGTCGAGATTCCCGGTCCATCCTCGAAGTGCCACTCACTGTATTCTCAGTGCTGATGCCAGTTCTTGCACTTTCTCGGTAGCTGCGTCTTACATTGAGTACACAGAGACAGAATAAGATCCGTAAAACGTTGGCTAGTGAGATTTGAAGGATTCATCCGTAAGTTCCTGTCTTCGAGATATGCTGATAGCTTCTTCCTGATTGCGCCAACATTTTTTTTTTACACCTGCAGGCTGAGGGCTTCCGCAAGCACGAAGGCTTCAAGGCGGTTTCTTGCACAGTACCTGAATTTAGCCTTGCGGGATAGACATTTCCAACTGTAGGTGCTCCTCATTAGTTAACACACCATACCAAGTTAGGAAATTCAAGAACTTAATGCCACCTTTCCTGACAGATTTGGTTCCAGCCATTGTCGCAAATACATAAACTTGGAGATTTTCACGATTCTGCTCTGTCGCACCCGTGTTTCATGAGGACTACTTTGGAGTCAGAGAAGTATCATCTCTTCCTGTCTTGGCTGGTTGGACAATATAGAAAACAAAACTTTTATCCATTCTGGATTTGGAACACTGCGACTGTCTTGTTAAAGGTTTCAGGTTTCAGGAATTACTACAACAAATCGCCGTTTCCTCTTCAATTTTTTTTAAATTCCTGAATGGTTTCGAATCGCCTGGCGGTTCATCGTCAGATAATACACTTTACTTTCGAGTATTTTGGGAGTCGTGCGTTGTTTTTATTCTTGTTGCAAGCACGTTTCTGGAAAACATAACGTATGCTTTCCAGTATCGTTAAATATCAAGTGAAACAGTGAAATGTAAAACATCATTGATAGTTCTATTGGTTGCGCTACCAGCAGCAACTTATTGGCAAATGTGTGTAGGTATTTTAATATTACATTAATATAAATATAGCGTAGACGGCTGCGTAAAATAACCAGCATTCACTCGAATATGTACTACTAAACAATCACAGAGCTTTAAGGTGTGCAGCATAGATTCTGGATGTAACAAACATATCTTAAACTCGAATTTCTTTGGTAACCATTAATTTTACATCGTATACTAGTAAATGAAAATTAATAAACACCCCACGCCAAAAAAGGAATAGTAAACAGGGGACATGACGGTACCAGGCATAAAGTCATCGAGAATTTCAGTCTGTGTACTCAGTTGGACAGTAAGTATGGCTCGCAGACAGGCGCGTGAACAATGAACGTAGATGTCTGCATTCGAGAGAGGACGTGTAGTTTGGGCTCGAACAAGCCAATTCGCGTAATCGGTGAGTCGCTCGACAGTTCAAAAGGAGCGATGCCACTATTCGACGATGTTGGCAGGAATGGTGAATCTTCGCCGAACACAGCGTCAAGAAGGAAGCAGTCGACCTAGAGAGACGACAAAACAAGGGGACAGAGCAATCTTCAGAGAGGTACTCAGAGACTCGAATTCATCATTATCATCTATCCAACGTGGAACTGGTGTTTCAGTGGCCAAAAGGACCATCAATAGGCGGCTCTCAAAAAGGGGGCTGAGTTCATGGTGCCCCTTGCGCTGAGTACGCGGAGGAACTTGCCCCCCTTCTTGCAGCGGTGTACCGTAGGTCTCTAGAACAGCGTAGCGTTCCAAAAGATTGGAAAAAGGCACAGGTCATCCCTATTTTCGAGGAGGGACGTCGAACAGATGTGCAGAACTATAGACCTATTTCTCTAACGTCGATCAGTTATAGAATTTTGCAACACGTGCTATGTTCGAGTACAATGATTTTTCTGGGGACTAGAAATCTACTCTATAGGAATCAGCATGAGTTTCGAAAAAGACGATCGTGTGAAACCCAGATCGCGCTATTCGTCCACGAGACTCATAGGGCCATAGACACGGGTTCCCAGGTAGATGCCGTGTTTCTTGACTTCAGCAAGGCGTTTGATACAGTTCCCCACTGCCGTTTAATGAACAAAGTAATAGCATATGGACTATCAGACCAATTGTGTGACTGGATTGGAGAGTTCCTAGATAACAGAACGCAGCATGTCATTCTGAATGGAGAGAAGTCTTCCGAAGTAAGAATGATTTCAGGTGTGCCGCAGGGGAGTGTCGTAGGACCGTTGCTATTCACAATATATATAAATGACCTTGTGGATAACATCGGAAGTTTACTGAGGCTTTTTGCGGATGATGCTGTAGTATATCGAGAGGTTGTAACAATGGAAAATTGTACTGAAATGCAGGAGGATCTGCAACGAATTGACGCAAGATGCAGGGAATGGCAATTGAATCTCAATGTAGACAGGTGTAATGTGCTGCAAATACATAGAAAGAAAAATCATTTATCATTTAGCTACAATATAGCAGGTCAGTAACTGGAAGCAATTAATTCCATAAATTATCTGTGAGTAGGCATTAGGAGGGATTTACAATGGACTGACCATATAAAATTAGTCTTCGGTAAAGCAGAGACTGAGATTCATTGGAAGAATCCTAAGGAAATGCAGTCCGAAAACAAAGGAAGTAGATTACAGTACACTTGTTCGCCCACTGCTTGAATACTGCTCACCGGTGTGGGATTCGTACCAGATAGGATTGATAGAAGAGATAGAGAATATCCAACGGAGAGCAGCACACTTCGTTACAGGATCATTTATTAATTGCGAAAGCGTTACGGAGATGATAGATAAACTCCAGTTGAAGACTCTGCAAGAGAGACGCTCAGTAGCTCGGTACGGGCTTTTGCTGAAGTTTCGAGAACATACCTTCGCCGAGGAGTCAAGCTGTATATTGCTCCCTCCTACGTATATCTCACGAAGAGACCATGGAGATAAAATCATAGATTAGAGCCCACACAGCGGCATACCGACAATCTTTCTTTCCACGAACAATGCGAGACTGGAATAGAAGGGAGAACCGATAGAGGTACTGAAGTTACCCTCCGCCACACACCGTCAGGTGGCTTGCAGAGTATAGATGTAGATGTAGACTGGTACTGACCTCCGTACACAAGCATGTTTGCAGTGATGCCAAGCATGTTTCGCCAGGAATCTCATTGACTAGAGTAGTAATGTCTTCAGTAATGAGTTGCGCTTCGAACTGAGTCTCGATGAACAGCGAAGAAGTGTCTGGACACGCTCCGGTGGGATACTAACCTGACGATGACGATGACGATAAACAGGTGTGATGGCAGCAGTGATGGTCTGGGGTGCCATTTCATTTCATTGCTCGACCCCTTTGGTTGTCATCCGCTGCACGCTTACAGCACGGCGGTACGTCGACGATATTCTGCGCTCCGTTCTGTTGCCCTCCACGGCAAGCCATGATTGGCTTACATTTCAGCAAGATAATACCCGCTCCCACACAGCGATAGTTTCTACTGCTTGTCGTCGTGCTTGTCAAATCCTACCTTGTCCAACAAGACCGCCAGATATCCCCCCCCCCCCTCAAATTAAGAACCTTTGGAGCATTAAGGGCAGTTGCTGCAACCAGCACGGGATTTTAACGAATGATCTAACACACCAATTGGACGGAATTGAGTGGAATTTACCACGAGATCCATAGGTCCATCATGAGGACATCCAAAAACTCTGTCAATCAATGCCAATCAGAATAACTACTTACATAAGGGTCAGAGGTGGACTCACGAGTTACTGACTTGCTCAATTTCTCTTGAAGAAATCATGCAGTTATTATGAAGGAGTAATCATTTCTTTGTCTGTACAGTGAAACCGCTGCTTGGTTGAATGGCTGAATGTAACATTTTTTTCTTCCAGTCGACTTCCTGGGATCTCAGGGACGCAGTTTAGATCAATTACTGCAGCAGGAAGTGGCCCAGTTTCTTAAAGAACTAATTTAGCGCGGACTTCTGTGCCACATGCCTATAACAGTTCCCACAACGAAACTTTGTCTCGAAACCTGGCAGAAAATGCAAAGAGATTCTGGTCGTTTGTGAAGTATGTTAGCGGCAAAAAAAATTAGTGATTTACTGTGCTGGTAAACCCCTTTCGTTATTTGATTTTCAAACAGCTGAGCAAAACTGAACGTACTCAGACATTTCTCTCTTTACTTATTCTGATTATCACTAAACTGACACACAACATTTTTAGCGCAACGCAATCTGACTTTCAATAGTCCCTACAAAAGAATGGCCCTGACTAACAATAACTTATACCTTTCATGAATCACTTACCTCACAAAAATCTTGGTTACTCGAACTACTGCAATACAGCGAGCGCCAATACTGCCAGGTAGCTACTGAAGGCACTAACTACTAACTACTGATAGACATAGTTAGCAAATGAAAGATTTTGATAGAGGACAAACAATGTATTTACCTTAACAGTGTTCAAAAGTATATATATACCCCCAACTGCGCAACGCTACGCGCTGTTAACAGCCAACTGCCCAACACTACAATAGCAAATTCCAACAATGCAAACCAGCCACAGACTGCACAAACCACAGTCAGTGATTTTCATACAGAGCGCTACGTGGCGTTACCAACATAAAAACCTAAACAGCCTACTTACACAATCAATGCCTTCTTTGCACGATAGCAATGGAGATACCATCCAAGACAGTGCCGCCAAAGCAGAGTTACTAAACACAGCCTTCCGAAATGCCTTCACAAAAGAAGACGAAGTAAATATCCCAGAATTCGAATCGAGAACTGCTGACAACATGAGTAACTGAGAAGTAAATATTCTCGAAGTACTGAGGCAACTTAAATCACTTAATAAAAGCAAGTCTTCTGGTTCAGACTGTATACCAATTAGGCTCCTTTCGGAGTATACTAAGGCATTATCTCTATACTTAACAATCATATTCAATCGTTCGCTCGATGAAAGCAGGATTTTTGAATATGTATTGTGTTCAAACATTATGAATTACCTCGAAGAAAACTGTCTATTTACACACAGTCAGCGTGGGTTTCGAGGGCATTTTTCCTCTGAAACACAACTAGCTCTTTATTCTCATGAAGTGTTGAGTGCTAATGACAAGGGATTTCAGATCGATACCGTATTTCTGGATTTCCGGAAGGCTTTTGACACTGTACCACACAAGCGGCTCGTAGTGAAATTGCGTGCTTCTGGAATATCGTCTCAGTTATGGGATTGGATTTGTGATTTCCTGTCAGAGAGGTCACAGTTCATAGTAACTGACGGAAAGTCATCGATTAAAACGTATGTGATTTCTGGCGTTCCCCAAGGTAGTTTTATAGGTCCCTTGCTGTTCCTTATCTATACAACCGGTTTGGGAGACAATCTGAGCAGCCGTATTAGGTTGTTTGCAGATGAAGCTGTCGTTTATCAACTAATAAAGTCATCAGAAGATCAAAACAAACTGCAAAACGATTTAGAAAAAATTATCTAAATGGTGCGAAAATTGGTAGTTGACCCTAAATAACGAAAAGTGTGAGGTCATCCACATGAGTACTAAAAGGAACTCGTTAAACTTCAGTTACGCGATAAATCAGTCTAATCTAAAAGCCGTAAATTCAACTAAATACCTCGGTATTACAATTACGAACAACTTACATTGGAAGGAACACATTAAAAATGTTGTGGGGAAGGCTAACCAAAGACTGCGTTCTATTGGCAGGACACTTAGAAAATGTAACAGATCTACTAAGAGACTGCCTACACTACGCTTGTCCGTCCTCTTTTAGAATAGTGCGTTGTGGGATCCTTAACATGTAGGACTGACGGAGTACATCGAAAAAGTTCAAAGAAGGGCAGCACACTTTCTATTATCGCGGAATATAGGAGAGAGTGTCACAGAAATGATATAGGATTTGGGCTGGACATCATTAAAAGAAAGGCGTTTTTCGTTGCGACGAAATCTTCTCACGAAATTCCAATCACCAATTTTCTCCTCCGAATGCGAATTATTTTGTTGACACCACGATAAAATAAGGGAAATCAGAGCTCGTACGTAAAGATATAGGTGTTCGTTCTTTCCGCGCGCTATATGAAATCGGAATAACAGAGAATTGTGAAGATGGTTCGATGAAACCTCTGCCAGGCACTTAAATGTGATTTTCAGAGTATCCATGTAGATGTAGATGTAGATGTTGTCTTCTGTATGGGACGTCAGTTTGTAATCTGCGTGAGAAAACTATGTCATTTACCTCCCAGTTCACTGCGCATATTTTCGTATGTTAATAAAGTTGGTATTGGTAGAACATGCGTTATTTCGCTAACAGTTCTTTTCGCTAACAGTTCTGCAATAAGTTACTCTCTATTTAAAAGTTGACTGGAAAAGTTCTTGCATTTCACACAAAATAGCTTGAATAGGCTTATTTCGCATTAACGGTAAGTCCTTTGTCAGTACCTACCGTAGCCTATCCCGATATGAACAATCTCGGTGCTTGCAGTGGTTGTGCGACGCGAACTGCACAGTTATTGATTTATGGACGCAGTATCGTCCGAAGTTTGCTGCCCTAAAGCTCTACCTAGCTGCGCGCGTCAGTAATTTAGAGAGACCTCCGGGAAAAGTACCACCCTGTTATCGACATCCTTCCGTGGAGGATTCCATGAAATTCCTGCCCCTGAGAGATAAAATGGTTCGGCGAAAAGTGGTTACTCGCAGTCGAGCGAATGCCGCTTTCATGGTTAGCTGCCACCAAATCTTTTGTTCACATCTTTTTCTGACTACTCGTACTGTCCTAGCTGGAAATGTAGATTGAACTTGCTGAGTTGTATCTAACTCGGAGCACATCTGCTCGTCGTGTGACATGTAGTTAGTAAGTTAGCCCTGTTCCAAAGAAAGTTCAGTTGTCAGTCAGGAAACAATTAGAACAGCAGTTTGCACCAGGACACCACTTCTGTTCTGCAGGCAAGTCTGCACTGTTCTGTAGGATCCATCGTTAATAGTTTACAGTCGGAATTGAATTGTGAGTGACGAACTTCAGGTTTGTAAATCTGAATAGTTATGTTTCCTTCCTTCACACTCATTTTATTCTTCGCACGAATTTCTCGCAGTTGTATTGCAGAAGCCTTTTCTGAGACAATGTAGCTTTGCCTGATATTATCTCACGGATTCTGAGAAAAAAACATACATACCTCGTTCTAAAGATACCAGCAAGAGAACCATTCTAAGTGACTTACAGTTTCAAAGACGTAGAAGATATACTATGCAGTTAGCTGATAATAGAAGCTTCCAAAGAAACACTGAAAAACGTTATCTCCATCGAATCTAGTCCTCCCAGTCAGGAAGATAAAATTTGAACATGGTCTGCGTAAGGAAAGCCGAGAAATAAAAAGGCCGAGATTTTCCAAAATCTGGAAAAAGAAATGAAATATAAGACTGTGGCGAGGTGCGCAATAAACCAAAAGCAGAACAGTCCACTTACCAAAACTTGTGAAAACACTTGATTGCAAAAGTTTAGAACAGTTGATAACAAGTCACTTGCCTCGAAGCTCTTTCTATATATTTCAGGTAATAGGATTAGGGAACAAGGGAGGAATTTGTTTTAGACAGTTAGCTTCCAGAGAAGACGAACGAACGAAGGAAGTAATTAAGCTTTCTGCCTCATTCTTGAGTGAAATCAGGAGACCAGCAAAATGTGGCTTACCAAAAAACGTTCCGAGTCAGTTTATTAGCAACCTTATTTGGCTCCTAAGGAGAAAAGTACGTTCTCATGATTATGAGGAGGAAAGCACGTCAACAGAGCTTACTAGCTATGAAAAGAGAATCGTAATTTTCACTCTCTTTGTTCATGTTGCCTTTGCAACAATGTCTAACGAAAAGGGATGAAAAAGGGAATAGTATTCGATCTGCAGAGGATTTTGTAATATTTGAAGACTGCTTCTAAAGACTTGAATATGACGGCCAAGAATCTCTCCACAACCCTTGAAGAAAACTAACAGGATATTGTCGGAGCAACGCAAGAGGGCTCTTCTTACAGTTATAAAAAAAGGAATTCAAAATTGATGAGTGAAGTCATGACGCTGAAAAGCTTCTTAATTATAATATTAAATAATATCCTGTAAAAACAAGCGAACCAAAGCTAATTTGTCACGGAAAGAGCCATAAGAGAATACTGGTCTATTAAACTGTTGAGTACCTTGTACTGAACTACTGAAAAACTACAAACTATAAATGAAGTTTCATTGCATTTGATATAAGGTGGACAATTAATATGGTCATAACAGTTCACACTCAATGATTGCTCAGGCAAGGTACTACTCCTGAAGTGATTCATTTATCTGTTATTTTCATTTTGATTCCGGTGATGGTGTAAAATTGTGTAAGATGCTTAAATAAGTTTGAAATTTATACTGAAATATGGATATAACTGCTCATATGATCGCTGATCTATACCTGACATTTTATGACGCACTTCTTGGCAGTACTGATCGTATATGATATTAGAAATCGTAGACCTTGTTTTGTGGTAGAAAATAGTTTTTATTTTTTCATAGCGTTAAATTTTTGATAATACTCGTATTAATATGTAACAACCAGTAATAAGCATTATATACATTTTAAATTGCACACAAAAATGTGGTGTATGGCCTATTTTAGCTATCCATTTAATAGGATGTAAGTATGAAGAACAAATGATGAAGCAAATGATCTGGCAAGTGCAATATTTCATGCTACTGGGACAGTGGACTGGACTCCTAGTATGGATAATTTTTATCAGCTGGATGATTCCATGGTTAGTGAGAAAGCCATCAGTGGTAGTGAGGATAAGTGTTCAGCATTAACATTTTCTTAGTCACAGTTTTCTGTAGCATTTGCAGTACTAGAGAAGCTCTGATGAATGTTCTTGCAGTATAAGTCTGTGGTTGACACTCTGTGTATATAGTTCTATTGGTGTGCATATTTTCGTATCGATCGCCAGGTTCCTACAGAGCCAGCGTACCGTGATACCACTGATATTCCTCTGATGAGATAATTCGCTTCCATTGTTCCAAAATCTAATCGCAACGCTCCGGTGTCCATTCACTCCTAACAGAGATGCCGCTGGGTTTACAATTGCGCCTATACAGGTCATCGCTCCATTTGGTAAAATGAATCGTACGCTCCGAAACGCTTGTGGCTTCTCGGGCTTTGTATTTCGCCCTCAGCTGTGCCACAGGTCGTCACCAGTTCGTCAGTTGCATCCGAGAAGAGTAGACATAACTACTGAACACTGCTTACTGGATGAAATGTGTTTTATGAGTTTCACAAATTTCTTGGTCAAGTGGAGAGACGTTTCAGTGTTTCACAGATAGTCAAATCATCAAGTGCAAAGTACACACACTAAACAGAGTATTAAAAAAAAGTGAGGTAAAATAAATATATGAAGATGGTATTTGTTCTTTCGGACATGTCCGGAAGAACAGATACCATCTTCATATATATAGTTAAGGCTCACCGGCCATTTGAAAATCTTCTGCTGTGCGGATGCACAAACAGTGCCAGAACTTTTACGGGAATCGACGGTAAAGCCGCGAGTAATGAGTATGATGGGCAGCGGCACTATGAATATAGTGAGGGATAATAAGTTGCGAATGCGGGTTTCACGGGAGGCGTGCCAGAGATAAGGCACTGCAGTCGCCCTATCCTGTGTGTCGCACTGTCCTGGCTCAGCTGGATACAGCGTCTGCCCTGTAAGCAGGAGATCCCGTGTCTGAGTCCCGGTTGGGGCACACATTTTCAACTGTCCCCGTTGACTTATATCAACGCCTGTAAGCAGCTGTAAGATAAAATAAAGATTAACGTTTAACATCCTGCCGACATCGAGGTCGCTGGAGATGAAAGCATATTTCGCCTTATTTTGAGAACGGTGCTATTTCATAAATGATTCGAGATCTAGAAAGAAAGATGAATATTTCATTGCGCTGTTAACAGACGTGACTGTTTTATTTACTGTAATTGTTTTGTATTAGAACGACTCACCCAATAATGGCGTAGCGGTGGGCTAAACTCTAAGGCCTAGTTTGGCAAGGGCGAATCAGAAAGTCTTTGCTCCTATTTTTTTTAGCCAAATTACGGCTGCAAATGCGAAATCAACATACCCATTATCAGCGGTGGACCATTCTTCGAGCGGCCCGGCCGTATCTTCCGTGTCCGCAGCTCGTGGTCTAAGGGCTAGCGTTGCTGTCTCTGGATCATGGGGTCCCGAGTTCGATTCCCAGCCGGGTTGGGAATTTTCTCTGCCCGAGGACTGGATGTTTGTGTTGTCCTCATCATTTCATCATCATCACCGTGACAGTGACTAAATTGGACTGTGTTAAAAAAAACTGGACTGTGTAAAAATTTGGGCTTTGTAATGGCGCTGATGACCGCGCAATTGAGCGCCGCACAAGCCAAACATCATCATCTTTTCTGCCGTTAGCTCCGCGGCACGGCGCTGCTGTCAGTTATTGAAGATGGTGGCTGTGCATCACAGGTCAACGGCTTACGAGCAACGAAGTGTGATTCGCTTTCTATGGAACAAAGGACGCACGCCCAGCGAAATCCACAGGGAAATGCAGCCGAC
Source organism: Schistocerca gregaria (assembly GCF_023897955.1). Lineage (NCBI taxonomy): Eukaryota > Metazoa > Arthropoda > Insecta > Orthoptera > Acrididae > Schistocerca > Schistocerca gregaria. Next base: position 1,013,248,272 of record NC_064920.1, on the reverse strand, counting down.
GTACGGAGAAAAGTGTCTGGTTTTGAGAAGTACGTAAAGTCCGGAGAAGAAGGAAGAGGGGGAGGAGGAGGAAGTGGTAGTGGTGGTGTGAGTTCGCAAAAGAAATTGAAGACTTGCATGACAATGAGCGTCTGAGAGGCCGCGTTCGTCCCTGAATGATGACATTTCCACGTCGATGCGATGGTGAAAGCAGGAAGGTTTCGTGTTCGTGGGTGCCTAAGCCATTAGATGATATTATGAGCAGCAAGTGAATGATGCCGAGGAGGGTGGCAGCGCCCTGGATCACATTGTTACTGGCAGTGACTCGTGGATACTGCATTACACACTAGAATTGAAGCAGCAGAGCATAGTTTGGAAACATAAGCGTGACAAAAGGAATTCCGTTCAGTGCTATCTGTTGGGAAAGTGATGTTAAAGGTCTTCTGGGATCACCATGGATCGCTCCTACTGCCTTTCACGCCACAAGTACAGCCATCAACATCGATAGTTATTATTCCACACTATCACGTCTGTTAGCTGCCATCAGGATGCTGTTACCCTCCACGACAATGCGACGTCACATGTGTCAATTAGAACGGCCGACACGTTCCGGTCATTTCATTGGGAGAGTCTGGACCAATCACTATACAATCTGGACCCCTCCCTTGGTGATTTCCATGTTGTGGGTCCGCTGAAGAAGTTCTTGACAGGAAGGTGATTCATGTGCAACGATGAAGCCAAGACAGCAGTCCGGTGGTGTTCCACGTTCAACCGGACAAATTCTACGACAGAGGACTCTCAAGTTTAGTGACAGAATAAATGTCTGAACTGGTGGGAGGACTATGTGCAAAAAATAGTTAAAGGTATGTGGAATTTTGTGTACCGGTATACCTGTAATTACCTATATGTATGTTATTTTTGATAGTAAAAAACAGGGGAAAAGGCTTTATGATTTACCGTCATACGGAGCTGCAAAACTTACATCGCATAACAGTTTTGAAACTCATCTTTACTTGCTAAAACCGACCTTAAAAAAGACATATCATTTGACTATTTCTCGAAAACGCTTAATCTAATTTGTGACATGCGCCAAATCACATTAGTTATCTTTTTAAGAGTTATCTAATTCCAATAACAATGGAAAAACACCTCATTTAAACCGGTACTGCTACAATAAATAGTAGTTAAAAGAGTCGCGAAAGTCAACAACAGAGAAAAATACTCGGTCCTTTGTGTACCGTCACCTAATTAAAATCTGTACTCTTTATGCTACACTGTTTGCGAAATACAGGGTTCTTCATGAGCATCTACAGAGTTTCAGAATATGACTGCATGAAAACTACAAGATGTACGGAAAATACACTCCTGGAAACGGAAAAAAGAACACATTGACACCGGTGTGTCAGACCCACCATACTTGCTCCGGACACTGCGAGAGGGCTGTACAAGCAATGATCGCACGCACGGCACAGCGGACACACCAGGAACCGCGGTGTTAGCCGTCGAATGGCGCTAGCTGCGCAGCATTTGTGCACCGCCGCCGTCAGTGTCAGCCAGTTTGCCGTGGCATACGGAGCTCCATCGCTGTCTTTAACACTGGTAGCATGCCGCGACAGCGTGGACGTGAACTGTATGTGCAGTTGGCGGACTTTGAGCGAGGGCGTATAGTGGGCATGCGGGAGGCCGGGTGGACGTACCGCCGAATTGCTCAACACGTGGGGCGTGAGGTCTCCACAGTACATCGATGTTGTCGCCAGTGGTCGGCGGAAGGCGCACGTGCTCGTCGACCTGGGACCGGACCGCAGCGACGCACAGATGCACGCCAAGACCGTAGGATCCTACGCAGTGCCGTAGGGGACCGCACCGCCACTTCCCAGCAAATTAGGGACACTGTTGCTCCTAGGGTATCGGCGAGGACCATTCGCAACCGTCTCCATGAATCTGGGCTACGGTCCCGCACACCGTTAGGCCGTCTTTCGCTCACGCCCCAGCATCGTGCAGCCCGCCTCCAGTGGTGTCGCGACAGGCGTGAATGGAGGGACGAATGGAGACGTGTCGTCTTCAGCGATGAGAGTCGCTTCTGCCTTGGTGCCAATGATGGTCGTATGCGTGTTTGGCACCGTGCAGGTGAGCGCCACAATCAGGACAGCATACGACCGAGGCACACAGGGCCAACACCCGGCATCATGGTGTAGGGAGCGATCTCCTACACTGGCCGTACACCTCTGGTGATCGTCGAGGGGACACTGAATAGTGCACGGTACATCCAAACCGTCATCGAACCCATCGTTCTACCATTCCTAGACCGGCAAGGGAACTTGCAGTTCCAACAGGACAATGCACGTTCGCATGTATCCCGTGCCACCCAACGTGCTCTAGAAGGTGTAAGTCAACTACCCTGTCCAGCAAGATCTCCGGATCTGTCCCCCATTGAGCATGTTTGGGACTGGATGAAGTGTCGTCTCACGCGGTCTGCACGTCCAGCACGAACGCTGGTCCAACTGAGGCGGCAGGTGGAAATGGCATGGCAAGCCGTTCCACAGGACTACATCCAGCATCTCTACGATCGTCTCCATGGGAGAATAGCAGCCTGCATTGCTGCGAAAGGTGGATATACACTGTACTAGTGCCGACATTGTGCATGCTCTGTTGCCTGTGTCTATGTGCCTGTGGTTCTGTCAGTGTGATCATGTGATGTATCTGACCCCAGGAATGTGTCAATAAAGTTTCCCCTTCCTGGGACAATGAATTCACGGTGTTCTTATTTCAATTTCCAGGAGTGTAGATTGGACTTTGGAGTAATCATCAATATCTCAAGGAAATTGTGGTGGAGCACCATCTTTTTCAAAATGACCTCTTCATTGTCTTGCTGTAATTTTGGAATAATCCGTTGCTGCAGCACGTCGAGGAACAGTTTTCTCCACAAAGAAAAATGGTCCCTAGACTTTTGAAGAGGACGTGTCACAAAAGCTCTTAAATTCAGGTAAACAACAAATATGTCTCACAGTCTCGTGTGGATGGTCTGTGCCCCAAACAAGCACCTCTCGGTACTTCATCTTTCCAGACACATGAAACTGCACTTTGTCACTGAAAACCAACTGCTGTGTAAAACCGCCTTCCTCCGATAGCCACTCAAAGTCTCTTCAAAAGTCAGAACCAAGATCATTATCTCGATTAGTCAGCGCATGTAACAACTGCAGGCAGTATGGTTTCACACCGAGAGGTTTGTGGAGAATCCACCAGACAGTTGACTTCAGTATCTGCTGCTCTGTGCTCTCACGTGTAGTCGATTTCTTAGAGCCCCTGACGAATGATTCACACACACGCTCCACCTTCTCTGCTGTCCTGTCTCACGGAATATGTTGTACCACTCATGGATTCTTTTGTCTGTTGGAGCTTTTACCTGATGTTTGACACGAAACAGTCGCTGAGCCGTCTCGCCCGACTCACATTTAGCGTATTGAAGGACACAAAACGCATGCATCGCTTCCTTTATACGCCATATTCTCCCACGCCTGCCCCAAGTGCAACTCGCCACTCGCCACGGCGCGATTGCAAATTGAAATTTAGAAGAAGTGCTCTATCCCCTGATTTATGTAATTTTTCTGTATGTTTTATACTTTTCGCACGGTCGCCTTATAAAGCCCCAGAGGTAATTATGAATAACACTGGATTAGACGCCTACGTTTCACTAAATTTTCCAATGTTGTAACTGATAAGGTTATCTACACTCATGCTCATAAATTAAGGATAATTGCAGAATGTATAACCACACAACGTGGCACTGCACAAAATTGGCGATCATAGCATAGGTACCGAGGGAACACACACGATACAGATCTGTAAGTCCATGGTATTGGTGGAAAGTTGAGAAAATCGTCCCGAAACACATTTGCTGCAAAACGCCAGTTTCCTGCGCATGTACCCCGACATCAGTAATGGATAAGATCACCATGCACACGTACACAGGCCACACAATGGGTTGGGATACTCTGGATCAGGTGATCGAGCAGCTTCTGGGGTATAGCCTCCCATTCTTGCACCAGTGCCTGTCGGAGCTCCTGAAGTGTCCTAGGGGTTTGAAGACGTGCAGCGATACGTCGACCGAGAGCACCCCAGACGTGCTCGATGGCGTTGAGGTCTGGAGGACAGGCAGGCCTCTCCATTCGTCTGATATCTTCTGTTTCAAGGTACTCCTCCACGATGGCAGCTCGGCGGGGCTGTGCGTTATCACCCATCAGGAGGAAGGTGGGACCCACAGCACCCCTGAAAAGGCGGACATATTGGTGCAAAATGACATCCCAGTACACCTAATCTGTTACATTTCCTCTGTCAAGGACATGCAGGGGTGTACGTGAACCAATCATAATCCGATCCCACACCACCAAATCACGACCTTCATACAGGTCCCTTTTAAGGACATTAAGGGGTTGGTTTCTAGTTCCTGGTTCACGCCAGATGAAAACTCAGCGAGTATCATTGTTCAGACTATACCTGGACTCGTCCGTGAACATAACTTGGGACCACTGTTCCAATGACCAAGTACTGTGTTCTTGACTCCAGGCTTGACGGGCTATCCTGTGACCAGGGGTCAATGGACGCACCTTGCAGGTCTCCGGCTGAATAAACCATGCCTGTTTAGTCGTCTCTAGACTGTGTGTCTGGAGACAACTGTCCCAGTGGCAGCGGTAAGGTCCCGAGCAAAGCTACCTGCAGTACTCCCTGGCCGTCTGCGGGCACTGATGGTGAGATATCGGTCTTCTTGTGGTGTTGTACACTGTGGACATACCGTACTGTAGCGCCTGGACGCGTTTCCTGTCTGCTGGAATCGTTGCCATAATCTTGAGATCGCACTTTGTGGCACACGGGAGGCCCGTGCTACGACCTGCTGCGTTTGACCAGCCTCGAGTTGCCCTGGTATTCTACCTCTCATAACGTCGTTAATATGTGTTCTTTGAGCAATTTTCAACACAGTCACCATTAACACGTCTGTAAACGTCTGCACACTTGCTCGCTGCACCTTACTCTGACATGCACCAACACACCTCTGCGTATCTGGACTGCTGCCAGCGCTACCGTGCGACGATCGCAGGTCAAAGGTACCACATCGTCATACCCCGAGGTGATTTAAACCCGCAAACCGCCCATCACATCTTTTTTTCTCCATGTGTCAGCATTATCCTTAATTTATGAGCATGAGTGTAGTCTCTCTACGACAGAAGGTCATTTCTTTGAACATTCAGATAATATTGAAGGAAAGAGATTAGCCAACGATTGGTTTTCTGCGAATGGTTATACCCTCAATTGTAGAAAGGCACAACATATTCAGTTCTACACATCGAGGGAGACTGCAACGGTGATAAATGTAACACAAGGAGAGGAAATAATTATTAGGGTGGAAACTTCAAAAATTTTTGGTGTCCATGTAGATGACCATTTAAACTGGAAAAAGTACTTTTTGGATCCTCTGAAATAAAGAATTCAGCCACACTTGTACTTAGAATCATTGCAAATCTCGGGGAGAGACGAATTATTAAGTTGTCATATTCTGCATATATTCATTCAGTAATGTCATATGGAATAATGTTCTGGGGTAACTCATCTTTAACAAAGAAGTGTTTTACGAATAACATGTGGTGCTAACACACGACCATCTTGCACGCATCTGTTTAAGGATTTGGGCATTCTGACAACTGCTTCACAGTAGGTTTAATTCCTCACAAAGTTTGTTGCAAATAATACACTACAGTTCAGAAGGAACGGTGATATACATAATTACAATACTAGAAAGAGAAATGACATTCATTATTCCTCATTAAGGTTGTCTTCAGCAAAAAAGTAGGTACACAATGCCGCAACAAAAATGTTTGTTCACTTACCCAGTGATATAAAATGCTTGACGTAACAGCAAACAAACTGAAAACATTTCTCCTTGAGACTCCTTTCCTTTCGTAGAACAATCCGTATCATAGTGATGTGTAAAAGGTGATGGATAAGAATTTATAACTTACATCTGTATATATAAAAATCCTAGATATGCTCAGCATGTAACCATATTTACAAATTAATTTGTGAAGTGAATGTAAAATGAATCGTTCCACATAATTTCGATTCAGCGTGTAAAATGGTCCACGGAATATACAACTAGGTCACTAACTAACGAGAAATATCTCAGAAACGCCATTGATGGCTTTTAGCATCGTTGAAAGATGTTGCAAGAAAATAGCATTAGCACATTAGTGTCTCCTTTGAAGAAGTTTATATCATCTGTCATCTATAATTAGACAGCGAAAATCTCCTGACGTGGTAAATTAAGTAGAACATTCGTCGGCGCAGTTCTCTCATTTTTATCACCAAAATGCTCTACCAATGACCGACAGAGCAATCTGAAATGTTCCTTGACTCTGTTCCTCCGTAATTATCCGTCCTCAGTTCGACCTCGTGCTCCGTCTCTAATGACTTCGTCGTCCACGAACGTTAAACTTTAATCTTCCGTTTTTCTTTTACTCACATCTGTGGAGATTCAAGTCCCCGTTGTGAGGTCACCGTAGCTGCATCTCAATCGATACGAGGGCAAATACAACCTCCGTGAGGTGCCACAGAGCGCGATTGAGCGTCTCTGTGTCTGGGATCAACAACGAGTTTTACGGTTGCTTGTTTACGAGCGCGGGCCAGCGCGTCATTGGTTACATCGGAGTCGACAGAGGTAGTCGGAGGGGAAAACTCGTTCGGAGGAAGAATTCGAAACAATGCAGAGTAGTGCACTGTATTTTACGATCGCGAGGTGAAGAATACAGCCGGCCGCTGTGGCCGAGTGGTACTAGGCGCTTCAGTCCGGAACCGCGCTGCTGCTACGGTCGCAGGTTCGAATCCTGCCTCGGGCATGGATGTGTGTGATGTCCTTAGGTTAGTTACGTTCAAATAGTTCTAAGTCTAGGGGACTGATGACCTCAGATGTTAAGTCCCATAGTGCTTAGAGCCAATGGAAGAATACAAAAAATGGTTCAAATGGCTCTGAGCACTATGCGACTTAAATTCTGAGGTCATCAGTCGCCTAGAGCTAAGAATCAATTAAACCTAACTAACCTAATGACATCACACACATCCATGCCCGAGGCACGATTCGAACCAGCGACCGTAGAGGTCGCTCGGCTCCAGACTGTAGCGCCCAGAACCGCATGGCCACTCCGGCCGGCGAAGAATACAGAAAGAGCTTTAGGCAAGTACGGAATGTCGTCCAAGATTGAAGCTTTTATGAAAGCTGAAGTTATATTAGAACCTCATGGCTTGATTTTGTTACTACAGGGCGACAATTATTGAACTCTACTACAAATTCGTTAATTAGTTACAAACTATGGCGTGCGCACACTTTATTCAACTTATGAAGATCACTGCAGATGTTCAGTTTTAGATTATGATGTGCCTGATATGCCTGCCACGCTTGGCGATGATGTGGCGCACATGAATAGCGAAATTCTGCATTACCCGCTGAAGTGTTTGAAATCGATGCTATCGATGACCTCCTAAATGACTGTTTACAGCTCAGCAATGGTTTTGAGTCTATTGCTGTACACCTTGTCTTTAATGTAGCCCCACAAAAATGAGTCGCATGTGTTCAGATCCGGACAATATTACGGCCAATCGAAGCCCACGCCAGTGGCCCTGGATACATCAATGCCAGAATGCGGTCCGTAAAAAAGTGCTCCTCCAAGACATCACTCTCCTGCTTCGATGGGGTCGAGCTCCTTCTTGTATGAACCACATCTTGTCGAAATCACGGTCATTTTGGATAATGGTGATGAAATCATCTTCCAAAACCTTCACGTACCACTCGATAGTCACTGTGCTGCAAGGAATATGGCACCGACCATTCCGTGACTGGACATTGCACACCACACAGTCACCCATTGAGGGCGAAGAGACTTCTCGATCGCGAAATGCGGTTTCTCAGTCACCCAAATGCGCCAGTTTTGCTAATTGACGAGCCCATCCAAATGAAAGTGGGCTTAACCGCTAAATCAGACCATGCAAGTACATACTAATTCCCATTATTCCCCCCGGCAAACCGTGCAGTTTGAACGTCCTATGCAAACCGTTCAGAAGTTACGATGATTTTATTTTATACAGTTCAATAATTGTTAATTTGTACGAGTGATTTTAATAATAATCCACATGCTATAAATCTGTGTTTGGAACCAAAGCTTCTAAACATTCATGGTGGTGTCTGTTTGTTCTATATCGTGTCAACCCTACCACTTTCGCGCAACGACGCTCTGAGGGTGTTTTTTAGGGAACTGACTAGTTTGAACCTGGGACCTGTTGCTGGTAAGGAGACGCCAGACCACACATGACATGTAGAATTCAGAAGAGTTCAGTGAGACTAGCGATGATATAACCAAATATTTAATGATCTCAGCGTAAGCTCCACTGCACTCCCTGTAAAAGAATCTTAATACTAATTAAATTTAGTGGAAGGGGTTAAAGGCTTTCCTATTTTTAATTAGCTGGTAAAATAACGTCGAAAAAGCAGTTAAGTTTACCATTGGAAATTTTATTCTACTCACAAAACATTGTTTATAAATTGCACTATTGATAAAAGGAAATGTTTCAATACAGGATGGTAAAAACCAACTGCGTTCAACAAAAATGTGAACGAATATTCCCTGAATGGGTTTCCAAGTTCTACAATGGATCGAAGGATAACCTATGCCATATCACATCTATAATCTAGGTTTAAATTAAGTTTCACAAAATAGAAAACTATCAAAATGGTCTACAGTGACCCTTAATTATCTTTAATTACTTATCTAACTTGTCGTAAATTACAGTGGCTGATGTGGCTTCTCAATAAGAATATAACAGAAAAATTATCGCATTTCAGATTTTACTTCAAGTGGCAAATGTGAACACCATGAGTTTTAATTAACGATCGACACTAGTATTACGCAAAAAGGGGGTATAACAGATGAGACTTCTGCAGTTCTGAGTGAAGCCTTATGCGCTCAAAAATGCGGCATCGCGTGCGTTCATTACCTTGTCGGTGTTTAGGCAGCGTCAGGGCAGCGCCGGGCAGCACAGCTCCGCTCACCTCGCCATCTCGGAAGCAACTCTCTCCTAACTTCTCCTTACTACAATTTACCGAAGTTGGTTTAAAAAAACTATCTGGCTGTGTTTTCATCTGACCAATCAGGGTCTCAATGTTAACCTTAAGCTCCGCGTACAAAAATTCTGTCTATCCAATGAGAAACGTTGTACTTTTCAGGGTGGGGCAATGTTTTCAAAGTTTGCAACGTAACAGAGACGCGAAAAAGTCTCACGCTAAAACCTGCAGCTGGTGTGGTCCTTTTAGCGTTATCGTAAGATCTATACTGTTCTTCTGGAGGGCTCTATCTTTTAACATGGGCTGGGGGGTGGTCCTAATGTAACAGACACGCGAAAAGGCTCACGCTAAAACTTGCGGGTGGTAGTGGCCCTTTTTGTGTTATCGTAAGATCTATACTGTTTTTCTGGAGGGCTCTAGCTTTTAACATGGGCTGGGGGGTGGTCTTTGACGTAACAGAGATGCGAAAAAGTCTCACGCTAAAACTTGCGGGTGGTGTCGTCCTAATGGTTAGCTGGCAACGTGGGTGTCCAGTCCATCCCTTATCGTAGGGCCTTCTAGCTTAACACGGTTATGCTCTGGGATTCTGTTCTCGTTTCTCCCCTCAGAACTGCGTCCGTCTCACGGTGGGAAGGTATGACATGCATTTAGGCATTCTTGTGTTAGTCTGTGGTATTCCATTTGCTCACTCGTTACTCGTACTACTTCGGTTAATTTAATGTCACGATTTATTCGGAGCTATGTGACATACTACTGGATTTGCTTATCATGTCAGGGTTTTCATGGAAGGTGTTGGAGTGGCCTGACACCTTACAAGCTTTTATCCTGATAATGAACCTATGCAGGGTCTTCTCACAAATGTTTATAAAACTGAGTATCCTGTTCCAAAGGAATTAGTGATTTATTTATGTTGGTCAAATGTGCAAAGATTAGCAAAAGTTGAAGTTAAAACCACAAAAGTGAAGTTAGTTAAAAATTTGCTAAAGTACTCTCAGTTTAGCGCAAATTATAGTTTTTCAAAAATACAGTGCTAGGTTGTGTAAATGTTACTGTCTAAAATACTCGCTTTACAGGTGATGAAAAAGGCAAATCAGTTACTCATTTAAAATATAATTTAGCCTTGATTACTCATATTAACAGGATCTTTCGTCGGTTCTTGGGAGAACAACATTATAATAAATGAAAAGCACCATATTGTAGAACAAAAGCAAACTGGTGCTTTTCATTTATTAGCCTTGATTACTATTATGAATGATTTTTTTGAAGATAATTGAGCTCAGTGTTGAATAATTTACCTTAAAAGTAAAATATAAACTTTTCCAAGTGAATTTAGGGATTAACGTTGTTTCAATTAGTCTTTTCTAATGGTGTGAGTCTGGCACAATTTTGCTTTCCATGATTGCTAGTATGTGCATTGTTGAAGACTGATGTTACACACAGCTCAGAGTGCCCTGTGTCAGTTTGTATCCTATGTGCTATTCAGAGGGAAATCTTAATGAAAGTCACTTTAACAATTAATATTCAATCTTCTCAAACTGAAACGTCCCCTTTGAAAAATTATACAAGACTGTGCTAAAACTGACACACATTTTTTTTTTTTTTTTGAGCAACGGAATGTGACTTTCAGTAATCCCTACAAAAGAATGGCCCTGACTAACATTAGCCTATACGTTTCACAAATCACTTACCTCACAAAAATCTTGACAACTCCAACTACTACAATACAGCGAGCACCACTACTGCCAACTAAATAAAAGATTCAAACTACTGAAGGCACTAACTACCGATAGGCATAGTTAGCAAATGAAAGATTTTGACAGAGAACAAACAATGTATTTACCTCAATAGTGTTCAAAAGTCATGATGTATATAGCAGTTCAAGACATCGAGTCTCACAAATTTCAAAACTCCGCCATCTCTCTCCCCACATCCACCACTGATGGCGGCTCGCCTCCAACTGCGCAACACTACGCGCTCTTAACATCCAGCCGCCCAACACTACAATGGCGAGTGTTACAACAATGCCAACCAGCCACTGACTGCACACAGCACAGCCAGTGATTTTTCATACAGAGCGCTATGTGGCATTACCAATAAAAAAACCTAAACAGCCTACTTACAAAACATACATTTCCAAATTAATGAGCCTAATTGGGCTGGCGACAGTTCACTTTTTTTTTCGTTCACATATGAATTTTACCACTTTCATTAACCTCCAATGTTAGAGCCTGTTTAGTTTTTCTATTAATTTCATTATAATCAAAATTATAGTCCGATACCCATTAGATACACGCACAGTGCAAATTCCAAAATCCTTTCAGAGGGTTGATCGCTGTGGTGGAGCGGTTCTAGGCATTTCAGTCCGGAACCGCCCGCCTGCTATGTTCACAGGTTCGAATCCTGCCTCGGGCATGGATATGATGTCCTTAGGTTAGTTAGGTTTAAGCAGTTATAAGTCTAGGGCACTGATGACCTCAGATGTTAAGTCCCATAGTGCTTAGAGCCATTTGAACCTTTCAGAGGGTGAAATTAGCTTGTATCTTGATAGGTTAGTGTTATACGTGGCTTTTCCCGTGACAGGGCTTGAGCTTAGGTTGTTATGGAAGAGTGGCGTATAACAAGTCAGTGTTACAACAGGTGTATACCCATAAGTATCCGAACGTCCGAAATTACGTTTCTTCTGATTTTCATGCTGCCCACATAACGCGCCTGTCTTGCAGGTCCACTAACGTTTTTCAAAATGTTCAATTGTGTGTGAAATCTTATGGGACTTAACTGCTAAGGTCATCAGTCCCTAAGCTTACACACTACTTAACCTAAATTATCCTAAGGACAAACACACAAACCCATGCCGGAGGGAGGACTCGTACCTCCGCCGGAACCAGCCGCACAGTCCATGACTGCAGCGCCCAAGACCGCTTGGCTAATCTCGCGCGGCCGCTGGGAACGGATTGTACACAACGCTGGTGACTACTTTGACGGTCAGTAAAACTTTGAAACACGTATCTATTTTTTATGAGTCGTAAATAAACAGTTGCCACTATTGCAGTTCCTCGTATAAACGCCTGCTTCAAGCTATCCGCACAGATTTCGTGGCGTCCTCCTGAGAGTATTGGACATGGTACAATGAGTGGTTTTTGTTAACACTCATCTGGCCTCATGACTACCATATTTAACACAGATTTTACCGATGCGAGAGGCAGTGGCTCACAGACTGCAGGCGGCGTTCGGCTACTTCGTAAGTGCGGGTTTTATCTTCAAAGTCCGCTACGACACGCTAACACTTCCTCCTCGAGAAGTCGGCCTCGGCCTTGTCAAAGTCCAAGAGAGAGTAGCTGCTCTTTATGTTAAGTGTGATGGTTAAATTGTGAACCCACCACCGAACCGGATTATCGGGAAGTCTGGTAGCTGAAATGGCCCGTCCGTCCCGTGTGGGGGTCACAGCACGGGTGGAAGTCGCTTCAAACAAACTCTGTCGCCGGTGAGCTTCCATTCACTAGGAACTTTATTTTATTTGATGAGCTAGTGATCATTTAAGGTCGTAGAACTCTTATTTTATCTAACATAGGACGATGAAACATTTGGTGCAGGACTAGGATAAGAATTCGGATCTCCTATTTCGTGATATCTGACACACACAGAACGATATAATTAGATCATTTCGTTGTTTTCTCCAAGACTGCAAACTCCACTAGATCGCCACAAAAAGCTCATAAGTCACTTCGAATTCTAGTCCAACACACAAATGTTCATGGTATCATTTCAAGCCCTAGCATTCGCACATCGAATTACCAGTGATAAATAATTTTCATTTTTAATGACTCTTCATGTGCTGTTAACAACGTCGATAGGTGCTGTTATTTCTAACCAATCACTCCCACATCTCACTCTTGGTGGCAAACAATTCGTTGATATGAATCAACTGCGGTAGGTACCGTGTTCGATTCCCGGTCAGGCAGGAAAAGTGTATCCTTATTTCAAAATCAGACACCTCGCTGTTGGTGAAAAAATTCAATATCCAACGCCTGATTTTACTTGTTAACAATCCTATTTCGTAGGTACTCCATTCATACAATTGTAGTCGGGGTGACTTCAATCTACCCTCGATGCGCTGGAAAAATTATACGTTTATGCCGGTGGCAGGAATAAAACGACATCTGAAATTGTACTGAATGCTTTCTCAGCAAATTATTTTGAACAAGTAGTTCATGAGCCCACTCGAAGCGTAAATGGTTGCGAAAGCATACTTGACCTCTTAGCAACAAATAATCCTGAACAAATAGTGAGTATCGTGATGAATACAGGGATTAGCGACCACAAGGCAGTTGCTGCTAGGCTGAATACCGTAACACCCACAACCGTCAAAAAGAAACGCAAAGTACATCCAGTTAAAAAAGATAATAAAAATGCTCTTAACGCCGTTTTAAGAGACAGTATTCACTCTTTCCGATCAAATCAAGTAACTGTAGAATAGGTGTAAAATGATTTCAAAGAGACTGTATCGACAGCAATTGAGAGATATATACCACATTAATTTATAAGTGATGGTACTGATCCCCCACGGTACACAAAACGGGTCAGATCGCTGTTGCAGAAGCAACGAAAAAAGCATGCCAAATTAAAAAACACAAAATCCCGAAGATTGGCAAAGTTTTGCAGAAGTTCGAAATATAGCGCTTGCTTCAATGCAATATGCTTTTAATAATTTCCACAACGAAACTCTGTCTCGGAATCTGGCAGAAAAGCCAAAGAGATTCTGGTCACATATAAAGCACACCAGTGGCAAGACGCAATCAATACCTTCACTGCGCGATATCAACGGCGAAGTCACTGATGACAGTGCCACCAAAGTAGTGTTATTAAACTCCTTCATCAACGAAGACGAAGTAAATACTCCCGAATTCCAATCAAGAACAACTGTGAATATGAGAAACATAGAAGTATATGTGCTCGGTGCTACAAAGTAGCTTAAATCACTGAATAAAGGCAAGTCTTCTGGTCCAGATGGTATGCCAGTCAGTTTCCTTTCAGAGTATACAGATGCTGTAGCTCTATATTTAGCAATTATACACAACCGCACGCTCACAGAAAGTTCCCTACCTAAAGACTGGAAAGTTGCTCGAATCACACCAATACCCAAAAAGGGAAGTAGCAGTAATCTGCTGAATTACAGGCCCATATCACTAAAGTCGATTAGCAGTAGGGTTTTGGAACATATACTGTATTCCAACATTATGAAGTCCCTCGAAGAAAACCATTTACAGACACATAGCACAGATTCAGAACATATCGTTCTTGCGGAACACAATTAGCTCTTTATACTCATGATGTAATTTGTGCTATCGACCGCGGACGTCAAATTGACTCCATACTTTTAGATTTTCAGAAGGCTTTAGACACTGTTCCCCACACGCTTCTATTAACCAAACTGTGTGCCTATGGTGTATCACTTCAGTTGTACGACTCGATTCGTGATTTCCTGTCAGATATGTCACAGTCCGTAGTAATAGACATAAAGTCATCGAATAAAACAGAAGTAACATCCGGCGTTCCCCAAGGAAGTGTTATAGGCCCTCTATTGTTCCTGATCTATATTAATAACATAGGAGACAATCTGAGTAGCCGTCTTAGATTGTTTGTTGATGATGTTGTCATTTACCGTCTTGTAAAGACATCAGATGACTAAAACGAAATGCAAAATGATTTACATAAGATATCTGTATGGTGCTAAAAGTGGAAATTGGCCTTGAAAGAAAGGAACGTGGGAAGTTATTCACATGAGTAATAAAAGAAATCAGTTAAATTTAGATTATGCGATAAGTCACACAAATCTGAAGGCTGTAAATTAAACTAAATACTTAGGGATTACAATTACAAATAACCTAAATTGGAACGATCTCGAAGATAATGTTGTGTGTAGAGCAAACCAAATACTGCGATTCATTGGCAGAACACTTAGAAGGTGCAATAGTTCTACTAAAGAGACTACACCACCCTTGTCCGCCCTATTCTGGAGTACTGATGTGCGGTGTGGGATCCGCATCAGGTGGGACTGACGGATGATATTGAAAAAGTTCAGAGAAGGAGGCCTCGTTTTGTATTATCGCGAAATAGGGGAGATAGTGCCACAGACATGAGACGTGAATTGGAGTGGCAATCATTAAAACATAGGCGTTTTTCGATACCACGGGATCTTCTTATGAAATTTCAATCACCAGTTTTCTCCTCCGATTGCGAAAACATTCTGTTAGCACCCACCTACATAGGGAGAAATGATCATCACGATAAAATAAGAGAAATCAGGGCTCGCACAGAAAAATTTAAGTGCTCGTTTTCCCCACGCGCCGTTCGAGAGTGGAACTTTAGAGAGACAGCTTGAAGGTGGCTCAGTGAACACTCTGCCAGGCACTTAATTGTGAATATCAGAATAATCACGTAGATGTAGATGTAAATGGGTTCGCTTTGGCGTCACAAAACTTTATATCATGAGTTCGTTTTACAGACACGCAAACTTTGTTGACTGAAATTGTATTAACATCTACATCTACATCTACATGACTACTCTGCAATTCACATTTAAGTGCTTGGCAGAGGGTTCATCGAACCACAATCATACTATCTCTCTACTATTCCACTCCCGAACAGCGAGCGGGAAAAACGAACACCTAAACCTTTCTGTTCGAGCTCTGATTTCTCTTATTTTATTTTGATGATCATTCCTACCTATGTAGGTTGGGCTCAACAAAATATTTTCGCATTCGGAAGAGAAAGTTGGTGACTGAAATTTCGTAAAAAGGTCTCGCCGCGACGAAAAACGTCTATGCTGTAATGACTTCCATCCCAACTCGTGTATCATATCTGCCACACTCTCTCCCCTATAACGCGATAATACAAAACGAGCTGCCCTTTTTTGCACCCTTTCGATGTCCTCCGTCAATCCCACCTGGTAAGGATCCCACACCGCGCAGCAATATTCTAACAGAGGACGAACGAGTGTAGTGTAAGCTGTCTCTTTAGTGGACTTGTTGCATCTGCTAAGTGTCCTGCCAATGAAACGCAACCTTTGGCTCGCCTTCCCGACAATATTATCTATGTGGTCCTTCCAACTGAAGTTGTTCGTAATTTTAACACCCAGGTACTTAGTTGAATTGACAGCCTTGAGAATTGTACTATTTATCGAGTAATCGAATTCCAACGGATTTCTTTTGGAACTCATGTGGATCATCTCACACTTTTCGTTATTTAGCGTCAACTGCCACCTGACACACCATACAGCAATCTTTTCTAAATCGCTTTGCAGCTGATACTGGTCTTCGGATGACCTTACTAGACGGTAAATTACAGCATCATCTGCGAACAGTCTAAGAGAACTGCTCAGATTGTCACCCAGGTCATTTATATAGATCAGGAACAGCAGAGGTCCCAGTTAGTCCTAGTTAGTTAACAGGGAGATATGGGCATTGATAGCATTCAAGAGCACAAAAATTTTCAAGTTCAGATTTGGTAACTGATACTACTTGAAACCTCCATATTTCACGACTCTTTATGCCAAGTCGCCAATGACGGTCGTTGCTATGGTTGAGTCTCGGTCAGGTGCAACAGCTGCAATTAGTTGCAATGGCTATGGGTGCTCGGTTTCAGTCCAGACCCAGAACAAAAAAGTTCGTCGTGTCATTTAAAGTCAAAAATGTGCACAAGGAATTGCTCAGCTATGAGCACAGAGAAATTACTGGTGATACGGCGTTATTTTGAGGTTGCCATTGAGCGCTTTCCGCTGTTAAGTTTGTTGCTTTTAACCAGTTAATTCAACATCCATATTATAACCAGCCACTCGTATCAGGAACGACGTTTCACAGTTACGAGAAAATCTTTTAAATAGCAAAAATACTTCGAATTGTCATAGAACTTTACGAGTCCAGATATTGTGTGAAGATCTCTTGTTCATAAAAATATTTAATTTTGCCTAAGGATTTCTAGAATGACTTTGCGACGGAGTTCGTTAATTCAAATTCTAATGGGTGTGGTGATTTTGAAATGTTACTTACTGTAATAAATTGAGTTTATAAGCGTCAAGGACTATTTCATCTCTAATGACGCGTTTCCTAGTATTTCCAATATTGTGTTGCTGATTTACATGTGGATCAATTACTTTAAAGAACGCTGTTCTCTGGCTAGCTCTTGTGGTATCTATTTCATATAGTCAAACGACTACACTGCAAAGATATCAGGGAACCTGCAAGACAGCTGCGTTATGTGGGCTGCATGCAAGTCAGGTGGTTCGGATACTTTTGGGTATGATAGCACAACCTAAATATTCCAGAAATGAATGACTTCATCCTAAACAGGAATCATTCTAGATCTGCAATGTGCTTCATCTTCTGGCAATCACGTAATCAGGTAATGAAAACTATAAGCAACACTGAGCATGGTGGTCACTTATGCATCCGAAAGTGTAAGTAGGGTTAAGCATGCGAGAAGTCTCACTGTCGATAAGTCGTCATTCTGTGGTCTTGAAGACGAGCAGTTTCATTAAAAACTCATACTGATTAGCTTTCGGCCCCCGCGGTGTCAGTAACAAACACAACAGGGAATTCTAAAGCACCTGTCTTTCTGTTAAATGGCACAGCGATACCTTGTAGTTCCTAAATACAAGTCAGCGCATCTCAGTGATCTGTCTGTACACAGAACATAAAAGGCGGCCATGTCGTAGTTGGTTCCTGACCACAGAGTGCCACTGTGGGAATCCTCGCATTGCCTTTGTCGCTGGAAGTGGCTTACCACTGCCTTCCGCAGGAGCGGAACCTGCCACGCCAGAAGGTTATCAGAGGAACCCTAGTTCCGCATGGAAACTGATACACTAGCCGGCCCTATTTCTTCACGTGAAGATCGACGGCCCTTTTGTTGCTCTTCGAGGCGTATACTTGTAGGATGTACGCTTATGACCCGAAATATTACGACCACCAACTTAAAAGCTTGTTGGTCCACGTTTGGAATGTAATGCAGCAACGAATCTACGTGACATGATTCGACAAATGCTGATAGGTTGCGGGAGGTATAAGGAGCAGTAAGATGAAAACAAGACAGATGGAAATAAGGTAAGTGAACTATTTATTATTTCAAGAGTACTAGCCATAAATGTCAATACATTTATCCCGCTGAGAGACAAGACAGTCAATGCCTTCATGGGGAAAATGTTCACGGTTTCCTACAGAAGCATGATTGCATCCAAGCAATCACCTCTTCGTCCGAAGCAAATCGACAGCCACGATGTCTTCATTCAGGTCTCAAAAAATACACTACTGGCCATTAAAATTGCTACACCACGAAGATGAAGTGCTACAGACTTGAAATTTAACCGTCAGGAAGAAGATGCTGTGATATGCAAATGATTAGCTTTTCAGAGCCTTCACACAAGGTTGGCGCCAGTGGAGGCACCTACAACGTGCTGACATGAGGGAAATTTCCAACCGATTTCTCATACACAAACATCAGTTGACCGGCGTTGCCTGGTGAAACGTTGTTGTGATGCCTCGTATAACGAGGAGAAATGCGTACCATCACATTTCCGACTTTGATAAAGGTCGGATTGTAGCCTATCGCGATTGCGGTTCATCGTATCGCGACATTGCTGCTCGCGTTGGTCGAGATCCAATGACTGTTAGCAGAATATGGAATCGGTGGTTTCAGGAGGGTAATACGGAACGCCGTGCTGGATCCCAACGGCCTCCTATCACTAGCAGTCGAGATGACAGGCATCTTATCTGCATGGCTGTAACGGATCGTGCAGCCACGTCTCGATCCATGATTCAACAGATGGGGACGTTTGCAAGACAACAACCATCTGCACGAACAGTTCGACGACGTTTGCAGCAGCATGGAGTATCAGCTCGGAGACCATGGCTGCGGTTACCCTGACCGCTGCATCACAGACAGGAGCACCAGCGATGGTGTACTCAACGACGAACCTGGGTGCACGAATGGCAATAGTCATTTTTTCGGATGGATCCAGGTTCTGTATACAGCATCACGATGGTCACATCCATGTTTGGCGACATCTCGGTGAACGCACATTGGAGGCGTGTATTCGTCATCTGCTACGGTCGCAGGTTCGAATCCTGCCTCGGGCATGGATGTGTGTGATGTTTTTAGGTTAGTTAGGTTTAAGTAGTTCTAAGTTCTAGGGGACTAATGCCCACAGCAGTTGAGTCCCATAGTGCTCAGAGCCATTTGAACCATATTTTATTCGTCATCGCCATACTGGCATATCACCTGGCGTGATGGTATGAGGTGCCATTGGTTACACGTCTCGGTCACCTCTTGTTCACATTGACGGCACTTTGAACAGAGGACGTTACATTTCAGATGTGTTACGACCCGTGGCTCTACCCGTCAGTTGATCCCTGCGAAACCCTACATTTCTGGACATGGGTTCCTATTGAAAATGTTATGTACTCACACAACTTTCCAAGTCCTATAAGTCTGCAAAGGGAATTTACGAGCACTCGGAATATTATCCTGAGTTATACCTTTGAATAAACAGTAGATGTTGCAGTACTTTTTCATATACAAAGCCTGATTTAAAAGACTGTGCGCTTGTGCGACTGAGTATTATTATCTGTCGTGGAAAATATTCATTATTTGTGTCTGACACGCATTTAAGTTAAAGCAGTCTTCAAACTTTAAACCTCCATCGTTGCTCCTAAACATTCAAACATGTAATAATTTATGAGACCTATGCTCGAGAGCGCCCTGATGTCCTCTATAGAGACAAATGAAATATTTTCGTAGACATAGCGTGACACAAGACTCGTAGACGCGTCACTGGGAACTCGCTAAGTGATTCTTATTTTGAATAGAATGCTGTGTCAAACGTACCTTTCGTGTCTCCTGTAAAACATATGTATATGCGTTCGTATTTCAGAATAAATTAATTATGTTAAAATGAACGAACGAGTTTCTACAGGTTCGCAAATTAGATCAATATCAGCTCCTTAGTATAACAAGAGGCTGTTAAATGAGAATGAATATTTGGATTTGCAGCGGAATATCATCCTTTTGTTGCTATGTACTGTTCACGATAGCACAACGTCGCCGTAATTTCAGATGAATGCCATGTACGTGAGCTGTTTTTGCGAAACGTGTAAGCTCTTGTTTCATTCAACTTTTTTACGTTGGGTTGCACAGCCTCTAAGAATGTAAAGGTTTGAAGCGGTGCTTTATTTAGCTTCACATTAGGTGGGTTACTTACGTAGCAATCATAAAAATCACACTTGAGTGCGGCATTGGAAATCACTCGAGAGAAAATAAAGGATTGGCTGAAAACGCTGTAAGAATGTAGTTAAAGCACAGTATAATTGCTATTGCTTCCACAAGGTCTATATATATGGTGAACATCAAAACACCAACAAATCGCAGGGACGGATTTCTGACTGGAAATGGAAGAAAAAAGGTACTAAGAACATGTGTCCGGAAATGCATCGTTGTCATGGTAGACGGCACTGACGAATGACACTTCCTCTGCCACGTGCCGTGTCTTCCTTGTGAGCTGCAGGCTGTGTGATTGAAGCATCGTACTGTAAGCAACAGAATGGTCCAGTATTCATGTCGGGAACAAGCCGAGATGGTGTTTGTGTACTGCCAAACAGATGGAGACGGTCGAGAGGCAGCACGGCTATACCAAAACTTACAGACACCAGGCACATCGCACATCATTTCAAGCCCGTTTTGGGCATTTGTGTGATCGTGGGTCCTTCCAGACAGACGAACGTGCAGGGAGGCGTTGGACTGTGCATACGCCAGGTTTGCAGAGCCAGTTTCTACACGATACTGAGACGAACACTAGTACAATGGCCCGTGAACACGGTGTAGGCCAAAGTACGGCAGTCCATGATCACGCCCGAATCGAAGCAACGGAGCATGGAATGGACACACACACTCGTATGTAAAAGTGCAGGCCAAACAGACTCTGTCCCAGCGCAAAATCATGGCTTCGGTGTTTTCGGATAGGCATGGTGTTTTGTTGGTCGACTTCATGCAACGACGAACCACTATCAATGCAGAAGCATAGTCCCAAACCCTGAGAAAGCTATGCAGATCGATTCAAAACAAAAGATGCGGCATGCTGACAAAGTGAATTGTCCTTCTCCATGACAATGCAAGACCTCAGACTGCAGGTGAGGCCCGCCATTTATTGCACAGTTTTGGCTGGGATGTTTTAGACCACCCACCCTGCAGTCCTGATCTTGGGCCGAGCGATTACCATCTGTCCCTCCGCCTCAAACAACACCTCATTGGCAATCGTTACAATGATGACGACGACGTAAAAACGGTAGTGAACTCTTGGTTATCGCAACTGCGGCAAGTTTTTATGAAGAGGGTATTTTAAAATTGGTTGAGAGGTATGATACGTGTTTGAACAAATGTGGCAACTATGTCCAAAAATAGAGTGAAGTAAGTACTTTCTGAAAATAAATTTACTTTTTCGAAATAACCTTTCGTTGTGTATTTGTGTTCAAACGGAACTTACTTAAAAAACACGCCTCATACATAGTGAAAAAATCATTGTGGATGTGGAATACGGCGAAAAAAATGTGGAACACATATTAATATGCTTAGATTTAATGTCCATTCCACAACAGAACAGCACTAAAGAAACTCGCGAAATATTGAAAGTTGAAAACGAAGAAAATTTCATGGGTTCTTTAACTACTGTGAAAGACGTCCACTTTTCAGAAGTAAAGGTAAATCTCCAAAATACGCAAAATAGGTCACTGGTGTTCTATAATGATGGTAATATCAATCAAGTTAAAGTTGTCCGCTGTAAGGAACAACCAAGTGTGAATGCATCTCCATTGAAATATGCCGCAACTTCCTAACTCGAACGCTATACTGCCTGACAGTGATGTGATGATTCTTCCATAGCCATGGCGACTGAAACAACCTATACCGCTATATCGTGATTTTCCAGAATCTTGAGGAGCGAAAAATCGAAAACGAGTAACCCTTAACCCCAGAACACTAAAGGGGAAGGGCGGGGGGAGAATGTTACCCTGGTACTACATAATTTTAAATTTTATTACTCCGCTTTTTATTCAAAAGAAGTCATGATTTACAACTTATTAGATTTCTAGTGATACGTTACATACAAAATTAAGTACAAAATATACTGTTGTATATCCTACTGCAATCATAGATTTTTTGAGTGTTTAGTAATCTAAAGTTAAAAGACATGAAAATGCGGCTAGAGTTGTCAGATGTCCAACTTTAGCCGGACATGTCTGGCCAAATACATACAATTTCGGCTTCTCTGACTTTTCTTATGCTTTTTAATGATGAAGTAGAGAGGCACGTTTAAAGCCAATGAATTAAGCGCGAGGAATAAATATAAGGAGGAGATACACTGAGGTGACAAAAGTCATGGGACAGCGACATGAACATATACAGATGGCAGTAGCATCACGTACACAGGTATTAAATGGCAGTGGACTGGCGGAGCTGTCATTTGTACTCACATGATTCATGTGAAAAGGCCACACAACGGGAATTAACACACTTTGAATGCAGGATGGTAGTTGGAACTACACGCATGGGACATACCATTTCGGAAATCGTTGGGGGTTGGGATTGGGTTGTTTGGGGGAAGAGACCAAACTGCGAGGTCATCGGTCTCATCGGATTATGGAAGGACGGGGAAGGAAGTCGGCCGTGCCCTTTCAAAGGAACCATCCCCGCATTTGCCTGGAACGATTTAGGGAAATCGCGGAAAACCCAAATCAGGATGGCCGGACGCGGGATTGAACCGTCGTCCTCCCGAATGCGAGTCCAGTGTGCTAACCGCTGCGCCACCTCGCTCGGTCGGAAATCGTCAGGGAATTCAATATTCCGAGATCCACAGTGTCAACAACGTGCCGAGAATACCACATTTCAGGCATTAGCTCACGGGCAACGTAGTGGCCGACGGCCTTCACCTAATGACCGAGAGCAGCGGCGTTTACGTAGAGTTGTCAGTGTTAACAGACAAGCAACACTGCTTTAAATAACCGCAGAGATCAAGGTGGGACGCATGACGAACGTATCCGTTTGGAGAGTGCGGCGAAATTTGGCCTTAATGGGCTATGGCAGCAGGTGACCGACGCGAGTGCCTTTGCAAACAGCATGGTATCGCCTGCTGCGCCTCTCCTGGGCTCTCTTGACCATATGAGTTGGGCCCTGGACTGGAAAACCATAGCGTGGTCAGTTGAGTCCCGGTTTCATTTGGTAAGAGCTAATGGTAGGGTCCGAGTATGGCGCAGACTCCACGAATCCATGGTGGACCCAAGTTGATAATAAGGCACTCAGCAAGCTGGTGATAGTTCCACAATGATGTGGACTGTGTTTACATGGAACTGAACCGCTCGTTGACTATAAACGGTTATGTTCTGCTACTTGGAGACAAGTGGCAGTCATTCATGGACTTCATCTTCCCAAGCAACGATGGAATTTTAATGGATGTAAATGTGCGAAGTCACTGGGCCACAATTGTTCGCTGTTGTTTTGAAGAACGTTATGGACAATTCGAGCGAATAGTTTGGCCACACACATCACCCGACATGAATCCCTTCGAACATTTATGAGACATAATCGAGAGATCAATTTATGCACAAAATCCTTCACCGCAATACTTTCGCAATTATGGACGGCTATAGAGGCTGCATGGCTCAATATTTCTGCAGGGGTTTCAGAACGACTTGTTGAGTCCATGCACGGCGCGAAAGGAAATCCTACACGATATTAGGAGGGATCCCATGACCTTTGTCACCTCCACGTATACCATAAGGATATATAAATATAGCGACCGACGCTATCTTATGTCCAAGTGCTAAGTTTTTCTTCGTAGGCCGAACGAGCCTAACACACAACAGCATTAGCACGCTACTCGCAGAGTGAGCGAGACAAGGCGATCAGCCAATACCAAACCATCCACCTCGTCACATTCGCACGTCTCTCCTACCCGTGTTGAGACATGCAAGCGCTGATTCTTCTTTCAGTGTAAGCACGTTTAAGGTTGACTTTGCATAAAACTGACTGTAACTGAGTATTAAGAAACCAACTGACTCTATTTCTATTTAAACAGTCTGACTTTTGGGGCAAAATGTCTGCTAAACATAACGCCATGTCAACATGTCAAGCTTTCCTATTTTTGGACCCGGCAACCCCTATAGGCGGTGCCATTATCACGACCACCAGACACTGGACATTCACTGCCAGATGAAGGTCCTCCCTAGACATCTGCACGCACTACAACCTTCAGCTATATGCACCCTTCTCTCTCCTGCAGGTTTCCAAAGGTCATCTAGAAAACTGAAGCCGGCAAAAGAAAATACTTGCGTTTAAATATGAGGTTGACCGAAAAGCAAAATGACAAAGCGAGAATGACTAAAGGAGAAATTCAAGGCTGTAGAATCATGCATGACTACAGGAAAGATAGATGCCGCCTGTAGGAAAATAATTTTAAAAAACTTTCGGAGAAAAGAAAAGCACATTTATCTTTATCAAGAGCTCAGATGGCGAACCTGTACCAATCAAAGAAGGGAAGGCTGAAAGGTGGAAAGACTATAAAGAGCATCTATACAAGGGAAAAAAACTTCAGGACTATCATAGAAAGAGAACGGGAAGAAGATGATGAAGAAGAAGATGATGACGATGATGATGATGATAACATGAGGCATATCGTTCTCTGGGAGGAGTCTGGCAGAGCTTGAAAGACCTAAATCAAGACTTGGTCCCTCAGAAGTATTGAGCTCCATGGGAGAGTCAGCCATGACCACACTATTCCACAGAGTGTGCAAGATCTACAAGACAGGAGAAATACATTCTAAAACTAAAACAAAAAAACGACGCACAACGAAGATTTTGTCCGGATCATACGGAAATCGTCAGAAATTATGCAAATTTACAGACAAACAAATTATCACAATTTTAGAAAAATCGGATGATTAATTCAAGAGAAAGAGCTTTACATCTTGAACAAGTTAATAACGCGTTGGTCCACATCTGGCCCTCACGTAAGCAGTTATTCGGTTCGGCAATGACAGAGCTGTTGGACGTCCCCCTGACGAATATTCTGCCAAATTGTGTCCAATTGGTGCGTTAGATCGTCAAAATCCCAAGCTGGTTGGAGGATCCTACCCATAATACTCTCAATTAGAAAGAGATGGGGCGATCTTGCTGGCCAAGGTAGGTTCCAGCAAGCAAGAAGACAAGCAGTAGAAACTCTCGCCGTGTTTGGGTGAGCATTGACTTGCTGAAATGTATGCCCAAGATGGCTTGCCATTAATTGCAACAAAACAGGATGTAGAATATTGTCAACGTACCGCTGTGCTGTAGGGATGTCGTGGGTAACAACCAACGGGGTCCTGCTGTGAAATGAAATGGCAACCCAGACCATATGGCGGCAACGGTCAGTTTGGTATTCCACCGCTGTCCTGGGCATCTCCAGACATCTCTTCGCACGTCGTCGGGGCTCAGTTCGAAGCGGGACTCATCATTGAAGAGAATTCTACAACTTTCAATGATATTCCATGCCGAATGTGCCCGACACCATTGCCATCGGGCTTGTTGGCGTACAGAGATCAAAGGTAGTCGGCAAAAAGAGCGTCATGAGCTCAGCCCTCTTTCTGTGGTTCTTGTGATCACTGAAGCACCAGTTTCACATCGGGTCGATGATAATGATGACTCCGGGGGGAGGGGGGGGGGGGGTCTGAGTGCCTCTCTGACTACTGGTCATTTGTCTCGTTCTGTCGTCTCCCCAAGTCGACCGCCAAGTTCTTGACACTGTTCTCCCATTTCTGCCAACATCTTCGAATGGTGACATCGCTCCTACTCAAATGTCGAGCGACTCGCATATTACTCGAACCGACTTCTTTGAGCCGAACTACACGTCCTCTGTGGAATGCTGACATGTGCGTATACTGGTCACGCACCTGTCTTCGAAACATCAGTACTGTCTAGCTGAGTACACGGAATGAAATTCGCAAAGACTTTATGCCCTGGTATCGACATGCCTCCTGTTTAGTATCCTTGCCAGCTGCGCTGTGAAACTGCACTGCAAAGTCACACATTCATCCATCGACAGCCAAAGTTTACAGTTTCGCATTTCCTGACTATACTTGTATGAATATCTATTTGTTACCAGTTTGCATAACTTCTTCGTGGTGCTCCATTTTTTTGTCGTAGAGTGTACTACGAGGGAAGATATCGGAGATATAATACAGGGAGCAAAAAGTTATCCAAAAATGGTACAGAAACCAGACTGCAGTTTTGTGTATCCAAGGACATGCTTGAAAAGCTGTGGTTGAGGAGGGAGTCAGAGACAGACAAAGCCTGTTCTCGATATTATTCCATCTGAACATTGAGTAAACAGTAAAGGAAAGCAACAAAAAATTTTGATGCCTAGAAGTCTTCCGTGTTGTATGGCCGTGGTCCAGTAGAAACATACAACCCGGAAGAATTCTCGGCAGCTGAAACATCCGGTCGTGAAAGCTTTCATTGTATGGAAAAATTTGGAAATGGTATTTAAGTTCGGGAGAGACTCACCTGCATACCTGTACGTATTAAAGCGCCGCTTCCGACCCGGGTCTAATCTGCCCGGCGGATAAACGTGGAGGGTCTGAGGGCCGACCAGCCAGAATGTGTTTTCAGGCGGTTTTCCACATTCCACTACGTGAATACCAGGGTAGTACCTAAGTCCCAGCTCAGTTACTAAATTCGCAAACATTTAGAAAAACTTTCTCTAACTTTCACATGAATAACACAGCACGTGGATAGCTGAGGGGTAGCAGGGTAGCGACAGGAAGAAAATCCGGCCACCCTTTAAACTAACAATGACAAATTCGTTAATAATCGTGCCGATCCTGCGCCAATACGCGGCAAAGGCATAAGAAAAAGAAGAAGAAGAATTTAAATTTGTGGAGAAGGAATTACAACTTTGAGGTTGGCCGATGAGATCGTAACTCAAACGAAGACGGCAATGGAGTTGGAAGAACAGTAGAACGGAATGGATGATGTTTTGAAGAGACATTGTAAGTTGAATACCAACAAAAGGAAAAAATGAGGGTAATGGAATTACCCGAATTAAAACAAGCAAAGCAGAGAGGATTAAATTAGGTAATGAGACGAGTTTAACTATTTGAGGAACCAAAATAACTGACGACAACCGAAGCAGAGAGCATATAAAATGCAGAATGACAACAGCAAGAACATCATTTCTGAAAAAGAAAAAGTTGTTAGCATCGAATACATATTTAAGTATTAGGAAGTTTTTTCGAAGATATTTCTACTGAGTATAGACTAGCACAGAAATGAAACTAGGAAGATGAACAGTTCAGACAAGAAGAGCATATAAGCTTTTGAAATGTGGTTCTACAGAAGAGTGCTGAAGATTAGATGAGCAGATCGAGAAACTAATAAAGCGGTACTCAATCGAGTTGGAGGAGAATGAAATTTATGATACGAGGTGAGTAAATAAAGGATCTCTTCCCAAGACACACTGTGAGGCATCAAGAAATCGTCATTTTGGTAATGAGATGACGTGTGGAGGCTGAAAATTGGATAGGGAAACCAAAACTTGAGTACAGAAAGAGGGTTGAAACGGACGTGCGTTGCAGAGGTGAATAGAACACACAGAGATTGACAAGAGTGGAGAAATGCATCAAACCAGCCTTCAGACTACAAAAGTGTGAGTAGTATTAATAGCTCTGTTGTCCTCAGAAATCAGACTGAACACCACAATAACAACAAAACCCACAGCAGCAACAACAAATACTACAACTACTACTGCTCACATTTTAGTGGGTCGTTGTCTCGGTCATTTATTCTCTCTTGGAACGTAGACGAAACCTTCCCTGGTCTATTTACTACCCGTTCGCCTAGCTACATGTCTCCAACAAAGTGGAAATGTTGACAGAATTATGGTTCTAAGAGGAGTTAAATAGAGATGGATGGAGCACGAGGTCTGTTGAATGTGTGGTATTTGGATCAAAGAAGCTCTTTTCTGGTTTAGAAGAGATAAGAAAAGATCGAGGTGTTGGCTTAACATATGGTAACAGTTAGTATTACTCGTAGAAAA
Organism: Schistocerca gregaria; assembly: GCF_023897955.1. Taxonomy (NCBI): domain Eukaryota; kingdom Metazoa; phylum Arthropoda; class Insecta; order Orthoptera; family Acrididae; genus Schistocerca; species Schistocerca gregaria. Next base: position 1,013,220,088 of record NC_064920.1, on the reverse strand, counting down.
TAAACGGGCACGATTAGCAGAAGGCTACAATGCATAGAGAAATCTAGAGGGCTTTTAATCCAGCAGAGGATCTCAAACGTATAAGAAAAATGATGCATATTTAGTTATACAGCGTGGTCAAATGGTTCAGATGGCTCTGAGCACTATGGGACTTAACATCTATGGTCATCAGTCCCCTAGAACTTAGAACTACTTAAATCTAACTAACCTAAGGACATCACACAACACCCAGTCATCACGAGGCAGAGAAAATCCCTGACACCGCCGGCAATCGAACCCGGGACCCCGGGCGTGGGAAGCGAGAACGCTACCGCACGACCACGAGATGCGGGCTACAGCGTGGTCAGAAATAGTCTGAAAAGATTGGGAGGGTGTTGCACGGTAGGTTGTGCTGATAGATACTTGTCAAGAAAAAAATTCGATACGATGCGCCGTCTCCGAGTTAATTAACATCAGGCCGCTGTTTGCAAATTTAAGAGACCCGCCAGAGACGATGTCGCCAAGCTGGTTTGGTTTTCTGTAAACGAACAAGAGAGCGGTTCGAAAATTGGACATAGGACGGTAGTAAGAATCGAACTCGAGCCAAAGGCTGAGCAGTATTGTGCGCTTTCATCTGTTCTGTGAGAACAACTGATACTAATTTTATCTGTCAGGCTGCTTGAATTTGCGCTCGTAATGGCCTTATTGGCTAACTTCAGTGCTAATTAACTTGGAAACGCAGCAACGTGTAGAATTTTTTTCTTAATTACTTCTCAGCACAACCCACACCGTAGCACTCTTACAAGCTTTCCAGGGTGTTTCTGACCACCCTCTATAAACACCTAAGCTACTTCTTAACAAGCTTCCGTGTCTGCTTTGGTGTCACGTCTTTGAGAAATACTTAACCTGATATACGGTATAGTGGACACGACTTCATGTGTCTGTATTCCTCTAGACCTAGCTGAGTATCTAAGACCATGCCTTTGTGAGTTTAGTCTGACGCTTGCCTACTCACTTACAATACTGAGCAATTGTGTTATTTGTATACATATGGTAGCTATAAATTTTTGTTCATTTCATTAAGTAGTTCACTGAAAACGAAAATAGGATCCTGATTGCTTATTAATACCGCTTTCTTGAAGCCACTGATTTCTGTAGAAATACCTAAGTTACTTCTTAAACAGTTTCCTTTTCTGCTTTGGTTTTTTTCTTCGAGAAAAACTTAACTTGATATACTTCACGGAAGCAAGCTCTACAACGGTGGAAAAACGTTTGGCAATTGCGTTGCGCTCACTTGTAAGACACCGCATCCATAAATATGCAGCGGGAAGTAAATGAACTGGCTTCCTCGGCTGAAGTGACCCGTTAAAAAGCGAGGTAAAACATGCAGAAAGCTAGAAATGTGAACACAATTTTAAAGCCTTCGTACCTCTAAAATATAATGGTACTTTTGATAAAGGTTATACCAAAACACATGTTCCCAAAATTATCTGAAGGTAATTAATGATAACAGCAACACACTCTGTAGTGTTCCCTCCTTCCGTAACGTTAAAATCTGTATGATTACTAAACAGTCACCCGCGACATTCAGCTTAATTTTTGTTTTATTTTATTTCCCTCGTTTTATGCTATCCATGAAACGAATGACAGGCCCTATCAGGAAGAATATCATGCTGTCAAGCTGAAGGAAGTCTGGAAGTCACCATTGGCAATGTTAATTTAACTGATAACTGTACTGTGCTATTCACAATTAAATAATCACGTCCCTTACCCGACAACCTCTAGGGTATTCTTGTCTTTCAACGCATTAGAGGATCGCCCTAAATCTTGAAGCGTTTGTATCTTGTGTGTGGTGCTTCATCAAATCAATTTCACGCTTTGACAACTTCCATTCGTTTATATGCCGAATAGTAATTCAAGTCGCAAAATTACTGCTTCTACGTAGCAGAAATAAATAAATAACATACAGTTAAGACATAGCTTCCAGTCAGAAGCCCTCAAAATATTTTGTAAAGGACAGACTCGAATTACACCAGGGATTGTCGGTTCGTTGACTTGTGCAAAGTCATCTGTATACAGCTTTCTGTAAGGAGGGAGAAATTCTTCTAAACTTTATCCAGTGTCGACAGAGCTGACACGTTAATAGGGAGCACCACATCGCAATTCAAACATACGTCTTTGTTTATACGACCGCAGCTCTTCCAGGAGAGATATCCGACTACGATTTGTACAATGTCAGTATGCAATACTTCGCGTAAGTGGTAAAAGGAGGAGAGAGGAACTCACTAACATGCTGAGATTCTGGGTTGGATCCCGATGCGACAGTCATGAAATATGTACACATTAATTTAGCAGTTAGAAGATGTACAGATTCGCGTGACTTCCGTCATGACACAATATACAACACTAAACACATTGTATTTTTTGCATTTTTAATTTAAACTCAGTTCCTTACGTGTGTTTTTAATGTATGTATTACCACCTAGCTGAGGCTGAAAGAACTGTGTTTGTAAATACTTTTTCGTGTAACAACTGTAAAAACTTGTGATGTGACTGTACTAGGGAAGCTCGATAATGTAAATGTTCAAATGTGTGTGAATTCCTAAGGGACCAAACTGCTTAGGTCATTGGTCCCTAGACTTACACATTACTTAAACTAACGTAAACTAACTTCCCCTAAGAACAACACACACACACCCATTCTCGAAAGAGGACTCGAACCTCCGGCGGCAGGGGCCGCGCAGTCCATGACATGACGCCTTAAACCGCGCGGCCACTCAGCGCTGTTCGAAAATATGAGAAAGAAACTTTGGTGAAGGACAAAAAGAACAGAAATTCTGAACGGCCACGGAGCTTGGCACCATTCAGCATGACAAAATAATAAAGAATCATACTAGACAATGGTATCCCATGCGAATGTACGGGACTATCACTGCATGTACACTGGCCGTACACCTCTGGTGATCGTCGAGGGGACACTGAATAGTGCACGGTACATCCAAACCGTCATCGAACCCATCGTTCTACCATTCCTAGACCGGCAAGGGAACTTGCTGTTCCAACAGGACAACGCACGTCCGCATGTATCCCATGCCACCCAACGTGCTCTAGAAGGTGTAAGTCAACTACCCTGGCCAGCAAGATCTCCGGATATGTCCCCCATTGAGCATGTTTGGGACTGGATGAAGCGTCGTCTCACGCGGTCTGCACGTCCAGCACGAACGCTGGTCCAACTGAGGCGCCAGGTGGAAATGGCATGGCAAGCCGTTCCACAGGACTACATCCAGCATCTCTACGATCGTCTCCATGGGAGAATAGCAGCCTGCATTGCTGCGAAAGGTGGATATACACTGTACTAGTGCCGACATTGTGCATGCTCTGTTGCCTGTGTCTATGTGCCTGTGGTTCTGTCAGTGTGATCATGTGATGTATCTGACCCCATGAATGTGTGAATAAAGATTCCCCTTCCTGGGACAATGAATTCACGGTGTTCTTATTTCAATTTCCAGAAGTATATATATATATATATATATATATATATATATATATATATATATATATATATAGTTTCACAAATGACCGGTATATTTGAAACGGCAATACAAACTAAAAGAGCAGCGATAGAAATACACCGTTTGTTGCAATATGTTTTGGGACAACAGTACATTTTCAGGCGGACAAACTTTCGAAATTACAGTAGTTATAATTTTCAACAACAGATGGCGCTGCAAGTGATGTGAAAGATATAGAAGACAACGCAGTCTGTGGGTGCGCCATTCTGTACGTCGTCTTTCTTCTGTAAGCGTGTGCTGTTCACAACGTGCAAGTGTGCTGTGGACAACATGGTTCATTCCTTAGAACAGAGGATTTTTCTGGTGTTGGAATTCCACCACCTAGAACATAGTGTTGTTGCAACAAGACGAAGTTTTCAACGGAGGTTTAATGAAACCAAAGGACCGAAAAGCGATACAATAAAGGATCTGTTTGAAAAATTTCAACGGACTGGGAACGTGACGGATGAACGTGTTAGTAGGCTGTTTAAGTTTTTTTATTGGTTACGCCGCCGCCACGTAGCGCTCTGTATGAAAATCCCTGGCTGTGCCATGTGCAGTCTGTGGCTGGTTGGCATTGTTGTAATACTCGCCATTGTAGTGTTGGGCAGCGGCAACTGGATGCTAACAGCGCGTAGCGTTGGGCAGTTGGAGGTGAGCCGCCAGCAGTGGTGGATGTGGGGAGAGAGATGGCGGAGTTTTGAAATTTGTAAGAATTGGTGTCATGAACTGCTATATATATTATGACTAGTGAGGTAAATACATTGTTTGTTCTCTATTAAAATCTTTCATTTGCTAACTATGCCTATCAGTAGTTAGTGCCTTCAGTAGTTTGAATCTTTTATTTAGCTGGGAGTAGTGGCACTCGCTGTATTGCAGTAGCTTGAGTACCGAAGATTTTTGTGAGGTAAGTGATTTGTCAAACGTATAGGTTAGTGTTAGTCAGGGCCATTCTTTTGTAGGGATTTTTGGAAGTCAGATTGCGTTGCGCCAAAAATATTGTGTTTCAGTTTAAGCACAGTCTTGTATAATTTTTTCTAAGGGGACGTTTCAAACGTGCTGGAAAGGTAGGGCGACCGCGTACGGCAACCACAGAGGGCAACACGCAGCTAGTGCAGCACGTGATCCAACAGCGGCCTCGGGTTTCCGTTCGCCGTGTTGCAGCTGCGGTCCAAATGACGCCAATGTCCACATATCGTCTCATGCGCCGGAGTTTACATCTCTATCCATACAAAATTCAAACGCGGCAACCCCTCAGCGCCGCTACCATTGCTGCACGAAAGACATTCGCTAATGATATAGTGCTCAGGATTGATGACGGCGATATGCATGTGGGCAGCATTTGGTTTACTGACGAAGCTTATTTTTATCTGGACGGCTTCGTCAATAAACGGAACTGGCGCATATGGGGAACCGAAAAGCCCCATGTTGCAGTCCCATCGTCCCTGCATCCTCAAAAAGTACTGGTCTGAGCCGCCATTTCTTCCAAAGGAATCATTGGCCCATTTTTCAGATCTGAAGCGATTACTGCATCACGCTATCTGGACATTCTTCGTGAATTTGACGACACTGCGAACACCTCGTGGTTTATGCAAGATGGTGCCCGGCCACATTGCACGGCCGACGTCTTTAATTTCCTGAATGAATATTTCGATGATTGTGTAATTGCTTTGGGCTATCCGAAACATACAGGAGGCGGCGTGGATTGGCCTCCCTTTTCTCCAGACATGAACCCCTGTGACTTCTTTCTGTGGGGACACTTGAAAGACCAGGTGTACCGCCAGAATCCAGAAACAATTGAACAGCTGAAGCAGTACATCTCATCTGCATGTGAAGCCATTCCGCCAGACACGTTGTCAAAGGTTTCGGGTAATTTCATTCAGAGATTACGCCATATTATTGCTACGCATGGTGGATATGTGGAAAATATCGTACTATAGAGTTTCCCAGACCGCAGCGCCACCTGTTGTTGACAATTGTAACTACTGTAATTTCGAAAGTTTGTGTGCCTGAAAATGTACTGTTGTCCCAAGCATATTGCAACAAACGGTGTATTTCTATCGCTGCTCGTTTAGTTTGTATTGCCGTTTCAAATATACCGGTCATTTTTGAAACACCCTGTACTTGTTGTTGGGTTGCATATCAGTGATAATGGAAAATAGACAAGTCTCAGATAAACGACTCAATGGAACAAGGAGTTTTCAGATTTTGCGAGAACTATTGGCAATCAAAGTACTACTCTAAAGCCTAAAGACTTTAGAAGAAACAATATTTTCCAGGAGATTTTGTTTTAATGTAGAAAAAGAGGTCAATAGCAAGGGAAGTTGCTAACAAATAATTCAACTGACAGAATAAATAATCTGAGTTGGCTAATGAATCGCAACAGCACATCCAGAACGAATTCTGCAGAACACCAGAGGAGCGAGGAGACGTGAAATACGGCTAGTGTGAATCTTTTGCTGCTTCGTCTGATGTGAGACATTTCAACACCAAGTGGAAGATCGATCCAAACTTAGTTTAGCAATGACTACCTAGGAAGAAAACAAACCGTATTCCGTTTGCGGAGAAGGTGGTTGACTTATTGTAAGGCATAATTTTTTTTATTTTTGGCACAATCAACTTTTTGCGATACAATCGTAGCTGGTTTCGGCCTTCAACGGCCATCTTCAGATGCTATGGGCGACATTTGATTCACAACTGTTCATGCGTCGACAATGCCGCCCGTAGCGTATGGAGATGGCCTTTGAAGGCCGAAACCAGCTACAATTGTATCACAAAAAAGCGACTGTGTGAAAATCAAATACAACGCCTTACAACGACCATCTGTCAGAGTCATTGCTAGCAGCCGTCCAGCCATAACAACACAGACAGTCGCGACTGACAGACAATTATCTTTTCTGTGGTGGAGCATGAATGCCACACGACGGCCAACGCCACGAACTGGTTGTTCACCATCTGGTAATGATGTTTATGATGTTTACTGAAGAATTTGTACTGAAGTCCTCCTGTTAATGTTAAGTTTGTCTCTAATGAATAGATAGCACCTTGATATTATCATTAATGGAATGAACACATTTTTGTTTTACTTTTTAATTCCAGTATGTTATGGTGAGATGTTAGCTGTATTGACTCAAACGCTTTGGAATGCTGTAGTCCACAGTAGGCACTTTTTTTTAAAATAAATGTAATTAAGACGTAATTTTACCAAGTTGTATAACGTTACAGAGCCATCACTACATAAAATAGCTTCCCAAAGTGCACTGAACAAAGAGCATTACATAAAATTGCTCTCAAAGAGGGTCTAGCAAAAGAGCATCAATACAGACTGAAATGCCCCATTTGTACATATCTTGTATCTTTTATTATCATTTTTATGTGTCAAACTCTGATAAAGTAGGAGACAAAGAGGAAAAAATGTTGTTTGGTGGAAATGTGGTGAAGAGATGGAAAGAATACACTGAAGAACTGTACGACGGAACACCTTTACAGGAGAATGTCATAGGAAAAGAAAAGGAGACGAAATTCTGCAAAAAGAATTTGAGAAACCTCGTGAAGATTTGCTGGAGAACAAAGCAACGGGTACTGATGTCACTCCTGCAGAGCTAATAAAGAATATCGGTGGCAAAAGGAAACTGATATTGCTGAAACTGATTGCGCCCATCTGTCCATCTATAACAGAGGAGATATACCAATCGACTTCCAGAAATGCATCACTGTTCATGTACCTAAGAAGGCAGCAGCTACAAAATAAGAACAGTACCGAACTTTAAGCCTAATATCGCAAGTATCAAAAATTCTCATAACGATAATTCTGAGGAGAATTGAATAAAATGTGTAAGATATGCTGAGTGAAGATTAGTTTGGATTCAGGGGGGGGCGGGGGGAGGAGGGATTAGGAGCGGGAGAAGGTATTCTGGGACTGAGACTTCTTATCAAAACGCAAATACAGAAGAATCAACCAACTAATATTGCCTTTGTAGAACTAGAAAAGACATTTTATAACGTTATCCGGCAAGTGATGTCCAGAGTGCTGAAGAAAATATGTCTAAAATTCAAAGCCTTGCAGGTGATACACACCTTCTATAAGAAACAAATGGCTATGATGAGAAATTGTCGTCAGCAACAAGAAGCAAAAATAAGAAAAAGCATGAAACAAGGATGTGATCTTTCTCATTTTATACTCATGCTTACATTCAGGAAGCCATAGATCAAGTACATGAAATTCCTTAGTTGAGGATCAGACTTAATGGGCAGAAAGTAAACATTCTACGTTGCATGGATGATACTGCTGTGGTCATGGAGACGAAAGAAGATCTAGAAAAGGTCCTAAGCACAATGGAAAGGATTTTATGTAATCAGTATGGTATGACAATAAACAAACGAAAGACTAAAGCAATGATACTCAGCGCTGAAGAAGAATATGAATCTTTAAGAATAAGAATTGGAAGAGAGGAGGCAGAAATGACAAAGGAATTTACCTCTTTGGGAAGTAAGACTACAAAGGATGGTAGAAGCCGGAAATAAATTGTTAGCAGTATACAACAGGCCAAAATTCCATTTAATTTAGAAAATTACTTACTCACCAGGAGGAACATCATTCTGGAAATAAGGAAACGGTTTATGAAAACATTTTTGTGGAGTGTGGTCCTACACGGGTGTGAAACTCAGACAACAGGAAAACAAGAGGAAAGTCGGCTAGGAAATCTGGTGCTACGGAAAGATGAGAGACAATGTTATCAATAAAGAGGTGCTGAGAACAGTACAGAAAACCAATCTCTGTGGAGGCATAGCCGAAGAAGAAGAGACAAACTTGCAGCACATAGTAATTTAAGACACAATAGCATCACTGGAACAGTAGCCGAAAGAACTATTGTGGGAAGGAGTCGTCAGCGTCGACCACGGATCTCATACATGCAGGAGATTGTGAATCATGTGGGATACACTGCATAAGCGCAAATGAAGAGTAAGGAAGACACAAGAGGGGACTGTCGTACTGCTGTAAACCAACCTCAGGTTTGAACACTATAGAGATTAGATTAGACTAGAGATTAGATTCAGTTTTCATTCCATAGACCCAAAAAATGAGATGATTCTCGTATGTGTGGAACATGTCAGAAAATATAACATGAAAATATAAAACATTTGAATATAATACTACCTGATCATTTGTCAGGAGATTGTTGACACAGGTGATTACAATGCGGTAAACTGGAACAGCTAATATTTACAGAACTAACACACTCTCAGAATGAAAGACTGTTATGCACTATTAATAAATTTATCATAAACAAAATACCAAATCTTGACTGTTGTGTCCAAGTGCTTTCAAAACTGAAATCTGATAGACATTTTTAATTAAGTTGGCTTAACAGTCTCTGTTAAGACACTCATCTTAGAGTAGAAGGTGTTGCCTACCAAAATGTCTTTAAACTCTGTTTAAATCGTGTTTTATGTGAAACCAAGTTTTTAATAGTTGCTGGCAATTTATTGAAAATGTATGTTCCTGAATATTGGACCCCTTTTTGGACCAAGGTACGTGATTTTAAGTCTTTATGTAGATTGTTCTCATTCCAAGTATTGATACTATGTATTGAGTTATTGGTTGGAAACGGAGATACATTACTTGCAACAGATTTCATTAAGGAATAATTATACTGAGAAGCAGTGGTTAGAATACAGACTTCTTTGTACAGGTTTCTACAGGATCTTCTTGAATTTACACCACAAGTGATACTTATCACAAGCTTTTGCACCTTAAAAACATTTGCTCAGTTTGATGAGTTACCCCAGAATATGATCCCATAGAACATAATACACTACTGGCCATTAACATTGCTACACCAAGAAGAAATGCAGATGATAAACGGGTATTCATTGGACAAATATATTAAACTAGAACTGACATGTGATTGCATTTTCACGCAATTTGGGTGCATTGATCCTGAGAAATCAGTACCCACAACAACCACCTCTGGCCGTAATAACGGCCTTGATACGCCTGGGAATTGAGTCAAACAGAGCTTGGATGGCTTGTACAGCGCTTTTAGGCGCTTAAGCAATTCTGTAGTATGCTCTTCCCAACTGAATTTATTAGACGCTTAAGCAATTCCGTAGTATGCTCTTCCCAACTGAATTTATTATCGAGTTGTAGGCCCAGAAATTTAACACTGTCAATCCCTTTGATCTGCATGTGTTATGCATATGCTGGAAGGAAATCTCTTACAGGTTCTGAACTACATATAGTGGGTCTCCTCAGAGTTTAATGACAGTCAGTTAGCTTTAAACCAAAATTTGATTAGCAGCTGTTTCTAAATCTGTATTTGACTTGCGACTTACTACAATGTTTGTATCATATGCAAACAAAACAAACTTAGCATCTGGCAATGTAACATAGGAGAGGTCATTAATGTACACAAGAAAAAGCAATGGACCCAAGATGGAACCTTGACGAACACCACATGTAATTGGTTGGTTGTTTTGGGGGAGGAGACCAGACAACGAGGTCGTCGGTCTCATCGGATTAGGAAAAGAAATCGGCCGGGCCCTTTCGAAGGAACCTTCCCGGCAGTTGCCTGGAGCGTTTTATGGAAATCATGGAAAACCTAAATCAAGATGGCCGGACACGGGATTGAACTGTCATCCTCCTGGAGCACATGTAATTAATTCCCAATCAGTTGATGACTGACTGCTTAGCACGGCTGTTTTGCAACGACACTCTTTGTTTCCTGTTACATAGATAAGACTCAAACAATTTTGCAGCATTGTCAGCGACACCACAATATTCTTATTTACTTAAGAGAATGCTGTGGTTCACACAGTCAAAGGCTTTAACCAGGCCACAGAAAATCCCAGTAGCCTCTAATTTAGTATCTAATGATTTAAGTACATTCTCACTGTAAGTGTACATAACTTTCTCTACATCAGAACCCTTAATAAATCCTAACTGTGACTTGGACAAATTGTTATTTTCAGTCAGATGCTTAAGGAGACGCTTGTACACAACCTTTTCAAATATTTTTTGAGAAAGCTGGCAAAAGTGAAATTCAAATGGTTCAGCTGGTTCTGAGCACTATGGGACTTAACATCTGAGGTCATCAGTCCCATAGAACCTAGAACTACTTAAACCAAACTAAGCTAAGGACATCACACACATCCATGCCCGAGGCAGGATTCGAACCTGCCACAGTAGCGGTCGCGCGGTTCCAGACAGAAACGCCTAGAACGGCTCGGCCAAACCGGCCGGCACAAAAGTGAAATTGTTCGATAGTTTGATGGTACCTCTTTATCCCCCTTCTTGTACCAAGGCTTAACGTCACCATATTTCAGCCAGTCTGGAATTGTTCCACTGATAAGACATTAATTACACAAATAACTTAAGATAGAACTCAACTCACATGAGCACTCTTTAATTAACTTCGTTGATATGGTGTCATACCCACTGGAATACTTAGATCTTAAGGATTTTATGATGAATGCTACTTTTTGGGAGACATGAGTGTCATTTCCATTTCACTGAAGTTAATTTTAAAGACTGATCTCAGATACTCCATTGCACTGTGCACAAAACCTGGTAATCCCAAGCTATCAGTAACAGGAATGAAGTACTTGTTTAAGAGGTTTGCGACACTACATGCATTTGTTACCAAAGTCTCATTTATTTTTAGACCTATCTGTTCCTCTTCCTTTTTGGCACCACCTGTCTGTGTCTTCACTATATCCGATACAGTTTTTATTTTTTTTTTGCCAGATGTAATTATCTTGTTCTCATAATAATGCTGCTTTGATTTCTGGATTAGATGCTTCAATGTTTTGCAGCATTCTTTGTAATGCATTACAATTTTAACATCAGAGCTGTTCCTAGATAGTAGATACAGTCTCCTTTTTGTCCAACATAATATCTTTATTCCTTGCGTAATCCACAGTTTACTTTTTGACCTCTGTGTAATTTGAAAGATATTATCAATAGCAGTCTCAGAGCATTTACATGTCCTAGTTGCAAACCATGGACCTTGCCGTTGGTGGGGAGACTTGCGTGATACAGATAACCGTACCGTAGGTGCAACCACAACGGAGGGGTATCTGTTGAGAGGCCAGACAAACGTGTGGTTCCTGAAGAGGGCAGCAGCCTTTTCGGTAGTTGCAGGGGCAACAGTCTGGATGATTGACTGATCTGGCCTTGTAACACTAACCAAAACGGCTGAAAGCAAGGGGAAACTACAGCCGCAATTTTTCCCGAGGGCATGCAGCTTTACAATGTGATTAAATGATGATAGCGTCCTCTTGGGTAAAATATTCCGGAGGTAAAATAGTCCCCCATTCGGATCTCCGGGCGGGGACTACTCAAGAGGCTGTCGTTATGAGGAGAAGGAAAACTGGCATTCTACGGATCGGAGCGTGGAATGTCAGGTCCCTTAATCGGGCAGGTAGGTTAGAAAATTTAAAATGGGAAATGGGTAGGTTAAAGTTAGATATAGTGGGAATTAGCGAAGTTCGATGGCAGGAGGAACAAGACTTTTGGTTAGGTGAATACAGGGTTATAAATTCAAAATCAAACAGGGGTAATGAAGGAGTAGGTTTAATAATGAATAAAAAATAGGAGTGCGGGTCAGCTACTACAAACAACATAGTGAACGCATTATTGTGGCCAAGATAGACACAAAGCCCACGCCTACTACAGTAGTACAAGTATATATGCAAACTAGCTCCACAAATGACGAAGAGAATGATGAAATGTATGATGAGATAAAAGAAATTATTCAGATAATGAATGGAGACGAAAATTTAATAGTCATGGGTGACTGGAATTCGATAGTAGGAGAAGGGAGAGAAGGAAACATAGTAGGAGAATATAGATTGGGGCTAAGAAATGAAAGAGGAAGCCGTCTGGTAGAATTTTGCACAGAGTATAACTTAATCATAGCTAACACTTGGTTCAAGAATCATGAAAGAAGGTGTACACATGGAAGAACCCTGGAGATACGGGAAGGTTTCAGATAGATTATATAATGGTAAGACAGAGATTCAGGAACCAGATATTAAATAGTAAGATACTTATAGGGGCAGATGTGGCCTCTGACCACAATCTATTGGTTATGAACTGGAGATTAAAACTGAAGAAACTGCAAAAAGGTGGGAATTTAAGGAGATGGGACCTGGACAAACTGAAAGAACCAGAGGTTGTACAGAGTTTCAGGGAGACCATAAGGGAACAATTGACAGGAATGGGGGAAAGAAATACAGTAGAAGAAGAATGGGTAGCTTTGAGGGATTAAATAGTGAAGGCAGCAGAGGATCAGGTCGGTAAAAAGACGAGGGGTAGTAGAAATCCTTGGGTAACAGAAGAAATATTGAATTTAATTGATGAAAGGAGAAAATATAAAAATGTAGTAAATGAGGCAGGCAAAAAGGAATATAAACGTCTCAAAAATGAGATCGACAGGAACTGCTAAATGGCTAAGCAGGGATGGCTAGACGAGTAATGTAAGGATGTAGAGGCTTATCACACTAGGGGTAAGATAGACACTGTCTACAGGAAAATTAAAGAGACCTTTGGAGAAAAGAGGACTACTTGTATGAATATCAAGAGCTCAGATGGAAACCCAGTTCTAAGCAAAGAAGGGAAAGCAGAAAGGTGGAAGGAGTCTTAAGAGGGTCTATAGAAGGGCGAGGTACTGGAGGGGAATATAATGGAAATGGAAGAGGATGTAGATGGAGAGGAAATGGGAGATATGATACTGCGTGAAGAGTTTGACAGAGCACTGAAATACCTAAGTCGAAACAAGGCGCTGGTAGTAGACAACATTCCATTAGAACTACTGGCAGCATTGGGAGAGCCAGTCCTGATGAAACTCTAGCATCTGGTGAGAAAAATGTATGAGACAAGCGAAATACCCTCATACTTCAAGAAGAATCTAATAATCCCAATCCCAAAAAAACAGGTGTTGACAGATGTGAACATTACCGAATTATCACTTTAACAAATCGCGGGTGGAAAATACTAACACTAATTCTATACAGACGAATGGAAAAACAGGTAGAAGCCGACCGCAGGGAAGATCTGTTTGGATTCCGTAGAAATGTTGGAACACGTGAGGCAATACTGACCCTACGACTTATCTTAGAAACGTTTCTAGCATTTGTAGACTTAGAGAAAGCTTGTGAAAATGTTGACTGGAATACTCTCTTTCAAATTCTGAAGGTGGCAGAGGTTAATTACAGAGAGCAAAAGGCTATTTACGATTTGAACAGAAACCAGATGGCAGTTATAAGAGTCGAGGGACATGAAAGGGAAGCATTGGTTGAGAAGGGAGTGAGACAGGGGTGTAGCCTCTCCCCGATGTTATTCAATCTGTATATTGAGCAAGCAGTAAAGGAAACAAAAGAAAAGTGCGGAGTAGGTATTAAAATCCATGGAGAAGAAATAAAAAACTTTGAGGTTCGCCGATGACATTGATATTCTGTCAGAGACAACAAAGGACTTGGAAGAGCAGTTGAATGGAATGGACAGTGTCTTGAAAGGAGGATATAAGATGAACATCAACAAAGGCGAAACGAGGATAATGGAATTTACTCAAGTTAACTCGGGTGATGCTGAGGGAATTAGATTAGGAAATGAGACACTTAAAGTAGTAAAGGAGTTTTGCTATTTGGGGAGCAAAATAACTGATGATGGGCGAAGTAGAGAGGATATAAAATGTAGACTGGCAATAGCAAGGAAGCGTTTCTGTAGAAGAAAAATTTGTTAAGATCGAGTATAGATTTAAATGTCAGTAAGTCGTTTCTGAAAGTATTTGTATGGAGTGTAGCCATGTATGGAAGTGAAGCGTGGACGATAAATAGTTTGGATAGGAAGAGAATAGAAGCTTTCGAAATGTGGTGCTACAGAAGAATGCTGAAGATTAGATGGGTAGATCATATAACTAATGACGAGGTACTGAATAGGATTGGGGAGAAGAGGCGTTTGTGGCACAACTTGACAAGAAGAAGGGGCCGGTTGGTAGGACATGTTCTGAGGCATCAAGAGATCACAAATTTACCATTTGATTACAGCGTGGAGGGTAAAAATCGTTGAGGGAGACCAAGAGATGAATACACTAAGCAGTTTCAGAAGGATGTAGGCTGCAGTAGGTACTGGGAGATGAAAAAGTTTCCGCAGGATAGAGTAGAATGGAGAGTTGCATCAAATCAGTCTCAGGACTGAAGACCACAACAACAACAGTTGCAAAGTTCAAAGTAGGAACTAAATTGAATTATAGTGTTACTGGCTGCAATAATTGTTCACTGGCAGAGCTTTTCAATAAATCCACATTAAAATCACCAGCAACAACTATTTCCTCCTGTTTTACCATGAGATGGAACAACAGAGCTTCAAGATTTCTTATGAAGAGGCTATAATTTCCTGATCTGTATATACCTGCTATTATAAAGGACTTATTATGAAGTACTACTTCTGTTGCACAAGATTCCAAACTTCGCTCTGAGCAAAATTTATTAAAATCAATATTCTTGAAATTAAAACAGTTTCTGAAAAATGCAGCAGCTCCTCCTTCTCCATATTTTCTACAGAAGTGAGAAGCAAACTTGAATCCTGTAACATTTCTGTCTGTCTGTGTGTCTATTCCCCCTTCTGTCTGTCTCTCTCTCTCTCTCTCTCTCTCTCTCTCTCTCTCTCTCTCCCTCTCCCTCTCCCTCTCTCGCTCGCCCGCCTGGGTGGCCGAGCGGTTCTAGGCGCTGCAGTCTGGAAGCGCGCGATCGCAACGGTCGCAGGTTCGAATTCTGTCCTTAGGTTAGTTAGGTTTAAGTAGTTCTAAGTTATAAGGGACTGATGACCCCAGAAGTTAAATCCCATAGCGCTCAGAGCCATTTGAACCAAACCTCTCTCGCTCGCTCTCTAGGCCAACTGTATGATTCTCAACACTCATGTTCTGTTCAGTATCATGAAGTCTCATCTGCCACCACCCGAAGACAGGATAAACAAAAGCGGCCCACCTCATGTAACGTCCATCGTTGAGTCTCCCACACATCAGCACACCGGTAGCATATTTACATAAAATGTGTGATATATCATCAAGACTACCTGACATTTCTAAAGTATTATGTGCATATTTGTGCACAGATCTGTACCCTACTTTACTAATTCCCGCCACGTCTTACTTCAGCCCATCCATTTCTCCTTTTAAATTTTCTAATCTACTTGCCCGATTAAGGGACCTAACATTCCACGCTCCGATCCGGAGAGCACCAGTTTTGTTTCTCCTGATGACGACGTCCTGCTGAGTAGTCTCGACCCGGAAATCCTAATGGTTGGCGACATATCCTCCGGAATACTTTACCCAAGAGCACGCCATCATTATTTAGCCACGCAGTAGAGCTGCACGCCGTTGGCTGTATGAGCACGGCAAAGCCGTTTAGCATGATTTTTTAAGGCTAGATCGGTCAATCGTCCAGATTTCTGCCACTGTAATTACTGAAAAAGCTGCTTCCCCTCTTCAGGAACATACAGGGCGACTATAATTAAAGTTCCAATTTAAAAACACTGTAAAAAGAAACCATTGCTCAGAATGAGTTTAAATTTGAACGGAATCTTACCAATGAATGGGAAAAAGTGAAGGAAACAAGAAAAATTTTACGAAGATTTTAGCACTACTTGGCACTGTAAGTGGCAGAATAAGGAGGGAGAGGAAGGGTGGTGGTGGTACACGGTTGTTGCTCGCTTTGCATCTGAGATGATCGGCATGACTGTCTCACTGCAGAATCGTGCACTTGTAAGGTGTCCGGCAAATCCAACACCTTCCATGAAAACACTGACATGATAAGCAAATCCAGTAGTATGTCACATAGCTCCGAATAAATCGTGACATTAAATTAACCGAAGTAGCACGAGTAACGAGTGAGCAAATGGAATACCACAGCCTAACACAAGAATGCCTAAATGCATGTCATACCTTCCCACCGTGAGACAGACGCAGTTCCGAGGGGAGAAACGAGAACAGAAGCCGAGAGCAGAACCGTGTTAAGCTGGAAGGCCCTACGATAAGGGACGGACATCCAGCTAACCGCTAGGACCACACCCCAGCCGCAAGTTTAGCGTGAGACTTTTTCGCGTCTCCGTTACGTCAGGACCACCCCCCAGCCCATGTTAAAATCTAGAGCCCTCCAGAAGAGCAGTATAGATCTTACGATAATACTAAAAGGGCCACACCAGCTTTAGCCACACCAGTTTTTGCGTGAGACTTTTACATGTCTCTGTTACATTGCAAACTTAAAAAACATTGTCCCACCACGAAAAGTATAACGTTTCTCATTCGATAGACATAATTTTTGGAGGCAGAGCATAAGGTTAAATTGAGACCCTGATTGGCCAGATGAAAACACAGCCAGATAGTTTTTTTAAACCAATTTCGGTAAATTGCAGTTAGGAGAAGTTAGGGGAGAGTTGCCTCCGAGACGGCGAGGTGAGCGGAGCTGTGCTGCCCACCGCCCCCTGAACGCACGCGATGCCGCATAACAGCGCATAAAGCTTCACTCAGAACTGCAGAAGTCTCATCTGTTACACACCATTTTTGCGTAATACTAGTGTCGATCGCCAGTTATAGCTCATGGTGTTCACATTTGCCACTTGAAGTAAAAATCAGAAACGCGATAATTTTTCTGTTATATAGTTATTGAGTAGCCACATTAGCCACTGTAATTTACGACAAGTTAGATAAGTAATTAAAGATAATTGAGGGTCACTGTAGACCATTTTGATAGTTTTCTTTTGTGAAACTTAATTTAAACCTAGATTATAGATGTGATATGGCATAGGTCATCCTTCGATCCATTGTAGAACTTGGAAACCCATTCAGGGAATATTCGTTCACATTTTTGTTGAACGCAGTTGGTTTTTACCATCCTGTATTAAAACATTTCCTTTTATCAATAGTGCAATTTATAAACAATGTTTTGTGAGTAGAATAAAATTTCCAATGGTAAACTTAACTTTTTCGACGTTATTTTACCAGCTAACTAAAAATAGGAAAGCCTTGAACCCCTTCCACTAAATTTAGTTAGTAGTAAGATTCTTTTACAGGGAGTGCAGTGGAGCTGACGCTGAAATCATTAAGTATTTGGTTATATCATCGCTAGTCTCACTGAACTCTTCTGAACTCTACATGTCATGTGTGGTCTGGCGTCTCCTTACCAGCAACAGGTCCCAGGTTCAGACTAGTCAATTCCCTAAAAAATGCAGAATATGGGCAATGGAGACTCTTTTCGCAAGTAAGACGTTACCACTTCACTCTGTAAAGGGAACTGTGTGGGCAGGTTGATAGCATCCTTTCCTGTGTGGCCACGTTTTATCGAGGAGATGGGTCCTGCGCCGCCATTGGTAAAATGTATGAGAGTCTTTTGCACACCAACATTAATCCAAGCCTTCAACAGTGAGGATATGTGAGTAGAATCGTTTTTATACAATATAGCTCTCCTCTGTACATTACATAGCCAGTGATGCACCTACTGCAGAGACGCTGCGGAAACGCTACAATTATCAGTCATTTCCCTACAGCCTGACCGTCCAGATCACCTGATCATAATCCATATGTCCTCGGGTGGTGTAGTTATGGAAAAGTTGCTGTATTCAACGTTTTGATTACAAACGTAGCTGAACCGAAGGCATATAATGTGCAACGGATTCTGAACGTGACCCCTCAGACACTCCAATCTGTTGGAGAACATTGTTTCTCGATTTCAGCTTGTGGCGGAAAACGGTGGACAGCATATTGAACAGGTCTTGCGCCAGTCTTACCACATTTAAAACCCGATTTCATTGTTGCTTTTTATGCGGTTTTTGGCTTCAGGACAATTAAAAACCGATGTCAAAATTTGCTTTTTATGAGGTTTTTGGCCACAGGAAAATTGAAATCCCAATTTTTCGTATTGGATACGGTACGACATAGCCGTGGTGCATGGGCTTACGTAACTAACGGTGTCACAGCTGTTGGATGCCAGACTTGAGCGGTCATGCACATTGCACAGTAGCTCACACCATAGCGGTCGTACTGCGATTCATCTGGCACTTACAGCTGAATCCATTTACGTTATGACTTAGTGTTAAAATTTTCGTTACTTTTTTTCCCCGTTCAAATTTGATGTCCTTCTTAGCAGCGGTTATTTTTCTAACAGCGTTTTGAAACTGGAACTTTAATTATAATCACTCCGCATACGAAAAACTCTGACTTAATTCACACCATCCGTAGTTTGGAAGCATTCACACTTATACCAGTATATTAGGGATTTTCAATCTTTAAAACTACACCGACCAAACGTTTACTGGCACTCACATTTACATTGTAGATTATTGAGGATAACATCCCTTGTGTAGCTGAAGTATGCAATAATATTGGTCTGACAGGCGATGCTGATGAAGCCGATAACGGGAACTCGAAGACCGGAAACAGCTGTGTGTGAGATAGCACGCCACTGTACTGCTACCGCTGCTCAGGTGCAAATGCCAGCTGCGTTTTCTGATCCCATAATTCAAGTATCTACTGCCACTGTGCCGGTGGAGACAACAGAAATTCGAACACCTGTATGTCCTGGTTCAACATTTCAGCTAGTGGTGGTTCCCACTTCACCGCGGATAGCGCTTTTGGGAAAAACTCGTAAGTAAAAACACGTAGAATATTACTAAATTATTGATAATGAGAGTGACGAATGGATTAATACTTATTTCGAATGTGACAGTCTTCTTATCCTGGCTGGAGGCGATGGAAGATCCTTGTTGACACTTCATGATCCAACCACTATGGTTTACAGACATCGAATGACGATACTCAAACAGTTGGAATAGGCCAGAATGAGATTTTCACTCTGCAGCGGAGTGTGCGCTGATATGAAACTTCCTGGCAGATTAAAACTGTGTGCCGGACCGAGACTCGAACTCGGGACCTTTGCCTTTTGCGGGCAAGTGCTCTACCATCTGAGCTACCCTGAGTCGTACTTGGGTAGCTCAGATGGTAGAGGACTTGCCCGCTAAAGGCAAAGGTCCCGAATTCGAGTCTCGTTCCGGCACACAATTTTAATCTGCCAGGAAGTTTCGGTTGGAATAGTTATAAAAGAAGTGAGGGGAGGGGGGGACTTGATTTAAGTGTTCCTATTGGACTAGAGAGAGGAGTGAGCGGAGAGGGAGGATGACCCTGTTTTGGTGCCAAAACCGGTACAGTCTACGGGTGATCTTCATTTTCCCGTTATTTTTATGTCATGCAATTGCCCTAGAGGCGTGGGCGGGCATGTGACAGGTATCAGGTTACAAACTAATGTTGAGTATACCTCACGCAGTTGCGTGAAACGCGTAGGCGAGGTATCAGGCTACAACGCGACCTTGAATTTGGCGTTTGAATCGACACAAGCGCACTGCTTCGTGTATATTTATAAGGGTGTATCAGTGAAAAGACAACGACGGGTCTAGATTTCTTGTGAACGTAGCAGAGGAGTGCGAGTTCCTTCATAAATCCGTACGGCAGAACTAACTTGCCGATTTCTGACTTGACTTAATTCCTTTCACTCCGATGTGGAGCACGAGGCACATATTAGAGCACATATTAGACCCTGTGCGTTGCCATCTTCTCGATATTACTCTAGAAGTGCCGGCCGCTGTGACCGAGCTGTTCTAGGCGCTTGAGTCCGGAACCGCGCTGCTGCTACGGTCGCAGGTTCGAATCCTGCCTCGGGCATGAATGTGTGTCATGTCCTCAGGTTAGTTAGGTTTAAGTAGTTCTAATTTCTAGGGGACTCATGACCTCAGATGTTAAGTCCCATAGTGCTCAGAGCCATCTGAACGATTTTGAACTCTAGGAGTGGCCAACAGCTGCCACCTCAGCTTCAACAGTCCTGCGCCAGGTCAACCTCGTTCTGCCTCTCCTTCTTGCTCCTTATGGGTTCCATTCTAAGGACTCCATTGTAATATGTTGCGGGCCTCTTCTCAGGATGTGTCCAATCCATCTCCGTTTCGTTTCTTTAGATTTCTGCTTGGGAGAAATTCCGAAGAAATTTGAGGTTTGTTTCTTTTTAGTGTGCCGACGGTTCTCATATCATTATCCGAAAGTCACTAAGCACATTCTACGGAAGGAAACGAATTATTATAGGTTACGTTCCTACGACTGTGTTTCAGGCTGTCGGTGAGTCTGATCAGGGCCTGAGTGAGTTTTTGGTATTTCTTCTGCTCTTCGGTTAGCGTAAATCTTCCTCAACCTTGCCTATACTGGGTGGTCGGAAATTCCCGTTACAGACTTCGAGGACTTGTAGAAGGGAGTGAGTACGTCCTATTTTGAATAGGAACCCATGTCCGAAAACGTCATCCAACGAGACTACAGAGTGCCAAAGTTATAGGCGCGAGCGTCTGTAAATGTACGTATACACGGGGTAATTCCGTGATGATGTTACAGACTTTCTAGGATGATGGAGAACGATAAATGTATTAATCTGAAGTAAGGATCCCTGTACCGGAAACTAACGAGTCGAAAGTTATAAACGAAAACCGTTCTGATACCTCTGACAACTGGATTCATGTACCGGTTCTTGTGTTGCGAAGAGCGTAGGGCTGGTAACTTTCAGTGGTGGTAGTGTGTGGGCAAAAACAAGAATAAATGTCCAGTAAACTTGGGCTCTAAGGTGCGTACCTTAACAGCTAATAATACTTCCTCAGTAGGGGAGATGTGTTTCACATTATCGGAGATGAACGAATGGTCATAGCTCCTCAGGTATGCAATTTACAGCCCACGTTTATTGGACATTTTTTCTCGTTTTTGTCTACACTACCACCACTGAAAGTTACCAGCCCTATGCTCTTCGCAACACAAGAACCGGTACATGTATTCAACTGTCAGAGGTATCAGAACTGTTTTCGGCCGGCCGGAGTGGCCGTGCGGTTCTAGGCGCTGTAGTCTGGAGCCGAGAGACCGCTACGGTGGCAGGTTCGAATCCTGCCTCGGGCATGGATGTATGTGATTTCATTAGGTTAGTTGGGTTTAATTAGCTCTAAGTCCTAGGCGACTGATGACCTCAGAAGTTAAGTCGCATAGCGCTCAGAGCCATTTGAACCATTTTTGAACGGTTTTCGTTTATAACTTTCGACTCGTTCGTTTCCGGTAGAGGGATCCTTACTTCAAATTAATACATTTATCGTTCTCAATCATTCTAGAAAGTCTGTAACATCATCACGGAATCACCCCGTGTATACGTACATTTACAGACGCCCGCGCCTATAACTTTGACGCTCTGTAGTCTCGTTGGATGACGTTTCCGGACACGGGTTCCTATTCAAAACACGATGTTCTCACTCCCCCCTACAAGTCCTAGAAGTCTGTAACGGGAATTTCCCCACCCTGTACAAATGTAATGATCTGTCAGGTAGCCGTTTTGAGCATCAGTAAGGGCAGCTGTTTTCGTACCGTAATTTGCAGGGTTTGCTCCTATATACGTTTTGAAACGGTCCCTGTCTCTAAATGGTTCTAGGATTTCATCAACATATACGAAAGCCCCTATAGTATACTCGTTTTGAAAATTCTTCATCAGCGTTTGGTAAATGCCGCTTATAGCAGGTGCTGGATCAGTTGCTTGGAGAGCTAAACTTCTAGAACTTTCACCAAATGTCAGTTGCCTCAGTAATAATTGGCGCTGCTTCTCAGAGATTATACATCGGAATACTGATCGTCCTGCGTGCCCCATAGAAAAGGCTCTTTGAGTAACGCTCGAGAGGATTTGAAGATGCAACAGAGCACCACATGATCCATAATAGCGTTCATCTCAGTCACGTTTGTATTTTTGTATGAAACATCTTCTGATTTTTGTCAGATGTGGTCATACTGATTCTAATTTCTCGTTAATTCTAAAAAAAATGGCTCTGAGCACTATGGGACTTAACATCTATGGTCATCAGTCCCCTAGAACTTAGAACTACTTAAACGTAACTAACCTAAGTACATCACACACACCCATGCCCGAAGCAATATTCGAACCTGCGACCGTAGCAGACGCGCGGTTCCGGACTGAGCGCCTAGAACTGCTAGACCACCGCGGCCAGCTTCTCGTTAATTCTGTGAACAATTTCTTGTATATACCATCGGTAAGAAATGAGCTACATACATCAGTGAGAGATGGATTTTGTCCTAATGCAAGAGATGGCCCATTACATTTTGATAGTCGAATTTTTATTCAGTTGTGGCGATCTAGAATTAGAAGTACAGCACTCCAAGTAAAACAGTTTTTTGGTGCTGTGAAATACGGATCAGAGTCACTTTAGCAGACGTGAGATGAACTAACAGGGGAATTTGGAAGACACTTTCCCTTCTAACGTATGTATCACATTATCATCACGTATGTATCACATTATCATCACATCTGTGATTGCGCACTGTTTCAGTTTGGTTGTAATCATCTACATTATTAATAACAGTTGCATTCTCCTCGTACAAAATATTGTGATCCAGTTGATTTTCGGATATTTCTGTGCCCGTGTCGTGTTCTGACGTTGCCATATCGTTTTCGTCAGGAACATATGAATCACTGGAATCAATTTCAGACTCAGAGTCTTCAGATAACATCTCCTCCAGCATCTGCGTAATTCGTCTGTCTCTCTTAGACACATTTCCAGGTGACCATGAAACTTAACTTGCCTCAGCCACACTTTTGTATTGGATTACAATTATCATCCAATAAAAAAGTGTGACTGAGACGAGTGAAGTTTCACGTGCAAAGGTGGACACGTCTTAGACTATCAAAAAAATTTTAAGGTACTTTTCCAGCCTTTGCACTCTAAAACAAACAACGTGAGTTAGGAAACAATATATGCGAGGCCTTCCTTGCCGAATCTACTAAATGAAAAGAGTTTTAAAAAAAAGTAAAACCATAGACGCATATAGTCATTTCCCTATCTCTGTCATGCTAATCTTTGACACCAACATCGAAGTCTTGTGGCGGGTGGAGCAAAGCCGAGTCCCAGTCAATATATAGTCTGCTAAGCGGTGCTGAAATTCGCAGTTCGTCTCATTTACAGTGAAAATCAAGGATTGATTTTAACAACTCTGCAGCATACTGTATTGAAATTACATATGTAACATTAAAATTTGGCTAAATGGCTCACATTTACTGGACATCAAATAAATAAAACAATAGAGACACTTCAATTAAAGTACTTTTTCCTAAATTTCCATATTAATGAGCTGTATCATTCGAATTCTCAATCACGTACAACTGTAAAAGGCAAGTTTGAAATGCTGTATGTACAGTTCTTTCTGTATGTACTTTTTTGTGACTTTTCCGTCTTTGCTCCACAATATATCATCTGATTCACCGTACATACAGGACTAGAAAACAATTTGTCAGTTTAGTATGAGATATTTCATTTTAACTTAATTTTTCAAGAGCAGTGTAAAACATTTACTTTACGTTGCCATCAGAAATGATAATATCCACATTCATCCGTCGTGTTCGGTTTTTAAGTAAAAGAGCCAGTTTTTGAGATTGCTACTGAATCTTGTGCGTATAGTGAACCTGTGCTAAGATAAGAAGCAGAGTATATCGGATAACATTGATTACTAAGAAAACTGTTCTACCGTATAAGATAATACACAATCCTTTTACATCATGTGACCACCGCCTATATTCAACATCAAAGTGCGACAACCACTCACAGATGGCACGCTGTAGCACTATCATTGGATCGTACATAAAGCATGTCGGGGGAATGCGGAAAACAGAGTAGTCGTTGTCGTAATGTGAAAATGGAGCGATTCATCTGACATCCAAAAGGGCCAAGGGTGGAAGCATTTCCAAAACAACAAAGTTTGTAACCTGTTTCCATGCCGCCGTGGTTCAAGTATACGGTGAATAGCAAAATGGCGCTATCCAAATAGGCAATGAGCATTTGTGGTGCAGCGCGGGCCGTAGATGACAGAGGTGAAAGTAAGCTGTGACGTGTACGGACGAACAGATGTGTGACTGTGGAACAACTGACTCCACCAGATCAACCAAGGGGCTACCAGCAGTGTCTCCCTAACAACTGTTCAACGGTCGTTGCAGTAGTTGGGTCTTCCCTGCAGGTGCCTGGTTGGCATCCAGACTGACTGTTGTTCATTACCGACAAAGACGGAATACACACACCAACACTGCAAGTGGAGGTCAGTGTGAAAACAGAGTATGTTCTAGTTGAGATGACGATCATGTTTCATCCAGTGTCATGTTACACATCTGGGCTCCCTCTCCCCCAGGGCACCACAGGGAATTAATCAAGGTCACCCAGGGGAATCAACCAGGCAACTGTGCTAGTTGTATTTAAGGACATGTCGTCATGTTAGATAAAAGTGGAGATAACCCCTCGTAACCATAGAGGATTGAGCAACCTCTCTTCCCCCCCCCCTCCCCCTTATCGTGTTATATAACTGGGATGCTTGAGTGGGAGGAATTACTCTGCAGCCTCACAGTACAGTAACCAGATAAGATTGTTTCTATTTGTTAAAAACAAATAGAGTTATTGTTACTAACAATATTATGTGACACCAGCTGATACCACACGCACACAGATATGTAAGACCTCTCATTTGTATGAACGTTTCCATATTTTTCATAGTTCCTGCAGTTTCACATATTTTTTCACGCATTTTCCACAATTTCCCGACACTTAAAGTAGTAAAGGGGTTTTGATATTTGGGGAGCAAAATAAAGGATGAGGGTCGAAGTAGAGAGGATATAAAATGTAGACTGGCAATAGCAAGGAAAGCGTTTCTGAAGAAGAGAAATAGGTTAACATCGAGTATAGATTTATGTGTCAGGAAGTCGTTTCTGAAAGTATTTGTATGGAGTGTAGCCATGTATGGAAGTCAAACGCGGACGATAAATAGTTTGGACCAGAAAAGAATAGAGGTTTTCGAAATGTGGTGCTACGGAAGAATACTGAAAATTAGATGGGTAGATCACGTAACTAATGAGGAGGTACTGAATAGAGTTGGGGAAAAGAGAAAGTTGTGGCACAACTTGATCAAAGAAGGGATCGGTTGGTAGGACATGTTCTGAGGCATCAAGGAATCACCAATTTAGTATTGGAGGGCAGCGTGGAGGGTAAAAATCGTAGAGGGAGACCAAGAAATGAATACACTAGGCAGATTCAGAAGGATGTAGGTTGCAGTAGTTACTCAGAGATGAAGAAGCTTGCACAGGACAGAGTAGCATGGAGAGCTGCATCAAACCAGTCTCAGGACTGAAGACCACAACAACAACAATTACTGGATGCACTTTGGAACATACGAAGATGTTATAAGCGTTGTCTATATGTTTATGACAAATTACATCACTCTAGTTTTATTTGTTAGTACTATGTGGCACAAGCGAAGACCTCACCTAGGCAAATATGTAAGCATTCTCAGTTTCACGTATTTTTCGTGCATTCCTTAATTTTACGTATTTTTCGCCCATTTTCGTATTTCTACCAGGTTTTCCACAGTTTTACACATTTTATCCAATTATGTAAGACAGTTTCCGGCGCCGTGTCTATGTCACAAGCTCTAAGGGAATGGCAATGGTGTAAGTGCCTTAACTAGATATCTGACACTGAGGCGCACCTCCCCAACACTATACTTTAAAACTGGGACACACTGGTGATGGGCACCATAGGGATACGCCGAGTCTGTTTGTTCATAACAAATTACACCACTTGAGGTCTGTTTGTTTGATATTTCAAGGCACCAGCAGCGGCCTCGCCCAGACAGATAGATAAGCACTCTCAGTTTTACATATTTTCCAAACGTTTGCTCATTGTACCCAGTTACGCGAGTTATGTGTCAACATTACGTCACATCGTGTCACAACGTCACGTCATGATCACATCGAAAGTCGTATCGCAACGCATCGCATCTCATCGACATCATGATGCTCTCAGCGTGGTCCGAGTTTATGTACCATTGCTAATATATAGCATCATAACTAGTGTGTGACGTCATAGTGTTAGAAACGAACTCGTTGGTAGAAACAGTGACGTCATGTCGATGACGTCATAGAAAACTGCCGATTTCTAAGGAAAGATATTCTGTAAGAAACACCACACTGCATTATTAGTTTATGTGACGTCATAGTAAAATTCTGAAGCCTCGAAGCAAAGACACTGTATTTGTAGCTTGCTGGAGAGCAGTTCACCTCTCAGACTCCGACGTGTGGGTGTGTGGCCGCAAACACTAATGATAGTGGACACAGCGCCCAACAATTGCCGAGAAAGGCAGTTGGTGTCTAATATTGTTGCTATATCAGTTCTGGCCGAGAGGTCTCCCGCTACCGATAATAACGGCAAACAGATCCCAAGCCATAGGTGGAAATGTCAAAGACTGCTACGTACCTAGATTATGAGGAACTCCTCCCCTATATTTGCCAGATAATGCTGATACTATCTGGAACTCCTCGTTCGATCGTGGTCACCAGGTCGCGAGCGGGAGAGATCCGCATATCTGCCTAACGCACGCACGTCGACGGTGGGCTAGATCTGCCAGACGTGTAACACTCGCAATATTACGGCGTCGCATCACTATAAAACTCTTAAACAGTTGCGGAAATACTCATAAATAACGCTGTCACATGCAAACGAGACTGAGAAATGATCACTGTGCAGCAAAAATTAAAATTAAAATTAAAAAATAAACTCTTCCCACAATCAGAGACACAGACTTGGATATCTCACGATACTACAAAATGCGACCTTAGAGATCGAGCTAGCGCATACCCGATAACACTTCAGTCAGCACCATATTTATGACGAGGTGCTGCTCGTATCCGCGGACGCTATAGACCCAGGAATCGCGAGAGTTGACGTCGCCATTGTGAACCTGCAGGTAGCCCTTGGAATGGAGTGACGCTAAACATCTCTCCTGCGCTTCCCAGAGGAAGAACCACCTCATTGGCACCAAGTAACCGAAGGAAGCGTCTTACGCAAGCTGAGAGATGGGAGGAATAACCGATCTGTGTATAGGTAGAAGTAACGGTCCAGAATTCTTTTCCACGCTGCAGTCATGGACTGTGCGGCTGGTCCCGGCGAGGTTCGAGTCCTCCCTCGGGCATCGGTGTGTGTGTTTGTCCTTAGGATAATTTAGGTTAATTAGTTTGTAAGCTTAGGGACTAATGACCTTAGCCCCATAAGATTTCACGCACACATCAACCATTCTTTTCCAGCGGCTTTCGTCTAATAACCAGTGTCACCTCGGTCGCAAGTGCGGTAATTGAGAAACTGTAGCTGACAATTGCCCACGCAGTTCCGGTAATCTCCAGAGGCCTGTCTGATCAAGCTACCCGCCTAACGCCTGTCGAACGCGAAGTAGACAGCAGAGACTGTCAGAATAAAATCGTTCTAAAATGAATTTATATAACACGTCTGTGGACTGCTGCATGTAGTGTTATCAACAAAAAAGCATTATTTAGTAACAAAAACAATCTGTACCTGTATTGGTTACGGTAATATTGTCAGATGTTGGAGATCAATGTTCTACTACGAATCCGGCTTTCACATGGCTTTAGAGCCTCGACAACAAAGTGTCGTCAATGAATAAGCATAAATTAGATAATTAACTATTTATAACTGAATAATGCCAACACACTATCTCCATCAAAAGTCAATGGGTTTTAACGATTGTATTGCCAATGGAGGAATCAGTATATACCCTGGCAGGGATGGGGCTCTGTATTAAAGTTGGGTGGCATAAGAATAGTAAGCCACACTTGGGTATGTAAGCAATAAGAGCATGTGTATACTTGTTCATTTACTATTGAAAAAGCCGGCCGAGGTGGCCGAGTAGTTCTAGGCGCTACAGTCTGGAACTGCGCGACATCTACGGTCGCAGATTCGAATCCTGCCTCGGGCATGGATGTGTGTGATGTCCTTAGGTTAGTTAGGTTTAAGTAGTTCTAAGTTCTAGGGGACTGATGACCTCAGAAGTTAAGTCCCATAGTGCTCAGAGCCATTTGAACCATTTTTGAACTATTGAAAAAATAGATAAATATCGTAAAATGTTGGAAATGTCAAAAAATTAGGTAGGAAATCTGGATGCCATATGCTCACATAGGATATCTGCACACTTACTTAACGTGTACTCGAGATGTTAAATAAGCACTAGGTCAAAGCGTCCAGGGGGGGGGGGGGGGGGGTTGCAATTCTTCCCTAGAAAGTTATGAGTATGAGTGATCTGTTACAGTCACTGCGACATCCTCATCAAAACTGACAGGGTGTCGCAGATATACTTACGCAAATGGGGCAATCTTTTGAGAGAATATGTAACCAGCAGATAGGTCGGGGATTGTCAGCGCTTTTGCTTTGGTAGCGGAACGATGCCGCATTCTGAGGGAGACATGATGAAACACACATACTCTTGCTAGTTCTGTGTCTGTGTGAGAAAGAGAGAGAGAGAGACAGAAAAAGTGATTGTGTTATTGCTTGATGCTTTTATAATTTTTAAATGTATTTATCGTACATTTAATCTTTTTCTCTAACTGTTCTCTCCGCTGGCGTCAGTTGAGGGGACTTTATGCTTTCGAGACAATACAGTGGATTGTATTGGATGAGAATTAACGATCACTGAGGTGAGAGCGGGGGGGGGGGCGGGGGGGAGGCAGAGGGAGAGAGGGAGGGAGGGAGGGGGAGAGAGAGAGAGAGAGAGACAGAGTTCCTGAGATGTTGTCAGTTCCGACTGCGTGCCTACCTGTGCCTACGATATGTACGGTAGGTCATGTCTATCACGCAACTGAATCAACAGCGTCGACAAGATAGCCGTATCAGTCTGCTTGCCTGACTACGAACTTCTGCAGCAGTTCGCTGCTATGCGCTTCACTCTCTTACACTATTATTATCTAATAAACAATTACTCTATTGTTATAAAGTGTTCTGGGTGTCTTTAAAGTGAATATGCCGTTATGAACACAGGGTTTTAAGCCTTTACCCGTACGTTTTATACGAATCACCTGTGTTTAGCGTGTGCGAAATGTCTATCTCTCTATAATTTTTAACTATTTAATGTAGAAACCGATTACTGAATATCGTGATGCTGGTGTCTGCTCATAATAAAAAGAAAACGTATTGTGAGCAGTTTACTATTACTACAGGTGGTACATAAGCACTGGGTTGAGAATCTAAGTCTAGATTATGCCTACGATTTTACCGTAACATGTGTCTTAGTTCTATTTAAAATGATAACAAAATCGTCCACATATTATAACGATCGTAGAGCAGCATTATCATGGTCTTCCATTTTGTTGTCGGACCTGAGAGCTGTATATCTCATTTTTTACAGACATCTAGGCTGATACTTTAATAAGTAACACCACTAAGTGTGCGTTTTTGGTGTGCTGAGTGGCATCATTCGTGTCGACGTAGTTTCTGGCCTTCTTCTCACGACTCTGGAGTATCCAAGTCACGGCACACAAGATACAGTGTGAGTTCTGTCACATTTAGATCATGTCACTGGAAGTGTCACTATCATAATATATTTGTACTATAGTGAATAAACATCGTTAGTAAAAAGGATTTTCTGTTGGTGGTTATATTACCATGCTATGACGCAGTCCAGTGTTTGACCTACAGTTTTGCGAAGACTAACGCAGACTGGTAAGGCGATGAGTGCTCTGCAACGTGCTCCCATTCTTGTGGTAAACCATTCGACTTCTGCATCAGCGCTGTTCATAACTGATGGATGGTCGTTGGCGCATGTGGAAGTGCTGAATTACGTTCCCCCAACTCATACTACACGTATTCCTGATTCCTGATTCCTATCAGGGGAAACGGGCGATCCAGTCCATTCCCAGATTTTCATCTCTTTCTAAGAGCTCCTCCACCTGCTCTGTCCGATGATGTCGCGCACTGTAATCCATAAAAATGGTCAGGCGTGAATGCACCCCTGAAGAGACACGCAAGGAGAAGGGGTACTGTGTTGCAGTAACGTTGACCAATGAATGTACCATTTACAAAGATTTGTATGTTAGGACACCCGTGCAACGTTCTGCCTTACCACAGCATAACACATGAACCACCGACTCTCGCCATGTGAGGATATGTCCAGAATCACTACTCACACTGGTGTAGTCCCTATGCTCTCGACACCATCGAAAACGATGCCTTCGATGTACGGCTGTCAAGGGAAGGCAACATAGTAGTGATCGGGCAAAGAGTCCACCCCCACTATGCAATCGCCCTACCACAGTGGAATGTAACATTACGTCCCTTGCAGCCCCGCCAATTGCACCCGCTGTTCGACGTAGGTCTCTTGATGTCTGTTGCACAATTTAGACGTCTTCTACTGGGGTAGACCGTCGTCGGAAACCTCCTCTCCTTCGGACAGCAGGGCCTGTGGTTCGGAACGATCTTCACGCACGTGAAACACTGCTGTGAGAATAGCAAACTCCGGAGCTACACTCGTCACACTTAGTCCATCCGCCAGTTTCAAATGGCTCTGAGCACTATGGGACTCAACTGCTGTGGTCATCAGTCCCCTAGAACTTAGAACTACCTGAACCTAACTAACCTAAGGACATCACACACATCCATGCCCGAGGCAGGATTCGAACCTGCAACCGTAGCAGTCGCACGGCTCCGGACTGCGCGCCTAGAACCGCGAGGCCACCGCGGCCGGCCATCCGCCAGTTTCCGTATGACGCGTCCCGAGGGATGAAATCTTCCAAATGTTTTCTTGGGTCATGGCAACCACTCGCTGATTGACATACACACTGTCGTTTTCCCGTTCCATCAGCGGCCTCGTGTCGTGCGCCCAGATCCATTTGGCGCTCTAGTCACGCTGATCCACATATGACGTTCCGCTTTCTGTGCACGGTTGGAGACCTCTGGCAACGTGCTCCTGCACATTCATTCATTTCCACAGAGGGGTTAACACGTGATCCAGTGACAATAATGTGAACACCTCCTACTTTCGACATCAACGTGCAATAACCACTCTCAGTCGGCGTTTTTAACTGGATGTCTCAATGTTGTGGAAGACTGTAGTTTTAATGGATTATTCGTTATCGATGCAATAGCTTGGTACCCCACTGTATAGCACTTCATGACATCCATTCTTACAAATTTCGAAACTCCGCCATCTCTCTCCCCACTTCCACCACTGCTGGCGGCTCACCTCCAACTGCGCAACGCTACGCGCCGCTAACAGCCAACAGCCCAACACTACAGTAGCGAATCTTACAACAATGCGCACAGCACAGCCAGTGATTTTCAGACAGAGCGCTATGTGGCGTTACCAATACAATCAGCACCTACAGTAGTTTATGAAAATATGGTGTACACCTACAGTTTTGAACTGGAAATCGATCACACAAAACAGCTATACTGGCAGCCGAACTAATGATTAAATTCAGACTTAGTCTGCCGTATGATTGAAAATTATTTAGTCTGATTCGTTACTTTATGTAGAAACGAGACTGCGACACTAGCTTTCTTATGCTCCTGCAATTATGGCTGTAGAAACGTCTTTCCCGATGTGCCACAGTTTCATTACAGAGTGGTGATGTCAGTAGGGTGGTAGCTACGATAGAACTTGGAACCAGTTATTATTTATCACATACGTAACATTTTTAGGATTACCTTATGGTGTTATGGCAAAATTGTCTGAGACCCAAACCAGGTCATTCTAATGGCTATAGACTACAATTATCCTAAGAGCTACTTCACAGAAGTCTCTTTTTACTGACAATGAAGTGCTTACATACGTACAGTTATGAAGAAATATTAGAAACGGGAAACGTGTCAGGAGAGTGAATTACAGCGACGAGAGTTACTGCTACGAAGTTGGTCGGCAACGTTTTTAAAAGGCACTGGCTGATCATAGTTCTTTTTTCTTTTTCATAGGAAACATTGTGTGAGCCTGTCTTGTGAGACATCCATCGCCGGCCTTAGTGGCCGTGCGGTTCTAGGCGGTATAGTCTGGAACCGAGTGACCGCTACGGTCGCAGGTTCTAATCCTGCCTCGGGCATGGATGTGTGTGATGTCCTTACGTTAGTTAGGTTTAATTAATTCTAAGTTCTAGGCGACTGATGACCATTGAGGATTGAGCAACCTCTCTTCCCCCCCCCCCTCCCCCTTATCGTCTTATATAACTGGGATGCTTGAGTGGGAGGAATTACTCTGCAGCCTCACAGTACAGTAATCAGATAAGATTGTTTCTATTTGTTAAAAACAAATAGAGTTATTGTTACTAACAATATTATGTGACACCAGCTGATACCACACGCACACAGATATGTAAGACCTCTCATTTGTATGAACGTTTCCATATTTTTCATAGTTCCTGCAGTTTCACATATTTTTTCACGCATTTTCCACAATTTCCCGACACTTAAAGTAGTAAAGGGGTTTTGATATTTGGGGAGCAAAATAAAGGATGAGGATCGAAGTAGAGAGGATATAAAATGTAGACTGGCAATAGCAAGGAAAGCGTTTCTGTAGAAGAGAAATAGGTTAACATCGAGTATAGATTTAAGTGTCAGGAAGTCGTTTCTGAAAGTATTTGTATGGAGTGTAGCCATGTATGGAAGTCAAACACGGACGATAAATAGTTTGGACCAGAAGAGAATAGAGGTTTTCGAAATGTGGTGCTACAGAAGAATGCTGAAAATTAGATGGGTAGATCACGTAACTAATGAGGAGGTACTGAATAGAGTTGGGGAAAAGAGAAAGTTGTGGCACAACTTGATCAAAGAAGGGATCGGTTGGTAGGACATGTTCTGAGGCATCAAGGGATCACCAATTTAGTACTGGAGGGCAGCGTGGAGGGTAAAAATCGTAGAGGGAGACCAAGAAATGAATACACTAGGCAGATTCAGAAGGATGTAGGTTGCAGTAGTTACTCAGAGATGAAGAAGCTTGCACAGGACAGAGTAGCATGGAGAGCTGCATCAAACCAGTCTCAGGACTGAAGACCACAACAACAACAATTACTGGATGCACTTTGGAACATACGAAGATGTTATAAGCGTTGTCTGTATGTTTATGACAAATTACATCACTCTAGTTTTATTTGTTAATAACAGTTTAGTACTATGTGGCACAAGCGAAGACCTCACCTAGGCAAATATGTAAGCATTCTCAGTTTCACGTATTTTTCGTGCATTCCTTAATTTTACGTATTTTTCACCCATTTTCGTATTTCTACCACGTTTTCCACAGTTTTACACATTTTATCCAATTATGTAAGACAGTTTCCGACGTCGTGTCTATGTCAACAAGCTCTAAGGGAATGACAATGGTGTAAGTGCCTTAACTAGATATCTGACACTGAGGCGCACCTCCCCAACACTATACTTTAAAACTGGGACACACTGGTGATGGGCACCATAGGGATACGCCGAGTCTGTTTGTTCATAACAAATTACACCACTTGAGGTCTGTTTGTTTGATATTTCAAGGTACCAGCAGCGGCCTCGCCCAGACAGATAGATAAGCACTCTCAGTTTTACATATTTTCCAAACTTTTGCTCATTGTACCCAGTTACGCGAGTTATGTGTCAACATTACGTCACATCGTGTCACAACGTCACGTCATGATCACATCGAATGTCGTATCGCAACGCATCGCATCTCATCGACATCATGATGCTCTCAGCGTCGTCCGAGTTTATGTACCATTGCTAATATATAGCATCATAACTAGTGTGTGACGTCATAGTGTTAGAAACGAACTCGTTGGTAGAAACAGTGACGTCATGTCGATGACGTCATAGAAAACTGCCGATTTCTAAGGAAAGATATTCTGTAAGAAACACCACACTGCATTATTAGTTTATGTGACGTCATAGTAAAATTCTGAAGCCTCGAAGCAAAGACACTGTATTTGTAGCTTGCTGGAGAGCAGTTCACCTCTCAGACTCCGACGTGTGGGTGTGTGGCCGCAAACACTAATGATAGTGGACACAGCGCCCAACAATTGCCGAGAAAGGCAGTTGGTGTCTAATATTGTTGCTATATCAGTTCTGGCCGAGAGGTCTCCCGCTACCGATAATAACGGCAAACAGATCCCAAGCCATAGGTGGAAATATCAAAGACTGCTACGTACCTTGATTATGAGGAACTCCTCCCCTATATTTGCCAGATAATGCTGATACGATCTGGAACTCCTCGTTCGATCGTGGTCACCAGGTCGCGAGCGGGAGAGATCCGCATATCTGCCTAACGCACGCACGTCGACGGTGGGCTAGATCTGCCAGACGTGTAACACTCGCAATATTACGGCGTCGCATCACTATAAAACTCTTAAACAGATGCGGAAATACTCATAAATAACGCTGTCACATGCAAACGAGACTGAGAAATCATCACTGTGCAGCACAAATTAAAATAAAAATTAAAAATAAACTCTTCCCACAATCAGAGACATAGACTTGGATATCTCACGATACTACAAAATGCGACCTTAGAGATCGAGCTGAAAAGCGAGTAGCGCATACCCGATAACACTTCAGTCAGCACCATATTTATGACGAGGTGCTGCTCGTATCCGCGGACGCTATAGACCCAGGAATCGCGAGAGTTGACGTCGCCATTGTGAACCTGCAGGTAGCCCTTGGAGTGGAGTGACGCTAAACATCTCTCCTGCGCTTCCCAGAGGAAGAACCACCTCATTGGCACCAAGTAACCGAAGGAAGCGTCTTA
This sequence comes from Schistocerca gregaria, assembly GCF_023897955.1. NCBI lineage: Eukaryota > Metazoa > Arthropoda > Insecta > Orthoptera > Acrididae > Schistocerca > Schistocerca gregaria. The sequence continues at coordinate 1,013,184,903 of NC_064920.1, read as the reverse complement.
TGCAAGCTGAGAGATGGGAGGAATAACCGATCTGTGTATAGGTAGAAGTAACGGTCCAGAATTCTTTTCCACGCTGCAGTCATGGACTGTGCGGCTGGTCCCGGCGAGGTTCGAGTCCTCCCTCGGGCATCGGTGTGTGTGTTTGTCCTTAGGATAATTTAGGTTAATTACTTTGTAAGCTTAGGGACTAATGACCTTAGCCCCGTAAGATTTCACGCACACATCAACCATTCTTTTCCAGCGGCTTTCGTCTAATAACCAGTGTCACCTCGGTCGCAAATGCGGTAATTGAGAAACTGTAGCTGAGAATTGCCCACGCAGTTCCGGTAATCTCCAGAGGCCTGTCTGATCAAGCTACCAGCCTAACGCCTGTCGAACGCGAAGTAGACAGCAGAGACTGTCAGAATAAAATCGTTCTAAAATGAATTTATATAACACGTCTGTGGACTGCTGCATGTAGTGTTATCAACAAAAAAGCATTATTTAGTAACAAAAACAATCTGTACCTGTATTGGTTACGGTAATATTGTCAGATGTTGGAGATCAATGTTCTACTACGAATCCGGCTTTCACATGGCTTTAGAGCCCCGACAACAAAGTGTCGTCAATGAATAAGCATAAATTAGATAATTAACTATTTATAACTGAATAATGCCAACACACTATCTCCATCAAAAGTCAATGAGTTTTAACGTTTGTATTGCCAATGGAGGAATAAGTATATACCCTGGCAGGGATGGGGCTCTGTATTAAAGTTGGGTGGCATAAGAATAGTAAGCCACACTTGGGTATGTAAGCAATAAGAGCATGTGTATACATGTTCATTTACTACTGAAACAGCCGGCCGGGGTGGCCGAGCGGTTCTAGGCGCTACAGTCTGGAACTGCGCGACATCTACAGTCGCAGATTCGAATCCTGCCTCGGGCATGGATGTGTGTGATGTCCTTAGGTTAGTTAGGTTTAAGTAGTTCTAAGTTCTAGGGGACTGATGACCTCAGAAGTTAAGTCCCATAGTGCTCAGAGCCATTTGAACCATTTTTGAACTATTGAAAAAACAGATAAATATCGTAAAATGTTGGAAATGTCAAAAAATTAGGTAGGAAATCTAGATGCTATATGCTCACATAGGATATCTGCACATTTACTTAAAGTGTACTCGAGATGTTAAATAAGCACTAGGTCAAAGCGTCCAGGGGGGGGGGGGGGTGCAATTCTTCCCTAGAAAGTTATGAGTATGAGTGATCTGTTACAGTCACTGCGACATCCTCATCTAAACTGACAGGGTGTCGCAGATATACTTACGCAAATGGGGCAATCTTTTGAGAGAATATGTAGCCAGCAGATAGGTCGGGGATTGTCAGCGCTTTTGCTTTGGTAGCGGAACGATGCCGCATTCTGAGGGAGACATGATGAAACACACATACTCCTGCTAGTTCTGTGTCTGTGTGAGAAAGAGAGAGAGAGAGACAGAAAAAGTGATTGTGTTATTGCTTGATGCTTTTATAATTTTTAAATGTATTTATCGTACATTTAATCTTTTTCTCTAACTGTTCTCTCCGCTGGCGTCAGTTGAGGGGACTTTATGCTTTCGAGACAATACAGTGGATTGTATTGGATGAGAATCAACGATCACTGAGGTGAGAGCGGGGGGGGGGGGAGGCAGAGGGAGAGAGGGAGGGAGGGAGGGGGAGAGAGAGAGAGAGAGACAGAGTTCCTGAGATGTTGTCAGTTCCGACTGCGTGCCTACCTGTGCCTACGATATGTACGGTAGGTCATGTCTATCACGCAACTGAATCAACAGCGTCGACAAGATAGCCGTATCAGTCTGCTTGCCTGACTACGAACTTCTGCAGCAGTTCGCTGCTATGCGCTTCACTCTCTTACACTATTATTATCTAATAAACAATTACTCTATTGTTATAAAGTGTTCTGGGTGTCTTTAAAGTGAATATGCCGTTATGAACACAGGGTTTTAAGCCTTTACCCGTACGTTTTATACGAATCACCTGTGTTTAGCGTGTGCGAAATGTCTATCTCTCTATAATTTTTAATTATTTAATGTAGAAACCGATTACTGAATATCGTGATGCTGGTGTCTGCTCATTATAAAAAGAAAACGTATTCTGAGCAGTTTACTACTACTACAGGTGGTACATAAGCACTGGGTTGAGAATCTAAGTCTAGATTATGCCTACGATTTTACCGTAACATGTGTCTTAGTTCTATTTAAAATGATAACAAAATCGTCCACATATTATAACGATCGTAGAGCAGCATTATCATGGTCTTCCATTTTGTTGTCGGACCTGAGAGCTGTATATCTCATTTTTTACAGACATCTAGGCTGATACTTTAATAAGTAACACCACTAAGTGTGCGTTTTTGGTGTGCTGAGTGGCATCATTCGTGTCGACGTAGTTTCTGGCCTTCTTCTCACGACTCTGGAGTATCCAAGTCACGGCACACAAGATACAGTGTGAGTTCTGTCACATTTAGATCATGTCACTGGAAGTGTCACTATCATAATATATTTGTACTATAGTGAATAAACATCGTTAGTAAAAAGGATTTTCTGTTGGTGGTTATATTACCATGCTATGACGCAGTCCAGTGTTTGACCTACAGTTTTGCGAAGACTAACGCAGACTGGTAAGGCGATGAGTGCTCTGCAACGTGCTCCCATTCTTGTGGTAAACCATTCGACTTCTGCATCAGCGCTGTTCATAACTGATGGATGGTCGTTGGCGCATGTGGAAGTGCTGAATTACGTTCCCCCAACTCATACTACACGTATTCCTGATTCCTGATTCCTATCAGGGGAAACGGGCGATCCAGTCCATTCCCAGATTTTCATCTCTTTCTAAGAGCTCCTCCACCTGCTCTGTCCGATGATGTCGCGCACTGTAATCCATAAAAATGGTCAGGCGTGAATGCACCCCAGAAGAGACACGCAAGGAGAAGGGGTACTGTGTTGCAGTAACGTTGACCAGTGAATGTACCATGTACAAAGATTTGTATGTTAGGACACCCGTGCAATGTTCTGCCTTACCACAGCATAACACATGAACCACCGACTCTCGCCATGTGAGGATATGTCCAGAATCACTACTCACACTGGTGTAGTCCCTATGCTCTCGACACCATCGAAAACGATGCCTTCGATGTACGGCTGTCAAGGGAAGGCAACATAGTAGTGATCGGGCAAAGAGTCCACCCCCACTATGCAATCGCCCTACCACAGTGGAACGTAACATTACGTCCCTTGCAGCCCCGCCAATTGCACCCGCTGTTCGACGTAGGTCTCTTGATGTCTGTTGCACAATTTAGACGTCTTCTACAGGTGTAGACCGTCGTCGACAACCTCCTCTCCTTCGGACAGCAGGGCCTGTGGTTCGGAACGATCTTCACGCACGTGAAACACTGCTGTGAGAATAGCAAACTCCGGAGCTACACTCGTCACATTTAGTCCATCCGCCAGTTTCAAATGGCTCTGAGCACTATGGGACTCAAGTGCTGTGGTCATGAGTCCCCTAGAACTTAGAACTACTTGAACCTAACTAACCTAAGGACATCACACACATCCATGCCCGAGGCAGGATTCGAACCTGCAACCGTAGCAGTCGCACGGCTCCGGACTGCGCGCCTAGAACCGCGAGGCCACCGCGGCCGGCCATCCGCCAGTTTCCGTATGACGCGTCCCGAGGGATGAAATCTTCCAAATGTTTTCTTGGGTCATGGCAACCACTCGCTGATTGACATACACACTGTCGTTTTCCCGTTCCATCAGCGGCCTCGTGTCGTGCGCCCAGATCCATTTGGCGCTCTAGTCACGCTGATCCACATATGACGTTCCGCTTTCTGTGCACGGTTGGAGACCTCTGGCAACGTGCTCCTGCACATTCATTCATTTCCACAGAGGGGTTAACACGTGATCCAGTGACAATAATGTGAACACCTCCTACTTTCGACATCAACGTGCAATAACCACTCTCAGTCGGCGTTTTTAACTGGATGTCTCAATGTTGTGGAAGACTGTAGTTTTAATGGATTATTCGTTATCGATGCAATAGCTTGGTACCCCACTGTATAGCACTTCATGACATCCATTCTTACAAATTTCGAAACTCCGCCATCTCTCTCCCCACTTCCACCACTGCTGGCGGCTCACCTCCAACTGCGCAACGCTACGCGCCGCTAACAGCCAACAGCCCAACACTACAGTAGCGAATCTTACAACAATGCGCACAGCACAGCCAGTGATTTTCAGACAGAGCGCTATGTGGCGTTACCAATACAATCAGCACCTACAGTAGTTTATGAAAATATGGTGTACACCTACAGTTTTGAACTGGAAATCGATCACACAAAACAGCTATACTGGCAGCCGAACTAATGATTAAATTCAGACTTAGTCTGCCGTATGATTGAAAATTATTTAGTCTGATTCGTTACTTTATGTAGAAACGAGACTGCGACACTAGCTTTCTTATGCTCCTGCAATTATGGCTGTAGAAACGTCTTTCCCGATGTGCCACAGTTTCATTACAGAGTGGTGATGTCAGTAGGGTGGTAGCTACGATAGAACTTGGAACCAGTAATTATTTATCACATACGTAACATTTTTAGGATTACCTTATGGTGTTATGGCAAAATTGTCTGAGACCCAAACCAGGTCATTCTAATGGCTATAGACTACAATTATCCTAAGAGCTACTTCACAGAAGTCTCTTTTTACTGACAATGAAGTGCTTACATACGTACAGTTATGAAGAAATATTAGACACGGGAAACGTGTCAGGAGAGTGAATTACAGCGACGAGAGTTACTGCTACGAAGTTGGTCGGCAACGTTTTAAAAGGCACTGGCTGATCATAGTTCTTTTTTCTTTTTCATAGGAAACATTGTGTGAGCCTGTCTTGTGAGACATCCATCGCCGGCCTTAGTGGCCGTGCGGTTCTAGGCGGTATAGTCTGGAACCGAGTGACCGCTACGGTCGCAGGTTCTAATCCTGCCTCGGGCATGGATGTGTGTGATGTCCTTACGTTAGTTAGGTTTAATTAATTCTAAGTTCTAGGCGACTGATGACCTCAGAAGTTAAGTCGCATAGTGCTCAGAGCCATATTTGAGACATCGATCGTAATTTAACGCATTTTTAGTGGTCCCTATCATAATGGCCAAAATGACTCAAGTTGTGTAAGTAGGCTGTTTAGGTTTTTATATTGGTAACGCCACATAGCGCTCTGTATGAAAATCACTGGCTGTGCTGTGCGCAGTCTGTGGCTGGGTGGCATTGTTGTAAGATTCGCTATTGTAGTGTTGGGCTGTTGGCTGTTAGCGGCGCGTAGCGTTGCGCAGTTGGAGGTGAGCCGCCAGCAGTGGTGGATGTGGGGAGAGAGATGGCGGAGTTTTGAAATTTGTAAGAATGGATGTCATGAACTGCTATATACATTATGACTATTAAGGTAAATACATTGTTTGTTCTCTATTAAAGTCTTTCATTCGCTAACTATGCCTATCAGTAGTTAGTGCCTTCAGTAGTTTGAATCTTTTATTTAGCTGGCAGTAGTGGTGCACGCTGTATTGCAGTAGTTCGAGTAACCAAGGTTTTTGTTAGGTAAGCGATTTGTGAAACGTATAGGTTAATGTTAGTCAGGGCCATTCTTTTGTAGGGATTTTTGAAAGTCAGATTGCGTTGCGCTGAAAATATTGTGTGTCAGTTTAAGCACCACAGTTTTGTATAATTGTTCTAAGGGGACGTTTCATAGTTGGTCATATTTGTCTCAGAACGTTTCTTCCTAGTACAATCAACTTAATAAAATCTCGCTGTCCGGGTAGACTCTGCTACCGGTCCTCTCAGAAATATCATGCTCCGTCATTACCTGATTTATGCTTCGTCGTCGACGACATTGTGTAACGACAGAGCTGTAACGATAGGTGAAAGGCGGATTCATGGTACAATCTTAAGGTCCAACATCTGCCGATTTTACTGTAACCAGTGCAAGTATAGATTGTTTTTGATGCTAAATAACGTTTTTTTGTTAATAAGACTATATGCAGCAGATCACAGACGTGTAACATAAAATCATTTTACCACGTTTTCTTTCTGACGCTGTCTGCTGTCTGCTTCGCGTTCGACAGGCGTTAGGCTGGTAGCTTGATCAAGCAGGCCTCTGGAGATTACCGGAGTCGCGTGCCCAATCGTCGGCTAGTGTCAACTGCCGCAGTGCAAACCGAGGCGACGCTAGTTATCAGACGAAAGCCGCTGTAAAAGAATTCTGACACTAACTTCTACCCACACACAGGCCGGTGATTCCCCCCCATCTCTCAGTTTGCGTAAGACGTGTCCGACTGTTACATGGAGCCAGTGACGTGGTTCTTCCTCTGGGACGTGCGGGAGGGATGTTGAGCATCATTGTATTCCAAGGCCTAACTGCAGGTTCACTGTGGCGCGATTCCTGGCTCTAAAGCGCACGCGGATACGAACAGCATCTCGTGATAAACATGGTGCTGATCGAACTGTTATCTGGTATGTACAACTCGCTTTTCCAGAGACCATTCTGCGTGTGTCGTTCGCATGTTTTTTAGTCATCTTGCTAATTGGTCTTCGGAGGATACACTTACTGGTATATGGTGCTCGATCTCTGAGGTCGCATTTCATAGTATCGTAACTTCTTCAAGTCTATGACTTCGGATGTGGGAAGAATTTCCTTCTTTTTCCAGCACTGTCACCATTTCTCAGTCTGGTTTGCATGTGGCAAATGTTGTATAAAATTAATTCCGCATCTATTCACGAGTCTAGTAGTGATTGACGCTGTAATAGTGAGAGAGTTACATGTCTGGGAAATCGAGCTTACCGGCAACGTGGTCCTAGGATTGTATTTGGTCGCTAAATTTTCCCCCAATCACTGCTAATGAATTTTTTCACTTTTACGTTTTTTGAGATTTGTTTAAATGTGGTTGCGTAATAGTACCATGTTTTTGTTATGTTCTGTATTACGGTAACGAAGTTTTGTTAGGTCGCAATGAAGTTTTCAGTCTCTGCCAATCTTGAGCAAACAATATAACATGAAACATTTATTTTAAAGCATACGTTAAATTAGAGAGTTCTTGCTATGTGTGATTGCACTCATGTTAGTTGTAAAAAGATGTTGGGTGTCCGATCGGTCTCCAGTCCGGACGTTCGTCAGAAAGGTGATACACATAATAAAAATTCAAAATCAAAATGGCTCTGAGCACTATGGGACTGAACATCTGAGGTCATCAGTCCCCTAGAACTTAGAACCACTTAAACCCTACTAACCTAAGGACATCACACACATCCATGCCCGAAGTAGGATTCGAACCTGCGACGTAGTGGTCGCGCGGTTCCAGACTGAAGGGCCTAGAGCCGCTCGGCCACACCGGCCGGCCTTAATAAAAACTGATGGCTGCATCACAAAGGTATATTTTCTTTGAGGAACCCTGTCGAGACTACGAGACACCCACAGAAAGCGAAGACCTGTTGGAAAGAATCAAAATGGCACGTAATATCGTCGAAACAGTTCTCAGTGCTATTGGTCCGGGTGCAAGGATTATAGAAGAACTGTCGTGCTTGTCTCAAAGGTGCAGAACGTCATTTGGACGACTACTGCCTGCTTATTCTTCCTAACTTGAATTTAAAGTAATTAAAAACTGTAAGTGCAGACTCGTATGGTTGTATTCCAATTTTTGAAGTACATTCTTCAAAGGTTTTCATTTTGTAACTCATCGAATTTCGATTGGGGTGTTGTAGGAGGCTACTTCAATTATCTTAAAGTTGATTTTGGTCCTCCTAGACTACATCCGAAAGCTTGTAGTAATCACAGACACATTATGAACGCCATGACAATTGTAATATTTCTCGCGTTACAACCTTCATGTTCAGCTACAAGAATCTTTTCTTAGAGCAGTTGAGAAGGCAGCAGTGGGAAGATGACGTAATGTGGTGTGAGGTACAAGTGACAGATGGTTTATTCGGTACACGTATCGTGAGAAAGACCGCCTAAACTGTGGTCCTTCTCCGCGATTGTCTGCTGTGTTCGGAAGTAGGGAACCAAAATGATAAACTTCTGTTACTGATACCAGAAAAACTGCACTGTGAATTTACATGTATTTCATATAAAAGCAGCTGTCAGCAGCTGGCTATTAGTAGATTATTTCAAAAGTGTTGGTTCCCATTAGAATAACATACTATTGCTAAACGTAAAGGCAGACGAAGCCCTTCGGAATTCTTCAGGTCGCGCCTAACTTGGATGACGGACGAGGTGGTTCGGCTGTCAGGTCATAACTTGATCGGTAGTTAAGGAGGACAGACATGTTGTTTCCCGCTGCCGATATTAGTCAAGACTTAATTAGCAATCTCTGGTTTGTAAATGTGAGAGTTCGATCGGCAGTGTCGCAGGGTAGACATGTTGTCTGCCGCGGCCGATATTGGTTAAGAACTTAATTAGCAATCATTGGTTTTTTTTGACATTCAATTGAGAACTAGTTTGATAGTAAAAATGAAATGATCGTGTGTCATTGTTGGCCGGGAGGCCCCCTCCGGGGAAGTTCCGTGGCCAAGTGCAAGTCTCATTTCAGGCGACGCCACATTGGAATGAAATAATGCTGAGGACAGCACAACACCCAGTCCACGAGCGGAGAAAATCTCCAATCCGGCCGGGAATCGAACCCGAGCCCGCTGCATGTTAGGGAAGCACGTTATCACTCAGCTAAGCTGGCGGACGAGTTTGCTAGTTATTACGCAAACACGCAGTTCATTATTTTGTTTATTCGCTGTGAAAGTGCGAAGAACGGAAATTATTATTTGTGATTCATAAAGTGGACTAGAATTGTGGAGTTTCTCGTATTCTGCTAATAAAAAGCAACTGGCTTCCCGTTTATAAAAAAAAATCAGAATTTAATTATTTACACAAAACCACTTCCTCGCTGTTTATCACAGCCTCAAGATAACGGATTCACGGCCTACGTGCAATTTTCTGCCCAGTACACAGCAACTATAGAAGGATACAGGTTGGTGAATGTTATTCCACTCAGGGCGGTGGAAGCAACTAGGCACCTCAGTGACACATCATCTATGGTAAAACAGAGAAGGTATGAAGGAAATTTTTGTGGCAAGGGATTTATCATACACACGGAAATCCCTCTCGCAATATCTGTCACTCTCTTTCAGTTGCTGTACAATCACGCTTGTGGCGAATGGTAGATACCGTGGTGATTGCGGACATACACTGAACGCACTACGAAATTCGAGCAGACGACCGTTCGTTAAATCGACCAGTTAATTTACTCATTCCTTTCTTCGGTTTCGTATTGTATCAGAGTTGTTACGTGCTACAGCAAGGCGAAAGGAAACGGTCGTCATCGTTTTCGAGAAACCCACGATTCTCACGAGCGCCTGTGTCATTCTGTTGGTATCTGCCCTTTTCCTTTCCCCCACCCTGTGAGTCACGTCAGATACCGACTGCAGCGCGGCGACGATAGGGCTCTGAAGTCACAGGCGTGACGTGGCACTGATTCTGTGGAAGAAGTCTCTCTCGCTTATCGGTCGATTTTACGAGGCCACCCCATCCTCAGTTTAACCGATCAGTTATCCGTCCGATTCAAAATCTGTTCAGTAATCTGAACCGAAGATGTGTACGCTACAATCACTTTTCCCTTCTCAGGTCAGTTCTTAATTCCTTTCGTTCTGGCGTTCCGTACAGTGGTCGTGGCTACAAAGTGCCAATGGTTGACATTTTTTTCTTTTTCACAGCAATGTCACGAGTCACGTCATGCTGCAAAAGTTTACGGCTTTTCTATTAAAACATCGTACGTTTCTTTACGCGTCTGGAATACGAAACTCATTCTATATATGCAGAAGCTCAGTAAGATTCCGGCACCCATTAATAAAAGCCAGAAGCGCATCACTTTTTCTGGAGGTCATGATGACAACAAATCGAGGCTCAGGTGACTATAATCCGCTCATCATAAGAATTAACCTGATGAAAACAAACAAAAACGCGATGATTGGTCAGAAGCCGTAGCACAAGTACACTGGCGTTGTTATGCTCTTGGAACCAGGTCTTACTTATATGTTAGATATCTTATTACTGAGTTACGTTAAATGAAACTTTAACATATTCAAATGTATTAACAGCCACCAACGCTTTTTCTTAATCACGCTTTAGCTAGATAGATTTTATTTAAAAAATCGTGTACAGTCACAGCCTCTGCAGCTGATTGTCGCGCTGTTAATGCAGAGAAAAAAAAATGGCTGAAGCTGCTTTCTGTTCCGAAACAGGGTTAAAAAGTTCCGAGAAATAGGCTGCTCTTAATGTTTTTCATAAATTTGCTCTGAGATAATCAGAGCTCAGCAGAGCGCGCCTGTTCCCGTCTTTTCTTACGTGGTTCTGCCTTGGATGTTCATTGCCTGAGTTCTCACTACTGTAGCAGCAATGAATGTTGGGTTGGCCGGGTGTTTCTCTTAAGGTTTGAGTTTCAAGGAATTGGCTCCACGTACCACTTGGTCATAAACGTCACAAGCTAGTTTATGGAAAACTTCACCTTCACAGCAATTGACGTATGTTTCATGTGTTTTGTTTATTATTTTGAGTTTAGTCATAATAACTCAAACTGTTATTTTGGACAGAACTTTCTTTCTGTGGATCGGTAAAGCAACCCTTTCATTCCTCACTACTCTAATGAAACTTTCCTTTATCAAATTAAATTATTGCAGGTGCCAAACTCTTCTCTACTCCACTTGCATGGTCGATTACAGTCAGTTCGCGTTTCTTCTTAATTCATGTGCAACAGCAAAAGTCGGAGTTAGAAAAGGGGGGGGGGGGCTTAGAGCATCATTTCCATATGAAGATTCTAGAAGAATTTAGTGTTAAATACACTGCTAGCTCCGACACCTCGTACATTTTGCTTGTAGCCCAATTTTCAATATTTTAATAGGCTGAGATGCATACGTCTTTATATGGTTTCACAAATAAATTGTGATTCGGATTCCTTTTTTGTACTTATAAAGAAAATATATCTGCAGATAGTGTTGTTGCAGTTGGAACTACAGCCTAACATTTAACATTTGTAATTCCTTTGTTGCTACTTAGCTTGCAATGTGTAGTGCATTGTTAGTTAAGTTCAGGCATACCGCCAACTACTAAGTATGGTTTTAATAAGAAGAATCAACCAGGAAATACAAGTAACAGAGGACAGGCAATTTGAAACGGAAGGCTGCAGAGTGCTACTTAAGAATAGTGATGTTGTGTATGACCTTCATGGTTCAAATGACAAAGATTATAAATTAGTTGAGTACCCTGCATTGCTAGAGTATTTATTTATTCCACTTCCATTAGTCCAAGTCCTTCCCCCTCTCTCTGCCACTCTGCACCTCTCACTCTCTCTGTCCAACTCCTCTTCCCCCCCCCCCCCCTCTCTGTCCACATCCTCCACCTCCCACTTTCTGTCCATCTCCTCCTGTCCCTCTCTCTCCTCTCTCTGTCCAGCTGCTCCTGCCCACACTGATCATCTTCCCCTCCCCAAGCTAAGTCCACTCTTTTTCTCTATCTCCCCCTAACGCATTGGCTACATCTCCTCCCTCCCCACCCCTCTACTGCCTATTCCCTCCTCTTTCCTTCCTCTGTCCATCTCTCTCCTTCTCCCCTCTCGGTCTGTCCATCCCCTCCTCGCCCCTCTCTCTATCCATCTCCTCACCTTCCCTTTCTCTGTACATTTCCCCCTCCCCCTCCTCCCTTCACTCTCACGTTATAACCCACATCTCAATAGGGGGCTGCATCACTCGATTTAACTCGAGTTCATTCCATTACCTTAATTACCCTAACTATATTTTGCTTGTAGCGGTATTAAGCAAAAAGCTTTAGTATAACTTCCTAGTTGTTACAGTTGAAAAATATATAATTTTAAAAGCGTTCATCCAAGGGCTTGAGAGGTACATGTCTCATGCAACTCATTTAAGATCGATAACAGCAATAAGCTGTCACTCCTTTAGCGACGTCATTATTTACACGGTATGAAATCGAACTGCGCAGTCATCATTATCAGTATTTTAGTAAGGGAAGGATCCCAGAGGTGCGATCGACTTTTTGGAACCTTCTATATAATGGTGTAGGTTAGGGTGCCAGGTATTACACCCTAGAACCATTCATCCCGGTTCGTTTGCGAGTAATTAACGAAAAAAAATTCAGAATCACACGTGACGTTCTAGAGCCTTAAAAATAGTAGTACTGTCCACACTGACGATGTAGCATAGTGGAGAAGGTATACTCGTGCTGTGCAGAAGGCTGTTTGTTCGAACTGAGGCAGGAGCTTTGAGTTTTTTTAAATTTTCAAATCTTTACCGAAATGACTTTGATACCATTTTTATTTAATTAATTGATTTAAATGTAATTTTTTAAATTTATAATGCTTTGACACGTCATTGTAAACATTGTAGTAACTTTCTCAGTTCCGCTCATTTTTCCTTACTGTCTTTCTTTTTTTATTTGGAATCCTTATGCACATGATGTTAATAATTTTTATGTTTTCACTTAGATTTAATTTCTTCCGTTTTATCACCTTTTATTTTTGTCCTTGTTATTGCATTCATTACTTCAGTACCTCATTTTGGTTGAATTTCGTTTTATTTATGAACCTTTCTTCCGATTAATTCTTCATCTGCGTTATTTAATCCATAGTACGACAAGAATTTACGTTTTAAAAGTTTTTATGATGACTACCATCCAAAAAATTAACATCTTGTAATGAAAAATATGTTTTTAGGTGCTACTACACAGCCAAGAAATAGAGTATTTCATCTTCAGTTTTTAACCAGCACATCAGCAATTTCAAACAAATAAATGTTACGACAGATAAATAAAAATATCTCAAGATTTTAAACATGGCTACAACAGCAACTGTTGAAATTCTTCACGATAAAGGATGACAGCCAAAACAGTTGCAGGATAAAAATTTATTAAAATTCTTGACCAAGGTTTCGGTACATATAAATATACCTTCATCAGAAGTAAAAAATCTAAAATTACATCATGCAATGGAGTTTAATAAATCAATTGTGTCATAGTTCATAGGCGAAGTACTGGTGCTAAACTGTTAGCATTGACCCTGTGCCCATAGTCATATTGTTCAAATGGAGAAGATGTCTTAATTATTGACGACGCCTTTGGCACAATGATTTATTAATCTCCATTGCATGATGTAATTTTAGATTTTTTACTTCTGATGAAGGTATATTTATATGTACCGAAACCTTGGTCAAGAATTTTAATAAATGTTTATCCTGCAACTGTTTTGGCTGTCATCCTTTATCGTGATAAATAAAAATAATTAAAATCACGTCCACAAGGGTTTGAAATAAAAAAGAATGGCAGGAAGAAAATTGAGAGCTAACAATAAAAAAGTTAATACCATTTTTAAAATGACATGACTAAATATTGTAAATCAAAAATTACATTTGAGTCAAATAACTGAATAAAAACAGTGACCGCAGTCATTTCAATAAAGATTTGAAAATTAAAAATTTCAAAGCTTCTGAGAGAATTCGAACCTTTTTTTAACAGTCATAAAACTTTATACAGTTTAGTGTATTCATCCAAACTGCACATATTATCAAGAAATGTTACATTATAATTCGTAACAGTTTTTCCTTTTAAACCTTTCCTCTTTTATTACACTTTCATTGAATATCTTTTCAGTGTTGAGAATTCTTTTTGTTTTTGGACGTAGGATATTTTTCCTTGTGTCTGTTTTTGGAATGTTTTCAGTCTTTTTGTGAAGTTTTGGAATTGTGTTTGTTCACTTCTTTCGTCCTTGTGTATGAGTTATTATTTGACTTTTAATGTCAACAAATAAATAATTTTATATTAGTAGCGCACAAATTTTTATAGCATACAGATGTGTGATTGTAGGTTGACCTTCTGCACTGTTGTTAGTTTGCAATGGAACTTTGTATGTTTTGATCTTTCGAAGACGTTAGAGTTAGGAGCTCCTCGCTTAATGTGGGAAGGTGGCACCGGCATTTGTCATCGGGGCAATGCAAATAAAAACGCTTTATGGTTGTAATATTATTTACAATTTTAACATTATTAAGAAGTCGATAGGAAGACTATTATTCACGGTAATATCTAAATAAAGGGAATCTGGGGAAATACATGTTGACGGATGGTTTAACTCAATGACTTCAAGTATAAAATGGTTAGGCTTGAGATTTCAGAGCAGAATTTAATATTTTGCATGGATGCGTTTTAGAATAGTAATATTTTTAACACAGGTTTAAGTTAAGTATGTGGCAATTGATAAAGCGCTAAACATTTCGGTGAAATTATGGTTCAGATGGTTCAAATGGCTCTAAGCACTGTGGGACTTAATATCTGAGGTCATCAGTCCCCTAGACTTAGAACTACTGAAACCTAACTAACCTAAGGACATCACACACATCCATGCCGGAGGCATGATTCGAACCTGCGACGACAGCAGCAGCGCGGTTCCGGACTGAAGCGCCTAGAACCGTTCGGCCACAGCGGCCGGCGGTGAAATGACGTTCTTTGGGAAGTGAGGGATAATATTTTTTTCCTTTTGTTTTCTTCTTTCTCTGCTGCTCACTATTCATTGCTACTAGCGACAACATTCGACGGCAGAAACACAAAAACATATCTCAAACTACACTGAATCAGTGTTTTCTAGAAACGCAGAACCTTTTGCACGTCAGAAACGTATCTCCTCCACTAGCTGCGCTGTCAGCCTGCGTAATATGACTATTGTTGAGCATCTAGACAATCATTCGAAATTTCGAATTTTTTTCGTCGATTACTTGCAAATGAGGTTTCACCAGGGCGAATGGCTCCAAGGTATGGTATCAGGGACCCTAATCTACATCAACATGGAGATGATTTCATAACACCCCTGTGGACCTCTCCATATAAGATTATGAACACGGTCTCTGCAAGCGTGTAAGCCGGGGAATGCTGATTATTTCAGTCGTTTCCGACTACGTTTGGGAAAAGCACCTTTTTTATTGTTTTCCTGAGAGGAAGATCTCTTCCCTTTGTATCTTGTCTTACTCAGCTTCCTGTGGTTTGCTGGCACTGCCTATGGACTCTTGAACCGTGTCGGATTCGGAGGAGGCATGGCCAGCCTGTGACAAGTTGCCTTGCCTGACTGGAATGTTTTCTGCTGCCGGTCAGGTAGCAATCGCATCCATGTGCGATGGTACTCATGCGAGCAGCTGAAAAGTATCCTGTGTTAAACATAGCTTGTAATTTTGTAGAATTCCTTGTGCCATTTTCGAGATTTCTTTAATTTTCTGCTAATTTATTCTCCGTACGTTAGCAGTTTGATCCGCACAGGACTGAAACACAGGCAGGAGTTGAGAAGGGAATGGGTAATGTTCCTTTTGTCTAGTCTTCGCGCGAAGTGATATTCGTTGCCGCGGCAAGATCCGAAATTGGGAAACCCACATCGTTACAACCCCCCCCCCCCCCTTAAGATTAAGTGGTAAGAGGGTCCAATGAACAGCAAGTCTGAAACTGGACACAGATCAAGCATGAAAACAGGAAGAAGGTGTACTAGACTGTGAAAAAAGAACAAAACAGAAACACTGAACGGTCCGAGGACAAGAAGTGTAATATAGAGCAGTCTGAAAGAATATGGCCACAGTGTTGGACTGCCAAGCGATCAAGTCGATGTTCGAACCTCAGCTGTACCAACTTCTTTTCTTCGCTGTTCGTTGTATTCAAATTTGTGTCTGTGTCGCTGTGTAACGTCCGTTTACAACAGCGAGACGTGCGGGAGGGACCTATAATGACAGTTCCTTTTTGGAGAACTACGCTATTAGCTGCCGAAATGGAGTAGCTTTATAATGGGGACCGCAAACGTTTGCTGACAAGGCGACAAGTCAACCGAAACACGTCTGGTGTGTCATACAAGACATTAGTGACAGTGCGTGTCGTATGATAAGAATCTCTGACTGACGCCACAGTGTTGGACTGCCAAGCGATCAAGTCGATGTTCGAACCTCAGCTGTACCAACTTCTTTTCTTCGCTGTTCGTTGTATTCAAATTTGTGTCTGTGTCGCTGTGTAACGTCCGTTTACAACAGCGAGACGTGCGGGAGGGACCTATAATGACAGTTCCTTTTTGGAGAACTACGCTATTAGCTGCCGAAATGGAGTAGCTTTCGAATGGGGACCGCAAACGTTTGCTGACAAGGCGACAAGTCAACCGAAACACGTCTGGTGTGTCATACAAGACATTAGTGACAGTGCGTGTGGTATGATAAGAATCTCTGACTGACGCACCTAATTTGTACGCCTGGTATGCGAGTGAGGTATGACTCCTTGCCCAGTTTAGGTGTCACGTGAATGTGAATGTGATCAAACCCAAGGAAATACTGAAAACATAACACGTTGTTTGTCACATAAGCTGCAACAAATTAGCGCAACAGTTTCACAATCACACAATCTGTGCTCTGCCAAAACAAAGATTTTTAATGTTTTGAAGTTGCGTTCCGTTCTGGAATTTTTGACTCTTGAATTCCTTTATTGTAACATAGTTCACACTCGTTTATTTGCTCTTTTCATTTCTGTGAGACGTCTATGTGGTATCTCGCCTGCTCTCACAACTCATCACGTTTACTGGACGACGGCAAGATATTCTTACCACAGGGTTCATATGTATAGTATGACAACTGCCAATACTACAGAAAGAGAACAAACGTTCTGATGATGGGAAGGGCAGTTCATAACGTAATGAAATATATATATATATTTTTTTAATGACAGGATGGAGTTTCGAACACGGCTCGTCCGCCTGACAGTCCCACACCGTGACAATTTTTTTAAATCTCATTTTGTTCATTATTGTTCGTTGCATTTGTTCGGAGGAGACGTACCTCGACACCCATTCAATTTCATCGTCAGTCCATTCACTCAATTATTTTGTTACAGTGGGCAGTTAACCCTCTGACCGAACACGCTGAACTACCGTGCCCGCGAGTGCTTTAATCACGACGACACGGCTTTCCAAGTTCTCTCAATATTGCACCTGTTAAACTTGGACCGTTCTCTGCGTCTATTCTGCTTTTTTTTCGCAGTTCAGCACCTTCCTCCTGTTTTCATGCTTGATCTATGTTCAGTTTTTGCCATGCTGCCCATTGGGTCCGCTAACACTGTGAGACGTGGGGGGGGGGGGGGGGGGGGGGTTGCTCGCAGATTTACTCGGAAATGTTTATCGGTGGCCCCAGCAGTCTATATTAAGGTCGCCAAGTTCGCTCTGACCGTTGTTACATGGTTCAAATTGTCTCTATTCATATATCTCTAATAAATCCTGTGTAGCATTACTGCTTACAAGTTAAAATTTTCACTGGTCCAATGTCTCTTAACACTGCTTTCGGAAAGATTCCGATGTCTGACCATTCGACTGAAAAAGCTGCCATCAGTTCATACTCCGCCTCCGAATGGAATCTAGCAACTTCGCTCGACGTGTAGTTAGTGGAGCTTCCTTCAGTTTATTAAACGCGTATTTATTTATAAGCTGTTAAGTGAGGTTCTACGTATAAAACGTTCCTATAAACAATAATTAGAAGTGTACAATTAGTAAGTGTGATCTTTTCACCGACCTTTGTAGCGTTCGTGGGAAAGGGATTGGATTGGTAAATGTGGCACCTTGCAGCTGTCTATCGTCGACAGCATATTGTAAAGCCCTGCAACTGTGTTATAATCATTTGGTGGTGAATTAATGAATGACCAGAAAATTATGCTATTCTTTCGCCATTAATTGTGTTAATGGTAGCCTGCATAGAGCTCATCCATTCAGGAATTGTTGGAACTTCTAAAGAGGAGTGCATTGACCGCAACCACCTACCACACATTCACAGTGTATCTTGCAAGGTGGGTTTCAATATGTCTGATGGAAACGGGCTGATCACGTTGAAGTCTAGAACTATAACCTGATGTAATGTATCACTTATGTTGAAAACTTCAAGTTCCGGTCACCAACTTCTGTTGCAGAAGGAGGCAATTTAAGGCTCTGGGTCTCTTCAGATATCGGGAGAGCTGAGGCCGGGATGATGCATTTGATTCTCCAAATACTGTGTGGAAAGTGTTCCGCCCAGTGACACTGGAGACAATGAAATCGACGTTTTCGAATACGTATTGACTGCATGTTACTCTTGGGAGAGGCTCTTCACTGTGGCAGACAGTTGACAGCTCCAGCTGTCAAGCATTTTTACGAAATAAGTCACTTAATAACTGCAAATAAGTACTATTTAATGAAGTGAAAATAGATCTACTGTTTAAACACGAACTCAGAGAAGTTATTCTGTCTACTCGCTTAAGAGAACAGGAAGGAAATGCTGGTGAGCGATAGTCTGTCTGCAAAATGAAAGCCGATCAGCGCTCGTGATATGGGAAGTTGTCTTTTCCGGAAGAACGCTACAGGTGCCGCACAGGTTGGCAGAGAATGAGTTTCCCCTCTAGCAGTGTAGAACAGTGGGAAGAAATTTACGTTGATTTTGTCCATATGGTTATCTTGCATTAGCATTATTAGTATCTCGTATATGAATTCCATGTAATGTGTATGCACTTTGTGAAAAATAAACACCCTCAGTCATGTCGGCGCACTGCATTGCCAGTGAAGCATAAGGCACGCTGCATAGCACTTTGCTTCTTGTGACGTAGTGGAGCAGATAGAGTGGGTAATCGCCCGCTCGTTTCTCAGTTTGCACATCCCAGCTGAGCAAGCAAGCTTCAGGCCGCAAAGAAGTTATTGCAACCAGGTACTGGCCTTAAAAACTTGTCATAGAAGCTGGTTTCCAAGAAAACGTGAAAACATCTGTCGCGTTCGTAGTCGTAACTGAAGCAGTCTGGAGAGAAGGGATGATACACAAATTACTAAAAACAATTCCGTGCCGTAAGACTGTAACTCTTTATGTTTAAATGTTCAAATGTGTGTAAATTCCTAAGCGACCAAACTGCTGAGGTCATCGGTCCCTACTTAAAGTAACTTATGCTAGGAACAACACACAGACCCATGCCCGAGGGAGGACTCGAACTTCCAGTGGGAGGAGCGGCGCAATCCGAGACAGGGCGCCTCAAACCACGCGGCCACTCCGCACAGCCTGTAACTCTTATCAACACCATGATGAACAGTAGGTATTTCAGCATTTACTTGGGAGAAA
This sequence comes from Schistocerca gregaria, assembly GCF_023897955.1. NCBI lineage: Eukaryota > Metazoa > Arthropoda > Insecta > Orthoptera > Acrididae > Schistocerca > Schistocerca gregaria. The sequence goes on along the minus strand of NC_064920.1, from coordinate 1,013,165,711 downwards.
ATGTGAACGAGGAGGCGAAATTAAGTAATGGTCTACCACAGGGCTCCGTCTTAGCCTCCCTGTTGTTGAACTACATGGGGTGTTCAAAAGAAGTTCGAATATTTTGAGAGATGGTAGTACTCATCGAAACAAGAAAAAATAGTCCAGTAGACATGGGTCCGGAAATGTATACTTTCCGAGACAAACACGCGTTTGCAGGAAGGGTTGCGCTAAGCTTGGTTGCGGATATCAGCACAGTCGTTGCATTGGCGCTCTGTCAAATGTGTCGCTAGTGTATTATGATGTCTTACTCACAGTACACTACCCACCATTAGGTAGTCAGCAATCAGTTGTGTGGTTCGACTCGTGTTGTACGCTGCGTTAGTTTTCGTTATGTTTGTGTGCCATTTTGAACAGTATTGTTCAAAAATGGTTCAAATGGCTCTGAGCACTATGGGACTTAACATCTAAGGTCATCAGGCCCCTAGAACTTAGAACTATTTAAACCTAGCTAACCGAAGGACATGACACACATCCATGCCCGGGGCAGGATTCGAACTTGCGACCGTAGCGGTCGCGCGGTTCTAGACTGAAGCGCCTAGGACCGCTCGGCCACTCCGACCGGCGTACAGTATTTTCAACCGTGGTTACGTAGATGTTCAGATGTGTGTGAAATCTTATAGAACTTAACTGCTAAGGTCATCAGTCCCTAAGCTTACACACTATTTAACCTAAATTATCCTAAGGACAAACACACACACAACCATGCCCGAGGGAGGACGCGAACCTCCGCCGGGACCAGCCGCGCAGTCCATGACTGCAGCGCCTGAGACCGCTCGGCTAATCCCGCGCGGCTGTGGTTACGTATCGTAGTGTTTTACCTTCTTCCAAACGCAGATTTACTTACGTGTTTACAGTAATGGCGGATATGATACTCTGCTATGGTTTAGCAAATGTATGTGGACTAAGAATGCAGTTTACGCGTGATGTTTTTGCTGTGTGAGGAGGCATTACATGGCTGACCTTGGCCGTTCTGTAGGGGAATCATGCTGACTACGGTGGCCTTGAAGCTTTCCCTCATGCAAACATCTTGGCTTGGAAGACATGAAGGGAACAACAATTGTAAAATAAAGGTTACTGGTGACTGTGTGTTCCATCATAGACACCAAAATTCCTTAAAAAATGGCTCTGGGCACTATGGGACTAAACATCTATGGTCAGCAGTCCCCTAGAACTTAGAACTACTTAAACCTAACTAACCTAAGGACAGCACACAACACCCAGCCATCACGAGGCAGAGAAAATGCCTGACCCCGCCGGGAATCGAACCAGGAAACCCGAGCGTGGGAAGCGAGAACGCTACCGCACGACCACGAGATGCGGGCTCAAAAATTCCTTATCTCCTTTCCTTATCTCTTGTGAGATTTTTTTTTGTTAAACAAAAGACATTCATTCGCTTATGTAGTCTCGCGCTAGGCGCAATGTGACCGAGGGGGACTTAGCCGTTGGAGGCAGCTGTCGTGGCGTCTGGGCGTGGCGCTGAAAAATAATCACAGGGTAGAGTGCCCTCCTATAAGCAGTTCGGCAGATTTTTCCAGCGCCTGAGGGACACAGGTACCCTCGCACCTCGGAAGACTGACAATGGAAGAACCTGCACAGTCAGCACGCCTGGCATGGAGAAGCGTGTGCTACGTTCGGCAGAAAGAACCCCTGGGACGAGTGTGCGGCGACTAAGAGCAGCAGAAGAAAAGTTTCACTCTCTCATCTGGAGGAGGGAGGGTGAGGGGGCACTTTGTGAACAATTGCTGTACCCGTATCATCTACAGCGCGTTCAGGCCCTAGGGCCACAGGATCACCATGGCGGACGGGAATTCTGTCAACGACTGTTGCAGCAGTGTGCTGCAGTTCCACTGTTCACATCTAGCATTTTATTTACCGTTGAGGCAGTATCACAAGAGATGGTGTTATGAATTTCTATAACCAGCTTGTACGGGCAGATGTAAATCTCTAAGCGATTCAGGAAAGAGGGCAGCAATACAAATTCTCAATCAACGCATGGGCAGACGTATTTCGCGATAGATTAATAGGGCCATACGTGCTACCACAAAGGTTAACTGGGGCACATTATCTGGACTTTACAGTATTGCCTACTTTGCTGGAGGCTATGCCACTGCAGCAACGAATACAAATGTGGTTCATGCATGATGGCGCACCAGCACACTTTCGTCACAATCTGCGCGATCATATGACGCAGAGATCACAGGACCGCTGGATTGGTTGGGGGGCCCCAAACCTTAGCCTGCTCGTTCCCCAGTCCTCAATCTCCTAGACCTTTGGCTAGGGGGACACTTGAAGGAACTGGTCTACGATACGCCATCAACGAGGTGCGGACACTACAGTGTCGCGCCTTCAACGCATGCCAGCAGGTACAACAACAATCTGGTGTACTTCAAAGGGTGCGTCATTCTTTTCCCTACCCTGTAGGAATCAGCATGGGTTTCGAAAAAGACGGTCGTGTGAGACCCAGCTCGCGCTATTCGTCCACGAGACTCAGAGGGCCATAGACACGGGTTCACAGGTAGATGCCGTGTTTCTTGACTTCCGCAAAGCGTTCGATACAGTTCCCCACAGTCGTTTAATGAACAAAGTAAGAGCATATGGACTATCAGACCAATTGTGTGATTGGATTGAAGAGTTCCTAGATGACAGAACACAGCATGTCATTCTCAATGGAGAGAAGTCTTCCGAAGTAAGAGTGATTTCAGGTGTGCCGCAGGGGAGTGTCATTGCTATACACAATATACATAAATGACCTTGTGGATGACATCGGAAGTTCACTGAGGCTTTTTTCAGATGATGCTGTGGTGTATCGAGAGGTTGTAACAATGGAAAATTGTACTGACATGCAGGAGGATCTGCAGCGAATTGACACATGGTGCAGGGAATGGCAATTCAATCTCAATGTAGACAAGTGTAATGTGCTGCGAATACATAGAAAGAAAGATCCCGTATCATTTAGCTACAAAATAGCAGGTCACCAACTGGAAGCAGTTAATTCCATAAATTATCTGGGAGTAGGCATTAGGAGTGATTTAAAATGGAATGACCATATAAATTTGATCGTCAGTAAAGCAGATGCCAGACTGAGATTCATTGGAAGAACCCTAAGGAAATGCAATCCGAAAACAAATGAAGTAGGTTACAGTACGCTTGTTCGCCCACTGGTTGAATAATGCTCAGCAGTGTGGGATCTGTACCAGATAGGGTTGATAGAAGAGTTAGAGAAGATCCAACGGAGAGCGAAAGCGTTACGGATATGATAGATAAACTCCAGTGGAAGACTCGGCAGGAGAGACGCTCAGTAGCTCGGTATGGGCTTTTGTTGAAGTTTCGAGAACATACCTTCACCGAAGAGTCAAGCAGTATATTGCTCCCTCCTACGTATATCTCGCGAAGAGACCATGAGGATAAAATCAGAGAGATTAGATCCCACACAGAAGCATACCGACAATCCTAGTTTCCACGAACAATACGAGACTGGAATATAATGGATAACCCTCCGCCACACACTGTCAGGTGGCTTGCGGAGTATGGATGTAGATGTAGGTGTACGGGTGAATTGTTAGGAATGCCACGTTGAACACCTCTTGTAAACACGTGTTTATCGCAGAAATTATGCATATCTGGACCCGTGTTTACTGGACTTATTTTTCTTGTTTCAAAGAGTACTATCACCTCTCAAAGTATTCGACACTTCTCTATGAACACCCTGTATACCTCCGGTCTCCCAAATACAAGGTCACCAAAATTCTGCTACACGACGGTATCGCTCTTTGTAGAACCAAAGATTCGGACATGCGGAGACAGCTCCCACAGAGGATCTAGGCGTTATGAGCTCCTATTTTAGAAAGTAGCGACTTAAACCCAGTACAAGTGAAGCTGAAATACGTACATTCCATCTGAACAACAAACAAACCAACACGGAGCTCAGAGTTAAACTTACAGGAAACACTCTTTGCCGTAACAAGTACCCGAAGTACTTTGGTGTCACCTTAAACGCACACTTTCATATAAAAAACATCTTCAAAATACCGCTGCCAAGATAAAAACTCGTAGAAATATTATTCAAAAATTGTTTGGAATGACATGGGGAGCTTCAGAAGGTACCTTGCTCACATAATCCATTGCGCTGCTCTTCTCAGCAACCGAGTATTGAAATCCGGTGTGGCTAAACAGCTATCACACCAACTTGAGCGACGTCCTGTTGAACCATACGATGCGGTTAATAACTGGGACAGTGCTACCAACACCCACTTATTAGCTTCCTCCTTTGAGCAACATCTGTCCACCCGCAATCCGAAGAAGCGAAGCCTTGCTTAGGGAATACCGCAAGCTACAGGAGAGCCTGGAATTACACATACGCACAAGAAGACATACCAAGCCTACGATGTAACAGATGTGGATTACTTATCCAGCTACGGATGGATTACGTATCCAGTTACTGTTGCTTCCATTTTCCAATTCATATGTAACAGGCTCTATCCAAGAAAGCCATAGTTGTGGCAAGCAGTAATATCGAGGTGAGAGACCTGTGGGGCCAGAACTGTCAAATTACTGAAAATTCTGAAAGTATACTTCTGATACTGCTGACACAGTACTCGGTAGGAAACTGTAGGTCAAATTGAACAGAGCTGCCAATGGGCGTGGTCGATGCACAAACTCACTTTACAAATCGGGTGTTAAAGAGTCTCGGGTTTGTAGCTGTGAGACTCCGAACTAGACAGTCAAGCTCATTAGAAATGAATGCCCCTTACGCTCCTATTAGAAGAGTTAGAGCGACCTCATGAAAGCTGACTATGCAGCTCTTATATAGGTTATGAACTTAGATATTGATATTCAGTTAATTTTATATATAGTTTTGTCTTTCTGTATACTTGTTATGTAAGTACATATACTAATGTTATACACCTGCATTTTAACAGTGCATGTGAGCCATACGAATGAATTAATGAATAAATCATCAGTTTGCAGGCCTATGAAAGAGGCAAGTGCAAAACCACAATCCGGCGACCTCGCGCTTCAACCCTCCACGCCTCGCCCCATTCCCGTCCACACACTGCTACAGCCCCAGAATACAATTCACCCCTTAACACGACACTACTGGAGCTAGACGTGATAAATATAATTAATATTTGTTCTTAACCCTTTTCATTTTACAGTAAACTTTAATTTCATATCATAATAATAATATGTTTATTGCAGCCAAACAGCCATACAAATCGTAGTACAATTGTAATAATAGACGAAATTAGAAATTTTACGCCGGCCGCGGTGGTCTAGCGGTTCAGGCGCTCAATCCGGAACCGCGGGACTGCTACGGTCGCAGGTTCGAACCCTGCCTCGGGCATGGATGTGTGTGATGTCCTTAGGTTAGTTAGGTTTAAGTAGTTCTAAGTTCTAGGGGACTGTTGACCACAGATGTTAAGTGCCAGAGTGCTCAGAGCCATTTGAACCATTTTAGAAATTTTACGTGCATAGTCACTTTTGGTGCAAATATGTGGCAAAGTTTCCATATTCGATGACACAGTTGACGCTCACACATTGCATTTCGTTCATGATATGACGTGTTGTTGCAAATAAGGCGGTGGAAAACATGGGCTGCCTTTCTGTGTCTCACACGTCTCAAATGGTTCTGAGCACTATGGGACTTAACAACTGAGGTCATCAGTCCCTTGGAATTTAGAACTAGTTAAACCTAACTAACCTAAGGACATCACACACATCCATGCCTGAGGCAGGATTCGAACCTGCAACCGTAGCGGTAGCGCGGTTCCAGACTGAAGCGCATAGAACCGCTCGGCCACAGTGGCCGGCTCACACGTCTCATCTCGAAGTTTTCCTTCGTCGATGTTCGGTCAATCACGGCGCCTGTGCTGTAAAATTCTGGAATTATGTGTTCCCTTTTTCCCTTCAATGTTTGCAGTAGACTTCCTGAAGCGCAGGTTCGCCTGTAGGTCTTCGATGAGGAGGGATTCCTCCGTAATGATGCAAACGAGTCTGGATCGTCTTGTTTTGGACTCTCTGATCGCTTATAGGTCACCATTACTCTTTCTATTGTCCTTAGGTTTTTCACTGTGAAATGCGGTCCGATGATTTCCATGCCATTAACACACTGCAATTTTTCCATCTTCTGAAATGTGGAAACATTTAGTCCTAGAGAAAAAATGAAGTGGCTTTTTTTTTACAGGAAATTTAACATAGTTTAATTTTGTACTGGGAAGCATTTTCGCTGGAAACAGCTGTTTTCGAACTGTTCAAAATACATATTAAAAAGTCACCTTAAAATCCTCCCCAACCCCACTCACACATTCCCTGGTAAGAATTTTTAGTATGCAAGTCATGACAATGTCTCGCACTACTGTACAAAAATGTTCAACTACACGATTTTTCCTTGATACCAGCTTCTTTTGGTCTTCATTGACTGGGCTAAAAAGTGGGGATGAGAGATGGTTGTAATCTGAGGGGGCGGAGGGAAAGACGGTAATAAGCAGAGCTCCATCTCAATCCCCCAACTCCTCCACGGGAACGGTACCACGGATTCGGTTCTGATTACAGCATTCTGGTTTCTGTATACGATGTAGAATTTTTCCTTGATAACTCCAAAATTTCAGTGAGCGTCTATCGGTTTTTCTCAGTGTGTTGCTCCACTAATTTTCTGCTCATGAAAGCGATTTAAATCTGTAGCTGTCTCGTCATGCGCTATAGACACTATAATCGTAAAAGACTCAACTTTTTCATTTCAGAATTAAAAAAGTTTTGGTTGCGAAATTATTGCCGGCCAGTGTGGTCGAGCGGTTCTAGGCGCTACAGTCTGGAACCGCGCTACTGCTCCGGTCGCAGGTTCGAATCCTGCTTCGGGCATGGATGTGTGTGATGTCCTTAGGTTAGTTAGGTTTTACTAGTTCTAAGTTCTAGGGGACTGATGACCTCAGCAGTTAAGTCCCATAGTGCTCAGAGTCATTTTTTTTTTTTTTTGCCAAATTATTTAATATCAAATGGCGCGTTTCGGCCTTATGGGGCATCTTCAGATTGTATAAAAGAAGATGGATATGTAAGCTATCCGTCATAAAGACATAAAATGAAAAACGGAAACAACGATATGACGGGTGGATTACACATCCTGTTACGGACGGGTTACGTATCCAGTTACTGTTGCGTCCATATTCCAATTTATATGGCTTTATGACGGATATGTTACACACCTAGCTACTTTTACGCAATCTGATGATGCCCCAAAAGGATGATAAGCGCGTTATTGATATTAAATAATTTCGCAACCACGACTGTTTTTATTCTGAAATAATTCGTAACTGGTTGCTGCAGCACCCTGCCGCAATGGAATGGAATACTTCTCGACATTTTCAGTGTCATCCCTTGCACCACGCGAGACTGCAGTCTCGGCTACTGCGTCGCCGGCTCGCCTCACGCGACGCCACTCGTTCGGCGCCTTGCGGCCGGACAAGGTCGCGCTAAGGAAGTGACGGACAGCCTCCCGGGTATCGACCGCGCAGTGCCAGCCGAGTGCGGCAGCACGCCACGGCACAGCACACAGTACAGAACGCCGCAGCCGCTGCCCCTAGCAGCCGCCTGCCTCTCTTGGCACCGCTGCCGGACAAACACGGCAGCAGTTACAGGAGTTGCGGCAGCTATCGAGCCGCCTGCCGCTCCCCCTCTCGCCCGCCAGTGGAGAGTGCTGTGACGTCACGGGCACTGCCGAGTGGTGAGTCACGCGGCTGGGTACGTCACGCGGCGGCAGACCAGCAAGAGTGCGGCAAGTTGAATGACCAACCAGCGCGCCAGCTCGAGCGGGCGGACGTAACGGCTCACGGCACCGCGCGCTGGCAGCGCCGCGCTGCTGCAGGCTGCTGCACCACCACCCACTCCGCGACAGGGATGTGCGATGTTGGCAGATCGACGACGCTGATTTCGATTTCATCATCGACGTCTACACATCACTGACCAATAATAATCGAACCTAAAACATCGTCATATACGAGATTAAACAATACGCTTTCTGGATGGTTCTAGTCCGGATCTCTATAAGAGGGTAGACAATTGCTGTCGTCATATCATATAAGTATGTTTTTGACATAAAAATATCATTGGCGTATCGCGTAGCTGAAGTCCCTCGCGAATGAGGCAGGAACTGAAATTGAGGGTAGTAAAGTAAAAGGTGAAATGCTTAACTCAGTTTTCAAATGTTCCTTTACTAAGGGAAATTCAGGAGAATTGCCCCAGTTTCATCCTCGTACCGGCCGTGCGGTTCTAGGCGCTACAGTCTGGAGCCGATCAACCGCTACGGGCGCAGGTTCGAATCCTGCCTCGGGCATGGATGTGTGTGATGTACTTAGGCTAGTTAGGTTTAATTAGTTCTAAGCTCTGAGCACTATGAGACTTAACATCTGAGATCATCAGTCCCCTAGAACTTAGAACTACTTAAACGTAACTAACCTAACGACATCACACACATCCATGCCCGAGGCAGGATTCGAACCTGAGACCGTAGCAGTCGCGCGGTTCCGGACTGAAGCACCTAGAACCGCTCGGCCAGAGAAGGACATCACACAATTCATGCTCGAGGTAGGATTCGAACCTGCGACCGTAGCAGTCGCGCGGTTCCGGACTGAAGCGCCAGAGTGCCCAGAAAACTGTCATCCACCATGTCGCCAAGAACGAAATTACAGAACTCCACACGTTGTTGTTTGTCACCTTCACGAAGAGCTTGTAGTAGTTGAATTTTGCATGGTGCCATGTGTAGACGTAGACGCAAGACACACCAGACGTACATCGGGGGCATATTAAGCTGTCGAGCTGCATGGCGTACGGATTTCTGCGGACTCCTTGTGAAACTGTGGCGGATGCGATCGACGTCTGTGTCAAAAACGCGGGGACGGCCTGGCGATGTGCCTTTAGACAAAAGAAGCTTGTTCATACCATCGTCTAATGATCTGTGTTGTAGGAGGATCCACACACCATATCTAGTACGAAAGTCACGCTGAACAGTTATTTTTGAGCCGCACTGCGCAAAACGTAGAACACAAAACGCTTTCTGTTGTCCCGACAGTATTTTTACTATATGTTTTATAATTAGAATACTATGTCAGGTGAGAACGAGAGCACTTCATGCTTTCTGTCTGGTCACTTAAGAAGCGCGCGGTAGTGCGGAGTTTTGCCGAATATTATTTCATTCTCTTTAAAAGTTAAATGACATTCGAAGCTATATTGTTTCTTTGCTCGTCTCATTTTACGTCTGAACTGCAACTGCTCACATCATTCAGGCTAGTTGGACAGCTGGTTAGGCAGTGCTGTTCAAGTGTTATGCGCCAGAAAAGCTGTTGTGTCGCACATTATCGCTCACTCTATGTGCGTGTAACACAGCATCAAACGTATCCTTATGATCGTACTTCACTGCACTGGTCACAACTTGGCTTCTGATACATGTGAAACAAAATCCAGTGAGATTCAAACAAAGAAGGAAAAATACATGGCGTAATGTTTACATCAGGTTTATTCTTAAGATGAAGAGTACACAACTGAAGTGGGCACACATTGCTGCCACCTAGAGGGACTCACGTAAAACTCGACTGTTTGCTCTTTGCAACACTACGTTGTTCATGTACATATCTCAAATAACATAATAGTTATGATTTTTTTTTATCCGATGATTCTTTTTGATATACCCTGTATATCAAATGTGTTCTATGTCGGAAACCATTCGGAAAGGGCGTACGTTCTTTTGTTCATAATCACTAATACTATCTCACCTCATAGCATGTAACTTCCCTCCTGACTCACCTTGTTCAGAGTGGCTTGAAAAGCAGCAAACACATTTAATATCAGTTCATTAATAAACATAGCAATAATTAGAGGATGATAATAAGCGGTAGTGTGGGTGCACGACAGAGAGGTCTTTAGCGTCTGTACTAAAGCGTAATGAGACGAGAGTGGACAGATATCACAAAACTGTTACAATGGGAATTGCAAATAAAAGCGTAAGGAACATCCTATAATTTGCGCGCGTACACACACACACACACACACACACACACACACACACACACACACACACACACACACACACAACAACGAGAATCACATTTCAGATATAATACTCAGTGAAAAGGGAAAAAGCAATGTGAAGAATTAAAAATGGACAGCAGATACCTACAGCTAGCTAATCACCGAATAAAATGGATGAGCCAGCACTTCAGCACTGGAAGAGTGTCCTTCAGTGATATCGGTCTCTCCGTATGCTCTCAAGCCCTTGCACAAGCTGCTCAACGGGAAGTGGTCCATGACCTGCCCTCAAGTTCAAATGGCTCTGAGCACTATGGGACTTAACATCTTAGGTCATCAGTCCCCTAGAACTTAGAACTACTTAAAGCTAACTAACCTAAGGACATCACACAACACCCAGCCATCACGAGGCAGAGAAAATCCCTGACCCCGCGGGAATCGAACCAGGGAACCCGGGCGTGGGAAGCGAGAACGCTACCGCACGACCACGAGATGCGGGCTTGCCCTCAAGTGATCACGTCCCGATCTGTATCCCCCTGTCAGAGTGGTGCCCGAAAAAAAGCCGCCGCGATGGCTGCTTAACAGGAGGCGGACTCGCTGTGTTTGAACACCGTCACATGGTCCAGGAATGGCGAGTCATATTACCCAAATGCGCCACAGCGCCGCTGAAGCACCCATTCCGCCATCTTCAGGCCAGATAACAAGGTAACCAGCCCTTGGTGGAGCGAAGATGCCGCCCTGCAACAAGGATCAGGTGGGCGGCCCGGAATAGGTTCAAATGCCGACCAACTGCATAGAATCTCGCAGCCTTTCGAGTAGCGAGGGCGGCAAGTCGGCGAATTATTAAGGAGAGCCAAGGCAACTAGAAACAATCAGGTAGGCCATTCCGGAGGTTCGCGCTGCTATTGGCTAATGCGTACGACGTCAACGGGATGATTATTCTCGAATACGCCTGGTGAAGTTAAAGGGTATAAATGCCGTTTGAATGTAAGGCCTGGGCAGGTATTTCTCAAAAAACATTTCTTTGTTTGTGGTAAACTTGTTGTGAGAAAGAAAGCAGTTAAAGACAGGTAAGCGTCACGCAAACGCGTACCGATTAGAATACCCGTAAAGTACGAGAGAACTATGTCTACGAATCATTGTAGATTTAATTAGATTCTGTAGGAAATCTGCATCTCTTTGGGGGATATAAAGTTTAGCGTATTGTGCGGTCCCAGCTGGATGAAACGTTATTTCGCTTTCAAGTTTCATTCTCTTCTTCTGTTCTATTTATGGTCAGTAAGGACTATACTCCTTCACGTTGCACATACGCTATTAGTCTGTAAAATCTTCCTGGTAAGTAAAAATGATTCTAAAAAATGACTTCATCTGAATGATGACATATAAGGGGATATGAGAGGTAATTAGCAGCAGTAAATTCTAAATGTTAAAATAGCAATGGGTGACTTATGAGCACCAGTGATAGATAAATAATTGTTAAAGAATACAAGTAACAAATAACATCCACAAAAAGGATATTTGGCAACAAACTATAGATATTTTGCATTAAGAGAAGTAACTGAAGCTGAATATCACTAAAATCAGAAAGAATAAACTGTGCATAATAATAATTTTCATGTTGGAAGTAAGGTTGTCTGTAGATAAGAGAGGGTAATAATATGGTGCCACTATAGGCAAGCAGAAGCTGTTTGATATTAACTGAAGTAGATGCCTGAAAGTGGTGGGAGATCACACCTATAATAGGTAAAAATAATGAGATCAATATGCTGACGAAGATAAAAGGGAGAAAGAAGTGTCGAAACATGTAGGAAAGTGAAATATATGGATAAGTTAAAATAGGGAGAAATTGGAGAAATGAAATCAATAGGCTCATGTATATGGTAAAATGGTGGAAAACTGGTGTGTAATCCCCTCACGTCTTGAAAAAATGGTCGAGAAATGCGTAATGTTACATAAGGCATATGGTCAATTAACAGCTAAATATTGACACATACAGACAAAACCACAGATAAACAAATGTGTTAAGAAATGCAGATTGTAGAGTGTTGGTATGTTATAGAAAAAACAGGTTTTTAGTGGTGTGTGTAAAAAAGCAAAGTAACTGTTGTCGACCAAATGACTTCTTTGGCATACCAATCCGTACGATAATTGAGCTATATGAAGATAGAACTTACAAATGTTGCTCGATTTTCTAAGTAAAGCAACATCTAAGGCGATGAAATAAACTGCAGACTAGCCCAAAATATGATTATTTAAAATCTATGTTGACTTTCAGATCGTAACAGCTCTGATTTTTTTTAAATTTGCAAAATTCGTGATTCAAACTTAATTATGATGTATCCAGTAAAAGTCAGCTGGAATAATGTCACGATTTTTTGCAGTGACATGTGGCTAACAAGCACTTTGAAAAAGTTAATGACAGTTTTCGAAAAAAAATTTAAAAAAAGAAAAATTCTTTCTGGTAACTTCTCAACTGTTTATTTGAATTATAGAAGGGAAATAGAATATAGAATTGTGTTTTGTCCTCCCTCAGATGCAATTTGAGAACAGAAGCTTAGGCTATTTTATCTGTTTTTCAGGGACCTGTAGGCTTCATGAATGGCAGCCTAGAAGCTGTATTGGGAAAGAAAGCGAGAAGGACATCAGCCACAGTGCCTCCTTCCCTTTTGTAATAGAGACTCGTGAAGGAGCCTTACATAGCCACTTCCCGTCATCATCATCATCATCATTTAAGAGTGATTATGTCTTTTAGTGTTCAGTCTGGAGCATAGTCCCCCTTATAAAATTCCTCCATGATCTCCTATTCAGTGCTAACATTGGTGCCTCTTCTGATGTTAAGCCTATTACTTCAAAATCATTCTTAACCGAGCCCGGGTACGTTCTCCTTGGTCTACCCGGGCTCCTCCTACCCTCTACTGCTGAACCCATGAGTCTCTTGGGTAACCTTGCTTCTCCCATGCGTGTAACATGACTCCACCATCTAAGCCTGTTCGCCCTGACTGCTACATCTATAGAGTTCATTCCCAGTTTTTCTTTGATTTCCTCATTGTGGACACCCTCCTGCCATTGTTCCCATCTACTAGTACCTGGAATCATCCTAGCTACTTTCATATCCATAACCTCAACCTTATTGGTAAGCTAACCTGAATCCACCCAGCTTTCGCTCTCATACAACAAAGTTGGTCGAAAGATTGAACCGTCCATAGATAACTTAGTCTTGGTACTAACTTCCTTCTTTCAGAAGAGAGTAGATCGTAGCTGAGCGCTCACTGCATTAGCTTTGCTACACCTCGCTTCCAGTTCTTTCACTGTGTTGCCATCCTGTGAGAATATGCATCCTAAGTACTTGAAACCGTCCACCTGTTCTAACTTTGTTCCTCCTATTTGGCACTCAATCCGTTTATATCTCTTTCCCACTGACATTACTTTCGTTTTGGAGATGCTAATCTTCATACCATTGTCCTTACAATTCTGATCTAGCTCTGAAATATTACTTTGCAAACTTTCAATCAAATCTGCCATCACAACTAAGTCATCCGCATATGCGAGATTGCTTATTTTGTGTTCACATATCTTAATCTCACCCAGCCAGTCTATTGTTTTTAACATATGATCCATAAATAATATGAACAACAGTGGAGACAGGTAGCAGCCTTGTCTTACCCCTGAAACTACTCTGAACCATGAACTCAATTTACCGTCAACTCTAACTGCTGCCTGACTATCTATGTAAAGACCTTTAATTGCTTGCAAAAGTTTGCCTCCTATTCCATAATTTCGTAGAATAGACAATAACTTCCTCCTATGAACGCGGTCATATGCCTTTTCTAGATCTATAAAGCATAGGTACAATTCCCTGTTCCACTCGTAACACTTCTCCATTATTTGTCGTAAGCTAAAGATCTGGTCCTGACAACCTCTAAGAGGCCTAAACCCACACTGATTTTCATCTAATTTGTCCGCAACTAATACTCGCACTTTCCTTTCAACAATACCTGAGAAGATTTTACCCATCACGCTGATTAAAGAGATACCTCTGCAGTTGTTACAATCTTTTCTGTTTCCGTGTTTAAAGATTGGTGTGATTACTGCTTTCGTCTAGTCTGATGGAATCTGTCCCGACTTCCCCGCCATTTCAATTATCCTGCATAACCATTTAAGACCTGACATTCCACTGTATTTGATGAGTTCCGACTTAATTTCATCCACCCCAGCCGCTTTATTGCACTGCAATCTATTGACCATTTGTTCCACTTCCTCAAATGTAATCCTATTTCCATCATCATTCCTATCCCATTGTACATCGAAATCTGAAACATTGATCGTATTTTCACCTACATTGAGCAACTCTTCAAAATATTCCCTCCATCTGCCCAAGGCATCAACAGGATTCACCAGCAGTCTTCCTAACCTGTCCAAAATACTAGTCATTTCCTTCCTACCTCCCTTTCGAAGACTGCTACTTACACTCCAGAATGGTTTTCCAGCAGCTTGACCCAAATTCTCCAACCTGTTTCCAAAGTCTTCCCAAGATATCTTCTTGGATGCTGCAATTATCTTTTTGGCTTTGTTTCTTTCTTCAACATAACTTTCTCTGTCCACCTGAGTTCTAGTATGTAGCCATTTTTGATACGCCTTCTTTTTCCTTTCACAGGCTGCCTTGACTGTGTCATTCCACCAAGCTGTTTGCTTCATCCTACTTTTACACACTACTGTTCCAAGACATTCTTTAGCCACTTCTAGTACTGTGTCCCTGTACCTTGACCATTCCTTTTCCAATGACTGTAATTGACTACACTTCCCGTCTTGTGCGCTACATGTTTTTGTGTGTTTCTCTTTCAGGTAAACACTGAAAACACTAAATCACAAAACTGCATTCGTAAAAAATGTCTAGTTAAAGTTTCTATGCTATTTTACATACATGATTATTAAAAATTCACTATATTATGCTCACACACTTATATATATATATATATAGGGTGTTTCAAAAATGACCGGTATATTTGAAACGGCATTACAAACTAAACGAGCAGCGATAGAAATACACCGTTTGTTGCAATATGCTTGGGACAACAGTACATTTTCAGGCGGACAAACTTTCGAAATTACAGTAGTTATAATTTTCAACAACAGATGGCGCTGCAAGTGATGTGAAAGATATAGAAGACAACGCAGTCTGTGGGTGCGCCATTCTGTACGTCGTCTTTCTGCTGTAAGCGTGTGCTGTTCACAACGTGCAAGTGTGCTGTGGACAACATGGTTTATTCCTTAGAACAGAGGATTTTTCTGGTGTTGGAATTCCACCGCATAGAACACAGTGTTGTTGCAACAACACGAAGTTTTCAACGGAGGTTTAATGTAACCAAAGGACCGAAAAGCGATACTATAAAGGATCTGTTTGAAAAATTTCAACGCACTGGGAACGTGACGGGTGAACGTGCTGGAAAGGTAGGGCGACCGCGTACGGCAACCACAGAGGGCAACGCGAAGCTAGTGCAGCAGGTGATCCAACAGTGGCCTCGGGTTTCCGTTCGCCGTGTTGCAGCTGCGGTCCAAATGACGCCAACGCCCACGTATCGTCTCATGCGCCAGAGTTTACACCTCTATCCATACAAAATTCAAACGCGGCAGCCCCTCAGCGCCGCTACCATTGCTGCACGAGAGACATTCGCTAACGATATAGTGAACAGGATTGATGACGGCGATATGCATGTGGGCAGCATTTGGTTTACTGAAGAAGCTTATTTTTACCTGGACGGCTTCGTCAATAAACAGAACTGGCGGATATGGGGAACCGAAAAGCCCCATGTTGCAGTCCCATCGTCCCTGCATCCTCAAAAAGTACTGGTCTGGGCCGCCATTTCTTCCAAAGGAATCATTGGCCCATTTTTCAGATCCGAAACGATTACTGCATCACGCTATCTGGACATTCTTCGTGAATTTGTGGCGGTTCAAATTGCCTTAGACGACACTGCGAACACCTCGTGGTTTATGCAAGATGGTGCCCGGCCACATCGCACGGCCGACGTCTTTAATTTCCTGAATGAATATTTCGATGATCGTGTGATTGCTTTGGGCTATCCGAAACATACAGGAGGCGGCGTGGATTCACCTCCCTATTCGCCAGACATCAACCCCTGTGACTTCTTTCTGTGGGGACACTTAAAAGACCAGCTGAAGCAGTACATCTCATCTGCATGTGAAGCCATTCCGCCAGACACGTTGTCAAAGGTTTCGGGTAATTTCTTTCAGAGACTACGCCATATTATTGCTACGCATGGTGGATATGTTGAAAATATCGTACTATAGAGTTTCCCAGACCGCAGCGCCATCTGTTGTTGACAATTGTAACTACTGTAATTTCGAAAGTTTGTCTGCCTGAAAATGTACTGTTGTCCCAAGCATATTGCAACAAACGGTGTATTTCTATCGCTGCTCGTTTAGTTTGTATTGCCGTTTCAAATATACCGGTCATTTTTGAAACACCCTGTATATACATACAAAGTATCAAGACTTTAATGTAAATAACAATCATTACAAGGAATCTTCAGAGACATTAATTAATACACGTTCGCGAAACAGATCAGTTAGATGCTGCTACCAATGCCTAGTGCGGTTGATAGCACATGTTGCGTTCGGCGATTCGCTACGCCCATATATAAACACTGCCAGAGAGGCAGTGCGTAGAAGGCGGATAGTCGTGTTCGGTTTATTGGTAGAATTTTGGGAAGATGTGGTTCATCTGTAAAGGAGACCGCTTATAAAACACTAATACGAACTATTACTGAGTGTTGCTCGAGCGTTTGGGATCCCTATCAGGTCGGATTAAGGGAGGACATAGAAGCAATTCAGAGACGGGCTGTTATATTTGTTACTGGTACGTTTGATCATCACGCGAGTGTTACGAAAATGCTTCAGGAACTCGGGTGGGAGTCTCTGGAGGAAAGGAGGCGTTCTTTTCGTGAATCGCTACTGAGGAGATTTAGAGAACCAGCATTTGAGGCTGACTACTGTACAATTTTACTGCCGCCATCTTACATTTCGCGGAAAGACCAGAAAGATAAGATAAGAGGGATTAGGGCTCGTACAGAGGCATACAGGCAGTCATTTTTCCCTTGTTCTGTTTGGGAGTGGAACAGGGAGAGAAGATGCTAGTTGTGGTAAGAGGTACCCTCCGCCACGCACCGTGGATTGCGGAGTATGTATGTAGATGTAGATGTAGATGTAGAATAGACACGTTGCATCGAGATATCGATTTGTCCGTGTCAGTCAAACACCAGCTTGCGCTGCACCTCGTATGACTTCAGAGCCAGGCAGCTACGAAAAGCGGTTTTGGTAAAAGGAAGTGAACAAGTGAGGACTGTACATCGTCCTGGCTCGCTTAGTTTCCACGCAAGTAATGTTTGTGTGCCGCCCGTAATGTTGACAAATCCGCGTGGCAAGTGGCGAGAATATGGTTCAAATGGCTCTGAGCACTATGGGACTTAACTGCTGAGGTCATCAGTCCCCTAAAACTTAGAACTACTAACTAACCTAAGGACATCACACACATGCATGCCTGAGGCAGGATTCGAACCTGCGACGGTAGCGGTCGCGCGGTTCCAGACTGTATCGCCTAGAACCGCTCAGCCACTCCGGCCGGCTGGCGAGAATATTTTCCGCTTTTAAGGCGAGCAAAGTCAGGGCGATAGAACATTTTCCTTGGAACTTCCTATAGGGGTCACCTCTGAACTTTTAATAATGCTGTTTCCGATAGGGACATTATTACTGTTATCAGGTATATTATTATATTTTGTGCGTGTGAACTTTTATTGAATATATTAACCAGTTAAAACTCAAAACTTTTATTTATAGTCATACCTGCTGATTAAATAGCATGTAGGAACATTTTCTTTCAGTCAGTACGAAGAGTAATGTGAACATGCATACAGGAAAGAATGATCAGTATGTTCTCCATCGCTATCTAGCTGACCGCGAAAACAGTTTTCAGGCTCTTGTAAACGGCGGAGGTAGGTGTAAAACAAGCACAGACAGTTTTAGATTCATTTTCATAACGGCGAAACAAAAAGTAAAGGCCAGTAATATTATTTACCCGCTGCCTCATACATTTCTTCAAAAATTGCATTTTAACATAACGGAAAATAAAAATGGAAATACATCGTAAGAAAAGAAAAAAAAATGAAGCACCACGAAAGAATTATCCGACTGGGACGGAATTCGGTAGATATGATGTACATGTATAGACAAACAAATGATTACAGTTTCAGAAAAAATAGATTATTTATTCAGGAGAAGAAGATTCACAATTTGAACGAGTCAGTAACACGTTGGTCTACCTCTCGCCCATATGCAGGCAATTATTTGGCTTGGTATTGATTAATAGACTTATTAGATATCGCTAAGAGGGACATCGTGACAAATTGTGTCCAATTGGCTAGTTAAATCGTCGAAATTGCAAGCTGCTTCGATGGCCTAACCCATAATGCTCCAAACGCTCTCAATTGGGGGGTGATCCAGATACATCTTCGGCCTGAAATCAGACTCACTGGAGTAGTATTGTCTGCAGTGACGGGTCCCAATGACCAGCAAAGAGGTTCCGGGCAGCTGTGGTATACCAACCTGGCTGTCGCCCGTCATAAGGCCCGAAAACAAGGAGTGATAGGCTGGGGTGCCATTTCTTTTCATAGCAACACCCCTTTGGTTTGCCGTCTGTGGCACTCTTACAGCACGATGTTCTACGCCCTGTTTTGTTGTCCTTCATAGCAAGCCATCCTGGGCTTATATTTCAGCGTAATAACGCCTGCCTGCAAAGGGTGAGTGTTTCTACGACTTGTTTTCGTGCTAGCCACACTCTAGATTTGCCAGAAAGCTCGCTGCACCTCTCCACAGTTGAGAATGTTTGGAACATTGGGGGCAAGGCCCTCCAACCAACTCGGGACATTGACGATATAATGCGCCAATTGGACAGAATTTGGCACGATATCCTCAAGAAGATATTCTCAACTCTATCAACTATGTCTGTCGCTTTGGATTGGAGCAGATTGTCTCTGGTTTCGGGCGGCTAGCGGAAATGGTAAAGACTGCCAGTCTTGTTTGCGAGTTAAGGCGGAGCTCACCATCTGCAGCATCGTCGACAGAACCGACTGTGGTCCTTTTGTGCAGAACCGAGTGGAGGGTCTGAATCAGAGGCTCAGGCGGTTCTGTGACCGTATAGGCTGCAGATTCCTTGACTTGCGCCATCGGCTAGAGGGTTTCCGGGTTCCACTTAATATGTCAGGAGTCCACTGTACTCACGAAGCGGCTACACGGGTAGCGGTGGCTGTGTGGAAGGAACTGGGCGGTTTTTTAGGTTAGAGGGTCTCAGGAAACCGCAGATAGGGCGTCCATCTAAAAGAGGGAAGGTAAAACACAGTAAGGTAGTTGTAGAAACGATTGGTGTTGTAGTTGTAAATTGCCGTAGCTGTGCTGGGAAAGAACCAGAGCTCTAAGCTCTAATAGAAAGCACTGAAGCACAAATAGTTATAGGTACAGAAAACTGGCTAAAGCAGGAAATAGGTTCGGCAGAATTTTTTTCAAACGATCTAACAGTGTTGAGAAAGGATATATTAAATACAGTTGGTGATGGAGTATTTATTGCTGTCAAAAGTAGTTTGCCTTGTAGTCAAATTGAAGTAGACAGTTACTGCGAAATAGCATGGATAGATGTTATACTTGACAATCGGATTGAACTATCAATTGGATCGTTTTACCGACCCCCAACTCAGAAGATATAGTTGCTGAACAGTTCAAAGAAAACATGAGCCTCCTTTCAAACAGGTACCCCACTCATACAATTAAAGTCGGTGGCGACTTCAATCTATCTTCGATTTTCTGGAAAAATCATACGTTTAAAACCGGCGGCAGGCAAAAAACGTAATCCTAAATTGTAGTGAATGCTTTCTCAGCAAATTATTTTGAACAATTAGTTCATGAGCCTACTCGAAGCGTAAATGGTTGCGAAAGCATATTTGACCACTTAGCAACAAATAATCCTGGACACATAGGGAGTATCATGACGAATACAGGGATTAGCGACCACAAGGCAGTTGCTGCTACGCTGAGTACCGTAACACCCACAACCATAAAAAAGAAACGCCAAGTACATCTATTTAAAAAGCTGATAAAATGCTCTTAACGCCTTTTTAAAAGACAGTCTTCACTCCTTCCGATCTGATCACGTTATCGTAGAAAAGGTGTGGAATGATTTCAAAGAGATAGTATCGACGGCAACTGGTGATGGTACTGAGCCCCCATGGTACACAAAACGGGTCAGATCGCTGTTGCAGAAGCAACGAAAAAAGCATGTCAAATTTAAAAGAAAGCAAAATTCCGAAGATTGGCAAATTTTTGCAGAAGTTCGAAGTATAGCTCGTGCTTCAATGTGAGATGCTTTTAATAATTTCCACAACGAAATTCTGTTTCGGAATTTGGCAGAAAACCCAAAGAGATTCTGGTCGTATGTAAAGCACACCAGTGGCAAGACGCAGTCAGTACCTTCACTGCGCGATAACAACGATAAAGTCAAACGGTGCAGTCACTGATGACAGTGCCACCAAAGCAGAGTTATTAAACACGGTTTTCCGAAATTCCTTCACCAAAGAAGACGAAGAAAATATTCCTGAATTCCAATCAAGAACAACTGCGAAGATGAGAAAAATAGAAGTAGATATCCTTGGTGTAGCAAAGCACCTTAAATCACTCAATGAAGACAAGGCTTCCGGTCCAGATGGTATACCACTCAGGTTCCTTTCAGAGTATATTGATGCAATAGCTCCATATTTTGTTCAAGTGGTTCAAATGGCTCTGAGCACTATGGGACTTAACATCTGTGGTCATCAGTAGCCTAGAACTTAGAACTATTTAAACCTCACTAACCTAAGGACATCACACACATCCATGCCCGAGGCAGGATTCGAACCCGCGATCGTAGCAGTCGCGCGATTCCGGACTGAGCGCCTAGAACCGCTAGACCACCGCGGCCGGCTCCATATTTGGCAATTATACACAACCGCACGCACACAGGAAGTTCCGTACCTAAAGACTGGAAAATTGCTCAAGTCACACCAATACCCAAAAAGGGAAATAAGGAGTAATCCGCTGAATTACAGGCCCATATCACTAACGTCGATTTGCAGTAGGGTTTTGGAACATATACTGTATTCGAACATTATGAAATATCTGGAAGAAAACGATTTACTGACACATAGTCAGCACGGATTCAGAAAATATCGTTTTTGCGGAACACAACTAGCTCTTTATACTAATGAAGTAATGAGTGCTATCGACAGGGGATGTCAAATTGACTCCAAAGTTTAAGATTTTTAGAAGGCTTTCGACATTGTTCCTCACAGGCGTCTTCTAACAAAACTGTGTGCCTATGGAATATCGCCTCAGCTGTGCTACTAGATTCGTGATTTCCTGTCAGAAAGGTCATAGTTCGTAGAAAGAGACGGAAAGTCATCGAGTAAAACAGAAGTAATATCCGGCGTTCTCCAAGGAAGTGTTATATAGGCCCTCTATTTTTCCTGATCTATATTAACGACATAGGAGACAATCTAAGCAGCCCTCTTAGATTATTTGCGGATGATGCTGTCATTTACCGTCTTGTAAAGTCACCAGATGACCAAAACTAACTGCACAATGATTTAGATAAGATATCTGTGTGGTGTGAAAAGTTGCAGTTGACCCTGAATAAAGAAAATGTGAAGTTATTCACATGAGTACCAAAAGGAATCCGCTAAATTTCGATTACGCGATAACTCACACAAATCTGAAGGCTGTAAATTCGACTAAATACTTAGGGATTACAATTACAAATAACCTAAATTGGAACAATCACATAATGTTGTGGGTAGAGCAAACCAAAGGCTGCGATTTATTGGCAGAACACTTAGAAGGTGCAACAGATCTACTAAAGGGACTGCTTACAGTACACTTGTTCTGCAGTATTGCTGTGCGGTGTGGGATCCGTATCAGGTTGGACTGACGGATGATACTGAAAAAGTTCAAAGAAGCGCACCACGTTTTGTATTATCGAGAAAAGGGGGGAGATAGTGCCACAGCCATGATAAGTGAATTGGAGTGGCAATAATTAAAACAAAGGCGTTTTTCGTTGCGACGGGATATCCTCATGAAATTTCAATCACCAGTTTTCTCCTCCGATTGCGATAACATTCTGTTGGCTCCCACCTACATAAGGAGAAATGATCATCACGATAAAATAAGAGAAATAAGGACTCGCACAGAAAAATTAAAGTGCTCGTTTTTCCCACTCGCCGTTCGAGAGTGGAACGGTAGAGAGACAGCTTGAAGGTGGTTCATTGAACCCTCTGCCAGGCACTTAATTGTGAATAGCAATCACGTAGATATAAATCTAGAATCAGTGATAAGCTGAATAACTGGCTGCAAAGAGCCAAAGGTGGATCAGTATGCTAATGATGATGATGAGATCCCATACTCCGAGGACCGTAGGAGACGATGCAGTAGACCCGCACCGCCGTACTAGGCAAGGTCCTAGTGGAGGTGGTTTGCCATTGCCTTCTTCGGACCGTAATGGGGATGAATGATGATGATGAAGACGACACAAGAACACCCAGTCATCTCGAGGCAGGAAAAGTACCCGACTCCGCCAGGAATCGAACCCTGGACCCCGCGCGCGAGAAACTAGAACGCTACCGCAAGACCACGAGCTGCGAACACTGTGCTAAAGACTTGCTCACTTTGTGAAGCTCTTTCTCTCGAATAATTTGTCCTGCTTTTCAGAAACTGTAACCACTTGTTTAATATATACTTATATAGATATAAGTCTGTCAGAGACTGAAAGGACTTGGAAGAGCAGTTGAATGGAATGGATAGTGTCTTGAAAGGAGGATATAAGATGAACATCAACAAAAGCAAAACGAGAATAATGGAATGTAGTCGGGTGATGCTGAGGGAATTAGATTAGGAAATGAGACACTTGAAGTAGTAAAGGAGTTTTGCTATTTGGGGAGCAAAATAACTGATGATGGTCGAAGTAGAGAGGATATAAAATGTAGACTGGCAATGGCAAGGAAACGTTTCTGAAGAAGAGAAATTTGTTAACATCGAGTCTAGATTTAAGTGTCAGGAAGTCATTTCTGAAAGTATGTGTATGGAGTGAAGCCATGTATGGAAGTGAAACGTGGACGATAAATAATTTGGACAAGAAGAGAATAGAAGCTTTCGAAATGTGGTGCTACAGGAGAATGCTGAAGATTAGATGGGTAGATCACATAACTAATGAGGAAGTATTGAATAGGATTGGGGAGAAGAGAAGTTTGTGGCACAACTTGACCAGAAGAAGGGATCGGTTGGTAGGACATGTTCTGAGGCATCAAGGGATCACCAATTTAGTATTGGAGGGCAGCGTGGAGGGTAAAAATCGTAGAGGGAGACCAAGAGATGAATACATCAAGCAGATTCAGAAGGATGTGGGTTGCAGTAGGTACTGGGAGATGAAGAAGCTTGCACAGGATAGAGTAGCATGGAGAGCTACATCAAACCAGTCTCAGGACTGAAGACAACAACAACAACAACATGGATATGGTGTCTGTTCTTTCGGATGACCTGCAGCCTTGTAGAACGAAATTAGAATTATATGTTAATACCTTTAGCTGCTGACGGGAGTTGATATATATCAACGTGGACAGGTGGAAATGTGTGCGCCGGCCAGGACTCGAACCCGGGATCGCCTGCTTACATAGCAGACGCTCTATCCATCTGAGTCACCGAGGCTACACAGGATACAGCGACTGCAGGGACTATCTGTCGCACGCCTCCCGCGAGACCCACATTCTCACCTTATATGTCCACACACTACATTCGTAATGTCCCTACGCAATACACTCATTACTCGTGGAAGACATTCTTACCAAGTCCCGTAAGAGCTCGGGTAATATATGTGCATTCGCACAGAAGAAGAAGGTCATGGCCGGTATTGTCAGAAATATACTTATAGGGATATGATGTCTATTCTTTCGGACATATCCAGACCACATATCCATGCAAGTATATAGTTCTGGCAAAAACCGGCCATGACCTTCTTCTTCTGTGTGGAAGCACACATATTACCCGAATGTAAGTAAGAATGTCTTCCACGAGTAATGAGTGTGTTGGGTTGGGGCACTACGAATGTAGTGTGTACATATATAAGGTGAGAACGTGGGTTTCGCGGGAGGCGTGCGCGAGATAGTCCCTGCAGTTGCACTATCCTCTGTGTCCCCGGTGGCTCAGATGGATGCCGGCACGGTAGCTCAGCGTGTTCGGTCAGAGAAGCAGTGTCCCTCTGCAATAAAAAAACTGAGTAAAGGATTCAACGATCCACTTGAACGGATGTCTTGTGACGTCCGCCCAGACGAAACGCAACGAACAACAACGAACATACTAAAGAAGAAGAAGAAAGATGGACAGAGCGTCTGCCATGTAACCAGGAGATCCCGGGTTCGAGTCCCTGTCGGGAAACACATTTTCACCTATCCTTGTTGATATATATCAACGCCCGTCAGCAGCTGAAGGTATTAATGTATAATCATAACTTGTTTAAATGTACATCACATCTATTGATTTGCGTCCCATTCAGACTATAAAATGTAGAATCGCCCCAAAATCGCGGTCGCATTTCATGTTGAAATGTAGGTCCACCAATATGTGGTAGCCAGAATTGGGGCGTTCAGTCAACCACTGTAGGTTGCTGACAGTTTTTCTGAAAAATTAAGTGGACAAGTAAAATAAAGAATGAAGACTTTTTTTAGGTAAGATATGAGAAGTATACTAGAGGCCCACATGTTGATAGGACATGAGCGGATATATCGGAGAATAAGTAATTTTGCAATGAAAGGATGTTCAAAAAAGAAAAGCTATTTGGGGAGATAATACTGAGACATACAGCATAGTATCTTGAGGACTTAAATAGTAACCGCTCAACAGTAACGCAGTAACTGGTGTGGGGAAGAAACAAATGGAGGGAGGAGTCAGATCTGTCACAAGTATTTTAAAAACTCTAATCTAGAGTAAGTTATAAGGTACTATTTTTTTACTTTTTACACAATCATTTTTATGATACAATCATAACCAGTTTCGGCCTTCAGAGGTCATCTTCAGATGCTACATTAGAGATCAGGAAAGATTAAATCAACAAGTGTAAGTACACTGACGAAAAAAAATCGCAACACCAAGGTGATGTGCGACATAAACGGAAGTTGGTGGCGTATTAAAGACGATGTCTATTCAAATTTCGCGCCAGTCGCATAAGGATGCAAATCAAGTTTGCTTTAAATAGACGCTGTAACGGTCTTTGAGATTAGACGTGGTGAACTGATGTTAGTCAAGAATGCCTTTAAGACAGCATTATCAACACCTCATTGAATTCGAACGGAATCGTGTAATACGGCTACGAAATGCCGGATGTTCCTTCTGCGACACGGCAGGAAGACTTGGCACGAATGTAGCCACTGTACATGATTGCTGGTAGCGGTGGTCACGAGAATATGTGGTCGAAGAAGACAGGGCTCCGGACGAACACTTGGCACTACCGGGAGGAAAAACCATCGCGTTCGGCGTGGGGCTTTGGGGCATCGTACTGCAACTGCAGCAGCAGTTGGCACCACAGTGACACAACCAACTGTCACAAATCGGTTACGTGAAGGACAGATCCGAGCCAGAAGCATGTAGTGTACATTCCACTGGCCGCAAACCACCGTCATTTGCGATTTCAGTTGTGGCAAGCCAGAGCTCAGTGGACGGCAAGAAGGAAATGTATTGTATTATACGATGAAAACTGGTTCTGCCTCTGTGGGAGTGATGGTCGACTGTTGGTTAGGGGGGGGGGGGGGGAAGGAGGACAATTGAGGGCTTTAACCAAACTGTCTGCGTGCTAGACACATTGTAACTACACCTGGAGCTGTTATGGTCTGGGGTACGATTTCGCATGATTGCAGGAGCACTCACTTGGTTATGCTACATACCCTCATTGCAAATTTGAACGTCAGTCTGGTGATTCGACCTGTTGTGCTGCCATTCATGACAACATTGTGTGTGTGGGGGGGCAGTGCTTTCCAACTGGATGACACCAGCCCACATATGGCTCATGAAACCCAACATGCTCTACAGAGTGTCAACATGTTGCCTTGGCGTGCTTGATCGCCAAATCCGTTTCCAACCGAGCACATATGGGACCTCATACGACGACAACTCCAGCATCATCCACAAACAGCATTAACCGTCCGTGTATTGCGACTTCATCCCACAATGTGACATTCGACACCTGTACAATACAATGCATGCACGTTTGCATGCTCGCATTCAACATTCTTGGGATTACACCGGTTATTAATATACGAGGGTAATCCCAAAAGAAAGGTCTCCTATTTTTTATAAGTACATAGACCAGTTTATTTCTACAATGGTTTCCATCACTTTTCAGCTTGAACATTTAGCTATTCTTCGACCTAATCACCACTTCTGTCACTTCTGCAGAAGCATTTTTCTAGATGCAGTGACAGTTTTTGTATGCCCATGTGATACTAGCTCGCCGCCATGCTGTTCAGAAAGTTATGAACCTCTTCTTTCACCCCGTCGCCGGAGCTGAATCGCTTTCCGGCCAAATGTTCTTTTAACCTAGGGAACAGGTGATAGTCACTGTGCGCCAAGTTAAGACTACAGGGTGGGTCGGTGATTATGCTCCACTGAAACTGCTGCAGGAGAGCAACGGTTTGCCGAGGGATGTGTGTACGAGCGTTGTCATGGAGAATGTGGACGCCCTTGCTCAACATTCCTCTTCTCTGGTTCTGAAATGTCCATTTGAGTTTTTTCAGATTCTCACAATACCTGTCAGCGTTAATTGTTGTCCCAGCGATTCAGCTCCGACGGCGAGGTGAAAGAAGAGGTTCATAACTTTCTGAACAGCATGGCGTTGAGCTGGTATGACATGGGCAGACAAAAACTGCCACAGCGTCTACAAAAATGCACCGACGGAAAGGGTGATTACGTCGAAAAATGACTAAATGTTCAAGCTGTAAACTAATGTAAACCACTGTAGAAATAAACAGGTGTATGTAGTTATAAAAACATAGGAGACCTTACTTCTGGGATTACCCTCATACCAGCATTTCACATTTGCAATGGCTTATCTCGTAATTACATTAACGTGTGATCTTGTAATGTTAATCACCTAAATATGTTACCTGGACAAATGTACTGCCGAAATTTCATTACTCTACATTTATTATTTTTTGATGCTGCCATTTTTTCATCACTGTATTTTCATTAGGTCTAGCTGTGAGCTTAGTAAAGTGGATTGAACTTATTGCCATGTAAATTACTAAAGTATGTAGTCTTTCTCTGGTTATTGTAATGTTCTGATTCTCTGTGGACAGAATTGTTAGACAATGGTTGCCCCTTGACTGGCGCCCAGAAGCGCTTGTGGCCGCGTGACCACTCCACGTGGTCTGGCGAACGCCGTGTATAAATATAGCCGGGCGCGAGAAGTTGGTAGGAGCCGTCTGACGGCCTTGATAGGCCCGACAGGAGCGCGGCTGCGTGGCAGATCAACAAACTCGCCTGTCTCGTCAACGTCTCATCACCTTGCAAACGATGCCGATGCCATTCTCTCAGTGTCGATGGTGATTGGAAGGGCGGCTGGTTTACGTGTGGTGGGCATAGGAACACGGATTAAGTATCGATATCTCTTGGTACTTGCTGTCGACGCCACTTTCTCGCTCGATAATTTTCAACTGACACTTTTGCCGATATCAGAGCTTTATAGCAGGTATCGTATCGATGATCCCAGTAATGATTCATAAATTTGTGTCACATACCCAATATTTTGGAGGCATAGCTCGATTCCAACACTTTCAACAATTGAGCACAAGAGTGCCAACAGTCCAATAATGGAACGAGCGGTGTGTGCTAACGACAGAGTGAGTGTATGAAAACTTTTGCGACACTTCGTCAAACTTGGCAATTTTTCGTTCGCAATATGTTCTCTTGGAAACTCTCTGTTTTCACGATACGACTTACTTGTTTGTCTTCGTATTTTAGTTTTATTAACTGATAATTTTTTCTGCATTTGGGAATGTTTAGTGAAGAATTTGAGGAGGGGCAACATTTATTCCTTTCATAATTCTAAGAGTAATTATTGTTTGATTGTTCTGTAGTTATATAAAAGATTTGCTGATTAATGGTAATTGAGAGTAAAGTACAATATTTCTGTGTGATGGCTGATGAGATACGGGGGCTACCATTCGCTTGGGTCATGTAAATGTGAAATTTTTTTTGTAGATGTGTAGAATAGGTAATGTTAAGTTTCAGAAACGGAGTGCACAGGAACAACGGTGTGACACAAGAAGAAAAC
Organism: Schistocerca gregaria; assembly: GCF_023897955.1. Classification (NCBI taxonomy): domain Eukaryota; kingdom Metazoa; phylum Arthropoda; class Insecta; order Orthoptera; family Acrididae; genus Schistocerca; species Schistocerca gregaria. The sequence continues at coordinate 1,013,137,246 of NC_064920.1, read as the reverse complement.
CCGAAGAGTACCTAATAGCAGGAAGACATAAGTGTGGGAAAGAGAAATGAATTAGCTACATGTGACAGTTATGCAGATAAAGCACGTGCTGTTTTCACAAAAACCTGCAGCTGAATAAGCCAGTGGCAGTGAATCAAGGGCAGTGTTCTTCCTCTGTGGCCAGAAGAGCGAGTTCATTGCACCGCGAACGAGTAATGCGATTCCCCAGCATCCAGTTCCCAGCCACTTGGCCTCTTCTCTCCAGGCTTGTCGTCCTACCTCTGCCGTGTTGGAGGTACTTTCGTCACAAATGCGTGCAACAATTCATCTTTCAGTTACTTTTCGGTTGACGTTGTAAATGCTTTGCAACGTCGGTTAATGCTTTACGATAACACAGCACGCGCAAATTTTTGAAACAAATGTCTACTATTGATTAAGGAGTGTTGATGTGATTATTCTATACACTCGGAAAAGAATTACGTTTGAAATCAAGCCGATTGTGGGAAACCTACAGTTTAATATGGCACCCAAATCATTTCTTGATACGTACACTGTTTCTCTAGGGGTGCAGCAGTGTTAGTAGCAAAACACAAAAAAAAAAATCCCTATCTTGTTGGTGATGTAACTTGAAACATTTCTACAGAGTGAAGAAACTTACTGCAGCTTGCACCCAAAACCAAAGTAAGTATCCCTCCACCCTCCCCAAGAAAGGGGATTTCCATACAACTTTTATGACATTTTCTGGCATAATGCCTTTGTGTCTTGCACTTACGCAAAGATGTAAGGCACTGCAAAGTAGACACAGTGCTCAGCCGTCGCGAAAGGCGCTAAACAAGGGATTAGAGAAAAAAATCATAAGACACTTTTTCCTAGACCAGGCATTACAGGGAGTTCCTGCTGCGTCAACTATGCAGGAAAGATGCGTAAATTATAAATGTCTAGGTTATATTGGAGTGGTCCACGTGTTACATCTCTTATGTATTTATTAAACGGCAGATAAATAGTTTCTGTGCGTTCTGCCACATAATTGATTGGATGCTTTCACCGGATGTCTTTGAACTAGCTGTACCATCGTTTATAAAATTGATAATTCACTATTTGTACACCTACACTACGTATCATGCACAGGGTGTTCCAATAAGCGATACCAGTAGCACCGCTTTATATGTAACCGGCTTCATTGCATTTATCCGGGAGATTTCATCCCGTTTATACTCACACCTCCTCTCCTGTGGCATCTGCGTGATGCTTTCGCTCGTATTAAATGAACTCGTGACCATAGGTGCTGCACTTCTCTGGATCTTCTCAATTATATTCCCTATAACGACCAGACAAGCGAACAATACTTACCTATCGGTCGCAAAAGCCTTTCGTAAGCTATCTCCGTCGTGAGTGTACTAACGTACTGAGGATTCTCACAATTAATATGCAATGTCAATGGCCTTTCCTACGATTAATACTATGAGGTCGTTCCACTCCATATTGTTCAGTACGCGTACTACCAGATATTTAATCTGTACAATGTTTCCGCCTATTACGAGCAGTGCGTTTCATTTGTTTTATATTTAGAATCAAGTGCTATAATCCGTTCATCATAAGAATAGACCTGATATAAACAAACACAAAGGCGATGATTGGTCAGAAGCTGTAGCACACGTACACTGGTGTTGTTACGTCCTAGGAAGAAGGTCCTATTTATGTATTAGATATCTTATTACTAAGTTACGTTAAATGAAACTTTAAGATATTCAAGAGTGTTAGCAGCCGTCAACGTTTTTCTTAATCACGCTTTGGTTACGTAGGTTTTATTTCAAAAATCGTGTGTACAGCCTCAGCCTCTGCAGCGTTGTGCTGATTGTCGCGCTGTTAATTCACAGTATGAAAATGGCTGAGGCTGATTTCTTTTCTGTAGTGAAGCGTGCGTGGAACAGGATTAAAAGTGCCGAGTAATAGGCTGTTCTTAACGTTTTTCATAAATTTACGGAGACAATCGGCTTTGGGTTTTCCCATCCATATACAGGGAGGTCCATTGATAGTGACCGGGCCAAATATCTCACGAAATAAGCATCAAACGAAAAAACTACAAAGAACGAAACTCGTCTAGCTTGAAGGGGGAAACGAGATGGCGCAGTGCTTGGCCTGCTAGATTGCGCTGCCATGGGTCAAACGCATATCAACTGCACAATTAAAAAGCAAGGCGACAGTCTGGTTTCTGTTCGCAAGAGATAAGAAAAAAAAGTAATCACACCCAGCGACAGTATGATGGTCGTTCGCAACACTTCCCAGAAGACACAACACGGAACACTCACTGTAAAACACTGCACGAAAATGACGGCACAAAGATGTCACTCCCGAGCCAAAGGCAGATGGGGGGCGGTGGGGGACCTGGAGGAGGGTGAAAAACAAGGAGGGAGGAGAGGAAAAAACGAAAGGGTGGGAACTAAGGAGGGAGAGGACTCATAAGGGGGGCAGGGGCAGGGCAGATGCGAGAAGGAATGAGAGAAGGCAGAGGAGGGAAATGCAAAAGGACTCAGGGGAGAGAAGGGGGCAGAGAGAGGGGAGGTGGGGAAAAAAGAGGATGGAACGGGGGGAGAGGGAGCCTGGGAAAAGGACAGAGGAAAGGAGAGAGAGTGAGGATCAGAGTTGATAGGAGAAATAAATGGAGGGAGAGATGGCATCATCCGGGAGAGTGAGTTAATGGAAACCACCTTGGGAAAGGAGATGAAGGGTGTAGAGATGGAGGGTAGGGGGGACGCAACAGTGAAGACGTGTCAGGGGGCGGGGGTGGGAGAGGGAACCAGGGGGTGAAGGGGATCAAGGCGGCGGGAGGTGTAGAGGATGCCGATATGTTCGAGGAATAGGAACAGATGGGGGAAAGGAATGAGGTCATAGAGGATCTGCGTCCGCACTCGGTAAACAGTCCATTTTAACACGGGTAATGTATCACAAAGCAAATACCGTCCGCACTGGCGGAATGTTACGTGATACCACGTTTGTGACAATTACAGCGCCATCTGTCACAAAGCGAGAAAAGTGATCCAACTACAACATTCATATTTCTTTACGTACTATACGAATATGTAATAAAATATGGGAGTTCATATTTTTAAAAAATTCTGTTGATATCCGTTTGACAGCGCCATCTAGCGGGCCAACCGTAGCGCCATCTGGTTTCCCCCTTCAAGCTAGACAAGTTTCGTTCTTTGTAGTTTTTTCGTTTGACTCTTATTTCGTGAGATATTTGGCCTGCTTACGATCAATGGACCACCCTGTATATACTGCATTTGTATAACAAAGCTAGATTTAAGGTGTAGCTCAGTAGATAGCATGTTGTTGTTGTGGTCTTCAGTTCAGAGACTGCTTTGATGCAGCTGTCCATTCTACTCTATCCTGTGCAAGCTTCTTCATCTCCCAGTATCTACTGCAACCTACATCCTTCTGAATCTGTTTTGTGTATTCATCTCTTGGTCTCCCTCTACGATTTTTACCCTCCACGCTGACCTCCAATACTAAATTGGTGATCCCTTGATGCCTCAGAATATGTCCTACCAACCGATCCTTTCTTCTAGTCTAGTTGTGCCACAAATTTCTCTTCTTCCCAATTCTGTTCAATACCTCCCCATTAGTTAAGTGATCTACTCATATAATGTTCAGCATTCTTCTGTAGTACCACATTTCGAAAGCTTCTAATGGATGTATAAGTCAATCGCAGTTATTTGTGTGTTGCTTCGAATCTTAAAAAATCATTTTTTTTCTCATTCAATTTGAAATACCTTTATCTCGTAATTTTAAGACTCATCACTATTTTTTATGAATGCACGTCTTCTTGTTTCTAATTACATATTGGACGCGAAATTCTTGATTCCTTTTCAAATAAAAATTCTTAATTATCGATGTTTTTAATGAAGACTGTTCATAAAAGTTGTTTAAATTAAGAAAACATAACAATTTAATTTTTAAGGTAAAAATGAAAAACCAAATCCTCTTTATTGGGACTATGTCCATCGTTTTATACTACAGAGATAGATAAGTATCATAGAAACATGAAAAACAATCATTTTCACAGCGTCGAGCACATCATACAAATGCTGCATTTTTACATTTGCTACTGTACCATTACATCATGAACCCAACAGAAATGGTCTGGAGCGAAGGTGCGAGATTTGGCCCGAGAAGTAACAAGACTATTAAGCTGCCAGACGTACTGGAACTAAAGCACGCAGCTTTATCCACGACCATCATACTGTCGCTGGGTGTGATTACTTTTTTTTTCTTATCTCTTGCGAACAGAAACCAGACTGTCGCCATGCTTTCGGTTTTATATAGCTCTAATAAGCCGAAGCAATTTGCGATATCAGCCTATGTACTGCATCCAGTGCGTCGAAGTGATGGTTCTCGTACTCGTCTGCTACGATGGAAGAACTCCAGCCACAAATGTTCTTTCAAACACTAGGACGACAGAAGGCGGTCCTCTGCCTAATTTACTCTAATACTGTCTTCTCCTCTCTGTGTTCTACAGACGAGAAACACGAACTGCCAGCCACAAGGACGTAATGCAAATAACGTCTCAACGTAAGTACAAGCAGAGGAATTGCTCTCAGTTACTGAACGCTGCATACTCAACGACGACTTCCAACCCGGAGGTTCGCAATAGCACAGTGGCTAACTGTTGTAACTATAAACTCTCCTGAGAGAAAAGACAGCAAGTCCGTCTGTACCAACAAAGCTGATACCGAGCGACTGTCACACACGGACGCTCACAACGGAAGACCTCGTCTCTCCACCGCTGGCTTTCCAGCGAGGCGAGGCTCCCCACACTCGTAATTCCGAAAACGAATCGTATTCCTGAAAGCACGGAATATTCTCCCTCTCTACAGATTCTTTCGAACGCCGACTTGGTTATATTTTAATCTTTTGTCGTCCAGCGCGGAAAGTTTGCGAGGAAATATCTATACTCGTAAAATGGTACGCTTCTGAGTAAAAATTCTTGGAAATAACTCAGCCTGCGTGGTTTCCAAGGTGCCGCTTCTTCGTTCCTCTCACCAGCATCCAAGATTTGCAGAGTTTCCGGTTACCCTCCGGTCCTGCTACAATAGCGGCCGGCCGTCACCCTATTGTGTTCCAGAGCTCAGGTGCCACGACGTCCGTCTAGCTACTTCCTGTTTTTAAGCAGGACCAACACATGTGCGGGCCTTTCACCCAGAGCTTGAGTTCTGCCTGCCGTTTCATCTCCACTGGCGTTTCAACCTCTACTAGTATAGGCAATCATTCCTTACGCCGTTCTGATAATAAGGACAATCCGTCACCTTTCATGCAATAAGCGTTAACAATTATTTACAAGGCGTATGTGACAATGGCCCCCGAGTAGACAACATTCCGTTGGAACTACTGACGGCCTTGGGAGAGCCAGTCCTGACAAAACTCTGCCATCTGGTGAGCAAGATGTATGAGACAGGCGAAATACCCTCAGACTTCAAGAAGAATATAATAATTCCAATCCCAAAGAAAGCAGGTGTTGCCAGATGTGAAAATTACCGAACTATCAGTTTAATAAGCCACAGCTGCAAAATACCAACGCGAATTCTTTACAGACGAATGGAAAAACTAGTAGAAGCCGACCTCGGGGAAGATCAGTTTGGATTCCGTGGAATGTTGGAACACGTGAGGCAATACTGACCCCACGACTTATCTTAGAAGCTAGATTAAGGAAGGGTAAACCTACGTTTCTAGCATTTGTAGCCTTAGAGAAAGCTTTTGACAATGTTGACTGGAATACTCTCTTTCAAATTCTGAAGGTGGCAGGGATAAAATATAGGGAGCGAAAGGCTATTTACAATTTGTACAGAAACCAGATGGCAGTTATAAGAGTCGAGGGACATGAAAGGGAAGCAGTGGTTGGAAAGGGAGTGAGACAGGGTTGTAGTCTCTCCCCGATGTTATTCAATCTGCATATAGAGCAAGCAGTAAAGGAAACAAAAGAAAAATTTGGAGTAGGTATTAAAATCCATGGAGAAGAAATAAAAATTTTGAGGTTCGCCGATGACATCATAATTCCGTCAGACACAGCAAAGGACTTGGAAGAGCAGTTGAATGCAATGGATAGTCTCTTGAAAGGAGGATATAAGATGAACATCAACAAGAGCAAAACGAGGATAATGGAATGTAGTCGAATTAAGTCTGGTGATGCTGAGGGAATTAGATTAGGAAATGAGACACTTAAAGTAGTAAAGGAGTTTTGCTATTTGGGGAGCAAAATAACTGATGATGGTCGAAGTAGAGAGGATATAAAATGTAGACTGGCAATGGCAAGGAAAGCGTTTCTGAAGAAGAGAAATTTGTTAACATCTAGTCTAGATTTAAGTGTTAGGAAGTCATTTCTGAAAGTATTTGTGTGGTGTGTAGCCATGTATGGAAGTGACACATAGACGAAAAATAGTTTGGACAAGAAGAGAATAGAAGCTTTCGAAATGTGGTGCTACAGAAGAATGCTGAAGATTAGATGGGTAGATCACATAACTAATGAGGAAGTATTGAATAGGATTGGGGATAAGAGAAGTTTGTGGCACAACTTGACCAGAAGAAGGGATCAGTTGGTAGGACATGTTCTGAGGCATCAAGGGATCACCAATTTAGTATTGGAGGGCATCGTAGAGGGTAAAAATCGTAGAGGGAGACCAAGAGATGACTACACTAAGCAGATTCAGAAGGATGTGGGTTGCAGTGGGTTCTGGGAGATGAAGAAGCTTGCACAGGATAGAGAGCATGCAGAGCTGCATCAAACCAGTCTCAGGACTGAAGACCACAACAACAACAACAACACGTGACAATGTCAGTCTCCTTTAAATGTATCATATGTACGATGTACAAGGTGGTGGTGGTTAGTGTTTAACGTCCCGTCGACAACGAGGTCATTAGAGACGGAGCGCAAGCTCGGGTTAGTGAAGGATTGGTAAGGAAATCGGCCGTGCCCTTTCAAAGGGACCATCCCATACGATGTACAACCTATCATATGATACCTAATTGCATTTGCAGATCACGGCAAAGTGTGTGGATGGGTGCTTGAAAGGTGTGAAATTATAACCACCTTACAACGGACATGATAGCCATTTTCCTTGTTTTAGGGACAGTAAACAACTAAAAGGTAATTTTAGACATTTTTTCAAACGAGTCATGCAAGAATCCCGAACATTAGATATAACTAACTTTAAGCGTCTGCCCAGCTTATTTGACCTTCGCTTGGTAGGTACTTTGTCGAATTTTTGTCAACGCCTCTTTTGTGGGCTAAACCAGTATCTACCATCGGAGAGTGAAGGGGCAGACACCCTTCAGCCTATCTAGGTATGGTAACAGATTGTTTACTGGACAGTGTGAGAGCAACCCGCCCCGGCGTAAGACCACATTCAGTTAGGATGCAGCCCCATAGTGTGCTTAGAGAAGGGCTGAGTCGTAGAGGGGTGTCAGCAGTGTCCAACGTCGTCAAGAACGTAGTTGTGTCGCACACCACACTGTGAACAAGGCGAGGCGAGGCGTGGCTCGCGAGCCATTCCCCTCCAGTGGGCGCTTCTCCCTCCAGCTCCTATCGCCCAGAGTGGCCACGGCCACGCACCAGCGCTTATTTATCTGCAGTCTAGAGGGTCAGCGTCTTCCTTCGACCGTTTTCTGGAAGCATGCGGTCCCGCACCTTAATGTTTCTCTACCGTTCGGGTTGTCATTTGGGTAGCTTATTACTGTGCCTGTTACAGTTCTTGAGAATGTTGACAAGAAAGAACACTGCAAACCGCGTTTTCCTCTAGGAGTGGGGAATTAAGTCTTTTTTGTACACAATTCCCATAAAAAATCCGAAAGTTTAATACGTAAAAAGTGGTAATCTTGCTCGACATTCCTCTTCGCTTCACGACAGAACACACGGGTTTTCTCTCATGACGAACGATTAGGTTTAGTGGATAAGTTAAAAACAGAAATACAAAAGTTGCCTGAACCATCAAGTGTTATGCGGTATGTTCAGTATTCGGAAAAGATCAGAAATGCTTCGTTAACGGCATACTTCTGAAAAAATGTGCAGTAAATACGGAAAAAAAGGTTACGACGAAGACGACAATGACTTTTAAGAATAGCAGCTTTGTAACGTAATGCTGTAGAAGGTCTACTTCTTGCAGTAGGTCACAGCAGGAAACTAAACAATTTAATTGCAAACTGTCGGTCGAGAGTAGGAGAGCGAGGGACTTGTCGTAACAGGGGTAAATAATAACAGGCTCCTTTCATTAGGATCTTAAACCTTATTAGCGTATTTCTTTGACTCGATTTGACCTGTAAACCTCGCCTCATCATGTTGCCATACCCAGTGTTCCGCCGGTCGGCGCAATAAGCGGAAGTGTGCACGCGCTTCACTTTTGCCAGGTAATATAAAATTGTACTGTCGTAACATTTTGGTTTGCGTTATTATTATCGACTCGTTGTAAACTTTCTATATCTTATTTACATTCGAATTTGTCTATCTCTGATATTGTGTAACAGTTTTTCAGATTGCTAAATTGTTTAAATAGTTATCTTGATAAATCTTGAAAATCATACCATAGGGTTAGTTGTAACAAAATCTCGGGCTTGTTGTAACTTGTTACAACATACCCCACGTTATGATGTAGATACCTACTTATTTTTTTCCTTTCTTCTAGAATGAGGGTGTATAAAAGAAAGTCAGAGCGGGCAACACAAAGCCAAGAAGTGTACGAGTTAGCGGCAGCTGAAGTTGTAGAAAAAAAATGAAGTATTCGGAAAGCTAGTCAGACTTTCGGATTATGTCACGTCTCTCTTTATAGATACATAAAGAAAAAGAAGAATAATGAATGTTTTAGAGTTGGTTATGTTAACCCTAGACAACTAATTACTGCAGAAGAAGAGGGTAAGATGGCTTCCTGCCTACTCAAGTGCGCCGAAATGTATTTTGGACTACTTCCTACAAAAGTAAGAAAACTAGCTTACCAATGCGGTGTGCAACTTAATGCTAAAAACATTCCTCCTTCTTGGCATAAAAATAACATGACTGGTACTGACTGGTTCCAAAATTTTATGCTCAGAAATCCACAGTTATCTCTAAGGACACCAGACGCGACGTCTTTAAGTCGAGCGACGTCGGTCAATAAGACTAACATTAATTCATTCTTTGCAATATATCAACGACTTCTCCAAAAATATCAGTTTAGTGCTTCTCGAATATGGAACACTGATGAAACAGGGGTCACAACGGTTCAAAAATCTAAGAAAATAGTAGCTGCTCGTGGCCAAAAGCAAATTGGAGCTATCACATCGGCTGAGAGGGGAACTTTTGTAACACTTGCTTGTGCCTCTAACGCTGCGCGTAATTTTATCCCACCTACGTTCGTTTTCCGCAGGCTCAAATATTCTGAAATGTTTATTCGTGGTGGACCTCCAGATTGCATTGGAGCTGGTAATTCCTCTGGATGGATGACCGAAAAAGAATTTATAATTTTTATGGATCATTTTATCAAACACGGCAAACCCACCAAGAAAGAGCCAGATCTGTTGCTACTTGATAACCATAGCTCACACGTGAATATTGGAGTTGTTGATAAAGCCAAAGAAAATAATCTCATCATGTTATCGTTTCCCCCGCACTGCTCCCACAATTTGCAACCTTTAGACGTAGGAGTGTACGGCCCTTTCAAAAATTACATAAATAGGGCACAGATAGCAAGATTCACAACAATCCGGGGAAAACGATGACAATATATGACATCCCAGGTATTGTGAAAGAGTCGTTACCGCTTGCCTTAAACCGTGCTAATATTATAAGTGGATTTAAAGCTTATGATGTGTGGCCTTTGAATGCTGATATTCTCCAAGACTCCGACTTTGCGCCATCTTATGTTACTGATCGTCCAGATCCTACACAAGAGCCAGAAGTCGTAAATGTCACAGAAAATTTATCATTGAATCTCGAAAATCCAGAACTATTAGATTCTGCCCCCAATTAGATATCAGCATCACGGAAATTATAAGCCAAATTGAAACTGCAAACGAATCACCTCCGAGTTGCTCCAGTCTACAAAAACCTTTCTCGCCATCGAAGATTAGACCCCTACAAAGGCGCCACTAAGAAAAACTAATACAAATAGCAGACGCAGAATAAAATCTACAGTATTGACGGACACTCCTGAAATAGAAGCTTCACAAAAGGAATATGAGGAAAAGATGAAGAAAAAACAGAAAAAAGATGAAAAATTAAAGAAAATGGTAAAGGAAAGGGGAAGGGGAAAGGCAAAAGTAAATCAACAAAAAAAAAAAACCGGAGTGAACAGAGCTAAAAAAAAAGATTTTATGTTCAGATTCAGAATCTGAATCAGAAGAGTGGTATTGTCTGGTATGTGGTGACGCTTACACAGATTCAAATAAAGAAGAGTGGGTCGAATGTTGCATTTGTAAGATGTGGGCACATGTAGCATGTGTTATAGGAGACACTAAATCTTTTATTTGAATTAATTGTAGCTCAGATGAAGACTGAATTTAATTACAATGAAAGCCACCAAATTTTGATTCGTATATAAGTGCAATACTTTGTTAGATAGATATTAAAAAGAGATAACTATGAAGCATACCTTAGATATAAATAATTTAATTACGTGATGTGATTGAAAAGTGCCATAATGATTATAAGTAGTGTTTAACTAAATACAACTGTTAATTACTTAAAAAGGGTATTTAAGTCGACTTTTGATAAGAATTACATAATACCTACTTTAGAAAGGTGTCAATGCTGTTAACAATAAACAAAGAATAAATGATTAGACGTATTATTGTTGTTTTTTTTGTCAATACTACTTGACCCGGTAGACGTTACAACTTGTCCCAAGCACGAGGTAAGTTGTAACACAGCACTTCTTCTAGCAAATAATTGATTGTAAAATAATGACCAATAGTTATGGTATTATTTTTACTTGATATGGTAGAGGAAGAGTTACAGCATCCATCCATCTTTATTTAGTAGCAATTTCATCAATGGATCTCAAGATATATTAGTTTTCATGAAAACTTTACAACAAGCCCCTCGCTCCCCTACTGGTCTAACAGACCTCAGTCAACAACTAATTTTTATTCACATAATAACAGACTACTTTTCTGTGCTGTAAGAGCTACTTTCTTTAACTACGTTGTTAGGAACAACAACTTTGGATATTTTTAACGCTCTTAAAACGTACCTTGGTAAAATTGGTGGTTTTCAAAAATACTCTGCAATTTTTACTGGAAGCGTACCAGCTACGGTGGGTAGCGTAAATAGCTTAGGTGGTCAACTATGAAAAAAAAAAAAACGGAATACATTGTTCAACTTTACATTGCGTTATTCATCAGGAAATACCGCATGAGAAAATGTCAGGATGCTGCCCGCAATGAAAAATGTAACGAAAATTACAAAAATAATACGCCGAGGAACTCCACCACTGTTTCATCGGAAGTTTAAGCAAATTGGTTCAAATGGCTCTGAGCAGTATGGGACTTCTGGGATCATCAGCCCCCTAGAACTTAGAACTACACTCCTGGAAATTGAAATAAGAACACCGTGAATTCATTGTCCCAGGAAGGGGAAACTTTATTGACACATTCCTGGGGTCAGATACATCACATGATCACACTGACAGAACCACAGGCACATAGACACAGGCAACAGAGCATGCACAATGTCGGCACTAGTACAGTGTATATCCACCTTTCGCAGCAATGCAGGCTGCTATTCTCCCATGGAGACGATCGTAGAGATGCTGGATGTAGTCCTGTGGAACGGCTTGCCATGCCATTTCCACCTGCCGCCTCAGTTGGACCAGTGTTCGTGCTGGACGTGCAGACCGCGTGAGACGACGCTTCATCCAGTCCCAAACATGCTCAATGGGGGACAGATCCAGAGAGCTTGCTGGCCAGGGTAGTTGACTTACACCTTCTAGAGCACGTTGGGTGGCACGGGATACATGCGGACGTGCATTGTCCTGTTGGAACAGCAAGTTCCCTTGCCGGTCTAGGAATGGTAGAACGATGGGTTCGATGACGGTTTGTATGTACCGTGCACTATTCAGTGTCCCCTCGACGATCACCAGAGGTGTACGACCAGTGTAGGAGATCGCTCCCCACACCATGATGCCGGGTGTTGGCCCTGTGTGCCTCGGTCGTATACAGTCCTGATTGTTGCGCTCACCAGCACGGCGCCAAACAGGCATACGACCATCATTGGCACCAAGACAGAAGCGACACTCATCGCTGAAGACGACACGTCTCCATTCGTCCCTCCATTCACGCCTGTCGCGACACCACTGGAGGCGGGCTGCACGATGTTGGGGCGTAAGCGGAAGACGGCCTAACGGTGTGCGGGACCGTAGCCCAGCTTCATGGAGACGGTTGCGAATGGTCCTCGCCGATACCCCAGGAGCAACAGTGTCCCTAATTTGCTGGGAAGTGGCGGTGCGGTCCCCTACGGCATTGCGTAGGATCCTACGGTCTTGCGTGCATCCGTGCGTCGCTGCGGTCCGGTCCCAGGTCGACGGGCACGTGCACCTTCCGCCGACCACTGGCGACAACATCGATGTACTGTGGAGACCTCACGCCCCACGTGTTGAGCAATTCGGCGGTACGTCCACCCGGCCTCCCGCATGCCCACTATACGCCCTCGCTCAAAGTCCGTCAACTGCACATACCGTTCACGTCCACGCTCTCGCGGCATGCTACCAGTGTTAAAGACTGCGATGGAGCTCCGTATGCCACGGCAAACTGGCTGACACTGACGGCGGCGGTGCACAAATGCTGCGCAGCTAGCGCCATTCGACGGCCAACACCGCGGTTCCTGGTGTGTCCGCTGTGCCGTGCGTGTGATCATTGCTTGTACAGCCCTCTCGCAGTGTCCGGAGCAAGTATGGTGGGTCTGACGGACCGGTGTCAATGTGTTCTTTTTTCCATTTCCAGGAGTGTATTTAAACCTAACTAACCTAAGGACATCACACACAGCCATGCCCGAGGCAGGATTCGAACCTGCGCCCGTAGCGGTCGCGCGGTTCCAGACTGAAGCGCCTAGAACCGCTCGGCCACACTAGCCGGCGAAGTTTAAGCATTTTTTGGTAGAATATGATGCGGTATATAGAGACAGAGTTCCTCATTCCGAAAATGGTTTGTGTAGCGCAGAAAACAGCTTAATTATTTTTTTGTATCCTTTGAAGTTTGCTGGTTTTTCAATAAAAAGGTAAAATCGGACACATCGGAATTTGAAAATACACTGCAGGGTTCTCTTTTTCACAAACAGCGTTTCTAGCAAATGTTACAGATCACTTAAATAGTTTGAATTTGCTTTTGCTTGTAGGGAGTAAGTAGGGTCTGTTGTTACCGGCGAGGCCGTGACGGCAGCGAACGTCTAAATTTGCAGGGGGAGACACGCGCTGGAGCGGAATGATTCGCGAGCCAAGATTTGCGAGCCCTCCTATAAACTGTCTTATTTGCCTGCGAAATGTGTGTAAATGAACGCCCCATGGGAAGGGGTGATTTCTTGGTTCAAATGGCTCTAAGCACCATCGGACTTGACATCTGGGGTCATCAGATATCCTATGTGAGCATATAGCATCCAGATTTCCTACCTAATTTTTTGACATTTCCAACATTTGACGATATTTATCTATTTTTTCAGTAGTTCAAAAATGGTTCAAATGGCTCTGAGCACTACGGGACTTAACTTCTGAGGTCATCAGTCCCCTAGAACTTAGAACTACTTAAACCTAACTAACCCAAGGACATCACACACATGCATGCCCGAGGCAAGCTTCGAACCTGCGACCGTAGCAGCAGCGCAGTTCCGGACTGAAGCGAATAGAACCGCTCGGCCATACCGGCCGGCGGGCACCCTTTAAGACACCTCCAGAGGCCTTACCATTTCGATTCTGTGGCATGGTATGTTTTCCTCTGTCACCCATAAGAAATCCGCGATTTCAACATCGGACATCCCAGTTCTAATTGAATTGCAGGGGCCTCAAGAGGATGGTTGAGATGTGGGTAAGTAGGATGTGACGTCCTTCCCATAGTGGGACACATGCATGGCACTGGGCTTAATTGAGTTGAAATCTGGTGCCCATATGACATCGTTAACCCATCATAAACCTCATGAATTTTTGAGCTCTGGTCCTTCTTTCACTTTTGTAAACTCCTTGCTGTTTGAAGTGTTGGCGAGCCTCAAAGTGACTTTTCAGGACTCACACATTTTCCGCATTATCGAGGAAGGTTGTTTGCGCCCGATTCCACACTTCTGCATCACAATGCCTGAAAAAGACGGACTTTCAAAAAGTGACCCTTTAATTCTTTCGCAAACTCTAGAAGGTCCGAAGAAGAGCACCATATTCGTTACAGGTTCATTTAAAAAGCACAAAAGCATCAAGGAGATGCTCACTCAACTTTTGTGGTAGATTCTACAAGACAGGCGCTGTGTACCAACGTGTGTTTCACTATTGAAACTCCTGGAACGTACTGTGGCGTTTATGCCACATCACTGCACAATTTTATTACATTTTTGTTGCTGTATTTTAATGCTCAATATAGGAAGATTTTGCTGCAGAAGACTAGCGAGTAGGTAGGGTCACAAGGCAGACTCATTGAACGACGCGCCAGCTGGTCACATAGCATGAGAACTGCCGGGTGAGCAACAGTCGTATCGTACCGGAGGAGAGACAGTAGGGTGCTAAGAAGCTAATCTTGTATTATTTATATTTTCTGTTTACATATTAATACACAGATCCAACCGTGCTGATGACATTACTTGCACGGAGAACTCGTTAACAACGATTTCAACACTCAATTCATCAGGATGTGGTAATTACAAATTTTAGTTACTGTCAGCGCTTATTGAAGGAAAGGATGGACCAATCACAAGAGCGCACTGAGAGGGCAGGCTCCAAGCTGCTAAGATACCGGTTGCTCACGACTAGTCTATGGCCGTTTTCGGAGGAGGCAGTACGCGTGTAAAATGTGACCTCGCGCTAACACGTAATAGTTTGTTAGCGTTGCCTCGAATTACCTTCTTGTGCCATCTGGTGGAGATTTTTACACTACTGGGCATTAAAATTGCTGCACCAAGAAGAAATGCGGATGATAAACGGGTATTCATTGGACAAAAATATTATAGTAGAACGGACATGTGATTACATTTTCACGCAATTTGGGTGCATAGATCCTGAGAAATCAGTACCCAGAACAACCACCTTTGGCCGTAATAACGGCTTTGATACGTCTGGGCATTGAGTCAAACAGAGCTTGGATGGCGGGTACAGGTACAGCTGCCCTTGCAGCTTCAACACGATACCACAGTTCATTAAGAGTAGTGACTGGCGTATTGTGACGAGCCAGTTGCTCAGGCATTATTGACCAGACGTTTACAATTGGTGAAAGATCTGGAGAATATTCTCGCCAGGGCAGCAGTCGAATATTTTCTGTATCCAGAAAGGCCCGTACAGGACATGCAACATGCGGTCGTGCATTATCCTGCTGCAATGTAGGGTTTCAAAGAGATCGAATGAAGGGTAGAGCCACGGGTTGTAGCACATCTGAAATGTAACATCCACTGCTCATAGTGCAGTCATTGCGAACAAGAGGTGACCGAGACGTGTAACCAATAGCACCCCATACCATCACGCCGTGTGATACGCCAGTATGGCGATGACGAATACACGCTTCCAATTTGCGTTCACCGCGATGTTGCCAAACACGGATGCGACCATCACGATGCTGTGAACAGAACCTGGACTCATCCGAAAAAATGACGTTTTGCCATTCGTGCACCCAGGTTCGTCGTTGAGTACACCATCGCAGGTGCTCCTGTCTGTGATGCAGCGTCAAGGGTAACCGCAGCCACGGTCTCCGAGATGATAGTCCATGCTGCTGCAAACGTCGTCGAACTGTTTGTGCAGATGGTTGTTGTCTTGCAAACGTCCCCACCTGTTGACTCAGGGATCGAGACGTGGCTGCACGATCCGTTACAGCCATGCGGATAAGATGCCTGTCATCTCGACTGCAAGTGATACGAGGCCGTTGGGATCCAGCACGTCGTTCCGTACTACCCTCCTGAACCCACCGATTCCATATTCTGCTAACAGTCATTGGATCTCGACCATCGCGAGCAACAATGTCGCGATACGATAAACCGGAATCGCGATAGGCTACAATCCGACTTTTATAAAGTCGTAAACGTGATGATACGCATTTCTCCTCCTTATACGAGTCATCACAACAACGTCTCACCAGGCAACACCGGCCAACTGTTGTTTGTGTATGAGAAATCGGTTGGCAACCTTCCTCATGTCAGCACGTTGTAGGTGTCGCCACCGGCCCCAACTTTGTGTGAATGCTCTGAAAAGCTAATCATTTGCATATCACAGCATCTTCTTCCTGTCGGTTAAATTTCGCGTTTGTAGCACGTCATCTTCGTGGTGTAGCAATTTTAATGGCCAGTAGTGTACTATGTCTTTTGTGGTGCTCTAGAAATGATTGTCATCCAGAAACTTTGCCATGAATAATGATAGACTGGCTTTCAGAATCTTTTTCTTGATATTTTTCCCAGTGCTCCGTAATTTCAATTTTAACAGCACTGAAATCTTTCTCATCTTCACTTCGTTATGTATTGTTTACTGCATACACGTCACTGCAAATGGCCAGCGGAGAAGAAACTATTTGGGAGAAGAACTATATCTTTAGAAGACAAGAGGTAAGCATTTTGCCCTCGGATATGCTATGGATAGTGAGCACAGACATCACTTAATGAAATCCGCCGCGTTTGTTAATCACGGCACACGTTTTTCGTGAAAAGCATTACTTTCAGAAACCCATTCGGTCGTACTTGACGGTAACAATTTGAACCATCTGGAAATTATACCTGTTGTGCTCTAATGAATTCTTTACAGTACGTTCGTAGAAGAATCGACCAATATATTGTTTTCTCTTACGGATATATCTCGGAAAGACCATGAAGGTAAAACTCAAGAGATCTGAACTCACACGGTAGCTTACCAATAACTGTTCATCCTGCAGACCATTCGCAACTGCAACAGGAAAGGATGAGGGACAGAGCACATAAAGGTCTAATCACATACGGTACTGAGCGAGGTGGCGCAGTGGTTAGCACACTGGACTCGCATTCGGGAGACCGATGATTCAAACCCGCGTCCAGCCATCCTGATTTAGGTTTTCCGTGATCATCCTAAAACGCTTCAGGCAAATACGGGGACAGTTTCTTTGAAAGGACACGGCGAATTTCCTTCCCCATCCTTCCCTAATCCGAGCTTGTGCTCCATCTCTAATGACCTAGTTGTCGACGGGACAAACAATAAACTCACATACGCTGGTTTGTAGAGCATTACCGTAGTTGAAGGCGAGCAGTTTGGGAAGTTCGCGGATTTATCACCGGATGTCAGTGCTGGTGCAAGTAGGTTTCCCGACAATGCTTTCTCATCCCTTATGAGTAAACAGGTGACGCATCAGTGCAATTGGTAGAGATCTGTGGTGCAGATGTCTCTCTGTAGCTGTTCCCGTGTAGTGTTTTGTGAAGATGGGAAAAAAAATCGAGATTCAAACAGTGATTAAATACTTCGTAAAGATAGGTATGGAAGCAAAGTAAATCCGTGCCGATTTTCAGAAAGACTCTGCTCCATCATAATCAACTGTTGACAAGTGGACAAACGAGTTTACATTTGGTCTGAACAGCTCAAATGATGCACCGCACAGTGGTCGCCAAAGATGGGCCGCCCGCATCCCGTGGTCGTGCGGTAGCGTTCTCGCTTCCCACGCCCGGGTTCCCGGGTTCGATTCCCGGCGGGGTCTGGGATTTTCTCTGCCTCGTGATGGCTGGGTGTTGTGTGATGTCCTTAGGTTAGGTAGGTTTAAGTACATCTAACTTCTAGGGGACTGATGACCATAGATGTTAAGTCCGATAGTGCCCAGAGCCATTTGAAAGATGGGCCACTACCACAGAAATTATTGCAGAAGTCCATAAAACGTCATGTAGGACCGTCGACTGAAAGTGCGAGAAACTGCTGAAGCTACAGGGACAACTGAATCAGCATATCACGTTTTAACAGTGGGAGTGTATAGGAGAAAATTATCTACTAATTATCTTAACACAGCAACAGAAATACATCAGATTGGAAATGTCTGAACAAATCACTACTACACCCCAGAGACAAAACGATCAAAGCAGTGGAAACGTGGCGATTCACCACAACAAAAGAAAGCAAAAAGCAATGTGTTCCGCCAGATAGGTCATGGTGTCAGTTTTCTGTAGTGAGAAACAGATTCTGCTGATCGATTATCTTCCCACTGGTCAAACAATTACAAGCGAGTACTATGCTAAATTCCTGGATCTAATAACGTATTTTACATATTATAAGATGCGATCACTTCTTCGAAAAATTACCTTCAAAATTCAGGTGTATGTTATACTCGAAATCAATATAAAAATTTCCAGTGCCTGATTTAAAAGTTCCGCAAGTCTTAAAAATGGCCATATATCTGATGACGTGAGAAATCTATCTCTACCTGGCAACACTGGATTCAACTGGCAACAACACAGGGCACCGATGCGACGAGTTGCGGGGATTCACAAGCTTGCTAACACTGTCTCCCACCTGCCCCGAACACTGTACGTCATCGCAGTCTGCGGTGCCAGTGAACTTGAATTAAAAGTGATTTGTGTTACCGGTAACTGTACAATATTTTTGTTCGAAGCTCGGTTTGTATTGGAGAAATTAAAGGTATTCATATGATGGGGGCTGTAAATTGAAAGTGATAACATATGCAGACGAAAATGGAAAGCGAGCAGGTGAAATGATGACATATTCGTAAATTCCTCGAATTTCATAACCAGTCCGAGATATCGAAACAAGATTTTGGCGAATGATAGCGCGCAAACACGAAAGTGTATTGCCATATGATTAATATATGTAACTTTCGTTTCTACTCCGATTTTCAAGTAACTACAAATTTTTTCAATGAAATAATGTAATTGAGAGCCATCGATATATGGTGAATCGAGAACTGCTGTGAGTTTTGTAACAATGTAAACGAAGAAGTTACTCGTTTATTTTTATACGGAGAATGGGACATTTCATAAACTATTGACCTGGATCGCACTCAGTTGTTAGTTTAATAATACACTATTTCACAATACTGTCGCAATTTCAACTGCATCAGAATGTTAAAGAGATGAATTCTTCTAAGATCTAATGTGTTTCGACAATACAAGCACGTTTTAACATGACAACAATAGAATCTACATATTCCTCAAAACTCGTTACAGTCCTTCATGAATCAGTGTCTCCTCAACTATCTTCTTGCTCTGGCTAACAACTCAAAATCAATCCTGTCGTGTAAAATTTTCAGTGGCTTCTTTTGTCAGCATTCCAACCGCAATTGCTGTTTTTTGTCACACTACTTTTCACCTAGACCCATATATTCTCGATCAGATTTAAAGGAGCATAATATGGAGGAAGCCTGATTAAAGTAGGCCCTTTTTACGGTGTCCTTGAATCCATTTCGATATGTCATCTTCTAGTTTGGCCATTTTGCATTCAGTCCTCTATTTGCACATTTAGTGTTCCTCATATTTTTCAGTTCTTCTTTAGTAGCCCGCAAATCATGAATGATCTTTCATGACAGAAATCTGCCAAGGACAGTACTTCTACTTATGGCATGTATCGGTTAGAAAAATGCACCGATGATGGCTGATATCAGTCGAAATCGATTTGCAACAAGATAAATAAATTATGTTTCCGCGACTGGTTGCTACATTCTTTATAATTTTATATTCCACTGTTGCTGCACAGAAAGGAAATCCACACACAACTGTCGTTGCCCTGGCAAAACTCCATTAACTAAAATAGTAATTTCTGCCACACCAGACTTATTCGCCTGATTTAGTTCCATCACACTTCCATCTCTTTCTCAATCTCCAAATACTCCGTAAACGAAGAACTAATAGTCGGAGTTGACAAATAACTTGCAGACTTGGGGGAATCTAATTTTAGAGTGGAATCATAGCGTTGGATCATTGCTGGACCAAGTGCAATACGGTACATTGAAAACCAAAAAAGTGTCACTGACGTAAGTCATTTCCATTCCATTCCGAGACTTTTCAAACTACCCTCATAGATTTGTTTGATGAAATTATGTTTATTTCATCACATCGTGACTGAAATGAGCAGTTTCATGCATATTTCTATTACTTTTTCTCGTGTTTCTAGATTGCCAACTGCAAACGAAATTATGTTGTGTTGTTGTTGCGGTCTTCAGTCCTGAGACTGGTTGGATGCAGCTCTCCATTCTACTCTATCCTGTGCAAGCTTCTTCATCTCCCAGTACCTACTGCAACCTACATCCTTTTGAATCTGCTTAGTGTATTCATCTCTTGGTCTCCCTCTACGATTTTTACCCTCCACGCTGCCCTCGAATACCAAATTGGTGAACCCATGATGCCTCAGAACATGTCCTACCAACCGATCCCTTCCTCTGATCAAATTGTGCCACAAACTTCTCTTCTCCCCAGTCCTATTCAATACTTCCTCATTAGTTATGTGATCTACCCATCTAATCTTCAGCATTCTTCTGTAGCACCACCTTTCGAAAGCTTCTGTTCTCTTCTTGTCCAAACTATTTATCGTCCATGTTTCACTTCCATACATGGCTACACTCCATACTAATACTTTCAGAAATGACTTCCTGACACTTAAACCTATACTCGATGTTAATAAATTTCTCTTCTTCAGAAACGCTTTCCTTGCCATTGGCAGTTTATATTGTATATCCTCTCTACTTCGACCCTCATCAGATATTTTGCTCCCCAAATAGCAAAACTCCTTTACCACTTTAAGTGTCTCATTTCCTAATCTAATTCCCTCAGCAACGCCCGACTTAATTCGACTACATTCCATTATCTTCGTTTCGCTTTTGTTGATGTTCATCTTATATCCTCCTTTCAAGATACTGTCCATTCCATTCAGCTGTTCTTCCAATTCCTTTACTGTCTCTGACAGAATTACAATTTCATCGGCGAACCTCAGAGTTTTTATTTCTTCTCCGTGGATTTTAGTACCTACTCCGAATTTTTCTTTTGTTTCCTTTATTGCTTGCTCAATATACAGATTGAATAACATCGGGGAGAGATGTCTCACTCCCTTCCCAACCACTGCTTCCCTTTCATGACCGTCGACTCTTATAACTGCCATCTGGTTTCTGTACAAATTGTAAATAGCCTTTCGCTCCCTGTATCTTTAGAATTTGAAAGAGCGTATTCCAGTCAACATTGTCAAAAGTTTTCTCTAAGTCTACAAATGCTAGAAATGTAGGTTTGCCTTTCCGTAATCTTTCTTCTAAGATAAGTCGTAAGGTCAGTATTGCTCTCGTGTTCCAGTGTTTCTACGGAATTCAAACTGATCTTCGCCGCGGTCGGCTTCTACTAGTTTTTCCATTCGTCTGTAAAGAATTCGTGTTATTATTTTACAGCTGTGGCTTATTAAACTGATAGTTCGGTAATTTTCACATCTGTCAACACCTGCTTTCTTTGGGATTGGAATTATTATATTCTTCTTGAAGTCTGAGTGTATTTCGCCTGTTTCATACATCTTGCTCACCAGATGGTAGAGTCTTGTCAGGACTGGCTCTCCCAAGGCCGTCAGTAATTCCAATGGAATGCTGTCTACTCCGGGGGCCTTGTTTCGACGCAGGTCTTTCAGTGTTCTGTCAAACTCTTCACGCAATATCATATCTCCCATTTCATCTTCATCTACATCCTCTTCCATTTCCATAATATTGTCCTCAAGTGCATCGCCCTTGTATAGACCCTCTATATACTCCTTCCACCTTTCTGCTTTCCCTTCTTTACTTAGAACTGGGTTTCCATCTGAGCTCTTGATATTCATACAAGTGGTTCTCTTTTCTCCGAAGGTCTCTTTAATCTTCCTGTAGGCAGTATCTATCTTACCCCTAGTGTGATAAGCCTCTACATCCTTACATTTATCCTCTAGCCACCCCTGATTAGCCGTTTTGCACTTCCTGTCGATCTCATTTTTGAGACGTTTGTATTCCTTTTTGTCTGCTTCATTTACTGCATTTTTATATTTTCTCCTTTCATCAATTAAATTCAATATTTCTTCTGTTACCCAAGGATTTCTACTAGCCCTCGTCTTTTTACCTACTTGATCCTCTCATGCCTTCACTACTTCATCCCTCAAAGCTACCCAGTCTTCTTCTACTGTATTTCTCTCCCCCATTCCTGCCAATTGTTCCCTTATGCTCTCCCTGAAACTCTGTACAACCTCTGTTTCTTTCAGTTTATCCAGGTCCCATCTCCTTAATTTCCCACATTTTTGTAGTTTTTCCAGTTTTAATCTACAGGTCATAACCAATAGACTGTGGTCAGAGTCCACATCTGCTCCTGGAAATGTCTTACAACTTAAAACCTGGTTCCTAAATCTCTGTCTTACCATTATGTAATCTATCTGATACCTTTTAGTATCTCCAGTATCTATACTAATAATAAATCTCTAAAACCGTTTTCTCGATCTGTCTTTGAGCACGCTAATCTAGAAAACTAATACACGAATTTTCATGGGGTTTACGCAGGTAACTTGAGCATAGTTTGCGGCACCGTACAGGGTCAGTTAATCAAAATCCGATTACGAAAAATCGATATTGTGACCTAAAGTTTCACTAAAACTTTCTTATCTGCCTATCTGAGCACGCTAATTTCAAAACCTACAGGATGGATTTTATGGAGTTTTCACCGATAACTTCAGCGTAGCTAGGGGCACCGTATAAACTCTATTTCATCAAAATCGGAACACGAATATATATACGTTCCACTCCTCCGAAATCACTGTACAGATTTCAACCAAACTTGAGTGGCCGTGCGGTTCTAGGCGCTATGGTCTGGAGCCGAGCGACCGCTACGGTCGCAGGTTCGAATCCTGGGTCGGGCATGGATCTGTGTGATGTCCTTAGGTTAGTTAGGTTTAATTTTTTCTAACTTCTAGGCGACTGATGACCTCAAGAGATAAGTCGCATACTGCTCAGAGCCATTTCAACCAAACTTGGTGCACATACCACTTACCGTTTGGGAAAAATCGCTGTCTGGGTAAGAACGCCGTGGGGATACGAAACACCTACTTGTCGGTGGGGTACGTTGGGGGGGGGGGGGGGGGGGGGATGAAAAAGAAGTGTAGACCACAGTGCGTGAATATTCAGATCTTACTCATCCAGTATCTGAGGACGAGAGCACTTAGCGACTTGCAACAAACTTTACACATAATTTAAAACTTAACGAAGCTTCTGGCTGCTGTCACCCCGCACATAATGACAAAAGGAAAAACGTTTATCGCTTAATACATATTCACTGTTCATTTTCGCATAATGCATGGCGTTTTGATTTATTACTTCGTTACAACTAACTGTACTTGCGACACATTTTACAAGGAATATTCGCATATATTACTGAGTTTATCTGCGAACTTTTATCATTATACGACACATAGTTCAGGATATATGACGTCAACAGCATTAAAATGCGTAAAAAACAACCGCACCGTGCATGAGGCTTAAATTTATTATTAAAAACCCACTGGACCGATCTCGATGAAGGAGATAGTTTGAACCATGAAGAAGAACATAGGCAACTTTACAAAGTATGTGGTACAAGATACTTCTTGATTTGAAGAGTACTGCGCGAATTAGGGGAAAATATTTACTGTTTGGAAAAGCTATTTACTCTTTGACTTTTGGGCTTTATCATAATTGTGAAAATGGTTTTCTTGATTGATATGTGCTACGTGATACGATTCAAAGTAATGAATAGAATGCTTAGTTCCAAACTTTTTCGAAAATTGTTTCACTTACAACTCCCACAAAATGACGAAAGGAAAGAAGTTTATCATTTCCTACATTTCCTCTGTTCATGCAGTAAAAGTGTTACATCAGCCATGACGTTTTAATTTATTACTTCTTTACTGCTAACTGTTTTCACGACGCATTTTGTGGCGGCCATGGCATCAGCTGATGACACAAGTACCGTTATCCACGCTGGCGGGAAAGTGACACGCCCCCCCCCCTCCCCCAGAAAAATGGCGAGAAGTTCATATTCCAACAGGATAATGCATCACACCACAGTTATCTCTACTAACCTAAGAAAATCGCAGGGAAGATAGGTCATTTGGGCTACCTCCATTAACCTATGTCATCCGACCGCTACTTCTTCCTATGAACTGGCACCAAGTTTGTATTTTGGCTGTAAATAAAGGTCAATTCGCGTATCGCTACTAAGCTAAGAAAACTGCGCGTAAGAAAGGACACTTGGACTAACCTCATTCAGCCGACCACCACCTCCTCCTAAGTATTTGTGGGGAAAGGACTCGACCAGTGCTGGGCATAAGTCTTTATTTCCCATGTTCCACTCTTTATTTAAACAGTTTCATGCAACACAGCCATCCAGTGTGTTCACCACGAGTTCCGGACCCCAACTGATTTAGTACACAGTACCACCACCAGAGAGTGCTCTCATCTGTGACATAATCCAAG
This sequence comes from Schistocerca gregaria, assembly GCF_023897955.1. NCBI lineage: Eukaryota > Metazoa > Arthropoda > Insecta > Orthoptera > Acrididae > Schistocerca > Schistocerca gregaria. The sequence goes on along the minus strand of NC_064920.1, from coordinate 1,013,112,682 downwards.
ATGGCAGGAAACAGTGTGTTCGCCACGAGGTCCAGACTCAAACTGACCTAGTACACAGAGCCACCACAGAGGCTGCTGTCGTCCAAGATGGCGGTCATGATGTCAGATGATGACGCAAGTACCATTAGAACTGTGAAGCCACAGATACACTGATAGGGTTCCTACCACAAATCAAAGATGGCGGTGGCGGGAAATTAAAAAAGGGCCCCACCCCCCTCCCAGGCGGGAAATTCAAATTTTGTCAAATTTTCGTGAGTGCAACGCCGACCTCGACTTGGAAGGAAATGGTTAAAGTCTCCGCCATGATCCTCAACCGGCTGCCACATCCCCTTACCAACCTATGTTGGCGGGCTAACGTGCACTAACATGTACTAATGTGCACAGTGCATGACACCATCCAAGATGACGGCTGTGACGTCAGTTGATGACGCAAGTGCCACACACCCCTGACAAGAAGTTTGAAATTTGGCGGGAAGATATGTCAATTGGGTTACCTCCAGTAACCTAATTCCCCTCCCCTCCCTCAGAAAAACGCTGGGAAGTTCAAATTCCAGCAGGATAATGCATCACACCACCTAAAACAATCAAGGGAATATATGTCACTTGGGCTACCCCCACTAACCTAAGTCATCCACCCACCACCTCTTCCCAGGAACAAGTGCCAAGTTTGAATTTTGGTGGTTAAGAAAGGTCAGTTCGCGTATCTCTAATAAGCTAAGAAACTGGCATGCAAGAAAGTGCACTTGGACTACTTCCACTAACCTAAGTCATCCGACCGACACCTCATCCTAGGAACTGGCGCCAGGTTTGAATTTTGGCGAGAAATAGGTCAACTGGGCTACCTCTGCTACACTAAGAAAATAGCGCAAAAGAAAGGAAACTTGAACTACCTCCACTAACCTAAGTCACCTGACCGCCACCTGCTCCTAGGTATTTGTGGGAGAAGGACTCAGCCTGCACTGGGCTGTTGGAGAGAGGAAGGAGTGTACTTTATTTATTTTGGTACAATTTATTTAGGGATGGAGTATATTTATTACTCTGATACAAAACACACGCTCTGACTTGCACATGGTCACGTCACACAGCCTCGAGACATGTGAACCACTAAAACACTTTGCAAACATGCTTGCTAATCATCTACTGTCAAAATCATACACCAGTCTTTCTTTAAACAATTTGAGCCACTACCACCATCCGGTGTGTTCACCACGAGGTTCAGAGCCCAACTGATCTAGTGCACAGCACCACCACCAGAGCACGCTATCATCCCTCTCATCTGTTCGACTGCTTTCTCTCTATCGCCATTCTAACGGGACACCTCTGACGCGCAGATACTGACGTCACAGATAGTGCTGTTCCGCTTCTCGCGACGTATGTGTGTGTGTGACGCATATACGGACGTCACAGATCGTGCTATACAAAAACTGTTCCACCTCTTATAAATAATTCAGTACACTGATGCACGGACACGAAATCAACTCGTTAACTCACCAAATACTTTTCCCCTGAAATTCTAGTAATTTTTCTGTCTGCAGAAAGTAGTGGGCAATGCTCCTACATCGTGCTCCGCTGCAGACAATCCCTATGTGTTCCAAAGTCGATCCACCGACATCAACAATTACGAATACAGTGGGCACGGAATAGTCAGAACTGAACCGTGGATCAATGGAAACGTGTCGCCTTGTCGGCTGAATCACATTTCTTGTTATACTCTGTATCGTAGGAATAAACCTGATACAAACATTCCACCATGTATTCTTCCGCGTTTGCTGGAATCTCATTGGATTTTGTTTCATATGGAGCGGAAACCAAGCTGTCTCGAATACAGTCAAGTACGATGGCCGAGGCAGGTTTTAAGCAATGCGTTACGCGCATATCGATTGACAGATAATACACGACAACAGCTTTACTGGCGCATTTAACTTGTACAACACAGACCAGCCAGCTGGTCCAAGTAAAGATACTACTTCGCTGCGACTGCCAGCCTTAACTGCCAACCATCACTGCCTACGATTTCATTGAAACTGCTCGCTACAGCTGTCGCGCCACTCATTGTGCGTAAAAGGAACACGCACATGAATTCGCAACATAGTTGCTAATACCATTCTAGATTTTTTGTGGACGAGGAAGAAGAGGAAGAGCAAATTATAGCAATGTTTACAACATCTTGCCCTCACAGCATTTTCCGAACACAGAAATATGAAGGAATTTATGCTAACTTAGTAACCTGCCACTTGTGAAATGATGAAGAGAGGTTCACTATTTTTTATGCTTAATCTATCTCAGTTCGATTTTGTTTTAAGCCTAGTGAAAGAAGATATACCAGGAACAGCTTGTAACCTACCCATCCCTCCTTTATTGTGGCTACTGGCTGCTATGATAAAGTCTTTCCAAAAGATTCGAGAGGAGTTGGATTTACAATAAACTTTTTACTTATCTTTTCTCTCGTAGCTGGCTCCAATTCTTCATGTCTAGGGGTCTGATTCTTGAAGCTGAAATTTTCACATTTTGGGTTCTCGTGGTCCAATTGATCTATATAGATTTGAAGAATATCTGAGCAGACTTTCTGTTTCTTCGATGTTTATTTGCGTCGCGTTTTAATATATCACGTGTCTTTAGAATTTTCACATTAACAAAGCCAAAATTACATTGTTTGTCCAAAATACAAAAGCATGTCCGATCACATCAGTGGCATGCTTACTACAACTTCACTCGGCAGTAATAACAACATTCCAAAGGGTCTGCAAGGTTTCTTGACAAATGAAATTCTATTAGATTAGATTATTATTTTATAAATGAATCCTGAAATAACATAATAAACCACACTAATTTGCGTAATTAATAATAGAAATTTTAAGTATGCCAAATATTTTGTAATTTCAAATGTTTCTGAAAAAGTAATTTTAACTGTACCTTCGGAGCTAGTGCATACTGATGGTAACAACGAAAATAATGCAATTCCTTTTCATAAATTTTAGCTTGAAATATAACATATTGTGTATAAAATTATATGAAACTTTTCAGAAAAGCAGCTGAAATAATACTGACCTATCAAAGATTCCGAAAATATTTCTGGTAGCGACTGCTTCTGTTGAGGAAGAGTAATGATGGAGCAGGATGTCCCTTTACAAGCTACCAGTGTAGCGCAAACTTCAACAAAAGCTGGTGGATAAATGGTAGTGATTTTACGGTAAACAGCAGTATAAACACACACAAAAATTCATCAACATCGGTTTAAAATGGTGATTTCGCATTTCTGTGAGATAAGATACAATACTACTAAATTTCTTTGGAAATAACTCAGTGCTTGTACAGTTTGTTGTTTATTTTTACATTACCTTTACATTATGTTTATATTATTATTATTAATAATTATTTTACAAAGTAATAACAGTATCACCTACCTGTGGTTCGACATTTAACAGTGTGAAAGTGTACCCATCGTCTCCAACCCAAGAAATATCTCATAGTTGTGAAGTTAGACCATCGGAGATGAAAGGGAACAAAAGCTGGAAGGACTGATGGTGGTAGCCTGGGGCTCAAGAGATGATCCCGAAGAACATTTAAGTCCTGTAACGTAGCTTATGAGTCAATTTTCGCTTTATTAATGATTTGATGTGGCACTTTGCTACCAGGCGCTGCAATGCCTCTCATGATATCCCCACATCATCTTGGGACTCCTGCTTACCAACCAAGCATTGCATTAATTCCAACCGTTGTTGGCACCTATTGTTGACTGACATCCAATACGTTTTCCTCGAACCGTTAACTGAGAAGTCGGAGTTGGCAGTGTGTGTGTCACTAGAGGACAAGAAAGATATGGCTTGTGGAGTGTTGCTTCCAGTTTCATCATTTTGGCTATTGTAGTGGAACGCTGCAAAAAGAGGATCACTTCCTTTCTACATATCTCAAAAAATTTAATCGGTTCAACAACCGCCATTTTTGGATGAACTTGGTGCTGCAGAACCTGTTTGCAAATTCTTCTTTTCTCTTATGTCATTCCACCTCTTCTTACCATCGTTACCTGAAACAGAAAGATGATTATTTAATTGTTTAATTAGTACAACTTACATTATTTAAGTTTCATATATTAACAGTAATTATGGTTTGTGTTACAGGTTTCTAGCTACAGGGGAGAGTTTCGTGTACCTTGGGTATGGTTTTCGGATATCACCAAGCTACGTAAGCGTCATCGTTCCTGAAACATATTTGCAATGTGCAGGTACTTGGTATCTGGCTCCCTGCTTCCTCCGTCTCGAGAATCTTTCCGTAAAAGAGCGAAAAAATTGTACACTCTTTGGGGTTTCCCTAACTGTTGTGCTGCTGTTAATGGGAGACATAAGGATACGATGTTATGGAAAAAGTAGTTCTCTTTTCTGGCATTACAAAGGCTATTTCTCCATAGTACTTTTGGTATTGGTTGACGCGAACTGTAAATTCGTTGGGATACACGTCTGTTTATATGGGAAAGAAGGAAACATGGCATATTCAATAAGTCGTCAGTGCGAAAAATTATCATGAACGGTGACGTAATTCCAGCAGATAAAGAGGTTACAATAAAATAAAGATGCCATTTGTTATTGTTGGCAACTAGGCATTCCGTTCGCGAAAACATATTCTCAACCATTACACTCGCTCCACTGCCCAGCAAGATAAATCAAAAGCTGCCTTCAACTATAAAGTGTCACGAGTGCACGCTGAGCTTCTGAAAATGCTTTTGGACTTAAGTGTCAGGTTTTTCGGGTGTTTTATGCAAATGTGAATCCTCAACAAACACGTGATAAACTCGTTAAGTAATCTCCATATGGATGCCTATTCAGAAAAAAGAGGACTCTTTTATGAACTCAACCATGACGTGATTTTACCACAAAACATTAATCCTTTGCATCGAACAGGGGATCCTACCAAGCTGAAGCGTTTTAGGTACTGGATACATTCAAAAATTATTTCTGTGAACCTACATACCAATGATTATAACCAGGAAAAGAACTAAAGCTCAAATAAAGGAAATAACTAATTGTTGCTACTCATAATTGCTATTGCTGTAATAATTTGGCGACAGAAAGAAGGAAGGCATTGTTCTAGCGCCAGTGTTGTGAAATTACATGTAACGGCAAGAAAAAAATATAAATAAATAAATATGTATATGCAAAAAGAACTTACCACCTTTTTTCATTGCTTCTCCTATCTTCATCCACACCTGATCCTTTGCCACCACATCTCTGAAATATGTATGGTTATGATCATACGACATGTGCCTGCCCTCATACCTTACTTCGACATTGCCCGTAGTTGCTTAATGCAGTTTTTACAGACCCGGCACTAGAGGCCCGACTTTCACACTGCTCCTGCAACAATCGAGACGCGGCAGTTGCGATGACGTTACGACCGTTGACTCGGGGTCAACGAGGTATACAGGCCTTGCAACAAACTTGTGACGTCACGCTAGTCAGCTTGTTCGCCACACTTCGTGAACGTTCGGGCCCGTGCAGGGCCCACGGGAAATCACTATTTAATTGAAAAGATGCTCAATAAAGGTCTTAATTTTGTCGTGTGCTATCGAGACCTTCCCAGAATTTAAACACGCCGTCGGAGACGGTTGCTGGTACTTTTAGGATCTACAGTGTCACGAGCTTTCTCGTGGACCTCGCGTTGACTGCCGAGCAGTTACAGCGACATAATGATGGTCCTTTGCTTTGCCTACGAACGGCAGTCAAATGCCCACAGTCACTACCGGCCACTAAGGTCGTCAGTCACAACGAAGTAATACGTTAACCTGCAGTTTTGTGAGCAACTGCAGTTTAGATGTAAAAAGAGGCTTGCAGCGGAACAATATGGCTTAGAATGCCATTTAATTTTTAAGCAGAATAAAGTGATATACGACAAAGCTCCAGCAATACTGCACGCTTCTTAGGGCACCAGACGGAAAGCGTAACAGGATCTCGTTCTTAGCTGACATAGTACTGTAACTAAAAACAAGACTGATGAAAATTCCTAATTTAAACACAGGGCAATTTTTCTGCCCGAGCTGTGTGTGACTCAAAAGCGTATTGCAGTGATTTCATTCTATAGTTACATATTGATGCCACTGAAGGTATTACAGTCATTCGTCTGATAATCTCTGAACTACTTACATATGCGAATCCGACAAATACATTTCAGTACTATAACTGTCATCTGCGACGTTGATAACGAGTCGATCAACAAACATAATCCACGAAGCTATGTATTGCCACATTTTCTCCTCTTCTTTCATAACATGCTGTTCTGCTTCCTGCCAGAGGTCGGCAGTGACGTGTGACAAAGGTTGTCCATTAGTTCCAGTACATGTGGCAGCTTAAATGTCTTGTTATTTCTCGCGACAAATCCCTTAACTTGGCTTCAGATCAGTTCTGCTGGGTTCGTATAGCACTGGGACGGTGGCAACTGTAAAGATGCAGCATTTATTGTTTTCCATGTTTCTACGGCACTTATCACGCTGGCTTGTGCAAGACATCTATGGTGCAAAACAATGGACAGTCCACATAAAGATTATTTGAGTTTTCATTTTCATCCTAAAAATTTGTTCTCTTAATTGAAATGCTCTTTCCACAATTTTTTAAATAAAATATCGATATTTCTTCTACTTCTTGCGTCTCCACAATCCTGTGTGGATCTTTGCTTTATTAACATTTTCCTTACATTCTGCCTTCTCGCTTACTTTCCTTTTCCATTCACTGATGCCTAGGGCTTTGATGTTTTATTCCACACTGCACAGCCATCACCTACGTCGTCTTCCTTTTAAACTTCTCCCTGTCAGTTTCCATTGGAAGACCTTCTTTGTAGTTCTTACGTCCTTCATCCTTAGGACATGTCCCAGCCGGGCTTTTCTTTCACTTTTAATTAGCCTTACAATATCAGCTCCTTGTATGAGATGACCCAATTCATAACTGGTTCTTGCTCTCCAGACAACATCATTATTTTGAACCCCTCCATAAATTTTCCGTAATATTCTTCATTCAAATAATTGGAGTTGTTGTTCATCAGTGCTGGTTAACGCCCATGCTTCACATCCAATGTAGCCATTGGCCTAGTCAGAACCTTGCATACAGCCATTCTGAGCTGTCAGTTTAACATCCTCGATGTCAGTAGGGTTATTTAAATGTATGGTAACATCTATTACTACCTAAAATTCGGGCTTTTATTGCAGTGGACATGGATTTTACTTTATTACTATTAACTCCTAGATATACAAAATCTTCTAAATGTTGAAAATTAAAACTTGCCGCTGGCAAGTCATCCTTATTGTTGTCCCCTGTTCTATGGAATTTTATATATTTAGTTTTGGATTCGCTGCGCGGCTTCTTTCAGTTCCACTACAGTGACATCTCGTCTACTAACAGCTGCAGCATCCGTCAGCATATGTAGACAATTATATGGTCCTTACATCTATGTGTTCAAACATTTGTAGTTGATGTATAACTCCTTTATTGATACTGAAACAGTTGGTTAATTCCCGATCCACTCTCATAGTTGCCGTAGAACCTGCCATGGTTGCATTAATAACCGAAATAAGGATACACCAAAAAACGTTTTGCTACACCTCAGTTCCGAGAGTTCCGGAACGCGTACAGAAAATTGGAATAAAGATCGACATAAACACCTTTTCCGCCCTTTCTATTGCTCATGAAAGCCACACACTGCATGTTGTACCACCATACAGCGAGACCTTCAGAGGTGGTGGTCCAGATTGCTGTACACACTGGTACCTCTAATACCTAGTTGCAGGTCGTCTTGCATTAATTCTTGCCTGTATTCGTCGGAGCGCACTATCTACAAGTTCATCACGGCACTGTTGGTCAAGATTGTCCCACTCCTCAATGGCGATTCTGCATAGATTCCTCAGAGTGGTTGGTGGGTCACGTCGTCCTTAAACAGCCCTTTTCAATTTATCCCAGGCATGTTCGATAGTGTTCATGTTTGAAGAACATGCTGGCCACTCTAGTCGAGCGACGTCGTTATCCTGAAGGAAGTCATTCACAAGATGTCCGCGATAGGGGCGCAATTAACGTCCATGAAGACAATTGCCTCGGCAATATGCTGCCAATATGGTCACACTATCGGTCAGAGGATGGCATTTACGTATCGTATAGTCGTTACGGCGCCTTCCCTGACCACCAGCAGCATAAATCAGCCCCACATAATGCCACCCCAAAACAGCAGGGAACCTCCACCTTGCTGCACTCGCTGGACAGTGTGTCTAAGGCGTTCAGCCTGGCCGGGTTGCCTCTAAACACGTCTCCGACGAGTGTCTGGTTGAAGGCATATGCGACACTCATCGGTAAAGAGAATATGATGCCAATCCTGAGTGGTCCATTCAGCATGTTGTTGGGCCCAACTGTACCGCACTGCATGGTATCGTGGTTGCAAAGATGAACCTTGCCATGGACGTCGCGTGTGAAGTTGCGCATCATGCAGCCCATTGTAAACACTTTGAGTCATAACACGACGTCCTGTGGCTATACTAAACGCATCATTGAACATAGTGGCATTGCTGTCAGGGTTCCACGAGCCATAATGCGTAGGTAGCGGTCATCCACTGCAGTAGTAGCCCTTGGGCGGCTCGAGGGAGGCATGTCATAGACAGTTCCTCTCTCTCAATATCTCCTCCACATCCGAACAACATCGCTTTGTTTCACTCCGAGATGCCTGGACACTTCCCCAGTTGAGAGCCCTTCCTGGCACAAAGTAACAATGCGGACGCCATCAAACCACAGTATTGACCATCTAGACATGGTTGAACTACGGACAACACGAGTCGTGTACCTCCTTCCTGGTGGAATGACTGGAACTGATCGGCTGTCGGACCCCCTCCATCTAATAGGCGCTGCTCAAGCATGGTTGTTTACATCTTTGGGCGGGTTGAGTGACATTTCTGAACAGCCAAAAGGACTCTGTCTATGATACAATATCCACAGTCAACGTCTATCTTCAGGAGTTTTGGGAACTAGGGTGATACAAAACTTTTTTTTGATTTGTGTAGTTGGATGGTATGCCAAACAGTTTTATATCTTCTAACACCTCTTCCCTATTTAGACTTTCGAAGACCTGCTTGAAATCCACATAGATATTGCTGAATTCTATATTATATTGACATGCTCTTTCCTGTATGTGTCCCTGTACAAATACGTATTTTGCCCACAGTTGATCTTTCAGGTCAAAAGCCACACTGGTTATCACCCAGTATATCTTCCACATATGGGACTGATCTACTGCACATGATTCTGGAAAAATCTTACAGGCCACATTCAATAGAGTGATCTCTCAGTAGCTAGAGCTACATGCCTTTGTCACCTTTCTCATATATGGTCTAGATTCCACCTATGGTCACCTCTTCTGGAATTGTTTCCCCCAGGATTCTTCATGAATCATGTTCAGGTATCCTTTCACAGGCTTTGTGCAGCTGATAGTAAAAGCTGTCCACCAAGTTCTCATCTGATCCTTCTGCTGAGGCGTATATGTTTACAAAAGTCTTATGATGGGGTCTTCCTTTTATTCTCAAGGCACATATTCTGTCATTATATGGCATAAAGGCAAGGATAAATTTGCACATATTTTTGCTACAATGAACCCAACACCATGATCTACTTGACTATCAGCTCTACCACGGTAATATAAATTCTGCTTCTGTACCTCTCCTTTGCCGTAATTTCAGTCCGTAATTCAACATTTCTTTGGTTACACTTTTCACTACTCCTGACTGCAGCAGGGCACATACAATGTGATATCAAAAGTATCCGGACAGCCACAGAACATACGTTTTTCATATTAGGTGCATTGTAGGCCTACTGCCACCTACTCCGTATCAGCGACCTCTGTAGTCATTATACATCATGAGAGACTAGACTGGGGCGCTCCACAGAACTCACGGACTTCAAACGTGGTCAGGTGATTCGGTGTCACTTGTGTCATACGTCTGTACACGAGATTTCCACACGCCTAAACATCACTAGGTCCACTGTTTCCAATGTGATAGTGAAGAGGAAACGTGAAGGCACACGTACAGCACAAAATCGTACATGCCGACCTCATCTGTTCACTGATAGAGACCGTCAACAGTTGAAGAGGGTCGTAGCGTGTAATAGGCAGACATCTATCCAGATCATCACACAGGAATTCCAAATTGCATCAGGATCCACTGCCAGTACTATGACAGTTTGGCAAGAGATGAGAAAACTTGGATTTCATGATCGAGCGGCTGTTCATAAACCACGCATCACGCTGGTAAATGTCAAATGACGCCTCACTTGGTGGAAGGAGCACAAATATTGGACGATTGAACAGTAGAAAAACGTTGTGTGGAGTGACGGATCACGGTACACAATGTGGCATCCGATGGCAGGGTGTGGGTATGGCGAATGCCCGATTATCGTCATCTGCTAGTGTGTGTAGTACCAACAGTAAAATTCGGAGGCGATGGTGTTATGGTGTGGTCGTGTTTTTCGTGGAGGGTGTTTGCATTCCTTGTTGTTTTGCGTGGCACTATCACAGCAAAGGCCTACATTGATGTTTTAAGCACCTTTGTGCTTCCCACTGTTGAAGAGTAATTCGAGGATGGCGATTGCATCTTTCAGCACGATCAAGCACCTGTTCATAATGCACGGCCTGCGGCGGAGTGCTTACAAGACAATAACATCCCAGTAATGGACTGACCTACCCAGAGTCCTGACCTGAATCCTACAGAACGCCTTTGGGATGTCTTGGAAAGCCGACTTTCTGACAGGCCTCACCGATCGAAATCGATACCTCTCCTCGGTGCAGCACTCGATGAAGTATGGGCTGCCATTCCCCAAGAAACCTGCCAGCACCTGATTGTACGTATCCCTGGAAGAGTGGAAGCTGTCATCAAGTCTAAGGGTGGGCCAACACCATATGAAATTCCAGCATTACCGATGGTGGGCGCAAGGAACTTGTAAGTCTTTTCAGCCAGGTGCCTGGATACTTTCGGCCCCATGGTATACACGGTGGTCCGTTGATAGTGACCGGGCCAAATATCTCACGAAATAAGCATAAAACACAAAAAAAACTACAAAGAACGAAACTCGTCTAGCTTGAAGGGGGAAACCAGATGGCGCTATGGTTGGCCCGCTAAATGGCGCTCCCATAGGTCAAACGGATATCAACTGCGTTTTTTTTAAGAGGAAACCCCATTTTTTATTACATATTCGTGTAGTACGTAAAGAAATACGAATGTTTTAGTTGGACCACTTTTTTCCCTTTGTGATAGATGGTGCTGTAATAGTTGCAAACGAATACGTACGTGGTATCACGTTACATTCCGCCAGTGCAGAGGGTATTTGCTTCGTGATACATTACCCGTGTTAAAATGGACCGTTTACCAATTGCGGAAAAGGTCTATAACGTGTTGATGTATGGCTATTGTGATCAAAATGCCCAACGGGCGTGTGCTATGTGTGCTGCTCGGTATTCTGGACGACATCATCAAAGTGTCCGGACCGTTCGCCCGATAGTTACGTTATTTTAGGAAACAGGAAGTGTTCAGCCACATGTTAAACGTCAACCACGACATCAACAACTGATGATGCCCAAGTAGGTGTTTTAGCTGCTGCCGCGGCAAATCCGCACATCATTAGAAGACAAATTGCGCGAGAATCGGGAATCTCAAAGTCGTCCTTGTTGAGAATGCTACATCAACACCGACTGCACCCGTACCATATTTCTATGTACCAGGAATTGCATGGCGACGACTTTGAACGTCGTGTACAGTTCTGCCACGGGGCACAAGGGAAATTACGGGACGATGACAGATTTTTTGCACGCACTCTATTTAGCGACGAAGCGTCATTCACCAACAGCGGTAACGTAAACCAGCATAATATGCACTACGTTCTGTATTTTAATTTAAAAAAGCAACCAACTGTTCGTCTAAAATTGTGAGCCATATGTTTGTGACTACTACAGCGCCATCTATCACAAAGCGAAGAAACTGGTCCAACTAAAACATTCATATTTCTTTACGTACTACACTAATATGTAATAAAAAATGAGGTTTCCTATTTTTTTTAAAGTAGTTGATATCCGTTTGACCTATGGCAGCGCCATCTAGCGGGCCAACCATAACGCCATGTGCCTTCCCCCTTCAAGCTAGACAAGTTTCGTTCTTTGTAGTTTTTCGTTTGACGATTATTTCGTGAGATATTTGGCCCGATCACGATCAATGGACCACCCTGTATATTCCATGTTCCAAATTTAAGAGTCCTATTCATATCCTTGTGCCTTAGCTTATTTCGTTTTCAGAATAGCAATTCATCTTTCTCTGTTAAGTTATTCGCAACAATAAGTTTCTTTGAAGGCAGGGGTGTTAAGACATGCGCTCATCTCCTATTCTTAGGAGGACTATTTCTCCCAGTCTCGTCTGCGCTGCCCTATTTCCTAACGGAGATGGGCAAGCAATCTTCCACAGGGTTGTTCACGTTCCCGGGGTTCGCCAACTAGGTTGTGAGAAACAGGATTGAATGGGAGAGGCTATGTGACTTTGTCTTACCTAAAGTCGTGTTTTACGCTTCACTACCCCATCTGAACCCCAAAAATCGATAATCAAGAATTTTTATTTGCAATGAATGCTTGAAAATTGAATGAAAAATATAGTTAGAAACAAGATGTGCATTTCTCATAAAAAAGTATGGTTTGTTAGGTGTAAATTAGCAAGCATTTGATGAATTTTATATTTAAAATATGAAGGTATTCCAAACTGAAAAAAAGAATACCAATGCGATGCTTTAACTGTGGTGTATATGTTATCGGAAAACTTTAAAGCCAATTTTTTCTGTAAACTCGTGAGGAACACAGACAACGCTGTGTTTCTCTCCACAGGAATTGCACCTGCCTGTTTCACAAAGGAACAGGAAGCAGAGTCAGCGATTTTCACACAACAGTACTTATTAACAGCGCGACTATCAGAGCACAACAGTACCGAGACTGTGACTGTACACGACTCTTTTAAATAAAAACGTAGCTGGCTGTTAACACATTCGAGTACGAAGTATCATTTGCCGTAACGTAATAACAAGATAATTAATACTTACGTAGGACCTTCTCCGAAGATCGTACCAACATCAATGTACATCTCTTCGGCAGCTGACCAATCATTGCGTTTGTGTTTGCTTACATGAGGTTTATTCATGGGATGAACAAAGCACACACCGGGTGCAGTATGACGTCATCCAGGCGAACGACTGTCCGAAACTTGCACCACGCCACGGATGTAGGACATTCACCAGTGTTTCCATGGGACCTGTGGCAAAAATCGAAGGCACCGCAACAGCAGTGGATTACGTGTGAACATTATTGTGGAACACCCGCACCCCTTCATGGTCGATGTCTTTTACGATGGCGTTTGAACATTACTGCCAGGGTCCCAAGGCCAAAATCGTACTATAGCTGTTTGTGGAGAGTAATAGTGAACTCACAGTTGTGTTTTGGCGATCCAATCCACCTGATCTGGACCCGAAAGAAAACATCTTGGACGTCAGCTCTGCGCACGCAAATCACCAGTTCGTAATTTAAGGGGATTGTGTGACCTATGCATAGGCATTTGATGCCACATACCTCAAGATATCTACTAACAAGGGAAACTCCCCATCGGACACCCTCAGATTTAGTGGTAAGATTGCCCAGTGGATAGCCCGTCAGAATTTGAAAACAGATCAAGCTGGAAAACAGGAAGAAAGTGCACTTAATTGTGAAAAAAGAAGGAAAATAGAAACAGTGACCGGTCCAAGTGCAGCGCCGAGCGAACATGATTGGCAGTGGTACCATAGTGATATGGTCATGGTGTTGGACTGCGAAAGAGGGGATCCGTGTTCTTTTTTTTCCACAAGATTACTAACTGTCCGTCCGGTCATTGACGTGTCTGTTCGCTGTATTCAGATTTGTCTCTGCCGTGGTTAGTTGGTTGACTGATTTGGGAAAAGGGGACCAAACAACGAGGTCATCGGTCCCATCGTATTTGGGAACGATGGGGAGGGAAGTCGGCAGTGCCCTTTCAAAGGAATCATCACGTCATTTGCCTGAATAGATTTAGGGAAATCACGGGAAACCAAAATCAGGATGGCCGGACGCGGGTTTGAACCGTCGTCCTCCTGAATGCTAGTCCAGTGTGCTAACCACATCGCCACCGCGCTTGATGTGTTACGTCTAACGACCGTCAGCAACAGTGAGGTGTAAGGAAAGGAGCATACCCGTTTATTTGTTTGTCGTTTTTGAGAGGTCTATGCAGCATCTCGTCTCCTCTCACTATTCCTCACATGTAGTAGCGACGGTAATATAATCTTACAGTATAACTCATTCTATAATCAATGTATAGCTTGACAACTGTCAAATTACAGAAGATACGTCAATGACTGGACGGAAAGCTGATAATACCGAGACATAAAAGGGCACGAGGGAAATTTGAACACGGATCTCCCACTTTATTGTCCAGCACCGTTACCATAGAACCACGACGCTGTGGCTCTTGCAATTTCCTCGATGTTGCACATCTTTAACATGGACTGTTTCTACATCTACATTTATGCTCCGCAAGCCACCCAACGGTGTGTGGCGGAGGGCACTTTACGTGCCACTGTCATTACCACCCTTTTCTGTTCCAGTCGCGTATGGTTCGCGTGAAGAACGACTGTCTGAAAGCCTCCGTGCGCGCTCGAATCTCTCTAATTTTACATTCGTGATCTCCTCGGGATGTATAAGTAGGGGGGAGCAATATATTCGATACCTCATCCAGAAACGCACCCTCTCGAAACCTGGCGAGCAAGCTACACCGCGATGCAGAGCGTCTCCCTTGCAGAGTGTGCCACTTGAGTTTGCTAAACATCTCCGTAACGTATCACGGTTACCAAATAACCCTGTGACGAAACGCGCCGATCTGGGACGGATCCCACACTGATGAGCAATACTCAAGTACAGGTCGAACGAGTGTTTTGTAAGGCACCTCCTTTGTTGATGGACATTTTCTAAGGACTTTCCCAATGAATCTCAACCTGGTACCCGCCATACCAACAATTAATTTTATATGATCATTCCACTTCAAATCGTCCCACACGATACTCCCAGATATTTTACAGAAGTAACTGCTACCAGTGTTTGTTCCGCTATCATATAATCATACAATAAAGGATCCTTCTTTCTATGTATTCGCAATACATTACATTTGTCTATGTTAAGGGTCAGTTGCCACTCCCTGCACCAAGTGCCTATCCACTGCAGATCTTCCTGCATTTCGCTACAATTTTCTAATGCTGCAACTTCTCTATATACTACAGCCGCGAAAAGCCGCATGGAACTTCGGACACTATCTAATAGGTCATTTATGTTGTTGTTGTGGTCTTCACTCCTGAGACTGATTTGATGCAGCTCTCCAGGTCATTTATATATACACTCCTGGAAATTGAAATAAGAACACCGTGAATTCATTGTCCCAGGAAGGGGAAACTTTATTGACACATTCCTGGGGTCAGATACATCACATGATCACACTGACAGAACCACAGGCACATAGACACAGGCAACAGAGCATGCACAATGTCGGCACTAGTACAGTGTATATCCACCTTTCGCAGCAATGCAGGCTGCTATTCTCCCATGGAGACAGTCGTAGAGATGCTGGATGTAGTCCTGTGGAACGGCTTGCCATGCCATTTCCACCTGGCGCCTCAGTTGGACCAGCGTTCGTGCTGTACGTGCAGACCGCGTGAGACGACGCTTCATCCAGTCCCAAACATGCTCAATGGGGGACAGATCTGGAGATCTTGCTGGCCAGGGTAGTTGACTTACACCTTCTAGAGCACGTTGGGTGGCACGGGATACATGCGGACGTGAATTGTCCTGTTGGAACAGCAAGTTCCCTTGCCGGTCTAGGAATGGTAGAACGATGGGTTCGATGACGGTTTGGATGTACCGTGCACTATTCAGTGTCCCCTCGACGATCACCAGAGGTGTACGGCCAGTGTAGGAGATCACTCCCCACACCATGATGCCGGGTGTTGGCCCTGTGTGCCTCGGTCGTATGCAGTCCTGATTGTGGCGCTCACCTGCACGGCGCCAAACACGCATACGACCATCATTGGCACCAAGGCAGAAGCGACTCTCATCGCTGAAGACGACACGTCTCCATTCGTCCCTCCATTGACGCCTGTCGCGACACCACTGGAGGCGGGCTGCACGATGTTGGGGCGTAAGCGGAAGACGGTCTAACGGTGTGCGGGACCGTAGCCCAGCTTCATGGAGACGGTTGCGAATGGTCCTCGCCGATACCCCAGGAGCAACAGTGTCCCTAATTTGCTGGGAAGTGGCGGTGCGGTCCCCTACGGCACTGCGTAGGATCCTACGGTCTTGGCGTGCATCCGTGCGTCGCTGCGGTCCGGTCCCAGGTCGACGGGCACGTGCACCTTCCGCCGACCACTGGCGACAACATCGATGTACCGTGGAGACCTCACGCCCCACGTGTTGAGCAATTCGGCGGTACGTCCACCCGGCCTCCCGCATGCCCACTATACGCCCTCGCTCAAAGTCCGTCAACTGCACATACGGTTCACGTCCACGCTGTCGCGGCATGCTACCAGTGTTAAAGACTGCGATGGAGCTCCGTATGCCACGGCAAACTGGCTGACACTGACGGCGGCGGTGCACAAATGCTGCGCAGCTAGCGCCATTCGACGGCCAACACCGCGGTTCCTGGTGTGTCCGCTGTGCCGTGCGTGTGATCATTGCTTGTACAGCCCTCTCGCAGTGTCCGGAACAAGTATGGTGGGTCTGACACACCGGTGTCAATGTGTTCTTTTTTCCATTTCCAGGAGTGTATATACTGAAAAGCAATGGTCCCATAACACTCCCCTGCGGCACGCCAGTGGTTACTTTAACGTCTGTAGACGTCTCTCCATTGATAACAAACTGCTGTGTTCTGTTTGCTAAAAACTCTTCAATCCAGCCACACAGCTGGTCTGATGTTCCGTAGGCTCTTGCTTTGTGTATCAGGCAACAGTGCGGAATTGTATCGAACACCTTCCGGAAGTCAAGGAAAATAGCATATATCTGGGAGCCTGTATCTAATATTTTCTGGGTATCATGAACAAATAAAGCGAGTTGGTTCTCACACGATCGCTGTTTCCGGAATCCATGTTGATTCCTACAGAGTAGATTCTGGGTTTCCAAAACCGACATGATACGCGAGCAAAAAACATGTTCTAAAATTCTACAACAGATCGACATCAGAGATATAGGTCTATAGTTTTGCGCATCTGCTCGACAACCCTTCTTGAAGACTGGGACTACCTGTGCTCTTTTCCAATCATTTGGAACCTTCCGTTCCTCTAGAGACTTGCGGTACACGGCTGTTAGACGGGGGGCAAGTTCTATCACGTACTCTGTGTAGAATCGAATTGGTATCCCGTCAGGTCCAGTGGACTTCCCTCTGTTGAGTGATTGCAGTTGCTTTTCTATTCCTTGGACACTTATTTCGATGTCAGCCATTTTTTCGTTTGTGCGAGGATTTAGAGAAGGAACTGCAGTGCGGTCGTCCTCTGTGAAACAGCTTTGGAAATAGGTGTTCAGTATTTCAGCTTTACGCGTGTCATCCTTTGTTTCAATGCCATCATCATCCCGGAGTGGATATGCTGTTTCGAGCCACTTACTGATTTAAGGTAAGACCAGAGCTTCCTAGGACTTTCTGTCAAGTCGGTACATAGAATTTTACTTTCGAATTCACTGAACGATTCACGCATAGCCCTCCTTACGCTAACTTTGACATAGTTTAGCTTCTGTTTGAGAGGTTTTGGCTGTGTTTAAATTTGGAGTGAAGCTCTCTTTGCTTTCGCAGTAGTTTCCTAACCATGTTGTTGAACCACGGTGGGTTTTTCCCGTCCCCCACAGTTTTACTCGGCACGTACCTGTCTAAAACGCATTTTACGATTGCCTTAAACTTTTTCCATAAACACTCAACATTGTCAGTGTCGGAACAGAAATTTTCGTTTTGATCTGTTAGGTAGTCTGAAAACTGCCTTCTATTACTCTTGCTAAACAGATAAACATTCCTCCTTTTTTTAATATTCCTATTAACTTCCATATTCAGGGATGCTGCAACGGCCTTATGATCACTGATTCCCTGTTCTGCACTTACAGAGTCGAAAAGTTCGGCTGTGTTTGTTATCAGTAGGTCCAAGATGTTATCTCCACGAGTCGGTTCTCTGTTTAATTGCTCGAGGTAATCTTCGGATAGTGCACTCACTATAATGTCACTCGATGCTCTGTCCCTATTACCCGTCCTAAACATCTCAGTGTCCCTGTCTATATCTAGTAAATTGAAATCTCCACCCAGGACTATAACATGCTGAGAAAATTTATGTGAAATGTATTCCAAATTTTCTCTCAGTTGTTCTGCCACTAATGCTGCTGAGTCGGGAGGTCGGTAAAAGGAGCCAATTATTAACCTAGCTCGGTTGTTGAGTGTAACCTCCACCCAAAATAATTCACAGGAACTATCCACTTCTACTTCACTACAGGATAAACGACTACTAACAGCGACAAACACGCCACCACCGGTTGCATGCAATCTATCCTTTCTAAACACCGTCTGTGCCACTGTAAAAATTTCGGCAGATTTTATCTCTGGCTTCAGCCAGCTTTCTGTACCTATAACGATTTCAGCTTCGGTGCTTTCTATCCGCCCTTGAAGTTCCGGTACTTTACCAATGCAGCTTCGACAGTTTACATTTACAATACCGATTGCTGCTTGGTCCCTAACCCTTTCAGGCTGTTCCCATTTCTGTACTTGCCCGAGGCCATCTAACCTAAAAAAACCGCCCAGTCCACGCCACACAACCCCTGCTATTTTGGTCTTTTCTTTTTTTTCACGGTTCAGTACACCTTCTTTCTGTTTTCATGCTTGATCTGTGTTCTGTTTTTGACGAGCTATCCGCTGTGTCATTTTGCCACTAAATCTGAGGGGGTGGGAGTGTGCGATGGAGAGTTTCGCCTGTAAGGGTGTGTCTGTCGAACCCACGCCACGAAGATACACTGCTATAATGCGTTGGAACGATGGACCAAGAAGTTATTAATCAGGTGGTCTTAATGTTTTGACTCGTCCGTGTACATACTTCTAACTTGGCGTCTAGTCTCGTGCCGTGACTGTGTTTGCTGATACATTAATCCCCTGATCAGCGGAGGGCACTCGCGTGGACGGCTCCATACTCAGCGAGGCCAAACCTATTAAGCGTTAAGGCTATCGCCGGCGGAAAAAGCATTTATGGATGTGTAGCACTATTTCCGACTCATCCCACTTTTAAGTTTCAATGTCACAATGAATGTTGAAATATTGTTTGTTAAAAGCTACATCTTCTGTGTAGGCTTAAAATACGTCTACATGCGAGACGTAAACCTTAAAAATCACACTGAAATTGACCGGAAAAATAATAAACAATCCACGAGCGGTCCATGACAGTCCTCGCATCTCAAGTTTTACACCCGAGAGGCGGGTAACGAGAAAATCTCGGATTGATTTCACGCACTGGAAAGGTTTTCGGCAACTCAGTAATGGCACGCACAAGCAATTGAAAGTAGAAATGTTTACGACTCAATTTTGGGACTGCTCTGTAAAGGGTCGCATCCGTCTTCATGGTATCATGACGCCATGAGCACCTCAGGGTAGAGAGAAGGGCTTCATTCTACAGAAAACCGTATTGGGGAAAAAAAAAAAATGGATACACCAGTTGCGAGGGTCAACGGTATTTTGATCTTGCTCAGTGCCGTGACGGCCAAAGCAGTCTGAACTTACGGTCAAGTAGATTCGCGGGTAGTGTTTGTAGCAAACTAGGCATTAGAATTCTGAAATGAATAGAATGTTGTATGCCTGGATGGGAGGGGCTGGGCGCAATTCTCATTTAGTGCTCTTCATTCTAAATCTCCATTTTATCAACTACAACTTTTAAAAGACGCTAGTTGACGATGTAGAGAGACTTATCAGATTATTCGAGCGAATATCTCTCTTCTAACAAAACGTTAAGGTATAATGTTTGTTCCTGGAACAAAATCGCGGCGTGCCGTGTCCAAAGCTACTTCACTCACGCTTCCTAGCAAAATTAGCACGTACAGTCCAAAAGGCATTCGTCTAGCTGCATATCTTTTAGAAAACAAAGTCTGTGTAACATGAAAAGAATTGTATACAAAATCTAAAAGAGCCAGTCATGTAAGAAGTATCCCGGTAAGTCATTTTTCTTTAAAAGTAAGGTAAGAAATACATCCAAATCGACAGTAAGGTTAACAAAATAGAAAATATAATACAAGAGCTCGTTCATAACGTATTCGTCCACCATCTGAACACGTCGAAATTCTGCGCGCAGTGATTAAACTACACTCCTGGAAATTGAAATAAGAACACCGTGAATTCATTGTCCCAGGAAGGGGAAACTTTATTGACACATTCCTGGGGTCAGATACATCACATGATCACACTGACAGAACCACAGGCACATAGACACAGGCAACAGAGCATGCACAATGTCGGCACTAGTACAGTGTATATCCACCTTTCGCAGCAATGCAGGCTGCTATTCTCCCATGGAGACAGTCGTAGAGATGCTGGATGTAGTCCTGTGGAACGGCTTGCCATACCATTTCCACCTGGCGCCTCAGTTGGACCAGCGTTCGTGCTGTACGTGCAGACCGCGTGAGACGACGCTTCATCCAGTCCCAAACATGCTCAATGGGGGACAGATCTGGAGATCTTACTGGCCAGGGTAGTTGACTTACACCTTCTAGAGCACGTTGGGTGGCACGGGATACATGCGGGCGTGAATTGTCCTGTTGGAACAGCAAGTTCCCTTGCCGGTCTAGGAATGGTAGAACGATGGGTTCGATGACGGTTTGGATGTACCGTGCACTATTCAGTGTCCCCTCGACGATCACCAGAGGTGTACGGCCAGTGTAGGAGATCGCTCATTCGTCCCTCCATTCACGCCTGTCGCGACACCACTGGAGGCGGGCTGCACGATGTTGGGGCGTAAGCGGAAGACGGTCTAACGGTGTGCGGGACCGTAGCCCAGCTTCATGGAGACGGTTGCGAATGGTCCTCGCCGATACCCCAGGAGCAACAGTGTCCCTAATTTGCTGGGAAGTGGCGGTGCGGTCCCCTACGGCACTGCGTAGGATCCTACGGTCTTGGCGTGCATCCGTGCGTCGCTGCGGTCCGGTCCCAGGTCGACGGGCACGTGCACCTTCAGCCGACCACTGGCGACAACATCGATGTACTGTGGAGACCTCACGCCCCACGTGTTGAGCAATTCGGCGGTACGTCCACCCGGCCTCCCGCATGCCCACTATACGCCCTCGCTCAAAGTCCGTCAACTGCACATACGGTTCACGTCCACGATGTCGCGGCATGCTACCAGTGTTAAAGACTGCGATGGAGCTCCGTATGCCACCGCAAACTGGCTGACACTGACGGCGGCGGTGCACAAATGCTGCGCAGCTAGCTCCATTCGACGGCCAACACCGCGGTTCCTGGTGTGTCCGCTGTGCCGTGCGTGTGATCATTGCTTGTACAGCCCTCTCGCAGTGTCCGGAACACGTATGGTGGGTCTGACACACCGGTGTCAATGTGTTCTTTTTTCCATTTCCAGGAGTGTATAACGCTGACTCATAGCGCACACTAAGAGTTAAACGTGCGCGGCCCCACTCTATCGCCTGTTGTGGTTCTGAACGGCGCCTATGAGAAGAGTACAATTAGAGCCATGGGCCATAAGGGTATTGAGATGACGCTGATCGAAAGGAAACTTATTCTGCGCTTACATAAGGAGTGCAGATCTTCGTACGAGATTGTTAAAGTAGCCTGTAGACCTAGATCAACAGTTCAGTCGATAACAGATCGATTTTGCGCACCAAAATAATTAAGAAACCAACCACGTACCGGACGCCCTCACACTTTGACTGATGCAGACGTGAGATTTATCATGAGGGAAATGAAGAAGAAACCTAAAACGAGCGCTCCCAAGTTGGCTGGGGAGTTAAGAGTCTAGGGGAAAGAAGGAATGTGCCAACACAATCAGAAATACCTTCTAAACGTATGGGGAAAGAAGGAATGTGCCAACACAATCAGAAATACCTTCTAAACGTATGGGTATCACGGCCGGGTAGCGCGCAAGAAATTTTGGGTCAGAGAACACAATCGAAAGAAACGTCTTCATTTTGCGAAGGAACATAAATTCAAAACAGAAGACTTCCGGAATAGTGTAATATTTTCTGATGAGAGTAAATATAACGTATTTGGGTCGGATGGCAGGCGAATGGTGAGGCGTAAGAAGAATGCGGAGATGTTGCCACGCCATCTTGTGCCAACGGTTAAACACAGTGGCGGCTCTCTGATGGTGTGGGGCTGTATAAGTGCTGCAGGTGTTGGAAAATTACATTTCATAGAAGGTACAATGGGTCACCACATGTATAGCAACATTTTGAAGGACAATCTGAATTTAGAGTGGAAAAATTAGGTCTGCAAGGAAATTACGTTTTTCAACAAGATAATGACCCAAAGCATACGGCTCTAAATACAAGGCTGTGACTCCTGTACTATACTTAACACCCCTCCTCAGTACCCAAACATTAATCCTATTGAACACCTTTGGAAAATAGTGGAAGATAGCATCAGAAGAAGAATTTCTTACTTCAAGACAAATTTTTAGACTCTCTGACCACAAACTTGGTCAAGTCGATGCCCAGATGACTACAAGCAGTAACAGCTGCCAAGGGAAACTCTAAATATTAATTTTTGTAATTGAAATCATGTTTTCAGATTGTAAATTTAAAAAAAAAAGATTGGACGAACACTTTTTGAAGCAGCCCTTCAACAAATTCTCCATTTTGTCCTCTATGGATGTATTTATTACCTTGTCCATCAATAAAAATGACTTACCAAGGTTCGTTGCATGTGACTGGATGTTCACATTTTATATTCCCTTCCTTTCATGCGACTTACACTTTTTTTTTAAGAAAAATCACGAATAGAATACTTTTTGGACTCTGTAACTGCACCTCATCTCTTTACCATACGTCCCACATGCTTAGCTATGGGTTCAATGAACATGATTTCTGGAATCTGTCAAAACATTACTCTTTATTTAGGTTATCGCACTTTCAAAGGCATGGCATTTCTTACACTAAACTGTAATTTTGCATTATTTATAACACTTTTACGCAAGTTGTACATAACGCCTAAGGCATCATCAGCATTCACACTGTTGTGTCTCACTATTTAGCAAGTATTTTTTTTTTAATCCGTTTCAGCTCAGTCTGGACGAGCTACAGGTTGTAAGAAGAAACTGCTTACAAATTCCGAACGTATTATTCAAACACATGGGCAATACATACCCACAGGTTTCTCATCCACGTACCCAATACAGTAGGGAAGCTAATTTCTTCCAAAAGCCGCCTACGATTGGATTGACATCCTCATCTACATGTAACTCACCGAGGTTTCTCTGAATTTTTCGGAACTGAGTGCTAGCTACCTGTTAAAAATATACTGAAATGTCTCTCTGGTTACACTGTGGCAATCCATTTTTTCCCATTCCTCTTCAGTCTTTGTTGGAGGTGATGAAATTCTCCAAGCTGCTCACATTCAATCCAATACTCAGTTTTCCATTTGTTTCTTCGCCTCATGAGGTATGATTTTCCAAAACAATAAAACTGACCAGCAGCTGCCCAAGAATGTATGTTATTTGATGCAAGGGGTTGGATTCGAATATCAGCCATATTCATGCTACGTTTGCAGCAGCAGTCTAACAAATACTTTTCTGGAGGATTGCCAAACTCAAGTGTATGTGTCTTCTGATCAGTGCAATTGAACAAACTGTGGATTTCATTCGGTAGAACGACGAGCACACATGGGAATTCAACACATCAGTAACCCACACTGGAAGAGGGAAACTGTTAGACTCATCTTGCCGCATTGCATGGAGAGCTCATGTAAAATTACCCCCTGCAAAATGAATTGCCATCATTTGAAGTTTCCTCTGGTTACAAGGCAAGTTGTCGCTTTCAGTGCAACGGATTGACTGCACATTCTTTTCCATCACTTCAAGTATTTGCTCAATCTACACTTTCTTACTGACGGCTCAACCTCACCAGTTAAGATCGTTTGGCGTCTGTCGTCCGCGAGGATTGATACAAAGCCAAGTACAATAGAAAACATACTAGTTACTGGCTCACATCACTGTACAGTGTGAGCCTCGAAACTTGCACCATGACGTCAACGCAGCGAAATGTACGTAATCAATAAAGGAAGTTTTTAATACGAGAACGTATCTTTTCATTGTATCATTATTGGCTCTTTATCAGATTTCTTACCACATAACTGTTGGTATATTCAAGCATTCAACGAGTTCATCTATAGTCTGTTTGTATTAATATGCCGTGTGGTACTTTCGCATTCAGTTGGGCAACTTATATGAATTACCAGAGAGCCTATTAATACAAGATAACTCTGGCGATAACAATGATGCAAGTTTACCAACATCTGACAACAGGGTATCCGAAGAACATTTAATCAACCTTATATACAAGCACTGCAACAACTGGTCGAAAGTAGCGTGCTCCTAAAATGGCATAAAACATCTTTCTATGGGCCTAAATTTGAGGCTTAGGTGCAACAACATGCAAGGCATGATTTACTACTAAATATCATCGATAAAATACTTGGAAATGGCCCAAGACCAAAATTGTGTAATCTTTCGTGAAATAAAGAGATTATCAGCCGAAGCCATAGCGTAATCAGTCAAAAAATTTCATCACAGCTGCTGATCCTATCACACTGAAAATTTCTGTGGATAAAATTTTACATTCGAATTCCAAAGCTATTCGCACTTTTATACTGTAGGCCTATTGAATGTTGATGGTATTCAATATCATTGCATAAATGCCAAATGACTTTCAACACTGTTTAGCTTTTCATCATTGTTTCCTAAAATATTTTCTATTCTTCCCACTACTCCTACAAAATGAGTAGCAAAATTGGACTCCACTTTCCCACCTCAAACAGAGCACAAAATAGTCATGAAAAATTAAACAGTAAGATGTCAACAGACTGAAGTTCATGATTAGTAGATGAGCCATGGCCAGAGGTTGGTTAAGTTCACTATACTCTTGCCATTCAACTGTTACTTGCCGAATAACTATCCACCTTCCAAGGTAAAGTATGTAGCAGTTCAGTTAAGGGTGGGCATACATTTCTGATGCAATAGCCAAATAATTGACACCTAAAAAGGTTGTATTTAGATTAATTCCAAAATTAATGTGTAAAAGATATGTCTACAGCAACATTTTACACTCTAGGTCGACTTTTCCATTTCACACTGTGGAATGTAACACTGAATAAAATGTATATATAAATTTCTACAAAACATCTCTTCTAAATTGAACTATCAGCACAAATTGTTGCAAGTGTTCCCCAAACCAACATTTGGCCTACAAAATCTGTAGGATATTTCACTGTCACTGAAGGGGACATACTAATAAAAAATCTACAAACAAAATAGTTTGTAAGCATTTTAGTAGAAAAGTGCCATTGCAATGTAAAAATACCTGCCTACTGCCAAAGCGTATCTTGCGCATGTCCCTGGCAAGGAAATTAATTTTCAAAACATGGACTGAGCCTCAAACATACAAGTAATCCCTATTTTGCACCTGAATGGGAGCCTATACACAAAAATTCAGTTACAAAAAACTGAAATGCTATTCTCAGCCCCCTGACCTCAAAGGAATAGGTGTAGAAACTGCCAACATGTTTCACTATCTAATATTCTTTAGTAACAAATTCTTACATAAACATGTATTTCAGTATTGGAGGTTTAGGACAAGAGTTAAAGAAGCATCAGTACGTATAAAATTTAATCTCAACGCAGCATACCATAAAGTATTGTGATTAGAGTACCAATACCAAAATACTAAGGGATCCAGTATTAGAGCCAAGAGTTTTGATGGGTCTATGAGGTATTGCAGTTCAGCAAGGCACAACCAATAAGTAACATTCCTACTTAATTTCCTAACTTGACAAGTGACAGTCTTACAATTATTGAAATTAATGATTAAATTCTATCCACACTATCCTGAACAAAACAAGGATATACAGAATAATTTTGAAAGCTGAAGCACCCAATTTACTAATTAGAGTATACAGAAGATTAGAAAACCGAGAATCTACAAAATGACAAAACAAGGATATAGTGAGAATACTTTTGTAAGCACTATCATTCGTCACCAAAAGGAGACTACTGGAATCCAACATGGACCATTAACTTAAATTTGAGAATTAACATCTGTTCACCCTTCTATGGAAGCAATTCACTGCCTGTCAGAACTGAACACAGTATTATTATGACAAACAGAGATCCCATCTAACCAGATGATTGTGGTGCTAGCTATCTGCCTTCTT
This sequence comes from Schistocerca gregaria, assembly GCF_023897955.1. NCBI lineage: Eukaryota > Metazoa > Arthropoda > Insecta > Orthoptera > Acrididae > Schistocerca > Schistocerca gregaria. Next base: position 1,013,086,212 of record NC_064920.1, on the reverse strand, counting down.
TAATTTGAAGGTGACTGGCCATTAAATTCAAAAATTAAATATTAATCCTATAGGTTTCTTTCTTTCATTTTGAAATGTCTCCGTTCTCTCATCTTGTGTCTTTTGCAAAACACACTGAAAAACTATGAAATCTGAAGACTAGAAGGGTAACACTCCATCTACCAACAATACTACAGACTCAACGATGACTATCAAACTCTGTGGGCATTACACTAAACACCCAGCAATACTCTCAAATAAAAAGTGACAAATATGCAGAAGAGTAACTGCAGCTCTGCTCAAAAGTTTGATGTGCACATCACAACAGGATGTAACAGAATGGACTATAAGATCCACATTCACACATAAGAATGAGAAACTGTCGAACCTGCCTTACTACAATTACAGAAAATGTTACTGGACTCAATGTAAATTCAGAAGATATGCAACACAAGTGGGATCTATATCTAGTAATAAATTAGAAATTATTTTCCTGGTGGTGGGGGGGGGGGGGCAGTGTGCATCATTACTTGTATTTTTAATCTCTAAGCAATCAGCATGGTTACAAACATTCTTGAAAGACCATCTTTGCCTTCAGTAGCTAGTGAAACTGCAATTTCAGTCATCAAAAGGGCACCTGTATTTGAGTCTAGTAGATACACCCACATTCCTGAAATAATCTCCTTAATCTGCACAAGTGTACTGAACATACTCATGGTGAACAGTGTCAAATTAATCCCAAATATAAACTGCTATTACACAACATCCATGCACAAGTTACTATAAGCAATCAAAACTTTCCTAGTTTGTTGTGAGAGACTACTCAGAAACAAACTTCAGTAACACTGTTGACACCTCCCTCTTCATAATCTTTCCAAGAAAGACTAAAATTGATACCCACCAAACATATCCATGGGCAAAGACAAATGGTAAACAAATGCACAATGAAACAATCATAATGGACAACATTCAATACATAGTATGCTGAAGTGAAGACCACAGTATACTATTAACTGGATATCAAATACTGTAGCGGAAGAAAAATTAAAATGACTTGAAAATAACAGTTTCATTAAGGCATAGCACTTAGATCATGGGAAGACAAGGAAAGAAATTAGTCACACCCTCTTCTATGAGACCATCACAGTATATACCTGGAGCAATAGAAGGAAACCATGTAAAACCTAAATGTGTGGTTTAAGAGGGATTTGCACAATCCTCCCAAATGCTAGTCCAGTGGAACATTATTGGAGGATTCGGCTAAGTTCAGTGAACACACTGGACACTCGAGTGAATAATAGATGCTGGAATATCGGCTGCATGCATTGCATGTACTTAACCAAAAAATGTATGCATCAATATTTCACAGTAACCTATGCATATTTAAATTCTAATGAGGAGCAAAGTTTGGATTCAGCTGATTTTGTAGTGTGCTGAACCTTTATAATCTTGTTTAATGTGTTAAGGCAATCCTAGCAGTGTGCACTCTTCCATAGAAGAAATTGACTTAAAAAAATATCTGCCTGAACTAATTGCTTAATAGATATTTGGCAAATTTATGCCCAATTAGAACTACTGCTGCATCAAGTTATCATGGAAAATAACTTATTCTTCCCCTTCCCCCCCTCCTCCTCCTCCTCAAGTCAAGTAAACAACACAACTGCCACTATGCATCATTCGAAGGAAAATCTACGTCAATGCAGAATGAGTACCACATAACTACCTACATACTTCTACATGACATGTAAGCAAGGTCTAGCAAAGCTGGGAATGTTACCAGTCAATTCAGCTTTAACCACATCAATTTATTTTGTACAAAAGTTCATCATGAGAGCATAATACTACAAAGGAAAGGGTTGAGAAATAGGATTTATCTACAAGAAATATTTAACTGCAGAAAAATTTACCTTGACTTCAAGTAGTCTTACAACTGTGTAATAGATTATACTGAATTACATCTGTTACAGTTCAGAGTCTGATATTTTAAAGTAAATCAAAATATTGTTCAGGTTGGAATTGTTCTGACAAAACACGATGTCTTGAACCCTTTCAATTAGATCTCACCCACACTGTAACAGTGGGAATTTGAAGCTTAAGCTCAAAACACCTATGTCAACTTTACACAAGGTGTTCTGAGCTGAACTATTGCCTGGCATATTTTCACTAGAGGGCAGTACAACACACAAATGAGTTTCTTTTCTTGAGACTGCAAACACCCAGATGTATCTTACTTATCAAGGAAGTGTCAGTAACAGTCTGCAGCACTAAAATATTCTGAAGACTTATCCAATGACAGTCCTTTAATTTCATGTGTAAAAATTGCTGCTCAAAGTACTTTGCTCACTGAGAAGCAACTTTCAGTTTTCTAGTGGGGAGTTTCCCCATAGAGATTTTTCACACTTGGTATGTCCTATCTGTTCTCCAGGCGATCGTCAGTATCATGTAAAAGCTTAAAATAATGTTAGGTCTAAAGTTTCACTCATTTTATTGTGTTTCCTTGTGTGTAATTTTTGCACTGTACAATGCCAAGCAAAATATATAACGAACTGAAAAGAATGCATTTGCATTTGTTATTGTACAATGAATGGATCACACCCACTTTCAAAACATCAGGAATCAATATATATTAAAATGCAATTTTCTTTAGCTTCAGGCTTTTTCAGTCAAGTTTACCACTATCACCTCTGAAGACAACATGCAACAACATATCTCAGCACTTCACACATGAACACTACCAATAAAAATGAATAGGGGACAGGATGAAAAACTCGATCCTCCTTTGAACATTGTACTATTACAATAAGCTCTGTTAAATTAATTTACCATAAGCCACAGCCTATGATGCATTATGCATCATTTGCCTACTCCAGGGTATGCCCCAAGTTCCAGTCCACTGAAGTTTGGTAAATACAGAAATTCCATTATCTAGTTACAAATAGTTAGCTATTGTCAACAACAGCTAGTTACTGAACAAAATTTACTTGATGCCGACACTTAAAAGCCTATATTCTAAATGAAATTTCTGCAAATTGTTAATCATGCTACTCTTACAGCAACGCACCTCTCATTTCGATCAATGCAAAGTGGAGGGTGCTGAGGTCTTCTGGTATGCAATTTAATACTAGGTTTACAAATGAACAATCTTTACTGATATATACATACAAAACTTGCCGAATTAATTACAGTTTCATTTCGAAATCACAATTTACATCAGAACATCAATATAAACAAAACTTATTTATTAAAAGTGGTGCACTATCTAGTTGCATCCACTGCAGAGCTCACATGTATCTGAAAGTTATTTTAAAAGAATACTATGGAGCAAGGAAAAATAAGTGACTAAAAACCAATACTAAGCAGGATGCATCATCAAAACATATCAGAAAAAAAGGTTTTAAAGTGTAATAAATAGTACTGTTCTCAAAATCTATCCCTGATAAATAATTTAACTAATTAATGTTCAATGTTTATTAACAAGATCATAAGTTTCATACATGTCCACTTTAGATGGAGTATGGAGAAAATGTACAATGAGAAAAATTAATATGGGCTCCACATTTGATGTTAAAAGTAATCAAAACCTGGTGCCTTCTTCGCATTCTGCACCACACATTGTTATTTTTCTTGTTCTTTGAAGATCACAGCACTAGTAGCTCCCACCTTAAGTTAGGATTAGAATGGGAGGGCAATGCTATGATAAGTAAATTAAGATGGAACCATGAGACAGCAATGATCAAGTAAACTGGATACAAGATAATGGCAGCAAAATATTTTTACTAACTATATCTGACTTGCATACACAATAAGGGCATACCAAAAGGTGACAGAAGGACAGAGGAACTTCCTGTGACCGGGCATAAAGTAAGTTCCAACATACAATTCCCAAGCCTTTCCTGCCTTGACTGATCAAGTCTCTCGAAATATTTCAACAACATATCACATTTTAAAAAGAAGAAAATCATAGCTAAGTCTAACACCACAAAATAAATCAGGCATTCTTCTTCATTAAAACCACAGAAGTTTAAGTGAAAATTATTCAGTAGGACCAATTGCATTTCCCTTTCATATTTCTCAAAAAGTAAAAGCTGTGGAGCTTTCTGCTGAAATGCTAGCAACGGTCAGAATCAAAACACCAGTGTCAGGAAGTCCCTTAAGTTGCTTGAAATCTTTTGTTGTTTCATGTTCTATTGTTTTTTGGAAATTAACCGACAGCTGATTTTGGTGAGCCGGGCCGCTGCTGGTGTTGAGAGCATCACATAGCATATTTCCGCGTCCACTCTCTTGCCAGTTCATTATATTTTTCCCTATCTGTTTTGTATATCCTAGCTATCTCTGGCACTAGTGGATCATCTGGATTAGGATCACACAAAAGAGAGCATATGGACAGTAAAACTGAAAAAGAAAGGACATACAGAATCAGAAAAAAAATCACTATGTCTAGCCTTCTAATTAATTTTAATACAAGTAATTCATAAATATTAAGCAAGCTTACCTTTTGATATAGTAAGCGCTGGGGACCACTGCGATCTCAAAATATCCAAACAGATACTGCCATTGCTATTTATATTAGGGTGATATATTCTTGTCGTAAATGCAACCTACAACAGACAATTATTTATGTAAAAGCTTATTTTCCTGCATTCACAAAATTTAGCTTCCATTTCAGTACTGAAAAGATTCACATCTTTCTGTGATACACAGATTTATGATTAATCAAAATCTGGAACCTACTTTTTGTTAAATGACAGCTTCATTATCAAAGTAGTGAGACATCACTACAAAATGCACATGGAAATTGACTAAACCGATGTGAATGTCTAAAGCCTACTTACATTTCACAAAAAGCTTGCTTAAACTGTATCAAAGAAATATCTAAAAGTAAAAATTCAAATTAATATGCTCACTAATGTACAGCCATCACCACCTACAAAATTTTATGTACAGTCCAACTGAGAAGAATGAATTTGACAGAAATGAGACGGAGTAATGTTGCCCAAACATGTATATGCTGTTCGGGAAACATTTTCATGAATGTGATGGCTACATAGTTAACACTGACAAAGAGGTTCTAGCAATGTAATCATATTAAATTTGCAAACTTCTTCAGTACTAAGTTGGCCTGGTGATCTAGTGATCAAGTGTGAGCCTGGAGGTTTTACAGCCACAGAACTGAATCTCACTCAAGATGAATTGTTCAGTCTGCATTTACAGCAGGCTTCACCTACATGATGTGAGGATACGACAGGAAAAATGTGTGGTTCAGATTCCGCATGAAACTGTAGGTCTTTTCCCTGGTATCATTACTACAGTACGTTATGAGCACCAAAGTAACAGAAGTGGCATCCAATTATGATAACTTTGAAACTGGTGTCTTAACATTTCCCTCAGGCTCTTTGTCAACCAAGGAATATTAATTTGCTTTCTTCAGTGCAATGATACTATCCAAAATAGTATTTGTCAAACTGTTCATGTGTCCATTGGATTAATACTGGTATTGTGCATTCAATTACTGAAATGTTTCTCATAACACACGATTCACTAAGTCAGTTAAAGCATCACCAACAGTTTAAATTAATGGCTTGTAATGTGGATGTGACTCATGCTTTGTTTCCTCACTGTCCACCTCCCCAAAACAATTCTTTGAAACAGCCTACTATAATTACATGACAAGTTACACAGCCCAATTTTTTTACACACAAGAGTAATTCAACTAATAGCATTTAATACCATCTAACAGTAGGAAGTCCCCCATGTTATTTTTGGACTTACTGTGAACACAAAACAATCATTTCAACAGTAAGCACCACGAACAAATGCTAGTTATTTTTAACACTCTCCCAAACCTGTTGCACCTAACAGCAAAGTGTTCTTTTTAATGCAGCATCTTAATGCCCGACATCAACACCACCTGCTAACAATTGCCTCACTAATTGTACAATATGAATTTGTACCGACTCAATTATTTGAAGTATAACAATTTTAAACCAATTTCAAAAAACAGCAGAATGATTTTAAGCACAACAACTCTGAAAACTTCGAGGTATTTCAATAACAGTTCCATAACACTTCAAAATTAATATATCATGGTGCACATTGTCTGGAGGAATGAAAATCAAGATTTCACAGAACACATCACACTAAAAGTTTACATAGTACACAGCATATCGTGAAAAATATTGCACAAATGCAATACAGAATTACTCAATACTTTAAATGCCTGGTTTCAGAGACATTAACCTGCAGTTTAAAAGAAATTTATATGCGGCTTGCAGGGCCAATTTGTATGTACAATGAATTACAAAGCTGCACTTCGTCAATAGTTTGGACCGTTAGCCATACACTTGGGATGCAGGAAAGTGAACGTCATCTCATACTTTCAATACGACAAAGTTTAGTAGTTTGGATAGCATTACATGAGCAAAAACTTCTGACTTCGAAAGAAGCTACTAAATGATGGAGATGCAGCAGTGCTTTTGGTCTTATCATGATCAATTCTCTTTACAAGAACTTTGTGGAAAAAAAGGGTGAAAGCAGAAAGGGACGAACTTCAAAACTACTTAACTCGGCATCAATCAGACAATTGCATTATTGTGAAATGCAAAGTTGCTACTCCCCATATAGCGGAGATGCTGAGTCGCACAAGCACAATAAGAAGACTGTCACAAATATAGGTTTTGGCCAGTAAGGCCTTCATCAAAATTAAACCACCTACCCACCCACATACATTTTCATGAGGGCCGTACTGGCCAAAAGCTATATTTGTGACAGTTTTTATTGTGCTATTTCCAACTCACCATCCATCTGCTATATGGCGAGGAGCAGCTTTCCTTTTCGCAATACTGTTACATTCTATCCTGTATTTTCCTTGTTTAAACATTTGCATTACTAATTATATAAAACAGGCAAGATAGTTTCAGGGAACCAGACACTTTACAGGCACTGGCACAAGTATATGGAGAGGAAAAAAAAAAGTCAAGTAACTGGTGCTTATTTTCTAGAGAACCATAAACCCCAATCAAAAGTTTTTTTCCCCACAGCAACAAAGGCTTGTGCTGTATTTACATTTTATGTCTTTCACAGGCCCAATTTTGTAATGGGACTTAGGTTTGAAACTGGTTCAGTCTCTCAGATCTCAACTTTCTTTCAACTGAAACCACACTTCCTCCTATCTATTTACCTTTGTCAATTTCTCTGAATTTCTAATTTGTCTTTTTAAATTATCTACATTTTTCTTTGTGATTGCTGTCGTTACTCATCCCATTACATTGCCAATTCTAATTAGAAGCTAGTCTCCCGCATCTCCTTGGTACATATTTGTTGGATCATGTTTTGATTACACCTCTTAGTATTTTATGAACAATATGTATTAAAAAACATGAATCTTTTTGGGAAAGAATTTTATTTACATTGATGTCACATCAGATGTACACCTGTACTAGCACTTTCTCCAATCTCTAACACTTCTAAGAACTGCCTTTGGGGTAGTTTTTCACTCCCTCAAGTATATGTTTTAGCTTATGAAATAGTAACCTATTAAAGTTTTATTTTATGAAAAACCACATAATGCCATTCTTGGCAAATACAGATGCTGAAGCATTATTACATACTGCTTCTGATCAAAAATCCATGAACAAGCATCAGTGTGTGATTATGTGGATTACTGTGAAGCAAAACTACAACTATTGTCAAAAAACTAAGCAGGTTCTTTCGGGTTACTTCAGGCAAATGGTGTTGAAACTTGCATTATTACTCATTTGACTTTGTGATAAAAGGTGGTAGTGTACGATGTCCTTAAAAATCAATGAGTGAGCATAACCCCCTCCCCCCCCCCCACACACACACCATTAAATTGTCAACTCTTTTCGGTCTTGGGAACCCCAAAATGTTTATTTTGATGACACCCTCAGTTTCAACATTGTATCTGTACATGCCCTGTACATGCCTACTGCATTATGACATTTCAAATGTTGTGCTTCATTGACGATTTCATTACAGACTGCTAGGCAACTTTCCTCCCCCCCCCCCTCTTCAAAATTCAATGGTCTTGCAAACTAATTTTGCGACCATACATTTCATACCTAGAACACTTGTAGAAATCTAATAGCAAGAGCCAACTGAAAAGCCAATATCAAGAAATTTTCCAACTGATTAGGGGATTGTTCATAAACTTACGTTCCGACACTGGCAAGGATCTGAGCCCTCCACAGGTTTTATCCAGATGACTGGACGATTGATATAGTATTACCACTACATATCTCACTGACATCACCTTTTCATGATATACCACATTCATCGGAAGAGACATGTCCCTACCTTAATAACTGCCCCCCTATAACTACAATGCATCCACCAATCATCAACCAAACTCTTTGGTCAACGTGTCTCCCCCACCATCACACCACTAATCCACCTGTGAACAGTCATGAATTACATGCTGTCAGATGCATCACTGTGTGTGTGTGTGTGTGTGTGTGTGTGTGTGTGTGTGTGTGTGTGTGTGTGTGTGTGTGTGTGTTGGGCAGGTACTACACACAATGGAGCAGTTCCATGACAGCTTCGTACATCATGAGCAACACTAACAAATTACTTTGCAACCCCCCCCCCCCCCCCCCAAACATATGGCTAAATACCCAGGGAGAATAAAATTAAATTTCTTTCACTTTTTCTATGACTTCGGCAGCTTGTGCTTGAGTACCCAGGGCACTCATCTTCATGACTGTTTTGTAACACTTATACCACTCTTAAATCCAAATTTTACTCATACTTGTCTCATGAATAGCAATTTGACATTTCTAAAACTTTGCTGCATTTTGTTCTGGTCTTGTATGAAAGTTTAATACAAATTCTCTTAGCAACTTTTAAACGAAGTAGATAATTGCAGATACTACCAGAACACATGCCACTTGTGTGAGCTGACAACGTAATATCCCACAGGGCTGAACCTGCATAACTACTTCAGACATAAATAGATTTCAGCTTCATCCACAGTGTGGATGAAGCCCAACCAACAGGCGTTACATTCACTGATCAAAAATGATAGTGCACTGAGAACGGCTATTTTCTAGCTGAAATCTAGATCTGCCAATAAAATTTAGAAAAGACAATCGATAGCTCAAATCTATTATTTACAAGGCAATATAACAGTCACAGAGTGCAACAGCCTTCTGAATGGAAGGTAACCTGACTTCAGAAGTTATTAACACCACGAAGAACATCACAATGTACAACACTCTGAATTACAGTATTCCCATTACATTCTGCATTTGCATCATATTTCTGTTATGTTATTTGTTCGGAAAATGGTTTTACATGATAGTGTTGGCAAGCTACTGGCATTACCAAAGCTGTACCAACACCAAGACGCTGCCAAAAAAATTTTTCTGCGTGACTGGCTTTGGTAACCATGCAAAGCAGCTGGGCCAGGTTCACTTTTCCTCTCATACATGCGAACTGTAGGGTGGAAGGTTATATAAGTCTTTCGAAGTTGTTGAAGTCACTGAATGTGTAACAGAAATAGGCTATTTTTAATGAAAGTTGTGGTAACCAACTTTTAGCACAGTTCAAGCTCTAGGTTACAATGGGATGTTGTAATTGGATTTTGAGTACATGCTTTTCAACACTGTGCACTCCACTATGCACCACTTACAAAAATCAAACTGAAGCAGAAGAGAGATTTTCAAATTTGTGATAGGGCTGAAAGCATTTGTGCTTGAATGTACTGCAGGGGATCAAACTTTTGGTTTTGTGAAGTTAAAATGTTTGACAGACACTAAAAGAGCAAATACAAACTTTAGAGTGTGTCCGTATGTCAACTCAAGGTGAGAGACCTACCTTTAACCTTAGACCAGTCATGAAGGGAACTGGCACATTCAATTACAATGTAAAAATTTTAAGCATAATCTGGTGGATCTTCCTGATCTAGACATGCCTTATACAGTCAGGACAAGATCATTTTTACTTTTTCCAGTCAATAGGTCATTATGCTGAATTAATTTACAAGTTAGTGCTGGAGTGTTTTACATGCCACTTCTGCTACAACTTGTCTTTTCCTAGATTTCAATGTGTATTGCTAAACAACAATATTACACATGCTTAACTTTCTTTGTAACAGGTTAAGTCTACAGTGTTTTGGGACATTTAACTCATTGTCAGTGGGAACATTTATTCAAGTATATGAAAGTGGTGAGGAAATTTGGGCAGATTGTACGTTTCTGTATTTCATTAGAATTGTATTGCGTTAACTATTTCACATGTATCAAAAATAGAACATATTTTCTTTCTCTTCAATCTCCACATTTAAAGACAGTAACAGATAAAAAATTTAAATCTATTGTTTGTTTCAATGTGTCTTTCAGAACAGCACAATTACCCGAGACAATGTTTACATTCAGTATGACTATGTACACTTTCCTTTCCTACCTTACATTCACAATTCACATTTAATTGCTACCCAGGTAAACCATGCCAGCACACTTTAGTTGCCCACAACCTTTTTAACAGTTGTGACCCCTCAAGAGCATTCACTATCCAGCAGAGCTTCATTCAACAAAACTTAACATACACAGATATGAAATAGCTCATTACATCAGGGACTGTGTGATGATGCAATGAAGTGGTTACACCATGTCAGAAGTGTGCAGAATTTCATGGAATATGACTGCTTTATTGTGTCCATAACTTGAGGGGAATATGGGATTCTTTAATTTTTTGTTTTAAATCTGACCTTATACCTTTCTGAATCTAAGATTTCAATGTATAATTCTTCTGGCACAAATATCAATTTTAACCATTTTATGAACAGCAGGAAAGGGAACTAACAAAGGCACAACAGACACTAAGAACAACATTACCAGAAGGACTTGCCTAACAAATGTCAGACCATTGATACTGCACATGGTTACTGGGATTTAAATGAAGCAGAAAATATACATAGCAAGAAAAAATTAATATAGTAGATAGCAGTGTGTGTCTGTTCATACAGATCTCTGTTGCCAGTGTGTGGTTTGAAAACATAGCTGATAATGTGATCAAACTAATCCCTATTAAAATGAGACTTAGCACTTTCTTCCACTGATCCATCGAGCTGTGCCAGATGCAACAGCTTACATTCCTACAGAATTTCCTATCAGATGCTGTATTTCAAAATATGACATACAAACATATGCCATGCACTACTGATTGAAGAGTAACTTTCGTCCCTTCCCACGGTTTGCTTTATCCCATTAATTTGCTGAAGTTTGAGGAATACAAATCAGTGGTAGAAGATGTGGCAGAACTAAATTTTTTTACGATGCCCACTACTTACAACTCTACCCATAAACAATGTCCATTTGGTACCTTATACTATCAGTCCGAGCCTATTACAGTACCTTCGTACTACTATGAAAAATGTCGAGTCCAAAAGAATCAACGCCAGAACTAAAAAACCCATTTACATAAATCCATCCTATATTACTGCATTTTCCACATATCTGTTGACAAATGCACACTTTTCAGTGTATGTCACAACCAAAACTCTTAAGGCATTTGCATTAAATTAAGAGGCTGAACTGGCATTCTCAAATTACAGATCTAAATCCATAAGCCCTGCAACTATTGTGATATAGTAAAATTTTTTAGATAAAAATGACCAAAAGTTGACTTTTTGTTCAAAAATTATGTGGCAAGTAGTACACAGAAGTCTAAGGATAATTGTTTTCCACTGAATCCCGTTACAGAGAAACAGTTGGGCACATTGACAATGGCCTCACAGTAATTTTGCTACCTTAGGAAGCTTGTCAACTATAGTAAGTTTCATAAGAAGCCCAAGTGACTTACATCAGCCTTTGTGTGGCTCAAAAAGAAGTGAGATGTTTAGCCATAAGCTTCTACTCCTTTATTTCAGGAATGTCAGAATACAAGCAACTCCAAGAACAAACAAATCTTGTGTGACAACTAGCCCATAGAACAATTTTTGAATGTATAATGTATATGTTTTTCACTTGTCTATGGGACATAGAAGTAACTAGCTATGGTTATCAGCAAGTTGAACTATAAAATTATGACTGGGGTTTATGTAAAACCCTTCTCTTACCTTTGGAGGTTTAAATGGATAATCTGTAGGAAAATGAATTGTTAGGAAGAATACACCTCCCTGGTACGGGCTGTCTGGCTGTAACAAATATAAAAATTTGAGTACACAATGTTACCCACAAGAGATGGATTAAACATAGTTAACATTTCATAATTTAATTCTTCACTAGTACATTAACAAAACTGAAAGTCTTAACTAAAGCATTATTCTGAATATCAAAAGGAAAATTACAGAATTTTCAGGTAGTAATACTGGCCAGTACTTGCCTTCACACAGACGTCAGAGGGCCATGAAAGTACACGTTACCCCATCTTCAGGCAAATTACTCCTTTCACTTACACTTTAAGGAAGAGCAAATATCCTTGCAATGAGATGGGTGACTGATGCTGAATGCCATGAAAACCCCTGTGATATTTGCCTAGATAATAACGGGGTAACCTTGCCGTGGGTCCCTGGTCACCCAGGAATTAATGTTAAACATAGGTTGTCAGAATGAAATTTTCACTTTGCATCAGCATGTGCACTGATATATAAGATAGAGCACTACACCACAAAAGGCAAAGGTCCCAAGATTAAGTCTGTCTGGAACCACTTTTAATCTGCCACGAAGTTGCAAGCATATGTTGGCCAGGGCTGGGGCAATGACTATTTCCTGAACTGGAATCTGATGTAACCCTAACAAACTAACTGGAGGTAGATTGAAATCGTAGATCTACTGACAGCCCATGGGAAATATGGTTATAAGCAGAAAAATAGCTCTTACATGCAGACTGTGATCTGGGTAGGAAACTGCATCACAATATTCTAATACTAAGCATTGAAAAATTGTCAGTGACTACAGCAGAAACTGTGCCTACCAGATCTACCAAAGGAACTTACAACCATTCAAAGGTACCGGTTAGCTCTTTTAGAATAAGAAGGGGGGAGAGGGAGGGAGGGAGCGCACCCAACCACGAATTGTTACGGTATGGGCAGCAGGAGAGCTGGGATTACTGGTCAGTCTATCAATGGGATGCATACACTACCAGTAAATATGTACTATATGTGCAAACTAAGTTGACACTAGGTGCAGTGGCTGATGGGAGCAATTGTAAATGAGGAATGGCGTATCAAGTTCACATGCGTGTTATCCTAAACTGTATCAGGTTCCAGTAATTCAAAACAAATCCCTGTCCATTCAATAATAAAATTATATCTCTGGCTACTGGAAAAAGTGACAGCAGGGATAAAACAAGAGATGTAAGTTTTAGATGTTAATCTAAGTTTTTTCTGAGTAGCATTTGTTTTGGAAACTGGAAAAGAATCTTGATTGGAACACTGCATTAAAATCCTACTATAAATTGAAAGGTCTGTCACAAGATATTCTCCTGAACTCATCTTACTGATCATGATACTATTAAACCATTTTATTAGTGCTGTACTTCCGAGTTTGAAATTTTGTGGCCTCTAGAAAATAGTCAAGGACGGGATTTGACTCTCCCAAAATAGGTAGTACACAAGTTAATAAATTTCAGAACATAGCTGTTTGTCAAGCAAGCTGACTAATCAAATCGGACATTATAGCTTAGTTGATTGTTTCCGTGTTATAAATCGGAAACAGTTTTTTTATGCCACTTACATTTACCAATGGAAATGATTCGTAAATATGACAACTGTTTCATATTCTGATTCTACACTGAACTAGTCTGCAGTAATTTCAAATGAAATGAAGGCAGGGACATTCCTCATGTTAAGACCATGACGAAGCACTGCTGTGTTTAAACCAACATATCGCAAGGTCTTTAAACACCATTTAAACACATCTTTATTAATATGAAATGACACCAAATTTATGATCAACAAACAAAATGCATAGTAAAACTTTATGTTTGCGAACAGTTCCACCAGTTTTGGTTCAGTCACTGATGCAAAGCTTTTCACATGTAACAGTCCTAGAATGGCTTGCCAACTGCCAGGTTGGAACTAGCAGCTTGTTTCACATTGCTGTTTTACATCTATTCCATTATGAAAATTAATTATTGGTGGCAAATAGCAGTGAACCCAACAAAACCTGGGACTAAAGAAAATTTTAAAGATATCAGCATGTATTTCTTCTCAACTGAAGAGAACTCTCCCTCCCTCCCCCTTTTCTGATTTGTATCCCAGTGAATAAAATTAACAAAATAAATATCCCCTGTGACATTACTTCGAAAAGGCTATAGCACAGAGTTTCAAATTCTAAGTCTTATTCTGAAAAGAATATCTACAAAATAATGTTCTAACCATGTTTTCTTTTCCCACTTAAAAACGGTGCAAGTGATAAATGAGTCTCCGTATGGAAGGAAAATTTACTATTGTGAGAAACTGCAGCATCTTTTAACACTTTACTAGTAAATCACAAAAACTAAATGAATTTTTACTGTATCTGACAGACTTGTTGGTACATTGACAAGAGAAATTTTTAATCATAATTGTACACAAGATGGAAGTTTAAACTGAAGAAGTTTTGCACCACTGGTTTTGGAACAGCACCCATAGTAAACTGATATGAGCAGTGTAAAAATTACAGTCACTAACAGGGGGCTAGTGTGCATTTGCAAACAAGTGTACTAGCACCAAATCGTGCTTCAATACCAATGTATTTTCAATTACACTCCGATAACCTCCACAAATAATTTCTTTACTCTTCTTCCTGCATCACTTGACAATATTTTATACGAAATATTTTGATGAAAGCGTTCAATGATTTCCAGAATAACGAATGCTTCATTACATCTTGACACGCCATTCTGATAAACAGGCATCTCAACTGCTCGTGTGGCAGCTCACAATATGAAGTATTACACATGAGAAATTTTCAGTTTTAAAAAGTTACATAGTTGAAAACTGGTAGTAGTAAGTAATGGTACCTAGATTCTTACAAGATTAATTGTTGCATCCATTCAGAGATGGAATCTACTAGCTCCCTCAATCATATTTCACTACTCTTAAACCCATGTCACAATGGATGTTTTGATCAAACACTCATTTACTTGGAGAACAGTCAGTAGAAAGAACATAGGTGATGTACTTACTGGTCCCATTATTGTGGCCTGCCAGTGGAACACTGCAAAAGAAACGATCAACATAAGAATCAGAAACTAAGAATTTAATCAGTAAACTACAGGCTATGTAAGTTCATGCATGAAAAAAACTCTACTAAGATTTCTCAATGTTTAACATCTATTCAAATAAGAGCAGAACATTACTTGTATCTACTTTTTCCAAATATTACACAAAATAAACAATAATACCAACTAATCTGAAGCAATTAGGCCTACACATTGCTAGGGAAATTAACCCTCTCCGAATTCACTCTGAATGCCGTTACAACTGTGTTGTAACTTAAAGTGCAGGTATTTTAATGACACTAAGGGAGTAGCAAGTAATTTGAATTCAGAAGGAGTTAACTTTTTTTTCCTCTTTATCTCTCTCTGGGTCTTTAGTTCAGACAACAGGACACTAAAGTGGCTCACATTTATCCAGTTATTTCAACTAATCATCACACTGATTTAAGCTGTGCATTATCAAAAAGTACTAACTGTCCCATCTGTTAAGACGGATTTTGTGGCACGTCATTTTAGAAAGAAAAAAACTCAAAATATAGAAGCTATTTTATTAGCTCTTTTACAACCTTTAAAATTTCAATATTTTCAAGTGACTATCAGAGTAAGCAAATGTCACTGCACGATATGTCAACTTCTCTGGTAGAGTATCACTGCTACAACAAAGAGTCATACAGAATTGGGGGGGATGTTAGAATTACTTGCGAAAATTAATTTTCAACGCTATTGCTCACCCGCCTACACATTTTAGACACCGCACATTTTGTACGACAGCTTTTGATTTCTTTAATCACATTTAAATTAGCCAATTTTTTTGTAAATACTGTAATCAAGTAATAAATTATGTCTAATATACAGACAAAAACTTACAATCATCGCCCACAGGTCCTGCTGAGCATTGTGCTGGAGGATCTCTACCCAGGTCTTGCAGTTCCTGAAACAAGGGCCGTGCATGTCAAATTATGAAGCCCATGTATAGCTAAAAATAACCAACGGCATGTTATTTGTCACAAGAGTTTATTCTAAAAGGCAGGTGCCCAAATTCACAATACTACACGAAGACATGCTAAACCAAGTCTGTATTATCAGATCACAGCAGCGTATACTATAAAACCCTGGAACACCAAACCTTCAAATCACCTCCCACGTTGTTCAATCGTTCAGCTCTACAACCAAGTAGAGTCTTACTTTACTGTACGACCTACCGAAAAGTACACTTCCTGGTTGGTTAAGAAGCACTTGCAAGGCACGCCGATTTCTACTATGATCTTAATCAGGAACAGAGAATAATATCAACTTTAGGCACTCACTTGAGTGCACAATCTACACTGTTCATAATGATAACTCCACCACTTTTGTCACCTGCCATCACTATCACAACGTGCTTTACGAATTTCGAAGTATATGAGGTTCACATTGTAGGCACAAAATCGTTACTGTAGTAACACACGTCCGCAGCGCGTAAACTAGTTGTTTATAACTTATGAACAGTACACATGTGCAGACATAGATTATTTACCTTATTAATTCGTTTTAACGCCATTTGACGGGCTGTGTATTATATATTTCTGGTTTGAAACCAGACAATGAAACCGCTAGCCAAAGACCTTTGATTGGGTAAGTAAGATGGCTGCTTTCTAATTCTAACGCGATGATACACAGCTAGTCAAGCTGAATCCTGCACTTTCACAGAAGTAAGACAAAAATCACCGATTAACCACTGAAAACAACGCACACCAACAACGTCAATTAATATGATTTATATATTGATAACCACTGCTCCAAAACGATATGACATTTCTCCTCTTTCATATGTTCAACAACTCAGCAATGATAGTGCTTCCTTTCCGCTTGAGACTTCACGTCTGTCCGGCACCACATTCGAAGCTTCACTACGAGAGGGCAGTGATGTTTATACCGACCAGATAGTTCTGCTGCCGCCCGACAGAGTACACTTTATAAAGAGCGTCTTTGACAGAAGACTAGTTACGATTTAGGGAGTACTTCAGAATTTTTAGTGAGTTAGGTTCTTAGATAATTCTTGAATTATGTTGAGTTTACATTGCACTATGCCTTTTATAACAGTGCAGGCAATTTTAATGTAAATTTATGAGGAGTGGAATCTCTCTCTACCTCACACGCACATTCGTTTCAAGCAATATTCTCTTCCTCCTTCCAAATACCTGTAAATTCTGCGAATCCACATTAATTTAATGAAGTTAATTTCTTAGAAAATTTCACCTGGTTGCACACAGGAGCAGCGGTAGCGATATAAGTCCACAAAAGGTAACTTCGAAGCTCCTACAATTTATTGAAATTCTATATGAACAATACTTTCAGTACCAACAAATTACTATTATATTAGTATATACTATTCATTCAACGTATGCCGTGCATTATCGTACGAGTTGCTAAACTTTCGTATTTCGACGACTAAAAATAAGGAAGCTGTAGACACTGGATTTGTTGCTGTAATATTATGAACGTAAGGCATTTTTATCTGATAGCACATACGTTTTCTATAGTGCTGTAAAGAGAACCAAATTTTTTACTGTTATATTTTGTTGTATACTTAACGAAGGTCATCGAAATGAGAGCAGGTCGGTGCGAAATCTATAGATCTGATGTAGTACCGCATGTCATTCTAGAAAATACATTTGCATTCGCTTGACCGGAAGGAACACACCAACGAAGAAATCATTGTCACTGCCACTTCCCATAGTCTGCTCAATTACGTCCATCTCTCATTTGTTATTTGAGACTAAAATGTATCACTTCTGAGGTGTAATTTACGTAGTTCGTGGGACGGAAAATTTACCATTGCTAACCTAAGTCACACAATTACCTAAAGTAATCATTGTACTGTACAGCATTAACAATATTTTTTTCTACAGTTATGTCCTTCCACTTTTCCTTTGTCTAAAACTGAGGTGGTGGATTGCATCATAACTCTTTTACGGTCTACCTCATTCACCCGCTCATCAGTCTTCCAAAAAGGCAGTTCACCTGAAAAACAATTAGCACTCGTTCATTGTCTCCAGATTATCGGGCATTTAACATCCCACTGAAACAAAGAATGAGTTCTCCCATTTTTCTGTTGTCGCTGTAGCAATGTTACATATTACTGTCCAGCATCACAACCACCTACCTCCATTTAAAAGGTGTGCATTAGGCACAGGATGTTGCTATGGTCTGCGGCTCGAAGAATTGGTCTGATGCGGGTCTCCACGCTAGGCTATGCTGCGGAAGCCTACAACGTAATATCATTTTCGTAAAGGTCCTGTACTCGTTTTGATTTTAATTGAATACGCTGTTAGACGTATTTAATGAGAGAGAGTTTGGGGCGTGTGTTGAATATGTTCGTCTATGCCAGGAATTCTCGAACTTTTATTCTGACGGAACATTTTAACAATACTTTGACAGAACACCGCTTTTATTTTGAAGGATAATAAAATTTTTAAAAAATGACAGAAACTTGGTTTATTCAGTGATAACCTCAATCTTAAAACGTAATTAATAACACAGAAATAACAAAAACATTAAAAAATAATTAGTTTCGACAAAAAGTCGCGGAACGCAGTTTGGGAAACCCTGCTTTATACAAGATAGTTATTATTCTGTCTTTAACTACTTGTTCGGGTGTGGTGTTCGTTATTCACAAGTATGCTACTCTTTCTGTTTTATGTCCTATCCTTGCTTTTAACTGTAGACTTTTCTTCAGTGTCTCTTGCATTATTGGAAGAACAAGTCTGCAAAGAAGGCAGTCGGTGATTCTACCCTACCGTCAACAGGGGCAACTTTGTGACTTCAATTTTCTTTCAACTACTGCGATGCACCATAAACCATTAATCTCGATTTCTAATTTCATAATTTTCGCTACATGACAAATTATTTAAAAACCGAGATATACGTTAAAACAATTGCAAACAGCAATGGCAAAGTTCCCTCAGAAACGGGACAAATTTGTCAACTATGTTAAAACAATGTAAATCACCAACAACTGCCGGAGAAAAGAATATTTGAAGTATGAAAACTCTTTATTGGAAAGACATGTACATCTACATGCTCACAACATTAAAACAGGCGATTTTAAATTTATATGCTTTAGACAACAAAGAAAATTTCGAAATTTTCATCAAGAAAGTCAATTTTTTTTCGAATTTCATCGTAGGGAAGGTCAATAACACACATTGCCTTCTTCCTCATCACTGCCCAATACTGTCTGGATCCTTGATGTCTTTGAATAGAGACACTTTCTTTTCATGTTTCAAAGAGGAGTATTACACCTTTCAACTGATTTCCCATTGGTTATTTTCTTATTAACCACTTGAGAGACAGCAAGCTGCAGAGTAATATCGTTACAGTTCTGATACTTGCGACCTCTCAGCTTGGTCTCTAAACGTATTGATATAAAAAACTGAAAGATTCATTTTCTGTAGATAAGTACGGGCAATGACGAGAACAGTACAAAATTCCAGGCTGACGAAGTTGTCCCGTTTTCACTGAAATTCGTGGTGCAACCAAGGAGGACTAGAGTTTAACGTGCCGTCGACAGCGCGGCCATTAGAAACAGAGCACAAACTCGGATTGCGAAAGGACAGGGAAGGAAAGCGGCCGTGTAATTTTCAAAGGAACCATCCAGGCATTTTGTTGGAACGATTTAGCAAACTCCCGGAAAACCTGAATATCGATAGCTGGACAGTGATTTGAACCATAGTCCCGAGTGTGAGTCGAGCGAACTAAGTAACTGCTACTCCACCTCGCTCGCTGGGTACAACCATAGTGAAAAGAAACCATTTGCTGTAACGTTGCTAGACGTTATTACACTGACTGGTCAAAAGTCATGGAAAGGCACAGGATGTGGTGTTGATCGTCGTCTGTTGAAGCTTTTGCGGCGCGTTTGCTCCCGTACAATCCTGATAGAAATGGATTCCTGACCTCCCACATTCAAATCGACGACAATCTGACAAGCAGCTGACCCACGATCGCCCTGGTATGGCTCTGCGGAGATGACATGACGTCTGCTCGTTAAACACTTGTGATCGTCTTATGTGGCAGTTTACGCGTATGGAATCATTGTCTCTGCGATTCTGAGGATCCACTCTAAAAGCCTTGACATCGAAATTCCAAATTCTTGTGTAATTTCCTATCTCCAACGCATGACCGTGCGTCTTGCGCCGATTATCGTCTCACGTTCCAAATCGGCTAAATGGCGGTGTCCTGCCACGTTCACAACTGTGTGTGACGTTCTTCTTCAAGTCCCAACATACGCTGCATCTGACCGCAGCATTCGGATGTCATACATGACATAACTTTCAATGGAACAAGCTTTCCGTGTCTTATGGCCACCTAAATGGAACATAGACTATTTACTTCTAAAAGTGATTTTGAAAGACAGTTTTGTGTGTTCTATAAAGCAAAACAAGTAGTTTTTTCTCAGTTGAATGAGCAGGGCGAGATACTTTCGTAGACTACAAAAAAGAAAAAAAATACCTCTTCCAAGACGAAAGCACACACCCACGTCACAATCCCAGAAACGTGCAAAATGATAAATGTATGCGTGCGATGCGCCTCTGCTGGTTAGTTCAGAATCTTGGTAGAGCACCAATTAGTTTCATGTCCATGGATCATTTGCACGATAAGTCGTAATGATGTGTTACGAGTCGTTTTACATTGAAATAAATTTGTTACATGCTGATCATTTGCAATTTTTTATGTACATAAATACACAGATGTGAGTTAATGTTTCCTGCCTACAACCTTTTACACATTGCAATAGTAGAAACTCCTCTAAGGAGTAGAGGGGGTCGCCGAGGGGAAATTTATTTCGTTTTGTTTTCAAATTTTAGTTTGGATCGTGTCACAGAGAAAGTAATCAAACATTTTTGGTTGCAACATTGTGCGTTTGTGCACCCCTTTTGTGCTAAAGACAACCTTAACGTGGATTAATGAATATCATTTTTAATGATATTGTACTTATGTACATCATCCTTCCTTTTGAACTGCAGTAAATTATTTACAAAAAACTTCATGAGGAAATAAACGTACTGAGAAGCAGTAGTCAAAATGGCTAACTCCTTAAACAGATACCTATAAGGAGATCTTGAGTGAGCACCACGTATTATTCTTACAGGAAGTTTTTTGGGCAACGGAGACTTCCTTTCATTAAGATGAGTTACTCCAAAACATTGTTTCATTGGACATTGGACATTATAGTACGAAAATATGCAAAGTACGTCAACTTAATTATATGTCTCTCCTCAAGATTTGCAATGATTTGAGGTGCAAATGTGACTGAACTATGTTGTTTTAGGAGTTCCGAAACGTCCTTTTTCCAATTTAAATCCTCATCAGTATGAGCACAAAAAAATTTGAAGTTTCCACCCCATTTATTATTTCCGCATCATAAGTTACACTTACCATTACTGTGGTCTCTCTAATGTGCAGGACTGAATATGTTGTGTCTTCTTCAAACTGAGGGTGAGCCTATTCGCAGAAATCCCGTCAATGGTACTTTTAAGAATATTGTTTAGCATTTCTTCTGTTGTTGTATGTATGCTAGTATTGATTCAATACCAGTGTCAACCGCAAAAAGAACTAATTCTGTGTATTGTGTAGGAAGATCGTTTATCTATATTGTGAAGAGCAATAGCGGACAAATATAATCGTTTTAAAAAGCCGGGAAAATAGTCTCATGTGCCAAAGTCGTCCCAGTTGACGGTAATTTGTCACTTACGTGTTTTGTCTGATTGGAGGCGCAGATTTTTATCGTACTCGAAAAGCGATTCTGTGACTCTGAAGACTGCTGCGTTTTCCGAGTGGTCCTGAGGAAGAAGGCCTAGCATTCCTTGCATAGTTCTTTCACCAAATGACACGACCACAGCGGAGGTTAACATATCAAGGGCTTATTTCAGTAGTGGCATAAGTCCATTACCTCCACTTTTCTGCCTATAATGCTTCTGAAATTAATGATCCAAACAAACAGAAACAAAGGTTCGTCTCTAGCAAGAAGCCATATGCTTGAATATTTCTGGTTTCCCAACTGCATATTTTTGAGCGCTTATTTAACATTACCCACCCCATGAACCATGGACCTTGCCGTTGGTGGGGAGGCTTGCGTGCCTCAGCGATACAGATAGCCGTACCGTAGGTGCAACCACAACGGAGGGGTATCTGTTGAGAGGCCAGACAAACGTGTGGTTCCTGAAGAGGGGCAGCAGCCTTTTCAGTAGTTGCAGGGGCAACAGTCTGGATGATTGACTGATCTGGCCTTGCAACATTAACCAAAACGGCCTTGCTGTGCTGGTACTGCGAACGGCTGAAAGCAAGGGGAAACTACAGCCGTAATTTTTCCCGAGGACATGCAGCTTTACTGTATGATTAAATGACGATGGCATCCTCTTGGGTAAAATATTCCGGAGGTAAAATAGTCCCCTATTCGGATCTCCGGGCGGGGACTACTCAGGAGGATGTCGTTATCAGGAGAAAGAAAACTGGCATTCTACGGATCGGAGCGTGGAATGTCAGATCCGTTAATCGGGCAGGTAGGTTAGAAAATTTAAAAAGGGAAATGGATAGGTTAAAGTTAGATATAGTGGGAATTAGTGAGGTTCGGTGGCAGGAGGAACAAGACTTCTGGTCAGGTGACTACAGGGTTATAAAAACAAAATCAAATAGGGGTAAAGCAGGAGTAGGTTTAATAATGAATAGGAAAATAGGAATGCGGGTAAGCTACTACAAACAGCATAGTGAACGCATTATTGTGGCCAAGATAGATACGAAGCCCACACCTACTACAGTAGTACAAGTTTATATGCCAACTAGCTCTGCAGATGATGAAGAAATTGAAGAAATGTACGATGAAATAAAAGAAATTATTCAGATAGTGAAGGGAGACGAAAATTTAATAGTAATGGGTGACTGGAATTCGAGTGTAGGAAAAGGGAGAGAAGGAAACATAGTAGGTGAATATGGATTGGGGCTAAGAAATGAAAGAGGAAGCCGCCTAGTAGAATTTTGCACAGAGCACAACTTGATCATAGCTAACACTTGGTTTAAGAATCATGAAAGAAGGTTGTATACGTGGAAGAACCCTGGAGATACTAAAAGGTACCAGATAGATTATATAATGGTAAGACAGAGATTTAGGAACCAGGTTTTAAGTTGTAAGACATTTCCAGGGGCAGATGTGGACTCTGACCACAATCTATTGGTAATGACCTGTAGATTAAAACTGAAGAAACTGCAAAAGTGTGAGAAATTAAGGAGATGGGACCTGGATAAACTGAAAGAACCAGAGGTTGTACAGAGTTTCAGAGAGAGCATAAGGGAACAGTTGACAGGAATAGGGGAAAGAAATACAGTAGAAGAAGAATGGGTAGCTTTGAGGGATGTAGTAGTGAAGGCAGCAGAGGATAAAGTAGGTACAAAGACGAGGGCTGCTAGAAATCCTTGGGTAACAGAAGAAATATTGAATTTAATTGATGAAAGGAGAAAATATAAAAATGCAGTAAATGAAGCAGGCAAAAAGGAATACAAACGTCTCAAAAATGAGATCGACAGGAAGTGCAAAATGGCTAAACAGGGATGGCTAGAGGACAAATGTAAGGATGTAGAAGCTTATCTCACTAGGGGTAAGATAGATACTGCCTACAGGAAAATTAAAGAGACCTTTGGAGAGAAGAGAACCACGTGTATGAATATCAAGAGCTCAGATGGCAGCCCAGTTCTAAGCAAAGAAGGGAAGGCAGAAAGGTGGAAGGAGTATATAGAAGGCTTATACAAGGGCGATGTACTTGAGGACAATATTATGGAAATAGAAGAGGATGTAGATGAAGACGAAATGGGAGATACGATACTGCGTGAAGAGTTTGACAGAGCACTGAAAGACCTGAATCGAAACAAGGCCCCGGGAGTAGACAACATTCCATTAGAACTACTGACGGCCTTGGGAGAGCCAGTCATGACAAAACTCTACCAACTGGTGAGCAAGATGTATGAGACAGGCGAAATACCCTCAGACTTCAAGAAGAATATAATAATTCCAATCCCAAAGAAAGCAGGTGCTGACAGATGTGAAAATTACCGAACTATCAGTTTAATAAGCCACGGCTGCAAAATACTAACGCGAATTCTTTACAGACGAATGGAAAAACTGGTAGATGCAGACCTCGGGGAGGATCAGTTTGGATTCCGTCGAAATGTTGGAACACGTGAGGCAATACTGACCTTACGACTTATCTTAGAAGAAAGATTAAGAAAAGGCAAACCTACGTTTCTAGCATTTGTAGACTTAGAGAAAGCTTTTGACAATGTTGACTGGAATACTCTTTTTCAAATTCTAAAGGTGGCAGGGGTAAAATACAGGGAGCGAAAGGCTATTTATAATTTGTACAGAAACCAGATGGCAGTAATAAGAGTCGAGGGGCATGAAAGGGAAGCAGTGGTTGGGAAAGGAGTGAGACAGGGTTGTAGCCTCTCCCCGATGTTATTCAATCTGTATATTGAGCAAGCAGTAAAGGAAACAAAAGAAAAATTTGGAGTAGGTATTAAAATTCATGGAGACGAAGTAAAAACTTTGAGGTTCGCCGATGACATTGTAATTCTGTCAGAGACGGCAAAGGACTTGGAAGAGCAGTTGAACGGAATG
Source organism: Schistocerca gregaria (assembly GCF_023897955.1). Taxonomy (NCBI): domain Eukaryota; kingdom Metazoa; phylum Arthropoda; class Insecta; order Orthoptera; family Acrididae; genus Schistocerca; species Schistocerca gregaria. Next base: position 1,013,061,428 of record NC_064920.1, on the reverse strand, counting down.
GACAGTGTCTTGAGAGGAGGATATAAGATGAACATCAACAAAAGCAAAACGAGGATAATGGAATGTAGTCAAATTAAATCGGGTGATGCTGAGGGAATTAGATTAGGAAATGAGACACTTAAAGTAGTAAAGGAGTTTTGCTATTTAGGAAGTAAAATAACTGATGATGGTCGAAGTAGAGATGATATAAAATGTAGACTGGCAATGGCAAGGAAAGCGTTTCTGAAGAAGAGAAATTTGTTAACATCGAATATAGATTTATGTATCAGGAAGTCGTTTCTGAAAGTATTTGTTTGGAGTGTAGCCATGTATGGAAGTGAAACATGGACGATAACTAGTTTGGACAAGAAGAGAATAGAAGCTTTCGAAATGTGGTGCTACAGAAGAATACTGAAGATAAGGTGGATAGATCACGTAACTAATGAGGAGGTATTGAATAGGATTGGGGAGAAGAGACGTTTGTGGCACAACTTGACTAGAAGAAGGGATCGGTTGGTAGGACATGTTTTGAGGCATCAAGGGATCACAAATTTAGCATTGGAGGGCATCGTGGAGGGTAAAAATCGTAGAGGGAGACCGAGAGATGAGTACACTAAGCAGATTCAGAAGGATGTAGGTTGCAGTAGGTACTGGGAGATGAAGCAGCTTGCACAGGATAGAGTAGCATGGAGAGCTGCATCAAACCAGTCTCAGGACTGAAGACAACAACAACAACAACATTTAACTTTAGGACTCTGTATCTCGAAATGAACAAAAATAAACTTGTACCACTATTGAAATAAGCCCTTCATATACCCTCTACATCAAAGTACGGCAGGGATCTAATAACTTAGAAAAATTAATTGTATTATGGAAAAAGCTGTGTGACTGCTGTCCTGGCGAACACTGAAAGTTGTTGTTGGACGTAAGGGGCTGTGTTGATGTATGTGGACAGGAGTGTTAAGTCTGCGTAGAAAATGATTTGAAACGCTGATGACGAACGGTGGTGAAACTTAGTGTCGGGCGGGTCACAGTGATTTGGAATTGGCGCCAAAACCTCTCCTAACTGTTCTCGGCAAACTTCGGCGGCGAAAATCTTTACCAGAATCGGAATTGGAAGCAGCTAACCCCGGGACTGAGTTCCAAAGCACCTACGTTGATTAGTGACCTCAGCGACGGAAGCGTGTTTCATATTGTGAAATGTGCCCGACACAACAGAACAGGGAGGATTCCGGAATGCAGAATGAATATCCAGACAAGATGAGAAATCATACATCTGTAATGAACAAAGGGTGTCAAGTAGTTTGCTAGGGGACTTGACCTCTATTCGAGGCAATACTATAGCCAAAGTTAAACGCGTATCGTTTTTTTTTTGTTTTTTTTTTTTTTTTTTTTTTAGGAACTAATGTTACACTTTAACCCTCAGGAAAGTAGTTAGAGCTGACTTAAACTACTTTAGCATCAGTGCTAGGATCAGAGTTGCATCGAGGTGATTCTGTGCCCCTGGCAGAACTCCCATCCCTCTGCCATCTCTCCCACACTTCCTCTATACACAAATTTATCAAATTTTATAATTTTGTGCCTCAGTTTAATAAAAACGAAGTATTACTGAAAAATATTGCTTAAAAAAATTATACTGATGAAAAATGTTGCACAAAAAAATTAAAAGAATCACTGTAGTAAATAAGTTACAAATTGAATAAACTATCTAAAAACTGGAAAGTAAAACAAAACCTATATTTTATGGCATATAGCAGTTGCTCTACATTGGTTTTAGTATGATGTATAATAACAAACAGCTTTTATTTGCTCCTCATAGATTTTTAATAGTGCCTAAATTATTAGTGAAAAAGAAAAAGACCGTAATTAATAACTGAGAAAATGTCCTTTCTAGGAATTGTTTTGCTATTATAATTTTAACCAGCAATTCATTTTTTTGAAAAGAAAACATTAATTATGTGATTGAAGTCAAATTTAGCAGCTATGTCAAATTCTGTCGACAAGATAGCTAAATCCGACGGTCTGCTTTCACTCATACTCGACCTTAAGTAGTTTCTTATAACCGTTAATTTGTTGAAACTACATTCGCAAAATGCTGCAGTCACTGGGATTGTTACAAATATAGTTTGGTGTCTCCATAAGCATATCTTAAGCCCTGCCTCGAAGAAACCTTCAAAATATCCAAATAAGAAACTGTGTAAATGCTCTTCATCATCTCTTTCACCTGGATCTTGAATGCAGCTATATCGTTAACTAGTTGCGCTGTACCATTATACCTTCTATACACTGACGGGAAAAAAGACGCAGCACAAAAAAAGTAGAGTAATGAAAATTCGACGTTACACCTGGCTAGGTAACATATTTCAGTGATTAACATTGCAAGATCAGAGGTTAATACAAGCATGCAGAATGTCAGTTTGTGGGATGGAGTTCCTAACTGCCGTCTGATTCACGTTTGCTGTGTAGCGAGCTACCTTAATTTAAGTATTAACTGTATTTTTCTTACTTGTCACTTCTTCTTCAGTGTGTTTTAGCTTTTAGCAAGCTTTAATTGTCGAGTGCTAGTAATAGTGTTCGATAGATTTCGTGTTTATTTTGAATACAGTCCAGAGACAGGTAGTGCTATTTTCATTGTTTTTTACCAGAAGTGGCTAGCAATCACAGTTTAGTCAACAATCAGCCGCCTTTAGTGAATTAGCAGTCTAGTTAAAAGTTGATTAACTCTCTGCAGTAAATTGATTCCTTAGGATGGACAGGATGTGTGACGCATGAGGAACTGGCCACTGTTCGTGAACAGCTGAGCGTGTTGATGGCCGAGGTCAGCCGTCTTCAGGCTGCTGCCTCGGAATGTAGCGGAAGTGGGGAGTCTGGTGCGTCGCATGGTACACCCCAGGTGTTACATGCTTCACACACTGTCCCTGCTGTCGAGACGTCTTCGCTGGTACCGGGCGCGGTTGGGCCACCCTCTCCCCAAGGGGAGTGGCGGGTTCAGCGGCGTTCGCGGCGCACAAGGCGGAGGGTAAATGTGGAGGCTGGCCGTGTGGCATCACCCGCGCTACCTGTGGGTGGACGTGTGGCCGCTCCTTCAGCGAGGTCCGAACAGGCACACGGGGGGAGGGGTTTATTAGTTATTGGGAGCTCCAACGTTAGGCGGGTGATCGAGCCCCATAGGGAAATAGCGGAAATGTCGGGGAAGAAGGCCAGTGTTAACTCTGTCTGCTTGCGATAGAGAGCACTGGGTGCACCCGACTGCAAATTGTTGCTCATGTCGGCACCAATGACTCATGCCGTCTGGGTTCAGAGCTCATCCTCAGTTCGTACAGGCGGTTGGCGGAATTGGTGAAGGCGGAAAGCCTCGCTCGCGGGGTGGAATCAGAGCTAACTATTTGTAGTATCGTTCCCAGAACCGATCGCGGTCCTCTAGTTTGAAGCCGAGTGGAAGGCTTAAACCAGAGGCTCAGATGATTCTGCGGAGATCTGGGGTGCAAATTTCTCGACCTCCACTATCGGGTGGAGAAATGTAGGTTCCCCCTGAATAGGTCAGGCGTGCACTACACGCCAGAAGCGGCTACAAGGGTAGCGGAGTACGTGTGCAGTGCACGTGGGGTTTTTTTAGGTTAGAGAATTCCCTCCCTAGGCCCGACAAGACGCCTCCTGAGACGCGGCAAGACAGGAGTAGGCAAAATGCAACAGGGAATAACAATATTAATCTGTTAATAGTAAACTGCAGGAGCGTCTATAGAAAGGTCCCAGAACTGCTCTCATTAATAAACGGTCACAACGCCCATATAGTACTAGGGACAGAAAGTTGACTGAAACCAGACGTAAAAGTAATGAAATCCTAAACTCAGATTGGAATGTATACCGCAGAGACAGCGTGGACAGTAAAGGGAGAGGCATGTTTATAGCGATAAGAAGTGCAATAGTATCGAAGGAAATTGACGGATTCGAAATGTGAAATAATTTGGGTGAATGTCACGGTTAAAGCAAGCTCAGACGTGGTATTTGGATGTCTCTATAGCCCCCCTGGCTCAGCAGCTGTTGTGGCTGAGCACCTGAAGGATAATTTGGAAAATATTTCGAGTAGATTTCCCCACCATGTTATAGTTCTGGGTGGAGATTTTAGTTTGCCAGGTATAGACTGGGAGACTCAAACGTTCATAATGAGTGGCAGTGAATTTTTTTTAAGCACTTTATCTGAAAACTACCTTGAGCAGTTAAACAGAGAACCGACTCGTGGCGATTATATATTAGACCTTCTGGTGCAAACAGACCCGAACTATTTGAAACAGTTAACGCAGAACAGGGAATCAGCGATCATAAAGCGGTTACTACATAGATGATTTCAGCCGTAAATAGAAATATTAAAAAAGGTAGGAAGATTTTTCTGTTTAGCAAAAGTGACAAAAAGCAGATTACAGAGTACCTGACGGCTCAACTCAAAAATTCTGTCTCAGGTACAGATAGTGTTGAGGATCAGTGGACAAAGTTCAAAACCATCGTACAATATGCGTTAGATGAGTATGTGCCAAGCAAGATCGTAAGAGATGAAAAAGAGCCACCGTGGTACAACAACCGAGTTAGAAAACTGCTGCGGAAGCAAAGGGAACTTCACAGCAAACATAAACATAGCCAAAGCATTGCAGACAAACAAAAATTACGCGAAGCGAAATGTAGTGTGAGGAGGGCTATGCGAGAGGCGTTCAATGAATTCGAAAGTAAAGTTCTATGTACTGACTTGGCAGAAAATCCTAAGAAATTGTGGTCTTATGTCAAAGCAGTAGATGGATCAAAACAAAATGTCCACACACTCTGTGACCAAAATGGTACTGAAACAGAGGATGACAGACTAAAGGCCGAAATACTAAATGTCTTTTTTCAAAGCTGTTTCACAGAGGAAGACTGCACTGTAGTTCCTTCTCTAGATTGTCGTACAGATGACAAAATGGTAGATATCAAAATAGACGACAGAAGGATAGACAAACAATTAAAATCGCTCAAAACAGGAAAGGCCGCTGGACCTGATGGGATACCAGTTCGATTTTACACAGAGTACGCGAAGGAACTTGCCCCCCTTCTTGCAGCGGTGTACCGTAGGTCTCTAGAAGAGCGTAGCGTTCCAAAGGATTGGAAAAGGGCACAGGTCATCCCCGTTTTCAAGAAGGGACGTCGAACAGATGTGCAGAACTATAGACCTATATCTCTAAAGTCGATCAGTTGTAGAATTTTGGAACACGTATTATGTTCGAGTATAATGACTTTTCTGGAGACTAGAAATCTACTCTGTAGGAATCAGAATGGGGTTCGAACAAAACGGTCGTGTGAAACTCAGCTCGCGCTATTCGTCTACGAGACTCAGAGGGCCTTAGACACGGGTTCACAGGTAGATGCCGTGTTTCTTGACTTCCGCAAGGCGTTCGATACAGTTCCCCACAGTCGTTTAATGAACAAATTAAGAGCATGTGGACTATCAGACCAATCGTGTGATTGGATTGAAGAATTCCTAGATAATAGAGCAGCATGTCATTCTCAATGGAGAGAAGTCTTCCGAAGTGAGAGTGATTTCAGGTGTGCCGCAGGGGAGTGTCATAGGACCGTTGCTATTCACAATATACATAAATGACCTTGTGGATGACATCGGAAGTTCACTGAGGCTTTTTGCAAATAATGCTGTGGTGTATCGAGAGGTTGTAACAATGGAATGTTGTACTGAAATACAGGAGGATCTGCAGCGAATTGACGCATGGTGCAGGGAATGGCAATTGAATCTCAATGTAGACAAGTGTAATGTGCTGTGAATACATAGAAAGATAGATCCCTTATCATTTAGCTACAAAATAGCAGGTAAGCAACTGGAAGCAGTTAATTCCATAAATTATCTGGGAGTACGCATTAGGAGTGATTTAAAATGGAATGATCATATAAAGTTGATCGTCGGTAAAGCAGATGCCAGACTGAGATTCATTGGAAGAATCCTAAGGAAATGCAATCCGAAAACAAACGAAGTAGGTTACAGTACGCTTGTTCGCCCAATGCTTGAATACTGCTCAGCAGTGTGGGATCCGCACCAGGTAGGGTTGATAGAAGAGATAGAGAAGATCCAACGGAGAGCGAAAGCGTTACGGATATGATAGATAAATTCCAGTGGAAGACTCTGTAGGAGAGACGCTCAGTAGCTCGGTACGGGCTTTTGTTAAAGTTTCGAGAACATACCTTCACCGAAGAGTCAAGCAGTATATTGCTCCCTCCTACGTATATCTCGCGAAGAGACCATGAGGATAAAATCAGAGAGATTAGAGCCCACACAGAAGCATACCGACAATCCTTCTTTCCACGAACGATACGAGACTGGAATAGAAGGGAGAACCGATAGAGGTACTCAGGGTACCCTCCGCCACACATCGTCAGGTGGCTTGCGGAGTATGTATGTAGATGTAGATGTAGATACCTGCTACGCCTCACTGGTCGATACAAGGAAGGTTAATGCTGTTCGTGGATGACGTTGGAGTTATCGTCCGATGATGTCCTATATGTGATCGATTGGAGACAGATATGGTGATCGAGCAGGCCAAGACAACATGTCGACAGTCTGTTATAGCATGTAGGATTACAACAGCGTTATGTGGGTGAGGGTTATCATGTTGGAAAACACCCCCTGGAAAGGTGTTCATGAATGGCAACACAGGACGTCGAATCACCAGATCAACGTACACATTTTCAGTCAGGGAGCGTTGGATAACAACGAGAGTACTCCTTTTGTCATGTGAAATCGCACCCCTGATCATAGGAACGAGCGAGGTGGCGCAGTGGCTAGCACACTGGACTCGCATTCGGGAGGACGACGGTTCAATCCCGCGTCCGGCCATCCTGATTTAGGTTTTCCGTGATTTGCCTAAATCGCTCCAGTCAAATGCCGGGATGGTACCTTTGAAAAGGGCACGGCCGACTTCCTTCCCTGTCCTTCCTTAATCTGATGAAACTGATGACCTCGCTGTCTGGTCTCCTCCCCCAAACAACCCAACCCAACCCTGATCATAACTTCAGCTGTAGATCTAGTGTGTCTAGCAAACACACGGGTTGGTTGTAAGTCCTCAATGGCGGCCTTGTAACCAAGAGACGGCCATCACTGGCACCATATTTCAACAGAAAACACAACAGATCTTCGCCCTGCCCTCCAATGAGCTCTCACTCGACACCACTGAAGCCGCAAATGGCGGTGGTTAGTGGTCAGTGGAATGCAACCTATAGGGCATCGGGCTTGGAGCTGTCCTTGAAGTAACCGATTTGTCGTTATGTCACTGTGGTGCGAACTGCTGCTAAAATTGCTGCTGCAGATGCTGTCTGTTGCTCCAGAGTCATACGCCAAACACAGTGGCCTTCCCGTTCGATAGTGCCATGTGGCGCCGTCTGGAGCCCATTCTTCTTGCCATAATACATTCTCCTGACCACCGCTGCCAGCAGTCATGTATGGTGGCCATATTCCTGCCAAGTCTTTCAGCAATATCGCAGAAGCAACATCTAGCTTCTCGTAGCCCTGTTACACGACCTCTTCAAACTCAGTGAGGTTTTGGTAATGGTGTCTTTGTCGCCTTGAAGGCAGTCTTGACCAACATCAACTCACCTCGTTCAGTCTGAAAGGTAACTAACATTCACGATCGTTACAAAGTGTATTTGAAGCAAACGTGAGTTGCATCCTCATAGTGGCGCTGTAGCACCACTCTTATGCGACTGGAGCGAAATTTGAAGAGACAGCTTTCAGATCTACTAACACACCTACCAACTTTCGTTTATGTCATGGTGTTGCGATTTTTTTCCCAACATTCTATTGGCCCCAAAAATCTGTTGCAAAGTTTACAAGATACGGTAAAAAGATTTCATTTAAAGCGTTTCCTAACTAGAAATAGTGTGTTACGTGCGAGACTTGTTCTCCACTTTATTTATGGTTCTATAAAATACTTTGAAGCACTGTAGTTCAAACAGTTACTAAGCACAGATAAAGAGTGGCTCTAATTCAGTCATCTTTCCTGCCATCTTCCTCACCCCTCTCAATCTTTTAACAACAGAAGTGCACTGGATGGGTATAGAATCACAAATTTCTTTGGCTCTGTATTTCCGCACTCCTTCTTCACTTAGGTATTTAATATTCTTCGGCAGAACAGAGATCAAACTCGATGCTACATCAAGCAAAGCAATCGCTCCTTGCAGTTATTCAGTCTTATTAGAACATAAGGCCTTACCTCTGAGAAACATAAAGATTCATAATTATAGCACGTGTTCTACATCTACATCTACATCTACACCCATACTCCGCAAGCCACCTGACGGTGTGTGGCGGAGGGTACCCTGAGTACCTCTATCGGTTCTCCCTTCTATTCCAGTCTCGTATTGTACGTGGAAAGAAGGATTGTCGGTATGCTTCTGTGTGGGCTCTAATCTCTCTGATTTTATCTTCAAGGTCTCTTCGCGAGATATACGTAGGAGGGAGCAATATACTGCTTGACTCTTCGGTGAAGGTATGTTCTCGAAACTTTAACAAAAGCCCGTACCGAGCTACTGAGCGTCTCTCCTGCAGAGTCTTCCACTGGAGTTTATCTATCATCTCCGTAACGCTTTCGCAATTACTAAATGATCCTGTAACGAAGCGCGCTGCTCTCCGTTGGATCTTCTCTATCTCTTCTATCAACCCTACCTGGTGCGGATCCCACACTGCTGAGCAGTATTCAAGCATTGGGCGAACAAGCGTACTGTAACCTACTTCGTTTGTTTTCGGATTGCATTTCCTTAGGATTCTTCCAATGAATCTCAGTCTGGCATCTGCTTTACCGACGATCAACTTTATATGATCATTCCATTTTAAACCACTCCTAATGAGTACTCCCAGATAATTTATGGAATTAACTGCTTCCAGTTGCTGACCTGCTATTTTGTAGCTAAATGATAAGGGACCTATCTTTCTATGTATTCGCATCACATTACACTTGTCTACATTGAGATTCAATTGCCATTCCGTGCACCATGCGTCAATTCGCTGCAGATCCTCCTGCATTTCAGTACAATTTTCCATTGTTGCAACCTCTCGATACACCACAGCATCATCTGCAAAAAGCCTCAGTGAACTTCCGATGTCATCCACAAGGTCATTTATGTATATTGTGAATAGCAACGGTCCTATGACACTCCCCTGCGGCACACCTGAAATCACTCTTACTTCGGAAGACTTCTCTCCATTGAGAATGACATGCTGCGTTCTGTTATCTAGGAACTCCTCAATCCAATCACACAATTGATCTGATAGTCCGTATGCTCTTACTTTGTTCATTAAACGACTGTGGGGAACTGTGTCAAACGCCTTGCGGAAGTCAAGAAACACGGCATCTACCTGTGAACCCGTGTCTAAGGCCCTCTGAGTCTCGTGGACGAATAGCGCGAGCTGGGTTTCACACGACCGTCTTTTTCGAAACCCATGCTGATTCCTACAGAGTAGATTTCTAGTCTCCAGAAAAGACATTATACTCGAACATAATATGTGTTCCAAAATTCTACAACTGTTCTACGTTAGAGATATAGGTCTATAGTTCTGCACATCTGTTCGACGTCCCTTCTTGAAAACGGGGATGACCTGTGCCCTTTTCCAATCCTTTGGAACGCTTCGCTCTTCTAGAGACCTACGGTACACCGCTGCAAGAAGGGGGGCAAGTTCCTTCGCGTACTCTGTGTAAAATCGAACTGGTATTCCATCAGGACCAGCAGCCTTTCCTCTTTTGAGCGATTTTAATTGTTTCTCTATCTCTCTGTCGTCTACTTCGATGTCTACCATTTTGTCAACTGTGCGACAATCTAGAGAAGGAAGCACAGTGCAGTCTTTCTCTGTGAAACAGCTTTGGAAGAAGACATTTAGTAATTCGGCCTTTAGTCTGTCATCCTCTGTTTCAGTACCATTTTGGTCACAGAGTGTGTGGACATTTTGTTTTGATCCACCTACCGCTTTGACATAGGACCAAAATTTCTTAGGATTTTCTGCCAAGTCAGTACATAGAACTTTACTTTCGAATTCATTGAAAGCCTCTCGCACAGCCCTCCTCACACTGCATTTCGCTTCGCGTAATTTTTGTTTGTCTGCAAGGCTTTGGCTATGTTTATGTTTGCTGTGAAGTTCCCTTTGCTTCCGCAGCAGTTCAAGTTTTAGTGGTGCATTTGTCTCTATTGGTAACACCTTCTGTGTCTTCTTGACGCCTACGAGACTATCTTGTATTGCAGGGTGTCTTGAGACTCCTTTTAATACAATCGATAAAGCGTAGCACTTCAAAGTAGAGCTGTTGATGTACTTAATAAACTTAAATAGCTTTCCAAAATAGTGACTTTAAGAACCGACACTTAACGCGGTATACGCGCCAACTAGATTTAGGCCGTGTGCTGCTGCAGAAGGCACAAATTCAACAAGGTTTTTTTTTTATATATGTGACTGAGCGCTTTCTTATTTTACTGCCGTTATTGAAACCTCGACCACGATAGCTCCGAATGACCAGACCATCATTTCTCAGCTTCTGCATTTTTTTTCGGTTAAGCCTCTTCCAGCTCTTTAGTCTGTCATCCTCTGTTTCAGTACCATTTTGGTCACAGAGTGTGTGGACATTTTGTTTTGATCCACCTACCGCTTTGACATAGGACCAAAATTTCTTAGGATTTTCTGCCAAGTCAGTACATAGAACTTTACTTTCGAATTCATTGAAAGCCTCTCGCACAGCCCTCCTCACACTGCATTTCGCTTCGCGTAATTTTTGTTTGTCTGCAAGGCTTTGGCTATGTTTATGTTTGCTGTGAAGTTCCCTTTGCTTCCGCAGCAGTTCAAGTTTTAGTGGTGCATTTGTCTCTATTGGTAACACCTTCTGTGTCTTCTTGACGCCTACGAGACTATCTTGTATTGCAGGGTGTCTTGAGACTCCTTTTAATACAATCGATAAAGCGTAGCACTTCAAAGTAGAGCTGTTGATGTACTTAATAAACTTAAATAGCTTTCCAAAATAGTGACTTTAAGAACCGACACTTAACGCGGTATACGCGCCAACTAGATTTAGGCCGTGTGCTGCTGCAGAAGGCACAAATTCATCAAAGTTTTTTTTTTATATATGTGACTGAGCGCTTTCTTATTTTACTGCCGTTATTGAAACCTCGACCACGATAGCTCCGAATGACCAGACCATCATTTCTCAGCTTCTGCATTTTTTTTCGGTTAAGCCTCTTCCAGCTCTTTAGTCTGTCATCCTCTGTTTCAGTACCATTTTGGTCACAGAGTGTGTGGACATTTTGTTTTGATCCACCTACCGCTTTGACATAGGACCAAAATTTCTTAGGATTTTCTGCCAAGTCAGTACATAGAACTTTACTTTCGAATTCATTGAAAGCCTCTCGCATAGCCCTCCTCACACTGCATTTCGCTTCGCGTAATTTTTGTTTGTCTGCAAGGCTTTGGCTATGTTTATGTTTGCTGTGAAGTTCCCTTTGCTTCCGCAGCAGTTCAAGTTTTAGTGGTGCATTTGTCTCTATTGGTAACACCTTCTGTGTCTTCTTGACGCCTACGAGACTATCTTGTATTGCAGGGTGTCTTGAGACTCCTTTTAATACAATCGATAAAGCGTAGCACTTCAAAGTAGAGCTGTTGATGTACTTAATAAACTTAAATAGCTTTCCAAAATAGTGACTTTAAGAACCGACACTTAACGCGGTATACGCGCCAACTAGATTTAGGCCGTGTGCTGCTGCAGAAGGCACAAATTCAACAAGGTTTTTTTTTTATATATGTGACTGAGCGCTTTCTTATTTTACTGCCGTTATTGAAACCTCGACCACGATAGCTCCGAATGACCAGACCATCATTTCTCAGCTTCTGCATTTTTTTTCGGTTAAGCCTCTTCCAGCTCTTTAGTCTGTCATCCTCTGTTTCAGTACCATTTTGGTCACAGAGTGTGTGGACATTTTGTTTTGATCCACCTACCGCTTTGACATAGGACCAAAATTTCTTAGGATTTTCTGCCAAGTCAGTACATAGAACTTTACTTTCGAATTCATTGAAAGCCTCTCGCATAGCCCTCCTCACACTGCATTTCGCTTCGCGTAATTTTTGTTTGTCTGCAAGGCTTTGGCTATGTTTATGTTTGCTGTGAAGTTCCCTTTGCTTCCGCAGCAGTTCAAGTTTTAGTGGTGCATTTGTCTCTATTGGTAACACCTTCTGTGTCTTCTTGACGCCTACGAGACTATCTTGTATTGCAGGGTGTCTTGAGACTCCTTTTAATACAATCGATAAAGCGTAGCACTTCAAAGTAGAGCTGTTGATGTACTTAATAAACTTAAATAGCTTTCCAAAATAGTGACTTTAAGAACCGACACTTAACGCGGTATACGCGCCAACTAGATTTAGGCCGTGTGCTGCTGCAGAAGGCACAAATTCAACAAGGTTTTTTTTTTATATATGTGACTGAGCGCTTTCTTATTTTACTGCCGTTATTGAAACCTCGACCACGATAGCTCCGAATGACCAGACCATCATTTCTCAGCTTCTGCATTTTTTTTCGGTTAAGCCTCTTCCAGCTCTCTGATGACTTATGATGAAATCAACAAAAATTTCTTCCACTGAACATTCTCCATTGTCAATGTAGACATACTTAATGATTTCTCTCTCCTGTTATCAGTGCACTGTGTAGTGTTATCAAACTTAATACCAAAGTTCTTAGCACTTCTTATGTTTCTCATTATTTCAGGTCGAAATCTATATCCCGAGTTTTCTCTAACCTCATACTGAATTTTACGAAAAAATTACATGAAACATGATTTCGACTTCCAACATTTTCTAGGCGATCAAGCTCACAATTACACCGCAGATTCTCTCACTGTTACAGAATCGGAATCTCCTCTTAGAAGTAATTTGTTCTGTTCGAGGCGCTATGGAGAACGGTGTTTATATAGATAAAGAACAGCAGAGGGGGCCTATAACACTACCTCGAGGAACGCTAGAAATCACTTCTGTTTTACTCGATGACTTTCCGTCGACTACTACGAACTGCGGCCTCTCTGACAGGAAATCATGAATCCAGTTGCACAACTGAGACGATACTCCATAGACACGCAATCTGATTGTAAACTGTTTGTGAGGAACGATGACAAAAGCCTTCTGGACATCTAAAACTATAGAATCAGTTTCAATACTCAGTCGATAGCATTGTTTCGTGTGAATGAGAACTGCTTTTGTTTCACGAGAACGATATTTTCTGGGAGAGAAAGCTTCATTCTATATTGAATGAAGAGCTATTGAAGTCACTTCTTGCGTCCCGCGAGTAATGTATTAGGACTCTTGCCGTTCATATAGTATATCAATGACCTAGCAGACAATGTTACTTGTAATCTCACGCATTTCACAGATAATGCAGTTATGTATAATGAAGTACTCCTCCAAGAAAACGATTTATTCACAAACAGTCAATAAATCGTTTTCTTGGAGGTAATTCACAATGTTCGAAAATAGTATATTTTCCAAAATCCTACTACAAATCGACGTTAATGGTCTGTAATGCAGAGGATCGTTCCTATTTCCTTTCCTGAGTACTGGTGCTATCTGCGCAAGGTTTCATTCTTTAAGTAGGGGTCTTCCGTCGGGCGAGCTACTGTATCAGCATATTCTGAGAGGAACCTGCCTGGTATAAAATCCAGATCGAAGGTCTTGCCTTTATTAAGTCATTTAAGATACGTCACTGCACTGAATGTGTCTAAAATACCTTTGAGAATATTGCGTCACTTTTTTGTTTTAGATAGTTTGTTCGTTTGCTGGTCGGCATCAATACGGGATGCCTCAGACCTTTTGAGTCAAATTAAAATTGCTGGCAATGGGTCCACAACCGATTATATTGAGATGGGAAACCAGTGGTCGGAAATGCTACTTTATTGTGTTTTGAACATACATGACGTACACCGCATGACAACAACGTAGCTCATAGTAATTGTTTAAAGTGAAACCACCAGTCTCAGCGCATGTGTTGCATCGGCGCATGCAGTTCTGCCGCTCTCTCGCAAACATCCCGGATGTTTGTTACACACTGGAACAGGCAGCAGGTGATAAACAGCGTACACACGTGACCACCAAACATTCAAACATTACTGTACAGAACTCAGCTGATAGCACGTGTTTCGTGGGACGACCGCATGCTTACCCGTGTAGTAACGTGTGCCCCACGCACACCGTTGTCCCTGGTGTCAGTTGTCCGTTGCATCAGAGAGCTTGTGACGTGTCCATGGTGACGTGTAGTACTGTGTGCAGTGCACGGCACTTAGCAAGGATGGAACGGTACTCGTCACGAGAGTTGGCAGACAGGGAGTACGAATGTACAGAGAACACTTATTGAACAGGCGTCATCCTAATGGAAGAAGTTTACCTCTGTGGATGCCAACTTGCGGAGACTGGGTAGTTCACGCCACAAAGAGTCGATCAAGGTTCCCTCCAAAGACATGTACGAACACCAGACTTTGAGGAGATGGTATTGCACTGTGTGGCCGACTACCCTGCAATAAGCACCCATCAACTTGCCCGTGAAACGCACACTTCGAATGATACAGTGTGGAGAGTACTGTTGGAACACGTATTAAATCCCTATCACAAAGAATATCTGCAAGCACTGAGAACAACGAATTCTGAGCTGCGCTTACACTTCTGTCAATGGATTATTCACTGCAATGTTGGAGTGCCGAACCTCGTACAGTTTGTTTTGATCACGGATGAGACTTCATTCACCCGTGATGGTGTTTTCAAAAGCCACAACAGCCATGTCTGGAGTTAGGACAATCTACATCTACATCTACATCTACATCCATACTCCGCAAGCCACCTGACGGTGTGTGGCGGAGGGTACCCTGAGTACCTCTATTGGTTCTCCATTCTATTCCAGTCCCGTATTGTTCGTGGAAAGAACACCACCAAACCGGTGGCCGTCAGCAACGATTCTCTGTCAACGTGTGGGTGAGCATTGTCCAAGGGCACCTAACAGGACATTCTTTTCTATCTCCGCGTTTGACTAGTCAGTGTTAATTGGTGTCCCTGCGACATGTGCTGCCACAGTTCTTGGGGACTGTACTCCTTGTTAGTCGCGAAAAGATGTGGTTTCATCATTACCGTGCATCAGCGCACTCCGATGTTAATGTCCGCGAGCGCCTTGGGTTGGAAGGAGAGGTCCTGTCCCATGGCCAGCGTGATTGCTGGATCTTACACCTTTCGACCTTTTCCTCTGGGGTTACTTCAAGGCCTTGGTGCCCTAAACCCCCATAGAAACGGTTGACGACCTGCCTGCTATGATCCAGGCTGACTGTCTCCCGATGCGAAAGAATTCAGGGAACTTTGAGAGAGTGTGGTAGAACTGCATGCGACGTTGCCATGCATCACTGACACTGGCGGTAGTCACTCTGAACAGTTGCTATGAACTACGTTGTTGTTATGCGGTGTAGCTGTGTATGTCCATAGCACAATACGAGTATGCATTTCCCGCCATTGGTTCCCCATCTCAATACAGTCGGCTGTGGACCCACTATCACCTGCTGAAGTTTGATTCAAAAGGTTTGAGACGCCCTGCAGAAGTACCAAGGCTCGACTGTCAGTCACAGTGGAAACAATTGTCCGTTGAGATTTGATACAAGAAGTACATGTGAAACGTCCCTTTAGAACAATTTATACACTGACACACAATAGTTTTTAGCGCAACGCAATCTGACTTTCAATAATCCCTATAAGAGAATGGCCCTGACTAACACTAACCTATACGTTTCACAAATCACTTACCTCACAAAAATCTTCATTACTCGAACTACTGCAATACAGCGAGTGCCACTACTGCCAGCTAACTAAAAGATTCAAACTACAGAAGTCACTAACTACTGATAGGCACAGTTAGCAAATGAAAGATTTTAATAGAGAACAAACAATGTATTTACCTTTATAGTCATAATATATATAGCAGTTCGTGACACCAATTCTTACAAATTTCAAAACTCCGCCATCTCTCTCCCCACATCCACCACTGCTGGCGGCTCACCTCCAACTGCGCAACGCAACGCGCTGTTAGCATCCAGCTGCCGCTGCCCAACGCTACAATGGCAGACAACAATGCAAACCAGCCACAGACTGCACACGGGACAGCCAGTGTTTTTCATACAGAGCGCTACGTGGCGGCGGTGTTACCAATAAAAAAAAACCTAAACAGCCTACTTACACATGGGTTTATCGTTTAGCACAGTGGTAGCAAAGAAACTTGAGACTTTGGATGCTTTAGCATATGTCAGGGTTTTATTCACGCTAGAATAACAACAGAATATCTAATACACACGTAAGACCGACTTCCAGTGGTTTTACAACACCAGATGTTTCAGCAATGCAGCCGATGACCAATCGCAGAGTAGGCCTATATGTTTGTTAAACAGAATGTAACTATAGACACGATGACTAAGATCTCCCGTTAAGTCGTTAATCAGCCGAAAAAGGCTACTTTTTGAATAATTTTTATTTGCACAGCAGATCGTGCCAAACGAACTTGGGAGCACCAGAAATTCTGGCTTGAAGGATAAATTAATGTCTCCTCTATTGTTTTCGCTTCCTTCCTCCAACGTCGGTCTCGTTCCAGTCGAGAGTCGGCAGAAACTGACAAAAATCTGAAGCCTTCCGGTTATTAGGTTGAGCACCTACTCGGTGACATTTGAGATATCTAATACCGTAGCGAAGTAGCAGCGAGAACTCCATAGTTGAACATAAGTTAGCTGTGCCAGCAGCGAAGCACACTGTTGTCACACGGGCCATATTTGCGATAGATCATAGACGTCTATTCATCTGCTGACGCTCAATGGAACGCAATAACAAACCAAACAACGCAAAATAAACTAACACCAGTTTCGTTATGTTGGATTAATTGGTTATAACAACAGTGGTCTCATCTAGTAGCCCCAAAAAATATGATAGTGGCCGTCCACTGCCTATTATCAGTACAACTAGTTACAACATACATGTCTGGTTCGTTCCAAAACGAACATCCAAGTGCCATAATCGCTCTCTTGAGCTCTTCACTCAAAAAGTCCCAGTCTCCAGTTAACTCCTGTAGTGTTTTACTACTGTCTGCTTTTCCATTGGCTGAAGGCCATCCTCACCAAAAATACAACATTCTTACATTGTACAGTAATGAGTGTGATGGGCAAACATCTATTAGGCGCACTACGAATGTAGTAGTGTGGACATTAAGTTGGGAATGGGGGTAGAACGGGGAGCGTGCAGGGGATAAGTCCTTGCAGGCGCACTATCCTGTGTGCCCTCGGTGGCTCAGATGGACAGAGCGTCTGACATGTAAGCAGGAGACCCCGGATTCGAGTCCTGGTTGGGACACACATTTTCAGCATGTCCCCAATGATGTATATCAACGCCTGTTTGCAGCTAGAGTGAGATTTAATTATAGTTTCATTCTAGAGAAGCTGCCCGGTCATCAATGGTATCTGTTCTTTCGGGAACAGATACTACCATCATATATAATCAAAATTTACACACTGGGATTGCCCCCATTTCTGGCAAAGCCTTCGTACCCGTACCCTGGCTCGTCAGCGATGGTCGCTGCCTCTGGACCTGAGCCCTGAGCCTGCTAGTGTTACTTCTGATTCTGTGGCTGAACGGACAACAAGTGTGAATGATATGTGGAGGACTCAGGTTCACTTCCTGGTACAGCCAGGGATTTTTCTTTGGTTGCAGAACAAAAACTCAAGAGCGGGATGTTTCTATACCTATAATGTCTATGACGAGGGGACACGCAAAAGTAAATAAAGAAGAAAATTAACAAATTTTATGTAGTGTGATAGAATAGGGATGTGCAGCATATTTTCTATTTCGGAAAATATAATCTTCTAATTTACGGTTACGAATGGTCCTCGCCGGTACCCCAGGAGCTACAGTGTCCCTAATTTGCTGGGAAGTGGCGGTGCGGTCCCCTACGGCACTGCGTAGGATCCTACGGTCTTGGCGTGCATCCGTGCGTCGCTGCGGTCCGGTCCCAGGTCGACGGGCACGTGCACCTTCCGCCGACCACTGGCGACAACATCGATGTACTGTGGAGACCTCACGCCCCACGTGTCGAGCAATTCGGCGGTACGTCCACCCGGCCTCCCGCTTGCCCACTATACGCTCTCGCTCAGAGTCCGTCAACTGCACATACGGTTCACGTCCACGCTGTCGCGGCATGCTACCAGTGTTAAGGACTGCGATGGAGCTCCGTATGCCACGGCAAACTGGCTGACACTGACGGCGGCGGTGCACAAATGCTGCGCAGCTAGCGCCATTCGACGGCCAACACCGCGGTTCCTGGTGTGTCCGCTGTGCCGTGCGTGTGATCATTGCTTGTACAGCCCTCTCGCAGTGTCCGGAGCAAGTACGGTGGGTCTGACACACCGGTGTCAATGTGTTCTTTTTTCCATTTCCAGGAGTGTAGTACAGAGGGAGAGTGAAAAAACAGTTTGGATGGATGAGCTGCTGCAAAGATATCGTGGAGCGAAACTTTTGTCGTCACTGAATATTAAACGTGGTTACTGGAACCTGCGGTTAGCACTGGAATCATTGAAGTACCCCATGTCCTTGCGAAGCAGGTTGTACTACCAGTTCTGTGTAGCGCTTTTTGGTTTAAATATCACTGTGCTTTCTTTTGGGCGTTGCATAAGGTACTGGGCCCTGAAGTCATAGAATCACTATCATTTTATGATTATGCCTTACTGCAAGTTGCGTCAACTTTGGGGGCAGCTTGTTAGTGCCTATGCAGAATGCTGGGATAAAGTTAACACTCAGTAAGACTGAAGGCGCGAAATTAAATTCTTGTGCCATAGCAGTAGTAGAAATTATAGGCACGGAAAAAGGTGAATTAAGTGAATTAAGCAGCCAAAATAATTACAAGTATATCTGAGAAAGCCTGGTATGTACAGAAATTAAACTACAGCACAAGGAGTAAGAAGAACTTAATTGACACTTTCACAACCTGCATCGTGAGTTAACCAACATGCTACATCCTTTAGAAATAAATCATGAAGATGAAAATATAACATTAGTTTCACAAACAAAAACAAAATGTGTTGAACAAAGGTCTTAAGTATAATAACACACCAATGTTTAATCACTGTTACTTAAGAAACCTATCACTAAATACAATGAAAGCTGCAGATATGGCCAACTTGAACAATAATGAGCTGGTTGTTCTAGCAAATAATATTAATGAAATTATTCAGCAAGAACAGAAAAAGTAAATCAGTGCTCCAATAGAGTATAATGAGTATTCAGAAAAATCAGTTGGCAAACTATCCATCAAAATATAGGCCAAGATCAGTAATAAAAGCACTACAAGAATAACAACTGACACATACATATCTTCCCTATTTAGGGAAAGCCCCATAAAATGTTGTTAACTTGTTTAGAAAAACCAATATTAAAATATCCTTCGCCACAAACAACAAAGATGGACGCCATTTACCACATACAATAAACAAAAACAACCCATCATGAAAGCATAGTGGACTATATAAATAACAGTGTGACAGTTGCTCTGCATTTTACATTGGCAAAACAGGAACTTTCCACACACACACTATAAGGAGCACACTGATGCTTTTAGACTGAACCATTTTGACAAATCCACAATAGCTAACCACTTATACATTAAGAGACACTGAGTGTCATCTGCAACAGCTTAACTTCACCCCAGACAGAAAACAGTGCTAAAAAACTTGATCTACTGGAACAAGTAGAAATAATTTTACACAAGGACAAATCTTCTGAAAACATGTTGAATGAACAGATTTCAGCAGCGGCAGTTTCATCAGTAATTTTAAAAGTTTATTTTTTCCAAAAAAAACAAACATATAAAAGTGCAACCATTTGACAATATGCAGTCACATTAAACATATTAACAAATATTTGTTTTATGAATAACATCTCCATATAATTAATAGTATAATAGCTTTTTATCTTCTACGAAATAATAATATCTGTGTATTTGTAGAAAAGCAGCTTTTTTACTTTTGAAATTCTTTGACTTTTTTTAACTTGTTTTTACGAATGTGCTGTAGAATGTAAAGTATGTATACTCGAATTTACAGAAACATTTTTACTCAAAGTGTGCTTGAAAACCATGTGGCACTACTGGAAACAGAAAGTAATTTTTCGACTTTTCTTAGTTTTGTAAATTAATATTCACAATGTGTCATTTTATAGTATACCATTGTAATCTTATCAGGACCAGAATTAACCTATATCTGAAAAAAAAGGTATCGACTGTCAAAGCAACTGATGATGAGCCCCCAGGGTTCGAAGTACGTCGTGCATTGAAATAAAATAATTATTGTGACTGAAGGAGGTTATTCTTTAATTTATCAAAGTAATACAATTACGAAGAAATACTGACAACAATAGATAAATTTAAGATAAAGTAATACACAAGGAAAATGATACTTCCCGTCATTTGATAGCAGTTTTATTTATTCTGACGGACGTTTCTTCGTTACAGGTGACGTGAAAGCTGATGGTGTTAACACAATCCGATCGTCCAGATATTAGAAGAGAGGATCTCCCACGTTACCGCATAGGATCTCAACCAAAACCACTCAGACTTACCGGCCACCACACACAATGTGGTGGTGAAACCTCTCGAGAAACTCTATGAAACTAGCTCAGTCGCAGAAAAACTTAAAGCTGAACGACTGAAAATGACTACCGGTGAAGCAACGTCAACAGTCATCGTTCAGTAAGAGTACATGTCACAGTACTCACCACATCGCACAGGAAATTGGGGTCGTCAATAATGAGAAATTCGGCCACTCAAGAATGGCACCTTTAATAAAATGCAAATGTTACAACATCCCCACTGATGACGATCCGTTTCGTCGAGTTCAGTTTCCAGAGTGGGTGATACGCTAGCTGAACTAAAAACGTCGTTTCCTCTGTGACGTACAGTTTACAGATGAAGCTATTTTATGTGTGAACGGAAACATAAATAAACAGAATCACATACACAGGTCAGAAGTCAACCCTCTCTAGTTCGATCCATCAAAGTTACTCGGCGCATCAAAAGAGATGGTTTTATGTATTTTTGGCTCGTTCTTCGTTCAGGGTACACTAACAAAAGCTCGTTTTCAGCTGGTGTTAGACAAAGATTTGTTAGTGTCCAACTTTCTTTCCCATCTCATTAGAGGCTAGTAGTACATACTTAATATCAAGTTTTCCCGGATGTAAATATGTCACAATACTCCAGAGAAGAGTCACCATTGTTTTTCTCGTGTAAACCTATAACTGATTCATGCGTCATATGCACACCTTCCACATTTGAAAATTACGAATTACACCCAATATGGCCACCATGGTGGTAACAGTGTCAAAGGTTACCCCCCCCCCTCTCCTGTCTCATAATACTTGATTTTAATTTTCATTTTATCCATCTCCTTTTGTTTTAGAAAAATACTTCCACACCTGTGAACCAGCCTATATACCCTGACAACAGAAAATGTGAAGTATCAGGTAGAAAAGGGGGAAGCGAAATCAACCTTCATGGGTTGGGAGTGTATGTGATGTTATTTCAGAGATTACAAAACCGTGTCAAATTTATAAGGAACTTTGCCGTGTGAACGCACTAATCAACATGACGTTGCTCGCCCTCTGGCCTGGATGGATCACTGATTCGTTCGAGAAACGTGTCATAAAAGTGTTGAATTCTATCCTGAGGTAAGCTGGCCTACAGCCCTCATAACTACGATATTGCAGTGCCTATGTTATTAGAAGTTATGAGGCAATGATCCTTAGGAACAGGCACTGTGGCGACTGCAGCGGTTATGAAATTCATGAAATGTATTTGCAGTTGCGAATATGGGCAACCAGCAGCTGTGTAATGTAATGACAACAGTTAAAGTTTGTGCTGGCGTGGGAGTCGAACTTGCATTTTCCGCTTATTGCGAGCGGTGGCCTTACCATTAGGCTAACCTAGCATGATTCACAGCCGGACTCAAACTTCCATATGTCGTCGTTCCTGCACACAGCTTGTTTTTTTTCCTTCATCGTGATTTCATTCCCCTGCCCCACATGGGCAGGGGAGGGATGTCAGTGGCACAATCCGCCGCTTTTCAGCCGAGTGACATTACAGCTAATACAAGAAGAAAATGATACATAGAAAGGTGATAAAAATGGGGGTCATAAAAACACAGTAAGGGGAGATAATGGAGGTAAAAATACTCTGACATAGAGACATTCATGGGGGACAATTAAAAAAGGGGCCATCAAATGAAAAAAAATACAGCTGGCGATTCATAGAGCACAAAAAAGACAATGAAGTCACATACATAGGTTAAAAGTTGGCCACAGTGGAGTGTGGAGTGTTTTTAATAAAACACTCCACAACAAGACACTTTAAACCTACTTGGAGAGATGACGCACACACGACGAAGAATAAAACTGCCAGAAGGGACCTGCCGAGGGAGAAGCCTGAGAGGATGGAAAAGGAGGGGAGAGCAAGGTGCAGCAGGGGAGGGGGCGGGATGAAAAGTGTACGAGTGTCCGAATGTGCCCCAAGAGGCAGAAGACAGATGGGGTGGAGATGAAGAGGGAAGACAAGGCAGGAGGGAGTGCAGAGACACTGAAGGGGAGTACAGGAGATGGAGGGGGCGTAAGAGGGGGAAGCCGCTCAGGAGAAGGGAGGGGGAGGAGAGGGAGCCATGAGGAGGAGGTAGGGGGAAGGTGGGGTTAGAGTTGGTAGGATTGGTAGATGTCAGGGCGAAGTTCATCATCCGGGAGGGGTAGATGCTGGAAGTTGCGTTGGGAAAGGAGGCGGAGGGTGTGAAAATGGAGAGAACATGGGACATAACGGTAAAGGCGCGGCAACAGGATGGGGGTGGAGAGAAGGGAGACACCAAGGGGTGAGGGGGATCGAGTCTCGGCTTGTATCGGTACACATATTATGTATGGAGTGATTCAGAAGGAACATCACATAATTTGTGAGGTGATTCTACATATTAATATAAACTGAAGGGGTCCTACAAATATGTCTCCGATTTTCGATCGTTACGGAATTGGAGCAGGTTGAAGACTACAAACACGCTTGAACGAATATGAAGATACGTGTGAATACTACTAGCGAAATGTTATGTAGGTGCTGTGGTGGACAGAATAAGGGTGGGATGGATGACTGATCCACCATACAAGAGGTCTGGGTGTTCTCCAGCGGATGGCAGTGCTGTGACGTCGCACCGAGGCTACAGCTGCAAGTGTATCCAGTGTACAATCGTGGGTTAGATCAGTGAGAAGTCGTGACGTCGTCTGTGTGTGTGTCCATCTTGAGTGTTGTTTAACTGAGCAAGTCCATTGTGTCTGTAAATACCAACATGTCACAAACATTCCCTCAAGCAACATACGCCGACATGTTTGTTTAAGGGTACTGTACTGGCAGTGCCCGTGGTGCTGCGACAGAATACTAGAGACGTTTTCCTGATTGACAAACCCCCTAAGCGAGGGTAAACCTGGAACGCTACACAGTGTACACATAACATCAGAAAGTGAGACCGTCTAGTCAGTTGAGGAAAGGGAAGACACTGTACAGCTCCCACCACTACATGGCGCAGTAGCTGTCAGCTCGATATTCCACAAACTCGAGAGTGGTGTACATTACATGCCGAGGGCTTGTACTCATTCTATGTGCAGCCCGTGCAACATCTCCATCAAGGTGTCTCAGCAAGCAGACAACAATTTTGTAAGTGGTTGGTTGTATGCAGAGACGTCACTTAATTTACGGATGAGGTAACGTTTACACTCAGTGGTATCATGAACACCCACACTTCTCATACATGAACGATGATGATGATGATGTTTGGTCTGTGGGGCGCACAGCCGTTATCAGTGCCCATACACATTGAAACGTCCTCTTAGAAGAATTATACAGGACTGGTCTATATGAAACGTCCCCTTTGAACAATTATACGTGACTGTGCTTAAACTGACACACAATATTTTTAGCGCAACGCAATCTGACTTCCAAAAATCCCTACGAAAGAATGGCCCTGACTAACATTAACCTATACGTTTCACAAATCACTTACCTCACAAAAATCTTCGTTACTCAAGCTACAGCAATACAGAGAGCGCCACTACTGCCAGCTAAATAAAAGATTCAAACTACAGAAGGCACTAACTACTGATAGGTATAGTTAGCAAATGAAAGATTTTAATAGAGAACAAACAATGTATTTACCTTAGTAGTCATAATATATGTATCACTTCATGACACCAATTCTTACAAATTTCAAAACTCCGCCATGTCTCTACCCACGTCCACCACTGCTGGCGGCTCACCTCCAACTGCCCAACGCTACGCGCTGTTAGCATCCAGCTGCCGCTGCCCAACAGTACAATGGCAGACAATAATGCAAACCAGCCACAGACTGCACACGGCACAGCCAGTGATTTTCTACAGAGCGCTATGTGGCGGCGGCGTTACCAATAAAAAAGCCTAAACAGCCTACTTACATAGCCCCCATGCTCTCCAATAAAAAATTTACAAATTGTTTTGGGCAGTGGCCAATACAGATTTGAAAAAATTTTTCATAATTACAATAACAAAGAAATGAAATGCACACATTTATCGATACAATGTTGGTCAAAAGCTAAAATTTTCTCACAGTCCATAAAGACAGTCCTGATCATTCATCAAAGTAAAATTGCTGTGTTTTTCTCAAAGTCTGAGTAGTAAAAGAAAATGCACACAGAAGTAGTGGATTTCCATGCAGTCTTGAAGAAGTAGTGTTGTCCTTCCAATGGAAAGACAGTGCTGACTCTTGACATGCACTCAGGTAATGGGCCACAACAGAGCAAACCCACAGCAGAGTCAGTCAAAGTTTTAAAGAATATTGGTAGTTAGGTCGTCACAGAGTAGACCCATTGTAGTTCTGGTAGAGATTACGGTATTGGTGGGCCACCAGAGGTGCAGACCCACTGCAGTTCTTGTAGAAATAATGGTATTGGTGGGTCATCAAAGGTGTAGACCCACTGTAGTCCTTGTAGAGATAGCCAGCAGCCATCTGTTGCGACTGTGCAGGCGCACAATCACCATTGAAGAGTCTTGCGGATAATATAGCAAGTCGATAACCACCACTTGTGCACTCACAAAAATTGTTTTTGAAATGTCCTTACAACCAGCAATGCTGTTATCCAGTCCTTTACTGAATTATTAACACACGTGCAAACACTATCAGTCCCTACTTCTCACATATTGTCCATATACTATGACCAACAGAAATGTAACTTACAAGTTACTTAATTTGATGAACAGGTGTCAATTACAATTTTATAGCATGAGAATACAATAACAAAGGTACAAAATATATCATTAAAGAACATAATAGTACAGATAACTTTTGCAGTAATACAGGCTTTACAAAAGAATCGAAATAACATATACATCAGTGTTACAGGAATTATGACAGGATCACATACATAAAAAATCAGAATAAATTTCGAAACATCAACTTCACACATGAGGATTAAAACAAAATAGAATAAATAATGTCTAAACATCTTTACAAAGTAAATAACATATTATTGATGCAAATTATATTTGAGGATAACAGTATTCCTCATCATAGTGAATGTAGCTTAGTATTAGGAGAGAAAAAGTCTATGAAACAGTACACAGAGACAGGAAGAAAATAAATACACAAGGGTACACAAACACATAGTGGGATTACACAAAAGGAAAGGACAGGGTTTGTTTTCAGCATAACATTTGGTACTGCAGTCCAACCCAAAACTTCATACCATAGATCGTCCCTCTTATTTCAACATTTGCTCCGGCCAAAAAAAATCCTATCCAAGCATACTTTCTGTATTTATATATTCACATATTTCTTACCTCATTATTTATTTTCCATCATCTTACCTCATCATTTATTTCCAAGAAAATCCTGCCTTAACCTGTTGTCCCTTTTTTTGTTCCTATCCTCTTTCAAAACACTTTTCTGGCCAAACTATTTTCTTATAGCTTCTCAATGCATTCCTTCCAATTCATCGCAACTCATTCTCTTATATAGTCTACCCCCTTTAAAGCTAACTTAAATCTACTGAGCTCAGATGCTAAACTAAGGGACGAGGCAATGCAGCGGCACAAAACAATTAATACAAACAGCAATGACAAAAAAAATGCAAGTAAGCATAGCGAGCAACAATAAATGTAATAATTTATATCTAAAGATGACAAAGCTGAAGCAGAAAAAATATTAGAGTAAAAATGTTTAATACGTATGTCACATCTTAACACTAGCGTGATGCATCACGAGAACATACGCTAGCAGATAAGTTACCAAATCGTAAAAAAATTATTTTCGCAATTCCTGTGAAGGGAAATGTCTATTAGTGTTCTCTTTTCTAAGAAAGTACATGATAAAATGATTCTTTACTGGGTCTGTAGACAGAAAATCGTGATATTAGTACATCTATTAAATTTTATTTTAACCAATGCTGCAGTGCAGATAGAAACTGGATATTAAACAAAATGAGCAATCTCTCAGCCAGAAAGAAAATAGATATAAAATGTTTCTCATCATTTCATTTCAGTAAATATCATAAATTAAGAACTATACAGTGTAATCATGTTTTCGAGTTTGAGGGTGTCGTATTTACGATGCTGGGTGCCCACGACGCATTACGTGCAGGTGTCACTTACCTTTCTTACTGAAAAGTTTACGACAGCAGTTTCCGCTACAGTGACAGTCTCATATAAAAATATTTTCACAGGTTGAGATTTGCGTTAAAAATGTGTAGAAAATAAAATCCTATAAATGTAATAGTGTCCAAAAAATTTTCGCCAGCATAGTGATACATTCACGTATATACACACATTTCATAACTCTTAAAGTACGATTCTTGGTTTCCAACTACCTTTTTCACAAACCAGAGTCCCTAACCACTACTCATTATTTCTTACCTTATTACACATATACATATTCGTCGACACTTCTTCAATATTTCATCATAACAGATACGTAGCATAACCAAATAACTCATATAGCATCAGCTTAAACATACCTCAGCAGCATAATTCACATCGTCGGAGTAATAATAACATCATAACACCTCAGTCAAATCTCAAAAACGTCATAGCTTTCTGCAATAATTTCAAAACCTAAAAAAAAATATTCTCTGCTCATTTCAATAGTGTCATTTACCTCAAACGTACTTGAAAAGTCATGACCTCATACCAAATATGTCATTCAAAGCTCTCATAGTACCACAATGGTTCCGAAAAAATATGAACAGTTCACAAAGTACAGACAAAATACAATTTCATAAGTGTGAAGTTATCCAAAGGTGTAAATACGTAAACATCTGCCACTGATGTAGTATAATAAATGTTTGTTTCTCTCAGTTAAATGATCAGATAGCTGTGTAATTTATGTGTTAGAGAAATATGGTACCGATGTGTAAAATTGTATAAGCAAATACCATATTAGCTAGGGCTCCTTGTGCTTGCCAAACACATGGTACACAAAGTAAGCGTGTACCCTCTGAGGATTAATGTAATTATATCCTCAGATGTTACAGGTTACAGCAATGGAATGAAATGTATCACGGAAAACCTTTGTATCATTGTACTTCAAATATCTTTAAAAATAAATGTTTTCAGTACAAACTTAATCACTCAACTACACGTACTGTAGCGCTAAACTGTGCGTCGTGTTGTAAGATAATCTCTGTAGAAGTGTCGTAGTTATCGTCCTCCGAAAGCTAAGTTCTGTAGAAGTCAATGTACTTACCTCATAATAAACAAAAGTGATATGCTTTGCGTATAGATATCGTAGTTATACGCCTAATGCCGTGATGAAGTAAGTACTGTACTGTACGTATTGTTGTGCTACAGAAAAGGCTGTCTCATTGTAGCTATACCACAAAGTTACTACTAAAACGTGTTTTACTTTCCAGAATAATTCAGAATAACTGTGCAGATATAAAACAGATACAGTGCAAAAGCAACATTGTAAATTGTCACTCATTAGTAGCGTCGTGATAAAATCGTATAGCTGTCACATAAACTAACCTCTGAGTCATCTGGTATCTCACAGAAAGTACTTTAAATCCAGAATTTATTTTCCAGTAAACCAAAATGTTGCATTAAAATCTCATTAGCAGTACTGGTAAATGTTCTAAGTATGTGAGCCTTATGGTCGTTACGTAATCGTGCCACGAACAAGCAAGAATATACAAATACAACACTCTGTCGTCTGTTCACTATAACAATGCATTCGTAATTTCTGTTTAAAAATGTTCCCTAGGTTCTAGACTGGATATTTAACTTCAAACATTGTTGCATGTTAACAGTTACTAAGTCTGACAAAGCTTACTAGAAATGTGAAGTGAAATGATTTAGGGCAAAGACAAAGTTAAAAAGCAGATTATATTTCAATAAACGGTTTTACATGTGAAATGTGGTACAGTCTTTTACTCTTCATAGTACTCAGAGTTAACTTGAACGCAATTATCATGCGGCATACGTCGGTAAAGAATACTGGAATTTTTCTCAAGGTTAGCGTCTGTTTTATTTTTCGCCGAGCCAGCCGGCGCACGTGGCTGCCTGCTGTGTGAGTCAATGTCTGTCTCTTTGTTGGCGCGCGTCGTTATTGGGATTAGGAGACCTAACTTCTACAAATTCACCTTGCCGAGAGGGCCCTGCTCTGTTTGAATCCCGCCAGTTCGGATGCAATTCAGGCCTGTCGTTACGATCATATAGTCTGTCGTCATGTCGGTAATTTCTGTAATTAATTTCTTGTCGATCACGTGGCGGAGAATTTCTCCCTGAATTATCACTGCGCGGTGGACCGTTGCCTCTGAAATTATTATGTCTCCCGTGATAATAATTGTTTTGGTTCCCATATTGTCTGTTTCAATGGCAGTCTCTACGATAGTCATTTCCGCGGAGGTGCGACCTTTCCCTGTAATTATTACTACTCTGCCAACGGTAGTCATACAGGTGGTGTCTGTTTTGGTCACGATTTGTGTTGTGAGAATATCCTTGTCGTCTCCAGTTATTATTTTGTTCATCATGGAATTGCGACGGATGTGACCTGTAATTGTTGTGCTCCTGTTTTCGCGTTCCACGATTGTCAGTGTCAACTTCCAATTCTTGTAACAGTCTCTGAAAAGCTTCAATGTTCTCTTTGCAACGTCCTGCCAAAATAATATGTCGTAAATGTTCAGGCAATTTGTTTAAGCAAATACGGATGAGTTCTGAGGGGCTGTATGGGTTTGAAAGATACTGATTCTTATGTAACATGTCTTCAAAATATTTCACAAGACTTGAAAATTCTGATTGTTCGAAATTTTTCATCATAATGATGCCATGTTTTACTCGGTCTTGTGTGGCTTGAGACCAATATGCTGAGAGGAAGGCATGGTAAAATTCTCCTTCACTGTGGCAATCGTGAATGACCGATCGCATTCTTACAGCTGGTTCATTCTCCAAGTAGCCACACATAAATTCTAATCTGTGCTCTAATGACCAGTTGGGAGGAAAACAATGAGAGAATTGATGAAGCCACGCTTGTGGATTAATTTCGTTGCCAGAATTCTTAAATGTTTTGGATTTACGTGTAGTAATGAACAGCTTATAGTCAAAATCATCGTGTCGGCGGGTCGCATGTCGGTCATCGTTACGTCGTTTCGGCGGTTCCATCTCAAAATTCGGTGTACTTTGCCAATTTCTTTCATAATCTCCAAAGTGCCCTGTGTTATTATTTTGTGGCAGTTCCGTAATTTTATGTCCCTCTTCCCGTATTGGAGTGCGAGTGTCCTCTGAAATACGTAATTCTTGTATTACCTGAGTCAGCTGATCTTGTACTTCCCGGATTTCTCTTTGGTGTTGCGTATTAATTTGATTCTGATTTTGTTTGAATTTCCTAATTTGTTCGAACTCTTCTGTGTCATTAAAGACTACCAGTTTTGTGTCATTCAGATTATCATCTACCTTCGTAGATAAATTATTTAGCTGATCCGAAAGTTCAACTACTTTCTCTGATAATGAACTAATGTCCTCCATGTGTCTTTCTGAACCAATTTTCAGAGTATCTACTGTGTCCTTTAACTTCGCTTGAGTTTTTGCAAGTTGCGTAACCGAATCGGTAGATGCAACTGAGTCAATTTTAGCTTGAAAGGTCTCATGATTTTCATGAACAATAGTTTGAAGTTCTTTTATGGCTGCTTCGTGATTCTGTAATGCATTTTCGTGCAGCGAAAAAATAGGTTGGAAATGCTCACAAATTTGTGATTTTTAGTCATTACAGACTTTTTGACATTTCGATTCGATTTTATGTCAGTAGTTAAATCTTCACGTGTTTGTTCAAGCGTATGTTCCGCTGAGTCTAACTTTTGAAGCTTTTGTTCCATTGCGTCTAACTTTTGAAGATTTTGTTCCATTGTGTCTAACTTTTGAAGCTTTTGCTGTGTTTGTCTCTGATTTTGTTCCATTGTGTCTAACTTTTGAAGCTTTTGCTGTGTTTGTCTCTGATTTTGTTCCATTGTGTCTAACTTTTGAAGCTTTTGCTGTGTTTGTCTCTGATTTTGTTCCATTGTGTCTAACTTTTGAAGCTTTTGTCCCATTTGTTGCATTAATTGTAATAACAATGCACTGGTGTCTGAAACATGTTCCTTAGTGCTATTCGGCAATGCATTTGAACCGGCAATATTCGCAGTTTGAAAAACAGAAATGTGTCTTGACTTATTTGAGAAAACGGTGAGGACGCAAAACCTGAATCTACAGTATTTGCAAGAATGTGTCCTGTCATTTCGGAATCCTGAGGGGAGCTGTTTCCGACTGATCGATCGATAATTGTTCCCTGTTCACTACTTGTTTCACTGTCTACACCATTGTTTGCAGCCTGCTCCATTTCCCTATGTACAATTACCAAATTACTACTTTCAACATTAGTTAATTCATTACTCGGTGACGCTAACACATTGCTTTCGTCTTCACTGTCATTTCTCAGTTTACTTTGGAGCCTAGTATTACGTTTTTCACACGCCATTATTGTCACAATATTTCACACGACAACACAGAAAAGCACAATTTGAAGAGCAAAAATAAGAGAACACATTAACGTAGCACTGAAAATAATATCTAGTCAATTGCAAGCGCAGCTGCGAAATACTTGATGCAACTCTACATGCATGCCACAACTGTTGTACTGTACAATGAAAGACAATGAAAGACTACAACTACAAAGGAGATTCTCTCTACAATTACACGCTAGCAATAAACAAAATCTACATTAATTACACAAACTACAAGAAAAAATCAGAAGATTCCAGTGAGGTATCCTTGGCTAAGGGTCGACATATGAAACGTCCCCTTAGAAAAATTGTACAAGACTGATCTATATGAAACGTCCCCTTTGAACAATTATACGTGACTGTGCTTAAACTGACACACAATATTTTTAGCGCAACGCAATCTGACTTCCAAAAATCCCTACGAAAGAATGGCCCTGACTAACATTAACCTATACGTTTCACAAATCACTTACCTCACAAAAATCTTCGTTACTCAAGATACTGAAATACAGCGAGCGCCACTACTGCCAGCTAAATAAAAGATTCAAACTACAGAAGGCACTAACTACTGATAGGTATAGTTAGCAAATGAAAGATTTTAATAGAGAAGAAACAATGTATTTACCTTAGTAGTCATAATATATATATATATATATATATATATATATATATATATATATATATATATATCTTCATGACACTAATTCTTATAAATTTCAAAACTCCGCCATCTCTCTACCCACGTCCACCACTGCTGGCGGCTCACCTCCAACTGCGCAACGCTACGCGCTGTTAGCATCCAGCTGCCGCTGCCCAACACTACAATGGCAGACAACAATGCAAACCAGCCACAGACTGCACACGGCACAGCCAGTGATTTTCATACAGAGCGCTATGTGGCGGCGGCGTTACCAATAAAAAAACCTAAACAGCCTACTTACAACATTGTCAATCTGTACACATCCAAGCGAGCCACTGCGAAGAATGATGATAGAATGATGACAACAACACAGACACCCAGTCCCTGGGAAGAGAAAATCCCCAACCCGGCAGGAATCGAACACGAGACCCCATGATTCAGAGGTCGCAACGCTAGCCTCTTGACCACGAGCTGCGGACTACATGAACGATGAAGAACCTCCATGACACAATGGAAACAGGATTCCAAGTTAGTTTGTCTGTGAAAGTTGGATGTGCTGTTATTGATGATCTGGTGATAGGTCATGTGTTCCTTTCTAATCGCGTGATAACGTTAGCATACGCGATCGTGTGAGACTCAACTCGCTTTATTTGTTCATGAGACCCAGAAAATATTAGATACAGGCTCTCAGGTAGATGCTATTTTCCTTGACTTCCGGAAGGCGTTGTTCTCAATGGAGAGACGTCTACAGACGTTAAAGTTACCTCTGGGGTGCCACAGGGGAGTGTTATGGGACCATTGCTTTTCACAATGTATATAAATGACCTAGTAGATAGTGTCGGTAGTTCCATGCGGCTTTTCGCGGATGATGCTGTAGTATACAGAGAAGTTGCAGCATTAGAAAATTGTAACGAAATGCAGGAAGATCTGCAGCGGAAAGGCACTTGGTGCAGGGAGTGGCAACTGATCCTTAACATAGACAAATGTAATGTATTGCGAATACATAGAAAGAAGGATCCTTTATTGTATGATTATATGATAGCGGAACAAACACTGGTAGTAGTTACTTCTGTAAAATATGTGGGAGTATGCGTGCGGAACGATTTGAAGTGGAATGGTCATATAAAATTAATTGTTGGCAAGGCGGGTACCAGGTTGAGATTCATTGGGAGAGTCCTTAGAAAATGTAGTCCATCAACAAAGGAGGTAGCTTACAAAACACTCGTTCGGCCTATACTTGAGTATCGCTCATCAGTGTGGGATCCGTACCAGATCGGCGTGTTTCGTCACAGGGTTATTTGGTAAGCGTGATACGTTACGGAGATGTTTAGCAAACTCAAGTGGCAGACTCTGCAAGAGAGACGCTCTGCATCGCGGTGTAGCTTGCTCGCCAGGTTACGAGAGGGTGCGTTTCTGGATGATCTCCCGAGGAGATCACGAATGTAAAACTAGAGAGATTCGAGCGCGCACGGAGGCTTTCAGACAGTCGTTCTTCCCGCGAACCATACGCGACTGGAACAGTAAAGGGAGGTAATGACAGTGGCACGTAAAGTGCCCTCCGCCACACACCGTTGGATGGCTTGCGGAGTATAAATGTAGATGTAGATTTCCTGATAGAAGACGTACCTGCACTTTTAGAAGACTTAACATCAGAGCAACGACGGCATATGTACCTGCAACATGACCGATTCACTGTACCAGACAACTATCCCAGTCTCTGAATAACACGTTCCCTCAAGGGTGGATTGGCTGTAACTTGCCTGCCAGATTACCCAACCTAAGTTCGTTAGTCTTCTGTTTATGGGGCTGTTTAAAGGGGGCTGCGTACCCTACGAAAGTGGATACACGTGAAAAGCTTGTCGCTCCCATCATCGACGATATTGCCTTCGTTAAAGCCCGCCGAGATGATGTTCGATATGCAATGCAAAACACCCTCCAACACGTTGACAAGAGTACTGAGTTGTAGGAGAGATCAGTGATCTGTCCCACCATTATTTTGTCTATCACAGCGCCTAGACAGCATGTCGGTAAGTCATATTCACACTTGTTTTCATAATCGTTCATGGATGTGTGTAGTCTTCAAACCGATCCAGTTCCGTAACCATAGAAAGTCGGACACATCTTCATACGACTTTTTCGTTTTATTTTCTCATGCAGAATCGCCTCACAACTTAGCGACGTTCCTCCTGAATAAGCTTTTATATTCCTGTACAGAGGAGACATAATAATTGAAAGTCGCTTGCCCAGTGTGGGCGGTTAAACGCATCTCCGAATGAACTTTGCATCCTACTTCTGAACAACACAGGTACTGCAATATCGTATCGCATCGCAAATTGAAAGAGTTGGAAACAAATAAGCAGCCTGTCGGGAAATTTCTGGAAAGCGTTCGATACACTGCGCCACTGCAGACTGTCAACGAAGGTCCGCTCATACGGAATAGGTTCCCAGATGTATAACTGGCTCGAAGACTTTCTAAATAATAGAACTCAGTACGATGTCCTCGATGGCCAGTGCCCACCAGAGACAAGGGTATCGTCTGGTATGTCCCAGGGAAGTGTGATAAGACCTTTCTTATTCTTTACATACATAAATGATCTGACGGACAGGGGGAGAGCAACGTGCGAATTTTTGCTGATGATGCTGTGGTGTACGTAAGGGCATCATCGTTGAGTGACTGTAGGAGGATATAAGATATCTTAGAGAAAATTTCTGGTTGGTGTGATGAATGACAGCTTGCTCTAAATGTAGAAAACTCTAAGTTAACCTATATGAATAGGAAATACAATCTCGTGATCTTCGAATACAGCATTAGTAATTTACTGCTGCACACAGTGATATCGATTAAACATCGAAGCGTAACGTTGAAAAGCGATATGAAGTGGAACGAGCAGGGAAGGCGAATGGTCGATTCTGGTTTATTGGGAGGATTTTAGGAAAGTGCTGTTCATCTTTAAAAGAGATTAGTTATAGAACACTAATGTGATTCATTCTTGAGTACTGGTCGAGTGTACGGGATCGCCTACGATTTCGAATTAAAAGAAGACATTAAAGCAGTTGAAAGGCGGGACGCTGGATTTGTTACCGGTAGGTTCCTTCTACACGCTAGTCTTTACGGAGATGCTTTGTGAATCCAAATGGGACTCCTTAGAAGGAAGATGACGTTCGCTTCTCGGAACACTACCGAAAAAATGTAGAGAAACGGCATCTGAGCTGTGTGTAGAACGATTCTATTTATTTAAACTCCTAGGAAGTTATTAGTATACGAGGCGCAGGGCCTGTAGTTTATTGAGAGAATATAATTATGCTTTTAATTCAGTTAACAACAGTTTACTCTACTGAGTGAACTTATCTGAAAGTGTGCCCTTTTATTTTCGGTAGCTTTGAATAGTGTGCAGTTTTCAAATCACCGTGTGAAGCTGAGGAAAATTTGGATTTGTTACCGGTAGGTTCCTTCTACACGCTAGTCTTTACGGAGATGCTTTGTGAATCCAAATGGGACTCCTTAGAAGGAAGATGACGTTCGCTTCTCGGAACACTACCGAGAAAATGTAGAGAAACGGCATCTGAGCTGTGTGCAGAACGATTCTACTGCCGCCAACGTACATTTCACGTAAGGGCTAAGAAGAAAAGATAAGAGAAATCAGGGCTCACGCGGAGGCATGCAAACAATCGTATTTCCCTAAATTTGTTTGGGAGTGCAGCACGAAAAGAAATGACCAGTAGTGGTACAAGTTAGAAGGCACCATCTGCCGTACACCACACAGTGACTTGCGGAGTACGCATGTAGACTGTAGATGTAGATATAGGCGTAGAATATTTATTTAAACTCCTAGGAAGTTATTAGTATACGAGGCGCAGAGCCTGTAGTTTATTGAGAGAATATAATTATGCTTTTAATTCAGTTAACAACACATTAATCTACTGAGTGAACTTATCTGAAAGTGTGTCCTTTTATTTTCGGTAGCTTTGAATAGTGTGCAGTTTTCAAATCACCGTGTGAAGCTGAGGCAAATATTTACATTTTGTTTCAACATGTGGTGTTTTTGGGTTTTTCTTAACGGCGCCAGTAGTGGCAGAACAGTTTTTAATGCAGTTTGATGCTAAATCTAGGGCGCCAGCTACGATTTTTATACCGGCAACTTAAATTTTCTAGCACTCACCACTATGGTTCTCAGCGCCAGTACAAGTTCCAAATATTTCCATTTCCAGTCTCGGCACTTCCTGAATGATGATGAGGACAACAAAAACACCCACTCCCCGGACGGAGAAAATCTCCGACCCGGCCTGAAATCGAACCTGGTTCAAAATGGTTCAAATGTCTCTGAGCACAATGGGACTTAGAATCTGAGGTCATCAGTCCCCTAGAACTAAGAACTACTTAAACCTAACTAACTTAAGGACATCACACACATCCATGCCCGAGGCAGGATTCGAACCTGCGACCGTAGAGGTCGCGTGGCTCCAGACTGAGGCGCCTAGAACCTCTCGGCCACACCGGCCGGCTCCAGCGGTTTTTATTTTAGGTCCTTTATTGCGGTGGTGCACCCGAGACAAACTGTTATGATCTAGATTATTACCGACCATAGTGCTAAATTCAAGTGCCATTCTTAAGTAACGGAGCTCACACAGTATTTAATTAGAGGTGGCCGTTATCCTCCATAGACCTACATGGTCCGGATAGCAGAAACAAGTATTTAAAGAATTATCCCATAAGTATGCAGAGCTATGATACATGTTCGATTATTTTAAGGAGGTTGTTGTGAAAATAGTAGCATTTTCAAATTGTTAATAATTGGCAACCAATGCTGTACAATCGCAATGAAGTCATGAGATGTTCGTTCAATTGAGTCGTTTATTAGAACATGTTATGTATTTCGGGATTACACCCATCTTCAGACATCACAAACTTCAACTCCTTCCTAACCAACCAGGCGTGCAGCCTTGACAACTCAAAGAAAGTGTTTAACAACATATGACTATAAATGCGACACAAGCAGTCTTCAAGCAGAGCTGCACGCCTGGTTAGTTAGGAGGGAGTTGGAGTTTGTGATGTCTGAAAATGGGTGTAATCCTGAAACGCGTAACATGTTCTAATAAAAGAGTCGATTGAACATTTCATGACTTTATTGCGATTGTACAGCATTGGTTGCCAATTAACATAAAAATGATCAAAGGCTTCAGACGGGATTTTATGTCCTGTATATCATTTCAAACTGTTGCATAGCATATGCGAATCGTGTATACATTATGAACAATAACGGTCCTATAAGCCTCGCTCAGGGCCGCCCCTGAACGATTATAAAATGCTGCGAAGAATTATTATACAGGGTAAAGGGTGGTGACACGAGGAAACCTTCGGTGCTTTGCGATCCTGTGTTTATTTTGTTCCGTATGACTATGAAAACTGAAGATAAAAGTCCTCTACCGGTTCATAATCTGCTCCAGTCATGTGGCACCAAGCTTAGCTGCGGAACATAACCTTTCCATTGAACGTATCGGCATCGAAGTGTCACATGACTTGACTCTGTGAGACCCAGATAGGAGGTGCGACATTGATAACACGGTCTAGGAATTGTATGTTATTATCTGTCCTCCCCCCCCCCCCCATCCCCCTCCTCCTCCTTTCTGGCAAATACAGATTATGTAAATTTCTTCCACCGCCCTACTGCATCCAATTGCCTTTGCGGTGAGAACCATCGAAGAAGCGTGTGTTACCGACCTCGACTACGTAGCTGTGTTTTATCACGGGCGAGGCCAATGCCGTCAGACGGCATTCCAAGACGTTCCATCTCCTTTGTGCTGTGAATCACCGCAAGAGTGACATACGAGACAAAAATGCGTCCCTGTCATCAATGTACGTCTGTGCGTGATCCAGAGGAACAGCTATCGCCGGAAACTCTCGCAACACGTTGCAGGTTGCATGTGTTCTAAGCGGTACTCTGTTACGAACATGAAAAACCGTTGCACTTGAATTACCCAATTAGAAGTAAACTCGTAGATCACAGATAACGAAAATATGTGTTGTTTTGTTTTGTAGAGTAGTTTATTATGAGTTTTAGCAGTCATATTAGCAGTATTATCTTTGTGGAATGTGGATAATACAGCAACTTTGTCAATCAGAGAATGATATCTAAGATTTGTGGGTCCATTTTCCAACGCGGGGATTGTAGGGATGAAATTAAAAAATAAACTCAATAAGACTCTAGCAAGCAAGTGTAGACTGGACGAAAAGACAACAAGGAACGGAATAATAACATAGATACAACGCCATTGGAGCAGCTAATAGATAATAAATTTAGCTTATTACGAGAAAGGGTAGATTCCAATGGTTCAAATGGCTCTAAGCACTATGGGACTTAAAATCTAAGGTCATCAGTCCCCTAGGCTTACAACTATTTAAACCTAACTAACCTAAGGACATCATACACATCCATTCCCGAGGCAGGATTCGAACCTGTGACCTTAGCAGGAGCGCGGTTCCGGACTGAAGCTCCTAGAACCGCTCAGCCAGAGCGGCTGCCGAGGAAGGGTAGAGCCTGGTGGTCTAAGACCATAGAAGCATAAGTCTTAAAAAGTAAGTAACTCATAATTACAGTAATTTCAAGTAACTCATAGATACAGCAATTTTATTTCAGGTAGGTCTAGATTAATACACTGTGTTGTTAATTTTGATACGTTGGATACAGTGATTTCAAATATCATTACAAAGCGGAAGCACTGTAACAATTGTGTACGAAAAGGCGGAAGTACTGTAACAAACTTGTATGAAAATGACGCACGCAGAATCACGGTTCAAAATGGCTCTGAGCACTATGGGACTTAACATCTGAGGTCATCAGTCCCCTAGAACTTAGAACTACTTAAACCTAACTAACCTAAGGACATCACACAACACCCAGTCATCACGAGGCAGAGAAAATCCCTGACCCGGGAACCCGGGCGTGGGAAGCGAGAACGCTACCGCACGACCACGAGGTGCGGACAGAATCACGGTTTGGGGGTGCGTCCTGGTGCCCGATTCTTAACTGAGCTAAAATTATGGGGTAAGAAGTGATTTTGGTTTAAACCTGACCAGCGGCCATTTGAATAGCCGTTAGAACATGTCTTACTGGAGATATGTTACAACGTATTAAGCAAGGTTTGAACGACGAATCGGAGCTGGTGCCCAGACAAACTGTGTGATTCGAGTAATTCCTTTCGCAGAATATTTTATTTGGTCTCAAATTAGTGCTCAGCTAACGGCACCGTATGTATGTGTACCGTTCGTATTTTACGTGCAAAGAAAGTCCCCCTCGTTCGAATATAACATGCGAAAACAGTTACCCTTAAATAACTACAGACTGAAGAGAGACTGATGGTTCAAATTTGGTCCACCGGTATATCATTCCTTGGTGTAACGTAAGGTTTAACCGTTTGAAAATAATCTGTCTTCGTTCGGATTTCATGTGCAAGAAAATCAGTTCTTCTTGGATGTTTTTTAAGTTTACCAGTTTTATACTTTAAACTAGTACAAGTCGATTTAAGCTTTGAACTAAGGTAGACAAATGTATAAAGCCAAAACTATTTTTTTTTATTATTCAGTAATCTTTATAATTTGTACAGAAACCAGATGGCAGTCATAAGAGTCGAGGGGCATGAAAGGGAAGCAGTGGTTGGGAAAGGAGTGAGACAGGGTTGTAGCCTCTCCCCGATGTTATTCAATCTGTATATTGAGCAAGCAGTAAAGGAAACAAAAGAAAAATTTGGAGTAGGTATTAAAATTCATGGAGACGAAGTAAAAACTTTGAGGTTCGCCGATGACATTGTAATTCTGTCAGAGACGGCAAAGGACTTGGAAGAGCAGTTGAACGGAATGGACAGTGTCTTGAAAGGAGGATATAAGATGAACATTAACAAAAGCAAAACGAGGATAATGGAATGTAGTCAAATTAAATCGGGTGATGCTGAGGGAATTAGATTAGGAAATGAGACACTTAAAGTAGTAAAGGAGTTTTGCTATTTAGGAAGTAAAATAACTGATGATGGTCGAAGTAGAGAGGATATAAAATGTAGACTGGCAATGGCAAGGAAAGCGTTTCTGAAGAAGAGAAATTTGTTAACATCGAATATAGATTTATGTATCAGGAAGTCGTTTCTGAAAGTCTTTGTTTGGAGTGTAGCCATGTATGGAAGTGAAACATGGACAATAACTAGTTTGGACAAGAAGAGAATAGAAGCTTTCGAAATGTGGTGCTACAGAAGAATACTGAAGATAAGGTGGATAGATCACGTAACTAATGAGGAGGTATTGAATAGGATTGGGGAGTTCAAATGGTTCAAATGGCTCTGAGCACTATGGGACTCAACTGCTGTGGTCATCAGTCCCCTAGAACTTAGAACTACTTAAACATAACTAACCTAAGGACATCACACACATCCACGCCCGAGGCAGGATTCGAACCTGCGACCGTAGCAGTCCCACGGTTCCGGACTGCGCGCCTAGAACCGCGAGACCACCGCGGCCGGCGGATTGGGGAGAAGAGAAGTTTGTGGCACAACTTGACTAGAAGAAGGGGTCGGTTGGTAGGACATGTTTTGAGGCATCAAGGGATCACAAATTTAGCATTGGAGGGCAGCGTGGAGGGTAAAAATCGTAGAGGGAGACCGAGAGATGAGTACACTAAGCAGATTCAGAAGGATGTAGGTTGCAGTAGGTACTGGGAGATGAAGCAGCTTGCACAGGATAGAGTAGCATGGAGAGCTGC
This sequence comes from Schistocerca gregaria, assembly GCF_023897955.1. Lineage (NCBI taxonomy): Eukaryota > Metazoa > Arthropoda > Insecta > Orthoptera > Acrididae > Schistocerca > Schistocerca gregaria. Next base: position 1,013,020,951 of record NC_064920.1, on the reverse strand, counting down.
ATCAAACCAGTCTCAGGACTGAAGACAACAACAACAACAATCTTTAACCGTTGTCGAGATACGATGGTTTAAAGTCGAGCTAAATGTAGCACCTATAATTCGTTCAGACATCAACTGAAGGCGCAGAAACGGGTTAAAATGAATCAAATAAATAAAAAAATGGATTCTTACAATAAAAGTGATAACTCTCCTACAAAAAATTTAGCTTCATACGGAATTTACTTGCAAAAAATCCTTTTTTGTGATTTTATTACGCGTGCCACTTCTCAAAAATGTGCAAATAGGGTCAAATTTGGTAAGAAGGTAGACAAATAAATGTGATTAATGGTCGTGTTGTTGTTTTGTGAAAACATTGTCGCTTGCCACGATGTAACGGTTTAAGTTACACATAAAATGCTCGAAATATCCGGTTCTACGGAATCGCATGTGATGAAACGGTTTAAAGTGATACAGATGATAATAAAAAAAATATATTCTTACGGTAACCATAAACAGTGTTTGCAAAAATCTGTAATCGTTCGGATTTTACATGCGAAAAGTTACGCGTTTGCATGTGAAAAAGTGTTTTGTAGAAAAGAGTTGCATTTTAAGTGCAGCAAAAAACTGGCTATTACAGTTGATTTTCGTTTCGTTGTTTATATGTTACAGATTTTATTCATGAATCATCGAAAAATCTTTGGACGTGCAAAACAATGAATGCACCAGACCATAAATATGCACAGCCCTGAACAGAATGATTTACTGTCTTACCGATCAATTAAAGCGTTATCGATGACCACGCAGAATATTAAACTAATCCGAAAATTGCTCTAAAAATAATTGTCAGGAAAAAGGTGACATTATTTCTGACCGGTAGAAAGTATTCTAGTGCGTTCTTCGAAAATCACTATGCTATTTTGTGCAAAATTTATTTTCAGACAGAACAAGCTGAAGTTCGTAAAATTTCGTGCAGGATTGAAAATTTGATAGTATGCTGTCGTGCATAAATAGTTTCGCAGTTGTTCTTCTAATTTCAGCTAATCACAGTCATACCTAATTCCGATTTGTTGCGACAACATTTTGTGCCAAAATTTTTCACATGAGTTGTCTCAGTGGCGGTTTGTTAATTTCCAGCTTTTATTTTTGCAAACTTTAAAACGAACAACGATAAGAATTTTAAGATAAGAGATAACAACCAGATGTATGCTTTTCATTTGTTGCGCAAATCGTCCAGCTTGCAATATAGTAAGCTTTTAAGTAAGTTTATCTACATAATATTAATTATTTACATACTTTATTATCATAAACTTCGAACAGTATTTAATATCTAGTTCGGTATCGTAGTTATTTTTGCTGTTATTTTGTGCACTGTGTTAAGTATGTAACTAGGTTGTTTAGGTGTTTTTATTGGTAACGCCGTCGCCACAGAGCGCTCTGTATGAAAATCACTGGCTGTGCCATAAGCAGTCTGTGGCTGGTTGGCATTGTTGTAATACTCGCCATTGTAGTGTTGGGCAGCGGCAGCTGGATGCTAACAGCGCGTAGCGTCGCGCAGTTGGAGGTGAGCCGCCAGCAGTGGTGGACGTGGGGAGAGAGATGGCGGAGTTTTGAAATATGTAAGAATTGGTGTCATGAACTCATACATATATTATGACTATTAAGGTAAATACATTGTTTGTTCTCTATTAAAATCTTTCATTCGCTAACTATACCTATCAGTAGTTAGTGCCTTCCGTAGTTTGAATGTTTCATTTAGCTGGCAATAGTGGTGCTCGCTGTATTGCAGTAGTTCGAGTAACGAAGATTTTTGTGAGGTAAGTGATTTGTGAAACGTATAGGTTAATGTTAATCAGGGCCATTCTTTAGTAGGGATTTTTGGAAGTCAGATTGCGTTGCGCTAAAAATATTGTGTGTCAGCTTAAGCACATTCGTGTATAATTGTTCAAAGGGGACGTTTCACATAGACCAGTCTTGTATAAATTTTCTAAGGGGACGTTTCAAGTATTTATAACTGTTTTTCATATGTTAGGTATATGGTGTCATGTGAACATGAATAAAATGTAACAACAAAGCAAAACATTAAGAAATAATAAAAAACAAAACTTTTCAAAATAATAAAACAAAAAATCTTCCCCCCATGAACCATGGACCTTGCCGTTGGTGGGGAGGCTTGCGTGCCTCAGCGATACAGATAGCCGTACCGTAGGTGCAACCACAACGGAGGGGTATCTGTTGAGAGACCAGACAAACGTGTGGTTCCTGAAGAGGGGCAGCGGCCTTTTCAGTAGTTGCAGGGGCAACAGTCTGGATGATTGACTGATCTGGCCTTGCAACAATAACCAAAACGGCCTTGCTGTGCTGGCACTGCGAACGGCTGAAAGCAAGGGGAAACTACGGCCATAATTTTTCCAGAGGGCATGCAGCTTTACTGTATCATTAAATGATGATGGCGTCCTCTTGGGTAAAATATTTCGGAGGTAAAATAATCCCCCATTCGGATCTCCGGGCAGGGACTACTCAGGAGGATGTCGTTATCAGGAGAAAGAAAACTGGCGTTCTACGGATCGGAGCGTGGAATGTCAGATCCCTTAATCGGGCAGGTAGGTTAGAAAACTTAAAAAGGGAAATGGATAGGTTAAAGTTAGATATAGTGGGAATTAGTGAAGTTCGGTGGCAGGAGGAACAAGACTTTTGGTCAGGTGACTACAGGGTTATAAACACAAAATCAAATAGGGGTACTGCAGGAGTAGGTTTAATAATGAATAGGAAAATAGGAATGCGGGTAAGCTACTACAAACAACATAGTGAACACATTATTGTGGCCAAGATAGATACGAAGCCCACACCTACTACAGTAGTACAAGTTTATATGCCAACTAGCTCACCATATGACGAAGAAATTGAAGAAATGTATGATCAAATAAAAGAAATTATTCAGATAGTGACGGGTGACGAAAATTTAATAGTCATGGGTGACTGGAATTCGGTAGTAGGAAAAGGGAGAGAAGGAAACGTAGTAGGTGAATATGGACTGGGGAAAAGAAATGAAAGAGGAAGCCGCCTAGTAGAATTTTGCAATTTTGCACAGAGCACAACTTAATCATAGCTAACACTTGGTTCAAGAATCACAAAAGAAGGCTGTATACATGGAAGAAGCCTGGAGATACTGACAGGTTTCAGATAGATTATATAATGGTAAAACAGAGATTTAGGAACCAGGTTTTAAATTGTAAGACATTTCCAGGGGCAGATGTGGACTCTGACCACAATCTATTGGTTATGACCTGTAGATTAAAACTAAAGAAACTGCAAAAAGATGGGAATTTAAGGAGATGGGATCTGGATAAAGTAAAAAGCCAGAGGGTGTACAGAGTTTCAGAGAGAGCATAAGGGAGCAATTGACAGGAATGGGGGAAAGAAATACGGTGGAAGAAGAATGGGTAGCTCTGAGGGATGAAGTAGTGAAGGCAGCAGAGGATAAAGTAGGTAAAAATACGAGGGCTGCTAGAAATCCTTGGGTAACAGAAGAAATATTGAATTTAATTGATGAAAGGAGAAAATATAAAAATGCAGTAAATGAAGCAGGCAAAAAGGAATACAAACGTCTCAAAAATGAGATCGACAGGAAATGCAAAATGTCTAAGCAGGGATGGCTAGAGGACAAATGTAAGCATGTAGAGGCTTATCTCACTAGGGGTAAGGTAGATACTGCCTACAGGAAAATTAAAGAGACCTTTGGAGATAAGAGAACCACTTGTATGAACATCAAGGGCTCAGATGGAAACCCAGTTCTAAGCAAAGAAGGGAAAGCAGAAAGGTGGAATGAGTATATAGAGGGTCTATACAAGGCCGATGTACTTGAGGACAATATTATGGAAATGCAAGAGGATGTAGATGAAATGGGAAATACGATACTGCGTGAAGAGTTTGACAGAGCACTGAAAGACCTGAGTCGAAACAAGGCCCCCGGAGTAGACAACATTCCATTAGAACTACTGACAGCCTTGGGAGAGCCAGTCCTGACAAAACTCTACCATCTGGTGAGCAAGATGTATGAGACAGGCGAAATACCCTCAGACTTCAAGAAGAATATAATAATTCCAATCCCAAAGAAAGCAGGTGTTGACAGATGTGAAAATTACCGAACAATCAGTTTAATAAGTCACAGCTGCAAAACACTAACGCGAATTCTTTACAGACGAATGGAAATACTAGTAGAAGCCGACCTCGGGGAAGATCAGTTTGGATTCCGTAGAAATGTTCGAACACGTGAGGCAATACTGACCCTACGACTTATCTTAGAAGCTAGATTAAGAAAGGGCAAACCTACGTTTCTAATATTTGTAGACTTAGAGAAAGCTTTTGACAATGTTGATTGGAATACTCTCTTTCAAATTCTGAAGGTAGCAGGGGTAAAATACAGGGAGCGAAAGGCTTTTTACAATTTGTACAGAAACCAGATGGCAGTAATAAGAGTCGAGGGTCATGAAAGGGAAGCAGTGGTTGGGAAGGGAGTGAGACAGGGTTGTAGCCTCTTCCCGATGTTATTTAATCTGCATATTGAGCAAGCAGTAAAGGAAACAAAAGAAAAATTCGGAGTAGGTATTAAAATCCATGGAGAAGAAATCAAAATGTTGAGGTTCGCCGATACATCGTAATTTTGTCAGAGACAGCAAAGGACTTGGAAGAGCAGTTGAATGGAATGGACAGTGTCTTGAAAGGAGGATATAAGATGAACATCAACAAAAGCAAACCGAGGATAATGGAATGTAGTCGAATTAAGTTGGGTGATGCTGAGGGAATTAGATTAGGAAATGAGACACTTAAAGTAGTGAAGGAGTTTTGCTATTTGGGGAGCAAAATAACTGATGACGGTCGAAGTAGAGAAGATATAAAATGTAGACTGGCAATAGCAAGGAAAGCGTTTCTGAAGAAGAGAAATTTGTTAACATCGAATATAGATTTAAGTGTCAGGAAGTCATTTCTGAAAGTATTTGTATGGAGTGTTGCCATGTATGGAAGTGAAACATGGACGATAAATAGTTTGGACAAGAAGAGAATAGAAGCTTTCGAAAGGTGGTGCTACAGAAGAATGCTGAAGATTAGATGGGTAGATCACATAACTAATGAGGAAGTATTGAACAGGATCGGGGAGAAGAGAAGTTTGTGGCACAACTTGACCAGAAGAAGGGATCGGTTGGTAGGACATGTTCTGCGGCATCAAGGGATCACCAATTTAGTATTGGAGGGCAGCGTGGAGGGTAAAAATCGTAGAGGGAGACCAAGAGATGACTACACTAAGCAGATTCAGAAGGATGTTAGTTGCAGTAGGTACTGGGAGATGAAGAAGCTTGCACAGGATAGAGTAGCATGGAGAGCTGCATCAAACCAGTCTCAGGACTGAAGACCACAACAACAAAACAAAACAAAAAATCTCCCACGGGCGTGTGACCTTCACTTGGTGATGAGGCCTGTGTGTTCTGAGGACACAGCAGTCTAGATTGGATAGGTTCAACCAGCCATGCAAGTAATCTTAGACGAGCCAGACTAATGATGCCTAACTAGAGTAACATGGTTTGACAGACAAAAAAAAAGACAAAAAAAAGCTGTACAGGATCGGTCGTCGCCAGAGTCAACAGAAGTCTACAAATTAATGGGTGAGTTGCACAGAAAGTGTCGCCGCTTCTTTCGCAAAGCTGGTCGTAGGTGATTCTCCAGAGACGCAATTTGCACGATAATGCGCGGGCGCATACAGCGCAAGCTGTGGCTACTCTGTTCGGTCGATGGGACTGGGACGTAATGTACCATCCACCATACTATACTCCCCGGACTTAAGTCCTTGTGACTTTGATTTGATTCCGAAGATGAACCACTTCCTGGCATTGGCTTCAGAACTGTTCCAGAGGTTCGACAGGCAGTAGACGGCACCATTCGCACCATCAACAGAACAGGCTCTGCTAACGGTGTACTACGCCTTCCACATCGCTGGCAACGGGTTCTACACAACGCTGGTGACTACTTGAAGGACAGTAACAGGTGCAAATATGTTCCTCTTTTGTATCGGCTGTGAATAAATAGTTGCCACTATTTAAGTTCCAACCCTCGATGTACCCACCCTGTTAGATGTACGGTGAGAGGTGCCAGAATGGGCTTTTAGGGAGAGGGTTGCATATACAGTAGGGAGTATCCGAGAGTGAGGGCGTATCTGAAATATGGACTGTCGCGGAGCAGGGGTTGCATTCATCCTAAACTCTAATGACACGTTCTCTCATATTGCACGACATGACAAATTCCATGTAGGATGACATAATGGCATGTCATGTCATACGACTTAACATCATGTATCATGTTACTTTACTTGATACGATGCGTTAGATTACGTGATATGGGTACTAATTCTAACAAGTAACAAAGCGCGAATGTTTCAAGATATTTTGATTTAAATGTCGTTGAAGTTGCCAGGTAAGTCGAAAAGTTAGTTCCCTTAATTTACATCCCTAACTGCGCTCAGGACGTACTCACCTTTTGTTGTGCTATAGTAGCAGCATCTTTCATTCCGGTATTTGCAAAAAATTTACAATTAATCTAAAACTTTTAAAAATAAAAAACTACTTTACACTCACTTTTTCCGTCGTTCCTTAGTTGCTTTAAATCTCATGGTTGTATATTCCATCGATGCAAATGAATGAAAGGCAGCTCGTTTTTTGCCACGCGCGTTTCGCTTCTTTTATTTATGAAGGATCTTCAGTAACCCTTATACGTGTTTCTTTTCACATCTATAATAAACGTATTTTGCTGTAGTTACTATATGTTACTATGTTACATTTTGTCGTATTTTTTCTTGTTTTTCAGATTAGAAACAATTTTTGTGACACAAATTTCGCGAGATTAAATTGTCGTTTGGTGTTAAGACTTTTAGTGTTGGTTCTTGAGATGTGTTCACTCGGTCCACATGCTCCAGCTGGCCGATTTCCACCGTTTTTACACCCAACTTTATTACAATACATCACTTCCACTTTTCATTTTGTAATTAACATGTATGTGTTCTCAGTGTGTAGTGTTGCCAACTCTTGCTGTGTGTTTGTCTCTCGACTTTTATTTGTGTTGTGTGTGGTTCCAAAACTAGGTATAAAGACCATAAAAAAGATGGAAGTATGAAAATAGCCATTCTATCTTTGCCGAACGCCTGATAAAACATAATCGTCCATCATCCAACATGGAACAAGACATGAAAAGTATTTGAGTGAACATTCACAACAATAAATTCCTGGTATTACAAGAAAACTTTAAAATACAAAGAGCCCTTGCAATGAAAAAGAAAGTGATTAAGGAGAAAATCAATGTAAGTAATAATACACTGATCATGTTAGCCACTAAAACAATAACAAACAGAAACCTGAAACACAATCAGAACAAATAATTAATGAATCTTACTCTCTCCCCCCCTCCCCCCTCTATCTCTCTCTATCACAACCACACACTTTTTCGAATAGTATCAGGTATTTGACACCACTTTTGCTATTCTATTGGATTGTTTGTTTTGTTCCTGTGGTCTTCAGAAAAAAGCTGAGTCAGAACCTCGATGAGTTCAGTAAAACGAAAAGTGTTTTGAATTACCCATTACAGATCCTCTCATAATATTGTACAGAAAGATTCGTTAGACTGTAATAGCTTACCACACAATGACAGTTATTCGTTACTAAATTTTATAACATTCCCTCCTGGATAGTCAATATATATTCCTTGACTTTGTACTATAAATTACTTAAGAGGTATGAGCTGACTGATTTTTTAAATCTTTGGATTTTAGTAGTCTATTTAATCTCACTCGGCAATTGATTGTACTAGCTAAATACACTATAGTTATAGAAAAGAAGAAATTACACCTACAGAGCTCCTTAAACGTGCAAGCTGAGCAACTTTTACCCTACACATAAACAGCGAACTTTGGAGATGAGAATGTAATAAGTTTGTTTACTTTTCTTACTTTTACAGATCAATGCTTTTGGTCGTTATATTCTGGAGCAACTCTTCACTGAGATAAGACGTGTTAACGGTACGGAAGTAATATGGATGATAAGTGGTTTCCACTCTACAACCTCTAGTAGACAGCTCTCTAAAAGAGTTGGACGTACTGACATTTAGGGTTTCCAGATTAAACTGACAAAATTACCCAACATTTCGTGGTGAAAGGATTTGCTGAGCTGGGGGCTGACGCTGAACGCTATAAGATACCTAGTACACATTAAAAATTATGGTTATTACTGCTATTTACAGCTTTCAAAACATTTTTGTTACGTTTAATACTTTGGCAAAATCGTCGCACGTAGCGAACTTCAAATTACAACTAACGAGTAATTCTGCTTTCGCCATGTCGACACTCAGTTTGTTTCTAGCGTCAGACTACAGACGATTTATCTGACTGAAGAGTCGTGCATTGCTACAGGGAACCGCCATTATGCTTCAGATATTTTTTATGCTAGGCGTTTCGTCCCTATTTAAAAGCGTTTTCCAGAAAAGTGATTTTGTGGATGTAAAAGCACGATTTTGTAAATGTTGCAAAGTTTTGTTTAGTATCCGGATCTCTTGGTATAAACTGTTTAAATGAGTGATAAAAGCAACTGTAAAATTATCACTGAACACGGGTCCGAAATGTGGAACAGTTCGGTAAAAACCGACACCTGGCGATCCAGCTCACAATAGCTTCACAGTATATTTACCCTATCATGAAGTTTGTTGTCAACAATCACTCATGTTGGAAAAGAACACTAACTTGCATATATGTTGTGTTTAGAGAGAGAGATATGACATACACATTCCATCACTCTGTCTTAATGTAGAGCAGACAGGGGTGACGTCTCAGTCATATCTTTGATCCCTTACGTATTTATAGTGCTGTCAAGCACGTAGGTTGTTGGTTGTGTAATTTGGCCGTTGTGTGAATGTAGGTAGTGTTAACCATGAATCATACAAGAAATATTTATGTAAAAGATATCCATGTAAATGTTCAGCTTGTTATCATATAACCAACTGAGGAAGTTTATTACATGAACAATGAAACATTTGACGATAGTGAAAGAAGTGAGTAAAGAACAGATTATTAAAAGCAAAAAAAGCAGATGTTATAGGAAGTCTTGCACATGGAACTGTGAGTAAAGTAATTAGATAAGCGTAAGAGTATGAGAGGAAAGGTAATTATGCAAAAAAAAATGTGCTCATTCGTGGAACATCGGTTCTGTCTAATATGTCGGGACAGTTGTAAGTGGGACGGCGACGAGCGTCAGAATCACTTGCTAATGAATGTGGACCGCAACCGCTGACGTGTCGTCGGCGAGCTTCGGAGAACGGCCACAAGAGTGCTCTCCTAGCATCAGACAAAGCTTACACACGGGTGGATGTTTGATACTACTTCCAGGAAGACGGACCGGAGGTATTTCCTTTGTGTTTCACTTTCATATTTCCCTTTCATGCTTTTCGTATAAAAACTCTTTGACATAGAAGAAAAAAATAATATTTATAACTTTTCATATCGTGCAAATATTAAATACCTTGCGCACAATATGTCTCAGCCCGACAAAGCGATATTAACGAAACAGACGTGACGTGACTTAACCTGACCCTGTCCCTGCCATTTCGCAGTTATATTCTCGTCATCAGATATTCACAATGGACCAAGATGAATAACACAGTGACCCCTATCTCAGCAAACATGACTTGTATATCACGTGAAACTTCTCCGGTTGACGCCTTCTCTTTCCTTCGGAAATCACGTTAATAGCACTCCCCCAAACGGTTAAAAACTTTGCAATATTTCTTTCATTTACTTTGGCGATTTCTTACGGGCGCTTCTCGCCCATAAGCCCGTTGCAATTGACAAGGCGACATTAACTGAATAAGCACAAAGTGACTTGACCTAACCCTGTTCGTGCCATTCCGCAGTAATTTCCAATCCTTAAATAATGCTAGTAATTGAAACACATTTCCCGCGAGGCACTGTTAGCAAAATTTTTCAAGGTAGTGACTTTTAACTTGCAATCACTCGTTCTACTGCAGGAAATCTCAGGTCTGCTATTCTGATCGGGTTTTACTAAGCACAACCACATTTCTCTAGGGGTAATATCAATACACTCAGTCGCAAAAGTATTCGGACAGCACGTAACGGCGCATAATTTTGCAGTTTGCCGCATGAACAAATACAGAAATTGCACTTTGTAATGTATTTGGGACTCTGGGTACGATGTCGCAACGTGAAACACGCGTCAAATACGAAGACTTGTTGTAGGACATGTGTCTGTTAAATAATATTTCCTGAAAACGGCATGGGAAGGTCCAACAAAAGTATTCGGACAAAGGTGTACAACGTGAGAGAATAGTTCATTCCGAGACGCACAGAGGATGAAGCAATTGAGTGTGTCCGACATTTCCGCGAGACGATAGCGATGATTAGTAAACACGTATCGCGAGCCTGTGCAGGTCGACGATGGGACGCAGAGGGAGGTGTTCTACGTTCGAGCAAAGGCAACTTGTCTATTATCATCACGCGAAGGGGAAAACCGGCACGGAAATTGCCGCAATAGTGAACATGAAGAAAAGTACATTTCGCGACATTATTAAACGGTTCGAGAAAGAAGACCGATTGGAATTCCGTTGCAGTACAGGACGGCCACGGACATTTTCACAGAGAGATGAACGTGTGATTTTGCGTAAGGTACAACAGAACCCGAAAATATCTGCCACACGAATTGCAAGTGAGGTGGAGGGAGACCTTGGTATAAAAGTTCATCCCGAAACCGTGCGGAGAGTACTACGATGATCGCAGTACCATGGTCGAGTGGCACGGCGAAAGCCATTCAAGAATGCAGTGAACCAGAAGAAACGTATGCAGTTTGCGAGGGAATACGCCGAATACGATCAGGCTTGGTGGAATGGGGTGATATTTTACGACGAATATAAATTTACATTATGGCAAAGCGACGGAAAGGCAAACGTGTGGCGAAAGACCAATGAAGAGCTGAATCCCACGAACCTCAAACCAACAGTAGAGTTTGGAGGTGGGAGCGTCATGGTGCGGGGATGCATGTCCGGCACTGGTGTTGGTGATTTAGTGTTCATTGATGATACGACGAACAAGAAAGCGTATCTGAATATACTGCGAGGAGATTTGAAGCAGAGTGCATGACATCTAGGTATTGCGAACAACTTTCATTTTTATCAGGATAATGACCCCAAGCATACCGCGCATGTTGTACAAATGTGGTTGCTCTTCAATTGTCCGAAAGTATTGCACCCCTCTCCCCAATCACCAGACCTTCACCCAATCGAACATTTGTGGGATAAATTGAAATGCACCCTCCGCGCGGACAACATCTATACGAAGGAGACCTTGAAAGGGAAACTGCGCCAAGAATGGACAAATATTCACGAAAAAACTCGTGGAAAGTATGCCTAATAAATTGGAGGAGGTATTGAAAATGAAAGGTGGACCCACAAGGTATTGACATTTTCGTCGTACAACTTATCAACATTTGTTGGACAGTGTCCAAATACTTTTGTAGCAGCTGGGTGTGCAGGATGTTTCATTTTTGTTGTTAATTTTTCTGTTATTTATGTTTTGGAAACGAAATAATACAATAATTCTTTTGTAATTAATGTTGTTGCGCATATATATTGCTGATAAATATGTTTGGGTTTCATAGTCAGTGTTTCTCGAGTACTCATTGTGAAACATCCCACTGTCCGAATACTTTTGCGACTGAGTGTATTTCTAAATTTACCACTTACACAACGTTATGAAATGCGAGAGTCACGGTTACCAGGGAAACAGTAACTCCATCTGAAACCGTGAAGTTAATCCCTTATCTCTGTAGCCCAATGTGAAATCTGCTATCTCATTCTTCTAACCGTTATTGATTTTCAGATGCTCTTGTACGCTGGTAGTCCAGCGTCTTTCTTGTTCGACATATAACATGATCTTCTCACAAACAGATATGTGAAACCCTCAGTTTCTTTCCTTCTACAAGGTGAACCAGGACTCTACCGACAAACTTTCAGAGGTGGTAGTATGAAAGAAGCTAATGTTTACAGAACATTTTGTCCTTGTTCTGGTTCATACTACGTTGTCCCAAAATACGGAAAGCAAAGAGCAAGCAATAAAATAGAAGTGTTTCGCAGAACAGAAGATGAAAAAGTGCTCGCAGTTCTTAAGCTACGTATTTTCTATTCCACGTTTACTATGCATTTTATTCTTGTTGTGGTCCATGCTGGCATCTCTGGAATTTTGCTGGTGGAGTTCAGGTTCACCCTGTATAAGGAAAGATTGGTTGGTTGGTTACTTGGGGAAGGAGACCAGACAGCGTGGTCATCGGTCTCATGGGATTAGGGAAGGATGGGGAAGGAAGTCGGCCGTGCCCTTTCAGAGGAACCATCCCGGCATTTGCCTGGAGTGATTTAGGGAAATCACGGAAAACGTAAATCAGGATGGCCGGACGCGGGATTGAACCGTCGTCCTCCCGAATGCGAGTCCAGTGTCTAAACACTGCGCCACCTCGCTCGGTTATAAGGAAAGACACTGCGTGTTTCGCATTCAGAAATCTTATTTGGACGCTGGTTGTTTGTCAGAATATAGTGTTACACTTCGCGTAAGGAGAAGGATTGACCACCAGCGTAAAAAGTCATCTGAAAATCTATGACGGTTAGAGGCAGCACATAACAGACTTGACGACAATGGACCGGAGATATAAGGAATTAACATTACAATTTCAGATGGGGACAGTGATTCCCTGGTAAGCGTTATTCTCGAACTATAGTTACACAGGTTGTGGAAAAATATAAGTGGTCCGGAGAATAGAGTTCCAGGAAACAAATAAACACAGCAGAGGAAAGGAAATACAGCACTAACGTGACTGTAGCAGATGTTGAAAGTGACCATCATTCATCTCTTGACACTTTGTGGCCCTAGTCAGTAAGTGGCTGAAGGCGGATCGAAGCTTGATTGCTGGAATTGCTGCAGTTTCAATCGAAACGTTCTGCTGAAATTCCTGAAGACCGTGCGGGTTGCGATACACCTTAAATTTGAGGGCTCCCCACACACTGACAGAACAGGTTACCTAGGTGGTTCCCTTGGGCTGCGACCAGATTGGCCTCTGCTAACAACCCTGTCAAGCGTGAAGACTGTGTAAAAGTGCTCCAAGGTTCGACTGGCTGTATGGGGAATTGCTCCATCCTGTTGGAAGTAACTGTAGGTCCTTTCATCCTCCGTTAATGCTGCCAAAAATGGTTTCCATTCGTCCGGGCCACTTTTATTTGCATCTCACTGTAGTTCTGTACATCCAATGTTTTACTGTTTAAACAGCAGTGATAAGCGCTGATTTCCAGTAGCACGGGACTACGTTCCTTAAGTATGAGCTAGGAAAGAAGCTAATTCCGCAGCATATTCAGTATAAAACCTAACTAGAATTTCATCGGCTCTTGGTACGTCGTTCGCTTTAAGTAGTCTGAGTTGTTTTTCAGTTCGCAGGAATGATTATCCGATTCGGATATTCAATGTGGCAGTTTTTTCCCCCTTACAAGTCTGACGCGAAAAACTGCCGCACCATGGTGACGGTATCTTGGGTGTCAGCGACACTAGAGCTGGCGTCCGGCAGTGTTTTCGATTATTATTCTACTGTACTGAATGCTGTTTTTTCCCGTCTGCTAGGCTTACTTAGCGGTTAGAAACTTTCCCATCGCGTCGAGTATTTTCCCTGTACTATTTTGGTTGGAAACACACTATAACATCACTATCTGAATACGTATCAACCTAAACAGGGCTTAACCGAAAATGTTCATGTCGGCAAATTTAAACGTTATTCTGCTGCCGCTGGGCTGGCCATTTCGAGGGTTTTCTTCCTCCATGCCAGCTGTCATTGTTGTTGTTTTTCCTTTATGACAGGCCATGCTGTTCTTATGCTATTCCTATTGACAACTAAACGGGAAATTATTCTTCTTATTGTTTCAGATAAAGATAAAATAATAGATTAGTTGAAGAAAGGCGCTATTGGGTCGAGTTTAGCCCGTGGTTATCGGGCTGGAGAAACAAATTATACGAAATGCAGAGTCCAGTGGTACCATTAGAGACAATACGAGTGTGGTTGACACTGAAGACGGAACCTAGTACAGCAAACCGATGAAAACTGCAGAAAAAACAGGACTTAGACACTGCACAAAGCTCGGGATAAGAGTTTTCCTTCGGTCAAGTCTCACTTTGCGCCTGAAGAGCCACGAAAGGACCATCCAGTGAGGCTGAGGAAGCGTTTCGTTGCTCTGTGGCGACTGTGAAGTGTTAAAAACACCAAGAAGAATGTGATGTTGTCATACTGTTGTCTCTTAAAAAGTTTGCGTCATTTAGAGGCCAACCGCGGAACTGCTACGGTCGCAGTTTCGAATCCTGCCTCGGGCATGGATGTGTGTGAAGTCCTTAGGTTAGTTAGGTTTAAGTAGTTCTAAGTTCTAGGGGACTGATGACCACAGAAGTTAAGTCCCATAGTGCTCAGAGCCATTTGAACCATTTGAACCATTTAGAGGCCAGAAAATTAATCTCAACTCCGAAGGAAAAATAAATTTCGCACGTCTCTTCTTAAAATGGAGGCCTGCTTTACTGAACATTTTGAACTTTTGAAACTAAGCTATGAAGTGATCCGTGTGTTATTTGTAAGATGTTTGCTACAAAACACACTGTCTGACAAAAGAATGAAATACCCGTCAGACATGGTCAGATTTCATTGTAACTTCGTACAAGTACGCGTACACATCATCGACGGGTATGTAAATTATTCGAATTGCAATTCTGGGTGACGGGTAGAACGGGTACCAGCCTGCATTAATACTGCTCGTGTTCAGTGTTGATACCAGGCCTGGTATACTGTATAAGGAACGTGAACGGGGGAATGGTGTCAGATGTTGAGTGATGACTACAAGAAGGAAACAGACATGCCGGTTCACGCGAGACAGCTTTATCAACACATGACAGTGTTCGAAAGGGGCCTCATTGTAGGTCTCCATTTGACGGTCATGTGAAGTTGGCACCCGACTTTCGAGAACTATATATTTTTTTCAGAGTTATTGAGAGGTATACCATAGTTCTACAGTTCTCTGTACAGAATTTGAATATTTGTGCAGAATTTTGCTAATAAAACGTTATTAATCGGGAAAATTTTAATACTGTATAAAAAATTAGCTGCCAAATTTGCGAAAAAATAGTAATCACAATTTTGAATAGCTCCCCAAGACCTGTACAGAAAATCCTAATGACTTTTTTGTGCAGATAGTCGTGTATGAGATAACTGCGATAATGTGGGACGCATTTTCACAGTCGTGTGAAGCTGGCACCTGGTTTTCGATAAATATACATTTTTTTCAGTGTGCTTGGTAGATGTGCTATAGTTCTAGAGTTCTCTGTAAAAAATTGTAATAGTTCTGTAGAATTTTGGGGAAAAAAATTATGATCACGGTTTGAGATACCTGAGTAGCTGTAAAGTTGGCGACCGATTCTCGAGTAATATACACTTTTTTTCAGAACTCTTTATAGATATTTTATAGTTCTAGAGTTCTCTGTGCAAAGCTCGAATAGTTCTGCTAAAGTTCGCGGAATAAATTAGGATGACACTTTTGAATAGCTGACTAGCTGTGAAGTTGCCACTCGAGTTACGGGAAATACACTTTTTTTTCAGAGTTCTTGTGAATATGCTATAGTTCTAGAGTTTTCTGTACAGAGTTTCGCGAAGAAAACTCTCGTAGAGGTGCGTTGTGACAGTGACTTGGCGGCGGTGACGGACCCCCCGCTGTGATATGGGTCGCCTGCTCACTCAAGTACACGGCGACGCGACAGAATTTCGTCTTGAGTCGCCGCTGTTTCCCTAGGCGCGGCCCAGACGTTGCTGTGACACGAGCGCCAACGGGATGGAGAGAGGCGCGATCGAATTGAATCTGACTTTCAACTACTTAGATATTTTACTACAAGAAGAAAATGACACGGTAATATTATCGTGGCGCTTCAACTGGATGAAGGAGAAGAACAGGATTAATAGTATTTTTGCGGCACATGACAGTGAATGTTGTCTTAACATCAGGATTAATAGGCACCTTGTAAACGACGACTCCAAATTCAGAATTTTGTACTTTGTAGAAAAAAAGTGCAACTTGCTCAAGAAACCCATCAGTGCAGCTGAAAAACACGCAGTTGCGCTTATTTTCTTCTGTAATACACAATTTTTTGGCTAAAATTATTAAAATAATTTTTCTCTTTGTCATCGTTCTCAAAGCTTAGCAACTCGTAACTTTTTAACACCTCTTGGAACCCTAAGTAAGTCCTCATTTATTATTGAGAACGGACGCTTTCAGATGGTAATTGAACCCCTTCCTGCTACATGCTGTTACATTTCTCCTTTAACGTAAAAAAAAGTGAAACGTTTGGAAAATGGCGACTTATTAACACTCTTGCATATCATTTAGGTCAGGGGTCTCCAAACTCCCGCGTTAGCTGGCTGGACATCCCCGGTATTCGGCCCGCCAAATATTTGAGGTGGTACCTATACTGCCAACAATTGAGTTTCGAGGAGCTGTGTCTTTACAAAGCGGAAGGTCGTGGTTGAACTTGTGGCTATCCACAATAAACAGACAGACAATTCTCCGTGCGATTGTGAAAAAAAACGGTTAACAGACTAGTTTGGCGAAAACATTTTAAGTAAAAAAAAAATGCCGGCTGGAGTGGCCGAACGGTTCTAGGCACTTCAGTCTGCTACCGCGCGCCGGCTACGGCGCAGGTTCGAATCCAGCCTCGGGCATGGATGTGTGTGATATCCTTAGGTTAGTTAGGTTCTAGGAGACTGATGACCTCAGAAGTTAAGTCCCATTGTGCTCAGAGCCATTTGAACCATTTGAAGTAAAAAAAATTCCTTACGTTTTATTCTGCTCACGAGTCTGGTGCAAGTCTTTCAAATGGGCGCCACTTCGGCGACTAGCCTTAGTAATCAATCATTATGGAAGATGCTTCTTAAGCGAGGTTTCGCTTTCCTTTGATTACGTTGTAAAATACATACAGAATGTGCAATGACACACTTTTTTGTCGGTGAAATTTGCCAGAATAAAATACGCCAGAATTTCATCAGGTACGTCCACCAATCGAAAGTATGTAATTAAATAAAAATCGTAGTTCGGTGCAGTGCTAGCGGTTCCCACAACCTTAGATTTTTGCGATTTTTCCTTTAGCCTTATATTAAGGTGATCATGGAGTGCTAGGGAGCTGTAATCCCACTAGGTAGATTTTGGCCCTTATGGCTTCGTGGAGGAGTCAATGTGGCCAGCACACTAAAAAGTTTGGAGACCACTGATTTAGGTAACAGCTTCTGCATAGTACTGAATCACTGTGATAAAAGCCCAAATTTACTCCCCCATCATCGACTGCTCTACAGCAAGAAAGAGACAGCGAATCAATATAAACTGTATTCATTAAAATAGCAATCTGCTTTTAAGATACTTACAAAATGTAGTAAAAAATTAAACAACATTTCTATTTTATTTTAAAAGGAAATACATCATGCCCATAAGATTATAGTTCTCAAATAATATCAGCCTGATCTTACACTTTTAAACTTCTCCTTTTTTACTTTTATATCCACCACTTAAATCCTAAATTCCATATGCTCTTGCGACTCAACTAAAATAGTGGGGTGGGATGTTCTCATAGCCATACCCATCCTCAGTAGAAATAAATCTATATATCCCTTCGTAGACGTCTCTAGGAATTTAATTTTCAATTCTGCGGATACTTTCTCCTTTTGAGTCTGTCTTTTTTTCGAACAAGAGATACATCTTGTCCTCAACGCACATTTTCTTGCTGTTACGCGAACTACCGTTTTACGTTTACTTCAGTGTTTATTTCATATTACTATGAACACTACTGCAACATGTTTTCCTAATTGATAGGTTATCCGAACACCAGCTATCGCCAGATACTTCAGATAACCTACATCTACATGGATACTCTGCAAATCAAATTGAAGTGCCTGGCAGAGGGTTCATCCAACCACCTTCACAATTCTCTGTTATTCCAATCTCGTATAGCACGCGGAGGTGATCGTTCATCCTTATGTAGGTCGGTGTTAACAAAATATTTTCGCATTCGGAGGAGAAAGTTGGTGATTGGAATTTCGTCAAAAGATACCGTCGCAACGAAAAACGCCTTTCTTTTAATGATGTCCAGCCCAAATCCTGTATCATTTCTGTGACACTCTCTCCCATATTTCGCGATAATACAAAACATGCTGCCTTTCTTTGAACTTTTTCGATGTCCTCCGTCAGTCCTATTTGGTGAGGATCCCACACCATGCAGCAGTATTCTGAAAGAGGACGGACAAGCGTATTGTATGCAGTCTCGTTAGTTGGTCTGTTACATTTTCTGTGTCCTGCCAATAAAACGCCATCTTTGGCTAGCTTTCCCCACAACATTTTCTATGTGTTCAAACGGCTCTGAGGACTATGGGACTGAACTTCTAAGATCATCAGTCCCCTAGAACTTAGAGCTACTTGAACCTAACTAACCTAAGGACATCACACACATCCTGCCCGAGGCAGGATTTGAACCTGCGACCGTAGCGGTCGCGCGGTTCCAGACTGAAGCGCCTAGAATCGCTCGGCGACCCAGGCCGGCTTTCTATGTGTTCCTTCCAATTTAAGTTGTTCGTAATTGTAATACCTAGGTATTTCGTTGAATTTACGGCTTTTAGATTAGACTGATTTATGGTGTAACCGAAGTTTAACGAGTTCCTTTCAGCACACATGTGAATGACCTCACACTTTCCGTTATTTATGGTCAACTACCACTTTTCGCGCCATTCAGATATCTTTTCTAAATCGTTATACAGTTTGTTTTGATCTTCTGATGACTTTATTAGTCGACAAACGACAGCATCATCTGCAAACAGCCGAAGACGGCTGCTCAGATTGTCTCCCAAATCGTTTATGTAGATAAGGAACAGCAAAGGGCCTATAACACTGCCTTGGGGAACGCCAGAAATCACTTATGTTTTACCCGATGACTTTCCGTCAATTACTACGAACTGTGACCTCTCTGACAGGAAATCACAAATCCAGTCACATAACTGAGACGATATTCCATAAGCACGCAATTTCACTACTAGCTGCTTGTGTGGTACAGTGTCAAAAGCCTTCCGAAAATCCAAAAACTCGGAATCGATCTGAAGTCCCTTGTCAATAGCACTGGACACTTCATGAGACTAAAGAGTTAGTTGGCTTTCACAGGAACGATGTTTTCTAAACCCATGTTGATTGTGTGGCAATAGACCTTTTTTTTAAGGTGATTTATAATGTTCGAACTGTTTTGTAATATTGTGAGAAGCGTACCAAGAGGTAGCATTTTAATGAGAAGCACTACTAGGCAGGAGAAGCTGGCAAATGAAAATGTCCGCATTAGAGTCAAAAAATTTGTGTGAAATCTTATGGGACTTAACTGCTAAGGTCATCAGTCCCTAAGCTTACACACTACTTGACCTAAACTATCCTAAGGACAAACACACACACCAATGCCCGAGGGAGGACTCGAACCTCCACCGGGAGCAGCCGCATCGTCCATGACTGCAGCGCCTTAGACCGCTCGGACATTAGAGTCAAAAGCCAACCACGCTACTCGTAACACCTGACTGGATGCAAGGCCTCAGTACTTAAATAATTAAAGAGTTACTTGTAGTTCGCGAAATGTGAGAGTCGGCCGGAAGACCTCCTCGTTGGAGAAAAGTCGTAGGCACCTTGTGCGGTCAAAACTGTTGGCGCAGTTTGATACTGTATACATGTAGACCGTTTGACCGTGTTACTGGTTTCTGATGTCGTAACTTGCGATAGGTAGCCATAAAGTTTTATTCATCACTTCGGCAAGTAACGCTACATCATTCTTTTTTATTTGTTTGTTTGATGGTGAAAGTGTGCAGTCTTGGTACACAATGAAATGCTCACGCCGTAGTATCGGAGCACACCGGTAGAGGAGTAAAGAAGCATGCTATTGATGGAGAAGTGTGTGTCAACGTCTTTCGCTAGAATTCAAAACGAACAGGGTCCCGAGTTCGATAGCAACCATTGCTTAAATTTTGATGAAAACCATCAGCAACGGCGACCGAAGACTTCCGGTATAAGGAATCACCCCCATTCTGTCAACGGCCTTGTTAAAGAGAGAGGAAGAGCGGACAGAGTTTAGGGCAATGTCTTGCCCCGGAGATGGGGAACTACCCTTAAAAGACGGACGAGCAATGAACAACGACATAATGATGCAGAAGGGACTGGAAACTAGTGCATTAAAGAGACATAAAGAGTGTGCACAGAGCATGTATCCTATATAATTGGCAAAATATTCTGGACTGTTCTCCTATCTGGATTTCCCATACTGCCAAGGAGGAGGAGACCAACGGAAGTGTAGCATTCGACGAGCCAGAGAGTGGAATGTAGAAGTCTGGAGATGCTAGGGAAAGTAGTAAATCTGATAAGGGAAATGCAAAGTCTGAGTCGACGCATAGTGAAGTGAAATGGAAAACACTAATAACAATAAAATGAGTTTTTTTGATCAGACCAAAGTAGGGCAATATCAACAACAGTAGAAAACAATGTAACACGAGTTGGATTCCTCATGAATAAGATGGTGTATCAAATAGTGAGTTACAGTGAACAATTCAGAATTAGGATTATTCTCATCAGAGTCGACAGCAAACCAGCGCGAACAATAGTTCAGATATACATGCCGACATCACAGTCAGATGATGAAGAGGAAGGGATAGTATATGAGGACACTGAATATGTAATTCAGCATGTAAAGAGAGACAGACATCTAATAATAGTGGGTGATTGGAAGGCTGTAGCAGAGGAAGGAACAGAAGACGGGAAAATACGGGTTCGATAACAGGAACGAGAGAGAAGAAAGACTAAGTGAGTTTTGCAATAAACTTCAGCTAATAATAAAAAATACACTGTTCAAGAATCGCAAAAGGAGCACGTACAATTGGGTAAGACGCGGAGACACGACAAGATTCCAGCTGGATTGCATCATCGACAGAGAGAGATACTGATATCAAATACTGGACTATAAGGCAAACCCAAGCAAGTAATGATGAAGAGTAGATAGAAGATTAAGAGAACCGTCCGGAAGAATCAATGTGGAAATAAAAGCGCGACTGAAAATAACTTAAGCTGATATTGAATACCACAGTTCAGTTAAAGACGAATGGACATTTCTAAAAAGGGTTACCACAGACAGAGAAATATTGCTACAGGGAAGGTAACTGCGAAGAAACCTTGAATATCAGAAGAAATACTTTAGCTGGTCGACGAAACGAGGAAGTAAAATAGTTTTCAAGAAAAGATAGAAGTTTAGCAATCTGAGTCGTTTAGTAACAAAATAAACGGGAAGTGCAAGGAGGCCAAAGCAGAATGGCTGCAGGAAAATTGTAAAGAAGTCGAAACCGAAATGGTCTTCTGTAGGAAAGTCGAGACAAACTGCAGTAAAACTGATAGCAAAGGTATCAACGATAAGAGCACAAGAAGAATTCAACTGTTAAGCGTAGATGAGAGAGCGGATAGGTGGCGGTGGTGCACTGAATGGCTCCAGGAGAGAGAGTAACAGTCTGATAACATTATAGAAGAAGAAACAAAAGACGACAAGGAAGAGATAGCAGATCCAATATTAGAGGCAAAATTTAAAAGCGCTTTGGACGACTTAAGATCAAATAACGCAGAAGGGACTGATAACATTCCTTCGGATTTTCTAACATCATCGGGGATGTGGCAACTAAACGGCTGATCGGGCTGTTCTGTAGAACCTATGAGTCTGGAGACACACTACTAGACTTTCGGTAAAATATCATCCACACATCCTGCAGTTATCAGGCGTATGTAATTGTGAAAACTAGCGCACAATCGGATTAACATCCCATGCATCCAAGTTACTGACAAGTATAATAAAGCGAAGAAAGGTAAGGAAAACTAAGGATTTATTAGACGATTATCAGTCTATATCTAGGAAAGGTAAAGGCGCCAGAGAGGCAGTTCTAACGTTGGGCTTGATAATGAAGCAACACTAAGGAAAAACCAAGACTAGTTCTTAGGATTTGTCGACTCAGAAAAATGTTCGACAAAGTAGAATGGTGGAAGATGTTCGAACTTCTCAGGAAAATAGGTGTAAATGAAAGTGAGGGCCGGGTGATATACCATACATACGAGAAAAAAGAGGGGAAAGTAAAGATAGAAGACCAAGAATGAAGTCCTCGGATTAGAATGGGTGTAAGACATGTATGCTGTTTTTTATCTCCACTATTAACCCGCATCGTTCCCCTACGCTTCGTCACGGGAGTATGGGACTTCATCATCATCATTATTAAATTTATACGTCGAAAAAGCAATGACTTTTTTATCTCCACTATTACATTTATATATCGAAGAAGCAATGACGGAAATAAAAGAAAGTTTCGAGAATGGGTTTAAAAATCAGGGTGAAAGTATATCAATGATAAGATTCGCTGATGACACTGCTATCCTCAGTGAAAGTGAGGAAGAACTACAGGACCTCTTGAATCGAATGAACGCACTAATGAGCACATTGTAGGGATTGAGAGCAAACTGAAGAAAGACAAAAGTAAGTAGCAGAAATGATGTCAGCGATAAACTTACCACCAAATTCAGGGGCCGCTAAGTAGAAGAAGTAAATGATTTTTGCATCCTTGGAAGGTATTTTAGACATGATGGTGCAAAGCAATGAAGACATAAAAGCAGACTGTCACAGGTAGAGAGGACATTGCCGATTAAAATATGTCTACCAGCATCAGTCATAGACCTTAATTTGAGGAGGAAATTTCTTAGAATGTATGTTTGGCGCACAGCATTGTATGATTTTGAAAGATGGACTGTCATAAAACTGGAAAAGAAGAAAATCGAAGCGTTTGAGATGTGGTGTAACAGAAGGAGGTTGCAAATTAGGGAGACTGATAAGGTAGAGAGTGGCGAAGAGGCGACGAAGAGAGGAACTTGTGAAAATATTGACAGAAAGAAGGGACAAGATGATAGGACAAGTGTTAAAGTCATCAGGGAATGACGTCCTTGATAGCTGAGGAGCCGTAGAGGGTAAAAGTTGTAGGGGAAGACAGATTGGAATGTATCCAATAAACCCGTGAGAACGGTGAGAGCATGTACTATTCTCAGAAAGGGTTCTGGTATCCACATGAACACATGTTATTAACCAGTTTATGAGCTTTACTGTTTTACGTACCTCAGAAAATTCGTAAAATTATTGTTTTTTAGTAAAAATTCTCGTATCTTTTGAAAAATATTGTTTTCGTATTATATTATAGACTCCATATACTGCCTAAAATTTAACTTTATTTGCAAGAGAACTAGAATAAAAATATTACGAAGCCGACTTGTTCTCCCTTTTTCGTTGTATATACAGTAGCTGAAGTCATTTTTTTGATAAATTTTATGTGTTGCTGGAAAAGTTATACATGTTTTCTGGGCCCCTTTAACACATTCTGAGGCAAGAAGTGCTCCATTCAAAGTGTTGGTTTGCAGTCGGTTTCTGATTTTGATTTTCATAAGGCTTAAGTGAAATTTAGCATAAAATGTTAATAACCTAAAAGGCATGAATATATGTTATTAACAAGTTTACGAGCTTTAAGGCTTTACGTATCTTAAAAAAAACTTTTTCGCGGTCAGCATTTGAGAAAACTCTTCGGATTCGTGATGTATTACTTTCCACGTTGTATCCGGTGTTGATCCTTTTGCAGTGAGTCTGCGACACAAACCAAAACCACGGGGTGACGCCTCCATTGGTCGTCTGCAGTTTGTGATAAATTAGCATTTCTGGCAGGAAGCATACGTGGCAATAGTTCCATTAGGGGCGTAAGCGAAAATGTTTTATCTCCGAAACTTTGTGGCAACATTTTTAGGTTTCAGAGCCTGTAATATTTCTGGCTTTACAGCCATATATGTGCTATGAGGTACCGGTGACAAATGGTTTGTTCTGTACGGGCACCGTGAGAAAGACCGCCTAATTTATGGTCCTCCTCCGTTACTGGCTGCTGCGTTCTGAAGTAGCGCGCCAAAATGATAAACTTTTGCAATTACTATTAGAAAAGGCAAAACAGTGAAATTCGTTGCCTTCCATATAAAAACATCCCTCCATAGCAGGTTATCGGTCCATTATTTAAAAATGGCTCATTACCAGCAGAATAATAAACAGTTGCTAAACGAAAAGGTAGACGAAGCACTTCGGGGGTCTTCGGATTGGGCTAACTTGGATGGTGGGCGAAGTGGTTCGGCTGTAAGATCACAGCTTGTTCGGTAATCTCGGAAGACAAACATGTGGTCTGCCTTGGTCGGTATCGATTAAGAATTCAAGTAGAATCTCTGGTTATGTGGACATGTAACGGAGAACAATTTGACAGTAACTATGCAAATACGCTGTTCGTTATTTTGTTTGTTTTGACAAATGGAAAGCACTAGCTTGTTTTTGTTCCAAGTAATGCTTTTAGTGTGTTAACCGGTTTTCGGCTTACAAGGCAATCTTCAGACATTGTTTATTTCGTATGATAGTGTGAAGAATGGAAATTTTTTGTGATTCATAAAGTTGATTATAACTGTGTAGTTTCTCGTTTTCTGCTAATAAAAAAAAGGAGTGGCATCTCGTATAAACAAACTGATTTAAGCTTTAATTATTTATGCAGGTATAATTTCTTAGCTAAGAGTTTTTTACAGCCAGAAGATTCGCGACCTATATGCTGTTTTCTGCACAGGGGACAGCAATTACAGAAGGCTGCAGGTTGGTGAACATTAATTAGAACTTATGCATTTCACTCAAAGCGGTGGAAGCAAATAGGCACCTCGTGTGTACTGCGACCTTACAGAGGAAACTCCCCATTGCACCTCCTCAGATTTAGTGGTTAGGTGGCCCAGTGGTTAGCCCATCAAAGCTGAGCACGGATCAAGCATGGAAATGGGAAGAAGTTGTACTGAACTGAGAAGAAAAAGTAAAATAGGAACAGCGAACGGCCCAAGCTTAACTGGTGCAGTATTGACTGAAGACGAACTGTTGTTCTTAAGGGGTCCCGGTCTTGGATTGAAAAGCGGACGAGCAGTGATCAAAACTCCCTCCTGCTGTTCGTTTTTTACTTTTTTCACAACATTATGAAATATCCGTTTCATCATTGAAATGTTTGTTCTCTTTCGTAGTCTTGGCAGTTGTGCTATATATTGGTTACGCAATGCATAGAATATTAGCCATGTGGGAAGAATACGTTACCGTCGCACGTAAATATAAGAGCAGGCGAGATACCACACAGACATCTCACCCAAATGAAAACAACAAATAAACGGGTGTCAAGTACGTTACAACAAAGGGATTCAAGGATCAAAACTTCCAAACCGGAACGCAACTTCAAAAACGGCAAAAACATATATTTTGACAGAGCACAAACTGTGTGATTGCAAAACTTTTGCGTTGATTTGTTGCAACTTATAAGACAGATTATAGTGTTTTCACTAGTTTCTTGGGAGTGATCACATTCACATTCATATGAACATCTAAATCGGGCAAGGAGGCGTATCTCACTCACCGGGCGTACAAATTAGGTGCGTCTGTAAGAGATTCCTCTCGTACCACACACATATTGTCACTAATGCCCTGTGTGACAGACCAGACGTGTTTTTCGGTGGAGGATTCGGTTGACTTGTCGCCTTGTCATCAAATGTTCCCATTGGAAAACCCTTTCGGCTGCTAATAGAATAATTGTGCAAAATCACCTGTCATTATAGGCTGTTACAAAAGAAAGTTATGCTGCGACGCAGAGATAAATTTGATTGTAGCGTACAGCGAAAAAAAAAAAGTTGGCCTATGGAAGGACTGGACACGGCTGACCCGCTTCGCAGTTTAACGCCATGACCACTTTCTTTTCATTTTTATTATTTTTTTTATAGAACAAACGTTCAGTGACCGAATGGACGGTTCATAATGCTATGGGGAAAAAGAAGGGCATGAGAGAGCTTTGAACACGGCTCGTCCACTTCGAAGTCCAACACCGGGACCATTTTTTTTACGAACCATCGCCTCGTCTACGACCTTCCAGAAAGGCGTGAACGTTAACCGCTTTTTTAAAATTGTTTTTTTAATGGAATCAGGTCATGGGCTGGCAGAGGCTGCGTGGGCAGGGGTCGCAATTCGAGGCCTAGCCATAATGTCTCCTCCCTATCTTTTCTGGGGATATGGTCCAAGTTAAGAAATGCTTTTTTATTTTTATTTTAGGTTTCGTTTGTGGCTATTGACAGTTCTTGCCTTTTGTAGGTGCAAAACACAACATGCAGAAACTAAAAGTACCATTCAACACATCCCATCGTAAAAACGGCACCCAACGCTGTCTACATTTAAAGAGTTCACTAACAAAAGAAAAAAACGGGACCCTGCAACGGCCCTGTTGGCGTGTATCCAGGTCGGCTTCTCGCTAACATAAAAACGATATATAGTCTCCTGAGCGCATCAGGCACGAACGTAAGATCCTGAACGCTGAGCTCTCTTCTCATTTCACTTCTCGTACCCGGAACACCCCAGCTAGTCGGAGGGTCCGTGAATAACGACTCCAAATAATTAGAAAAACATGTTATACATTTCACGTATCTCCGCAAGCTCACTTGTTGCTCTTGCAGTACCTACGAGAAGTATTTCTTGTCATAGGTGCGATACAGATAATACGTCGCCACCCCTTTTATCCAGTTTACGGCGTTTGTCCTGCCAGTGGGGAAGTACACTCCTGGAAATTGAAATAAGAACACCGTGAATTCATTGTCCCAGGAAGGGGAAACTTTATTGACACATTCCTGGGGTCAGATACATCACATGATCACACTGACAGAACCACAGGCACATAGACACAGGCAACAGAGCATGCACAATGTCGGCACTAGTACAGTGTATATCCACCTTTCGCAGCAATGCAGGCTGCTATTCTCCCATGGAGACGATCGTAGAGATGCTGGATGTAGTCCTGTGGAACGGCTTGCCATGCCATTTCCACCTGGCGCCTCAGTTGGACCAGCGTTCGTGCTGGACGTGCAGACCGCGTAGGGCGACGCTTCATCCAGTCCCAAACATGCTCAATGGGGGACAGATCCGGAGATCTTGCTGGCCAGGGTAGTTGACTTACACCTTCTAGAGCACGTTGGGTGGCACGGGATACATGCGGACGTGCATTGCCCTGTTGGAAAAGCAAGTTCCCTTGCCGGTCTAGGAATGGTAGAACGATGGGTTCGATGACGGTTTGGATGTACCTTGCACTATTCAGTGTCCCCTCGACGATCACCAGAGGTGTACAGCCAGTGTAGGAGATCGCTCCCCACACCATGATGCCGGGTGTTGGCCCTGTGTGCCTCGGTCGTATGCAGTCCTGATTGTGGCGCTCACCTGCACGGCGCCAAACACGCATACGACCATCATTGGCACCAAGGCAGAAGCGACTCTCATCGCTGAAGACGACACGTCTCCATTCGTCCCTCCATTCACGCCTGTCGCGACACCACTGGAGGCGGGCTGCACGATGTTGGGGCGGGAGCGGAAGACGGCCTAACGGTGTGCGGGACCGTAGCCCAGCTTCATGGAGACGGTTGCGAATGGTCCTCGCCGATACCCCAGGAGCAACAGTGTCCCTAATTTGCTGGGAAGTGGCGGTGCGGTCCCCTACGGCACTGCGTAGGATCCTACGGTCTTGGCGTGCATCCGTGCGTCGCTGCGGTCCGGTCCCAGGTCGACGGGCACGTGAACCTTCCGCCGACCACTGGCGACAACATCGATGTACTGTGGAGACCTCACGCCCCACGTGTTGAGCAATTCGGCGGTACGTCCTCCCGGCCTCCCGCATGCTCATTATACGCCCTCGCTCAAAGTCCGTCAACTGCACATACGGTTCACGTCGACGCTGTCGCGGCATGCTACCAGTGTTAAAGACTGCGACGGAGCTCCGTATGCCACGGCAAACTGGCTGACACTGACGGCGGCGGTGCACAAATGCTGCGCAGCTAGCGCCATTCGACGGCCAACACCGCGGTTCCTGGTATGTCCGCTGTGCCGTGCGTGTGATCATTGCTTGTACAGCCCTCTCGCAGTGTCCGGAGCAAGTATGGTGGGTCTGACACACCGGTGTCAATGTGTTCTTTTTTCCATTTCCAGGAGTGTATATCTGTCCGGGAACAGTAGGTCCTCAGCTCTGATCGCCGTACTCAGTAAAAGAGCCACCATTTCCCTCGTTAGAAGCAAACAGTCGCCTGTCTTGCCACGGACCAAACGGTGCTCGTCGGAGTCGACGACCACGCAGTGGGGGCATACTGGCGTGTCGACCACGTGAACAAAGTGCAGTCGCCGACGGTTCGGTAATTTGCCGTTCACCATTACAACGCACGTACTTCAGTAGGGAGAGAGGGAAGATGAGCCGCTCTCCATGTTCTCTGCCACTGTATCGCCGGGTACTTCTGTTCTGCCACATTGCGAGATTGTTGCCGAGGAAGCTTCGATACACGTCTTTTGTTGTGCGCAGCCTGGTCTCCGGCAAGCTGTTCTGAACGTAACTGTAATCGACGAAGAAGTCCCCAAGGTGTGGGAGCGGTGCCGTGATGTGGCCAACATTGACTGATGGACATTGTGATTGGTGAGGCCACTTCGTTGATCACAGCGCCTACTGATGTGACGTGCTTGGTTTTCCGATAGCGTTCCATCGTAGTAAGAAATGACGCATGCGCCCTGTTCCTGACGTTTACGAGTCCGATGTCTCCTCCTCTCTGTGGCAGCGTCAAGTTATCGTAGCGAATTTTGAAGAGGAGATCAGCACTTACGGAATGCCCGAAGGCTGACAGTAGTCTTTCGCGAACGTGGTGGGCAACGACTGTATGTGTGCCAAGTGACTTATTTTTTGGTGACAAACAGACGTTGACGTAAAGTGCGCTCTGGAGTGTCTGTGGCGCACAGTGATTGTCGTACTAATGCGCGAATCTGTAGCAGCAGCAGTCGATAGCGATCCGCAGCTGTACGTCTTATGTTTCCATGAAATATTACACCCAACCACATGAGAGTGGGGAACCTGGTGATGGGCACAGCTGTACCTGGTGCCAGCTCTCTGCCCGCTTCCATACATCGGGTCTTTCGTAGGTTGATGACTCTAACCGCTACCGCTCCATACTGCTGAAGGCAGTCCACTGCCGCCTGGATTTCGTCTCCTGTCTTGACCAAAAGAACGGCGTCATTGGCATCTCTGCGGCATTGGAAAGATGCGGTCTGTGGTTGGACGCCTTCAGGTCGTCGTCAAAGGCCGTGTAGTGCAGGTTCAAGAGAGACTGCAAATAAGATGGCCGAAAGGGGGCTAACTTGCCACACTGAATCATAAACAGGTTCTCACCAAGACTCTTCAGTGCGCGCCATGAACCAACCACAAGATCGACTCGGTCGAAAGCGCGATCGAAATCCACTGCCACTAGGGCTCCTCGTAATCTACATGCCGACATAAATGCTACAACATTCCTGTATGCCCCTAGCGCTATGTATAGGTCCATATTGTTCTTCCCACCTATACACGATTGATCTAAATGTATTTTGTCCTTTATCGCCGCTTGAAGGCGAGCACGAAGAATACGTGCAAACATTCTGTAGTCTCCATTTGATGGAGATTTGTCCCGGGGATCTTCTTTCACCACTTTGCGCGTGAAACGTTCGATTTCTTGTGCTTTTGGTCGCATTTATTTTGCGTCGAACGTGAACTAGATAGTCGCCTTCCGGTAAGAAAGAGCCATCGTGATCTGCAGTAATCAATGCACCGCTATGCGAAACCTCATTGCTGTAAACAAAGCTCGTGCTAAACGGGGCGCGGTCGGTGCGCTAGGCACGTCCGAGCCGCTACAACGCGGAAGGCGGACTGACCACTGAATCACGACGCGTCACTCTTCTAGCTTCCTCTATATTGCACTTCTTGCCCTTGGAACGTTCACTGTTTCTGTTTTGCTTTTTTTTCAGTAGGCTTTCTTCCTGTTTTCATACTCGACCTGTGTTCAGTTTTTCAAGCGCTGTTCACTTTGGATCCTCTTACCACATAATGGTTCAAATCGTTCAAATGGCTCTGAGCACGATGAGACTTAACATCAGAGGTCATCAGTCCCCTAGAACTTAGAACTACGTAACCCTAACTAACCTAAGGGCATCACACACACCCATGCCCGAGTCAGGATTCGAACCTGCGACCAGACTGAAGCGCCTAGAACCGCTCGGTTTCTCTTGTTAGTGCAAATGAGATCAGCGACACGACGTCGGTCTTAACGCAGAGGAGGAATGAAAGAGAGAAATTTTCAAGGGAAGGGCTTTCT
The DNA here is from genome assembly GCF_023897955.1 of Schistocerca gregaria. NCBI lineage: Eukaryota > Metazoa > Arthropoda > Insecta > Orthoptera > Acrididae > Schistocerca > Schistocerca gregaria. Next base: position 1,012,990,558 of record NC_064920.1, on the reverse strand, counting down.
GATATACACGTACATAAACCCCCTCTCTCCCTCACTTCTTCCACTTGCCATACATGGCATCCTTGGTGGTAATGATCTCTTCAGTCGAAGTGCTTTGGAATTATGAGACTAGAGTTTATTCACTGTGAACTGTAACCGACCGGTGCATGTGTAAGTACTGTGATTCGTGTGAACTGTAAATGACCAGACAACTGTGTAAGAACTGTGAATTGTATTTGAACTGCTTTTGAACTTCAGCTGAACTATGGAAATTTTTGGAAATTTGTGGTAAGGTCTTATGGGACTAAACTGCAGAAGACATCGGTCCCTAAGCTTACGCACTACTTAATCTAACTTAAACTAACTTACGCTAAGGACAACACACACCCATGCCCGATGAAAGACCCGAACTTCCGACTCGGGGGAGTCTTGCGGACCGTGAGAAGGCGCCCTAGACCGCGCGGCTACCCCAAGCGGCGAACTATGATAGTAGATGCCGCAAAATTAACCTTTTCTTTAGATGAAAGTAGTATCGGTGTAAATCAGGAATAGGAAGTGCTGAAGTGCTACGAGAATAAAAGTTAACGCTCTGTGCGCGGTCCATGGGATTACGTTATAAATCATCACTTCAAGATTCTTAATGCTACGAGAAGGCGCAGCATGGAGAGCAGCGTGAAGCAACCACAGACAACAGGTGCGGCGGCAGCAAGCAGCCGTTGGCGCAGTTAACAGCACAGGGAGCGTCTGAGTTGTCAGCTTCATCGCGGATCTGCAGCCAGCCGTGCAGCCAACAGCTACGAGAATCAGCGGCAGTACGTCGAGGAAGGGAAGTAGTGTAAGTGTTGCGCTTACATGTGGCAGTCCAAGACTTATAACTGGAACATTAATATTTGATGCACTCGGTCGTAAAACATGGTATCTAACAATTTTTTTGCCAATTGGCGTTTTTGGCAACGTCGGACTCCTTACAGCTGATTTAATAGGTTGATGAAGGAATCTGTGGGAGATGTGTACGTTGTAAGAAATTATGTTGGTATTATGTTATCGTAAGTGACAGCTGACTGCAGGTAAAACATTGTAAGTAACAAACATGGCGGCCCGACACAGTCTGTTCCGTAGTGATGAGGAACTTGAGACGAAAATTTCGAGCGCTAACAATAATTCTGACTAAAGTTCTTCCTGCAATGACGAAGATGAAAGCCCAGTGTATTATCCTGTTTATGAGTGCAAACAAATCGGATGCAAATTGCTCCTTAAAAAGGTAAGAACAGATGCCTTTATTTCTTAATCTGTTTGAAGTAAAAGATGGTATGTACTGCACTTACCAAGTTTGACTACCTGTTCCGTGTTGAAACTTTTCAAAAACGGAAATTCTGAACGTTCCTTTCATCAAATATGAACTGAGTACGTGGTAACCAAACTTCGTAAAACATAAACACAATGCATTATATAGAAATAACCGAAATAGGTTTCATTTTGACTCGCTAATTATAAATATGTGCGAAGGTGACCACGGTATCTACTAGATCTGATTTGATCCATTATAAATGGTTTTTGAAAGCCTGCGACTGTAGATACAATACGTTTGTTTATAAATAAATAACCTCTGTACAAAAGCATATCATAATCTGTGGAAGACCTATAATGTTATCTCTGTAAGAAGATCTTTGTAACAGTTTTGTTTATATAAGATATTTTCGATGTGTAAAGTGTACAACAAGCTGTGTGTGATTTTAAGTGTGTGTGAGGCTCTACACAAATGGACCATTAGAAAACTGTAAGTACAAATTGTTCTAAATTTTAGCCACTAACCTCACAAAAAGAATTGATACCCAACTACAAATTGCGCTTCTCATGTTTTACAGTAAAAGTCAACAAAATGAAGCAGACTCACACACACTGACAACATCAAAAGAAATGGCTTAATACACACCAAAAAAACGCACTTGAAAATGGGAATTATTTCTCGAAACGCGAATAGTAAAATAAAGAAAAAATCGTGACTGGTAGCAGAAGATTCATTTATTTATAAACAAACCTATTGTATCTACTAGAGTTACCATGTTTTACACCCACTAAGTTAAATCACTCAGGATTTTTTCTATTATCATGGTGTAACGCATCTCTTCAGAAGAAATGTCTACCTGAAACGTAAACACAACACTTGTACCTTACGTCCTGTTGTGTAGCGACTTAAGCGCTTGACTACCAAGCCAAAGTTCACGAGATTGAATCCTGGTCGGATCACGAAGCGTTTTCAGTTAATTTTCGGACCGATCGTTTTCAATAAGATACGAATTACGCCAGATACAGCCGCGGTTCGGTTTCCTTACAGGTTGGGGATACGGGAACCTCCCAAGTGGCTTCAAGTTGATAGACTAGCAACAGAATCGGGAGGCACTCCAGATTTTTATTTTTACCCCTTGCACGTGGTTTTTTTTTTTTTTTTTTTTTTTTTTAGAGAGAAGGGTAATGAGTTTTTCGACACAAGTATTCCTTGTTTTGTTCCAGAAATCGACCGCGCTCAATATCAACCAGGATTGTGAATGGGAACCATGTACCGGTAGGTCTACAACTACCAGTCATGATGAAAACAATGCGGATGTAAGGTCACCTATTGCTTCTGGAAAATCTAATCTGCCTAGTAGAGTCCGTTATGCAGGATCGTCGGTACCTCTTGAACAAAAGGATACTGTAGATGACAAGTAAAAATCAAACAAAAAAGTTAGAAAAAGGAAACGTGGGGTAAACCAACAGGAAAAAATATAAAAAATTGAGGGATTTAGGTAAAAGCTATTTGTCTTATCGAGGAAAAGGAAATCCAAAAGCACCTCGAGAAGCAGGCCCATATTGCCTTTGTAAGAAAAAAATGTTTTTCAATGATTGATGCTGACGAACGACACTCGGTGTTTGAAGAGTTCAATAGAATGGGAAACTACAACATCCAAAACGCTGATCTATTTTCTCTAATAGATGTGAAAAAAAACTGCTAGAAGTACGAAAAAGAGTGGAAGTCCCTCTCGAAGAAAACTTACCATTACTTACAATATCTTGGTTGAAGGGCAAAAAGTAGAAGTATGTAAAACTGCTTTCCTCAACATCCACGGGCTGCAAAAAAGTAGGGGGAGAGTTAAAATTTTGGTTTAAAAAAAACCAATGGCGCATCAGATAAAAGAGGTGCACATGGTCACCACAAGAAAAAGTATTCAGAAGACGATATAAAAAATGTGCATACTTTTATATCAAAACTTCCCAAATACGAAAGTTATTACACCAGGCCCAAAAATCCTTATAAGATGTTTATGTCTATGGAATACACAGTTAAACGTTGTTTTGAAGAATATACTCAGTTCTGTTCAGAAAGTGGTAGCTGTCTTGTATCTTCAGACAAGTTCAGAAGAATATTTACGGAAGAATTTAATATAGGATTCAAGTCTCCTGAGACAGACACATTTAAGGACTTCGACTCAATGAGAATTGAACTGCAACAAGCCGAAAACAATAAAAATGACGCTGAAGTCCAAGAAATTAGACACAAAATCGAGAGACACCACCTACATGCTGCTGCCGGCCAAAATTTTTTGCAAGTTGCCCCAGAGGACAAAGAAGCCCTTGTTCTAACATTTGATCTCCAACAGGTGTTGCCCATTCCAAAATTATCCACTGGACCTGCATTTTACAAAAGAAAATTGTTTTGCTTCAACCTCTGCATTCATGATTGCTCCAATAATGTAGAGTACTTTTATTATTGGGACGAGGCTACTGCTAGGAGAGGAAGCGACGAAATTGCAAGTTGCATATTGAAACACTTCACCGTGAATGACATACAGTGTAAGAAACTGATAGTAATATCAGATAACTGCTGTGATCAAAATAAAAACTGGACAATAGTCGCTCTCTGGCTTAAATTATTGGCAAGTGGCCGTGTAAAACGTGTTGAACATGTTTTTCCAGTTGTTGGACATACTATGTTGCCATCAGATAGAGATTTCGGCCAAGTAGAGCAGTATGTGAGGGATCACATTCAGTATGTGTATTGCCTGGAGGGATGGGGACAGATCCTGAAAAACGCCCAAGGCTCGCCTCCCTTTAGTGTGTACAGAATGTAGCAGGGAGATTTCTTTCAAGTTTCTTCACTGAAGGCACTGTTTAAAACACCCAACAATGTAATTACTGCGTCTGTCAAACTTCTGTTGGTCCGCGAAGAACCAGATTCTCTGACTTTTTATAAATCATATTTCGGATCTGGTGAAGAAATACCATTGAAGATTTTCTGGGGAAATTTATCGCACCTCTTCCACTGCTGTTTAATACACCAACACCAGTCAATAAACAAAAATTTCGCGATGTCCTCAGCCTGTTCAAGTATATTCCAAAGGCATATCTCGGATATTAAACGAGCTAAGTTCCTGAGCATTAAATGTAAAATTATTGTACCTAAAAGCTACTATTAAAACAATTGGAAATGCAACTTTTGGCTACTTTATTTTATTTCCAATATGATTATCATGTTACACCACTGCACTGTAAACATCCTGGTAAGGTTCCATCTATGTGGTAACTTCCACGTACCAGAAGCAACATTTAACGTCAGTTGTAAATCATCGTATCTGGCAGATAACAAGGGAGCAATATCTCATACGTGAATGAAAAATATGGTATCTACGGGCATCTTTCCTCTGATTTTAGTTCTTATATTCTCAAACAAAATGTTATGAGGAGCAACTAAGACGAATTTTACTTTTCAGTACACATAGAATATCTGCGCAACATAATTATGTGACTTTTGTTAGAGCAAACTATTTGCTATTTTCCTCAAAACTTAACCGCTGATTTCCCGTAAGTTTTCATTTTGTTGGTTACCATGTGAAATGTCTGGGGAAAGGAAGTAAGATACGCTATCAGAAGTAGAGAAGGCGTTAAATCTCACAGTATTAGTAAACATCCGGTGGGTCAGATACAAATAAATGTTAGTGAAGTCTCATATGGGTTTAATGATACCTCAAATTTAGTCACAAATAACCCAAGCGAAAATGTAAATTCAAAGTTTAGCGATGAATCTTAAATAACAAATTCAATAAGCAATCATCTCATTGAGAATTCTGAAGTAGCCATGAATGATTTCAGTGGGAATGTAAAGTTAATTAACAATGAAGACAGTGAAAGTATAGATTTGGTGGAAAACAATGATAACGTAAACCCAGAATGTTTGGTACCTAGTCAAAATGAAATGATGAATTGGAATGACGATGCCAGAGAAAAATGACTCTGACGTCGACTTTAGTAGTTAACCAACAGATAAGTTATTCACATTAAGTCATGGTACAGCATCAGCTGAGATTTTGCCAACTCAGGATGATGATGAGGATATAAGGTCTATGCTAAAATTAATTTTGCAAGAACACAAAGAGACACAAAAAGAAAATAAGGAGGAATTAAGAAAAACTCAAAATAAAATAAATAAGAGGTAAAAGAAGTCAACGTAGAAATAGCTCAAATTAACGGTATATTCGATGCTTTGGAACAAAATGTTACAAATCTTGGTGCTAAAACTGAGCTATGTAGTACAGAAATAGATTATGAAACAAAAGAATGAAGTAAAAAATTAGAACTATGTAGGACAGAAATGAATCAAAAGGTTGACCAAGAAATCAACAATTAAATAAGTATCTGCAGGATCAAAATGGTGAAATTCAATCAACAATTAATGACTTTTAGTAATGTAACAAAGCAAAGCTAGCAAAGCATGTAATGATCATCATAAAATACCATGAAATAATTTCCAATCTATCAAAGATGACTTTGAAATACCTAATTGTAGCATTTCACATGTAGAATCCTCTTGTAAAGGCAACACAAGTGCGATCCAAGTTAAATTCAGAGAAACAGAACAAAAAATACTTCCTGAAATGCAAGACAAAATATGAAGTGAGGATAAAAAAGTAGAAATTTGGTGTAAACAAGAAAGAAAGGAAGGTTTTGCTCATGTAAGTGACAAAGCAAATGACGCTAAGGCATGTATATGCCGTCATTTCTCTAGTAAGCGAACTACACATATCGGTATCCTTCTCTAGGTAGTTTGCTGGCATCATTACTGAAAACATGACAGAACAACAAAAAATAAAATTCTTGGTCAGTAGATTAGAAGGGGAACCAGTGTCATGGGGAACGAAGGTCAGTAACATAGGTACAGGTAAAACGTAACGAATTCGTTCAATCATTTTTGAATCAATACTGACCTTGCAGCAAACGAATCAGAGTGAGATATTGTAAATTCGTGGTAAGATCCTATGGGACCAAACTACTGAGGTCATTGGTCCCTAAGCTTACACACTACTTAATCTAACTTAAATAAATTTACACTAAGGACAACACACACACACCTGCGCCCGAGGGAAGACTCGAACCGTCGACTGGAGGAGCCGCGTGAACTGTGTCAAGGCGCCTGAGACCACGCGACTACCTCGCGCGGCACAGAACGAGAGGTGAAATATTTGTGAAAAAAGGTTTCATACTGAAAAAGTCATTATACCACAAATGTATAGGAGTAAAGTACTAGAAGGTCCCTGCCAGCGTTCAATGGCTAGATATCAATAAACATAGACTTTACAGCCAGTTTCTGTTAGGGGCCGCTAACAAATAATGGTCAAATGTATACTGCATTCGTTTATGGAAGACAATATCATCACGTCAGTTCTAAGAAGCATTATATGGGGTTAAATTACACGGTTTAATTTGAGAAAGTAGTGAATGAAGAGCCTCAGTCTACGACGGCAATACCGCCACATCGATTATAACACGAAATGTCAATCAGCGACATGGAAAAATATTATGACTGCTAAAACCCCAGGGGGCAATAACGTTCTCTGTATCGTTAGGTAATTGACGATTAGCAGGTCCCCGAGTTAACTGACATTATACTTCATTTTGTTTTCCTGCTGTTAGCTCTTCCTCTTCTTTCATCCAGAACTATATCTGTATTCCTTAACAGTCTTCACTATCACGGTTAAAATGAGACAGTTTACTTACATTGAATGCGACAACAAAGAAACGACGTATGACAAAACCAAAGCAGTCCAGCAGAATATACATCTGCATAGTATGAGCGAAAACAGACATTTGACGGAATATATGTCGATAGGCTAGAATACATGAAGTATAGGATTACAGATACACCAGCAAGAGAACGAAGTATGTAGTTCCTAGACACCAGTATCATGTTAATGCGCATGACAGAAAAAATATTATGAAGTGCATAGTGGAGCAATTTTTTATTGTTTATAACAACAATAAACAAACGTTCATGTTTGAAAATATTTTAAGAACAGGAAAGTAAGACGAGGGCTATTATATGTAACACATCTGAAATAACGCATATGAATAAAGTGAAGGCTGCAGAAGAAGAGAACGATGCTAAACCAAATAAGTTACTATGACAAAATTCATAGAAGAAATTCTGATAGCAAAAAGTAATGGAAATAACTAATGTTGTTTCGAGATGATTTACAGATTGTGTCCAAAATGACAAATCTTTATTCTTTAGTATGAACAGAAACGGAGAAGTGGTTCCCTCTGTAATTAATGATGATACACTGGTAGGCTAGGAACAGTCCTGCCAAAGAGGTTTGTGGTAAATAGAGTTATGGTTATTAGGCGACAGAAAATTCGGCCAATTATGTACATAGAGAAAGTGGAAGAATGGTTACTAGGCGACAGGAAAGTCGGCCAATTGTTTATTAAGAGTAAGAGAGGAAAGGCAAAGGCGACGTATAAATCGGCCATTAAGTACTATTTATGTGCTAAGTTGTTTCCGCCAATTATTTTATGAAGTACAAGGGAGTAAACATATTGCCGACGTAAGACACAACACTGACAAGGTCTGAATAGAAGGCCACGTAGTATGAAGTATAGAGAGTAACGACACACGCTGGTTTCAGACATGAAAGGAAAGTAAAATAAATATCTAGTTAAGAATAAGGTAATTATCCCCTACATGTTACATAGTGACATAAAGCTCTTATATGAAAGTCAGTATAAAATGTTCAGTACGGTTTGCGGTAACAGTGACACTCAACTATAGAAGAAATGATACCACATATTGTGGAATGAAGCAACGATTTGGTAAACAAATGAATGTGCAGTATGCTTCAAGCAAGACTCTAGAAGGCTCTGTCAATGTTATCTGTGAATCGCAATTGTAAGCCACCACACGCTCATATGCAAGACTTTATAAAAACGGCGTGAGTCATTACCGAAGCGGGTCAGTAGTAACAGTGTTGTGAGCAAGCACCGATCTCTTATAAAGGGTGCGAAGGCCAATGCCCCAGCTGTATGTAGACAGTCGATACAGCAGTGACCAAAACAAATACGATGATAAACCACTCTCGTTGGATTAAATAGTGTCATTGTTTGCATCAACACAAAACATTACGTGTTATAGATTTATATTGTGATTGCGTATGAAAATATGTTTACTTGAAATTTGTTTCAACTTATAAGGAAACTAATTTAAGGAATTTTGTATTGTATCATGGTACCGTACAGGAGCTGTACACTGAGTTGGGAGATGGGAGAATTGACTGACAGTTGTTGAACTTGTAAGTAGCCTGTATGTACGTTGGCAGCGCTATAGACTGTGTTAATATCGCTGCCTGCGCTCTGCACCCTCGGCAAGACATTCTGGGATGGGACGGACTAGCAGGTAGGCTAGGGAAGTGTATGGACATAATTTTATTAGTGGACACTCTGTGTTGGTAGGACACGTCATGTAAAGTGAGATGAAATGATATGTTTATAAGAAAATATGCAAGGATATGTATGATAATGGGTGTATGGTTCATAACGTTTAGGCGGTAGAATTATTGGCAACTACATAATTTTTGGAACTGGATGTCACATAAATAACGTAAAATTTTTTAAATATATTGTTTGCTCTTCAATCAAATCTTTCTTTTACTAGCCTATGCCACCTAGTTGTTAGTCTATAGCAGTTAGAATCTTTTTATTTAGCTGACTTTAGTTGCTGTATGCTGTAATTGCTGTAGTTAGTGTTATGAAGATTTTCTGTGAGGTAAGTCACTTATTGAAAAGAATGGGGTTTTAATTATCGGGATTCGTGATTGAAATGAGTTTAGGCAATTAACAGAGCAGGGAGTAGTTTCATATTTCTTTAATCTCATATTTTTTGGATTTGTATTATTGTTAGGATTTCTTGCAATTCGGGGCCATTCTTTTGTGTTACATATTGGAAGTCATGTTGTCAATGTATAGCAGTCAGATTGGGTTGGGCTTGAATACCGAGGGTAATAAATGAATAGATTACCTTAAGTTGTCTTTGTCAGGGAAAATTCTGTAGGTCAGTGATTAATAAAAAAATAATTAAAGAGGTAGTTTCAAACTTAACACCAGTTGGCAAGTCTGGAGTTTCACAATGAAAGGCCACAGAAAACAGAGTCATCAATATAGGTTGCTGTTGCTTGCTGTTTGCGTATGTTCTGTTAAAAGGTGTGAGTGTAATGTTCTTCCCTCTAGACGTATTTGAGAAATATGTGGATGTTGTGGTTATTTTAATTGTAACCTTGTGAAGTGGACGTCTTTATGACGCATTCGACTTTAGATAAGTGCGGAAAGGCATGGTGCCGACGTAATAGTGAGGAAAAGTGTAAAGTGTAAAGAATGTTTGATCGCACTGAAAGGACGGCAATGCGTTGATCGTAGTTGTGTAGTAGTGTAACTTTTTATGACAATTTAAAGAACGGTAATTTGTCAAAAGTTAGTAACAAAGTAAATTACTCACGAGAAATAATTTGTTTTATATAATGGACGGTAATGCGCAGATAATAACTTAACAGCTGTATAAAATTTTGTGATTGAAGCCTGGCTAGCAGATAGTGGACTGCTGTAGATTATTCTAGCGGAAATGATAGATTGTAAGTTAACAAAAGTCTACCAACGACATAAAGCTGCAGAATAATGACACTTTGAAAAACTTTGCTACTAAAAGAATGATGTAATTAGTAACTAAAGATTGCTGATTTTGGGATATAACGTTATAAATGTTTGACTGAGGGTAACAATTAGTTTTCTCTAATCACAAAATAATTAAGTACATGATTGTGTAAGTTGATCAATAATATTAGAATGAAAATATTCAAAATAGTATCAGTTTTTAAAAACGATAACAAATTATAAGTATAGTAGAATGGCATGGCTCTTGAGAGATGATAGCTGAAACATTTACAGAAATTTGAGCAAAAATTTGCTTATATCCAAAATTGATAGTTGCCTGCGAGAACATCCCATTTTTTGGAAATCTCGGAAGGACGCCGATGTGTAATATTTCTGGCTTTACAACCATCATATTCGGCTACAGAAAGGTGTTCTTACAGCAGTTGAGAAGGCAGCAGTGGGGAGATGTCGTAATGTTGTGTAAGAAACAAGTGACAGACGGTTTATTCGGTATGGCAATCGTGAGAAAGAGCGCGTAAATTATGGTCCTCCTCCGTGATTGGCTGCTGCGTTCGGAAGAAGCGCAACAGAACGACAAACCTGTTATTAATTTTAGAAAAACTAAACATTGAAAATCGTTGCCCTTCATATAAAAGCATCCCTCAATATAGGTTATCATTCCATTATTTTAAAAGTGTTAGTTACCAGAAGAATAATAAACAATTGCTAAACGAAAAGCAGACACTTCGGAGCTCTTCGGATCGCGCCTAACTTGGATGGCGGGCGAAGTTATTCGGCTGCAAGATCAGAGCTTGTTCGGCTGTCTCGGAAGACAGACATGTGGTCTGCCTTGGTCGGCATCGGTTAATAATTCAACTATCAATCTTTTGTTATGTGGACATGTAACTGAGAACAAATTGACTGTAACTACGGAAATAAGCTGTTCGTTAATTTGTTTATTTGTATGAAAGCGTGAAGAATGGAGATTATTTTTGATGCATAAAGTGGTTTATAGCTGTGCAGTTTCTCGTAGTCTGCTAATAAATAAAGGAGTAGCATCCCGTTTAAACAAACTAATTGAAGCTTTAATTATTTATGCAGTACCAGTTCCTCGCTAAGAGTTTATTACAGCCTCAAGATAGCAGGATCACGACCTACCGTGCTGTTTATTGGGCGGGGACGACAACTAAAGGAGACTTTAGGTTGGTGAGCATTAATTAGAACTCACGCATTGCACTATGGACGGTAGAAGCAAGTAGGCATCTCACGAGTACTGCAGTCCTAGTACAAATGAGGTCAGTGACACGTCATCGGTGGTAACACACAGGTGGTATGAAGGAGAGAAATTTTCGTGGGAAGGGGTTTATCATATACATGTATGCTCTCTCTCTCTCTCTCTCTCTCTCTCTCTCTCTCTCTCTCTCTCTCTCTCTCTCTCCCTCCTTCCACCTGCCGTAAGCCACCAGTTTCGACAGCTTCTTGAAACAATGACAGATTTAAGACGTCTTTCTCTCCTTTTTTAAGCCGTAGGTGAAGCATGTTTTGCATTTTTCCAGTCATTCTACAACGACTCCTACTCTTGGTTCTGCTAAACCAAAAACACGTTGAATGGGTGCACGAAGTTCACGAGTTGTGTGACAGTTCTTTACTCGCTTTTTATCTGTAGTGTCACCAAGGAATTTGCGAGCTTCTTCGAAAAATTAAAGCGACTCAGCTGACTATCGTCTTTGTAAGAATTGTGAATGACAAACGCGTTCATCCCACTTACGTCCAACACGCGGAAAAATAATGCCGTTGGCCGTCGTTGGAAGAGGCTTCGACGACCAGCGATATTTATTTCAACTAAATATATTTCTAGCAGAAATCTGTCTTCATCACTTTGATCACTTGTTTCATTGAAGGATTTTATAGGTGGCAAAAAGAATCGTCTTTACTTTCGCACCGATCCTATTCTGAAGTATATTCACTTTCAGTTTCGTTGTCACTATCTAATCCAACATCACTTCCTAAACTGTCCTCAAACCATTTCAAACAGTATCCTCAAAGTCAGGGTCCGTAACATGAACAGCAGATGACGACTAGGCTATTGAATCCATAAGTCCCCAGAGCGGTCTCAGAGACCGCTGACACGAAAGAAGCAATAATAACCCACGCTCACTTCACATTAAAGTGGCTACTGACAAAGGAAACCACTGCAGCTTCGGAAAAGAACAACTAGATAGCGTTGTAATCTCTTGACCCACCACAAACTGCTAGCAACAGAGTAACGATAAACGCTAGCGGTATGTGAGACCGCACCTGGGACGTTAAGAGTTAGGGTGTTTCTTACTTTTTGAATGGCTTTCAGTGTTTTGAACACCAGAAACCTGCATTACAGCATCTGCACCGCCCCCTGTACTGATCATTATAACGCACCAGCCAATTACGGATCTCTGGTATATTTTGTCATTTTCCTCGAAATTGTTCCAATCTATGCACAGGACGTTAGGTTTTACAGGTTTCGCCTCTCTTTAGACGCTGTTTTCAAATTCACTTGGGTTTTATTCAAATTCACCATCACATCCCAGCCGTCGAGCCGAGAGGACGCGCAGCAGAGCAGCAGCAGCACTTGTGTGATAAGCTGTAAAAAATTAATTTAGTCTTTGTTTTTGTTCGAGTGCTTCTGCAAAGAAGTGAACTGCACGTGTGCATTTTACTGTGTAGATTATTGGTTAGGAAATTAATCGTAGTTTACGTTTTTGCGTAAGTCTTGTGAATATCCTTGTGTAGGGGCCGGCCGCTGTGGCCGAGCAGTTCTAGGCGCTACAGTCTGTAACCGCGTGACTGCTACGGTCGCAGGTTCGAGTCCTGCCTCGGGCATGGATATGTGTGATGTTCTTAGGTCAGAGAGGTTTAAGTAGTTCGAAGTTCTATGGGACTGATGACCTCAGATGTTATGTTCCATAGTGCTCAGAGCCATTTGAACCTTGTGTAGGGCGGCTTCCTAGTATAAATTTTCCGTGTAGAGAAACTTATTTGTGTTTAATAGCTTGCGGTCTCAGAGTTCAGTGAGAAATCCGCACACCAACTTTTAGTGTTACTTTATTCTCCTCTGGTATATTTTCAAACTGAGTAGCGCCATTTGAGATCATATATCTATTTTATACACAATACGGTTTGGCTAGGGAGTGTGCTTGTTGTGAGCGGACACAAGGAGAGTTGGCTGTTGTCCGTAAACAGCTGGAAGCTGCGTTGGTTACCGTCGACAAGGTTCTAGCTAATGCTCTAAGTTGCAGTGACGTCGGGGCGCCAGTGACGAGACCTGCGACACCTTTGGTGCCACTGGTATTCCCTGATGGTCCTCACTCCAGAGTGGGTGGCAGACAGTGGTGGATCCGCGTGTCACTGGGCAGCTGGCTCCCTACGTCTTAGCAACAAATACGAGATGCTTCCCAGTGTTGATGATAGCTCTGAACCAGCACAGGACGCCTCTCTTGTTGGGCCAGCACTCAATTTTCCTGCCCAGTCCCAACAATTATAAAGGGTGGGTATGCTTGTCATTGGGAGCTCTAATGTTAGGCGGGTGACGGAGCCCATCAGGGAGATAGCAGCGCACTGGGTGCAACCGGCTGCATGTAGCGGCTCATGTCGGCGCGAATGCCCCCTGCCGCTTGGGTTCTGAGGCCATCCTTGGCTCCTTTCGGCGGCTGGCTGATTTGGTGAAGGCAACTAGAAACGCACGCAGAGTGCGAGCTATGCTGTCTATTTGTAGCATCGGACCCAGGGTTTATCGCAGTCCTCTGGTTTGGAACAGAGTGGACGGTCTAAACCAGAGGCTCAGACGACTCTGCGACGATATTGGATGCGAATTTCTCGACCTCCGCTATCTGGTGCAGAATTGTAGGGTTCCCCTTAGTAGATCAGGCGTGAACTATACGCAGGAATAGGCTACTAGGGTAGCGTAGTACGTGTGGCGTGAACGTGGGGCTTTTTTTTAGGTTAGGGGACCCCTTCCTTGAGAGCCACAGCGACCTCAGAGAATCTGGGTCCTGGCAGATCAGAGATAGAAAAGATTAATATGATTTTAGTAAACTGCAGGAGCATCCAGGGAAAGGTCCCAGAATTAGTATCGCTTACTGAAGTTTATAATGTATAGATAGTATTGGGAACAGAAAGCTGGTTAAAGCCAGACGTCAATGACAACGAAATCCTAAGTTCAGACTGGAATGTTTATCGTAAGGATAGGTTAGTCGCCAATGGTGGCGGCGTGTTTATTTCGGTAAAAAATTCAATAAAATCTAGCGAGATTATCACGGATTCTGAATGTGAATTAATTTGGGTGAAACTGAGTATCAAAGAACGGTCAAAAATGGTGATCGGATGTTTTTGTAGACCACCTGGGTCAGGATCTGTAGTTGTAGAGCGCTTCAGACAGAGCTTGCAAAATATCATTTGTAATTTTCCTGATCATGCCGTTGTAATTGGGGGTGACTTCAACTTGCCAGGTATAGATTCGGAGTGCTATGCCATCAAAATCGGTGCGAGAGACGGGGAATCGTGTGGGATTGTTCTGGATGTCTTGTCCGAAAATTACTTTGAGCAAGTAGTTAGAAAACCAACTCGTGATGGTAACGTCTTGGACCTCCTGGCAACAAACAGACCCGAACTTATCGAATCAGGAAGGTATCAGTGATCATAAGGCCATGACAGCATCTATTATGACGGGTCCTACAAGGAATGTTAAAAAGGTAGGTAGATATATTTGCTCAGAAAGGTTGACAGGATACAAATTTCAGAATATCTCAGCAGTCAGCATCAAATGTCCGGTGACGAGGACGAAGATGTGGGGAACAAATGGAAAAAATTCAAAAGCATCGTTCAATATGGCCTAGACCGGGGTTCCCAACATAATTTTCTCGAGGACCCGCTCATTGAGCATGATTGGTAACTTGTCATATCACAGTATCAAGTACCTAAAAAATCAAGAGTCTTTTTATACGTCTTCTAGTTTTGGTATTTAGAAAAAACATTGACATATTCATTATTGAAAAAATATTGAGCTTAAAAGTTTTTCAATTTAGCCATCATTGCCATTGTTAAATTTTGGATTATTGCTCAAAATCTTTGTCTTCAAATCTAGGTGTTTAGTATAACAAGCTCCTTAAAAAAATAAAAATTGAATATGAACTGAAAATGACAGGTAAAAATTAAAACTGAGTGTATTGGTCTTTCAAGTGTATTACACTTGAGATTGCATTGAGTAGACATGTGAGAAAAATAAGAAAACACTAATTTCATACAAGGTATTATTTATTTGAAAACATACAGTTACAACAGAGTGCTCCATCAGTATCTAGTTAGTTTTAAATTTCAGTTCTTAATGATATGAGATCAATCTGACCTTTGAGTCCATCATTTCTGAAATATTAGGTTCCAAACTTGAAACTTTCACTCTGAAATCCGACCGCATGTCGAGCCGATCCCTATATTTGTTTTTCATGAAACACATGGAAGAAAATGCTTGCTCACACCAATATGTGGTTGCAAATGGAAGGATCTTTTTCACTGTCTCATCTCGAAGTTTCTTGCAGTCCTTGCATGCTGATGCCCAGAAGTCTGTAATTTTATCACCGATGAAAATGTCTATCATCGTACCACAGCTGGACAGATCCACAAGTTGCTCTTCTTTAGTGAGGCCTTGGATTTTGTATATTTCTTCACCGCTGAAGGGATTTCGAATCCATCTGTCGTCAGGGTCAGTTTCAGGGATATACTCTCTAAAAGTGGTGGCTAGGCTGCGTAGATGCTCAGCTACATTGATCTTGATCTGGTCAGGCAAACTCTCCTCTGATGACTCCAACAATTGTTTTAAAGTATAAAAGTTAGTTAGTGACTCGTTTTCTATCCTTTACGCCCAGACCTGACACTTTTTGACCATAGCACTGATCTTATCCTCAACTTTGAACATGTCTTGTAAGCTCAGGTTTAAAACATTCAAGTGTTCAAACACATCAGCTAAGAACGCAACTGAGGAAAGCCAAGAGAAGTTAGTGAGAAAATCCACGAACTTAGTGACAAGAAGAAGACACGAACCTCATCTCTAAGTTCAAACAATCTTGAAAGGATCCTACCTCGAGAAAGCCCTCTTACTTCCGTATGAATAATAAGTTGCTCATGCTCACAGCCGATCTCTTTACACAACAAAGAAAATAATCTGGATTGCAGATGTCGAGTTTTAATGTAGTTGATGATTTGAACTACTTCGTTAAGTGTCTTTTGCAAAGGTTCAGGTAATCTTTTGGCTACTAAGGCTTCACGATGGATACAACAGTGAGTCCATTTCACCTCATGGGCTACTGCTTTGATACGAGCTAGAAGTCCTGTTTTTTTGCCAGCCATTGACTTTGCTCCATCCGTCGACAAGCCTACAAATTTTTTCCAGGTCACATCGTGTTCATTCAGATAATTATTTAATGCAGTACAAATATCGTCTGCTGTTGTATGCAGTAGTTCGCATGAAAAAAGGAAATCTTGGAACACTTGGTTCTCCCATAAGAAAGTGCGAAAACCAACATCATAGCTTTTTTTATATATGTCTGTGCTTTTATCCAATTATAGAGCGTACATGTCAATCATGCAAAGTCTAGCCAGCAATGTTTCTTCGATGTTAACTGCCATATCAGTAATTCGTCTTTGAACAGTATTATTTGAGAGTGGGACAGTTCCTATTACCTTTGCAGCTGCATCACCTAACATTCTCTTGCAAAGTATTATTGCTGATGGCAGTATAAGTTCCTCACAATTGTGTGTTTTTTCCCACATTTAGCAACAAGCTGAGCCACCTCGTAAGACGCAAGAGTTGAATTTTCATTTACATTTGCACCACAGCGTTTGGTAATTGTTTTACGAGATGTTTTCATCTCTCCTAATTTATTTTTGAAAAAATCTAATGACTTACTTTTGTACTCTGTGTGCTTTGTTTCAAGATGGCGCCGGAGTTTTGCTGGTTTCATACATTCATTCACAAGGCTTTCATAGCAAATTACAAATTGACGTTTAGGCTGTTGCTCAGGTCCACTGAACGTATAACTGATTTCCAAATAATTTTCTAATTTTTCCAGTAAGCTTAAGACTGATCTTCAAAGGGTTATGTTCAAGGGAGGCCGACGATTGAGGTTCAATGGACACTGACAACTTCGGTTCGAGAGTCACTGACTTACTTGCTTGAATCATCAAATGTATTATCTTCCTCTTCATCTGTAGGCCTATCTCGTTTTAAGGAACCTTTTTTTAACCAACGGTCCATTTTTAACTTCGCGAACTGTAGCTTCTGTGAGAAACAACGCTTTACTGTTTTAATACAGAATATTGAGTATGTAAGCAACACAATCTGTGAAAGGACTGGCAATAAATTGACAATGGCCGATTGTCGTCTGAAAGGCGAGTTTCTGTGTAAAGTGACTGTCTGTTGTCAACTGCAAAGAGGCAGCACGCGCAGTCTAGCGGCATACAGCAGAACTATTTGCCTCTATCTAATTCTAGTTTTGTGCTAGAGTGTGCTAGTGTCAGTTGGCTCTAGGGAGACGCTAGACGCAGAAGCGTTCGCTAAAGCTCTGCTCATGCAGACAGCGGCCAAAACAAAAAATCTGTTATCATACGAAATATATTTAATATATTTTTTATTCTAATACCATCTTGCAGACCCCTCTGGCATAGCTCGCAGACCCCTGGGGGTCCGCGGACCACCTGTTGGGAACCGCTGGCCTAGACAAATATTGTTTTAAGAGATTGGAAAGATCCATCATCGTTTAATAGCCGTGTTAGAAAAGCGTTACGTAATCAAAGTGCACTTCATCTCAGATTCAAGAGAAGTAAAAACCTAGCTAACAAACAAAAGCAGAACGAAGCCAAAATGAGCGTAAGGAGAGCAATGAGAGAAGCGTTCAATGATTTTGAAAGTAAGACGTTGTCATCCGACCTAAGTAAAAACCCTAAGAGATTTTGGTCGTATGTAAAGTCAGTAAGTGGGTCAAAATCATCAATTCATTCTCTCAGCGACCATACCGGCACCGAAACGGAAGATAACAGAGAAAAGGCCAAAATACTGAATTCGGTCTTCCGAAGTTGTTTCACTTCGGAAGATCGTAACACTGTCCCTCTTTTGAATCGTCGTGCGACACCATACTCAGATTCAGCGGAAGAATTTTAAGGAAATGTAACTCATCCATGAAAGAAGTGACTTATAAGGTGCTTGTTCGTCCGATTCTTGAGTATTGTTCATCTATCTGGGATCCCTATCTGGTACGACTGATAGAGGAGATAGAGAAAATCCAACGAAGAGCGGCATGTTTCGACACGGGATCGTTTAGCTGGTGAGAGAGTGTTACGGAGATGCTAAACAAACTCCAATGGCAGACTTTACAAGAGAGATATTGTGCATCACGGAGAGATTTAGTATTGAAATTTCGGGACAGCACTTTTCAGGGGGAGTCAGACAACATATTAATTTTCCCCCACATACATCTCGAGTATTGACCACGAGGAGAAAATTCGAGAAATTGGAGTCAATACAGAAGCTTACCGACAATCATTCTTCCCACGCACTACTCGCGAATGGAACAGGGTTGGAGGGATCAGATAGTGGTACCGAAAGTGCCATCCGCCACACACCATTAGTTGGCTTGTGGAGTATGATGTAGATGTAGATGTTTATATACACTCACAGCAACATGCAATAACGTGAAACACAGAAACTGAATAGTAAGTGAATGCAGCAGAACGTACTGCGGCTGTGAATCACTTATTGTTGAGAGTATCGTTTGTTGAAGCCATAACCATGCCGCCTCATACAGTGTCGTTCTAAAGCCTTGGTTCGCAACCTACCCCTATAGGAGTAGAGTGAAATTTCCTGAGGGGTAAAAAACAATTCACGAAACTAAATTATTTTTAAATGATCATTACTATTACCACAATTTTCTAAGACTCTAAACCTGAGTTATCAATAATTACTTTTTTTCCAATTAGTAACATTAGAGCGGTGGAGGTTATAGGTTCCTCACATAGACCACCCACTACACGCACATGTTGCGCATTGTCTAGTGAGACATACTCGTATACGTAACAAAAGCTAAAGATGTCAAGAAAAAGTCTTCTCCAAGCTGCAGATAGTAACTGCAGTAGTCAAGAAATTGCTTGATTACCCGCTTCGAGACAGATAAAAGAATTAATAAACAGCACGACACAGCTGTAACTACATAAGTGCTGCTGTAGTGCTGTACACATTGTTATTATTATTATTATTATTATTATTATTATTATTAGAGTGGCTAGACACAAAACATTAACAGGCATCAATCAAGTGATTTACAAACAGTAAGTCAAGTCAAGCGTCTGAACCTGTCCGATTTTAAATGGGGTTACGATGAGCAGGTCAAACAACTGCCACAATGGAGAGGAGTGATGCGGGGGAAGTATGTTCTGTAACCTACCCTCAATGTTGATAGTTAACTTGGAGTTGTGGGTAGCACTTGCGATGCACCACGAATTCCTTCGTCATTCATTCGAACACACACACACACACACACACACACACACACACCACATATTCACACAAACTAAATATCATTCATCTTTCGATCATTTTAAAAATAAACTTGTTCCAAGAAGGGACCGAGGAGGGGAGAGGGGAGGAAGGAGGGCGAGAGTACTAACTCATGTCTGACTGCACTTATAACTGTTCTGAAGTTATTATTACTACGACAGTTGTTTGTTTTTAGCAATTTCACTAGGGATTCCAGACTACTGTAGGATTAATTGTTTTATGACTATATGAAAATATTGTTTGAAATGATGCTTTAGCTGTCTATTTCTGAATCTTAAAAATCCGAACTGAGTCCAAAACACTATACAAAACAAGGTGATTCGTTATTGTTAGCTTTTTCATTTTTTTCCCAAGGTCAAGTTTTGAATCCTCATTCTCGACTTCAGTTGTTGAGCCACTGTCTGCGACTCGGCGCCAAGTCTCTCTGGCTGAAGTTGTTGATTGACAGAGACGGCATTGTCGTTAACCATGATGATGATGATATTGGTTTGTGGAGCATTCAACATCGTGGTCATCAGCGCCAGTACAAGTTTCAAATCTTTCCATTTCCAAACTCGGCACTTCCTGAGTGATGATGAGGACAACACAAACACCCACTACCCGGACGGAGAAAATCACCGACCCGGCCTGGAAACGAACCTGGGACCCCGTGATCTAGAGGCAGCAACGCTAGCCACTGCCAGCTGCGGACATTGTCCTTAATCATGAATCCGTAACACCTAGGCGCATTTAATTAAATATGCAAGATGAATTAATTATTTCACCATCAAATATGTATATGCTGGTAAAAACTTAGGCCTTAGGCAAAATTCTCGTGTGTTTGCGTGCTATATTTGCTTTTGCGTCGTCCAAACGATGACATACTGGTATGAGTACGAGAATTCTAGTACATATCACAACCCTGCTCTGAGATGAGGACATTAGCATAGCTGTGGAATTCGTGGCCTCCCGCATCAAACCAACATTTCCGCTGCTGCCGAGTAAGAATTTCTGCACGATACTCCGCCTTGCCAGGGGACTTCACTAGCTTTTTTTGGCCCCTCTAGCGGTGTGTTACACTACTGTGGCGCGGGGAATTCAGCATGTACCAGGGCAGTAAACATGTATCTGCAAGGAAACAAAAATTAATTTGTCAGTTTCATTTTTTCGAGATATAATTAAAACTGTGTCTTGAAAGGGGGATATAAGATGAACATCAATGAAAGCAAGACGAGGATAATGGAATGTAGTCGAATTAAATCAGGTGACGCTGACGAATTAGATTAGGAAATGAGATACTCAAATTACTAGATGAGTTTTGCTATTTGCACTCTGTCTTCAGGTCACAAGTGGACCATCGGGACCATCCGACCGCCGTGTCATCCTTAGAGGAGGATGCGGATAGGAGGGGCATGTGGTCAGCACACTGCTCCCCCAGTCGTTGTGATGGTTTTCTCTGGCCGGAGCCGCTACTATTCGGTCGATTAGCTCCTCAATTGACATCACGAGGCTGAGTGTACTCCGAAAGATGGCAACAGCGCATGGCGGCCCGGACGGTCACCCATCCAAGTGCCGGCCACGCCCGACAGCGCTTAGCTTCGGTGATATGACGGGAACCGGTGTTTCCACTGCAGCAAGGCCGTAGCCGTTTGCTATTTGGGCAGCAAAATAACTAATGATGGTCGAGGTAGGGAGAATATAAGTGTAGACTGGCAATGGCAAGAAAAGGATTTCTGGAGAAGAAAAATTTGTTAACATCAAGTACAGATTTAAGTGCCAGAAAGTCTTTTTTGAAAGTATTTGCATGGAATGTAGCCATCTATGGAAGTGAAATGTGGACGATAAACAGTTTAGACAAGAAGAGAATAGCAGTTTTTGAAATGTGACGCTATAGAAGAATGGTGAAGATTAGCAGGGTAGATCACGTAACAGATAAGGAGCTACTGAACAGAATTGGGGAGAAGAGAAATTTGTGGCACAACCTGACTAGAAGAAGGGATCTGTTGGTAGGACAGATTCCGCGGCATCAAAGGATCACCAATTTAGTACTGGAGGGAAAAAGCGTGGGCGCTAAAAATCGTAGAGGGACACCAAGAGATGAATACGGTAAGTAGATTCAGAAGGATTTTCGGAGATGAAGAGGCTTGCACAGGAAAGGGTAGCATGGAGAGCTGCATCAAGCCAGTCTTTGAACTGAAGACCACAACAACAATTAAAACTTTATGAGTACCTTCACATACAAACCTTCAGCCGTGAAGTAATATGCGGCAGACCTTTTGAGGAGAATATCAGACAGCAAACTCCTACCCTACCACACAGCGGCGCGATAATTAGCGGGGTAATCTTGTGAGGCAGTGCATTGCGAGCCCCAGAAATGCTGTCTCATCCTTCCGCGTCACGCCTTCGTTAGTTTCCTTTAATTTGTTTCGGTCAGGTGAGCGTGGAAACTGCGTTCGAGGAACTCGGTTGGCTAACGCAACATGTTGCAGCTCGCGAAATTCTCTCGCTCAAGTGGGAGGCTTCCGAAATAAAACATTACATCATACAATCATAAATATTCCCGTCGATTACTAGATTATAAATTCACCGGTCGAAATATTAGTGTCCACTCCATTACAAGACCACACTGTTCGCTTTGGAGCGCTTTAATAGTTATATTGTAGTCCGATTAAAATTACTTGATAGTTGACTTCTGTCACCTGCCGCTACAGTGTTGCCGTATCGACTGCTGGCTACCGCTCGGTTATAAATGGCGACATAACAAACACGACAGGTCATTTCAAAAATGAACTGACTAAATGCGGCAGACGGCGAGTTTTCAAGCCATAACCACAAGCTCGTGATATGCAACGTATCCGAGAAAAGAGTGGTCGATAGTCTGCGGCAGAACTAAAATCACGGTCTCTTTGTTCACGGCCTTTAAGGCTAAGCTCTTCGAGCAAACCCAAGAAGGAAAAATTTCATAATGTGTTTGTTTGTTCAGCCATCTTTGGCAGCAAAATTTCAGTTTCAACAGTAAAACAAGCAGTAATTTCTCGCTATCATTGGTTACCATAAATTATCCTGACACTGGCGACACGGGATACCACGATACCGACCGATGAGCAGTCCAGCTTGGCATTTGGCTGTAGATTACAGGCGACACAAGCAGATAATCAAGAAAGAAAAATAAGATCTTATGAAAAAGTCGAGATGATGATGAGAGTAACGCTGCAAACAAATTAATGGAATTAAATTATAGCCGGCCACGGTGGTCTCGCGCTTCTAGACGCGCAGTCCGGAACCGTACGACTGCTACGGTCGCAGGTTCGAATCCTGCCTCGGGCATGGATGTGTGTGATGTCCTTAGGTTAGTTAGGTTTAAGTAGTTCTAAGTTCTAGGTGACTGATGACCACAGCAGTTGAGTCCCATAGTGCTCAGAGCCATTTGAACCATTTTATTTTGAATTGACTTATAATGGAAGTATTTTGATTAGGTTTAGAAAAATAAAAAATGACTGTATTTGATGAGATTCAAACTTTCGACCTTCTATACATCAACTTAATACGCTCAGCATTACGCTTTGCCTTTGCATTGCAGCAGTCTCTTGAATTTATGACTCTGGTGTTCCAGTCGCAACGATTAATTAACAGTCCTTAAAAAATCGGCCTCACGCAGTGTCGTGCGAAACCTATCTAATGTAAGCCGATGCTGATCTCTGTGATTGTAATAACTGCGCAAGTGACGCTGAATCGCGTCTTGTGCGGAAGTATCCAGTAGTGTTTGGTTAGTGCGTGTTTGGTTAGTGCATGTGTGTGTTTGGTGTTTTTATCATGTGTGATGAAATACGAAATAAAATAAAATACGAAATCCCGAATACGGGATCTAAACATATCAAGAAATGAAGAGGGAAAAGATACTGAAAGTGAACTAATTTTGTGGCAGTTTGACAACAGCGAACGGTTCCGGCATGACGCTCAGCGTTCCGACTGGAGGAAACCAACTACAGCGCCGTAAGTGTCAACTATCAAGAAATTTTAATTGGACTGTAGTAGCAGACGGCCATGTCTCTCTGAAAACCATCTCCTAGAAACTTCTTTCATATTATGTATCAATACACGAGCTGCGAGTCATTCGTATGGCTCAAAGACTGTATATAGTTGGTGGACAAAACGTAAAAACAACAGAATGATTTGGAAAACCGATAACATTCGAAACAGCTTCGAGTCGTCCCGAAAAGGATAATTACAGGTCCTGTAACGTTTTCGAGGGAATATAATAGCACTCTTCCTTCAAAGTAGTAGTAAGTTCAGGTAATGATGGGGGGAAGTGCTTAGCGATCGTGCTCTCTTCTTTCCAGAACATACCATAAATGCTCAATGATGCTGAGATCTGGTGACTGTGGTGGCCAGGGGAGATGCGACAATTCATCCTCCTGCTCACGAAACCAATCTGGGATGATGTGGAGTGTGTGAACAGGGACACTGTGGACTTGGAACACAGAATCACCGTTGGGGATCAAATATTATGTCATTGGATGTATCTGATCATCCAATACGGTCACATAATCCTTGACAGTACTACGACTTTGCAGAATAACCGTGGGACCCAAAGAAACCTACGTACGATATGGGAGCCCAGATCATCATCAATATCCCGCTATGTTTCACTCTTGGCAGTGCTGTCTGCATCGCAGGCTTGTGACTGTGTACGCCAAAAATAAACTCGGCTAGAAGTTGCAAATAGTGTGAAACAAATCTCATCTGTCCAAATTACTTTCTTCCATTGCTCCCCGGTACAGGTTTTATAGCTTCGGCACCACATTTCCTTTGTATGAGCATTTGGATCTCAGATGTGTGGTTATGGAATTCCAGCTCGCCTTGTAATTCCCTCCTTATGGAGCTACCTCCGTGTTGTTCCAGTGCTGACAGGGTTCGTGAGTGTGATAACCAGTTGGTTGCAATGACTGTTCAAGTTGTCACCCTCTTATTTTTCGTCACAACCCCCTTCAGTGATCGTCTGTCACGATCGCTCAACAAACACTTTCCTGCGCTTTGTGACTTGGCGGATGATGTTCTGCCGATTTTCCTGCAAGCGGGGTAAATTTCGATAAGTTTCCTCTCGAAGCACAAAGCATTTCGGCTCCGTTGGTTTTGGAAGTAGCCACTATACGTGCACTAACAATTTTCCCACGTTCGAATTCACTTAACTCCGACACAACGCACTCACAACTACACAGAACACTCTGCTGACCGCAAGTGACACTTGCAACGTATTGAGGGCGTTTCACAGATGCCGTTCGTCGCCACATACTCGTACAACAGCACAACCTGCAGCCTTGGCCGTCACCCGCGTTGATTTTCAAGCATGCATTTCTCGCAATTTTCCCGTATTTTTGTCCAGTCTCTGTTGCCCATGCTCTCATGTACTAGAGAAGCCTTGTCTTTGGTCGACTTGTGAGAACGCATGTTTTCTAGCTGTTTTTGAGCGCGGAGCCTTGTCACTCATCATTCAGGTTGCTTGGCGCAGAGTTTAGAGTCGAATATCCCATGAGGAGAGACACTTTCCTTGGTGCCGCCTGCAACTGTCAACATTGTTCTACCTGCTCAAGTTCAGACGTTTTGTCTTGTGTGCAGTGTTACTAAGATGGACATTTCTAAGATGCAGCGTTCAGGATTTTTGGGGAGAGCGTAGCTTGCTGGCGTTGCATCGGCGAAATTCTATGTAAGATGATTTTCAGCTTTCCAAATGTGTTTTATGTGAGCGAAGTCTGCCCTTTATTGGGTTCGCGTCTTTGTCTGAGTTGGTAGTGAGATTAACACCCCCTTTTTCTTTTTTCAGTCGTCTGCATTTATCAATCGCTTTCATTTCAGTTTCCAACTATGATCTGAAATTATGTAGAGCTACTTTTCTGATTTTGTGTATGTGTAGGATTGTCCCTTGGAGAACATGGTTAAACACGTGGCTGATACTGGTTAGTGTCACCTAGCCCATACTCAGTTTGCTCGCACTGCACCTCCTGGAAAGTATTACTCTAGCTGGGCGGTATATATACCATGTATATATTTTATTTGTGGAAATTTGCATAATTTTTTATTTTGTCCGTCTTAGTTGCGTTGATGTACAATTGTTGCTGCAGTCGTTACTGGTTTCGGGCTGAATTGCCCACTCTCAAACCACACACCTTGTTATTAACCGTACCTAGTCATACTATATGTGTAAGTAGGCTGTTTAGGTTTTTTTATTGGTAACGCCGCCGCCAAGTAGCGCTCTGTATAAAAATCACTGGCTGTGCCGTGTGCAGTCTGTGGCTGGTTTGCATTATTGTCTGCCATTGTAGTGTTGGGCAGCGGCAGCTGGATGCTAACAGCGCGTAGCGTTGGGCAGTTGGAGGTGAGCCACCAGCAGTGGTGGACGTGGGTAGAGAGATGGCGGAGTTTTGAAATTGGTAAGAATTGGTGTCATGAACTGACATATATATTATGACTATTAAGGTAAATACATTGTTTGTTCTGTATTAAAACCTTTCATTTGCTAACTATGCCTATCAGTAGTTAGTGCCTTCAGTAGTTTGAATCTTTTATTTAGCTGGCAGTAGTGGCGCTCGCTGTATTGCAGTAGCTTGAGTAACGAAGATTTTTGTGAGGTAAGTGATTTGTGAAACGTATGGGTTAATGCTAGTCAGGGCCATTCTTTCGTAGGGATTTTTGGAAATCAGATTGTGTTGCGCTAAAAATATTGTGTGTCAGTTTAAGCACAGTCTTGTATAATTTTTCTAAGGGGACGTTTCATATGTCGACCCTTAGCCAAGGATACCTCACTGGAATCTTCTGATTTTTTCCTTGTAGTTTGTGTAATTAGTGTAGCTTTTGTTTATTGCTAGCGCGTAATCATAGAGAGAATTTCCTTTGTAGTTGCAGTCTTTCATTATTGTACAGTAAAATAGTTGTGGCATGCATGTAGTTTTGCACGAAGTATTTCACAGCTGCGCTTGCAATTAACTAGATATTATTTTCAGTGCTATGTTAATGTTTTCTCTTATTTTTGTTCTTCAAATTGTGTTTTTCTGTGTTGTCGTGTGAAAAATTGTGACAATAATGGCGTGTGAAAAACGTAACACTAGGCTCCAAAGTAAACTGAGAAATGACAGTGAAGACGAAAGCAGTGTGTTAGCGCCACCATGTAATGAATTCACTAACGTTCAAAGTAGTAATTTGGTAATAGCGCATAGGGAAATGGAGCGGGCTGCAAATAATGGTGTAGACAGTGAAACAATTAGTGAACAGGGAAGCATTATCGATCGATCGGTCGGCAACAGCTCGCTCAGGATTCCGAAATGACAGGACACAATCTTGCAAATACTGTAGATTCAGATTTTGCTTCCTCACCGTTTTCTCAAATAAATCAAGACACATTTTCTGCTTTTCAAAATGCGAATATTGCCGGTTCAAATGCACTGCCGAGAAGCACTGAGGAACATGTTTCAGACACCAGTGCACTGTTATTACAGTTAATGCAACAAATGGGACAAAGGCTACAAAAGTTAGACACAACGCTTGAACAAAATCAGAAACAAATGGGACAAAATCTTCAAAAGTTAGACACAATGGAACAAAATCTTCAAAAGTTGGACACAATGGAACAACACCAGAGACAAACACAGCAACAGTTAGACACAATGGAACACAACCAGAGACAAACACAGCAACAGTTAGACACAATGGAACAAAATCTTCGGAAGTTAGACAGCACGCTTGAACAAACACGTGACGATTTAACTACTGATTTACATAACATTGAATCGAAATGCCAAAAAACTGTAATGACGTAAAAACACAAATTTGTGAGCATTTTCAACCTATTTTTTCGTGGCATGAAAATGCATTACAGAATCATGAAGCAGCCATAAAAGAACTGCAAACTATTGTTCGTGAAAATCATGACACCTTGCAAGCTAAAATGGACTCAGTTGCATCCACCGATTCGGTTACGCAACTTGCAAGAACTCAGGAAAACTTAAAGGTCACAGTAGATTCGATTTCAACACAAATGGACACTCTGAAACTTGGTTCAGAAAAACACACTGAGGAAATGTGTTCACTATCGGAGAAAGTAGTCGAACTTTCAGATCAGTTCACTAACTTATCTACAAAGGTAGATGATGATCTGAATGATACAGAAGAGTGCGAACAAATTAGGAAATTCAAACAAAATCAGAAATCAAAGAGAAATCCGGGAAGTGCAAGATCAGCTGACACAGGTAATACAAGAATTACGTATTTCAGAGGACACTCGCGCTCCAACACTGGAAGAGGGACTTAGAAATACGGAAAAGCCACAAAATAATAACACAGGGCATTTCGGAAATTGTGAAAGAAATTGGCAAGGTGCACCGAATTTTGAGATGGAACTGCCGACACGACGTAACAATGAACTATATGCTACCCGCCGACACGATGATTTTGACTATAAGCTGTTCATTACTGCATGTAAATTCAAAACATTTAAGAATTCTGGCAAAGACATTCATCCACAAGCGTGGCTCCATCAATTCTCTCATTGTTTTCCTCCCAACTGATCATTAGAGCACAGATTAGAATTTATGTGTGGCTACTTGGAGAATGAACCAGCTGTAAGAATGCGATCGGTCATTCACGATTGTCACAATGAAGGAGAATTTTATCATGCTTTCCTCTCAGCATATTGGTCTCAAGCTACACAAGACCGAGTAAAACATAGCATAATAATGATGAAACACTTTGAACAATCTGAATTTTCCAGTCTTGTCAAATATTTTGAAGACATGTTGCATAAGAACCAATATCTTTCAAACCCATATAGCCCTTCAGAACTCATCCGCATTTGCATAATGAAATTGCCTGAACATTTAAGGAATATTATTTTGGCAGGGCGTTGCAAAGACGACATTGAAGCTTTTCAGGGACTCTTACAAGAATTACAAATTGACACAGACAGTCGCGGGATGCGAAAACAGGAAAACAATCACTGCAGTTCACATCCGTCACAATTCCGTGACGACAGAAACAATAACTGGACACGACAAGTCTATTCTTACAACGCAAATCGTGACCAAAACAGACACCACCCATATGACAACCACTGGCGGAGTCATGATAGTTACAGAGAAAGATCGCATTTCCGTAGTAATGAATATAACAGAGACAATCGTAGAAACAGACAATACGGCAACCAGAATTATTACTATCAGGGGAGGCAGAATAATTTCAGACGCAAGGGTCCACCGCGCAGTGATAAATCAGGGAGAAATTCTCCACCACTTAACCGACAAGAAAGAAACTACAGGAACTACCGACATGACGACAGACGATATAATCATAACGACAGACCGGAATTTCGTCAGAACTGGCGGGATTCAAACAGAGCTGGGCCTCTCGGCAAGGTGAATTTGTAGAAGTTAGGTCTCCTAATCCCAATAACGACGCACGCCAACAAAGAGATAGCAGACAATGACTCGCACCGCAGGCAGCCACGTGCGCTGGCTGGCTCAGAGAAAAATAACATAGGCGTTAACCTTGAGAAAAACTCCAGTATTCTTTACCTACGTATACCGCATGATAATTGCGTTCAAGTTGAAACTTTGAGTACTAGGAAGAGTAAAGGTTTACACCACATTTCACATGTAAAACCGTTTATTGAAATATAATCTGCTTTTTAACTTTGTCTTTGCCATAAAACATTTCACTTCACATTTCTAGTATGCTTTGTCACACTGAGAAACTGTTAACATGCAACAATGTTTTGAAGTTAACTATATAGTCTAGAACCTAGGGAACATTTTTAAACAGAAATTACGAATGCATTGTTATAGTGAACAGACGACACAGTGTTGTTATTTGTACATTCTTGCTTGTTAGTTGCACGATTACGTAACGACTATAAGGCTTACATACTTAGAACATATACTGTTAATGAGGTTTTAATGCAACATTTTGGTTCAGTTGAAAAAACATTCTTTATTTGAAGTACCTTCTGTGAGATTAAAGATGACTTAGCGTTTGGTTTCTTTGATAGCTACACGATTATATCACGACGCTACTAATGTGTGACACAATTTACATTGTGCTTTTGCGGTGTATCTGTCTTATATCTGCACAGTTTTTCTGAATTATTCTGGAAAGTAAAACATGTTTTAGTGGTAACTTTTGTGGTATAGCTACAATTAGACAGCCTTTTCCACAGCACAGCAATACGTTACAGCACAGTACTTTCTTCATCACGGCAATAAGCGTAATAACTAAGATATTTATACGCAAAGCAATTCACTTCATTTATTACGAGGTAAGTACATTGACTTCAGCAGAACTTTGCTAACAGAGGACGATAACTACGACACTTCCACATAATTATCTTACAACAAGACGCACAGTTTATCGCTACAGTACACGTATTTGAGTGATTAATTTTGTACTTAAAACATTTATTTTTAAAGATATTTGAAGTACAATGATACAAAGGTTTTCCATGATACACTTCATTCCATTGCTGTAATCTGTAACACCTGAGGATATAATTACATTAATCCTCAGGGTGGTACACGCTTACTTTGTGTACCATGTGTATGGCAAGCACAAGGAGCCCTAGCTAATATGGTATTTGCTTATACAACTTTACACATCGGTACCATATTTTTCTAACACATAAATTACACAGCTATCTGATCATTTAACTGAGAGAAACAAACATTTATTATACTACATCAGTGACAGATGTTTACGTAATTACACAGTTGGATAACTTCACACTTACGAAATTGTATTTTGTCTGTACTTCGTGAACTGTTCATACATTTTCGGAACCATTGTGATACTATGAGAGCTTTGAATGACGTAATTGGGTATGAGATCATGATTTTTAAAGTACGTTTGAGGCAGATGACACTTTTGACAAGAGCAGAGATTTTTTTTAGGTTTTGAAATTATTGGAGGAATCTACGACGATTTTGGAGATTTGGCAGAGTTTTTATGATGTTACGATGACGATGTGTATTACGCTGTTGCGGTTTGTTTATGATCAATAAGCTGATGTTATATGAGGAATTTGATTATGCTACGTATTTATTATGATGAAATATTGAAGAAATGTCTACGAATATGTATATGTGTAATAAAGCAAGGAATAATGAGTAGTGGTTGGGGACTCTGATTTGTGAAAAAGGTTGTTGGAAACCGAGAATCGTACTTTAAGAGTTATGAAATGTGTGTATATGCGTGAATGTATCACTATGCTGGCGAAAATTTTTTGGACACTATTATATTTAAGGGATTTTGTTTCCACAGATTTGTAACGCAAATTCTCAACCTGTGAAAATATTTTTACATGAGACTGTCACTGTAGCGGAAACTGCTGTCGTAAATATTTCGGTAAGAAAGGTAGGTGACCGTGACGTAATGCGTTGCGAGCGGCCAGGTGTGCCAGCCGCCTTGAGAAAAAGTCATTAGTGTGTGCCTTTCAGAGGCACAGGTGGAGAAAAAAGGAGGCCATTAACCTCGCTATTGACATTCCTTTGTAGAAAGCATCGCAAATACGACACGCCCAAACTTGAAAACATATGATTATACTGTGGAGCTCTTAATTTATGATATTTACTAAAATGCTAATGAAACGATGAGAAACATTACATGGCTATTGTCTTGCTAGTTGAGAGAAATGCCATATGGATTGCTTTATATACTTATTTACTCATTTTGTTTAATATCTAGTTTCTATCTGCACTGCAGCATTGGTTAAAATACAATTTAATAGATGTACTAATATAATTATTTTATGCCTACAGATGCAGTAAATAATAACTTTACGATGTACTTAAAAAAACGAAGGAGCACAAAAAGACTTCCCTTCACAGGAACTGCATACATAATTTTCTTTTCAAGTACTTGGTAATTTTTATGGTAGGATAACTTCTTGTGGTGCACCACTTTAATGACAAAGATATTAATATGTGAATAGACATTTGCCTTTTCTGCATTGTTGTCTTTACTGTAATATTTTTTCTGCTTGAGCTTTGTCATGTTTAGTTATAAGCTATTGCATTTGCTGCTGCTGTGTGCTAGGCGTAATGTTACTGAATTTGACTTTGTATTACTCTGTTAAGCCAGTTTTACTAGGGATTTGTTTTTCTTGTTTGCTGCACAGCGCCTTATATTAGTTGTAATATTGCAATTGCTTTACCAATTTCCATTTTTTTGGGACATTGCTGTTTGTATTAATTTGTTTTGTGCTGCTGCTTTGCCTCGTCCCTTAGTTTAGCATCTGAGCTCAGTAGATTTATGTTAGCTTAAGAAGGGGTAGACTATATAAGAATCTAACTATGATGAATTGGAAGAAAAGCATTGAGAAGCTATAAGAAAATGGTTTAGCCAAAAAAGTAGTGTACAGTGGAGAAAAACTATTTTTGAAAGAGGATGAGAACAGAATGCAGAAAGCATGCCTGGATAGGAATTTTTTTGGCTGGAGCAAATGTTGAAATAAGAGGGGCGATCTATGGAATGAAGTTTTGGGTTGGACTCCAGTACCAAATGTTACCCTGAAAACAAACCCTGTCCTTTCCTTTTGTGTAATCCCACTATGTGTTTGTGTACCCTTGTGTATTTATTTTCTTCCTGTCTCTGTGTGCTGTTTCATAGAATTTTTCTCTCCTAATACTAAGCTACATTCACTATGATGAGGAATACTGTTATCCTCAAATATAATTTGCATCAATAATATGTTATTTACTTTGTAAAGATGTTTAGACATTATTTATTCTATTTTGTTTTAATCCTCATGTGTGAAGTTGATGTTTAGAAATTTATTCTGATTTTTTATGTATGTGCTCCTGTCATAATTCCTGTAACACTGGTGTATATGTTATTTCGATTCTTTTGTAAAGCCTGTATTACTGCAAATGTTATCTGTACTATTATGTTCTTTAATGATTTTATTTGTACCTTTGTTATTGTATTCTCATGTTATAAAATTGTAATTGACACCTGTTCAGCAAATTAAGT
Source organism: Schistocerca gregaria (assembly GCF_023897955.1). Taxonomy (NCBI): domain Eukaryota; kingdom Metazoa; phylum Arthropoda; class Insecta; order Orthoptera; family Acrididae; genus Schistocerca; species Schistocerca gregaria. The sequence continues at coordinate 1,012,958,064 of NC_064920.1, read as the reverse complement.
AACTTGTAAGTTACATTTCACTGCACACGCTTCTGTTGGTGATAGTATACGGACAATATGTGAGAAGTAGGGACTGATAGTGTTTGCACGTGTTAATAATTCAGTAAGGGACTGGATAACAGCATTGCTGCTTCTAAGGACATTTCAAAAACAGTTTTTGTGAGTGCACAAGTGGCGGTTTATGGACTTGCTATAATCTCCGCAAGACTGTTCGATGGTGACTGTGTGCCTGCACAGTCGCAACAGATGGCTGCCGGCCATCTCTACAAGGACTACAGTGGGTGTGCATCTTTGATGATCTGCCAGTACCACTATTTCTACAAGGACTGCACTGGGTCTGCACCTCTGGTGGCCCACCAATACCGTAATCTCTACCAGGACTACAATGGGTCTACTCTGTGACGACCTACCTACCAATATTCTTTAAAACTTCGACTGACTCTGCTGTGGGTTTGCTCTGTTGTGGCCCATTACCTGTCTGCATGTCAAGAGTCAGCACTGTCTTTCCATTGGAAGGACAACACTACTTCTTCAAGACTGCATGGAAATCCACTACTTCCGTGTGTATTTTCTTTTACTACTCAGACTTTGAGAAAAACACTGCAATTTTACTTTGATGAATGATCAGGACTGTCTTTATGGACTGTGAGAAAATTTTAGCTTTTGACCAACATTGTATCGATAAGTGTGTTCATTTCATTTCTTTGTTATTGTAATTATGAACAAATTTTTCAAATCTGTATTGGCCACTGCCCAAAACAATTTGTAGATTTTTTTGTGGGGAGCATGGGGGCTATGTAAGTAGGCTGTTTAGGTTTTTTTACTGGTAACGCCGCCGCCAAGTAGCGCTCTGTATAAAAATCACTGGCTGTGCCGTGTGCAGTCTGTGGCTGGTTTGCATTATTGTCTGCCATTGTAGTGTTGGGCAGCGGCAGCTGGATGCTAACAACGCGTAGCGTTGGGCAGTTGGAGGTGAGCCGCCAGCAGTGGTGGACGTGGGGAGAGAGATGGCGGAGTTTTGAAATTTGTAAGAATTGGTGTCATGAACTGATATATATATTATGACTATTAAGGTAAATACATTGTTTGTTCTGTATTAAAATCTTTCATTTGCTAACTATGCCTGTCAGTAGTTAGTGCCTTCAGTAGTTTGAATCTTTTATTTAGCTGGCAGTAGTGGCGCCCGCTGTATTGCAGTAGCTTGAGTAACGAAGATTTTTGTGAGGTAAGTGATTTGTGAAACGTATAGGTTAATGCTAGTCAGGGCCATTCTTTCGTAGGGATTTTTGGAAGTCAGATTGCGTTGCGCTAAAAATATTGTGTGTCAGTTTAAGCACAGTCTTGTATAATTTTTCGAAGGGGACGTTTCATATGCTACCAAAAAACACGAATAGCTTCTGTACAGAAGTTTGGGCAACAAGTACTCTTATTGATCTCAGTCCACTGTTGCACCTGTTGGTTGTGTCAGTCAGGTGCAACAGTAGCCGCATGGGCTAATATCAATGAGGGTACATAAGTAGCCTAGTCAAATATGCTATGTTAATTCTCAGTCAGTTCACTTCTCCTACAAAGCACTGACGTACAAGTGTCGCCTATTCAAGCATTAAATCGCAGTGGAACGGGATGCACGATTACTCATAACACATTTTTCCAAATGTTCTGCTCCCAAGCAGTCTGTCTGACAATATGGTTTTATAAATAGAGAACGATGGCTCGGCTTCTCAAGACGCCAACGGTGCATATTTATATAGCGCTATACGCGATTAGAATATTCTAAGAAAATCTGCCCCGTTGCTGATATCAGTGTACTCACTTCGAGGAACTGATGTGTAACTGCCTCTGCCACTCGTTGCAATGCATGAGCCCTACATGTGACATGCGAAAAATTTGTATTAAATACATTAAACTATTTCCCCGCTTTCAACATTTACGGAGCTGTGTACATCAATCGGACTCTTCTTTTACGCCATGTGGCCATAGTACCTTAAATCCATCATTAATGACTCTAGCAATTTAAATAGGGTTTAGATGCAGTCTCAAAGTCCGACTTGCCCACCGTTAGACTAGCTATAAAACGGCCTGTAGCATCCCCTGCCCATCAGCGAAAATTCATGCAGAACATTTTTCGATGTCAGCCCTGATTTTCTCTAATATTTTAACAGAATGAGAATCCAGATAATTCCTCCTGAGACTGAACTCGGCGGGAATGTTGCGGTTGCAGTATTTCTGTACGGAAATGGTTTCGTTCAGATACCTGAAATTTGTTCCAGCGTTATGTTCCCTGTAAACAACGAAAGACACAGTTCTTTGTGAAATTCATTGTTATACGATGTAGGCTGTCCCCACAACTGTGTAAGTAGAACCTGTTTCATTGAAAAAATCAATTGTTTATTCGTAATATGTAGATTCCTTCGCAAATGTTGTCCAGTTTGAGATTTCGTCGTACGACCTATACGGTTCACAAGTCTGGTACAGGGCTATTTTACTATCACAGCACTGTCAATAGAAATCTATGTCTTCAGCTTTGGTGGCAACGAAGACGCAACTGGTGCATTCGTTAACTTAAATGCAACTGACAATTACATAGTATGAAGGATTGAGAACAAAAAAGGAAAGCGTTAAAATGAGTCATTGTTGTGCGCAACGAACTTGTGTAGTATAGCTTTTAGTGTATCGGGATTGACGACAGTATGAGGAAAATAATAATAAAATTAATTTATTTTCCTTTCTTGCTAAGTAACGAAAATACAAGTGACACACGAAAATGTATAGTAACTCTGAAATAATATTAAAATATGGAAAATTATCTTGTGTAGTGGGAAACATGCATTAAACCTCAAAATATGTAAAAATATGTAGTTTAAAACTTTGAAATAAGTTGTCGACATTTTAGTTTTTCTTTCAGCTACATTTAAAGAAACAGAATATCGGAATGTAATTACATGAAGTCCGGGATCAACTCATGATATAAATGGTGTGCTTGCTGTGGGTAATGCTAGAAGATCAACAGCAACATTACGTACGCCCGCCAACCAGACCGTTTATGCCACGACTTAAGCGTGGATCGGCAACCTGCAGATGTTCAGTTAGTTGGTTAGTTTCATGTTCCACGCATCATTTTGTGCGACCTACAGCTACATCTACATGGGTACTCTACAAATCACATTAAAGTGCCTGGAAGAAAGTTCATCGAACCACGTTCACGATAAATCGTAATGACATGGAACTTTTTATTTTTATTTTTCAACGAACGAAACCGGGTGTAACACAATAAATGTGTAATAATACAGCTAAGGTAGCTTTTATTAATCATCAACATCGTCAGCAGTGGTGCTGAACATTATCCTGACGGAGTGCTGCGGAGAACGTAGCGCGGCGTGCCCAGTCAGATTAAAATAAATTTGAACACAAGCGGGAAGAATGTTTCTTTGTTCTCCATGAATAACAAAAATGTAGGAAAAATCTAATTTTTTGAAAAAATATTGTGCAATTCTTTCGCAATGACACTCGTCGTAGTCCATACACGAGGAGTGGTAACTGAATTTGTGGAATTTTCTGTGGACTTTTATTTATTCGTCTACTTCATTGTTATGCTTTCAGAATAGTCTCCATTAGATATTATACACTTACACCAGCACTTTTTCTAATCCTCAAAACACTTCTCGAACTCGATCTTTGCGATAACTTTCACGTCTCTTTGCGATCCGTTTTTAATCTCGTCTGCGTTTGCAAAACGCTGGTCCTTTACGGTTTTCTTTATTTTTAAGAACATAAAAAGTCACATGAGACCATGTCTGGCCAATATGGAAGCTGGTGCATCATTACAGTACTGATTTTGGTTCATAATCCAGAGCTAACATCTTAGTGTGACAAGGTACAATATTATGATGCGAACTCATGAATTGTTTCGCCATAAATCTGACATATTTTTTCGTATTGCTTCACCCTAAACGCCGTTGAACTAGTAAGTTTTATTCCTTTTGATTGACGTTGTGGCGAGAACCCACGGTGCACTATGTCATTAAAACTGCAGAACACAGTGGGCCTAGCCTTCACATTTGACCGCACTTGTCAAACGAGCTTTTTCAGGTCTTGGCGATCCAGAATTCTTGTAGTGTGACGTTTGAAAGTTTCGGCGTCATATCCGTAAATTCGTGTTTTATCGTGTGTTATGGCACGTTTCAACAGTTGTGCATCGTTGTTAACTTCATGTCTCGACTCCCGAGCAACTTCCACTGGCACTGTTTTTTTTCGAAATAAAACAATTTTGAAACAGATTCTGCTGTCAAAATTTTGATAGCCAAAACATAGAAAGAAGTCATGGCATGAGACAGTTGATAAGAAAACACCATCAGTGATTCCTCTGACTGCGATTTGGAGATTGTTCATAATATTTTTTTCATTTTTTCCACGATTTCAAAGGTTGACGTTATTCTGGGGTTCATTTATAACGTCTTCGTGGCCTTTTTCGAAACGGTTGTACCACTCCAAATTCTTGTTTTACTCACAGGAGACGCACCAAATACCATATTTAACATCTGTAAAATTTTATACGCTTTATTCCGTTCTTACAACGAAATTTAATGCTTATTCTTTGAACGATTCTTATGTAAAATAAATAATTGCCGATACCACCAAAACAAATGTAACCTTTTAGACAGCTGACAACCCACTAAATATCTGATATGTCTGACACTGTATAGATACTTCTCACACATTTCTACCAAACCAAAAACGTAGAAATTGCGGGATTCGTACGTATGTGACCTGAGAAACAACAAAATTTCCGTTACTTTTTGAACACAACTGGTATGTACTAACTTCGGTGGAAAAGTTTCTAGGCGTTTCGCAGCTATGTTTTCAGGTCACTCCCTTTCATCTCCCTACCTCCGCCCCTGTCCCTACGACCATAAGGAATGCCCTAATCGCATACTACTTTTTATTTATTTTTTCAGGCTGTAAGCCATGAGTACACAACATACACGTAGGATATGGGCTTGTAGTGATAATTGAAAATCGAGTTACGCATACATGTCACCAGATTTATGCTTACGTGTCACCACTTTTTCGATCCCTCACAAAGAGTGGTGCTAATTTTGTTACCTCCCGCCCTCGATAGTAAGGAATATAGTCTAAAGCGTTATAAAAATTTCTCCATGCGAATGAAGCGGTTAATATTTCTATCACCTACAGCGCTATTATTATACCTAGGTCAGAAGAACAAAGTGACTGACAGCTCTTTTTCAGTAATCAGTCGTGTGACTGGTTTGAAGCTACACAAAACGAAGTCCTCCCTTACACCAACATCTTCGTTTCAAAAGTACCAGTTGCGCCCTACTTCCTCAATTATTTGTTAGGCGTGTTCCATTCTCTGTCTTCCCCTACAGCTTTTACCTTGTACAGCTCCATTCACACTGCGCAACATAATTAAAAAATCACTTCTTTGGAACCCCATAATTCCTACGCTTTGCGACGCTTGTGTTTGAAATTTAGCTCAAAGGTACGTACAACTTTTCTCTGCAATGATGCAAAAGGTTGGTGCCCTGCAACGCTTCAGACAAGAAAATGTCGATACTTGCGAAAAAGTTCATGTGACGAGTAAGGTGCGTTAATTATGTCACATAGGCACCAAATTTCACCACAGTTCTGTTCAATGCCACGGTGGTCGTGTCACACGATCGGAAGGCCGCCACATCCTGTCTTACCCACATTTCATACGTTCTTTTGACCCCTCTGCAATTGAGACCAGTGCCGTGACGTCTAGCGTTGAAATCAGGCGGTTTTCTGATGAGGTGGCCGAGGAAACCATTCCAGACAGCCCTTCAAAATTAACACGAAAAGGCCGCAGGCGGTGGCATACAGGGCGTCAATGAATTCATCCCCCATCCCTGTGTCATTGATTCCCACAGATTTCGTGGTCGAAAACGATAGTTTGTAGAATGATGAGCGACAGGAGGATATTCTAGACAACCTCAGACGTTTCAACCCTTCTCTCAGGACATTGTGGAGCTGCATTCCCATCGAGTGTGATTGCACCCATTTGGGGTGTAACTCCACCGCAATTTTTGCTCTCTAGGGACCATTTAAAACAATTCGAAGAAGTCTGAAAGTGATCCGTAGCAGCTAAGGGTACTTACGATTTTCCAGCGCTCCTTTTTTGTGTCCCCCTGTGGTGTGATCACGGTGGGTGCCACACTGACACATGCGAGGATAAAACGGCAAACGAACCATCTAAGACCCTCCCCCCATATCCCCCAGTTCGGCAAAAGCCACGGTAGTAACCGCCCGCCGTTATTGGGAATTTTTAAAAAGCACCTGTACAGATAGAGCGCGTGACGGGAGTACTACGCGCCTTCAGGCAGGCTACACTACTGCTCTTTCGCGGCTACAATGCTGCTGTTGCGCCTGATAATAGGCCATCCGGAATGGGGAGTGTCAAAGGGGTTGCCGGCCTGCTGGCGCTTAGGATGGCGTCATGGGTTCTGGCTGTACGGTAGTGATTCTTTAATTCTGTTGCGCAGCGTAGTACCGTGCAAGTTATTCGTTGGTGTCTTAACACATGTCCTATCACCCTGACCCACCTTCCTGCCAGTGTTTTCACGTCCCTTCCTATGGTGATTCTGTAGAGGACCTCTCCATTCCCTATCAGTTTAGTCTACTTAATTTTAACAACCCCTCTACAGTGTCACATCTCAAACTCTTCGACTTTTTTCTTTCCGTTTTTATCACAGCTAGTTGTTTACAAATGAGATAGTGTAGCAACAACCTACCAGAGAACGAACTTGGTCGCGCTTTTACTAAGTTCGCCATCGTCAAATGGCTCTACAGGTGGCAACTACGGACATTAACATGACAGTCGTGATTCGTTTTCACCGTACGCTTTGTTTCCATGTGCTTTTATTCTTCAGAACATGCCAAAGAACATCTGCAGATAATTGGGAAAATGAGCAGCAAAGAAAAAGTAAGGTTATTAAGTTCCTACTCTCTGCTAAACAGTTGACTCTACTAAGTGGAATAAGCGTAAGGGAGCAGATGAAGTAACACTGCACCGCCGTCCTGTACAAGAGCCTAGTGGAGTCAGTTTGCCGTTGCTTTCCGCCCATCTGTCGTGAACTATCACTGGTGCAATTGCGTCGTATGGATGGCTTTGATGAGTGCTTGAACAGCGTAATGTCGGTTGTATGTTGTCACGTACGAATGGACGGGAGAGGGTGAAACTCACTGCACCACTACTCCTCTCGAAAATCGTCAAGCGTTTCGTATACCCTCATTTCATGAGACACTGTGGAGAGGTTGGCACAACCACTTGTGACGAGGAATTTCACGCCACTACCTCTCCTCTCTTGCCAGCCAAATAGGGGCAGTGAAAATTTAATCACCTGGATTCGAATCAGCTTACCTCCGAGTCTTGCTAAGCAAGACGTTTTCTAGTATTCTTTATTTATCATTAATTTATAACTATCCATTTACTTACAATGTGAGCAACATGCTCGACCACTTGCATTTTTTACAGTAAATACTCTTCGTAACATATTTTTGTAAATACTTAAAACCTGAGACAGTACTAGATAATATTGCAATTTTGCCTCATTGATCTCTCAGGTACGGCTTAATGAAATGTCATGTTACAAAAATTATGAAACAACGTTTTAAATTAAAGGAAAAAGTACAGAAATTGGTATTCTTCTGAAAGGATTATTTTGTATCTAGTTACACGAAAACTAAACATGAGTAGCTAAGACAAAAGCCTGTGCGATACTTTCACAAGAGAATAAAAATACAACAAAATTCACAGTACTGTGTTGGGAGCACGCCCACATGAGAAGACCTCCGCTTGTACAGACATTAGTAGCACATTATTAAAAACATAATCTGAAGTACATACACACGCATATATGACACTAATGGACTATTCTTACCTGTATTTACATATATAAAAATTCTGCACTAATAAAGTATAGAATGATGATAAGCATGTGCAGATGACAGTTATCATTCAACATCTGAGTTTTGAAATTCTCTGGAGAAAGGTACATAGGTCAATAATTGTAAAAATAAAAATGTACAAATGAAATATTTTTCAAACGAAATATGGCTAGGGAAGAAGATTTGGCAATTTTTGTTTAGTTGCTACTACTTTCTCAGTATAAACGACGTAACTCTAACTGTTGATATTGACAGATCGTACGATAAATACTTTGTTGTTGCGTGTTTTTCGGCAGTCATCAACTTTATCACAAATATTTAGGGGCATTTTTATCGATGCGTTTATCTCTGAATTTCAGGTCATTGTCTTGCACGTCTCATGTATATATGTTCACGTACTGATAATAATGCTTCATTAGGTTAAAAGTTTTGGATAACTTTAAAAAAATAGTGTCTAACACAGATGTAACCGTTTATACCAGTTTGTATCTAACCAATTAAATCAGCAGATTTATTTACCATCGAGGAGTTCTTTCACTACGTGTGTAACGCCATTCTTTCACAACACAGATGACCTTGAGAGAAACAGGCTCTTTTTAATACTATGATAACAACTGAGCAGTGCTGACACAACATGAATAACACGGGTATTGGGCAAAATGCTTTGTTCTAAAGCTGAAACACTCAACCCAGTTGCCCACGATGTGTAGCCCTTTAATTTTCTAACCTCACATGCGCTCTGAAGTACTTGTTGGTGAAGTTATTCGTAGTTTTCTTTATCAGCTACTGTCCCCCCAACTTGATTTATATCTAGCTACCTGACTCCTACAACATTCACGTCGGACGCGACAGCCAAACCGGTGTCACCATGGTCTCCAATCATCCGCCCATGACAGATTGTGGAAGCAACATTTAATTTCTGTGGCACCGGGGACCGGAAACGAGATGACTGTAAGTTTGTACCAGATCCGTTGACACGATACTTTGGAGGGCTATTCAGCTTCCAAGCAACATACGTTAGGATATCAATTGATTTACTAACAATGAGCAAAATAGTATTTGGACTGTGCTTCACCTAGTTCGGAATGATTCCTTTGAACCTAGCAGTGTTTGGACGAACCAAGTTCAACCATAATCTCCTTCCTTCTGAGAGGCCACAGAATTCACTATGTACAGCCTTGACCCTGCAACTACAGCACAATCAACGCTGGAAACAATCTTCCCTGTCTTCATAAACGCAAGGTGGTGCTGGAAATCCACCCTTTCACCCTTCCGTTCGACAGCAACCACATCAGGTAGTGGAACTTCACTTGCATCATGCTGTGTCAGTATAATGAAGGCACAAAGCATTCCAACCTGGCCGGTTCCCACCACTCGACCTTGTTTCCGGATGTTCCTTGTGGCTTCGCAACTCGCTCAAGAGAGCACTTACAATTTCAGACATTCCGAAAACTTCCTATCCTCTGTTTTCGCTGTTGCAGTCTCCAATGTTATGCACCCGTCCACAGTTCTTCTTCATATTCGAACCATGTGTGTAACGGAGTTCGTTGCCCTGTACGAGACGCGATATGCGTCCAGACGTACAGAACTACGGAAGCGAGTATTCAGTAATACAGGTTAACGGAAAATCTGACAGTATTCAGTACTGAATTACGCAGCGGTCGCTGCTGTGGACACATTGGGAGTGGAGGCAGCAGTTAACCCTATGCATCTCTGACCTTAAATTACGTTATAAAATTAACTGGATTTTCCGTCGATGTTTGGCAGAACACGATAATAATAATACGAGTACAGTATTAAATAGTATAATATCTCCTAGTGTTCTGCAAAACTATATTTGTATAGTCACGAACTGTGTTTGGTCTCTTAAGGGCCATCTTCAGGTGACAACTGAGTGTTGCTAACACAGGTAAAAATTAAGTGCGATCTACATAGACGTTATTTCTACTGAAGATAAAAATGTGACGTAGAGCGTAATTCTTCAGACTTTCCGGCGATCTATTAACGTCTTGACGTGCCGGGTATTCTGCCGGCTATCAGCGTCGTTCATGCACGATATTTCGGCAACGTGGCACGTTATCTTCATGGGGTGCTGTCTAAAAGTAGTGCATGCACGGCGCTGATATCCGTCAGAGTACCCGACACCTCAAGATATCACGACGCAGAGTGTCTACGTATGTCAACACTAAGTATTTGTTACACAAAAATGATTACATTAGTAAAAAAAAGGGGGAGGAAAAGGTTTTTATGTGGAGGTATGTTTAATAACTGATGAGAAATGAAAAATGGTTCAAATGGCTCTGAGCACTATGGCATTTAACATCTGTGGTCATCAGTCCCATAGAACTTAGAACTACTTAAACCCAACTAACCTAAGGACAACACACACATCCATGCCCGAGGCAGGTTTCGAACCTGCGACCGTAGCAGTCGCGCGGTTCCGGACTGAGCGCCTAGAACCACTAGACCACCGCGGCCGGCGATGAGAAATGAGATGAATTTACTGTTTGAATTTAGTGTTTATGATCAAAACTTCGTTTAACAAAAGGGAAAACGGAAACCGACTGTTTAAATTATGAAGTGCTTTAATTCTCAGATGACATTCTATCACGTACGTATGTTCATTTCCAGTATTTACAGTAGTATCATCTTTGTGCTTTCTCAACAGAACGTAAAACTTCGCTTTTTCTGTTAAAAAATGATCAGCAGAGGTTGAATACTTCTTCCTTAATTTTCAGCTTCTCTTATTTTCAGGTAACCTAATTTTACATTCAGTTAAGAGAAGCAGAACTAAGACCCTACCGGAAATATTGGAAATCAACAAACGCATGACACAGAATGCCAGCTTAATATTAAATGATGAGACTCAATTTCCTCTTCCCCATTTGTTACATTAAAATGGTCCAAATGGCTCTGAGCACTATGGGACTTAACAACTGAGGTCATCAGTCCCCTAGAACTTAAAACTACTTAAACTTAACTAACCTAAGGACATCACACACAGCCATGCCCGAGGCATGATTCGAACCAGCGACCGTAGCGGTCGCGCGGTTCCAGACTGAAGCGCCTAGAACCGCTCGGCCACACTGGCCGGCTGTTACATTAAATTGTTGTCACAAATACTATATTCAGGTTGCAGATTCCTAATTCATCTTATTTCTCATCAGATACCAAACGTATCACCACACACAAAAATTGTTCTCCCCTTTTTTTATAGTTAATGTAATTTATTTATGTGACAAGAAATGTAATGCTTCCTTTCGCAAATACTCCACGTCGTATTTGTATCTTCTGTGCAAGTAATATCTGTGTAAGTCGAATATCATATTATTCTGTGTTTGCGACATTCAGTTGTTACCTGAAGATGGCTTAAGAAACCGAAAGCCAGTTCGTGAGCAAATAATTATAATTTTTCAGATCATTAGGAAGTGCTTCCTTTTTAATATTATTAATAATTTGTGTTGATAACTGGTACAGCTGGACAGATCTATTAATGTATCATTAATGTAATGTATAGACTGCAGTTTTAATTTATAATCAGTTACATCCAATGTATATTTCAGTAGCCCGAGGTCTAATGTCTTATGCAGTTAGTAGCCTAGATCTTAGTTTTGAGCCATCTATAAGCTGAAGTTCATTTTTGGTATATGTGCGGTTCAGTACTGACCAGCACGTAGATTAGTTTTTACACAAGCCTTTTGTTCATACTTTGTTTGTATGATTAGTTAATGTAATTGACTCAATGGCGTACAAATGATGTTCCTGTACACAGTGGCATTTATAGCTTACTGTTTAGTATCATTAGGGAAATGTAAATAGTGTGGTTTTATTTCATAATCAGTCAAACCCAATTTATGTTTCAGCCACAGCCCGAAGTCTAAGTTTTATCTTATTTGTAGCCCGAGGTTTAGTTGCATGTAGTCTGTAGCCCAAGGTCTATGCTGTGCTACACGCATATCTTATTGATCTGTGATGTAGGCCTATTATCTACTATAATTCCCAACAATCTTTGTTTCTACAAATTGCATTTTGTGTTATACAGGGCATCTGTCGTAAGAGTCGTTAGACGTATTTTGTCTGGTTTTTCGGCAGATATTTGCAGTCCTGTTTCTGCAACATGTAGCTTGTGTCAGCCAAACAAATGCTGCTCATAACGTCTTTATGCGACCGCAGCGTCGACAGAAAGCGTAGGTTGGTCTCCCGTTGCAAACAAAAAGAGTCTTAAATCAGAATTTTACCTGTCATTCAATAGAGCGCTCCAACATTGCTCTAATGCATTACTCATTTTGTCGATACGTATTAACAGGAACAGTAGCACACGAAGAATAATCAGTACTCGAGCAGCAACCGAGCAGCACAGTCTTCACGAGCCAGGGCGGACCTGTCGCTGCTGGACTACTCGTTATTCCTCGTGTTTTACTGTTCCTGTTAATACGTATTGATAAAAGCACGCTTTCCATAAATACTGGGCGTCACATGAAACGCGTGATGGGCAGTATTTGTTCAGCTGAGTTCAGTTACCCGATGCAAAAAGAAAATTGCAAATAGCTGCCGAAACACCAGAGAAAATGAGCCTGTCTACCTTTATGAGAGACTCCCTGCGTAAGCAATAGTTTGACCTCACTGTTTTAGAGCACTCGATGTCTAACGTACAAAAAAAAAAATTTATGTTATGGCTATTACATAAATGTTCATTTATGGACAAAATATGAGATTATATATTGTGTTTGTTGACTTGTATTTATTGTTGATAAAGATGACAGTTTTTATTGTAGCGTAAATATGTAATCTTGACTTTACCTTCACTGAATGATAAGCTCATTTATCGTAATTACTATTCACAAATGTCTTTTGTACAGAATTATTATTATACCATCATATGTCTCGAACAAGACATTGTTTTGATATGTACAATTCACTTGATTGCCGTGTCCTGCAAGGTAGGCTTTCGTTTCCATGTGCTAGATTCGTAGAATGCTGTTTGTTGATAGTAACCATATGATGTGAACATTGAAAAAAACCTTGATAGCAAATATTCCCTCTGACTTTACCAATGACTGTATTACACAGCTTCTTATGTTTTTACTCTGTAATATTAAACTCTTCGGTCATATGAGGTTATATAGAGCTGAGATGGCAGTTGCGGGCTTTCACAAAAATAAATGAAGTATTGTGATGGCCCTCAACTACGTACCCTCAGATCCACAGTTGAAATATTAACGGTTTTGGTTGGTTTCGTTGTCTAGGGGCTGGGATAAGTAGTTGCCGCATTACAGGTCTGATACTGCTGAGTATACAGTATACAATGTGAATATACGCATGAATCGAATGGTCGAAGGTTCCTATCACTCATTGCGTATTTTGAATGAATAGACATCTATAAATGAAAGATTGCAATTAAATAAAATTTGCAGGTGCTATTCTTAACGACTTTAAATGATGAGTACGATAGTAGACGTACCTATAAGAATGCTGTTTATTACTACAAAACACTTATTGGTGTCGATGGTCCAGCAAGTAAATAAAATATAAGTTGAATAACAGGGAAACAATAGATTCCTACTTCACGTAATTAGTTATGAACAACAACGTATCTCGCGAAATATTCACTTCTAAACGCATATTACGTGTTGACTGCAGAAGCCACGGAAATCTCACAAGTGCAGAGTAAACCGCACCACATCTCCAAACCTCTCCTGCGACCGTGCGTCCGTCGCGCCGAACTGTCCAGACTCTCCCGTGTCCTCTCCCGTACCGCCCCTCTCTCCGCAATGTTCAAAACTCTTTCCCCATGTCCTGTGAGACTGCTTTTGAAACGATCGCTGTGATTGGCTAGAGCGCTCCCGTCCTGTCTCCAAGCCAACGCACACTCACAAACATCATGAAACACATTCGAAATACTTGATTTACATTTAAATAACTTGAAATTAAATAAACATTCCTAAGGCTGGACCATAAACACGCTCTAACACACATTATTAAATACATAAACAAATTAAATAAACATATATCAAAGGAATAGCAAAAAAAGGTAGGGCAGTAGGCTAATGTCTCTGTGCTTTCTAAAACATAGTAAATATTTAACCAATTTCTTCATGAATAGTTTATAGCAGATATAAACAAAGACATAGATGAATAAATGTATTTATAAGCATGCTGCTACCGTGTTTTCGTGTAATTGTGGTATGCTTACGGCCTGACGCGATCGATAGTAATCGGCCACTTTGACCTCCAATATCTCGTGTACTATTCACGTCACAGCCTGTAATTTATACCAATTTAGGTTTACACTAATATCTTTCTAAAGACACGTCGATCGAAAAAATCGGATGAACCGTTTGGATTTTAGAAATTCGTTGCTGGGTGTTACTTGTATAATTCATCATCAGACACTAAACTTTAATCTAATAAAGATATTGAAAATCTGATTACACCATGAGAATCATCGTGCAAATTATGGTAACATACATGTTTCTTTTTGAGGTATCGTGATTCATCTGGCTACTATTCGTTTCTATACGAAATGTGAAATGTCTGCCATTAAGGTTTCGCGAAGTCCACCACCTTTGGCACTGCCGGCGTGTCTCCTTCATCGACACAGCGTCACCGTGGACTTCCCAGCCATGCGGCCCCTGGACCCCGGCTAATCTTCGGCACCACAGAGCCGCCAATGAGCCGCGGCCCGCCGAGAGGCCCCAGCGCGGCCACGCCAACTTCCAACTTAGAATATTTTCAGGGCGCCACAACTCGCCTATTACCTCACGCAGTCGATTGTTAACTGTCAGTAGCGTGAATACAAGTTGCCGGTGTTTTTCCAGATGTTAAGAGATTAAGGTGATTTTACATTCCAAAGTTTGTCACCGTTTCGTTTACTATGCTGATGTGTCGCTATGAGAAATATGCATTTTTGATCCGTCAGATGTATATTTTTGTAAGTACTGTATATAACGTTGGTGTTCAGAGGTGGTTCTTATATTTCAGTCTTATCATCTCTGTGTACTACATATATTTTTTTCTGTTTGTTCAATCTTCAAGTGATGATCGTTGAAGTAACCGGAACCGGTCAAGAATAAATTGAAATATACGGGATGTTTCACAGTTCATGTAGCACACCTCTAGAGGTTGTAGAAGGGACTTAGCAGATCAATTTTTACATATGAACTCGTGTATGGAAACGTCATCCAACGGCGCTACAGAGCGTCAAAGTTATAGGCGCCTGCGCATGCAAATGTATGTATATACAGGGTGATTCTCATGTTAAAAGCTTTCTAGAATAATAGAGAAGAATAAAGGTATGAATTTGAGGTAACGGTTCCTTTGCCGGAAACGAAAGAGTCGAAAGTTATAAGCCAAAACCGATCTGATATCTCAGACAGTGGAATACATGTAATGAAACTGTTCTTGCTAAGACTGTAGGGTAGGCAACTTTCGAAGGTGGTTGTTGTTGTTGTGGTCTTCAGTCCAGAGACTGGTTTGATGCAACTCTCCATGCTACTCTATCCTGTGCAAGCTTCTTCATCTCCCAGTATCTACTGCAACCTACATCCTTCTGAATAATCTAGTGGTCTCCCTCTACGATTTTTACCCTCCACGCTGCCCTCCAACACTAAATTGGTGATCCCTTGATACCTCAGAACATGTCCTACCAACCGATCCCTTCTTCTAGTCAAGCTGTGCCACACGTTTCTCTTCTCCCTAATTCTATTCAATATCTCCTCATTAGTTGTGTGATAACCATCTAATCTCCACCATTCTTCAGTAGCACCACATTTCGAAAGCTTGTATTCTCTTCTTGCCCAAACTATTTATCGTCCACGTTTCACTTCCATACATGGCCACATTCCATACAAATACTTTCAGAAACGTCTTCCTGACACTTAAATCTATACTCGATGTTAACAAATTTCTCTTCTTCAGAAACGCTTTCCTTGCCATTGCCAGTCTACATTTTATATCCTATCTACTTCGACCATCATCAGTTATTTTGCTCCCCAAAAAGCAAAACTCATTTACTACTTTAAGCGTCTCATTTCCTAATCTAATGCCCTCAGCATCCCCCGATTTAATTCGAGTATATTCCATTATCCTCGTTTTGCTTTTGTTGATGTTCATCTTATAGCCTCCTTTCAAGACACAGTCCATTCTGTTCAGCTGCTCTTCCAGGTCCTTTGCTGTCATCGGCGAACCTCAAAGTTTTTGTTTCTTAATTCTTACTCCGAATTTTTCTTTTGTTTCCTTTAGTGGTATGTGGACTAAAACAAGGAAAAAATGTCCAGTAAACATGGGTTCCAAAATGCATACCTGAGGTGTTTATGAGCACTTGTCCATCTTCAATACTGTGAAACACATCTTCTCTATTGAACAAGTGCTCACAGTTGTTAAGGTATGCACTTTAGAGCCTATGTTTACTGGACATTTTTTCCTTGTTTTGCTGTACACTATCCTACGATCTTAGCGACAACAGCACCAGTACATGTATTCGACTATCAGAGATATCAGAATGGGTTTTGCATACAACTTTCGACGCCTTTGTTTCCGGTACAGGGACTCTTGTCTCAGATTGATGTATTTATCATTTTCCATCATCCTAGAAAGTTTTTACTTAATCACGGAATCACTCTGTATTTACATATATTTATAGACGCCGGCGCATATAACATTGACGTTCTGTAGCGTCGTTGGATGACGTTTCCAGAAGTGTTTCTATAAGTCCTTCTTCATACAGGTGGTTGCGGGACCTAGGCTGTTCAGTATAAAATATCGAAGCGAAACACCTTCAGCCGTGTAAATTTCCAATTGTTGTTTTATTTGAGGAACCAGGTTCAGCGCTAAATATCGCTATCTTCATGCCCCCTGACGGACGTGTGGGAAGAATTTCACCTCTGGTCCAGTCAAAATAGGGATCCCTTCGATCGTCAGTTGCCGGACAAGGGTTACAATGTAAAACGTGATCCACTAAGTTCCTTCTGCAACCTCTAGAAGTGTGTAAAATGATCTATGAAACACCTTGTATGCAGCTGGCGGCAAAAAATGCGTTTCTTTAAATATTTATTAGCAGTAAATCACCTTATTGTTGTGATCAGCAATACGTCGTGAATTGGACTCCCTCACGCCTGATCTTGTTGGAGTACGTGGATTGCGGCGGAGGACTAATCCTTAGCGACCACGTGGAACATTAGCTTCAGTTTTCGTTCCATAGAGCCAAAAAATGAGATGATTCTCATGGGTGTGGAACATTTCAGAATGTATAAGGTAAAAAAATAAAACTTTTTAATATAATACTTGCTACCCTTGTCATTTGTCAGGAGATTGTCAATCAGGTGAATACATTACAGTACACTGGAACCACTAATATTTACGGAATTAATATGTTGTCAGAATGAAACATTGTTATGCACTTTTAATAAATTTATCATACACAGAATATCTAATCTTGACTGTTGTGACCAAGTGCTGTCAAAACTGAAATATAACACATTTTTACATAAGCTTGTCTAACAGTCGCTGTTAGGAATTCGTCTATAGAGTTGGAGCTGCCCATTAAGAAGTCTTTCAAACTCTGCTTAAACCGTGTTTTATCTAAAACCAAGTTTTTACTGGTTGCTGGCAATTTATTGAAACTGTGTGTTCCTGGCTAATTGGACCTCTTTTTGGACGAAAGTAAGTGATTTTAGGTCTTTATGTAGATTGTTCTTATTCCTAGTATTGATACTATGTATTGAGCTATTGGTTAGAAATAGAGATAAATTCCAGAATGAGATTTCACTCTGCAGCGGAGTGTGCGCTGATATGAAACTTCCTGGCAGATTAAAACTGTGTGCCCGACCGAGACTCGAACTCCGGACCTTTGCCTTTCGCGGGCAAGTGCTCTACCAACTGAGCTACCGAAGCACGACTCACGCTCAGTTGGTAGAGCACTTGCCCGCGAAAGGCAAAGGTCCCGAGTTCGAGTCTCGGTCGGGCACACAGTTTTAATCTGCCAGGAAGTTTCAGAGATAAATTACTTGCAACAAATTTCGTCAAGGAATAAATATACTGAGGAACAGTGGTTAGAATACAAAGTTCCTTGAAAAGATTTCTACATGATGTTCCTGAATTTACACCACAAATGATTCTTCTTATACGCCTTTGCACGCTAAAAGCTTTTGCTCAGTTTGCTGTGTTACCCCAGAATATGGTCCTGTATGACATAATAGAACGAAAATAAGCAAAGTATGCAAGTTTTTTTTCTATTTATATCTCCTACATCTGACATCATTCTTACTGCAAATACATACTTGTTTGTGCGCCTAAGCAATTCTGTAGTATTCCCTTCCCAACTAATCTAATCATCGAGTTGTAATCCCAGAAATTTAACACTGTCAAACTCTTCGATCTGCATATCTCCATATGTTACACAAATGCGCAAAGGAAAGCTTTTACGGGTTCTGAACTGCGTATATTGGGTCTTTTTGAAGTTTAATGACACAGAATTAGCATTAAACCATTTCAGTGAAAATTTGATTAGTAGCTATTTCTAAATCTGTACTTGACTTGCTACTTATGCAATGTTTGTATCATCTGCAAACAAAATAAACTAAGCATCTGGCAATGTAATAGCCGATGGGACATTAATATATACAAGGAATAGTAACGGACTCAAGATGAAACCTTGAGGAACAAAAATGTTCAAATGTGTGTGAAATCGTATGGCACTTAACTGCTAAGGTCATCAGTCCCTAAGCTTACACACTACTTAACCTAAATTAGCCTAAGGACAAACAAACGCACCCATGCCCGAGGGAGGACTCGATCCTTCGCCGGAACCAACCGCACAGTCATTGACTACAGCGCCCCAGACCGCTCGGCTAATCCCGCGCGGCCTTGAGGAACACCACATGTAATTATTTCCCAATCAGATGAAAACTGAGTGCTTACTGGACAGGTATTTCGCAACAACACCCTTAGTTTCCTGTTAGTTAGATAAGACACAAACAATATCGCAGCATTGCGTGTGACACCATAATATTCTAATTTACTTAAGAGAATGCCGTGGTTCACACAGTCAAAGGCTTTTGAAAGTTCATAGAAAGCGCCAGTAGCCTCTAATTTATTATGTAATTAATTAAGTACATTCTCACCTTAAGTGTAAATAGCTTTCTCTATAGCGGAACCCCTTAAGAAATACGAGATTTCAATTTTTGAGAGATCTGGAGAATGTGCTGGCCAGGGCAGCAGTCTAACATTTTCTGTATCCAGAAAGACTCGTACAGGACCTGCAACATGCGGTCGTGCGTTATTCTGCTGAAATGTAGGAATCGAATGAAGGGTAGAGCCACGGGTCGTAACACATCTGAAATGTAGCGTCCACTGATCAATGCGAACAAGAGGTGACCGAGACGTGTAACCATGGCACCCCATACCATCACGCCGGGTGGTACGCCAGTATGGCGATGACGAATACACGCTTCGAATGTGCGTTCACTTCGATGTCGCCAAACACGGATGGGACCATCATGATGCTGTAAACAGAACCTGGATTCATCCGAAAAAATGACGTTTTGCCATTCGTGCACCCAGGTTCGTCGTTGAGTACACCATCGCAGGCGCTCCTATCTGTGATGGAGCGTCAAGGGTCACCGAAGCAATGGTCTCCGAGCTGATAGTCCATGCTACTGCAAACGTAGTCGAACTGTTCGTGCAGATGGTTGTCGTCTTGCAAACGTCCCCATCTGTTGACTCTGGGATCGAGACGTGGCTGCACGATGCGTTACAGCCATGCGGATAAGATGCCTGTCATCTCGACTACTAGTGATACGAGGCCGTTGGAATCCAGCACGGCGTTCCGTATTACCCTCCTGAACCCACCGATTCCATACTATGCTAACAGTCATTGGATCTCGACCAACGCGAGCAGCAATGTCGCGATACGAAAAACCGCCATCGCGATAGGCTACAATCCGACCTTTATCAAAGCCGGAAACGTGATGGTACGCATTTCTCCTCCTTACACGAGGCATTACAACAGCGTTTCACCAGGCAACGCCGGTCAACTGCTGTTTGTGTATGAGAAATCGGTTGGAAACTTTTCTCATGTTAGCCGGCCGCGGTGGTCTCGCGCTTCTAGGCGCGCAGTCCCGAACCGTGCGACTGCTACGGTCGCAGGTTCGAATCCTGCCTCGGGCTTGGATGTGTGTGATGTCCCTAGGTTAGTTAGGTTTAAGTAGTTCTAAGTTCTAGGAGACTGATGACATTAGAAGTTAAGTCCCATAGCGCTCAGAGCCATTTTTTTTCCTCGCCACCGGCGCCAACCTTGTGTGAATGCTCTGAAAAGCTAATCATTTGCATATCACAGCATCTTCTTCCGGTCGGTTAAATTTCGCGTCTGTAGCATGTCATCTTGGTGGTGTAGCAATTTTAATGGCCAGTAGTGTAATAAGTTCTCTCTACAGTTTCTAGAAGTGTATGTAACATGAATTGTAAAACACCTTACTTACAGCTGGTGGAAAAGATCTTTTCTTCTAATATTTATTAATAGTAAATCACATTGTTCTTGTGATCAGGAGTACATTGCGGAGCGAACTATTACGCCTCATGTCCGCAGCTCGTGGTCTCGCGGTCGCGTTCTCGCTTACCGGGTCCCGGGTTCGACTCCCGGCGGGGTCAGGGATTTTCGCCTGCCTCGAGATGACTGGGTTTTTGTGTTTTCATCATATTTATGAAAGTGGCGATACTGGACTGAGCAAAGTTTGGGAATTTGTAGGGGCGTTGATAACCGCGCAGTTGAGCGCCCCAGAAACCAAACATCATCATCTTACGCCTCATTTTGCCTGGAGGACTTGGACTACGGTGGAGGAGTCATGACCACGTGGAACAGATGAACGTTCGTCGGTTAGCGTCGTGGTCGGTGCAAAGTCTTTCAAGGGATTCGCATAGAGTCCTGACGACTTGGGTCGAAACCTTGAACGAGCAGCTTGAGAAGGTAATGTTTCTTCCTCTCGGGCGCGAAGGTCGGCGGCCGTCGAGGGGTAGGTGACAGCGCACCCGTCGGTCTGCGGGGTGGTGGCGGGGGCGGGGGAATCGACCCACGGGGGGCGCGGCGTAGCGTAGCGCCGAGCGCCAAGCCCGGACGTCAGTGTTTTTGGGTCGCGCGGCGCGGCGCGGCAGTGTGCGGCCTGGCGTGGCGTCTCGGTCGGCTTCGCAGCAGCGGCCGCGGCGCAGCACGGCGAGCCGAGCTAGAGGTAGGCCAGCAGGCGCGCCAGCCCGCTCGCTCAGTGGTTCGCGGACGCTCGGCGCCGAAGCACGCCGCCGACACCCACGCTGCGCAGCGCTCGCGGCGTCGCCCCCGACTCTCCGTGGAGCAGCCGCGATGTACCCCGTCGGCGACGGAGCGCGTCTCGTCGCTATCAGTGTTACGTTTAAGCAACTCCACCGTCATCTTGTGCTACAAGACACGACTTCACTGCTTCCTTCTGTGATTTAGGTAGTGGTTGTGCCGGTGTCAAAGGTAACAGTGGTGCTCCATTGTCATTAAAAGCTAATGCACAATTCGATGCACCAGGCTTTCGAAGTAGCACCCCGCCACGATATTATTGCACTTCGCTTCCTGTGTCAGTTACTGGAAAGACGCTGTGACCTTACAGTAAGCAAGTACAGTGGTGACTAAGGAAAACGCAGGGCACTGTGAAGATTTCCAGACAGGCGCGGATATACTATCAAGCGTTCCAGCGTGTTCAAGTGAAATATCGTGACAAACACTTACGCCGACTGAAGCGCCCCTACTACCAGGTGCAGCAATCTCGGTATAGACTAACAACCTCATTGCAACGTCAACTCAATCGTATCTCTGCATTCAATGTATACAAACAATTCGCTATTTTTAGCAGGTGAAAAAATGCTCCCTGGTTCCTTTGGTGAGCCGATCACGCTGATTCAATCCATGATAGCTGTGCATCACCAGCACAGTAATCATACCTCAGAAGTTACGTGGTGATGTTTGATACATCTTTATGATATAAATTGAAGCTTATAAATGTTGTACGTGGCGTGTCAGGCCAGGTATAACTTTCTTAAGTACGCCGAGAGCTGATGTTGCAGAGAGCCTATCATAAACTTTCACTCGCTTGGATTACGATTTTACTAGCGTGGATTACGATTACCTCAAACGTGTATCACTATAGTCAACCAGAGAGTGGTTTACGGAGGTAGTGGCTCCTCAATCACACTCTCTTTAGGATTAAATCATATATTATAATTTTCGTAATAGCATCCTATAACTAAGAGCGTGTGTCAAACATGTTAACTTTATAGGGTCTGTCAACAATGGAAGCGGATGGGTGTCATTGATACAATACCAGCTAATTTACGTAATAGTATCCTATAACTAACGTCGTGTATCAAACGTGTTAACGTCCTCGTTATCGGGCCCATCAACAATGGAAGCGGATGGGTGTCATTGACACAATACCAGATGTGCTACCAGAAATGTTGATACTTCGTATAAGTTACCAATTACCATGGAAACCTTGGTCGTCCAAGGATTTTTAATGGTATCAAAGTATCCGAGTCCTCTTTGCACTTGAGAGTGACAGATCCTCCGCCAGCAGTCAGAGTGACGTGTGAAAGAACTCGGCGACGACTGGGTGTAGTTTGATGCTACTCTCAGTCTGACGAGCTAAGGTGTTCCATCAGTGTGTGCCGATTACTTTAGAGCGATATTCGGTGACTCTGGCCCTGCACGTCGCGGCTGAAGGGCGGTGGCGGTCAGTGAGTAGGGTAGTGCTGGTTGCCTCCAGCCGCCTTCCAGCCGCTCCAGTGGCGCCGAGCAGGTGGCCCGCGGACCGCCGAGAGTCTGATGAGCTGCCTCAGCGCGATCTGCGGCGGATGCCGGTCTTGGGTGAGTACACGCTCTCGCTGCCTGCCGCTGTCACTCAGCAGCGCTACGCTACAGACGTGAGAATCTTCTTAGACTCAAGCACTTTCATTGGATGATTATGGATAACTAAATGTGATTCTTTGCTGTGTACAGATGTGCCGCACGTATTATAAATTTTAATAGGAAAAATATTACACTACTGGCCATTAAATTTGCTTCACCACGAAAATGACGTGCTACAGACGCGAAATTTAACCGACAGCAAGAAGATGCTATGATATGCAAATTATTAGCTTTTCAGAGTATTCACACAAGTTTGGCGCCGGTGGCGACACCTACAACGTGCTGACATGAGGAAAGTTTCCAACCGGTTTCTCACGCACAAACAGTAGTTGACCGGCTTTGCATGGTGAAATGTTCTTTTGATACCTCGTGTAAGGAGGAGAAATGCGTACCATCACGTTTCCGACTTTGATAAAGCCTATCGCGATTGCGGTTTATCGTATCGCGACATTGCTGCTCGCGTTGGTCGACTGTTAGCAGAATATGGAATCGGTGGGTTCAGGAGGGTAATACGGAACCCCGTGCTGTATCCCAACGGCCTCGTATCACTAGCAGTCGACATGACAGGCATCTTATCGGCATAGCTGTAACGGATCGTGCAGCCACATCTCAATCCCTGAGTCAACAGATGGGGACGTTTGCAAGACAACAACCATCTGCACGAACAGTTCGACGACGTTTGCAGCAGATTGGACTATCAGCTCGGAGACCGTGGCTGCGGTTACCCTTGACGCTGCATCACAGACAGGAGTGCCTGCGATGGTGTACTCAACGACGAACCTGGGTGCACGAATGGCAAAACGTCATTTTTTCGGATGAATTCAGGTTCTGTTTACAGCATCATGATGGTCGCATCCGTGTTTGGAGACATCGCGGTGAACGCACATTGGAAGCGTGTATTCGCCATCGCCATACTGGCGTATCACCTGGCTAATGGCATGGGTTGCCATTGGTTACACGTCTCGGTCACCTCTTGTTCGCAATTACGGCACTTCAGCAGGATAATGCACGACCGCATGTTGCAGGTCCTGTACGGGCTTTTCTGGATACAGAAAATGTTCAGCTGCTGCCCTGGCCAGCACATTCTCCAGATCTCTCACCAACTGAAAATGTTTGGTCAATGGTGGCCGAGCTATTGGCTCGTAACAATACGCCAGTCACTACTCTTGATGAACTGTGGTATCGCGTTGAAGCTGCATGGGCAGCTGTACCTGTACAAGCCATCCAAGCTCTGTTTAACTCAATTCCCAGGCGTATCAAGGCCGTTATTATGGCCAGAGGTTGTTGTTCTGGGTACTGATTTCTCAGGATCTATGCACCCAAATTGCATGAACATGTAATCACATGTCAGTTCTAGTATAATATATTTGTCTAATGAATACCCGTTTATCATCTGCACTTCTTCTTGGTGTAGCGATTTTAATGGCTAGTAATGTATATTTAACTTACGTTTGGTCGACTCCACTGTAGACCAGTTTATTTCAATCTTTATGTTGGTTCCAAGTTGTTCGTAATACCCGCAACTGGAACTAATGAGTTTTAGTTTTTCTATTAAGTAATTTCTTCTCTTTTCGTCTGGCACAGTGATCTATTTCCTTTTAATTATACATCCTGAATGTGAATAAACACTGTCAAAATAAGAAGCATAATCCATGAATAACAAACTACACGAAATAGTTCTCCATATGTAAGCTTCACAAAAGTTTTACCTATGTGTATAGGACAGCCCAACGACATAAAAACAGTTTTGGCACACATAAACAAATTTGTCACAGTTCATGACTGGCCATATGCAACAATGGTAAGACCAAAAATGGGTACATGCCACTATTTCTACCTGAACATGCTTTTTAAGGATTAGATCATTAATAAAAATTCAACGCATACGATATTCTAACATCCCTCATGTTTGCTGATGACATGGTGTACTAATTTACATCTGTGGCTGATTTCTGTTGACAGCCACAGGATACACATTGCAAATGTAATTTAAATAACAACAAAATCCATATTTTCTAATCTAAACATAATCTGTATGTATTATTTCTGGGGTCGGCCAGAGTGGCGGAGCGGTTCTAGGCGCTTCAGTCTGGAACCGCGCGACCGCCACAGTCGCAGGTTCGAATCCTACCTCGGGCATGGATGTGTGTTTGTCCTTAGGTTAATTAGGTTTAAGAAGTTCTAAGTTCGCGGGGACTGATGACCTCAGATGTTAAGTCCCATAGTGCTCAGAGCCATTTGAACCATTTCTTATTTCTCGAAACTAAAGTAAAAAGAAAAAGAAAAAAAACTCATAGTGGATGCCATTACTGTGGTGAAACGTGTTTGGGTGTTGAAATAATAATTATGTGTACACGAATTGGTTTGTGGGTTGAAGAAACGTACAGGGTAAATAAGCTAAAATTTGCAACTCAGATATTGCGGAAATGGGAAGTGCTATTGGTGCATGGGTACTCAGGGGCTCGTATTGTTAGCCGAAAACAGATTGTAATAATACTTAGAAAATCTAGTTTTTGCCCAAGCATACACTTTTTCAAACGGAACAATGGCTATTGACGTTAGAAACTAAAAATTAGAACGTCTGTGGTGTTTATTGCAGGAATCTATTGCGATTCTTTTACGAAATATCGTATTTTGAAAAGTTTCCACACCGACGCTGTAATAATACTTAGAAAATCTAGTTTTTGCCCAAGCATACACTTTTTCAAACGGAACAATGGCTATTGACGTTAAGAAACTAAAAATTAGAACGTCTGTGGTGTTTATTGCAGGAATCTATTGCGATTCTTTTACGAAATATCGTATTATGAAAAGTTTCCACACCGACGCTTGTTTGTGCTATTCATCCTGCGTAGATGCTAGGTACAATGTTGAGACGTTTGCTTACAGTGTGCTTGTGTGTTGCTTGAGTGCAGTGCGACTAGCTAGTCAGTGTGTGACAGTTCAAACAGTAGGACTTGACTGGACGATGGATTTACCAACATAGAACAAGCCGATGTGTACATGGTGTATGGAGAGTGAAGGAATAATGCAGTTCGTTCTTGTACGGTGTATGCGGCAAGATATCTCAATAGATTTCAACCACCTCTGTACTTGTTTATCGACCTCTTCAAGCACTTACGCGAAAGTGGTGATGTAAACACCTAGACAGCATAACAGAAGGAAACTAGCGACGACAGAAGAAGGGGAAATTAGAGTTCTTGCTGCTGTTGCAGTTGATCCGCACTTTAGAACCCGCACCATCGCATGAGAAAGTGGCATGAGTCAGGCAAGAGTGCTATGCATTCTCCATGGACACAGATTCCATGCCAATCACATCTCTCTCCATGACGAACTGCATGGAAACGATTATGATAATCGTGTTCATTTCCGTACATGGGCATTAAGACAGGATACTCCAGATCTATCACGTATCTTGTTTAGTGAAGAAGCCGCATGGCTAGGTAAACCGGCAAAATATCCGCAATTGGTCTGTTGACAATCCTAGTTGTTTTCGTCAGTTGGAACGTCAGCGTCCATGGAGTGTAAACGTGTGGTGTGGAATAGTGAGCAATAAGCTCATTGGCCTGTTTTTCATAGACCGAACACTGTTGCCCACAAGTATCACAGCCTACTAACAGACCATTTCCACGGATGGTAGAAAACGTTTCTCTGCAGACTAGTGGGAACCTGTCGTACCAACATGACGACTGTCCAGCCCATAGTACACGAAGTACTACAGCATGGTTTCACGATTTGTTTCGGACTCGCTGGATTGGACGCAGAGGACCTGAACCTTGGCCGGCTCGTTCCCCGGATTTGACACCTGAAGACTTTTTTATGGGGTTAAAACTGAAACCATCTGTCTACAAGGACATACTAACTACACTCGATGACATGCAACGACGTTTTACTGCAACCTGCTCCGACATCTCCGCTCAGATGCTAGCACCCTGTGCGGCAGTACTTACATACCAGACTGGAAGCGTTTATTTGCCGCTGCCGGTGGTCGTTTTGAACCCAACCTGTGATGGTCAATTCTCTGGTTACTGGTTAGAATCCACATAATTAGTATATGCAGTTGCGTTGATCTTTAGTGTGTGCTGTCATAAGTATTGTACAAGTGTCGGCGTGGGAACGTTTCAAAATATGGTATCCTGTAAACGACTCGCATCAGATGATACAACATGTACCACTGACATTCTAATTTACCCTACCTTAGGTTTGTTAATATCAATAGACATTGTTCCATCTAAAACGCAGTATGTCTGTACAAAAAATGTGCTTTCTAAGTTTCATTAGGATACGTTTCTTGGCTACCAATACGAGCTTCTGACCACCAATCTATTCTGTGAAAACCGTACATCAATAGCACTTTCCATTTCCACAATGTTTGTGGTGCAAATTTTAGGTTATTTAACCTGTACGTTTCTTCAACCCACAAAACAATTCTTGTACACCTAATTATTGTTTTATTTTAACACCTAAACAAGTTTCACCCTGTAATGGCATCCGCTATGAGCTTTTTTTTACTTTATTTTCCAGAAATAATACATTCAGATTATGTTTAGATTAGAAAATATCGATTTTATTGTTATTTAAATTACATTTGCAATTTAACTTTCATTTTATTTGTGTGTCCTGCACTGTCAACCGAAGTCAGCCACAGGTCTAAATTAGTACACAATGTCATCTGCGAACGTGAGGGATGTTAGAGTATCGTCTGCGTTGAATTTTTATTAGTGATCTAATCTTTAAAAAGTATGTTTAGGTAAAAATTGTGACATGTGCCCATTTTTGGCCTTACCATTGTTGTATCTGGCCAGTCCTAAGCTGTGACAAGTTTGTTTTTGTGTGCCAAACCTGTTTTTATGTCGTTGGGCTGACCTATACACATAGGTAAAAAATTTTCGCAGATTACATATGGAGAACTATTTCGTGTAGTTTGTTATTCATGGATTATGGTTCTTATTTTGCCAGTGTTTATTCACATTTTCTCCTGCTCATTTGTAAATAATGCATTTTGCTGTGTTTCTGGCTTGGACACACGTATCACATCACAAATTTACGTTCGCGACGCGCTTCCGACTGTCGTTTGTTTACTGTTTTGTTTTGGTTTGACGTCCGAAAACTTTGAATATGTTCCTTTTGTTTTCGTTCCACGTGTGTGTGTGTCGTCAGATATTTCATTTAGGGTGTTGAAAAGTGTTTTGTTGCATAGAACTGTTTGGTCATCAATAACATTTTTGCCCTGTGTAATAGCTTTCTGGATGAGGTAATTTTCTTCTGTTGTTAAAAACTGGAACAGATGATTACTGTGTTTTAGGATTTGGAGGTCTGTTTCAATGCCACTGTGGTGGTGGTTAATTTTGATGATGTGGTCTGCAAGTGTCGAATGTGTGCTGTCGCTTTTCAGTGCTTTTAAATGTTCTGAGTATCTTATCTGAAATTTCTGCGTGTTTGTCCGACGTATACTAAAACACAGTCTTTGTAGGTTAGCTGGTATATACCTGCTTTGTGTAATTTATCTATCGTGGTTTAGGGTATTTTTAACCCTTTCTGCATAATATTGTTCCCTTTATACACCACATGTATGCCGCAACTAATCTTCACAACTAACACAGTCTAACTCTAAGAGTTCAGCAATGTCTTACTCACGATACAGCTAACGCCAAAGATGATGTACCAATTATATATATCTAAGGAGTGAGCATTGTCTACTATACATGTTATCAACATCAAACTGGGCGAGTCACGTGATTTTGGAATGACGCTGCTTGTCCAAAATTTGCGGTAATATAGAAACTTGAATATTACATGTATTTGCCTTGTTTGAGTTTTAGTAAGAGTTATAGTACAATATTGATGTTGCTACGGATATAAAGATAAGTATTTGAAAGAAAAACTAGTTACTTTTTATAGGTATGTACAACGGATGTATAACTGTAAATGTCATACTGATATGAGGCACTTCGTATGTTGAAAAATGTCGAGACATGGTATTATAAAGTCTTGAATTAGAGAGATAATTTCTGCCTTTTTTTGGCTACTTGCTTACGAGACAAATGCTGGTAAAATTTTCAAGTGTGGTTGAGTACATAAACTGCCTGTCAGTGCATACATATTGATACTGTATTCAAATGCAGATAAAATTGACATCTGGCAGTCTGGTTAATTTCCTCCAATTTATGCAGCTTCTCAGACCCTTGTGTGTATTTCAGTATTTCTTCATAAGATAATTTCCTATACAGTGTCATTGTAACGTATTTTATTAGAACAGATCCGACAATCTGAATCAGTGCAATAGAAAACATAAAAAGTATTCTTGGTGACGACTTCTTTTGTTACGCCAAAATTCGAACACTGATCTTGTAATTTTTTTTTTTGTGCTTAGTGTATGGTTTTACTTTTCTGATGAGTAGGCGAAAAAATATTATGGATATTTTGTTTATATACAAAAATCAGAAGGATAAACAAAGAAAAACTGAAAATTATAATAGATGGTGAAAATCGCTTACCATCTCTGATGTAACAATTTCATAGTTCCAGAGGCGTTGTTTTTTCGTGACGCTTCGGTTCCGTCTACTGTGTCAATTTAACGTAAGTAATTTGAACCGGGATTCGACAATATGAATAAGTGCGATAGAAAAAGTAAAAAAAAAAAAATATTGTTGATTGTCATTCCTTATTCCGATATCGAAAAAACGTAAATAACGTGGACTCTAAGCTATGATACTGTGGCGAAAAAGCACAATACCACTGCTCATCACATCTTCAAGCTAATTCGGTATCTGATGTCAAATTGTTAAGATGTCTGTAAAAGCATACACGAAGATTTTATCCGCAGCAGCGAAGTAACAATAATAATAATACGCTAAGCACTATACGGGCTAATATCCGCTGCCCGAAAACCACGTGACTTGAACAGCAGGAGATTTTGTGGACAGAATTCTAGCTCTGCAAATCCGAATGCTCACGTCTTAGCTAGTTATACTCTATGGTGCCAATCAGCGGTAACTGTACAATGCAAAGATTTGACATTGAATGTTTGGAAAAATTAAACTTTTTAAATTACTGATTTAGAATTTTTTCGTATGTTAACAATATTTATTCAGATTTACATAAATAAAATTTAAATAACTTTTTAAGACATTGTATTTTTCATATTGTGATCAGAAAACAGAAAAATATTAATAAAAACAGTTTTAGAAGTGACAGAAACACATGTAGAAATGCCCTTACACAACTACTGTCTCAAAAAAATAAAAAAAACTGTATATTGGTAAAACTGGGCCTCATCTTACGAAAATGATAAAATGAGGCGATCGACTAGTCGCCTGATTTCGATATACATCTCACGAATCTACCGTAAGCCTGCCCATTGCAATTTTGCAAACGTTGTGGTCGTTTGTAGTTTACTAAAGGGCAGATGACTTTCTCCAGACAAAGTAACAAGCCATCGAGTGACGTGGGGAGGTGGCGAATCGCTGTCTGCTTCCTTCATATTACGAGATTCTCAGTGGATCTTGTGCAAGATGAACGGTTATTTGCTTTGTCCTTCGCAGATATCAAGAAACCCATCTGCAAACAAAGTACACGTCACAAGAAGCAACATTCTGGTTCTTCCGGTTCTGTAGTTTTCTTAGAGCCTTTGTACAATCGTCTACAGTGTCTTACTAAAATAAATATCACCCCGAAAAATGTCCTAATACATCCAGTTTCTACCAGTTGAGAAATTCAACCTGTGTCTTGTTAGAATATTCATTATTTTCATTTTTTTCTTCTCCGACTCTAACAGATTTGCATCCCTTCAGGTATATTTTCACAGCTTGAGGAGATGTAGTGGTTAAGACACAGGAAGCAAATCTCTGAAGAACGAAGTTCATATTTCCGTCCATCATTCAGACTAAAGTTTTCACAGATTTTTCAGTAGCACTTTAGTTCACTGGGGGGGGGGGGGGGGGGGTAGGTCTTCAGACAACAGTTTGATTTTCACGTTTTGAAGGAGAAACCGTTACATGGAATTAAGTTTGGGGGCTACTGCAGAAGAAGAAATACTCTCATCCTGTTTCTAACTTCATACTCTTGCACGATGTACCTACAGTCAACGCAGTCATGAGCTGTCGTGATGGAGTACCTGACTGCTATGGAAGATCCTTCGCTTGAATACCTTAGAACATTGCGATAAAACTCTTTCCCAAGTAGCTGACGAGATTGGACAGTCCCTTTTTTAGTAGCAGTAGGAGCTTCTTAGTTACCAAGTCGTAGCCAAGCAGCCAAATTTGGTCATCAGTAGCCTTTAAGGAAGTATGGGTCTTATCGAACTTGCCGCTAAACGTACGAGCGGAACTGAATTTTCCATAGTACAGTACTCGTAGCGTGAACTTCGCCAGTGTCAACCGCGTTTTTAATTTCTATTTGAATGTTCTTTGAGATGTCATGGTATTAGTCGAAAGAGTTAATGTAGAACTTAAATTTCTAAAGGTATTTCTAAAGATTTTTGTAAGGAGTGTACCCTTGTACGGAAGTGAAACATGAACAATAAACACTTCAGAAAAGAAGACAACAGAATCATTCGAAGTGTGTTGCTACAGAAGACAGTCGAAGGTGGATGGGTGGACTAATTAGGAGATATTGAATCGAATTTGGGGAAAACGTAAATATGCGGCACAGTTTAACTAAAAGAAGGGCTAAGTTGATAGTACACACCCTGAGGCATGAAGAAATAGTTTATTTGAATATGGAGGGAAGTGTGTAAGGTGAAGGGAGGGATGGGTGGGGAGGAGGGGGGGGGGGATTTGGAATTATAGAGAGAGACCAAAACTTGGCTATAGCAAGCATAGATGAAAAGGCCTGTAGAGAATAGATTAGCGTGGAGAGCTCCATCATATCAGTCTTCGTACCACCAACAGCAACGCTAACTTCCTTAAATGGCTAAAGGCGTATATTTTTTTCTTTAAAAGCCCTTGAGAAAACCAGGAGCGATTTCTTACCGTGTCCCCCATAGAATTTGAGCTTGTGGTCCGTCTCTAATTACCTCGGCGTCGACGGGACGTTAAACCGCATTTTTCTTAATTCCTAGCTAAAAATGGAACTTCAGATAAACAAGGTATTTTACAAGGTCAGCCACCGTAAAATGTCTGACTTGCGAAGGCATACAGTGAGACCACGTTTGCCGAAAACCAACCCATTCGAAGAGATTGGCGCCCCTTGATGTGCAGCTGCAAGAGGAGTACACGGCTGATCTACGAGTCTGTTAGGCTCACTCATAACTACACTCACCTTATTGGACCTTGTGGTCAGTGTAACGTCTTTACTAGAGAGCACATGTGTGACATATAAATGGATCCGCTGTTCTTCGTGTCTTCTAAAAACATGTGTTAGTTCTATTATGTCAGATAATGACATTATTTAAAAAACGTGTCTGTTATGTGATGCAGAATGTTGATGCTACACAGAGCAACCAGTCGTAATTTGATTTTATTGTACTTTATTAAAAAGGTGTTGTGAGCTACAAAAGAAAAGTTTGGAAGGTAGGAGACGGATACTGGCAGAAGTAAAGCTGTGAGTACCGGACGTGAGTCGTGCTTCGGTAGCTCAGTTGGTAGAGCACTTGCCCGCGAAAGGCAAAGGTCCCGAGTTCGAGTCTCGGTCGGGCACACAGTTTTAATCTGCCAGGAAGTTTCAAAAGAAAAACTGTCTCAACAAGAAAGACGGAAAACAATATGAAGTTATTACACTAAGCAGATAAGGCAGTCACTATGAGTGTGTTAGAACAAATTCAGATAAGCACACACAAAAACAATTTCCGTTTCCACGCCCCATCAAGCACACTGAGTTGGCAGTTCTCCATTTCTAAAACGTTTCCAGAAGTTACTTCCCACACTCGACTATAAATAACGTTTCTTCACTAACCTGCAGGACAAACTACTTATCTTATGTTGTAACTGTCTTTGGTATAGTAAAAAAGTTTTATAAGTAGTAATGTATTTGACAGCGATATTCAGAAAGCACATGTAGTTTCACACTTTTACTTCACAGCACTTATTTCTATGCTATTTCGTAAAGTAAGCTAGTAATTCAGTACATCCCCAAATGCTATTTTTTTATCTGTTTAGTACGTTGTATTTCGTCTGAAATACTATCTCAATCCAACTTAACTGCAATATATGCCTCCTTTGCTTGAGGTGCCAGATATTTTGTGCATTATCGCAACATGGCAGCAACTTCGACGCTCACGTTCCTAGTGACTATCCTGTATGGGTTTTCGTCTGATGCGAGTCGAGATCTCTTGTGTCGTTGCTTTATGAACTAGAATACTAATGAAAAAAGTGTATGTGAAAACACGAAGGACAACATATTTGTTATTCATTCGGGAAAGACGATAAAAACAAATTTTTCTGGGTTTACATCAGGTAAGTTTCATTCCAACACGGACTTTTAGCGAAACCAAGAGTGTTATACTCTCGAAAGTATATTTTTTTGTTTTTTTCCAAGGCATCTTTTCTTTAAACAAATGTCCACGTACTTTGATAAAAGTATGCTACCACCCGAAGATGAATGTATAATTAGAAACCAGTAATGATACTTTTTGAATAAAGTACTACGAAGCCAAATTGGACTTTGTTGCTTTTATATATTATCAACGTTATGCTTTTTGTTAGTTGGATAGGCAGTTAATATGCCTACCACCTAAATGAATTCCGCAACTGTCAGTAAATTAGTCTGCAGCTGCCGGTATTAACGGGCCGTGCTCGTTAATTCTACTTGTGGATCCGAAATGGAATTGGTTCACCACGATCCCACGCCCTTCCGTTCTCTCCTTCCTACGCTACACCACCCTCTCCTCCTCTATCCTTGCCACACTGCAAACTGTGTACTTGGTCATTCCACTTCACAATTACAACTTGACACGTTAATCTACATTATTCCTATCAGCGACTGTGTAGAGGCTTACTTATCGAAGACGGTAATATTGCATCGTGCGAATTACTAGTTGAATAACCGGCAACATGTCCTAACGTCAATATGTGCACAAACGCTTCAGACCAAAAATTCCTTACATGATACAATAAGTCTCGTTGTTGTATTTATCATGGAACATAGCAATTACAAACGACAAAAAAAATCATATGTAATATAACGTGAAGTGCAATAATTTTAAGTAAATATACCTGGTGATCAAAAAGTCAGTATAAATTTGAAAACTTAATAAACCACGCAATAATGTAGATAGAGAGGTAAAAATTGACACACATCCTTGGAATGACATGGGGTTTTATTAGAACAAAAAAAAACACCCCTTATTGCTAGATGCGTGAAAGATCTCTTGCGCGCGTCGTTTAGTGATGATCGTGTGCTCAGCCGCCACTTTCGTCATGCTTGGCCTCCCAGGTCCCCAGACCTCAGTCCGTGCGATTATTGGCTTTGGGGTTACCTGAAGTTGCAAGTGTATCGTGATCGACCGACATCTCTAGGGATACTGAAAGACAACATCCGACACCATAACTCCGGACATGCTTTACAGTGCTGTTCACAACATTATTCCTCGACTACAGCTATTTTTGAGGAGTGGTGGTGGACATATTGAGCATTTCCTATAAAGAAAATCATCTTTGCTTTGCTTTAGTTTGTTATGCTAATTATTGCTATTCTGATCAGATGAAGCGCCATCTGTCGGACATTTTTTTAATGTTTGTATTTTTTTGGTTTTAATAAAACCCCATGTCATTCCAAGTATGTGTGTCAATTTGAACCTCTCTATCTACATTACTGCGTGGTTTATTCATTTTTCAAATTTATACTGACTTTTTGATCACCCGGTACACTCAGGATATGGTAATGTAGATGAAAGCTTTCATCTTAGTAAAAGCGTTGCATCTTGCATATGTCTGACATATACAGGGTGGTCGGAAATTCCCGTTACAGACTTCTAGGACTTGTATAGGGGAGTGAGTACCTCGTATTTTGAATAGGAGCCTGTGTCCGGAAACTTCATCCAACGAGACTACAGAGCGTCAAAGTTATAGGCGCTGGCATCTGTAAATGTACGTATACACAGGGTGAATCCGTGATGATGTTACAGAATTTCTAGGGTGACGGAGAACGATAAATGTATTAATTTGAAGAAAGGATCCCTGTACCGGAAACTAACGAGTCGAAAGTTATAAACGAAAACAGTTCTGATACCTCTGACAGTTGAATACATGTACCGGTCCTTGTGTTGCGAAGAGTGTAGGGCTGGTAACTTTCAGTGGTGGTAGTGAGGACAAAAACGAAGAAAAATGTCCAATAACGTGCACTATAAAGTGCGTACCTTAACAGCTATGAGCACTTGCTCAGTAGAGGAGATGTGTTTCACATTAGCGACGATGAACGAATGGTCATAGCTCCTCAGGTATGCAATTTTGAGCCCACGTTTATTAGACATTTTTTCTCGTTTTTTTCCCGCACTACCACCACAGAAAGATACCAGCTCCACACTCTTCGCAACACAAGAACAGGTACGTGTGTTGAACTGTCTGAAGTATCAGAACGGTTTTCGTTTATAACTTTCGACTCGTTCGTTTCCGCCCGTGTATACGTACATGTACAGACGCCCGCGCCTATAACTTTGACGCTCTGTAGTCTCGTTGTATGACGTTTGCGGACATGGGTTCCTATTCAAAATACGATGTACTCACTCCCCTCTACAAGTCCTAGAAGTCTGTAACGGCAATTTCCGTCCACCCTGTATACGAAGTACAATATACACTTTAAGGAAAAAGACTCCAACCCACCACTAAGGTAAGATCCGAAAGGAATGGAAATCGGTAGATATAAGGTACGTGTACAGACAAACAAAACGTTACAATTTTAGGGAAATTGGACGATTTAATCAAGACAAAAAGCTTCTTAAATTGAACAAACCAATAAAGCGTTGACCCACCTTTGCCCCTTGTGCAAGCACTTACCCGGCTGGGCACTGTTTGTCAGAGTTGTTGGATGTCATCCTCGCGGATGTCGTGCCAAATTCTGTCCAAGTGGCGCACTAGATCGTCAGAATCTTGAGATGGTCGGAGGACCTGCCCATAATGTTCTAAACGTTCTCGATTTCGGAGCGGATCCGGCGACCTTGCTGGCCATGAAAGGCAAGTGAATGAGGCGTAGAATATCGTCGATGTACCGTAGTGCTGTGAGGATGCCGCGGGTACCAACCAAAGGGGTCCTGCTATGAAAAGAAGTGGCACCCCAGATTATCACTCCTGCTTGTCGGATCATATGGCGGGCGACAGTCATGTTGGTATCTCACCGCTGCCTGAGGCATACATGTCTTCGGACTGGAATCTCACTGATTGAGGGTAGAATTGTCTTCAGTGATGTAGCCTTCTTCGAACTGAAACCCAGTCGTAATATGACACTAAAGAAATAATTAAAAAGTCATTTCATCTACATCTACATCTACATTAATACTCCGCCAGCCACCCAACGGTGTGTGGCGGAGGGCACTTTATGTGCCACTGTCATTACCTCCCTTTCCTGTTCCAGTCGCGTATGGTTCGCGGGAAGAACGACTGCCGGAAAGCCCCCGTGCGCGCTCGAATCTCTCTAGTTTTACATTCGTGATCTCCACTGGAGTTATAAGTAGGGGGAAGCAATATATTCGATACCTCATCCACGCACCCTCTCGAAACCTGGACAGCAAGATACACCGCGATGCAGAGCGCCTCTCTTGCAGAGTCTGCCACTTGATTTTGCCAAACATCTCCGTAACGCTATCACGCTTACCAAATAACCCTGTGACGAAACGCGCCGCTCTTCTTTGGATCTTCTCTATCTCCTCTGTGTTCCCGACCTGGTACGGATCCCACACTGATGAGCAATACTTAAGTATAGGTCGAACGAGTGTTTCGTACGCCACCTCCTTTGTTGGTGGACTACACCTTCTAAGGACTCTCCCAATGAATCTCAACCTGGTACCCGCCTTTCCAACAATTAATGTTATATGGTCATTCCACATCAAATCGTTCCGCACGCACATTCCTAGATATTTTAGAGAAGTAACTGCTACCATTGTTTGTTTCGCTATCATATAATCATACAATAAACGATCCTTCTTTCCATGTATTCGCAATACATTACATTTGTCTACGTTAAGGGTCAGTTGCCACTCCCTACACCAAGTGCCTATCAGCTGCAGATCTTCCTGCATTTCGCTACAATTTTCTAATGCTGCAACTTCTCTGTATACTACAGCATCATCCGCGAAAAGCCGCATGGAACTTCCGACACTATCTACTAGGCCTTTTATATATATTGTGAAAAGCAGTGGTCCCATAACACTCCCCTGTGGCACGCCAGATGTTACTTTAACGTCTGTAGACGTCTCTCCATTGACGACAACATGCTGTGTTCTGTTTGCTAAAAACTCTTCAATCGAGCCACACAGCTGGTCTGATATTCCATAGGCTATTACATTGTTTATCAGGCGACAGTGCGGAACTGTATCGAACGCCCTCCGGAAGTCAAGGAACAAGAGTCTTGTTGTGCACTGAATCTAAGGCGCTCTAAATGAGTTTGTACATTCATCCAGCCTTTGATACTACAAACGAGGCTTAGATGCAGGCGAACAGATTACCTTGAACTTACCATATTTTGTCTCTTGCTGGAATATGATGAAGACTAATTCAGATGAGTTGAAGAGCAACATCGACCAGTTGCACGCCCTCAAAAGTCTGAAGCGCGTTTACTTTCTAACAGTTCGATTAAGATTTTCTAACGGTGCAAAAAGGTGGCTATCTATTTCTTTCTCCCTATCCGTCTTTGTACTTGTGTGCGTGTGTGTGTGTGTATGTGTGTGTGTGTGTGTGTGTGTGTGTGTGTGTGTGTGTGTGTGTGTGTATGAGTGAGTGAGTGCAGTTTTATGTACGCATGTGTATACAATCTGCCTCGCCTAATTAATGTCACAAAGATAACAGTAAACCACGCAAATAGCTGTTCGCTGGAACGTTTATTTGACGTGAGATCAAGGTAGACAGCGCAACAGCACGCTTAGCACTCAGCAAGGCGGCGCTCCGGTATAACGCAAAACATGTTGTCTGAAGGAACAGCGATCAAATCTCGCTTGGAAAATTCTAATTTTCGTCGTGGGCGCAAGGAACTTAGTGCTAACTGTTTTGTTTGGGATTATTATGAGCCGTGAGAACATCCCACAACTGTAGAAGCGTACGATAATTATGCAGAAACTCTAGATGTAATTTTATTTACTGCAATGCACCGCTTCAACTCATAGGTATTATCGGGTTTCTGCTAATAATTATACGGTTAATGACTGGAGCTTTTGTGGCCACATACAGCAGTAAGATTTTTGCGGTGGCTGTGTTGTTCAGAAGTACGATGCTACATTCCTTCGGACATGCATGCATATATGTCCGAAGGAACGCTTCTGAACAACAAAGGCACTGCAATATCGTATTTATTCGCCAACAATGCCTGGGGCATGGATGTGTGTTATGTCCTTAGGGTTAAGTAGTTCTAAGCCTCGGGGACTGATGACCTCCGATGGTAAGTCCCATAGTGCTCAGAGCCGTTTGAATCATTTGAGTATATAATGTTCTGAATAGGAACCCATGTCCTGAAGCATATCGTTCCCGTTCTGCGACGGTTTGTTTTCAGATCTGTAAGACATCCGTGGCTGCTAAGAGAAAGAGAAAAGCTTCAGAGTTAACTGTCCTTGCGACGGTACCTAACGGTTACTGCGTGAGTGTAGTTGCTCTTGCAAACAGCTGTCCATATGAGAAAATCAGTTGTCTCTTTACCTGTGGTTACTCGTACTTCTATGCACAACTCTGTTGGAAAAGAATAGCTCGATGTAGTCATGGGTCAAGCTACGCACGTATTTCATGTCTCACGGATAATTCGCTGTAAATGATAACCCCTAGCTGTAATCCTGCCATCAAATAGTCTATGCATTGACTAGAACTGCAATTTAATAAAATACACAGAAATATAAAATTAAAAATAAATTAATAATACAATAAAAAGGGTTCTATTCTAACGTCTGTAATTGATGAAGACGAGAGAGAATTGTGCTGAACAATGTTTATTCAAGAAAGGACATCTCAAATAAACGGGAAGTGGTCCTACGATATTCATTTAAAATACAGACAGATATTACCCTTATCAAGTGCAGCAAAGTTACGTTGAGAGCGGTACGAGAACGGTAACAAAATCCCCAAACTAAAGACGGAAGCGAACTAAGTCCATTTCGTAATCACAACACACGAAATATTCACCAGCTCAAAACAGTTCAGAGTTCAGCTTGGTGATTTCCAAATTATTACTCGCGAGACAAAGAATAGTAACTCATACACTGTCTATGTGCAGGTCCGTATTACAAGCGAAAAAAGATAGAGCCCTATTCTGGAGCACACTCAGACTTCTCGAAATGTACAGGCCCTTCAGAAATTAAGGTACGGTAGCGACCGTCCACAGCCCAAAATCAATCACGTATATGACCGAATCACGCACGTTGTATCAGGAAAGTTTTGCCTTCTTCAAATACAAATGTAAAAGTCTACAGAAACGCTCCCTTCGCTTTTCACTCGAGTAGTCCCCGTGTTCACGTAAGTCACATAGCGTTGCGCTACCCTCTGCTTTGCCACCGGCTGAACGCCATCTCAATCAAAAATAACCTCTATGGACGTGATCTGACTCAACATGACCACTTTCCCGCACTAAAATAATATATTACACTAATACTGAAATAAAAAGAAATGTTATAAACATTCGATTACATTCAATTCATTTACAATCAAAGTAACAGTTGGTTCATAAATAAATAAAATAGTACCCTTGCGCGAGTGTCCCTACGTTGAATGACAACATTTTATCGATAAATATTAGTTACACAACTGGCCATTAAAATTGCTACACCAAGAAGAAATGCAGATGATAAACAGGTATTCATTAGACAAATATATTATACTAGAACTGACATGTGATTACATTTTCACGCAATGTGAGTGCATACATACTCAGAAATCAGTACCCAGAACAACCACCTCTGGCCTTAATAACGGCCTTGATACGCCTGGGCATTGAGTCAAACAGAGCATAGATGTCATGTACAGGTACAGCTGCCCATGCAGCTTCAACACGATACCACAGTTCGTCAAGAGTATTGTCACGAGCCAGTTTCTCGGCCACCATTGACCAGACGTTTTCAGTTGGTGAGAGATCTGGAAAATGTGCTGGCCAGGGCAGCTGTCGAACTTTTTCTGTATCCATAAAGTCCCGTACAGGACCTGCTGAAATGTAGGGTTTCGCAGGGATTGAATGAAGGGTAGAGCCACGGGTCGTAACACATCTCAAATGTAACGTCCACTGTTCAAAGTGCCGTCAGTGGGAACAAGAGATGACCGAGACGTGTAATCAATGGCACCCCATACCATCACGCCGGATGATACCCCAGAATGGCGATGACGAATACACGTTTCCAATGTGCGTTCACCGCGATGTCGCCGAACACGGATGCGCCCATCATGATGCTGTAAACAGAACTTGGATTCATCCCAAAAATGACGTTTTGCGATTCGTGCACCCAGGTTCGTCGTCGAGTACACCATCGCAGGCGCTCTTGTGTGTGTGGCACTGTCAAGGGTAACCGCAGCCATGGTCTCCCAGCTGATAGTCCATGCTGCTGCAAACGTCGTCGAACTGTTCGTACAGATGGTTATTGTCTTGCGAACGTACCCATCTGTTGACTCAGGGATCGAGACGTGGCTGCACGATCCGTTACAGCCATGTGGATAAGATACCTGTCATCTCGACTGCTAGTGATACGGGGCCGTTGGGATCCAGCACGGCGTTCCGTATTACCCTCCTGATCCCACCGATTCCGTAATCTGCTAACAGTCATTGGATCTCGATCGACGCGAGCAGCAATGTCGCGGTACGATAAACCGCAATCGCGATAGGCTCCAATTAGACCTTTATCAAAGTCGGAAACGTGTTGGTACGCATTTCTCCTCCTTACACGAGGCATCACAACAACGTTTCACCGGCAACGCTGGTCAACTGCTGTTTGTGTATGAGAAATCGGTTGGAAACTTTCCTCATGTCAGCAAGTTGTAGGTGTAGCCACCGGCGCCAACCTTGTGTGAATGCTCTGAAAAACTAATCATTTGCATACCACAGTATCTTCTTCCTGTCGGTTAAATTTCGCGTCTGTAGCACGTCATCTTGGTGGTGTAGCAATTTTAATGGCCAGTAGTGTAAACACTTTTATACCTTCTTGACAGAGGCGTCTTTTGGTTCACTTTTCTATTGTGGTGTCTGTCAACACAGGCGAATGACCAGCTTTAAATTAGCACAGTTTTGTGGTAGCACTTGGTACCAACATTTAAGTAAAGTTACTGACACCATAGTTAAGTATTCATTAAATAAAAACACAAGTATGACAAAATACGAGGTGTTCATGCTGTATTCATTTGCTGTGTAAATGTGGATAATATGGTGTTCTGAAAAACATTCGCGTAGTGAAAAATATGTAAATGACTGCGCAAATCAATAAGTAAAATAGATACAGATGTGTAGCTATAGCTATGGTGCAATGCTATCATTTGAGATAACTTTTCTTGAAATCGCATGAAGCGATTAAAAGTTGTTAATTCAGAGGGTCACTGTGAAAATTCGCTGCGAGATGTAATTTTAATGATACTTAGATATAATTGTGTCATTGGATGCGCCTCATTTTTCTGAGATCGCAAATGTATTCATATTTGTATTAATATTTGATGGAACTTATTGTCGAATGTCAAAGAACTGTAACTAGTCTATCTAAGAGTGTCTGACAATCTGCAATTTCCTGGAGCATCTTCTGCACAAAGGCAGTGCGAGCATCAGCCGTCCAAATTCCAAGTTCTGGAATTTATCTGTTTCCGGCGACGCGTTCATTGTCTCTGCACCTGAGCTCGCCTGGGTCGGAATCGGTCAACTGTCCAGGCTGGCCTCGGGCACGTCCTATGTCCCCGGCCCGATAGCGTTCAGCCGTCTAACAAATTCATATCCCATCAGCACCAGGCCTAGGTGGACGAATAAATCGCCGTCATATTCGTAACTTTACGTCTTTGTATGCAATAGTGTAGACAGGACGACGTGTACTATGTCAGACGGTCACCTGATGTCACTTAAGGATGTCAAGTCAAACACCTTTCAGCCTTCTAATTTCCAAACTTACTTTATTTCGCTACCAGTTTCGGCGATTCGCTACGCCATCTCCAGGCGCCTGACAGGCGTGTAGGAAGATTCCAC
Organism: Schistocerca gregaria; assembly: GCF_023897955.1. Lineage (NCBI taxonomy): Eukaryota > Metazoa > Arthropoda > Insecta > Orthoptera > Acrididae > Schistocerca > Schistocerca gregaria. Next base: position 1,012,915,949 of record NC_064920.1, on the reverse strand, counting down.
CACGGTTCTGGTCAAGACAGGAACCAGCATTCAAATACTGCTTGCTATAGCGATCACTTCAACATCATCAGTTAGCCGTTGTTTTGACCAGAACCGAGATGGAATGTTCATTCATGTGTGTCAGGGGCCTGAAGATGGCTTGGTAAATTGCCGAAACTGCTGGCGACATAAAATAAGTTTGGAACTGTTGTGAATAGCCAAGTCCCGCTACAATCTCTGAAAAGAAGCACATACAGAGACTTGATGTCACTTGCAGTCGTGTAAAGTTAAATTTACGAGGCTCTTGTAGAGAAAAGAAAGATCCGGTGGCACTAGTTCTGGCCGCCGCATTAGAAACTGAAGAGACAGCGGGTGGAACGGAGAATGTGTATCAGAACATGCTTCGTATTTACAATGTCTGTAACAACGTCAGCGGTCGCCACATCGAAGCCGGCCGTTGTGGCCGAGCGGTTCTAGGCGGTTCAGTCTGGAACCGCGCGACCGCTACGGTCGCATGTTCGAATTCTGCCTCGGGCATGGAGGTGTGTGATGTCCTTAGGTTCGTTAGGTTTAAGTAGTTCTAAGTTCTAGGGGACTGATGACCTCAGATGTTAAGTCCCATGGTGCTCAGAGCCATTTGAACCATTTTGCCACTTTGAGCCCCTGTTGTAAAGTATCTATACTGTTCTGCAAAAACCGCCGAGTTAGCCGTGCGGTCTGACGCACTGCTTTCCGGGCGGAAAGGCGTGACGGTCCCCGGCACGATTCCACCCGGCGGATTAGTGGCAACGTCCGGTGAGCCGGCCAGTCTGTGGATGGTTTTTATAAGGCGGTTTTCCATCTGCCTCAGCGAATGCGGCCTGGTTCCCCTTATTCTGCTTCAGTTACACTATGTCGGGATTGCTGCGCAAACACTTTCTCCACGTACGCGTACACCACAATTACTCTACCACGCAAACATTAGGGTTACACGCGTCTGGTGTGAGACATTCCCGAGGGGTCCACTGGGTTCGGTGTGGGGCGGCGGAGGGGTGAGTGGATTACTGTAGCCTGTTGTGGGGTTGTGAACCACTGAGGGCTACGGCGGGGAGGGAGCCTTTCGGCCGTTTCTCGGTCCCCAGTTCCATGCAATAAAATACAATACTGTTCTTTACATACAGTATGCTGAGTTCTTTTTGTTTTGGAATAATGTAAACACGTAATGTATGAACGTTAACACAAACAAATGTGCTTATGTGACGATTGGCTGTTTCGTTTTGTTTCCTTTAGAATTGTTGCTTAATAATTGTACTGCATCTCGCCTAATTCAGTTCCACAAGCAGAAGTGAATGAGTTAAACATATGAAATGAAACAATTGTAGAACGGAAACGTTACGTTTTCGGACATGGGTTCCCATTCAAAATATCATATACTGACTCCGCTCTACATGTCCTAGGAGTTGTCAACGGGAATTTTCAAACACCCTGTATGAGTAATGACAGACTTTGAGATTCAGGCATGACGTTTACTGCTTGCGAGATGTAAATGACATACGTGATTCACGCGACCAGAAGATAACCGCTGCGCTCAAATGGCCTGAGGTCATCAGTCCCTAGTACTTAGAACTACTTAAACCTAACGAACCTAAGGACAGCACACACATCAATGCCGAGGCAGGATTCGAATCTGCGATCGTAGCAAACCGCTGGGCGCCGTCTGCATAACACGGCGAAACGGAACATCCCACCATTTTCCAGTGTTGCTCTCCGTTACTAGTATTTCTCTCTCTCGCTCGTCTCAACCCTGTTATTGTTTCCTTGATAGCTGTTTTCACTTTTATATTTAACAGATCGTTGATTGCATGCGAAACCTGATTCAAAATACTATTGTACATTTTTCTCCTGAGTTCAGTGCTTAATATCTGTGTTCCTATCTCTGATTAATCGACCTTCAAATTCACAGCTTGATTCACACCTGTAAATAGGATCACGTCAAATGGTTTCGAGCACACATGGTACTTTCTAGAGAAAGTGGTAGGCGACAAGGAATATCGCCACAAGTTGTTAAATTATTGTGCACGTTAACAGTGTCCATCTAACAGTCACGTTGCCGCTGCTGGTAAAGTCTAACCCTACAATCAGTATCGTTTCTTCGCTTCTAAGGATTGTGATCTCTAAGATGAATCGTAATTGTTTCTTCTAAGCGTATAGTCAGAACCGGATCAAATACACGAGATGTAGCCAAGTACACTGCCCAGTTTGGAAGTTCTTTTAAGTGGTTTTCCACACTCCTTACACGATACTGGTCTCCGCTTCCGAAAGGCAACGTACAGAATAGGGTGTACATGATTCGCCGACGTTTCAATTAGGGTTCCGCTGACGATATGGCGTTAATATCAGATCCACGTCCTGAAATGGGAGTGGCATAACGTCGTGGAAAAAAAAAGAGTTTCGTTCAAGTCTGGATCGATCGGAATACACCGACGAAAAAAAAATCGCCAACTTTCTCCTCCGAATACGAAAATATTTTGTTGACACCGACCTACATAGGGAGAAACGGTCACCACGATAAAATAAGGAAAATCAGAGCTCGTACGGAAAGATATTGGTGTTCGTTCTTTCGGCGCGCTATACGAGATTGGAATAATGGAGAATTGTGAAGGTGGTTCGATGAACCTCTGTCAGGAACTTAAATGTGATTTGCAGAGTATCCATGTAGATGTAAGTAGATGACGTAAGTTCAAATTTCGCGCCAGTCGCATAAGAGTGGCTCTAGCAGGGCCACTATGATGATGTAAATCAGGTTTGCTTTAAACACACGATGTAAGGGTCGTGAGCGTTAGCTACCTCTGAAAGGCAACGAAGGCGCCATTGTCAACACCTCACTGAAACTTCCTGGCAGATTAAAACTGTGTGCCGGACCGAGACTCGAACTCGGGACCTTTGCCTTTCGCGGCAAGTGCTCTACCTCTTTTCTTTCAGGAATGCTAGTTCTGCAGGATTCGCAGGAGAGCTTCTGTAAAGTTTGGAAAGTAGGAGACGAGGTACTGGCAGGAGTAAAGCTGTGAAGACGGAGCGTGAGTCGTGCTTGGGTAGCTCAATTGGTAGAGCACTTGCCCGCGAAAGTCAAAGGGCCCGAGTTCGAGTCTCGGTCCGGCACACAGTTTTAATCTGCCAGAAAGTTTCATATCAGCGCACACTCCGCTGCAGAGTGAAAATCTCATTCTGGAAACACCCCACTGAGTTTGAAAGAGGTTGTGTAATAGGGCTACGAGAAGCTGGATGATCCTTCTGCGATACTGCAGGAGGACGTGGCCGGAATGCAGTCACTGTACATGATTGCTGGCAGCGGTGGTCACGAGAATGTACGGTCGCAAGAAGACCGGGCTGCGGACGGCCTCGTGGCAGTAACGAGTAGGCAGACAACAGTGTTCGGTTTATGGCTCTGGCGCATCTTGCTGCTTATGCCAGAGCAGTTTGAATAGCAGTTGGCGCCACACTGACACCACGAACTGTTACAAATCGGTCACCTCAAGGAGAACTCCGAGCCAGACGCTCCACTGACTCCTAACCAATGCCATTTGCGCCTTCAGTAGTGTGAAGCGAGAGCTCATTGGAGGATGGGGTGGAGATTTGCTGCGTTTTCTGATGAAAGCTGGTTCTGCATCGGTTCCAGCGATCGACGTGTGCTGAGCGCCAGCAACCAAACCGTCTGCGTGCTAGTCACACTGGACCTGCATCTGGAGTTCTGGTCTGAGGTGCGATTTCCATGACATCAGGAGCACTCTCATGGTTATCCTGCGCCCCTCGACTGCAAATTGTTTCGACCTGTTGTGCTGCCATTCATAAACAGCGTTCCAGGGGCTGTTTTGCCTCTCGATAACGCTCATCCACGTACCGTCCTCCTCCAGTAGCTGATGGTAGCCGGCACGGTAGCTCAGCGTGTTCGGTCAGAGGGTTGGTTGCCCTCTGTAATAAAAAAAAACTGAGTGAATGGATCAATAACGAACTTCAACGGGCATCAGGGAACGTCCGCCACGAACAATTGCAACGAACCTTAACGAACAAAATGAAATTAAAAAAAAAAAAGTGGTCAGTGCGACAGGATGTCAATCTTAAGAGCCCGGGTTCGATTCCCGCGTGGGTCGGAGATTTTTCTCCTCTCATGGAGTGGCTGTTGTGTTGTCTTAATCATCACCATTTCATCTCCATCGACGCGCAAGTCGCCGAAGTGACGCCAAACCGAAAGACTTGCACCCGGCGAACGGTCTACCCGACGGGACGCCCTAGTCTTTTTACTAATGATAATTATAGATGCAAAAAAAGTCATTTAAGGAGGCAAATAACAAAACAAGATGGGAACGGGTCCCAGATTGCTGTGCTACATAGTCTTGTAAAAGGGACCCATTTTCTCCGGTGGCTTGTTGCAGAACAATAATGCAATTGTAATTTATTTGGTTTGTTGCCACCATTACATTTGTTCCTGTGAAAATCCCTTCAGAGCATTGAAAAGGCCTATAAACTGCAGTTACAAAAATGTGCACTATAAAGCACAGAGTAATGCAACAGCCCTCAGATGCAAAGGTACTGTGATGTTTTTGACGTCGCTACGGAAACAGCTCAGTATCGCTTCGTTGCTTCCCTATTCCACTGCATCCAATTAACTCATGCATGAAGCACATATCGGCCAATTCTTCATCAGTAAACTTATCAGTATGGCGACGTCTCATATTTAACGTACAATTAACACTGCAACAAAAGTAAACCCAAGACGTGAGCGGAGCTTTGTTGAATGCAAGCTCAGGGACGAAGAACAAAGCGGCCATTACTGCTTTCAGCAACAAGTAGGCTACAGCGAGCGAACAGAACATGTTTGTTACACAAGACACAGGGAAAGCACCTCGTCTACACTTGCTCTATTGTGTATTTTCAGGTCGTTATCGTTCTGAGTTAAATGGAAGATAATAAATCTCACGAAACGCGGTTACGCTGACGTGAGCCAACTGCGAACGCGGATACTATATACGAAAATGCTCAGGAAATATTTCCGAACAATCTCCAAAGTTTTGTCGATGGAGTTCGAGTTCACCCTGAAGCCATTGTAAAATTGTAAAAATCTAATATCAGAGACTGATAAATAATAATAATGATGGCATTTCAGAAGAACGAACAGACAAGAATACTGCCCGTAAATTATTCTGACGGGTTCCTGTGCTGGGCAGATCTCAGTGATTCCAACGTCAACCAATCAGTGGCAAGTTATTGGCAACAGTGTTTTCCGCTGCACGCCGTACCGTAGTCTGTCCTTCACGGTTGAAACTTTAGCTTTGTGTCCGCATAAAAGGAGGACAGCCGACGGCTGCTTGTGGTTTCCATTTTGTATCAGCGTAACAAAAGGACAAAGACAAATGAAGGCTCAGACGGATTCGTAATCGAAGACCGGAACACTTCTCGATTCAGGGACACTGAAATTTGAAAGTGCCGTTGGGCTCAGCAATTGAGAATAGCCAACGAAACACTTAAATATGTGGCTAACGTACGATGCCGCACTACATCAATTATGACACTGTTAGACGTGAATGTATTTTAAAATCATAGCTTTGAAAAATATAATCTTGAAGAATCCGCCTTGAACAAAATACGATTGTTTTTTTTTCCCTCTGTTTAGCTATGCATGTTTCAGTGATGCGACACTATCGTCATTGGGTTTCATTTTTTTTTTTTAATAGTACATTTGGTAGTTCATGCTGTTTGGTACAGGGGAGATAGTATTTTTACATGGTTTCATCTGCAACTTTGTTATTGGCGGTAGCGATTTTCACAGTTCTATGGACTGTGACAAAAATGTGGAAACACTAAAAACATATTACATTACCACCCCTACCACGATGTAGAAAAATCGTTGACATTCAAAACAACTTCCAGTCGTTCTGGAATGGATAGATACAGGTTCTGTATAGTTCTCAAGGGAATCTGATGCCTTTCTTCCTGTGAAGTAAAGGCAAGTCCAGGTAACGATAATGAAGATATGTAGCGTTTACATAACCTTCTCTCCAAAGTAGACCGCAAATGCTTAATACACACCTCAACAAATAAAAGTTTTGCACCACCTCGGTTCCTATACACCTCAAAAAAAGTATTGCATCACCTCGGTTCCGAGAGTTCCGGAACCTGTACAGAATATTCGAAAAGAGACAAACATAAACATCATTTTCTGCCTTACTATTACTCATGAAAACCACACGTGTCGTTATCTCCTTAAGAAAGTCATTCACAAGAGGCGCATGACGGGGGGGGGGGGGGCACAAATTGTCGTCCATGAAGATGAATGCCTCGCCAATATGCTGCCGACATGGTTGCGCTTTCGGTCGGAGGATTGCATTCACGTATCGTACAGCCGTTACGACGCCTTCCATGACCACCAGCGGCGTACGTCGGCCACACATAATGCCACCCCAAAACAGCAGGGAATCTCTACCTTGCTGCACTCGCTGGGCAGTGTGTCTAAGGCGTTCAGCCTGACCGGGTTGCCTCCAAACACGTCTCCGACGATTGTCTGATTGAAGGCATGTGCGACACTCATCGGTGAATGAGAACGTGATGTCAATTCTGAGCGGTCCATTCGGCATGTTATTGGGCCCATCTGTACCGCTCTGCGTGGTGTTGTGGTTGCAAAGATGGACCTCGCCATGGACGTCGGAAGTGAACCTGTGCATCACACAACCTATTGCGCACAGTTTGAGCCGCAACACGACGTCCTGTAGCTACACGAAAAGCATTATTCAACACGGTGGCGTTGCTGTCACGGTTCCTCCGAGCCATAATCCGTAGGTAGCGGTCATCCACTGCAGCAGTAGCCCTTGGGTGGCCTGAGCGAGGCATGTCATCGACAGTTCCCGTCTCTCTGTATCTATTGCATGTCCGAACAACATCGCTTTGGTTCACTCCGCGACGCCTGGACACTTTCCTTGTTGAGAGACCTTCCTGGCACAAAGTAACAATGCGGACGCGATCGAACCGCGGTATTGATCGTCCAGGCATGGTTGAACTACAGTCAGTACAAGCTGTGTGCCTCCTTCCTGGTGGAATGACTGGAACTAATCGGCTGTCGGACCCCGTCCGTCTAATAGGCGCTGCTCATGCATGGTTGTTTACATCTTTGGGCGGGCCTTCTGACGCCTTTGAACAGTCAAAAGGACTGCGTCTGTGATACAATGTCCACAGTCAACGTCTATTTTCAGGAGTTCTGGCAAGCGGGGTGATGCAAAACTTTTCTTTATATGTGCAATATTGAGGTCAGGTGACTGTAGAGACCACAGGAGATGCGAAAATTCATCCTCGTGTTCACAAAGTCTGTCCTGAACGATGAAAGCTGTGTGAATAGGCGGCCTGTCGTTTTGAAACACATCACAATTTAGGAACACACATTGTACCATGGGATGGACCAGATCAGCCAAAATGTTCACATAATCCTTGACAGGAGTGCGGCGTCGCAGAGTAACCATTGAGGATTACCACTCATCCGATCAAATGACATTTTTCTTTGCTCCATAGTCCATGTTTTATGACTTCGGCGGTACGTTGTCCTGTTGCGGGTATTTTCCAGCTTTTCCTGTATGCTATATAAATCTTCAATGTGGTGCCTCTTGAAACACCAAACATTTAAGGTCACTTGGTTACGAGAGCAGCCACTATACGAGAACCAACGATTTGCCCACGTTCGACTTCACTTAGCTCCAACATAATGCACTCACAACTACGCAGAACACTGTTCTCACCACGACTAATAATACTTGCAACGTACTGAGACCACTGCACAGACGCCGATCGTGATCAGATACAACAGAGCCACCTGCGGGCTTGGCTAGAATCTGCATTTATATTCAAGCGTGCATTTCTCGTGGTGTTCTGTATTTTTGTCCAACCATATCTTTCCAGCATGCACTATTTCAGTCAGTATTCAAGATACGTTCATGCGCTGTTAACAATGGAGTGCAAGCCACTGTGGTAGCGTAAGACCACCGAAGCATATACGAGTAAATTTTTCGAAATAATGAGCAATCAGCTGAGCAAAAGAAATTTTATTTCCTTTTCCGGATACAGGCACTTAGTGCTCTTCTTAAGACAGTGTTAATTATCACATTGCTTGCGAGTGACGAAAATAAGATGTCATGCGGCCTTCGGAAATCTTTTCGCACGAGTCACCTGAGTACAAATGACAACTCCGCCAATACACTGTCCTTCTACGATACCCTGTGTAAGCGATACTACCGCCATCTGTAAACGTGCACATCGCTATTACTTTCGTCACCGCAATGTATGATGCCACATACCTCCGGAAACCTGCCAACGACTTGTCGAATCCATGCCACGTAGACCGATCGCTATTGTATTGCATTCCAAAGACGGACCAATACGTTGTTAAACCAGTAGTCATAAATTTTGCTCTCATCAGTGTACTTGGATCTGCTGTTGCTGACTATTCTCTCACTGAGACCTGAGAATGTGAATCTTTAGTTTCTCCCAGGAGCATTTGTTGACAGAACAGGTCATGGGGGTAACTACACCAGTGAATTGTTTTGTCAATTCTGAGTATGTTTCGACAGTCATAATTCGACACGCACTTCACATGTTTTCTTTGTTGTTGTTGTTGTTGTGGTCTTCAGTCCAGAGACTGGTTTGATGCAGCTCTACACGCTATTCTACCCTGTGCAAGTTTCTTCATCTCCAAGTAACTACTGCAGCCTACATCCTTCTGAATCTGCTTAGTGTATTCATCTCTTGGTCTCCCTCTACGATTTTTACCCTCCACGCTGCCCTCCAGTACTAAATTGGTGATCCCTTAATGCCCCAGAACATGTCTCACCAACCGATCCCTTCTTCTAGTCTAGTTGCGCTACAAATCCCTCTTCTCCCCAAATCTGTTCAGTACCTCCTCATTAGTTACGTCATCTTCCGATCTCAACTTCAGTATTCTTGTGTAGCACCACATTTCGAAAGCTTACATTCTCTTTTTATCTAAAACTATTTATCGTCCATGTTTCACTTCCATACATTCACTTCCTGGCACTTAAATCTGTACTCGAAGTTAACAAATTTCTCTTCGTCAGAAACGCTTTCCTGTCCATTGCCGTCGGCCGGAATGGCCGAGCTGTTCTAGGCGCTACAGTCTGCAACCGCGCGACCGCCACGGTCGCAGGCTCGAATCCTGCCTCGGACATGGATGTGTGTGATGTTCTTAGGTTTGTTAGGCTTAAGTAGTTCTAAGTTCTAGGGTACTGATGACCTCAGAAGTTAAGTCCCATAGTGCTCAGAGCCATTTGAATCATTTTTTGCCATTCCCAATCTACATTTCATATCCTCGACCACCATCAGGTATTTTGCTCCCCAAATAGCAAAACTCATCTTCTACTTTAAGTGTCTCATATCCTAATCTAATTCCGGCAGCATCACCCGATTTAATTCGAATTCATTCCATTATCCTCGTTTTGCATTTGTTGATGCTCGTCTTATGTCCTCCTTTCAAGACGCTGTCCTTTCCCTTCAGCTGCCCTTCCAGGTCCTTTGCTGTCTCCGACAGAATTACAATGTCATCGGCAAACCTCAAAGTTATTATTTCTTCTCCATGGATTTTAATTCCTACTCCAGATTTTTCTTTTGTTTCCTTTACTGCTTGCTCAATATACAGACTGAATAACAACGGGGGTAGGCTAAAACTAAGTCTCCCCAATCCTGTCTTCCCAACCACTGCTTCCCTTTCATGCCCCTCGACTCTTATAGCTACCATCTGATTTCTGCACAAATTGTAAATAGACTTTCACTCCCTGTATTTGACGCCTGCCAACCTCAGAATTTGAAAGTGGGTATTCCAGTGAACATTTTCAAAAGCTTCTCTAAGTCTACAAATGCTAGAAACGTAGCTTTGCTTTCCCTTAATCTATCTTCTAACACAAGTCGCAGGGTCAGTACTGTCTCACGTGTTCCAACATTTCTACGGAATCCAAACGGATCTTCCCCGAGGTCGGCTTCTACCTGTTTTTCCATTCGTCTGTAAAGAATTCGTGTTAACGTTTTGCACCCGTGGTTTATTAAACTGATAGTTCGGTAATTTTCATACTTTTCAACACCTTCATTGAACAGAAAGTGGTCGTATAAACTCCATATATAGCGTGAAGGAGAAGATTTGATGCAAAAATAGCGGCTTTAAGAGCACAGAAATTATTTAAGATGTAAAACGGCTAAGAAATTTTTTTGGTGCATCATTTTACAGCACACTATAATGAGACGACTTGGCAAATTTTATTAACCACACACATTCATTATAATTCCACTTCTGTAAAGAATTGCACCCACGCCACCTTCTGTCGCAACATGAATGAAACTGATACGGAATGTAAAAACCAGCTCCTGTTTTTTTACCAAGTGGTATTAAAGAAATGTTAATAATAATCACTGTTTTGCTGATATTTAAATCCCACTGAAACAACAGAATCTTTCTGTTCTGCTCTGTTGTTAATTTTCTGTTGTAATTGTAGTCTCGTAGTGATAGCTGATACAAATTGACACTTTACTTACATCTACGTTATTTCCTTTTTTAATTGTGTGCTTTTTAGTTAAGGTTTAAAGTAGGGAGCTTCCGACGCAATCTTTCAGGATTACTTCTCGACTAAAGTCGCTAATGAGACACAACAACTTTTCCCGAAGTCTCTAATTTTTTCCTTCTTCACTTGAAGCAAGTAAGTCAGGAAGTTCGAAACTTTCACCCCGTCTGCAAGTTTACTTGGTGGACAGCTCAAAGAGATAACTTGGCATTAACTCTCCGACAAAGGTCTACGTTCTCATATACGCTGGATATAAGGTATTCTGTGTACCATGGCACATAGTTTCCTGAAATGCTGCTTTACAAAGGTCTTCATTCACTGTTAAATAAAACGGCAAATGGTAAAGATAAAGTAGACATTTTTCTCGTGTTTCTTCGAGTCGCCTCTCGGTTGCGCTACATCTCTTAAACAAGATGCATATATGTAATCTCTATTGAAATTATTATATCATCTCTACTACTTTTCTTTTACAGTCTTTTAACAGTCGCTGTGGTCGAGAGGTCTTTAAAAATACAGTGATGTATTGCCTAAGTAATATCAGGGAACTTTATTGGCAGTGGCATGTCACTGAACTAATTTATACTATTCTGAGTGTTAAGACTAAAGCACATGCTGTGTAATGAGTTTGAGTTTTCGAAGGTTGTGTGTCAAACCATCAAATTGTTAACATTTCACTGCACACATCAAATATGTTCTGGATTCAGGAGAGACGTTTATATTCCTAACTTAATACATTTTCGTATTCCGATGTGGTTACAGATAATCTGTGCAACTTATAATAATCTTAGCTGCCACCTATGGGAGCTTTCTGTCGTAAAATCGAGGTTCTTCAGATAGCACCTGATGGTTGGACAAGTACCTCTGATATAAAATCCATGCTGAACTGTCTGTAAATGGCTAAGAAACGTACCCATTTTTACGGATATTACGTTCTTACCTGCTATGTAAATGTTGTTTTATACTGTGTTGTCACTGCCAATGAATGCAACAAGGAAATTTTTAAAATTATAACAGCAGCTTATGTGTTGAATTCTCGTCCTTCCGTGATATGTATGTCTCTTACTGTAGTGACGGCAGCACCTCGGATTTTTACATGAAATGTAGAGTCTCGTCTATACAGGAATCCAACAGACCTTGCGTGTAATTTTTACTTCCGATATTTTTGAACTGTGGCCGAAAAGAGTGGCCGTCAGGCTTGTCTTCAGACTGTTAAACACTAGTTTCTACATGGTTACATCTACATGGTTACTCTGCAATTCACCCTTAAGGGCCTGGCAGATCTCTTGGTTTTAATTACAGGGATTATTGTTCTTTGTCGAAATGTTCTGAAACAGTGTTCGTTTCCATTTCCATCTCCGTTTTTTCGGAAAATGTGCATACCGTATTTCTATACGCGTATAATCCTTATTCAATATAGTACTGAAGGGCCAAAGAAAGTGGTAGACCTGCCTAGTATCGTGTAGGGCCCCCGCGATCACGAAGAAGTGCCGTAACACGGCATGGAATGGACTCGACTAATGCTTGAAGTAGTGCTGGAGGGAACTGACACAATGAATCCCGCAGGGCTGTCCATAAATCCGTAAGAGTATGACGGGGTGGAGATCTCTTCTGAATACGACGTTGCAAGGCATCCCAGATATTCTCATTAATGTGCATGTCTGGGGAGTTTGGTGGCCAGCGGAAGTGTTTATACTGTGAAGAGTGTTCCTGGAGCCATTGCGTAGCAATTCTGGACGTGTGGGGTGTCGCATTGTCCTGTCGGCATTGCCGAAGTCCGTCGGGATGCACAATGGACATGAGTGGATGCAGGTAATCAGACAGGATGCTTACGTACGTGCCGCCTGTCAGAGTCGTATCTAGACGTATCAGGGGTTCCATATCAACCCAGCTACACACGCCCCACACCATTACAGAGCCTCCACCAGCTTGAACAATCCTCTGCTGACATGCAGCGTCCATGGATTCGTGAGGTTGTCTCCATTCACGCCCATCCGCTCGATACAATTTGAAACGAGACTCGTCCGACCAGGTAACATGTTTCCAGTCGTCAACAATCCGATGTCGGTGTTGACGGGCCCAGGCGAGGCGTAAGGCTTTGTCCAGTGCAGCCATTAAGGGTACATGAGTGAGCCTTCGGCTCCGAAAGCCCATATCGATGATGTTTCGTTAAATGATTCGCTCGCTCACACTTGCTGATGGCCCAGCATTGAAATCTGCAGCGACTGCAGAAGTGTTGCACTTCTGTCACGCTGAACGACTCTCTTCAGTCGTCCTTGGTCACGTTCATGCACGAACTTTTTCCGGCCACAGCGACGTCGCAGATTTGATGTTTTACCGGATACCTGATATTCACTCGTGAAATGGTCATACGGGAAAACCACACTTCATCGCAAACTCGGAGATGTTGTGCCCCATCGTTCGTGCGCCGACTATAACACCACATTCATACTCAGTTAAACCTTGATAACCTGCCATTGTAGCAGCAGTAGCCGATGTAACAACTGTGCCAGACACTTGTGGACTTATATAGGAGTTCGGCAACCGCAGTGCCGTATTCTACCTGTTTACATATCTCTGTATTTGAATTCGCATGTTTGTACCAGTTTCTTTAGCGCTTCAGTGTATATTCAATTTAAAACCGAAAGTGGGATGAAAAATTCAATTGAGTTAACGAATAGCTTCTACTAGTATCTCATAGCCCGCCCGGCTAGCCGCGCGGTCTAACGCGCTGCTTCACACGCACGCGAGAAGGCGTGCTGGTCCCCGGCACGAATCTGCCCGACGGATTTGTGTCGAGGTCCGGTGTGCCGGCCAGCCTGTGGATGGTTTTCAAGGCATTTTCCCATCTGCCTCGGCGAATGCGGGTTGGTTCCCCTTATTCTGCCTCAGTTACATTACGTCGGAGATTGCTGCGCAAACACTGTCTCCACCTCCGCGTACACCACGCAAACATTGGGGTTAGAGCCGTCTGGCATGAGACGTTTCCAGGGGGGGTCCACTGGGGACCGAATCGCAAAATAGCCCTGCGTTCGGTGTGGGGCGGCGGCGGGGTGGTTGGACTCCTGTGGCCTGTTGTGGGGTTGTGAACCACTGAAGGCTACGGCGGGACGAAGACTCTACAACGTTTCTAGGTCCCCGGTTCAATACACAATACACAAGTATCTCATATCGTTGTCCTGCATTATGTATTGTTTCTGTACTAGCAATTCAGTATTCAAGCCATGGACGAGCCAGAATCTGCTTCGCGATTTTCTCAGCTCTTCTTCGACAATCGCTAACAGAGTTAACACAGCTATTTTACGGGAGGATATTTTCGTAAAGAAACTTTGTGGTTTGCGAGCTAAATAAACCTGACAACGACCGCTCGAGAGATCTGAGAGCGCAAATCACGTTAACCCTTTCAGTCTCGAAATGTCGAAACTTAGCTTTTCTTAATTATTTTCGTCTATTAGTGGATTATTAGGCATACATTGAAACAGGACAATGTGAAAATTAAGTGTTACTTACATTAACTGAATACATACGGGATGGTTGCAAACAGAGCCACTTCAAAAATGGTTCAAATGGCTCTGAGCAGTATGGGACTTAACATCTGAGGTCATCAGTCCCCTAGAACTTAGAACTACTTAAACCTAACTAACCTAAGTACATCACACACATCCATGCCCTAGGCAGGATTCGAAACTGCGACCGTAGCGGTCACGCGGTTCCAGACTGAAGCGCCTAGAACCGCTCAGCCACACCGGCCGGCAGAGCCACTTCGCATGAAATGTTGTTACTTTTGGTGGTAATGTAAAACGCAGTTCCTTTCCGCAGAGAGAAATAAGGGTACTAGACGCAGATCACACTTTCATCTGATCCTGTGAGGTTCCTTCTTTGTGCTACAGTGAACGCAGTGCCTTGAGGTGTCATGTATTGGTAGAGGCTGTGCTTCTGTTGTACGTTTTTCAACTGGAACAAGAGTTTTACTTTTTTTTGCTGATGGTTCGGATGATGTTCTGGAAAATAGATTGCTATAGCATACTGTCCCCAAATGAACATCACTGTCTTCAGCTAATATATCACGGCTACTTTCACTGCTGTTATGAATCCCTGAATCGGAATCAGAAGAAATCCCTTCCCAAAGGCACGCCAGAATTGGCTAGGAACCAGTGATTAATGTCCACATATATATTATTAGCTGATCTTTCTAAGTCTACACTTGATTTGCTATTTATTGCAATGTTTGTACCATCGGCAAACAAAAGGAACTTGGCATCTGAGGATGCCTTTGAAGCCGTGTGAGTGAAACATCTAGGAAAAGTCTTACTTTATAGCATCATTTAGCACAATTACCCACTACTTAGTAGAAATGTGCCAGACTTGTGACTCTGTCCCCATACTGCTTGGTACGAATCAAGAAGTCAGGTTCTGCTTGTCAAAAGCTGAAATGGCGCCACAACTAAACGCTGGATGCTGCGCCGTTCCAGAAGGGACGAGACCGGCGCGCCACAGGGCGGCAGCCGGTGTGTCGCCGCCGCCTGCCGTGTCCGGCGTTCCGTCATTGTGCCGGCAGCGGACAATGCGACTTCCGGCCCGCCGCGCGGACTTTTAGAATAAAACTCGGCTTGCGCAAGAGGCTGTGCCGCAACCGCCACGTGAGAACTCGCGGCTAAAAAGCGCCCCGCCGGCTGGCGCTAATTTCTCCCCCGCGGAAGCGCGCCTGCGACCGCTCCTGCGGTTGCGTCACCCGCTCCGTCCACTGCTGCTTCCCGCATCCAGCGCGCACACCTCTCGCCTCCCGTTTGCGTTGTTACGACTTCCCCCAGTGCCGCGCACGAAGCGTGCTCGCCCGGCGTGGGTGGCGGGCGGAACAGGAAAACGGGGCGTAAAAATAGTTCCACATTCGCTGCATCCTCAAACCGTAACGGAGCTCTTACCCTGGCGGAAATGGGGAGTGCTCTTCTTCCTCTTCTTCTTCGGCTCGTCCCCTATCTACGCGAGATCAGCATGCTATTTGGCAATGTTGAAACTTCCTGGCAGATTAAAACTGTGTGCCGGAGCGAGACTCGAACTCGGGACCTTTGCCTTTCGCGGGCAAGTGCTCTACCACTGAGCTAGCCCAGTCCGGTTCACGCCCTGTCCTCACAGCTTTACTTTGGCAATGTTATTGGTAGTTGGCAGGGATGGGAAAAACTCACCGGTAAAAACCGAAACCGGTATTTCAGTTCTCCATTAGCAGTATTCTTCGGTTTTTATTTGGTCTCGGTTGTAACAAATTATTAGTTTCACTAATAACTTGATAAAAATTCGGCATATCAATTTGCCATATCTCTGAAGCTAATTTTTGTTTGTTTTAATAAAACATTTTTTACCAGTCAGTAATGCATATTTTTAAATTTCCATTGCTTTAAAATATTGGGCTATTATAGAAAATGGAAGAAATGATCAGTGCTATTTTAATAAAAATGCCAACAGTTGAGAACTAGCAACAAAAACGTAAGAGTCAGTACAGAATTGCTGAAACAAAAATGTATCTGTTGCCGTATGGCTTTGCCTATCAGACCAGTGATAGTCAACCTACTCCCTAATGCCAATAATGACCATTATAGCTTTCGTGGAATGCAGTAGTCGGTAGAGAATTTAAAAAACATTTTCATTAGATTTACCTAAATTTTGACAAAGTCATATGCTTTTTAGTGGGGTCCGCTTTAACAAAACACTATTTTTTTTTGTCTCAGACATGTTTCACTGCAGTTGCAGCATCATCGGTGTGTTTTTTATTGTTATGGCTGATAAACATAATGAATGTTCTTTACTGTTTAAATACATACAAACATTAGTTTCTAAATCGTAATTACTTGTAAACCCACTGATGATTTTGTTAAAGCGTAGTGTATTGAAACTTCCTGGCAGATTTAAACAATGTGCCGGACCGAGAATCGAACTCGGGACCTTTCCTATCGCGGGCAATTGGTAGACCACTTTCCCGCGAGAGGCAAAGGTCCCGAGTTCGATTCTCGGTCCACCACACAGTTTAAATCTGCCAGAAAGTTTCACATCATCGCACACTCCGCTGCAGAATGAAAATCTCATTCTGAAAATAGTGTTTTGCTAAAGGCGGACCCCACTCAAAAACATATGTTATTGTTAAAGCGAACACAGACAAAAGAGTTTCAACATCAAGATGATGATTTTGACAAAGTATTTGACATATAATTATTGTTATTATAATTATTATTATATGCTTTAACTACCTGAAACTCTGCTTTACAAATTTAATAAAGTAAAATTACTTGACTTCTTCGTAAATAGCCATTACAGTGGAACGGGCGGACTGTTAGATAATTTTACTGCTTACAGATATACAGAAGTGGGCGATAGGTAAAGAAGGTGTACTACCCCTGTATTAGACGATACACGTGTACGTCCTGAGCGCAAGACGTGCCCCTACCTGGTCTATACGTTGGTTTCTCAATGTCGTCCTCCGACATCGGTTGTATTGCAAAATGACGTGAATCCCTAGTCTGGAAGTATTTTACGAAGTGCGGTAACACTCAAGTACAATGCACCATTTGCTTTAAAAGATAAACGGAAGGAGGCAAAATAAGGAGAAAGCATATACAGTTACCTTTGGGTGGGAAGGTGAATTTGATTGATATACATATACACTACTGGCCATTAAAATTGCTACACCAAGAAGAAATGTAGATGATAAACGGGTATTCATTGGACAAATATATTACACTAGAACTGACATGTGAATACATTTTCAAGCAATTTGGCTGCATAGATCCTGTGAAATCAGTGCCCAGAACAACCACCTCTGACCGTAATAACGGACTTGATAGGCCTGGGCATTGATCAAACAGAGCTTGGATGGCTTGTACAGATACAATTGCCCACGCAGCTTCAACACGATACCACAGTTCATCAAGAGTAGTGACTGGCGTATTGTGACGAGCCAGTTGCTCGATCAGCATTTACCAGACGTTTTCAATTGGTGAGAGATCTGGAGAATGTGCTGGCCAGGGCATCAGTCGAACATTTTCTGTATCCAGAAAGGCCCGTACAGGACCTGCAACATGCGGTCGTGCATTAGCCTGCTGTAATGTAGGGTTTCGCAGGAAACGAATGAAGGGTAGAGCGACGGGTCGTAACATATCTGAAATGTAACTCCCACTGTTCGAAGTGCCGTAATTGCGAACAAGAGGTGACCGAGACGTGTAACAAATGGCACCCCATAACATCACGCCGAGTGATACACCAGTATAGCGATGACGAATACACGCTTTCAATGCGCGTTCACCGCGATGTAGCCAAACACGGATGCGACCATCGTGATGCTAAGAACAGAACCTGGATTCATCCTAAATATGATGTTTCGCCATTCTTGCACCCAGGTTCGTCGTTGAGTACACCATTGCAGGCACTCCTGTCTGTGATGCGGCGTCAAGGGTAACCGCAGCCATGGTCTCCGAGCTGATACTCCATGCTGCTGAAAACGTAGTCGAACTGTTCGTGCAGATGGTTGTTGTCTTGCGAACGTCCCCATATGTTGGGATCGAGATGTGGCTGCACGATCCGTTACAGCCATGCGTAGAAGATGCCTGTCATCTCCACTGCTAGTGATATGAGGCCGTTGGGGTCGAGCACGGCGTTCCGTAACCCTCCTGAACCCACCGATTCCATATTCTGCTAACAGTCATTGGATCTCGACCAACGCGAGGAGCAATGTCGCGATATGATAAACCGTAATCGCGATAGGCTACAAGCCGACCTTTATCAAAGTCGGAAACGTGATGGTACGCATTTCTCCTCCTCACACGAAGCATCAAAAAAACGTTTCACCAGGCAACTCCGGTGAACTGCTGTTTGTGTATGAGAAATCGGCTGGAAACTTTCCTCATGTCAGCACGTTGTAGGTGTCGCTACCGGCCCCAACCTTGTGTGGATGTTCTTAAAAGCTAATCATTTGCATATCACAGCATTTTCTTCCTGTCGGTTAAATTTCGCGTCTGTAGCACGTCATCTTCGTGGTGTAGCAGTTTTTATGGCCAGTAGTGTAATTTTATTGACGTGCTATAAACTTAGAACCCTAAATTTTGTGTTTGCTTCTGGGTGAAAAACGTTTATCATAAAAATTGAGACGCAGGAAAGTCATCGACTTGTGATATTTTGTTCTCGCTATCGCGCTCGTCTGCTTCAACTTCGCGTCTTTCCTGAAGACAGTGAGACCTGCCGCGCGGGATTAGCCGAGCGGTCTGAGGGACAGCAGTCACGGACTGTGCGGCTGGTCCCGGCGGCGGTTCGATTCCTCCCTCGGGCATGGGTGTATGTGTTTGTCCTTAGGATAATATAAGTTAACTAGTCTGATAACCTTTGCAGTTAAGTCCTATAAGATTTCACACTCACACACAACAGTGAGACCTCATATGATCGAGATCTCCTACTCCTTCACTTTCACTCGAATTGATCAGTCTTTGTTCGAATTCTAAGAAATAGCAGCACTAAGAAATCGGAAATCGGTTACTTCAGAAACCGATTTTTTTAAAGATTTTAACAGACAGGTTAAAACGGATACAAAAAAATACGATATAACCGAAAATCGGTTGTTTCAGGTGTAACCACCACCCTACTCCCGGGGGGAGGGGGGGTTACAGACAGACAGTCTTAGGAAGTACTTTCGAACACATTTTCTGAAAATTGTCTTGAACATGTCGTTCGGCAGCCCACATGCAATGGAAATATCTTACACCCTGTAGCTACAAATTCAATCAAGAAGACTAGGAGGGTATTTCTGCTAGAAAGAGCAGACAGTTGTTGGCATCTCCCTTGGACATTACTTAGTTCCAGTAACAGGGACGTAGAGGAATTATCGGCAAAGCTTGAGCAGGTTGTAAATCATGTTCTGGAGAGTTTTGAGCCTAGTAAGTGGCTTAAGGATGGGAAGGTCCCACCATGGCTTAAAAATGAAATTCGGAAAATACTGAGGAAGAAGAGGCTGTTGTACTCTCAGTTCAAAAGAGAACGCACAAATGATAAAAAGAAAAAGTCAGTAGAGATTTGTGTATCTGTGAAAAGATCTATGCGTGAAGCACACAGTTACCACCGTCATATCTTAGCAAAAGATCCGGCGCATAGCCCGAGAAAATCCTGCACGTATGTAAAATAAAATAGCTAAGCGCGTCTAAGGCTTCCATCCAGTATCTTGTCGATCACTCTGGCGTGGCAGTTGAAGACAGCAAAACAAAAGCCGAAGTTTTAAATTTCTAGTTCAAGAAGTCGGACATGCATGTGAATCGTACAAACATGGTCATCGGACAAGCCCCCGTATGGACGACATAGTAATAAGCACCCCTGGCGTAGTGAAACAACTGAGAGATTAGAAAGCAAATAAATCACCTGGTCCGGATGGAATCCCAGTTCGGTTTTAGAAAGAGTACTCTTCGACATTGGCCCGTTACTAGCTTGCATTTATCGCGAATCTCTTGCCCGGCGCAAGGCTTACGTCCAAGAATCAGCATGGTTTTAGATTGCATCGCTCGTGCGAAACTCAGCTTGCCCTTTTCTCACATGATACAAGGGCGCCCGCCCGGTTAGCCGAGCGATCTAATGCACAGCATTCCGCAGTGGGAAGGAGCGGCTGGTCCCCGGCACGAATCCGCCCGGCGGACTTGTGTCGAGGTCCGGTCAGTCGGACAATCTGTGGATGGTTTTTAGGCGGTTTTCCATCTGCCTCGGCGAATGCGGGCTGGTTCCCCTTATTCCGACTCAGCTTCACTATGTCGGCGATTGCTCCGCAAACAAGTTCTCCACGTACGCGTACACCACCATTACTCTACCACGCAAACATAGGGGTTACACTAGTCTGGTGTGAAACGTTTCTTGGGGGGGGGGGGGGGGGGGGGTCCACCGGGGGCCGAATCGCACAGTAACCCTGGGTTCGATGTGGGGCGGCGGAAGAGGTGAAGTGGACTGCGGTAGTCGTCGTGGGGTTGCAGACCACTGCGGCTGTGGTGGGGACGAAGCCTCTCCGTCGTTTCTAGGTCCCCGGTTAACGTACAATACATACATACAATGGATGAAGGGCAACAGCAGATTCCATATTTCTAGGTTTCTGGAAAGCATTTGACACGGTGTCTCATTGCAGGCACGAGCATACGGAACAGGTTCCCAGATATGCGAGTGTTTCGAAGACTTCTAAAGTGTTAGAACACAGTACGTTGTCCCCGACGGCAGTGTTAGTGTTTATCACAGACAAAGGTATCGTCAAGAGTACCCGAGGGAAGTGTGATGGTACCGCTGTTGTTCTCTATATACATAAATGATTTGTCGAACAGGGCAGGTAGCAATCTGCTGACGATGTTGTGTTATTTAAGGTACACAGTTTCTAGCTGGTATGGGTGGATGATAGGTAGCTCTAAATGTCGAAAGATGTAAGTTGATGCGGATGAGTGGTCGAAACGAACCTGTGATGTTCGTATATTGCGTTAGTAGTGTCCTGCTTGTCGTGTAAATAGCTGAGCGTAATGTTGCAAAGTGATGTGAAATGGAACAAGCATGTGCGGACTGTGGCAGGGAAGCGAATCGTCGACATATGTTTACTGGGAGTATTTTAGAAAAATGTGGTTCATCTGTAAAGGAGACCGCATACAGGACGCTCGTTGACCCGTTCTTGAGTACTGCTCGAGTGTTTGGGATCCATACCGGGTCGGATTAAAGGACGACAGCGAAACAATTCAGAGGCGGACCGCTAGATTTGTTGCCGGTAGGTTTGAATGACACCTGTTACGTGTATGCTTCGCGAACTCAAATGGGAATCCCTGGAGTGATGGTGACTTCCTTTTCGAGGAACGCTGTTGAGAAAATTTAGAGAACAGGTATCTGAAGCTGGCTGCCGATCGATTCTACTGCCACCAACATACATTGCGCGTAAGGACCACGAAGATAAGTTATGATGAATTAGGGCTCATACGCAGACATATAGATAGTCGTTTTTCCCTCGCTCTGTTTGCGAGTGGAACAGGAAAGGACTCATCTGACCTTGCAACTGTTTCCCAGACGTCTAAGGTTCAACTGGCACAGTCACCAACCCAGGAGAGGTGTTGCAGGCGATGCCGTGCTGTTACTAAAGGCACTGGCGTCGGCCGTTTGCTGCCATAACCCATTAACGCCAGACTTCGCCGCACTCTCCTAACGGATACGTTCGTCGTACGTCCCACATTGAATTCTGGGGCTATTTCACGCAGTGTTGTTTGAGTGTTATCAATGACGACTCTACGCAAACGCCGCTGCTCCAAGTTGTTAAGTGAAGGCCTTTGGTCATTGTTTTGTCCCTTGTGAGAGGCAATGCCTGAAATCTGGTAGTGTTAGCACGCTCTTGACATTCACTAACGATTTCCGAAATGGAGTGCTCCATGCGACTAGCACCAACTACTGTTCCGCGTTTAGCTTTTAAAGTCTCTTAATTCCCGTCGTGCGGCCATAATCAAGTCGGACACCTGTCCATATGAATCACCTGAATACAAATGACAGCTCCGGAAATGCACTGCCCTTTTATACGTTGCGTATACGATACTACCGCCATCTGTATAAGTGCATGTCGCCATCCTACGACTTTTGTAGCCTCAGTGTATGTGACAGATGGGAAAGTGTACTGTTGAAGCTAGTTGTGCACGTTGAATGTTAAGTTATCAATAATGTGTGCAATGTTCTCTTGTTACACAGATGGACATATTTATTTTATTTGTAAAGATAATTCTGAGAATGTGTGAGGTCCCTGAGTCTGCTTCTTTAATAAAAACGGCTAAATATTCTGTTGTGTTGAATCTGTAGGCAGCAGCGCGATACGCCCAATATGGCGGCCGACGGCAAGTTGGCCATACTAGAGCTTTGTATGTAACTTGCTTGCCGCGACGTCTGGAGAGGCGGGATGTTAGAACAGTTGTCAGGGAGACGAATCAAATTCATTCGCACAGTTCCGTGAGCGCGAAACGACGAACGCTGATGATCTAAGCGACTTTGACAGAGGGCAGATTGTAATCGCACGGTGGCTGGGAACTTTGGCGGGAAGTGTGACGATTACAGCGAAGCTCGTTACATGTGCACGTCATTACGATATCTGAGAAGTGCACTGATATATGGTGGGAGGAGGGGTGGAAGGGGTAGAGGGGAAGGGAAAGGGGAAGGCGTTCTTCACCCAAGAGCTTCGCCTGTGTAAGCACGTAGAGCAGAGCAGGGAGTAATCTGTGGCGCAGCTGATATCGGAGTAAGCTTTTAAGAATTGACATAGTGCCGTATTTTCTGTTTCCCGTCTTTCCTTAGTTGCTTTAAATTCGTGGAGGTATGTTCCGTCTATGCAAAAAATTAAAGGCAGTTTGTTTATTGCCTTACTCGTTTTGCTTCTTTTGTGTGTGAACCATTCGGATCGCCTCCCCACGCCACACACGCACACACACACACACACACACACACACACACACACACAAATAAATATTAAAAAACGAAGCGCACTCTCAGAAAGTAGGGTATAGTTACACACAGCAAAATACACACACACACAAATATCCATATATACAAAAAAAATTATATATTCGGACATAGCAAAATACAGACACAAAGGCACACAGAAATTTCCACTTAAAAAAAATTACCGCCTCAAGAAAGAATGACTCAATTACGCACAGGAAATGCGCGCACACACACACACACACACACGCGAGCGCGCGCGCGCGCGCGTAACAAATACAAAATATCAAACCACACAGACAACACAAACAACAGACGACGGATAAATACACAACAAGAACTGGTAACACTACACACCGAAAATACTCAAATGTTGTTCACAAAATGGAAAGTGCGAGTGATACATGCGGTGTGACAAATATGGGTGAAAGAATTCCAGAAATCGGCCAGCTGGAGCATGGGAACTAAGGAATCCATCTCCAGGACCACACGCAAGAGTTAATAGCGCTGGAAATCGTAAGAAACATCGAGCTATAATTTCGCATTTCGAAATGTGTGCTACAAAAGTTGTTTCTAACCTAAAAATAAGAGCAAAACACGACAAAATGTAACGTAGTAACATACTATATCTACCACATAATACGTTTATTTTATGCATAAAAAGATACATGTATTACAGGCCACTGAAGATGCTTCGCAAATAAAAGAAACGGAAACATGCTGTGACGGTGCCACTCATAGGAACAGGTTGAACTAAGTTTGAAAACAAGCAGGAGGGATGTATCTACACACTGTAAAACTTTTACACATACAGAATGAAAACTGTATTTTTACAAAAATAGTGACCATTTCTTTTGAAGTGACCCTCGTATTTTACTAAGTCAAGCTCGCTTAAAAATTACAATTTTCATATTACAGGATTTGGCAGGTGATAGCCATGTTCAGATATGATTAATCCAGTAACAGCTTCGTCATATTATAAGTGGACTGTTAGACATGGTGGTTGTAGTTAAATTTTCACTACTTGAGCCGCTGCAGACGCAAAACTGTTTACTGTATAAGTACCCAACACACAGGGATATCGAGACTGTGCATTGTAGAATTTGCGTTATTAGCAGTCTCAGTAACATGACTTGCGGTAAGGTGCCGGTACTGCTACGGCGACGTAGGGTTGGAACACAAGGATCAGTGTGCATAGGTCTGGAACGGACGAGCAGGGCTTTACTCGCAAAACTGTTTCATCAAAACAACAGCAATAGTGCTGCTGCTCTTCAAGAGTGTTGACACTTTGAAGGAATGTGGAGAGGTCCTCTTTTCGCACCGAAGTTGAAGAGCATTTATTCGTAAGTTCGGATTAACTGTCGATTTGGGAATTGCTCCTCGGAGGGGCAGACGGCCAACTGGGTCAAAAATTTGAGTAAGTTACTGTTGCCGTGGCTGAGAATGTGCTATCTTCAAGCTGTGCACAAGATGTGTCACGACAGTTGAACTTTCCATGGTCCACCGTACGAAAAGTGATCCGAACAGTTATGAAATGGTATCCATACAAACTTCCAGGCAGCCACGCATGCAGAAGGTCGTCACATTGAGCAACGTTTCTTACCTGGAACGTAAACATTGTACGCGGTTAACGTGTGTTATCTTCACATGTGGAAATTAAAATGTTTTTCTTTGAATGGTTTATTCGTTATTTCTCTTCCGCACGTTAAAAATGTTTCCACAAAGTTTCATTGTCCTGCAATCAGTCGATTTTCATGGGGGCCCTCTCGAGTAGCGAAATTTTAATTATATTCACCCTGTATATCACGACGAAGCTGTCAATGGATTAATCACATCTAAAGATGGTAATCTATTGACGAAACCGATAATGTGAACATTGTAATTACTAAGTGATCCTGACTTAATGAATTATTATATAAATAAGCATCAGAGCAAAACAACAGGGAAAGAACAATAAAACGCCTCATAATTTATTGTAAGTCATGCTCCGAAGCGGAAACCCGTTTATGTGTGTCTGTAGGTGAGTAATTGTTCACCTAACGACGTCATCAATTACTATTTCAACGGTCACGGGAGTAATTTTATTGGACCGTAGAAAAACGTAAACGAGTCCTCTGGTCAGATGAATAACACTTCCTGTTGCATCACTTCGGTGTTTGTGTAACATAGATCGAGTTCCAGGAATCAGCCTGTTGGACGCTTGCACTGCGAAATGTACACGTGCGGATGAAACAGCACAATGAGGTCGGGGAGCGATTGCAGCATTACAGCTGTGGGACTTGTCATTAACAGGACTGTTCACTTTCTGGTTGTGCTCTTACCTACAAAACAAGCACAATTTCCAACTTGATAATTAGCTTTGCGAAAGGCTCGGTCAACGAAAAAAGTATGACTACCTATTTAATTTGGTAGTGGGCTTCATTTGGCATCAAAAAGAACTTGAATCTTCTCACATAGATCATAAAAATTGGTCTCTTAGATTGTTCACTGACAAAAGGCAAGGAATACCTGCTAATATCGTGTCGGACCTCCTCTTGCCTTGAAAAGTGCAGCAGTTCGACATGGCATAGACTCAACGAGTCGTTGAAAGTCTCCTGCAGAAACATTGAGCCATCTATAGCCTCTATAGCCGCCCATAATTGCGAAAGAGTTGCCAGTGCCGGATGTTGTGCACGAACTGACCTTACGTCTACATCCCATAGATGTTCGATGGGATTCTTGTCGGGTGATCTGGATCTCGAATTGGACGAATGTTCTTCAAACCAGTCACGAACAATTGTAGCCCGTTGACAAGGCGCATTGTCATCCATAAAAATTCTATCGTTGTTTACGAACACGAAGTCCACGAATGGATGCAAATGGTCGCTAAGAAGCCTACCATAACTATTTCCCGTCAATGATCCGTTCAGTTGGACCAGAGAACCCACTCAATTCCATGTAAACACAGCTCGCACGATTATTGAGCCACCACCAGCTTGTATAGCCCGCACTTTCTACTGCTCGTCTTTGGTCTTGCCAAATCCTATCTTGGCCAGCAAGGTCACAGGATCTTTCCTCAACTGAGAACGTTTGGAGCCTCATATGGGCGTGGCTGTCCAAGCAGATCAGGATTTTGATCGTGACACCCCAGAGCATCACCCCTGGTTGTCAAACTGTGTGCCGGCCTCTGTGCCCGAGCGGTTCTAGGCGCTTCAGTCCGGAACCGCGCGGCTGCTACGGTCGCAGATTCGAATCCTGCCTCGGGCATGGATGTGTGTGATGTCCTTAGGTTAGTTAGGTTTACGTAGTTGTAAGTCTAAGGGACTCATGACCTCAGATGTTAAGTCCTATAGTGCTTAGAGCCATTTGAACTATTCGGGCCGTGTAGCGGGCGACAGTAGGTTGATATTCCGTATCTGCCCGAGCCGTCTACAGATACGTCTCCGCTGGTCTTCTGGGCTCAGTTCGATGCAAAACTCATCACTGAAGATAATTCTACTCTAGTCTATGAGGCCAGAGACGTGACTGGAAACGCCCCAGATAGCGATGAGATACTGACCTATCTGCGCCCGCCGGATACTCTCACAAACAGGAGTGTTGGTCTGAGTTGTCATTTCTTTTCAAAGCAGGACTCCTGTGTTTGCCATTCGCGGCATAGTTTCAACACCGCTTTGCGTCGGCCAACATTCTACGGCCCGTTTTGTTGCCCTTCATGGTAAGCCTCCGCACACAGTTCACCAAGATAACGCCCTCCCGCAAACGGCGAGAGTTTCTACTGCTTACCTTCTTGCTTGTCAAACCCTACTTTGACCAGCAGGGTCGCCGGAACTCTCCCCAACTGAACGTCTGAGCAGGGCCCTGCAAGCAGCTCTGGATTCTGACAATCTAATTCTCCAATTGGACATAATTTGGGAACGACATCCGCCAGGAGGACATCCAACAGTTCTATCAATCAACGCCAAACCGAGTAACTGCTTGCATAAAGGCCAAAGGTGGACCAATACGTTATTGAATTGCTCAGTTTACGAAGTTCTTACTGTTGAATAAATCAAGGAATTGTTCTGAAATGGTAATCATTGGTTTTTCTGTACACGTGCAGCACATCTACCCAATTCCTTTTTTTAACGTCCTCAAGTTATTCAGCAAACAAATTTTCCAAAGAATGCAGGTAATTCTGTCCCGTCATTTGGTGTTCTAAAATGACTGGACTTATCAACAATTTCTCGACCATGTCACCCAAAAAATTAATCCAATAACGAACTTGGAAATTGGTTTCCACAGTAGCGTGTGGATTTTCATGCGACCATCGATGATTACTACGTATGTTGTTGACTCCATTTCTTGTAAAAGTGGCTTCACCAGTGCAGAGAATTAATGGAAACAAATGACGATTTTCGTTTGATCAGTGACAGAAATGAAGTCATTTGGCATTGTGCCAATGTGAAGATTGTGGACACGCCGAATGTGAATTGGGTGTAAGTATTTCACATGTTATGTTTTCCATAAATGTGTTCGTGAGACACTGATACGTACAGAAAGTCGGCATGTGCTGGTCTGATATGTGCATCAAGTCTCAGTGTGCTGGTAGGAGCATTACGCCGTACCATTTCAACAGTGTGGTTCAGAAGGAAAATGGGAACTTGGAAGAGTACCTGTTTCATACAGTGTGCTCTGAAGTTTGGTCAACACTCTAAGACCAGGACTTCGACCCGTCTATAAGGGCCGCCAGTATTCATACACAGCACCGGGAGCATTACCATCGCAGAAGCCGTAAACATACACCTATTCTGCATATTCTTCATTAGTGTAGATGAGTGGAATTTTTGCCAGCGCGCGTACAAACACTGTTAATTGATGCTTCTCTCTGACACTCTCTCAGTCTCTCGCGCTACTTCATTCACAACACACGGTGTACAACTGGGCATTTAACGGCCTGTTTTAATAGTAGAATGACATCCGGAGCAAGAGGTTGAAAGCAGCGAGGTAGATTGGGCTCTGGTGAAAAGTCAAAGAGGTTGAGTGGGTATGTGCGCGCCAGTAGCACAAAAACAAATGTACATCAAATGCGTTCTATCTAGGAAACCATTCGGAATAGGGAGTACGTCCGCATGAATCTTCCTGCTTCAAATGATCGTTCCTGTCATATCCCAGAATACACTGACCATTCCTTCTGGGACACACTGTATACTCACATCATCAGGAGAAAAATAATTAGGTTGATGTTGAAGTGGCCATCCTCAGATCTCACGTTAGGTGACAACTGTACTCATAGCTCTGACGCCTTTGTGTCTCTGAGGACACCAAGAAAACCGTGAAGACGATAGTTAACGATTGTGCACAATTACCAAATGACCACCAATAAAGATGGATATTTATCAGTCACATGTAGCCACAGGTGAAGGTAAATAGTTTCTAGGAGTTCCTGTGCATCATAAGGGGAAGACGAGGATCTCCACGTTTAGCCTAACGCGCAGCGCGCCAGCTTGCAAGACCGGAAAGTGAGCTACCACCGGATCGAATCCCTGTGACGGACCGACGACCGTGACTGAGTGAGCTTTTTAGGCGGTTTCCCACGCTCGTTTAGGCAAATGCAGCTCTCCACTTTCCGCCTCAGAGAATACGACACACAAACAGCTAAAATACGACCACGCCGAGAACAAAGTTTACAGAGAGGCGGCCCACATTTCTTCCCCTCCTTGGGTAACTGACGACTATCGCGACACAAAGGCATCCGGTCGCGAAGTAAAATTAATAAAATAAATCTGCCGAAACTTGAGTACAAAGGATCGCGTAATTAGACGAGGTGAAAGCTAACCAAAATAAGAAGATAGAGGAGATACTGTGTGAAGAGTTTGACAGAGCACTTAAAGACCAGAGTCGAAACAAGGCCCCTGGAGTAGACAACATTCCATTGGAACTACTGACGGCCTTGGGAGAGCCAGTCCTGACAAAACTCTACCATCTGGTGAGCAAGATGTATGAGACAGGCGAAATACCCTCAGACTTCAAGAAGAATATAATAATTCCAATCCCAAAGAAAGCAGGTGTTGACAGATGTGAAAATTACCGAACTATCAGTTTAATAAGTCACAGCTGCAAAATACTAACGCGAGTTCTTTACAGACGAATGGAAAAACTAGTAGAAGCCGACCTCGGGGAAGATCAGTTTGGATTCCGAAGAAATGTTGGAACACGTGAGGCAATACTGACCCTACGACTTATCTTAGAAGCTAGATTAAGGAAGGGTAAACCTACGTTTCTAGCATTTGTAGACTTAGAGAAAGCTTTTGACAATGTTGATTGGAATACTCTCTTTCAAATTCTGAAGGTAGCAGGGGTAAAATACAGGGAGCGAAAGGCTATTTACAATTTGTACAGAAACCAGATGGCAATCGTAAGAGTCGAGGGTCATGAAAGGGAAGCAGTGGTTGGGAAGGGAGTGAGACAGGGTTGTAGTCTCTCCCCGAAGTTATTCAATGTATATATTGAGCAAGCAGTAAAGGAAACAAAAGAAAAATTCGGAGTAGGTATTAAAATCCATGGAGAAGAAATAAAAACTTTGAGGTTCGCCGATGACATCGTAATTCTGTCAGAGACAGCAAAGGACTTGAAGGAGCAGTTGAACGGAATGGATAGTGTCTTGAAAGGAGGATATAAGATGACCATCAACAAAAGCAAAACGAGGATAATGGAATGTAGTCGAATAATGTCGGGTGATGCTAAGGGCATTAGATTAGGAAGTGAGACACTTAAAGTAGTAAAGGAGTTTTGCTATTTGGGGAGCAAAATAACTGATGATGGTCGAAGTAGAGAGGAAATAAAATGTAGACTGGCAATGGCAAGAAAATCGTTTCTGAAGAAGAGAAGTTTGTTAACATCGAGTATAGATTTAAGTGTCAGGAAGTCATTTCTGAAAGTATTTGTATGGAGTGTATCCATGTATGGAAGTAAATCATGGACGATAAATAGTTTGGACAAGAAGAGAATAGAATCTTTCGAAATGTGGTGCTACAGAAGAATGCTGAAGATTAGATGGGTAGATCACATAACTAATGAGGAAGTATTGAATCGGATTGGGGAGAAGAGAAGTTTGTGGCACAACTTGACCAGAAGAAGGGATCGGTTGGTAGGACATGTTCTGAGGCATCGAGGGAACACCAATTTAGTGTTGGAGGGCAGCGTGGAGGGTAAAAATCGTAGAGGGAGACCAAGAGATGACTACACTGAGCAGATTCAGAAGGATGTTGGTTGCAGTAGGTACTGGGAGATGTAGAAGCTTGCACAGGATAGAGTAGCATGGAGAGCTGCATCAAACCAGTTTCAGGACTGAAGACCACAACAACAACAACAGAGGAGATAAACATTCAGATATCAGTGTAAATGTACTTGCCTTTTACTTGAAATATCGCCCTCCTCTGCAGTATTGGCAGCTTAGAAACCTGATGCTGGAATAATTTTTCAACTCCAGTGTTTCGCCGGTAAAGTGGAATGAAGTTCATGATCACCAGTGTTCGTTTAGATGCCCTTTATTAAATTGTAAACTTCTCCTCAGCGCATCAAAGAGTGAGGCGAGGCTGTTGATGATCATCCATCCATTAAATGGGAAGGTTAAGCTCGGAGGACATTTTCGTACTATTTGAGAGGAATAAGCTACAGCAAATGTGTTGCCAATCAGTTGCCCTTACACTCTACAGATACACTTGGGCACGCAACTCCCACATACCGAGGGACAACGGGTCACTGTGCGTGAGAGAGGAATATCCTCTCCCATTGGGCAGCTGAAGCTACCGCACGGGGTCTCTCAGCCAACATTACCATAAGCCTCTGTCTTCTCCTTACGCGAAATAACTGTAGTTTATTAATTTCTTCTTTTTTACGAGCACACTAGCTGTAACTGTTTGAAATAAACCGCAATAAATCAGTCATCTATTTTGGAACTGCATATCTACATCCAGAGCTGCATCTACACTCAGGAACGTTGAAAATAATGCAGCGAGAGAGAGGAAAGTAAGAACGCGAAACTCTGCAAATAGTTACAGTGAGATCCGATATTTGCTTTATTTTTTAATTATTTGTAGCAAAATTAAACACCTGTTATCTGGTGTTTTAAAACAGGTCGTACATCTCACTGTTTTCGTTTGTCGTCTTTTGTTGTAGGATTTTCGTTGTGTTTTTGTCTACAATATTCGACAAAGGATAATACTTTTTTTAAAATAACAATAATTTAAGATTGAAATATAAATAAAATTTTATTGTTTTAAGAAAAATGCAAAGAGATGATACGACAGGGGAGAGATTTGTTAGTGCCATCACCGATTGTGATTGGCGGTGAATACCTTGGAATGGTTTCTTCTCGCTGTTGATCACCAGTCACAACAAAAAGTTTAGTTAGTCGTAGAATAGTAATGCCAACACTGTGCATTAATATTAGGTGCTCATCTGTGTACAACACTGGATGCTTTCTTGGCTAGATCAGAGCGCCTGCCGTCTTTCTATACCTCCTCCTCTCCCTCTTCAGTGTCACTATTTTCGCTGCCACTGTGGGCGTCGTTGTCCACTACGTAGAGATCGTTGTTATTTTGCGTGGTTCCAGACTGTAGCGCTTAGAACCGCTCGGCCACTCTGGCCGGCTGTTGCATATAGGCATGTCTGTCATATCGTGTCCGCAGGTATTCTACGTGTGTTGTTTTTGAAATATTGTTTGTCAATGCATTTAGTTATGTCCATTGTTCTTCGTCTGTTATTTCTGCTTATGCGTGTATGACTGTTTCTGTGTAGGCTAAGCGTAGTGCATGTTTATTGTTCGCGTACTGTCCACAGACGAAGACAGTGTCTTCTGGGGAACCATCTTACCGGCATGTGCATGTAAGTGTATGTCTCAGACTCATGCGGTTTAAGGGCGTGGGATAAAGTCCGTGTCCAGTGAAGAAATGTACCATAACGCGGCTGAGATCGACATGTTTCATTCTCAACCGCTCCCTTAGGTCAGGGAGCAAGTCGTGCGTTCTACGTCCCTTATCACTTACATCCCACTCACCTTGCCATGTATCCAAACGCAACCTTTTAAGGTGACATGCCGTCTGTATCGGTACACCAGTTAATGCGTGTACCCTATCCAGCCTCCCCATCTTTAACCAATACTTTCCAGCTCTTTATTTCATCGTCATACCTATGGGGCGTATTCCGAGCATCACACATAGTGCATCCCCAGACATGTTTGCCGAAGACTCCAAATAGCCTAAGTAGGACGATTCTCTACCCTTGTCTGACTGATGCATTGTTGACGACCAGATTCAGTCTATGCCAAGTGCTAGCTGCGAAGCAGAGCACTGAATTGAAGAGCGTACAGTAGTATCTGCTTATGACTGGTATAGGTAATCTGTACTGTTTCGAATTTAGTCTCACGAGGTTATGTAGTATTTCCTCTGCTTTGTCTGTTGGTAGCGTGGAAATTCAATTTCTCATCTGTGTGTACCCCTAGATAGTGGGTAACATGTTCTCGTTTTATGTTTGTTTTCTCTATTTTAAATGAATTTTTTTTTTTCTTTTGAGAGATCCTTTCAGTAATGTGTGTGTTGTTTTGTTTTCGGCTATTCTGAGTTTGTTGTTGTGCCGTCATCGTGTAACTTTTTGTAGTATTCCATAAGCTTCTTCTTCTAGCTGGGACCTGTTGTTTGCAGTGACTACAACTAATAGGTCATCTGCGCAGGCGGCTATTTCTTCTGACCTGATATCCCCTTCTAGAAGTTCTAGGAGGAGTTCGATTGTTATATCCCACAAGATGGGGCCGCAGAATGACCCTTGAGGACAGCCTTTGGCAATTTTTTAAAAATCACTTTCTACTATCCATCTGCCATTCAACTACTTGGTCTGTACAGTAGTGTAGGAAACAATCGTACAGTGACGCAGTACCTCCGGATGTCTTAACCTCTGAAACACTGCGGGCCAGCAGAGGTTACCGAATGCCCAGTCAATGTCTGTCATTATTGCCATGGCGTATTTCTGTGTTGTAGTATTAACTGTGTGTAGAGCATGGTTGATGGCGTCATATATGGATTTGCCGGTTCTAAAGCCGAATTGGTAGAGGCTCATGCCCCTGAGAGATCTGTCGGTTTGCAAGCGCTTACACAGTAACTTCTCCTAAGTCTTTGCTAAGGTATTTATTAGGCATATTGGCTTGTAAGTCTTTGGATCTGAAGGACACCGTCTGCTGATTTCTTAATAATGAGTGCTTTGCAGATTTTTCCATACTGCAGGTACCCTGTCCAGCCGTAAGGCACCGTTCAGTGACGTGACGTTTTTTCATGTTGAGGGCCTATCTCATAATCAGCACGCCCGTATTCTGTTCGTTAGACGACAATGCGGAACTATACCGAACGCGTTCCGGAAGTTAAAGAAGATGCCATCAACGTCGAGCCCGGTATGTGGCGCTTCCTGTGTCTCGTGAACAACCAGACCGATCTAGCTATCACACGAGTCCACGTCAACTCCTACAGAGGGGATTTTGTGTCCACAGGAACGTCATAACACGCGAGGATAATACGTGTTCTAAAATTTTACAGCAGACTGTCGCGTAGGCCTACAGTAGTGGGTGTCTGCTGGATAACCTTTCTTTAAAACGAGAATGACATGTCCATTTTACAAACACTAGGAAAGCTTCACTTCTTACTAATTTTGCCTCGGTAGAAACATCTGAGCAATTGCTGAATCCATAAAAGGTACTACTAGCTACTATACAGCTTACTGGAGTATTCTTTGTATCAGTAAGTTGGTAGGCATGCTACAAACAGAGTGCAGAATGACCTTTAGGTGGCAGCATAGTGCAGATGCACACATACCGTCGCAGTATCAGTATAAAGATGGCCGCCCCGCTTGAAACTTGCACCAGGGAAGAACAGCGTTCTGTTATTCGGTTTTTGCGTAGTGAACGTGTGAAACGTATTGAAATACATCGACGAATGAAGGTTCAGTACGGTGATGCATGTTTGTCACAACAGCAAGTCTACGAATGGAGTAGGAAGTTCGCAAATGGTGTGACTTAAGCGAAAGACGTTCCTCGTTCATGTCAGGCACAACGAGTTGGGACTCCACAGAACATTACAGCAGTTGAAGACATAGTGAAGGAAAACCGCCGAGTGACACTGAATGACATTGCAGCATGTTTACAGATTAGTCATAGGTCAGCACACCATATTGTGCATGATGTGCTCCAGTTTCACAAACTGTCTGCAAGATGGGTGCCACGGCAGCTGACTCCTGAAATGAGAGAACGACGTGTTGATGCTTGTGAAGAACTTGTTCGGCGCTTTGAACGATAAGGTGAAGGCTCCCTTGCAAGAATCGTTACTGGGACGAAACTTGGGTTCACTTCCACCAACCGGAAACGAAGAGAGCGAGGAACGAATGGCGCCATTCCTCATCACCAAAACCAAAGAAGTTTCGAACAGAACCATCAGCAGGGAAGGTTATGCTGACTCTCTTTTGGGACGAAAAAGGCGTCATTTTGGAGCATTACATTCCTAGAGGGACCACTGTCACCAGTGCATCATACACAGATCTCCTAAAAAATCATCTGCGGCCTGCAGTCAAATCAAAGCGACGTGGATTGCTGTCAGCAGGTGTCCTTTTGCAACATGACAATGCAAGGCCCCACACTGCCCGTACAACAGTTGCAACAATAACAGACCTGCATTTTGAGTGTCTTCCTCATCCACCATTCTCACCAGACCTTGTCGCAAGTGATTTTCATATGTTTGGACCACTCAAAGACGCAATGGGAGGAAAGAAGTTCCGTTCTGATGAAGAGGTACGCTACGCAGTACATGAGTGGTTGCGCGGATTACCAAAAGAATTTTTTTCTAGTGGAATTTATGAACTTTGTAAGCGCTGGAGGGCTTGCATTGAGCATGGGGGAGATTATGTTGAAAAGTGATACAGCTTTGTACCAGTTCTGCACAATAAATAATATTTAAAAAAATTATTTAAGGTTTTCATTTGACTCACCCTCGTACAAAATAACTTTTACACATAACTTTTAAGATCATATGCACCAAACCTATCAGTAGTTCTGTAAGTTGCATTAGTAATGCGTTATTGAATATAGAAGCAGTATCCTGTACAGATGTTAATGGAAGAAAATAACAGAATTGTAAATAGTACTTCTTTTACAGAACACAAAGCATTTCATGTCCTTCGCTCCACTTCAGTGGGTACAATTTTTTTAACGTTCCCCTAGCTCCGTCCCCGTTACTCATTTTATTTACTGTCGAAGCTCTGAGAAATTCAGTGGCGTTTTGGGTTAAAAATTCTCCAACGATACTTTGGCCACTGTGGAAACTTGTGCGATCACGCAAGCTGCCATGTGCCCGGTCTTGCTACGGCTCTTGAATACCGGTTTGCCAGTTTATTTTTTTGGGTGCGCCCTGTCGTGTCAGGCGATCCACAAGCTGCAACCTGCGCCTGTCGCCCATACGCGAAGCGGCTGCGGATCGTTTACGCCCTTGTGCGGTCGTGTCGGCCACACGACGGCGGGTCGCTAGCGTAGCCGTCAACTGTCTCTCGCGAACGACGTGGCTGCAGTTGCTGTGGGGCCCGCGCTCAAAAGGAGAGCAGGCTGGGGTTTAATACCCAGTTGAGAACGAGGTCACTCTAACGTATAAAAAAATAACGAAGAAGAATGAGGTAAAATAAAATATGTGAA
Organism: Schistocerca gregaria; assembly: GCF_023897955.1. Lineage (NCBI taxonomy): Eukaryota > Metazoa > Arthropoda > Insecta > Orthoptera > Acrididae > Schistocerca > Schistocerca gregaria. Next base: position 1,012,880,261 of record NC_064920.1, on the reverse strand, counting down.
AAATTTATAGTCGTACTACATAATCTCATCGGACACCCTAAAAACGGACTGATGTCCTTGGAGGGCTGCAGAACACGGGTGTCTACCCCTCGACCCAAATCAAGTATCAGTGCATCAGTGTTGCTCAAGAAGTGAGCATGAGTTACACGCCCAGTAAAAAAAAAGTTACGGTACATTGGATATCTGCAATTTTAAACTCACTCCGCAGGATACGGTGGTGTGTGGCACAAAAGTAATAATCTTCTTCCAGTGAGTGGCAAGTAAGTTACAAGGCTGCACACACCTGCTGTAGGTGGTACGGAATTGGTACCAGGTGGCCTAGGTCACCCCCTGCCTCAACATAGACAGAATGACAGAAAGGAGCTGTCGTGTTTGGAAGTTTTAATTTATAGGCTTATCCGGTCTCATTTGAGAATGTCAGACAACAGACAAATAATACTAGATAATGATAATAGTATGTGATGAGACCATAAATTTCTAATGGTACTTAATACAGACTTTGGGCGCTTGACAACGGCTTTTTGCATAAGGTTCGTTCATTTTACACTACTGGCCATTAAAATTGCTACACCACGAAGATGACGTGCTACAGAGGCGAAATATAACCGACAGGAAGAGGATTCTGTGATGTGTAAATGATTAGCTTTTCAGAGCATTCACATAAGGTTGGCGCCGCTGGCGACACCTGCAACGTGCTGACATTAGGAAAGTTTCCAACCGACGTCTCATACACAAACAGCAGTTGACCGGCGTTGCCTGGGGAAACGTTGTAGTGATGTCTCTAGTAAGGAGGAGAAATGCGTACCATCACGTTTCCGACTTTGATAAAGGTCGGATTATAGCCTATCGCGGTTGCGGTTTATCATATAGCGACATTGCTGCGCGCGTTCGTCGAGATCCAATGACTGTTAGCACAATATGGAATCGGTGGGTTCAGGATGGTAATACGGAACGCCATGCTGGATCACGACGACCTCGTGTCACTAGCAGTCGAGATGACAGGCATCTCATCCGCATGGCTGTAACAGATAGTGCAGCCATGTCTCGATCCTTGAGTCAACAGATGGGGACCTTTGCAAGACAACAACCATCTGCATGAACAGTTCGACGAAGTTTGCAGCAGCATGGACTATCTGCTCGGAGACCGTGGCTGCGGTTACCCTTGACGCTGCATCACAGACAGGAGCGCCTGCGATGGTGTACTCAACGACGAATCTTGGTGCACGAATGGCAAAACGACATTTTTTCCGATGAATCCAGGTTCTGTTTACAGCATCATGATGGTCGCATCCGTGTTTGGCAACATCGCGGTGAACGCGCATTGAAAGCGTGTATTCGTCATCGCTATACTGGTGTCTCAGTCGGCGTGATGTTATGGGGTGCCATTTGTTACACGTCTCGGTCACCTCTTGTTCGCAATTACGGCACTTCGAACAGTGGGTTACATTTCAGATATGTTACGACCCGTCGCTCTACCCTTCATTCGTTTCCTGCGAAACCCTACATTACAGCAGGCTAATGCACGACCGCATGTTGCAGGTCCTGTACGGGCCTTACTGCATACAGAAATGTTCGACTGCTGCCCTGGCCAGCACTTTCTCCAGATCTCTCACCAATTGAAAACGTCTGGTAAATGCTGGCCGAGCAACTGGCCAGTCACTGCTCTTGATGAACTGTGGTATCGTGTTGTAGCTGCATGGGCAGCTGTACCTGTACACGCCATCCAAGCTCTGTTTGACTCAATGCCCAGGCGTATCAAGGCCGTTATAACGGCCAGAGATGGTTGTTCTAGGTACTGATTTCTCAGGATCCATGTACCCAAATTGCGTGAAAATGTAATCACATGTCAGTTCTAGTATAATATATTTGTCCAATGAATACCCGTTTATCATCTGCATTTCTTCTTGGTGTAGCAATTTTAATGGTCAGTAGTGTAAGTTAGACCGTGAGGGAAAATATTGGTTTATCGCACTTCGTTGATTGAATAATTCCAAATCATTCATAAGATTTGTAACACGGAACCTTTAGCCAGGCCAAGACGCTGTTTAATAGAGCTTGCAACAGAAATTAAACACAATATTAAATACGAGAGTTGGAACTTTAATAGTGGCAACTATTTATTTACAGCTCGTTCAAAATAGATACGTGTTTCAAAGTTTTACTGGCCTTCAAGGTAGTCACCAGCCTTGTCTATAACCCGTCGCCAGAGATGTGGAAGTTGTAGGATACTCTTAGCAGTGTCGGTTGTGTTGACAGTTCGAGCGGCGTGGTCTATTTCCCGACGAATTTGTAGTAGTTCTGAAGCGAATGTCGTGAAGTGTTTCCTTCAGTTTTGAAATCGTGTTGATCTCACGAGGGCTTAAGTCAGTGGAGTGTAGTAGGTGGTATAGCACTTAGAAGCCCCATCACTCAAACAAATCAGTAACACTGTGTGCCCGACCGAGACTCGAACTCGGGACCTTTGCCTTTCGCGGGCAAGTGCTCTACCATCTGAGCTACCGAAGCACGACTCACGCCCGGTACTCACAGCCTTACTTCTGCCAGTATCTCGTCTCCTACCTTCCAAACTTTACAGAAGCTCTTCTGCGAACCTGCAGAACTAGCACTCCTGAAAGAAAGGATATAGCGGAGTCATGGGTTAGCCACAGCCTGGGGGATGTTTCCAGAATGAGATTTTCACTCTGCAGTGGAGTGTGCGCTGATATGAAACTTCCTGGCAGATTAAAACTGTGTGCCCGACCGAGACTCGAACTCGGGACCTTTGCCTTTCGTGGGCAAGTGCTCTACCATCTGAGCTACCGAGATACTGGCAGAAGTAAGGCTGTGAGTACCGGGCGTGAGTCATGCTTCGGTAGCTCAGATGGTAGAGCACTTGCCCGCGAAAGGCAAAGGTCCCGAGTTCGAGTCTCTGTCGGGCACACAGTTTTAATCTGCCAGGAAGTTTCATATCAGCGCACACTCCGCTGCAGAGTGAAAATCTCATTCTGAAATCAGTAACAGCTTCCACTGTACGTACTTGACCATTGTCTTGCAAAATGATGGTCAGGTCCTGCAAAAGGTGTCATCACTTCTTTCTCTATGCTCTACATTTTTAGAAAACAACCTACGACCACCTTAGAGACAGAAGTGATGACACTTTCTGCAGGACCTGACCATCATTTTGCAGGACAATGCTCAAGCACATGCAGTGCAAGCTGTTACTGCTTCGTTTGACTGATGGGACTGCTAAGTGCTACACCACCTACTGCACTCCCCTGACTTAAGCCTCATGAGTTAAACTCGATTTCAAAACTGAAGGAAACACTTCACTACATTCGCTTCAGAACTACTACAAATTCGTCGGGCAATAGACCGCGCCGCTCGAACTGTCAACGCAACTGGCACTCCTAAGAGTATCCTACGACTTCCACATCTCTGGCAACGGTTTATACACATCGCTGATGACTACTTTGAAGATCAGTAAAACTTTGAAACAGGTATCTATTTTGTACGAGCTGTAAATAAATAGTTGGCGCTATTAAAATTCCAACCCTCGTAGTACCACTGTATTCACAAAACATTACACTAAATTAAATTACATAGACACCTTAATTCTGTTGCTGTGTTTAACTAGGAGTACACCTAGTGATATTGCGTCTCAATAAAACAGTAATAGTAATAATGGCGGTGTGCCAAATAATTATCTGCAACGATGGCAGATATGCGTCCGACCTGGACCGCTACAAGAACAAAAAAGGTGCCGTCTTCTCGGAAAGACAACTGAACTGCGTAATTATTCTAATGTTTCAGCGGTTGCACGCCCCAATCGATACAACCGCTTATGCTATTGAATTTCTTAAGTAATTCTGTATTTCTCGACTTATATCTACGTTTTTGCAATGCATTAACGCCCATCCTGCAAATGTGCCTTTAAAACGCGCACATAATCAAACCGTGAATGAAATTGCCAAATTTGTTGTTGTATCAACACGGGCTGTTCAACGTGTTTGCAAGGACTGGTAAACCACATGTAATATGGCTTAAGAGCAGTGGTTGTAAAAAGATCCTATCCGACAAGGACCAAAGACGTTGTCATGTCATGTGAAAGACAATCGGCTTCAAACGCGACAGAAATTGCTAATGCCAGTGAATACGTGCCCATCTCAACCAGTTATCGAGCGAACATTGGGAAGTGAACTGGACGCAATGGACGCTTGGAACCGGGTACCTCGTGAAAGATCGTTGCCCACAGTGGCACATGAACCTACACGTCTTCAATCTGCCAAAAATAGAAACTGGCCGGCCGCTGACTGAGGTGTATAGTGTGGTCCGAGGAGTCGCTATTCTGCTCTTTTCCAGTGCCTCAAGGCGTCGAGTGCACAAACCATTCAATGAAGTGTAAATCCTGCTGTGTGTGCAGGGTGTAGGTAAGGCAGGAGGTGATAGTGTGAAGTTTTTGGTGTGTTTTTCGTACCAGGCTGTTTTTCGTACCAGGCTGTTTTTCGTACCAGGCTGTGAGCCAATTGATTTAGGTTACCCTGAACAATAATGTTTATTCCAACGTTCTCGGTGAACAAGTATTGTTCTTTCTTTTATCTCTTCACAATGAGTATGCTGTGGACACTTGCGTTTTCCAAGCCATGTTCACAGGTCTGTACGCAAACGTTCTGTGTTTGACGAAGGCTCAGTAACCCTATTGCACAGACTGGTCACTCTATCTTAATCCTACCCAAAATTTCAAGGACTACTTGGAAGCTTGGTTGCAACGTTGCAATCATTACCTCTCCAGTTTGGTGGCTTTCCCTGATTTAATGATCAATGAATGGCTTCGTCTGAAGCAAAAAAAAGCGACGTACCACGAAGGAATTATCCGAATGGGACGGAAATTGGCAAATGTGATGTACATGTACAGAAAAACAAATGTTACAATTGCAGGACAAAACTTGTTGATTTACTCAAGAGAAAAAGCTTCACAAACTAAACAATTTAATAAGGTGTTTGTCCACTTCTGGCCGTTATGCAAGCAGTTATTCGGCTTCGCATTGATTGACACAGTTGTTGGATGTCATCATGAGGTATACCGTGACAAATTCTGTTCAATTGGAGAGTTAGCTAGTCAAAATCCCTAGACGGTTGGAGGGCCCAACCTATAATGATCGAAACGTTCTCAATTGAGGAAGGATCCCGCGACCTTGCTGACCAATGTACGGTTTGACAAGCATTAGAAACTCTCGCTTTGTGCAGGCGGACATTATCTGTCTCAAATGTAAACCTAGAATAGCTTGTCGTGAAGGGCAACAAAAAAGGGAGAGGGGTTAAAATATCGACGATGTACTGCTGTGCTGTAAGGATGGCGCGGATGAGATCCAAAGGGGTCCTTCAATGAAGTAAAATGGCACCCGAAACCACCATTCTGAGTTATCGGGCCGTATAGCGGGCGATAGTCAGGCTGGTACCCCACCACTGTCCGGAATGTCTCCAGTCATGTTTTCGTTGGTCATCTGTGCTCAGTTCGAAGCGGAACTCATCACTCAAGACAGTTCTACTCAAGTTTTCACTGAAAATATGGTAGTTCCACGTGAAGCCATATTATCAATCACAAGTCCCACGAGGGAGTTCATGAACTGGGGTGGCAGAGTCAGAACAACGAGACGCTTGAACAGCGGCCTGCAGAAATTTCGCGAAGTGACACCTAAGATAGTTTTGAATGCTCTTTTCTGGGCTGAGAATACTTCTTGTGAATGCACAGAGTTGCCCTAAAACGTAATAGCGTAGGATGTAATAAAACGACAGCATTGAAAGTGAACATTTTTCCGTTTTGCAGTGTCAGAGACAGTGGAGATTATTCTCATGGTGAAGACAGCAGCAGTTAGTTGCTGCACGAGACTGTGAATGTGATATTTACAAGAGAGCTTTCTATTTGTATTCAGACCCAAGAATTTAAGGTGTTCAATCTCACTGTTTATTCGACCAACTCGTGACAATACCATTTGACTTCTGCAAGATTTCTGTGTCGGAAACTGCATTTACTGTGTTCAGTTGCCACTAAATATGAATCAGTTTTCTGCGTGCCAAGAGCTAATATTTTATACTGGCCTAATTGCTAAATTATTTTCAGAAGATTCCAAGTCTCTCAGCTCGAAACATAAACTTTTCTGAATTGCGTGTCATTTTTATTAGGAGATCGTTAATATGTCCAGCGCTGGTCATTAAAACTGTAACACCAGGAAGGATAGCGAAAAACGAATGTTACTTATTATGCGTATACAGTAGAGTATAAAAACTACTTGATTAAATTTGTAGGTGATTGCAGGTGATTTAGAAGCATACAGGGTGCGCAAATTGGTATGCAGGACTGTACAAGTTTGCCAGAAACACCGGCTGGGCGTTGGCTTCTGTGAACCTTGATAACAAAAATGAGTATGTCATTCAACACTGCTCCAACTCTATGCGAAGGTTTATCAAGCAGTCTTGTGTTATTATATTGACTTAAAATGTCACGGACATCTCGAAGGTAGCACAACTACATTGGTCCTAGTATACCAGAATTGTAATCGCTGCTGTTCGAATTAACGACTAAGCGAGCAAGAGGTCATCGCACTGAATATTCAGTGGCATCTCACATCACTGTGCAACGTTCTGGGCGCGTATGACAATCGCAAATGCAATCACGCAAACTCCTTTCTTATCTGGGCCTCCACACACGGAAACGTCCATCACGATGCTGTGTGCAGAACTAGGACTTGTCTCAAAAGACGAGGTGGTGCCATTTCTGCATCCAGTGTCTTTGGGCCCTCCACTATCGCCGGGCTTACCGCTACAGGAGCGGCAAGGGAAGCCTCTACATTGGTTGACATGCCGACAGTCCATTGTCCATGTGGATACTTCTCTTGCTGCAAACAGGCCTGTTTCGTGACTCAAAGTACGTGTCAAGGCCGTAGGATCCTGTACAGTCGAGTGAACAGTGTCTGTCCTCAGCGGGTTTTAGTCATGTCCAACGATTGTGATCCTTCATGGCACTGAGTACGGCCTTCTCAGTCCATCGTTTCCATATTTGCAGGACAATCGTAGGGTCGTGGAATAATTATAGACATTATGAGTAGACCGCAATTTAACCACTGTCGAATACCGACACGTGATAGTAGAAATTTCTCCTTCTTAAGTGAGACGTAACCTATTACTTCACAAAATACCAACATTCGTTATACACTCCTGGAAATGGAAAAAAGAACACATTGACACCGGTGTGTCAGGCACACCATACTTGCTCCGGACACTGCGAGAGGGCTGTACAAGCAATGATCACACGCACGGCACAGCGGACACACCAGGAACCGCGGTGTTGGCCGTCGAATGGCGCTAGCTGCGCAGCATTTGTGCACCGCCGCAGTCAGTGTCAGCCAGTTTGCCGTGGCATACGGAGCTCCATCGCAGTCTTTAACACTGGTAGCATGCCGCGACAGCGTGGACGTGAACCGTATGTGCAGTTGACGGACTTTGAGCGAGGGCGTATAGTGGGCACGCGGGAGGCGGGGTGGACGTACCGCCGAATTGCTCAACACGTGGGGCGTGAGGTCTCCACAGTACATCAATGTTGTCGCCAGTGGTCGGCGGAAGGTGCACGTGCCCGTCGACCTGGGACCGGACCGCAGCGACGCACGGATGCACGCCAAGACCGTAGGATCCTACGCAGTGCCGTAGGGGACCGCACCGCCACTTCCCAGCAAATTACGGACACTGTTGCTCCTGGGGTATCGGCGAGGACCGTTCGCAACCGTCTCCATGAAGCTGGGCTACGGTCCCGCACACGCCCCAACATCGTGCAGCCCGCCTCCAGTGGTGTCGCGACAGGCGTGAATGGAGGGACGAATGGAGACGTGTCGTCTTCAGCGATGACAGTTGCTTCTGCCTTGGTGTCAATGATGGTCGTATGCTTGTTTGGCGCCGTGCAGGTGAGCGCCACAATCAGGACTGCATACGACCGAGGCACACAGGGCCAACACCCGGCATCATGGTGTGGGGAGCGATCTCCTACACTGGCCGTACACCTCTGGTGATCGTCGAGGGGACACTGAATAGTGCACGGTACATCCAAACCGTCATCGAACCCATCGTTCTACCATTCCTAGACCGGCAAGGGAACTTGCTGTTCCAACAGGACAATGCACGTCCGCATGTATCCCGTGCCACCCAACGTGCTCTAGAAGGTGTAAGTCAACTACCCTGGCCAGCAAGATCTCCGGATCTGTCCCCCATTGAGCATGTTTGGGACTGGATGAAGCGTCGTCTCACGCGGTCTGCACGTCCAGCACGAACGCTGGTCCAATTGAGGCGCCAGGTGGAAATGGCATGGCATGCCGTTCCACAGGACTACATCCAGCATCTCTACGATCGTCTCCATGGGAGAATAGCAGCCTGCATTGCTGCGAAAGGTGGATATACACTGTACTAGTGCCAACATTGTGCATGCTCTGTTGCTTGTGTCTATGTGCCTGTGGTTCTGTCAGTGTGATCATGTGATGTATCTGACCCCAGGAATGTGTCAATAAAGTTTCCCCTTCCTGGGACAATGAATTCACGGTGTTCTTATTTCAATTTCCAGGAGTGTATTACGAGAACACAGGACTTGAGACGTCTATAGGCATTACAACAAATAAATGGTGAAGGCTGAAAATTTATGCCGGTCTGGGACTTGGACCCGGATGTTCCGCTTTTCAAGAATGGTTGCCTTAGCCGTTGCGGCCATCCGGACACACTTCCCGTCCAACCAATTCTCGACCTGTCACGCGCACGTAGCGCCCCCACCCATTAGTTCCACTACTGCTAGCATTCGCTAAGAAGCGCAGCTGTTCGGAAGACATGGTGCAACTGCTTTGAAAGTACTTACAGCCGTCCTTGCTCACAAATATACGAGCGAGTACGGTTCTAGTTATTTTCACTCGGGATGCACCCTATCTCGTGAATCCCTGCAGGGCTTAACGAATGCTACTAGTAATGGGACTAATGAATGAGGGTGCCACTTGTGCGTGACAGGTTGAGAATTTGGGCTGGACACGTCTCACAGAACAGACCCACCCACCCACACACCCACACACCCACCCAACACACACACACTAACATTCTGGGTGGTGTCTGTTTGTTCTATATCGTGTCTCCCTACCACTTTCGCGCTACGACGCTCTGAGCGTGTTTTTTAGGGAATTGATAGTTTGAACCTGGAACCTGTTGCTGGTAAGGAGACGCCAGACCACACATGACATGTAGAATTCAGAAGAGTTCAGTGAGACTAGCGATGATATAACCAAATACTTAATGATCTCAGCGTCAGCTCCACTGCACTCCCTGTAAAAAAATCTTAAAACTAATTAAATTTAGTGGAAGGGGTTCAAGACTTTCCTATTTTTAGTTACCTAATAAAATAACGTCGAAAAAGCAGTTAAGTTTACCATTGGAAATTTTATTCTTCTCACAAAACATTGTTTATAAATTGCACTATTGATAAAAGGAAATGTTTCAATACAGGATGGTAAAAACCAACTGCGTTCAACAAAAATGTGAACGAATATTCCCTGAGTGGGTTTCCAAGTTCTACAATGGATCGAAGGATGACCCATGCCATATCACATCTATAATCTAGGTTAAAATTAAGTTCCACAAGAGAGAAAACTATCAAAATGGTCTACAGTGACACTCAATTATCTTTAATTACTTATCTAACTTGTCGTAAATTACAGTGGCTGATGTGGCTTCTCAATAATTATATAACAGAGAAATCATCGCGTTTCAGACTTTTACTTCAAGTGGCAAATGTGAACACCATGAGCTTTAATTTATGATCGACACTAGTATTACGCAAAAAAGGGGGTGTAACAGATGATACTTCTGAAGTTCTGAGTGAAGCTTTATACGCTGTTATGCGGCATCGCGTGCGTTCATTGCCTTGTCGGTGTTCGTCAGGGGGCCGCGGGCAGCACAGTTCTGCTCACCTCGCCGTCTCGGAAGCAACTCTCTCCTAACGTCTCCTTACTACCATTTACCGAAGTTGGTTTAAAAAAAACTATCTGGCTGTGTTGTCATCTGACCAATCAGGGTCTCAATGTTAACCTTAAGCTCCGCCTACAAAATTTCTGTGCCCGCATCTCATGGTCGTGCGGTAGCGTTCTCGCTTCCCACACTCGGGTTCCCGGGTTTGATTCCCGGCGCGGTCACGGATTTTCTCTGCCTCGTGATGGCTGGGTGTTGTGTGATTTCCTTAGGTTAGTTAGGTTTAAGTATTTCTAAGTTCTAGGGGACTAATGACCATAGCTGTTAAGTCCCATAGTGCTCATAGCCATTTTGAACAAAAATTCTGTCTATCCAATGAGAAACCTTATACTTTTCGTGGTGGGGCAATGTTTTTAAAATTTGCAACGTAACAGAGACGCGAAAAAGTCTCACGCTAAAACTTTCGACTGGTGTGGTCCTTCTAGCGTTATCGTAAGATCTATACTGTTCTTCTGGAGGACTCTATCTTTTAACATGGGCTGAGGGGCTGGTCCTAACGTAACAGAGACGCGGAAAAGTCTCACGCTAAAGCTTGCGGGTGGTGTGGCCCTTTTTGTGTTATCATAAGATCTATACTGTTTTTCTGGAGGGCTCTAGCTTTTAACATGGGCTGGAGGGTGGTCCTTGACGTAACAGAGACGCGAAAAAGTCTCACGCTAAAACTTGCAGCTGGCGACGTGGGTGTCCCGTCCGTCCCTTATCGTAGGGCCTTGTAGCTTAACACGGTTCTGCTCTCGGCTTCTGTTCTCGTTTCTCCCCTCGGAACTGCATCTGTCTCACGGTGGGAAGGTATGACATGCATTTAGGCATTCTTGTGTTAGTCTGTGGTATTCCATTTGCTCACTCGTTACTCGTATTACTTTGGTTAACTTAATGTCACGATTTATTCGGAGCTATGTGACATACTACTGGATTTGCTTATTATGTCGGGGTTTTCATGGAAGGTGTTGGATTTGCCTGACACCTTACAACACACACACACACACACACACACACACACACACACACACACTTGCATACATACAAACACAACAAACACACACTGAAGCGCCAAAGAAACTGAAATGTTCTCAGGGTACCCTCCTCCACACACCGTCAGGTGGCTTGCGGAGTATGGATGTAGATGTAGAAATACGCGTGCCTATCCAATTACAGACATACGTAAGGAGGCAGAATATGGCACTACGGTTGGCAACACCTATATAAGACAGCAAGTGTCTGACGCAGTAGTTATATCGGTTACTGCTGCTACAATGGCAAGTTATCAAGATTTAAGTGAGTTTGAATGTGGTGTTATAGCCGGCGCATAAGCGAAGGGACACAGCGTCTCCGACGTAGCGATGAAGTGGGGATTTTACAGTACGACCATTTCACGAGTGTATCGTGAATATCAGGAATCCGGCAAAATATCAAATCTCCGACATCGCTAGGGGCGGAAAAAGATCTTGTAAAAATGGGTCCAACGACGACTGAAGAGAATCGTTCAACGTGACAAAAGTGCAACCCTTCCGCAAATTTGCAGCAGATTTCAATGCTGGGCCGTCAACAAGCGTCAGTGTGCGAACCATTCAGCGAAACTTCATCGATATGGGCTTTTGGAGCTGAAGGCCCACTCGTGTACCCTTGATGATTGTACGACACAAAGCTTTACTCCTATGTCGATACCGACATTGGACTGTTGATGACTGGAAACAAGTTGCCTGGTCGGAAGAGTCTTGTTTAAAATTGTATCGAGTGGATAGGAGTGTACGGATATGGAGACAACCTCACGAATCCATGGACCATGCATGTCAGAAAAGGACTGTTCAAGCTGGTGGAGGCTCCGTAATGGTGTGGGGCGTATGCAATTGGAGTGATATGGGGCACCTGATACGTCTAGATACGACTCTGACAGGCGACACGTACTTAAGCATCCTGTCTGATCACCTGCATCCATTTATGTCCATTGTGCATTCCGACGGACTTCGACAATTCCAGCAGGACAGTGCGACACGCCGCATGTCCAGAATTGCTACGCAGTGGCTCCAGGAACACTCTTTTGAGTTAAACACTTCTGATGGCCACCAAATTCCCCAGACCAGAACATTATTGAGCGTATCTGGGATGCCTTGCAACGTGCTGTTCAGGAGAGATCTCCATCCCCACGTACTTTTACGGATTTATGGACAGCCCGGCGGAATTCATTGTGTAAATTTCCTCCAGCACTACTTCAGACATTAGTCGAGTCCACGCTACGTCGTGTTGTTGCACTTCTGCGTGCTTGCGGGGGCCCTACACGATATTAGGCAGATGTACCAAATTCCTTGCCTCGTCAGTGATGAGTGATAACGCCCCTAGGTGTTCTGAACCCCTGCAGGACTTACGTGAATGCTCTGAGCAGTGGGACTAATGGATGAGGGCGCTACTTGCGCGTGACAGGTTCAGAATTTGGCTTGGACAGGAAATGGGTCCAGATGGCCAACGTCATTGCCAACACGGTAGCTCAGCGTGTTCTGTCAGACGGCTGGCTACCCTCTGTATTAAAGAAAAAAACTGAGTGACATATTCAACGATCAACTTGAACAGGTGTCATCTGACGCCTGCCCAGACCATATGCCGAGAGCAATAACGATCAAAATGGGAACAAAAAAGGTTTTTAAGGCTAGTGTTCTAGAGAAGTGGAGCACCCGGTATCTAATTCCTGTCTGGCACAAATTCTCAGCGTTCACCATCGATTTTTTCAATGCCTGTGGTGAGCTGAAGTCCTGATTTCTCACAATATAAATTATTTACAGCCATTGTATCGCCAGTGCTAATTTACACTGTCTTTCGGTGATCATGTCCCACTTTGAAGGTCGTCGTGAACTAGTATTTTTCCGTGAAGCTTCTTTATGGAAATCCTATTTTATTATTTATTTGCGTATAAACCAATCGCCGTCAACATTGTTTATTCAACATTAAAAGCCAGTCATTCGTTCGTTCGTAAATGTGTTCCTAGCGCAAAGAAACTAGAGAAACAGCGTCATTAAAATTCGTTGTGGCGCAAATAACATGATCACATGTGTCATTATTTTCTCTCTTTTACACATGTGTGAGACAGCCCAAGATAAAAGGGCGATATTTTCTTTTTGCCACTCGTTCGAATGCTTCATTCTCAAAAATTTGTTCTTGCTGCCCAGAAGAAGGAAGAAATTGGAGATAAATGGTTCTTTTTTTCTTTTTTCATGAAACAAATCCAGCTCTCTGCTCAGTAGTCCAGTAGAGCCTAAAACTGACGGGCTAACAGACAGAAAAATCTTACACCAACAAAAAACGGATTATTATTTATTTGTTGTCATCATGAAATATTGTCTAAGGATTGGAAATTCCTGTACTTTCTAGATCATTGTGGGTATAGACGCGATTATGTCGCAGCCTTTGAAAATAAAAGTAAAGATAACCGAGAGCTTAAGGATAAACTCCTCATTAAAAGATATTATTCATTACAAAGGAGTAAGAGGCAGTCAAAGGAAACCGAGACAAATAAAAAAATTAATAAAGTGTTTATTATTTAAAGAGTAATCGCCATAACAGTTAATGTATTTATCCTAATGAGATGAAAGATGAACAATGCCTTCTGGTTGCTTATGGAACCACGTTTGTACATAGGCGTGCACCAGTTTGTCTAAGCAAAAACCGACGGCCACGGAAGACTTTCTACAGGGCTCCAAAACTATGAAAATTACGTGGGGATTAATTGGAACTGCATGGAGGATGTGTAAAGATTTTCCAACAAAACTTCTGCAGCTTAGTCGAAACAACGTTGGCAACATGTGCGCTGGCATTTTTTTAGTATGTGTTTCAACTGCGTACCAGAAGTTCCGCTTGGAAGCCCTTACTCATCCTCCACAGAGACCCGATCCATCCCATTGCGATTTCCATATTTTTGACCCCTGAAAAAATAATCCTTGCCGTCGATTTACTTTGGACGAAGAGTTGCACGCCAGGGGACAATCACGGTCTCACAGGCAACCTCAAACATTTTTACGCGAAGGCATTGACCGTCTTGTCCCAGAGTGGGATAAATGTATTGACAGTTATGGTGATTACTTTTGAAATTAGAAAAGCTTTCTTACTTTTCCCATCTGTCTCGTTTTCATATGAATGCAGCTTATAGTGTTATAAACATGATGACTCGTACTTACCAGCAGAATGAAGCACAACGCTGCCTTAGCATGCTTCCCAGCGAACACTTCGTCATGCAAGGTTGCATAAGTCGAAGGCGTCTCGGTAGCGCTGGCTCGATATTGCTGCTTTATATCCAATGTTCTGTACCTTTCAGTTGTCCAACCAGAAAAACGTAACTGTGTCGTATAATTTCGCTTTTATGCATAATATAGGTGTTATGCAGAAACATCTAAGCTTAATTTATGATCGACCAAACGGTCATTAGAAACATAGCACCAGTTCCTTTTGAGATGCATTTATTTATTAATTGTTTCTTTATTCTAACCGGGTTAAGGCTGAAACGGTACAGTCGTTTCCGCGCAATAAGCAGCAGGTTCCGCTGCTCGCTCGCAACGGGAAATACAAACAGAGGCGGCTCCGCCGCCAATTTTATTGCACGACGCGGCCGGCCGCGGGTGCAACAGAACCCATGTGGGCGGGTGGAAAGAAATGTGTCAGGCTTCATAATACGTATTTATATGTGTCGTGTATTATGGATTTCTTGTACGTGAATGTGAATCTGCACTTGAACTTTCCTAATCCTCCTCACACCTTTCCGTGTAGCGCGGTCAAATCTTTGTTGGGAAGTAGTTCTGTAGTATAGTAGTGCCAACCTTAGTCCTGGGTAGGGGATAAGAGAGACAGCACAGGTAGGTAAAAGTCAAATACGTTCCAGTGTCACAAGATTTGGGGTGGAGAGGTTGGTCACTGCCAAGTGGTTCGACCATCCCCTCCAGCGGGGCCCCAGAAGACCTCTGGGTGCCCGCGATATTCTGGGAGTGTTACAGAAGACGGATAAGTGAGCAGACATGCCCTCAGTGCGTCTGTATCGATGTTCACGCATGGAAGAGAGGTATTTGAATATTTGCACTAATTCTTTTATTTCCAGCTTCGGATTGTGTAAGGAAATGAATGTTCTCTTTCAATTTCGGAAATTTGACCCCCTGTGTTAATGTATCTGGTCCCCAGTTTGCCCGTTATCCTCCTCACATAGTGGATGTCCCACGTAAAAAATTGGGAGACTTTGGCGGTATACATTTGTCCAACGCAATTCCGTCTTTCCCGTAGAAATGTGCATGCAGATTGGTATATAATATATCCGAGCTATAAGTTGTAAAATTGTAATATCTGTAAACTGGAACAATGTTGCAATCGCTGTGAACTCGAGTGATAATGTTTAAAATAAATAGGTAATCAATTGTCATCAATCTTTAACATACCCTAAAAACCACTTAGGAGTCAAGTTAAAGGAATTCATTTAAAATATAAGATATAGAATGCAGGGACCCACACATCAGCGTGTGAGCCCTCCAGCCCCTTGCCTAGTATCGTACAGAAAGGGCACGCTCTCTAGGTAGCGCCCTCAAGCTCCCCTCCCCAGTTATCCGTTGCGCAATTTCCATTCAGGGCTTGACGACATCAACTTTTATCTGGCGTCCCTAGGCAAGGAGGTTTGACGGTAATCTTTCAAGGCCTTAAGACCTCGTCTTACATCGGAGCTGGAAGAGTGCAAAGCAAAAAGTTTACAAAAACATTCTCAATTTCTATGCATACTTCTAGTTCAGTCATATACATTGCAGAAATTGTTATAAAAAATTATAATTGCCAAAACAAATAAGAGCACTTAATAATAATTATAATAACTGACATTAGTAGAAATAATAATAAAGAACATTAAGAATAATAATAGTATTAATTAGCGTAGCACATTCGTAATCACGTTGAGTATGATCAGAAACGAAGGGAGTAATGAAAGAGGGAAAAATAGAAAGGACAGTGACAATGGGTATCAAGAAAGTGCTGATTTTCAATGGAGGACTCTGTGCGAAGGGGGAGGGGGGCAGGAAAGGAAGAGATAGCTGTTATAATAGAAGGTGGACCTTTGGATACCGTTTGAAATTTGAAAGGAATTTAATTTCTCTGATGTTGTGTGGTAGATCGTTCCGAAGTTGGGTTCACGATACAGAAAACGATTTAAAGAACATGTCAGCTTTACACATCAGTGTAGGGCGGATTTTCTTGAGAATGATTATTTATGCTGTGCTGTTCAAATAGTAGCGTAAGAGCTGAAGATACTTAAGAGCGAGTGCAAGTATTGAGGAGACGAAACGTAGGGTATGATATTTGTACACGTATCGGCACGTAGCCACGATAATGGTTCCCAGGCAGGAGTGACATGGTGGAAATATCGAACTACAAATGTACCGCACACAAAGACTCGTCGGCAGTTCAAATCGGCGTGAGCTCCCTTATAAAGTCCTTGGAGAATCAAGTATGGGAACTATTGGTGATACTACAAGTATATTTTTAAGCTTAAGACGAAACACATTTTTTCCTTAGTGAATGAAGTGGCGGTGGCGTCTTACAAATTGCAGTTGTACGTTCAGCTCAGTCTAATTAATAGTCCAGAATTATCCCCAAGTTCTTTTCAAAAGAAGGAAAAGAATTTTTGCCGTATAGGACTTGGGACTAAGGGTGTAAAGGATTATCAGAACTCAGGGGTGACAAGTCTTTTGTGAGCGACTATGTTTGCTTCCGTATTAGATGGTTTAAGTTTCAAACCTATGTTCTGCGCTCGCTCTGATAAGAAGAAAAATAGGGGAAATAAGCGGCCACGGATTGTTTATGGAACATGGAGAGATTTAAGAGAACAGAAGGATCAAGATGTCCGGTCGGCGCTTTGAACCTCATAACTAGAGAATACGAGAGCAGCGTCCCAACCGCTGCGTTATACTGCACAGTAATAGAATTGAAATTTTTGTCTTTTTCACCCTGGACTTAATCAGCCGCTATTACCGTTAACGGTATTTCTAGGCTTTTTCTGATGAAATGCATGTCGGGCAAACATTTAAGCTCAAATTAATTGAATTTAAAATTGTGTGTGAAGGCCGCGGTGGCCAAGCCGTTCTAGGCGCTTCAGTCTGGAACCGCGCGACCGCTACGATCGCAGGTTCGAATCCTGCATCGGGCATGGATGTGTGTGATGTCCTTAGGTTACTTAAGTTTAATTAGTTCTAAGTTCTAGGGGACTGATGACCTCAGATCCATTTCAACCATTTTTCAAACTATGTGAGAACTACAGCAAACTGGGAGAAACGAGGTCAACTATAGAATTTCAGACAGGAAAATGCTAACGAAATTAGGCTAATACCGATGAGCAGAGAACTGGATATTGATATTTTTCTGGTATTTTGCGTCGGTACCATGGTATCATAAAAATACCTTGCTGGCGCAATCACTTAATGAAAGCAACAGAAATTTTGTAGTTCAATGTACGAGCTCTAAAGATATCTTGTAATGTAGTAAGGAAAAAACTTTGTCTTACACTTCCTATTAAAACAAAAGTATTTTCGCTATTTCAACATAAAACTACAAATAACTTTCCTGTTCAAAAATTGTCTCAAAGTACACATTTGTCTATGTTAATATTGCTGTAATTGATGTATTCTCGGTTTTCTTGCTGCACCAATTTAGAGTATAAATTCAAGCTTTCTATTCTAACCTCCAGTATCGGTATAGCGAAATAGATTGTGTTGATGTTCGCGATGCTAGCCGTGCCCAGTGGAAAGACTTTTTACAAAGCTTCCTGTCGCAGGTTCTTTGGCACTAATCGCAAAGTTTTAGGTAGATATCACTGCTTTGTTTCGGCACGCTCTATCCTCAACGTATTATATGTTCAACCAACAATATTTTGAACAGACTCACTGCGTCGTCACTGACAGCCTTCTGTCTTCCTTAACGGTCAACCTTTCTATGGAGGATTTCGAGGAGAGAATATTTGGATCAGCTGCCCTTAAACCAACTCTATTTTGTAGGTATATGACCGATGTTCATAGTGTAGCGTCATGAAGGAAATAAATTGATAGAGTTTCTTCATCACCTCAAGTTCATTCAAAACAACATTCGGTTCACTATGGAAACAGAGAAAGATGGTTGTCTGCCTTTCTTGGATGTCTTGGTTAGACGAAAGAGTGATGGCTTACTAGGGCATTCAGTTTGTAGTAGGCCCATTCATAATAATTTGTATTTGCAAGCTTCAAGTTGCCATCATCCGTCGTAAACTATGAGCGTGCTGAAAACACTCGTACGCAGAGTTCACACTGTCTCAGGGCTAGATAGTTTGCCTTAAAAGCTGGCCCATTTAAAGACAGTGTTCAGAAGAAATGGATATTCCACGCGGCAGATTAACAGGGCACTGTCGGTTAAAACTAAGGATCAGGAAATGTGTAACGAGGAAAACATGCCAACTTAATCCTTAGCTTTTCTTCCTTTCGTGGGCAGCATTTCGTTTAAAATAGAAAGAATTCTCCGTAAATTTCAGAGGAAACTGATTTTCCGTCCAACATCTGAGGTTGGAGACCTTTTGAGACCAGTGAAGGACGACTAGTTATTGCGGAAGGCCAGAATTTGCATAATATCTTGTAAATTCGGCATGCCTTACACAGGACGGATCACACGCACTGTGAAAGAGCATTGCACTGAAATCAACGTTGCACTCGCCTTTTGCAACCAAAGAAGCCTGCTATTGCCGAACACCGTATTTCCACCGGGCATTCAATGGAGTATGACAGAACTATGACTCCGACCACAGAGCATGTTCTTGGGACTCCCTTTATTAAAGAATCCGTGGAAATACGCCTGGTGGAAAAGTTGCTGAACTGTGATAGCGGCTACCAGTTGGACAGTGCATGGAACCCAGTCATCTCCACTACTTGTTCTAATCGAAGAGGGCTGAGTGCACCAAAAGCCGCGACGAGCGGTAATGCAGAAGAGTTCCGCCATTCCACCACTGAGCGCACTGTCGCTGGGAAGTTTTGGCCGTCTGTCAATTCGATTTTGATGCATGCATGGAATACTCGCAGCGCGGTATATATTGCGGAACGGAGCAAGTCTTCGTCATTCTTCGATGGCTCACCTGAACATTATTGGCAAGTGTCCAGATGGTATATCGTGGTATGTATTAGACGACGACAGTCTGCAAACCCGAAATTTGTTTGGACTGTAAATAACTCGGCGACTTTTTCTGCTGTCTCTATAACGTCTCTACAAGAAACAACGGTTTTGTACTCCTGTAACAGATGCCCAATATAATTTCCTCCTCTTCCCTGTAGCGTTTTTGAGTGCTTAGGATAACACGAAATATCTCTGCAGTCGGCTTCAGATGACATGTTTCTTACCTATGATTTCTCATTCCGCTTCTTGTTAAATGGCGCTATTGATACTCTTATTTCTTTTTTGCAAAAAGTATCAAGGGAATATTAGTTTTGTCAGTGTTTCCCAATTTACCGACAAGGATATATTTATTTGCAGCACATCAAGTCAACAGGATAAAATGAGAGTGGCATAAACTGGAGATCACACTCTATTTGTTCTATAATTTTTAAACACAAATATTATTATTATTCCAAAAATTACAAATGTAGGATATTAAACTGTAAATATATGTTTATTTAAATAATAAATTGTTAGTTAAAGCTTTTCTTTAGTACAACATTAAAAACATATATTTGATCACACCTATTAGCCTACAAAGTATTGATTTCTTCTTTCAACGATCGTTCTACTGCGCACAGCGATGCATATTCTTTGTGCAACTAATTTGTTCGACAAAAATGTTTAGTTAGGAAAATTATATTTAACAATACTAATTTCATATCGTCTCACCGTCTGAAATTTTGAACATGATATCGTCCGGTATCCATAAAATCCCAGGCGATATGAAGTTGACCACTTAATTCGTCCCTGAAAGTTTGCTCAAGATGCACATTTAGAGAAAGTACATAAGTACACACGGTATGTTGCCACTTGTTGTTCACAGCGAAATTAATTGATTGTAGAGTATGAAAAACACCAGTTCTAAAATTCAAATGCATCCATGCTTCATCAAATTATTATAAAGGCAAAGGACGACAATCCTTCTCTAACGTTAAAAATATAAAACAACACAAAAGATATTAAATGTATTCAGTATCTTTATTTAGTCGAAATTGCTAATTATTACAAAAATGTCCACATTGCCGGTCATTTACATCGAAATATGCGATACGAATATTCTCAACATGTCGGGTCCGAAACGCATTTAATAAAACACGGAAACATTGTAACTGACGGCGTTTTTATTCAAACTTCCTATGTTCAAAACGTTTCGTTCAAGACTATAGGAAATAGCTGTACAAGCTTGAAAGACATCTACGATCATTAGCAAAAAATTTACCGAAATACAAGGACATTCCAGTCCACTATATAAATGCACCTTCTCTTTAAGTTGATGATATTTTGCACTAAAAAGTATTTTTATTTTGGTAAAGATGAGTTCGTCACTGGGAGAACTATACTCTTTAGTTTTGAAAAAAAAAATTGTGAGTACTCATACTCTATCCGTCGATGTCTATATCTTGATAAAACCGGTAATGTGAACATTTTTGCATTTATTGTTGATGTTGACTAAATAAAAAAAGGATCGTGTGCCCTCAATTGACATTATGGCAGACTATATTAAATGCATTACACAAATCGTTTGTTGTTTTTAGTCCTTCACGAATAACGCAGAAAATCTGTATTATTTGTGCCTTATCTAATCAATTGCAGTCCTCGGAAAACAGTTCCGTATGGACTCAGCATTTAATAAATGTGTACCATAAAAAAATTCTTGAAAGATAAGACTGAGCCAACAGATATGCTTTATATATAACACTGAAAATGTCCACAAGCTTCAAAAGACCTCTAAATAAACTATGTGATTCTGTGTTTCAGATTTGTCTTTAACGCGGAAAGAACATGGAAAAAAGAGCTATATCACATGGAAGTGAACGTAGATATTAGACGCACGTTATCGGGAAAGTTAGTGAAGAACATGAAACTTTGTTGGGAACCATTTGCCACACACGACTTAAAACTTTTTTCCTCGAAAAACCCGTTAGTTTTAATATTTGGCACACAAATAATACCCAGTTTTCTTCCTCAGTGACAAGATATTACAACATATACACAAATTCATAGCTGATTACATTCGTCAGAAATAGGGATAACATTTTCATTACTCGATACGTGCACTCAAAATAACGTTCGTTGCTAACATAACAGACTTAAATACCGGGTGTTGCATGGTTGCTGTTACATGCTTCTAGGGGTTACGGAGGGAACTTAGTAGATAAAGTTTTGACAAGGAAGCAACGTCCGGAAATTCACCATTTGGATGTAAAATTAGTTTGAAGAATGGATAACTTTCAAATCTTCGACTTGACGCTGCGCTCACAGCGGAGACAACGAGGTGTGACTTAGGTGCTCCGCAGGATCCTAGTATTTCGAGTACTCGTCGTCGGCTCTTCTACGGGTGGAAGGTTGTCTTCTATAACGGCTAGTGCGCGATACGCCCGTCGACCGCCACAGTCAACTCTCCTAGTTGCCAAATACCAGTTTCTCGCAGCCGTTGTTGTAGGGGGTACAAAATAGTATGAGACATCATAATTACAACATGAACGGCGCCCTCTTCTCTGAGTGCTAACCGCGAAGCGGAAGATTTGAAAATGATCTGATCTTCAAACTTATTTTACATCCCAACTGTACATTTGCGGACATGGGTTCCTTACCAAAACTTTATCTACCAAGTCCTCTCTAACACCCCTACAAGCCTATAACAGGAATTGTTAAACACGCTGTAGAAACAAAAAAGAAACAAGGTATAATTCTCCTCAGTGGTGATCGAAATATTCCGCAGTGCTTATATCACAAATCTAATTACTTACCTTCAGCGTCATGAAACCTGTCTGTACTCTGCTTCGCTTCAAATTATACTTTCTGGTGAAGCCTGTCTTGTGCAGCAGTTTAGTTTCCTTGCTAACATTTTCTGACTTAATCCGTGCTTGCTTCCATGAATCACGCAGTCTGCTTTGGCTCGAAGCAGCAATTTTAGCATAATGGCCCTCAGCCAAGAAGCAGCCCACGTTGTAGTTGCTATCGTAATACTTGTCTCTCGCTCTAAGTCTAGCTACACTGGACAGTTATGAATCATGCTTTTCCATATACGCAAAGGAAGCAATGTCTTCTGATTCAGCGGTTACCTATTGTGTCAGATCGTCCGCCTCGCTCGCTCAGCGCTCTCATGACCATAATTCCACACATCAGGAGCCGCCTCATGCGATAAAATTCCTTGCCTTCATGTGATTTGTTGTGTCCTCGCAAGGGCAACGACATCAGTGCACCGTATGACGAAACTAAACGTAGTGCACCTCACTCCACCTAAAGCAGCAAAAATATTTCAGAAGAATCTCAACCGATGTGTCAAGAAGGCAGTCGTTAGTATGAAAACTGCATTGCGTTGTTAACACGCTACTATATGTTGTTATTGTTCAATATACAACTAAGAACATGCAAAATGAATTTTAAAGCGTTAGTCTTTCACGTGTTTCATTTTATACATCATATCTTCCTCTCTTCTGTTAGGATTTTCACCTCCACCCCCCGTTCTCCCCCCCCCCCCTTCCACACCAACCGTAATCTGTTCTGCATAGCCTATTCAGTGACTACCGCTGTAGCTTATCTCCTACGCTACTGCATCGAATATGCAGTGCGGATGTCAATGCGAGATGCTTTTAATAGTTTGCACAATGGAACAGTGTCTCAAAATATGGTAGCAAACCCAAAGAGATTCTGCTCGCATGTAAAGTACACCAGTGGCAAGAAACAGTCAATACCGTCTCTGCGCGATAGCGATGGAAATGTTACCGATGATGGTGCCACTAAAGCGGAGTTACTAAATACAGTTTTCCGTAATTCCTTCACGAAAGAAGACGAAGTAAATATTCCAGAATTCGAAACGAGAACAGCTATTAGCATGAGTGACATAAAAGTAGATATTTTATGTGTTGCAAAACAATTCAAATCACTTAAGAAAGGCAAGTCTTCCGGTCCAGATGGTATACCAATCAGGTTTCTTTCAGAGTATGCAGGCACAACAGTGCCTTTCTTATCAATCATATTCAACCACTCACTTGACGAAAGGTCTGCTCCTAAAGACTGGAAAGTAGCACAGGTCCCACCAATATACAAGAAAGGACATAGGAGTAACCCATTGAATTACACACCCATATCACTGACGTCAATTTGCAGTAGGATTTTGGAGCATACACTGTACTCGAACATTACGAATCACCTTGAAGAAAATGGCTTATTGATACATAACCAACACGGATTCATAAAATATCGTTTTTGTGCAACACAGCTAGCTCTTGATCTACATCTACATGACTACTCTGCAATTCACATTTAAGTGCTTGGCAGAGGGTTCATCGAACCACAATCATACTATCTCTCTACTATTCCACTCCCGAACAGCGAGCGGGAAAAACGAACACCTAAACCTTTCTGTTCGAGCTCTGATTTCTCTTATTTTATTTTGATGATCATTCCTACCTATGTAGGTTGGGCTCAACAAAATATTTTCGCATTCGGAAGAGAAAGTTGGTGACTGAAATTTCGTAAAAAGGTCTCGCCGCGACGAAAAACGTCTATGCTGTAATGACTTCCATCCCAACTCGTGTATCATATCTGCCACACTCTCTCCCCTATAACGCGATAATACAAAACGAGCTGCCCTTTTTTGCACCCTCTCGATGTCCTCCGTCAATCCCACCTGGTAAGGATCCCACACCGCGCAGCAATATTCTAACAGAGGACGAACGAGTGTAGTGTAAGCTGTCTCTTTAGTGGACTTGTTGCATCTTCTAAGTGTCCTGCCAATGAAACGCAACCTTTGGCTCGCCTTCCCGACAATATTATCTATGTGGTCCTTCCAACTGAAGTTGTTCGTAATTTTAACACCCAGGTACTTAGTTGAATTGACAGCCTTGAGAATTGTACTATTTATCGAGTAATCGAATTCCAATGGATTTCTTTTGGAACTCATGTGGATCATCTCACACTTTTCGTTATTTAGCGTCAACTGCCACCTGACACACCATACAGCAATCTTTTCTAAATCGCTTTGCAGCTGATACTGGTCTTCGGATGACCTTACTAGACGGTAAATTACAGCATCATCTGCGAACAGTCTAAGAGAACTGCTCAGATTGTCACCCAGGTCATTTATATAGATCAGGAACAGTAGCGGTCCCAGGACGCTTCCCTGGGGAACACCTGATATCACTTCCCATGAAGTAATGAGTGCTGTCGACTAGGGATCTCAGATCGATTCCATATTAATAGATTTTCAGAAGGCTTTTGATACCGTTCCTCACAAGCGACTATTAATCAAATGGCCTGCATATGGAGTATAGTCTCAGTTGTGTGACTGTATTCGTGATTTCCTCTCAGAGAGGTCACAGCTCGTAGTGATTGACGGTAAATTATCGAGTAGAACAGAAGTGGTATCTGGCGTTCCGCTAGGTAGTGTCATAGGCCCTCATCTGTTCCTGATTTACATAAATGATCTAGTTGATAATCTGAGCAGCCCCCTTAGATTGTTTGCAGATGACGCTTTAATTTACCATCTAGTAAAATCAACTGATGATCAATTCCAATTACAAAATTATCTAGAGAGAATTTCTCTATTGTGCAAAAATTGGCAATTAGTACTGAACAAAGAAAAGTGCGAGGTCATCCACATGGGTACTAAAAGAAATCTGATACATTTTGGATATACTATAAATCGCACAAATCTAAGGGCTGTCAATTCGACTAAATACCTAGGAATTACAATTACGAGCAACTTAAATTGGAAAGACCACATAGATAATATATGGGGAATGCGAAACAAAGACTACGCTTTGTTGGCAGAACACTTAGAAGATGCGACAAACCCAAAAAAGACAGACTACATTACACTTGTCCGTCCTCTGCTTGAATATTGCTGTGCGGTGTGGTATCCTTACCAGGTAGGATTGACGGAGAACATCGATAAACTGCAAAGAAGGGCAGCTCGTTTCGTGTTATCGCGCAATAGTCGTGAGTATGTCACTGATATGATACGCGAGTTGGGGTGGCAGTCTCTGAAAGAAAGGCGATTTCTTTGAGGCGAGATCTATTTACGAAAATTCAATCACCTAATTTCTCTTCCGAGTGCGAAAATATTTTGTTGACACCCACCTACGTAGGGAGAAATGATAGTCATAATAAAATAAGAGAAATCAGAGCTCGAACGGAAAGATTTAGGTGTTCCTCTTTCCCACGCGCCATTCTAGAGTGGAATAGTAGAGAAGTAGTATGAAAATGGTTCGATGAACCCTCTGTCAGGCACTTAAGTGTGAATTGTAGAGTAATCATGTAGATGTAGATGCAAATCGAGTTCATTCCTTCCCCCAACCGGTCTTTTATTTTGATGTGTTCCTAAGACTTCTTTTCTGTCCTATTTCATTTGTACCCCTCCATTTCATGCCTTAGCTAGTGTGTAATTTTTAACAATTCATTTAAAACTGCGTTACTGTAACTAGTCATAGTTTATTTTATTTTTATCTCCACTACATGCATGCACACCAATCTTTAAACATGGAAACAGAAGAGACTGTAAAAACTACAGAGGTACCTCTTTAATCAGCGTTGTGGGTAAAATCTTCTCAGGTATTGTTGAAAGGAAAGTGCGAGCATCAGTTGAGGACAAAATTGGATGAAAATCAGTGTGGGTTTAGGCCTCTTAGAGTTTGTCAGGGCCAGATCTTTAGGTTACGGCAAACAATGGAGAAGTGTTACGAGTGGAACAAGCAATTGTATCTATGCTTTATAGATCTAGAAAAGGCACATGACGGGGTTCCTAGGAGGAAGTTATTGTCTGTTCTACGAGATTACGGAATAGGAAGCAAACTTTTGCAAGCAGTTCTAGGTCTTTACATAGATAGTCAGGCAGCAGTTAGAGTTGATGGTAAATTGAGTTCATGGTTCAGAGTAGTTTCAGGGGTAAGACAAGGCTGCAACCTATCTAGACTGTTGTTCATATTATTTATGGACCATATGTTGAAAACAATAGACTAGCTGGGTGAGATTAAGATATGTGAAGACAAAATAAGCAGTCTCGCATATGCAGATGACTTAGTTCTGATAGCAGATTCGATTGAAAGTTTGCAAAGTAATATTTCGGAGCTAGATCAGAAATATAAGGGCTATGGTATGAAGATTAGAATCTCCAAAACGAAAGTAATGTCAGTGGGAAAGAGATATAAACGGACTGAGTGACAAATAGGAGGAACAAAGTTAGAACAGGTGGACAGTTTCAAGTACTTAGGATGCATATTCTCACAGGATGGCAACATAGTGAAAGAACTGGAAGCGAGGTGTAGCAAAGCTAATGCAGTGAGCGCTCAGCTACGATCTACTCTCTTCTGCAAGAAGGAAGTTAGTACCAAGACTGAGTTATCTGTGCATGGTTCAATCTTTCGACCAACTTTGTTGTATGGGACCGAAAGCTGGGTGGATTCAGGCTACCTTATCAATAAGGTTGAGGTTATGGATATGAAAGTAGCTAGGATGATTGCAGGAACTGGTAGATGGGAACAAAGGCAGGAGAGTGTCCACAATGAGGAAATCAAAGAAAACCTGGGAATGAACTCTATAGATGTAGCAGTCAGGGCGAACAGGCTTAGATGGTGGGGTCATGTTACACGCATGGGAGAAGCAAGGTTACCCAAGAGACTCATGGGTTCAGCAGTAGAGGGTAGGAGGAGTCTGGGCAGACCAAGGAGAAGGTCCTGGATTCGGTTAAGAATGATTTTGAAGTAATAGGCTTAACATCAGAAGAGGCACCAATGTTAGCACTGAATAGGAGATCATGGAGGAATTTTATAAGGGGGACTAT
Organism: Schistocerca gregaria; assembly: GCF_023897955.1. NCBI lineage: Eukaryota > Metazoa > Arthropoda > Insecta > Orthoptera > Acrididae > Schistocerca > Schistocerca gregaria. The sequence goes on along the minus strand of NC_064920.1, from coordinate 1,012,853,272 downwards.
GCTCCAGACTGAACGCTGAAAGACATAATCAGTCTTAAATGATGATGATGATGATGATGATGATGACTACATGTTTCAGAGGTATAAATCTCTATCATCAAGTAAATGTATGTCAGTTAATAAAAGACGGACAAGGATGGACAAAAATATGGGAACACAAAAAACACAACACATTACAATGCCTAATACGATGCAGCAAAACCGTCGGCACTCAAAACAGCTTCTGATCGCCTCGAAATGGATAGAAACAGGTGCTCTATGATTTTCAAGGGAATCGTACACCGTTATTGCTGCAAAGTATTAGCAAATTGAGGTAGCGATGATGAAGGTGGACAGCGGTCACGCACTCTTCTCTCCAAACTAGACCACAAAGTCTCAATAATATTGAGATCTGGAGACCGTGGTGGCCAGGAGAGGGTGACAGTTCATCCTCGTGCTCACAAAACCTGTCCTGGACGATGCGAGCTGTGTGAAAGACAGCATCACCACTAGGGAACAAATACTGTACCGACGGTTGGACCCGATCTTCCAAAATGGTCACATAATCCTCGGCAGTAAAGCCACCGTGCAGTGTAACCATGGGACCCGTGAACTATCACGATATGGCTGCCCAAATCATCACCTAACCCCCGCCATGTTTCACTTCTGAGGCGAAAAATGGATCAGATCTTGGGAACAGTTTGAAACAAGACTCATCCGACCAAATTACTTTCTTCCATTGTCCCATAGTCCACGTTTGGCGGCTTCAGTACTGCATTTTCCGCTACGTACATTTGCATCACTAAAATGTGGTTTTGGAATTCAGGCTCGCCCTGCAATTTCCTGTTTCTGTAGCTTCCTTCGTGTTGTTTTGGGGCTGAAAGTGTTCGCGAGCGCGGCACTCAGTTCTCCGGGGACTCTTGTAGCTGTCGTCCTTCTACTTTTCGTCAAAGTCCCGTTCAAAGAACGCCTGTCAGATCATTCAACACAAACTTTCGTCCACGCTGTGACAGCCGATTATCTTTAAACTGCTCCATAAGCACACACCTAAATATGTTATTGATGTGGCTCCTTACAGCGATTGTTCTCAAATCGTATAGTCGTACAGTAATGGATCTTAGTGAAAAGTAATGATGCTATAACTCTTGCGATTCGCCCTAAGTTACTTTTGCCTCTGAACGGTTCTCCCTGTTTCAGCTTCAAAGCTGTCTGACATCGTCACTGATTCAGTATTAAGCTGGAGCGAACGAGGTGCTGCCTGGCGCGAGCGAAATTCGGTGAACGGGATGTCACACACGATTTAGTGCTACCTGCTCTGCGGGTAGTCTACCACACAGGCGACTCTGGGTACGAAACTGTCATGTGTGTGTCACCCGGCGAATGCAGCAATGATATCGGATACTTATCGATGCTGCTCGTGCAGTATCTCATTACAATGCCTTTGCTCGATTGCACTGTCATTTTACTTCCTTAACATCACAATTTAGTCCACACTCGTCTGGACAGTGTAGGCTATAAACTTTTTTTGACAAAACTGGACGTGTTTTTCACAAATTGTTACCCGCAATTCTTACTCTTACAAAAATATTTATTTCGAAATGACCGTTTTCGGGTAATGTCGCCCATGTTCAGATCGTACGTCGTACGTATGGGGTAATCTGTGCTAATGCAACTCTCAGTTCATTGTCACATACAACAAATATGACAGTCAACTAATAGTTCCAATCAGACAGGTTACTCTGTAACGACGACATGTGCTCTGAGGATGCGAGACATTACCGAAAATCGGTAGTTCTTAAATTATAAACTGAGCACGACAAACAGAAAACAAGCTTTTTTTTAAAAGTCATCTGATTTTATGCAATTCACCATCTTTCCCTACCTTGTGTTCAACTTTTCAACTCTAAGTAACGACTACAACCGATAACCTACTCAATCCTTACTGTTTACTGTAGTATTCGTGAGCCCTTGCTGTTTTTCCTCTATGTTGCTCCTACAATTGCCAAGTTAAGTTTTGCGGTCCAAAGCGTCCTTAATCGATATAAAAAGTTGCTGAAGAATATACAATCATGTTCATAAATTAAATGTAATGCTGATACATGGTGAAACAACGCTCTGGTGGGCGGTTTTCGGGTTTAAAACATCTCGGGGGATGACCATGAGGTGCATTTGACCTGCGGTCGTCGCACGGTGGCGCTGGCACAGTCCACATACGCAGAAGTGTTTTGGTGCATGTCAGAGTACGGTGCAGCGAGTAAGTGTGCAGACGTTTTCAGACGTGCTGCTGGTGACAGTGTGTTGAAAATGGCTCAAAGAACACATATTGATGATGTTATGAGGGCTAGAATACTAGGGCGACTGGAGGCATGTCAAACACAGCAGGTCGTAGCAAGGGCCCTCCGTGTGCCACAAAGAGTGATCTCAAGATTATGGCAACGATTCCAGCAGACAGGAAACGTGTCGAGGCGCTACAGTACGGGACGTTCACAGTGTACAATACTACAAGAAGACCGATATCTCACCATCAGTGCCTGCAGACGGCCAGGGAGTACTGCAGGTAGCCTTGCTCGGGACCTTACCGCAGCCACTGGAACAGTTGTCTCCAGACACACAGTCTACAGACGACTGAACAGACATGGTTTATTCGCCCGGAGACCTGCAAGGTGCATTCCACTGACCCCGGGTCACAGGAGAGCCCTAAAGCCTGGTGTTAAGAACACAGTACATGGTCATTCGACCAGTGGTCCCAGGTTATGTTCACGGACGAGTCCAGGTATAGTCTGAACAGTGGCTCTCGCCGGGTTTTCATCTGGCGTGAACCAGGAACCAGATTCCAACCCCTTAATGTCCTTGAAATGGACCTATATGGAGGTCGTGGTTTGATGGTGTGGGGTGGGATCATGATTGGTGCACGTACACCCCTGCATGTCTTTGACAGAGGAACTGTAACAGGTCAGGTGTATCGGGACGTCATTTTGCACCAGTATGTCCGCCTTTTCCGGAGTTCAGTGGGTCCCACCTTCCTCCTGATTGATTATAACGCACGGCCCCAAAGAGCTGCCATCGTGGAGGAGTACCTTGAAACAGAAGGTATCAGGCGAATGGAGTGGCCTGCCTGTTCTCCAGACCTAAACCCCATCGATCATGTCTGGGATGCTCTCGGTCGACGTATCACTGCACGTTTTCAAACCCCTACGACACTTAAACAGCTCCGACAGGCACTGGCTATTCCCCAGCAGCTGCTCGACCACCTGATCCAGAGTATGCCAACTCGTTGCGCGGCCTGTATACGTGTGCATGGTGATCATGACCCATATTGATGTTCGCGTACATGCGCAGGAAACAGTGGCGTTTTGTAGCACATGTGTTTCGGGACGATTTTCTCAACTCATCGCCAATAACGTGGACTTACAGATCTGTGTCGTGTGTGTTCTCTATGTGCCCATGCTGTTACCGACAATTTTGTGTAGTACCAGGTTGTGTGGTACCACATTCTGCAACTATCCTTAATTTAGGAACATGAGAGTATTTCATGATATCCCTATAGTGTGCTATCCCGAAGCTACCACAGCTGCATCTGATACTACGCGGTCAAATCACATTAACGTGACCACCTCCTGTGTTCGATGTCAGCGTGAAATAACCGCTCACAGACGACAGGTGCCAGCACTAGCAATGACGGCTACATAAAGCGTGTCCAGAGGACGCGGGAAACAGTGCAGTCGATGTCATATTGATGGAGCGATTTAGCTTACGTCCAAAATGGCAACATCATTGGGTTTCAGGCCAAGGATGGGAGCAATTATGAAACAGCTACGTCTGTAACTTTTCGCGTTGCGCCATGGGTGAAGTATATTGTACACGGCAAAATGACGCTCTCCAAAACCAGCGCCGAGGCATCTACGGGTCTTAGATGACAGGGGTGAACGACAGCTGCGGAGAAGTGCAGCGGCGAATCGATCTGCAACTGTCGAGTACCTGACCGCCCAGATGAACTAAGGGGCCACCAACGTTATCTCCTCAGCAACTCTATCCTTGGGGCCGGCCGGAGTGGCCGAGCGGTTCTAGGCGCTACAGTCTGGAACCGCGCAACCGCTACGGTCGCAGGTTCGAATCCTGCCTCGGGCATGGATGTGTGTGATGTCCGTAGGATAGTTAGGTTTAAGTAGTTCTAACTTCTAGGGGACTGATGACGTCAGAAGTTAAGTCCCATAGTGCTCGGAGTCATTTTTCTATCCTTGGGGACCACGTCTACCTCTACATGCAGTTTGTTTTCCCTCGTCACTGTGGTATCTACCAGCAGAACAATGCAGTGTCTCACACAGCTCGCTGTGTACGTGCGTGGTTCAATGAAAACAGGGTGATTTTACCGTTCTCCTCTGGCCACCAGACTCCCCGGATTTAAACCCAGTGGAGAATCAGTTGGCCGGCCGGGGTGGACGAGCGGTTCTAGGCGCTACAGTCTGGAACCGCGCGACCGCTACGGTCGCAGGTTCGAATCCTGCCTCGGGCATGGATGTGTGTGATGTCCTTAGGTTAGTTAGGTTTAAGTAGTTCTAAATTCTAGGGGACTGATGGCCTTAGAATTTAAGTCCCATTGTGCTCAGAGTCATATGAACATTTTTTTTTTCCTAAGATTCAGTGGGACCACCTTGGTCGGGCCGTACGCGCTATGGATCCTAAACCGATAAACCTAGTGCAGCTAGCCACTGCACTGCAGTCGGCATGGCTCCACATCCCTGTCGGTACCTTCCAGAACCTCACTCTCTTCCTGCACATATCGCAACGGACCGCGCTGCAAAATGTGGTTATTCAGGTTTTTGACAGGTTGTCACAGTTACTGGACAGGGTACAACTTTGTTATCATTCACTGTCTCCTCCAAGTTAATAAATTTTTAACTCTTAAGTACGGGGTGTTCAGAAAGTCTCTCCGCAGTGCCTTGTGAATGTTAGCCGCGCGTGCCGTACGATTGTTCGCCTGCCTGGGTTACTTCCCTTCAAGTGGACTCTCCCAATATTCCAATGCTTCGTTTATCTCAGTCAGCGTCATTAGTATCGTTGCTGTGTGTCGTTACGTTTTGACGTAAACGTTTAAGTTTAGTTCCTTTGTTCGTTTGTTTCGTTTTTGTCGCTGTTAAAATGCTAACCAATGGAGAAAGTGTGTGTTAAGTCGAACAAGTGTTCAAAGCTAGCGGTAGGTACACAGTTTCAGTTCGTCGAACATTTAATTCGGTTTTCCCGGAGACAACACTCCCACATCGCGATACTGTGCGAGCTTTGATTAACAAATTTCGAAGTACGGGTTCAGTGACTGATGCACCGAGAAGTGGTCGTCCTAGCGTTTTGTCTGAGGATAAACTACTCCATATTTCCGATAAAATGTCCATGAGTCCGAACAAGTCAGTAAGAAAATTTGTCCTGGAAATCGATGTTAGTGTCGGAACGGCCCACACAGCTGTAAGGAAAAAATTAGAACTTTTCCGATACAAAGTGACAGTCGTGCAAGAACTGAAAAGTACTGATCATGGCAAGGGACTGCATTATTGTCAATGGTTCAAAAATTTCGTTCAACAAAATGGAAGGGTTGCGAAAATTTTTAAGTAAAAATTAATATTCAATAAAGTAATAAATTTTATTTCACTGAATTTCATTTCGGTATATTCACTGCGGCATACGGCACGCTCGTCTAACAATCCTACAGCACTGGGGAGAGTTTTTGAACACCCCGTATATTGGATTTTTACCTAGGAGCCCACATCGTAATCATAAATCTACTACATTTCTGTATACAATAAATAGTTCCGTTGACTTTTAGTTGTCAGTTTCTTCTACTCTTTTCGACTATGCTGTTTAAACGGACACTCGATAAAATCAGTGAATCGTTGTGTTCTGTACTTGCGCCTACACTTGGAAATAATATTTTTCAACATTTATTTTCGGTAAGATTAATTTTCAGATAACTTAACTGTGTACTTTTCATTAACACCATTGTTTGTAGCTTTTTCTTCTGCTGAAGCACCAATATATTCTTTCGTAAATTCTTTCCGTCGAATATTGTACTCGTAAAATCAAAGATGTACTTCCGACCTTTAGTGCTCCTCAAAATTAAACAACTTCTTCATATTCATTTAGCAAGTTAATTATTTATTGATTTAGCGTATAACATTACATAAAAATGCATCCAAAGGACACTACACAACACGGATGAAAGGTCTTCGCGGAGTGCGAGAACGCTTGATGGGAGCTCTGAATGCCAGATAAAGATAATACGTTAAAAAACAGTTGCTACGTGCTAATGTCGAGTCTCTTTTCCCAGCCAAGTCTTTATGTTGTAGCCACGAAAAAGTCGTTTCGATCATCAAGGTAGGCTCCTCAACAATCTGCCGGACGGTTTGGTTCGCTGTTCCACAATCACAGTTTGGGCTGGACTGCGTAGTTCATTTGTGCTGGTTGTATGCTCTATCGAAACTATCTTCTTCTTTAGTAAATAAAATAGTTAAGTATCAGTCAAAGAATATTCGTTATTCTTCATAAAATACTTCAATTTCATTTATTTACACCACAGATATAGAGTGGTTGGTCAAGTAATAAAATGCATTAACTCATGCCATAAAAGTGACGTTTCTGTCTAGAGAGGTCAAGAGGAGACTAACTACATTTTTAAAGACATAGACAGCCACGGGGTGAGGAGCTGTGTGGGGGGGGGGGGGGCAGGGGGGAGGGGGCGAACAGGTCACGCCTGGCCCCTGCAGTGCTGGCGCCATAAACTGCGCTTCATAATACCCCGAAAGCAGAAATCACGTACGGAAGGGGGGAAAAAAAAGATTCATTTAAATTCTGTTCGTAAAAGAAACTGAAATCGTCACACCTATTGACATGTTAAGGGTTGACCAGAATAGAAATTTTTAGTCTAATTTGGCTTAAAATGTTCCTTGCAGAGTCTATTTTTCTCATTCATTCATATGAAGAATGCCATAAATATTAAAATATGTCAAAAGCATGATTTACTGCATTGAGGTCCACTGCATATGAGCGCTCGAATGCAGCCCCGACGGAATAGGGGTCCTGTTACTTTTGAACAGTTTTACCCAGGGCATTAGTATCAACTAAAACGCTGTTCTCCACAAGATTTCTCTTTCTAACGTGATTCATTTATGGTAACTAGTCTGAAAGCATGTGATTTTCTCGTGTCTGCTGAACTTGTCCTTTCGCTTTTCTTATTTTATTTTATTGTATTTTTTTTGTACGAAGCTAAATGTGAGTATTTGAAAATGACAAACGAACCTATTTTTAACGATAAAAAATGTTCTAAAGATACCCCAGTCCAAAAAAGCGCTTCGATTGGTGAGCATGAGCCAGTTAATCTATATAATTTCGTCAAAATGAGAGAGCTTCCACATCGTTGAAAACAGTCCAAGTGTACGCTGATGGCATTGCCGTTTACATTTTGTTCAGTTTCAATATTGAAACAACAAAGCGGAAACATTATAGGCTTGTTTTTTCTAAACAACATATTTCAAGTTGACGGGAGCTATAGGCCATGAAATATACCTGCAACTACATTATACCAGAATGAGATTTTTACTCTGCAGCGGAGTGTGCGCTGATATGAAACTTCCTGGCAGATTAAAACTGTGTGCCGGACCGAGACTCGAACTCGGGAACTTTGCCTTTCGCGGGCGAGTGCTCTACCAACTTGCCCGCGAAAGACAAGGATCCCGAGTTCGAGTCCCGGTACGGCACACAGTTTTAATCTGCCAGGAAGTTTCAACTGCATTATATCTTCTTGTAACTTGTGAGTCAGCGATTTTTCTACTGTAGGTCGTAGGATTTCTGCGATGAATTTTAATTTCGATTTTTGGTGCACGTTTTTATAACGAATTTTTGGTCGAAAAAATTAACTTTTACTTCAGAGTGCCGTCGTTTTATTGTAAACCATTATTTTAGTGTCTCCCCGATGTTATTCAATCTGTATATTGAGCAAGCCCTAAAGGAAACAATAGAAAAGTTTGGAGTAGGTATTAAAGTCCATGGAGAAGAAATAAAAACTTTGAGGTTTGCCGATGACATTGTAATTCTGTCAGAGACATCAAAGGACTTGGAAGAGCAGTTGAACGGAATGGACAGTGTCTTGAAAGGAGGATATAAGATGAACATCAACAAAAGCAAAACGAGGATAATGGAATGTAGTCGAATTAAATCAGGCGATAATGCGGGAATTAGATTAGGAAATGAGACGCTTAAAGTATTAAAGGAGTTTTACTATTTGGGGAGCAAAATAACTGATGATGGTCGAAGTAGAGAGGATATGAAATGTAGACTGACAATGGCAAGGAAAGCATTTCTGAAGAAGAGAAATTTGTTAACATCGAGTATAGATTTAAGTGTCAGGAAGTCGTTTCTGAAAGTATTTGTATGGCGTGTAGCCATGTCCGGAAGTGAAACGTGGACGATAAATAGTTTGACCAAGAAGAGAATTGAAGCTTTCGAAATGTGGTGCTACAGAAGAATGCTGAAGATTAGATGAGTAGATCACATAACTAATGAGGGAGTTTTGAATAGAATTGAGGAGAAGAGGAGTTTGTGGCACAACTTGACAAGAAGAAGGGACCGATTGGTAGGACATGTTCTGAGGCATGAAGAGATCACAAATTTAGTATTGGAGGGGAAGCATGGAGGGTAAAAATCGTAGAGGGAGACCAAGAGATGAATACACTAAGCAGATTCAGAAGGATGTAGGTTGCAGTAAGTACTGTGAGATGAAGAAGCTTGCACAGGATAGAGTAGCATGGAGAGCTGCATCAAACCAGTCTCAGGACTGAAGACAACAACAACAACGTACGTTTCAAAGCATTTTTTTAAAAATTTTGATGGAGTTTGAAAATTGCGGCTTTCTGAGCTCAACCGTCCTCGCACTCCGCGAAGACCTTTCATCGATGTCGTGTAGTGCCCTCTGGGTGCACGTTTTTTACTTAAAAACAGATAATACAATGTTGAGCGTCTACGGTATAGGTCTAAAGTCAATTCTGTAATTTTTTGTAATTTTATTGACAAAAGACCATTAATATCGCTTCCAAAATCGAGTGTCACTCTGACCCACTTATTAAAGATCCTAACTGCAATTACCGCAGGGAAAGAAAACGGTGCTGAATACAGCAAAGCGCAACACAGCACACAACAATGATCACAATACACTGTAGCGTCAGCTAGCTAATGTTGTTCGCAGCCGGAAACGAATGACTATCGGCCAAAACCTGTGGACTTTCACCGGCTTCTACTGATTAAGGACTAGGGACTAACTAAAAGTTAATACACGTACAGAGTTGGCACGAAAGACTTAACACTTTCAAAAATTCATGTAAGTGAAACAATGCAACTTATTCGCTTCAAACCTTAACCAGTTAACAGACACAATAGTGCCTGACAGGCATTATTGTAAAATTTCGTCTACTACGCGGATAGCGAAAACGGTGCTTTGTTTCCCAGTGGTAGTATTCAATACGACAATATCTGGTAGCACCGAGCGTTAGAAAATATTTTCATTTATTGTAGGCTTTTATTTTAATAACCTGAACGCCTATATTTGACACCTGTAGCAGGTTCATCGATCAGCTAAATGAAAACTAGTCTTAATAACCACAATGAAATTCTAGCCTTCCAGATAAGTTCACTAAAGTTGCACAACATTTCGAATAAATCACAGTTGAACGGTTATTAGAATTTCATAAGTACTTCGCTGATATGAATCGGTAAGTAATTCAAAATTCTAAGTAAGTTCACACTATGAATTCTTTTGTTAACTCAATATTGCGTTACTTTAGACTGCCTTCCGTGTAACTACAGTCACAATAAGAGTGTGAAACTTCATCGTGAAATAGTTCAACATTTAATCGGCTGAATAAGCGCTAATGTAGTCATAAAGCCGAAACAAACTCCAGCTCGGAAACTGGCTATCGCAGAAGAAGATATCACAGGGATGGTTCTGTCTAAGAAGTGGGATTCATAAAATGGGGGCTATGCCTTTTATATTTTTTAATAGTCAGCGTTATTTGAACGACGAGCGCTAGCGTCTCTGGAATCCAACTCAGTCAACAATCAAAGTATGGAAAATGCGCAACAATAATTCGATATAAAGTTACATGTTATACAGTCTCCATGTATGCCTGGTACAAGAGTGTGAAGAGAAGGGCTGTATTTACAAAGGCAGAAACCCTGGTCGGTCTTCTGTGTCAGAGCAAAATGTTAATAGCGTTCGAGCTAAATTCCAACGAACGCCACAGAAATCAATACGCTGAGAAAGTCGTGAGTTTCAGAGCCAACAAACAACTGTTTCCAAAATCCTGCTTGAACGCTTGCTCATGAAACTATGCACACTGCAGTTGGTCCAGGCCCGAGATGTTGGTGAGGTTGGACTATAACAACGACAACTCCGAGAGCTTAATTATTAGTAACTAGGCAACGTTTCACACTAATGGCGAAAAATCGGGTTTGGTTTGGGGTAACAGAAAATTCACATTTACTCCCAAGAACACGAATGACGTTTGCCAAAGATCAGGGTGTTCTGCGAATTGTCGCAGGAAAAGATTTAGGGCCTTTCTTTTTCTACATCTACATATATACTTCGCTAGCCACCAAGCGGTGTGTGGCGGAGGGCACAATTCGCACCGAAATCATATCCCTCCCCTTAGTACGGGCTCTTATTTCCCTTATCTTTAAATGGTGATCATTGCGCGATTTGAAAGTTGGTGGTAATAATATATGCTCTACATCCTCGGCGAAGATTGGATTTCGCAATTTAGTGAGCAGCCCCTTCTGTTTAGCGCGCCGTCTATCTGCAAGAGTGTCCCTCTTCAAACCTCCTATGACATCTGTAACACTCTCGCGACGGCTGAATGTACCAGTCACGAATCTTACCGCTCTTCTTTGGACCTTCTCAATCTCTTGAATCAGACCCATCTGGTAAGGGTCCCATACAGATGAACAATACTCCAAGACTGGGCGAACTAACGTATTGTAAGCTATTTCCTTTGTTGAAGGACTGCATCACTTCAGGTTTCTACCAATAAACCGCAATCTAGAGTTCGCCTTACCCGTTAATTGTGTAATCTGATCATTCCATTTGAGACCATTTCGAATAGTCACACCCAGATACTTGACGGACGTTACCGCTTCCAAAGACTGAGCATTTATCTTGTACTCGTACAGTAATGGGGATTTTCGCCTTGTTATACGCAGTAGGTTACACTTACTAATATTGAGAGATAACTGCCAGTCATTACACCATGCATTTATTTTCTGCAACTCCTCATTGATTTGTTCACAGATTTCGTGTGATACTACTTTCCTGTAGACTACAGCATCATCGGAAAAAAGTTTCAGGCCGCTGTCAATACCATCAACCAGATCGTTTATGTAAATCGTAAAAAGCAGAGGACCTATTACGCTGCTCTGGCGCACTCCTCAAATTACGCTTGTTTCTGTAACCCCGTTCAGGACGACATTCTCCTCCCTGTTGTTACAAAACTTTCTATCCAACCGCATATATCATCGGATTAACCGTAAGCGCGCACTTTTTTGTAGCAAGCGACAGTGCGGAACTGAGTCGAGCGCCTTTCGAAAGTCGAGAAACATGGCATCAACCTGGGAGCCGGTGTCTAGAGCCTGCTGTATATCATGCACAAAGATGGCCAGCTGTGTCTCGCATGACCGCTGTTTTCATACAGAAAACGGTCGCAGTCGTTTGCACCTGCGCTTGCTTTCAATGTGACTTCTGCATCAGTTGCAAGAAGAGGCCAATAATTTCATCTTGCAATAAGCAGCTCTTGTAAATCTTCTTACTTCCACTTGGTCATACATGGACACCTAACCACACACCTGGACAGACGATAGCTCTACTGTGTAGCTGCTGCTGATGACGTCCGGGTACAGGCGTCCGGGTACATGAAAGAGAGATTGTTTGCCGACACCTGCCACACTGTTTGACAGAACTACACCAGCAAATCGCAGCTGCGGTTGAGTCCTTCACTGCCGATATGTAGCACAAGGTGATAAACTCGCTCACGCTTAGTGTAGCGATCAATGTTAGCCATATCTCTGAGACATAAGTGTGACAATTAAAAAGAAACAAAAGACTTTGTATTTTGTACTAAACAAAAACATTATCATAAGAAATTCAGTATATTAATTACATGAAGTATCACACATCGTGTGAGCACCAAATTTGTGTGATACTGCACTACTTATGAGTCACCACAGTGTCCCTATACGCTATAACGGACGCTCCACTAACTTTTCTCTTCCTCTGTTGAGAGTCTTCCATTGACTCATTCCCTCACCTACTTCAAAAATGGCTCTGAGCACTATGGGACTTAACACCTGAGGTCATCAGTACCCTAGAACTTAGAACTACTGAAACCTAACTAACCTAAAGACATCATACACATCCATGCCTGAGGCAGGATTCGAACCTGCGACCGTAGCGGGCGCGCGGTTCCAGACTGAAGCGCCTTAAACCGCTCGGCCACTCCGGCCATCTCTTCCTCCCTCTTCGATCTCCCCATCTCCTCCTCCTCCGTCCCCACATCTCCACCTCCTCCCCTCTTCTCTCTGTTCATCTGCTCCCCCGCCCCCCTCGGATCAGATCTTAATCTCCTCCCTCCCTCCATCTATACCGTCTTGCCTCCTCTCTCTGTCCTTCTACTCATTCTCCCCCTCTTTCTCTCCTTCTATCCTCTCTCTCTCTATCCATCTCCTCCTCCCCTTCTCTCTCTGTCCATACCCTTCTTCCCACTCTGTCCATCTATTCCTCCTCCCCTTGCTTCTGTCCATCTCCTCCTACCCTCTCTCTATCCATCTCCTCCCACCCCCTCACTCTCTTTCCATCCCCTCCTGCCAACTTTCCCCATCTGCCCCCTCCTCTGTCTAACACACCCTCCCCAAGACATGCCTATCCACATGTGTAGGCGCTACAAAACAGTTCGATAAAGCAGGCCAACACAACTTCCACAACATGCCTGTCATGCAATGCAGCCTAAATATTTGGGAATGAAAACCTTTGTATTGACCCTGACATGTATGTTGCCCGACAAAGCAGGTTGACAAAGTAGGTCGATACTACTGGGCAGCCTACATCAGCGGCTGGAGAAACTCTTTTTTGCTCCTATGGGAGTTAGGAGGTTATAAACCTTGCTCATGAAGTTTGCTGTTTGTGTGCCAAAATTGCTTGGAATCGATCCAAGGGTATCAGCAGGAGATCTTGGATATACATACATGCTCTCCCAGCGACACAAACATATTATACAGCCATGTCCATTATTGCTAGAAAATCACACTATATAGCATTTTGAATAAATTCGCACTGCACACTGAACGATTCAGTAAATGTTCTGTGTTTCAGTATAAAATACAACAAATGCACAACTTTGGTCTACATCGAAGTATCTCCTCGATGGAAATTCTGTGGCAGATAAAAAGCTACTTTTTCACCCATATCACTAGTCATGACATCATACATTCAGTAGTATATGTGGATGCCGAAAATTTTGTGGGGAGTAGAGTTAGTAGTGAAGAAGTAAAAAATTAAAACGTTATATATGATGCTGCAGTTTTACTGTATGAACAACGAATATATAATATGCGTTTAACTTTTTTCCTTTCATCATGACAGAATTTTCAATTCTTAAAATCGATCAATAATTATTGACATATTGATAATAAAGTTTTTGTTGCCTCTGAAAGCTGTTAGGTAGGCAACCTGCAGCTTGGATAAAGTGAACACGCCCCGGGTTTGCTGTTTAGTAATGTTGATGTGTGGTAATAAATGTATATTCTACAAAACGTATTTTTGTGTAAATTCTAAACCGAAATTAATATCATAATAAGCTGTCGAATAAGGGCAAGATTATCTAGTCAAGGTAACTTCAACTTTATTGGAGCTGTCTTATTCACACGTGTGTGTGTTCCCATGTTTGTGGATGTGTTCGTGTGTGTACGTGTGAGTGAGTGCGCATGCGCGCCAACCACTTTATTGTTGCACGTATGAATCGTTGCGTAAAAGTTCCCATGTTGATGTGTGATGATGCACGATATTCCTCTTTTGCAGATCTCCCAGCAACACGAACATACTATACAGCCATGGCCATCGCTGCTGAATAATCACACTGTATCGCATTTCGGATGAAATTCACTCAGCACACTGAACGATTCGGCGCAGAGTTTCGTATTTCAATATAAAATGCAACCAATCCACATTTTCGTGCTGTATGAAGCGTCTTATCCATGAAACTTCCGTGGCACACAAAGTTTTGAAACCTCTGTCAATCTTGGTTAAACCATTGCTGGCCATATACTTTCTCACATTCCAGAGATCCAAGAGAAGAGCTTCTGTGGAGTTATGATAAGTTGAAGAGTAATATTAGCGGATTTCGTCATTTTTTTCGAATTCCGAGGAATGCTTCCAAATCTGAGTTGCTTGAGAGTTGCCTGTGAATGGGGTAGAGCCGAGTTCGAGTCCCTGGTTGAGAATAGAAGAGAAATCTAAGCTCCAGATGAAAGATTACCTTTTACAAAGGGTGACAACTCGGAAATAAAGTAGAGGGCGATGAAAGTGTTAAGCCTTGTACACACCTAGCGACAAAGTCACGCGAAATTGTATACAAACTATTCCGACACACTGTACCGTGACTGTCCTTACAAAGACGCCCTTCCACACCTTCGAAGTCAGATGCACTACATTAAACGCCAAATGTTAAAAGAAATAGGTTAAAAACTGGGATCGAGCGGCAAAGACAAGATAAACAACGACAATGACGGTAGAAAATGATTCATTATAACATGTCATATTAAAATGCGGATGAAGGAATATTAATTTAATGAATATCTACATATACATATAGCTTTTAATCAAAATGGTACATTTTAATCAAAATGATACTTACATATGTACACTTATATAAGCAGTATTTCTCATTGCAGTACCGATGAAAGTCAGTGAACTATATAGTTGGAAGTAAAACGGAACATTAACTTAATTGGGAGTTTGTAGGCGACTTTCCCTGGATTCCACGCCTTGTCGTAGAAACTTTGATGGATGGTAACCGAACCAGTTTCATTTCTCCGGAGAAGAACTTTTTTTTACTGCCATAGCTCCATGGTTCTCTCCCGAATTTTAAATTGTGTAGTTCTTTTCATGTATTGTGACCGTTTGGTATTTTTGGGCGAAATGCTCCATAGCATGCCTCCTTTGCTTTTTTTTTTTTTTTTTTTTTTTGTAGTTTTCTGCTGATACATCTCAGAGACATGGGAGGACCTCAAGATCTTAAATTATTGTCAATGTTACCTGAATGGCAACCAAATAGAAAGGGACTCTGGTAACGTACAGGTCACCATCAGCCGAGTAAGATTGCCGCACGTTCCTTGTTTGTCTGTGGAACCTGAGACATGCAACTTTAGTACCGCGACAGTCGCTGAACGAGATAAACATGCTGCGGAACAGCTCTGATATTGTCCCGCGACTCGTGTTTCTTGACTTGACAGTTATGCCGTTAAGCGTTCACGTTTATCTAGAATGCCATGTATCTGCGTACCCCCCACACACAAAATTTCAGTTATTTTCCGGGACCGCAGACAACACTGTCCCACAAATAAAGTGATTCCAAACCCGCAGTCCTACCAAGTTTCCAGGAGTTTTCCTTGCTCATCAAGTGAACGCCGCAACGAAGAGTCATCTACCTAACAAGTTACCAAGTGGGATTACCTCTGCCGCACAGCCAGCCTGCTGGGATAGTTGGCTGCAAACAACGAAGTTCTACAACGACGTCGGAAGGAAATACGTAACAAAAAACTTTTAAAAATGCGTCAGAGCTTGCTACATGCTGCTGAACAAATGGCGCTAGACGTTCCACATCTACACCTACACCTACAAGACTCTTCTGCAGTTCACACTTAAGTGCCTGGCAGAGGATTCATCAAACAGCCTCCGGACTATTTCTCAACGGTTCCATTCTCTTCGTGGTAAAAATGAACTCTTACATATTTCTGTACGAGTTTTGATAGTTCTTATTTCATTATGATGGTCATTTCTCTCTATGTAAGCTGGCGTCAATAAAATATTTTCGCATTCATAGGAGAAAGCTGGTGATTGAAATTTCCTGAAAACATCTCGTCGCAACGATAAACGTCTTTGTTTTAATGATTAACACCCCCAACTCGCTTATCATATACGTGACATTATTTTCCTATTTCTTGATAATGCAAAACGAACTGGCCTTCTTTGCACTTTTTCGATGTTCTCTATCAATCCTGCCTCGTAAGGATCCCATACTGCACAGCAGAGGACCGGCAAGCATAGTGTACGCAGTCTCTCCACAACACCTACTGGATCTAAGTGTTCCCCCAGTAAAACGCAGTCTTTGGTTTTCTTTACCCAAGACATTATCCATGCGGTAGTTCCAATTTAAGTTGTTCGTAATTGTACTTCCTAGGTATTTAATGGTATTGATAGCCTTTAGATGCGTGTGATTTATCGTGCAACCGGATTTGAAAGGATTTCTTTTATAGTAACCGCGTGGATGACACACTTTTCCTCATTTAGAGTAAATTGCCACTTTTCGCATCATACACACATCTTATCTAATCATTTTGCAATTTGTTTCAATATTTTAATGACTTTTACACCATCATCTGCAAACAATATAAGAGGGCTGCTCAGATTGTCTCCTAAAACTGTTGAACAGATTAGGAACGGCACAGGGCTCGTAACACTTCCTCAAGAAACGACGGGTATCACATCTGTTTTACTCGATGACTCTCCCTTAATTACTGTGTACATAGAAATTTCTGACAGCAAATCACGAATTCAGTACCACAACTTAGTCTATATTCCATAAGCATGCAATTCGATTAGAAGGCTCTTGTGAGGAACGCTGTCAAAAGCCTTCAGGAAGCCTAGAAACATGGAATCCGAAACTTCCTGGCAGATTAAAACTGTGTGCCGAACCGAGACACGAACTCGGGACCTTTGCCTTTCGCGGGCAAGTGTTTTGCCAGGAGATATTCGCAAGAGAGTTTCTGTAAAGTTTGGAAGGTAAGAGACGAGGTACTAGCAGCAGTAACGCTGTGAGGACGGGGCATGAGTCGTGCTTCGGTAGCTCAGACAGTAGAGCACTTGCCAGCGAAAGGCAAAGGTCCCGAGTTCGACACTCGGTCCGGCATACAGTTTTCATCTGCCAGGAAGTTTCATATCAGCATACACGCCGCTGCAGAGTGAAAAATCTCATTCTGGAAACATGGAATCCATTTCAGATCCCCTGTCGATAGCACTCATCACTTCCTGTGAATAAAGAGTTGGTTCTGTTTCACAAGAACGATATTTTCTCAATCCGTGCTATTTGTCAATAGACCGTTTTCTTCGAGGCAATTCATGCTGTTCGAATACAATATGCGTTCAAAAATCCTACTGCAATTCGATAGCAGTTGTATGGGTCTGTAATTCATCGGATCACTCTTATTTACTTTCTTGAGTATTGCTGTGTGTGCAACTTGCCAGTCATTAGGGTAAAGGAGTTGTTTCGAACTGCACTGATCGAATGATCTTTCATAACTGAATTCCACTGTCTGTATTGCATAGGCAATGGTATATAGTTCGAAGAACACCACTGTATTGTATTGTATTGTTTGTTAACCGGGGACCTAGCAACGACGGAGAGAGTTGGTAGAGTAATGGTGCTGTACGCGAACGTGGAGAACTTGTTTGCGAAGCAATCGCCGACATAGTGTAACTGAGGCGGAATAAGGGGAACCAAATCGCATTCGCCGAGGCACATGGAAAACCGCCTAAAAACCATCCACATACTGGCTATTTCACCGGACCCCAACACAAATCTGCCGGTCGGGTTCGTGCCGGGGACCAGGCGCTCCTTCCCTCCCGGAAAGCCGTGCGTTAGACCGCACGACCAATCGTGCGGTCAAGGACACCATAATAAGTTAGTGATCAGAGTCACATCCAAATCTCGTTTCATTGTCTAGGGAGGAAGACTGGTAATCCTAGAAGTAGTAGTAGTGGTTGGTAGTAGTTTTAACCTTATATAGATCTCCTTTAGAAAGGTACTGGGCATGTTTCAGTATTACAATTTAAGAACAACATAAATAAAGTAATGCACATATACAAACGTTTACAGACTTACAGGTCTAGAATGCCAATGATATGACACCTAGCACTAGAAAATGTTCTGCTTTTTGATTAAATGGACTTCAACATTAGCGTTCCACTGACCGCAAGATTCTTTCCACGGAGTTTTTGCGAGGGATTTTCAAAAAGTAATGCAATCCATTTTTTTCTGAAAGCGGGTTGGTTTTATTCAGGATTCCAATACACCATATTACACCCCACTCTTTTGGCTACAAAACACAGTTTTTCAATGTAATATCCGTTCAATGCGACGCGACGGTCTTATGCCTTCTTACTGGAAGGGGATTACAATACACGATTCCAATACACCATTTTATTCCCCACTCCTTTGGCTACAAAACATTGTTTTTCAGTGAAATCTCCGTTCAATGCGACGGCCGTATACCGCCTTACTGGAAGGGCCTGTATGCCCGCACGGTACCATTCTACTGGTCAAATCCACAGCCAAAGTCTTGCTGCATCAATAAACCAAACTCCTCACAACACGCGTACTGCTTACGGCGGGGGGCATCTTCAATTGTGCCAAACACATGGAAATCGGAAGGTGCGAGATCCGGGCTGTAGGTCAGACGAGGAAAACAGTCGAGTGAAGTTTTGCGAGCTGCTCTCGCGTGCGCAGACTTACATGAGGCGCTGCGTTGTCATGGAGAAGGAGAAGTTCGTTTCCATTCCTGTGGCGATCACCTCAATTGAGAGTGTCCGCACTTCCATCATTGCAGGAGTATCTATGCAGAAGTCACAGCTGTGTGCGGATGGCTGGTACGGGGAAGATCGGAGAGGTTTGCGCGTGATTTTGTTCACTGCCCGGTCTTTGTAGACATTGTGCGAGAGCCTAGGAATATCTGTGATGCTCTGGTTTTCCACCAGAAGAATCTCAGTGACAGCTATCTGCTTGGAACGCATCTCCGTTCCAGGCGCCATTTTGAAGGCAGCGTACAGCACCGCCACCTATCGCAAGTAAATCAAGCTATAGACTACAGAGGTTGAAACGATAATATCCCACGATGTCCCACAACAAATGCCGCATTTTTTGATCCGAAATTGGCCGATAAAAAAATGTGTTTCATTACTTACTGAACGTAGCTCGTACACTACTGGTCATTAAAATTGCTACACCAAGAAGAAATGCAGATGATAAACGGGTATTCATTGGAAAAATATATTATACTAGAACTGACATGTGATTACATTTTGACGCAATTTGGGTGCATAGATCCTGAGAAATCAGTACCCAGAACAACCACTTCTGGCCGTAATAACGGCCTTGATACCCCTGGGCATTGAGTCAAACAGAGCTTGGATGGCGTGTACAAGTACAGCTGCCCATGCAGCTTCAACACGATACCACAGATCATCAAGAATAGTGACTGGCGTATTGTGATGAGCCAGTTGCTTGGCCACCATTGACCAGACGTTTTCAATTGGTGAGAAGTCTGGAGAATGTGCTGGCCAGGGCAGCGGTCGAACATTTTCTGTGTCCATAAAGGCCCGTACAGGACCTGCAACATGCGGTCGTGCATTAGCCTGCTGAAATGTAGGGTTTCGCAGGGATCGAATGTAGGGTAGAGCCACAGTTCGTAACACATCTGAAATGTAACGTCCACTGTTCAAAGTGCCGTCAATGCGAACAAGAGGTGACCGAGACGGCACCCCATACCATCACGCCAAGTGATACGCCAGTATGGCGATGACGAATACGCGCTTCCAATGTGCGTTCACCGCGATGTCGCCAAATACGGATGCGACCATCATGATGCTGTAAACAGGACCTGGATTCATCCAAAAAAAAAAATGACGTTTTGCCATTCGTGCAGCCAGGTTCGTCGTTGAGTACACCACCGCAGGCGCTCCTGTCTGTGATGCAGTGTCAAGAGTAACCGCAGCCATGGTTTCCGAGCTGATAGATAGTCCATGCTGCTGGAAACGTCGTCGAACTGTTCGTGCAGATGGTTGTTGTCTTGCAAGCGTCCCCATCTGTTGACTCAGGGATCGAGACGTGGCTGCACGATCCGTTACAGCCATGCGGATAAGATGTCTGTCATCTCGACTACTAGTGATACGGGGCCGTTGGGATCCAGCACGGCGTTCCGTATTACCCTTCTGAACCCGCCGATTCCATATTCTGCTAACAGTCATTGGGTGTCGACCATCAAGAGCAGCAATGTCACGAAACGATAAACCGCAATCACGATGGGCTACAATCCGATCTTTATCAAAGTCGGAAATGTGATGGTACGCATTTCTCCTCCTTACAAGAAGCATCACAACAACGTTTCACCAGGCAACGCCGGTCAACTGCCGTTTGTATATGAGAAATCGGTTGGAAACTTTCCTCATGTCAGCACGTTGTAGGTGTCACCACCGACGCCAACCCTGTGTGAATGCTCTGAAAAGCTAATCATTTCCATATCACAGCATCTTCTTCCTGTGGGTTAAATTTCGCGTCTCTCGCACGTCATCTTCGTGGTGTAACAATTTTAATGGGCAGTAGTGTATTATCAATAGGACAGTTTAGTTATACTGTCAGTTATATTAAGGTATTCTATGAGGCTATTGATTCCGAATAACACTGTGCGATAATGATCATTAGAAAGGATAAGGTAAAGCTAAAAGAGCTACCCAATAGAAGAGAAAGGGAGTTAAACATTCAGATTTGAGTGAACTGAGGAACGAGTATAGCAGAATGAGTAAGGGGGGGGGGGGAAGATGGTCGACAGAGAAGGCGGAAGAAAGGCCAACGAAGCTTCCGGGCGCGGTGGAAAGAGACCGACTAATTAAGAAGACTAATGAACGCCCACGGAGAAAGCACACCGGAAGTAAAGAAGACTGGGATCACCGAACCAAAGAGGCTTCTTAACGGCAAACGACTGCTGCAGATAGGTATTTATTGACCGCATCGAGAAGAAGAATTGCGAAATCTGTTCCGCCGAACAGTGAAAGCTTCGACGACTTGGAAAAGAAAGGCTCGCAATACTCAGAGAACTGATGGTCATAAACTAAGGACGAAATACTTCACTCATAGAATTACAATCTGGTACTTTCGTCTTGGTAAAAGCGTCAACTCTTTGTGAAACTGGCTTAGTATATTGCGTCAGTTATTATTTTATTATATCCACTACACACTTCAGTGATCGTGCCACCAATATCACGTAAATTCTAACCTTGTCGTGAAGTGCATAAAAGACTTTTTGCAACAAGGAGTCAAATAATGAACAAATTATTTGTCGTCTTGAGGGAGGTAGAAGAACAATGAGGATGTTATATATTGCTGATTGTAGCATGCGCACTATTCACACTACTCGCTCAAATAGTCTCATTGTAAAAACAAATAAAGATTAGTTCTCACCATTGGGAGAAGGACATTATAAACCTTCAGAAACCTGCTCCTTTGAGATATTCTTTATTGTAGCGACTAGTTTCAAAGACAAGATCATCGCAACTCGACCTACACATACATAGAAACATACAAATTATCATTATTGTAAAAGTAGTATAAATAATCTCACGCATTCATATACTTAATTATGTTTCAAGCATATGCTGTACCATATGTTGTGGAACGATCATCTGTATTCAAATGTATAGCACGTTTCAGTTCCACTTTTTTAGCTAGCGTCCGGTGGCAGGTGATGCTCGATTGTTATGTTCAGTTTTTGTAGACCTACATGGCAATATCTCCATTTAACAGTATCCTTTTCTATGTCCTGTACCTCTTACACAGGTGTAACGGGTATGTGCCTGTGGCTTATCTTTATGCTACAATCAGTCACCCAGATTTCTTTGACATCGCTAAACGATTATAGCTGGGCTCCTTGTGTAAAGGCTATAACTACTATTACGTCGCGATTGTAAGCCTTTGTCAAAAATTAAAACTTATTTGTGTTACTGATCAGATACGACCGTAGTGGCCATTTACAGGTGACATCAAGAAGCTGCCAAGTACTATCTAGGAAAGGAGAATTCAGGTGCATTCTCCTTTCCTAGATGAACCTGAATTCTCCTTTCCTAGATAGTACTTGGCAGCTTCTTGATGTCATCTGTAAATGGCCACTAGGGTCGTATCTGATCAGTAACACAAATAAATTTTAATTTTTGACAAAGGCTTACAGTTGCGATGTAATAGTAGTTATAGCCTTTACACAAGGAGCCCAGCTATAATCGTTTAGCGATGTCAAAGAAATCTGGGTGATCGATTGTAGCTGAAGATAAGCCACAGGCACATACCTGTTACATCCGTGTGCGAGGTATAGGACACAGAAAAGGATACTGTTAAATCCTGATATATTTGGCAACAACTTAGTATCATTTCTAAATGGCCTCTAACGCAGAAATTGCTTAGTCGTGATGTGCAGATTCATTTTGATGAAAAGATAAATTGAAACAATTATCAGTGTCAGTCACTTTTACTTTTTGCCACGACGCGTTTCAAGCATTTACTCCCTTATTTTCAGGCGGCTCAGTGGATTACAATAAATTTTTGTTTGTCAGATGTAGCCAGTTGTCTGTTTTGAGTTTAATTTCGATACAAATAAGGTACAAATGGACATTGTTAACATGGAACTGGAATTAACAATTTTAAGGGATAATGAAGGTACTTACAAGATGTTCCAGCGCAAGAACTCTTGACCGTCGTCAGAAATATACGATAGCATTTTCATGTTTGGGTGGTACGCAAACACACCAGTATGAACAGTCCAGAGACTGAACTAATGTAGAAAAACCGTGACTTGTAAGCCAACGATCATTCATTACCAGCTTATGTGTAAATATGTGTTTAAATCTTTACAACCTTTCCGCTTAAAAATAAAAAACAGAATATAAAAGTTTGCTCCCATAGGAATTTACCACCACAAAATACAAAAAATAAAAATCTTATAAACATAGATATCAGCATATTTATTTTTTAATATGTCAGTTTGGTGATCTTGGAGATGTTTTCACGATTTAGGTCACTAAAAAAGATAGTAGTAAAAGTTACTGTACATCGTCTAGTATACTTGAGAAGCTTACACGAGTAGATTGACCCTGTCTCAACTCAGTCATTGAGTGTGTTCTGCCCATGTTTTCAAGTTCTTCGCCGTGTTTCAGTTTGTGGCCTTTGTTTAGTTTATGTAGTATGATTATATTATTGTTTATGTTGCCACAAAATGTCCTGTGTCGTTAATGTGAGTAACTGGGCAGATTTTACGCTAAGTGCACTTATGTGTTCCTTAAATTTAGATCGGAAGCTTCGTCATGTCTGTTTTAACTTATCTCTTATGCCATAAACAGCGGCTTTTTTCAAACCACAATCCAATATGGATGACATAAGATTTGATTTTAATTTTTCACGAAAGTGGACCCACGGTCTTAAGCTTCAACAAATTAACGACACAGTAGTGGAAGAAATGAAATAATTCTCTTTTTCATTTTAGGAAGGAAGATTACACCGGATGGCAAAAGCCAAAAAGGGACACTCCCCATCGCACCCCCTTCAGGTGTACTCGTAAGATGACCCAATGTATAGTCTGCCATAAACTGAACACAAAAATGGTTCAAATGGCTCTGAGCACTATGGGACTTAACTTCTGAGGTCATCAGTCCCCAAGAACTTAGAACTACTTAAACTTAACTAACCTAAGGACATCACACACATCCATGCCCGGGGCAGGATTGGAACCTGCGACCATAGCGTAACGCGGTTCCAGACTGTAGCGCCTAGAACTGGTCGGCCACTCCGGCCGGCAACTGAACACAGATCAGGCATGAAAACAGAAAGAAGGTGTACTGAACGGTGAAAAAAGAAGCAAAATAGTGACGGACCAAGCTCAACATGTACACATCGACACATCGAGCGCATTTTGAAAACACGGCGTCATGGTTGTGTAGGCACGGAGTCGGACTACAGTGTGGGAGATCTGTGTTCAAATCTCCTTCGTGTCTTCTTTTTTTTCACAAAGTTATGAACCTTCCGTCCGGTCACTGAAGTATCTGTTCTCCTCCGATAGTCTTGGTAAATGTTTACTATAAATACATTATAAAATGTGAGTCATGTGGTTCTACATATCACCGTTGCAACTAAATGTGATGTATAGTGAGAGCAAGCGAGACGCCGCATAGATCTCTCACAGAAATGTAAACAACAAATAAACGGGTGTGAACTATGTTACAACAAACGAAATCAAGAGTCAAAACTTCCAAAACGGAACTCAAGGGTCATAACATGTCGAATTTGTGTAGAATAAATAGGAGGTACGTATTGTAGGTCCCTTCCTTACACCTCGCTGTTGCAAACCGACTTTACACCACGACACAGACACAAATTTCAATACAGCGAATAGAGGCTTCTATGACGGGACAGACAGTTCTTGATTGTTTGAAAACAGGAAATACTGGTCACGAGGCATCATTGAACGAGGATCTTCCGCTTTGCAGTCCAACACCGTGACCACATAACCACAACAGTATGGCTGTATAAACTCGCTCGATGTTGCATACCTTGAGCTTGGAGTGTTCACTGCGTCGAGTCTGCTTTTCTTTCACAGTCCAGTACACTTTCTTCCTGCTTTCATGCTTGATCTGTGTTCAGTTTTTGACGATTTATCCACTGGGGCATCTTACCGCTAAATCTGAGGGGAGTACGTTGGCGAGTTTCCCTCGTAAGAAGATACCAGAAGCAGGGAGCATCAGCGAAGATGGTTTTCTTCGATGTAAGAGCTCTACTGTTATTGGTTATAGACATGGAAACGAAGGAGAGGTGTTCGTCTCAGGTGTAGAATTGTATACGTAGAAGTGTAAGGTGGACATTCGAAAAAATGGAGAAGAAGAAACTGGTGCATCAACATAATTAGCAATGAGTTCACACTAAATGTGTGTCAAGCTGCAGTAAAATCTACTCTTTTCTGTGGGCCAGAAACACAGATTACCTACAGAAAACATCTAAAGTATCTTCTAAGTTACAATCGTCTATGACC
Organism: Schistocerca gregaria; assembly: GCF_023897955.1. NCBI lineage: Eukaryota > Metazoa > Arthropoda > Insecta > Orthoptera > Acrididae > Schistocerca > Schistocerca gregaria. Next base: position 1,012,828,153 of record NC_064920.1, on the reverse strand, counting down.
GGAAAAGATCCTTCGAATGAAGAGACGAGACTTGTGTTCTGGAAGAGGGGTTACCAACCAGCAATGAAGACAAAAATTTATTTTTGTTCATCAGTCCTAGAAGTGTTACTTAAGAAAATGACAAGCCTGATTAAGACGATCAGTACGTCATCAGATGGTCAAAACAAATTGCAAAGTGATTTAAACAAGATATGTGTATGGGGTGAAAAGTGGTAACTAACTCGAAATAATGAAAACCATGAAATCTTCCACACGAGTAATACAAGTAGTCCGCTACATTTCAGATATACGATAAATCGCACAAATCTAAAGGCTGTAAATTCGACTAAATACTTGAGGATTGCAATTACGAATAACTTAAGCTGGGGGGTCACAAAGATAATGTTCTGAGTAAATCAAACCAGAGACTGCGATTTATGGCAGAACAATGAAAAAAATGCGAGAGGTCTACGAAAGAGACTGTCTACATTACACTTGTGGGTCCTTTTCTCGAATAATACTGTCCATGTGGAATCTGCATCGGGTAGGATCGATGGACGACACCGAAAAAATTCAGAGAAGACAGCTCGTTTCGTGCTACCGCGAAACAGGGAGAAAGAGCCTCGTATATGATACGTGAATTAGGGTGGCAATCATTAAAGGAAAGGAGTTTTTCATTGCGGCAGGATCTTCTCATGAACTATTAATCACCAACTTTCTCCTCAGAGTGTGAAAATATTCTGTTAGCGCCCACCTATGTAGTCAAGAATGATCATCATAATAAAATAAGAGAAAGCAAAGCTCGCACAGAAAGATTTACGCTTTAGTTTTTCCCGCTTGTGGTTCGAGAGTGGAACGGCAGAGAAATAGTTTGAAGGTGTTTCGATGACCCCTCGGCCAGGCACTTATTTGTGAACTGCAGAGTTCTCATGTAGATGTAGACCACTAGTATCGCACACCATGCTGTGGCTACATACCCATAAAAAGTTTATTCAGGCTTGCTCTGACTGGAATGAGATTTGTGCTTACACATGGCTTAAAAGGGTACCACAGAAGTCAGAACCACTAATAACTCGTATGGACAGAACACTGGTGGTAAAAACACAACATTAAATGACTGTCTGCTGAAAAGAACCCGCTTCCATCGATCTTTACTTGGCAAAAAAACTACAGATCGTCATCTCATTTGTACAGCATCTAACTGATTCAAATTACACTACTGACCATTAAAATTGATACACCACGAAGATGTCGTGCTGCAGACGCGAAATTTAACCGACAGGAAGAAGATGCTGTGATTTGCAAATAATTAGCTTTTCAGAGCATTCACACAAGGCTGGCGCCGGTGGTGACACCTACATTGTGCTGACATGAGGTAAGTTTCCAACCGATTTCCCTTACACAAGCAGCAGTTGACCGGCGTTGCCTGGAGAAATGTTGTTGTGATGCCTCGTGTAACGAGGAGAAATGCGTACCGTCACGTATCCAACTTCGATAAAGGTCGGATTATAACCTATCGCGATTACGGTTTATCGTATGCGACATTGCTGCTCGCGTTAGTCGAGATATAATGACTGTTAGCGGAATATGGAATCGGTGGGTTCAAGAGGGTAGTACGGAACGCCATGCTGGATCCCAACATCCCCGTATCACTAGCAGTCGAGATGACAGGCATCTTATCCGCATGGCTGTAACGGATCGTGCACCCACATCTCGATCCCTGAGTCAACGGATGGGGACGTTTGCAAGACAACAACCATCTTCACCAACAGTTCGACGACGTTTGCAGCAGCATAGACTATCAGCTAGGAGACCATGGCTGCGGTTACCCTTGACGCTGCATCACAGACAGGAGCGCCTGCGATGGTGTACTCAACGACGAACGTGGGTGCACGTATGGTAAAACGTTATTTTTCGGATGAAACCAGGTTCTGTTTACAGCATCATGATGGTCGCATCCGTATTTGGCGACATCGCGGTGAACGCACATTGGAAGCGCGTATTCGTCATCGCCATACTGGCGTATCACCCGGCGTGATGGTATGGGGTGCCGTCTCGGTCACCTCTTCTTCGCATTGTCGGCACTTTGAACAGTGGACGTTACATTTCAGATGTGTTACGACCCGTGGCTCTACCCTTCATTCGATCCCTACGAAACCCTACATTTCAGCAGGATAATGCACGACCGCATGTTGCATGTTCTGTACAGGCCTTTCTGGATACAGAAAATGTTCGACTGCTGCCCTGGCCAGCACATTCTCCAGCTCTCTCACCAATTGAAGACGTCAATAGTGGCCGAGCAACTGGCTCGTCACAATACGCCAGTCACTACTCTTGATGAACTGTGGTATCGTGTTGAAGCTGCATGGGCAGCTGTACCTGTACACACCATCCAAGCTCTGTTTGACTCAATGCCCAGGCGTATGAAGACAGTTATTACGGCAGAGGTGGTTGTTCTGGGTACTGATTTTTCAGGATCTATGCACCCAAATTGCGTGAAAATGTAATCACATGTCAGTTCTAGTATAATATATTATTTTTCCAATGAATACCCGTTTATCATCTGCATTTCTTCTTTGTGTGCCAATTTTAATGTCCAGTAATGTATATTCTTACAAACTACATCTGGTATTTTGTTTCCGGATGCAAACACGAATAGGTTTCATGGTTGTTCAATACGCGAATATGTTACGCATAGTTATACGTACGAGAAACACGATTCTTTCAAATTCATTGCGCAACACTGAAATATTTGCCCTTATGCTTTATTGTACGTTAATCGTACTCGAAAATTGAGCTTTTTAAAGCTAAATGGTAATTTAGCAGAAATGAGTGAAAGTGAAGTTCGTAGTAAGAATACAGACTTCCCTTGCTCCTTTCCGCTTAACATTTCCGCTTCTACGGTGTTGTTTAGAAGTGGCTAAACAAGGTCATTTTTGTTGCTAAACTTGTTCGCCCACGCATTCATTCTTTGTTTACGTATTTTCTATTAGCGGATAGACTTTTTCGCTGAGTCCTCCCTCTGTCTTTACTGCGTTGCTATCACAAAATACCTGCAATAATGTGGATTTATTAGTCCAAAACTTTAAAGTAAAACTACATACATGTGGGAAAAATTCACAGCATTTTAATAATTCCTGTGGGGGTTAGAAATTGCTGCCTGATCAGTCGACAATATTACAGTTTTTTTGTTCTTTAGAGACCTGATTGGTCCTCATTTGCTTGTTTAATAAATCGTCGAGTTTTTGGTCCCGTCATTTCGGCAAAAGAAACTGTCTTGAGTATATACGCTAGTTGCGTTTCGCTATTTTTCACAAAAATCATCAGCAGTGTCTTGAAATTACGTTATACTTATATTGTGTTTATGGTAATTTTAAACAATTGGATTCATACACTTTACGAAAAGCTCTCAAGTTTCCAGTCGGGTGGCGGTATTATAAAACCGCGATGTTGCGACGAGTGACTTACTCATCATCTTCTGACGAAAACGTCGAGAAAGTCTACATTCACACATGATTGGATACAGTTTCGTGTATCTCTGTTCGAAAGAATACTCCACAACGATAGCATACCAGCTACTGAAAGACCTGTAGAGCCACAGACTGCACATTTTTTAATCAAAATTGTATGTTACAATGTAAAAAAAGTCATCTTAACATTGATATTATTCTCCAGAATTTCTTATTGTGAGCAGTAAAATTACCAAAAACATTGACTGCTTGCAACGTGTACCCTTGTACGACAAAATAAAAACGTTGGATTCGTCAGTGATAATAACAGTAACTTAACAACACTGACTTCCAGCGCAGTTATAAGTAAACACAGTTCCTCCTTTTTTCTCCTTTTGTTTAATTAAGCGTATGTCGTTACGGGCTACTACAAACTTACTTTCACGATTCACATGTGCTCTGCCTGGGTGCTGTCTTCCGCTGGAACTTAAAAAGCGCGCCGCCGACGGATGTTCTGCAGCTGGTCTAGGGTAGTACCCCAGCTGGCCGCGACAGGAAGTGGTGGCGCGGTGGTCGCAGAACAGTCGGCGCACGCTCAGAGCTGAGTCAGACACGACGGCGAGCAGTATGGCGACATGTCGCTTCGTGCGTAAACAGTGAGTGTAGGCACTTGTCTCATCGTGGCGGGATAAATATTGTCTGACTGGCTAAAGTGTGCTTCTATACGTCGTTCAAGATCGTATCGCTTACAGGACGTCTCATTTAAAGAGCAGAAACAGTGGTATTTCTTAGCAGTGAGCATTTGACAGATTATCACCTTTGCTTGCCGTTTACAGTTATGTGTTAGCTTATCAATGAGAAAGGACAGAGCTTTGTGACTCGTGGAAACGGCGTGAATATTCTATTGCGACTGAGAGGAGACGAAATGAGCGGGTCTGCAGTGCCCTGGCGTGGAAAATTCCGACTGATACCGTGTTAGCTGAACCGTAGCGAGAAGATTTGGATTATGTGGAGTGTTAAGACCAGCAAGACGAAGAATTCTCAAGGATGAGCCGTGGGTACTACGTACCCTGTGCGCCGTTCCTCTACTTGGTAAGTACGAACTCAAAATGCCATGTTTTCTGTATTGCAATAAGAACAAATCATCCAGAAGAAACAGATGGCTGTGTAAGTGAACATGTATTATTTTGGTACTTGACGAAGATAATTGAGCGTATTAAGTGACAGAGAACGAAATAATTCCCATATTTTCGCACTGTTGTTGCAGGTTTTTTCTTGTACCATTGTTAAGTCAAATGCTAGGTGCATATTGGATTTTTAATGTTTCTCTTGTGGTATGTTACGTTCCGTGCATTTTCTTGGATTTCTTTGGTTGGAGAAGATAAAGTTTTAGTTCTATCAAAAGTGTACTGAAACTGTTGGCATTACGCGTTACATCCCACCCAGTTTTAGAGGCGCTGTTTTCAGAGAAACTATCGAGGTATTATATTATCAACTAATTTACTGACTGAAGTGTAATATTGTATTAGAAATGTTTTTCATCATCAAATGCCAGAGGACAGGAGCTATCTTCATGTCGAACAGCTTTCTCTGTTTTTAACTGAGATAAGAACCAGTGGTGGATTTGCGGGTGGGGTGGGAGTATATACAAAAATCGTACGTACACTGTATCCATGAGCAGAAGTTGGCTTTTGTGTTTTCTCAGTTTTGTGTCATTTTAGTTGTTAACGGGCAGGAGTGCCCTGTTGATTAAGGAGTTCATAATGGGCGCCTTGTTCTCCGTAACAATTTCAGCCTGCCAGCAGATGTTTGGTTGGATACCGAAAGTACTAGAGCCAAGATGTGTGGTGTAAAGCCAGCTGAAGGCATTGGTTGCTGTGTGTAGCGTATGCGTGCGCCGCTATTGAGTTGTTTGTCGCCTGGTGCGAATCGCAGCTGCAAGGCGGTGCGACCTTGCGCAGTCAGCTGTTTGGCGCATCTCCAGGGCACCGCCCGCCACATATGCAAGACTCTTCTCGCTTTCCTTCCTGTCACTTCTTTTCTGCCTCACGTTCTTGTAGTAGTTTAGCGGCCTCAAATGGCAGCAAATTATTCCTTGTGATATGTACAGTACCGTGAGATAAATTGTCACAAGTAACAAATACGATATAACCTGAAACGAAACCTCGGCGATTAATGAATAATTACCACTTTTATAACCAGTAATTGTGTACAGACAGTGAGAGAGTCTGTTAATGTACAGTCTTACACTGCATAACTGTTATAGTACGTAAGAGTTCTTGTACGGCTTCATACGTTAATTTTTCTAATCCTTTTTGCGCGATGCATGCACTAGTAGACCAGCATATGAAAGGGCTATGGGCTGCAGCTAGGTTCCTCACAAGATGCCTAGTGCTTTTACCGAGCTGTTTTTCATCAAATAGTACGCATTTTTTTATTCAACTTTCTGCAGTCGAAACTTGTTCTCGCTTTTTTTTACCTCTGAATTTGTGTGGTATTTCTGTTACGTGAAAATTATTGCTTCCAGGTGTGATTGTAGGCCCACTATCAAAGGCCACTGCATATTTTGTGAATGCCATTGGTGTAAATTTGACTGCTTTTAGAGTTACTTGCCGATGTTAAGAGCGTGTAGCAGTCTTGTCGAAATGGAAGCAACCATCCGTGGCTTTCTACATTGCAACATACAGGCTTATCACACCTACAAAAAATATTTTAAGCATCTACCTTTCGTTTTTGATTTTTACGTTTTTAGGTCCACTGTGAAATATATATTCCATATAATCAACCATCGTCAACTGGAGTATAGGATCTTATGTTCAGAATGAAACAAGAAACCAAAATTTCATTTTTTTCATTTATTCCTTTTTAATTTTTCTTTACTGTAGTAAACATGTTCATGCATTAAATTAGTCATGGTAACATTAAGTTGAATCTTAATAAAAGATAAAAAGGTTATGCGTTGCCTACAATCAAAACTTGCAAGGTATCAAATAAAAACTAATAACAATTAATGACTTAGCAGTGAAAAATTCACATAAATGAGACGTGTTCGTTGAAAGTATATAGGAAGATTTAGTAGCCCTTCCTTTGGAATTAAATTCGTAGTTGCGAAGCCTGTATTTAGTGTGTGTCCATTCAACCACGTGATTTTGCAGATAATGCGCTTGGTAACTATCAACCGAGGTTACTTTGCAAATAAAACTCCAGGTTTGTAATACTCATTGCGATTTATTATGTATTTTGAAAATCACCTCATTTCGAATGCCATGTTTCCAAGGCAAGGTTCTTCCTCGATCGAATTTGACCGTAAAGGAGTTTGCTAACCAGGCTCGTGCCATATGAATCCGTCTTAATGTTACAAGTCACTGACCTCCAGGTTAAATACGATTTTTGAAGACAATCTGAGACACTATAGACCGGCAGTACACCCGTGGATATTTTGAGAATCTGGTCATTTCGTGGTACCGGTACTTGCCAATTCATTTAGTCTAATAAATTCTGCGTTCTGTAACTGCTGGTATATAATAGTTATTGCCACACCCAGCTGTCAAACCCGCTTTCTCTTATCTTGCAAAGTTCTCTGCTTGGTATAAGTTATGAGAAGAGGCACGAAATTGGGATCTATTGCGGAACCTACGTGGGGAGTGTCCACCACAGCGTAACCGCAAATCAGCTTTTTTAGTTCGTGGGCGAATATTGTACATGTTACTTAGTTAGAAAACAAAGGAAGACCATTTATAACTCCTCCTGATCGTGGCTTGAACTATTAAATGCAGTACTAATTTCCGTAACTCAACGCTTGTTAATTTTTCGCGAGGGCCGATTCTCCTTACCTACTTTTCGAAAGTAGTTTCGCTCTGGTGTTGCAAGAATTCATTCTACGTTTGTCGTAGCCTTCAATATTCCTCTGTGCCACAAAATTACTTCCCGCATTAAAATAATTAAAAACTGCACTAGACGCTTGACAATTGTCTTAGCGCCGCAAGTTTACTTCAGTATGGACTTGTGTGTGTGTCGATAGGTACAGTCATAACGCCTCCCAGTAAACGACCTTCTGCAGTGTGTGTGTGTTGCTGCTGAAGTTGCTATCATTCCTGCCACTTTACATGTCAGCAGTTTGTCCACTGTCTTGTTGCGTTCATTCTCTTGACGAAACTGCCGACTTCCTGTTGTTAAAAGAAGACATTACTCTCCTCTAATTTTCCCCTACGCTTTTTCATTCCCCAAGATTATTTAATGACAAATAATAGTTGGTTAATCTGTCATGATGTGGCTAAGCTGCAGAATGCAGCTGGACCATAAATTGAGTCGCGACATAATTTTCTGTTGAACGGAAACCTTTCCGCCATTGTTTTGGACAGTAAACAGCGAGATACACATTACTTAGCCACTGATAAATCCTCTGGCTCCCAGTCGAGTACCAGTGTTGCAATACCGCCACCTTTCCAAGAGTATCAGACCCATTATTTTGTGGTTAGCTTTTCGTCAGCAGTTTTTCTACAAGTCCTGGTCCAAGATTTCGGTTTTGTTTTTGGTTGTGAAAATTTAAACGAAATAGATGCAACAAATTATCCTGATCGGTGAGATATCTTTGCCCCAGTTTTAAATAACTGTAGAATTTTTACAGTTTCTATTGTTTTCACTCAACTATCCGATCAAATTAGTTTATGTGCAGTTGAATGCTTCGTGTCGCTAGTAAATTCCAGGCTACATATCCCAAGTAACATTTCATAACATGTGGAACCAAGGACATATCCGGAGGGGGTAGCTGCAGCTACCTGCCTTTTTAAAATAAAATATAACGAATAAGAAAAAAATTGCCTCACAGACCGAGCTCTCTCTCCCTGCCAAGCCACACAGACAGGCGTATCAGTTCAGTATCAGCCTGAAGAAAAGTGTAGTATGTAAATAATATTAATAGCTAGTGCACCCAGAGTCATTCACCACGAAACTAATGAGTAGCACCCCTTCCACCCCAATTCAGATATGGGGATCGCTCTTGTGAGTTTAAGATTTTCTCAGTGATTGTTGTTTTTTGTCTAAGTCTGTTGGCTTTCATTTATATGAGCACATACGACGATTTTAGACAGTAACGTTTATACTTTGCACTTTCTTTACAGCCAAGTACTGACGCATTTATTTTTAAATATCAATAATGAAACGTGGTGCTGCAGAAAAGTGTTGAAGATTAGACGTGTTGATCTGATAACTAATGTGAATGTACTAAATCTGAGACAATGTTACGGCACAACTTGGTTAAAAGAAGAGATCGGTTCATAGAACACGGTGAAGGAATCTTCAGTTTGGTAAATGAGGAAAGTAACGGTGGTGTTGAGGTGGCGGGGTCGTTAAAGTCGCAGAGGGATTACAGTAAGCAGGTTCAAGTGGAGCTGTTCCGCATCAATTAATGTAGAGTGAAGAGATCTGCATAGGATGGACTAACGTGAAAAGCTGCATCAAACCAGTCTTCGAACTGAATACCCTAACAACGATAATACACTTATTCCAGGTTAGCACCGTCGCACATTTCAACTGTACTATTGCTTGTGAAATCGTACGTGCCCTGTTCGGAAATAAACTGTGAATTACTTTTTCGAAGTAAGGCTGCTGAATGCATGAAACTTAACGAGCAACCTGCCAGCAACGGAATACGGACATGAGTCACTAAAGATGGGTGAAATACAGGGTGAGCAGTAAGATCTTTACTGGTTACGAAAATTCATTTCTAAGGAACTATGGTAGATACTACATAGGTAGATTATTTTGTGCCTTGTCTGTTGTCCGTAGAACATCCAGATTCTAGGTAATACGCACTTTATCTCCATATCTTTGGCTTCAACGCCGCTGCATTATCTCGTATTCGTGCCAAAATAAATTGTACACCACCATCTGATGAACTGGGCGCTTTTTCCTTAACGTAACCCCACGAAAATGCTTGAAGGGTTGTGCCCGGCGAGCGTGGTAGTAATGTTATTCACCTAAGCTACAGTTTGTAACAGACCTCAGCGGTGTATTTCGCATAGTTCCTTAGAAAAAATATTTGTAATCAGGGCAAGACTTTGTGCTCACTCTGTATTTCTTTGGGCGTTGAAACCAGCACTTCTTAAAGGTCAGTTATTGCACACGTGAATATTGGATTTCAACCGGTGTCGGAGAAGATGTAAAATGAACTACGACATAGTCTGTTCCAGGCAATGATTTCGTTTGACAGCGAGATTATTTTGAAGCGATCAGCTACTTTATTTGAGAATAAATAAGTACTTTGTTGTTCCTAGTTTCGAAGGTAATTGCTTTGTTTGCTTGTAGGACACTCAGTAAATACAATGCCTGATCGTCCTTCTATATAAATGCGACAACTGGAAAAGATCTAGCTTATCTAATTGTAAATATGGCGTACTTTGTGCAGTGCCATGTTGTCGGCTTTGCCTAGAAAAATGCGTCCGTTGTCTAAGCTGAAACAAAACAAGCCTGTTCGCTTGAGTAGGTTGGCCGCCCTTCCTCGCGCTGCCAGCTAAGCGTAGCCGCTTTTCTCCGACACTTTTCCTGTGTTCCGAAACTGCCGTTGGTAATGAGCTTCGCGGTTTCCCAGTGAAACTGCAGGGCACTCTCGGATGCGACATCTGGCTTGGCGAGCTACGGCACTTTGCACATTGTGCATTGTCACGTGCCGTACATATAATAAAAGCATTTTATTTATTAGTTGTTTCATTAATTGTAATGCGTTTATTTTTCCGCCTCAGTTGCATATTCTTTTTACAGTATGACTAATTTCGATCAAGCTCGATTATCCTCAAGTTTAAAAACAAAGTAAAACTGAAAAATTTACTTTGTTTTTAAACCTGAAGATGATCGAGTGTGATTGAAATAGTCATAGTGTAAACTAAAAGTGGATCTGAGATGGGAAAAATCACATGATATAGAGGGTTTTTTTTTATGACAGCACAGTTTCTAAATTCTACCACGGTGAATATGTCGGCTCTGGTGACTATTTTAGTTTTTTATGTATGTGGCAATATGCGTATGTGTATGTGTACGAATCACGGAAGTAACTAACTTGGACATAATTTGTAAATCCCCTGCGTAATCTCGTGCTGCTTTAAGCAGGTTTAGAAACAAATCGGGGAGGGGGTGCGTTGCGTGTACCATTCACACATTTTGTTACAGGCACACTGTGTCAGAGAACAATTTTCCTTTTAGTTCTTCTTTCATTTTCAGAAAGAAATTGTAGCTGCAGTGATTCGTGTCAGCCGAGTGTGGTAACATTTAGCACTGCCAACAATTTGTGTGCCATTTTTGTCGTTGTTACAGAGGCAGGGTGGCAGTCCTACACTCCTGGAAATTGAAATAAGAACATCGTGATTTCATTGTCCCAGGAAGGGGAAATTTTATTGACACATTCCTGGGGTCAGATACATCACATGATCACACTGACAGAACCACAGGCACATAGACACAGGCAACAGAGCATGCACAATGTCGGCACTAGTACAGTGTATATCCACCTTTCGCAGCAATGCAGGCTGCTATTCTCCCATGGAGACGATCGTAGAGATGCTGGATGTAGTCGTGTGGAACGGCTTGCCATGCCATTTCCACCTGGCGCCTCAGTTGGACCAGCGTTCATGCTGGACGTGCAGACCGCGTGAGACGACGCTTCATCCAGTCCCAAACATGCTCAATGGCGGACAGATCCGGAGATCTTGCTGGCCAGGGTAGTTGACTTACACCTTCTAGAGCACGTTGGGTGGCACGGGATACATGCGGACGTGCATTGTCCTGATGGAACAGCAAGTTCCCTTGCCGGTCTAGGAATGGTAGAACAATGGGTTCGATGACGGTTTGGATGTACCTTGCACTATTCAGTGTCCCCTCGACGATCACCAGAGGTGTACGGCCAGTGTAGGAGATCGCTCCCCACACCATGATGCCGGGTGTTGGCCCTGTGTGCCTCGGTCGTATGCAGTCCTGATCGTGGCGCTCACCTGCACGGTGCCAAACACGCAGACGACCATCATTGGCACCAAGGCAGAAGCGAATCTCATCGCTGAGGACGACACGTCTCCATTCGTCCCTCCATTCACGCCTGTCGCGACACCACTGGAGGCGGGCTGCACGATGTTGGGGCGTGAGCGGAAGACGGCCTAACGGTGTGCGGGTCCGTAGCCCAACTTCATGGAGACGGTTGCGAATGGTCCTCGCCGATACCCCAGGAGCAACAGTGTCCCTAATTTGCTGGGAAGTGGCGGTGCGGTCCCCTACGGCAGTGCGTAGGATCCTACGGTCTTGGCGTGCATCCGTGCGTCGCTGCGGTCCGGTCCCAGGTCGACGGGCACGTGCACCTTCCGCCGACCACTGGCGACAACATCGATGTACTGTGGAGACCTCACGCCCCACGTGTTGAGCAATTCGGCGGTACGTCCACCCGGCCTCCCGCATGCCCACTATACGCCCTCGCTCAAAGTCCTTCAACTGCACATACGGTTCACGTCCACGCTGTCGCGGCATGCTACCAGTGTTAAAGACTGCGATGGAGCTCCGTATGCCACCGCAAACTGGCTGACACTGACGGCGGCGGTGCACAAATGCTGCGCAGCTAGCGCCATTCGACGGCCAACACCGCGGTTCCTGGTGTGTCCGCTGTGCCGTGCGTGTGATCATTGCTTGTACAGCCCTCTCGCAGTGTCCGGAGCAAGTATGGTGGGTCTGACACACCGGTGTCAATGTGTTCTTTTTTCCATTTCCAGGAGTGTATTATAGTTGTTGTAAAGTAGGGGTAATACAGCTGGTGCAGTTCGGTCACAAATGAGGACGTCAATAAATAACGTCAATAGGTATTTCCGAGCTATTTCAAGTGCGATAAGATGCTACGAAGTTTTTCTGACTGGACGATTAACTTGACACACTAGACATTCACAGGAAAGAGGATAGGAAATAGTTTTAGAAAAATACAGGTTAGACACTCCGCGGGTACTTTCGCTTAGATTGCCATGGTTTAGTGGAAAAAACTGACTGCGACCTTGTTGAAGAGTCCACCCCACCGTGCGCCCGACGTGATTCAGCGGGGCTACGGAAAACTGGATAGCCGGACGCCGGTTTGAACCTCACACTCCCGGAACAGTACGTCTAGACATTGTTGTGCAAGCGAAGGGTATTTAGATCAGCCAGAATGACTGCCAGTAAGCTTACAGCGTACTTCTGTAATATTGCGGTCGCGTTTACAAAATACATGTAGCGAAAGAAAACCTGTCTTCTTGGCACTCATACTATCGGAATGTTAACATTAAACGCCCTACGACAGTGCCCAACGATTCTGTTGCAGTCTGGCACTGCGGTAGGACGATTAACACCGTGACCTTCTCGCGCCTACTAAACGAACCGTCATTCCTCCTAGCATCATGTGGCAAGTATCTCAGTTTGGCAGACGATACTCAAAGAACGGTTGAAAGAGGGTAGCCTGTCGTCCGTGAGCGATTTGCCTTACAATTCTTGCAGTGAATCTGTCGCTACCATATGTCTTTCCTACAGTTAGTTAAATGTAGTCATTATATTGTAAACCGCTCCAGACGCACACTGCTAGATATTTAACGATTGCGACTTTCCATGGGTTTATCGTCAGTCGAAATTTCATGGCCCTTCGTGATCATTTACGCAAAGTGGCGCGATACTGCCAATCACTGCATCATGCACGCCTTCTTGTTTTTCGCTACATGTTTCTGGCGTTACGAATTCCCTACGCGTTCGTAGTCTAGTGGTTAGCGTTGCTGCATCTGGATCACTTTGTCTCGGGTTCGATTCCGGCCGTGTTGGGGACTTTCTGCAGGGGGACTGGGTGCCTGTGTTGTCCTCGTGTTCTCATCATCGTCATTCGTGCCGTAGCTAGATTGGGCTGTGTACAAAATTGGGCTGTGTACAAAATTGGGCTGTGTACAAAATTGGACTGTGTACAAAATTGGACTGTGTACGAAATTGGACTGTGTACGGGCGCTGATGACCGCCTCACAAACCAATCGTCATCGTAATTCTCTGCACACAAACAGCATCATGTTCCAGGTCATTTTTATATATGTATTTATATTGCACAGTCCTGTATTTTAACCACAGTCCCATCTGGCAAGAAGAAACTTTTGACATATTAAACACTTTGTCTGGCGAATTTTCACAAATGATCTTGAGAGAATTCTTACGGGAAAATGACCAATAAGAGAACACATAGACGTAGCTATGTCGCGCCTGTCCGTTGAGGAAGAAGGTGCGACGATTAACATGAACCTGGCAACAGCCCTTAACTTAGTACTACTAGTATAGAGCAAGATTTAAGGTGGGAAGCACATTTCGTTTGGAAGTTATCTTTTAAGAAGACTGCAGTGAGTGATAAAGTCTTGTGGGCCAGCCCAGTGCCTGAGGCACGCCCACTGAAATTAGCTGGGTGGGCACCGGCCGATAAATTGTGCTAGGCACTGGCACAACCTGTAACGCTGCAGGCAGGAGATGTAATTCTTAGGAATGAACCAAATTATAAATTATTATTTTTACTTGTATCATGATTTCTGTTGGAAGTGTAATATCGCTGCAGTTGTCATGTATACTAATAGGACCCACAAATAAGCATCGGAAGTGGGTTTATTGTAGATTTGATCAAGAAGAGAATTCTTTTAAAAAAGGTATTGCATGAAGTATTTTACCAGGAGCAGCAAGTGAAAGCAATTTTATGACAAACGTGACGTAGAAGACACCGCTAAGAAAGGAGGAAAGGGTAGAGAAATTAAAAGAAACATGAGACAGAAGAACCATTTATGAAGATATTAATATGTTAAAGTTCTTAGGACTTAGAGTACTTTTGTGTACAACATAATGATGACCTGTCGTTTCCCTTGTATTTATTTCATTTTCCGTACTCTTCTTCCAAGAGCCGGCAGTCTCCAATCGTGCAGAGAGAGATAAAAAAAAGCATGCTAATTAGTTAAACATTGATCTCGCCTTCACTGCGTATTAGATAAATTATTTCTCTTTCATTTAACTATTATGTTCTTATTTCTCACGGGGTATTTCCTTTTGAAATTGTCTCAACTTACCATAATTTTTCAGTTGAGATTTAAGGTGCCTTGCAGTTCAGTATGGGATGTTGGCGACATAAGTTATGCTCCAGTTGTATAGCGCAAACGGACACAGACTTATTCGTATTCTTTATTTACAGATCTATGCAACGTACTCTGTGTTGGAATGGATATACCAACGATTTTAAATCTAATACTTGACATTACACTGAGCAAAAATTGTATACTTCAGTGAGCCCATGTTGGAACGGCTCCTGTTACAAATGCACTTCTTTATGCAGCTTGATTACAGTTATAAACAAAAAACTCTTTACAGTTGCACTTTTTCCATATCCTCCGATATTATTCTTACGTTAGCAAACACGCTCCTAATATCTTGTTATTTGCCGTTACTATCTTACTGCACGTGACAGATGTGGTGGTATGCAGAAGCACCTATCATTTCCTGTTCTGCTCGAAATACATACTCTTATCCGAACTCACCCAATCCTCCGACACCTATTATCCGATCAGGAAAAGCAGTCACGCGTCACTGCTAGAGAGACCTTCTGTTGTATTTTTTGTCGAGCCCAGCCTTGATCGTTCAGTACGATAGTCTCCACTCACATACTGATAGCAGTGGTCGGGAACAATGTGATGTGATGTGATGGGACTAAAAAAAACACACAAGCCATCACTATACTGAACAGTGTAAAAGGAAAAGTAGCCTTCAGTAAAAAGTAATCAGGTTTCATTCAACGTTAATCGCTTACTCGACACTTAAGTCTTTGTAGACAATGATGCTAATCCTTAGCAAACATGCAATGAGGGAGTGTGTCACGATTAGTTGGCAACACCTTTGTGGTTAATGGCAGTGTTTGAAACACTGGACTCTTGTGAAGTAGCGTTCAGGTTCAAACGCCGTCTGCCATCCTAAACTAGATGTTTTTGTTTTCTGATACCACGTGATGCAAACGCTAGTGTAGTTCATTTCGATGAGGCCACGCCCATTGGCATTATTCTCCCACAGTACTAAGTCGATTCTCACATGCAGAGTAATAACTAAGTCTGAAAAGCTTGTAAGGCTGTGGTGCTGAGAAATAACTGTTAAGAAGAAATTTCGATATGTTGGACTGTTCCTGGGTTAATAAGCGTTGAAGTTAGCCAGTCATGCCGTTAAGCGGCAAATTCATGTGGCCCACCAGAGATGGGGGTAGCCGAACGTGTTCTTCATTTGGTTTCTTAAAACCAAACAAGAGAGCGATGCAAAAATTCGACGTGGGCCATAGTAAGGATATAACCAGAGCGAAAGGCTGAGCAGTCTCGTGCGCTATCATTGACACTATGAGATCAACTGACATTAATTGTATCTGCGGACCGCGTGAATTCTCTAGGGAAGCGGTCTGATTGGCTAAATTCAGTGCTAATTAATATGAAAACGACGCATGATATCTATTTTTTCTCATCAATTATTTCTCAGCACAATCTGCCCTGCTATACCCTTACAAGCTTTTCGAGCTGTTTCTGACCAACCTCTATACTAATAAGGGTACTATTTCAGACTGAAATCAGTGGTGGCTTTTAACCACAAATTTGCAAACGGTTGGAACTGTATGATTTCCCTAGGGATTTAGTACTTTGACTTCAGCAATCAAGAACTCACTCGCAGAGAGGTAATAGATGAAATCCGCAACAGTGGCTTCCTGAAGAATACAAGTTCTCTAACCCTGAGGTGTCACAGTAATTAAGATTAGGAACTGTCAGTAAATCACTATCATGGTCCAGAATGAATTGTCACTCTGCAGTGGAGTGTGCGCTGGTTTGAAACTTAGCGTACTGCGAGATTAGAACTCTGTGGCTATACACAAGGTTACCCGCAAAGTATTGGAAGGCAAAACCTGAAGCAAAATGGCGGTAACTTCCGCACAATAACTCTAACGATGTAGTTTTATTCAGAAACAGCAAACGAATGGGGCCAGAGAGGGGCGCTCTGTGCTTTCGGTATCCGCGGGTGTCACACAGTTGCGTGAAGTCCGCGGGTACAAATAGTTTCCCGCAGCCAACATAACAGGACTTGGAGACGGTACTGTTCCCGTAGCCTCTACCAGACGGGGCGACACCGTCATTTCAAGCCCTGGTTAGGACACCTGTTTGGGCACGAAGTTTCAGAACGGGGGACGGAACTGTTATCCTCCGACGCCGCACGGCATCAGCTGAAATTTTAACCAACCGCTGGACCTTCATGTAGACAAGATATCGGTGGTATGCTGGCGTAGAGATGTTGATACCAGTAGTATAAAAAGCGCAATTAAGTGTGGAAAATGAACTGACTGGTCTAAGCTGACTGTCAAGTTGCTCGTAATTTTATCAGGCGTCCGATTCTGTGAACGAAATCGTAGAATTAATTTCATTTTTGTCTCTTCTTTGTGGTAGGGACTGGTCTGGACAGTAGCTGTGGCCTCACCATGCGCTGTATCCTAGCTTAAATAAATCACTGCGTTACAACTTGCAAGGTATCGGGGGCATTTCACAGGTGCCGATCGCGGTCAAATATGCCAGCACCACCTGCAGGCTTGGCTAGTGTCTATATTTACGTTCAAGCATGCACTTCTTGTGGTGTTTCCATGTTTCTGTCCGAACCACCTACATCTTGCATATGCATGTGCGCTAGCTGGGAGGAACAAACGTTGTTCCGTAGTACCCACTGCCACACGCTGTAGAGTACGGGATCGACGAGAGCCTCCAGCCTGCATTGACACAGGCGCCCAGTGGGCCAGAATCCAGAAAAAGTGGCTATAAATAAAGGAAAAAATGATCAGAGCTCAGAAGTATCGTTTTATAGGTCGGCTAGGGTAGTATTGAATTCTAATCTTAGAATCCGCCTACTGTTTCTTCCAAAGGAAGTTGGAAAATGCCGTTATTTACTCTAGGAAAATAGAATTGAAAATTTTAGTAAAATACGAATAAAGAACATTTTTAGACATAATCATACAATCTCTATTTCTATAAGACTGCTAATAAACTATTACAAAATAAAATATAACTACTACAATTTTACCAATCAGTTAGCTGTCGGAAGATGCACAGGAGTCAGCTAACAAGTTAATGGACATTATAGCCTAAGAATAGGCCATAAGTCTTCTCGCGTGAAAAATATGGAGGATGTGTTCCGTAAACTTCCGGATACAACCGATCCTAATATTTCTTCTTTGCGGAAACAATCTCTGAGAATAATGGATTCGCTGCAGAGGACCACGAGGAATCAGATGCTAAGGATGATGAAGAGGAGAAAAGTGTCGGTGAGAAAGGTGGCGGAGGAAATGAACAAGAATCACAAGATGATGATTTTTGAGTCATCTGTCTTCTGACTGGTTTGATGCGATTCGCCAAGAATTCGTCTCCTGTGCCAAACATTTAATAAGTTATTTGTTGGGTATATTCCTATCCCCGCCGTCCTTTATAGTTTTTACCCTCTACCCTCCCTCGAGCTCTTCGCCAGTTATTCCCTGACGTCTTAACAGATCTTTTATCCTCCTGTCCCTTCTTCTCGGCAGTGTTTCCCATATATTTCTTTCCGTTTCTGCGGAGAACCACCTCATTCTTTACCTTGTCGCTCCACACAGTTTTCAACATTCTTTGTAGCACCACACTTCAAATTATTCGATTTTCTTCCGGTTTTCCCACCGCCCATCTTTCACTACCAAACAATACTTTGATCGAAACGTACATTCTCAGAAATTTCTTCCTCAAAACAAGGCCTATGTTTCATACTAGTAGACTTCCCTGGGCCAGAAAAGCCCTTTTTGCCGGTGCTACGTTGCCTTTTATGACCTGTTTGCTCCATCCGTCATGGATTGTTTTGCTGCCTGTATAGCAGAAATCTTTAACTTCGCCAACCCCAATTCTGGGGTTAAGTTTTTCGATATTCCCATTTCTGCTACTTCTCGTTACATTTTTCCTCGATTTTCTCTCAATCCATATTCTGTACCCATTATAATGTTCATTCCATTCAACAGATCCTGTAATTCTTCATTTTCCCACAGGAAGAAGATTAAGACGACTTATAAAACGTTCCGTTTTTGTAACTAATATGTATTTTCTGTAATAAAAACTGTAGTAAAGGCAGTTGTGTAATAAACTTCAGAATTAAAATTGTAAATGTTATTGAAAACATTTTTTGTTCACTTCATTGATTTTTTTCCTGTCTTTTCGCCATATTTGGTCCTCTATTTCTAATTTGTCACTTACGATATAAAAATCGATCAGAAAAGTCAGAAAGCCCATTGTACCCCTTTTTGGCCAAATTCGAGTATATTTCGAACTTTTGACCAGGTTTTCAAGATTGTGACACTCTTGGCGGCGCTCTATTAAGACAGCACCTCACCAGCGAATGCAGATGTGATTCGCCGGCATTGGCAGCCATCAGGCCCCCCGTTTTGGCTGCCTGGCGCGCGCCGTTGGCCCCTGACCGCAGCCGCCGGCTTAACCAGCTCAAGTGGGTCCTGGCGGACACCATTGTGTGTCGCTGCGGGCGCATTCATCCGATCCCAGCCTCGCCTCGACCCCTATTTCTCTCGGAATTGTCTGCGGATCTCGCGCGCCGGCTGCCTTCACACGGCTCTGCAGCTGGGAGCGCGGCCAGGACTTGGCTTCTCAACTGCAGCCTGCCTTGGCAGCGCCTTTTGTTTCTCGTGGCCCACTTTTGAATGCGGCGGTGTTTGGGTGCGTTGCCAAGCCCACCAGGCGGAGATGAGAGTCACTCGAGCGGCGCCTTTCTATTCGGTCAAATGACAAATTAAAACACCATTCTGCGCTAGTTACGCATACTTTCTTCTGGGACACGTTTTCAGGGCGTAGATCCTCATACTGTGATGGGTCAGTGGATTAAATGGCTTTTTTTCTGGGTGTGGAAAGGTGTCTGCTTACACTTCCTTTAGAAGAAGTTCCAGCTAAAAGAACACTGAGGTCCGTTATATACACTACTGGGCAAAAGTATCCAGACACCGCTATGTAATGCGGAACTGACCGGTGGATGTCACGAGACGAGGAGCCGCCAGTATAAAAGGAAACAGGGAATACGGAGTTGTCAGCAGAGAAGCAGCAACAACACAATGAGACGGTCAAAACAGATCAGCGCCTTCGAACGTGGACTAGTCATTGGATGTCACTTCACTAACAAATCAAAAAAATTGTTCAGATGGCTCTGAGCACTATGCGACTTAACTTCTGAGGTCATCAGTCCCCTAGAACTTAGAACTAACTAAACCTAACTAACCTAAGGACATTACGCACATCAATGCCCGAGGCAGGATTCGGACCTGTGACCGTAGCGGTCGCGCGGTTCCAGACTGTAGCGCCTACAACCGCTCGGCCACCCCGGCCGGCAGTAACAAATCAGTTCGGGACATTTCATTCCTTATGAAGCTGGCCGACCGCTGTGGTCGAGCGGTTCTAGGCGCTTCAGTCGGGAACCACGCGGCTGCTACGGTCACAGGTTCGAATCCTGCCTCGGGCATGGATGTGTGTGATGTCCTTAGGTTAGTTAGGTTTAAGTACTTCTAAGTCTAGGGGACTGATGACCTCAGATGTTAAGTCCCACAGTGCTTAGAGCCATTTGAACCATTTTGAACATTACAAAGCTGCCCTAGTTGACAGTTCGCGATGCGATTGTGGAAACGCGAAGGAACAACCGCAGCTAGTAGTCCAAGACCAGGAACACCTCGTGTACTGACTGATAGAGACAGTCGATCGTTGCGGAGGGTGGCTGTAAAAAGTCGCATGAAGTCAGCGGAAGGAACTATTCGTGAGTTCTAAGGGGTTATCAACAGCCCAGCTAGCACAATCGTTGTGCGGAGGGAGTTACCAGGAAGAGGTTGCAATGGTCGAGTGGCTCCTCATCATGTACGAATTTCTGTAGCCACTGATACGGTACCCTTCAGGTGGTGTAAAGAGCGACGCCAGTGGACACTGGATGATTGGAAACGGATGATTTGGAGTGATTAATCACGTTATACCCTGCGCCAATCTGTCGAGGAATTTGTGTGTGGCGAATGCCAGGAGAAAGTCACCTTGCCACCATATGTAGTGGCAACAGTGAAGTACGGAGGACGTGGTGTTACAGTAAGAGATTTTTTTCGTGTAAGGCTATGATCCCCTTATTGCCCTTCAGAAAACTCTAAATGCGGAAGGATATGAATACATTTACTGGATTGTGTACTGTCCACAGAACAACAGTTCAGAGACGATAACTGATTGTATCAGCGTGACATTGCACCATGTCACAAAACAGCATCTGTGAAACAGCAATTTTGTAGATGATAACATTACTGAAATAGACGGGCGTGCCCGGAATCCCCACCTGAACTGAATGGGAAACGTTTGGAATGAGTTACAATGTCGAATTCGCTCCAGACCCTAGCACCCAATATCATTACCTTCTCTAGTTTCGGCTCTTGGGGAACAATAGGCTGTCATTCCTGCACAGACCTTGAGACACGCCATTGACACTGTCCCCAACAGAGTTAAAGCAGTTATAAACGCAGAGTGTGAGCACACGCCATATTGACGCCCGATAATAGGTGTCCGGACACTTGTGATCAGATAGTGTACATACATTTGTGTCGCCGAATAGCGTGTTTGTATTAATACAAAAGTGAGTAGGCAATGATCCTCAGCGTTAGTTTTGGTGGAAATGATTTGTGTAAGCTAGAAATCTTTGGATATCTGCGACAAAATTTCTCATGTCATTGATAAACAGGTTGTTGATTTTGTAAGTCCCGAAACGCATCATGGGATAGAATGAGAGTGAGTGAAGCAGGTAGTTGGTTTAATTTGTCTTTTGTGTCACAGTCGCAGTTTTCAAACTAGATTCCAACATGGACACTATACGTGGTCTGTTCAAAAAATTCTGGAACTTTGTCCACAGAATTTTTCTACGCTTACCTTATTGTGCATGGTTTCTTTTGCAATACTGCCTTCCACAATTGCTCCCAACGCCCTTTTCACTTCGGGAAAAAGCGTTGGGACGCCTCTTGCTGGATCGCTCGAAGCGCCGTCTGCGAATTGTCTTTTATCTGATCAATCGTAGTAAATATTCGTCCTTTCAACGGGATATTCAACTTTGGAAATAAAAGTCTGCAAAGGCCAGGTACGGAGGATGATGCAGCACAGTGATATCGTTTTTTTGCGCAATAGTCACACATCAGCAGCGATGGATGTGTAGGTGCATTATCGTGGTGCAAGAGCCATGAATTGTCTTGCCAAAGTTAAGGCCATTTCCTTCTCAGAATTTCTCGCAGGCGTCGCAACATATCCCGACAGTATCATCGAGTAACAGCTTGTCCCTGTGGCACGAATTCATGATGAACAACTCATTCACCATGTCAAAGAAAACTACCAGCATGGCTCAGACATTTCACTTGACTGACGAGCTTTTTTTGGTCTTGGAGAACCTTCCCCGCCCATTGTGAAGACTGAACCTTGGTCTCACCGTCATAACCGTAGGCCCACGTCTCATCACCAGTTATGATTTCTCTTAAGAATCATCTCCTCCTCATTCGCGCGATCCAAAAGCTCTTCACAGATTGTGATGCGAAGTTCTTTCTAGTCTCGACACATTAGCCCTGGGACGGCGTTGCTGGCAATACAATTCATTCCAAGATGCTGTGTCAGGATGCCATGCCATGATCCAACTGAAATGTTAACACTCTTCTGCAATCTCTCGGACAGTCAGTCTACGATTGGCACACACAACTTCGTTGACGTTCCTGATACGAGCGTTGTCGGTAGACGTCGAAAGGCTTCCTGAACGAGAGTCAACTTCCGTCCGGCCATTTTTAAACTGTGTGAACCATTCGTTACACCGCTTTGATAAGGTTTGTAAGTAGGCTTTCGCCGAATAATGGGCGTATATCTGCAGAAGTCTGTTAGGCGCCATTTTCAGCTCGCAGGTGTTCTGAAGGCTCTAAAACTAATTCTCTGTGTTAGAAGTTAAGATAAACTGTGTGCGTAGATTAACTTGTACCAATAGCTTTATACAAAGAGAATAGATCGGATGCAAAACATGATAACGCTGAACACTAAAGAGCTGAGAATGTTATAGGATGTCGTCATTACAAGCGAAAAATTCACCCAATATGCGAATTACAGAATGACACATGTTTGTTCACAGCTGAGAAGTGGCTTTGTGTTTTACATAGTCAAAAATGAATGTGCTCTCGAAGCAGAGCGTTCGCAGCAGATTGTTCAGCTTGTCGACATTCGCCCTATGTTTCTGGTCACAAAGAAAATGTCAATAACGATTGACAAATAAAACTGTTTTGTCCACTCTGCTGTATATAATAAGGAAATAATATGGCGGTGTTTTCGCGCAGCTATAGTTGCCTCGTTTCGCACGGAACTTATTTCCCTCGCCCAGTAGCAGTCAGGTAGTGAACTGGTTGTTATCGGAGAGCAAGGGAGGGGGGAGAGACTGGAAATTTAACCCCTTCGAGCCTGGCGCGAACTGTATTGCCTTACCAGCTGCGAAGATTGCGGTTCCTTTCCACACCCTGCCTCGCCGCCTAATTTCAAGCAGCTTCTCGAGAAACTCTTAATAAATATTATTTTACTCATTTTCTTTGCACTGTTATAGGCTGTTACTGCGGGAGTCTTTTTTTCATGTGGGCGGCGTAGGTGGATGAATAACACTTACCAGTGTTTCGTAAGTGCAATAGAGCACTAGAAAATTTGGAGTGAATGTGGCTGTAGCCAAGCAGTGTGTGTGTGTGTGTGTGTGTGTGTGTGTGTGTGTGTGTGTGTGTGTGTCACATATGTCACGTTTCCCCCTCAGGAATAAATGCTTTTTGTTTTCATTGCACTATTCAAAAGAAAATTGGGGAAGAAAAGCAATTGTTGCTCTGACATTTCCTGTCTTACGTGAAACCCCCGCCGAAAGCGGTGACACAATATTTAAGGTACTGCACACACATTCGGGTAGGGGCAGGTTTCTAATTCTCGTTCGGCCATTTAGATTTGGATTTTACTGAATCTACTACCGCGAAGGGGGCAGCCAATTCCCCATACCATTCTTACACGGTTCTAACTTGTGCTCCATTTCGCCCAATTAGTCGGAACTCATTGATTCATTTAACACGCGTTTCGGGAGTACATGATGTAAATATCAAGTTCCGGGTAAAACAAACACAAACCGTTTTTCGCATTATTGCACATACTAACATTCATTCATGTAATGAAAATCCTCCTATATTACCATGTCGCATTACGTAGCCAAAAATTAATATGCCATTACGCCCAACCAAAAATAGGAAGCAAGCAATGTGCACTGTCAAACCTGTAAGACGAGATCATCTTATCTAGTTCAAAGATTCTGTCTTAGGTACTGTTTATTTAAGCCTTTGTTAATATGCAATCTAGCAACAGTCTCTGCTGGAGAAATGTCTAGTAAGTACGTTTTGGCTTGTGAAGTGTCTTTGAAGGCCCAGTTGTCGCAGTGAAAATTAGTGCTAACTGGAGCTATCCTTGGTTCTGACATCACAGTTCTTCGCTGACTTAACACAGCTTGCTGCAGGAGGACCTGCGGTGTAATATGGACCCCTAACCGCAGTGCACTTAACCATTTATCACATAATACTAGACTAGCGAGCGTAAAATGGCCCCTTTTCGAGTACAACAGCTGCTTCTCGTGAAAGCGACCGTGGCATCCCAGCACTGCACAACCGGGCTTTTATCTGGCGAAACCTGGCAGACGTTGCTGAAACTCAGGTTGCTTATCTGAGCAAGCCCCGTGGATACCAACAGCAGCAGGCTTCTTTCGACATTCTTGTCCTTACAGGTCACTAAGTCGACACGTTTTATTCAAGGCTATAACCACTTCGTCTTCCTTCAAGACGTCTATTACAGTACACGATTAATCTACGTGTAGTTAGTGTGTTGTTCGTCTTTGGTTGCTCAATGGCCGCACTTCTACCAGATGATTTTCCAGTATGCACGTTCTCCACTACCGCCAAAATACCGAATCAGACTTTATAACGTTGGTGACTTCTATTAACGATGCATGTTTTCATATACCATTAAAAGCTCCTATTAAATAAAATTTTGTTGTGGTGCAGCTAGCGTCGTCGTAGTGCGATTATCAAGCAGATCTGGACTTAGTGCATTATAAGAGCGCACAGTTTTTTCTAAAATCAAGAAATTATTTATTACACCATAATCGCGTTATATAGGTAAGCACGTATTTCACTGTTCTACGTTGTGTAAACAACGTGTGCATGATTACAATCTATATCAAATATATAATTACCACTGCGAAAGCAAGTGAATATACAGATACCAGCATATAGGCATCAGAACCAGTATTACGCGTCAATATCAGTATCGGCTAGTTATACTTGATCGGTAATGTCGTTGAGATACACTTATATTTTAAAAGGCTTTACTTCGAGTCCCCAGTAATAACTTAATTGCCAAATCCACTACTCCCATGGATATATTGTTGTCTAGGGCCATCTTTACCCAAGGCGAAAACAATACCACTCCACTTTAGAATATCTGTAACTGTTGGTAGCTGTTACGATTGTAGTAACTGAATAGTACTGTTAATTCAGCCCAAATATCCACGGTAGCAGAAAAGCGTTTCCCTGTTATAGTTGCGGAAAGGTAGCAGTTGCACGCTGTGATTAGGAATGTAGTAAATTAATGGTATTTTTAATGCAGCCCAAACATCCACGGTAGCAGAAAAGTATTTCCGTGATGTAGTTCCTAAAAGGTAGGCATTGCACGCTATGTTTTTTTTAAATACTTGCCTGACGGAAGGGTACTATAACACAAGTGGGGCCAAAACAGTAACAAATGACATTTATTAAGAGTGTGTTATAAAATATTACTTTACTATGGTACAATTTGATGTGTAGCACTTGCGGTCGTTAACCTAATACGGTGATAACTAAATATTGAGTTGGTGCATAAGTTCGTAGAGATTTTCCACGCCGGCCCGAGTGGCCGAGCGGTTCTAGGAGCTACAGTCTGGAACCGCGCGACCGCTACGGTCGCAGGTTCGAATCCTGCCTCGGGCATGTATGTGTGTAGTTAGGTTTAAGTAGTTCTAAGTTCTAGAGGACTGATGACCTCAGAAGTTGAGTCCCATAGTGCTCAGAGCCATTTGAACAATTTTTTATATTTTCCACAGGTTAAATAAAAAAAACAGGTACACATAAGAGGCTTTAGACATCACTAATACATTGTCCTTCCCTGTTTATAACAGCCTGCCGACGCTGAGATAGCTTTTCAATTCCGCGACTGCAGAAATCATGTGGTTCTGAGTCGAAGAACTCGTAGAGCCATCTTCGGAGCGCATTTTCATTTGGAAAATAAGTTCCTCCAAGACATGTTAGTAAAGCTTGAGTTTCTAAAAGAGAAATCGAATATGAGAACTTGAACCGCTGACAAAATAAAAAATAAGTAAAAATGTCAGTTCGATGAGTGACATAATTTCAAACTGTGTCGTTTAGTAGCCGAAAGTGCGTATATGTAATATCAGAACTAACTTTTATTAGGTAGAACTTAGGTTTTGACGAACCATACAGTTTTCATATGAAGCAGTCTATTTGGAATATATTGTTTGGTCGCAATCAATCACGAATTTATGAAAAGTGTAATGACTAAAATATGACAATTATATATAATCGTGATACATAGCCAAGCGCTTCATTTACTACTCAGTGATTTAAACCACTGGTCCATAATAACAATGTTGGCCAGTGTCGCTTGCGTAATTAACAATGTGGGAGCAAACACCCGCGCAATAGACATCAGTCATTGTGCTGTATGTCAGTACCGGCTACTTGTACTTCCTCAAGAATTATATGTTGCAACGCACGACATCCTCCACCGCGATAACACAAGTGAGCGGGAGGTCAGTGCTGCGTATCGTACACAGGAATTTACGTGGCGTGTAGTATGGAATCGCAAAGTTTTAAACATGGCTGCTTGGTTCAGTGACCGTTTATAAATTAAAATTGAAACAAATGAGCCCTCGGTCACAAATTTTTAGTCTTATTAACAAGGTTTCAACACTTCTTCTAAGAGTGCCTTCATCAGAATTGAGACATTTAAGGTGGTCTATAACATAATTACAAATACAAGGACACCACGCTGGTGAAGGGAGTTTTCATATTTCGGACGATATATTTGTGTTACTAGGTTCGCATTCATTGCGTTTGCAGCGGCTGCCTTGAGTGGCAGGTGCTCATAAAGCGACCAGAAGCCGGTCAGCTAAGGCTGCCAGGAATTCGGTCAGCGACGTGCAGAAAAAAACGCGAGCCTCGGTAAACTTTCACCCTCTGCCCGCGTCCAGATAGAAAGTCGCCGCCGCTGCTGCAACCGCATATCTTTTGCAGCTCCCGTTGTCGTCTGGAATCGAGTGGGTGCACAGTCCGCACAAATGACTCAAGGACGTTCGGTTTATGTCCATTGCATCTCGTTCTGCTTTAACGACAGTGAAGCTCCTGTGTTCGTTCTATCTCGTTTCTACGTGCGTCTTCAGTACCAGGCATCTGAACGCCTCGACTGGTTCTTGTTATCGCTTGGTTGTAATGTAAACAAAGGCTTTTTTAGGAGATACGTTGAAACCATTATACTGCACATATTTCTACAGCTATCGTTCGTGGGTCCTGTTTTTCTGACTGAGGGAAGCGTGGGTCCTACGCCCCTATAAACTGCTTACGTTTCGTAAGAAACAACTGTCAGCCGCGCCGACGTCGGTGCAACTCAGAACTGAAATTCCTACCACTTGTCCTGTTCATTAAATATTCCATCTCCGACCAATGCTTCCTGCAAGTACACAGTCTAGCCTCTTCTGCCCCTGTATAATTTTAACCGTAAAGTTTTGGTACACCCTATACGTCAGATTCTTACGATGAAAGACTCATGTAAGGTATGGCGTAATTTCCCGCTTGGACTATTATTTATTTATTCTGAATCAAGATTTCAGGTATTGTGACATTCTCAGGTGACAGCTAATTATGAAGTGCATCAATGTATGTGGGTGGTTTAACAAGTATAGTAAAAAAGCAAGAAAAATGTTAGTTTGGTAGACAGTTCACCTTATTTCTCGACATAGTCTCGTTTGAGGGATATACACGTGTTCCGTGAACCTCTAGTATTTTTCACCCTATAGGAAAAATGGTTTCTGTCAAACTCTGCGAAGTACTCATTGAGTGCAACTGTCACTGATTCACGGGCTGAAAATTTCTTCCCAGCAAGCCAAAGTTTCAAGTTAGGAAATAGAAACAAGTCTCTCGGACCTATTGATAGTGTTTACTTATAGACCGTCTGACAGCAACTGAATAAAACGCAATTTTAGTGGCATACGCGGTCCGCCTTTATTTTCTGCAAGGCATCTTCAGTGGCAGGTTGCGTGGACAATTTCCTACATATTACGCTCCTGTTCAATTATTGTTGGTGTTCGTCTTAAAAGTGCCAATTTGCGAGTTTTTTCCCCCCACATTTCCCTGTGAAATGTACTTTCCTCTCACGGGTAAGCTTATAGTATCACTAAAAAGTAGCGTGCCTATAAAGTATTTCAGCTTCTCTTGGGCCAAAAAATTTTGTTGTTCTTCTATTGGCAAGCGTCAGGTCGATTTTGTTCTGTAGTTCCTCAGTTCACTAGTTCCTCAGGAAAAAAGTCCTCGAACGCCGAGGGTGCTATCTTATTTGCTAGACGTTTGAACATATTTGTCGTTGCTCTTACCTGGCTCATTACGCTTGTGCTCGTTGGTTCACAGTTATGCCAGTTAAACTTGTATTGTTTTTGTATGCTTTCCACTTACTTTGTGGAGATAAATCGGCAATATTAGCTTCCTCCCTTCTTGTTATATATTCTAAGATACTGCTACATCTTGTGCAGTACAGTGATTGCTGAGTGCATTTTCTTCAATGTTTTATTTATCTGTTATTTCATATACATCGGGTGGAATAATCTCCAGTTTTAAATCATCAGCATCGTCTTCACTCACTTCATTGTTCTTCAGTTCTCCTAAAACTTCAACTGTAAATCCACACGAAGTGTTTTTATCCAATTGAAATCTTTAAATATATAATGAAATACATCATTCTATTACCTACACTGGAGAAAAACTCATGCAGCGTATAGAAAGCAAATTCCAACGATGTAAATACTAATTTCTGTATATGTGTGCAAATAGGCACACCTACAAAGGAGTGATAGTGAAACATGCCATTGTCCCATTATTGGGATGTACAAAATAAATTGATACTGAATGTTGCATGGACATCCGTGCCGACCGTTGTGGCCGAGCGGTTCTAGGCGTTTTAGTCTGGAACCGCGCTGCTGCTACGGTCGCAGGTTCGAATCTTGCCTCGGGCATGGATGTGTGTTATGTCCTTAGGTTAGTTACGTTTAAGTAGTTCTAAGTCTAGGGGACTGTTTGTATCTTTCCGGTAAATATCTCTTTCAGTCATGGCGAGTAGCTTCGAACGTCACTTCACGCTGACGGCAGTCAATACGACATCAACATATTGATATAGCATGTGGAAAGAGACATTAAGTCCCATAGTGCTTAGAGCCATTTGATTTTTTTTTAAAATCCATACGTTCATAACAAATACACCCAGACCGCTAAATCACAGTTCACTGTAGTTCAGAAACTACCATCAGACATACAGTGCGGCGAAATGCTAAGATTGAAAATAGTAAATTAATTCCTTCCCTAAAATAAACTAATTAGAGAAAAATTATGTCATCTCAATTCGCAGACATTGTTGTTCTGGTTTTCAGTTCTGAGAGTGGTTTGATGCAACTCTCCATGCTACTCTATCCTGTGCAAGCTTCATCTCCCAGTACCTACTGCAACCTACATCCTGTGAATCTGTTTAGTGTATTCATCTCTTGGTCTCCCTCTACGATTTTTACCCTCCACGCTGCCCTACCAATGCTAAATTTGTGATCCCTTGATGCCTCAGAACATGTCCTACCAACCGGCCCCTTCTTCTTGTCATGTTGTGCCACAAACTCCTCCCCAATTCTATTCAATACCTCCTCATTAGTTATGTGATCTACCCATCTAATCTTCAGCATTCTTCTGTAGCACCACATTTCGAAAGCTTATATTCTCTTCTTGTCCAAACTATTTATCGTCCATGTTTCACTTCCATACACTCCATACAAATACTTTCAGAAACGACTTCCTGACACTTAAATCTGTAATCGATGTCAGCAAATTTCTCTTCTTCAGAAACGCTTTCCTTGCCATTGCCAGTCTACTTCGACCATCTCAGTTATCTTGCTCCCCAAATAGCAAAACTCATTTACTACTTTAAGTATCTCATTTCCTAATCTAATTTCCTCAGCATCACCCGAATTAACTCGACTACATTCCATTATCCTCGTTTTGCTTCTGTTGATGTTCATCTTATATCCTCCTTTCAAGACACTGTCCATTCCGTTCAACTGCTCTTCCAAGTCCTTTGCTGTCTGACAGAATTACAATGTCATCGGCGAACCTCAAAGTTTTTATTTCTTCTCCATGGATTTTAATACCTACTCCGAACTTTTCTTTCGTTTCCTTTACTGCTTGCTCAATATACAGATTGAATAGCATCGGGGAGTGGCTACAACCCTGTCTCACTCCATTCCCAACCACTGCTTCCTTTTCATATTCCTCGACTCTTATAACTGCCATGTGGTTTCTGTATAAATTGTAAGTAGCTTTTCGCTCCCTGTATTTGACCCCTGCCACCTTCAGAATTTGGAAGAGAGTATTCCAGTCAACATTGTCAAATTCCTTTCTAAAATACTGAGGGACTGTTGACGCAAGTGAACAGAAAATAATGTTATGATCTTATCGTGTAAGAAACTGACGTCTTGCGTTTCAGCCTGAGTCACCGCGCTTATGTTTACGAGCATGCTGCGCGTTTATGTCGGAAGTGGGTAAACCGCCCGCAGTTCCTGGAAGTTTGAAGCGAAACGGCGGTGTTCGCGGCAGCTTAATCCTGCAATTGAATGCGGTAATACGTCCGCGGCGGAGTCGCTTGGCGGTTTTTGAACAGCAAAGCGGAACAAAGAGTCCCCTCAGCTGTGGCCCGCGGACTGCTGGCTGCAGCTGTCTCTTGCAGCCAGCAGGTAGCGGCGATAAGGCACGGCTAGGGCACTCGCCCACTGATAACCTCGCCTCGCCTCGCCTCGGTCGCGGCGCGCTCGCCACACCATTGCGGCAGTAGCCGTGCTGACACGTTACGAAAGAAAACAGCTACTACCGTGGCCGTCCGCAGAAATTTATCAGAGAGCGTTTAATTAATATTGAGTTTATACTGGTTGCTGGTGAGGAGGAAAGTTATTAGTATTTTATTAATGATCTCATTCATAAGCAGCCACATCACAGTCGCTCAAGAAAGTTTTAATTAAGCTTTACTTGTTTAATCAGAATCGGACGATGACTATTCTTGTCCGGAGTCTCGATGATTCGAAGCGATCTGAAATCCTGTGTAAATAAAA
Organism: Schistocerca gregaria; assembly: GCF_023897955.1. Classification (NCBI taxonomy): domain Eukaryota; kingdom Metazoa; phylum Arthropoda; class Insecta; order Orthoptera; family Acrididae; genus Schistocerca; species Schistocerca gregaria. The sequence goes on along the minus strand of NC_064920.1, from coordinate 1,012,797,182 downwards.
TGTCTAGGTTTTCTTGCGTTGCGTAATCAGTCGGAAACCTCAGATCAAACGGAAAGTTTGCTTTGATAGAGTTTAATTATCCTATGAAATAATGGAGCTTTTGGATCTAATAAGTGCAGGTTCGTTTCCAATTCATCGGAAGTTCCCTTCTGACTACTAACGAAACGACACCTCCGTGCAAATTTCCAATTAGAGAATACATACATACATACTTAATGAAATTCCTTACAAATCTTTGATGTAAATGCTCAGTATATATTTTCTTGAGTAGCATACAATATATTTTCAATCTCTTTCTTCCAGTAATCTCGATAGCAAAATTAAAATTATTCAATGCGGCTATTCGGCACGGAGAAGATCCTAGAAGTCCTTTCAACACACCAGAGAGAATATTACAAAGAGTAATTCTACATCTACATCCATACTCCGCAAGCCACCTGACGGTGTCTGGCGGAGGATACCCTGAGTACCTCTATCGGTTCTCCCTTCTATTCCAGTCTCGTATTGTACGTGGAAAGAAGGATTGTCGGTATGCTTCTGTGTGGGCTCTAATCTCTCTGATTTTATCCTCATGGTCTCTTCGCGAGATATACGTAGGAGGGAGCAATATACTGCTTGACTCTTCGGTGAAGGTATGTTCTCGAAACTTTAACAAAAGCCCGTACCGAGCTACTGAGCGTCTCTCCTGCAGAGTCTTCCACTGGAGTTTATCTATCATCTCCGTAACGCTTTCGCAATTACTAAATGATCCTGTAACGAAGCGCGCTGCTCTCCGTTGGATCTTCTCTATCTCTTCTATCAACCCTACCTGGTGCGGATCCCACACTGCTGAGCAGTATTCAAGCATTGGGCGAACAAGCGTACTGTAACCTACTTCCTTTGTTGTCGGATTGCATTTCCTTAAGATTCTTCCAATGAATCTCAGTCTGGCATCTGCTTTACCGACGATCAACTTTATATGATCATTCCATTTTAAATCACTCCTAATGAGTACTCCCAGATAATTTATGGAATTAACTACTTCCAGTTGCTGACCTGCTATTTTGTAGCTAAATGATAAGGGACCTATCTTTCTATGTATTCGCATCACATTACACTTGTCTACATTGAGATTCAATTGCCATTCCGTGCACCATGCGTCAATTCGCTGCAGATCCTCCTGCATTTCAGTACAATTTTCCATTGTTGCAACCTCTCGATACACCACAGCATCATCTGCAAAAAGCCTCAGTGAACTTCCGATGTCATCCACCAGGTCATTTATGTATATTGTGAATTATGCGCACATGGAATAGTAATAGTACTGTACTACTTTGCGCATCGATTCTGCGAGTATATAGATGGTCAAGTAGGAAACGTAATTCACTCATAGATTGTGCAGGGTTAATTAGTAGAATATAAAGAGATATTACAAGCGGATGTAGTATTGTGAACTTTTTCGTGCAACTTATTCGGCGAGTTTGAGAAAGTGTTACACCCAGAGAACCAATTTCTCCATACGTTATCCAAATCTTATTACAAAATAATGATAGTCATCCATTCAGTATTTATTGGAAGCGATATTATTTTGACACATAAAAGGTAGGTATATTTCATTAGTCAGGAAATATTCAGTGAAGATATTTAGATTCACATACTTGTTAAGCTGACATTGCACATTAAAAAATCTCGGTTCGAATTCTGGTGGTGGATGAAATTTTCACTGCCATTATAGGCAGGAGGAGGAGCAAAGGTAATGGCTTAAAAGTTCCTGATCACCCATCTCAGCGCCAATCTCCTGGGTTAATTCTAACCCCCCCCCCCTCTCTCTCTCTCTCTCTCTCTCTCTCTCTCTCTCTCTCTCTCTCTCTCTCTCTCTCTCTCTCCCCCCCCCCCCCCCCCATTATTCTCGTGTCAGAAACATACATAGCACAGTTAACATGTCATATAGTCTTTGGCCAAAACTTGTCTGAAACATTTTGTTGATTTCGTGACAGATGGCACTGTAATCGGAGGAATAGAAATTGGTACGCTATCGTAATTTACTACATGCTCCTCAACTGCCCTTGAATATCAGATGGCACGTGGAACCCCACCTCCATGCTGCGAGGGTATGACAGGCCAGTATTTCATAACTTCTAATTGGGAACCCCATTCGCAACGTATTCCACCGCCATATCGAACAGGGGATTACTCGTCGCGCCACCGTGGCCGTGTTGTGAACTACGACGTATCCTAACAGGCAATGCACTGCGACCGGAGCTTACGTATCATGCAGACGTATAGAACAGATTGGCGGCTCGAAACATTTCAATACTTGTGCAATGTTTATTGCCAGCACACTTACCTATCATTTGGAGAACAGACGAGTAAGTGGACGATGAATGTTGCAATCACAGAAGAATTTCTCTAATCACGTCCGACGTTATCTGAATGACATCTTTACAGGACCTTGCGTTTTAAGAGGAGGAGCAGAATATGAACTTCATCGTCGGTGGCCTCCCAGGTCTCCAGATGTCACAACTTGTGACTTCTATCCGTGTCTTTATCTCCTCCCCGCCCCCACCCCCGACCATGCCTCCCCCCCCACCAGCCCCTCCCCCCCCCCCCCACCATCACCGCTACGCCTGACACTGTTGGAGAGCCTACGACATAGTATTGTTGAAGCTGAGAGTTCAATTTCGAGAGACCAGCTGCTTCGTGTTCCTGTGGTTCGGAAGCTTAAAAATACGAGATCCTCTTCCTTCTTTATGAATAGCCCCCCCCCCCCCCCACACACACACACACGCGTCTTTCGCGAGGATATTTATACTTTCGTTTCTGCAATTTGCAGATGAAGTCGTCGCAAAGAAATACTGTGCGAGTGTATCACATGTTTTATGCAACACCCAATGACAGCGAAAAGCGCTGGTTTGTATCCGTCAAAAACAGAATGATTTAGAGCGGAATTTTACAGGGCCGTCGATAGAGCGGTTCCAAATTACTCTTGTGCAATATCCTTTTTATCAATGTGTATTTACATAAACAGTAAAACAAAGAATAACCAGTACTCGAGCAGCAAATCCCATGTCACCTTGCCCCGCACTGTCTGGTATTCTCACACAGCAGGGCTACTCAGTCGCTGCTGGAATACTGGTTATTTTACTGTTAATACATATTGATAAAACGGATATTGCACAAGAGTAATTTGGGACAGCTCTAACGGATGCGTGCGCATAATTCCGCTTACAAGCAATTTTGTTTGTAACAGAAACAAAACGAAGAGTCCCCGCTGACGTCGGGTTTTACATGAAACATTATTTACACTATTTGTTTGGGATGATTTCATCTGCATATGGCAGAAACGAAGCTGGCCGCCGTGGACGAGCGGTTCTAGGCGCTTCAGTTCGGAATCGCGCTGCTGCTACGATGTCAGGTTCGAATGCTGCCTCGGACATGAATGTGTGTGATATCCTTAGGTTGGTTAGTTTTAAGTAGTTCTAAGTCTAGGGGACTGATGATCTCAGATGTGAAGTCCCATAGTGCTTAGAGCCATTTGAACTTTTTTTTTTTTTTTTCAGGAACATACCTGCAAATATCTAACGACTGTCGAAACATAAGAGTATACATGTTTATTGTATGTTTATTCTCTTATTATTTGTACTTACCGTGTGTCCACATAACATGAGATCATTTTTCCTCCTATCTGTTTCAGTATCCACATACTGAATTTTGTTCGGCTCAAGTTTACATTTTCATTATTGATAATTGTGTGCGCACATGAATCGCTTTCTGTAACGAACCTGCCTTGACGTCTTTTATATTATTTTTTTCTAAACTTTCGGGTAATTTAGTTCGTAGGGAAGAGAGTGCTAGATATATGCCCCTAACAACACTCAACAACTCGACTTGACAGATACCTACTTTTTCATCCAAATACTAACTATTTTAGTGATCTAACTGTGAGTACTGTACAGGATCGACCCGCAAAGACTACCGCAAGCCGTTTCGGCCAAATAGCAGACGGCTCGATTGCATCCATAATACTGCCGGGAATTCTGATGCGTGAAAAAGAGCAGGTGATATGAGAGAAGCCGCTGGGAACGGGATTGGAGCCGTGTTCTGAGAAGGGCTGGCTGGCTGCATCGCGGACCGCTGTGGGGTAACCAGAGCACGGCCGGTCCCTGCACGCACCTGCCGCAACGGAATCTAGCCATCTGGCCACCGGCGTCTCTGTTAAGTCGTGGTTCTGCGTCCGCAGGTGCGTGCTCCCCGACGCGTAGTGCGTCGAAAGATAAACGAACACTACATCATAAGTGTATGGTTGAGGGTAGACTCGAATACACATGCCACAGAGGGGCTATATATTGTAAGCTACCGCTTCTGTTTTGATCTTTTCTGCTGATGGGTAAGCCTGCGAGCCGAACGTATAAGTGAAAAATTTTGCACAAGGGATTTTATAACGCTAATTTGTCGCCCTGGCACTTATACGCTCTCCAGAAGGGTAAGCTTATCCTTTGCTCTATATGTGACGTTAACTAGTCTTATGCAAATCTGGTTGGTTTCTAACCATATCCTCAGTATATGCTAGAATGTTCAGATGTGCTGACCTACAAACACTGCCTCCACCAGTTGGTTGCAAACATGAAATACACAAATAAGGAGATAATAAAATGACAAAGGAAAGTACTAGTTATGAAATGATACTCAGTAGTGTTAAATTCTTTACTCTTCTGCAATTTACTCTATACAAGAGTACACAGTACCAGCAACATTTTAGTTGTGCCTATTCACATTTGGTAATCGCTCTGTCTGGCACAGTTCTGTGATATATTCGCGCTCGTTAATTCAAGCGCGGAATACTGACATCAGCTATGGCAATTGCAATTATATTTAGAACTACACTCGCTTCTAGCAACGTGAAGCCTCAGCATAGAACGAATAAGACACGTGATCAGCAATTCACTTTACTTCTCTAACCGCCGTTGCGAATGTACGACCACAACAGTGATCTAACCTTGTCGCTGCAAAGGTTCTCGCCTCAGCGAGATAACATAAATTCTACCTCACCAAAAGTTTCCGTAGGCACCTCCACGGCTGCCGTCGAACACCAGACGATCCTCAGGCTCTCGCTACAAGTACTCTGTCCCAGTAACGAGGTCGCACACCTCGCCAGGGCCAACCTCTCTCCTCGACGCCACAGGAACAAGTGTTTCTCAGTCGCTACGCTTTTTCGTACTTCGTGTTCTTTTTTCTTCCCCCTTTTAATGTGCGTGGCCAATCATGTTGCTGGAAGGCGTTCGTTTCCGAGCGCCGACCAATCTCATTTTTGCAACCGACCGAAGCTTCTAGAAGCTTCCAGACTGTTCCAGAAGCTTCCGCTCCGGCCGTTGGGAAAACTACCTACACGCCGCCACGCCTTTTGTGAGCGAGCCCCTGTGTCTTCCTCTAGTCCTCGGCCACGTGGCTGCCGCTAAGCCGCGGTCCACCCGCCTGGTGTTTCCAGGAGCTTACTTTAGCTGTTGTCTTCAGTTCTCAGGCCTGCCTGCCACGCTTGTGTCTTTCCCGTTCTCCTGCCAGCCTCCTGTCTCCCTCCGCTTCACTATCGCCCAACGTGCAGATATTCTGCTACAAATTAAGATCCCTAGCCGATGTCAGTATCGTTAACGGTTTCCTGTCGCGATGTTTATACTATTAAAGGATCTTCTTTCCGGAGTGGTAGTTGTAATGTGGCTCAAAATGATGCCACCTTACAATATATAAGATTACATTTAGGCAAGCTTTCGGGCAGGCAGAAGAGTTGAAGGAGAAGGCTGGAGGAAAAGGACTGGAGATACCCAGGAAAAGGGGTAGACTTCGGGGAAGTCACCCAGTACTGCGGGTCAGGGGATCCTTACCGAACGGAAGTCCTTCCTTCTCATCCCGTCCGGGAAGTCTCTCCCGACACGCGGTTCTGGCTGATTTTCCCGAAGTCTGCGCCTTTTCCAAGACCTCTCCAGTCCTTTTCCTTCATCCCTTTTCCTTCCCCTTCAATCCTTTTGCCTGAATGAGGAGCCACTGGCTTCGAAACCTTACCTAATTGTAATCTTTTATGCGTGTGTTCCTCCGTCTCTTGGTGAGTAGATCTTTTGGCGATTGTGCTGCAGTAAAACTGGTGTAAAACTGGATGCCGGCAAGTTCCAGCTATGAGTTGTCGACGGCGATTCAATATGAGTATATGGACGTAATAAAAATACACTGACATAGCAAATCGCAACACCAAGATGGAGATCTGCGACCTAAACGAAAGTTGGTAGCCGTCTTTCTACATCTCGTACAAGACAGCTCTTCAAATTTCACTCCAATCGCATCCGCGAGCCTGTGGCTAAGTCATGTCACCGCAATATCCTTTCTTTCAGGAGAGCTAGTTCGCAGGAGAGCTTCTGTAAAGTTTGGAAGGTAGGAGACGAGGTACTGGCAGAAGTAAACTTGTGAGGACGGGGCGTGAGTCGTGCTTGGGTAGTTCAGTTGGTAGAGCACTTGCCAGTGAAAGGTAAAGGTCCCGAGTTCGAGTCTCGGTCCGGCACACAGTTTTAACCTGCCAGTAGTGAAAATCCCATTCTGGAAAATGTGTCTTCACTGCACTCCTTAACGATCGTGAGCCCTAGTTACCTTTTATATTGCACTTGCTGTTATTCAAGAATGCTTTTTTTATTTTTTATTCCACAGAAACAGTAACAGAAATGTCTAGCTTACAATGAAATGACATAAATAAGGTGACAGATAATAGCAGTCATAAATTACAGCATTCAAAGACTGGGGAATGATATTCAATCTTTAACAGTAGCACACATTTAGCACCTTCACTGGCACCTTCAACTGGTGGCAGTTCAGCATGCACATTTTCTTCTTCTGCAGCCTGAGGTACCATCGTAATTTCCCAGACTCAAATTAATCATTCCGTAAATCCTTGATGTGTGTTCCTTACAGGGTAAATTAGGTGGACATAAGTCACGAACAGCGAAATCGCCAAGTCCTTCACTGCCTTGTCATTTTTGTCAGTTCCAGCCTTCTAAACGCAACCTTAGGGAGATAGAGATCTTCCTTTATAACAGAGACCAGATGTTTGCCGTCATTTTCTTGTATCTGCTGTACTACTGATTTATTTTTCTTGTGTTACTTGCAGGGTAGGTTAGGGTCGGGAACGTGACCCAACCGATCCCCTCTCCACGAGGAATACAGTTCCTAAACTATAACCCATTCTGTTGAAGACAATTCGGTGCATGTTACCATATTTATTATTGTGATTCTGATACTTAAGTGTTTTCTCGAAATCATTTTCTATATACATCTTGTATTCAATATGTTCGTCGCTCCCAATATTGTTAAAATGTAACTTGTATATTTGCCCATTAACCAGATCACTGCGTTATTTTTTGTTGAGGGTAGTAACTTTCTTCTGGTCTGAAGAAAGTGGTAGTCGGTACATTGTTTGTTGAAGTTCTTGTTATTTGAGCAATTTTCTCCCTGGTCCCCCTCAAGTTGATGATCCGATCTCCACATGTGTAACGATGAGGCACACTATCAACGACAACACTTCACTGAGTTTGAACACGGTCGTGTAATGGGGCTACGACAAGCTGGATGTTCATTCTGCGATAGTGCAGGAAGACTTGGCGTGAATGTAGCCATTGTATATGACTGCTGGTAGCTGTGGTCGCGAGAATGTTCCGTCACAGGAAGACGGGGCTCCGGACGGCCCACGTGCCACTATCTAGAGGGAAGACCATGTTTAGCGTACGGCTGTGACAGATCGTACCGCATTTGCAGCAGCAATTTGAGTAGCATTTGACCCACAGAGACACAAAGAACTGTTACAAATCGGTTACTTGTACAGCTCCGAGCCAGACGTCATGTATCGTGCATTCCATGGACACCAAACCACCGCCATTTGCGACTTCAATGGTGTCAAGTGAGAGCTCACTGGAGAACGGAGTAGGCGTCTTTTGTGTTTCCTGATGAAAGCAGGTTCTGCCTCGGTGGCAGTGATGGCCGTATATTGTTCAGGAGTATGCCAGTTTAGGGCCTGCAGCCAACCTGTCTGCTTGCTGCACACACTGGACCGAGACCCGTAGTTATGGTCTGGGTTACGATTTCGTAAAACAGCAGGAGCAATATCGAATTGTGTAACCAATATCGTGTCCCACGCTTCCGGACTGCAAAATTGTACCTCGATCTGATGGTTCGACGTGTTGTGGTGCCATTCATGAACAGCACTCCAGGGGATGTCCTCCATACACGATAACTCTCGCCCACATTCCGTTGCTGTAACCCAACAAGCTCTACAGTATGTTGACGTTTTGTGTTTGTGGTATCGATAGCTACGTTGCCACAGTGTACACTTAAGTTCTTAGGTTGGTACTAAGACACCGAAGACAGCGCACTCCAGCCGGCGCTGTACAGCTCTACGAGCGCCGCTCCACATTCTCCCCATCCGTTCGCGAGCTGACTACCAGCCAACATTGTTTCATCTTCATAGTGGGCGAGCCACTACAGATTTTGCCTATGTTAGTTTTGATATATCCGGCTTCGCATCTACGTGCTCATCGCTACCAAAAGTTACGTATATGTCATTGACTAATATTTTCTATTAAATGTACTTTTACGTTAAAAGCAATACCGAGATTTTTACCTCACCTGCTCCTACTTGCTTCCTATATTCGGCCTACCCTTCCGTTTACAAGAGCGCCGCCTTCCAGGCGGGATACAAAGGTCTTGGCCTGCTCGATCACGAGATCTTTCTCCAATCGAGCACCAAGTGCAACAGGCATGAAACTCTATCCCACAAACTGACAACTGGCGCCTGTACAGCACAGTTCATGCACTTTTGCATGCTTTCATTCAATATTTGGTGGTTATAATGGTTATCAATGTACCACTTTGCATAGGCGATGGCTTATCCACGCTTACATTAACCTGTCTAATTGTTCTGTGGTGTTGCTGTTCGCTTTACATTCCTGGAGTACATTTACTATCAGGGACCGAGGGTGGGGGGGGGGGGGGGCAAATGGTAATACATTTTCTTTCGTCGTGGGATAAATTGTGTAAGAACCGTTGCTGTTCTTTTAATATCAGAATTCAAGAGAGGCATCAGATCAGCTGTATGATTGGATTGAAGACCTAGAAAAGAGAACACAGCATGGGTTTCTCAAAGGAGAAAAATCTCCAGACGCAAAAGTAACTTCGGGCGTACCGCATGACAGTGTTATTAGACAATTACTTTTCACAGCATATATATATGAATGATCTAGTAGAACGTCGGAAGTTGCATTTAACTTTTTCCGGTTGATGCCGTTGTGTACAGAGAAGTCGCAACTCTGAAACAGCAGAGGGAGCGTTCAAATTCCTGTCGACTGTTTGATGTGGGCGGAAGCCGATGTTTTCTCGGGACGTAGGATATCGCGCAGTTGACGTACTGTGACTAATGGGGAGTTAAGAGAAGCGCCTGCGCACACTGTGCCAACCAGTCGTCGCAACGAGAAACAGATGTCTGCGTCGCACCCCAGTAGTGGAAGCGGTCTGGCAAAGATTTACGTCGCCAGCTTCTTTCAGCTGAAATTGTTTGTAAAGACAACGCCGGCGAAATTTCTTTAGCAAAGATGAACTTTTTCTTTGGAGCCGTAATCCGAACTGTAGAGCTGCAGTCTTCATTTGTGTTGCGTGCAGACCCCTGCGGTTGACAGTATGCCTGCTTTAAGCCCACAGTTTCCCCATTGTACGGTGTTCCAGTATGTTAGGCGATCGCCATTCCTGTAGAAGGGGCGTCATCTGAGCGACTGCGTGTTCGGCAGCCTGGCATCTGTTAGCTGAAACTGGTGAGTCGCATCAATGAACGGAGAGGTAGTTGTTCAAATTGTACTTACTATTGGAGGTGAGAGACGAACTAAATTGACAAGACCTCGTATTTCGATTATTATTCCTTTTGATCGCTCTGTTTGGTGATTCCCTAGTGAACTTTCTTAATGTCGCATTGTTTCACTTCGAGAAGCGTCCAAAACGTCGATCTACAAATACACTATGCAACTCAGTATACAGTCCCTGGTGGAGGGTACTTTCAGAGCTGCACGCCGGCTGCAGAAAGCGCTGAAGGCTGAGCCCACGATCCGTCACTAGGCTAATTATTAATTTGTTCTCAGAGCTACAATATTAACGATTTTATTTGACTTAATAAACACGAGAAACAGATTCCAAACATTTGTGAATTGCATGTTTAATTTGGCCTTCGTTTAAGTCAAATTGAAATCAGTGTCATTGAAGGATTTTGCGAATACTGAAGCTCGGAAAATTTTAGTAAACATATTCGTTATTTTTTAAATTGTATGTATGATTTTATGTTTCAATGTTGTATATGTGATGATAAATGGTGTTACAAAATGTGTTCTTGTGCGAATACAAGAACTATTGCTTTAAACCAACCAGAAGGCTGATGACAAAAAAAATTAACATTCCAATCCCAAGGTATTGGATAACTACTGAGGGGTTTCAGTACTGAACGTCAGGTACAAGGTACTCCATAGACTGTTCAGTAGAGTTGAAGAGCATCTCGAGTCAAGCCTTGGAAACTGTCAGGCTGGTTTCCGTAAAGGTAGGAACTGTAACTAGCAGATTTTTGGACTCAAAAGGATGTCACAGGAAAGGTAAAACCGCTGTAGTGACCGTCGTGGACACAACCAAATTTTCCGATTCTGTAGACAGGAATGCGTTGTTTTAATACACGAATTGATCAGGAACACTTTGAAAGGTGAAACCGCTATCAAATACCGAAGCTCTATGTCGGGAAGCACTGAAAATAAAGACGAGAGTTCGTCAAGGAGAAGGGTTGTAACCGATTGTGTTCAACTTGTTCGCTGCGTGAAATAATCAAACAGTGGAAACAACTGGACAAAACCATCGTTATTGAAGGCGTACAAATCGGGTACAAAATAGAACACAGCATCACAGTACACTGCGTAGCCTTTGCCGATGATGCGATTGCTGCATGCGAACGAAACGCGCCACTCTTCTTTGGATATTCTCTATCTTTTTTACCAGTCCTACCTGGTATGGATCCCAGACAGAAGAACAATACTCAAGAATTGGCCGAACAAGAGCCTTATATGCCACTTCTTTCGTGGATGGGTTACATTTTATTAAGATTCTTCCTAAGAATCTAAGTCTGGCATCTGCTTTTCCCACTCCTTGTTTTATGTGGTCATTCCACTTAAGGTCGCTCTGGATAGTTAATCGTAGATATTTTACAGTAGATACAGTTTCAAGCTGTTTTTCATCAATAGTGTATTATAACGCTGAAGCAGATATATTTTATGAATTAACGAGCATTGAATGTCGATGTTTCGATTTTTAGATTCCATTTGCTACCAGCATCGGAAATAAAACCTAAAAAGAGGAAGTATTCGTTCCATGTGCCACACGAGACCATTACGGACTCGTTAAACAAAATGAAGAGTGCTTCATTACTTGCGTTTGCATTGCTATACTCCTCGCACGACGTGCCCCACAAACATCTGCAGTCATTCAGTTTCTCCAGAAACCTGTGAAAGTTTTGTTTGCCTCACATCCTGCCATGTGTATTACAACAGCACTTAATCCCGCGCACTGACAAAAGACGAACTTGGGAGGCTGGCACAGTTCACAAGCGTGAGTGATAGGATCTACATCTACATGATTACTCTGCAATTCACATTTAAGTGCTTGGCAGAGGGTTCATCGAACCACAATCATACTAGCTCTACCATTCCACTCCCCAACAACGCGCGGGAAAAACGAACACCTAAACCTTTCTGTTCGAGCTCTGATTTCTCTTATTTTATTTTGATGATCATTCCTACCTATGTAGGTTGGGCTCAACAAAATATTTTCGCATTCGGAAGAGAAAGTTGGTGACTGAAATTTCGTAAAAAGGTCTCGCCGCGACGAAAAACGTCTATGCTGTAATGACTTCCATCCCAACTCGTGTATCATATCTGCCACACTCCCCTATAACGTGATAATACAAAACGAGCTGCCCTTTTTTGCACCCTTTCGATGTCCTCCGTCAATCCCACCTGGTAAGGATCCCACACCGCGCAGCAATATTCTAACAGGACGAACGAGTGTAGTGTAAGCTGTCTCTTTAGTGGACTTGTTGCATCTTCTAAGTGTCCTGCCAATGAAACGCAACCTTTAGCTCGCCTTCCCCACAGTATTATCTATGTGGTCTTTCCAACTGAAGTTGTTCGTAATTTTAACACCCAGGTACTTAGTTGGATTGACAGCCTTGAGAATTGTACTATTTATCGAGTAATCGAATTCCAACGGATTTCTTTTGGAATTCATGTGGATCACCTCACACTTTTCGTTATTTAGCGTCAACTGCCACCTGCCACACCATACAGCAATCTTTTCTAAATCGCTTTGCAACTGTTACTGGTCTTCGGATGACCTTACTAGACGGTGAATTACAGCATCATCTGCGAACAACCTAAGAGAACTGCTCAGATTGTCACCCATGTTATTCATATAGATCAGGAACAGCAGAGGTCCCCAGGACGCTTCCCTGGGGAACACCTGATATCTCTTCAGTTGTATTCGATGATTTGCCGTCTATTACTACTGCTACTCTCTGTCCCAGAGACCTGCCGGTGTCGGATGATGCTACCCGCCCGACAACCCGGCAAGGAATGTTCGTCGGTCGGTGTAAACGCCAACACTAGTGCTGTTTGTCGGTCGGTCGGTGCGTGTGTCGGGCCCTTTATTCCCACTCGGTTGGCGCCGCTGGGGACTGAGCGCAGCGCTCAGCCGTATTACCGTGATGAACAGCGCATTCACGCCGCGGCAAACTGTCGTGAGCGTACGCCCTGCAGTCAGTGTTGTTCTGTCCGCAGTTGCACTCGCTAATTGTGTGCCGCCGGTGAACACTGGCGGGCTTGTTAGGCACACGCTGTGCACACGTCCTGTGCCAGTGACTGTGCGGCCTCCTGCATACCGTTGTCTGGCTGCGCCGCTACCCAGCCCTGGAGCGTGAAGCCAAGGCGCCTACCAGCACCGCTGCTGCTGCTGCTGCTCCTCCTGCTCCTGCTCCTGCTCCTCTCTGACCCAGAGACCTCCGCTTTTGGAGATAAATCGCCAGGTAGGCTTACTAGCTGTTGCCGGCGCATTTCTGTACAGTGTGTGTGTAATTTCATTTCATCTGCGAAATATTAAATGCACTTACCGACCGATCGACCAACTGTCCGACCGACCGACCAACTGTCCGACCGACCGACCAACTGTCCGACCGACCGACCAACTGTCCGACCGACCGACCAACTGTCCGACCGACCGACCAACTGTCCGACCGACCGACCAACTGTCCGACCGACCGACCAACTGTCCGACCGACCGACCAACTGTCCGACCGACCGACCGACCGTGTCTAGGCGTTTTGATCGACCGAGCCACGAATTTTCCATGTCGGGCTGTCGGGAGGCTAGGACCACATGACAGCCGAGTACCCGACCCCCACCACCACTCCATCCAACAATTTCTTCCATGTGTAGCGCTGTCGAGTCAACCGTCCGACAAAGGCTTCGTTTTTATTTGTCGGGATTAATGCTGTTGTGAGACGAAACTTTTACAAAGCTTCTGAAGAAACGTAAAGACTGGAGACGTTTTCGAGGCCCGTCGTGCGAGAAGTATAGCGATAGACATTCAAGGAATGGAGCACTTGTTTGATTTTGAACAAATCCTTAACGATTTATGTGGCACATAGAACGAGTTGGAAGAGCAGTTGAACGGAATGGGCAGTGTCTTGAAAGGAGGATGTAAGATGAACATCAACAAAAGCAAAACGGGGATAATGGAATTTAGTCGAATTAAGTCGGGTGATGCTGAGGGAATTAGATTAGCAAATGAGACACTTCAGGTGCTAAAGGAGTTTTGCTACTTGGGGAGCAAAATAACTGCTGGTGGTCGAAGTAGAGAGGGTATAAAATGTAGACTGGCAATGGGAAGGAAAGCGTTTCTGAAGAAGAGAAATTTGTTAACGTCGAGTATAGATTTAAGTGTCAGGAAGACGTTTCTGAAAGTACTTGTATTGAGTGTAGCCATGTATGGAGGTGAAACATGGACGATAACTACTTTGGACAAGAAGAGAATAGAAGCTTTCGAAATGTGGTGCTACAGAAGAATGCTGAAGACTAGATGGGTAGATCACATAACTAATGAGGAAGTACTGAATAGGATTGGGGAGAAGTTTGTGGCACAACTTGACTAGAAGAAGGGATCGGTTGGTAGGACACATTCTGAGACATGGAGGGATCACCAATTTAGTATTGGAGGGGAGCGTGGAGGGTAAAAATCGTAGAGGAAGACCAAAACATGAATACACTAAGCAGATTCAGAAGGATGTAGGCTGCAGTGCGAACTGGGAGATGAAGCGGCTTGCACAGGATAGAGTAGCGTGGAGAGCTGCATCAAACCAGTCTCAGGATTGAAGAAGAAGAAGAAGAAGAAGAAGAAGAAGACAACAACAACATAGAACGAGTAAAAGATATATATTATATGAAGAAAAGTCCGTCGACCTGTATTTCGGTGTTTAGATTTTTATTTCCGATAATCATTGGAAATGAAATCTAAAAACCAAAATACCGACAGCCTGCAGCCAAACCTTCTTCTATGAAGAGCAAAGTGTGGGACTTTCTTCATTTTTTCAGTCCTAATAGTTGATACATGCTTCATTCATTATATACCTGTTGTATGTATTAGATGTATTCTCATTTGAAGTGAGTTTCTTAAATTCACAGGGGCATCTTTTTTGCTCCATAGATATATAAATCAATAAAGTTTGCACGAACAGCTTTCGTTTTATTTATTTTGCTTTACCATGCTGTATTTCTGCAAACAGTTATAAATCACGTTACAGGTTTCAGGAATTCATTTTAGATAATTATTGTAGGGATTCAACAACACCGCTTTTTAGGTCCTCTTCTGCCAGTGGCTAGAAACCGCAATGTAGCTAACGGCCTCTCCTCGCAGCTTACAGCCTCTGACTATATTCGTTTCTTTAAGAATACTTTGACGATTTCGGCAGCCCCGAAAGCATGTTTCATGCGTTCTTACATAATTACGAAAATCATCGGCTCGCAGCTGCTTAAGTAACAGCGTACGTTATTTCTTTTTTCCGCATTAGCCACTTCTTTGCACACAACTTGCCCTCTTTTTTTTCCCCCTCTAAAACAGCCAAGGCAAATATGTTTCTGTGTAAACCGAGCAGGATCTCGTAGAACATAAATTCAGTGAACTAAGCAACAGGTCGGCGGTGTAATCGCTATTCACTGTCGGTCTGGACATGTGTAGGATGCCACGGCATTGGTCGGCCGGTCGGTCGGCTGATAAATTGGCGCCTGTGGACGGGCCTTTAATGAGCACTGCTGCAAGTTGGTTGTGCATTGCCGGTGGCATATAGCAACACTGTGTTTTCAGAATGTATCTTGCACTCTGCGCAGTGTGTACGCACTTTCGGAACTTCCTGGCAGATTATAACTGGGATTCGAATCCGGATCTGTACCACAGCTTTAAAGCTGAGAGGCGGCGTGTTATGGGTCGTGCCTGGATAACTCAGAAGACAAGGTTGACGTTAACGGTTCGCAGTTGTAATCCGTCAGGATGTCTCAAAATTGGACTCACTCCGCTGCAGAATGAAAGACTCATTCTGGAAACAATCCCCTAGGCTGTGGATAAGACATTATTAGCAATACACTCTCTTGCAGGAGTGCTGGACCCACGAAGTACTCACGGCGGCGCGTGTATGCGAAGTTCACGAGGTAGTAGAGAAATGTTTCATATCTCGTAGATTATGAGGAATTACTCTCCGTGACATTATGCCTTTCCACTGATGTTCTTCATCTTTCTGGTACTCATTACGGTAGCAGTGCCGGTCGATTAGTATGTCTATCAAGCAGAACTGAACACAGGAGAACGTTCACGTTGTAGCTTTAGTCTCACCGTAAGATTATAGGCATCTCCTATAGAGTAACTCCTCGCTTTCTAACTAGAAACAATATCCTGAATCTGTTGTTTCACAGCCGACCGGAGTGCCCGAGCGGTTCTAGGCGCTACAGTCTGGAGCCGCGTGACCGCTACGGTCGCAGGTTCGAATCATGCCTCCGGCATGGGTGTGTGTGATGTCCTTAGGTTAGTTAGGTTTAAGTAGTTCTAAGTTCTAGGGGACTGATGATCTCAGAAGTTAAGTCCCATAGTGCTCAGAGCCATTTATTTTGTTGTTTCACATGAATAAGCAGTGAACGTAATGAGACAATAACAAGTTGCCATCCTCTTTTTGTGATGAGCAAGTCTTCGATTCTCAGTGCAATTCCATCTAGACGTGTCAGTAAAGATACCCAATAAATAGCTTGACAAAAATATCCACAAGATTATCCCATCGTTCTCTGCACACTGCGAAGGAAAAAGCGTCAGGTTTTGCCATAAGTCATAAAATTGTACTCTTACACATGTGCAAACGAACGGAGTTCAAAGTTCCCCCTCTTTTAAGTTTTTTGTGTCATCCGTAGTAAACGCAAATGGTTGGCTAGTTCCTTCGAAGATACAGTCAATTTCCTTCTCCCCTCACTTTCGTCTCCGCGCATCTGCGTGCATGTCGATCGCCGTTCGTAGTGTCGGCTACGTCTGTGACGTTAAAATCCAGCTCCTTTTTCTCGTCCCCGGACTGAGGAATCACAATTTCGTTCTTCCCCACCTGTGAACCGGCAGATATCTCAGTATTTTGTATCTACTTGTATCATCTGCAGGCACGCGCTTTAAAGTTGCGAATTGGTTGATGACTTAAAATGAGGTGATCGTAATGTTTGCTGTCGAGATGCACTTCTCCGCGCTTGTCAGACTATATTCTGACGATGCAGAACCGTGCCTAGATTGATAGTGAAGGCAAAGTTCTCGCGTGCAGGTATGTCTCCATGACAGATATTGATTACATATTCTTTACCAATGCGTGCCACGCGACCTGTGACTGCGTCGAACTGCCCTGTGACACCTGGTTCGCAGACTTACGTAGATTTGCGGCTTTCCAACTTCGGCGCCTGTTTCTGGACATTATCAAACGTTGTTGCAACTCTGCTAAGTAATGCGATGTAGTGTTGTCGAAATAACCACTCCTGCAATCCCAGGTGGCCCATGGTGTCTTCCTGTCAAACACTTTGTTGACGTCGACAGTTATCTGTCTTAACGTATGAATTGTAGACTATGGGTATAATGGCCCGTCTTAATCTCATCTTTGTGGGTCTGGATACGGTGCCCAATATGAGTGGAGTCGGCCAAACGCAGGCATCCTGTGCCTGTCATACTACAGTACAAGGCCAAACTGTTTACGGTTCTGGTGTATCGCCGACAACCTCTTGCATGTACCCTGTCGTTACTGCCTTCCAGACTTGTGTAAGATTGTCAATGAATTTCGAAAAAGGCTTTTAAAAGCTGTGTGTCAGTTCATACGGTGTATTCGCTTAGTCCAGATAACTATCGATGATAAGAAATGACAGTCATTACCGTAGTTTGGAAGTCGGTGCACTTAACCTGTTCGCATTACATTTTAATTGACCGTATGAAATAATTAGGGTCGTTCAATTTCTGTGTGTAAGTAATGAGTATCTTTGGAATTTCACCTGTTACCTCTGTGATAATTCTTTTCACGCGAAGAAAATATCCCCCCTGTCAATGTCTTACGTGAGAAGTATGAAGGTTGGGTTCCATAATGAAGTGTAAGCTTTTCTATGAGGCACTAGGACTCATTCTCAGAATGAAGGAATCTGAGACAGTGTTTTTTTCCATTGAGGTAGTCTCTTTGATATTCAGATCGAGTTAATGACTGATTCATTTCTCAGGCTGTTCCAGCCATAAATTCCATGAGCAGTGTCACTTTTTATCTAGAATATGTACGTCTTCAGTGCCGAACGCATTGGAAAGCACATGCAGAGGACTTAACAAGGAATAACCAATGTGGGGATCTGTATCTTACCTTATGTACTAGCTCTGACTGTAAAAGGTCTTCGTTGTCGTGATATTGGCTACGATGGACAAAAGAGAAATGTAGTCATGTAGAGTTTATTGTAGATATTTATTTCAGCGACGTCATGATGTGTCACGTGTAAACGAACACTCGAAATCCAAAACATAAACTTTTTGTTGAATTCTTCCTGATTAACTACAGCACATTTTCAGTATTATTTATGTATTACTTTTACACCCTCAGAAAAGTAGTAGGGCGACGTACTTCAACTTTGAGCTTTCAATGTGCCTCATACATTGCCATCCTGAAGCTGGCGTGCCGACGCGTGTTTTCCCGCAGTATATTGCAGCAACGTGAAATAAACGAAATTGCTCACATTACTAGCGTACTGTCGTCTCTGGAATATTAGCGAGACTCTGTTTTTCGACCTTGGACTGTGTTCGTAGGCTGTCACCTTTCATCAGAACCAATCAACTCGTTAGCAGCTGAGGAGCAGTTAATTACAACCACGTGTGTCCTTGCCCTCCACTGGAAGGCAAAAAAGGCAGAGCTTTTGCGTAGCTTCGTGGAAGGCGACGTTCAGAAACTTCTTATGGCGTGAAGTAAGCTAATGCAGCCCTAAGTGATGTCAGATGCGTCATACTACGAAGGCCTTTACTGGATGAACGTAAGTGAAATGTTTAAGTACACGTATAGGCGGCATCTTTCCTAATTCTCGTAGACGTCATTTTCCAGTGGGATGCAAGAGCAAGACTGTCCTAAACTGCTCGGTCACTGCAGCTGAGTTTTTTAATGAAACGTGTCACACAATAAGGCCATCACTGATGAGGCAAACCATTATGACCACCTGCGTAGTAGGGAGGTGGTCCAGCTCTTGGAACTCAATAAAGAGGTGATTCTTCGATTCTGTGTGTCATGAACCCCACAAGTCCTGGTTGGGTTTCCGGAGGTATGTTGCACCTGATGACGACGCACAGGTTACGCATTCGTCGTAAATAACGGGCCAGAGGTTAGTAGACTTGCAGCTTGCGGCCAGTAGCTTTCCGTATGTGTTCTTAGAGTTCACATCAATCGAATTTGGTGGCCAGTACATCAGTGAGAGTTCACTATCATTTTGCTCAAACCACTGTTGCACGATTTTGGCCTTGTGACTGTTACAGCTATCCGACTGGAAAGTGTCGTCACCATCGCAGAAGACATCAAGCGTGAAGCGAAGCAGGATCCGAAGTTACATTTACATGCCTCACAGCTATCTCTGTGCATTTCATTACCACCACAGGTCCAACGGAAGCCTAAGTGAATGTCCCTCATAGCATAATACTGCCCTACTGAACTGCACACTGCATTCTTACTTTACAGTGTCATTGGATCAACATGGGTACAGGTAGAAGTCGCCTACTGTGAAGCACAATTTTCAACAATTTATGCTGAACGGTGTACTCGCACTCACCTGTCTACACCAGCATTGTACGCTGTCGTCAGATCTGCCATACATCGCCGCCTGTTCTGTTACACAGGTTTGGACGTCCAAGTCGTGGTGTCATCGTCCTTCAACCACTTTCCAGAGATGTTCACAGCAGCCGACCAGTTTCGCCGATATGACCGTTCCCAGGCGCCAGGCATAACGATCAGCCCTTCGCCAAAGTTGCTTATGCCAGTGGTTTCTCCCATTTGTCGCAGAGGGTGCGGGCGTCAACATAATCCCTCGATAATACGTCCGGACAAGTAGTTCCTTTCTACGTTTCTTGTGTGTTTATACAGACACATGCGTGTCGGCGCCAATACACGCGAGCGTCAGCATGTCTTTGTCAGGGGCCCAGTGAAAGTTGAGATGATTTCACGACGAAAGTTGAAGCGAAAGTACGAGAAGTCGGAAATATGACGAAAATGGAATTAGTTGTGGTGCGAGAGGAAGTGCGTGTTTGCGTGTCTGTCTCCGCTGAAATACGAGCCGTGGTAGCAGCTGTTTTAACGGAAACAGCTGTACACGCTACTCCACTGCACACAACTTTCTTCCGACTTCCGCTACATATTTCAGCGTGTATGTGCTATTTCTGTGAGTAACAATTTCTTAACAACGAAGATTACACGCATGAAGAAGCAGATACCTCTCAGTTGATGTCTCAAGGTGGTGAAAGCATCTTCGGGTGAGAAAACGAGAGCCGCTCGTGATTAGCCGAGCGGTCCGAGGCGCTGCAATCATGGACTGTGCGGCTGGTCCCGGCGGAGGTTCGAGTGCTCCCTCGGGCATGGATGTGTGTGTTTGTCCTTAGGATACTTTAGGTTAAGTAGTGTGTAAGCTTAGGGACTGGTGATCTTAGCAGTTAAGTCTCATAAGATTTCACACACATTTGAACATTTCTCAGAAAACTTGAACTGTGTAATTCATAACAAGTAAACAAATCACTATTTTTGCAAACAATTACGAGAAAGTGTTCTTTATGACGCATTTTATTTTGTAATTCCTATACTTTTGTTTGTGTTTAAAGCGATACCCTTCACTTGGACATTAATTTCGTGGCATCCGTCTTCGCGTACTGAACGAGGGGCCCCTCACGCATTCAATAATATTGTTAAGTCATCAATATAGTGACGGTCTGAGGGCGCGTATTAACGTATTGTCGATACGAGAAATATGACGAGCAGTATCGATGGCCTTTAAAATAATCTCAGTATTGTCAATACGTAGTGGACGTGTGATGTCAAATATTGACCCTTTCACAATATTCTCTATTCATATAATCTTCTTCTTCTTCTTCTTCTTCGTCACCTTGTCCCAAGTCACGTAGGGTCGGCTTTGCTCTTCTGGATCCTTCTCCTCCATAGCACTCTACCCATTGCCTCTTCCTTCTTCCATTCTTTCTCCCTTAGGTCCCCGGATATCTTATCCTTCCACCTCATCTTCGGTCTTCCTCTCCTCGCTTCTTCAATCTTTATATCTTCAACTCTGTTTCCGATATACTCTTCCCTTTTCTGTGTAAGTGTCCGTACCACCTTAGTCTGTTCTCTTGTATCCTTTTCCCCATGGATCCCACTTTCACAAATCCTCTAACGAATTCATTTCTAATCCTGTCCTTCCTTGTTACCCCACACATCCACCTCAGCATCATCATTTCCGCCACTTCCATCTTGCTTTCCTGGGCTACTGTGATTGGCCATGTCTCTGCCCCTTGCTCACCTACTTGTCACACAACACTCCACTCATTTTCCTCCAGTTGTTGCAACCGCAATTTATTCTATGTTGTATCTCGCTTTCCAGTCCTCCGTCCCTCTGTATGTACGACCCCAGGTATTTAAATTTGCAGACCGATTTCAGCTCGTCATGCTGGATCTTGCAAGACCTTATCTGCACATCCTTCAGTGCTAAATATTCCGACCTTGTCCTGCTAATCTTCATCCCTCTTTCTTCTAGTGCCTTCCTCTAATCCTCTAGTTTTTCCTCAAGTCTTTCATATGATGACAGAGCTTTATGAACTAACCACACGGCTTTAGAGTGCACTGTTAATTTTCAATTCGCCTTTGAGCACATCATACGTCAGATTCAATTTTTGAATTAGTCTTCTAACACAAAATAATTTGAATAGGCCGACGCAAGAGTAATCATTGGATATACGACTCCGCGATAATTAGCGGAGAATCTCTATGATACTGCATACTTTATTAATTTTAAAATACGTTATATGCTGGTGGATTACATAATAGTTCAGTAAACGCTTCCTCTTCAAAACAAATTCGTTATATATGTGCAGCGACTAGTCGGAGGTATGCGAAATGCTTTACAGTTTCAGCAAATTATCAGGAAATGTAAGGTGATTTTTTATTGTAATCGGCTGAGCTTATCTTCGCAAGGCAGACATAAAATTACTTCACAGGTTACCGTAGCATTTTAATTATGGTGTTTTCTGATGTAGCAGAACTAAACTTCAAGCATCGGAATGATCTGCTTGTCTCCAGAAATTTCGAAGTTATCCCCAATCTCTCGTCGACTGCGATTGCCTCTCTAATTAACGTACTTTGCTTCTGTTTTATCTTGAATCAACATCAATAACTTTCACGATGCAGGACTAATCGGAAAATAATTTACGATGGCCTTCGTGTCCATGGTCTGATGTCAGTCAATAAATTAACATACGACCAGTCGCTCCTTTTTTATCAGACATTCTCGGGCCCATCTCCTCTTTTTCGTCGTTTTCTGTTGCTTGCAAGCTGTAACTAATGTAAATGCAGGACACACTTTCTTCTGGATGTCGACCTTGTAAAACCGTGTTGCCTTTTAACAATTTTTGCCACTATTATCTATGATGTGAAGTTGCTTCATTATCTTGACGGTTTGACAGACTTGTATTGTCAATAAATATTGAACATGTGCAGACCTCTTTAGACACTGCGCTTGCGTTCAGGAGGATGGCGATTCAAGCCCCATTCAGGCTTCACAGGCTTCCCCGTGGTTTCCCTAAAGCGCTCAACACAAATGACAGAGCGATTCCTTTGAAATCGATACGACCGACTTCCGTACCCATCCTGCCTTATTCCGGACGTTTGCTTCGTCCTTAATAACGTAGAAGTCGACGGGAGGTTAAACCCTATTTTTCCTCTTGCTCTAAAACGCACTGGGTATTTCCGTACTAATTTTCTCGTTAGCTGCGTTTGTTGTTCACATTATTTGCAATCGATTGCGAAGTCTTTTTGGCTTAATCTTTAGGTACTTGGATACAGTTACTGAAGTGAAATATCTCCATGCGCATACATTCTCTGTAAGCCTCCTTACGGTGCGTGGCAGAGGATACCTCCTAACACTAGTATTCATTGCATTTCCTGTTTCACTTGCTATTAGAGCGAGGAAAGATTACTGTGTATAATATGCCTGCGTGGGAGCCCTAATTTCTCTTCTTTTCGTGGTTCTTAAGCGAAATGTATGTTGGCGGCAGTAGAATCGTTCTGCCCTCAACTTCGAATGGCGGTTTTATAAATTTTCTCAACACTGTTCCTCTGAAAGAGCGTCGCCTTCCCTCCAGGGTTTCCCATCTGAGTTAGCGAAGCATCTCCGTAGTACTTCAGTGTTTGTCGAACGTAGTAAATCTAGCATCCCACATCTGAATTCCTTCGATGTCTTCCTCTAGTCCGACGGCGGATCAGAAAAACTTGAGCAGTGCTCAAGAATAGTTAGCGCCCGTGTTCTATACGCGGTCTCCATTTACAGATGAACCTCACTTGCATAAAATTCTCTCAGTAAATCGAAGTCGACCATTCGTCTTTACTAGTGCAATCTCTACATACTCGTTCCATTTCGTATCGCTTTGGAACGTTACGTTTAGATATTTAACCGATTTTACTGTGTCAAGTAGCACACCACTGATGTATTCGAACAGCACGGGGTTGTTTTTCCTACTCATCTTCATTAACTTACATTTTTCTACTTCGAGCTAGCTGCAATTCATCATACCAGATAGAAATTTCGTCTAAGTCGTATCTTAACTACAGTCACTCATCTTCGACACCTTCCCGTGCACGACAGCATCATCAGCAAACAGCCGCAGATTGCTGTTTAACCTGTCCATCAGATCATTTGTGTATGCACAGAATAATAGCTGTCCTTACCACATATCGCTGAGGCGCTCCTGACAACATCTTCTGTCTGAACGTTCACCGTCGAGGACAACATACTTGCTTCTATTACTTAAGAAGTCTTCGGGCCACGCTAATATCTCCGTTAAGTTTGCAGTACGGCACCATCTCAAACGCTTTTCGGAAATCTAGGAACATTATTGCTGTTCATCCATAGTTCGCACGGTAAACAGAGTTTCGCGGAAACGATGCTTTCTTGAACCGTGCTGGCTCGTGGACAGAAACTTTTCCTTCTCAAAGAACTTTATTATATTGGAGCTGAGAAGATGTTCAAGGATTCTGCAGAAAACCAGTAAGGACTTTGGTCTGTAATTTTGCGGGTCCGTTCTTTTACATTCCGTAAGTACTGTGGTCACATCCCATTTTTTTCCAGTCGCGTGGGTCTTTGCTTTGGCGAGATTCGCTATAAATGCAATCTTAGTGAGGGTTCAGTGCCACAGAGTACTCTTCGTAAAACCGATTTTGCATTCCAGGCGGACTTGGCGACTTCAAAGACGTCCCTTGTTAATACTGCCACGCCGTACAGCCACTGTTTGTTGCGGCGAGCGTTCCTCTGTTTCCCTGCAGACTGAGCTCACAACTCACTCGTTAGGTGGCAAGACGGACGAACTTCACTCCCCTCGCCTCGTCCCAGGCAACTTGTTCTCGGGAAACTGCGAGCGGCAGGAAGCGTCCGTCTGCGGCGAGAGGCCGTTTCCTCCCCTATTCCGCCCTCGTCGTCGTCGCTTGGCAGGGAAACAAGGCCTCGCTACTGTCTCTCCTGTCTACACACCTTTACGGTGTGTCGAGTACTCTGTGGCTGGTGATGGTGCTTAACGCCTTCCTCCTTCCGGCCAAGGTCCGGCGCGTCTTCCCGCCTGTAGCGCCTACCTTCCGGTATCTCTCGGCCTCGGGCGTAGACGTTTCCCATCTTTACAAAGTGCAAAACGGGATGTAACAGAAGAGGTCACCTGGGAGGCTTCGTCCGAGATGTCTTCCGCGAGAAGACTGTATCGAAAAGTAGAAGAGCCTCCAGAGAATCGGCGATTGGGGCAAGGGTTGGCTTGTTGACTCTGAACGTAAATAAATGTAATGGCGAAGACACCCGCCATTGTTCGATTATGGTATTGACGGAAAATCACCATAAACGAAATCTGGAATGACCACATAAACTAAACAAATCGTGAGAGACAATGTGCACCTTCGGGGAATGTAGTTCGTCCTCGAAACAAGTGGCCTACAAAACTCTTCGAGCGATTCCTGAGGTAGAGCGACACACACACACACACACACACACACACACACACGAGAGGGTTTACTGAGACGCGGAACTATCTCCGGTGGCAAACATTACAAGAAAGGCTTTGTGCGTCACGGTGAGGTTTACTGTAGAATTTCCGAAACTGTACGATCCAGGGCAGCACGGTATTTTCTCCTTTTTTTTGCCTCCCGAAGCGAATACGATAGTAAAATCCGGTAAATAAGTGCTCATGTAGAGGTTCACTGAGAATCATACCACCCACATACACATACCAAAAAAAGTTTAGCGGCACCTCGGTTCCGAGAGTTTTGGAACTTGTACAGAAAATTGGAATAGAGATCAACGTAAACATCATTTCCGCCCTTTTTATTGCTCGTGAAAACCACACTTTGCATGTTATACCACCATACAGCGAGACCTTCAGATGTCGAGATTGCTGTACAAACCGGTAACTCTGATATCCAGTAGCACGTCCTTTTGCATAGATACATGCGTGTATTCGTCGTGGCATACTATCGACAGGTTCATCAAGGCACTGTTGGTCCATATGTCTCACTACTCAACGGCGATTCGGCGTAGATCCTTCAGAGTGGTTGGTGGGTCACGTCGTCCATAAACAGCCCTTTTCAATCTATCTCAGGCATGTTCGATAGGGTTCAACTCTGGAGAACATGCTGGCCTGGAGAACATGCTGGCCACTCTAGTCGCGCGACGTCGTTATCCTGAAGTGTAAGAAGGGGGCGCGAATTGTCGCCCACGAAGGCCAATGCCTCGCCAATATGCTGCCGATATGGCTGCATTATCGGTCGGAGAATGGCATCCACGTATAGTACAGCCGTTGCGACGCCTTCCATGACCACCAGCGGAGTACGTCGGCGCCACATAATGCCACCCCAAAACATCAGGGAACCTCCGCTCACCCAAGAAAGAATGGAATGAGTGATTCATATTCATAACAGCGCGTCTTACCACGAGACACGTTTGAATGATCTCTTGTTCAGTGTCTAAGAGAGGAACTTCGATATCGCGAAGAACTAAAATATCTGAAGAGGTTGAAAAATCGGCCAACCAATTGCAAATAAAGATTTATTAGCCCTTGATCATGGTTTCGATGTTTGTAAAAATATCGTCTTCAGAAGTAGCGGCCTTATTACATCACCTGATGGCACAATAAGGTAGATGAAGCCGAGCGGCTCTTGTCGTAAACAAAATTGATAAATTAAGAATTATTGCAAGCCATGGCTTTTGATAGCGCCAGATTACCTATGTCATAGTTACGCCAGAGACTAACGCCTTAGTCTCTGGCAGAAGGGGCGATAAAGGTAATCTGGCGCTATCAAAAGCCTTGGCTTGCAATAATTCTTGTTTTATCAATTTTATTTGTGACAAGAGCCTCTCGGCTTCATGCGTAATATTATGCCACCATGTGATGTAAGGCCATTACTTCTGAAGAAGATATTTTTACAAATGTCGAAATCGTGGTCAAGGGCTAATAAACTTTCATTTGCAACTGGTTGGCTGATTTTTCAACCTCTTCAGATTGACACAATTGCTGTTTCGAAGCCATGTTTAAGATTTGAAACAAAGTATCGATATAATAGCACCAAAAGCACAAACATTTCAAAGTTGTGGCTTATTGCTATTTTCCCATGGCTTAATTACCCTAACTGAACAACCACAACGTACTTCTACTGACCTGATAATGTTGCAGAGGTATTTAAATATAAGTCTTGGAGTCTGGGTGTGGTAGTTCAATGAAATGATCAAACCAAAGTAGAACAGAGTAATATGCAATCCGACTAAAGCCACTTTTTCACTTTCAACGTTTCTACAGTGAAACATTCTAATACCGAACGCCAGAGTAATTTGAGTTTCAAACGATGATATTGGTATGTCAGTGTCATTATCTGGCGTTTGCCAAACATATTTTAGCATAGGCTTGTACTTCAGTACAGAAAGTTGACTGTATAGCACAGAGTGAGGCCTGATGATGAAATGACGATTGTGTACTTCTGGTACGTAGTACGTCGTGACTTTGGATATAATATTTTGACATCCATGGATTAAGTCGCCTCATGATAAAGATACACACTGCGTACTCACTAGCAGATAACCGCACATTCCAAAAGATGGTCTGCTACTGCAGTTGTATTGTTATTATAACTCTAGAGAAGTACTTATTGTGTTACACTGTGTCAACGTGAATGGCGCTAATAGAGAACAAGTGTGTTTTGCATGCGAATGGCTCGTATAACTGTTTCGAGGTGAGCGATTTATTTTCAAAGTACCTATTAGTGCGGTTCTGAGATTGGCTTTGGCGGTGGACTGGCAGTTGTTACACTATCTACATGTGGTAATCGAACCATCCGCAGGTACTGTTTTCATCTAGTTCGTCTCCTTCACTACCCACGTACTCGTTTGACGCGCTGATTGACAAGACAGCAAGTTTAGCATCCTCAGGTATGCTGCGTACTTTCGACCTCCCAAATAGTGTAACTTTTTCTTACGTGTCATTGACGTAGTCTTTTAAACCATTTTGTACAGATACACAATGTCACATTGCACGCCGTATACCGGTTCTGTGATCTAGTTTGCGTTTCACCAAAGCAGAGGAGACTATATTCTGGCTACCAGTCGTTATGAGGATGCCCATCCGTGTTGTTGGAGTGTTCAAAGTTTCTGTCCTAGTGCTCTTGTGCCATTAGTGTACACGGTTCCTCTAGTTGTGGTCCTCAGTAAGAGCACGACGCGACGGCGCGGCGGTCGGAAAAGCTGGCCAGAGGAGGATCTTCGGGGAGAGTCGCGTGTGCCGGCGGCGGTTGGTAGCCAGCCGCTGTCCCACTGGAACACTTGCCAGGACTGGTTCCTGCTCTCAAGGCACAGACCAGTCCCAGGCGCGGGTTGCAGGCGCGTACCGCAGCGCACACTGGAAGCGTTCTGAAGTTCCAAGTCGGAAAGTGAATCGCGGCATGTCTTACTGAAGTCAGTTAAACCGCTATTGAACCACAATGGCACTGACTTATCGAATCGGCCAGCTCCTCTGATCTCTTTCTTCAGCATCGCCACTTAGCGACGTTGCGCAGCAACTTAGGGTGCGTTTTCGCGGGCCATGTTGTACGGCAATGTATGGCCGCAACAGTGTTGCCGTCAACTTTGTTGGTATGTTGCTGCAATACACGGTAAAACTGTTGATGGGGCAGGCAGCTTAAAGTAGGTGCCTTTGGTGTCCACGGAGGATTGAGAATATTTCGGATCGCCGTGGCACATTTCCCCTGTACTTGTCTATAAAATCAAAAAAAGCCCCCCCCCCCTCTCTCTCTCTCTCTCTCTCTCTCTCTCTCTCTCTGTGTGTGTGTGTGTGTGTGTGTGTGTGTGTGTGTGTGTGTGTGTGTGTTTGTTTTGCTTCCTCTCACGTCGATCGACGTTACAGTGCTAATGCACACAACGCGAGCGGTGAAACATCACTGTTTCGCTTCAGTTTGAGGGATGGGGCGCATATGTAGAGTCACTGCATTTGTTTGTTGCCTACTGGAATGCAGAAGTGAACAAACGAACGACCTTGACTACAATAAATGTGGTTACGTACATCTGCGACCAGAGCTATCGAGCACAGAAAGTAATAACACTAAGACTCGAATCTGCAAAGGACGTTCGGGAGGACGACGGTTCAATCCCGCGTCCGGCCATCCTGATTTAGGTTTTCCGTGATTTCCCTAAATCGCTCCAGGCAAATGCCGGGATGGTTCCTTTCAAAGGGCACGGTTGACTTCCTTCCCTGTCCTTCCCTAATCCGATGAGACCGATGACCTCGCTGTCAGGTCTCCTTCCCCAACACAACCAACCTGCAAAGGACGTTCTCGGTGCTGCCGTCACAGATGATCTGCAATAATGACGCATAATTTTATTCTTCATAGACTCATAAGACTCCTAAAATTTCTTAAGGTTCATCACGTGTTTTTGTGTTGTCAAGGATATCACCTCGCCAGTTTTTTTTCTATTACTATCTGTATATAAATTACATTTCATGTCCCATAAGCCAGATCGCATCCTTGGCTGGCCGCGCGGTTCTAGGCGCTTCAGTCTGGAACCACGCAGCTGCTACGGTCGCCGGTTTGAATCTTGCCTCGGGCATGGATGTGTGTGAAGTCCTTAGGTTAGTTAGGTTTAATTAGTTCTAAGTTTAGGGGGCTGATGACCTCAGCTGTTAAGTCCCATAGTGCTTAGAGCCATTTGAACCACTTGTATCGCATCCTTATTTCTATGTAATAGTGAACCTCAATAAAGTTATAACATAAACACCTGATTCTTAATTGCGAATACTGTAATGAATTTCCTGCAGCATACCGATGAGAAGTGAACTTGAAAAAGGTGAATGTATCATTTTTTACCAACCATCGGCAGTCGAAAAAGGAAGTACGATAACCTGTTTAGTTGTCAATTGTATGCATGTTTTCATACTGGTATTCGCCTTAAGTATTCGGAGACAAATTGCTATTAAATGATACACTCTAAATTGCGTTTCAACTTTTCAGTGTCACTTCACAAGTTTATTTCGGAAGCCTTTTTGTTTACTTAAAGAATTGCTTCACAATACGGATTTTATTATTTTTTTTTTCTAACATATAAGTGCACGAGATCCGAATACACTGCCACTAGCTCGCTTACGTCTATTTCGCTGCCATAGTGTTTCCTCTGTGAACACTTCTGGTCTGGTAATACATTTCACAAACATTGCTGGGCAATAATGACCTGTAATGTTGCCGAACATTTTGTTGCAATTTTTATGGCCAGCATGTTGCCGGACAACTTGGCTGTACTGTATAATAGATAATGTGCAATTTTTATGCTCCGTATAAACGTGTCTTTAGACACTGAATTACATTAGTGAAGGTACTGAGAGACGCGGATTTACGGAGGGAAAGTTATGGTGGCCATGAACCACTTCTCGACCCCCCACCCTCGCACTGGCCCAAAGAAAGAAAATAGTAAAAGTGTTTGTATTTTTCCATATACACTTCTCCAAATTTCTCGGTTACGTTTCGGAAAATAAAGTAGCATGAAAACTAAGGAATTTGAGAAATTGCAGACTTTGGTCAACACAGGATAATTTTTTTTTTGCCAGCATGGATGGCCTACCGTCCTGACGGCCTGCGGAGAAAATTCCAACCAAAAAAACAGCGCCCGCTCTCAGGATGATCATCCCTTATACCGACAACAAATGTGAAATGGTTCTACAGTTTCAGCCGGAAAACCATCGGAATATTTATGGTTCGTTGCGTTATTTACCTACAAAAGCCACAGTGAGTTGAGTAGGGCAAGACAAAAAGGTGGAAAACCATTCTATGAGAAAAAAGTAACAAAGACTGACATCGCTAATGCTGGAGGAAATGACTGAAAGAAACATCATTTTTCTCATTTACACGCCCGCACGTTCATAGTCTCCATATCTGTGTCCATTATCGCAGTGCTAAGTCAAATACTGATAACGCTTAATGCACATCTCGACTTCGTGAAATGTGCATTTTGACGTCAAAGGTGAGCGTTTGTTGCTGTCATAGTTCTTAAATAATTTGCATGAGACACGTATTTCCCAAATTTTCTGACGAATTCATTATGGAAACATCCTCGAAGCTGTGACCAAACCATATTGCGCAATATCCTATTCTTCCCGGAGTTCTGGTCCTGCAAGTTTCGCGGGAGAGCTGTGCAATTTGGAAGGTACGCGACCAAGTACTGGCGGAAGTAGAGCTGTGAGGATAGGTCGTGAGTCGTACTGACGTAGCTTAGTTCGTAGAGCACCTGCCCACGAAAGGCATAGGTCCCGAGTTCGAGTCCGGCACACAGTTTTAATCTCACAAAGTTTGAATTATTATAATTTTTTATATACTTCATTATTAAAATCGAGGCATCTGTGATACTTCGAAAGTTAATGGTACATTAAGGTAATGGTACATTAAGCGGATCGAGAGACTGTAATAACTTTACAGTGAATCTTTCATTTGCCAACAACTCACGTCTTTTTGCAGTGAATAACAATGAAGCCATGTTTCCGTAGGTACGAAATGAAAAAGGACTACCTGGCGCACCCACAGATAGCCCGCTCGACATTTTCGCGTAATTTAACGTGCAGCGCGCCGATTTAAAAGACACGGGTGTGAGACAGGGACACCGATGGAATCAGCTCGCCGATTTAGCATCCATCACTCAGGCACATCTAGGAGTCCTTTGTAGTTTTTAGGCTTTTTCCCCATGCTTGTTTAGCAAATGCCGGACTGTTGAGAATCCCCCTCAGAAAGTTAAACCAAAATGAAGAATAATTTCGTTTACACGATTCACTGACACAGGAGGGCGGATTTCCTCCCTTTAGTGAACTGACGACGGGGAGGAATATCCTGTCATAAAAGTTAAAATAAACTGCCGGACCATAAAACGGCACACTCCACTAGTCGAATGCCATAACCACGAGACTATTGCTAGGGAGAGAAGGCTGAGGCTGAGGAGGAGGAGGAGGAGGAGGAGAAAGAGAAATGTTACGATTCTTAACTCAGAGACGCCTGAGGTGGTG
The DNA here is from genome assembly GCF_023897955.1 of Schistocerca gregaria. Taxonomy (NCBI): domain Eukaryota; kingdom Metazoa; phylum Arthropoda; class Insecta; order Orthoptera; family Acrididae; genus Schistocerca; species Schistocerca gregaria. The sequence continues at coordinate 1,012,765,778 of NC_064920.1, read as the reverse complement.
CATTGTACGTCTTAAATCCCACCTTTCTGTGCACTTTGACATTATACCCCATCTGCAAAAGCTACCAGCTTTCTAGAGCTTTGCAGTAGAAAGGGGAACTGTCGGTCGTGACCCACGTTTTACGAATGCACCGTCACTGTAAGAGCATTGCTGCCCGTTAGTCATTTCCAGCAACCGTCGGTAAGCGCTTCTAGCAAGCGCATAAACCGGGAACCCGCGATTTGTGCTGCTACTGCTGCTGCGTCGTGCTGCGGATTAGCCGCCAGGTACTGTCGTAATATGCGACTGCAAGCCTGTCAGTGCCAGTAGAATTGGCATTTTACCGACCTACATTCCTCCACTACTACGTGTCACGAAATGCACAAAACATCTCCTAAGATGCTTTATCTTATCAGTTTTATCTAGATATGTAGTCATGGAGAGCAGAGAAAAACATTCAGGTAAAATACAGAGCATTTCGGTATGCACTTGACTCGCAGAATTTTTCTCCACAAAGCGTGCACTGCTGCTTTGAATTCGACAGGCATGATTTAGCTGGCTATTTCTCATAATTAATGTTAAAAATTTTGGCTCCGAACGCAGCGTTCTGTGTTTCTCAGGTCTCCTTCTTTAATAACCGTATTCATTCACATTTTAGAAAGCACTGCTACATCCAACACTTACAAATTTATACGAAACTAACGAATTGCAAGACCATAAAATTACGGTATCTACTGCAACCCAATATAATATCCATTTCAGTTTTGCTTAAATGTATTACATAAATATTGAGAACTTATTTTCTTCATTGATGGTTTTTTATCTCTGTTTACGATTTCCGGCCACGTCGACAAAGTGATCGTATCGCTGGTGCGAGTCTGTCTCAGCGCTTGTTTTAGAAGTTACTATATCTTTTGTCATTCCTTTTCTGGGTTGCGATGAGATAGTGAGCGGTACTTATTCTTGTTGCTCTTGGAATTCCTGTTACTATAAGCCGAAACGCTTACATTGTCAATTCAGGTCTTGGATTTTGAGTATATAAATATGTACAGGATACACAAACCAAGTCATTAAATGAGTGAAATAAAGTGTATGCATGGCCACTATCTTGTTCCTATCGGTTAAATTTCGCGTCTGTCGCCCGTCATCTTCGTGGTGTAGCAATTTTAATGGCCAGTAGTGTAGATAGAAAAGCGTGACAGGTGGCTGAACGTTAATTTTATAAACAAACTCATCGGTATAAGACGGAAGAGGAACAGTGGACGCTGCTAAACACGTCGAGATGCCTTCAGAATCAATTCACGCGTGTGATTTGTGTGTTGTTGTGGAGCAGCCGCCGCCGTAGCCAGGCCAGTGGGTTAGTGGTGTGGTCGCGAGCGCCGACGCTAGAGCCAGTGAAAGTAGCGGCTGAGCCGTGTGTGTGTGTGTGTGTGTGTGTGTGTGTGTGTGCGCGCGCGCGCGCGCTGTCCCACTGTACCGCTCTGCTGGACGCGTGAAATCTGCCGCGCGCACCGCCTGGGCTTGCGTCACGCCCCTCCCGCGCGCGACACAATTAGCGTCCTCTTGTTCCCATAATGACGCACTGCGCGGTACCGATGCCGAACAATCGCTCTCTCATTTCGTTCGTATTCAATGCTCACCTCTTCTTTTTTTCGAACGCATCGGTGCTCCTTTAAATCAGATTATTGTAGGCTCCCTGTTTTTCGCGCTACCTTTGACAGAAAACTGACACTGCACAACGAAATTGTAGTAATTACACTTCGCCTAGATCGTGGTTTGAACACAACTACATCTACATCTACATGACTACTCTGCAATTCACATTTAAGTGCTTGGCAGAGGGTTCATCGAACCACAATCATACTATCTCTCTACTATTCCACTCCCGAACAGCGAGCGGGAAAAACGAACACCTAAACCTTTCTGTTCGAGCTCTGATTTCTCTTATTTTATTTTGATGATCATTCCTACCTATGTAGGTTGGGCTCAACAAAATATTTTCGCATTCGGAAGAGAAAGTTGGTGACTGAAATTTCGTAAAAAGGTCTCGCCGCGACGAAAAACGTCTATGCTGTAATGACTTCCATCCCAACTCGTGTATCATATCTGCCACACTCTCTCCCCTATAACGTGATAATACAAAACGAGCTGCCCTTTTTTGCACCCTTTCGATGTCCTCCGTCAATCCCACCTGGTAAGGATCCCACACCGCGCAGCAATATTCTAACAGAGGACGAACGAGTGTAGTGTAAGCTGTCTCTTTAGTGAACTTGTTGCATCTGCTAAGTGTCCTGCCAATGAAACGCAACCTTTGGCTCGTCTTCCCGACAATATTATCTATGTGGTCCTTCCAACTGAAGTTGTTCGTAATTTTAACACCCAGGTACTTAGTTGAATTGACAGCCTTGAGAATTGTACTATTTATCGAGTAATCGAATTCCAATGGATTTCTTTTGGAACTCATGTGGATCATCTCACACTTTTCGTTATTTAGCGTCAACTGCCACCTGACACACCATACAGCAATCTTTTCTAAATCACTTTGCAACTGATACTGGTCTTCGGATGACCTTACTAGACGGTAAATTACAGCATCATCTACGAACAGTCTAAGAGAACTACTCAGATTGTCAACCAGGTCATTTATATAGATCAGGAACTGAATTGGAGGAGGAGGAGATTTAGTGTTCAACGTCCCATCGACAACGAGGTCAGTGACGGAGCGCAAGCTCGGATAAGGGAAGCATGAGGAAGGAACCATCCCGGCATTTGCTTGAAGAGATTTAGGGAAATCACGGAAAACCTAAATCAGGATGGCCAGACGCGAGTTTGAACCGTCGTCCTCCCGAATGCGAGTCCAGACAGTTAACCACTGCGCCACGTCACTAGATAGTAATGAACTGCAATGGCGTGTGAGTATTCATTAGTTAATAATATCTGAACCCCGTACGATTAGTCTGTGGCATTATTTTGTTCGTTCTGACTGGAGACAAAGAATGCTTGAACTGTAAATTATAGGAAATTAGCTATCAAAATTCATCGCTACAATAAATCAAATGTTGCGTCTTAAGCAATTAAAGACTGCCCCGCTCGTTTTTCTGTCTGTGTGTGAAGGTTAATATCACGAACTGGTGCAGAATACGGTTCACTGATAGTGATTAACGAGAAAGGTTTGTGCATATAATGTATTACCGCTACAGTAGACACTTAGTGCCTCCCGTGCGAAGCTGGGGCAGGGCGTCAGAGAGGTATAATTTGCAAGCCACTGGAAGATATTTAAAATATTTTGCTCGGTTTGCCATCTCAGTTGCTCATTTAGTTTTTTAATATGCCTGGATCTGATGTCACGCAGTTCTCGATTTCTGGGTGGTTTAAGGACTAAGGACACAGCTTCATTAGGATACGAAAGATACTTACGCCTCTACGTAGATCTGAAGGTGCCCGACTTTGATTGAAACTATTCGTATCATAAAAATGAATGTGGGACTGAGACGGCTAAAAAGACGATTAATTTTAAACATCAACACAGTTGCGAACTCGCAGAAAATGTGAAAACAACGAGGTATTGATCTCCGATAAAAAGAACAACGGAATAAAATTGTTTCGGAATTGATCCATAAAATGTTTGCCCAAACGGAGTCGCTCATTATCAGCCGTGTCCTTAATCCTTAAACCATCCAGAAATCGAGAACTGCGTGACAGCACAAAGAAAAAAAATCTTTGCGAGTAACGAAAACGATTAGGAAAACGAATTAATGGTTCAGAGGAAAATAGTGTCTAGGATGTCATGGTGTCATTCATGTGTGTTCGCAACACAGCCAAATGTACTATCTGAGTAATAAAATAATCTGTATTCTTCGTAAAACGAAACCACCTACGTGAAGCCTGAGTGGTGATTGAAGGGAACGCGAAAGTATGTTCCATGTATTACTTTCTATGATAATTTACCTCATGACGTCAGTTTTCAACAAAATATGGATGTGCCACTTTCCTTTTCTTTAAACACGCCGACGTATTAAAAAAAACGTTTTAATCTTTGACTCCCAAATAGCTGATGACTTCCAAAATAACTGGCCAGAGTTATCAGGAACATCAAAGTCATAATACTGACTCGGACCGGACAGCACGGAGGGAGACGTTGCAGTAATTATTGCACTGGACTCGCACACTGGAACTTTGGGACTCAAATACCTCTCAGGTCATCTGTTATGAAGCCGTAGTACAACTGTATACGAATCAATGCGAAGATTATTACGCACCGGCTGTTGAAAGTGAATGGTTCATTTAACACAATTAATTACATTATAACATTATCAAGAGAGCTAATCTCCTTAATTTTCATGTAGTTAATGTTTCACATTGATTATTGTCAATAGACGCAAACATTGCAAAACAGGTGCAGGATTGTTTTTTAATATTTGCTACGACTTAACACACAAACGCTCAAAAAGTTTACTGTCGACCGCTAGCTGTAATATATACGTAAAAATGTAGTGCGGTCTTTGATAGATGCGGGGATGTTGGCTTCAGTTAATAAATTGAGCTGGCTGAGAGCGAAACCCTGGCATGCACACGGAGGTGTGTTACTTGCTTGATAGCTCATATTTACTACTTCCTTATTATTTTCGCCTGTGACTAATGGCATATTAATTTTAAGATGTATAATATTACAGGACAATGTAGGTAGCTCTACATTATGCGTGTGCTAGTACGTGTATTAATGCGAAATGATGATTTGTTTCCTAGTTTTATAGTAATTCGTAACGGAAAGGAGTAGTTGCGAAACGTTTTCTGTTGATAAAACACATTTGCGACAACTGGTGCGTAATAAGTCTGGTACCGCGCGCCGCGGAATTTGAATCCGCGCCAGACGTCACGGACGTGGAAGGCCCCTAGATGTCTCTGCAACAACGCGCCGGAAGCTGTGGCGGCGCGCGCCTCCGGGTCCGCTTTTAGTGTGAGGGCGCCACAGTGGAACACGTGGTCCCAGAGGCCAATAGCGGCGCCCCCGATAGCGTACTTATGCGCCTGCCTCTCGCTCAGCCAGCAGTCTGTTCCGGTCGCCGTTACAACAATAAGCACCATACCTGTCAGGCCATCCATAAGTAGGTTTTTGTTTCTCTAAAGTACTTAAGACAAATGCTGGTCCGGTTTCTACGAAACGACGCGGGCTATTGCCTTCTCGGTCTTTACTGTATCTGTGAATGTACCCTACTCCCACCCCTCCCCCGACCCCGCCAGTAATGACCGCGTCAGCGACGGAACCATATATGCTCTAATTCTCCTTTTGGAAGCTAATTTTGTCTAGGCAAAGACTCACTTTCAGTTACTGTCGTCTAATATGGAATTTAAAACATACGGTAGAAGACTGTGTGCCTTGGTTTGTGCGAGTAAGCTTCACCAGATAAACGCCCTTATTAGTTTCCCTGTTCCTGGGAGTATTCGCAGGACTCTGCGCCGAGAAACTGCTGGAAGTGCTCGAAAGGGATCAGTCCGCCTCCGTAGGCAGCGCGCTTGCCCTCACCGCAGAGACCGGACTAGAGACGGTAATCGACAAGACATAACTCTGGCGAAACAATGGGTGACATGAATATATGGTAATTAGAATTCATAAAGATGCGTGTTCTGCCTGCATGCAGCCTGGAGGTCGTACGCGGCGCGAGATGCTATCGGCGGCCTTTGTTGCTGGAACGGCCAGCTACGCGGCCTGCCGCTCGCCTACCTGGCGTGGGAGCAGTCCTGCCGGCCAGACGCCCACGTACACAGTACGTAAGTCTTGCCGCCGCACAGCGGGCTGTCCTCTCGTCTACTGTGCACACCGGACCTCGGCGTGTTGCACCTCCGTAGTCACTGTGTCCGCATTCATTTCCCGGAGTTTTCCCTCAATGAGGGCAGAGACACGACGACTTGGATACAAGGTACCCTAGAAGGAATGGTCAGATTTCTGCGCTATGACAGGAGGAACGATCATTTGAAGCTGAAGGCTTCGCAGGGACGTATGTCCTATTCCGAATGGTTTTGGAGATGGGACACATTTAATGTAGATCGTAACTCATTTTCTTTACTAGTCAATTCATTCTCAGGTTTACAAATATACAGCCACAATCATAACCTGCCAGCACCGTACGATGCAAAGCGGTGGGTACCCATATCACTACTACTCATTTCCTTTCGTGTTCCACTCGCAAATAGAAGTAGGGAAACACGGCTGTCTATATGCCTCCGTATGAACACGTGAGGCAGTACTGACCCTACGACTTACCTTAGAAGCTAGATTAAGAAAAGGCAAACGTACGTTTCTAGCATTTGTAGACTTAGCGAAAGCTTTCGACAATGTTGACTGGAATACTCTCTTTCAAATTCTGAAGGCGGAAGGGGTAAAATACAGGGAGCGAAAGGCTATTTACACTTTGTACAGAAACCAGATGGCAGTTACTAGAGTCGAGGGGCACGAAAGGGAAGCAGTGGTTGGGAAGGGACTGAGAAAGGGTTGTAATATCTCCCAAATGTTATTCAATCTGTATATTGAGCAAGCAGTGAAGGAAACGAAAGAAAAATTTGGAGTAGGTATTAAAATCCATGGAGAAGAAATAAAAACTTTCAGGTTCGCCGATGACATTGTAATTCTGCCAGACAGCAAAGGACTTGGAAGAGCAGTTGAACGGAATGGACAGTGTCTTAAAAGGAGGATATACGATGAACATCAACAAAAGCAAGACGAGGATAATGGAGTGTAGTCGAATAAAGTCGGATGATGCTGAGGGTTTTAGATTAGGAAATGAGACACTTAAGGTAGTGAAGGAGTTTTGCTATTTGGGGAGCAAAATAACTGATGGTGGTCGAAGTAGAGAGGATATAAAATGTAGACTGGCAATGACAAGCTAAACGTTTCTGAAGAAGAGAAATTTGTTAACATCGAGTATAGATTTAAGTGTCAGGAAGTCGTTTCTGAAAGTATTTGTATGGAGTGTAGCCATGTATGGAAGTGAAACATGGACGATAAATAGTTTAGACAAGAAGAGAATAAAAGCTTTCGAAATGTGGTGCTACAGAAGAATGCTGAAGATTAGATGGGTAGATCACACAACTAATGAGGAGGTATTGAATAGAATTGGAGAGAAGAGAAATTTGTGGCACAACTCGACTAGAAGAAGGGATCGGTTGGTAGGACATATTCTGAGGCATCAAGGGATCACCAGTTTAGTATTGGTGGGCACCGTGGAGGATAAAGTCGTAGAGGGAGACCAAGAAATGAATACACTAAGCAGATTCAGAAGGATGTAGGTTGCAGTAGGTACTGGGAGATGAAGAAGCTTTCACAGGATAGAGTGGCATGGAGAGCTGCATCAAACCAGTCTCAGGACTGAAGACAACAACAACAACAACAAAAACAACAACAACAAGAGCCCTAATGTCTCGTGTCTTATCTACGTGGTCCTTACGCTCAGTGTTTGTTGGCGCCTGTAGAATCTTTCGGCAAACAGCTTCAAATTTTTCCAAATCTTCTCAGTGTGTATCTCGAAAAGAACGTCGTCTTCCCTCTAGGGATTCCCTTTTGAGTTCCCGAAGCATCTCAGTAACACTTACATGTTGTTCAAACCTACCAGTAACAAATCCAGCAGCCCGTCTCTGAATTGCTTCAATGTTTTCCTTCTATCCGATCTGGTACGGATCCCAAACACTCCAACAGTACTCAAGAATAGGTCGCACCGGCGGCCTACGTGCGGTTTCCTTTATGGTGGACCACTCTTTCCTAAAATTCTCCCAATAAACTGAAGTCAACCATTCACCTTCCCTGCCGCAATTCTTACATGCTCGTTCCATCCTATGTGAGTTTGCATCGTTGCTCCCAGATATTTAAACGACTTGCGTCAAGCAGGGTACTAGTAATACTATATCTGAATGTTACAGGTTTGATGTTCCTACTCATCCGCATTAACTTCCTTTTTCCATATTGATCACACCAACTGGAAATTTTGTCTAAGTCGTCTTCTATCTTCCTACAGTCACTCAACTTCGACACCGTACCGTAAATCGTGGCATCATCAGCAAACAACCGCAGGTTGCTGTCAACCCTGTCCGCCAAATGACTTACGCATATAGAAAACAACAGCGCTCCTATCACACTTTCCTGGGGCACTCCTGGCTATACCCTTGTCTCTGATGAACACTCGCTGTCGTGGTCAGCATACTGGTTTCTATTATTTAAGAAGCCTTCGGGCCACTCACTTATCTGTGAACTTATTCCATATGCTCGTACCTTCGTTATCAGCCTGCAGTGTGACACCGAGTCAAATGCTTTCCGGAGAAAGTTGAATGAGCGTTTGGCATTGTTGGCCGAGAGGCCGCATCCGGGGAAGTTCGGCCGCCGAGTCGGAAATCTAGAAATCTGCCGGTTTCCCTTCATCTACAGTTCTCAGTATATCATCTGAGAAAAGGTAAGCTGAGTTCCGCACGATAGATACTATTTCAAATTGGGCTGATTCGCGGACATAAGCTTCTCGGTCTTAAGACAATTCATTACATTCGAACTGAGAAAATGTTCTTCAAGGATTCTGCAGCAAACCAATGTTGGGGATACTGGTTTGTAATTTTTCGGATTCAGTCTTGTATCCTTCCTATATGCGAAAGATACCTGTTAGTCACTGTTAATATTCCAACATGCGTTTCACAATTTTTTAATTAAAAAATACATATTTTAACACATTCCTCTCTGAGCATTATCGCACACGTCACATTACGGTACACAATAAATTTGCATTTGTTCACTGTTGGGAGAACATGTTGTGTTGCTTGTCTGAATGCCTCTGCACGTTCCCTAAAGAGGACAACAGCGTCGATAATGTGACCAAGCAGATCATCTCGCGTATTGCCTTTTCGTTTACATCAGACCTCATCCAACCCCATAAACAAAAATCTAATGCGTAAGGTCTGGTGATCTTGGTGGCCAGTTAATTGTACGACAATTACCAAGCCAGCGATTAGGATAATCGCGGATGGAAGAGCAAACCAACTAACATCTGCTAAAATGTGGAGTACATTGCAGTCCGCGCGGCCAAAGGGACATCCTCAATGTGCTCAACAAAGGAATTAAAAAAAAAGTACTGTAGCCTACAGATTTTCCTGCTGCCATCGATGATCATTACGTGTGGTGTTGATTCCATTACTTGCAGACGTGGCTTCATTGCTTCATCAGTGACCAGTATTAATGGAAACAAATGACGACTGTCATTTAACCAGTGACAAATTCAAGTCGTGTGTCATTGTCGCCGATGTGAATATTACGGACACAGAGTGTGAAATAGGCACAACTCTTTCGGATGTACGGCTTTCACTTGTTTGTCGGACAGAAAGTCACCGTGTGCTGGTAATAGGTCTACGCTCCACCATCTCAGCGTGTTGCTGGCCTTGTACAGGATGTTAAACTACACATTCAGGAGAAGAAATGGGAACCGGAAGAATACCAGTTTCTTGCAGTATGCTGAAAGCGCTGGTATACACTCTACTACCAGGAATTCGACGTGTCGGGAAGCGCCAGCTGTATTTTTCGACAGCAGCAGCAGCAGCATCTCTGTCATTGCAGAATCCGTAAACATACACCATATTTGCATATTCTTCATTTGTCTAGATACGTGGAATTTTAGCCAGCAGGTGTAGAAGCACAGTTAACTAATTCTTCTCCTTGACGCACTCACAATCCCTTACACTACTTCACTCAAAACAGTTGCAAGCTAAACGGGTTAGTTTAATGGCAGAAAGACATCCCTATCAAAGAGGTTGGAAAGCAATGACTGGAATCAAACGTTAAAGAGGGTGGGTAGGTAAGACACCAGCCCAAAAACAAATGTACATTAAATGTGTTATATATCGGAAAACATTCAGAATAGCTTTTTGGTTCAGATGAGCGGTCCTGTCATATCCCGGAATGTTGACCATTCTTTCAGGGATATCCTGTATAAGGTGTAGACAAACAACCTAATCATGTCAGAGGAAGGTAGTGTACATCCACCCCAGAAAAATTTTCTCCATGGCGCGGCCTGATGTAGTTACAAGTTCTATATCCTTTAGGCCGGACCTGTCCAGGAAACGATTGTCCTTCGTTTCTCCTGAATCGGCGCACACTTTACTGCTTCGATTAATTCTGCTGTTGTATTTATTACAGGACTTGTCTTTTTGCTAGTACTACGTAATACTCCGCCTTCGAGCTTCGTATTCAGAGAATTCCACGGTGTTAACTGTGGACGTCTCTGAAAGCTGTAGTCTGAAAATCACGCTAGCGGCATGCAGTAATGAAGTTTATGTAACGCAGTTACCGACGAAAATTGGACGTATACGAGGTCCGCGCAACATAATATCCGACGCTATTTTTACCTGTTATTAATGAGCTGTACACTGCAGTAATGAGAACGCTGCAGCAGTTCTCATATTTAGCCGGAAATATTGGATTTAGCGGGCAGATTCCGTTCCTGAGCTCAAAAGTCGCTTAATATCAGTTCTGCTAATTTGGCTCGGGATATGTGACATTAATAGGGGCCTGGCATAAAAATGTCGGGAGTATCGGAACTTATCCAGTATGTAACAGCCTACTGCACATAAAATTTATAATCTGGCTGCGTTTTTGGTCGCACGCTTTCTGCGCCTTTGGGTGTCGAAAAAAAAAAAAATCCATAGAGTAATTCGCCGTAATCAAGGAAAAAGTACCACTCCGGATTTCACGAAACATTCACAAAATAATGAGAGAATTTGCATAGCTCTGTAATGAAGGAAAAATAAGTCATAACTGATTCCCTCTCCACGTAAAAAAATAGTAAATTCCTAAATATAAAAGTAGCCACATATATTCTTCCAGAACAGAATACGTTAACTGTACCTTGTAATAAACTATCCTGCAAAAGAAATCCATTCAGTGTCAGTGTTAAATTTCAAGTTACAACATTTGGCCTGGTGACATGACGCACTAAAATACTTAAATGATTCTAAAATGATAAAAAACAGACTACCATTTGCAAAGTTTACTTCAAGTCTTCATTTAATTCAGCAACAGCATGTATAACGTCTTTGCTGCTCTGTTTGTTTTCTCGGTTTCGCCCATTACGCGTCGTTTTCCCATGGTTGGAGCAGCTGCGTTGCGGTTTGGTATTCTAACTTGTTATAATTTTCTCAAAAACAATTAATAAAATGATTTTCTCGAGCTTGTAGCCCTTATTCCAACACTATGCAAACATTTTTATTACATTAATGTAGCTTTTTTATTTTGAATTAATACTGTAGGATGACACACACATATACTAATGCGCAGAAGCGATTGCAGTTTTCTGTCTGTACTGCTCTGTTATTTCCAAGAAAGCGATTTGCCCAGTCACCTTCTATGTAGCGAAAATTTTCATTTGGTGGAACGAATTCTAGATATCTATCAATGTGTATAAATGGAAGAGAGAGAGAGACCCCGACATTAACCGCTCTGAATCGGCCGCGAATATCTGGATTACGTCGCGTCGTTGAAACATTTACAGTAATATTAAGAGGCGATACGACATGGGATTAGGCGAGTGGAAGACTAGGATTTCTTGAAAGGGTTCTCTTGAAGTGCGTTGGATTTGTCAAGCAAATTGCATGTGAGGCACTAGTGCGACAACTGTTTTTCCCGTGACAGGAATCCTTTACAAGTAAACATGGCAGTAGACATCGAAAGAGTTCGGAGATGCTATGTATTTAATTAGTCGTTTACTTTGAGTGTCCAAGACTTAGATAATATAAAATAATAAAAATAACAGAACTCTGCCACGCTCTGCTGATTTTTTGTTTTGATGTGCCGTAAACTCCAGAATTCCGCTGTCTCGAATGCCTTATCACTTGCTCCATATAGATCTTCTGCGGTACGAGAATCGGGGAGGTTTCTCCAAACCAGTAGATGTTACGGGCCCTCACAGTCCTGAAGCCCCCACTTGTTCGCTTTACCTCGTGACCCTCATGGCCTCAGTCGGTTTAGCGCCTTCCATGTATCATACAGCAGATGGAAATCCTGAAATCCCGCAGCAGCTTCCTGTTTGACGTTCACGCTAATGCTTTCACTTAATGAAATTCGCCATAGCTGTGTTGGGCGCTTTCCAGGTGTTGATGAAATTGCTCTTGTTGCTCTTGTTATGTATGTGAAGCTCCTCATTGTCCTGAAACTAGGTTTTTATGGTTCATGGCCGGACAGGGGGTGTGTGGGGCCGATTCCTGCGTCTCCATTTCTGCTACTGTTCTCCCATGGATGTCAGGTGGCCAGGTACCCGTAATTTGATAAAATTTTGGTGACACTCATTTCACGCAACCTGTTCGGCATGTGTGGAATCTCTCCAGACTGGTTCCGCGTATTCTGCTGCAGCGAAGCATAGTGCCAGGACAGATGCAAGGAGCACCTTTGGCTGTGAGCTCCAAGTTGTGCCAGTAACTCTAGGGGATGATGATGATGATCCGGGCAGACTTTTGGCTTTCTTCCTGGGCAGTGAACTCTGAAAGTGAGGCTACAACCCACCTTTACTTCCAGAGACTAGAACCGTAACAGGTCGGTATAGTATGTAACAGAGATGCTCAGAGGACTTACATGGGAACGTTTGGAAGAAAGACAACGTAGTTAACACTAATCCCAGTTCGGTACATTCAGAGAATCGATAAGCTTGAAAATAGTGCGACCATTCTGTTGTCGCCTTCGTAAATTTCGCATACGAATTATGAGAATAAGGTAAGAAAGATAACGTGCATGCAGACAGTTATGGACACCTTTCGAACACTGGGTATGTGAGTGGAATAGGAGAAAACATCGGCAATATGTGTACGATGTACTTGTACACTCCGCCACAGTACTACATCCGTGAAGAATCCATCCATACCACATACTTCTGTGTATGGTGGTTGTTATTTAGTGTACCGCTGTCACCTCCCCCCCGCCCCCACCGTACCAGTCGGGAGTGCTGCGAGGGAAGAACGGTTGCTAGGAAGCCTGTAACGAAAAGCGCTGCTCTTCTTTGCATCTTCCGTTATTTCCCCTATTAATATTTTATGGTACAGGTCCCAGACGGACGAGCAGTATTAGAGTATTGGTCCAACGAGTGTTTCATACGTTCTTCCTACGTTGAACGGCTGCTTTTCCAGAGAATTCTTCCAACAAATTTGTTTGGCACCTCTCTCACCTGCTACTCCTAAATATTTTTTTTTATGTGGCTGAATCTAGTGATTATTCTACAGCCGTGTAATCACAGAGTAATAGATCTTTCGGCTTGTTCATGCACAATACGTTACATTATTTTACGTTAGGGGTCAATTACTAATTCGTGCACCAAACGTCAACTCTGTACAGGCCTACCTGCATTTCGCTAAAATTTTCTAACTGTGCGACTTCTCTGCATATACCACTTCATCATATGCTAAAAGGCTCGTGTAACATCGGTATCTGCTAGGTCGTATTTATGTAGGGTGAAAAATAACGAATTTACTTTTACGTCTGTAGCTTTCTCTCCGTTAAGAGTGATGTGTTGTATTGAATCATTCTGTTTGCTTGGAACTCTTCAATCTAATCACAAAGCTGTTCTGATATTCCGCACACTCGTATTTTGTTCATTAGGCGGCAGTGCGGTTCTATAAAGCAAACTTTGCAGACGTCAACCGGAGCGCCGGTGTTTACGTGTACTGCTTTCTGGATCTCGTGGACAAACACACTGAGCTGTTTTTAAACACAATCATTGTATGCGACCGTAGTGATGGCCACAGAGATTTTCAGTCTGCAGAAGTGTCGTAATACCAAAGCATAAAACGTGTCCTAAAATGAAATTTTTATGAAAAGTTAAAGGATGGACTCTGAGATAATTTACAAAGTATATTACAGGCGAAGAACTATATATGTATTGCATAAACAGGGCCAATGTAAGGCCTAAGTGGTCACTTGGCGCCGTGCTGAGAGAGAAGCCAGAGGCATGGGATCATTGTATTGGACCTCTGATCAATGCAAACCTGTCACCTGGGTGGATGAATCACGTTTCTTGTTACTTGAGGTCAATGATTGAGTCCGGATACGTCTTCAGCGAGGCAAAGAGCTGATCGAAACACATACACGTCAAGAATGCAAGCTAGTGGAGGCAATAGTGTACTGTGAGGGGCGTTTGTTTGAGTTTCCAGTGGACGTGTGGTAGTAATGGAATAGTAATCGGAAGCGTACGTACATTCCTTCATGCTTGTCTTCCCCGAAGGAGACGGCATCTTCCAGCATGATAACTGTCCTTATCACAAGGCCAGAATAGAGCTACAGTTGTTTCAGGAGCATAATAGTGAACTCGCATTGATGCCTTGGCCGAAAATTCGCGTGATCTAAACTCAGTGGAACGCGTCTTGGGCACTGACAGGCACTTGCTCCGTTCCCACAAACTACTGGCCCATAATTTATGGGAATTACATGACTTGTGTGTAGACATCTGGCGCTACTTACCGTAGGAAACATATCAAGGATTTGTGGAATCCATGCCGCACCGAATAGCTACCGTAGTACGTTCCAGAGGAGGAACAGCACGCTATTATTCAGTCACAATGTTTTGGCTCACCAGTGTACGTCAGTGTTAATCAACTGTAATGGTTGTCAAGCTCTTGAACAAGCATTACGGAAGAGCTGCGTCCTTTGCTTCGCTTCATCGTGCAGATGACCGGTTCATTACTCTTTGCAGGTGACCAGTTTGCTCCTTTGGTACAATCTGAAAGCTTATTTACTTCTTCTGAATTCAGATGCCGTATTCAGCGATGCCGCAGGATAATAGTATTTAAATTATACACGAATGTTAAGTTACCAATTATTTTGTGTTTGTTTGGTAAATGTAGGTTATTTATTAAAGTTAATGGACACCGTGGTACCCTCTTTGTTGAGTAGATCACAGTCATCGTGCCATTTTTACACTGGGTGTATCATACTTAATAACGAAAACAATTTCGACGGTCACTAGGTTCAGATTTATTTACGAAGGAACGGCACGTAACATATGGGGGAGGAAGGCAGAGGAGGAGGGGCGCCAAATGATACATCGCTTACATAAAAAAATGAAGAGGTGGCGATAAATTACGAGTACATTTCGCTTGTGTGGAAAGATGTTTTCGAACCGGCCCTGTGTGTAAATGACAAAACAGATCAAGGAGAGAAAAAAAATGTTCAAATGTGTGCGAAATCTTACGGGGCTTAACTGGCTTACACGCTAATTAACCTAAATTATCCTAAGGACACACACACACACACACACACACACACACACACACACACACACACACACACACACACACCGATGCCCGAGGGAAGCAGAAACATTTTAACGTAATGAGGAAAGACATTAGTTAAACAAGGAATCGACTACAAAGCAATAGAAAAAAGATATACAGGTCGATCGAGAAGAAGATGGCTTCAGTGAAGATGGAACAGACTGTAAGTTAAGGAGAAATTTTACAGGCGATTGACGATGTAGGCCTATAGTTGGGTGCCTCTTTTCGACGACACTTGTTGAAGTCGGGAATGATCTGCCCATTTTTGCAATTACAAGCAACACTTCACTCCTCCAGCGACCTACAGTTCTCTTGCAGTTAGAAGATAAGTTATTTTCCATACTCCGCCTCATACACGGAACGACACTCCTAACGCTTGCTAGCAACGGGAGAATCACCCAAGACGGCTAGCCACCATTGTGTAGAGCGCAGCGTGGGTTGATGCACATCCGCCCTCTGACGACCTCGAGCGAGGAAGAGAGTAACACATTGTTTGGCGGCGGGATGAGGAAGAGTTTGCAGCCAGAGGCGTCGATGCGCCGCGGACAATGGGTGCGGAGAGTTAGGACCTCGTTAGCGGATTGCCGTCGGGTGGGCGTGGCGGGCGTCGCCGTGTGGAGAGCAGAGGACCCAAGGCCGTCTGCGGCGCCCACGCCACGCATCGTCTCCAGACTGCGCTTCCCGCGTCGCGTTCGCCTCGCGACGGACGCCCGAGGCGCAAGGTCTGGGCCGCTGCCAACAAAAACTGCTGCCAGCCGGCGTTACTCACCGCCACACATCATCACTCAGGGGGCGGCGCCCAACCTTGGCGGGCCTTACGTAACAACAATGTGCTTCTGTTCCTCCCGTGCGCTTCCGCGTCCCCAATACTTAATTTTCCCACGTTCTTCTGGTAAAGACTTCAGCGATCGCGTTTCATTTCGGTACAAGTTGCCTGGCCAAGCTGCCGGGTTATGTACGTGATTAGAGCTGCAGTTCTCTATCAAGTAGAGCGGCCACCGGAGTGCATTAGTGGTGTTTTTATTCAGTTTTATTGCCAGTCCTGGTAAGGTATACCCAACACTGTCGCATGGTCAGTGACCATTGTGAAGAACACGGAGATGCCGCGAACGCGTTTGAGACAGAGTTGCCAGCGCCTGGTAAATTTCGAATGGGACCTCATTCTAGATATCCATTTCACTGATCGGTCGAATCGTGCAGTATTCAGATTTTTGGGACAATCGGATGCGACCATAGGCCGACGTTGCACCAAAAGGGAACGTGGGAGCAGGCATGGTCGTAGTCAAGGTTCTACTCAACTACGTCTGACCGCTACAAAGTAGGACCGCCGTACTGTGCACCAAGTACCTGCCATCCAAGAACAAGTAATACAGGATGTCCGAAACGCCTTTCCCTGATTACATAAATTGATAACTCAGGCCAGAAGTAAGATATAAATATGAAACTGGTGTCTGTTTACAAACTATCAAAGTTTTTTTCACACATCAGTAAACTTCCACATGAGCTCCCTTGGTAGCACGTAGCACATCTAGGCGATATTCAGTTTCCCTCCACACATTAGCCAACATCACTGGAGGGATCGATTCAACGACTGTGGTTATCCGTTGCCGCAGGGTTTCAAGATCTGGTGCACGTGTTCGGTAGACCTCGTCCTTGACATAACCCCATAAAAAGAAGTCTAATGGGTTTATGTCAGGAGAGCGTGGAGGCCAAACCGTTGGCCCATCACGACCAATCCATCGCTCATATCGAGATAGGCGCGGACGTCCAAACCCCAATGAGGCGGTGCGCCGTCTTGCTGAAAAAAAGAAAGAAAAACCATCGGCGTGATACTGAAGCAGCTGAGGAACAGCATACAGTTGCAAAATGTCCAGATACACTGCAGATGTGATGGTAGCCTCAGTGAAGAAGAATGGCCCGATAATTCGATCGTGCAATAGCGCGCACCAAACATTCACCTTTGGACTGCCTCTGGTGCACTCCATGACCTCGCCAGGGGGTTGTGAACTCCAAATGCGCACATTATGGCGATTCACTACTCCAATGACAAAAAAATTTTCGCTTCGTCGGAAACGGCAGTACGTCTAAGATAACCATCATCGTCCTCAATACGTGATAGCATTTCGACCGCAAAGTCATATCGACGTGTACTGTCATCGGGCAACAAGACCTGAACGATTTGCACTTTGTATGCACGAAACAATAAACGTTTGTGTAAAATGTCATGGAGAGAGCTTTTACGCATCCGTATTTCACGTGAGGCCCTGCGCACCGATTTCTTCGAACTTCGCAGAAAAGACTGCCTTACAGCTTCCACCCTGTCTACTGAAGGTTCTTGGTCGACCAGACCTCGGAAGGTCAGCAACCGATCCTGTGTTCTTGAACTTCTCATACCAGGCTTTAATGCTCTTGACATCAGGTGGATTACTTCCAAATGTTGTCTGGAAGTCTGCCTGCCGGTGTGACCGAGCCTTTCTAGGCGCGCCAGTCAGGAAATGTGCGACTGCTACGGTCGCAGGCTCGATTCCTGCCTCGGGCGTGGATGTGTGTGATGTCCTTAGGTTAGTTAGGTTTAAGTAGTTCTAAGTTCTAGGGGATTGATGACCTCAGATGTTAAGTCCCATAGTGCTCAGAGCTATTTGAACCATTTTTTATCTTGAAGTCTCTCTGCACAGTGGTTGGGGATCGTGTCTCATGGTACCACAGGACACGCTGTGCCTTGTCCTGATTGGTTAACATGGCTTCTTGGGCACTGCACCTCATCCACTACTTACGTACTGTGAACGTAAAACAGGAAAAAAAAAACTTTGAGAGTTGTAAACAATTCGACACAAGTTTCATATTTGTGTCTTACTTCTAGCCTGAGTTATCAATTTATATAATCGGGGAAGTCTTTTCGAACACCCTGTAGATATCGTGCAACATAATTTGACAGCCTGTACCGTTGGTCAGAGACCAGCAGCAGCCCGACTACGGTCTTACCGTCCGAGGTGTTTTCTGCCACAACACCACAACACAAACGGTTGAGTATGAAATGGTAGCCTGACCGGCAACCATGGACTGGTTATGAAATGGTGATCAGCAATGAATTGTGCTTCTGCCCTATTCTGGAGGATTACCATTGACGTATGTGATGGCGGCCCGGGGAGAGGTTCCATTTTTCCAGTGCTTCAGAGGGGCACAGCGCCGGTACTCCTGGTGTCTTGGTGTAGGGAGCTATCGGGTATAACTTCAGATCACGGCTGCTAGTCACTGAGAAGTCACCAAACAACGATTCGTCACGCTTCGTCCACATGCTTTACCTCCCACACGACAGTACTGTGGTACCGTTCTTCACCAGTGCTCGTCCATACATGGCAAGTGTCTGTCTGAAATGTCTGTGTCGTGTTGAGGTACTCCCGCAGCCAGCAAGATCTGTCCCCGATACATGTACATTGTCAGTTTGAACATAAACTCCAGCCTAGTACCGATCCGGGATATCAAGGACTAGCTCACACAGTTTAGGGTACGTTTGTCTCGGGAGAATGTACACTGTGGTACCTCCTTACTACAGTGGGATACCTCCTTATATCGTGTCGAACCTGCTTTTGCCCGGCTCTGTGCAGCAGCTCGACCTGAAGTGGGCTCAATAAATTATTGGACATCCCCATGCTGCCTCTATAGCCGTCCCTGATTGCGAAAGTATTGCCGAAGCAGGATTTTGTGCTGTAACTTAGGTTCAATAAATATTCGATTTTGTGCACGAACTGACTTCGTGATTATGTCACATAGATGCTAGATGGGATTCATGTCGGGCGATATGGATGGTCAAACCATTCGCTCGAACTGTCCAGAATGTTACTCAAACCAATCCTAAACAATTGTGGCCCGATGACACGATGCATTGTCATCGATAAAATTTGCTGGCTGCAAATACACTCCTGGAAATGGAAAAAAGAACACATTGACACCGGTGTGTCAGACCCACCATACTTGCTCCGGACACTGCAAGAGGGCTGTACAAGCAATGATCACACGCACGGCACAGCGGACACACCAGGAACCGTGGTGTTGGCCGTCGAATGGCGCTAGCTGCGCAGCATTTGTGCACCGCCGCCGTCAGTGTCAGCCAGTTTGCCGTGGCATACGGAGCTCCATCACAGTCTTTAACACTGGTAGCATGCCGCGACAGCGTGGACGTGAACCGTATGTGCAGTTGACGGACTTTGAGCGAGGGCGTATAGTGGGCATGCGGGAGGCCGGGTGGACGTACCGCCGAATTGCTCAACACGTGGGGCGTGAGGTCTCCACAGTACATCGATGTTGTCGCCAGTGGTCGGCGGAAGGTGCACGTGCCCGTCGACCTGGGACCGGACCGCAGCGCCGCACGGATGCACGCCAAGACCGTAGGATCCTACGCACTGCCGTAGGGTACCGCACCGCCACTTCCCAGCAAATTAGGGACACTGTTGCTCCTGGGGTATCGGCGAGGACCATTCGCAACCGTCTCCATGAAGCTGGGCTACGGTCCCGCACACCGTTAGGCCGTCTTCCGCTCACGCCCCAACATCGTGCAGCCCACCTCCAGTGGTGTCGTGACAGGCGTGAATGGAGGGACGAATGGAGACGTGTCGTCTTCAGCGATGAGAGTCGCTTCTGCCTTGGTGCCAATGATGGTCGTATGCGTGTTTGGCGCCGCGCAGGTGAGCGCCACATTCAGGACTGCATACGACCGAGGCACACAGGGGCAACACCCGGCATCATGGTGTGGGTAGCGATCTCCTACACCGGCCGTACACCTCTGGTGATCGTCGAGTGGCCACTGAATAGTGCACGGTACATCCAAACCGTCATCGAACCCATCGTTCTACCATTCCTAGACCGGCAAGGGAACTTGCTGTTCCAACAGGACAATGCACGTCCGCATGTATCCCGTGCCACCCAACGTGCTCTAGAAGGTGTAAGTCAACTACCCTGGCCAGCAAGATCTCCGGATCTGTCCCCCATTGAGCATGTTTGGGACTAGATGAAGCGTCGTCTCACGCGGTCTGCACGTCCAGCACGAACGCTGGTCCAACTGAGGCGCCAGATGGAAATGGCATGGCAAGCCGTTCCACAGGACTACATTCAGCATCTCTACGATCGTCTCCATGGGAGAATAGCAGCCTGCATTGCTGCGAAAGGTGGATATATACTGTACTAGTGCCGACATTGTGCATGCTCTGTTGCCTGTGTCTATGTGCCTATGGTTCTGTCAGTGTGATCATGTGATGTATCTGACCCCAGGAATGTGTCAATAAAGTTTCCCCTTCCTGGGACAATGAATTCACGGTGTTCTTATTTCAATTTCCAGGAGTGTATATATCCATCTAGTATTCTTAAAACGGAGGCACCGGTACCGCATCTTCATTCACTCAACTGTGATTACATCACTCTTTAAGAAACACAGTAATCGAGAACACAATCAATGTTATCGTTACGCACAGTTTGAAAGACTGAACGCAAGGTCTCTGTTCTTCAGGCAGTTCTTTTAAAAGTTGTATGCAGAATGATGGGAAGCTGTTACTTGCATACAAGCGCAGAGGTTATTGCTGTAACTAATAGATAGGATAGTTGGGTATCTTGGACTGTCTCCAAGAACATAAACTGAAGATCGTTACCTGAGACAAGTAAAAGTTTTGTCCTGATTTCAGTTTGTACCGTAATCGCCTAAGTTGCGACTATGGCGGTGACAAATTGAACAGAATACGGTAACAAACCGTCCCGTCCATTTAGTGTATCTGCAAATCACCCTTGGCAGTGACCTGGTTCTAGAGATACTGTAGCGATAATGGGGTCGGCGGATGGCCGGGTCTCACGCAGGAGGTAGCGGCAGCCTCCAGTGCTGCCAACCCCCTCCCCCTCTCTACCACCCTCCACTCCGCCTCCCTCCCCCCCCTCCCCCACTACCAAGCAGGCGCTATGCTGTGTATAGTCCCACCAGGCACCATCAGTGCTCCACCTGTGTCGCTATGCACTTACCATTAGTCCCGTTTCTAGGACACTTGTATCGCTTACGTCATTCATCATGTGTTCGTTTCTGTGTCATCTTCTTTTCTGTAAGTGTATTTATTTTTCAATCACTTTCGACATATTATTGTACCTTCATTCGTAGCTGTGATTATTGAAATGTGACAAGTTTCCGTTTTGCTTGTGTACCTTCTGCGTCCCGACTAATTTCTTCAACCGTATAGTTCTCGTCATTTCCCTTCAAATTATCCTTGTTCAGTTTCGATATAGTGCACTTCGAGCCATTTATGCTCTTCGCCATAGTTTTCACTACTTTGTCTTTTCAGGAAAAGATTTTTCTCCGAAAAGTAGCTGCTACAAAATATCAATTTGCACGTTACTTTTAACTCCGGTAGATTCGACGCTTTACTTCTCCAGTACGTACTGTGCCATGAGTTTGTCAGAAAGTGTGTTTTGCGTAACTAACTGATGATGCCCGTATCTCTCTTCTAACATTTCAGAAATAAACAAGGTTTCATTTTTCTATTGTTCGTAGCAAAAGACAGTTCACTTTACTTTTTACCTTTGTTTTTCCTACTAAAAGGTGCAGTGTTTTCCGTAGTAGTACAGGTAAATTCGGTGTGAACTGAGTCAACATAATGTCTGCATTTTAAATTGCGATTGTGAATTCTTGGCTTGTGAATGACAAAGATTGGGAAATGGATGTTGACATGGTAAATTACGTTAATTTTGATTGATTTAGAAGAGTCACTTTACAAAAGTACTCATTATAGTCAAGAATTGCAGCCGGCCGCAGTGGCCGAGCGGTTCTAGGCGCCACAGTCTGGAACCGCGCGACCGCTACGGTCACGGGTTCGAATGCTGCCTCGGGCATGGATGTGTGTGATATCTTTGGGTTAGTTAGGTTTAAGTAGTTCCAAGTTCTAGGGGACTAATGACCTCAGACGTTAAGTCCCACAGTGCTCAGATCAGTTTGAACCATTTTTATAATGAAGAATTGCAAAGAAATGACTAACTCTGAAAGTACTTTGAAGTTCTTTAACAGTGTCATGTTCAAAGAATTATTACGAAATATATATATCTTCATCATAGAATACAATACATTATGTTACTCTGTCCCAAATTATTGCTAGTGTTAGGTAATTAAGAAGAGGGGACAGTTCTTTGTTGGATACTTAATTGTTGTAATGGTGTGTATGTAGCAGCTCACGCACAATTAAAGCAACGAAAATTAATTATTGTCTTAGTGTGAAGTCTTCATCAATCAATCGAAAAGTATTTCTTTCTTGCAGTAAAGATATCAAAAACAGTATTTTAAAATCAGTTTCCCAATAGAGATAAATTTTCATCATTCTTGCCATGCCTCTCTCTCGGCGTGCGTTACTTCACGATTATACTGCGCGTACTGACTGTCTCTGCGACCAGCATCTGTGAGGAGCGGCCGATGCAGAGATACTATTGCAGAGGCGCCGTGTCGCAGATGACAATGCGCGCTGGCTGAGAAACGAAACAGACGCGACCGCCGTCTGTGTATCCAGGTTAGAAGGGAAGATGATAAATGAACAAATATCACTCATTTCAAACTTGCAGTGTTTCGGTTCATTGTCCGATTTCCTGCTCACCTGGCTTACCACAGTTTTTCGGAGCGGTGGACGTGTTCGAAGCGGTGGACGTGTGGCAGGTGAAGTGGCGACTACCGTAACGAAGAGAAGAGAAGCCTTGCCGACGGTCTGGGCCCCTCGGCTGTAGGCTGCCAGGGAAAGGCGAGCCGCAGCGCCAGGTAACCCGAGCGCCCGCCGAAGGCAGTGCCCGCCGCAGGACCACAACCCGACACCCACGCCGAGGACAAGCCGGCCGGCCGGTCACGGCACGCGGATTACTGGCCGCTCCGCTCCTGTCTAGCTGGCGGTCCTACCTGCTGCAAGGGCGCCTTACCCAGTACGAATACATTGCGTCCAGCCGAAACCTTTCCTATTTCGATATGCAATAATATCAGGCAAGTTCAATAAGTAATACAATGCTTTTTTCTGAACGCAGATTCATTTTATATAGGATTCGAGGACACCGTGTTGTTTCCCCCACTCTTTTTGGCCACAAAACCGTATTTTTCAGCATAAGCTCCGTTCAGTGTGACGGGCTCTTCATCCTGTCTTCAGCCAAGCGGCGAGCAACATAGCGTACACACACACACACACACACACACACACACACACACACACACCTTTGAGTACCCCAACTGGTGGACGAGTGTGTCAGCACTACCAACAGAGATGTCCAGTTCTGTAGCGAGGTGTCCAAATGCGATCTGTCGGTCACCTCGAGCGAGTGTGTCCGCACGTTCGAACATTACAGGACTCTCAGCTGTGTGCGGCCGGCCGGCTCGCGGGAGATTCGACAGATTTGCACGACCTTGGTGCAATAATGACAGATGTCCGGCCCAAAGACTCGCCATGCTTTTGTTCACTGCCAGGTCACCGCATACGTTCTGCAAGCGCCTATGAATATCTGCGATGCTCTGGTTTTCCGCCAAAAGAAATTCAGTGGCAACTTCGTGCTTGGAAAGCATCTCTGTTACAGATAGCATTTTGAATGCTAATTATAGCATCGCCACATATCGGAACTTCTTGAAACTATGGGAGCTGAAGCGGGAATACGTATACAACTATGTCGCACAGTAAATTTCGCATTTGCCGCAACCGAAACTGGCCGAGGAAAACAAAAAAGGGATGCATTACTTATTGAACGCCCCTCGTAGATAATTGGGGTTTGCGGCATCACACAAAATAACTCAGTTTTGTCCGCCCCCGGTAGCTGAATGGTGAGCGTGACGGATTCTCAACCCTCTGGGCCCGGGTTCGATTCCCGACTGGGTCGGGGAATTCTCTCCGCCCAGGGACTGAGTGTTGTGCTGTCATCATCATCATCCTTTCATCCTCCATCGACTGCAGGTCGCCGAAGTGGCGTCAAATTGAAAGACCGGCATCCGGCGACCGGTTTGCCCGAAGGGGGGGGGGGGGGGCGGCTAGATATACGATTAAATAAAACTCTAAGTTTTGTACAAAAAATTAATACGCCTCTAGACAGGCTCCTTTCATAACTCGTAAAATGTCAAGACATTACTCTGTCTCAATTCACGTGAACACAAGCATGTCTGGGGCGATGGAAGCTATTGCATCAACAGTTCTTCTGCGGAGATCGCCAAGACGACGTACAGATTAGATGTACACTATGTCTTCTACATAACACTACAGGAAGAAATCCAGAAGGCTTACGTCCGGAGATCGCAGTGACCACTAGGTCCATCACGTCCCACACATCGCGTAGAAATATTCGGTCCAGGAAGTCACGAACGCGTGAACTCCAGTACAGTGGTGTACCATCGTACTTGAAGACTCATTTGGTTCAAGAGGAAGAAGCTGAGGGCCAGAAAATTGCTGAAGTATGTCGAGATAAACGGTTCCTGTTGGTGTTTACTCGATGAAGAAAAATGACCCATGAGGAAAAATGGTCCGTCTATGGTGCCTTTCATTAGCACACTCCACACATTAACCTTTTCGCTGTCTTTGACATGTACCCGGAAACTGTGTGGGTTTTCCGAGCCGCGCGAATGTTGTGTCGATTAACCTTCCCATGTGTGTTAAATGTTGCTTCGTCAGAGAAAACGAAATTTCCTGGATAGTTGTTTCGCTACAATTTAATCTTCGCAAGCTTGCAAGCGAAGTCGTTCACGTAGCAGCTTGTGAGCTACTGAGCAAGGGATGTTAAACTCACGTAATTCTCGGCGATTTGGGTGTTCTTTTTTTCTTTTCCTTTTTCTTTTTCCTCCTCCTCTACCATTTCATCAGACGTGCATTTTATGCCATAGCCCATCCGTCTGTCCCCAGTGGCTAGAGGCTTCAACTACTTTGCATGATGTTGCAAACTCCAACTGTCTATGTGATACAGTTTTTTGGTTTTTAATTACATGCGGAAATCATGGAGATGTCGTGTGTAACCCTGTACTACACTATTTGGGTGAAACGTTGGATAAATGATCTCTAAAGTTGTGCCGAATGACACCGTGCAGACCTTCTAGACTTAGCTAAATAGTAATTTTTTGGATGTCGTCTTCTGGTATTGGGTTGAACCATAGTGATACCGTGAACTAGACAGAATTTTGTTTTATGTCTAGTTGTTGCAAGTATGACGTTACAAGTCACATCATTATCACATATTGGGTCTTTTAAACTTCTTGACAGAGTAAAACCATCCACCATACCATGATTCGAACACAGGGCCTTAGCTTTTGCGGGCTATGCTCATACTGACTGAGTGATCCAGGCACTACTCCTGACCGGCCATCACATCATTACTTTCGCATGTTACCTTTGTAAATATATTGGGAGCAGCAGTGATAGCAATGAACTAGTAATAAAATATTACATAGAACAGTCCTGATCGCATAATGACACTTTTATTCATAAGTGAATACGTGCGGGCTCGCGTCTCTGTTGTTTTATCTACATAGTCTTTTCGCGAGGTTTACGTAGGATGAAGCATTATTATCTGACTCTTCTAGGAAGGTACACTCTGGGAATTTCAGCAGTTAAGCGTACCAGGATGTAGTACGCTTCTCTTGCCTTGGCTGCCACAGGCGTTGATGCGGTCTATATCCTCCAGCAGTCCTGTCTGTTGCGGATCGCAGGTTGACGAACAGTATTCGAGACCTCCTTTATGGCCGAGTTCTTGCTGTCCGTATGATATGGACTAGTAGTTACTACATTCTTGACGACAAATTGAACCAATAACAAGGGGAAAATACAAAGTTTCGCCGATAAAATGGGGCCGGGTGATGTTCGGTCGAAGAAACTGTTGGACGATAAAAGGTACTCTCATTGCAGCTAGAACTAAAAGAGCAAACGTATGTTACTCGTAAAGTTTTCAAATGATAGCGCATTACTGCTCATTGTGTGGTAACGAAACAAGTGGAGGACCGGGACTAGTTGTATGTAACTTACGTCTTTCAATCGTAGACCAGCACTGGCAAGGTACACTGCACATGACATAAAGAATCCCTACATTAAAGAAAATATCTCGCAAGGTAGCTAATTCTAGTGTTATATTCTGTGTAACAACATTGACAAGACCCATTGTTTCGTTCACATTAGCTGGAGAAAGAAGGCAGTAGTATTGTCAGAAATTCAAAATTAATCGGGAAGCCTCTCTTGTATTCTGCTCCTCTTACTGATGATTGAAACCAAAATTGAAGTATGTACTGTCGATTTGACGTAGTGTCCTTCGACACTTGTCATCCGCCAGGAGTGTGAACTTTATGCGCGTCATAAAATGACATACATTGTGCGTCATGGTGGGGTAGGTATTCGCGTTCACGTATGCAATCGACACACTGCGCGAGGAGAGAGACATAGTTAACGTGAGAGAACTGTAGGCACACATGGCATTTCCGCGTGTAGTGTGTGTTTTGACTGTTTCTAGTGAAACTTTTGTGGCTGAGTCAGTAAGCTAAGACGTAAACGCTGGATCAGCTCACCGTACTGCTTCATGGGTATAAGGAATTCCTGGAACTCCCGAGTCTCTTGATAGAGCGGGACTGCGGTTATCTCTGTAACAGACACCCCCCCCCCCCCCTTGCCTCGCTCTATCTAGCTGTCCTGTGACACACACACACACACACACACACACACACACACACACACACACACACACACAATGCGCTCTAGCTCTCGTCCTCGCTATTCAGTCTGTAAAATTCTACGGGTGAAGTATTGTCTTCCGCTGTTGCGACGTATTAGTGGGTTAGCCATTTCATAACGAGCTACGTATTGTGATATAGGTCGTGTCATTTGCACAAAAGTTACACCGTACTGCAACAGGGCCACATGTTCTTACTTATTAGCCATTTACAAGTACGTAACTGACTACTTACTTCTGTAAAGCATTCGTCTACGCTCGTCGAGGATAAAAACTTCCCTTTTCAAATTTTTGCGGTCTCTGACACACTCGTTTCCCCTGGATACTTCAATCCTTATAGATTCAAAATAAATTTTGATTACGGAAAGTCACTAAAATGAAAGTGAGAAATTGACTAGAAAGGGAGGCGCAGGAAAACCGCAACAGTCGGTTGGCAAGTGTGCAGGTTTCAGTGCTTTACTGTTTTCTTTGTTCAGAGAACTGATGACTCGATTAAGACTCATCGAAAGTAGGTTGACGGGAAGGGATTCTTGTAAACGAATCCTTTGACGCGGCCTAAGTCTGTGACACAGTCTTTCTAGCGGTCCTATGGGATGTTTATAGTTCTCGGACGCTGGTAGTATTTTCAAAGAAGCACGGCAAGAATAAAGGGGGCACGAGTAGAAATTTCTCTCTCAAATAACTGTTGCGCGTCGCTCATCACGAAGTCAGACACTTTCTTATGATCTGATTATCTACGTCGTATCTTTAGATCTTAGTGACTGCTTGAAATCTGTGTCATAAACATACACACTACGCCTTGCTGCGAACGCACGCTCTGTCCGAACATCTTGGTCATGGTATCTAATTGGACGCCGCTAACACTAGCAGAAGGGGGACTGCCAGCGTGGGCCGTTAATAGTACAGTCAGACCTTATTCTGCGTGGGCACATCCTGCCGAGAGTCGAGGGTGCAAAAGGTGATCTGGTCTAAAGGCTTGCTTTCACTGTCTGAAAGTACGTTGCTCAGTGGGTAAATTTGACTGGAATAATTCCCTCTGACATATGTGCTCAGTAACAAATTCGTTACATATGTACGTTTGAGGTTATTTCTGACTCTGTAATTGTCATCCTGTTATGCAGTACATTGACTGTACTTTTGTCTTTATCTTTTGTGTGACTAATCTGATGTTCCTTATGCGACCGAATCACGGCCAGTTTTCCCGTAGCTGTAGATTTTGCTACACTCCTGTTCTAAACGTTGTAGCGTGAGGCATTTGCGTCAGGCTTGTTCGTCAGTCAACTAAAGCAAATTTATGATCGTTTGCGCAAAATTAATATTATTTAGGTAAGCGCAGCTAGCGCAATTAGCTACTGATGCCATAAGTGTATTAAAGAACGGACTGAAGAAATGTTTAAGCAAATATCGACAAATGGCAGTTTCTTAGTGTCCCAACGATGCAACAACCTTTGTCACCTCTCTGCAGCATCAGTTAACCCTCCTTCCCCCCCCCCCCCCCCTCTCCCCCCGACACGCATGTTTATTCTCAGACATTTGTACTCTAACGAAGTGGAGGGATGCAATCTTCTCGTTATAGAGCAAGTTTCAGTTCACGTAGCATGCCAAAAATCGGCCTCCTTCGATAAGTTTTTTTTTATTGTGTTTGCGCCAGATTTCTGTTTTAAGTCACCAGTTTTTCTACTGGTTTTATTTAATCTTGCATCTCTTATAGTGTTCTTTTTTTAATCATGCGTCTTTACTGCACCCAAGACACATCTGTTTCGTATCTAATCTTTGTCAGCCACTTCGTCTTGTCACTTACGGCTGTAGCATTAAGTATCAAGTTAGCTATTCATCCGTCGATGTCTTCCTAACATGTTCTCTTCTGATAAATTGCCACGCATATTGTTTCTAGTCTGTTTAACGGCATATTATACTTCTATATGGCTGCTTAATATTTAACTTCGTTCTATAGCACTACGTTTCAAACGCTTCGTTATCTCTTCTTTGGGTGTTTGTACCATATCATATGTAGTGAAAAACACTTAACACACATGAAGTAACCTGTGTTTTCAAATTAAATTTTCCCAGCTATGCCAGTTAAATAACAAGTATTACTTCATTCCATGTACATTTTATTACTAATTAAAACGTCTCGCTAAATTAGTACTAAATTCCTCATAGCTTGAAGCAACAATTTTTTTTGTGCGGTGTAGGTATTGTGAAAACTTACTTTTTTTTAACACGTTCACTGCTATCAAATATGACAGCAGATTTTTCATCTGTAATCTGTTTGACAGCCTTCCGCGCTAGATAAAATTCTGTAAAATTCTGGCTGTCGAGAAGCAGCCATTTCAACCACAAACGCGGCTGGGTACGCCTTAGGAATACTGCTAGCAGGAGAAGCGAGGCTCAAATACCCCTACGGCTCTCACATTTGGTTTTCCGTGTTTCCCTAACCACTCAACCTAAATGCCGGAATAATTCCTTTGAATAGGACACTAGCGATTCTCATCCTGTCCTGTCGGAGCTAATGATTCGTTTCTAAAGAATTCGATGTTGACAATTCGTTCGTCATTTTTCTAGTACCGATTTTCTTAAAATCTAAGAACGTGGGATTCACTTAATTCCCTCGAATACTTCTTTACAGGATATAGTGTATCATAACCTCGGTATTGTCGCTTTTCGCTCGATTTACTGCAGTTCAAGTTCGGGAGCGAATTTTCAGACTTGCATTGCCGCCCTGTAGACACTTCCGGCTCTCGACGTAATTAGCGCACTTCCTGGTCGCATCACACTGGAAGTGAGAAGCAACGTGCTTTCACCGCCTCGGCGCGTCATCTGGCACTGACGAAATAGTAGCGATGGATCGCTCGCTGCAACAAACTGCAAAACATTTGTGCCTCGGTAGTGAGGGGACCCTACATCCATTCTTCGTATCGTATCATTTTAGACAGTGAGCGCATTCACAAATAATAACGACGTTACAAAGTTTCTTGGGAACGACTTCCGGAATCGGTAAATTATTCAGGGTTGTTCATTTTTAGTGTGCGCTTCGGCAGCTCAGTGATGAAGTGTGAGACTATGGATCCAAACGTCAAGGGTTCGATCTCCGATCAACCATAGGATTAATACGATATTGTAGTGTTGCGAATACATAGAAAGAAAGATCCTTTATCATTTAGCTACAATATGGCAGATCAGCAACTGGAAGCAGTTAATTCCATAAATTATCTGGGAGTAGGCATTAGGAGTGATTTAAAATGGAATGATGATATAAAGTTGATAGTCGGTAAAGCAGATGCCAGACTGAGATTCATTGGAAGAATCCTAAGGAAATGCAATCGGAAGACAAAGGAAGTAGGTTACAGTACACGTGTTCGCCCACTCCTTGAATATTGCTCAGCAGTGTGAGATCCAACGGAGAGCTGCGTTACAGGATCATTGAGTAATCGCGAAAGCGTGCCGGAGATGATAAACTCCAGTGGAAGACTTTGCAGGAGAGACGCTCAGTAGCTCGGTACGGGCTTTTGTTGAAGTTTCGAGAACATACCTTGACCAACGAACCAGCAGTATATTGCTGCCTCCTACGTATATCTCACGAAGAGACCATGAGGATAAAATCAGATAGATTAGAGCCCACACAGAAGCATACCGACAATCTTTCTTTCCACGAACAATACGAGACTGGAATATAAGGGAGATTCGATAGAGGTACACAAAGTACCCTCCGCCACACACTGTCAGGTGGCTTGCGAAGTATGGATGTAGATGTTATTACGTATTACGATGCAGAGTTCTTTCGGACGTGTATGCTTGTCCCAAGGAACAGGCACTGCGGCGACTACAGCCGTTATGAAATACAAGAAATGTATTCGCAGATGTGAACATGTACATCATCAGTCGTACAATGTAATGATGACAATGAAAATTTGTGCCGGACCGGGATTCAAATCTGGATCTTCCGCTTATCGCGAGCCGTCACCTTACCATTTGGCCATCTGAGCACGTTTCAGTCAAGCCAAAACTTCCATATATCGTCAACCATGTGTGAACAGCCTGCGCGCAGTGTCCCATTGGTCGCAGATTTTAATGTGTGTATTCGGGTGGTTGACTCTTTCCCAATTTTTGTTCCCATGGTCAGTCAACCAGTCTCCGGCCCTCTTATTTTCTTCCGTTTCTTTCTGTCCAGTGTTCGTCTGTACTCTTCTTGTCTCTAGTGTTCGCTGCCACATTGGTGTTCTTTCAGTGACTGGGGGGAGGGGTGTCTCCTCCCCCCTTGGGGTTTTACTTGTTCCGTAAATTTTGTTTCGCCGGTTTTTTTGGAATGGGGGACTGATGACCTTAGCTGTTTAGTCCCCCTTAAACATCCCAACAACAACAACAACAGCCTGCGCGCGTACATCCACCGTGTGTATAGCCGTACAGGAGAGCTATTTACTTGAAAGTCACGTGCCCGGTATCAGCGGCCAAATACGATATTGCAGTGCATGTGTTATTAAGAATTACGATGCATAGTTCCTTCGGACACGCATGCGTCATATTTATATATTTATCCCCCAATGCCAGGCAAGCGGCTTTCAAGTAAAATGTTTCCCCTGTTCGGGAATACACGTGATGGATATTAGAGTTCAAATCGTAGACGCATGGTTGATGTCATACGGAAGTTTGGATCTGACCGCGAGCCGTGCTCCGATAGCTAAATGGTAAGGCGACCACTCGCGGTAAGAGGGAAATCCGGGTTCGATTCCCGGTCCGGCATAAATTTTCATTGTCATTACATTATACAGCTGATGGTTATCCGTATTCGCAACTGCGAATACGTTTCTTGCATGGGATTTTTGTGCCACTTTTCATTTTTTTCATCTCTAATAATGTTTGTTAATTTGAAAAATGTCGAGTTACCCATAGTTCTGAGACCGCAATAAGCTGTACGTCCCGCTATAACTGGCAGGGTAAGTCAGTTCAAAGATTGTGGAAGACGAGAATGTACCGCCTCCCGTAGGTCCTCCCATGCCTAGTGAAGCACTGTGGTGTTCAAACCAACCTACGGGTTGATGATAGTTTTATGTTTCACACCAGTACATAGTGGCAAGTCACGGTACGTCTTTTTAAATGTCCTGCTTAACTTAAAGGACCACAGGACCATGCGATGCCAACCGGTCGCCCTGTCATGTTGTGCCATACGGCATCATGCGAATGGCGTTTGGCTGTGCATAGGGTCAGCAAACTGCTGCTCCGGCCGTTGTCAACTTCACAGACTTCGAAGTAGCTACTTTTGAGCTGGCATCGCGCGTCTGAATGGGCCACTTTTCAGTCCTCCGCCCAAGGAATTCAGTACCGGGAATTGAATGCGGATGGTCCACGTGGCAGTCAGACGCGTTGACCAGTAACTTACAGAGGTGGGAAAAAGTACTACGTAGTGAGCTAAGAATAAAATGTGGTCAACCAGGTAGTTTTCAACACCATCATATTACCAAGCGTGCTCATTTTATAGGTTGTGTCCTTCTCTTTTTTTTTCCACCGCCGCAACCTGCAGTTCAGCGTTAAATCCGTACTACGATGCTAAGTAACTATCGCTACACATTCACAGCACCACTAGAGGTTAAGACGCAGCAACTATCAGAAAAGGAGAAATCTTAGTGTGTGGTTCGGAACTGTGGGATCTGTAGACGGACTCTCTATGGCTCAGCTAACTTGCAACTTCAGAAATCAGTGTGCAGTAGAACGCAACAGAATACTCCGGAGTGCTAGCTTTTGGTGAAAAGTAAGGGGTGACGACGTCTTACAGTGCAGGAGTACCGGGTGGACAGAATGCGCTTGAGCCGCGGGAAGTCGCCTGCACGCCACACCGCAGCGCCGAGTATCATTAGCATATAATGTCGCCGTGGGTGGCTGGTCGCCGTCTCCTTGTTTTCAGCTCGCCGAGATCCCTCGGGGAACTGCAAACCCATCCCTGTCTGCACAGAAGTCCGTCTCCGGCAGTTCTCTCTCGTTCACTGAAGTTGAATCGTACTCCACTTTATAATACCCCGAAGAATAAAATAACTTTCTCCTGATATAATGGGACGTAAGTTAAGCTTAAAACGGTCGCTCGAAAAAAACGTCCCTCAGTTGCAACAATTCTGTTTGCATAGAACTATCATTTTTCAGCGGTAGTGCGTGCATGGGCGATGTTAGTGCGTTTTTTGGCGGACACGTCGTGGACTCTAAACGCATAGAACGCACTACCTCTGACATCAGCAGGCACCAGCGTGTCAAGGGAATGCCGTGAGTGCTTCGATGGGGGGGGGGAGGGGTAAACTGCCGCCTCCATAGTGCTAATGACCTGTTGATGACATGGGCTGCCATCGACTTTCAACAGTTGTAACTGCGAATACACCGCTCACGCGCATCAAGAGCCATTTGACAAATCACACATCCAGAACCCAACTCCACACATTCGGGTAAAATAAAAAAAAAATAAAAAACCATTCTGCCTCCTCATATATATACACCTCTGCTCATCGCATGTCTCACGGGAAAGAGATTACTACTCGCGCAGGGGTGCAGGTACACGAGCCCGAAGCAGGGAAAAAAATAATTCATTTGGACTGTCTAGTCTCACTACATTTGGATACGTCCACGGACAGCATGAAAGTGTGCAGTATGTCGACAATCATTGAGTCTGTGTGTCCCCTTGCCAAGAGGGAACTAATAGCTGTTGATATTATTCACCTGTAGGAAACATTTACATAGGGTGAAATGCGGCCGCTGAAGAGTCACTCGCCGTAATGTGAACCTACCGTCTGATAATGTACGTCCATTTGTTCAACTGGAGCACATCTCAGGCAGTCCATTTCCCCGATGCTCCCAAATATCGTCAGAATAGGTTGAGAACTCCACGGATATGATGGTGTGCTTCCGTAAACCATTTGACCTCAATCCTGTTACGAATTCTTGAGCCGTCTTCGACGGAGACGATTACGTAGTGGACTCAGTTGCGCCCACTTTCGGAGAGTTGTGTGCGATGTTTGAGCGATTCTGTAGTAAATCTCTCCAACGTCGGTGTCTCGTACAGTTTTCATGAGAATACTGCTGCTTCCACTATTACTACAGTATCATAATTACTATTATTATTATTAAATTTTTTCTCACAATGGCGAATGTGTTGAGGGATGTAGTGAAGTCTGCTACAGGTTACTTCCAATTTCCTCTGTAGTCCTGGTGATTTTGAATATCTTTAGAATATCCAACGCTTGGTACGGACCGTTGCGAACAGTATTATATGTTGTATCTCATTGCCTGCACTACACCCCGGGTTTCAGGACAGAGCGGTCTTCGGGCTATGTGGCATTGAACTCACAGCCCCAGTGACGAAAGGTATGGCATCACTTATAACTTTCTACTCCCCTCAGTGCTCACACCCTTACATTTCAGTTACTTCTGAGCCGTCTTGTCATTAATGTTACCATCATATGGTACAGATACATCGATAAAGGGGCCGGTGCGTGTGTCTGGCTGACATAGAACAGTTTCAGGCTTGTTGGCTGCTAGAGTTCAGCCTGTATGCACTCAGATTTTTTGACCGTACATGATAGTGTTAAGTCCAGCTGTCATGACCACAGTCGATTTGATCGTGCCATTTGTTGGAGAGATCTCATCCTCATGTGGCGCTGGGTATGAGTAAATCTTATTGTCCTCCTTTAGGTATTCACTTTCCGCCAAAATAAGATAGTTTAATACATTGTGGCCTGTGATCGGAGAGTATGCTTAAGTCGATGTTTATCGTCTGAAGTCATTTTCGTCATAACTTTTTTGTAGTTCTTCTTCCACAAGGCTCGATAATACGCAGACTCTGTTACACTTTCTGATTTCATTTTACCTCATTTAAGCTCCAGATGAGCCCTTCACTATCAGTGTAAGTCCTACAGGTACCTCGTGTACTGACCATGGGGAGACTACTGTGTAAAGGTCCGTTTCGACATTTTCTGTGTTTCCATTCTGATGTTTCTGTGCATGTACAATGCAGATCAACACATTCTAAATTCTGTGAGAACTTCCTTAGCGTGGGCAGTAATTTGTCCGTTTCCACTTGCCAACACTATTATTAATATTTGCATGTTATGTTGTAAAGATTTATAGAGGTTGTGCGCTTTCTTGTGATCAGTTAAGAATATATTGATTTTTAAGCAATACCCACTGGCCTTATGTAAGATGGTGTGTGGAAAGGAAGTTGGAGTCGCTGAAGTTTAGCAGACTGACAGAGGTTTGTAACTAAGGCATTCCAGAATATCATATTTAATTTCTACAACCGCCGAAGCTCTGTCACGTCCTCAGGAATCGGTGGGATATGTGTTCTAAGAAAGCTGGTTTAGAAAATGAGAACGAACGCTCAGGCTTTCGCCGTTGACTGAAAAATCGCGGTGTTAGTGTCGATAATGTGTTGCCGCCTTTGGAGAGATAAGGTGTATTTTCTTACGGGTTTCTATCCAGTCCCCAACTCAGAATCAAGTGACACGTGCAGTGTTGGGGCGATGCCTGCGTCTGCGGTGTAAGTACGTTATCTGTTTCTGTGAGTCATTATCTGTATATCATAAAGCTTGTAGTGATACTGGATAACGTGGTAAGAGAGCACTACGTTCTCCTTTAATAGAACACACCAACAGCAGCGAAGGCAGCTCTTTTTAAGTGGAAGTGTTAATTGGGGAAGACTTTTTGCTATGTGCATTGTTGCGATTATTTATCTAAAATGGGAATGGTTCATTCAGAAATGCTCTCTTATCTAAAGGCGTCAACAAGCTCATTTTTTTAAAATTTGTATTGCATAAGTACTGGTTTCTTACGAGTGTATCCGTTAGAATAATTATGTTTCCTCCAGTATTCAGTAACCATTGACTTAATTTACTCAAAAGCATCAAAATTTAAAATATTTCATACATCGCCTTTATTTATCCAATTACGCCTTATTGTTGCTGAACAAGATAAACTCCGTTAT
This sequence comes from Schistocerca gregaria, assembly GCF_023897955.1. Taxonomy (NCBI): domain Eukaryota; kingdom Metazoa; phylum Arthropoda; class Insecta; order Orthoptera; family Acrididae; genus Schistocerca; species Schistocerca gregaria. The sequence continues at coordinate 1,012,729,888 of NC_064920.1, read as the reverse complement.
GACATTCTTCGGACACGTAAAGTTACTAAAAAAAAAAAATACGACTGTGTAATAAGTTTGACACTACTACGACGGCTCAGTAACATAAAACGTCGTTACTGAACTTTTAAAACTGGTATTCCCGTCGCTAATGCACGCTAATGCAGTGATGTAATCCTCAGACGTAGTTTGAGATGCTTCAGTCTGTCAGCGAAACTAACTTCTTCGGCTTTCTTACGTTGTTCAAGAGATATTCTTCACTTAGTACGCCACGTTCATAATTTTATTGGAGGACACAGTTGTTAACATTTTAGCCTAGGGGGATTACTCTGTACCATGTGCCCGGGTATCCCCGTCCTATTTCCTTTCGTTACCACCCATAACTACGGAAAATAACACTATATTACACGATCACTGAACATAGACGTAAGCGTAGGTGTATACTTCACAGACTACTCTAAATAAATAAACGGAAACATGCAATGAGGTGACAAAAGTCATGGGATTGCACGTACACAGATCGCGATACTATCGCGTCCACAGGGTATAAAAGGGCAGACCATTGGTGGAGCTAACATTTGTACTCAGGTGACCCATGTGAAAAGGTTTCCGACGTAATTCTGGACTCATGACGGGAATTAAGGCTTTGAACACGGAATGGTAGTTGCAACTAGACGCATGTGACATTCCATTTCGGAAATCGTTAGGAGATTCGCTATTCCGAGATACACAATTTCGAGAGTGTGTCGACAGTACCAAATTTAACCACAGCCAACGCAGTGCCAACGCAGTGCCAACGCCCTTGAACAACCCAGAGTATGGCGTTTCCGTAGAGTTGTCAGTGCTAACAGACGAGCAACTCTGCGTGAAATAACCACTTGAATCAATGTGGGACGTACGACGAACGTATCCATTAGGAGAGTGCGGCGAAATTTGGCGTTAGTGGGCTGTAGCAGACGACGAGTGACGCGAATGCCTTTGCTAACAGCACGATATCGCCTGCAGCATCTCTCCTGGGGTTGTGACCCTAGACGACTGGAAAACCGTGGCCTCATTAGATGAGTTCTGATATCTGTTGATAAGAGCTGATGGTAGGGTTCGTGTGTGGCGCAGACCCCTACTAAGCAAGGGATCCAACTGTCGAATATTAAAATGTCTGTGAATTCATAAGAGGCCAAACTGCTGAGGTCATCAGTCACTTAAACTTTAAACTAACTTATGCTAGGAACTACACACACACACACACACACACACACACACACACACACACACACGCGCGCGCGCGCGCGCCCAAGGGAGGACTGACCCTCCGGCGGGAGAGACCGCGTAATCCGTGACATGGCTCCTCTAACCGCGCGGCCACTCCGTGCGGCTCCAACTGTCAACAAGGACTGTGCAAGCTGGTGATGGCTCCATAATGATATGGGCTGTGTTTTGATGGAAAGGAACCGATCTTTGACTGGAAATGGGTATGCTCGGCTCCTTGGAGGCCATTTGCAGCCATTCATGGAGTTCATGTTCCCAAATAAATGGATGACAATGCGCCATGTCATCGGGCCACAGTGTTCGCTGTTGATTTGAAGATTCTGGACAGTCCCAGCGAATGATTTGGCCACACAGATCTCCCTACATGAATTCTATCGAATATTTGACAATATTGAGGTGTCAGTTACAGCACAACATTCTGCAATGGCAACACTTTCGCAATTATGGACGGCTGTACGGACAGTATGGCTCAGTATTTCTGCAGGAGGCTCCGAACAGCCCATGCCACGTCGAACTGCTGCACTGTGCCAAGCAAAAGGAGGTCCGACACGATATTAGGAAGTATCCCTTGACTTTTGTCACCTCATTGTTTATCTGTAATCTCCAGGAACACCCATGAAAAACGGTCTCAAAGTTCATGAAAGAAAGATAAATATTTTAATTCCCAGTGAGCATAAAACGTCAGTGAAGGCGAAGCGCAAGCTGCTGTTGGACAAGAATGGGGAAGGAGATTAGGGTGACTTACGCAGTAAAGCAGGTCTGCTGTTGGAAATTTTCCAGGCGCTGTGCTTGTTCGTTGGACACTCTGGAATCAAAATGAGCACAGTTACGCGTATTCCAGAGTATACCAAAGAGTGAGCGGTTCCTCGTGGGCTGGGCTGAAGCGACCACTGACTTGTGTGGGGCTGCCTGGTGCCGAACGTGCCGCAAACAGCGCCGATCCATTTGCGGCCACCCACCCGTGTGCATCAGGGAAATGAGGACTAGAAGCGAGTGGGAAGCACGGAGCCAAGAAGAAATTTTCCGTTTCACTTGCATCTAACGCAGCGTGGGCAGAGCTGCACCCAGTAAAACTAATGGGTGGCAGGGTATATATCACTAGCAGGTTTGAAAAATAGACTGTCATTAAAATGTCAAAATGCTAAGCTGTGCACTCAGATTTTATTCATGCTATGAGGCAGTGTGTGGCTTCAGGAATACCACTGTTTGCATTTCTCGTCTTTTTTTCCAATTCAAGGAGGCTTGCGTAATTACAAGTTTTTGTTTGTTGATCGTAGTGCTTGTTTTTCTCTCGTATTACACACCACTCCTGGTGCGGCAAATTTTCGAAATAATTACGTTTTAGTTTTCATTTCCAGATGAAGAGCACTTTGTCTTGCACTTTTTTCTTGTTGTCTCCTCCTAGTCCCTCCCTCCCTCCCTCCCTCCCTCCCTCCCTCCCACCCTCCCTCCCACCCTCCCTCCCTAACCTCCATCCACCGCTCTTTTGTTTATTCTAGCGTGAAATAAGACTGACCTGACTAAGAACTTGCATGCTAAAATGAACTTGGATTAATTTTACCATGACGTATGTGACATGCTGTCACTGGTGACGATTGAAGTATAAGTTCTGAGAAATAGCGTGCACGATGCCGCTTTTTAAGCTCCAAAATAAATTTTGGTGGGGAGTTAGATTTGGTTTAATAAATGTGTAGCGGGTTGAAATAAAAGTTTGGATTTACAATGCGGGAGAAGGACACAAACTCTAGAAACCCAAAGACATGTACAATGTCAGTTTCGAACTTTTCGTAAGTAAATTACCACAGATTTGCTCCCCAAAGCTTAAAATTTCAGAAACTAGCCCATGTTCCCTAGAAAATGTAACTGTCTGAATGGAGCTCCGAACCAGAATTCCATGCAGATGAAGTGACGGAGCGTATTTTCGCCGAACGCTCCAAGACAACTCCTTTGTTTTTGTTTCGCATAATCATGAATACGTTACAGAACACTGATACTCAAAATGTACACAATAAATTTGCAAATGAATGTTGATCATGGTATGTTAGCGTTTAACACAATATATCGAACGAATTGACATTAATGACACTGAAGATCCCGTATTTCGTGTTTGTTTAAAAACCTAAAATGTTACTGGACTGAACACTTTTCCTTATTCGAAATTTGTACTCCATGACGACTAACGCAACGACTTCAAAAGCTCCTCTTTGCAGAGACAAGAATTATCCGGAGTGAAGTTGCGAATGGAATACTGCACTTCCAGGTATTATTCACTACAAAAAAGTACACTACTTTAACTTGCATTAGAATCGAATATCGCTGTAAAGGACGCTGGAATTTGGCTTTAGCTTACATTTACGTTGCCTTGAAACAACTGGTTCAATTTATACAAGATTGCACCACTTCTCATTCCGTATCAGATAGCAATAAGTGAGACATCTTCATAATAACTTACGTGATGCTTGAAAATAATTAAAATCTTTGGAATATTAGGTTATTATTTAGGATGTCACACACTTCATGAAGTTCTTTTGTTAAAATGCACATATTACCAGTAACACAACTACTACAGTAGTATGACCATTGTTTATCGCCTTAATATGATGTGTCGCGTCTTTAGAAGACATTTACAACTCTCTTTCCTGGAGGAACTTTGAAGACAAAGCGCAGTTAGCAACGGGTTTTTGTTCATTCTTCACGAGTTGTGTTCAAGACGCCTGCAACAGCTTATGTTAGAAGCGGGATTATCTCAAAATACTAATTATGTGGCCTTAAGAGTACATTCCATTCTGTCAGTCATTAATCTCTTGATAGCCGACAAGGCAAAAATGTTTCTTGGTGAAGTTACAGTCCTCTCCGTGTGGAGGAAACGTCTACAACAAGCAAATAACTGCAGTAAATGCCATTTGCATTTCATAGTTACATGTGACATCATTATGACTTGCCAACACAAAGTCTATAAAGTCTACACTGCACAGCTTACGCAAAGAATCGCGCCATGAAACTGCGCGTTATTCTTCTACAGTTTCACATTATTCAGTGTGGGGATAAAGTTCTAGTGAGAGACCGGTATCTCTTCTTACATAAGCATTAAAATGATGCTGTAAAGAATGTAATTGACAGCAGCATTTGTCGATGTCGACTGTTCCTACAGGGCACAGTGAACCACTTAAAATGACAATATGAGTTCGATAATGTAGGACAAGTTGCGCTTACACATAAGCATCTGTTGGGTACCTCGCACAGTCTACAATAGTGACTGCAAAATTAGATTTCACTGAGGGTTGCTGTATTTGATCCTGCTTGAAAGGTATGATGGATACTTACTACGTGACGTTTGATCCTATCGGTGTAAATCCGCAGCACTTTTTAACACTCTTAAGAGATACGTGTCGAGTGCTAATAGGAAGAAGTGAAGATCTCCTCGGTAGATGGTCTAAAAAGGAGCAATGGAGTAAATGAAAGGTAGAAACCACACGCGGTTTTATTTTAAAAAACCATGATACTAATTCAGAACAGAAATCTTTTCACGCTGTACTTGCGTTCATTGGGGGCACCACACTGCACATCACATTCTTCTCGTGTGTACAACTTCTACTGTACTTCTGTGAAGCAAATATGCTGCAGCGGGTGGTAAAATATTGTGACAAACTAAATCATTGAACTAAAGAAGCAGGAAATGCACACCTCAGAACGCAGTTTAAACAAGAATAAGCATTTGTAGCCCCGTGGTCGTATGTGTCTACGAACAGGATGTCCCATGGACTGAATTTTTGGCTGACAGTGTTGACATCTATTTGTCCCACATTATGCAAATTCAAACAGATGTGCAAGGCAGCCCATGGGGAACGTAATATATGTGTCATTGTATTTCAACAGAGGATGTCGCATGTATGTACAGTTGTGTGTAAATTCTTGCTTCAGAATGGCTGAGAAAATTTTCCACGTTCCACACACAGATCAATCTTCACGCTGATGTTGGTTTCGTAACCTGTGCCCACACGAGAAACCTTGGAAGATAATCGCCTAATAACAGGTGCAGAACGTGTTAATTGCCTGCATACTCAATTGTTTAGTAGACTGACAAGCGGTATTTTTTTAAGTATGCGAATGAACACTACAGTAGTTGGTTGAGATTTTTTTTTCATTTTGACCCTCAAAACACTTTCGAGGTTGAGCTTACATGATTTGTGAAGGATAATGGTGTAAAAGCATTATACATTCTAAGTATTTACAATTTAGTGCAATAATTTCTTGCATCACTGTCCGGGACTTTAACAAGAAATTTTCAGGTACATGTTTTCTGCTGTTTTCAATTTGTTGTTTGGGCGAAGTTATTACGGTAAGAACTCTGATGATGATTGATTTATGGTGAAATGGCGTATTCTAGTCATATATGCACCACTACGGCGCCGTTTTTCAGCATTTGCCACTTGCTTTTTCATTACATTTTTTGTCTTATTTTCTTCTTATTATATATAAACTATCTGTTCATGATGTACCCTGCACGTACGAAAAAAGAACATGTGCTCTGTGAGTAAGCTAGAAACCAATAGAGTTGTCAAAATTGATGACGGACATCGAGTGAAGTGGCTTTTGTTTTGAGGCTCTGAACTCGAAATTTTGGAGTTGCGGAGTTCAAATAAACTATGACCAATGTCTTCTCTCTTCCTTCTAGAACTGAAATGCTCAGTCTTAATAATCTTGTAGTCGAAGAGTCGTTAAACCGTAGAATTGTTTCCTGTGTTCATTTCACTCGAACGAAATGAACGAATAACTAACGAGAAAGACATAAAATCGGAAAGTATGGACGTTGGGGAAGACAGAAATGAATCAATTCCAGGACTTCAAAATGTGGTCTTACAGGAGAGTGCCGAATATCAGATAGTGAGATCGAATAAGGAATAAAGACGTCTCGCCTGAGTCAATAAGTAAAATAATCTACTAAACAAAATAATAAATGAGAGGGAAAATTTTATCGAATGTTACAGCACGAGTCGTTGCTGGAACATTGTCGTTAAAGGTACGGTGGAAGGAAAAAGTCGCTGGAGCAGACCTAGATATGAGCCCGTAAGCCTGATGATTGATGTCGGTCGCTGCAGGTATTATGAAATGAGAGGATAACTGGCAAGCTACGTAAATGTGTTGCATTAAACCGAGCTTAGGGTTGACGACCAAGGCAACGTATTTCGCGAATTCATCATCGTCGGAGAGGACGGGAAAATGTATGTCCTATTTTGTTCAGTGGAGCTTTCAAGTTTATAAATGATATGTTACATGTATTTTTTGTGTGACTGATAAAGTATTGTTCACTTACGCGTTTTATATAGGGACAGCGATGTTTCGTAACTGGGAAGCGTCTCGACCATTGATCTCAAGAAATCGAGGTGTGCTGGAAATTAGTGCATTCACACCAAAACTAGTTTTCAAGAGAATGATTTCCACTTTCTACAAAGACACTCACCGACGCTCTGTCCGCGGTAAATGTGAAGGAGAAGGGTTCATTTAATTAAAGCAGTGGTGTCTAGCTCGTTACCCGGTCGCGAGAAAGCGTATGCAACACGTGCTCGGGTAGCGTGAGAGAGCGTATCTGCCGGACAGACGCGGAACACGGCTACGTCCACAGAAATGACGACTGTCTGGCACGCAGTCCTAGGGACCCGACTGTCGTTCCGCTTTCGTGCCCCGACACTTTCGTCGGGAGCCCCACACCTGGCCGTATGACCGCCGCGCTCTTCACCTCCTGGAAAGCTCCGTTTGCACGATCGACTTTTTTGTTACAATCGATTTTCTTGTTACAATCTACTACTCGGAACAAATGCGTCTACTGCAGCGCCCCTGGCGTTCTCTTTCCGTTCTGAGTCTTGTCTGTTTCGAGTGGTCATTTTCGTTTACACGTCAGCGCTAAAATTACGTGTGTCACGGCAGCTGTCTTGTTGTGCAGTTTGTCACGTGAGCGCTGAAAGTGGCGTTGTGAGGGACGATATTTTTTATACAAAAAATCGAAATATAGTAACTAAATGTAGGAACAAGCAACAATACAGTTTACGAATGACCAGAGCAAAATTCATCGTGAACGTTCCTGTCAAAGGTCGTGAGTAAAATCTCTGCACTCCTTAGATCTGAAAGTGTAGAAAAAATGTCGTCCAAACAGTTCAAAACACACTCATTTATTTACTCGAGAAAATGCATACTTGTGAACGCATTAAACAGTACCTATAACGCAGTAAATAGCGCCTTTTTACTTTATCCTTCATAGTTTCGCTTCTTATTAAGTGCTGGGTGCAATGAGAGTGACGCCTGAACGTCCTCCAGAGTTTTTTTCTCCTTTCTAGTATGTAAGGTACCTCGGCTGTACGTTCCCCATGTCAACAGTGTCTGCTTCCCTCTCCACACCCATCCCTGTGAGCATAACTTGCGATTACTTCAAGTTTTAGTACTGCACACATGCCAAGGATTTTAATTATACCAATAACTTCAAAATATATTAATATTATGATTGATTTCCATCAGCACTTCGTCCATCGCTATTGCGTAACTTGAAGGAATCTGAAATTCATAAAAGGACCTCTTAAGAAATTACGTGGATATTGCAATTCATTTAAGGATTTTAATAGAAGCAAGCCTTCACAACTTTGCTGGCGTCATAATTTACACGATACAAAATCGAAATGTGGATTTAATATTATCAGTATTTCACGTAGCACAACGGTTTTGAACATAGGTCTGTACAATGTGACTATGGAAGTTTGTGAATTGGAGGATGGTCTTTGCTTCTATCTTGTGGGAAAGATTTATCTTTCTTCCATGCCATTATCAAGATCTTTGTTATTAAGCAACATTATTCTCCGTAAGCTCGCTAAAAATAAATTAGTGAATTTACCATCGCCTTGGATCCGCGCCTTATTCTTGTCAGCCGACTATCAGTGGCTAGTGAGATGACTGTAGCGTCCCTAATGTATTAATCCTGTACTGAGTCTCGCCTGTTGAGAGTTTCAGTTTACACGTCGACGTCAAATGTACGTGTGCTCTGAGTGCTGCCTGCTGTAAAGTTTGGCTCCTGAACGGTGACACGTGTTTTTGTGAAGGATCGTTCCTTTAAAAAAGAAGTCGTAGTCTTGCAACAGCATTAAGGAAATGGTGGTGACAACAGAGTTTATGAGTAAACAAAGCAAAATAAGAGTCGATGTTCCTAACAAAGACAGTATGCTATATACTTCACAATGCTGATAACTGAAAGAACGGGGAAAAATATCGTCCAAACGTTTAAAAAAAAAATCAACACTTCCTTGCTCGAGAAATATGTACGTACGAACACGTTAAGCAGTACTTAGACGCAGTAAACAGCGTATTTTTACATCTTATTTGCCTCTATCTGCTTTCGCAGTGCCGAATAACGTCGAAAATTATTCTTTTAGTATAACAGATAAGTTTTTTTACTGCCGAAGCAGTGTTTATTAAAAATCTTTCGTTTATTTACGGTCTGGCACAGTATAGGCTTTACCTTTAACCACGTATTGTATAAAGGAAAGTTTTCAGATATTTGGTACCTCTCTTGTGGCAGAATGTTAGTGGGGAAAATATGAAATCCTCATGCAGCTTCTGCAACGTATCACGAAAACAAAGGAAACAATAAAATGTAGATTAAGAAGACATATAAGCATCAAATCCCGCACTACAGCACGATAGATCACGGCGAGTACAGATTAACTTCCACAGTTAGCAGACGGTGCCCGGGTCAGCTGCCTTCGCCTATGAATAGTCTTCAGCTTCCTCAGGATTTTTGGAACTCTGCTGTCGGCGCTGTCAGTTGTTTACTGACGTCCCTGGCGCACTCGCGGCGTGGTCGGCGGCTGGTTTACACGTCGGCCTGTGACGCACACCCACCGCGAACACAGGAAAGGCGTTCGTGTGTAACGGGCTTTACGGGGATTGCCACCGCCAGGTCAGCGGCTGCAGGAGTTTTCATTACGACGCGACGTGGCGTGCTCTCCAACGGCTTCCGGGAAGGCAGTGCTCTGAAGAGCTGAGCCCTGTCCCGCAACTCTTCCACACTGGCGGTGAAGTCGATACTAGCGGCATTGTTCGCTCAGCCCCTTTTGTCGCCACTGTACTTCCTGTAGTCCTCTCTCTCTATCTCTCACTGTGTGTGTGTGTGTGTGTGTGTGTGTGTGTGTGTGTGTGTGTGTGTGTGTGTGTGTGTGTGTGTGTGTGTCTACGCACACGCCATTTTCTCTTTTTCTTCGTTCGTCCTTACGGCCATGGAGAAGGCCAACGGCCTGCTACCATTCAAAACAGTTCATCGCTTCCAACCTGTTGCCTCCGTAGGCCTTTCATTTGATCTCATTGCTCTAATAAATTCCTTTCGTAAGTATTACACGACGAAAGGACACACAAAGTAAGTCCCTTGTAATCAGACTAATCTGTTAAATTTCTGTTCACTGTTACCCAGATTAAACTGGCATTTAATGTTTTTAGTACCGGACAAGATTGTACGCTGCGTCTATACACCCTAATACAGCGTCTCTTTCCTAAGGGTCGCTAGGCGCGTTTCCTCTGTTGTTTCGGCATACATTTGCAATTCTTTTTCTGCAACATAGCTGTAGTCACCTGCTCCTTACGTCTTTCATAGGACACATAGCATCAGCGGAGAGCGTTCAGTTGTTTCCCGTTACAAAAAAAGGTTTTTAAAGTGTAATTCTGAGTGTCCATTCGATAGAGCGCTCCCATATTAGTCTAATGCGATATTCTTCTTGTCGATATGTATTAATAAGGACAGTAAAACACGAAGGATAACCAGTACTCTAGCAGCGACCACAGCACCCTGACCCGAGGTGACTGCTGCCGTCTTGCAGAAGCTCTGCTCAGTGGTTGCTGGAGTAATGGTTATTCTTCTCGTGTTATTAAACTGAAACTAAACTCCGCCCGAACAGCCCATGAAGGCCCAACGGTACTGACCGGCCGCCGTGGCTTTTATACAACCCACAACGCCTTCCAAAACCTGGCACAACATTTTCATATTCTCTCGCTCGCTACGGGCAGGCTATTAGCCGTACAGATAAAGTAAACAGGACCTTTTTGTAGGAGTTTAGTGGAGGTAAATTTCGTGCTGGGATACGTTTTCGCAAGAGACCGTATTTTTCGAATTATTCAAGAAAAATGCGTTTGAAGGTAACTTTTATACGTTTTTCTTGAAAAGTTACTTTCACATTTTTCTTGAATAATGCGAAAACTGTGGCTTTCAGCAAAAACAGATCCCAGTACAAAATTCAAATACATTAAATTTTATATCGAAAAATCCTCTCGATTTTTACTGTGGGACCATCGTTTGTCAGTAGCGTGAGAGAGAGAGAATAAATTTCGTGAGTAGATCTGAAGGTGCTGCAGTTGCATAAAACCCATAGGTAGGGGCAGCTCCCTGTATAGCCCTGTGGTACTCCGCAGCAATTAAGTCTCTTCACTAATCGTACCCGCCCAGCATCCTCACTGCCAAAGCTCTCGTGATCTCTTTCCGCTGACTTTATTCCGTTCGCTTTTCCCGGAGATTTCAGTTTCGGTAGCGACCCGACGAGTTCTTCCAGCGGAGACTGTCATCCGTGTCGCCTCGTTCCCGCGGCGCGGAGAAAAACGCGTTCTGCACGGCGGGAGAGGGAGGTGTCGTCGTTTCACGGTGGACGCGCAGTAATTTGTCGCTCGGCTGGAGACGTGGTGTGCGCCCGCGGCGCGGGCTGACAGCCGGTACCGCCGCCCGGAGAGATTGACGGCGCGGCCTCCAGGAATAGGAGAGGCCCGCACTGCAGAGCCTGCCTGGTCTGGTAACGGTGCGCTGCGCCGGCCGCCGGATGTGCAGTGGGTCGGCTTCCCGTGCGCGGGCCGTTACCGAGGCGGGCGCTTCTGCCGACGCGCAAGCGGACGCCGCCGCTTTCAAGTCGCCGGCCGTGGCGGAAAGCTGTTCGGGAAAGTCGTTCCAGGACTCCTCACGCAACTCTTGACAGTTCCTGCTCGACGTGGCCGCCTATACTGGACTTCACGAAGGAGGGCGGTGCGCTGATAGGTTCTGTTGAGGTGGAAAAAATTGACATGCTCACTGTGCGCTCTATGTCCGTCCCGCACGACTTGGTACAGTACCCTGTCTTGTGGCGTTTCTTGTATTTGCTGGTATTTGCTGGTATTAGCTGGAAACCAGAGTCTGCAGTCAAACTTCAGAAAGTTTATACAGGGTGCTCCATTGATCGCGACCGGGCCAAATATCTCACGAAATAAGTATTAAACGAAAAAACTACAAACAACGAAACTCGTCTAGCTGGAAGGGAGAAACCAGATGCCATAGGACAAACGGATATCGGGTTCCCTTTTTTCTTAAAAAAAACCCTTTTTTTATTACATATTCGTGCAGTACGTAAAGAAAGACTACTTTATTCGCTTTGTGATAGATGGCGCTGTAATAGTCGCAAACGTATGAGTATGTGGTATCACGTAACATTTGCTTCGTGATGCGTTGTTGTTGTTGTTATTCTGATCTTCAGCCCTGAGACTGGTTTGATGCAGCTCTCCATGCTACTCCTGTGCAAGCTTCTTCATCTCCTAGTACCTACTGGAGCCTACATCCTTTTGAATCTCCTTAGTGTATTCATCTCTTCGTCTCCCTCTACGATTTTTACCCTCCACGCTGCCCTCCAATACTAAATTGGTGATCCCTCGATGCCTCAGAACATGTCCTACCAACCGATCCCTTCTTCTACTCAAGTTGTGCCACAAACTACTCTTCTCCCCAATTCTATTCAACACCTCATTAGTTATGTGATCTACCCATCTAATTGTACTACTATAGTAAGCGTGGGCTTCGTGTCTAACTTGGCCACAATAATGCGTTCACTTTGCAGGTTATAGTCGCTTACCCGCACTCCTATTTTTTTATTCATTATTAAACCAACTCCTGCATTACCCCTATTCGATTTTGTATTTATAACCCTGCATTCACCTGACCAAAAGTCTTGTTCCTCCTGCCACCGAACTTCACTAATTCCCACTATATCTAACTTTAACCTATCGATTTCCCTTTTTAAATTTTCTAACCTACCTGCCTGATTAAGGGATCTGACATTCCACGCTCCGATCCGTAGAGCGCCAGTTTTCTTTCCTCCGTGTTAAAATGGACCATTTACCAATTGCTGAAAAGGTCGATATCGTGCTGATGTATGGCTATTGTGATCAAAATGTCCAACGGGAGTGTGCTATTCATACTGCTCGGTATCCTGGAAATCATCCAAGTGTCCGGACCGTTCGCCGGATAGTTACGTTATTTAAGGAAACAGGAAGTGTTGAGCCACATGTGAAACGTCAACCACGACCTACGACAAATTATGACGCATAGGTAGGTCTTTTAGCTGCTGTCGCGGCAAATCCGCACATCGGTAGCAGACAAGTTGCGCGAGAATCGGGATTTTCAAAAACGTCGGTGTTGAGACTGCTACACCAACATCGATTGCACCCGTACCATATTTATATGCCCCAGGAACTGCATGACGAGACTTTGCACGTCGTGTACAGTTTTGCCACTGCGCACAAGAGAAATTACTGGATGATGGAAGATTTTTTGCACGCGTTCTATTTAGCGACGAAGCGTCATTCACCAACAACGGTAACGTAAACCGCATAATATGCAGTATTGGGCAACGGAAAATCCACGATGGCTGCGACAAGTGTAACATCAGCGACCTTGGCGGGTTAATGTATGGTGCGGCTTTATGGGAGGAAGGATAATTGGCCCCCATTATATCGATGGCAATCTAAACGGTGCTATGTATGCTGATATCCTACGTAATGTTCTACCGATGTTACTACAAGATGTTTCACAACATGACAGAATGGCGATGTACTTCCAACATGACGGATGCCTGGCACATAGCTCACGTGCGGTTGAAACGGTATTGAATAGCATATTTCATGACAGATGGATTGGTCGTCGAAGCACCATACCATGGCCCACACGTTCACCGGATCTGACGTCCTTGGATTTCTTTCTGTGGGGAAAGTAGAAGGATATTTGCCATCGTGATCCACCGACAACGCCTGACATGTGTTAGCGCATTGTCAATCCATGTGCGAACTTTACGGAAGGCGAACTACTCGCTGTTGAGAGGAATGTCGTTACACGTATTCCCAAATGTATTGAGGTTGACGGACATCATTTTGAGCATTTATTACAGTAATGTGGTATTTACAGGTAATCACGCTGTAACAGCATGCGTTCTCAGAAATGATAAGTTGAAATAGGTACATGTATCACATTGGAACAACCGAAATAAAATGTTCAAACGTACCTACTGTTCGTCTTAAATTGTGAGCCACATATTTGTGACTATTACAGCACCATCTATCACAAAGCGAAAAAAGCGGTCCAGCTAAAACATTCATATTTCTTTACGTACTACACGAATATGTTATAAAAATGGGGGTTCCTATTAAAAAAAACGCAGTTGTTATCCGTTTGACCTATGGTAGCGCCATCTAGCGGGCCAACCATAGCGCCATCTGGTGTCCACCTTCAAGCTAGACAAGTTTCGGTCTTTGTAGTTTTTTCATTTGACGCTTATTTCGTGAGATATTTGGCCCGGTCACGATCAATGGACAACACTGTATATGCGTACTGAAGTGGCGAATGAAAATTCCTATCAAGGCCAGGTTTCGATCCCAGGTCTCGTGCTCACCAGGCAGACGCGCTGACCACTTCGTCACCCTAGCACAGTGTCTCAGCACAACTGCACGGAATACCATAGCTCACCTCTCTCCTCAGTCAAAATTCCAATTCACGCGTCAGCCCACCGAGTATTCTCCCTAAACTCTAACAGCACTGCAGAGTGTTCCCATCTTTATTGAAATAGCTCCGCAGCATCGAACGACAGCACCCTAGCTTCGAAAGACACAGGGATCTTGCCTGAAACCCAGACAAAAGCGCTTTAATCAAATGAAACTATGTACATTTCCAGAGACCTTCTCAAGTTTCAAACATCTGTGGTGTGCTAGGGTATTCCGTGCTGTTGTGCAAAGCTACTGTGCCAGTATGGCGTAATGGTCACCGCGTCTGCGTAGTGAGCGGGAGATCGGTGTTCGAATCCTGACCTTGGTAGAAATTTTCATCACTTAAGTCAGCATATATTAGGTCATAAATGAGACTTGAAAAGGTGTGTGGTACCATACAGTTTCATTCGATTTACTAGGTTTGTCAAATTTTTGGCATTGTGTGACACTCTTTCACGTGTTTCTCAATGTAGAACAGGAATGATGTGTTTCAGAGAACTTTCGATGACGGCGTATTTGAGAAGGCGGCGAACGTTGTTCGTGCTCGGTGTTTCGCCGCACATGTCTAGGGGAAAAGTTATATTGCAGTTAATCTCACTGTATCGTGTGTTTTCACAGGTATGGAAACTGTGATCAAGGACAAAAATAAAATAGCGGTGGAAAGGACCAAAAAGGTAAAGGTGTTGCGTCTTTACCAGCCATACATTTTGCAGGAAGACGTTAAGAAAAAATGTTCGACGCACAACGTGTAAGCGGGGGTACAAAAAAAAAAAAATAAAAAAAAATCGAAGCTCCCCTGTTCTTCCATGGACGATGTACATGTTCCCGCGTTGAGGTATTTTGAAGAACTGTCTTAGAGGACCAGGTGAGGACGAAATATTCCTCTCCCAATTTCAACCATTCCTTGAACCAGATTGTTCCTTTTTCTTTATGCACAGTGCTGAAGCAAATTCAAGAAACGCTTTTGCAGCTACTAGCCCTAGTGTCAATTTATTTCATGACACGAACAGCATCTGGTTGAAAACTTGGTACGTGTATGGGCGTGTCTGACAAACTCGTGGATAGAAAAGAGCGAATTTGACAAACTAGTTCGATCGTGTAGCTAATGTGGGATTTGGGTATTCATCCCGGTATTCACCCTGTGGGATGTGGGGAAACACGTAAAGAGAACATCCCGACTGGCCGGCAAGCCGATCCTCATCGTTAAATCGCCGGGCCTGAATGGATGTAAATAAAAATAAAAAATATTGTTCTGAGAAACGTTATTGGATCGCGAAGCGAATAATGTGTATCGAAGTCTTTACGAGAAACTAAGAGTGTGCCATTAACCAATTCCATTACAGGATGCACCAGAGATGAACAGTCATGAAAAAATTTCATAGCTGTCTTCCCAAATGTCTTCTCCGGAGATTTTGGGAGCGAAGATAACGAAAAACAACTACAGCACCGACTGACTTAGTATAGTTTGGTTTCACGCTGAAGTATTGTAATTGCAGTGCCTAATTTGTTTATCCTGCATGGCTGCTTAGCAGTAGTTTCTGAATCCGGCTGAGGATCAATCCAGTATTTCTGAAGGTCCATTGTGCGCTCATTCTATCGTCGGAATTGCCAATATTTGATTCTTTTGTGCAAACTGATACGGTTCGCTGAACCTCATTGTGACGCCGTATTGAGCACCGGTTTTTCATTTGTAGATTGATCCAACGCTTCCTGTGTGGCCTGTGAAGAGGATGCAGTACCGTTCTGTGTGTGTGTGTGTGTGTGTGTGTGTGTGTGTGTGTGTGTGTGAGACAAGCTGCCGTGGTTGGCTGCAGCATGAGTTCTCAGAACTCCTGGAGCGGTGGCCTTACCGGGAATGGCTTGCCTGGATGGCCACGTAACAGCTCGTGGAAAGATTGGGGAAACTCTTTGCCCAGTGCAAGCCGCTATTCACATGTCTGTCTTCGCTGTTAAGAATGAAATGTTGGGTGCGGGATGCGATGCAAAACTCTGAAACAACGCTTTGAATTAATGTCTTGGGATGATGGGTTGCTTTTATTGAGGATACTTCTAAAATAAATCTTGGGCTAGAACTCTTCATCTGTTTCTACATATATACTCTGCAAACTACTGCGAAGTGCATGGCAGAGGATACTTCCTTCTTTACCGCGTATCAAAATTTATTCCCGTTACATCGAGTGCCGGAAATAATGACTGCTTAAATGTCTCTGTGCGTGCTATCGTCAATCTGAACTTGCCGTTGCGGTCTCCACAGCAGCGATACGTAGGATCCTAATAATATTTCTTGAAACGTTCCACGTAGTAGACCAATTAGGTTCCTTTCGGAGTATGCTGATGCATTTGCTCCGAACTTAACAATCATATACAACCGTTCGCTCGTCGAAAGATCCGTACCCAAGTTGCACAGCTCACACCAATATTCAAGGAAGGTAGTAGGAATAATCCACTAAATTACAGGCCCAATCGTTAACGTCGATATGCAGCAGGATTTTAGAACATATATTGTGTTCGAACATTATGAATTACCTCGAAGAAAACTTCTATTGACACACAGTCAACATGGATTTAGAAAACATCGTTCCTGTGAAACACAACTAGCTCTTCATTCACACGAAGTGTTGAGTGCTATTGACAAGGGATTTCAGATCGATTCCGTATTTCTGGATTTCCAGAAGGCTTTTGACACTGAACCACACAAGCGGCTCGTAGTGAAATTGCGTGCTTATGGAATATCGTCTCAGTTATGTGACTGGATTTGTGACTTCCTGTCAGAGAGGTCACAGTTCGTAGTAAATGGCGAGAAGTCATCGAGTAAAACAGAAGTGATTTCTGGCGTTCCCCAAAGAAGTGTTATATGCCCTTTGCATCGGAGTTGCGCTACTTTCTAGGTACGCTGCAGCAACGCTCTCAGACTGAAGCTTTTTGATCGCGCCTGGTATTATAGCGTATGTAGTACGAACATAAACTATTTCAGAGCAGCAGACCATTGAGAACTCCTCGAAAACATGTCGGTTTTAGTGCGGTCTATTGTAATAAGATGGTGGTAAATGACTCATCGATAGCTGAAGGCTTCTCACAGTTGGTCTTCGCATTATAATTTGGAATCTATGAATGTAAGACGTTTCAGTGCTGTGCTTTGTCAAAGGCACGTCGTTTATGGTACAGTCTGTTCCGGTGTCAAATATGTGGTTATATTCCGTGGACATGTGTAAAAGTTGTAGCATATAACTTAAGCTGTGTTGTTTTGTTCAGAACGTAGCATCGTCAACTAGTAAAGAGGATGCACGTTCTCGTGTGGCCACCTATTTTTCACCTTATGTTTGCTAAAAGATTCTACGACTTTCTTACTAATTTAATAGGATTCACAATAGTTGCTGTTAATCATTATTTATAATGTATTTGCTGCAATTGTTATTGCATAGATCGAAGAGTGGAATGTTTTTCCAATGGCCAGAAATCATAACGTGTATATCAGAAAGTAAACAGAAATCACTGTAAGATTTTGCTCTTATGAAATTTTGTGGAAGAGATAGATATTATACAGTCCACAAAGCCGGCCGGTGTGGCCGAGCGGTTCTAGGCACTTCAGCCTGGAACCGCGCGACCGCTACGGCCGCAGGTTCGAATCCTGCCTCGAGCATGGATGTGTGTGATGTCCTTAGGTTAGTTAGGTTTAAGTAGTTGTAAGTTCTAGGGGACTGATGACCTCAGATGTTAAGTCCCATAGTGCTCAGGGTCATTTGAACCGTTTTGAACAGTCCACAAATCCAAGCTATATATGTTTGTATCTTTCCGGTAAATATCTCTTTCAGTCATGGCGAGTAGCTTCGAACGTCACTTCACGCTGACGGCAGTCAATACGACATCGACATATTGATATAGCATGTGGGAAGAGACATTAAAAACAATTCAACTATACTCAATTTAAGACTGAAATTGTGATGGCAATTCAGTTGAATTAACGAACAACCACTACTAGTACGTCTGCTGTGCAGACATCGACGAGTTCAGCGTCGACCTCGCAGTTTCCTCCGTCCTTCTGCGACGGTCGCTAAGGAGTTAAGGCAACTATTCTACGTGCATTCGTTTCCGTAAACAAGATTAGCGCGCGCTACATGCAGTAGACAACTGCTGCTGGTCAGCGCCATGGCCGCAAATCACGATGAGGAGCACATTCTGTGTGATGTAGTACACGTCTTCTCATAGGATGTAGCAACGGCGGCGCACACCATGTGTGGCGTGCTTCACAATGTGAAACACGCCCCGTGAGAGAACGGTATATGTCAACTGCATGTTGTTACACGCAGGTGTTTGTATGAGTTGAGTGATTCCAATAGTGCGTAACCCGGTATCTTGTAGTTATAATTTGAGACGTTCTTGCGTTTTGTGAAGCGGACAATATTACATAACTGATAATTGCAAGCAAGATGGCAGTCTTTGTACCATTTTGAAATCTTGTCGATATCTGACTGAATATTTGTGCAGCTTTTTTCAGATAGTACTGCACTGTAGATAACTGTGTCATCTGCAGAAGTGTGAGGCTATTATTAATATTGCCTTCTAAATCATTAATATTAAACATGAAAAATCAACGATCCCAAAGCACGTCTCTGCGACACACCTAAAGTTACATGATCAGCTGTTTTCCGACTATCGGCAGCTTTATCTGAAAAGCAGCTTGGTGATATGCTTATCTTGGCACAGGATGAGAACACACAGTCAGATGAAATAAAACTAGACACGTAATGACCTACTCTCCATAAAAGTGTTCGATAATAGAACTTCGCTGACGAAATAAAAATTATGTTGTTGATGCAGTCGTCCTTTTTTAGTGACGTTAGTGATGGAGGAGTGGTGTAATTCAAGAAGACCCAGTCGACGAGGACATCACTAGTATGGAACAGTGGGCCATTTGCTTCAGGGTAGAAAAATGTATCGGATGTGTCTTTGGCAGAACCTTACCAACGTTTGCCGAAAGTGTTTCGCGAAAAACATCCACATGTAAAGTCAGTGGTCTTGCAATCACTGGGCTAAAAGAGAAGGGGTATATTTCAAGTTCAGTTTTCTTCATTTCACCTTGGTGTTTCAAATATTATATGTTATTGTAATACATTATCCATTTACGTTGTTTGTTTTGGCCTGGGGAGTATTCAAGTCATATAAACGATGTAAGATTATGCATTGGTTGGCTGATCTGAGCCTCCTTGTCCCAATATACTGGACATCTTGGCGAAAGAAGAGTGCATGCAATAATTCAATTTTAGCGTTGCATGAAATTTGAAATGTTCAGTTTCCCAATGTGCTTCATGTCATTCTGCCTATCGCTTGTAAAATGTGTATTGTAGAGCAACGGAGAAATTTCCTCAGTTACATTCGTGGTACTAATGTCGCCTTTGCTGGGATTACTACGTTTCTTACCTGGTACTAGATCCACATGTACTGCTTTCGTGGTATACTTCACAGGTCTCGCATGTTTCCCAGTCGTCTAAAGGTTACGCGGAGCTCATAGACCACGATAGTGACATTCGAATTTTCCTATTCGATGCAGATCGGCACTGTTCCCCATCCACTCTCCTGTGTGTTAGCGTCTGTCTTAAGACGTGCAAACCATCGAAATACGATTCAGTAGAAAAATTCGCGCCAGCTGACGAGTCCCGCGAAAACGTGTAGTACGTTGGTGGCCGCTGCATGTTAAGTCGAGATGGAAGTTAGAGTACAAAGCAGATCGCAGCACGGGAAACGATCACCGAATGCATAATTTCGCTTAGCTGTTAGTGATCGGGAAGCAGATGGGCGGCTAACGTAGAACGCGATTCGTTGGAGGTATTGAGCAGACGTTTGGGAGGAAGGGGAGGTCGATGCGTTGTTCGCGGCGGTCCACCTGCGGAGGCTGCGCTGCCGTGTATTGATTGCCCGCGCCCGTCCTCCCGAGGGGCGGGTCCAGGCTAGGAGGGCCTACCCAAAGAAGCAGCCTGCCGTGCTGCCATCTCCTGTTATGCATTCCTGCTATCAAAGTAGTTACCTGCCAACCTTCGGAAGCAGTATCGTTCAAGCGTACTTATTAACCCTCACGTTGGTCTGAACTCAGCAACGACATACTTGCTTGAATCCAACAGTGTATCCTATGCCTTTTCCCTCCTCTGACTTCTGGACTCAGGTAAACAGCTTGTTATTGGGGGACATATAGTTCTACTTCCACATACAGACTCCGCAACCTACCATATAGTGCATGGCGAAGGGTACCTTGTACTACGACTACTACTACTGCTGCTAGTGATTCTCATCCCTGTACCTTTCGCAAACGGAGCGAGGGAGAAACTAATGTCTCTACCCCTACGTGCGGACCGTAATTTCTCGTAATTTGTCTTCGTGGTCCTTACGCGAAAAGTACTTTGGCAGCAGTATAATCGTTACGCATTAATCCTCAAATACCGTCCGGTTTTCTAAATTTTCGCAGTAGCGATTCGCGAAAAGAACGTCTTTCCTCCAAGAATTCCCATTGAGTTCACGGAGCATTTGCATAATGTACTCTGAGGAGGAGGAAAGAGAGAGAAAAAAACGTGCACCACGAAGGAATTATCCGAATGGGACGGAAACCGGTAGACGTGATGTAAATCTACAAACAAATGATTCAAATTTGAGAAAAAATTGGATTTTTTATTCAAGAGGCACAGCTTCACAAAATGATCAAGTCAATAACGCGTTGGTCCACCTCTTGCCCTTACGCAAGCAGTTACTTGGCTTGGCATTGATTAGTGAAGTTGTTGGATGTCCTGCGGAGGTATATCGTGTCAAATTTGTCCAATTGGCGCATTAGAACGTCAGAGTCCTGGGCAGGTTGGAGGGTCTTGCCTCTAATGTTCCAACAGTTTTCAGTTTCGGAAGCATCCGGCGACCATGCTGGCCAAGGTAGGGTTTGACAAGCACGATGATAGGTAGTAGAAACAGTGGCCGCGTGCGGGCGTGCATCATCTTGCTGAAATATAAGCCCAGGATGGCTTGCCATGGATATATATCAAAGGGGACAGGTGAAAATCTGTGCCAAGACCGGGACTCGAACCCGGAATCTCCTGCTTACATGGCAGACCCTCTATCCATCTGAGCCACCGAGGGCACAGAGGATAGCGCAACTGCAGGGACTATATATATCAACGCCCGTCAGCAGCTAAAGTTATTAAATTAATTCTAATTTCGTTCTAGACGACATCAATGGTGTCTATTCTTTGGGACATGTCCGAAAGAACAGACACCATATCCATATACGTATAAGTTCTGGCAATACTGGCCATACTGGCCATGACCTCCTCCTCCTGTGCGGAGGCACAAACATTCCACGAACTCTTACGGGACTTGGTAAGAATGTCTTCCACGAGTAATGAGAGTGATGGGGTGGGACACTACAAATGTAGTGTATGGACATACATGGTTAGAATGTGGGGTCTCGCGGGAGGCGTGCGCGAGATTGTCCCTGCAGTCGTAACATCCTCTGTGCCCGCAGTGGCTCAGATGGATAGAGCGTCTGCTATGTAAGCAGGATATCCCAGGTTCGAGTCCCGGTCGGGGCACAGATATTATACCTGTCCCCCTTGATACATATATCAACGCCTGTCAGCAGGTGAAGGTATTAATATATAATTCTAATAATTCGTTGTTGGTGAGCCTTATTGTGGAGGACGACAGTCAGTCCCACCGCTGTCTGGGGCGTCTCTAGACACATCTTCGGCCTGAGATCTCATTGATTGGAGTAGAGTTGTCTTTAGTGATGAGACCCGCTTCGAAGATGTGTTTGGAGACGCCTTTGTGGGATAACAACCCGACTCTTGCCCACCCTACGACCGCCGACCGAAGTGACCCACCGGTTCTAGGCGCTACAGTCTGGAACTGTGCGACCGCTACGGTCGCAGGTTCGTATCCTGCCTCGGGCGTGGATGTGTGTGATGTCCTTAGGTTAGTTAGGTTTAAGTAGTTCTAACTTCTAGGGGATTGATGACCTCCCATGTTAAGTCCCGCAGTGCTCAGAGCCATTTTTGAACTACCCTACGACCTGACAACCAGGAATGATGGTCTGGGGTGCCATTTGCTTTCATAGCAGGACCCCTTTCGTTGTCATCAGCGGTATCGTTACAGCACGTCGGTACGTCGACGATATTCTACGGCTCCTTTTTTTTCCCTTCGTGGTAAACCATGCTGGGCTTACATTTCAGTAAGATAATGTCCTCCCGCACATGGCGAGAGTTTCTAATGCTTGTAATTGTCCTTATCAAACGCTACCTTGTCCAGCAAGTTCGCCGATCTCTCCACAATTGAGAACGTTTGGTGCATTATCGGCAGGACTCCCGAACTAGCTGGGGATTTTGATGATCTGACCCGCCATTTAGGCACAATTTGCCATGATATCCCTCAGGAGGAAATCGAACAACTCTGCCATTCGATGCCAGCCCGAATAACTGCTTGCATTAGAGCCAGAGGTGGACCAACGCGCTATTAACTTGCTCAGTTTGCGAAGTTCTCCCTCTCGAATAAATAGTCATTTGTTTGTCGGAGCATGTTCATTACATCTACCGATTTCCGTTCCATTCGGATAATTCCTTCAAGGTGAATCTCCTTTTTTTGTCTCAGTGTTCTTCAGTGTTGATCGAACCTACCGGAAACAAACCTAGCAGCATGGTTCTTAAGTGCTTAGATATCCTCCTCTATAATCCTACCTGAGGTGGATCCCAAACACTCGAACAATTCTCAAGAATGGGTTGCACTAGCTATCTACACGCGGTCTCCTTTTTAGGTGAACCACACTTTACTAAACTTTACCATAAGCCTTCCCTATTATAATCCAGTGCTCGTCTCATTTCATATCGCTTTGCAACGTTAAGCTTAGATATTTAATCGACGTGATTGCGTCAAGCAGAAAATCAGTAATACTCTGTTTGAACATTACAGTATTGTTTCATCTATTAATCTGCATTAACTTAAATTTTTCTACTTTTAGAGCAAGCAGCCATGCATCACACCAAACAGAAATTTAAGTCACCAACGGCGACTCTGCCATACCCTACGGCATCATCAGCAAAAAATCGCTGATTGCTGCTTACTCTATGCGTCAGATCATTCTTGTATATAGAGGACAAGAGAAGTCTTATCGCACTTCCCTGAGGCAGACCCAAGGATACCATTGTCTCTGATTAACGTTGGCCGTCTAGCGAACATGCTGGATTCGAGCCATTCGTGTATTCGGAAACCTATTCCGACGGCTCGGACCTCCGTTAACAGTCTGAAGTGGAGCACTGTCGCAAACGCTTCCCGGAAATTTAGGAATATTGGATTTGTGTGTCTACCCTTCATCCATGGTTCGCTGGACGTAGTGTGTGAAAACGGCAAGCATCATTTCACTCATAGCTATACTTTCTAAATCCGTTCTGATCTGAGGACGCAAAATTTTCAGCCTCAAGGAAATTAAACTTTGACTGCATTCAAGAATGCGAGGACTACGAGCGAAAGTGCTAATTGGCATCTGTCACACACAAAACTCATTGACTGTGGTAGCAGAAAAATCTCATGGGGTCGACCGAGGATAGAATCCAGGAACTCTGAATCTGAAGTCTCTCACTCAAGCAGCCACCGGCCACACGAAATTTCCATAGTAGGTTACACGTTCAACAGCTGGTTGTTGTGCAGCTAAAAAGAAAGAAAAATGCTCACTCTGCAGGAAAAATATTCTACATGACCAAAAGAAACAGGTCGAGGACAATATTCTCACTACTTCATAACTTGTTATAAAGCGCGCGCGCGCGCGCACACACACACACACACACACACACACACACACACACACACACACACACACACACACACACACACACACACACACACACACACACGCGCGCGCGCGCGCGCGCGCGCGCGCGCGCGCATCTAGTACATACAGAACGACACAGGAATAGGCTACAAGAAACAGGCATAAAAATTAATGTAAGTGTAAAAAACTGTTTATTTCTAAATAGTTCGGTAACTGAAATCAGCTAGCATCAAAATATGTATAATTACATTATTTTGTTTATATTATAGACCACTGATAATATCTAGCATGAATAGGGGAAATAGATTTGGTAGACACAAATAAAACGTTCAGTTGTAAAAGAAGATACTTTATTATGTGCATGATAAGAGTAACTGAAGCAACAATTGAGGACAACTGGCTGCACACATTAACAAGTTGTAGCTACGTCAGCAGTCAACACCAGATACTAACAGGCTCTCGCTGCTTGCAAACTGTCCCACTCGTATTTCTCAGTTTCGTGTCGTCCCACCTCCACTGACAACTTATGAAGCACCAGTACAAATCTGCTTTCTGGAAAGCGTATGTATTCGTAATATGAGTAAGAGTTTATCTACGTCCTTCAATAATTGTCTGTTGACCAACAAATCACTTTTGAAGCGATTTCTTTTTCCCTGAAACACAGTTTCTCCTCTTCACTGTATGAAGTTACAAAGATTGAACAGTACTAACATATTAGGACTAAAAACAGTAAGCTGTGTAATATTTAGGAGAAATACAGAAAGACTGAACTCTCTCACGAAGGAACTAAGAATATAGCAGCCCTCAACAGGGAATCAAGGTACTTCGGCTGAACATGGACTACGAACTTACTTCTAGGGAAATTCTATTTAATTGCGGGTAAAGGGTGCAGGGTAATTGTTCTCTGTCAGGAAATGTTAAGGGGCAAGGTTAAAATATCCTGCACGCACATGTAACGTTAATTACAGTACCACTCTTTTCGGTTCTAAGTTAATCAACCTCGAAACTCTGTACTTGGCTACCTGAAATGAAGTTACGCAAACTGCTTTAAATATCCCATTTACTCTCACAAAGCAGCATAGTGCACCTTTAAATCCATTGAGAGCAACAAGTGGCACTGTAGTCCAGTAGAAAGCGAAAATAAAATAAAAGCAATAAAAATTACAGTAATAAGCGTAAGGTCACAGTAATGGAAATTTATATTGTCACTCAAAAACTAGATTGTTTTATAGCCACAGATCTCGAATACATTTTTCTCTCAACGTAATTATATGCTCATAAGAAGCATTCAGAAAGAAATATCGTATCTAAGTTGGATGTCATGTTCAGATAGTTCAGGAGGAACCGCGTCGATATCTGTAGGTAAAGACAGTTTGATGGTCCACGCTGATTTCACTTTTTGACCTCCACAAAACGTGTTACACTATTTCAGCATAAGTAACTAATTAGGAATATTAAGTAAAACTTGCTGGCTACGAATTACGTGTGTCTGCATTATTAATTACGAAATTTAAAGATCAAGAACTGCCTGTCTCAATCTGTTACGGAAGCGTTTTCCTCTCAGTTTTGGTTTTATGAGTGTGCCTTAGCACCGTCAACATACTCATTCTTCCTATTTATTTTCTCGCTTGAAACTAGGATTGTCATAGAAAATACCTACTCCTCTTTTTTCCATTCTCGCTGTCAGTGTGCCGTAGTTGTACTTCCAGTATTGGTGGTTGGAGAAAACGATAATGTAATGTGTTTGGATGTACAACATATTTACTCTTCCTGCGAGTCATCTACTCTGTTGGATTTTATACTCATATGTTTTCTTTTTTTGTGTTTTACTTCGTATATAACACTGTTGCATCAATAAATACAATACTATTTTAATTCTTTCTGTTTCAGGTAAGCTCCCTTGTACACTCTTGTTCGCCGTGCCGTAAGTACTGAGACCTGCGACGAGTTTCACTACTGTTTAATATCGATCCTTGCGACATTATGTCGTTGGATTTAGATTAGATTTGCTTCATTCCAATTGATCCGTAGTGAGGAGGTCCTCCAGAATGTAGAACATGTCAGAAAAACAATAATACATGACAAATATTTACAACTCAAACAAGCTAATGTACCATTCCGCAGGTCCCAAGTGGAATGATCGTCTTTTTTTTAATGAACATTATATGAATCATTTTACAAATACTAAAGCACTGAGATAAAAAAGTTTATATATTTATAATGTAATAAACGTGCAGTACAACTACTATAATACTTATTTACAATGAACACATTACTGCACTGAAATGGTGCAGAAGTTATATTGTACTTACATACACACAAATCAGTTGGTTCTACTGACAAAAGTTGCGGCGTGTGATCCTTTTAATGCGAGGCGTACCATCATTGACACAAAACAGCCAGCGAGATGGCACACTGGACTGGCATTTAGGCGAAGCAGAATTCAAATCACTGACATTCCTTGATTCGTTCACCAATTACTAGGGACAGTGCGTGCCATAAACTCACGGCTGATGCCTCGTCTCATCATTCTCCGCGCTTAGGTCCTAATCACCACGGCGTCGACGGGTCGTTTACCAACTCGCGACCGTCTAAGGAGTAAAGAAATAAGAACCTGCAGTTTCTCTTGACGCAGACCCTTAACCAGGTTGCCTTTCTAGAAATTTTTGACACTACTGGGTTGTGTGCTACTGTCCTCACGCCCGTCCACTGAGCCGTTAGTAAGAGGCTACCGTAGCTCGACGCATGTGAGCAGCCCATAGTGGCTTGCCTTTTGTGTATTCTGTTTTACAAATATTGTGAGTAAAGCTTTATCGCTTGATTTTAGTTTAATACGTGACATGCCAATTTGATAGTTTTATTTCTGATGAAGGCACTCATAGCAATGCCGAAACCTGGGTCAAAAGACTTCTGTTTTGCGACCAGGGGCTGCTGTTGCCGATAATTTTAGTCAATTCGCATAAGTGCCAAAACTAGAGTTGTAGGGAGAGGAAATTGTCGTCCATGTCTATTGCAGCCTGTTTAGAGGTTGATGATGGTGGTGATGATCAGATTGATTGCGACAGCAATTCAAGTAAGTGTTATACAGATCTAGTGAGCGATTTTTACAATGTGTGTAATAGAAGTGGGACTATTTAGGAGAACACGCGATGCTGTTACTTCATTTAGAAATAACAGTTCATTGCTTCAGATGTCTACTATACGGACTTCGCCTTTCATAAATCTGTTGGTATAAAACCAGTTAACCACCCATTCTTTAAACATTCGAACTCCCATGTGTAAAACAAATTAAAATTTTTGATTACTTCACGAATAAATTGATATACTAAATATTTGACGTTAAACATGTAAGCAAGAAATGTTTGAAACTGTGTTTAAAGTTTGTTTGAAGTCGCTCAGTGCTGGCATGAAATACTGGACGAATGTGGTCTGAATGATCTGTACTCCGTTGTAAGCTAAATCTGATTTTTCACGTGTCTCAGTGTTTATGACGTTGTACGTTCTGAACTGTTTGCCGTACGATTGTGTGTAACTTTATAGGGGCATTCAGTGCTGCATGTGAATGTCTCCAAAATGTGTCGTAGACAGAGTAATTAACTATGAATTAACATCATTCTTTATGCGTCAGTTTTACTGCGATAAGTTTACTTTCACCATAAGAAAAAATATCTGTAGGGTGCGAAAATTGGCAATTGACCCTAAGTAATGAAAAGTGTGAGGTCATCCGCATGAATGCTAAAAGGAATGCGTTAAACTTCGGTTACACGATAAATCGGTCAAATCTAAAGCCCTTAAATTCAACTTAATACCTATGAATTACAGTTATGAGCAACTTAAATTGGAAAGAACACACAGATGATGATGTGGGGACACCGAAGACTGCGTTTTATTGGCAGAACGCCTTGAAAATGCAACAGATTTACTAAAAGAGGCTGCCTACACTACGCTTGTACCTCCTCTTCTGGAATACTTCTGCCCTGTCTGGGATTCCTGCCAGATAGAAGTAACGGGGTACATCGAGAAAGTTCAAAGACGAGCAGCACGTTTTCTATTGTCGTGAAAAAGGGGAGTGTGTCACGAACATTATACAGGATTTGGGACGGACATGATTAAAACTAAGGCGTTTCTCGCTACAGCAGAATCTTCTCACGAAATTTCAATCAACAACTTTCTCCTCAGAGTGCGAAAATATTTTGGTGAGGCCGACGTACGTTTGGAGGAACGATCATCATAATAAAATAAGGGAATCAGACCTCGCACGGAAAGGTAGACGTGTTCGTTTTTCCCGCGCGCTGTTCAAGATTGTTGTAATAGAGTGTTATTGTGAAGGTGGTTCGATGAACACTCTAACAGACACTTAAGTGTGATTTTCAGAGTATCCATGTAGATGTAGATCATTTTGTGGGGATGTCGGCGATAAAGATGTTCGTAAAGGTCGTGTAAAGTTTGTTGGAAGTCACAGAGTGCTGTGGACGAATATAATCTGGGTATTTGGGCGCTGTTAGTTAACGCTGACCACACACACACACACACACACACACACACACACACACACACACACACACACACACACACACAGCCAGAGAGAGAGAGAGAGAGAGAGAGAGAGAGAGAGAGCGCTCCTAGCCGTAATACTTGCCTTACTGCGTTAAACCTTTAACATAAAATTGTGCCTTTTAATGAGCAGATCATAAATATATTTTAAATTTTTGCATCAGGTCAGTAATTGTATGAAACATTGTAAATCAGTTTTCTGTTACCACTGGAAGCCGTTACTGAGGCAATTTTTCACAGGGCCGTTCTACGATGGATCATGGACCGGAGTGGACGTTTAGTAAAATAGGTCGTTGAGGGTGCCTGGATATACTGTTAGCGATAACGCACCCAGAAAGAAATCAGCAAACGTTAGGCCAGCATATTTTGTGGGAAACACTGTAAATGGACGCTTTGTCAGCAGCGGGTATAGGGAAACGATTCGCTGAGGACTGCTGCCGGCTGCTGTCATAAAATATTGATGCTGCGTGTGGCCGCCCAATCAACGTCAGACAGACCAGCCGAAAGAGGTCGTGACTGGCGTGCCTTCCGTGACTGACGGAAGGCGGTGGGACCGTGGACAGCGGTTATGGAAGTATCGCAAAGGTGGAGTGCGCCGGCATCTCACATTAGCTAAATAGTTGCCTCAGTAACTAGTACACTGTGGGGTGCAAAGATCAGGAATACAACTGCGAGGACTACACAAATATATTGTTTCAGTTTTGTCAGAATAGCAGTGTTTTCATGAAATAACACCACTTTCGCCCTAAGACGTGTGTGCATGATGTTTATTTTTATTCCACGAACAGTCATTCTCAAGCAGTTCGGCAATACCGTGACTAAATTACAACATGAACATTTACACGTATTTCCAGCATGAAATGAGAGCAACAACAGCTACTTCGGTAACAAATTTTTTATTGTTATTTTCTCGCAGCAGCGTTTTATTAATATGGCAGCTAGTTTCTAACTACCTAGTTGCTTTGGCTTGAAAATCAACTTGGTAGATCGGAACTAGTCGCTAGCTTAATAAAACGTAACTGTGACGGAATTACAGTAGAGAAAATTAACTTCTCGCGCTATAGGGAGCCACATTAAACTGATGTGCCTGAGGACGCACATTAAGTTGTATCAACGTGCCATAATATTTGACACTGTAGCAGTCCGGAGCTGTACATTCTTCCAGTAAATAAACGATAACACATAACGAAACCGATCGTGAATAGGAAAGGACGACTCCATTTGTCCGACAATAATGTTGTCATTTCACGGATAGACAGAATTTTTTTAAAAAAAGAAAAGAAAAACATTTGGAGAATGTAGAACGGTAATGTACCTATAACTGCTGACTGTAATGATCCACGATGAATCAGTTATGAAAGATAAACGGCAGGTGCGTAAAATTCTTTCACAAGGATTATTAAAGTTACTCTGTCGCTCAGTTTCACACAAGAAGCCTAAATCTCTCAACATTTCGTGCCAGGTAACATGTTACTCATCAGTAGTTACAATGATGTATGGAAAAAAGTGACACATGTGTTTTTCTAATCTACAAATGTCCGAATAACTGAATGGGTGAGAAATTCCTTACATCTCAGAGAGCCGTGTCCGGCAAAGTACTGTAGTTTTTAAACTAACCTTCGGATTTGTCATCTGTTTTACTTCATGTAAGCCATTGATACCTGTCATTTTCAATATCGAAAATCACACCAAATGTTTAGAAAATTTTTGTGCGGTTTATGTGCTTTCTCAGAAGTTGTGAGTTTGATAACTGGAAGCACAGAATATTTGAAATCCAGCCAAAGATTGCGTTTTATTGTCGGAGCATTTACAGAATGCAGCAGGTCTACTAAGAGACTGGCCTACACAACGCTTGTACTTCGTCTTCTGGAGCACTGTTGCGCAGCATTGGATACACATCAGATAGAATTGACGGAGGACATAGAAAAACTTCAAAGAAGGGCAGCTCGTTTTTTATCATCCCGAAATGGGGGAGGGGGGGGGGTTAGTGTCACGGATACGATTCGCGAGTGGGGGTTGGCTAACATTAAAACGAAGGCATCTTTCGTCGCGGGAGGATCTTCTTACGAAATTTCAGTCACCAACTTTCTCCTCCGAATGCGAAAGCATGTTGTTGGCAGCCGCCTGCACATGGAGAAATGATCATCATAGTAAAATGAGAGAAATCAGAGCTAGCACTGGAACATTTAAGTATCTGTTTTTCCAGCGCGCTGTTGGAGAGTGGAACAATAGAGAAATGGCCTGAAGGTGGTTCGATGAACCTTCTGTCGGTCACTTAATTGTGAGTTGCAGAGTATTGATGTAGATGTACTGTTTCCAGATGCTGCACTACGAGAAGCTAATAAGAATCTGATACACAGAACGATAATTTTTAAATTTTAATTTTGGCTTAGAACGTTCTTAGTCACATGGTCATCGACGGTAAACGCAGTTTTGAAATGATTCCCGGTTTCCAATGGAACTAATGCCACATAGTTTGTCCAGACGTGCTGTCCATCATGGGATATATTGGAAAATTTGTGATATCGACTTGCTCTATCGCTGTGTAACGAGTTGGTGGCGGCGTGGCGTCACGTTCTCAAAAGTCGTGCATTTCAGAATGCGCGATAGACCGCGGACCGGCGTTTTAATGACCTCAGGCAGGTGTTGCCGACTCACGCTTCTAATCTGCTCATATGAAAGCCTCAGCAATTGGCACCTGCGTGCAGCTTGCGTTCGGTCACGAAGTGAAACTAATTTGCTTCGCATTATGACTTTAACCCGATCATTACCGGCTCCATTCGCCCAGATCAGGGGAAAAAAAAAATACACGCCTACATGCTGTTTTGCGCGACTTTTCCCGGGTGTAGTCGCACTCGTGAGTCAAACAGGCCACGCCCAAGGTCACTGCCTCGTGACATGATCGCCGCTGTTGGGTCAAAAGTGATATAACACCTCCTTCTTGAGGCATGCACTTGAATATTTCCACTTTTGACTGTGTAGCAGAGTACTACGGGGTGGTACGAACAAGACAGACAGGAACAATGTCGTTCGTCTTCGTCTTTATGTGGAGTGGCAGTGTTAACATACACACCACCCTGTTAACAAGTCCAAGTTGAAAGTTTACCCACTGAAACGCCGCGTGAACACGAGCAGACTTGATTTTGCCTATTTTTTTTATTCGCGTTGTTGTATCCCTGCGCAGACTAAAGCTATTTCGGTACCGGTACTATTCTTTTTTACTCTTCCTTCTACGACTCGGCGTCCAGAAGCGTAGTTCGCCTTGTTGTTCAGCTTACGCTTCTCAGTTAGAAGCAAACACTTCAGCACACATGATCTTCACAGTGGCCTTGTATGGGATACGTTATGTGCATCTGTACTCCGCAGGTAACAGGACAGTTTTTCCCCGTAGGTAATTAGACTACCCCCCCTCCAACCACCACCACCACCACCATCACCACCCCCCCCCCCCCTTTCCTCTGTTCTTATCAGATGCTTCTTGTCCACTGTACCGTCTGCCACTGGTTTTCGATGGGAGTAACCGTGATACTTCATCTCCTGTACTATTCTTACCTACTAATGGCTCAGCATGACGAGCCTTTTGTTAGTTGATTCGCTCATTGGCGAATTAAATTTTCTGAGAGTTCTTCTAGTGAAACCCAACATGTCATTTACTTCTCCTACCATCAGTTTTATATGATAGTTTTGCGTGACGTGGTACAGGATGCATCCTCCTGGATATTTTACGGCTGTTACTGTTTCCACCGTATGACCACGAATCGTGCAGTCGAATAGAAATAGGCCCTTCTGTCTGTGTTCAGGTTGAGTACCGGCTGCCGGTCCCTTTACCGGTATCTAGTTACCGTCCTTTGTAGAGACTCCTGCATTTAGCCATGATTAGTGGCGTTAGAAAAACGTCTGCTGCTATCGGTCACTGTCATCCCTAACCGGATTAGAAACGCAGTTGCGATACTCGGCTATACCTCCCGGTGTTCCTGTAAAGACGAACGTATCCGACATGATTTGTCCAGTAACCAATCCAGTCTTCGCAGTCCGAAGGTGTGTTCGTCGTGGAGACTGGGGAACTTGAGGTATGATATTCACGAGCATATTTTTCTTTCTTATTTCAGAAACATTGCCCTTTCTTCGCGCTATACTGATCGCTGTGCTTCACTTAAATGGAACTCCAGTACGATTTACAATGATTTTTATATTTTGTCTACTGGCAGGTCTTGGTACACCTTTGGAGTATAATACCTCATCGTTGTGTAAAATGAAATAAATAAAAGGTGATGATTCTATTAGTAAGACGGTCTTCTTGGGCAGTCTCGGAACCCTGCAGGAACCGTTGAAGTCGCTCGAAACATTGGTTTTTATTTCATCTTACGGACTGACACAGTCTACCCCAAAATGATTTTATTGTAGTTTTCTCCTGTCAACGGAAGCAGTCACTTGCACATTGTTTGTTCTTAAACGCGATGTCAGTCTTGTAGTTCTGCACAAAGGGATGGGTACAGGTATACTTGATGTAGTCAGTTGAGTGGAGATACAGAGAAACTACAGTGGATGGAAAAATCGCAACATCAACAGCCGTTTGTAATGTATGCAGATGTTTGCCCATATCGGAGTTACTGGTGCACGCACAGAGGACGAATTCAGGGTCGATGCACATGGAGATCCAGTGTTCCAACCCAGGACCGCAGAACCAGTCTGAAGCCCCCTGCAAGTTGGCGGGAATTACGCTGAATGCCTTGAAACTCGTCTGACAGCTGCTGCAGGCAAATCGCTAATGGCGGAACAGAATCCTGGTGACGGCTTCATCAATCATGCTGTACTTACAGATAACATTGGAGGAGAAATTCCCCGACCGGTAGATGTCGTTAGAACGTTACACAAGTTGCAGCCGTCAGTAATCTGAGCGCTTCAGGAAAACGAAAGAAAATATTTTATCCAAGTATTGTACTCTGCTGTCAAAGACATAATAGCGCAGAGCAAACTGACAAAGTATGAGATCTGACGCCTGTGGAGGTGCATTGAAGAGGCCCATACAGGAATCATTGTGCCAGTGTGGTTACTTCAGTGGAAAACATCTTAGTGTAGCATTTTATCCATCCTCAGCAACTGTAGTCGTATATCACGAAATAATAATCAGTTGCATAAAAGAAATTTAATTTCTTTACCCGTTTCCGGCACTCTGTGCCCCTCTTCAGTAGATTGTACCTTCGCATTATTTGCGAATGTCAGAAACAATATGCATACAGTTCATATGCTTCTTAGAGTCTGTAAAAATTCCGAGTAAAGAAGCGAAAAGCCAGAACAGAAACTGATCAGGTAGTAATTAGCTGATCAGTTCCTATTCGGGCATGATGTCTGCGCTTGTCAGTTCACTTTATCGGAATTTTGTACAGACTCTGTGAACCAAGTAGCCATGGAATGTTGCTGTATGAATCTTGAGACTCGTATGCAGCGCCCTCTCACGGGTTCGTGAGCTGATTGGTTGAACCCTAAATATTGGAAAATCTTTGCCTGGTCAGATGAGTTCCGATTTCAGTGGGTAGGAGCTGACGTAGGGTTCGAATATGACAGCGACCCTGGACCCAAGTTGTCGGCGAGTCGCTATGCGGACTGGTGGTGGTTCCATAATGGTGCGGGCTGTGTTTACATGGAATGGTCAGGGTCCTCTCGTCACACTGAACCGATCATTGGCTGGAAATATTTATGTCTGGCTACTTGGAGACCATTTGCAGCCATTCATGGACTTAGTCTTCCCAGCAACGATGAAATTTTTATACGCTACTGGCCATTAATATTGCTACACCACGAAGATGAAGTGCTACAGACGCGAAATTTAACCGATAGCAAGAAGATGCTGTGATATGCAAATGATTAGCTTTTCAGAGCATTCACACAAGGTTGGCGCCGATGGCGACACCTACAACGTGCTGACATGAGGAAAATTTCCAAACGATTTCTCATACACAAACAGCAGTTGACCGGCGTTGCCTGGTGAAACGTTGTTATGATGTCTCGTGTAAGGAGGAAAAATGCGTACCATCACGTTTCCGACTTTGATAAAGGTCTAATTGGAGCCTATCGCGATGGCGGTTTATCGTATCGCGACATTGCTGCTCGCGTTGGTCGAGAACCAATGACTGTTAGCAGAATATGGAATCGGTGGTTTCAGGAGGGTAATACGGAATGCCGTGCTGGATCCCAACGGCCTCGTATCACTAGCGGTCGAGATGACAGTCATCTTATCCGCATAGCTGTAACGGATCGTGCAGCCACGTCTCGATCCCTGAGTCAACAGATGGGGACGTTTGCAAGACGACAACCATTTGCACGAACAGTTCGAAGACTTTTGCAGCAGCATGGACTATCAGCTCGGAGACCATGGCTGCGGTTACCCTTGGTGCTGCATCACAGACAAGAGCGCCTGCGATGGTCTATTCAACGACGAACCTGGGTGCACGAATGGCAAAACGTCATTTTTTCGGATGAATCCAGGTTCTGTTTACAGCATCATGATGGTGGCATTCGTATTTTGCGACATCGCGGTGAACGCACATTGGAAGCGTGTATTCGTCATCGCCATACTGGCGTATCACCCGGCGGGATGGTAAGGGGTGGCATTGGTTCCACGTCTGTCACCTCTTGTTCGCACTGACGGCACTTTGAACAGTGTACGTTACATTTCAGATGTCTTACGACCCGTGGCTCTACCCTTCATTCGATCCCAGTAAAACCCCACATTTCAGAACGATAATGCACGACCGCATGTTGCAGGTCCTGTACGGGCCTGTACAGAAAATATTCGACTGCTGCCCTGGCCACCACATTCTCCAGAACTCTCACCAATTGAAAACGTCTGGTCAATGGTGACCGTGCAACTGGCTCGTCACAATAAGCCAGTCACTGCTCTTGATGACTGTGTTGAATCTTCATGGGCAGCTTCACCTGTACACGCCATCCAAGCTCTGTTTGACTCAATGCCCAGGCGTATCATGGCCGTTATTACGGCCAGAGATGGTTGTTCTGGGTGCTGATTTCTCAGGATCCATGCACCCAAACTGCGTGAAAATGTAATCACATGTCAGTTCTAGTATAATATATTTATCCAATGAATACCCGTTTATCATCTGCATTTCTTCTTGGTGTAGCAGTTTTAATGGCCAGTATATGAAAATGCGCCCTGTTAGAACATTCTGGACAGTTCGAGCGAATGGTTTGGGTACCGATTGAACGTTTATGGGACGTAATAGAAAGGTCAATTCGCGCACGAAGTATTGCACCGGAAAGACGTACGCAAATATGGATGGTTATAGAGGCAGCATGGCTCAATGTTTCTACAGAGGACTTCCAACGATTTGTTGAGACCGTGCCCAGGGGATTTGAACAACGTGGTGGCGCGGCACAATGTTAGGAAGTATCCAGTGACTTTTGTCAGCTCGGTGTATATTAATTTTCGATGTCACACAATTATATTTTTGTGACTGTTGATAAATTATCGTGCAGCTTAACGATATAATGTCAGTCTGGTACGTAGTCCTCATTAACTCTATAAAGAAAATGTATTGTTAATTAAGGGACGGCACTGACGGGATTCATGTGTGGCTGCGTACGTCTGCACAGTGTATGAGGCTGTGACTTCTCACCTCCGTCCACGTGTCTCTTCCTCCTCTCCTCAACACGTGATCGGCAACGTGTTCTGCGCCAGGGTGAAAGGGTGGGGCGACAACTGTGAAACGTGCAGTCCTCAAAGCGGGCTGCTGGCATCAGTTACACGTGCGGGTAACGGCGGCGCGTGTTCCGCCTGCGGCTGCACGTGCATGCCGAGGCCTGCCACGTGGATCTCTCTCTCCCTGCAGGCTCTCCTTGACGGTGACGGATAGGGCTGCCGCGCGGACGGACGGACGGCGGCCATTAATAGTTTCCGGCCAGCCTGTTGTCGGGGCTCAGCCACGGGTGCACCCAGGTGGAAACGGCGCATGCGTAGAATACTGATGCAACTTGTGGTAAACAGGAAGGCGTTGCTTGCGGTTATCTTGTTTTAATTGAAATACGGGGGAAATGGTAGTTCTGTGTATTTATAGTCGGTGTTTTCCTTTCGTGCTCGCTCTCTTAGCCAAGGTTACTAACGCAAATATGTGCCCCTAAGACGCTCAATATTTATTGCACAGTATCTGATATCGATGTTGCCGGTTTCTTCAATATGTTGAAGAAGACTGCAGATATTGAACACTGCAGATTGAAAATTCCTGGCAGATTAAAGATGTGTGCCGGACCGAGACTCGAACCTTTGCCTTTCGCGGGCTAGTGCTCTACCAACTGAGCTACCCAGGCACGGCTCATGTCCCGTCCTCACAGCTTTAATTCCGCCAGTACCTCGTCTCCTACCTTCTAAAGCTGTGAGGACTGGCCGGCCCAGGTGGCCTTGCGGCTCTAGGCGCTTCAGTCTGGAACCGCGTTACCACTACCGTCGCAGGTTCGAATCCTGCCTCGGGCATGGATGTGTGTGATGTCCTTAGGTTAGTTAGGTTTAAGTAGTTCTAAGTTCTAGGGGACTGATGACCACACATGTTAAGTCCCATAGTGCTCAGAGCCATTTCAACCATTGTTGTGAGGACAGGGCGTGAGTCGTGCTTCGGTAGCTCAGTTGGCAGAGCGCTTGCCCGCGGAAGGCAAAGGTTCCGAATTCGTGTCTCGGTCTGGCACGTAGTTTTAATCTGCCAGGAAGTTTCATATCAGCGCACACTCCGCTGTAAAGTGAAAATTTCATTCTAGAGACTGCAGATTGTCACTCGTTCATTGGATGAATTCCCCTAAAGAACTGAAAAACATAAATGAAAAGTGGGCTGGAAGCTTTATATGAAAGCACTATGTGGTACTTCGACGAAATGAAGTTC
Source organism: Schistocerca gregaria (assembly GCF_023897955.1). NCBI lineage: Eukaryota > Metazoa > Arthropoda > Insecta > Orthoptera > Acrididae > Schistocerca > Schistocerca gregaria. Next base: position 1,012,692,613 of record NC_064920.1, on the reverse strand, counting down.
CTGATTGACGAGGAAATGCGCCATAATTCGTTTTCCGCAACATCGGTGGTAAGTAAAGATCATGGTATCATTAGAGTAGGCAGAGAAGTTCATTTTACTGGTAGCAGTTGTCAGAATTGACAAGTAAGACAACATTAGGTGTCCAGCGAACATACGTATTTGTTCTGGCAGGAGTTGTCACAGTACACACACGTAAGATAATGTAAGCTTTCAGCAAGCACAATTATTTTATTTCATTTGTAACAGTAGTTAGGGCAGAGAAAAGCGTAGAAAACAGTACTTGAACACTATAAATTATACTGTTCTCTTTTTTAAATTGCAGTAGTCTTTTTTTGTTGGTTTCCAAGATGCGATGCCAGAGCGTCTGGTCCACACAAACAGTCACAGATGGCTTGTCTGACATCGTTCGTCCATTCTTCACGATCACTGTGTGTGTGTGTGTGTGTGTGTGTGTGTGTGTGTGTGTGTGTGTGTCTGTGTGTCTGTGTGTGTGTCGCAAGGCAAACAACTCGGTAGCAATACATCGCAGGCATGTTTGCTGTGAAGGCAGAGTTTTAACTGCCGCGTTCCTGGCATAAATATCGCGTGCCTTCTTGGTCTTGCGCTTTCGCTCACTGTATCGATGCAGTATTATTGTCCCAGTAATACTGAACGTGCGAGGGCCACTGTGGAGCGGCTTTACTCTTCATACAGGTAGATTTACTGCAAATCGTTTCTATTCGTTAGACTTGAAGTACCAATTCGCGACTCCCCAAAACGTTTCGTTAGTCGTATGTTTTCATTGCCCGCAAATTCGTGTCACACTCGACCGCCGTGCTCCACCAGTACGTCTCAGCGGGTCAAGTCGATGAAGTAACGAAACGGCGCACCCAATTTCTGACCAACTCGGGATGACTTTGTGCCGACGCAGAGTAACGGTTAGGTTTTCCATTTCGTTGCTCTTCATGCCGTCTTGAACTCCTGTGAATTTGCTCTCACCATGCACCTCGCCAGCAAACATAAATGGCGTACTGTAAGTTAGTTTGTACATTTCACACGTCAATAATTTTTCTAAACTTGAATCTCATTTCTTACCCGTGTCCTGTAAATAGCAACGGTGTTGATAACGTAATCCTAACATGATTTTATTTAGTTTGTAGTCGTAATTCACGTGTTTGATTCAACAAATAATAGACATAGCGTAAATAAAGACAGATGTATTTGCTGAATGTGATTTGCGCAACATTAAATTTGGTGGTATCAATGAAACGTTTCGTTAGATGCGGTAGTTTTCAGGCGGATGTAAATGAATGTGGGATAAAAATACGTATTTTGAACCAGCGACCAATAAACTACCTATTCATCCAACGGTTCCTTGTCCCCAATAGACGTTAACGTATGTCTTACTATTTGTACGCAACAACCCAAATGGATGGAAAAATTTAATATACGGAGAAACAGCTTAACTCACATTACGAACGTGTCTCCATCTGGAAACTTTTTTTTTTTTTTTTAAGGAAGAGGACTGTATTTACAACACGATTGCTGTATTCAGCTTTTCTCAAAGGGCCCTTGCACATGACTTGCCAGTAGTAACTACATTGGTTTATACAGTGAGAGACAACAGAAATAGCCAGGAAGTATTTACAATTAGACTAACGCAGGGTTGACGCTTCTTAATGAACATAGCAGATGATATTGGTAATGACAACCGTTGACTTCTATTCAGCGCTGTGCTCGATTTATCAAACTGTGGGAGACCCTTATCAGCTCTGCCTGGGGGATAGCAGCAACTGTGTTTCCAGTACACGTGATTCTTCAATTTTACCCGCATGAAAAATCACAAGGAGGGAGATTAGGTGATCGAGATGTCCAGTAGGTTGCACTGCCTCTGCTGACTGTCCTCTCCAAAATACCTCACACACTCTTGACAAAGTTGTCAAGGCGGTATGTGCTGCTTCTCCGTCTTGCTGAAAGGATCCATGCAGTTGCTCATCTTGCGTTTGTTGGTCCACATAATGCATTAAACAGTTTCGCGACGTAACAGTTAGCACTGACATGTTTGACAAACCGCCGTGTTACATTGTGGGCAATCAGATTCTGCGCATGAAGCACCAGTCTTGAGGCGATGCAGTGGCTGTTCAAAGCAGTAATAGCGATTAATGGGGTGTGTTCTGTGAGCTCACAAAGCCTGACAGGATGAATCAGGCCTCAACTTAAAAAATGAAAAACTGAGATTTTAAAAGTCGTGATTCCACTTAGAATCCATCGGCAGAACTCAACACATGAAAGCTCCTGTGGACGCCTTCAGTCATGTCCAGCGGTAAATCTGTAAGGATATAGATGTAGATGCTTCTCGATAATATTTCGACACGACAATCTGTTGCGTTCCACTTGCACGGATTCAGATTCCGTTGGATATGATTTCCAGGTTTTCCTCCACTCGACAATATTTCCTGTTGGTCGAACTCATTTCGGACAGTTACGGCTTTTGCTCGTTACAGAGATCGTTTCGCGCCATTTTGCCACTGAGTTTTACATTGCAGACATGGCCGAAGATTTTGCCAAAACACCTGCAGTCTTAAACTGTTGTGCAGACAGTTCCACGCTCGTTTTTCACGAATTCACTTGACAATCGAAAATGAACGGACACAGTTTTATTCCGAGTGCCATTTTGTTTTGCATTCAGCTGGTCACTAAACAAATCTGCTGCTCTCTCATTCACTCAAACTTAATGACACAGTAGAAATGTAATACTCGTCTGGTCAAGGAGATTGAAACATTAGGTTTTGCTATACTTTAATAATAAATGTTCGTAAATTTGTATTCGAAATGTTGTCTACTCAGTTTTCAACGTAAATTTGATTCTGGAGCATGAAATCACGTAGTATTTAAGAACTCCTAAGTTGTGATTACTCAGGTAGCCGTGCAGTATTTCGTGCTATAAATTTTTGCAGCAACTAGAACGAGAATGATGTACCGCTGAGGATGTCGCACTGAAAAGACTCGTAGCGCGGTTAACAGTTTTCAACCTCCCAAATCTGCCCCCTTTGCGGATGACTCGCCAGAGCGGGACACTGTTATCCTTTTGTATCTGCTTGCTACCGTCAACGATCCGCTAACTCCTGTACCGAAGGCGACCGCCTTTTGTGCTTTCGGAACGTAGTCTGAACTTGGGCAAGATCCTAGCGATTCCGATTGTGTTTGCCGTCATAGTCTTATCAGCATAATGATGTAATTCTTCCCTGATTATGTATTTTAAATTACGTCAAGTTTTCCTTTATTTTCTTCTGTCTTCTTCTTTACGTGTTCTGGGAAGTTGTCTTCCGTGTCTAGTGGAGAGATCTATCGGGTGAGGAACTGGTCCTTAGAAATTATGATTTTCAAAGGTCGCGTTACAACTAATACCCGATACATAAGACGAATAATACCGTACTCAAGAAATTCCGAATTCTACCGCCGCTCGAGATTCTGCATCCAACTTCCATAGTAATCGCCGTTCTGTGACACAACACTTCAAGCAAGAGTAAAAACTTCAAAACGATTCGGTTGGGATGTTAAACAGTTTCCTTCGAAGGAAAATACTTATTTACTTTGAGCTTGTACGTTACACTTTGATTAGACTCGCGTATTTATTGCATGAAGCGTGTCGTCTTCATGATACGGACTGATCTTGCAAAACGTCAAAGACGTGAAGCAGTTAGGTTTTGATTTTTTAAAACGGTTACGTCAAATTTTTAAAACTGTAAAAACCAGTATTTTGTAAAGAGAAGAAAATTGTAAGTCGCAGCTAACTTAAAGCTTAATTATATATCCAGTTATGTTTTCACTAATTTCTAGTTTCATGAAAACCCTATCCTGACGACGATAAAATCATACCGAAACTAAACGCGCTTGGGGACGACATGAGGAACAATCTTTTGCTTCACGCGAAGCAGACAAGCCACAAGAAGTAAAACATAAGGGAATCCACACTATCAGGTGTTAGGTTTCCTGATTTTGATGCAAAAATTCTAGTTTCTGCGTTACTATTTCGAAGGAATAGCCTGACTAGCCTGATAGTGTTTCTGCCATTTGCGATATAAGTACCTTAAAGAAAAACGTAAGAAAAGCACCATGTGGTACTGCATTCTTACAGATGCTATACTCATTAGCTTTATCAATTCAGACTAAGTTTGCTACGAACACAAAGTAGTGGCTAATGACTGAGAAACATGTTTTCGAAGAATAAAATGTTTTGCGTTAATGTTAAGTCTAAAGAAAGATCTTTTTCTTGCAAAATGTTCACGTTAGTCAACAGAACTTAGTAATTTAATAATTTCCATCCTTGATTTTATATGAAACCTGTGTCTGTTACAAAAAAATATGACAGATGTAGCATACTGTCTTAAAGTTATCACTCACACTTCTCAATTAATAGTACCGTCCACCTTAACATGAGGGACGAAAAGCTCATGAAACGTGCCGTGGAATAAATAAATAGGAGTGCCAGTATGCAGAACATCGTAAGACAATTGGAATTTATTTACAGTTCTTCAGAGCCAGGCGAACAGAATTACACGTAACGTAAGGACAGTGAAAATGATTAATCACTAGTAAGTCAATACAGGTCACAGTCGTTTTCTGAAAATGGCTGCGCTCGCAGGAAAGAACTGTTACGTCGATTATCTTGGGTGCTCTTCCGCGAATCCTGTTAACCCGAAATCGCCTTATCGCCCACTAAGATAACCGGACGTCTTTGGAGAGACGCGTTGGTCCTGAAGTTTTTAGTCTACTTCCGCTGGCAAAAAGCGACGCTTTTCCGAGAAAACAGGATAACGAAACAATACGATGATGTTGCTCTAGTATGTCATTCCATTATAGATCGGATAGCTAGTTCCAATTAATGTCTTGTCGTATCTCGAGCGATCCCAAACGCGCGGAAAGCTGCTGAAAATAAAGAACTTAAACAAGAGAAAACGATACCTTTCTATCGTGTTCTCCGTTACTGGCTTTCATTTTTTTACCCTTTTTTATGGCATTGTATCGAAAAAATTTCGTTAGCGATCACGTTCGACCATTTTCTTTTTTTCTTTTCTTTAGATTCATGATATCGTATATTACTGGGTGGAGAAAGAAAATAAGAAATGGCACGTTTTGTGGTACTCGTTGTGGCTATAACTGGATAACTGAATCAGCAGGCGCTAAAAATGGTGTGGCCATTTTGATGTTTTGTGACGTGATCGTGACTTATATATGGCGCTCAGCTCTTTCCATCGACAGACATTGCAGCTACTTTGACACTTTCTTCGTAGCTGTTGGTTTTTGAGTGTGTGTGTGTGTGTGTGTGTGTGTGTGTGTGTGTGTGTGTGTGTGTGTGTGTGTGTGTGTAACTGTTTACGTACGAACGAACTACGGTCGTAGTGCATACCTTATTTGCATATTTGTAAAGTTTACACTGAGAGAGAATTGTCTCAGTAGAAACGGCACTGAGCTCGTGTTCAGACTGACCAATATTGAAGCCCCTCTTCGGCTGCCTTGCTTCTGTTTCCTGGGATTTCCGTAAACGGCTCCAGGCGAGTGATGGCTGATACCGTTTATAAGACAGCGATAAATTTCTTTAGCCCGATTTTGTGGGAACTCTGTCGACGAAGCCATTGAATCTAACTTCTCAAACGTGTTCCGCGATGAAATGAGATGGGATGCCCTTTCAGTCGCATAAATTTGATTCTGTTTCACCAGTAACACGAATACTGCTTCCTCTTTTTGTCATCAGTCTACTGACTGGTTTGATGCGGCCCGCCACGAATTCCTCTCCTGTGCTAACATCTTCATCTCAGAGTAGCACTTGCAACCTACGTCCTCAATTATTTGTTGACGTATTCCAGTCTCTGCCTTCCTCTACAGTTTTTACCCTCTACAGCTCCCTCTAATACCGTGGAAGTCCCTTCTCCTTATCAGTGTTTCCCACATATTCCTTTCCTCTCCGATTCTGCGCAGAATTTCTTCATTCCTTACCTTACCAGTCAACCTAATTTTAACATTCGTCAGTAGCACCACATCTCAAATTGACGTTTAAAGGTAGATATCTCTTACAGTTCTACAGTTAAAATGTTAAAACTTGAGAACATAGTGCACGATATTCTGTGCTGCTTTTGTTTGATCATTTACTTTGACATTCATTTATATGAATTTCAATTTTTTTTTTATTACTGATGTACATATAATGTACCTTTTCTCATATACTAATCAAGCATTAAAATTGAAACTTTACAGCTTACACCTGCATAAAAGGCTGGTAAATGGTGTGCAACGGATTTTTGTGTGAGCTCATACTTTCAAATTCATTTGTCAGTTTTATGTTGAAAGCAGCTACTCAATATTGCCCATGTAGTAAAGGAGAACTTTTACACACAAGAAGTAGTACTGCACACGATTATTCAGTTAGTGATTTTGAAGAATTGTGCTAAATATCAAGATGTTAGCTTTTAAAGTTGCTGAAAGGTAAATCTAAAAAACAAAAAAAACTCTCTCCGGAAAATCTGATTTAAAACTTTTATTTCAGTTTTTACTAATAACGGTTTTTACCAATACCAGTTATCATATTCATAACCATAATCCTCGTTATTTTCCCTTGCCTCCTTTTCCTAGCTGACTTTCGCGTACTCCCTTCTGCTGCTTTGTCTTTGTCAAGTCATGCTTCGTCGGTGCTTCTAAGTATTTTTAATGTGAATGAACGTGAATGGAAGCCTAATCTGTCGAGGCACTGAATCCTACCTACAAGTCAATATTAAACACAGTAGGCATCACATGGAGCATTAATACTGTTTTTGGACAACGCATCCTTATAAAGGTGTTTGTAGGGCTCATTCACATTTTGTATTTTCTCTCGTATGCATTTTTTCGCCGGTAAAGGGTTGGCGAGGTATCTGAAACTTCGTTTTGTGACATTTAAAACAGCGGGCGGCAAACCATGATTATGGGTTTACGGTTTTCCTCTGGCTTCCGCGTTACTATATTTGCACCACGATATGTCGCAGAGGTAGTGCTGAGGATTCTAGCCTGTGAAAAGTTACTGAAAGAACAACTACTTCCTGCATTGTTTTCACATTATTTACATAGCCCCTGACGGTTTCTTTTATCATGTATTTGTAATTTGAGAATTTCTTCGCTTGAAAATGTGTTAGCATTTCTCAGTGGCTTTCCATTTTCTAATTTCTTGGCCTCCATTCCTTTCGAAGCCTTCTAGATACATCTGCAGTTTTAGAGTGTAATCGAAAAATGAATACAAGAATAGTCTAGCTTAGAGAAGGTGTGGATCACAGTACGGAAACACGAACAGTGTCAGGCGCAAGCGAAAAAAAAAAAAACCAAGAAGTAGTTTCTTGGCAGATCTCGATTATGAAATTTTGAGATGCCGTTCTTAAAGTATCAATATAATAAATTAAGAAATTAAAAAAGATTCCAGTTTTTTCGCTATCGCTATTTTGCCCTGCATCTGCTCTTAAGCTTGTTGCTAGGCATACACAGAATTTACACGGGCGAATGTTCGCTAGGGGACAGTCCGTTACGCGTAATGGTTCCATGCTTGGCGACATTTCTGAAGCTGACAGCTCCTGTTACAGGCCTCCAAGTAACCGATATTCGCAGCGCGCAGAAGCGCTGTCGCAGATGGGGCACCCTCCTGCTGAGACTCGCAGCTTCCCACGGCGCTTTCGCTGCATCTAAAAATAACGGCCACTTGTATTGTGAATTGGACAGGCCCGGCCAGCAGGAAGGGCAGCGTTCTGGAAGATGGCGCTCCTTGTACCGGCCCGCGAACGACGAGACCGCAGGGTACTTACCTGAATTAAGCCCTCCTCCTCCTCCAGCTCCGAGCAAAAACCGTCAGCGAGATGGCAGGGAGAAAGTGCACGCTGAATGGGTATTTCATTTCCTTACTCTGGTGCCACTGCAATCGAAGAGAAGCCACTTGCTCTTCGCTGGAGTTTTTCTGTCTGACCAGTAAATGCAGTGCACTGAAGCCATTTACTGGGAGAGTTGGCGTTCTGTAACTGCGGTTTTTCCGCCACTGTCGAGTCGTGCTTGGACCGAATTTCAGTAATGACAAGAGAAAGGCGTTAATGCAATGAGAGTTAAAGTATCCAGTGCCAGTAATAAATTGCGAAGTATTGCCTGACAGTGTGTGCGTAAAGGAAAAGAAGACTGTTAGTTTCGTGGGTATTTAAAATTATTTTTTCATGGTACAGACTTAGAGACAAGAAGAATTGAGTTCGGGGAAAAGCACAAGAAAATACCCAGCGGACCCGTCTGAAGACAGACAATGGCAACTTTGGCATGGATCGAACTTTAAGTAAACCAAACACCCATGCAGCCAAGTGGGTACTACGAATATAAAAATTTTCTCTCGGTGGTGACACGCTGGTTTCATGATTACTGCGGTTCTGCGCATGTTTGAAAACAAATAATTATGCAGGAACTCAAATCACAGTTTGCCTCGTGCAACATTGCTGCTGTGACAGAGGCTTCTTAAGTTTTGCGTTATATGTTACATTAGTTCCGATAGTCGCTTTTCCACTCGTATTGTGACCTGGGCCTAGATAAAAGCTTTTTAGTAACAATTCCATATATTACAACAATGAAATAAAATTACATTAGATCTCAATGAAATTTTGAAAACCTGCTCTCAGTGGAAATATAGTTGACTTAATAGGATAAATGCAGTAAATGGTTGACTAGACACTAGAGCAGAATACCATACAGAAGGCCAATATTGAGTCGCAAGCTGTTTCTTAACGATAGTACGATACTTGCAGTCTCTTATTTTGAGAATCTTATCCTTTTGGAAATATCTGCTTCTGCATATTTTTCTGCCAGCTGCGTCAAACTTGTTTTTTTGTCGTTGTGTTTTTTTTTATGAAATACTTCTGTAAGTAATTTTAAATTAGAAAATGGTGGCGAATGTGCAGCTAGTGACAAATGAGTGTTAAGTTAGGTTCGCTTGCAGTGGTTCCCAGCATGCAATCAGATGTTAATTATCCCCACCCTCCCCTCCTAGACGCGCACGCACGCTCTGTTTCCCTCTCCCACACACACACACACACACACACACACACACACACACACAACAAAGGTAAATAATATTCAACTTCTGGTTCGTCTATGTGTTACATTAAACCATGAACTAACTAGTTAGTGACAAAATGGGCACTGCTTATTTCAATGACCCAGTTGTGTGATGATCAAGTAATTCTCGGTGCATTATGAATGAAACCTACATCGCCTCCTCAGAAAAGAAAGACGCCAACTATCCACTGGTCTATTGCAGGAACTACGAGCAACTCGGAGAATGTATTTCCACGAGATATTTAACCACGTGCCACGTATATATCTCAGTTTTACTACCATAGATACTTGGCACAAAGTGCAAAGTATGTGTCTAGTGGAAGCCTATGTGAGGAAGATAATGATCCTACATTCGTTCACAAGCTATAATCTCCTTAACTTCGTGTTAGGCATTAATGCTAGTATTAAAAAAAAGTAATCACTAGTAACTAGTATCTTAGGAGATAGTAATAATAGTAACAATCTTTTAAAAATAATTTAGTTTCATGACTCAGAAAATTAGTCCGCCCCCGGTAGCTGAGTGGTCAGCGCGACAGAATGTCAATCCTAAGGGCCCGGGTTCGATTCCCGGCTGGGTCGGAGATTTTCTCCGCTCAGGGACTTGGTGTTGTGTTGTGCTAATCATCATCATTTCATCCCCATCGACGCGCAAGTCGCCGCAGTGGCGTCAAATCTAAAGACTTGCACCAGGCGAACGGTCTTCCCGACGGGAGGCCCTAGCCACACGACATTTACTCAGAAAATTTCCTCTTTCATATGCTCGCATGTGAGAATAGTTCTACATTTCAATTATCACTGAATGTCAGTATAAAATAAGAGTCCAGTTTTTAAATGTTTTCGAGTGACTACTGATGAAGGCGTTACGGCCCAAGTTACCTACGCTTCAGTTGATGTGTTTTGATGAGTCGCCTATCATCAAAGCGCTAAACTCAAAAGACCACAAAAAGCAATGGCTCCCGAAAAATGAGCTGCTTAAACGACCAATGAAATCGAATTAAATAGTTTTCGAATATATTGATCCTCGTGAAAATAAGTTTTCCCATTTTTAAAACATATTTCGACAAGAACCGTTTCACGTATTGCTGAACCTATTTGATAAATGAGTTGCTATCGCTTATCATCCAGTCCCATCTTGCACGAGGGGAAACCAACTCATTAACTTCGTATGCGTTATACATCGTTTCCTTGTCCTTCTGGTCCCCTTGTTAGTTATTCATCATACGACTGAACGAAGGAAATAGGTGTGTTACAAATTCTGGCTTACAGAATCGGGCAACTATTCCAGTTTAAAACCATTGACCTAGTAATGTTCTTTAAATGGCTCTTTTAACGTTCTGGCAACAAATTTTAGAATTTCTTCAACCTTCGGTTTGACTAACTTGAAAAGAAACCAGATACTCTGCTAATTTGTCGCACAATAATTATTCTGCGCCCGTTTTTAGTTTCCGTACAGCCAAATTTCTTTCAGTATGTCTAATTATGCCATTTACTTCGCTGAAAGTTTTGTCTGTATGTGCAGCTTCTGAGAAATTGCTCGCTGTTATTGATGCCAGGCGTACGTAATTTGTTAGAACTGAAAATTAAAATTTGTCACCGTGTATGTGACTTGTATCACTTTATTTTCTGCATGTTGCACAGCTTTTAGTCGTGTTTCGTACAGTATTTTGGAGGGATGTTGTGATGTACATCATGATTTTATTTCTTTGTTAACAGATGTGTGATTAAGGAGCTTCAGTGTTCTTACTGTCGAGGAGAAATTCATAATGCATTGCGTATATTTTAGGCTCATCATTATTTTGTAAATAGGCATATAGGCTTTACTGTTTACTTTTGCTAGAATCCTTAATTTAGGCTTCCCTCGCCACCTTCACTCCCCTCTCCTCCCCCCACCCACCTCCCCGAGTTCTTCCCGCCCCTTTTTAACTGTTTCATCCCATCTGACTCATCCACTTCCTTTCGTTGCTGCTTTCCTTCCCGTCTCCCCTTTCCATTGCCCCCTCGCCCCCTTCCGCTGGTCCTTTCCTCAGATGCTATTGTTCGTATAATTATTTTTATTTTGTGAAATTACTTCTGCATGTGATCTTGCTGTTGTATTTCCCTCGTTGCATGACGTAGACTGGTCTATTTTTAATTCAAAAGTGTAAGAAATGACTAGGCTTGTGGATATCTTTTAATATCATGGTTTTTAAGCGTAGTTAGAACATTCGTTTGCGGTTTATGCTCATGTTTGGCGAATTTGCCATAGTTATCCTACGAAATGGCAATGCTGTGTAGGCTACAATGTACTTACCAATGCTGCGTTGTAATTCTATGACGACGTGTTGACATTTTCAACGCTTACGGCACGTAGATCTTACCCTCCCTGGATCTATATGTCAGGCCGTAGTATTACATTGTATTATGTGTGTTGATAAGGTAACTTACAAATCATATGCATGTGACATGTATATTATGCAATGGTATTGTATTCTGCTTGTTTTATAAGACTGTGGATTCCTATGGAAACAACCTTCCCTGAAATACAAGAATCACAGCCTGAAGGGGGCGCCACCTCTCCTAGCTTTCCTGTAGCTTCCAACTCGACCAGTATCATTCGTTAACGAGCTTTAATTGGGACCATACGCTTATGTAAGCACTTTGTTTCACTACTGTTGTGACGGACATTTTACTGGGCAAACATCGGTATGTAATGGTTCCGATATACTATCCATTTATGCATTGTACTCGTATTTCATGTAAACATGTGTGTGGATATATCGTAATTTTTAGGTTGATTTGAGAATGGGCGTAGCCCGAAACCAGTTACCGGTTAAACAAACATCCATTTTAATTTCGACTCGGGCTATCTCTTTTTGCATCAGAAAATATTTAGTTTCAATAGACCGAAGAGTCACCACATCTGATATCTGTGACTGTTCCACGTAAGCGTACTTATTTTAACTTGCAGTAAGCGTCAGCTCAGAATACATCTAACTGTTTCGGTGCATAGTGTGTCCTTACACACGAGAACTTGGAACATGCACAAATTTGTGCATGAAAAAAGGAATCTGTGACAAGGGCAATGCTTTATGGAACAGGATTGCGATGTCACGGGAAGCCTTTCACCTTCAGCATAAGCTCCTTGAAACCACATAAGGTATTTATGATAACTGAGAGAAATACGTGACTGGCATGTCTTGAGATCTTACCAAGGACGCGCTGGCATGAATCGTTTCATGTTCCTTTAGGCAAGAATGGGCTTCTCATGGAGACGTGAAACCGATCTGCTGTTCTTCACAGTGTACTAAGAGAATCACTTTTAATTTTAAGAAAAGCCATTTAAAATTGTAGACATCGTCCTTTAGCTTAACTAAACAAAAAACTTCGCTTGCCTAGGATACATTTTGATTATGTCACCTGCAGTAGTGAGCAAAGAAATGCGACTGTGTTAAAAAGCGGAGAAACGAATAATTCGCGTTTCTGCGTTGTTAACATTTTGTATTTACGTAACAGCAACGGCAATTATGGCCGACTGCATTTAAGTTGATTTAGCGAGCCGTTACTGTCAAGCACGATAACATTTCAGCATCACGACTCACCATCAGTACGACTAGTTATGATGAGTCCCTTGTAACTATGACGAAAGTGAAGGTGCAGTCTAATTTGCAGTGAAATATTTGGCACAGTTGCTAATTCTCTCTCTTTACTTAACTATCTACCTGTCTATCCGTATCTCCCTCCCTTCCTAACACCCGCACCTCCAGTTTTTCATCCACCCGTATACTTCTGTCCCGAGTTCATTTCGAGACCCGATATACAGGGTGTCTCAAAATAATGTATACACTCTTCGAAACTGAACATTCTTTAATGAAAGGGGTTTAGAAATACAATTTTAGTGGTATTAGGTGCCTCATGGTCAGACTTAATATGGTAAATGTTCAAACTGGGGTCCGTCCGTCGCAATACACCGTCAACGACTTGAGACTGAGCGACTTGCCAACTTTGTTTCCAACGGAATAGCATCACAAGCTTGGTAAACTTGCTCTCTGAGATCATCCAATGTGTGTGGTCTCGCAGCGTAAACTCTGTTCTTGAGAGTACCCCACAGAAAGAACTCTAGAGGAGTTAAATCTGGAGATCGAGCGGGATACTCCACACTCCCTCTTCGTCCTATCCATCTGGCATGGAATGTACGATTGGGAAATGCCCTCATATCCAGGTGAAAGTGAGGCGTTGCCTCATTCTGTTGAAAGTAGTAATCTTCATTTCGTAACGTAACGCTAAGACCAGGAATTATCATTTGCAACATTTCCAAGTACGAGTCGCCCATAACAGTATTGTCAAATAACTGCGGCCCGATTAACGCTCTAGAAGACAGACCACACAAGACAGTTACTCCTGGTAGATTAACATGCCTTTGATCGGTTACGTATGGATCCTCTCTGGCCCAGTACACGCAATTATGGCGGTTAATTGTTTCGTCAAGTTTAAAATCGCTTCATCTGACCACAGAATTCGATGTAAGAAATGTTGCTCTTCTTCACATCTGTTAATGAACCACTCTCAAAATTCACTTCGCCTATCAGGAACCTCCTCGTTAAGAGCATGGAGAATTCTTGGAATGTAAGGCTTAAAGTTCAGAGACTGCAAAATTCTACACTATTGGCCATTAAAATTGCTACACCAAAAAAAAAAAAATGCAGTTGATAAACGGGCATTCATTGGACAAATATATTATACTAGTACTTTCCTCACGTCAGCAAGTTGTAGTTGTCGCCACCGGCGCCAACCTTCTGTGAATTCTCTGAAAAGCTAATAATTTGCGTATCACAGCATCTTCTTCCTGTCGGTTAAATTTCGCGTCTGTAGCACGTCATCGTTGTGGTGTAGCAATTTTAATGGCCAATAGTGTATGAACACTGTTTCTGCAGATCCCAGTCTGACGAGAGCATTGCTTACAGATTTCTTTGGGGATCGTGTGTGCGCGCCTGGGTTACTGTATCAACACTCTCATTGCCTGTTGAACTTCTCTTTCGTCCGCTATGTCCCTTCTTCATATCGTGCACCGTTCCTTCGACTTGAAACTTATCTCTGATTGTTGTAATTATTACTCTTATCGGTAGTGGTGTTCCAAATTCAACTCTCCAACGTCGGCGCACCGCACTCACATTCTCGGTTTTTCAATAACACTTTAGCTCTTATTTCCGTTGTTCGAACGATAACGCCATGTTCGGTGACAATCCTTAAACAGAAGAAAGCATTGTTACGTTTTTCACCGCTTTCTAAATCATTACCCATAAGAATTGTATTTCTTTCTTCTTTAATTAAAGAGATATTCTGTTTCAAAGAGTTTATACATTATTTTGGGACACCCTGTAGAAAAGGTCTTTGATTTAAACGTATCCCTTTTCTTATGGTAACAGCTATTTCTGTTCCTGTAGGTGACAATCGTCATTGTTAAAATAGTGTATATAAACTGCTGTGCTGAAGCGATTGTCGGACACTTCGCTAAACTGTAACGCTTACATTTAAACTGTATGCTCATGTGTGTGGAGAGTCGTTTATACCTTTGGAATCTTTGATTATGTCTACTTGATGAATATTCGGATTGGAAGTCACGATTTTTCTGTCTTGTCTGCATGTCCTAATAAGTGGTCTGCATCAAAGGAACATCAGTTAACGACTATTCACTCATTTATTCGGTAGGTCTATCTAGCTCCAACCGACCAAACAGGAGGAATGTCAAACATGGAACTGGTATATAGCAGGCGTGAACTTCAAACTTGGTTTAGTCTTCTTGGCGCTATAGGTTTTCGGTGGTGCTCTTAAATCACGGCGGAAGATGGCTTGGTTATTCTTCAAACAGTCCGTAGTGTTTATGTCTCCCAGCTCCTCCGAATGAACTCGGTCTTCACCTGTACAAGGTCTCGACGTTGACGAGACGCTCCAAATTCTGACCTACATTCCTCAAGGCCTTTATGCTCTTGTTCCCGTCTCGTAATTGTCAGGAATCGAAAAAACCGATCTTTGAGTTGTGGAAATATCGCATACACTGTTCACGTCGAAGAAAAGACGCAGTATCGAAGTTACTTACAGCGGTGATGTAGCTACACATGTAGTGAAGTCCCAGGAGGAGATTATCACTACCATAAGTGCCGTCCAGTTACAATAAAAAAATTGTAATCTAACTGAACACTAAATAAATGATGCTGTCCTTGGAATTAATTGAACATTTGTCGCCCGACATTAAGAAATCAATATAGCGATGTAATTTGCATCACTTTGATCGGAAACTACCATATCAACAAATTTTTCACTTTACATTCCACTCGGACAAAATTCCTTTTTAGTGTGTGAACGATCGACACCATGATTCATAGGGCTAGATTATAATTAGTTCCTTTAGCGTTCTGTCAAAGTCAGCATATAACCTTCTCGCAAATGCGTAATCCAAAGGAGAGTGTTAAGTTTTCCCAGTTGCTATTGTTGCTGGTTCTTACATTTTTGTTAGTAACGTCCGAATAATCGTGACTTAACATAAGAACAGGAAGTAGACTGCTTATCATGTGGACTTTTGTCGTCACGAACACGGTGTCAGATAACAGCCGTGATGAGACAAGCGGTGGACCCAACACGCGTGCGCAGTCGGTTCTGCCGCGCTGAGCGGATACAGTAATTGAGACTCGGTTTCAACATGCTTTCGCAGGCGCAACTCCGTCTAGAAAGTCGCGGTTTCTCCTTTTCCTCGCTGTGCGCATTCCGAAGACGTGCATTAATGCTTCACGACTACAAGCGAGCACTTACTGCAACAAAAATGCCGACTAAACTGCAGCCCAGCGGATATGCGGCAACCCGCAGCGTTGGAAGCCGTGAGATGCGCCAACCCTTACCGGCACGCATCCGGTGACGCCGAAGACGCTTTTGGAAGAAAGTATCGCCGAGTGTATCTTGCTCTGGTGTGCCGTCAAACCACCGCAATTGCTCATAAATAACCGTGTAACTCTACCGTCGCCTCTCTTAAGTGGCCAAGTCGAATCTTTTTTCATGAACGACGTGTAGTGAAAAAGCTGCCCTACTGTACTCATCATCATGCAACCCGGTCTCTAGTTATGAGCATGATGAAATTGCGATGCTAGTATCAATCGCCTGCACAGGTACTTCCGACATCGGAAGAGAGCTCTGTGTGTATGACGCCACTGGCCCAGCCCCACTTGCTGCTTATTAATTATTACGAAGATCTTAATGTTGAGCCAGTCATAATTCCATTCCTGGGATTAAAACAACGGGAAACGCCAAACGCGCGGGCAAGATATTGTCTTTTATGTTGTTTTGTAGGCTAACTGAAATAGATCTTGGGTTCGTACCGAATTGCATAGATCTTGTAAATCATTTGGCTACACTTACGTTACGGTTAATTAAAGCAAGATGATTTACAAATAATCTGGACCACATAACTAGCTGCTTTCCGCCCTCACTGCTTGACTTTCGATAATACTTTATCGATCGCCAGTACATAGAGAGTTAACTACTTTTAAGTTCTAGTAACGGTGCTTTCAGAAGTCAGTCGGTCATCAAACAGATATTGGGATTGAACTTTGCTGTAGACATGGTCTTATCAGGAGACGATTCCAGTGCCCTTGTAGACATAGTCTTACCAGGAATACATTGTCGTTGAATGCTTGTCATCCGTCCAGTTACTGTGCCATGTAACGCAGTCTTAGTACACTAATCACGCTTTTAGGAGGAGCGATTTCGTAATCCCCCTTCGGGCATCTAGATTTAAGTTCTTGCTCTTAGTTCCGTAAATCGTTTATGCAAATGGCGATATGGTTCCTTCTAAGAGGGCGCTGCCGATTTCCATCCCATTCTTATCCAGTTCGAGGTATTGCTCCTTACTGCGCTATGACTAAGTAATTCTCATTTGTACAATAGGTCTGTCCTTTTTTGCAATGTCAGTGATGGTTGTTCTCCTATCCCTAAGTTGGGTAGTTCAAGAGTGGCGCACGAAAAACCGGCCTCGAGTACAGAGTGCTCGGCAGTTACGCACGAATTGTTGCCCGCCACTAGCAGGTATTTACCTCACACGTCTTAACCAAATCTAAATGGCTTTCGTACAATACAAAAGGCAGCTGCAACAGCTACGAAACGGAAGGTGACAATTTGCAGGCGACAATGAGCAGTCTAGTACTCGGGGCCAGTTTATCGCACGCCACCCGACAATACTCTTCTTCACCTCACCAATAATCGCCTCCAAAGTCTTCCCCCCTGTCGTCTTCCAATTTCTTGTCATTGAAGCACCCTTTTTGTTGATCTTTCACTGTCTGTTCCTAGAACGTGTGCCAATCATGGTGCTGTTTTGCTCTTTTATCTGCAATGTCAGCCCCTTGTATCATATGGTGAGTTCGGCCATTAATCTTTAACTCCGTGTGCCATCTCTTTCAATCGTCCTGCAGATTTTTTCGGAAGATTCTTTCCTTAAATTTTCGAAGTTATCGTTTTCAGGATTTATTAGCGTCCATGCCGCATAAGCATAGGTGACACGATACCTGATCCTTACCTTGAGGTTATCCTCGAAGACATTAATTACCCTAGAGGATTTCTTCGTGTATGCCAAGATCATTTTTGTTGGCCAGTTGTTTCGGTTTTTCGTCGGTAAGGAAACATAATTTTCTTTGCGAGCCTATTGTTCATTGTAAGTAAATGATAACGACATTATAACGGCCGAATGTATCTGTGATCTTTTTCTGTTAGTTGTTAATTTCCTTGCATTTAATCACCGTCCACATTCCATTTTAACGTATTGGTCCTGTAATTTTCCTCATATATATATATATATATATATATATCCTTAGTGGAGAAACCTACATAAGCATTCAAAACTATGCGCTTACTAAAAAACAAAAATAACCGCTGGGAGTTTATTGAGGTTGTCATTCAACCTTCGTGTGATGTTTGTGTATTTGGTCTTAAATTCATTAATCACAACTTCTTTTGATAGTGATTCCTCTTTGAGATCTGTCACCAGTTTCTCTAGCACGAGTTAGTCGTACGTTCTTAATGGTATCGTCATCCGTACTTCGTTGAACGCTTATGCTGCTTTTGTACGAACTATTGTCATAGATGAAAGTCGATGAAGTTTGCTAGTTGGTCAGTTAATTACCTACGTGTTCCTTAGATCATTCGCATCATTCTTTTATCAAGATGATGTAGAACGAGTCAGTTTACAGCATATCTATACGTGGTAAGTATTGGCAATAATTAACGAAGACATTTTTTTGTTCCGCTCATAGTATTATTTTTTCGGGCTAACAGATTTTGAATGGAGATTGATCCGTGGAATAGACGGAACTTTGATTTATCACTCGTTATTTTTTTTTAAGTGGGAAAATGACCACACGCTTGTGTTGCTGCATAATGAACTTTTTGTGAGCCAGCAACAGCCGTAATAATGGGTAATATCATTTTTTCCCCCTCAAGTGTTTAATATGTGGAAATCACTATCCTTCTCAGATTGTGATAGATTATTTATGACGTATACGTTTTGTGACGATGCAGTTACAATGCCTAACGACTTGAAGAGGTACCTACTTGACGATAGCAGACGAACACAAGTGCGAGATTGAAATCGTAGGGTGACGAACTTCATTGAGAAAGTGTGATACACTGTCGGGCTTACAGCGTGTAATGATTGTAGCTCAGGCAGCGGCCGGGAAAGGATCGGCACTACAGCTGCAAATTGCCTGCTTAGCAGCTGTAGATATGTACCGCTACGCTATAATTGCTTGCCGCTATGTGGTCGCGAGTTGCGCCCCGTGTGCGCTCGACGCGTGTCGAGTGGTACAGTGGCAGTGGAGGAGATAGCGGGCGCCGGCGGCTGCTATCTGCGGGCGGCATCAGCTGCTCGGGTCGTGAGGGAGGCGTTATGCGCCGCCTGGAGGTGGAGTCGTGGTGGCGGGCGCGATCGGCAGCTCGGCCGGGCGCGCTAATTGGATCTGGGACGTGCCATCACAGCGGGCCTTCGCCGGTTCACAGACCGCGCGGCGGGCGTCGTGCCGATGTCGGCTGCGCGCCTCTAGTGGTCTCCGCTGAAGGGCTGCCACATTCTGATAATACACCGGGACACACGAGACCGAGATTAGGAAACCAGGATATAGGACAGTTAATATGTAGACAAGACGACTGGAACTCTATAAACAATATCGCAGACGAAGTATAGCGAGCACTGTGTGCTGCATACAAACAGGAGAGACCATATGCTAGAATGAGACAGGCTCCACATCACACAAGTCAGCAGTACATACCAAACGATACTCAGACAAGCACAGACATGGAGTCCCTACATTTGTGATGCCTTGATGCCTCAGAACATGCCCTACCAACCGATCCCTTCTTCTAGTCAAGTTGTGCCGCAAACTCCTCTTCTCCCCAATTCTATTAAATATCTCCTCATTAGTTACATGATCTACCCATCTAATCTTCAGCATTCTTCTATAGCACCACATTTCGAAATCTTCTATTCTCTTCTTGTCGAAACTATTTATCGTCCATGTTTCACTTCCATACATGGCTACACTCCATACAAATACTTTCAGAAATGTCTTCCTGACACTTAAATCTATACTCAATGTTAAGAAATTTCTCTTCTTCAGAAACGCCTTCCTTGCCATTGCCAGTCTACATTTTATATCCTCTCTACTTCGACCATCATCAGTTATTTTGCTCCCCAAATAGCAAAACTCCTTTACTACCTTAAGTCTCTCATTTCCTAATCTAATTCCCTCAGCATCACCCGATTTAATTTGACTACATTCCATTATCCTCGTCTTGCTTTTGTTGTTCATCTTATATCCTCCTTTCAAGACACTGTCCATCCCGTTCAACTTTGCTGTCTCTGACAGAATTACAACGTCATCGGCGAACCTCAAAGTTTTTATTTCTTCTCCATGGATTTTAATACCTACTCCGATTTTTTCTTTGGTTTCCATTACTGCTTGCTCAATATACACATTGAATAACATCGGGGAGAGGCTACAATCCTGCCTCCCTCCCTTCCCAACCACTGTTTCCCTTTCATGCCCCTCGACTCTCAGAACGGCCATCTGGTTTCTGTATATATATATATATATATATATATATATATATATATATATATATATATATATATATATATATATATATACTCCTGGAAATTGAAATAAGAACACCGTGAATTCATTGTCCCAGGAAGGGGAAACTTTATTGACACATTCCCGGGGTCAGACACAGGCAACAGAGCATGCACAATGTCGGCACTAGTACAGTGTATATCCACCTTTCGCAGCAAGCAATGCAGGGTGCTATTCTCCCATGGAGACGATCGTAGAGATGCTGGATGTAGTGCTATGGAACGGCTTGCCATGCCATTTCCACCTGGCGCCTCAGTTGGACCAGCGTTCGTGCTGGACGTGCAGACCGCGTGAGACGACGCTTCATCCAGTCCCAAACATGCTCAATGGGGGACAGATCCGCAGATCTTGCTGGCCAGGGTAGTTGACTTACACCTTCTAGAGCACGTTGGGTGGCACGGGATACATGCGGACGTGCATTGTCCTGTTGGAACAGCAAGTTCCCTTGCCGGTCTAGGAATGGTAGAACGATGGGTTCGATGACGGTTTGGATGTACCGTGCACTATTCAGTGGCCACTCGACGATCACCAGAGGAGTACGGCCAGTGTAGGAGATCGCTCCCCACACCATGATGCCGGGTGTTGGCCCTGTGTGCCTCGGTCGTATGCAGTCCTGATTGTGGCGCTCACCTGCACGGCGCCAAACACGCATACGACCATCATTGGCACCAAGGCAGAAGCTACTATCATCGCTGAAGACGACACGTCTCCATTCGTCCCTCCATTCACGCCTGTCGCGACACCACTGGAGGCGGGCTGCACGATGTTGGGGCGTGAGCGGAAGACGGCCTAACGGTGTGCGGGACCGTAGCCCAGCTTCATGGAGACGGTTGCGAATGGTCCTCGCCGATACCCCAGGAGCAACAGTGTCCCTAATTTGCTGGCACTGCGTAGGGTCCTACGGTCTTGGCGTGCATCCGTGCGTCGCTGCGGTCCGGTCCCAGGTCGACGGGCACGTGCACCTTCCGCCGACCACTGGCGACAACATCGATGTACTGTGGAGACCTCACGCCCCACGTGTTGAGCAATTCGGCGGTACGTCCACCCGGCCTCCCGCATGCCCACTATACGCCCTCGCTCAAAGTCCGTCAACTGCACATACGGTTCACGTCCACGCTGTCGCGGCATGCTACCAGTGTTAAAGACTGCGATGGAGCTCCGTATGCCACGCCAAACTGGCTGACACTGACGGCGGCGGTGCACAAATGCTGCGCAGCCTGCGCCATTCGACGGCCAACACCGTGGTTCCTGGTGTGTCCGCTGTGCCGTGCGTGTGATCATTGCTTGTACAGCCCTCTCGCAGTGTCCGGAGCAAGTATGGTGGGTCTGACACACCGGTGTCAATGTGTTCTTTTTTCCATTTCCAGGAGTATATATATATATATAGAGTGTGTAGTGTCACGTTCGTGTAAGAGACGAAGAGAGAACGGAGAGGTGAAACCCGTTGCCGGTAATCACAAGGCACCACCAGGTGCTTACCGTTGTGTGGGCCAAATATCCGTTGAGTCGCTGTCCTGCTACGGCGCGTCGTGACTTAGAGGATGAATCAGCGCCGAGGCGGCCGAGCTTGCAGCTGTGCCCGGTGCAGGCAGGAGCGGGGCTGTCAACTGTACTCCACTCGGCTGCGGTCGCTAATTACGGGAAGTAAGCACGGGCTGGGCAGGGCTAGCCGCGGATTTGCGCAATTCGCAGGCAGGCAGGCAGGCAGGCAGGCAGGCAGGCAGCGAGCGCTGGCGCTGCATTGCGTCAAGCAGGAAACTGCCGCCTCCATAGCGCCCGCCGTGGGCGGTTAGCGAGCGGCTGCGAATGGGCGCGGAACCACGCACGTCAGCGCCGGTGGCGAAGGAAACCGGCGAGCGTCAGGTGCGCACACGCCCTCGCGGTCGCAGTCACGGCGTCCCCTGCGTGACTTGCTTTTATAGCTCTTACATAAAGAGATACATTTCGTAAAGCTGCTAAGCTCGGAAGTATTTAAAAACGAGTTCAACCAACAGGAAGTGCAAATAAATATTACATTTCGTGATCAAAACCATGTAGATTTGCTTAATACATGTCTTTATTTATAGCGATGTTTCGTCTGCTGCTATTATAAGATCTGTAATTAAGATTGTTGTAGTCGTGGTCTTCAGTCCTGAGACTGGTTTGATGCAGCTCTCCATGCTACTCTATCCTGTGCAAGCTTCTCCATCTCCCAGTACCTACTGCAACCTAACTCCTCCTGAATCTGTTTAGTGTATTCATCTCTTGGTCTCCCTCTAAGATTTTTACCCTCCACGCTGTCCTCCAGTACTAAATTGGTGATCCCTTGATGCCTCAGAATATGCCCTACCAACCGAGCCCTTCTTTTTGTCAAGTTATGCCACAAATTTCTCTACAATTCTATTCAATACCTCCTCATTAGTTATGTGATCTACCCATCTAATCTTCAGCCTTCTTCTGTATCACCACATCTCGAAAGCTTCTATTCTCTTCTTGTCCAAACTATGTATCGTCCACGTTTCACTTCCATATATGGCTACACTCCATATAAATACTTTCAGAAAAGAATTCCTGACACTTAAATCTATACTCGATGTTAACAAATTTCTCTTCTTCAGAAACGCTTTCCTTGCCATTGCCAGTCTACATTTTATATCCTCTCTACTTCGACCGTCATCAGTTATTTTGCTCCCCAAATAGCAAAACTCATTTACTAAAGCGTCTCATTTCCTAATCTAATTCCCGCAGCATCACCCGATTTAATTCTACTGCATTCCATTATCGCCGTTTTCTTTTGTTGATGTTCATCTTATATCCTCCTTAATTACAGTGTCATCGGCAAATCGCAAAGTTTTTATTTCTTCTACATGGATTTTGATTCCTACCCAGAATTTTTCTTTTGTTCCCTTTACTGCTTGATCAATATACAGATTGAAGAACATCAGAGGTAGTCTAGAACCGTGTCTCACTCCCTTCCCAACCACTGCTTCCCTTTCATGCCCCTCGACTATTGTAAATGCATCTGGTTTCAGTACAAATTGTAAATAGCCTTTCGCTCCTTGTATTTTACCCCTGCCACCTTCAGAATTGGAAAGAGAGGTCCTTCAGTGCTGTGTCAAACTCTTCACGCAGTATCATATCTCGTGTTTCATCTTCATCTACATTCTCTTCTGTCTCCATTAAAGGAAGATAACAAAAACGAGATCCTTTGCTGTACATTATCAAGCTACAGAAGGCTAAAAATTGTGAAGTTAATTTTTTTAAAAAGTTCTCTACAGAGCTTAGAGCTTGTAGGAGGTTCGATGTCAGAATCAATAAGATCCATACCTACTCGGGGCGTCAATCGTCAACTTGGCTGAAGAAATTTTTCGAAGATGTAAGTTTTAGTCGGCAGTGGCCGGATGTTACGTCAAACTTTTTTACCGCGTCATACTTAAAAAATGAGTCAGTCTTCAAATTACAAACGTTCGAAGTCAAATTATAAAACACGATCTAAATGATACTAGTTGCACAGTCGCAAAAATTAGCTTCTCAATCCGTCCGTCCATCTACATCTACACTCCACAAGACACCATTCGGTGTGTGCCAGAGGGTACTTAATGTACCACCGTCAGTACCCCCTTTTCCTGTTCCAGTCGCGAAAGGTTCACGGGAACAAAGATTGCTGGTAACCCTTCGTGTGGGCTCGAATTTTTCTTCATTTGTTTTTATCATCTTTCCGCGACATAGGTGAAAGAGGGAGGAGTATATTGGTCGCATCTTCAAGGAACGTATGCTTTCGAAACTTTGAACGGTAAACCAGACCGTGGTGCAGAGCACCTCCCTTGCAGCGTCTGCCACTGGAGATAGTAGAGCATCGCCGTGATGCTTTCCGCGTGCTGTTCGAACCTGTAAAGAAACTCTCTGCTCTTTTTAGGAGCTTCCGCTATCAAGCCTTCCTGTTGCGGCTTCCATACTGAAGAGCGGCACTCGTGCATTGTTAGAACGAGGGTTCTGCGAGCTGCACCCCTTCAAGATTTTTTGGAACACATTAATAAAACGGAATACATTCACTGAGTTTCTTCCACTGAATCGGTCTGGCATCGGCCTTACTCGCGTTTCATTTTATGTGATACTTCCATTTTATCTCTCTCCATACGCATGCTCGTAGGCATTTTATGGAGGGAACTTTTTCTAGGGATCGTTCGACAGTCGTGTAGTCATGAAGTAATGGGTCTTTCTGCATATCTACACGCAGTATGTTATGTATATGCTGAAGTCAATTGCCACTTTCTGCACCAAGCCTCTTTCTTTTGCACGTCTTCTTGGATTTCGCTACAGTTTTTTGGCGTCGTAAAGCAGAACCATGTGCGAAAAGACGTGCGATGTTCTCTAGTGCATCATTTATATCTACGGTGAAAAATAATGGACTTAACACACACTCTTGGGACACTCCCAGAGCTACTTCTTCGTCTGAAGAATTCTCTCCTTTTAGAATGGTGTTCACCAAAATTTGAGAACAAATGTTTGTTAACTCTTGTTTAATCTATATTCATGATGTTGTGATTATAAAAGTTGTATTTGTTCTTCAATTTCGCTTGTCCGATAAATAATAACTGTGCCCTATGAACTAAAACTTTGTACAGGTAAAAATAACAAAAAACTGAAACCAAACTTCGCCTGAACAGGCATTGGAAGGCCCAACGGTACCGACCGGCCGCCGTATCATCCTCAGCCCACAGGCGTCACTGGATGCGGACATGGAGGAACATGTGGTTAGCAAATGCTTTCCCGGCCGTATGTCTGTTTACGAGACCGGAGCCGCTACTTCTCTATCAAATAGCTCCTCAGTTTGCCTCATAAGCACTGAGTGCAGCCCCCTTGCCAACAGCGCTCGGTAGATTGGATGGTCACCCATCCCAGTGCTATCCCAGCCCGACAGCGCTTAACTCGGTGATCTGACGGGAACCGGTTTTACCACTGCGCCAAGGCCGTTGGCAAAATTTCGTGCAACACTTTACTGAAATGTGTAGCTTTGTAAAACAGATTACAAAGAACAAAACAACGTAATTATTGTTTAAAATATTTTATAAGGCAGTTCCATCTTGCGAAAGGATGACTATTGTGATCCACTGTTCATTGCGTAAAAAGCGGCAGCTCCACCCCCCACCCCCACCCCCCCGCCCCCTTGTGACCCAGTCGCCGACGGAGAGTACGCTCAAGTCACACCAGCATTTCTGAAAAACGTCAAAAAAACCAACTACGGCTGAACGCTTGTTCTTTCAGATTTATTTGTAGAGATATGTTTTTGTGAACAAAAATTTCTGGGTCTTCCTCTGTGCAAAAGTTCAATGCATTCACGTACCTGACCTTATTCTGCGTTTTTTAGTGCTTCATCAGTACGCTACCCCTCCCACTGTAAGAATGTTTACTTTTAGGGTTCCGTACCACAATCGGTGAAAATAAAACCCTCATAAGATCACTTTATTTTCCGTCTGTCTGTCTGTCCTTCAGAAACCGGTACACGTATCAACTTGAAATTTACGTCACACATTTCGGTCAATGGTCCCGTAGCGATGTGAGACATAGAAGTGTCTAAGTCAAAACAAGAAGAAGATACGACAATTGGTATCACACATTTCGATACTCTTAAACTCAGTCATCAAAAATTATATGGTACTTACCGATGACCTAGAGTACGAAATTTGCCAAGAATCACGGTTTTGCAATATAAGTAAAGAAAAAAAGTAATTCGTGTCGCTAATTAGCATAGCATGTTGCTATAAACTCAGACATTATAAAACAAATGAAAAAGTACAATAGAAAAAGCGATATTATACAAAAAGATTTAGTTTCAAATTTCATATTAAAACATTCTCGAAAGTTATATATGTGGTGTCTGTTCTTTCGGGTATGTTCGAACCAACAGACACCATTTTGATACTATGAATCAAGACACAAGGGGACTTAGCTGACACTGGTCATCTGTTTATTTTACGGCGCAAATTGCAAATTTGTGCTGGACGGGGATTCGAACCAGCGTCTCCTGCTTACTAGGCAGGTGCGCCATCGGGCGTAATGGTCAGCGCATATGGTTATCAATCAGGAGACCTGGATTCGAATCCCGGTCCGGCAAAAATTTTCACCTTGCGCCCTTGATACAAATAAATGCCCAGTAGCAGTTTATGTCTTTCTTTCACGTCTTGATCCTCGAAGGTCTTGGAATTCCTGGGATCGATTTCATATCAGTATCGACGCTGATAACAAGTAAAGTTTGTACGTAACACTCAGATCGCGAGTCATGCTTGCACTTGGCCAAATTTTTAATCTGTTGTATGTTTATAATGTAAGGCGAAAGCATCTCGCTGCTTACATTATTTTGATCCAAATTACGTACCTTATGGCGGCAGTACCTGAAATGTTAGAAATAATCATACAGTAAGTGGTATATACGGTTTTTTCACAAAATATTCACTCCTACGACATTTAGTTCTTTTATTTTATTAATAAATATCTCTTTATTCACAACCTTCAAATTAAGTGTCTTTTAGTCCTTTACAACAACTTCCATAGCAAAATTAGAACTGTGGTGTCCAACAGTATAAAATTCATCTTGCGTCATTGCTGTCAAGTAGTAAAAAAATTAAATTGTGAACAGTATAATGTACCAAACACAGTTAATCTTTGAATCCGTATGCAGTCGGGTTCCAACATTGTGTGTCGAAATAACTTCCTCGTAAGGAAGAGCCCACAGATCGTCGAATAGCGAATTCCGGCAGGGAAACCAAATTCCAATTTGCCTTCGTGGTAATAGTGGAAACAATCGGATAATTCATTTGAACCTCTCCAGCGAAGATGATGTACTCCGTTATATACTACATCGGTGCTCTCTAGAGTACTTCTTAACAGAAGCAGACTGTGGCTGAACAGGGAGAAACGTACTTTTCGTGTGATAGAGCAGCTGGTCGGACTGAAATAGTGTTGGTGCGGTCTATTCGTGTTCTCCCTTGGCGGGTCCAGAGGGGCTGTGGCGCGCTGATCACGTAGTGTGCCGTTGAGGAACGCTAGGCGGGTCGGGACAGGCCGCGACCCGCAGCTTCGGAAATAGACGTCCAGGCGTCCGACCGCACCACACTGCTCTACCACTGCTGCACTGGGCACCACTCTGCCGACAGCGAACCAGTGCTCTGGTGTTGGGTAATAGTAGCTGTTCCGCAGGAAATTCCGGAAGGACATCACATTACATACATATTCAAAAAAGTCGCTGATGTTTGATAGAGCTCAAATAAGTAACTACACAAGATTGTTTCTTTCATTGTTTGGCACTATTCTTATCTACCACACGACCCTCTTCAGGTTGCTTGGGACCACAAGAGATGTCCTGCATGCCATCTTCCTACAAGTAACGCAATCGCTTTATCAATTTTTGTTCGCACGTAGCATATTGTAGTAACCCAAACCGATATTTGACTTATTTTTGTGGCGGGGAGAGAAACTCGACGTAGGAAAGTTGTACGTCACATAAACGGCGTATTAAATTTCTTCCCAATACTTGCTCAAGTTTTTTTATTATTGCGATGTATTGTAGATAAATTACAAATAAGTACCAGCCCTCTAATCAGTCTGCGCTGAGTTCAGTACATTATCCTTATTACCATGCGCGCTATTACACACGCGGCTGTTTGCTGATGATGCTGTAGTGTACGGGAAGGTGTCGTCGTTGAGTGACTCTAGGAGGATACAAGATGACTTGGACACGATTTGTGATGGGTGTGAAGAATGGCAGCTAATTCTAAATATAGATAAATGTAAATTAATGCAGATGAATAGGAAAAAGAATCCCGCAATGTATGAATACTCCATTAGTAGTGTAGCGTTTGACACAGTTACGTCGATTAATTCCAGAATGAGATTTTCACTCTGCAGCGGAGTGTGCGCTGATATGAAACTTCCTGGCAGATTAAAACTGTGTGCCCGACCGAGACTCGAACTCGGGACCTTTGCCTTTCGCGGGCAAGTGCTCTACCATCTGAGCCACCGAAGCACGACTCACCCCCGGTACACACGGCTTTACTTCTGCCAGTATCTCGTCTCTTACCTTCCAAACTGTACAGAAGCCCAGTACCGGGCGTGAGTCGTGCTTCGGTAGCTCAGATGGTAGAGCACTTGCCCGCGAAAGGCAAAGGTCCCGAGTTCGAGTCTCGGTCTGGCACACAATTTTAATCTGTCAGGAAGTTTCACGTCGATTAATTGTTTGGGCGTTACATTGCAGTGGGACAAGCATGTAATGGTAGTTGTGGGAAAAGCGGATAGTCGTGTCCGGTTCATTGGTAGAATTTTGGGAAGATGTGGTTCATCTGTAAAGGAGACCGCATATAGAACACTAATACGACCTATTCTGGAGTACTGCTCGAGCGTTTTGGAATCCCTATCAGGTCAGATTGGGGGAGGACATAGAAGCAATTCAGAGGCGGGTTGCTAGATTTGTTACTGGTAGGTTTGATCATCACGCGAGTGCTACGGAAAAGCTTCAGGAACTCGGAATGCCTACTAGACACAAGTACGGTGCATGTAGTATCAGTGAGAGTGCTGTGCGTGTGTAGAATGGGGAAGGCGCGCGATCTATCTGGTTTGACCGAGGTTAGACTGTAAAGGCCAGGAGGCTGGACACAAGCATTACGGAAACTGCAGGACTTGTCGGGTATTCGAGGAGTGTTGTAGTGAATGTCTCCAACACGTGGCGAAAGAAAGGTGAAACCACGTTCAGACGTTGTGGGGTTGGGCGGCCACTCCTCATTACAGACTGGTAAAACTGGACAAGTGGCGAACTGTGACGGTGCTACAACAAACTTTAATTCGGGGCAGGGTACAATGTGTCTGAACACACAGTGCATCTCCTAACGACGGGCCTCCGCAGCCGACGACCCACGCATGTTCCAGTGTTTGTTAACATCGGCAACCACGACAGAAATGGGCACGTAGTCATCGGTACTGGATGTTGGTGCAGTGGCAGAGCGTTGCGCGGTCTCATGAAACTCGATACCTTCTTCCTCCTGCTGCTGGGAGGGAGCGAATATGTCGTCTTCCAGAGGAACAGCCCCTGGACACCCGTACTGCAAGACGGAGACAAGCTGGCGGCGACTCCATTATGTTCTCGGAAACATCCATGTGGGTATCCATGGCTCTTGCAATGCACTAAGACGACCTGGAGTACACAGTGGTTGCAGACTACGTACACCCCTTCATGACCACCGTGTTTCGCGACGGCAGTGGTAGTGTTCAACAAGATAAGGCAGCACGTCACGAGGCCAGGAGTGTGATTGAGTGGTTCGAGGTACACAGTAGCGAGTTCCAATTGATGTACTGGCCCGTCCAACTTGCCACATCTGAACCCGATCAAACATATCTGAGATGTGAAACTTCCTGGCAGATTAAAACTGTGTGCCGACACTGTAACTCGGGACCTTTGCCTTTCGCGGGCAAGTGCTCTACCATCGAGTTACCCGAGCACGATTCACGCCCCGTCCTCACACCTTCACTTTTGCCAGTATCTCGTCTCCTACCTACCAATCCGCTGTAGAATGAAAGTCTCATTCTGTGGAAACACCTGGGATGTGATTGAATGTGGCGTCAAAGAGCTGATTGGCCTCTTCCCAGGAATTTATGGGAATTAGATGACGTGTGTGCCGATGAGGTATCAACTCACTCCAGCGACCTACCCATGCCTCATTGCCTCCATGCCACGACGTCTCACCGCTGTGCCAAACGTGGACATACCGGGTGTTAGGTATGTGGTTATAATGTTCTAGTTGACTTGACTTAATTCCTTTGGCCGCTATGGGGGCATAGGGCATCCAGGAGAACTCGCCATCCGTCTCTGTCTTTGGCCATTCGCCTCAATTCTGCCCAGGTCTTGCCAACTCTTTTTGCTTCCCCTTCCACTGTCCTCTCCCATGTGCCCCTTGGTCTTCCTCTCTTCCTTGTTCTCTGGGGATTCCATTCCAATGCTTTTTTCTCGATGGCTCCATCTGGTTTTCTTAAGGTGTGCCCCAACCAGCCCCAATTTCTCTCTCGTATCTGGTCTTCTATAGGTATCTGGTTTGCTATTCGCCAGAGCTCCTCATTACATACGTTTTCTGGCCACCAGATATTCATGATGCGTCGAAGACATTTATGAAGCTTTGTAACTGGGAGGTTATCTTTTTATCCATTTTCCAGCTTTCACTGGCGTACAGGAGGACAGCCTTCACATTTGTATTAAAAATACGGATTTTTGTTTTGTACGTGATATTTCTATTTTTTTATATTGGACACAATTGTATGAAGGCAGCATTTGCCTTTTTAATGCGGTTTTTCGCGTCATCTTCCGCCATTATACTACCCAGATACAGGAATGACTTGACAGTCTCCACCCGCTGCTCGCCTATTAACAATGGCACCTCCATGTTCCCTAAATTTACTCTCATTTCCTTTGTTTTGCCTATATTTATCTTGTGGTTATAATGTTCTGGTTGATCAGTGTTTATGATGAAACATTTCCTTCGAGCGAAATTCTCCAAGTTCTCTCTGCCATTCTTTTATCGACACATTTAACTCGTAATAGAAATAACGGCTTCATGCAAAACAACGTGGGTTCCGGAAGGGAAGATGAGTTCTGAAAAACAGGAAAAGGAGATTCATTCACAAAGCAGGCGGCTGAGCTCGCCGGTCACAGGGCAGCCGCACAATAGATGCCTGCTTGCCGGAAACGAGCGTGGCGGGAATGCGGAAGTCGAGGGGCAGCGCGGCTCCGGCACAATTAATGCTTAACAAGGCTGCGTCAGCGCAGTGCGCAGGATTTGTGCTCTGACAGCAAAGAAGAAAGTACGACCAGAAGTCTGCAGATGGCACCGTTGCCTCCCGAGGAGCGCAGTCGGGGTGCCGGCCAGCCGCCTAGCGGACCACCGGCTGTTGCCCACGGCAGCTGCGGAAACGCCATATTTCTCTGCAGACGCAACCAGTCCAGTTCGTTGACTCTACACTTTCGGTTTAACTTGGAGTTTACGCGCATGAATTCAGAGATGTGCTACAACTAAATGTCTTCCTCGAGTACTGAATCTGAAATACACTGCCGGGAAAAAAATTAGTACACCCTTTCACAGGTTTCCAGTTCACTCAAGATTTATTGTCGCAACAGTTCATATGGAGTACATGAATTGATAACATTTAGAGATCAATAGCAGTAACACTTGTGAGGTATCAGGTATTGAGCCATGCAGAAACATACATGCGGCAATGCAGGTGCTGACTCGGCGTCCAGTCGATCGTACAGATGGGGAATACTGTGCTTGCCTAAGTTAGGGCACACCTGCTCTAACTGTTCACGTAGCTCTTGGAGAGTTGTTGGCTGACGTGTGGCATGAGTCACTTCTCGTACCACCATACCGCACACCTGCTCGACTGCAAACAAGTCTGGAGATCGTGCTAGTATGGGAGGCTGTTGCAGGTACGGCAGAGCACGTAGAGTTTCGCGGGCAGTGTGTGGGCGAGCGTTATCCTGTTGGAACGACAGATCACCTTCCCGTTGCAAGAATAACAAAAGAACAGGCCGAAGAACATCCTACATGAACCAAGCGCTGCTTAGCGTCCCCTCCATAAAGATCAAACCGGAACTAATGTTTTAGCTTACCGCACACTAGACCATATTGTCTGGGGTGGTTCAAATGGCTCTGACCACTATGGGACTTGACAGCTGTGGTCATCAGTCCCCTAGAACTTAGAAGTACTTAAACCTAACTAACCTAAGGACGTAACACACATCCATGCGCGAGGCAGGATACGAACCTGTGAGCGTAGCAGTCGTGCGGTTCCGGGCTGAGCGCCTAGAACCGCTCGGCCACCGCGGCCGGCGACTGGGGTGGCATGAGGCTAGTATGTCTTGTAGGGATGCACTCTGCGAGACAGCACTCAAGCGGTCTACGTCGTACATGTAGATGACCGTCGCTTGCATGCAGGCAGAACCTGCTTTCAGCGCTCAACAGCAGGCGCGCTTTTCCAACTTCCACGTGATCCTGTTGCCGAGCCGTGCACGGGGCTGCTGCGGTGTGAGTGAATGACAGGCTAGAGGTGTGCGTGCCCGTAGTCCCACTGCTAATAACCGTGTCGACACGTCTGGGCTCACAAGCCCTCCGATCTGTGCTGTTGTAACTGTACGATCTGCCACTACAGTCCGTACAATACGGTATCCTGGCGGGCGTCTGTGCTACGTGGCGTCCGTAACCACGTCTGCACATGTGAGGATGTTCGTGGAACCAGCGTCGTTACACAACTGACGCACGAATTCCATATGGGGCATTACGTAGACTAAGCTGCGAACTGCCCTTCCATTACGGAAATATTAGAGCCGAAATCTGAGAAATACTCTGACCTTGACAATGAAGCTCATCCCTTTGTTTGCACATTACCATCAGATTTATGGTCAAAGGTTTCAAGATCTACATCTACATACATACTCCGCAATCCACCATACGGTGCGTGGCGGAGGGTACCTCGTACCACAACTAGCATCTTCTCTCCCTGTTCCACTCCCAAACAGAACGAGGGAAAAATGATTGCCTATATTTCTCTGTACGAGCCCTAATCTCTCTTATCTTCGTGGTCTTTCCGCGAAATATAAGTTGGCGGCAGTAAAATTGTACTGCAGTCAACCTCAAATGCTGGTTCTCTAAATTTCCTCAGTAGCGATTCACGAAAAGAACGCCTCCTTCCTCCAGAGACAGGGCTTAGTGAATGAAGCAATGCATGTTTGTAACGAAACTCAATTAATTTGCAATTAATGGTCAGCTGATTGACTCCTGGAAAGCTACTGTAATACCACAGATGGACGAGACACCATCTGATCCAACCATGCCTTCTCAATGGACAAGAAGACACTTGACTATTCAAATTGCATTTCCGACCGCTATAAACAAGTCGCCGGGCTAGCATTGTATTAACCAAATGCCGTCTTTACTCACGGACAATTATACATAGCCTTTCCAAGGGCACCTAAATAAGTAACAATTTTGAATCTCTTGAAGAAAATTAAAAAAAATGAAGTTAACGAAGATTACATTCCTATGTCAAATATCGTTTACTCCAAGGCAATGATCGGTAAAGAATTTTGTTCAAAATTATGTGCATAGAAATGTTTATACAAGGATATATGACAAATTCATGATAATTATTTCACTTCGTTCCAACAACTTTCCCTTATCCCAGCGACGACTCTTATTCCAAATACTGACATTATTTAAAACTATGGAATTATAAAAGTTTCGCACGGAATCCGTGGTCCATAGATAAAACAGTTGTCTATATGAATGTTCTAATGTTCCTGCCGACGCGTGGTTGTACAACGAAAAATACTTCTTTATTATACCCTCAAAACTCGAAATGATGTCTGTAAATCGTGCGTCGTAAATGAAAAGAAACCAGGCAAGTGTGAGTAGGACGATCTCTGTGAGGGTACCGTACGAACTTTTATGTACATAGAGGGTTCATCTACATGTTTTGATGAGTGAGTGTGCAAGTATCAAAATAAATGACATAAATCGCCGTCTCTTTTGATTACATTCACTTACATGCTTAAATTTCATACATCGTCAAGGGACCGTTGTTCCTACAATTTGACATAAATTTCTACTTGATACGTAAATCATTTCTTCTAGCGGGACTGCAGCCATATGGAAGTTAGTTTTGTGAAGAATGTGAGCGATGCAATGTGTTAGCAGCGCTTATTGACCGCTGGCATGTATGCGCCCTTGCCCTGAGAGTCTGTTTTCAGACTAAATCTTAAATTTTAGTGAGAATTACATAATTTGTATATGATTACTGATTAGTAATATTACATTGTTTTCAGGATTAACAAACTGTACCTAAATACCTAGTAAGTGACTAAATATTGCGGAAAATATATCCAGGCTGTTGAAATCAAAAAGGATACATCATTTTTTTTATTTTCGAGGAAAATAATTTTAATTATTTGTAATGTACCTACATTTTGCTTTCCAATTCGGAAAATATAGATACGTTTTTGCTATGGGTATTTCAGCTACTGCATCGTCATAGGCCTGTTAATCGATTTCAGAATATCAGGTTAACTGACATCCAAGGTAAGCGTAACTGTAGTAATGTGGTTGGTTGTAAACACAAGTATCCCGGTGTTTTCTCTTTGAAATCTGCTCGGCGTACCGTTGATCATTGTGAGACATGGTCGGACGGAGTTAGGTTTTTAAGAGGTGGCTCCAAAATTGAACCCTATGATTCTCAGTTTTATTTTTTTTATTTTTTTTCAGTGACCATAGTTCTTCTCTACTTACGATAGTGTTTGAATTACCTAGTACTACTATTTTTATTTTCGTAAGTTTTGTTCAGATTCACTAAGGATTAGGCTTTAAGATGTCATGATCTATACGGTCATACACGTAAGTAAAGAAAACTGCTCCCCAAGAATGAAGTGACGCAATAGTGAATATTGCGCCTAGGGGAATGGGCAGAAATTCTTGGTTGCAGACGGCGTCAGATCCACAGACGTTGCTGCTAAGTGCCATTACATTACTCTGCTTGTAAGGATTTCAGTGCAAAAAGCATAAATACAGGAAAGAAGCGTGTTTTTTGGAGGGAGAGCGGGGGGAGGGATAAGGTCTACGAACAACCCAACAAAAAGAGGCTAGGGAATGTAAAGAATAGGGGTACCCTTCATTAAACAATCAGAGATACATATAGTGTTACATAAAATATAGTCCCAGATGCCGGCAATAGGGCCTGTAAGCCCAGACAAAGGTTTGTGGCGTGCAGCTGGTGTGTTTAATTTTGTATGTCAGATAGTGTGTGGGCGCTGTTACAGCTGAGCAGGAGGGGGAGGCGAAAAGACACTTGTGGTGGAGACAAGCGGCAGCTGCGAGGCGGCGAAGCGCTGCCGGGCGTCTGTTGGGGTCGGTCAGAGCCTTGTGATGAGGGGGCTGTGTGGTGTGGGCCGCTAACACGGCCGCCTGATTGTGGAAATGGACTGCGGCCTGTCCTGTGACAGCAGGCGACACTTGACGCTCCCTAACTCATTTGTCATTCGCGCCTGATTACCCCATCCAGACTCAAGAAATAAAATAGAAAAAATGGATTTAACATCCGGCTATCGTCGAAGACGTGAGAGGAAGAGCTATAATATGGAATGCACCGTGATCTCCTGGAACGGTTTAAAACTTCTGCATATACACTGAAGTGCCAAAGAAACTGGTGTTCCTGCCTAGTATAGCTTGGGGCCCCCGCGAGCACGTAGAAGTGCCAGAACACGACGTGTCATGGACTCGACTAATGTCGGAAGTAGTGCTGGAGGGAACTGACACCATAAATCCTGTAAGGCCGTCCATAAATCCGTTAGAGTACGAGGGGCTGGAGATCTCTTCTGAACAGCACTTTGCAGGCATCCCATATACGCTCAATAATGTTCATGTCTGAGGAGTTTGGTGGCCAGTGGAAGTGCTTAAACTCCGAAGAATCTTCTTGGACCCACTCTAGCAATTATGGACGTGTGGGGTGTCGCATTGCCCTCATCTACATCTATATGGATACTCTGCAAATCACAGTTAAGTGCCTGGCAGAGGGTTCATCGAACCACCTTCACAATTCTCCATTATTCCAATCTCGTATAGCGCGCGGAAAGAACGAATACCTGTATCTTTCCGTATGAGCTCTGATTTCCCTTATTTTGTCGTGGTAATCGTTTCCCCCTATGTAGGTCAGTGTCAACAAAATATTTTCGTATTGGGAGGAGAAAATTGGTGATTGGAATTTCGTGAGAAGATTCCGTCGCAACATTTTAATGATTTCCTGCTGGATTTGCCCATTCCGTCGGAATGTACAATGCACCTGAAGGTATGCAGGTGATCAGATAGATTGCTTACGTACGTGTCAGCTCTTAGAGTCGTATCTAGGCGTATCAGGAATCCCATATCACTCCAAATGGACACGCCCCACACCATCAAAGAGCCTCCACCATACACTAACAACGAAAAACACTCCATATCGGAACACAACTCTTCCGTACGCCGCTGTTGGCGCTATGTGTGATGGCTAGTAATGTTCTCCAGGCATTCGCCAAACCCAAACCCTTACATCGGACTGTCACGTCAAGCGTAGCTCGGCGTTGACTACCGAAATGCGTGCCCTAGAAGGTGCTCCTTCTGGACCATTACGCACCATTTTTTTACCTTCGCACGCACCGTCATTGTACTAACTGGATTGTTGGCAGGACTTGACAACTCACGGGCGATCCCTACCGCTGATTTCACGCGATTTTTTTTTTTTTTCACAACCACCTCCCGGACCGTTAGTAGTTGAGGTCCGTATAAGGTCTTCTTAGCCGTGCTTGTGCATTCCCTTTTCTACTTCACAAGCACATCACCAACAGTCGACTTGGGAGTGGAAATGTACCTGATGGATTTGTTAGTCGGATGACACCCATTGTGTAGTCCACGTTCGAAGTTACTGAACAGTCGCGAAAGACCCATTCTGCTGTTTGGTTCTCTGCTTACAAAACAATATTAACCGTTTCGTTTTATACTGGCGGGCCCGCCTCGCGCGACACTTGTGCTCAGTTCTGCATTACATAGAGATGTCTCGATGATTTTTATCAGATAGTGTATATCAATAAATATATGAAAAATAACAGAAAATAAAGTGAGATTTTTTAGACATTTATACAGAACGAATTACCTTTGACGAAAGTAGTGTTTACGGATTTGTTGGATAAGACACCGACAAGAAGCTAGAAGCGAGAAGTAACAAGCAACAGATTTAGCAATCCACAATATGAAAGGAGAGGAAGCAGCAGAAAAATAGATTTTGAGAAGTGTTAAATTCAGTATTCAAAGGAAATATTAACAGAACGGTTGTGAAGTTGTCTGAAGAAAGAAGACATGGTGAAAATCATAAGGAATATCGAGGGGAAAAAACAGAGCAGGTAAGAAAGAATGAAAACTGTCACGTGTTCTCCCTTGGCGAAAACGCAAGGAAAAAAATTATATAAGAGTATACTATTCTGCTGTCTGTGAGATACCATGTTTCGTGACTCAGTATCTGACCCATTGTTTCGAAAATGAGAAGAAAAAATACATATATTATTTCAGGAATTGCGCCCTTGACTTCGACAATAATGTCTCTGTTCGGCAGTGTCGTGCCGTAATAGAGGACAGCGAAGGTATTACGGATCGCTAATGCCATAATATGACAGTTTCCTCCAGTCACCTGTATTGTTTTCAGATGATACAAACATTGCAGTAAGTAGCAAGTCAAGTACAGATTTAGAGATAGCTGCTAATTAAATTTTCAGTGACACTAATAAATGGTTCAAAACTAATTCACTGTCATTAAACTTTGAAAAGAGCCACTTAATGCAGTTCGTTCCAGCATGTATATAACGTATGAGGATATACAGATCTAAGATGTTGACAGTTAAATTTCTGGGATAGCAACTCGGTAATAAAGTCAGTTGGGAAGGGCTTACCACAGAATTGCATGAGCTCCTAAACAAGTCTGTATTTGCAGTGAGAATGTCAGATGTAGGATATATAAATATAAAGAAGCTTGCCTACTATGCTTATTTTCATTCTATTATATCATACGGGATCATATTCTGGTGTAACTCGTCAAACCGAGCAAAAGTTTATTTGCGTGCAAGCGTTTAAGAATCATTTATGGTATAAATTCAAGAACATGATGCAGAAACCTGTTCAAGAAATTTTGTATTCTAACCTTGCTTCTCAGTTATTTATTCTTAATGAAATTTGTTGCCATTAAAATATGTATGTTTCCAACCAATAGCTTAATACATAGCATCAATATGAGGAATAAGAACAATCTATATAAACACCTAAAATCACTTACCTTGGTCCAAAAAGGGGTCCAATATTAAGGAACACACATTTTCAATAAATAGCCAGCAACTATTAAAAACTTGGTTTCAGATAAAGCATGGTTTAATAAGAGTTTGAAAGCCTTTTTGATAGACAGCTCCTTCTGCTCTATAGATGAAAATCTTAACATGGACTGTTAGACCGGTTTAAGTAAAAATGTGTTAGATTTCAGCTTTGACAGCACTTAGCCACAACAGTCAAGATAGGTATTTTGTGTATGATAAATTTATTAAAAGTGCATAACATTGTTTCTCTGTGACAGCGTATTAATTCAGTAAATATTAGTAGTTCCAGTTTATTGTAATGTATTCACCTATTGTGACAGTCTCTTGATAAATGACTAGGGTAATAAATATTATATTAAAATGGCTCTGAGCACTATGGGACTAACTTCTGAGGTCATCAGCCCTCTAGAACTTAGAACTACTTAAACCTAACTAACCTAAGGACAGCACACATCCATGCCCGAGGCAGGATTCGAACCTGCGACCGTAGCGGTCGCGCAGTTCCAGACTGAAGCGCCTAGAACCGCTCGGCCACCCCAGCCGGTGCACGACACTCTTACATAGCATCTGCTTTGATACTAGCTCCTGTTGAAGTACGCCAAGAACCGCTCGGCTATATTAAAATGTTTTTGTTTTGTTTGTTAGACTTTGGTATGTCCCACACTCAGAGAACCATCTAATTTTTTGGGTCTATGGAAAGAAAACTGAATTTAATCTAAAGTCAGTTCTACCGCGTGTAAAAGCGTTAAAAGACGCCTTTGTTAGCAAATGAAGCTGTGTGCTGTGCGTTAAAGGATTATCGCCAGTGGATAAACACGTAGCGTTCGAGAAGGCAGGAGAAAACGTTTGGAAAGCTGGGCGTAAATGTTTACGCGGCAGCGCGCGCGCACTACACGTGCCGCGTGCTACCGGTTCGTGGGCTTTGCAGCCGTGACGGCTCGACACAGTGACATCCGCTGTGTGTGTTTTACTGCTGAGAGCGGGCTTTCCCTGCGCCGTACTGCTGGGCTCGCCGTACTGCCGTGTGTGTGTGTGGCTAGGACATTTCACTCTTTCCGCGCTCCCAAAGGTCGTTCTGCGAGCGCAGAGCGCGCCGCTGTCTGGGTCTGCAGCGGCCGGGTGACTCACCGGTTAGCGGCGGCTGCCGAGGCGGCGTGGCGTGAGCTGGGCCACGTCCGCCAGCACGGCCGCGCCGTCGCTAATGAGCCCGGCGTAGACTGCACACTCGACTGTGGCCTGACTCCCCTCGTGGGGCAGCGGAGGCCGCCCGCTGACAGCCCTGTCCCAATGACGTCACCACTGACGAACCGGGAAAGCACAACAGATGAAGCAAACTCGTTGTTGATGTTGCTGTGGTCTTCAGCC
This sequence comes from Schistocerca gregaria, assembly GCF_023897955.1. Taxonomy (NCBI): domain Eukaryota; kingdom Metazoa; phylum Arthropoda; class Insecta; order Orthoptera; family Acrididae; genus Schistocerca; species Schistocerca gregaria. The sequence goes on along the minus strand of NC_064920.1, from coordinate 1,012,653,127 downwards.
ATGAGACTGGTTTGGTGCAGCTCTCCACGCCACTCTATCCTGTGCAAGGTTCTTCATCTCCCAGTACATACTGCAACCTACGTCCTTCTGAAACTGTTCAGTGTATTCATCTCTTGGTCTCCTACCATTTTTACCATCCACGCTGCCCTCCAATAGTAAACTGGTGATCCCTTGATGCCTCAGAATATACCCTACCAACCGATCCCTACTTCGAGTCGAGTTGTGCCACAAATTTCTCTTCTCTCCAATTCTATTCAATACCTCCTCATTAGTTGTGTGATCTACCCATCTAATCTTCAACATTCTTCTGTAGCACCACATTTCGAAAGCTTCTATTCTCTTCTTGTCTAAACTATTTATCGTCCACGTTTCACTTCCATACATGGCTACACTCCATACAAATACTTTCAGAAACGACTTCCTGACACTTAAATCTATACTCGATGTTAACAAATTTCTCTTCTTCAGAAACGTTTAACTTGTCATTGCCAGTCTACATTTTATATCCTCTCTACTTCGACCACCATCAGTTATTTTGCTCCCCAAATAGCAAAACTCCTTCACTACCTTAAGTGTCTCATTTCCTAATCTAATTCCCTCAGCATCACCCGACTTAATTCGACTACATTCCATTATCCTCGTTTTGCTTTTGTTGTTGTTCATCTTATATCCTCCTCTGAAGAAACTGTCCATTCCGTTCACCTGCTCTTCCAAGTTCTTTGCTGTCTCTGACATACTTACAATGTCAATGGCGAACCTCAAAGTTTTTATTTCTTCTCCATGGATTTTGATACCTACTCCGAACTTTTGTTTTGTTTCCTTTACTGCTTGCTCAATATACAAATTGAATAGCATCGGGGAGAGGCTACAACCCTGTCTCACTCCCTTCCCAACCGCTGCTTCCCTTTCATGCCCCTCGACTCTTATAGCTGCCATCTGCTTTCTGTACAAGTTGTAAATAGCCTTTCGCTCCCTGTATTTTACCCCTGGCACCTTTAGAATTTGAAAGAGAGTATTCCAGTCAACATTGTCAAAAGCTTTCTCTACGTCTACAAACGCTAGAAACGTAGGTTTGCCTTCCCTTAATCTAGCTTCTAAGATAAGTCGTAAGGTCAGTATTGTCTTACGTGTGCCAATATTTCCACGGAAACCAAACTGATCTTCCCCGAGGTCTGGTTCTAACAGATTTTCCATTCGTCTGTAAAGAATTCGCGTCAGTATTTTGCAGCTGTGACTTATTAAACTGATAGTTCGGTAATTTTCACATCTGTCAACACCTGTTTCCTTTGGGATTGGAATTATTATATTCTTCTTGAAGTCTGATGGTATTTCGTTTGTCTCATACATCGCGCTCACCAGATGGTAGAGGTATGTTAGGCCTGGCTCTCCCAATGCTGTCAGTAGTTCTAATGAAACTCGTATAGAGGGTGAATCACCTGTAACTAGCGCCACAGATATTGCGGAAATGGAAAGTGCTGCTGATGTACGATTTTCACAAAATGGATTGGTAGTCACGGGCTCGTATTGTTACCCAATCAACAGGTGGTAATAATACTTGGAAAGCGTATTTCTCGTTCAAACACGCGCTTTTCTAAATGGGATAGTGCCTATTGACATTAACGAATTAAAATTACGGTAAATTACAATGTCAGTTGTCTGTGGCGGAATTATATTGCGAATCGTTAACGAGATACCGTATTTTGAAAAGTTCCCACACCGACATTTTTTTGCGCCGTTCAATCTGCGTAGTTGCTAGGTACGCTATTATGTTTGCTTACAGCATGCTTGTGTGTTCCTGGAGTGCATTGTGACTTCTTAGTCAGTTAGTGTGTGGCAGTCCAAGCGGTAGATCGTGACTGGACGATGGGATTTACCAATGCAGGAAAAGCCGACACCATCATGGTGCAGTTCGTTCTTACAGGGTGTATGCGGCAAGCTATACCAGTAGATATGTCATCTCGGCAATTATTTATCAACCTCTTCAACAATTTACGTGAGGGTGATAGTATAACATCTAGACAACGTAACAGAAGGATACAAATGACGACAGAAGAACGGGAAGTTGATGTTATTGCTGCTATTCTGAGTTGATGGATTGAACGCAGAGGACCTGTACCTTAGGCGGCCCGTTTCCTAGATTTGACACCTGTAGACTTGTTGCTGTGGGGCAAGCTGTAAGACACTGTCTACAAAGACATGCCAACTACACACGATGATATGTAACGACGTAAAACTGCAATCTCCTCGGATATCTACGCTGAAATCCTAGCACGTGTTATCTCGCAAACGGCTCATTTGCGGAAGCATGTTTACTAGAATGTTTCTGCATCTATTTTCATAACTTTCACCTATGTATCTGCTGTTAATTATGGTGCACACTATGACCTATATTTATTTATTTAGCGTACTGAGTCTAAGTGCATTTTAGTTGTCAGTTAACTTACGTTATTTCTAAATACTTAATAATTACAAGCAAACATTTAGTACTTCTGTGCAGTGTGTCGTGTGGGCGGTGTTCAGGGATATGATAGGAACTCTCAGTTGAAGCAAAAAAAATTCCTACACACACACACATCCTATTTCGAATGGTTTCCTAGATAGAACAGATTTAATGTACAATTTTCAAATAAAAAGGCAGTTTCTGTTGCAGTCACTTATTTTAACACCGATGAGTGGCGCATCTACAGAATTCTGTAAATTAACAGTAATGCATGTGTTACATGAAATAGTGACCTCAAGCCTATCCAACCCCGTGCTGGTTAACTACTGACTTCTGTAGTTCATTAGATCATCTTGCCTTATACAGCGTAAACCGCACCAGACATAAAACCGGAATCCTGAAAAGATAAATACTTTTAAAAAAAATCTTTCTGAATCATCAAGCTACTACTGCAACGGACTTCACGTATCTATGGGCACAAAGAACGTAACCGGGAGTTACCATCAAATCATGGAGAAACCGAGTGCGGTGAACGAGCGTATCAGGCAACAGTAAACAATAACTGCGCTGTGCAGCTTGTTCGCTGCAACAAGAAGGCGCGTGTTGATCTTCTGTGAATCAACAGCTAATTGTGTCAAGCGATGTTGCCTCCTATGTGGCCATCATCTACGTAATGAAGGATAATGAAACTTTAATTATTCTTCATTTAACTTACACTATGGTGCAAAAAGAGAGAACCAGTGTTGCGACTGAAATTGCTGTTTCTTTAGTCGATGACCGATTTCGGGTTACGTTCATTTCAAACCAAGCAATGTTTGTCGAGTAAAATGTCCGTCAAAGGCAGCAGTAAATAAAGTGGGGGCGCATGTGTGTGTGTTTACAGCTACACTACTGGCCATTAAAATTGCTACACCACGAAGATGACGTGCTACAGGCGCGTAATTTAACCGACCGGAAGAAGATGCTGTGATATGCAAATGATTAGCTTTTCAGAGCATTCACATAAGGTTGGCGCCGGTGGCGACACCTATAACGTGCTAACATGAGGAAAGTTTCCAACCGATTTCTCATACACAAACAGCAGTTGACCGGCGTTGCCTGGTCAAACGCTGTTGTGATGCCTCGTGTAAGGAGGAGAAATGCGTACCATCACGTTTCCGGCTTTAATAATGGTCGGATTGTAGCCTATCGCGATGGCGGTTTATCGTATCGCGACATTGCTGCTCGCGTTGGTCGAGATCCAATGACTGTTAGCAGAGTATGGAATCGGTGGGTTCAGGAGGGTAATACGGAGCGCCGTGCTGGATTCCAACGGCCTCGTATCACTAGTAGTCGAGATGACAGGCATCTTATCCGCATACCTGTAACGGATCGTGCAGCCACGTCTCGATCTCTGAGTCAACAGATGGGGACGTTTGCAAGACAACAACCATCTGCACGAACAGTTGGACGACGTTTGCAGCAGCATGGACTAGCAGCTCGGAGACCATTTCTTCGGTGACCCTTGACGCTGCATCACAGACAGGTGCGCCTGCGACAGTGTACTGAACGACGAACCTAGGTGCACGAATGGCAAAACGTCATTTTTTTCGGATGAGTCCAGGTTCTGTTTATAGCATCATAACGGTCGCATCCGTGTTTGGCGACATCGCGGTGAACGCACATTGGAAGCGTGTATTCGTCATCGCCTTACTGGCCTATCACCCGGCGTGTTGTTATGGGGAGCCATTGGTTACACGTCTCGGTCACCTCTTGTTCGCATTGACGGCACTTTGAACAGTGGACGTTACATTTCAGATGTGTTACGACCCGTGGCTCTACCCTTCATTCGATCACTGCGAAACCCTACATTTCAGCAGGATAATGCACGACCGCATGTTGCAGGTCCTGCAGGGTCCTTTCTGGATACAGAAAATGTTCGACTGCTGCCCTGGCCAGCAGTTGCTCCAGATCTCTCAACAACTGAAAACGTCTGGTCAATGGTGGCCGTGCAACTGGCTCGTCACAATGCGCCAGTCACTAATCTTGATGGACTGTGGTATCGTGTTGAAGCTGCATGGGCAGCTTCACCTGTACACGCCACCCAAGCTCTGTTTGACTCAATGCCCAGGCGTATCAAGGCCGTTATTACTGCCAGACGTGGTTGTTCTGGGTACTGATTTCTCAGGATCTATGCATCCAAATCGCGTGAAAATGTAATCACATGTCAGTTCTGGTATAATATATTTGTCCAATGAGTACTCGTTTATCATCTGCATTTCTTCTTGGTGTAGCAGTTTTAATGGCCAGTAGTGTATTTTTGACGGACATTTTATTTGGCAAACATGGGTTGGTTTGAGAATGGGCGTAGCCCGATAGGGTCAAAGACTAAGTAAATACCCATTTTAGTTGTACCTCAGGCTGTCTCTCTGCATCACAGTCTTCCTTCCTTCGCACCATTCTCGAACGGAACAAAGGAGGAGGGAAATGACTGTAGTACCAAAAGTACCCTCTGCCACTGACCGTAAGGTGGCTTGGTGAGGATAATGTCGGTGTAGACCATAGAGCCCTCTGGTGGCTATCATCTGATTACTACGCATCATCTCCCCACGGGACAGCGCTTAGAGCGCGGCAGTAGGGCCGGCCGTTGGCTGTCCGCGGCGTTTTTTAGGGCAGTCGCCAAACCCGCTTGTCCAGGGGACCCGACGCAGTCCAGTTGATTAACGGGAAGCCTGCACGGACAAAGGGGAGGATGCGACGGCCGGCCGCGCAACTGGGCCGCCGCGGAAGCGACGCGATGCGATGCGACGCGACGCCCTCCTCACGTGGCGACCGAAAGCGCGCTTCATCAGACAGCTTCCCAGGACGCGGTGGCGGGGCCCAGCTACACTACACCCATAAGTCTCTCGACCCGATTTCGGGCGACAGTCGGCCGGCACCGGAATGACAACAGACACCAAGACCACAGTGCAAGTGCATGCAGTGGAAGCGGAAGCCCGGTACGGACAGACGTGTTGGCGGACCAAACATGTTTCTTTACACTCCGGTATCTCAACCCGACAGCACATGGTGACGGTGATTATTGACTGTTTCAACCTCATACATTGTTGTATGTGTGTTGTATATACTTGCACTGTACCAGGTGTACAGGTATGAAATGAGCGTTTTTTTGTGAAAATGAAACACTAATTATGAATTGAAAAGTGAAAACATTTTATTCAAAGTACTGACCGTTGCTTTCTACACACTTTGACCGCCTTTCTGGCAATTTGTGGACACTACGCCAATAGAAATGTTCGTCTTTTGAAGCAAACAAATCAGACACCCAATTTTCGACTTCTTCGTAGGAATCGAAGTGTTCCTCAGCCAGTGCGTATCCCATTGGTAGTGGGAAGGAGCCAAGTCTGGTGAACACGGCGGTTGGGGTAGCAGCTTCCAGCCAAGTGTTTTGATTGTATCCTGAACCAATTTTGTTTTCTGTGCAGGTGCATTGTCGTGTAAAAAAATTACTTTGCCATGTCTTCTGGCCCATTCTCGTCTTTTTTCGATCAATGCATAGTTCAAATGGATCATTTTGTCTGTGCCGATTAGTATTCACAGTTTCACCGGGTTTTAGAAGCTCATGATACACCACACTTTTCTGATCCCACCAAGCACAGAGCATTCTCTTCTTGCCGAATCGATCTGGTTTTGCAGTCTATGTTGATGGTTGTCCCGGATTAACCCATGATTTTTTCCTGTTTAGGATTCTTAAAATAAATCCATTTTTCATCGCCAGTAACAGTTCGATGCAAAATTGATTTTGTTTTATGTCTTTGGAGCTAAATTTGACAAATGGTTTTTCGGTTTTCTATCTGTCTTTCATTCAACTCATGTGGCACCCATTTGCCACATTTTTGGACCTTTCCCATAGCATTCAAATGGTCAGAAAATGTTTGTTGTGCAACATTTAGCAATGCTGCCATTTGCTGCTGACTCAAAGTATCATCTTCGTCCAATATTGCTTGCAATTCGGCGTCTTCGAACGTTTTTGGTGGCCTTCCACGTTCTTTATTTCTAACATCAAAATCATTATTTCTGAACCGTTGAAACCATCTTTTGCATGTTGCTTCATATGCATCGACAAGCATTCGATGCGACTCTGCAGCACTTTTTTTTTCAAATGAAAACAAAATGTTACTGCTTTCCGCAAAACATCACTTTCTGGTACAAAATTCGACGTTGTTAACACGATGAAAATAAATGTTTTTCCATGACTTGATTTATACTATCTTTGACAGATGTCATACCAACCAAACAAAAAAAAATTAAGGCTCGTTCACAACAAATGTTCCCTATCGACACATTTGTATCTTAACGCTCATTTTATACCGGTACACCTGGTATGTTAACCGGGAGCCTAGAAACGACGGAGAGGACAGGCTCCGTCCCCCCACCGCAGCCGCAGTGGTCCACAACCCCACGACGACTACCGCAGCCCACTTCATCCCTCCACCGAAGCACTCTTTCTGGGTTATTGTGCGGTTCGGCCCCCTGTCTCCCTGTGCGGTAATCACGAGTTTTACGGGAATAAGGTTTGTGGCTAAGTGACGTGTGGTTTGGATGGGTCCGTTGAGAAGGTTGCTCGAATAGACGACTGGTCGTGACAAACGGGAAAACCGGGTTCGAATCCCAGCCCGGCACAAATTTTCATTTATCGCCAACAGCTGATGTTGGTGCATAGTCGCAGGATGCGAATCTGTTTCGTAATGTTTATCTTAGCTCTGATCGTGAGTGACAATCGCTATTCCTTCAGGCATGCATTGAGCACTAAGGTGACGAAAGTTACGGGATAGCGATTTGCACATCAACAGATACTGGCAGTATCGCGTACACAAGGCACAAAAGGGCACTGCGTTGGTGGAACTGTCATTTGTACGAACGTCCTTCATGTGCAAAGATTTCCGACGTGATTATGTCCGCACGACGAGAATTAACATAGACTACTTTGAACGCGGAGTGGTAGTTGGAGCTAGACGCATGGAACATTTCAATTCGGAAATCGTTAGGGAATTCTATATTCCTAGATCCACAGTATCAAAATTGCGCCGAAAATGCCACATTTCAGGCATTATCTCTCGCTACCGACAACGCAGTGGCCGTCAGCTTTTAATCAACGACCGAGATCAGCAACGTTTGCGTAGAGTTGTCAGTGCTAACACACACGGACCACTGCGTTGAAATAATTGCAAAAATAAATGTGGGACTTAACGACGAACGTATCCGTTTGGACAGTGCGCAGAAATCTGGCGTTAATGGGCTGTGACAGCAGATGACCGACGCAAATTTCTTTGCTAACAGTACGACATAGCCTGCACCGCCTCTCGTGACACTATTGGTTGGACCTTAGACGCCGGCCGCTGTGGCCGAGCGGTTCTAGGTGCTTCAGTCCGGAACACCGCTGCTACTACTGTCGCAGGTTTGAATCCTGCCTCGGGCATTTGTGTGTGTGGTGTTCTTATGTTAGTTAGGTTTAAGTAGCTCCTAGGGGACTGTTGATCTCAGATGTTAAGTCCCATAGTCCTTAGAGCCATTTGTACCCTAGACGACTCAAGACCGTGGCCTGGTCAGATAAGTCTCAGTTTTAGTTGCTAAGAGCTGATGATAGTGTGTATGGCGCAGACCCCTCGAAACCATGGACCAAAGTTGTTAACAAGGCACAATGCAAGCTGGTGGTGGCTCCATAATGGTGGGGCTGTGTTTACAAATGGTTCAAATGACTCTAAGCACTATGGGACTTAACATCTAAGGTCATCAGTCCTATAGAACTTAGAACTACTTAAACCTAACCAACCTAAGGACATCACGCACATCCATGCCCGAGGCAGGATTCGAACCTGCGACCGTAGCAACAGCGCGGTTCCAGACTGAAGCGCCTAGAACCGCTCGGCCACAGCGGCCGGCGTTGTGTTTACATGGAACGGACTGGGTCCTCAGGTCCGCTGAACCGATCATTGACTGGAAGTTATGTTTGGCTACTTCGAAACCATTAGAAGCCATTCATGAACTTCTTTTTCCAAACAATGATGCCATGTCACCCAGCGATGGTTTGAAGAACTTTGTGGACAGTTCTAGCGAATAATTTCGGCATCCAGATCGCCCGATATGATTCCCATCGAACATTTGTGGAACGTATCGAGAAGTCAGTTAGTGCACGAAATCCTACACCGGCTACACTTTCGCAATTATGGTGGGCTGTAGAGACAGCATGGCTCAATATTTCTGCAGGGGGACATCCAACGTCTTCTAGAGTCCGAACCACATGGAGTTGCTGCACTACACAGGGCAGGAGGTTGTCGGAGGCGGTGTTCGGAGTCACCCCAGTGGTTCTTTAGTCACCCCAGTGGTTCTTTAGTCACCCCAGTGGTTCTTTAGTCACCCCAGTGGTTCTTTAGTCACCCCAGTGGTTCTTTAGTCACCCCAGTGGTTCTTTAGTCAGCTCAGCGTTTTGTGAAGACACAGACAGTTGTATAGAAAGATATTCATGGTTTCAATTTCTAAAGAAGCATTCGCAAGAAGTATGGCTACCTACTTTTCGCGATACTCTTCCTCCTCGCATTTACTTTATTTATTGTAGGACCATTGTCTCTCAGCCTCCAAACTGCAACAGATATTCGCAGTATAGGAGTCCGACGCCGCTTGACACACATCACGCTGGCTGAGCAAGTAGAGCATTCCATCCCGTCGCATCCCAGGCCAGGCCAAGCGCCGGCGGCTGGGATGATGCTCGAGCTTTCCCGGATGCAAATAAGAGGACCTGCCTTCTTATTTCCTGCCACCCTCGGCCAACTGCGGTTTCCAGCCACCGGCAGCCACTCGGACGCGGACCGTAATTTGTGCCATGGAAACCGTAACAAAAGCGCCCGTCGCGGGCTTTCTACGCGCCGCGACACGATCCGGTGGACAAGTAAGATAAGGGCTGCAGGGAAGAGAGAGAGAGAGAGAGAGAGAGAGAGAGAGAGAGAGAGAGAGAGACACTCACTGTCGCCGTCTTCCAGGTCATCTCTGTTTGCCGTCTGCGATTTGCGGGTGGGCAGCTACGCAGGAAAGTTCTCTGCTGAAACACTTTCCGCGTCAAATACGTGTAATTCCTCGCTCTCTAGTGAACACAACATAAAATGCGATCTGTGACGAGCAGTGCAGCTTTATAATGTGGTCATGAACGTTTGAACTACGCGTCCTGTGTGATTTTATCAATGTAAGGATTTGGCCATTATTTACAGCAGAAATTGATATTGCTGCAGACCTGTCTAGAGACTTTCTCAGTTATCATACTACGCATTGATTATGGAGAGCATGTGTTACTTTCACATACTTCTGCACAATCAAAATTATTGATTTAATGTCTTCTGTGCGTATTTTAAATCAGTCCCAGCCATCGTTCACAGTAAAGGTTTATTTAAGTTGAATTCGCATTTCGACTTGTGGGACGTCATCTTAAGGTCTGAAGGCCATTGAGCCGCATTTAGCCATTAATCAGTGTCAACAAACCATATATCTAACTAGTAGAAAACAGTTTTGAATCTCTTTTCTTGCTATGATCATTCTTCCAGTGCACATGCGGAGTATAAAGCGTGGCTTGAAGTGCGTAATTTTTTTCATGTGCTGTAACGCCCACCAATGCACAACTCCTGTAGTACTTATTGCCAAGTACCATGGCGTCATGTAAACAATACACAGAATTGTTTCTCGGCCTACAGGGTGAACCAGAACTCCGTCGACAAACTTCCGGAGGTAGCGGACCGAAAGAACATCTTCTCTAAATGCATTCCTTAAGAGCTATGAACATTTTTCCAGTAGAAGAAATGTTTCACAGTAGCGAAGATGAATGTTTGAGTTCTCCTTCACCATGCATACTCGCCCTTGTACATATTTTGTGTTAAAGTAAATGTGTTCGTCTAGTATCCAAAATGAACATTGGTGAAATAGATATATGAGGACTGTTAATACACCTCAGCGCATACCCTTTTATTCGCTTGTGATCATCAGTCAATACCCACTGAACGTTTGAAATTTGAGAAGCATGCATATAGAAGGAATAGTTAGTTTATTTTGTAAATACTCACTGTCGATTAAATACAGATAGGAATATTTTGTCATTACTGTTGTACGCTTCATATACAAATGTATCTGTAAATCAAAACTAAGAGAACAAATTAACACTAGTCATTAACGTTATTAGTTATCCGAGGGACAAAGATTTTCTCTAATTAATAGTTTTGACAAACAACCATGTCGTTCTTGCGCGTGCATTGGTTACCTTGAAAAACTGCTCCAAAGAAATTTCATCAATAACATAAGTTTACGAATAAGTTTTCATCTCCATAATAAAGTTTTCCAGATAATTTCCCGTGCTTTTGTAAATATTCTGATCTTCCCTAAAACTCAACTGCTCGAAACTATCCTCAAATAAGAATGCCCCATTGTTGCACAACTGACTGGCGACCAAGCGCACCATAGATTATATTCAATACAGAGCGCGCTCATGCATTTTCATCCCGGTACAGTATAGGCAAGAGAATTAATACAATGGCATATAACAGAAGAAAACCTTACGCTGTAATCACAACTTTCATACTCCTACACTTCTTTTGGTATGTGTGCCGGGAAAAAATCCGCACCAACCTTGCTTTCGATTCCTGGTCCAGCACCCAGCTGTTATCTGACCGGAGGTTTCATCAGAGCGTATGCGCCGCAGCAGAGTGAGAATTTTAAACTATTCGGACGTTAAAAAACCTAAGCAATTACTCTGACTCTGGTCCCATTATTTATCATTCACATCCTTGTTACATTATATTGCGGGTGCAAATGAATGCCTCCGTATGAGACCTAATTTTTTAATTTATTTTTTATTTGTTTGCAATAAAGAACGGAAACGGTGGTATGTTTTAAAGGAAGTCTGAAACATGGTATCTAGAAATTAGCCAGTCCGCGTTTTGTGACAGCCTTTCATTGGACAAGTCTCATTTATCTTCGCTGAAGATCTCTGTAATACTTCAGTGTGATGGTACCATCTAAGGGTGGGCATTTAGAATTCTCTCTGAGGCCGCCAGTCTCCCTCCATTTCAACTCTGTCCCACTTTCTTTGCACTTGTTTGTCTTGGTGGTCGTCGTGTTTTCCCTACGTATGTTCATCTCGCCTTGTCTTTGTGGGGTGGACATTTTAATGTGTTGCAGAGTGGCTTGCTCATCCTCTCATTAGGTATGGTTCCCTATTCGTTTTCCCCCTTTTACTTTCTCAAACATATTTGGGTGTTTTTGTACCTTGAGCCTTGCTCATTCCAGGAAAATGGGACTGATGATCCTGTAGTTCGGTTCCTTTGTACCCCAAACCAACCAACCAACCAACCAACTTAAGTGTGCACTACAGCGACTGGTTACAAACTAACAGCTCGTCTGTACCTCTTGTTTAAACCATACTTCGTGAGGAGCCTGAGACTCCCAAACAGTGTTAAAAAACCGGATGCTAGGAAATACTGATTGTGGTCTCCTTTCTAGACATGCTACACTACTTCAGAATTGTCTTAAAAAAGTGTTTCTAGTTGGATTAGACTACGGTAGTTACTTGGAATTTCCTTGCAAACATTGTCACAGAAACTGATAAAAATCGCAGGTAGACATCGTAATTTGATTTATAGGCCCAGTTATACACTGTTAATTGTTACAGTAACAACATTTCTTGCAAAAGGTCACAAGTCTCGACCAGGCCGAACCTCGTAGTTCTTCTTCGAATTCGAATCGTCGTCGTCGTTTTTCAGTTCTTTCTAGTAAGGAAAGCAGGCAGAGAAATAGTGTGCAAGAAGAAATTCCAGCACAGTTTTGCAAGGAGTCACCTTCGTAGGAGAGTTATTAGAATTTCTCCTATTAATCTTAGATTTGCATTTGCGACAGATTTACATGATCATTCCACTCTCAGTCGTTGAAGATTATAATTCCTAGATACGTGAAACTTCCTGGCAGATTAAAACTGCATGCCGGACCGATACTCGAACTCGGGACCTTTGCGTTTCTCGGGCAAGTGCTCTGCCGATTGAACTACCCAAGCACGACTCACGACCAGTCTTCAGAGCTTCAATTCTGCCAGTACCTCATCTACCTTTCAAACTTCACACTCCAGTGCAGAGTGAAAATTTCACTCTGGAAACATCCCCCAGGCTGTGGCTAAGCCATGTCTCTCCAATATCCTTTCTTTCAGGAGTGCTAGTTCTGCAAGGTTCGCTGGAGAGATTCTGTGAAGTTTAGAAGGTAGGAGACGAGGTACTGGCAGAATTACAGCTGTGAGGACGGGTCGTGAGTCGTGCTTGGGTAGCTAAGTCGGTAGAGCACTTGCCCGCGAAAGGCAAAGGTCACGAGTTCGAGTCTTGGCCCGTTACACAGTTTTAATCTGCCAGGAAGTTTCATATCAGCGCACACTTCGCTGCAGAGTGAAAATTTCATTATGGAAACCTAGATACGTGTATCTGGTCTTCTCATTTGGTCCTGTCCTCTCGTAAGTCCTTATCTTGTCAAATATGTCGTAACTGCGAACTTCGTTCAGTGACAATCAACATATCTTCCAGAGGTTTTCAACAATCTGCTAATGCCAACACGTAAAACGGCGTCCTCTGTGAATAGGAAGTGACACAGACGTCACCCGTTGAGTCACCGATATACGTCTCGAATGGCAACGGTTCCTTCTCACTTCTTAGAAGGGCGCCCGGCGCCACCTTTTACTTCCAGTGACGTCCCGCTGGTGAGGACGACGTATTAGGGTGTGACCGCTTGCGTAGCTGATGCAATATACCGTAAGCATGAGAGACTGAAGAACATCATATGCTTTCCACAATTCATAAATCTGAACGCCGCTGTTTACAGCCATATTACATGAAAGTTGTAAACAAATACTAGGGCAAGGAGAAACTTCCTTTACCTGGAGTGAAGAGTATATTTTTGAGGTGTAATCGAATTTCAGGGCGGTGAACTTTCTCCACCATTTTCCCCGTCAGCAGCTTCCACCTATGAAGTGAGACTGTTGAAGCCCTATAGGATACCCGTATACGGATCCCATAATCTCTTCATTAGATTAAAAAAAAAAAAAAGACAGCCACACATTTCTTTTTTCAAGAGAGGTGGTGTAGGTCAGAGAGGCAACAGCATTTTGTACTTTAAATATCACGGTTTTCGCGTTGCTGAAACGCCTTCCATTTTCATTACGAAAGATTGCGTATTTCTCATTTTTACTGTCCTTGTATATTCCAAGATGTGAGTGATCGTTCTTGACCATGTAGAACACGTGTTTAATATTCGCAGTTTTATTGTTCTACACATTGCAAGGTCATCAGGAAGGAGAAGCCATTTTGCATCCAAGAAAACACCAGTCTCAATCTTTTTCGGCACCTGATGAAAGCTTCGCCATTATTGGTGTAGGACCACGGCTTTCGGTAAGCAAAGTGATAGTTCGTTCATTTTTACGATAAATGTGTCACCAACGTCTCATCTGCAGTAACACATCGACGCATAAAATCTGTGGGATTCTTTTTAAAGCGCTGCGAATGTAGTTGAGAATTTACCTTTTTTTCCAATTTCTTTTGGTAAGTGTTCAACAATTGAGACGTTCACTGGAACGACGACTTAACTGAAATCCAAATCAGTCAGTGAGTCTAACATATGCCATCGTGTCATATATTCTGAAACCGTAATATTTGCTTTATATTTGGCTGAAATTTAGCCCATGTTTCGAGAGTTAGAAATTAATAGAAACACTATTTAAAACGTTTGACGCTGTATATTTCGGTCTCAGCGTATTTCAGTTAAGTCGTTGTTCCAAAGAAATCCTCATAGCACCACGATAACCTCCCTGATAGTTTATTCAAAACATAAAGTACACAGTGTACTGTACCTAGTGATATGGCTGCAGCTAGTTCATAAACGTATACACATTTAGTCATCGATCATGCAGTGTTATAATTCGCCTTGTCGTTGTATTTGCATCGGTCATGGCAGCGTTATTGTGTCACGTGAATCATCCCAAAGCCACATTAAAGTCGATCATTTCTTACTTGTTGGATCTGAACAAGTGGACCCCTTATGACCCATCGCCGACATTAGCTAATTTTCCGTTGATGAGAAACATTTCAGAAATAAATTTCCTTTTAGCGGCAGGGCATTAAAGTGTATCGATTTGAAGTAGACACACCGAGGACTAATACTTCATAAGTCACGTAACTAAATCTGTTCCTCGTATCAATTTAACACTTCGTAAATGTTATTGTTCAGCGTGTACCAATGTTACAAAACCTATTTATTGGTATGAAGGTCATTCCTATGGCAGGACGATACTTCCCTCCTTGCCCGCAAAGGCCGTTCTGAATTTTACTCGGTCGTAGATGGCTGGTTCTGTCAGGGTTCCCAGCAGAGCTGTGGTGCGTGGAAGAACAACTTAAAGCGAGCAACGAATTGCTGTTTGGACAACTGTGAAAGTAAATCAAATCGATAGAGGTTAGCTTGTCAAACACGTTGGCAAAACAGCAGAGAGCAGAAACAAAATTCCTTGTATCAGCCAGAGGTAGGTGGCAAATTGTTGTTCTAGCAGAGAGACCCGACAGTAATCTAGGTGGCAACTACTTTTTAGTAACAAATTACAAATGGGCTTCTTTTTGCTGGCCCAGTCAACATTTTGTACTAGTATCCCCGTACTTTTCTGGATGAAAACGACCAGTGTGAAAGTCGCTTTTTTGTGTTGTTGTCGTTGGTGCACAGACCATTGTTTGTCCGTTTGGACAGTCACGTAAATCAAATTATCTGCTGGCAGTACTGCGTGTGTCCATGTTAACCTTAATCTTTTTTTTTTACCCTTCATTCTCTCTTTCTTGAGCTCTTTTGGAAAGTGAACAGGAAAAATCATTAGATTGTAATCATTAATTGCGTCTTGAAGCATTCACGAAGTGGGCCCTAGTATGTACGATTCGTCATCAAATATTTCGTAATGTTTATTATACTTACCAGGCAAGATGATTTCTGCATTTTCGCCGATTATTTCATTTTTAACTAAATTAGCTGGCCACAGCGAGAAATGCTGCAGGTGAAGAGGACTCTGGGTAGGATAAAGAGTTAGAATTTATCAATGTCGACAGATGCTCAAGTGGCATCACTGAAGCGAGTTTCGTGAAACGTGACCGAGCGAGGTGGTGCACTGGTAAGGCACTGGAGTGTATTCCGGAGCGCAGCGGCTCAATCCCTTTTCGGCCATGCAGATGTAGCTTCCCGTATTTTCCATAGCTTGCTTGCGGGAAATGCCTTGAAAAGGACACCATCGATTTCCAAAATCTGAGCTTCTGTCTTCTCATCATCGACGGTACGTGTAGCACTATTTTTTCTTACTCCTCCCTTGAATGACTCGCAAGTCGGCAAGACGCCTTGTAGCCTCAGGCTTGCGAGTACGCTTTTTCACCTACAGCTTCGCATTTCCTGGTGTCTTTACAGAGGAAAATGTCAGTAGGAAGTGAGAGGAATATTGTTGATGTCATTTGATTGTCTGGACGCTGCGACACAGCTGGCAGACGCGAACCCACGTCACGTGCGCAGCTGCAGGAGTCCCCTATGAAAGCGCTGTGACAACTCGATTTCGTTGTGAACTTTCACCGAGAGAGCTTCTGCCCGGTCGGGTCACCCAACATCTGGTTAGGCATCTGTATGCGAGAAAGCAAATTTCGAACAACTCTCCATTGGCACTGTCAGACATTCCACGTAACATTTGTATTCTTTTGTAAGCTCATGCGTGCAGTGTTTTCACTTGCGCTTGAGGAAGGATTTTAGAGAGTAGGCTTGCCTATTTTACGACACTCGCCGAAGTCCAGTAATACCATAGCAGCTTCGGATTTCATGGTAGGGTGCATAATAGATCCAGCTATGAGAAAAGTTGTAATTGTTGTATCATTTCAGGCGTATTCGGTGTTGCACGGTCTACCTTAGGGTAGCTCAGTTAACGGCTTATTTCGTAATAATAGATTATAAAAAAATATTTTTTTCTCACTTTGTACAAAGCTGTTGTAAGTAATTCGCCATGGTTCACAGTTCCAAACTTTCAAAGTGTGGCACAGTGATGTGAAAAGAGGCTGAATTACGAGGGTCGTTCTGTAAGTACTGCAATACTTTTTTTTCAGCAGGCATGTTCGTTTCACTCAGGATTCCAATACACACTAAGATTGTCCACCCTTTTTGGCTATAAAGGCCTATTTTTCAACATCATCTCCGTTCAAGTGCGATGGTTGGTTGGTTTGGGGGAGAGTACCGAACAGTGAGGTCATCGGCCCCATAGGGTGAGGGAAGGATGGGGAAGGAAGTCGTCCGTGCCCTTTCAAACGAATCATCTCAGCATTTGCCCGAAGTGGTTTAGGGAAATTACGGATAACGTAAAAAAGGATGGCCGGACGCGGGTTTGAACTGTCGTCGCCGGCCTGGTGCGGCCGAGCGGTTCTAGGCGCTTTAGTCTGGAACCGCGCTGCTGTTATGGTCGCAGGCTCGAATCCTGCCTCGGGCATGGATGTGTGTGATGGCCGTAGATTAGTTAGGTTTAAGTAGTTATAAGTTCTAGAGGACTGATGACCTCAGATGTTATTAAGTCCCATAGTGCTCAGAGCCATTTGAACCAATTTTGAACCGTCGTCCTCCCTAACGAGTGCGCTACCTTGCTCGGTCAATGCGATGGCCTTACACCACCTCACTGAGAGGCCTTACACGCCTGCATGGTACCACTCTACTGGTCGACGTCGAAACCAACGTCTTGCTGCATCAATAACCTACTTGTCATCCACGTACTGCCTCCTGCGGAGTGAATTCTTCATTGGGACAAACAGATGAAAACATGAAGACACGAGATCCGGGCTGAGGAAGAACGATATAGTGAAGATTTGTGAGCTCTTCTCTGGTGCGCAGACTTGAGTAGGGCATTGCGGCGTCATGGAGAATGAGAGATTGGTTTCCATTTTCGTGGCGACGAACACGATTGAGTCGTTTCTTCAGTTTCCTGAGGGCACCTCAATATGGCTCAGAATTGATCATAACACCATGAGCGAAGACATCAAAGAGAATAACCTCTTCAGAGTTCCAGAAGACTGTCGCAATGGCTTTTCCGGCTGAAGGTAGGGCTTTGAACATTTTATTCAGAAGAGGGACTGCTGTTTTGTTTCCGGTTCGAGTCGTGCAGGATTAGCCGAGCGGTCTAGGGCGGTGCATTCATGGACTGTGCGGCTGGTCCCAGCGGAGGTTCGTGTCCTCCCTTGAGCATGGGTATGTGTGTTTGTCCCTAGGATAATTTAGGTTACGTAGTGTGTAAGCTTAGGGACTGATGACCTTAGCAGTTAAGTCCCATAAGATTTCACACACATTTGAACTTTTTTTCCGGTTCGAAGTGATGAACCCGTGCTTCATGGCCTGTGACGGTGACCGACAAAAAATTCTCACGATCATCCTCGTAACACGCAAGAAATTCCACACAGGTGGTCTTTTGTTGTTCTTTTGGGCTGCGAGGAACACAGCGGGTACCCACCCGTCGAGTACCCCAACAGGTAGAAGAATGTGTCAAAGCTACCAACAGAGACGTCCAGTTGTGCAGCGAGGTGATAGTGATCCGTCGATCATCTCGAACGAGAGTGTCCGCACGTTCGAGCAGTGCAGGAGTCGCAGCTGCTTGCGACCCGCTGGCACGCGGGAGATCGGACAAGTTTGCGCGATCTTGTTGCGATGAAGGCAGACGCCTCGCCCAACGGCTCACTGTGCTTTTGTTCACTGTCAGGTCTCCGTAGACATTCTGCAAGCGCTTATTAATTCTGCGATGCTCTGATTTTCCACCAAAGGAAACTCAATGACAACTTTCTGCTTGGAACGCACTTCCGTTACAGACACTATTTTAAAGGCTACGTGTAGCGCGACCACGTTTCGAACATCATGAAACCATGGGGCGGAAGCGGGAATATTACGCGATGTCCCACAACAAATTTCGTATTTTTGCAACCGAAACTAATAGGGATAAAAGTGTGTTGCATTACTTATTGAACACCTGTCGAAAGTTTTTCTTCACTCGATACATTATGTTGTATCACGAATTTTCGATACTGTATCTAAAATATTTTCCTCCGTATGGATGTGGGATATTGTGATACGTTGCTGCATTGCGACGTACGCTTATAATACCATAGCAGGAAAAACCACACTGTAAGCGGAATATTCTGTAAGCAACTGTTTTCGCAAACGCTGATTATTTGGTACTCTTGTCATTATGTTACTAACAGTACTAAGGGAAATGCATCATGTTGTAATCACACGACTTGTCTACCAGTGACGGATACTTGTGTGTCCGCATGAATGAATCGTGGGTACCAAAAATAGTAATGGTGTGTTGGTCATAAAACGTCTAAGGAACTGCTGCTTTTTGTATTAGATATGAAAAGTTGCGGGAAAATTACACATGTACGCAGTTCTTTCCGCACTGAGTAAAATGCAACGTGTTTAGATTATTTACTTCCCAGCAGTTGCTTCTCTTACGTTCCATATTAGTCGTACCAAATGATAGATTACAGTCAAATTCAGTTGTACTCCAGTACAAAATCACAGCGCACGTCGGAAGGCCATATGAGTAAGTGTTGCATTACAAGGCGGTCCGATCGATAGGTGAGAACCAAAACCCTAAGCAATCAGTGTTTCCTTTCACAGGATAAACGTAAGAAAGTAAAGTCATCAGCCGGATAATCGTTTTGAAAACCACAGCGGTTTTTCACAGTGTAAGCTCTCTCTTTTACAGTAAATTTTGTGTCAATCGTATCAGACTGCTTGAAAATATTTAAAGAACGCCATGATAACCAGCATAAGCTGCTACCTGAAACTTAGTGGCTGATTAAAACTATGTGCCGGACCGAGACACGAACTTGGGACCTTTGCCATTCGTAGGCAAGTGGTGTACCATCTGAGCTACCGATGTACGAATCACGACCCGTTCTCACAGCTATACTTCCGCCAGTACCTCGTCTTCTACTTTCCTAACTTCACAGAAGTTCTCCTGGGAAACCAGCAAGACTAGTACTCTTGGAAAAAAGAATATTGATGAGACATGACTTAGCCACAGCCTAGGAGATGTTTCTACAATGAAATTCTCACTCTATATGAAACGCCCTGGCAGATTAAAGCTGGAAACATCCCCCATACTGTGGTTAAGCCATGTCCCCGCAATACCCTTGCTTCCAAAAGCGCTAGTCTTGCTGGTTTCCCAGGAGAGCTTCGGTCAGGTTTAGAAGGTAGGAGATGAGGTACTGGCGGAAGTAAATAAAGCCTTAAGGACAGGTCGTGAGTCGTGCTTCGGTAGCTCAGATAACACAGTACTTGTTCTCAGATGAAAAGGTTGCGAATTAGAGTCTCGGTCCGTCACAGACTTTTAACCTGCCAGGAAGTTTCGTATCAGCCCACATTCCCCTGCAAAGTGAAAATTCTGAAATTTGCTACTTGAATATACATCATTTATTGACTCTGTTTCTGTAAACTAGGTCCCTGAGGACGTCTGTGTGTTAGGAACTTACGATGATTGGATTATCGATACTAATAGTCAATGAAAGGTTTGCATTCAAATAGCTTACCATGGTAATCAACATGTTTTTCCGTTTTTCCACCTGCCATCAAGCGTTCACTTTTGAGTGTCTCGCAATGAAGCGCTTTGTAAGAGCTGAGCGTTAATGGAAAAACCCCAATGCAGGTTTTTCTCATTTTGTAATTTATAACGATCCGATGCTACTTGTTGAAAAGCCATCGCCGACCACCAGGTTAAGGGCACCTGTGGTGTTAGTGCATGTTCCCCTGGTTTTCACTGTGCGGGACTCTTTTCTTTCACCTTGTTCCTACAGGCTGGTACGCACGACAGCATCGTGCGGGCTGCGGGCGCGATAGCATGACCCAGGTGGGTGCGTCTGTACAGCTCAAGGTAGGCAGGAATTTGACAGCCGTTCTCCAGCGACTCGGAGCGCGCCTGTCACAGCCACGGGAAAGCAGAAGCCTGGTAATAGGTATGAGTAGAAAGTACAGGAGTAGCGAATATCCTCACCAGGAGTTGTTGTTTACCCTACTTGTGCGCGCAGTGTTACTACGGGTGTGCAATTAATCCGAATGATGGATTGGAAACAACGATCAAAACCGCCTGATTTTGCGAGCAGAGTGAAGTGTGGTTAGATAACTCATCAAGAAAACTGTTGGAGTATCTTAAAGGCTTAAAAAGCTGTACACAAACCTCCGCTTTCCTCCACTCTAACTCGCACGAATTCTAAAAGGGAAGGTAGAACGAAGACGAAATTCAATCTACAAGAAAGAATTCTTAGATATTGAGTGTTTTGACTATAAACTCTGGGAAAAAGTTTTGGCACAGAGTGGCGTGTGTAACATCACTTGCAAGCACTGGGGGAAAGCCTATGTTTGCCGGTAAGTGGAGTTGCGGCACTCAGGTTACCGGAACACGAGAGAAAATGAATACTAGAAAGGACGGATTCAATAAATACTGAACATAGTGTAACAGAAAACGACGTAGACGTTGTAGTTCGTGACGTTTTAGGTACCATTAAGAAAAACAAAGATCATCCTACTTCAAATACTGGAAACCTTGAAACATATTACACGCAATGCCGGCTTAATTTTACATGACAAAATTAATTTTCCATTTCCCCTCTGTCAAATTTTCAGTTATACAACAAATATTAGATTACACTCCTAAATTCAATTTTACTTTTAATCTGTTTCTGAATATAGCGATGTCCATATAAAAAATTTAGATTTCGCTTACAGTTAAATGTAAGTATTTTTGATTGACCATGAAATGCATTATTGTCCTTCACAAACGCAGTAAATGTTGTCATTTTTGGTATCTTCTTTGTGTTCTGTGATAGTAACATCTGCGCAAGTCATTTTATCTGGTGCTGACATAGTGTTGCCACTTCACGATGACCTAAGAAGCCGAAAGGTGTGATACGTGACCAAATAAAGGTTATTTTGCAGAAAATTAGGAAAAACGTTTCGTATTTGATACTAATGTATTACTTAGTAATTTAAATGATGATCCATGACTGGACATTGAAGGTACACATTGTAATTTAGTCTTTGTTCACCACCATTCGGAGTAGGTCGTGGTATACAGCCTGAAACTAACTCCTTACACTTCCACGGTATCCGGTGTAGTGCGTAAGAATCAAAACTCGCTTTTGGGGGAGGGTGACACAAATCCCTGGTGGCCAACACAAATATAGGTTTTCCTGCGCATTCCTCGATGCTGGGATGACCCTTCTGAAATGGAGACGAACACTCCTCAGTCATCGTCCTGGCCGAGCTTGTTCTGTCACTAATGACCTTTCTTCTTAAATTTCAGGGAAATCAGATTCTTTTTGAACATTCACATCTGCAACGTAATTAAATAATTGTAAAACTGAAGTGATATCAGGTGTTCCCCAGGGAAGCGTCCTGGGACCTCTGCTGTTCCTGATCTATATAAATGACCTGGGTGACAATCTGAGCAGTTCTCTTAGATTGTTCGCAGATGATGCTGTAATTTACCGTCTAGTAAGGTCATCCGAAGAACAATATCAGTTGCAAAGCGATTTAGAAAAGATTGCTGTATGGTGTGTCAGGTGGCAGTTGACGCTAAATAACGAAAAGTGTGAGATGATCCACATGAGTTCCAAAAGAAATCCGTTGGAATTCGATTACTCGATAAATAGTACAATTCTCAAGGCTGTCAATTCAACTAAGTACCTGGGTGTTAAAATTACGAACAACTTCAGTTGGAAGGACCACATAGATAATATTGTCGGGAAGGCGAGCCAAAGGTTGCGTTTTATTGGCAGGACACTTAGAAATGCAACAAGTCCACTAAAGAGACAGCTTACACTACACTCGTTCGTCCTCTGTTAGAATATTGCTGCGCGGTGTGGGATCCTTACCAGGTGGGATTGACGGAGGACATCGAAAGGGTGCTAAAAAAGGGCAGCTCGTTTTGTATTATCACGTTATAGGGGAGAGAGTGTGGCAGATATGATACACGAGTTGGGATGGAAGTCATTACAGCATAGACGTTTTTCGTCGCGGTGAGACCTTTTTACGAAATTTCAGCCACCAACTTTCTCTTCCGAATGCGAAAATATTTTGTTGAGCCCAACCTACATAGGTAAGAATGATCATCAAAATAAAATAAGAGAAATCAGAGCTCGAACAGAAAGGTTTAGGTGTTCGTTTTTCCCGCTCGCTGTTCGGGAGTGGAATAGTAGAGAGATAGTATGATTGTGGTTCGATGAACCCTCTGCCAAGCACTTAAATGTGAATTGCAGAGTAGTCATGTAGATGTAGTCTGTGCGTCACATGATACGTCAACCCTCGAACGAAATAATCAGTTTTCGCTTTGTCTTTAGCCTTTATGTTCATAATGCTGTCCAAATATTGGCAGTGTCTTGCAGTTTGGAAACACTGGGAGATATGGAGTCTATGCCTGTAGCTCCACGGTTCAGAGGCGTTTAGCTTTCTTTGTGGTCATGTTCATTTTTCTTACCTTCCTCCGTACAAAAGAAGTGCGAAGACAGTGGCATTCAAATGGCTGTAGTTCCCTCTAAACGCTTAGCTGGTAACATTTCAAAGCGGACAGTTTTACCAACTGTGCAACTTCCTGTTCAGCAGCACAATAGCTACTACTATGCCCACTTTCAAATAACTTATTTATTCTGGGACTTGTTCTTCGCTCAGTGGGTGAGCTCCGGACTTCAAAGCCAAAGGTCCGTTGTTCAATTCCAGCCAGATTTCGAAATTTTTGTGTCATTTATCGCTTCTCTAACCTCTGACAATTATTAGTTAATGTGAAAAATGCCAACTTGCAGGGCGGTTAGGAATCCAGTTTAACCGGAAGGTCCACTTACAACTGGTTACGTTAGTGAATTCGGAAGTAGAATGAAGACAGCAGTATACCACTTCCAATAGGACCAAACCTGGTCAAGAAAGCATCTTGGTCTTTATCTGACTGTGGGGCTGAAGTCAGATCTTTAGTTACGCTTAGTGATAGAGATGATATTATATATATATATATATATATATATATATATATATATATATATATATATAGTGTGTGTGTGTGGTTTTTTTCTCCTTCTCATAGATACGCAATCAAATGTGACATCTTTGATAGCTGCAACGGGGAATTATATCCATCGTCTGACCAAACCATGAACTATTTCCTCAGAAAAAGTGTGGATACACGAAAGCAAAACTGGACTGTAGTAAATAATTTTATCATTTTAGACGTTAGCGGTGCGTAAACTCATTAATTTTGGCGCAAAAATGGTTCAGTTAATATGGTTAAACCTCGAAAATTCCAAGATGGGGGCGGTCTTTCCAAGCTGGTGCATTTTCCCCTCTAAGTGATGTTTTTCTTCTTTTTTTTGGAGGGGGGGGGAGTTAGGTCTGGGCATTGTCCTGAACGTTTCTGCCAAGTTTCAGCGTATCATACGGGGTCATTGCTCGGGGAGGGGGATTCGTCAAGCTATGTTTCAGAGCATAAAAGACAGTAATAAAATTATTTACGTTGTGAACTCAAGACCTTCCTGCAGAGACCTTTTTAAGGGACTGGGGATGCTAACTACGGCTTCACAGTATATTTATTCGTTAAAGAAATTTATTATTAAAAGTATCTCTTTCTCAAACCAACAGTTCAGTTCAAGATATCAATACTAGAAATCAGAATAATACAAAGATTGAAAGTGACTTAGTGTGCTCCATAAACGAGTCCGTTATTTAGCAACACACATTTTAAAGAATTTTAATGAGTTTCTTGACAGAACCGACTGATGTGTGTATCTTATGAATAATGTCAAATAATGGAAGTACTACATGCATTCTGACTTGAACACAAATTCTGTATAGTAACGCGATGAATGTAAAAAAGTGCTGTAAAATGATTTTTCTATTTGGTGATGTCTGGCTATAATAACAAACAATTATCATGTGGATCTCAGTCTATTAAACACGTTTTGTGACAATTTTGTTATTACTTTTTAAATAAAAATACGTCGAAGATTTTTTGACTGACTACATCCACGAGGACCATTTCAGTCCGTATATGTGGAAGATACATTACCATATATTTCTTTCCTTGTTAATATTTGTTTTCTCTTTTTTTTGGTATGTTCTGCGTCCTAGTAGATCTCCTCGCTGCGAATTTATTAGAACGAAAAGTACGTCACAAGTTCTCTTCCTTAATCATATATGCAGTAGAAACATACGCATTACAATTTTAAATAACTGGTTGCGACGATAAACATATCTACCTAGTGGAAAATTGTGGTAACGTGGCAGTTCAACGTATCGGTTCTCGTAGGTAACACGACTGGTGGGGAAGTGAATACGGTGACTTAAAGAGGGTGGACAAAAATTATAGAAACACCACGAGAAATGCATACTTCAACATAAATGCAGAAGCTGGCCCAGCCTGCAAGTTGCGCTGTTGTGTCCACGAATGGTTTTTGTGCAAGTGCCGACTGTGGTCAAACAGTGTTCTGTGTAGCAGTGCGCGCATTGTGTCGGGGCTAAGTGAACTCGAACGTGGGCACATTGTTGGTGCTTCCGCAACCAACGGAGCCGAAGTGTTTGGTGTTTCAAGACACGCCGTATCGAAGATTCACAATGCTGACAAGGATATCGAAAAACACTATCCGCTAAGTCACAACGCAGACGGAAGTGTGCGGTTGATCGTGACGGGCGGTCATAGAGGAGGATTGTCACGAAAAATACTGCATAACTCGAATTCCGCCCTCTGGAACCCTGTTAGCACCAAAACAACAGGAAAGGAGCTCAATAAGCCGGGGATTTCAGGGCCAGCTGGAATTCCAAAACAACACATCAGTGACGCAAATGGCTGTAACAGGAAAAGTTGGGGTCGAAACCATAAAGCCTGGGCTACGGAGCAATTCGCTTGGACGAATCTTGTTTCACATTATTTCAAACTTCTCGCCAATTATACGTCGGAAGAACGAAAGAAGGCGAGTGGGCTTGATGATAATTTTGGCAACTATATAGAGGTATTCCGTGTACCACATGGGTACTCTATAAAGGTCACACTATTGCCAAGAATTACATTCGTATTTTGGCCGATCAGGTCCATTCCATTGTACGATATTCGTTCTCCAACGGTGATGGAATGTTCCAAGACGCCAGGGCCCCTTTTCACACAGCTCGCATCACCCAGAACTGGTTTTTCGAGCACAGGATAAATTGTAACCTCTGCCCTTGCCACCAAAGCCACCAGATGGCAGTATTATTGAGCATTCGTGGTCTACATAGGAGAGAAAGTTGCGTGATCGCTTTGCATCTCCATCATTGTTAACTGAAGTTACCACTATTTTACTGGAAGAATGGTATAAGATTGCTTTTAAAATCACACAGGACCAGTATTTATCCGTTCCGAAACGACGAAGTTTCCTTTACCGATTACGCATGGTAATGAGTGCTGGTTTTCGTGTTTCCATTCTTTTGTCCAGTCCTGTAGATGCGTGGGTTTTTCTTCGTTGGTGGGCCTTCTTTAAGAGTGGGCTGTTGCAGTAACAAGCAGTAGGTGGTTGCCCCCACCCCCACCCCCACCCTCACCACGTAGATTGGGACTGCGATGCCGGCCGCGTCCTCGAGCCACGCAGGCCAGCGGAAGTGCGTGCGTGCCTACGCATCAGTGCCATTGCACGCACCCTGGCTCCGCAACACCTGCAGGCACGAGCCAGCGGCAAGGCACGGTAGACCTGCAGATTCGCTCGCTTCGTGCTACTATGGAATACTACAATAACAGTTCAAAGTGAAAGTAATGCAATTGATTCAAGCTTCGGAATGATGCATAAGGGGAGTACTTTAGAACGACAGTAATAATTATGTCGTTGCGCGTGGCTCTCAACTATTTTTGCCAGGGGCGTAGTGTCTGAACACATTTAGTAAAAGAAAACTGTGAATTGTTTCTACTGAACACTCGATCGTCATGTTTACCTTGTAAATCCTCGTACTCATCACAAGCTGAAGACGACACGGCTCCAGAAACCAGCGGAAGCTCTTAAGTCACGCCACGGAAGGTCAGAATCCACGCGTTCTTGGCGCGCGACACAAATTACGCAACATATTGCTACGCAGATGAACTGGGAAACTTACTGGCGGACTCAGATCAATTTGCGGCATTGATATGGTAAATAGGACTAGATTTGTATCGCCAGGCGGAGTTAAATTTGTCAGTGATCTGTAGCCATCTAACTGCATTCAGAGAATCCTTGACTGACCACGGGATTGCCGGTAGCAATCAATAAACCACCTACAACGAGTTGCTAACAACGTCCACCGGAGATCTCCACAAAGACAAAACAGGATAATAACTCAAAGTCCGCAGGTCAAAAGCCTACGTCTACGACTACATACATACTCAGCAAGGCACCGTACGCTGCAGTGCAGAGGGTACCTTGTGCCGCTACTGGTCGCTTTCCTTCGTATCCCACTCGCAAATGGAGCGAGAGAGAAACGACTGCCTATACGCCTCCGTACAAGCCCTAATTTCTCGTATCTTATATTTGTGGTCCTCGCACGCGATGTATATTGGCGGAGCAGAATCGTTCGGCAGTCAGCTTCAGACGCCGGTGCTCTTAATTTTCGTACGAGTTTTCCGAGGAAAGAGCGTCTTTCCTTCCGGGATTCCCATTTGTGTTCACGAAGCATCTCCGTGATACTTGCGTGTAGATCGAACCACCGGTAACAAATCTAGCAACACGCCTCTGACCTGCTTTTATGTCTGTCTTCAATCCGACCTTGTACGGATCCCAAACTCTCGAACAGTACTCAAGACTAGGTCTCACTTGTTTTCTGCATGTGGTCTACTGTATAGACAAGCTGGACATTCTGAAAATTCTCTCATACTATACTTTACATACTCGTTCCATTTCATATCGCTTTGCAGAGTTGCACTGTGCTCTTTAATCGACCTGACTGTGTCAAGCTGCACACAAGTGTGTTTAGACGTAACAAGATTGTTCTTCGTACTCATCGACATTAGCTTTGTACATTTGGAGCAAGCTGCTATTCATCACACCAACTAGACTTTTTGACTAAGTCGTGCTGTGTTCTCCTACAGTCACTCAACGACGACATCTGCCAGCATAGCACAGCGTCATCAGCAAACAGCCATAAACTACTGCTCACGCCAGAGTGTAAGAACGGCCCTATCGTACTTCCCTGGAGACTCCTAAAGATATACTTGTCTCTGATGAACATTCGCCATCCAGGACACGGCACCGATTTCTATTACTTAAGAAGTCCTCGACTCAACTCACATATCTGGAAAACTATTCTGTATGTTCGGAGCACAGCAATTCAAATATCCACGGAACAAATATAACCTGTTGACTTCTGTTGGATCTCTCCAAGCCCTCCTTTTAACTAAACCACGCCCCAGCTATCTAATGGCTGCACGACATAATACGAAGGCCCCTTCCTACTGAGTCTTGCACCCTCATATAAACCACATCACTTCTCGAGATAGCCGGACAGGAACTAATCAGAATTTTACTATGCCCAAGCACGGACACACAGTTGTAAAAATCTTGTATGCTGTCCGTATTAGGAAAAGAAAAGCTTTCTCCAATATCGAAGGATCACAAACTTTGGGCTTCATAAATGTTAAATAATCCGAAACACTACTTCTTACCAAGACGGCCAAAACGTGGCTCTTATATCTAGGAAGACTGCCGGCAGAATCTCCGATTGCACGAGATGCCTAAAGTCCCGAGAAACGTTAAATATTAAGGATGTAAAAACAGTCAGATTCGAGAACAGAATGCAAACATTCTCGTTGGTCATTTCTTCCTGCAAGTAGTAGCACTCGTTGTGCCCCTTCCTGTGTGTTCTTCTCGCTAGTTTTATTCCAGCAAGTAGTGGAACTACGTCTGTCATGTTGGGAAAGCCACGGTCCCTACGCCGACTTGGTGGGCTCCAATCAAAACAAACTGTAAACGGATTAGGGAGACCAACCCATTGGCTATGTACTGGACGAAGTACAACTTCATCCGATGCCCGCTCTTGCATCCCTGCCTGTCAAGAGTACGATCCCACGGCGTATGTGGGAATGATATGTTACACTGTCATTACCTAATTGGCTCACTTGAAGCTTGTCTAACCGCTGTTTGTGTTCCCAGCTACGATGCCTCTGCTTACTACCAAGTCACCATGACAAGGATGCTCAACAGGGCAGCGTGTATGCGAAGGGCGTGCACTTTAAACGATGACTTATTTGACATACTACATACATGAGCATGAAATATTAATCAAGAGATGAAACTAAGCCAAAAACTGATCCGTAAATGGTGGTGGTGGTAACTTAAGTCGTTAATCCATGATAAGCATTTTGTTAGAAACGTAATGTAAAGTTAATTCTAAAGGCAATTAGCATCTTCAGTCTGTCTTTCCTTAGTGAAGTACGCAATTATATAACACATGTTAAAGGACATAACTTATTTTCAAATGTTAAAATTACTTATTTATGAAGTCCACGATTGCTGTTCCTGCCGTCGATAATTTTCAAGTTCAAAAATTTCCTGGTTTGGAATATGGGAATTAAAAATAAATCAACCAGTGAACGCTATTTGATCAAAAGTATCCGGACACTGTTTGGTGGGTCTTGATGTGTGCTGGGAACACTTTCAGTGAAGTGTCTAATGTCTCTGAAGGAATAGCAACCTATTCTTTCTCAAGAGCCGAAAACACACAAACTGGGGTCTCGACCAAAATCGATGTGCAACGCATTCCATTGGGTTCCGGTGGAACTGTGGACAGGCCAATCCATTTCAGGAATGCTATTGTTTACAAACAATTGCCTCACAGAAGTTGGTTCGTT
Source organism: Schistocerca gregaria (assembly GCF_023897955.1). Classification (NCBI taxonomy): domain Eukaryota; kingdom Metazoa; phylum Arthropoda; class Insecta; order Orthoptera; family Acrididae; genus Schistocerca; species Schistocerca gregaria. The sequence goes on along the minus strand of NC_064920.1, from coordinate 1,012,623,776 downwards.
ACAGGGTGCGTTGTCGTGCTGATATAAGCAATTATTGTCTCACCTTCATCATACGAATGGTGTGTGGCGGAGGATACTTTCGGTACTGCTCTTCGATCCCTCCAACCCCGTTCCACTCGCGAATAGTGCGCGGGTAGAATGATTGTCGGTAAGCGTCTGCATCGGCATAATATCTCGAATTTTCTCCTAGTGATCAATAAGCCAGATGTATGTGGGGAGAAGTAACATGTTGTCCGACTCCTCCTGAAAAGTGCTGTCCCAAAATATCAATAGTAAATCTCTCCGTGATGCACAACGCCTGTCTTGCATGTTTCCCAGTGGAGTTTGTTTAGCGTCTCCGTAACGCGCTCTCGCCAGCTAAACGGTTCCGTGACGAAACGCACCGCTCTTCGTTGGATCTTCTCTATCTCCTCTATCAGTCCTACTTGATAGGAATCCCATATCCCTCCGAAATGTTCCTCTACTGTACGCAGCACACAATGCTATAAAATGTGTTCATATACTTCTGCATTCAGCGTTTCCTTAAGCGCAGCTAAGAAGCGACATTCTAACCACGAAAGACCCTCCCATATGATAACACTACCTCCTCCATACTTCACTGTTTGTACAAAATGGCAGGTAATGTGATAGCTGCAGTTAAAGCAAAACGGGCAACCAGCTCTGCCCGAGTGTCTGTATTCATACACCAAATGCCTCATTTCTCCACATGAAAAGAAATCCATAATAGTAAGGCAACAGCTCTGAAACAATAGTCATCATACGGCAGTTTGACCACAGTCCCTCAACATCATTAGCGTCAAAGCTTTCAGCGACCCATAGTGAGGAAACAGTGCCCACGTGACTTTTTTGTCACTTAAAGCTGTACTGAACATTACAGCTGCTGACGACGTACAGTGTATCTGTCCTCGTATTTAAGGTTCCGAACTACAACCAGTAAAAGCTGAACGCTTACAGTACCACTTTCTTGTGCATCCGTCCGTATGTCTGTGTCCGTCTGGTCGTCTCTTTCAAGCCCTTTTTTCTGAGTAATAAGTGGACTCATCAAATTGAAATTCATGTCAAACACTGAGGTCTACGGTCCCTTGTCGATGTAAGAAAGTGGAACTTCTAAGTCATTGCAATCAGAAGATTCGGCCATATAGATCGCATATTTTGATACTTGCAAGCGCACTCATCAAAGCCTGTAGTGCACTTTCCGTTGGTCTAGAATCATGAAATTTGCCAATAAGCAAGGTTTCACTGTACAAGTAAAGGAAAACCTCAGAAAATTAATTCGCATACGAAAAAAATATTACTTTTGTCATTTATTATGCGACTTGAAATTTAAAACAATCTAGAAAGTCTTGGAATCCCTGGGACCATTATCTAGGTTTTATCAATATCGATAACCGGCAAAAATCGTCGAGATCCTCGATTTCCGGGATGGATGAACTGTCTGTATAAATAACTAAGTTTGAAATTTTCTGGAAGATTAAAACTCTGTTCCGGACAGAGACTCGAATTCGGGACCTTTGCCTTTCGCGGGAAAATGCTCTACCGTCTGAGCTACCCAAGCACGACTCACGACCCGTCTTCACAGCTTCAGTTCCGCCACTACCTGGTCTCCTCCCTTCCAAACTTCACAGAAGCTCTCCTGCGAACCTTGCAGAACTAGCACTCCTGGAAAAAAAGGATATTGTGGAGATACGGCTTAGCCACAGCCTGGGGGATGTTTCCAGAATGAAATTTTCATTCTGCAGCGGAGTGTGCGCTGATATGAAACTTCCTGGCAGATTAAAACTGTGTGCCGGACCGAGACTCGAAATCTGCCAGGAAGTTTCATATCAGTGCACACTCCAATGCAGAGTGCAGATTTCATACTGGAACATCCCGCAGGCTGTGGCTAAGTCATGTCTGCGCAATATCCTTTTTTCTGCAATTTCTGCGGCAAACCTTCTGTGAAATTTGGAAGGTAGGAGACCAGCTAGTGGCGGAACTGAAGCTGTGAAGACGGGTCGTTGGTCGTGCTTGGGTAGCTCAGTCGGTAGAGCACTTGCCCGCGAAAGGCAAAGGTCCCGGGTTTGAATCTCGGTTCGGCACACAGTTTTAATCTGCCAGGAAGTTTCATATCAGTGCACCCTCTGCTGCTGAGTGAAAATTTCACTCTGGATAATCAATTTTGTACGGAACCATCAGTGCGCGAGCTCTACCCGCTTCTAGTCAATATTTAATTTTTGATATGATAATGGCTATGTCTGTACGCGATTTAGGCAAATTCTGTGTGTGAATGCTAAGAATGATCACTAGTCCCGGTAAGGCTTTCTGAACATCCTGTCTTGACGTCCTGTGCACAAATAGCAGCCAACTATTGGGACATATTCACGGTTTGATAGCCAAACGCTGATTTTGCACATCATGGACTTCATAAATAATTTTAACAGTCGAAGGCGGTAGTGCTACATCTTTTAAACAATGTATTCGTTTTCTTCAGTCAGAGATTGTCGTGTGCACTATTTCACCTGACAGCCTACAATTTTGAGAACTTGCTACACTTGGGAACAAGGGAGAAGCAGTAATCTTGTTATTTAACGGAATAAATTCATAAATATGTAAAGAGTAATTCTGAACTGTACCTTAAGATGTGTGTCACTTGTCTTTGTAAATTTGTACCACAGACAGCCGTATAATTAAGCGGCAGTGGAGTGCTGGTTGTAAATGCTCGCTCTTTATTTTGTTGCAGGTGAGTGGCTGGTGGTTGCGCGTCCTTGCCGCCGATTTCACAAGCGCTCTCTCCCCCCGCGGGCGGCACGCAAGCGGCGTGGCCTGCATGCGTGGCGTCCTTCGGCCGGCGGCGCTGGCAAGTACGGACTGTGTCATCACCACTACCCGCCTAACCGGCTACCCGCCCCGGCGTCTGCTGGGTTTTATTGCGCCGCGGGACCCACTCGTTACGCTAATAAGCTGATGCTCGTGGTGTGAAACGAAAAGAGCCACGTAGCAGCTACATTTTTCTGTTGCTGCTTTGAGTCACTTGATAATTCCCTATTTAGATCCAAGGGCTTCCATTACCTCTAATGCATTTAATTATAGCTAATATGAGGACTGTTTCTCAGAAAAAAAGCATTTCTTCCGATAACCCCCCCCCCCCCCCCCTCTCTCTCTCTCTCTCTCTCTCTCTCTCTCTCTCTCTCTCTCTCTCTCTCTCTCTCTCTCTCTCCCCCCCTCTCCCCCTTCCCCTCCTTCCCCTCCCTCTCCCCCTCCCCCCATCTCTTTCTCTCGTCTCCCCCCTCTCCCTCCCTCCTCTCCCCCATAACGCCCGCCTCCTACACCCTCCTCCCTTTCATATTTCGTATTGTGATTTCCCATCGCTCTTTACAGCTCTCTGTCACTGAGGAGTTCTTTTGAAAAGACAAGGCCCTATTCCTTCGATTTTTTTCCAGCAGACCTAATTCTAACACTGTAATTTCACTACTGTCTCCGTGACAGCCTGCTAGCTAGTATCGTTCCAATAACGTACGTATTCTGGGTTATTTGGCTGCATAAGTCTTCAGCCATCTTCAGAACTGGGACTCCAGAGAAACATTGCTGCAGCGAGGCCGAAACGTTGTGCATGAAGGCAAATGAAGAAATAAACCATCTTAACAACATAAGCCGGCCGGAGTGGCCGAACGGTTCTAGGCACTTCTGTCTGGAACCGCGCGACTGCTACGGTAGCAGGTTCAAATCCTGCCTCAGGCATGGATGTTTGTGATGTCCTTAGGTTAGTTACGTTTAAGTAATTCTAAGTTCTCGGGGACTGATGACCACAGATGTTAAGTCCCATGCTCAGAGCCATTCGAACCATTTTTTGAACAACATATAATAGTGTACTCGGACTGATGAAGATCGCGAAAGCTTATGAACGCAGATCACTCTCATCGAAATTATAGGAAACAAATACACTAAGGTGACAAAAGTCATGAGATACCTTCTGATCTCGTTTCGGATCCCTTTTTTCCCGGCGTAGTGCAGCAGCTAGACCTGGCACGGTCTCAACAATTCTCTGGAAGACCTCTGCAGAAATATTGAGCCATGCTGCCTCTATAGCCGTTCATAATTGAGAAGTGTTGCCAGTGCTCGATTTTGCCCACAAACTGACCTCCCGATTATGGCTCACAAATGTTCAATGTGATTCATGTCGGACATGGCGGGTGGCCAAATCGTTCGCTAGAACTGTCGAGAATGTTCTTCAAACCAGTCGCGAACAATTGTGGCCTGCTGACATGGCGCATTGTCACACACAAAAATTCCATCGTTGTTTGGCTGCAAATAGTCTCCAAGGAGCCGAACATAACCATTTTCAGTCAATGATCAGTTCAGTTTGACCAGAGGACCCAGTCTATCTCATTCAAACACAGCCCATACCACTATGGAACCACCACCACCAGCAGCTTGCGCAGTGCTTTGTTGACACCTTGGGTCCATGGCTTCATGGTGTCTGCGCCACACTCGAACCCTACCGTCAGCTCTCACCAACTGAAATCGGGACTCAAGTGATCAGGCCACGGCGTTCCAGACTTAGGAACTAACCGATATGGTCGCAAGCTTTTAGCAAAGGCACTAGCGTCGATCGCCTGCTGGCGGAGCGCATTAAAGCGTTTTTGCTGCTCTGTCGTAACGGACACACAAATCATATGTCCACATGGATTTCTGCGGGTATTTCATGTAGTGTTGCTTGTCTGATATCACTGACAACTCTACGCAAACCGCAGAGCTCTCGGTCGTTAATTGAAGGCAACCAGCCACTGCGTTGTCCATGGTGAGAGGTAATGCCTGAAATTTGGTAGTCTCGCCAATGCACTTTCCTTGAATACCTTGTGTACGCTCTACTACCGCTATCTGTGTGATTGCATATCGTTATCTCATGACTTTCGTCACCTGGGTGTGTAGCCATGTGTATTTGTCGCTGCAATTTCGTACTGATTCCTACTGTTACGTTGTCTCATCCGTTTGTGCGTCGCTTATTACAGTATAATCAAAGCATTTCATTCCCAGAATGAACAGAAGGTCCAGGGTTCGAATCCCCGTCCGGATTATAGTTGTAAAGGGTTTCATTGTCTTGCTAAATCATTAGAGGAGAGCATTGGAGTCGTTCTTTAGGACGACACGTGTTCATATCTTCTTCATTCTTCTTAAAAGTAGTAAAAACGAAAAAGTTAACGCTATGAATTCAGCCAAGAAGGAAAGCTTGTGACGGGAGCTGTAATACAGCATTGTTTTTGTCGTAGCTGTGAGTGACAAGTTAAGAAAAGTACGCAGTATTCGCTTCGGCGTCGAAACTCTGATACCTGTGTGAAGCGAAGCTGGTCTCATTAAGAATAGCCATAATGTAGATTTGTCAAAGACAGCCGTCCTTGCCGGCTGGAGTGGCCGAGCGGTTCTAGGTGCTACAGTCTGGAACCACGCGACCGCTACGGTCTCAGGTTCGAATCCTGACTCTGACATGAATATGTGTGATGTCCTTAGGTTAGTTAGGTTTAAGTAGTTCTAAGTTCTAGGGGACAGATGGCCTCAGATGTTAAGTCCCATAGTGCTCAGAGCCATTTGAACCATTTTTTGAACAGCCGTCCTTTAACTGTAGACATAAGGCTTTTTGCTTAAAAAGGAACGGAAGTTGCATTCAGATATCTTGAAGTAATACTAAGGTCATCATAAGTAATCAGCGACCGAGGATCAAAGCAGACAGGGTACGACGATACATCATCAGCCGAGTTCCTGTGTGACGGACAAGTGCCGTTCTACTTTATTGTCCAGATATATAAGACAGAGGGCTGCTATACTGGAGCAAGTGGCACCGAATGCTGAGCGAAAACAACGATCCAACTAGGTCAGTAAACTTGTGGCTCGATAGTATTTCGGCTGCCTGTCGGCGACGTCTGCAGCTTACCCCATCGTTAAAATGATCGTGACGCCCATTTCGAAACGCCTGCCATTCGTGCAACGCCATTGCGAAAGTTGGTGAACACCTACTGCCGTTTACGACGCAATCTGAGTAATATAATTCGATGAGTCGTAAAGCCCAGTCCGGATGCGCCGAGCTGGTGAGGGCGCGAACGTCAGATAGAGGGGCACCACGAGGAGAGAGTTCCACCTTCCGTCGACGTTACTGACACACGGTACTAGGTCGCCTGGTTATACAGGACGAATCGCTTAATACCTGCACCGCAAATACAGCGGAAATGGAAAGTGCTATTGATGTGGGATTTTCACAGAATGGATTGGTACTTAGGGGCTTCTATTCACACCCAATAAACAGAATGTAATAAAATTCAGGAAGTGTATTTCTTGTGCAAAAATACACTTTTCTAGATGGAACAGTGACTACTGACATAAAAACAAAAAGTAGAGTAAATTAGAATATCAGTAGTAGGTTTGTTTATAAATAAGTTATCTGCTACCAGTCAGGATTTTCTTTATTCAATTTTTCGCACGACGTTTTCGGGAAATTATTCCCATTTTCAAGTGCGTTTTTTGTTTATGTCATTCCTATGTGATGTTGTCGATGTGTGAGATTCTGCTTCATTTCGTTGACTTCACTGCAATATATAGGAAAACACGGGATTTTTAGTTGGTTGTCGATCTTTTTGTGAAGTTAGTGACTTTCGAAGTTAGGAGACGAGGTACTGGCAGAAGTAAAGCTGTGAGGACGGGGCGTGACTCGTGCTTGGGTAGCTCAGTTGGTAGAGCACTTGCCCGCGAAAGTCAAAGCTCCCGAGTTCGAGTCTCAGTCCGGCACACAGTTTTAATCTGCCAGGAAGTTTCATATCAGCGCACACTCCGCTGCAGAGTGAAAGTCTCATTCTGAAAACGGATCTGCTTGCGCACAATCTTCTGTACGGGACTGATTGTAACATATTCGTGATGATTTTTGGCACCGTTTAGCTATTTTCTCAAATCAAGGTGCCTACAGTTTCTGGGTGTAACTAAAATAATTGTGAAATAACGAAGAAAACTGATTTTTTTGTAAATAAGTAATGTTTCTATAATTTTATAGCAACGATTCTGGTTAACACACAATTAACGCTGCCATATTGTCTGAAACAGTCTCAGAAAATTATAGGTGCCTTCGAAAATGTTTTGTACTTCTGTGATTGAGACTACAAGATATGAGTACGTTCTCCACGCGCATTAAATGATTTGCGTGTACGCCCATAAAGGTTCCTGAAACGCTTCTAAAACTCTTCGTCGTTAAGTACGTTCAGCTACTTCATCGAATTTTAGTTCTCTTGCTCAGAATTTCACAGGTGAGGTATTGTCGATTTAATTCTAAATTTAATTCTAAATTGCGTATGTTGTCGAGCGTGGAAGGGTGGAAGCTTTCCGGCTGTAACATTGTTCTTGGTAATGTAACTGGTGATGACGATTGTGCAGAGTTCTTTTCAAACTCTTTGCATACTTCGGACATCGTTCGGTACTCGGCGTATGCCCACATCATGTTTCTCAGTTGTAGTCTGCTCCTTTGGAGTGAATGAAAAATGAATGATCGAAAAACTTCTCCAAAATCACTTTCCTCGTGCTTTTACAAGCTGTTTGATTTCTGGGAGATGTTTCGCCATTCGTTTCAACTGATTAACCCCCTCTCTAGATATCGTGCTGGTAATAACATGTTTAAACCCAAGTCAAGCTAGTATCTACAGAAATGTAGTTACCTCGGTAATAGAATAATTCGCCATTGAGCACAACCCTTCCCTCTCCTCTTAAAAACACTGTTTGTAAACAAACCTGGTTCAAAACAATACGCAAAAGTGTTGCTAACTATCCAGTGTGATTTTACGGTCTCCAGGCCAGGAGAGCAGTGGGCTCAATGTTTGCGCCAGCGATGTGAGAAAACGGGATTTATTCAGTACTTACATATCCTTCACGCAAACGCTTTTGCCTCTTGAACACTTCAGAGTTTTTTCATTGCCACGATTACATGGGCTTCCGTCGGAGTCTCACATCTTGATTTCTGCATCAGCAAACACGTTGCGATGTTTACTCGCTCTTCACTATCTTATGTACACCAAAGGTTAGTGCCCTATATGGAGGTAGCAGGATGCGAAAAGCCTGCCATAGATTTCCTTAGCTAAATGGGAGTGGTCAGGTTGCACGCTACCTACAACTCTTCACGAAATAACTGGACAACATTTGAGAATCAATAACAATAATTTATCAGATAATGTAGATCAACATACATGGTGTCCCAGTAGTAATGATCCGTGTTCAGCAGCATGACAGGAATGATCATTCGATGCAGAAAATCCTAGTAAACAAGGGCTGTAAAATGCATACCTTACGAGCCCTTCTCAGAGATAAGGTATGCATTTTAGAGCCCATGTTTACTTGACAATTTTTTCTTGTTTCGGTCCATACTACCTCGTCCTGAAATATGGAAAGCAGAGACCTTGCAGTAGAAGAGACTTTGGAGCTCATGTTTACTGAACTTTATTTGCTTCGAATGATCGTTCCTGTCACATCCCTGAATATTGACCGTTCCTCCAGGGACACCGTATATACTCAGCTTTGGCTTCCAGAGAAGGCGTGGCACCTAAGCTAAACTAACGCAGTAGATGATGATTAAAAAGTCTACCTGAAGTTCAGCATGGAGAGAGTGTAAGTTCACTGTCTCAGTAAACAGACACTTTGAGTGATGTTAGACACTCGGCGTGAACTGTCCGACGGATAAATTAGTTGGCACTGCGGGCAACTTGCAGACAACTGTAAAACTGAGGAACTGAGCAGTAACTATGTGATTACTGGGCGATGACTTGGCCGACTGTGTGCGTGCGGTCGGTTAAATTACCTTCTCGGCTTATGAATGCCATCCTGTGAACCATGTAGCGGATGCAGAGAAATAGTTCGATTTCAGCGCTCCCTATTGGTGGCAGACGTAACTATTGGCGGATGAGTGGCCTACTTCAATGTCATGAGAGGAGACTTAAGACATTTACTGATACGAACGCCATCGAGGAGGCGAGGCCGTGATGTTATTGCCTGTTGTGGGGCATTCTCTGTAGGTAACGCTGTGTACAGTTTCTGGCGGAGGCACAGCACAGTGAATAAAATTTCGACATTGAATGAGACGTAATTCCTTCTTAGATGACGGCGCCGGTGAACTCGTGGCAACTTAAAACCACCGGTACACCTTTTCTGGTCGTGATGCCATCAAGACAAATAAAAGCGCACCCTCCGAGAGATTATGCTGCCAGATTCGCAAACTGACTCCGGTAAGTACCGAGACCTCGGTGACCTAGTGGGTGGGCGGCGCTGCCACTGGTACGCTACTTGCGCCCTGCTGTGCAAACGGCCGCAGCTGACGCCCTCTTGCGCAAGGCCGCAGTCTGCGCAGACAGGCTGGCTGGTCAGGCGGCTGTGACTAACGCCGATCCTCCGGGCGATCAGAAGCCGCAGTCTGTGGGTGCCGCGTCTGAGCCGACACTGGAACACACGTGGGCGCTGCAACGCGTCGGTGTGACGGCGAACAACATGCTCAGTGCAGGGCCTTGCGAGACGACCCACATCATTTTTCTGTGTAGATTACCAGTCACCAGTCACAAAGCTGCACAGCCGGCCGGAGTGGCCGTGCGGTTCTAGGCGCTACAGTTTGGAACCGAGCGACCGCTGCGGTCGCAGGTTCGAATCCTGCCTCGGTCATGAATGTGTGTGATGTCCTGAGGTTAGTTAGGTTTAAGTAGTTCTAAGGTCTAGTCGACTGATGACATCAGAAGTTACGTCGCATAGTGCTCAGAGCCATTTGAACCAAAGCAGCACTAGTTCCCCGGTAAAGTCACATCACAAGACGTGTGATCAGGTCGGTTATTTACCTCGAGATAGAAGTGATGTATCTGCTCAAATTACTAATGAAGTTCTATCTTGGAGAACACAGTCTGGTCAGAAGTATGTGAACACCTGTTTAAAAGGATACCCCCATGCTCAGACGCTGAAGACAACGCTATAGTCTACCGACCGGCGTGTCATCCTCATTCATCAACGAATGGAGTATGGAGGGGCATGGAGTCAGCACACCGCACCCTCCGGCCTTTGTCGTTCCAACTTTGGATCCGCTACCTCTCAATCAGGCAGCTCCTCAAATGGAATCGGATCAACGACGGCTTCAACTGTACTTGGGAAATGTTCAGCGATGTGTCTGAATGTCGGTAGAGGAATGACAGCCGATTTTTCGTCAAGAGCCACAACCAGGAGAGGCCGTGAGACTATACGCTGTGGTCTGGAACCAAATGGACGTCCTAACTCACTCTCTAACTCACCCCAAAGGTGTTCCTTTGGGTCCACATCTGGGCTCTGGACAGCCAGTCCATTTCAGGAATGCTATTCTCCCCCAAACCATTGCTTCACATATCCTGCTATATGACAGGATGCATTGTCATGCTGATGCAGTCAATCATCGTCTCCGAACTATTATTCTGCAGTGCACAGTGCTATAAAACGTGTTCATATCCTCCTGCCTTTACCGTTTTCTTACGCATAATAGGGGGACCACACTAGCTGGGCTGTTGGTAGCACTTTGGAACTTAGATGTGATCCCTTCCCGTGCTTCCATGCGATTTTTTTTTAACAACCACCCTCCGCAATGGTCTACTATCCTTGTCCATCTTTACATGTGCTCTTCCATATCTTGTTTTCACTATAGTTGTTTACCGTTTCCGCCTCACAATTTCACCACCAACAGTCGACCTGGGTGGCGTTAGAAGGGTTGGAATGTCCCTGACGCACTTGACACCCAGATGCCATCCAGTGTAGTTAACGTTCGAAGTCAATAAGATCTCCTTACCGACGCATTCTGCCATCACTGCTCGTCTACTGACAACAAAATACTCTCCACTTCCTTCTATACTGGAAGGCCCACCTTTGATGACATTTACGCATTACACAAGGGTGTCAGGATACTTACGGAGAGATAGTGTATTAATGTGCAGCTGTTTTCAACATTCCAATTTTTACTTCCACAATGATGAGTTTTATCATTCAGTGCCAGTGGACAAGCAGTTTACCCAGAGTCGGGTTCTTGTTCTGTTACGAAACACGCGAAATCGAAGTACTGGTTGCCTTTGAAGTAACAGCTCGTTTGACTCTACACAGATCTACATTTGTTGCTTCCACTGCATAAACCATTTTCGTATGTCGTTTTCCATGAAGCATCGCTGTATCCTAGCCCGTTTGTACTTTCCGGCGGAGTGCAATAACACAGCTGCAGTAAATCGCTCGTTTGCTGTCATCAGATTGATAGACTTTATTGAAGCTTGTCGTAGCTGGAGAATGCAGTTCAATGACGAAAACAGTTCCGAAATAATGTGCTACGACACATAGTTTCTTAGTAATGCCAGCAGTTCAGCTACCTTTACGTTGAGGTAATACTTTGGGAAATAATGTATCTAGTTTCTCCATCCGACTGCACTATGAAGGCTACGGCTTGTAATGAAATCTTTTAAAGTCTTCATTGAAACAATTGTATGCATCAGTACTGATTTATTATATCCAGAATTACGTGAAAATCAGTCTCGTTGTCTTCAAACATTTTCATCGGCAAGCGAAGAGCACGAACAAGTTGTCTTTTGCAGTATGAGAAAGTGAATGCCACATACTGCTTAGTTTTGTCCTGTATTTAACTCTCTTTCATACAGTGATAAGCAAAAAGTCTGAGCACGTCAGATTTTTGTGATTTCTCTGCGTCTCCATTAAGTCGCATAGTGGAAGCAATAATAATCGCACATAGAAAACTCTTTCAATCAAGAAATAATGCAGGGCTACAGAAATCGTTCTATAGAGTCGATCCACGAGTTCTTGCACTTACGAAAAGAAAAAAATGAGGACATTGTTTACTGTTTGTAGCTGTCATTCATTATTTTTAAATATTGTGTTCGTAACATGCTTCGCTTTTGCAAGCCGAAATCCATTCCTCCGTTATCCAAGCAAAGCAAGTATAAAGAAATGAAGTTTACGAAATAGTCTTCCTTTGATTTTAATGCCTTACCCAACGAAGGAGGTAAGTCGAAATGTTTCTGAAAATGCTCTCGGAAAAAGAATGAAAGAAAATTCGTTTTATAAATGGAAATGCATTTTTCTTGCTGCATTTTCGTATTTGTTTACGTTCAAGAAGAGTTTCGCCTTTTGTATCAAAGGCATCTTAGTGGATTTAATTACGAATAATACAGTTTTATTTTTACATGTGATACTTGAAACTGAAAAAGTTTACACCATAATTTTTACGTGAAAAAATGTTACCTAGTCGTTTGTCCTGCAAGAAAAAAGAGAAAAACAGATAAATGAACGTTGTTCCAGTGGTTCAATGACAGCTAAATTGATGCGAGTGGTTGCCCAAACTTATTGTTTAAAGACTGTTTTGTAGTCATGGTTCATGTTCTGTCGTTAACCTGATGGAGGGGGCTCGGTGAAGATTGACTACACTATCAGATTGTTCGATAACATTCACAACAGTTAAAGCAGCAAATAGTGTGTTGTACAAAAAATTTTGAGGAGTAAAACTAGTAACTGCTGTTTAAAGAGCTCAGAAGTATACATTTGGTATGTTGAAATTTGGATGTTTTCGTGCAGTCATCTGACTACACGGTATTCTCCTACACAAGCGTTAGCAATTTAGCCAACGATGATTTTACAGCTAACTTTTGCGGGACCTCCTTCCGTACGTTACTGATTCACGTTCCCCGACAAGAATGATTCTCGTAGCATAATACCGACACCAAAGGGTACGTCGAACTCTCACAGAGCTTTCGAGGCGAAGCGTGATATGCAATTTTTTATGCGGGTGATTGTAATACGCCCTCATTTCTGAAATGCATTGCCGGTATTATGCACCGTCTGTCGCAGCATCGCGCAACTCATTAGCTTTCCACGCTGTTTCACAATGGAGGGGCGGCTGTTAACGGCGGTGCAGTCTTCGACTGAATTACCGCGACATAAGCTTTATTCTCGCGGTGACGAAGTACTGCACAGAAAATCAGCGGCGGGGCGAGCGCTTGAGTAAAACCCGTTACTCTTTGCAAAACACAGTTACGCCTTACGTCATATCCTGCCAGTTGGTCCATTGCACGTTCTCTTAAGTCCAGTGCGCACGAAGCGTAGGAGCTGGCCAATACGTGCTCGGCCCAGTATAGTGACCGCTGGCGATTGTATCGGAGGTAGCGCTCAGCACCTCTCGTTCGCCTGTTGCTTCATTCGGCAGTGTGTGTGTGTGTGTGTGTGTGTGTGTGTGTGTGTGTGTGTGTGTGCGCTCTCATGTGTTTTGTAAGCTAACGGCAGCGACGTAATTCCCCACATAGAGCTACAGATCTTGAAGCTGAAAGCGTTACTTCTCGCTGCGGCCGAGGTGCTGATTCCCGGTAACAAGCGCGGATACGGAAACTCTTGACTCGGTGTGCGACCATCTCGGTAGCCATTTCCAGGCCAGTCAGAGTTCTTGCTCAAAGTCTTCGATAGTTCAAACGCTTTCCCTCTCCTCCGTGACTGCGGTCGTCATTAATTGTGAGATTAAAATTTTGATTGCGTCGTCGCACCCTCGAAAACCTGCTGGTATTGAAATATGCGCATTTCAGTGCTGATCTCCATCTTTTCAGCTGAACGCCATTTTCTTGTAGGTCTATTGTAGATACCTTCATTGTATCAGCATTCCTATATAATATGCACAAGGAAGTGAACCCATGAGACATTATCTGCTCGACCTCGGTAGTGTACTACGATCTAATTAAGAACGCCATCTCTAAAAACTTTTAACCCAAGTAAACGCAGTATTGAAAAGATACGAGGGTCACTCCAAAAGAAATGCACAGTATTTTTGTAAAAACACTGTTTTCATTCTGCATGTGTGAAAGTCGTACAGTGTGCAGATACATCCTTCCCGCTTGTTTTCAAACTTAGTTCAACCTGTTCCCGTGAGTGGCGCCGTCACAGCATATTTTCAAGATGGCTGCTACACTTTACTTTTGTCAGAAGCAACGTGCTGTCATAGAATTCCTGTGCTCTGTTAGAATATTGCTGCGCGGTGTGGGATCCTTACCAGGTGGGATTGACGGGGGACATCGAAAGGGTGCAAAAAAGGGCAGCTCGTTTTTGTATTATCACGTAATAGGGGAGAGAGTGTGGCATATATGATACGCGAGTTGGGATGGAAGTCATTAAAGCAAAGACGTTTTTCGTCGCGGCGAGATTTATTTACGAAATTTCAGTCACCAACTTTCTCTTCCGAATGCGAAAATATTTTGTTGAGCCCAACCTACATAGGTAGGAATGATCATCAAAATAAAATAAGAGAAATCAAACCTCGAACAGAAAGGTTTAGGTGTTCGTTTTTTCCCGCGCGCTGTTCGGGGTAGGGAGATAGTATGATTGTGGTTCGATGAACCCTCTGCCAAGCACTTAAATGTGAATTGCAGAGTAATCATGTAGATGTAGATGCTGTGAAAACGAGACAGTGGGAAAAATCTACAAGAGGTTGAAAAAGGTGTATGGAGATGCTGTCGATCGCAGTCGCGGCAGCCTCGCCAGCGGCTAAGTCCCGTTCAAGGTCACCCGCCTAGCGAGCAAACCAGAGGGCCATCTTAAAAAAATAAAAATAAAAAAAAAAATTCACGAGCGGTCTGGTGCGACCCATAACCACCTCAATCATTGTTTTTTTTTAGAAAGGGTATAAGGAAAGTAGATAAGGATCTTCATTGTCTATAATAAATCATACAATCGCCGTTGATCTTTATTTTACAATTGCCATTACCAACTTTGGCCCATATAAAGAGGTACTCATCAGCATTTAGTTTCTTCTTCTTTCTAGTACTCAAAACAAATGGCATGCTTGGAACTAGAGTACCATAAGGCTGTTCAGCCAACAGTCCTGTAGTCTCCGAAATACTCCATGTCTTCCAAGTCAGAATGTTAGCATCAGGAAAAGCTTCAAGGCCACCATAATCTGCTTGATTGCCCCACACAACAGCAAGTGTGAGCCAAGTACTACCTCCAAACACTGCTTGTACATCACAGGTAAAGTTCAGATGGAGTCCACGAAATACATTCGGACCTCCAATCAACTGCTGTTTATTAAATTGACCAGCAAGGTAAGCTGGTTACGTGATGAAAGCGGGCACGGAAATATTGAGGATTGTCCTCGCAGCGGCAGGCCTCGTACTGCACACACTCCAGCCAACCTGCAGAGTTAACGAATTGGTGCCTGGTGACAGATGCATCACAGTGTACGTTGGGATAAGGAAAGGAAGTATTTGCAGAATACTGAAAGAGTTGGCGTTAAAGTTTTGTGCCAGGTGGTTTCCCAGGATGTTAATAGTGGCTCACAAAGAAACAAGAAAAACGGTATGCAGCGAACTTTTGGACCAGTACGAGAATGGTGGAGATGAATTTCTTGGAAGATTTGTGACAGGTGGTGAAACATGGCTCCACCATATTTCACCCGAGATGAAGGGGCAATCAATGGAGTGGCATCATGCAAATTCACGCAAGGAAAAAAGTTCAAAACCACACCTTCCGGTGGAAAAGTTATGGCTACGGTGTTTTTCGATTCCGAAGGACGCTTGCTTTTGGACATCATGCCAAGTGGAACCACCATAAATTCTGATGTATATGTGACGACACAGAAGAAACTTCAAGCTCGACTCAGTCGTATTAGACCACATCGGCAAAAGCAGGATATTTTGCTGTTGCCCGACAATGCACGGCCACATGTCAGTCAAAAAACCATGGAAGCGATCACAAACCCTGGATGAACAACACTGAAACACCCGTCTTACAGTCCTGACCTGGCTCCATGAGACTATCATCTCTTTGGGAAACTGAAAGACTCTCTTCGTGGAACAAGGTTTGAAGATGATGATGACTCCCTTGTGCACGCTGTCAAACAGTGGCTCCAACAGGTTGGTCCAGAATTTTACCACGCGGGTATACAGGCGCTGGTTCCAATATGGCGTAAGGTAGTTGAGTGGGATCGAAGTTATGTGGAGAAATGACAATATTGTTCCTAAACGATGTACCTACACACTGTAAAACTTTCAAACATGTAGAATAAAAGGGACATTTCTTTTGGAGTGACTCTCGTACATGGTAGTAAAATGAAAAGACGGCGAAATAGTTACAATTTTTATAGCTCATGAAACAATCGAAGCACAGAGTCTGAGACAAAGAGGTGAAAGAAGAACAGAAGAAGGGTAGCATAAGTGATCTACAAATCTACCGTCCAGTATCCTTAGATATGATATTGCAGTGCCTGTGTTGATCGGGAGCGGTGGTCTTACCATTCGGCTATCCGTGAACGACTCGCGGCCAGACACAAAGGTCCATTTGTCAACTATGCCTCTACGATCTGTACTCGTACATCCGTCATGTATACTCGCGTGTATGTTAGATATTGTAAATCGTATTTATCTCCCGATACAGGGCAATCGATTTTCAAGTTCAAAGTCTGACGTGTACTGGAATATACATGATGGTTGCGTGAGTACAGGTCGTAGACGCATGGTTGACGAAATTTGGAAGTCTCAGTGAATAGTGTAGTCGAACTGCGCGACTGCTACACTGGGAGTTTCCCTCCTTGCGCTGGTGAGCGGGGAGAGCAGCCTGTGTGGAGGGAGACTGGTTGTGGAGCGGCGACCGATAGCCATCAGTGCTTCCTGCGGCTGTCGGTGACTCGCCTGGACGCTCCGGACAACGTCTCCGCGAGTGAGCCTAGAGCTGGCTGCGGTCCGTATTTAGAAACCTGAGCCGTGGACGCGACCGCAGCCCGTCTAGAGAGCGGCCGTTGCCCTCTGCTCTCGGCAGCGATTAGCTACACGCTGTGGTCCAGCTGTCCCAGGACGGCGGAGATGGGGGCACTGTGACAGCCCACAGCTGTACGAGCTGTAACACCCCAAGAAACCCGAAAACCCAAAGAAGAATGTCATGATAATTTAAAGTAGGGAACAGTGTTATCCTGACAGGTACGACAACTTTGACAATAACATAACACCTTAAAGTTTTGAAGAACGAGCAACGAACCTGGCGCAGTGGTTACACCGGTTCCCGTGAGATCACTGAAGTTAAGCGCTGTCGGGCGTGGTCGGCACTTGGATGGGTGACCATCCACGTCGCCATGCGCTGTTGCCCTTTTACAGGGTACACTCTGCCTCGTGGTGCCAGTTGAGGAGCTACTCGACCGAATAGTAGCGGCCTCGGTCAAGAATACCATCTTACGACCGGGGGAGCCATATGCTGACCCCTCTCCCCTCCTATCCGCATCCTCCACCGAAGATGACACGGCGGTCTTATGGTCCCGGTAGGCCACTCGTGGCCTGAAGACGGAGTGAGTATTAGTGTGTGTTAAAGTTTTGATGTACACCAATTTCAATAATTACTATGTCACGATACAAGGATAGAAAGAAAGAACTTTTTTTTAATTAGCTATCAAACATCTCAGTAATAACCGTAAATCAGTACGACGAAAGTTAAGTCCAAAGTAATATGTCGGTCAGAGATAACATTTATTGTGAGATTTGTAAACGCGGCGAAAAGGAAATTCAATGCGTCTACAATGTTCGATCATGGAAAAGTTAGTCGCTTCAAATGGTTCAAATGGCTCTGAGCACTATGGGACTCAACTGCTGTGGTCATTAGTCCCCTAGAACTTAGAACTACTTAAACCTAACTAACCTAAGGACATCACACACATCCACGCCCGAGGCAGGATTCGAACCTGCGACCGTAGCAGTCGCACGGCTCCGGACTGCGCGCCTAGAACCGCGAGACCACCGCGGCCGGCGTTAGTCGCTTGCTGGCTTGCTTGCTATCAAGTCGAGGGAAAGCACCGTTTGGTATAGTACTACAAAGAGAACGGTACGAGATTTTTTTAAGAAAAAAGTAATATTGTGTAATAGAGATGCACGGACTTTGTTCTCTGTTGTTCTGACTTGAGAATTTGAACTGAAGTGATATTCTGATAGTGCACGACGAGTTAATGAACTTTTAAATATTGGAGATATTATTGTTGGACTCAACCTTCGTCAAAGTGAACAGTTACAACGAACAATGGACATAGTATCGAAGACTGCAGTACCTGATTAGCCTGGAGTAGGAAACATTAATACGACCACACGAAGATAATACAAATACGCCGATTGTAAAAGTTGTTGTAATTTACACGATCACCGCACGGAAAAGAATCGTAACTGATCTGATCCATCGGTGTGCGCGTGGTGTGATCATTATAAACGAATTGCTAAGAAGGAACAATTAAATTGTTCGTCAGTAATGGAAATCTCGTGTGTTGGCTCCATCATTAATTGAACTGTGTGATAGTTGATGATCAAAATTAACTGTGAACGTTTTAATTGAAAGAGTGACTTGATGACCATTGAGCATTGAAAGGAGTGTTTTGCCGAAATATGTCACGACGCGCGAAAGCAATATAGCATTATAGATTATCTCTGGATACGCGTCGTGCCATAGTGAACAATTCTGCCTAGCAACGTAACAACTACTGCTGATAATGAACCGCACATGAATGTTTCCTCGCTTCAGTGGTGTGAAACGACGCCGGTGATGAATGATGCACTCAATACTGCAATAACTAACTAACCGGGCATAGCAAATCATCATAAAACCATAACAGACAATTAAAATCAGCATTTCGCATCGCTGAGAAGACTGTGCGGACTCTGAAACGGACTACCATACATTTCGCGAGGAACAATTTTCTTTAGAGATTTTCAGGTGCTGTTCCACGTTATCCGACGGGGACAACCATCACTGCGCGTCGCGTCTCCATTGCACAGACCGAGCTGTAGCAGTGGCGGCTCAACACCAACAGAGACAACAAAAAGGGGACAGGGGACGTCACATCATTCTAGACGAGGTGTCATTTCACGCTCCTACGGCTACCGCACTCATTACCAATATTGGTTTTGTTTCGGTCATCAAGCCTGCTAAGGCTGGTTTGATGCGGTTCTGCGTTCTTGCTACCAGTTTATCATCTCCGATTTATCACAACTTCCGCGTCTTAAGCTACGTTCACAAAGGGATCTATCGGGCAGACTTCGCCCCGGCACATGTAGCCGATTAGGTCTGGCACAGTTCGCAAGTTCCTGCGCAATAGGCCTGCAGCACAGTCCCTAGAATTCGGAGAAATCTTTTGTTCTGGCACATGTGCCTGTATCCGTTCGCTCATTGAAAACAAGTCACACATCCAGGACACATTTTCTACGGCGCATACGCAGTCAGTTCAGAGGCAGACTCTCGGTGTTGCATCTTCGTTGCAAATGGTCAGCTGTGTATATTCAGTAGCAGTTTATGAAGATAAGTAAAGGTCCTATCTGGTGAACAGCATCGATCTTGGTTTTTGTTATCGGAGAATATAGGATAGCATATCGCGAAATTCGATTTGTTTAACGGTACATTAATATACTGCATTCAGTGTAAAATAAAAGATCAGTGAATATAAGAAATTCATGTCCTTGAAATGCTTTTATTGTAGCCTGATGCACTTCTGGTATTATTTCACTGATTTTGGATTTGGAAATACTATGCATGCACATTAAGGAGCCGTGCGAATCTCCAGTAGCTAAAAAGCATAATGTAACGGCAAGTTGTTCGGCAGTGTTACAGCTCCTCGAATATTTGTGACCTTTAATGTGTAATATTCAGCTGTCATATTTAGTAATACTTTGAAGTTCGTCGTTGATATACGATCAACATTTTTGGAACCCTGTCTTGAAGTTTTAGGTCACTCATCACTGAACTGTGAGCTCCATGACTAGACCCTTTACTGGCAAAGCTACGCACCCTCCACATATCTTCCTGTCAGCTACTATTCCCCCTTCTTACGTTCATATTCACAGCGCTAGCTCGAAGACAGACGTTCTGCGTCGGATGCCACGTTCCATGAAACTGGCTAGCAGCATGTTGCCATTGAGAATGGTCACTTTGGCTACTTCTGGCTGGCACATGTCCCTGTACTAAGTAGCGATATGCATGCGCCGAGATACATTTTGAAACAGCCTGTATACTTGTTTCTAGGACGGCCCTTAGGATTATTTCGTTCCAAACATTCCCTCAGCTACAATTTCAGCAACATCGCATGTCGTAATACGCACCTAACGGATATAATTAATTGATTCGTTATGTTCTTTTTTTCCTCGTGCACTGTTTTCAGAACTTTTTCATTCCTTACTTGATCAGCCAGATACTCAGGTCACCTGTAAAGCCTCTTTTCAAACTTTCTAATCGAATTAATTTCTACGTGTTTCCATGAGATATAGAGCAAGACACCTAAACACTGTACATAAGGAAAGACCAAGGTGTTTATAAATAGTGAAGTGTAGAAACGTGTTACGTATAACACATTTGCTGAACCACCACTGATTGTGGTTTGTGAAGAAAAGCGAAACGCGTCTGGTGTAAAACTGTGAAACTCTAGTACGCTTAAGAAGAAAAAAAAATCAAATAATAATTCTTATAGTTTCATACCAACTTTCCTTATTGTCTGCGTTTCACGCTTATGGAGAAGTGTGCTACACAAATTTTCCCTTTCATTCTTCTGTAAAGGACTCGTGTGATTATTTTTTACATGTGATTTTTGGCTTGTGTTGGAACTTCTAAATCCTTCTTGTTTTCCTCAAGGACCTAAGAGTACATTCTTAGTAACGACTGAAGGAAACTTTACGAATTTCTTGCCGTTAACCATGGTAGTGGATCTCAATTCCTTTATTTATGGAGCATTACTGTTCTTGCCAAAGATATACACGCAGCTTTGTATCCACGCAAAAAATTTCAACAAATTTTAGGCGTACTAAACACTTCACTGATTTCTATGCCTAGTTCTCTGTTTTGCTTTCACGAATCGAGAAGTCGGCTCCACTTCTGCGTTTTGCGCCATGAAATGTGGTGAACGTGTATGTGACAGAGTGGAGAGACGGGTAGAAAAGAAATGTGGTATCGGAGATTATTCACATGCAGAATATGAAGCGTGAATTTGACCCGTTACGATACATCGCTATTCACTGGAACATTGCTCTGCTCTGTGACACTGGGAAAAGTTAAAAGATCCAGAATATTGTGTTGATTACTAGTAGTTACCATTACAAAAAATATGTTTCAACTTTTCGCTAGTGGAACCAGTGACGTACAGTGTCGGTTACAAGCTTTCAAGTGATTCCAGGAAGAAGCGTCATTTCTCCGCTAAATTTGTGTTTGCTATTATTGTTTAATATTAGCGTTTACTTGTGGACAGATCATTCGCAAAATTGACACAGGTTTGACAACAGTTGCGTGACACTATCGCCTTAACAGAGAAGCGTTTCACAGTGATTGCTTTGCATGTCGTGTGCGCAAAAAGAAAATTCGCCTGGCGCTCTGTTTCCGCTCTTCGTGTCTAAAGTTCACTAGTGTCACATGTCGATGGAGGCACCTGCAGAATTTTCTCTACACAACACCGCCAATCAGCCTTCACAACGTGAGTCAAGTACAAAAATATACGGGCCATTTGCTGTTGACCTCTAGGGCAACCGATGTTGCTTAAATGAGTTACTTTTTTGCTCTAACTCCGTAACGAGTCTGCCGCGCGGAATGGATGGTTAGCGTGCTCCACTCATATGCAGCTTGTTCGCAAGTTCAACCTCCACAAACATCCACGGATCATTTCTTTCAAATACATTCGTTTCTCTCTCTCTCTCTCTCTCTCTCTCTCTCTCTCTCTCTCTCTCACACACACACACACACACACACAAAGTGAAAATAAATCCAGTGCAAGATAAGTCGGGTGCTTTCGCAGTTGTGACAACAACCATTGGGCAACGTCCGCCCCGGTAGCTGAGTGGTCAGCGCGGCAGACTGTCAATCCAAAGGGCCCGGGTTCGATTCCCGGCTGGGTCAGAGATTTTCTCCACTCAGGGACTGGGTGTTGTGTTGTCCTAATCATCATCGTTTCATCCTCATCGACGCGCAAGTCGCCGAAGTGGCGTCAAATCGAAAGACTTGCACCAGGTGAGCGGTCTACCCGACGGGAGGCCCTCGTCACACGACTTTTCACTTCATTTCATTGGGCAACCACTGTCCCACCCACATTATGAAAATTTTTTTACATCTTAACTGAATTCTCGTATGTTTTTCTCCTGTATATTATCTCGTTAACTTATAGAATGAATGTTTTACTCTGCGCGGAATGTGTGCTGTTGGGAAGCTTCCTGAACGAGAAAAACCGTGTAACTGACTGGGACGCGAACCCATACCCTCGCCCTTGGAGGTGATCGTCTGAAATATGCAGACACGACTCACAGCCGGGCTTTAAAATTCCCATTCTGTCGCTGCTTCGCTCCCGAATCATCGCGAGCTAAAGGCAAGGTTCCGGATTCGAATCCCATCCCAACGTATAGTATTAATGATAAGTTTCACGTTCATTTCCGCTCAGCTGTTGGTTATAGTTAGTGTACCATACGTAAGAGGTATAGCTCTGATCTATAGAGATGGGGTAGAGAGAGATACGAACGAGACTCGCACGGTATATTGTTGACGACTGTTAATCTGGTACACCGGCTAGTTTTGTTTGATATGTGCTTTTTCACGTCTATAGAGTCGAGGGTTCGGCTGGTTTCCCACTCTGCATTAGAAACAACAGACACAGTTACTGTTCGTGCTTAGATACACACTGCATTCTTCCTCGTGTTAAGATGGTGCTGTCGTGGCCAAGGGGTCATCCGAACGTAATTAACAAACAGCTACCAGATTGGCGACATGGAGATACTTGTTGAACGCGTGACCTGTAGGTAAATTGAAAATACTTCTTGGGAAGAAAAAATTAAAAACCAGTTTAGTTATAGTCACAGTGGCTGTTCTCAGGAAAACGAGGCAGTGAGCGGATGGAAAAATTAACAGTATTCGTATATCATCTTATTAACTGCGTTTTTACTTCACCAGTGTACATTTCGAAGCACAGTATCATCTTCAAGGCTTCAGTTGATACGTTATGACCTTGCGATGTCAGTAAGAAGAAACATATATGTGGAAGTTGAAGTGCACTTTTAATTGAAGTTTGCGAAGTTGTACTAAAGTAGACAGAAATTGACCCAGGAATGTACATAGTTTTTTTGTTTTAGACTTAAAGTATACCTGCTTATTTTGCCGGTTGCGTTGTAGACTGAGATGAAAAAACCGTGTGCTAGCGATTTGCACATAACACGGATGGCGGTAGTATCGCGTACACAAAGTATAGAAGAACGGTACATTTGCGGAGCTGTCATTTGTACTCAGGTGACTCGTGATTATGGCCGCAGGACGGAAATTAACAGATTTCGAACGCGGAATGGTAGTTGGACATAGGCGCATGGGACATTCCGTTTCGAAAATCGTTAGGTAATTAAATATTCCGAGATCGACAGAGTCAAGAGAGTGCCGAGAAAGTCAGATTTCAGGCATTACCTCTCACGGACAACGCAGTGGCCGATGGCCTTCACTTGACGACCGAGAGCAGCTGTGTTTACGTAGATTTGTCAGTGCTAACAGACAAGCAACACTGCCTGAAATCACGTGGGACGTTGCGGACGTATCCGTAACGAGAAGAATTGGCGATACATTATGCCGAGGCGTAAAGTGCTTTCTTTAGCTGCTGGATGTAATCTCAGTGAACGGGAGATTATCTGCTAGTCCCCAGGCGTCGATTGGTTTTTATCGACGTGAATTGTCTCGGCAGGTCCACGACTAAAAAGTGCAAGGACGTAAGTGGATCACATGCGCGGTCTTGCAGTAGCTGCGACGGGACTCTATTGTTCCGGCGGAGACTGCTGTGAAAGTCGCAGTGGCGGCTTGATCACGCTCCCGGTGCGTCACGACCACGACCGCCGGGACCACGCCGGCTGCTGACTCAGTGCAGGCTTGCACCGCGCCGTCCTTTGCCTGCTCCTGTCTGTAAAACAAAATCAAGCCCATCTCGTTCTCTTTCATGCAAGGACGAAACGGTTATTAGCATGCAGCACAGTGGATAGCTCCTTGGGATTGCCCCTATCAGAATGAGGTTCCGTCATATCGAGTAGCTGCCACCGTAGCACCGTAGTTCCTGGAGAAGAGTCTCCATAGCTATTGCACAAACAGGCGTTCACAGTGAGGTACCTGACAAATGTCGTCTTACACCACCGTTAGTTCATCCAGGAGCGGCTAGTGGGCTAGTCTTGAATGTGCCAGTCGAACTCAGCCACACGGCTTTTACGGGCGGCCATAATTGCATGGTTATGAGACATACGTCGTCCATCATAATGTCCCGTCCATTATTCACGCAAACACGTTCAGATGAGTTAATCACTGCCTATCTAGGTTGACTTTTTGCCAGAGTAAGTTTCGACACCTGTACCTCGTCTTTATTGTGTGTCATTTCATTTCAGAAAACTATTATACAAACTTAAACTTTTGTTTCCTATTTAGGCCTAAAACTGTAACATGTGTATTTTATTTTGTTGTGGTTGCTCACGCTGCAGAGCATTAATTTTAAAGATAGGGTTGTACATGTTAGCCTGTTTTCATCCGATTTACGGCTTCATAGCATTTTTGTATTCATTCAAGGAGTTACACTTTTCGCGTACTTTACCAAAGATTAACGTTAGGAAGTGTTCTATGATTGTTTTCCGTCATACTGTACAGCCTTCGTGTGTTGCTTTGTGGATTGAAATTATACATAGTATTTTTCACAACTTTTCCTTATCTCTGGACAAAGAAACATTTTTCCTATCACTCTGCAGATGAAGTGTTGTCATGTTGTCAAGCCAGAAATTACGTAAAATCAAGTCAAATTGTGGTACAGTCCAGTTCATAAAATTAATAGAGCTTCAGACAAGCAACCACAACAAAATAAAATGCACTTATTGTAGTCTCACGCCTAAAATGAAAAGCCAATCAAAAATTTGTATAATATTTTGCAGAACTGAAACTAGACCCGCTGAAGATGACACATTTCGAAAGATGTTTGAGTAAAGGACATGAAATTGAAACTTATTTTTACAGAAGGCGGACTTTAAAAACTAAATTTCATTCGAAAACACTTAGAAATGGTAACAGAATCTTCCAACTTCGGCAGCTGCCAGCTAATAGTGAACACACTTTCGTCCATTATAGTAGCGCAATAAAATCCTGGAAATTCAGAGTTTGATAGTGTACTTGTAATCCACGCAAGTGTGGCTTGATGGCCTAACAGTCGAACATAGCAATTCTCAGTGGCTCGGAATCACCGGGTGGCCCGAAGCATTCCATGAAAATAAACTCCTATTAAGCCCAGCACTGTGTTGAGAATGAAATTTCTACTCTTCAACGGTGTGTGCGCTTCTAGACAGATTAAACCTGAGAGAGTGCTGGACAGAGTCTGGAACTTGGGACCTTCGCCTTTCGCGGGCAAATGCTCTACCATCTGAGCGACCCAAGCACGACTCACGACCTGTCTTCACAACTTCAATTCTGCCACTACCTCATCTCTTACCTTCCGAACTTCACAGAAGCTCTTCTGTGAAACTTGTAGAATTGAAGCTGTGAAGACGGGTCGTGAGGCGTGCTTGGGTAACTCACAAGGTAGTGCACTTGCCCGCGAAAGGCAAAGGTCCCGAGTTCGAGTCTCGGTCCGGCACACTGTTTTGATCTGCCAGGAAGTTTCATATCGCCGCACACTCCGCTACTGAGTGAAAATCTAATTCTGGATGCTGTCATTGGTTTGTTATTCGATGAGCGTTGTGGTTTTCTTGTTCTCTCAGGAATCATCTCTACATAGGAATAAAACTTAACTGATTATGCTGCAAGGGTTTGGTGCCGTAGGATGCTGCAAGAGGCAATGGGAGCGTGGCGTCTACTCCTCCGTGCGTCGCGACGCTCTTTCCCACACTAACTGCTAGAGTGAGACGCCATCACTCTTTCGACGCGGGAGTTTTTCTGTCTCCAACAGGAGGGAGGTACCGGCGAATCAGTGCCACAGCGATCTGTTAACTTCCCCTCTCGCCAGCTGCCACACAGAGGGCCACATTCCGACTGCTACGCCTTGAATTCTGTTTACACAGTGTTGTCGGTCCACAGGAAGTCGAGCTATTTATGTGGCCTTAAGTTTACCTGATCCGGAGAATACGTTGACGCTTCCATATACGTGTCTCACGCCTATCTTGAGCACTGGGATTCTCAGATGAGTCTGTCTAGATACGTCACTGCCTGTGGAAATTTCTTGGTGTAGCTGTTCAGTCAAGGAGCTTAACTTTGACAGTCTAGGACTACCTGATTTCTTGGTACTAAGATTTAAGTAAGTATTTAGTATCACAAAGAAATTTGGATGGAGATTTTTGTGACTATAAAGGCCGCAGTTTGCAGTGGAATCCGCACAGTGTTGAAAGACTGAGAATTTCACCACTGTCGCCATCGAAGCGTTACTAAGGCGTAACTTTTTTCTCCTCTTTTTCTTACTTTTTTTTATAGCAATTAACTGTATGAATTGAGACACCTTGCTTTCGGTATCGGAATAATATGTTGTTCACATTGCTGTAGGAAACGCTACACTTGGGTTCATTGCCTGTTTGAGAAGATAAACAGTTCATATCGTGCGATAACATTTCTACTACAGCATTTTAAGACTGAGGTATCAACTTTTTTTTACCGCGCCAAAAAACGCTACTGAAAAGACGGTAGCCAGCCTATATTACAGAGTTTTCCGTCCATTTCACTGCCTCGGCTTTACCAAGAGCAGCCACTACGACTACCATGAAATCGAAACTTCTACTAAAGTTAAATAGCCCTAGTCTCCATGCTGGATTCAAATCTCTGTTCACCCAGCTTGACAGAGTTAGCAAATGCTGCGAGTGGTTCTGCCATAAGTTGTTGCTTAAAATTACACTGTCTATTCCAACACACAGTGGTCATAGTTTGATGAATCAGGACCGTTAGTTAAGTTTCAGCAGAAGTACCAAATGACTTGAACATTGTTGGAGTACGGTGTCTCACTATAGATACTAATCTAACATCAATAGAAAGAGCTATTGGTCTTCAGTTTCTTCACGCTAGTTGCATAATATTGAAGACAGCGCAAAGTGTCCTATATGCAGCAGCGCACGAAGTATGGGTGCAGGAACACCGCTATTGGGCACAAATGTTGGAAAAACATTCCAGATTATATCGGAGTAGAGGAATTCTTAACGGACATAGGAGTAGTTATGTGGCCATCTGACACAGTCACACTGAGCACATGTGGGATGCCTTTGGTCGAGATATGCACTAGTTGGGCTACTTTCCGAGAAATCTCATTGCGTTTCTGACACTTCTGGCTGCCGTCACGACTGAGAAAGAGGACGGTACACATTACTAAGTAAGATGTGTCTAGCTCCGCATATTGAGCACAAAGTGTCATACTGAAACCGATTACTAGCGGTGACTCACACTAGAGTAGCGTGCCTTCTGAAAAATGACTAATGATACAAACAGCAGAGTATTTACCAGACGAAACATTGTCTTGAGTGTCAACGTGTTGAAATGGCGAACAGCTTATTCGACTGCGCTGCGGTGAACGAAGGACTGGAGGGGTCGGGTGACGATGTATTTCCCAGCGTGCTGTCAGGACGCGTGCAGAGATAATATTTTAAAGCTCGTTCAAAAGCGGCTTTTGGCAGGAATGCTCGTTACGAAACGCGACGACGGCCTGGGATGGCTTCGCTTTCGTAATCACTAGCCGCAGGACTATCTTGCGAGATCCACGTACACACGAACCCTGTCAGCATCCCGGTTTGCGATCTATCTGTCACGCAGCAATCTGTATTCATAATTGAATTATCGGTCGCTGGAAAGCCACCACTGGATTATAGATCACTTAATTTTAGCCCTAAATTATACAGCATATACGGGCGAGTGCGTGTAGAAGGCATTGAAGAAACTAGAAGTGCACAGTAGCTTTTTCTGTAACTTCTTTACCCATATGTTAGCTGAGCACAAACTGCACTGACCACGGGTCCCTTACACCAAAATACTTCGAGAATATCCCTGAACAACCTCCGAAATTTTGTCTGTGGAGTTGGGGTTCTGCTTGCAGTAATGATCAAACAAGTACAACAACGAGGACGATGGCGGAGACGGCCAAAATTTCGTCTTCCTGGCGTCCTCTCGTTTTCGTGGCAGGGTCCTCGCACTGTGAACCATTAGCGGTCTACCTCTACCTGATATACCGTGGTGCCAATCCTCCTTATCTTAAACTAGCACAGTAAACATCACGACCATCAGTTATTTGAGAGTAAAGTACGTCTACTGATCTGTTTCTTCGAACTTCACCCTTTCCAAATTTGAAACGCGGAATCAGCGAAACATTTTCCCATATCGATGTGAAAAATATGCTAGGTCAGTACTCGTTTGTCAGGTACTCTGGTACTCCATCATTCTTGCATTTTTGTGCTCTAGGTATGAAACGTAGAGCTATTTCTGGTACTGTGATAGAGAGAATGTTGATTCAAATCCGCGTTCAGCTCTCCAGATTCAGGTTTTTCATAATTTCCCTAAATCGCTCCAGGCAAATGCCTGGATGCTTCCTTTGAAAGAGCATAGCCGATTTCTTACTTCATCCTTGAAACATTCCGAGCTTGTGCTCCGTCTGTAATGACGTCTATGTCGACGGGACGTAAAACCATAACCTTTTCCTTCTTTCCTTCTTTTTTTAGATCTTTGAAGCAGCTGAACTGACAAACTATAAAGATGCATTTAGTTTGTCGTGGAATTCAAATGACGATGTGGCTTAATATCTTTGACGACCTCACACACACATCTTTAACCAGATTATTTTGTATTCTACATTGGTATTTGTCAGTACTTTGCACAATACTTTACAGCACTAAATACACTACTACCACTCGCGTAAATGTGTTTTTTCGAATATACTAGGCTCTGAAAGAAAATCTGTAGAATGATTAAGAAAGCATTTGTATTAGTCCACGACTGTTTTTCAGCTTTGAATTGTCCTCTTACATAATTCGCAACTGGCATGTCCTTCCACCCTGCCAGAAAATAATTAATAAAAGTTCTTGCATAAAGACTATCTTCGGATATTTGTACACTTATACTGATTTGTTGTTGGCGACATTCCAAGTAGGACCTATTTGTCTCTGCAGAAAGGTCTGTATCAGTTCGTTCCAGCACTCAAAACGGCTCTCTATGCCATTTTCTTTGGCGATGCGCTGAAACGCCGTTGTTTTTATCTTCCAGCGGAGCCCAAAAGTAAGTTTATAGTTCGTCCAGTAGTACAGAGGTGACCAATTTTGAGGAAGCTTATCAAATTGTAAGGATCACCGTACGAGTTTTCTTGTCTGTTCAGACTCTTAGTGCACTGCAAGCGCTTCACCAAATGTATACGGTAGACCCGCTGATTCAGCTCATCCATGACTGTTTACAGCGGCTCCAACGCCGTGGCAAGGTGGTGATCTTTTGCTGAGTACCTGGCCACGTTGGGATACAGGGTAACGAGATGGCTGATGAAACTGCCAAGGACGCATGTTGGGATGGTGCTGTCCATCAATGTCCCATCCCGTTGCACGTCATTATCTCATTTTCAGACAGATGCATCATGCGTCAGTGGGAGACTGAATGGTTGCAGGTGTCGGACAACAAACTGCGGTCGCTTAAACTGACCACAAAAGGTTGGCGGACTTCGTGTCAGCCTGGCCGCTGGTAGGAGTTTTTGCTTACCAGACTGCGCATCGGGCATAGCACTTTCACACAAAGCTTCCTCCTCCGGGGGGAGGATCCACCTTTCTGTGAAGTTTGTGGCGTGCCACTTTCACACATAGCTTCCTCCTCCGGGGGGAGGATCCACCTTTCTGTGAAGTTTGTGGCGTGCCACTTTCACACATAGCTTCCTCCTCCGGGGGGAGGATCCACCTTTCTGTGAAGTTTGTGGCGTGCCACTTTCACACATAGCTTCCTCCTCCGGGGGGAGGATCCACCTTTCTGTGAAGTTTGTGGCGTGCCACTTTCACACATAGCTTCCTCCTCCGGGGGGAGGATCCACCTTTCTGTGAAGTTTGTGGCGTGCCACTTCCAGTTCAGCATATTGTGGCTAAGTGTGTCCTGTATACTGATCTTAGTGCAGCCCTTGGTCTCACGGGAGATCTGCCAACCGTCCTCGCAGATACCGATACCAGTGTTAACAGTGGTGAAATTTTGTGAACTGCTCATCCCTAAACTGGTGTGGAAGGGCGGCAGACTTTAGTACATTATAAACTGCTCTGCATGTGGCGACAGCCTTCGGCCCCACCCATGAGATTTCATGATGACTTTTCGTCAGGGCGCTGATGACCGTGCTGTCGAGCACCCCCTCAACCCAACTCATCATCACCACATTGTAAGGACGCAGTTCGGGGTAAAAAATCTGTCACACACCAACAGACTGAAAGAAATCTCAATTATATTTTCTCCTTCTTCGTTTATTCCTTTTGGATTTTCTGATTACGCTGAAATAAGTTTTCGGGTATAGAACGCTTACCGACGGTCTCCAAGCATTCGCCAAATGCAAAACCCAGCCGTATAATCGCCATAGGGTGTAGCACGATTCATCACTCCAAATCACTATCTTTTGATGTATCCATTGTCCAGCAGCGTCACCCTTTCTACTGCCCATTGACCTCATACATGTATGTCTCGTGAGGTGCTGCTCGATCATTGGGCCCCAATCTTTTTCATTCCGTACGCACAGCCATTATTCTGGCTCGTGCAGCACTCGGAAAAGCAGGAGTGATTATCTCCGGTAGTTTGTTTCACAGCCCCCCCCCCCCCCCCCCACGGCTGTGTTAGATGGTCCCTGTCCATCAGTAAATGAGGTCTGTTTCTTGTTTTAGTTGTGTTTGTACCTTCACATGCCCATTTTACAATCACATCACAAACATGTGACTTGGGCAGTTTTTGGAGAGTTGAAATGCCCCTGTCGTGTTTGTTACCCAGGTGACATCAAACGATTAGTTCACAGTTGGAGTCACTCAGCTCTGTTGACCAGCCCATTCTGCTGTTGCTGCGTGCCAACTGCCAACACTGTACTCCCCGCATACTTTTGTACTAGGGGGTCCACCTCTCGTGACTTATGTAAGATTGTCCCTGTAACGTCTCCTGGCAAAACACATATGTGGTAAAAAAATAATTGAACTGGATGATTGTAATTTTATTTCTGCATGAACAATGATTGTGTGAACTTATGTAATAAAGAGAAACCATCAAGTATTATATATCGATTTTTTTAAAGATAATATCTGTGTCGGCAAGTACTGGAACCGCCACAGACGATACTTATTTAATATAAAAAAATACGTAAATCTATTAAACCTAGTATAAATGGTAGTAACCGAGCATTAATTTCTCTGTCGTCCTTTCGGAGTTACGTGAGCAGGCAGAGCCCGTGACGCTGTATTGTATGCTTGTGTTGCATGCTTTTGTCAAGATGCAGAGCAGGACGCCATTAGGCATTGATTTGTAAAGCTGTGTAAAAATTTAATCTGTCTAAATGTTTTGAATAGAGTTACTTGGTGAAAACTTGCATTATGATTTGTAATAAGCTTGCCTGGAATTTTATCCCATCCTTTTAAGACATTTTCAGCTATTATTCGTGGTGCAGAGCTGCGCTACGAACGAACGAGCCGCTGCCGCGGCGCATTCAGACTGCATTAAATGAAACCAATCTTACCGCAAAGAAGCGGACAGGTAATAGTGAACTAAAGTTATTTCTTTCAGCTTTCGGGATTGCAGGGCAGAGCAGCAGATTTTATGATGTGTTTTACAGGTGGACGCGGGCTACGGATGATGTTATATTATTAACAGTGCAAAAAAGATAATTTGCCTTCATGACATAAAAGAAATCTTGCTGTGCGTAGCTCTGGTCGGGCAAACATTATAGTAAAAACATTTTTTGTCTAATAATAGTCTCATGTTAGTCGTGGTACTTGTTGGTGTTTTAATGTTAACAAAAATCCACTGCAAAATTTTGATGTTGTACAAACATTGCGCACTGTAACATCAGTATTGATAACTGAAATAATTCTTAGTAACCGTTTCAATAACTGTAAAGTAAGAAAGATATGTTGAGCTTTATAGTCAGTTACAGTAACGAAACAATGTTCCTTTTATAGAAAGCCAGATCCAGAATAATATTTTGTTTTGTTGCAAAGAAAGTCACAGCACAGCATCCCAAAAAAGTATTTCAGGGCTCTTTTCGTAGCAACATATTTTACCTCACGCATTTATCAATATATTAGTTGTTATGCGAGCAATAACAAAAAAGGCGAAATGCCGATACTTTGGATGCGATAGTGTACGTGCTACTAATAACGAATCGGTTTTTCTTTTTCTTCCTTCAGTTTACTCCCTCCCGCCCCTCTCTTTCGTCCTACGAGAGTTGTGCTAAAAGGCTTCTAAGAAATAGTTAACAGGCAATTATTCGCACGCAGGTTGTAAATGGAAGACGTAACGAATAATTAAAAGTAGCCATATCAGGACTGCCTTCAGCAACGGCCCAGAAAAACGGTAGTAAAACGTCGATTCGCAGTACCGTCGTGACTAAAGGTATTTCTATATCTCTGTGCGAAAGGTGTACATTACCTTTATGCTGGCGATAGAACTTTGTTTTAAACTGGTGCTAAAGCTGACGGCTGCTCTTCGGTTGAATATTCACCAACAGTTCACAGCCCGTCGTCACGCAGCCCGTTTGGAGCAAGGATGTTTGCCGAATGTAACTTGTGAGCGAGGCAAGCGAGCGTTTCTGCTGCTAGTTTTCACGTGCCGCTATGCCTTCTCGTTACTTATTACTATTTCCATTCTCCATTACGCTTCAGCAACAGTTGCAAGCCAGCTTTCGTTGCTCTCTAAATGCAGCCGCTAACCGGGTACAATGCACCACTACGCAAGCACGTAGGCTTTAGCGATTCACAACGCTTTCTATGGAGACCACGCTTCTATTGTCGATTTGCTGAACTTCAGCTCGGCGACACGACACGGCGCGAATGGAAATCACTTGACGGGTTTCTCCTCACGCGAGTAGTGTTGCTTTCTTAAGTGGATCATTGTTCGCATATGGAGATTTCTGTCGGGAGCTGAAAGGATGTTAGTGTAAGAGCGCTACTACTGGTGGTCTCTATTTATTGTCCTTTGTAAGGTCCATGATTTAAGTAAAAGGGCATTAATGTAGGGGAGAACAATTTATATAGCAATGACCAGGCGTACTGACTAAGGTTAACACAGTTACCGACTTAAAACGAACTTCATTTGTTGTACAGTGTGAGCATGAAGTCTTCCTGTGATTACAAAAAATTATTTCTAAGCAACTACGCTAGATGAAGCTGTTTTTTTTTCAAATTGTAGCTTAACTCGTGCAGTTCTTTTGGGTAGATTTCTGACAGCACCTGATTTCTTTCATGTCTCTCTTATTACTGTTGGCGTAATTCAAGAGTGCTGCTGTCACAATGATGTCTTTCCAGGAGGACGCGCTATCTGTTTTATTGCTTCACGAATTACGTCCACCTGTCACAGTTCCGAAGTGCCTATCGTCGATATTCGCCAAATGTGATGAGCGTCAAAAGAGTTTCAAAGGAAAGTTTAAAGAGAATAGCAGTGTTGGTGAAAAGGCAGGAAGCGGTAGACTTGGGGTGTGACGACATCGTGGACACCGTTCGTACAGCATGTCAGCGCAGTCCGTGGATATCGCCGCGTCTTGTTTCAGAACAGGCATACCTCTGAACACTGTGGTGAACGTTTTACACCACCACGAGCTGCATTTACAGCCATGTAAAGTGCGACTCATATAAGCTTCACAGCCAGATGATAGGCCCTGGCGTGTTGGATATTCTAGGAACATACTATAACGAATCGTAACAGACGATGACGACCATAATAAAACTTGTTTTTCTGAAGAAGCGACTTTCCTCATCTCGGGAAGGTAAACAGGCGGGATCGGAGAGCCCACATATTGTGGTACAGCAGGTAAGAGGCAGCCGGGAAGTGAATGTCTGCTGTGGCGTGATGCACAACGCAAATACTGGACCGTTTTTTTCTCATTGAATGTACCATTACGGCAGGTGATAACCTGGGATGTTGGAAATTCACATTGCACTTCAGGTAGGGGAATTTAAACCACGGGTACCGTTTCAATGAGATGGTACACCACACACGGGGTTATTTTTCACCAGTTCTTGAGTGACACCTTTCCAGAAAGATGGACTAACAGAGATGGCACATCTTCACCCCACCATATTGACCACACATCGCACCTCTTCACTTTTTTGTGGTTTTACCCTAAGGATAAAATGTTCAATTCACGAGTTATTGATGTAAAAGCTCTTACGGTAAGAATACGAGATGCTGTAGAGGCGGTGACGGAAGAGATGTTTGCAAAGACATGGAGAGAAATTAAGCGTACGCTAGACGTTATAGAAGCAACAAACGGAGCACTTGTGGAAGTGTATCCATAAAAAATTGTATGAGTTAAGCTGTCATAGCTGTATCTGGCATACTTCCTTAGATTTCTTTTTTTTTGTCAAGAAAAGACTCTGCTCACGCTATCCTTTTCAGCCTCCAGTCACCAAAAGAGCCACTGACTTTGGAAACATATCTGCAGGACAGGAGATACTCTGATGATAACTTACTGAGAAGTCGAAACCGATCATGGTACTTTCTGCACGGCCTTGGCGTAACAAAGACAAGGAAAGAATTTCAGTGGGTCGGGCCTTTGCTGTGTGCTGTTTACCGTTTTATGTGACATTTGATAGTTCCATGAATGATGACTCCAATGTAATCACCCAGTCAATATACCCTGCCTGACTAGCGAGGAAGGGAGGAGTAAGAACTTGGCTGTAAGAACCCATAACTGTTGTAACTGGTACTTGATGTGCTGGATACTGGCACTGGGACGCGCTACCCCCCCCCCCCCCCCCCACACACACACACACTTTCTTTCTCTCTCTCTCTCTCTCTCTCTCTCTCTCTCTCTCTCTCTCTCTCTCTCTTCCCTCTATTACCAAATGACGATTCTTTGAAGTAGCAGATTGTGTCTTATCAATCGATTCCTTCTTTTTTTCTTATTTCGATTCCGTATCTCACTAGTTACTCGATGTAAACAACCAACCTTTGGCATTGTTCTGTAGCACCACAACTGAAAAATCTTCTTTCTTGTCTGAACTTCTTAATGGCAACGTTTCACTTCGATGCAAGGCTACACTCCAGACGAATATCTTCAGGAAGGTTTCCTAACACTTAAAACTATCAAGGACGTATAATATAGTTACACTGCTATGTATATTATTCTTCTTTGAAGTACAGGCGTATTTCGGCTACGTAGCCATCGTCAGGTTATATTTTCAAGTCTTGACGTGAAAAACACGTGACTCACCTTCTTTTATCACGCAGCAGGCACAGAAGATTGCAGGTTACTTAAATCTGTTTTATGTAAATTGGAGGTGGAGAGGTGAGAATGGAAAGGGAAGGAACTGATGATATCAGCTGCATCGGGACTTCATGCGGAATCGGTGAAAATATGTGCCAGACCGAGACTTGAACACGGGATCTCCTTCTTACAAGGCAAGATACAACGCTTTCATATATAACTAAATCTATATTCTGTTAACACAGAATTGCTTTTCTTGCTGTAGCAAGTATG
This sequence comes from Schistocerca gregaria, assembly GCF_023897955.1. Lineage (NCBI taxonomy): Eukaryota > Metazoa > Arthropoda > Insecta > Orthoptera > Acrididae > Schistocerca > Schistocerca gregaria. Next base: position 1,012,588,165 of record NC_064920.1, on the reverse strand, counting down.
CAATTAATATCCTCTCTACTTCAGTCATAGTTAATTGTTTTGCTGCCTAAATGAGAGAACTGATCTACGATTTTTAGTGTGTCATCTTCCTCACATCACCGAACTATCCTTTTTTCCTCGCTTTATATACATGTAATTATTAATTTACATAAGTTAGTTTTGTATTAAATACTTGGGTTCCAATGTTGGCTGAATTGTGAAGGTACCAAGGAAGAAAAAGCAAGCAGTTAAGCGTGGCGCCTATGTATCTACTACCGAGTCAAATTCCCGTAAAGGCGGAGCAGTAGACACAGGCATACACGCTGTGGGTGGGAGCGCGTTAGTAGCGGAACGAGGCGTCGCTCGCTGCACGCTAGAGCCCGGAGAGCTCTGGGACACGGCCGGGACCTCTGTCCCGGTTCTCACGCGCGGCTGGGTGGCGCACAGCTGTTTCCGCCGGTAACGGTACCTACCCGGCACCCGTGGCTCCGGGTTCGACGGCGCGACGCTGTGTCATTGCGTGGAGACACTTCTGTTCTGCATCTGAATTCGGAATAGCACTGCGTCGTTCGCACCGCTCCCTTACGATGCAGAAATCTATCAAAAGTTTCGCGGATGTACGCAGGGAGGATGGAGGAACTTAAGATGTTCACTGCAAGTTCCTGTCACCACTGCCGCCATGAGAATTGAACTGAGTGTTTCGCGTTACTAGGTAATCCACTTGTCCATCGGTACAAACGGATACTGTTAATGTAAATAGTATACTGCTGGCCGTTAAAACTGGTACACAGGAAGTTGGCATACACCCAACTACAAATGGGATTCAAAGTGTATTAAATGGTTGGATATCCAAATTATAATCTGCAGTGCAACCGCAGCTTAGTTAGGAGTAATGTTGTCTACATTATTTGTATAAGGAAGGATCATACAAAGTGAGTTTCTTATGCACAAATCGCATTTGGACATTGACTCTTTATGAGAGCACGTAGTGCTACGCCTCATCTTATTGAGACAGTCGATTATCGTTTCACGATATTGCCGTTCGCGATGGTCCGAATTCCACGACTGTCATGCTAAATTGGAAACGATGGGTTGAGAAGGGCCCTAATCATCGCCATGCGGGATAATTACGGCCCGAAGCGCCTGTCGCCCGAGAGGACACAAACATTGTTAGCTCCACCTTGCAGGATCGTATTGCCTCGTCACTTGAGTCAGGTAACGGGCGTGTTTGCAACACAACAAGTACAGTACTGCAATGCCTCAAGCTTCACCGACTATCAACAGGCGACCATTATTTCGTCGTCTGATGACGGGGCAATAGTGTTGTGCCCGGCGACAACCCTGGGCTAAGGACTGGTTCGGCGTCGTCTTTCAGGATGAGTCCCGGTTCTGCGGACAGCTTAGCAATGGTGTATCCATGTGTGGAGGCTCCGAGGTGGCCGAACGTTGCCAAATTGGTTTCATCGTAGTCATACGGGTCCAACACCTAGTGTGACGGTAAGGCATTCCATTGGGTACAAAAGACAATCATGTTTGGTTCGCATAGCCTGTAATTCGGGTAGCAAACGTAACATTCCTGACGTGTTAAGGCTTGTGGCTGTGCCCGGTCTTCGAGGTTCCGTGACGTACCAACTGATATATATGGCGAGCAGGTTGAAGGGGATGTAGGTTGTAATTGTTGTTCGGAGACTAAGAAGCTTGCAGCGGATAGCATCGAGAGGTGGTACAACAAATCAGTCTTCGGACTGAACACAACAACAACAACAACAACAACGCAAGACCGAATATGACCGTACCGTCGTGACCTACTTCGATATAGACGGTGCTAAATTGTTCACCTTATCTCCCACCCAATGAAGACAACTGGTCAGGCGTTGCCTAAAGACTGGTACACCACCTATAGTCAGTCAGTAACTCTGATATTTAGTTGAAGCAGCGTGGTAAGAGGTACCTATACGCAATGGTCTGGAACAGTCTGAAGAACTTTTAAGGGTGCTGCAGAATAGGTTGTGTTAAAAAATTGTGAAGAAAAAAATTAGATACGTCGCGCTGTTTGCGGTTTAATAAGCATTGAAGTTACACAATCAGGTAGTTGCGCGTGCAAATCAAGGGAGCCTGCTTGGGACGCTGTTGTCAAACATTTCATTAATTTTTTTAGCTGAAAATGAGTAAAATTAAAAAAAAGACAGAAACCATTGGATGCTAGTGGCTTCGAACCTTGCTACTGTTCAGTGCCCAATCTTTGTTTGTAGCGCTGTGTTGTTCGCTTTGAATAAATCTAGCGAAGAACACGTTTGACGACTCTGTTTATGCACGCTGCTCGAATCGGTGCTCACAAAGGTCTAATTGGCTAACTTCAGTGTTGATTAAATCGGAAACGGCGCAACTTATCGATTTTTTCCCTATCAGTTATTTCTCAGCACATCCTACCATGCAGTACTCTTAAAAGCTCTTCAGACTGTTGCTGGCCACCCTGCATCTTTGTCATTGAAGCAGTTCTACTCGATACCCAGCCTAACAGGAGCCATTGTTCCTGCAGTGGCGGCAGTTCTAAAAACCGAATTTCGCGCCCTGTATACCCCCAAAAAACTTAGAAATTTAATCCGTTATTCTTCCTACTCCATTGTATATGCAGATCTCACTGTAAATTTCGTTATTTGCTAATTTTCCCAGTGCTGCAGTCGTAAGTTACCTGTGGATTGATACGCCCATGTTGCTAATAAATATCTAAAATGAAATTAGATGAAGTATCGTGGCAAACTGACCTCACCGCTGGCAAATACACCCATTTCGCCTAAGGACCGCGAAGACAACTTGAAAGAAATTAGAGCTCTTATGGAGGGATATAGACTGTCATTTTTCTCTCGCTCCATTTGCGACTGGAATCGGAAAGGAAATGACTATTAGTGACAGAAGATACCCTCCGCCACGCATGATACGGTAGCTTGCGGAGTATGGGAGTATGCGTGTAGATGCAGAAGTCCGAAAGTTCTTCTGTTACCTGCGTGAATGTTGCTTCTCAACCAATATGTTATTTTACTTGGCCGTTGTGAGAGAGACACGGTGGTGGTACGACAGGCCAAGTGCAGTAGTGACTAAGGAAAATACGTGGTAGTGTCAATACTTCCACGTCAGTCTGCATATACTATCAACACTGATAACGCGCTGACTCACGACAAGCTGACCGAAGCATCCTCGATGCCAGGTGCAGTAATATTGTGGTCCGACTACTAGGTTTCGTATTTAAAACTTTTTAGTAAAACAACCCTTCTGTCATGTTCAGTCTGAGCGAGATTTTGTGTATTATCCGGCATACGATGTTCAATGACGAATCTTGCACTCTGTGAACGGAGCTTGCTATATCCACGGTACCCCAAATGCGCTTTTCTAGACCACTTAACGTTCTAGCCACGTGCAAACAAACCTCGGCGTTCGTGTTTATTGACTTCAGATGCAATCTTCTGCAGTCACGTTGCCAGCTGTGGCCTGGCACGGAGGCGTTCCGTTAACTCGCGCAGTCGGCGGCTGTTAGCACGCCACACCAAGAGGTCGTTGGTTCAGCCCCAAGCTAGGCCGTCGCCCCCTCAGTGTCCCCGTATAGAGTAGGAACTGTCTTTCGGTGCTGTGACTGCCTTATTAGTATCAAATCATGTTTCTTTTACCCTGGTAGCAGAGGTGCGCCACTTGGTCAGTGTCATGAGCTGCACTTCCGCTGAAAATTTTAAGTCGGTGGTGGTGGTGGTGGTGGTGGTGGTGGTGGTGGTGGTGGTGGTGGTGGTGTACAAACTGCTAGTTATGACACTCTTGATACATAAACTATATATATTCCCTGCTGCTGCAAATGAAAATTAAAAGAAAAGAAACATCAGTGCAACCAAAAGCTATACGAAACACTTGGGGTAATTACAGTGCCAAATTTTGAGAAGTCTACTGTAGTGGAAACAGAAGGAATAAAATAAGTTTAGAAGATTCAAGTTAGGAACTGATCGATCAAAAATTCATTAAGAACAAAGTGAGCAGTAAAGATGGTATTTCATCTCAAACTCCAATGAGGAAAATGACTTCTAACAGCAGCAGTAGGTATCTGGACTGTCAGTTATAAGGTATTAAATGCTTTACAGCGTACATACTAAGCAGCAGGCTACTTAAAGTAGTGTAGCGAGGAAGCCGTAGGGAAGTTCCAGGACAGTTCATGAAATTTCTTTATTTTTATTATCAAGCGTTGCTGACTCAGGCCCCCTCCTCCGCCCGCTCCCCCCCCCCCCCCCCCTCTCTCTCTCTCTCTCTCTCTCTCTCTCTACTGTTTCGACTTGGGTTTAAAAAAATGTAAACAAATTAATACGATAAATTTTATAAATAATAGACAAGTACGCCAAAGGAGAGGAGATAGAACTACAATGGACATGTTATTCCATGGACTCTTGCGCTTCTATGCATGAACTATCTTTAGTTTGTCATTCGCTTATCTTATTTGCTTGGATTCGGACCTGAGGGGAGGTTCTTGTGTAAAGCTCATCTTGCTGTACCAGCTGATAATGTAAGTTGTACTTAAAATCCAAAAAATATAATGGTTATTTTGTCAAAAGTACTTTGTGTATGTAGTCAATCTATTGTTATTCTGATAACTAGACTGCCTTACGTAGATATGGGCCTTAACAAAGAAATTTCGTTGTTAGGCGCAATCTTAGAAAAATCTTTAACATTTTTCTTTTAGCTCATCTACGAGACGTGCCGTCGGTTAAGACAATTAACTTTATTTCATATCCCACGAGACGGGAGGCAGCTACTAATAATTTACTTACAGATTTTCTTTATATAACGAGATAACATCCCAGGCAGAAAAGGTCTGGTCACAGGATTCCAGTTCCATTATAGGATTTCATTTGTAGATGCTACTCTTGTTATCTTACATTGGGGAATCGAGACGAAACCACGATATTAAGTTACGTACTACAGTAGTGTACATCGAACAGACTTGGCAAATATTCTCCGGTGCAATAAGAACACGACTTGTCATGAGCCTAGTGTCGGATAAATAAGAAAAGGACAATTAATTATAGACGATTATGTAACTACCCTGAGAACTGAGCTATTTTATTGAGTGCTTATACACGTCAGGCTAAATTAAACAACATACGACATTGTTACTAATATTCCTACGTTAGTTATTTCTCTTTTATGCTGAGCCATTGCATTAATGTGTGTTTTTTGTGTAAGTCACGGCTCATATTTTATTTTATTACATTACACTAATAGTCACAAAATAATAATAAATTTTTATTTTATTGCATTACATCTCTCTCTTTCACACACACACACACACACACACACACACACACACACACACACACACACACACACACACACACACACACAGAGAGAGAGAGAGAGAGAGAGAGAGAGAGAGAGAGAGAGAGAGAGAGAGAACAATTTCTCGCAAACATGAGATATGTCGCGCTCAGCTTAAAATGTGATGAGGAACTGGCAACAGAGATCTAAGCAGACCGCTGTCGCTTAGAAGCTTTACCAGGCGATGTACAGGGAATGCGCGTTGGAGTTGCCATTAGCGATTAACAAATAACTTAATAACTTTTAGTTTTATGAGTGTGAGTCTTCTGGAAGCAGTTTATTTTGCGGCACAGTTGCAATAGTTTCAGACGAAGTGACCTGTTTTGGCCGGCACCGGCCATCCTCGGATCGTAAAACGCTGTGGGTCAGTTACACGACTGCGGAAACCATATTATCAGTTTCCAAAACAATCACTATACGTTTCAAGCTGGGCTAAAATTTTGTTCTTCCGAAACGATTGTATTTTGTCGGATATTTCTCCTCTCTGGAGGGCAGAGTGTTATGGCATGCGCGAAACACTGCTTCGCCGCCGGCAGAGACGTCTGTTTTCCGAGAAGAGATTACCGGCGCAGCGACAGCGCATAGCCACCTCTTACGTAACCTGAGCCCCGGCTGCTGCTACTCGGAAACTCCCCGCCGCGGAGGACGTCAGACACAGCGGTGCCTAATTCCTTTTGTCAACTATCTTACATCTCAGTTAAAACCAGTTGCTCCGTGCAGAAGACATAACACTACTTTCATTTGCTCCGGCCTCATGGCAGTTACATACTGGTCGCTTTTTATTGCCATTTCATTAACGATTAATCTCAATTTGCCCTAAACGACCTGGGAGAAACACGGAGGAGCTAAATCTGAATAGCCAAACGGGGATTTGAATCATCGTCTTCCCGAATGAGAGTCCAGTGTTTGTTACCACTGTGTCATCTCGCTTGGTCGGTCATCGAGTAGCTGTTATCTGAGAGAGAACACGTGATATTCATTCGTTTGACAAGCTCTTTGGATAAAAGTCACCAGGCATGCCGAAACAGAGAAATTCCATAACCGTGTATTTGGCGGAAAGGATGCCAACTGCATAGGGAGTGAACTTTTAATATTCAGCTTGTCCACAGTGCACTGGCTGTCTCGTTGAACGTGTAACAAGACGTACACCATCCGTCCAAAAAGTTACAGGACAGATTTTATTCGTGGCATATAAGCGACGTCACCGCAGTAACTGCGGTGCTATCTATAAATAAAAGCTGTGCATTTGACCAGTTAGTTCTGAATAAAAGCTGTGCATTTGACGAGTTAGTTCTGAGCAGACAGAGTTAAGCAGTGACCGTTGTCGGTTTAAGTTGTTGTCATAAATCGCAATGGAGCAACATTTTTAAATTAGATGTTCAAGACATTCTCAAGAATGTTACGAAGAAGACAAGTGTGTGCGAAGTTTGTCTCGCACGCCTTGGCTCCCGAACAAAAGACAATGGACGCCTCCCGCGACTTGACTGAAACGCAAACACGGACAATTCTTTTCTAGAAAAAATCATCACGGTTGACGAGACATGGTCTTGTCAATACGAAGCTACTACATAATACCAAAGTGCGGAAATTCCCATGGACAGTGAACGATTTGACGACATAAGACACAGTCAAGCCATTGTGGCGCTCGAATTGAACTTCATCGTAAAACAAGGACGTCTATGACAGTTTCTCTTGGTTGTATGAAGGTTCCGTGCATTTTACTCGATTGGATGGAGGCTACGAAGAACACCCGAAGCATTAAAAGCACAATTTTAAGGTTTCTTATTTTTATTAACCCAGTTCCGAAATTTTTTGGACCGCGGGGGTATGTGACCGTCTAGCCAAACGGCGATCGTGGGCGTTCCAGTTGTCACCCTGTGAACAGTGCGCCCGGTTTCGCAGTTCGGTCGTCACGTTAATGTTTTTCCAGTTTGTAGGTATTGGTAAGCTTTCCGGTGTCTGAGAAATGGAAAGCCGATGATGAAGTTCCCGGAACACACACGTTCATGGGTCGTTGCTAAAAATTTTCCCTCCTAAAACTAGGTAGACCCCTGCAGGCACCAACATTCTTCGTTCTGGGCTCGTTATTCCTACGGAAGGTACGGAATCCAGTTATTTTTGGCTTGCTGCATACGATTCCTTTCATTGTACGTGAAAACGTTTGTGGATGGCATGTTGCGTTCGGGGTCTGAGGATAACACCACGTGGTATCGAAACTGGTAGCATGTTTGGAAAAGAATAAATGACGTTAGATTCCAATACAGCCGTTGGTTTTGCCATCATTATTACAGTTATTCCTTCCCGTTCCACTTTCGAATTGATACTTAAACTCGTGGACCGTCGTACGTCACACGGATGTTCGGTGAGAGGGAAATTAGTGAGGCGCGTTATAATTAAGAGGTCGTTGACATGTTTGCGTCAGTACATCTAGTGTGATTATCTCCTAAGGACACCACAACCATCTACAGATTACTTGCAGATTGCTTATGATAACTGGTCAGTGATGGGCCACCAAATTTTCATATGGCACCTATAAAGCGCATTTGGTAGATGGTGAACGGGTACGAATGATCATCTGCGTCGAAGCTGCGTGTAAACTATCGGATAGGGAGACAGTCTTACATTAATTTGCGTCCCAATTGGCCATCCACAGTCATTTGTTCGTCGTGCAAGACGTGCTAGGTCGTCTTTTGTCACCTAGTCAAATGTTATTTGGTCATTGTCCGACGTGTTTCATGTTGCGTAATATTAAAAATGCAGTCTTCAATTTCGAGTGTGTTTCTTCGCATAGCCATTTCCCATAGAAACTTACATAATTAGTCCTTTTTTCCATTGTTAAGCATGCTGCATTTAAAAAAAAATGTTCTCCATTTCCTGGTGACCAAAAGATTACATCCCAACCCATATTAAAATAACCAACACAGAAGTTTAAAAAATATGTATCATTTGATAAATGACAATTACTTCGACCACCTAATGATCGTCTCCAAATCTATAAATAAAAATTAAGAACTGTTTATTTATTTCGGGACACAAAAGAATTAATCACGTTTAACTGCTAGTGGGCATTGGTTGACATCTGTGAGGAAAGTTGAAAATTTGTGCTGGGCCGGAATTCGAACCAGGGTCTCCAGCTCACTAGGCGGATACGCTTGACTACTGAGCCAACGTACACAGTGGTGATCGCAACTGCGCGGACTGCCCCAGTGCACCTCCCGTCAGACCCCAATGCTCCACTACTCCACATACTACTGACGTAGTGCTCATGCGCATTATCGTAATTACTCGCGGCCCTTCGCTGATTCCCGTAAGAATTGGAGTATCGTTTGCATCTCCACTGAAAGGATCACTGGCCACCCTCGCTTTACCTACACATGCAGTGCCTGTCCTTTGGGACATGTCCGAAAGAACAGACGCCACGTGCATATTTATTTGTTTGGTTCATTTCGATACTTAAGGATGACAGTGAACTTATTCAGTGCGTCTTCTTTCTTTCTTGTACCCTTATTATTCTCTCGCTGCTCCCGGTTCTCCCTGCTTCCATCATATTAATTTTTATTCTGGTATGAGTCCACCTATGACCGACCACTGTAATCCTGTACCTGCATCTACCGTGTTGGTTTTTTCGCTTATTGGGGTGTTTTGCGATACCCCCTGGCTTCTTTCATCCAGTTGCTCCCCGTTTAGCATATTGCACTCCGTATCTTCATGACCAACGTGTGATCTTCCATCTTCATATATTCCTGGCAAGTACGTCTTGTCTTCCTTATCATGCTGGAAACTGGCACAACACTCTTAAAATGGTTCAGATGGCTCTGAGCACTATGGCACTTAACGTCTGAAGTCATTCCCCTAGAACTTAGAACTACTTAAACCTAACTAACCTAAGGACAACACACACATCCATGCCCGCGGCAGGATTCGAACATGCGACCATAGCGGTCGCGCGGTTCCAGACTGTACCGCCTAGAACCGCTCGGCCACCCTAGCGGGCGCACGACACACTTACACAGCATCTGCCTTGATGCTAGCTCCTGTTTAAGTACATAAATGGAATGAAAATATTTAAAATGTAAAATTATGTGCAATGAGTCACGAGGTGTGAAAAGTCAAAACTTCCTGTTAGTCAGGCATAATTTTAAGAATTTCATGTTTTTAATAGTTTCAGTCCATGTTATCTACTTACCTACTTATTAGTATTTTATTATTAATAGGTGTGAAAAGGTCATTCAGAGATCCAAACCAATTACCATTTCACAATTTGCAACAAAGAGCGTTATACAGGGTGTTACAAAAAGGTACGGCCAAACTTTCAGGAAACATTCCTCACACACAAAGAAAGAAAATATGTTATGTGGACCTGTGTCCGGAAACGCTTACTTTCCATGTTAGAGCTCCTTTTATTACTTCTCTTCAAATCACATTAATCATGGAATGGAAACACACAGCAACAGAACGTACCAGCGTGACTTCATACACTTTGTTACAGGTAATGTTAAAAATGTCCTCCGTTAGCGAAGATACATGCATCCACCCTCCGTCGCATGGAATCCCTGATGCGCTGATGCAGCCCTGGAGAATGGCGTATTGTATCACAGCCGACCACAATATGAGCACGAAGAGTATCTGCATTTGGTACCGGGGTTGCGTAGACAAGAGCTTTCAAATGCCCCCATAGATGAAAGTCAAGAGGGTTGAGGTCAGGAGAGCGTGGAGGCCATGGAATTGGTCCGCCTCTACCAATCCATCGGTCACCGAATATGTTGTTGAGAAGCGTACGAACAATTCGACTGAAATGTGCAAGAGCTCCATCGTGCATGAACCACATGTTGTGTCGTACTTGTAAAGGCACATGTTCTAGCAGCACAGGTAGAGTATCCCGTATGAAATTATGATAACGTGCTCCATTGAGCGTAGGTGGAAGAACATGGGGCCCAATCAACACATCACCAACAATGCCTGCCCAAACGTTTACAGAAAATCTGTGTTGATGACGTGATTGCACAATTGCGTACGGATTCTCGTCAGCCCACACATGTTGATTGTGAAAATTTACAGTTTGATCACGTTGGAATGCAGCCTTATCCGTCAAGAGAACATTTGCACTGAAATGAGGATTGACACATTGTTGGATGAACCATTCGCAGAAGTGTACCCGTGGGGGCCAATCAGCTGTTGATAGTGCCTGCACACGCTGTACATGGCACGGAAACAACTGGTTCTCACTTAGCACTCTCCATATAGTGACGAGGTCAACGTTACCTTGTACAGCAGCAACTTCTCTGACGCTGACATTAGGGTTATCGTCAACAGCACGAAGAATTGCCTCGTCCATTGCAGGTGTCCTCGTCGTTCTAGGTCTTCCCCAGTCGCGAGTCATAGGCTGCAATGTTCCGTGCTCCCTAAGACGCCGATCAATTGCTTCGAACGTCTTCCTGTCGGGACACTTTCGTTCTGGAAATCTGTCTCGATACAAACGTACCGCGCCATGGCTATTGCCCCGTGCTAATCCATACATCTATTGGGCATCTGCCAACTCCGCATTTGTAAACATTGCACTGACTGCAAAACCACGTTCGTGATGAACACTAACCTGTTGATGTTGCGTACTGATGTTCTTGATGCTAGTACTGTAGAGCAATGAGTCGCATGTCAACACAAACACCGAAGTCAACATTCAGTTGGGCTAACTGGCGGTGTAGGAAGTACGGCACATACTGACGAAACTAAAATGAGCTCTAACATGGAAATTAAGCGTTCCCGGACACAGGTCCACATAACAGCTTTTCTTTATTTGTGTGTGAGGAATGTTTCCTGAAAGTTTGGCCGTACCTTTTTGTAACACCCTGTATGATCGAAACAAAATTTAACAGTAATTGTATATCCAATGGTGAATAACGATCTGAGTTTGCAGTGCGCTATAGGAAAAAAAATTCGTAGTTGGCTGGATGTCAACATCTGACCAGCGTCTTATTCCTCTGTGCATGGGAACTGGGTGCAGTGTCCTCGCGATCGCCTTTGCGTCACAGGATGGCCGTGCGTGCCAGAAATTCATTTTCTGGAGGCCAGCCAGCGGTCCGCAAAATTTGCCCGGGCGTCGACTGCCGCTGCCGCCGGCTGCCGTACCGTGACCGGCTGGGGCAGCGGGGCGCTCCGTCCCTGGTACGGGACCACCCGCCACCCCCGCTATTGACTGGCTGCTACGGCCGCTCGCTCGGCGCCTACCCGCGCCGCACTGCGTTGGCTGTATCGCTATTCCCGCCACCCGGCACCGCCGTGCGTGCGTCCCCAGGCCGGCGGCAATCGCTTGGCACACGCGTCTCTGACCTCCAGCACTGCGGGTCAGGTTGGCTCGGAACGCGGAAGGTATCCACTACGTCGCTGCCTCATCTCCACTCCGAAATTTGCTTTAAACTGAAGCCTAAGCTTTTTTTTTTCTTCAAATATCGATACCCAGACTTCCACGGTGACCAGGCATAAAGATCTAATGTCACCTCTGCTTTGGTTAGTATCCAGAAGAAATTCCGCTGAAATTGCAACAAAAGCACCGATTTATTTTTGCCAATTTTTTTAACGATTTGTGACTTTCAGAGCAGCGTCACGAGTGGTGAATTTTAAGTAAAACCTACACATCTTTATTAAAATTTCCTTCTTTTGTCAAAACACAGTAGAGTTTATACAGTGTTACTTCATTACTGGGGAACTGAGGAAAAGCTAGCTCAACAGCTTATGAAAAAGAACATCGCCGATACAAAAATATACATGTAATGTCTTCATTTGTGTTGTTCCAGAAACCCATAGCACTTTCCGTTTCACCAGCTATCGATGGCTCTTAAAAATTACATTGTTTCATCGAAAAAAAGTCTGTAGTTAGTGGAATAACACGGCAGATAACGAAGTTTTGTATAATAACCATATGGCACAACACTCTCCTCTTTGTGTGCTGTTATTAGCCATAATCTCTTTTTCGATATTTCAGATCGTCTGTGAAATAAGAGGAATGTTATCGATATTTGACTCTGGCTTCCCGTTGGCGAGGCGCAATCGCAAATGAGTGTGCTACAGCAGATAGATTCTCTCGAGATTAGTCACCGACAGAGACCTCCCCCCAAGTCTAAAGAAAAAGTCTGATGTTAACTAAATTTCAAACGCAGTAACGTATTATGTTATACGCAGCAAACGCGAAATCTTCCAGACCTCTGTTTTTCATTGCAAACTTTTTTTTAATTTCGCGCAGTGTGTTACTTCCTTGTAAATATCACAATAACCATGACCATTAAAGAATTGATGGGCACATCATCATGGACCTGATTTACGAAGCTACAAGAAAGGCCAAAATAATTTTTTTGCCGAATAGTTTCTGTAAAATCGTTGGATAAAGACTGCAGGGCGTGCGCTTCATTTCTGTCATCGCCGACCGGCCGGAAGGTGGCAAGCACTGGTGGCCCCTCCTTCTGAACAAACAAATGAAGTCGCACAATGGTTTGGACGTAAGCTGGTCTTTGTGCATCGGCCACCGTATCATCCGCGGACTCAACCAAATCGTTGTGTAGCGAGTCATGTCTTCATTGCTGGAAAGTGGTGATGGTCGCTCGGTGCCAAATCCGGGCTCACGGTGGATGATCAAACACCTCCTAGGAGCTCTCGGGTACGAGTGGCCTTCTGGGGACGTGTGTTGCTGTGAAAAAGGAAAAAAAAACCAGACGCTTATCTGTATCGCCCTCCGTAACTTTGTCAGTGTTACACAATACGTTCTGAGTTAATTGTTGTGCCATGTTCAAGGAAATCGAGTATCACTCCCTTACAATCGCAAAACACAGTCGCTATGATCATTCTTAATGACAGCGTTTGAATGCTCTTCCTTGGATTATTGTGACAAATTGTGTGTCCACATTCCATCGACTGCCTTTTTGTTTCGCAATTGACATGCTTCACCCAAGTCTCGCCCCAATTACGATACTACCGATAATTTTGCGTAATTTTCGAGGCAGCTTAGTGCCGCTGCCAGTGTATATTTTTTGTGGGCTTCATTTAGGATTTTAGTAACCCACCTAGCACAAAGTTTGTGGTAACCAAACATGTCCGCCACAATTTCAATGTTGGTAAGGTCCCGTAATCGTGGAACGACGATTTTCACCAATTTCGTCTGTAATTTGCATGGTCAATTTGTCAGTCACAAAGGCCTACCTTTGCGGTCTCCATCGTGAACATTGGTACTGCTGTTTTTAAAATCAGAGCACCATTGCCTCATTCGGCTTGGACACTCTACCTTTTCCGTACACATCACAAAGGTCGCAAAAAATATCAGTTGCTTTGCAAAAATTTTTTTGCCTCAAAACCCTAACTACAGAACACACTTTATAAGGGGAGGGATTTTTCATTGCATTTTAATACGTCACAGAAAGCAAAGTAGGAGAGAGACCGAACGCTACCACCGCTGGATGCGAACTGAGTGTAGGAACGCTGTGGCTCCAACATAGAGACTAATAGCCCCGCCCATCACCGAGATAGACCAAACGTCTACTACTTTCTGGATAGCACTCGTATTGGTCCCACTCTATCTTACTCTGATATGTGAAGAAAGCACATTACCGTTCACTTCACTCAGCGAACTTTGGAGACTGCAATAGCAGCAACTAACTTCGGTCACTGACTAGCTACACCTACGTGCCACTTCAAAATAGTGCACGTTTCATCTCGCAGTCTGAGCACGGAAAGTGTCGTATTGCAGGTGAAGGTGTTAGGGCTAGTTGAGTCCTTAGGCAGCAGTTACTGCCTAAACCATTTCAAACGTGTGTCAATTTCTGCCTCTCTACCTACGGTATTCCATGAAATGTTGAATTTTCAAATGTTAGCGGTCTTTCGGATCACTCTGTAGAAACGAAGAAACTCTCCCCCGTGGGTACAACGGCCCCCACTTTTTTCTTTTCTTTTTTTTTTGTATGATCATTTCTGGTACTGAAACTAAACTATGCACTGTTTCCAAGATATTTCAGACATCTTGGTGTCCAGTGGGTGAGGCTTCAGTTAAAGGAAACGGAATTGTTGTCCAGCATTGTATTTTCTCCGCACTGCCAGTCCATTAAAGGAGTTGTAGGACGGGCCAGATGATTACAGCCTGTATTCATCTGAATAACGCTCGTGTAATGGATGCACTCGGTACAGATGATAACTTTTCTTTTAACACTGGCAGAGAACGTGTCAGCCAATTTGGGAGCACCTTTAGCAACAAAGACGACGTTTCTATCGCTCTTGACAATAATAGAATCAACAAAGGGCCCAGTTCTTCTTGTGTCTACACGAAGTACCTACATTTCGTAGTATACTAGCACGAGGAAGAAGAACAGAAATAACCAGCGATTTTTATCCAGTTCGGTGACGAGAGCTGCTGCACGATGCTGTTGTGTGCTCTTCTTTCCGTTTCCCGTTCTCTCTGTGTTGAAGCTGAGTGTGCGGCCGAGACCTATTCCCACGGACTGCGCCTTGTTCTTACATGACGTTTCTGTGCCACACAGTTTTAATGCCCCACACACAGTTCAGATTTCTAATGCGTTCTCTTTACCCTAGTCAGATGTGAAAATAGCGTAATGTATTGTTCAGTATGAACTGACCGCAACAGTCCAAACAATTATAGCACTTACTCCTGGCGTACTGTGGACTTCATATGAGTAACCAGTTTTTAGTTGTAAAGAGATTGGAAGACAGGAGAATAATGCATAGGGAAACATCACGCAATAACTTCATCAACCCTTTTACCATGGAGCCTCGCAGAAGTGGCTTATAATAATCATACTATAAAGGGATTCGACGCCTTTTGGTGATCATAATTTATTGACAGTCTTTGATAAGATTGACTGTGACATAGTGCGTTTCCGTACACGGGTGCACATTCCATACGAGAGCACAGCTGTTGTGAGTACTTCAGCTGTTCCCACGAGTCACAATAGGTACGCAGGTTACCGACTTCTACTTCTGAGTCATGCTGAGACGGCTTTCCAACACAGTGGCTAAGTCAGTCAAAACGCACGCCTTCCATTGTACGAGAACGTGCTGAAAAGTAATGTTTCCGAATTTTTATATGGAAACTCTTAAGGCTTGTTAAATAAAACCAGTTTTATTACCCTTCTACGTCTTTATTCTTCATGTCTACATGTTCACAGCCCTCTGCAAGAATGCTTTAGAAAGTGAGATTTATACATGCACTTCGCCTTGAAAAGAGCATTTTAACTGTCTATTTATGTCAGTTTTATTCTCTCTTTCGACTAATGGATACTCTGCCAGGCATTTACATGTGATTTGCAGAGTATCCATGTAGACGTAGATACTTTCATGTGCCATCCATGCAAAGCTTCGAATTTTCACGTAACAATTTGATAGTAGCATTTTTGTATAATCTTTTTTTTTCAAAACCTTTTTGTATTCAGTCGCGATTTTTATTTTTTATCATCTTTTTCTGGATTTAAAGTTATACTTCTGCCCTTAGCATATGTGAGAAATGTCAAACCTGGGGTCCAATTATGATTTGTTTATGCACGATTTCTCCAGCGGTGGGTACTTTTAAGTCGACAGTGATTGTTCTAGCGGATGGGGACGTTAAACTCTGCGGCCCCTCGGCACTATTCTAGAGGAGTGGACTATTTGACGGCACTGCGCTTGATCTATTCCCTCCTCCCAACATCGTCAGCAGCGGGACTGATGCAGCAATAATCCGCAGCCCGTGGTCTCGCGGTCGCCTTCTCGCTTCCCGAGCACGGGGTCCCGGGTTCGATTCCAGGCGGGGCCAGGGGCTTTCACCTGCCTCGAGAGGACTTGGTGTTTGTGTTGTCCTCATCATTTCATCATCATCATAAAAGTGGCGAGATTGGGCTGAGCAAAGGTTCGGAATTTGTACGGGCGCTGATAACCGCGCAGTTGAGCGCCCCACAAACCAATCATCATCATCATCTGATGCAGCAGTACTGTACGTATGGAGTCAACAGTCGGCTGGAGTAAGCGATTGTAGCCCCGTGTCTAGCTTAAGCTGAAAGGTATAACAGTCAACAGTCGGCTGGAGTAAGCGATTGTAGCCCCGTGTCTAGCTTAGGCTGAAAGGTATAATATGGCTAAGAGTTGGCGAACGCAACGAACGTGAATGCCCATTAAAGGATGTAGTAACAGACTGACCCGTAGCGTACCCTAATGTTTACAATCCCGGCATATATACCCACTTTGCATAATAAAAACCAAAACTGCAAGGTAAACTCATAAAACGTGCATTAGACAATGCATAAGTCTCCAAAGAGTATTTTAACGCATATTATGTACGTTTATCGTAAATAAGTTGCGAAGAATGCAAGGGGTGGGGGAGCGTCCGTTACGTAAAGTTTACCCAACAGTCACGTATAGCTGAGAAGGGAAGAAGAAGTGTTATTGTCCGTGAAGAAGAAAAAAGTTTCCAGTTGAGCCGTTGAACGTTCTCGGCGGGGTCTGCTAGGCGGTCCTTTCTTTTTACGACTGTAGCTTCTAAGTTTGGAACGACTTTCACAGGACCAGGTTTTAATTAACAGAACAATGACTTAGTCATAATCTTTCTGTACGTATTAGAGGTTTTCCACGCGCTGCCTATTAAGTTTTGTCTGTTGGTGACGGAGCTTCTCTGCTTGCTGGACAGGTGACGGACTTTCACACGCACGACGTTTTGGAATTATCGACACGCTTCAGTTCTCACTTCCGCTCGTCGTCCCTGTCATTAACCTTGGAATTGGCGGAGAAAGCGAGCGAGCGAGCGAGCGAGAGAGAGAGAGAGAGAGAGAGAGAGAGAGAGAGATGGATTTGAATTCCGCCTCAGACCAGTAGCGCTGCTTCATGCTCTGCATCCCCGGGTCATTAAAAGCTCGGCGTTTATCGTGAAAGCTCCTGGTCACGCCACGCCTATGACTGAACTGAGCTACGCAACTCTGCAGTATAAACTCGTTTTCGGCGGGCGGCAGCTTCCCTTCGCGGCAGCAGCTGGTGAAAGGCCGCACCACTGACAATGGAAAACACGGAGTAGGCGCTGCGGACAGTAGCGGTCGCGGCTTTTTCTGCCGCTGGAGAACAGCCATTGCGGCGTTCTGCCATGCTGCGGACCACGTAATCTGTAAGTATGGGCCCGTGGTCCCGCCACCATATCAGATGTGACCGCCCCTTCGGGTAATGACTGGGGACGCGGAGAGAATGGCGAGTAGCTGGCTACCACGGACGATCCACCACCTCGTCTCTCAGCCGATCCAGTTCGGGGATCATAGACGTGTTACTGTGCTGCGCGCCTTGATTTCTCTTGCGTCGCGTGCTACGGACGTTGCGAAAGCGTAATTTTGTGAGGGCTGGGATGGTCGTACAGCTGTAGACAATCTTGACACAGCTTCAGGTGTTCGCATGTGCAACTTACAATTAGCTTCGAGACGCTCCAGGAAACTTTCACCACAGAACAATCTTTTTGATACTAAGTGCCTTCGGGAAGCCACTTTGCGGCAGAGAGAAGCTAGCATTTAATAATGAAGATAACCACATCGAAATTAGGTGTGTAGTGAGTTTTGTACCAAGCAGTTATTGGGCCAGCTGAGTAAGTTTCTTGAAAAAGACTAGTTCCTTTGCTTCAGCCCGTTGCTCGTGGTCTCGCAGCACTTCCATTTTCGAGAACAAAACTGTACATCAAAGGCAATGTTCCGACTGACTGACTACTGACTCACTCACTGACTCACTCACTCACTCACTGACTCACTCACTCACTGACTCACTGACTCACTCACTCACTGACTCACTCACTCACTGACTCACTCACTCACTGACTCACTCACTCACTGACTCACTGACTCACTGACTCACTGACTCACTGACTCACTGACTCACTGACTCACTGACTCACTGACTCACTGACTCACTGACTCACTGACTCACTGACTCACTGACTCACTGACTCACTGACTCACTGACTCACTGACTCACTGACTCACTGACTCACTGACTCACTGACTCACTGACTCACTGACTCACTGACTCACTGACTCACTGACTCACTGACTCACTGACTCACTGACTCACTGACTCACTGACTCACTGACTGACTCACTGACTGACTCACTGACTCACTGACTCACTGACTGACTCACTGACTCACTGACTCACTGACTGACTCACTGACTCACTGACTGACTCACTGACTCACTGACTCACTGACTCACTCACTCACTCACTGACTCACTGACTCACTCACTCACTCACTGACTCACTGACTCACTCACTCACTCACTGACTCACTCACTCACTGACTCACTGACTCACTCACTCACTCACTGACTCACTCACTCACTGACTCACTCACTGACTCACTCACTCACTCACTCACTCACTCCTCCTCTTCGCCTAGCCCAAACCACTAAGGATAGAAACTTCAAATCTGCAGAGGGCTTTGGTCTTAAACTCTAGGCGTCGTGTAACAAGAGATTTTTCGATATTCCACCCAAAAGGGGGTGAAATAGGGAATAGAAGGTTTTTTTCATACGTCGCTATTAAGGCAATTTTGAAGCTAGACCTACGAAAATTGTTTTCTCGGGCAGAAATAAATAAATACGTGTCTCATCACGTTTGGAAACTTATTACTATGGGGGTGAAATAGTATGCGAGATTTTTTTTAATAAATAATTTTAAAAGGATTGCTAAAGAATTTTTAAAGCTACATCTGTGAAATTTGATGTTTGGTTTCTCGGTTACAAATAAAGTGTTACAGGGATTTTGGAAATTCAACAGGTAAAGCGGTAAAATAGGCGAAGAAATGTTTTTTCAAAATATTTCATTATGAATGAAATGTTTTTGATATTGCATTATGAAAGCATTTTAAAGCTAAATCTGTGAAAATCTGAATCTGGCTTCTCGGTTAGAAATAAAAATTAATACATGTTTCACTGTGTTCGGAAAGTCAGCCCCTAAGTGGCTAAAATAGCGGTTGAAATGTTTTATGTGAAAACATTTCGTTGTGAAAACATTCTTAAAGCTAAAGCAATGAAAATTGGTATTTGGCTTCTCGGTTAGAAATGAAGAAATGGATGTTGCACTGTTTTTGAAATTAGCCTACTAAGGGGGTGAAACCTGTCCTTGGTGATTCACTGACTCGTCATCACCTAGCACAAGCCGCTAAGGATAGAAACTTGAAGTCTGGAGAGAGGCATGGATCTGATCCTGTAGGCATCGTGAATATGCCAATAACTATAATTCGCCCAGGAACGGCAGCAACTATTACAGAGGGAATAGCCGGCCGTGGTGGCCGTGCGGTTCTGGCGCTGCAGTCAGGAACCGCGGGGCTGCTACGGTCGCAGGTTCGAATCCTGCCTCGGGCATGGGTGTGTGTGATGTCCTTAGGTTGGTTAGGTTTAAGTAGTTTTAAGTTCTAGGGGACTTACGACCTAAGATGTTGAGTCCCATAGTGCTCAGAGCCATTTGAACCATTTTGAACGGAGGGAATAACGACAACCGGAACGGGTACTGGAGAACCAATAGACCGACAAATTATCAACAAAGAAACCACTATCAATAAGCTGAACAAGAAAAGAGAATACAGATAGAAGAGGTGGAGGTAAGACCACCAAACCCTGATAAACTTTCTAATTGACAGCTAAGCCCCCGTGCCAAAGAGAATGACGCACCGACCCAGGACAATTGCAGCACCTTGAACAGAGAAGTAAAAATCTTATCACGAGAAGAGAAGGAGGGAGAAACAAATCCGCAGGGACCAGATGAAAACGAAGACAAGAAAATAACAATATCGTGCTGGGACGAAATTAATTGAGATAATACTGACGAGGAAGATGAATTACCAGAGGCATGCACAACGAATATAGGCGGAAAGGACGAAGTAGTGAGCATTGCAGAGCTATTTGAGATGGAAACCAGGGAATTCAATGAGGACAATGCGCAGTCGACAGAAGTTGAAAATAAGTTACAAGTGGGCACACAAACCAACGTATATAATGAAGTTATGAAGCGGTAATTAGAGAATTTAGATGAGATTATGTGGAAGTAGCGACGACGAAGAAGAAGAAGATAGACAAGGATGAGGAAAAGGTAGGGGATGTTGATGCAAGAATTTCAAGGTATTTCGGAACACATTAAAAGAGAATTAGAGGGTATTTTACGAGATAAAGCAGGGTTATTTTTACCTAAGACTGGCAGTATTAAACACTTTCAGTACACGTTTGAAGTAAAACAGCACAAACCATTTAGAGTGCCACCCTATACAATCCCATTAAGCTACAGGAATAAAATATTCTAGGATATATCTAAAATGTTAGATGACGATATTATTGAACCAGCTACCTCCACATACAACAGCCCGCTCCATATTGTACAAAAACGAGATGCGAGCATCAGGTTAGTGCGTGATTCCAGACAGATCAACACAATCATAATCACTGAGACAGATCGCCCAGAAAAATTAGAGGAATTGATACAAAACTTCCACGGTGCTAAGATATTTTCATCAATTGATTTACGGAGTAGTTTCTGGCAAATAGAATTGGCCCCAGAATGTAGAAAATTTACAGCATTTATCGTATTCGGTAGATGTTACCAGTTTAAACATATCATCAGCAGCGTTTATTAGGGGATTTAATACTATACTCAGTCCTGAAATTTTACAAAAAATTACTTGTTACGTTGATGATGTGATTATAGCAGAACTCTCTTGGGAACTTCACGACGACACATTAAATCAGTTTTTACAGATCATGAAAGAGCATGGGGTCACATTAAATATAACAAAATCCAAATTTGGAAGGCGAGAGGTCAAACTTCTAGGACACATAATTGCAGAGAAAGGGGTTATGCGCGACCCAGAAAAACTAACGGCAGTCAAAGAATTCTGTACTCCATATAATAAGAAAACTCTCAGAGAATTTCTAGGTCCCACTGGATTCTATAAAAAAAATTATTTGGATCGACTCTCTCGCAACACCACGCCTATGTGCATTGACTGGAAAAAACACGCCATGGGTTTGGGATCGCTAAAACTTGCGGCTGGGGTAGCCCTTTTTGTGTTATCGTAAGATCTATACTGTTCTTCTGGAGGGCTCTAGCTTTTAACATGGGCTGGAACTGCGTCTGTCTCGCGGTGGGAAGGTATAACACGTATTTAGGCATTCTTGTGTTAGTCTGTGGTATTCCATTTGCTCACTCGTTACTCGTATTACTTTGGTTAATTTAATGTCACGATTTATTCGGAGCTATGTGACATACTACTGGATTTGCTTATCATGTCAGGGTTTTCATGGAAGGTGTTGGATTTGCCTGACACCTTACAAAATGTTTGTTTCGTAAACAACTCACCCAACTTCTCGACATACTCTCCTTTGAGGGATGTACATTTGGTCCAGCCATACACCAATGTTTTCATCCCATGGGAAAATTAGGATCTGTTACACTCTGCAAAATACTCGTTGACTGCAACTATCACTTACTCATTTGATGAAAATTCCTTCCCACCAAGCCAAAATTTCAAGTTAGGTAACAGGAGGAAGTCACTGGGGCTAACTCTAACGAATGAGGTGGATGAGAAATCAATTCAAAGCCCTATCCATATCTGTGATGTGTGGGTTGGTGCATTGTGTTTCTAGCGTGCCAACCTTGGCCTTTGTCATGCAACCCAAGTTTTGAATAATCCAGCAACGAAGCATAATACGGTCTGCCTTTCTCCAAGTAATCTAGAATTATTCTTTGGGAATCCCCGAAGTTGCTGTCACCATATCAGTTGACAAAATGGTCTCTACCATATTCGGTACACTGTCTCTACCCTTCGTCCGATGTTACGCCGTTTTCACTCTGGTGTCTAACGATCTGAAGAAATGAATAAATATGTTAAACGTTAACAACGTCTGTTTTATGTAAAAAACTGAAATTTTCACATAAAAAATTCGGAGGCATTTTTTAATACGCTCTCGTAGATAGATATAGCCGTGTGGTCAAAATAAAACTTGTCCATAAATTGTGCTGCAAACACCAATCATAACATTATGCAACTGATGACGATTTTCGGTGAAGGGCGAAATCGCAGAACGTACCATAGAATGTAAACTCCCATATAAACGGCCATGTCGTAGCTGAAACAATTTTTGAATGCTGTGGACTCATTACTCAATATTGTATATATAATATGTCATGACATGACGGTCTTGTATTGCTTACAGGCACAGGTAACTGGAGTTGCGATTTTGTTCGAAGTACCTGCACGCTGATTTTTTTTCTCTTGAGTAATGTTTTCCGATGTTCGAGATCGTTAAGGATATGTATATGTAGACTTTCCTATCGTATTCTGATGATTGAAAGCTCTCGGGTCTCCTGGCGGAAGGCAGTATCAAGATAGCGTGTGATATTCATCTTCTTTTAGCTTTGAAACCGATACTGATTAACAAAACAATGCAGAAAAGCGACTGGCTGCGTTTTGATCGTCGCCTTCGTTATTAATTATAGCTGAGAGAGAAGTTAACGGAAAATACCCAAAATTGGTTGTGTTTAAAGTGCGGGAAGCAAAATTCTTACAGCGTATACAACTTAATACGTTTGTATAAAATATGTTGCTGCAGAAACACGTTGAGGTGCGGAGTAATTAGATTAATTAATATCCTGTGCAATTTTTTGAAACAAATTGATTTTTTCTTGTGGTAGTAAATAGAGTTTAGTCTAGTGTGGAATCATTCAGGTTGTTTACATGTTTCTAAAAAAAAAAAAGGCTCTGAGCACTATGGGACTTAACTTCTGAGGTCATCAGTCCCCTAGAACTTAGTTACTTAAACACCCAACGAACCTAAGGACATCACACACATCCATGCCCATCGGCAGGATTCGAACCTGCGACCGTAGCGCATGTTTCTCTATCTGCATATCATATAACGATCGAGCTAGTCACCAGAGCAATGTTTTAACTATTTTAGCTTGCGGGTGAAGACACGAAGCTTTTGCGCAATTACCCAACAAAGAGACGTACGTTAAATGCTGGAAAGCTGCATGTAAAACGTGACGCGAATAACCGTGACGAAGTTAAAGCGTCGAGGTCTTTTAACTCCGAGGACGGCAAGCACACGAATAGTGCAGACAATTGCTATTTGAAAGCGCGGAGGATCGTTCGTCGGCAACATCAGTGCGCGTTGCAGAGTTGTGGAATGCTGGCTTTCGTAAACCGCTTTCATCTACAGAGTGGACGTTTCGGCCCAATTCAGTAGCGGCTATCTGGAACGGCACTTCCAGTACAGACTAGAATACAGCAGTCTTCTTCTTCGTGGCCTTATCCCTTGTCTGAAGCGGGTAGGCGTGTTATTACGGATTTGGCAATGCTCGTGGCCAGAATTGCTGCATGACGTCACCACACCCACCAATGTACGCACATACAGGGTGTTTCAAAAATTACCGATATATTTGAAACGGCAATACAAACTAAACGAGCAGCGATAGAAATACACCGTTTGTTGCAATATGCTTGGGACAACAGTACATTTTCAGGCAGACAAACTTTCGAAATTACGGTAGTTACAATTGTCAACAACAGATGGCGCTGCGGTGTGGGAAACTCTATAGTACGATATTTTCCACATATCCACCATGCGTAGCAATAATATGGCGTAGTCTCTGAATGAAATTACCCGAAACCTTTGACAACGTGTCTGGCGGAATGGCTTCACATGCAGATGAGATGTACAGCTTCAGCTGTTCAATTGTTTCTGGATTCTGGCGGTACACCTGGTCTTTCAAGTGTCCCCACAGAAAGAAGTCAAAGGGGTTCATGTCTGGCGAATAGGGAGGCCAATCCACGCCGCCTCCTGTATGTTTCGGATAGCCCAAAGCAATCACACGATCATCGAAATATTCATTCAGGAAATCAAAGACGTCGGCCGTGCGATGTGGCCGGGCACCATCTTGCATAAACCACGAGGTGTTCGCAGTGTCGTCTAAGGCAGTTTGTACCGCCACAAATTCACGAAGAATGTCCAGATAGCGTGATGCAGTAATCGTTTCGGATCTGAAAAATGGGCCAATGATTCCTTTGGAAGAAGTGGCGGCCCAGACCAGTACTTTTTGTGGATGCAGGGACGATGGGACTGCAACATGGGGCTTTTCGGTTCCCCATATGCGCCAGTTCTGTTTATTGACGAAGCCGTCCAGGTAAAAATAAGCTTCGTCAGTAAACCAAATGCTGCCCACATGCATATCGCCGTCATCAATCCTGTGCACTATATCGTTAGCGAATGTGTCTCGTGCAGCAATGGTAGCGGCGCTGAGGGGTTGCCGCGTTTGAATTTTGTATGGATAGAGGTGTAAATTCTGGCGCATGAGACGAGAAGTGGACGTTGGCGTCATTTGGACCGCAGCTGCAACACGGCGAACGGAAACCCATGGCCGCTGTTGGATCACCTGCTGCAGTAGCTGCGCGTTGCCCTCTGTGGTTGCCGTACGCGGTCGCCCTACCTTTCCAGCACGTTCATCCGTCACGTTCCCAGTCCGTTGATATTTTTCAAACAGATCCTTTATTGTATCGCTTTTCGGTCCTTTGGTTACATTAAACCTCCGTTGAAAACTTCGTCTTGTTGCAACAACACTATGTCCTAGGCGGTGGAATTCCAGCACCAGAAAAATCCTCTGTTCTAAGGAATAAACCATGTGTCCACAGCACACTTGCACGTTGTGAACAGCACACGCTTACAGCAGAAAGACGACGCACAGAATGGCGCACCCACAGACTGTGTTGTCTTCTGTACCTTTCACATCACTTGCAGCGCCATCTGTTGTTGAAAATTGTAACTACTGTAATTTCGAAAGTTTGTCCGCCTGAAAATGTACTGTTGTCCCAAGCATATTGCAACAAACGGTGTATTTCTATCGCTGCTCGTTTAGTTTTTATTGCCAAGTAATTGATTCAGTTTTTGACAGTTGCAACTGGCATTACTCCAGTAATTGTGTTTGCTGCTTTATGGAAATATTAAATGAAATGTAGATTCACATGAGAAAATATGGATTACAAACATAAAGACCTGCAATTTCCTGTAAGAAGATAGTTAACTTCACAAGTTGCGACATTGTCGCGAATAAATCAGTGACACGTGTATATAATACATTTCCTTTAGTTTACATCAATGGTCACAAATGTTTTGCTCACAGATTACCGGTTTCGGTCTATAATGACCATCTTCAGACACTGTTTTTATAAAAAAACAGATCTGAAGATGGTCATTATAGACCGAAATCGGTAATCTGTGGACAAAAGGTTGCGACCATAGACGTAAATTAAAGGACATGTATTTTAGTTAACTTCAAATTGTCTGCAAAGCAAAAGGTGCAAATTGTCTATGGAACAGCTTTGGTATCGATTGTAGACGAGTATTGATTTTGCAAATTTGATTTACATAAAGAGCAGATGAGAAACTATTGCAGGAAAAAGGTAGTTTACAAAGGAAGTGTCTCACATTAATTTCATAAACTTCCAATCGTGCAACTGCTTTGTTGAATATTCGACTGGCGGGTGGGTTTAGTCGTAATGTACGTGATCCACGAGGCGTAGTTCCCGTATTTCACCAACGTAACACAGTTTATTTCAAGTTCAAAGCCAAATTTAACCACATGCTACACACAACTTACACAAAGACACACACTGTCTAGAACGTCTCGCCTTTAACTCTATTCCCCGAAACTTGTGCATTGCACTTATTATAGTAAAGGGTGTACTAAATGACACGAAGACTGATCCTAAACCGAGTTTTCCAGTGCGCGTCGCCGTATTCTGAATATTACGCAATAAAACATATGAGATTTGCGTATTCGTACGTCAGTGTTACAGATATTCCTGAAAGACGATGTGTATCAGGTGTTGATCTGTCATCATCAGGGGTATTTTCTCTTCTGGCTGTAAATGCAAAATATCAGCAGTTGGATGTTATTCCGATGTTACGTGCCACATAATCTTCCACTATCCTATAAAACGAAACTCCGGCCTGTATGGCGGAGCGGTTCTAGGCGCTTCAGTCTGGAATCGCGCGACCGCTACTGTCGCAGTTTCGAATCTTGCCCCGGGCATGGATGTGTGTGATGTCCTTAGGTTAGTTAGGTTTAAGTAGTTCTACGTTAAAGGGGACTGATGACCTCAGAAATCAAGTCCCATAGTGCTCAGAGCCATTTGTAAAACGAAACTCCGCGATTAGACCCTGAAGACCACTATCCTATACAGCGCCCATTTATTTCGACAGTGTAAAACATGCAGGAGGGGTTGTTCAGTGTGCTTCACCTGTCGTCGCGGTGTAGCCTTTCTGTAATACTACATCTCTCGAGACACTCTATGGAGGGACCATTCGTGTTAAGATGGATAATCGCATAACAGCATGCTTAACAAGCAAGCATGCACAAATTCCTCGCCTTCCCGTACGGCTCATGCATGCTTGTACAAGGATCACTTTGCTTGCCAGAACATTTAGAACATGGGCGACAATAAGCTGGCTTCGGCAGCATTACTCTTTGTGTTACGAAAGAAACAAAACAGTAGTTAAAGAAACGAAAATATTATTCGCAGTGCAAACGCTTCAGAAGTCGTCTCGTAGTATTACTGTTTTTCTTCCCTTTTTTCCCAAATAATATTGCATTCTTTGAATTGTCCTGCATTACAGTACAGACTTTGTACAGAACGTTATTTAACAGGACCTAATGAAATAAAATAAAATTTCTGATGAATGTTTTCACAAGCCTCCCTATTCGTGGTACACGAGCTCAAGCATGCACGCGGTTGAACGCTTGCACAAGCATGCGTGATCGAAATACGGTCAAACATAAAGCAGTTTGTTCGAGGGGCATTCAGTAAGTAATGCAACACTTTTTGTATCCAAGCGAGTTGCTTTTATTCAGGAATCCAATACGCTATATCATTCCCCAATCTTATTGGCTACAAAACACTGTTATTCAACATAATCTCCGGTCAGTGCGACGGCCTGACGCCACCTTACAGGGACGGCGTGTATGCGCGCATCGTAGCACTGTACTGGTCGACGCCGGAGCCAAGATCTTGCTGCCGCGGCAGCCTCTGCATCATCCACATACTGCCACGCGGAGTGCATCCTTCAGTGAGCCAAACAGATTGAAGTCGGAAGGTGCGAGATCCAGCTTGTAGGGTGGATGAGGAAGAACAGTCCAATGAGACTTTAAGGGCTCGTCTCGGGTGCACAGACGCTTGTGAGACCTTGCGTTGTCATGGACAAGTTCCTTTGCATTTTTGTGGTGAGGAGCACTCTGAAGTCGGTTCTTCAATTTCCTGAGGCTAGCACAGTACACTTCAGAGTCGATCGTTGCACCATGAGGGAGGACATCAAACAGTATATCGTCGCCATGAGTTTGCCGACTGACGCTGCGGCTTTGAACTTTTTCGTCGGAGGAGAGGTGGAGGCGTGCCACCCTATGAAGTGCCGTTTTGTTTCCGGTTCGAAGTGATGAAACCATGTTCCATCATCTGTCATGGTATCTGACAAAAAATTGTCACGATCAGCCTCGTAACGCTCAAGCAGTTACTGACAGATGGTCGTTCGTTGCTCTTTATGGTCTTCTGTTAGGCGGCGAAGAACGAAGCGTACACATACCTCTGAGTACCCCAACTAGACGACCAGTTTTGCAACAAGGTGTTTGTGTTCGGTCGATCACCTCGAGTGAGAGTATCCACACGTACCACCATTGCAGGATTCGCAGCCGTGTGCGACCAGCGGGCACGCGGGAAATCGGACAGACTGGCGCGATCTTGTTCTGATGCCGGCCGTGGTGTCCGAGCGGTTCTAGGCGCTTCAGTCTGGAACCGCGCGACCGCTACGGTCGCAGGTTCGAATTCTGCCTCGGGTATGGATGTGTGTGATGTCCTTGGGTTAGTTGGGTACGTAGTTCTAAGTTCTCGTGGACTGATGACCTCAGATGTTAAGTCCCATAGTGCTCAGAGCCATTTAAACCATTTACACTTGCGATGCTCTTGTTTTCCACAAAATACCCTTTGTGTGCTCTCTACTTGGAACGCACCTGCACAGATGCCATTTTGGAGGCTGCAAATAGCTCTGCCACCTATCTGTACTTCATGAAACTAAAGGGGTTGACGCGGGAATCATCCACGATGTCCCGATTCCGCAATTTTTCAATCTAAATTGGCCGAGTAAAAAAGAAGTATTTCATTACTTAGTGAACGTCCCCTCCCCTCCCCCCCCCCCTCCGTTAAATCCTGCAGAATGCGCAAATTTATGCTACAAACGCTGAAGTATGCTACCTTTAGGCGACATGAAGCCCTTGGCCAGGGAGCTGTGCTTGCGGCTAGGCGCCTGCCCGCAGCCTTGGACGCCGGCGCAGGCTGTTACGAACTGCCCCCACCCCCTCCCCTGTATCGACGAACGACCTGGTCCCGCTGCCAGCTGTTCTGCAGATGGGTGACGCTGTGCGCAGTACCAGTCTCTCCCTTGCGGTCACCTGTGACCTTCTGCCACGAGCGCTACCGATTCGGTGCTCCAGTTCTTTCTCTGGCGTCCGCTCGATAAATTCAACATATATTTCGTCCATGACTGACCTCCAGTATTCCTAATACATTCAAGTTGCTTAATTTCTCTTAGTCTAGTTGTTCATCTTCTTTCTTTCTTTTGTTTTTTCTTCTTGTTATTCGGGCGTCTTCAGTTGTCTGAAGTACTCACTTTTCAGATGGAATGAGTTGCCAACAGTGATTGTCTCATATTAAACCCAGAATATATTCCTAGGGACACTAAAGCATCACAGCTGTTAACTGCCCTCCTCCTCCATTAAAACAAAGTACAGACATAATACATTTCTAGAATGACAAAATAGGAAGAACTAGAACTACAGAAAATTTTATAGAGAAAACAACTCTCGAAAACCAAATACTGATTGGGGAAAAAAATCGAAGCACTAAAAAATAATTAATGTAGAATAATGAACATTCGGGGCACATTTGCCTAGGTAACATAGCCAAGTGGTTAGCATTGCAGGATCACAGGTTAACGTTAGAGCAAGGTACCGGTAATTGTAAATGTAAGATGCTGGTACATTAATAACCGGTATGGAATTTTCGCTCTGCAGCGGAGTGCGCGCTGATATGAAATTTCCTGGCAGATTAAAACTGTGTGCCGGACTGAGACTCGAACTTGGGACCTTTGCCTTTCGCGGGCAAGTGCTCTGCCATCTGGGCTACCGAAGCACGACTCACGCCAGGTACTCACAGCTTTACTTCTGCCAGTATCTCGTCTCCTATCTTCCAAACTTTACAGAAGCTCTCCTGCGAACCTTGCAGAACTAGCACTCCTGAAAGAAAGGGCATTGCGGAGACATGGCTTAGCTACAGCCTGGGGGATGTTTCCAGAATGAGATTTTCACCCTGCAGCGGAGTGTGCGCTGATATGAAACTTTCTGGCAGATCAAAACTGTGTGCCGGACTGAGACTCGAACTCGGGACCTTTGCCCTGCACTCCGCTGTAGAGTGAAAATTTCATTCTAGAATCATCCCCCAGGCTGTAGCTAAGCCATGTATCCGCAATATCCTTTCTTCCAGGAGTGCTAGTTCTGCATGGTTCGCAGGAGAGCTTCTGTGAAGTTTGGAAGGTAGGAGACGAGGTACTGGCGGAATTAAAGCTGTGAGGACAGGTCGTGATTCGTACATCGGTAGCTCAGATGGTACACCACTTGCCTACGAATGGCAAAAATTGAACAGGTGCCAGATGTCAGTTTGTGGGATGGAGTTACACGCCTGTTGCCTCTTAGTCGGTCAGTACAAGGACGGTTAATATGTTTTTAAAATGCTGGAGTTGTCGTTTGATAATGTCTCATATGTGCTCCACTGCAGGCAAATTTGGTGATCGAGCAAGCGAAGGCACATGTCGATATTATGTAGAGCATGTTGGGTTATAAGAGCGGAATGTGGGCGAGACTTATCCCGTTGGAAAACACACCCTGGAATGCTGTTCATGACTAGCGCCACGACAGATCGAATCAACAGATTGACGCAAAAGAATTTTCAGTCAGGGTGCTTGGGGTAACCAAGAGAGTAGTCCTGCTGTCATATGAAATCGCACCCCCGGACCGTAACTCCAGATGTGGGTCCAGTGTGTCTAGCACGCAGACAGGTTGTTTGCAGACCGTCAGCTGGCATCCTCATAACCAGTACACGGCCTTCGCCGACACCGAGGCAGAACCAGCTTTCATCAGGAAACACAACACATGTCTGTCCTGACCTCAAGTGAGCTCTCGCTTGACACCACTGACGTCCCAAATGGTGTTGGTTTGCTGTCAGTGGAATGCACGGTACATGGTGTCTGGCTTGGAGTTGTCCTTGAAGTATCCGGTTTCTAGCAGTTCTTTCTGTCACTGTGGTCCCAACTGCTGCTCAAATTGCTGCTGATGATGCACTACGATGTACCAGAGCCGTAAACCGAAAACGATGGCGTTCCTCTCGGTAGTGCCACGTGTCCCTTCTGAGCCCGGTCTTCTTGCGACCGTACATTCTCGCGACCATCGCTGCCAGCTATCATGTATAGTGGCTATATTCATGATTCGTGCCGAGTTTCTGTGCAGTTTCACAGAAGGAACATCCAGCTTCACATAGACCTATCTCACGACTTCGTTCATACTCAGTGAGGTGTAGCTAATGGCGTCATTGTCACCTTTAAGAGATTCTTGACACACATCAACTCACCATATCTAATCTCAAAGGCACTTAACGCTCACGACAGTTACAGCTTATATTTAAAGTAAACCTGAAGTACATCTTCATAGTGGTGCTACAAACGCAACTCTCATGCGACTGGCGCGAAATTTGAAAAGACATCATGCTTACAAACCTTCGTGTATGTCGCACAACTCCTTCGTGGTATTGCGATCTTTCCTTCGTCAGTGTTGAAACGTGGAACTTAGAGAAAACAGGAAAAGGTGTGGACAGGCCTAATCAGTTAACATTGTTTGCACAGTATACACGTATACTTAATTTAAGGAAATAATTTTTTAAACAATCATTTTAAAAAAAAACTTGACTGTAACACAAGCTACATTGATGGATGAAGGCCTTATTAAGAAAGAATTCAAATTATTTGTCGGCTGAAGGCCACGAGCAATACTTCAGAGCAATTAACGGCTGAAGGCCTGAATTAAAAACGAGGAAGACAATTACACATTAAAAACACCAAAATTTTTAAAACAATGATTAAAAGGATTGACTGTAACACAAGATACACTGGCGGCGGAAGGCCACAATCAATAGGAATAATTTAAACTAAATAGTATTTTTAAACAGTCGAAACAATCAGGCCAAATAAGAAGGGAGTTATCCACAGGATCGATCAGAGAAAAGTCCCTACAGCTGCGTAAGCGGTGAAACAGGCAGCCAAGAGTTATGCTCACTTAACAGGATGGCAACTCAAACTAGGGACAGCTTGAACGCCGACCAGCACACTCGCAAAACCCATCTAAGATGCGATAATCAATACCACGATAGAATAACAGTTAACATCGTCAAATGACAAGCATTTAATTACACAAGTTGCCACCACCAAATCCTAGTATGCAGACAGGCTTAAGACCAAACTGCCTATTCAAAATCTGACTAGATGCACATGAAACCGCAAAAGACAATTCCACAAACAACTCAATTCAAACAATGCTAAAACAGTCACTATACAGCAACAAGACGGATTGCGCGTAGACATGAACGTTAAGAACACAGAAACAGTCGAAATACCAGATACACGTCGTCCACTGAGACGACCAACCATCGGTCACTGCCAATCAAGTCAGGCAAGGGAAACGTCCGAGTATAAAACCGCCAACCGACAGCTTGATGGTATTTCACACACACACACACACACACACACACACACACACACACACACACACACACACACACACGCGCGCGCGCGCGCGCGAAAGTTGCCCTACTCGAATATAACGACCCATTCAACTTAAACTCGCTGAATCCGGACCTCGACGTGACCATGCACTCTCGCGACCACGTCCTTCCATCGGGCAGTGCTTTTATCGCCAGTTCCCTCGGCGAGTACTGCCGCTGTCGGACTTCGCTGCTGCTCCTTCCCAGCTGAACTGCCTCCCCCTTCCCAGAGACATGACGACCCGGAAATATTAGAGGTCGCTCCATAGATAATACCACAGTAATCGCTATCGATAAACACCGCTACTGCCACTCACGGACAGACAAAGCGATCAACCGTAGTGGCGCCAGTGAGCGCACTAAGAAAACGAGAGGTCACAATCCGAATACACGACGCCGACGTGTCAAAGGCACAAACGCGAGTCGGAGCACGGCTGAAGTGTGTATACAAGGGAAACGTAAGAGCGTTGCAGAGTATATCTTCTAACAGGACTGACAACTTCAAAAACAGTTTTATGTTTCTCGAACAGAAATTTAAAGATAACACTGACATGTGGAAGGAGCGTAAATAAGGGTGTGGACGTAGGCGGAAATATCTTTAAGATTATTTTGAGACAACTTCCTGATGACCAGTTCAGTTATTTTAACCATTTTCCTAAAAAGCTCTAAAGATCAATTTAAGACGGAAAACAAAAGATCGATTTTTTGAAGCAGATTCTCAGAAAATTAACTTAAGTGCAAATTTAGTACGTCAGCACTAGAAAAATTCTTCTTGCAGAAACGCATCTCACTTACTGCTTCACATTTATCTTCGAAGTTACTGGTGATGAAAATGGCGTGGTTCTAATTATGCATTACATATGCCTTAGAAGTGGAGCGTAAAGGTAATTACTAGTTTGATGTGTGAAGTGGGACGCAGGTACAGTTTTCTGCTACTCACTCACATCTCTGTAGTGTCTTCGGTTTCAGGGTACCTTAACCCGATAAACCTACTCCCTTCTCGTGCTACCGGCCGACCTACTCACTTCTCGTGCTACCGGCCGAAATACTTGCCGTCCATGCCATTACAGTATAAGCCATTTGCCTTTCTTTGGCGTTCATTTTCTACCGAAAATATTCTCGGAACGAAATGTATTCGCACTGTCGCGTCCGACTGTACGAATTATAGTTGCATATTGTAGAACGTAAATTTCAGATTAGGCCTTTATAGGGCAGTGGATGTCAAATGATATTATGACGAGACCGATACACAACTGGCGAGACTCTCGCTCTTGTTATTTTGACTCCTTCGTAAATCTGTTGGTATTTATAACCATGTGGCCGGCACAACGATCTTAAAACCCACGATCCCAGTGCGGGTGTTGAAATATGGGCAGAATACAGTCTTCTGAAACACGTTCGTTTCAGGTGGTCATCAGCGGACGCTGGTGCTACTCTTGGCACTTCAGATCAGCGCTGGAGAATTGAAGCGTTCCAGACGCTGCGTTGTTTATTTTGACGGGGGGACTGGGCTTTTAATCCGGAGTCTGTTGTGCCTTCCAGTCCCGTAATTGCCCTTCGCAGTTGCCAAGCGGACAAAACACCCGTACCGAAAGGGGATTGGCGCAGCGGAGCTGAACGTCTCCTGGCGTAGTCGCTCCGATTGTTAACAACTTGCTGCTCTTCTAGCTCGGCAGCCGCGTTGCCGATGTGCTCCAGAAGCGCCGGTGCAAGTCACTGCCTGGTAACTCCACACTTCGCACTCTGATGCTGTCTGCCTCTCCGCTAAATCCTCCTGCAAACTGCGCGTTTGTTCGGAGCTGACAGTTTGCGTGA
The DNA here is from genome assembly GCF_023897955.1 of Schistocerca gregaria. Classification (NCBI taxonomy): domain Eukaryota; kingdom Metazoa; phylum Arthropoda; class Insecta; order Orthoptera; family Acrididae; genus Schistocerca; species Schistocerca gregaria. Next base: position 1,012,554,132 of record NC_064920.1, on the reverse strand, counting down.
AGAATAAAACAAGTGCCTTCTGGAGTCCACTCCGTTGAAATAGCTCTAACAAGGAGTTTCTCTGTATATAGCTCGCAATATTGCGAATCTTCTTCTTAACAACCTGTTTCACCCTACCTCGTTGCACACACAACGGCGCAGAAGCTGATGAAAGAACCTCAATTCCCAGTACTTCTTTCGTCGCTAATTCGCTGTCTGGGTGTTCCCTGTCGGCGGTCTCGTTTATTCAGTATACGTCGTGACGAAAGACAGCTCAAGGGGAAAACCTTCTGGAAAAGGATCGATCGATGAAGTAAACGGCTTATTTTTCGCCCTGATGTAAATGTGGTAATCGCTGTACCACGGCGTAGCACAACCACTACCGACACAAAATTGACATTGAGGAGACTGCCATGTGTCAGGCATTTTCTTAACTTCACTCGACTGTAGGAGTGTCGTAGTAAAAAATAAATGTATTAAAATTTCATGCATGATGCGGAATTTTTCACGCATCTCAGAGTTAATGATATCGTATCCTCTGATCTGTGTCATACAGAGAATAAATTTGTAGTTACATTCATCGGCAAATGAGGATGTTGTCTGCAAAAATTTTTGCGAATGGAGTTAGTAGGCAAGAAGTAATAAATTCAAAAGTCATGCGGAATGTGGCAGTTTCTCACGCATCTCGATGTCCATGACTACATATCTTCTGTGTATGTCTGGTACCATGATATAATGTTGTAGATGCATATTAGTAGCACGGAATAATCAAATGTCATTCATGACGGGCCAGTGTTTCATACCTCACATTATTTATGTCATATCTCATGAGCTATGATAGGTAGGTGGTTCTTACCCCGACAGCGATTGTTGCCTGACTAAGGGGTGTGTGTACCTTGTTTGGTTGATACCGGTTCAGTGGTTTAGAAGATACGACACGCACACGCGCGCGGATTTCACACTCAGGTTGTCAGATGATTTTAATGCATTACGTAGTAAGTACATGGTTGAGTTTGCAGCACGCATTTATAGGAAAAAGGGCTACTTATCGAGTGCACATGCTACCGTGAATTTCACGTCTCAACACGCCATAGAGCTTTTTTCTTTTTCTTCTTTTTAACATTCAGATAAACCAGATACATGTTCGAATGGTTTAGCATAGAAAAGCAAGTGTGTAATAGGAAATTTCTTTGCAGTATCGATGTATCTATCAGGGAAGTAATTACTCTCGCAGTGTTTATTTATTGTCGATTTGTTACTTTATTTACATTTGCTGTGCAGTACTTACTGAACACGTTCCCCTGTGTTTTTACTACGCATGGTATGTTCTTACGTGTGGTAGCTATGTTAGGTTACTTCCTCCTTTTATTATCTAATGTCTAGATTACAGCGGGAAAGTTTATATAGAGGAGTAAAGGTATACGTCAAGAAGATGCTGATATCAGTGAGAAAATTTAGATGTATCGTTCAAAATAAAATAAAGCTCAAATTAAAAAATAATATAAAACAAAATACTTGCTATTACGAAATATCTCAAACACAGTGCGAGAAGCTTCGTGTGACAACTTAAACTAGTCATTGTTAATCGACACAGCGTACAGTCAATTACACTAAGTAGGTTTTTCAAAACTAGGATAGGCTGAGATTTTGCTCCGAATCTTGTACTACAACTATTGTGCTGCGCTCCACTCCAGGGGACCTTGTACCTCTCTAGGCAGATAGGCCACTCTTCCTCATCCGAGGAGTATGCTAATGAGGCGAAGCTGACCTCAACGGAACAGTTTTCATGTCGAACAATGTCATATTTGGTCTGAAATTTGCTGTGTTAGTCTGGTTTACTTAAAGCTAAATGAAAACAACAGAACGCATGTTTCCTGTCACAACAGGACCGGCAAAATACGAGGGTAGTTTCAACAGTCCGGCACACCGCGCATGCGCGGCAGTACGTTAGCGTGATCAAGTTGAAATTCATGTTAGTTGCGAGCGAGACTTCAGGCTTGACGGGGCATTTGCTGATTAACGTGGTTGTATCGTAATTCAGTTTCAAAATAGAAGCTTAAATAAGAGTCAGATTGGATTACACTTAGTGAACAGCACTCGCACATAGAAATCGAACCGCCAAACGGGAAAAGAACCAACGGAAATTTACAACGCTTTGAGAGAGCTCAGTATGACGGTGGTCTGCTTGTTTCCGTTAAAGTCTGGTAAGGACTGAGGACAACCCAAGAAGTGTAAGGCCACCAACTGCAACACACTACACCTCTCAGGTTATTGTTAATGACGTTTTGAGAGAAGAACGACGAAAAACGTACGAATAAATTGCATATGGGGCCAAAATGTTATTGTTAATGACGTTTTGAGAGAAGAACGACGAAAAACGTACGAATAAATTGCATATGGGGCCAAAATGTCTGTCAGTTCAGTTTACGCAACCATAACTGAAAAGTTAAATGAGAAAAGTTGATGCCAGTTCGGTTCCTCATGATCTGAGTGAAGAGCAGAAAGCAGGTCGCAAAAGAATCGCAGAACAACTGCTTCAACGTTGTCGAACAGAAGAAGAGTTTCTGAAAAGGGTTATTGCACTTACTGAAACCTGAGATGTTGAATCAGAACTGAAGCCTCAGTCATCAAACTGGAAAAGTGCCTACAAGCCACGCCCGAAAAAAATCCCGCCACCAACAATCAACGATGAAGCTGACAATGATCTTTGCGTATGACATGAATGGAGTTATAGCTATAAAGTGCCCCAGGGTACGTTGTAACAGCCGCGTACTAAAAGCTGTTTCTGCAAAATGTTTTGTGCCAGAAAATTCGCCAAAGGAGGCCTGACATACTTGCAGCTAGAGGCAACGGAAAAAGCATGCGAAGTTCAGAAGAACGCGAAATCCTGAAGATGGGCTAAAATTTACAGACGCGCGAAATTTGGCACGTACTTCGATGCGAAATGCCTTTAATAGGTTCCACAACGAAACATTGTCTCGAAATTTGGTAGAAAATCCGAAGAAATTCTGGTCGCATGTAAACTACACAAGCGGCAAGACGCAGTCTTTTCTGCGCAGTGCCGATGGTACTGTTATCGACGACTGTGCCGCTAAAGCGGAGTTATTGAACGGAGTTTTCCGAAATTCTTTCACCAGGGAAGACGAATGGAATATTCCAGAATTTGAAACACGAACATCTGCTAGCATGAGTTTCTTAGAAGTAGATACCTTAGGGGTTGCGAAGCAACTCAAATCGCTTGATACGGGCAAGTCTTCAGGTCCAGATTGTATACCGATTAGGTTCCTTTCAGATTACGCTGATACTATAGCTCCCTACTTAGCACAACCGCTCGCTCACCGATAGATCTGTACCTACAGATTGGAAAGTTGCGCAGGTCGCACCAGTGTTCAAGAAGGGTAGTAGGAGTAATCCATTTAACTACAGACCTATATCATTGACGTCGGTTTGCAGTAGGGTTTTGGAGCATATACTGTATTCAAACATTATGAATCACCTCGAAGGGAACGATCTATTGACACGTAATCAGCATGGCTTCAGAAAACATCGCTCTTGTGCAACGCAGCTAGCTCTTTATTCGCACGAAGTAATGGCCGCTATCGACAGGGGATCTCAAGTTGATTCCGTATTTCTAGATTTCCGGAAAGCTTTTGACACCGTTCCTCACAAGCGACTTCTAATCAAGCTGCGGAACTATGGGGTATCGTCTTAGTTGTGCGACTGGATTCGTGATTTCCTGTCAGGAAGGTCGCAGGTCGCAGTTCGTAGTAATAGACGGAAAATCATCGAGTAAAACTGAAGTGATATCAGGTGTTCCCCAGGGAAGCGTCCTGTGACCTCTGCTGTTCCTGAACTATATAAATGACCTTGGTGACAATCTGAGCAGTTCTCTTAGACTGTTCGCAGATGATGCTGTAATTTACCGTCTAGTAAGGTCATCCGAAGACCAGTATCAGCTGCAAAGCGATTTAGAAAACATTGCTGTATGGTGTGTCAGGTGGCAGTTGACGCTAAATAACGAAAAGTGTGAGATGATCCACATGAGTTCCAAAAGAAATCCGTTGGAATTCGATTACTCGATAAATAGTACAATTCTCAAGGCTGTCAATTCAACTAAGTACCTGGGTGTTAAAATTACGAACAACTTCAGTTGGAAGGACCACATAGATAATATTGTCGGGAAGCCGAGCCAAAGGTTGCGTTTCATTGGCAGGACACTTAGAAGATGCAACAAGTCCACTAAAGAGACAGCTTACACTACACTCGTTCGTCCTCTGTTAGAATATTGCTGCGCGGTGTGGGATCCTTACCAGGTGCGATTGACGGAGGACATCGAAAGGGTGCAAAAAAGGGCAGCTCGTTTTGTATTATCGCGTTATAGGGGAGAGAGTGTGGCAGATATGATACACGAGTTGGGATGGAAGTCATTACAGCATAGACGTTTTTCGTCGCGGCGAGACCTTTTTACGAAATTTCAGTCACCAACTTTCTCTTCCGAATGCGAAAATATTTTGTTGAGCCCAACCTACATAGGTAGGAATGATCATCAAAATAAAATAAGAGAAATCAGAGCTCGAACAGAAAGGTTTAGGTGTTCGTTTTTCCCGCTCGCTGTTCGGGAGTGGAATAGTAGAGAGATAGTATGATTGTGGTTCGATGAACCCTCTGGCAAGCACTTAAATGTGAATTGCAGAGTAGTCATGTAGATGTAGATGTAGATGTAGATGTAGACCACATATTGCCCTACTATTGAGAAAAACGCTCGATAAATATAGATGGAAAATACTACCCCGCCCACCGTACAGTCCTGATATGAGCCCACCAGACTTTGATATGTTTCCCAAATAGAAGGAACAACTCGGTGGAAAACGTGTTTATATAATTCATATGAGACGGGTAATCATACAGCTCAGCAATGAAAGTGCCCTATCCGGAGTATAGAAGTTGCCATAAGCCTGTCATAAGCAAGAGTGGAGTTCATGCTGAAGGCCTGTATAGGAATTTTGTAAAATGAATTATTTTCGTCAGTTCAGTCTCGCAGAACTTTTGGAATGACCCTCGTGTTACCAAGTGTTCGATAGTGAGCAATCAAAATTATGATTAAAGTAATCTATGGAAGAAGACAAACCCATGTGCATTTGTCTCTTGAAGCTACTGTATAGATAGTACACAACCTGTAAAGCTCAAATATACGCAGTGGACTGCTTTGGTTCGTGCGGCTGCTACCGACCGACCGAGCTGGCGAGACGTCTAGTCTGGGTGACGTCACACAGTAGCTGGCGCGTATCGCCGTGGCAGCTGTACGGTACGGCGCCCTTCACCTCGCGTGACCTCTGGAGGCGGCGGCCGGATAGCGTTGCTCTGCCGTTAAAAACAATGGCCACTGGGTACTGGAGAAACGTGTTGCTACTGAGCGCGCTGGAGCAGACCATTTCAAATGCAGTTTCAGCATAGCCCGCAGGGTCCTCCTCGTGTTGCATGTTCACTGTGTGACTCGCGCCTGAGTGCGTGTGCAGGGTGGGGCAGGAAATTAGCCGAAATTTTAAGTTGGTACTGTTAAGAGAGAGGGGACAGTAGAGGAGTGGGGATATGCTCCAAGGTCACAGTGGCACTGGCCGTTTACGTTGGAACCGCTGTTAACTGCAAACATGGCGTTGTCGAACGAACAACGTGCTTTTGCTTCCGAAAACTATTTTTCCGAAAACCGATCTACAGTCGGAGTACGGTGTGTTATGCGTACTCGATGTCGAATCCCCTCCTCGAAACATTGTTCCCGACCGTAAGTCGATTCTGTTATGGGTAGACAAATATCGTCGATGTGGCTGTGTTATGAAAAAGAGAGTTGGAGCACAATGACAGTTAGAACTCCTAAAAACATTGAGCGTGTAAGGAAGTTTGTGTTGCAGTGCCCTAAACGTTCTGCATGCAAGCATGTATCGTCGCTTGCACTGTCTAGCAGCTCTGTGCGTCGGATTCTCTATGGAGACCTTCAGTTTCATGCCGGCCGGTGTGGCCGTGCGGTTCTAGGCGCTTCAGTCTGGAACTGCGTGACCGCTACGGTCGCAGGTTCGAATCCTGCCTCGGGTATGGATGTGTGTGATGTCCTTAGGTTAGTTAGGTTTAGGTTGTTCTAAGTTCTAGGGGACTAATGACCTCAGATGTTAAGTCCCATAGTGCTCAGAGCATTTTTTTCTCTCAGTTTCATCCGTATAAAATGGCGAAGGCTCAAGAACTGTCACAATAGGACCGGCAAAACCGGCGACAAGCTTGTGACGACTCGATTGAAAATGTTCAAGACGCGCTCATTTTCTTCAGTGATGAAGTACACATTCAAATTTCTGGATATGTTAGTAAACAGAATATGCGTTATTCGAGTCGTGTGAATCCTTGAGAAATTCATGACACATCTCCACAGTGATAAGGTCACAATTTGATGTGGAGTCAGTGCTGAGGAAATCATTGGACCTTTTTTTCTGTAGGAGAAAAACCATGCTGTTCTCGTTAATAGTGGACGGTTACAAAACATTTTTGAACCAATGCTTCAACAACTGCATCTGAGACTCGTTTCGTTTCAGCAGTATGGTGCCATGGCCCACACTGTCCGACATTCTATGACTGTTTAAGGGAAATCTTTGTCGGAGGTTTGCTCTCACGGGACTGCGACATACCATTCCTGCACGCTCGCCTGATTAAAGTCCGTGCGACTTATTTCTTTGGGATTATCTCGAAGCTCAAGTTTTCAAACACTGCCCAAGGATCCTACGAGCTTTCAAGGATGCTGTACATCTTGAAATAGGCCGTATTCCACAGTAAATGCTTTATAGACTAATGCCGAAATTCAGAAATCGGCTGCAGCTGTGTATTGACAAAGAAAAACGCCACTTGCAGGATTTGATGTTCAAAACTTAATAAAGTACAGTTGCAAGTTTAAATTTATTGAGATAATAACTAAATGTTTTGTAGCGTTTTTAGTTTTTCTTGTATTCATTTTTACAGTTACGCATAGTTCCCTGCTGCATCCTGTATAACACCATTGTCCGCTCGTTGTTTCCTTCCACTCAGTGGCTGGCCTCTATGCGACATTTCTTTGCAATTGTTATCCCAGTACGTTGTCACACTGATTACGACACTGAACTAACGTTCGAGAGGAGCAGAATCCCATACGGGTCGGCCCATGTGATTCAATTTTGCTGAAATGCTCTTAAGCTCCTGTAGTCGAATATCACCATGATTCCTTCAATATGGCTAGGCCGGCTTCATCACCCATTTCGAAATGAGCTGGTGCCACATCTATAATGATGTCGAGAAAAGGTTGAATTTCACTCTTCCTTTCATACGCATACATACAAGGTGACCAAACAGTCTCTTTACACCTAAGCTAAATGCATGTAACAGTGTTATATGGTAAGCCATTTAAGATTCGAGGTTACCATCTTGATCGTTGATATGGAAACAGTGGTCACGCGAATTCCGCCTGACTGTTGCATAACTGCCATGCGATTGCCCAGGGAGGAGATTAAGTTTTTGCATTGACCAGTCCATTTTTCGTCTTTCGTGTGTGGTGAAGAAAGAAGCCGTATATACCAGCATCTTCACTTTGGAGGCCTGCTTAGTGAAGAGTGTGCCGGTCCATCAACGAAAGCATAACAACGAGGATATGACACAGGCAATGGAAAGGTTTCGTGAACTGTTCCAGTTCGGTAAGGACTGGTCGTCACACTTTGATCTCGTGGGAGAAGGTTTTTCAGCTGGGAAGTGTTTTGGATGCCCCCGCTGTGGTCGTCCATTAATCCGAATGGGCACATGTGCTGTAGTTAGTGCGCCAGCGATGCGTTCAACCAATAAATCGAAGAGGAAAGCTTGCTGCGTAACTTGTAATTAAAAGCAGAGTAATGAAACATCACATGAAAATGCACTCAGGCGCGCAAGCATTCCGAACATTGGCCATCAGTGAACGTACGGAGGGTGACTTAAACCACCGGAGGTGTATCAAACTCTGCATGGATAATGGCGGTGCACATACGAACGTATTGGACAAATAACTGTCGTATTAAAGTTACAGTTAAATAGTTGCACGTGACGTGAGATTTTCTGGTCGTCCTGTAGTGAGACCTATCTGAATCTGATACTGAGTACTTGGTCGTAAAATTTCATGAGATTTTTTGGCAGTCATTTGGTGTTGTTCGTTAGGCGTTTACGAATATCCGAATTTTTGAAGAATTGTGTAATACCCTCAGACCATTTCAACCACTGACACTGATGCAACCTCTCAAGACGCTTGGCATATCCAGTGTTGTTTCGACTTTATACGTATTCTATCAACTCGCGCAGTATTTCACTGGAAGTCATGGAATTTCCCAGTACCCCTATCAATAAGCGTATTCTTTTTATTTATCTTTACTGAACCCATACAAACATTCCTCTTACGTGGTTGCTTCCAGGTGTTACAGGATTTGGTTGGTTCCTGTTAGATTACTTAACTCTTTCATCAAAGAGTGCCATGTGTTTACATTTAACGAAGTCTTCTAGAGTCCGTTCATGAACCCGCCAGTCTTCTACGTATTTAATAAGTTCAAGAATACAGAATTCAGCACATGAAGCCTTATCCATATAGAACACTTAGTCTTTTTTACAACATTCTTGAAGAATACAAATACATATCACGAAATTCAGTGTCTCATGAAATTGGTGAACGTATTCAGTTCGCGTGGAATCATTGCATAAGTTGCTTTACCTGGAAACAGAACTCATCAGAACGCCCCATAACAAAATTTCTTGCTCAAATTGTTCTTGCGTGTGATCATTGCACGAAACTTGTATTTGGTCAGTGTTATCCGTCTTCAGTCATCGCGAACGGTGTGGATGAAAGTTGTGACTAAGTTTTGCCACGTGCTCTGTATACAGAATTCTCTGTCCGTCCGTTACTAACTTCCGAGAGTACAGAACCAAAATACTGCGTTCGGAGGAATGTGTTGTGTCGAAACGAACTTGATTAATAATGCCCAAGCTGAAGTCGGCCGGGGTGGCCGAGCGGTTCTAGGTGCTACAGTCTGGAACCGCGCGACCGCTACGGTCGCAGGTTCGAATCCTGCCTCGGGCAAGGATGTGTGTGACGTCCTCAGGTTAGCTAGGTTTAAGTAGTTCTAAGTTCTAGGGGACTGATGACCTCAGAAGTTAAGTCCCGTAGTGCTCAGAGCCATTTGAACCCACGCTGAGTGTCTTCTGAGGATAAAGGGCTTTTTCAGCAGGCAGGCGAACGCCGACTCTGTTTTGATCTTAAAACCAGAAAATTTCTCATTCCAAGAATCGAAGAAAAATAAGCTAGAGACGTCTCCCGACAGTCGACTCTGGCTTTCCCCTTCCTCTCCCAGTTACAACGTTATAGGATGTAACGATGCATCTTTTTGTGAACTCGTATCATCTACTCAGGCATTACTACATATTGCCATTTTAACTTGACGTCCTCTTGACCAGGGAACGTAAAAACCATAGTGATAGAGCTACCTTAGTAAACAAGGTACTCCGAAAGAAACACACTGGCAGTTCTGTCGTTAACTCTGTATCATTACTTAGCGTACGAAAAAAAAGATACGTAAGTCGTTACGTTATTCGTGTTTGTTGTCTCATGACCATCTGTCTTAGGAAACAGGAAACATGCGATAGTACCGTCAAATTATATTGTCATTAATGTCCGGGCACTTGGAGTAAATTAGGCGTCTCGAAAAACTGTGACGTACAGGTGGTGTTCTTAGAAGAATTACCAGTATGTTATCGTAGGCACTTCCAGGTATTTTCTTCCGTTCACACTAGATTTTGCTAAAAGTCTTGTAGTAGCTGTGTGTTAATCAGCCGCGCTAGATGTAACCCAGTAGATGCTCAGTTGAACCATGGTCAAAGCACTGTGTACAGTCGTTTAAGTTCAATTCACTCCCCTTTCGTCGGAACACTCGCCCAGTCTTCACTTTACGATCGGGATAACGTTCTTGATAATACAGAAACTACCCTGTCCACGAGGGAATTCGACCAATACTGATGTCTTGATCTACATATAAATCCTTTTGACGCCGAACAAGTCATGCAGCCTGGAACATTCTACGGACGAAACCACAGAGAAGCAGCAAAGTTTGACTAAATGCAAGTGATTTCAGTAGTGCAGAACTGTTTTCTTCCATATTCATTATTGATGCTTAGAGAATTACGATGAGATTAAGAGGATATGTACGTTAGGGAGAGACCAAAGCGGCTCCACTTACGACCAACATGAAAGCGATATGAAATTTGCTTCGCCAGCTTGAACAGGGACCTGCACAGTACAGAGCCCTGTTCCCTCAGTGCGTTAGGGCAATGTCCGGCGCCCTCGAAGCGGAAGCTTTCAGCGATACGCTCCGCCGGCGGAACCGCAGAATTGGCCTGGCACCATCTTAGCAGAAAAATCTAGGAGCGGAGGTCAATTTTCGGTGAGTGTAAAACATCCATTTCTTCCGCTATTTTACCGTCACGCCTTATTAAACATAACGACAGTGATTCACATCTCTTTACCGCCAAACATTTCCTGAGGACCAGCACGAATGGTCACTTGTATCGTGTACGAAAATCCTAAATTGGCTAGGTGTGACGCTGATTACCTTAAATCAGCCATTGGAGGACTTGCTGACAAGTGGTAATTGCAGTCTTTAACACTGAAGTCTTTTTACATCTCGTCCCCGACAGTTAGCTTTATTCAAGATGATTATGGCGATAACAGTCATCGAAATCTTGGGTTCCTCATCAAGTTTGACGCATCTTATTCACGGAGAAGAGACTGTATGTTAGCAGTGAAAGCTGTGTCATGGGTCGCCCTGTGATCGTGTACCTGTTTTTAGTGCCTTATGCAGCATGGAAGGTAGTTGGAAGTAAGGTCGGGAATAACGGACCGTTTAAAACCGATACCGTTATTTTAGTTCTGAATAACTTACATTTTTCGGTATTTGTTTGGTCTCGGTTATTACAGATTTTTGTTTTACTAATAACCTGGTAAAAATCCGCTATAGCAGCTTGTCATAGCAGTGACGCTAAAATTTTTTGGTTTTCAATTAAGTCTTTTTAAAAAAGACTAAGGTTTATTCGTAAAATTTCCATTTCTTATTATTATAGAGTTTGGGGAAGCGATCAGAGCTGTTCTAATAACATCAGAAATGAGAAACAAACGCATAGCATAAGAATCGGTACAGCACTGCTGAGACAGCAATTTACGCACTGTCCTCTAAATCATACTGTTTCTGGTGGAAGGAGTGGACTTACAGACAAATGTACTGTAGAACGAAAGTTGATGAACATATTGGACAATGAATATTGGTCAGTGCATTAATTTAATACTGAAATTTTAACTGTTGCCAAGTAAAAGTAAAAAGTGTCCAAACTAATCGAAGTCTAAGGGCGGACTGCGGGTTCATAGTACCCAACAGGCCCATTGACTTCACACTACTAGTCAGCAAGTTAGTATTAAGAAACCAGTCTTAATCGCGCTTTTTATTTATTTGGTGCCGACCGGTTTCAGCCCATCGCAGGGGCAATCTTCAGGGCGAACATATGGTCGACTGCTGGTGGCGTCAAGTCTAACCAGGTATGGGAGCGCACCTGACGATTGCGACATGTCTGATCGCCGAAATATTGTGCCCATTGGACACTATGAACTGGAAGTATACCCGTGAATTGTTCGAGCAACTAGAACAGTGTTTGTCGTCAGCTGAAATTTCACAGTTTTTGGAAATGATAAAACGTCTCACACACTTTAAGTCCCCCCCTCCATAGAATCGTCCTTGTACGCCGTTTCTAACATTTCAAGAGTTTCTTTTCCACTTTTTCCGAGCAAAAAGCAAAATTTCACTGCCGGACGCTGTTCACAATAATCAGCCATTAAAAAAACAGTATCACAAAACGACGCAACTCGGTTTATTGACTCTGGAATGTACGCTCTGTGCGCTCCTAGCGGCAAAACGCGATACTACACCAAGAATTAGTTCGGTGTCTTTTGGGTACCCCCTCGTATTTTGTCATAGTTCAAGTTTGGCGGAAAGTTGGGAATGTTAGCTACCCTGATATTTGGTTTATTCCAGTTAAATCTCAATAAAAAGAACAAGTTTAAGTACCTGAGTTGTGCTTCATGTGAAACTGTCATACTTTTTTTTATGTAGATCACAACGAAGTCTCGTCAGTTTCACTAGGTGCCTGCTGAATCTCGCTGCAGACGCTCCTACGGCTCCAGCCTTCGAGATACCAGCAGATGCGCCTTACCCCCAGAACGTGAAATTCCCCTACGTACCCTTGGGCTTACATTATTCAGGGGCCGCTGCTGTGCAGATGCGACTTAAGGGAGTGAAAGCGCCACATTTCTGCTTCGCCATGTGGGATAGCCATGCTTTCCCCAGTGGACACGGCGCTGGAAACAGAGCACCGGAACTACAGCCACTTGGCGTTTTCAAACGCAACACGGCGCACTGGAGCAGCCATATAGTTACGTCAGCGCCGCCAAGTTTCGCTGCAGAGCCCGCAAAATTTTTCTCTGCGCGCCAAGCAGGTGTGTGTCACGGCAGGAATGTCGCTGAGCGAGTTGAGCTGCAACGCTCTTTTATTTCTTTCACCCACTCTACGCCTTTCGTTGTTTGGGCACCTGCTGCGGCGAGCGGTGTCTATATAGGGCGCTCACAATATCCCTCCAGGTGACACGAGAGCCGCGACTCCATATAAGCCGAGCTGTCTGCAGTGCGGTGTAAGACCTCTACAGCCGCTGGCCATGGACTACATGGCTCTGGTTCGTCAAGGCAGCGATCGTCGGTCCGTCAGCCGGTTACTTAACTCCCACACCTCACTGCACTCACTGCACTCCCCCATCACCACCACCTTGACATAACGTGAGTTTGATATACACTGAGTTGACAAACGCCGTGGGATACCCATTACTCTCAACAATCTAGCGACTCTGGCTGTTTTTGCGTGGGCCAGTAATCTCTGCATCAGGCAGTTCGTTTAGCATCGTTTTCTTACAGATTAACTTCCCTTCAACATATTCATATGTGTCAAATGAATTCGCAGTTGCAAATAAGGACTACCATGAGCTGTAGAAGGGAACGACGACAATGAAAATTTGTGGCGGACAGAGATTCGAATCCGGATTTCCTGCTTACCGTGAGCGCTCGCCTTACCATTTGGCTATCCGTGCATGACTCACGGCCAAGCCCAAACTTCCACATGTCGTCAACCGAGCGTCTAAGACTTGTATTCGCACATCCACTATATATATTCCCGTACAGGTCAGACCTTGTACTTTGAAAGTCGCTTGCCCGGTATCGGCATATAAATAGGATATTGCAGTGCATATGATATTCTGATTACGATGCCTTGATCCTTTGGATCCTGTCCAACGGAACTTTGCATCGTAATCAGAATAACACCGCCACTGCAATATCACCGTATCTTCACTTGTGTAGTCCTTTCGTGTTCGGTTGCGTATAATATTATATGTTGATAATTATTGGTTTGGCACCGTCTAATCACAACTGAATAAAATACCATTCTTGTGCCATGTGCGTTTCGCCTTTATTCTTTGTAAGAAATAATCCACTGAGGATGCCTTGTATAGAATTTTTATACTCGAGCCAAGAATCGAACAAAAGCAAGTTGTTTTGACAAGCTATTGGTCAAAAGTAGTGCTAATACCACAGTCAAAATCAGTGCTAATACCATAGTTTTAATTCTCGTACACCCATTTTTCCACTCTTGCTTGCTATGATGTAAATATTCAGAAATAACTGTAGGGGTCAGAGCACCTCCAGCTTCTTGCAGCACAATAAATAACTTTCCAGTCAATTTACCATCCAGATTAACAGTTGGCATAATTATATATGAAAGGATTAAGCTACTATTGTTAGTTGATCTTGTGAGAAGTTGTGGCCGAGCGGTTCCAGGCGCTTCAGTCCGGAACCGCGCTACTGCTATGGTCGCAGGTTTGAATCCTGCCTCGGGCATGGATGTGTGTGATGTCCTTAGGTTAGTTAGGTTTAAGTTTTTCTAAGTTCTAGGGGACTGATGACCTGAGATTGGAAGGCCCATAGAGCTCAGAGCCATTAGTTGATCTTGATACAACTTTCTTGGTACCTCTAGTTTTCAGGGTTCCTTCATATGCACTTCCTCATCAAATCCTTATTGTCGTCATTGAAAATAAATTCCTTACTGAACGATGGGATAAATTTGTATACCTACCTTAAAAATTTTCAGTTTGATTCCACAGTTTGCTATGCATTGTCAAGTTGACCCGCAGTAACTTTTCTTGACGCGGAATTAGAGACAGGGCGGTGTATTTACACAGGTTTTATGCCCAAAAATGTGCTGAGACACCAATGATGTGATTAGTAAATTGAATCAGGGGGTACGTAATAAATAAATGACGGTGAAGGGTATCGTGAAGCGAAAGATACCGCACTTTGCTGTCGATGACGTGACACGCTGATTAACCGGGTTGCCGTGCGGCAGTTACGAGGTTATCCTGTCCGCCAACGCAGAAGGCCGTTGGTGGCTTGAAGAGGCCCACAAGCTGCCTGCTCCAGCAGCCAGCCTACGTCTGCAAACGCTGGTATCACCCCGCCTACAGTTCCTACCATGAAACACCTTGCTGCCTAACCGTGTAAATTCCGCGTGGTTTTATTATTCCATCAGGAGCCAGACTGTGTAAGATAGGGGGAAAGCGAGAAAATTTGGGATTTGGATAAAGCGAGAGATCTGCGGGATAGTGATGTAAAGACAGATAAGTAACTTACAGGATCCAAGTATTGTCGCACGCTCATCAAGTTGAACCAGTGTCTTGAAGTTCAGCAACACTAGCAGAATGTTGTCTGAATGGCGCCGGAACGAAATCCAGCGATACGTGGACTAAATTTCCAGCCTGTGTAATGAATCGAAGCCCTCTTTAAATGTTAACGGATCCTAAATAATGCCCCTAACAAAGAGTAAGAACCAGATAGCATCCGATTACAAGATCTGTGGTGGGTGAACATCTGGAGAACACACAATTTAAATATGTAGGGTTACTACTAATAAGCCATGTGGAGCAGTTCGAAGCTGTAAAGTCTGTAATAGGTGAGGCGAATGGAAGACATAGATATGTTAGTAGGGAGCAGTTGTAAAAAAAAAAAAAATGACATAACAATGCTTGTGTTGCCAAACCTCGAGTTGTGGTCCAACGTGTGGAGTGCTTCTTAGCAAGTAGGTACGAAAGTAGACATCGAACGAACAGTCATACACCATGCTAGGGTACATAAAAATGCGTGACAGAGATGGTCAGCCAATATCAGTTGTGATATTTGGAAGAAATGCTATGTTCTTCACGCGAAACCCTGTTAGGATAACGTTTTTAGAGAAGCGTTATTCGGGAAATACGGTGTGACATTTCTGTTTCCTCCATCGTATGTCTCATTAGAATAAGATACCTTAAAGCAGGGTATCGACGCTTATTGACAATCATTTATCCTTCGCGGTTCAGTACGCATGTGATAAAACGTATTCAACAGAGGAAAACAAGCTGTTAGTCACCTGCATATGTTACTGATTACTGTCCAGGAGGGGTGCTACATCGTAGATTGCAAACACTGTTTACTATTGAGATACAAAATCAACATAATTTACACACGAAACTGTGAGGTGTGAGACAGGATTGTGTACATAATTCTTATTTAGGGGAAGGAAACCTAAGACAGCAGTTCTATGCTGCAAGAGGAAGAAAAAAGGTTTCAAGAACTAGGTAGCATGATCTTATTTTTGTTCCCATTGCCTCCTCTTCCCAAAAGAATGAAAAAATAATAGTTTGATTCGAACTTCGAACATCTGATGTTGCGCCCTTATGGTCAGGCATAAACTGCTCCACAATTCACCTCTTCAAATATTCTTGAAAACGCTTTTGAAATGACGTCACTACTATTTAGAGTAAATGCTATTTGAACCGCCGACAAAGTAACATTTTCTTGACCTTAGACCGGTATTAGCACAGTGTTAGATAGCGAGCACATGGGAGACCGAGTATTCGTAGCGTAGTGTTATCCTGCTGAGGCGTAAAGCAGCGTGCCCCGTGTGGACGCAGGGTGAGAGCTTCGCGCCGTGACGCGTGTGGGTGGGGTAAGCTGCGCCACGCATGGGCGGCTGCGACTGCGGCGTCCACGGGCAAGGCCGGGCCACGCCCCTGTGCGACCCTCCCAGACTGCTGGCTGTCACGGGCCGCTAAATATACCGCGCCGCTGCGTTACGCGTGGGAGGAACCGGTCACAAGCGGGCAGCGTGGGCGCCCCTCTCTCTACAGCCTCGTGTTCCCCTCGGTTCTAAGCGAGAAAGGCTACTCCCCAGGCAGCAGTCCTCGTGTTAAAACACGGCGACGAGGACGACTACGTCTACGACGACGACCGTGCGACTGGGGAGGAGGAGGCGACCAAGAAGAAGAAGGCGACCGAGTAGTCAAAGATGGAGGCGGTTGATGGTGGTGGTGGTTATGGAGGAGATGACGATGATGATGGGGGGATGATGATGATGATGATATGGGGATGATTGGATGATGCTCATGATATGGGGATGATTGGATGATGCTCATGATATGGGGATGATTGGATGATGCTCATGATATGGGGATGATGGGATGATGTTCATGATATGGGGATGATGGGGTGATGGGATGATGATGTGGTGGTGACGGTGGGGGCTGCGGCATAAGAAAAGGAGATAACTATGAATGGCTGCTGCTTGCTTCCGTGTCAGTATCACTGTTTATCGTAGAACCAGAACAACTCTTGAAACTTCCTGGCAGATTAAAACTGTGTGCCCGACCGAGACTCGAACTCGGGACCTTTGCCTTTCGCGGGCAAGTGCTCTACCAACTGAGCTACCGAAGCACGACTCGCGTCCGGTACTCAGAGCTTTACTTCTGCCAGTATCCGTCTCCTACATTCCAAACTTTACAGAAGCTCTTCTGCGAAACTTGCAGAACTAGCACTCCTGAAAGAAAGGATATTGCGGAGACATGGTTTAGCCACAGCCTGGGGGATGTTTCCAGAATGAGATTTTCACTCTGCAGCGGAGTGTGCGCTGATATGAAACTTCCTGGCAGATTAAAACTGTGTGCCCGACCGAGACTCGAACTCGGGACCTTTGCCTTTCGCGGGACGGATACTGGCAGAATTAAAGCTGTGAGTACCGGACGTGAGTCGTGCTTCGGTAGCTCAGTTGGTAGAGCACTTGCCCGCGAAAGGCAAAGGTCCCGAGTTCGAGTCTCGGTCGGGCACACAGTTTTAATCTGCCAGGAAGTTTCATATCAGCGCACACTCCGCTGCAGAGTGAAAATCTCATTCTGAGAACAACTCTTATTTACAAAAGCTCCTGTAAATTCTCTGTCTCAGAGAAACAAACTGGCACTGAAATTGAGTGTGTTGTTACCACAGTAGTACTTAAAAATATAACATATACAAATCAAAGGCGCTACAATCCACTTGCGTCTTCTGAGCATGAGAGTGACATTTTTTCCCGAGCTGAATACGAGCCCTGATCATCTTATTATAACTGCAACTGTCTTAACCACTTAGGGAGTCCAAGCTCGTACCCAGAACCGAACCAAACATCTTTTTTTCCTGAACAACAGAATCTGAGTTCTCCATTTTAAAATAGAGCAGAGCTCTACATGTTGTGGTATTTCTGAAAGAATTCGCTGATATAATTTTATTCCGGTGTACTTTATTTAACGGTATTTATGCTGGGTATGTGACATCGTCCCAGCTGATCACTTGTATCTCATTGTCGTAGCAGTAAATTCACCACTCGTTTCCCCTTTCGCATGAATGTTCCGTCATTATCAGTTACTTCAAGATGCTCCGTGCAGTATCAATTGATGTTCTTTCAGCTCTTAAGTCGTCAGTCGAGGAAGTAGATTTGCTGTGCCTCAATGCTTCTTGAACTTCCCGGTCGGTAACTCATGACACGAACAGATCTAGATTTCAGCATCTTCTGTGAGTTGTCCGTCCGTTAAACAAATATTGGCTACCACCAGACTCTTAATTTTGTGTTTTTTAGGATCACCTACAACTGACCGACCATAGCTTGTGAACCTTTTCTCCATTTTCACACGGAATTTCACATTACAGCATTATTGCTGTAGGTCATTAAAGAAAATGGCTGCGAACGCCGTGCCTTTCACTTGAATATCAATAGCTAGCAAACCAAATGGAATACCAAAAAATATGAAAGTTTGATTGCGCGCAGTACATTATTCGGAAAGAGTAGATCTTCATAGTTGCACGAAAAAAAAATGAAATTTAAGACCTTGTGCAGTTGTGTAATGACCAGTTGGAAGACTTAATTGTTCCGCATTTCTTACATCATACATGTATCATAATTTGAGCTATATGATTCAAATGGCTCTGAGCACTATGGGACTTAACATCGAGGTCATCAGTCCCCTAGACTTAGAACTACTTAAAGCTAACTAACGTAAGGACAGCACACACATCCATACCCGAGGTAGGATTCGAACCTGCGACCGTAGCGATCGCGCGATTCCATGCTGAAGCGCCTAGAACCGCTCGGCCACAACGGCCGGCTTTGGTCTACATACCTGAGTCTTGATCTTCTATTAACCCACTCTGCATTTACATACCTCTCTGTTATTGTGTTGAGGAGTCCCTCACGTCTCATTAGCTGACCAATAAGTTGCACTATACTTTTGACAACTGCTTTCCATGGCCTTCTTTCCTCATCCGCTCCTTTGAAGGACCCCTTCACTTGTAAAGATGTCACTCTGCATTATTTTGAGGAAGCTTGTACAATATCAGATCTCGAAAGGATTTCTTTTCCTCAGCCCAGAGAGTCCAGAATTGTTAGCTATAGCATGTCACACCACAAACATAGGCTTTGAGCAACCTTTTTCCGTCTTCAGGGCTGGTGGTTTTTGAAGTTAAGATGTTCTTCACGTTGAAGGCTATTTTTACTTGAGCAATTGTACTCTGACTTCTGTTTTGTTCTCTCCACCGCTACTGATCTCAGTTGCTAAATAAGTGAATCAGTCAACTTGCTCAAGTAGCTCACTACCTACGTATATTAGAATTAGGCGTTCTCTTGATTATCACAAGCCGTCGTTTCTGATTTGGGCTTGTCTATTTGTGCGAAGATACTGGACTGGTATTCGCGAGGACATTTGTTCGCTCTCAGTCCAGTCACTCAGGTTTAGGTTCTCCATGGCTTCGCTAAATCTCTTAGGGCGAATACTGGGACGGTTCCACTGAATGGGCGCAGCCGATTTCCTTCTCCAATCCGGACTTGTTCTTCGCCTCTAACGACTTCATCGCCGACGGGGCATTAAGCCCTGATCCTCCGTCCTCTTCCTTCGTGCTGGTCATGTTTTAATTGCACAACTGAATTTGGGTAACGTGAGCAGAGCTCGCCGATGCCTCAGCAGAAAGCATCGATATCTGGCGGGAACAGAGCTGCTCAGAAGACGCCTGGCAGTTTGGTGAGGAAGCGGTGTTGGTCCGGACGGCAGCTTGCGGTTTTGGCGAAGGTCACGCGAGGACAGGTTGCTCTTAACAGGACGCGCATCGCTGCTCTGCGCCCGGACCGGTCCGTGAGCCGTCCAGGGGCGCCGCGCCAAACGCCTGCCCCACACTCGGACCTCCACGACGGCTGCACCGAGAATCCACCTGCGCTCAACCCCCCTCGTGTCCTGTGAGCAGCCGTCCCAACACTTTCTTTTCGCGTTCCCATGTATTTTGACCAAATCTAAGAGCTTTTTATCCAGAAGCAAAATAACAAAATGTATCAAATTATGAACTGCTGACCAGTTGCAATGGCTAAAGAAATTCTTTACCTAGGTATAAAAGTTTCATACTTTTCTAATGTAAGCTATGATGTTCATTGTCCTTAGGCTACCTTCTGATGAAGACAAATTTATATTTGTCTAAACTTAGGTAAAGAATTTTTTTATCCATTGCAACTGGTCGGCTGTTCATAATCTTATTACGTGAAACCGTTGCTGTTGTGCAACTATGTTTAAAATATTAAAATGTATGAAGTACATTTTGTTTAGCTATCTAGAATATACTAACTAGAATAAACCAGAAAGTTTCATATTGATTTTGATTGTCTTGTACCAGTACACACTGGCAATACCTGGGGGAAGAGGCGTGCTTTAATTACATGAGGAGTTTTGTTCAAAATTTGGACACCCTCTTTCCTTTATGGTGAGGTTCCCCCCTTAGTTGGGTAAACATATGAAAAAATGAGTTTTTTATTTGTTTTAAACATTAACACACTTTACTGAAGCCTTGTTCTGTTTATAAAATGTAGGAAATACGCGATTAAGAACACTTTAGTTCATACCCACCACCCCTGACTAATATTCGGACAGACGGAACGACGGGCCGACAGACACAGACAAGGACAAAAAGGCTCCACTAAAGTTGCATTAACTGTTTTGATACATCCATAAAAGACCTTAAAGGTTGGGTGACAGTATTGTATGTGCTCGGGGTTGTTATACGTATAAAACAAAACGTTATCTGTTAAAATAATGTATGTTCTGTGAATGAAAAAGTTGATGTGAGATTTTAATTGCCCTTTAATGTGATCGGGTGAGATTTTGGAGGACCCCCCCCCCCCTCCGTTTTTGAGCCTACGTAATTAATGGACGCCCTCTAACGTAGTCGCGAGGTCTGAGGCGTCTTGTCCAGTTCGTGCGGCTTCCCCCGTCGGAGGTTCTAGTTCTCCCTCGGGCGTGGTTGTGTGTGTTGTCCATAGAGTGAGTTAGTTTAAGTTAGATTACGTAATCTGTAGGCTTACGGACCGATGACCTCTGCAGTTTGGTCCCATGAGACCTTGCCACAAATACCTATACCCTAACGTAACTCGCCTGCTTGCTGGAGTCGACAGACAGTAAACAAATGGAAACACAAGGAAAATGCACACCGGTCATCAGTCAGTCATCTCCAGTAGAACATTTTTGTAAGTGCAAAAAATATTGTTTTAAAAGTAATATAGTACTGTATATTGAACGTACCTACATTGTAAATAAGAAAACATAATTTCTATTATTGTTCCGATAACTTACGTACTCCGTAGAGTAGTAGTATTACTACCTCTCTTCCTTGGTTTGCCTTGTACTCAAGCAAACATTCAATTGTGAAGACTCTTGATTGAATGATGGATGCATATTTTCCTGGTCTATCCATTTGTTCACTGCCGACACCAGCAAGTGGAAGAGTGATGTTACCACAGATAACGTCGCACTGCGTACCAATATAGGAGAATCAGTCAGTTTTGTGTTAACTTTTTAAAAATCTTGTTTTTATACAGAGCAGAGCCCTAAATGTGACACTATGATACGTTCTTAAACATGTCGTGACGAAAGGATTACCGAATAAAAAACATAGGATGCTATTCAAAAACCATGCGCTGCTGTTCATGTCATCGTAACGAATAAACTTACAAGAAAGGCGATCATGCTGGTAATGTCTCCCGGTAGCTAATTTTATATTCATTCTGGACAAAAATGTATTTCAGGTGGCCAAGAAGATGGGACACTCCGTATCTGAAGAGCGTATTTCCAAACTGAAGTGCTCCAGGGAATAAATACTTTCGAGAGACAAACATTCTAAATAGTCTGCTCAAGTGGCTCTACTGTTTGTGTTCTCAATATGGACATAATGGAGAGAGAAATCATGGTTCTTCGGATGTGATAGAAAATGTCATTTGGCATTGTGAGTTAAATACACTATGGAGTAAAATAGCACGGTTTGTTCGGTTGTTGGTAGAGATCTGCATGGATAAGAGAGATGCTATCCGCATCTGCAAGAGTCATATCCCGTCCACACCTCTAGATCATCTATCAGCATCCGCCGATATTAATATGTTGTAAAGCATTTTAATCCAGTCGGTAGGCTGGAATTATGACGATAGACGTGGCCGTGCTTGAATTTTAGTCTGCTGAAGTCGGAGCTTGCAATTTGAGTCCATTTTCTGAAAACGTACAGGTCGATAACAAGTTATTTCTGATACGTCCCTAAGTTACACTTTACTTTCGTAGTTACAGCAGTAGACATCCATCGTACGCGAGATTTGCGTGGAGTGAATCAATCCTAGAAATATTGGAAGTTGAAAAATATATTGTTTTAACGAAATAAATGACCTTTTCGGTTCCCAGAAACCAACCATGCGGGCTACTATTACTTTGTATTCACGCACCACTTTGTCCTGCGTCTAATATCAGTCATGCAGGTTTTTAAATGCACAAACAGTGATCGTCACTCACTATCGTAATCTTACAAAGCTTTCCAGGAGAAAAAGATCAATTATACTTTAGAAAGTACGTGAAACAAAGCTATCACACCTTTCAACTCTCTAAAACATAATTCTCCGTAGCTGCTGCTATCTCTGTGTTAAATGTAACCATGCGCTCAATAAGCCTGTGTGTAATTCTGAGTTCTTGGGAGCGTCGAAAACAAATATCATTGATGTTTTTGATGACACGAACGCCGATTGTAGATCAAATTATGATTGATTGTAGTTCCTCCGAACTTCTCTGCAAAGGGACACAGCAAGAGGCACGTATTCACCGCAACATTACCGGCAGTAGCAGACTTCTGGAGTGACGGAGATTTTTATGGCGACTTTAAAAAAGCAAGTGGCCATGAATATTCAAGAGAGCGACATGGCAAGAGACGGCTATCCGGAGTCGGCGGCGTTTACGACCGAGACGGTACCCAGACAGCGGGGTCGTACATTACACAGTAATTACTATGGGGGAGGGGTGAGACCAAATGTTGCAGTGGACAAGCTTCTCACATGACGCAATGTGTGTCGCAGTGGGACAGTGGCCCCCGGAAGCCAGAGTTAACGGCATGGCGTCTCCCTAAGTGGAGTACATTATTATTCGTCACCAGATACATGGAGTTTCGTTTTTGCATTTTGTAGCTGGAATCAGCCCAAACAAATAGTGGCCAACACGTCTTTCGTGTAACTCTGTGTCGACGGAAGCGTCGGTTTGTTTATCGTTGCAAAGAAAATGATTTTTAAAGCGGAATTTTACGTGTCCGTTCGATAGAGCGGTCCCAGTTTAGTGTAGTGCGATATTCGTTTTATCGATATGTGTCAACAGGGACAGTAAAATACGAAGAGTGACGAGTACTACTGCAGCGACAGCACCGCGCTGCTGCTCGCTGGCTGCTCCCGCATGACATCCAGCAATACTGATTCACGGTTCGACTGCAGTTTATTCTCGGTGTTTTACTGTCCCTGTCAACACATGTCGATAAAACGAATATCGGGCCACACCGATCCCGGGACTCTCTATCGTATGGGACGTACAATTCCCATTAAAAAAAAAAAATTGTTTGTAACGAGAAACAAACGGATGAATTCCGTCGACACTGGGCGTCGAGTGAAAGACGAGATGAGCACTATTTGTGTGGGCTGACTCTAGCTATACAAAGCGAAAACGAAATTATAAATATCTGCCGAAACCCCAAAGAAAATGAAACTGACTACTCTCAGGAGACACGCGCCGGTATAAGTACCTCATGCTCTTTCGCTCCTTTTTATTTAAGAATCATAAAAGAAGGTTATATACATGGAAGAATCCTGGAGATACTAAAAGGTATCAGATTATATAATGGTAAGACAGAGATTTAGGAATCAGGTTTTAAATTGTATGACTTTTCCAGGGGCAGATGTGGATTCTGACCACAATCTAATGGTTATGACCTGTAGATTAAAACTGAAGAAACTGCAAAAAGGTGGAATTTAAGGACATGGGATCTGGATAAGCTGAAAAACCAGAGGTTGTACAGAGTTTCAAGGAGAGCATAAGGAAACAATTGACAGCAATGGGGGAAAGAAACACAGTAGAAGAAGAATGGGTAGCTCTGAGGGATGAAGTAGTGAAGGCAGCAGAGGATAAAGTAGGTAAAAAGACGAGGGCTGCTAGAAATCCTTGGATAACAGAAGAAATATTGAATTTAATTGATGAAAGGAGAAAATATAAAAATGCAGTAGATGAAACAGGCAAAAAGGAATACAAACGTCTCAAAAATGAGATCGACAGGAAGTGCAAAATGGCTAAGCAGGTATGGCTAGAGGACAAATGTAAGGATGTAGGAGCTTATCTCACTAGGGGTAAGATAGATTCTGCCTACAGGAAAATTAAAGAGACCTTTGGAGAGAAGAGAACCACATGTATGAATATCAAGAGCTCAGATGGCAACCCAGTTCTAAGCAAAGAAGGGAAGGCAGAAAGGTGGAAGGAGTATATAGAAGGTTTATACAAGGGCGATGTACTTGAGGACAATATTATGGAAATAGAAGAGGATGTAGATGAAGACGAAATGGGAGGTACGATACTGCGTGAAGAGTTTGACAGAGCACTGAAAGACCTGAGTCGAACCAAGGCCCCCGGAGTAGACAACATTCCATTAGAACTACTGACGGCCTTGGGAGAGCCAGTCCTGACAAAACTCTACCAGCTGGTGAGCAAGATGTATGAGACAGGTGAAATACCCTCAGACTTCAAGAAGAATATAATAATTCCAATCCCAAAGAAAGCAAGTGCTGACAGATGTGAAAATTACGGAACTGTCAGTTTAATAAGTCACAGCTGCAAAATACTAACGCGAATTCTTTACAGACGAATGGAAAAACTGGTAGATGCGGACCTCGGGGAGGATCAGTTTGGATTCCGTAGAAATGTTGGAACACGTGAGGCAATACTGACCTTACGACTTATCTTAGAAGAAAGATTAAGAAAAGGAAAACCTACGTTTCTAGCATTAGTAGACTTAGAGAAAGCTTTTGACAATGTTGACTGGAATACTCTCTTTCAAATTCTGAAGGTGGCAGGGGTAAAATACAGGGAGCGAAAGGCTATTTACAATTTGTACAGAAACCAGATGGCAGTTATAGGAGTCGAGGGGCATGAAAGGGAAGTAGTGGTTGGGAAAGGAGTGAGACAGGGTTGTAGCCTCTCCCCGATGTTGTTCAATCTGTATATTGAGCAAGCAGTAAAGGAAACAAAAGAAAAATTTGTAGTAGGTATTAAAATTCATGGAGAAGAAGTAAAAACTTTGAGGTTCGCCGATGACATTGTAATTCTGTCAGAGACGGCAAAGGACTTGGAAGAGCAGTTGAACGGAATGGACAGTGTCTTGAAAGGAGGATATAAGATGAACATCAACAAAAGCAAAACGAGGATAATGGAATGTAGTCAAATTAAATCGGGTGATTCTGAGGGAATTAGATTAGGAAATGAGACACTTAAAGTAGTAAAGGAGTTTTGCTATTTAGGAAGTAAAATAACTGATGATGGTCGAAGTAGAGAGGATATAAAATGTAGACTGGCAATGGGAAGGAAAGCGTTTCTGAAGAAGAGAAATTTGTTAACATCGAATATAGATTTATGTATCAGGAAGTCATTTCTGAAAGTATTTGTTTGGAGTGTAGCCATGTATGGAAGTGAAACATGGACGATAACTAATTTGGACAAGAAGAGAATAGAAGCTTTCGAAATGTGGTGCTACAGAAGAATGCTGAAGATTAGATGGGTAGATCACGTAACTAATGAGGAGGTATTGAATAGGATTGGGGAGAAGAGAAGTTTGTGGCACAACTTGACTAGAAGAAGGGATCGGTTGGTAGGACATGTTTTGAGGCATCAAGGGATCACAAATTTAGCATTGGAGGGCAGCGTGGAGGGTAAAAATCGTAGAGGGAGACCAAGAGATGAATACACTAAGGAGATTCAGAAGGATGTAGGTTGCAGTAGGTACTGGGAGATGAAGCAGCTTGCACAGGATAGAGTAGCATGGAGAGCTGCATCAAACCAGTTTCAGGACTGAAGACAACAACAACAACATTTTGAGTGGAATCCGAAAGTGTCAAACTAAATATTTGTGTTTGCAGAAAAAAAACACTTTTTCTTGCTGCACTCTATTTTATTTCTCCCAGACGTCTTTCGCCTTTTTCACGTAAAGTCGTCATCAGTGGGATAGTTTTTCTCGTTTTTGAGTGGCATCTCGTCAACTCATGTTGTCAGGTGCTGGCGGTCGCACTACACCTCTATTTACGACACGTAAGAATGTTTTTTATGTTCCGAACGTCTTTCTTGCCACTTTTTATCTTGTTTGTCCTTATTGTTGCGATGCACTGCCAGTCTTCCGTCACTATATTAATTGTAAATATTTGATCGGAAACTGTGATTTCAAGACGTAACTACTGTGAGTTCACTGTGTCTCAGGCTGATAGTGCATCTCAACAATAAGGGAAAACAATGCAAAAGTGGGAAGAAGAAAAAAAAGGTTCGGAGCATAAAAAGATGCTTATACAGAGGGTCCAAAAAAATGTATCTACTGTTTAAAAGTCTGGAACTTACAATCTAATTGACAGAGTTGTCTCATTTTTGGTGAAAGTGTAGCTAAAAGTCCAACTTAAAGATATCACAGTTGGTGTTCGAAATGGTCACCATTAACATCCACTCACAAACGATGCAGCCGAACTGCAGCACGAACTACTGACTGCAGCGTGTTCAGTTGGATATTTGCATATGAATGTACGATGGATTCTCGAAGTTCATCCAATGCGCGTGGTTTTTGTCGATAAACGACGTCCTTCAGTGTTCCCCACAGGAGTTAGGTCTGGGGAAAGTGGTGGATACTCCACAGCACCTCTACGGTCTACCCATCTTCCTGGTAGATTTTCGCCGAGATACGCCCTAAAACGATTTTGGTAGTGAGCTGGGGCACCATCTTGTTGAAAATGAACTCTTCCCTCTCCATACAAGTATCAGATGGCAGGTAAAATGGATGTCTGAAGCTTCTGAAGGTACACCTCACCGGTAACTGTGCAACTAAGAACAAAACACTATCTGGCGACTGTCATCCGACAAAACAAAACAACGCAATATAACGCTTGTGTGGCGATTGCCGTAACTACAAACTATTACCCTACCAAAGATTAGACAGCCCCGTCAATTAGTTTGCCAGTTATGGACTTTTAAACAGTGGATACATTTTTTTGGACCCTTCTGTAGATAACTGCGAAAAGTCTGAGGTTACTGCGAGATTGTTTGTATCCAACAGGAACAGTAAGCGTCAAATCACCCTCCCTGTCAAAATGTCTTCAATCCAGTCACAAATTTCTCTTGATAACTCCAAACGATCGTTCTTTTGATAATAAGCGTAGCTGTGATACTGACAAATGTTTTTCGGAAACCGAGCAATACGGCATGTACCTGAATGCTTCGATTCACGGCTTTCTGGAGGTGGTGTGAATTGCAAGTGTTCGGTATTTTCGAAGTCCATGTCGTCCACATTGGCGATGCGTCCGCTCGCACAGACATCGCTGGTGGGGCCGAAGGGAGGCGCGTCGTCCAGTCAGGGCGATTATCGCTGAAACGGTCGAAATGTGAAAGGGCGCTTGGGCGTGGCCGCGAACTAAGGGACGCCGGGTCATCCGCCTCTTTCCGGCGACAGCGGAGGCGGGGACCTCCATCTGGGCGTCGAGCCACCGCGGGAGCCACCTCTGCGCTCCTGGCAGGCTTCCTGCGGCGCACGATGGACGGACAAGCGGCTTTAGCTAGGCCCACGTTTGTGTTCGGAAATACTGTAAACGTGACGTGTGGGCTGGAGCAATGTGCTGCGCACCTGGAGTGCACCACTCGCAAAATTAAAGTTAATACAACATAAAACATTCTCTCCCAAACGTATAACAAGTTTTTTTCCTTGAAAATGACGTGAGCTTAATAACGTGACTACTTTTCCTTATTGCGTTAGGGTAAATAGACATGTTTTTTTACATGTTACTACAGTAAGTCCATTCCCTTACGACAAATAATGGACTGTGTTATAGTTTTACTTACATTTTAATCTAAAAATTAATCTTACTTATTACAGTGGTCACAGCATCATCAGTAAATAGTCGCACATTGCTATCCACGCTATCCAAAAGGTCATTTATGTAGATAGAAAACAACAGCGGGCCTACCACATTTCCCTGCGGCACTCCAGATGATACCCTCGCCTCCGGTGAACACTCACCATCGAGGACAACGTACTGGGTTCTATTACTTAAGAAGTCTTCGAGCCACTCACATATTTGTGAACCAATCCCATATGCTTGTACCTTAGTTAGGAGTCTGCAGTGGGGCACCGAGTCAAACGCTTTCCGGAAATCAAGGAATATAGCATCCGTCTGATATCATTCATCCATGGTCTCTAATGACGTCAACGTCGACGTGACTTCTTTCTTTCAGTGTGCGCTGTTAGAGGTTTGTTACGATGGACATAGGTTACATACTAGAAGGCAGAGCCAAGCCCTTGAGGGAAGACCTCAGTGTTTTGTTTGTGGCTTTGACGTATGAGTGATCGGGGAGGAGTTGGTGCCAGATGGGGGCCTGCTGCGGCATCTCTGCGTTTATTTTTGCTTCGCGCGATAACACGCTAAGTGAGGAGGCGGCAGCCGCCGGCCGCAAGGCTCCCGTAATGTCGGGCCGTTCTGGGGCAAGGAGCGCCGTAATTGGCGGCGGCGAGATGAGATTTTCCGAGGCGGCGACTTTCCGCTTATACCGCGCGTTCTCCATTAGCGCGCCGCTCCGTAGTTAAAGGCGGCAGATGTGCCACACATCGATCAACCCGGCTCCTAGGAGCTGTCGGCGGTCACCTCACACCCCAGTCCTTCGGAAGTCATGGCGCAGTCGCTTGTTGAACTCGCTTAAAATTCTCACCGCATTACTCCTCCAACAGCTCTTTACTTTCAACTTCAGTGCAGCCACGGCTTAAATCCTACCCTTTACAAGCTCACAGATAGTGCCGATCCTCACTCCACGTTCGAGCCTTTCTTTTTTCAAAATTTACTCCCTTACGAATGTCATGATGCGTAGTGGCTGTAAAATGGGACGGACGTTGCTGACGTTTTCGTATCGAGTTATTTTTTCAGATTATGGTTACGCACTGGCCATAAACTCATTTTCGTCTTCCTTTCTTCAATCCAGTCTCCGTAAGTACGTGTTATTTCCAAAATACCGGTATGCCAAGAGTCAATTACATTGAGAATAGTGACTGAACCGGTCATGATACTAAAATGTAGACTTTCACGGCCGGAAATGCCATGTCCGTTATAATTATCCGGTCTGTTATGCCGTGAACGGTTGATGAATTCTGTGTCAATTCCCACGTTTTGTCCCCGTCTTCGTTTCAAAAACGTTCGGAAGAGCACAAGGGCAATTATAGAAGAGGAGAAACGGAACGATCAGCTTCTGCGGAGCATGCTTTCCAGCCAGGTAACCACCATATTCGTTTCGAGGAAACGCAAGTACTAGCGGCCACAAGCGGATATTACGAAAGGCTCTACAGGGAGGCAATCGAAATCGCCTAACACCCTAATCATTTCAATCGAAAGGAGGAGGGCGTGAAATTAAACGGTATATGGATGCCGGTGTTGAAGATGGGTACCACCCGTCCACCACTGGGTGATCGCAACGGCGATCGACGACAGCGGCCAGTTGCACTGACGTTTTCAAAACACGTGACGTCACGCCTCGGCGTGGGAGCGCGCGGACACGGAATTTAGCGGCAGTAAATAGCGAGCCAGTGGGTGTGTTGGGCCTTCCATCGAGCTACAGACCCCCTTGAAGATGTCCTCCGCAGACGGGGACGAAACGTTGGGAATTGACACAGAATTCATCAACCGACCACGTCATAACAGCCCGGATAATTATAATGGACATGGAACCGGTCATGATCGCTTGAAGTATCTGTCCCGACACTGGAGAAAAGAGAAAGTTGGAAATTGCGGAAAAAGTTAGGGAGGCTGTTCGGGCTTAGTTCTGGATCTCCCATGTGCATCCAGCGGATTATTGCTCACAACTTCGTTTCGTCCAGAACATATTTTTCGGTATCGGTGGTAGCAAACCAGCATATCAAAGATCACATTCCAGAATGTGTCTAACGGCCCAAGCTCGAGAAAAATGTCAGTTGTTTTTGATGGTTAAATGAAACTGTTTGCAGAACCTCTGTTCGAGTCCTATGCAGTATCACCGAGCTCTGCTCAGTTATCATGGATTCTAGTTCGTAAAATTGATTTTCTTGCTCACCAAAACATAAACGCTTTTTGGGACGATCGTTCACTTTCGCCACTCACATAAGGAATATAATTTGCTACACAGTGGCGGCGTGTTCCTTGCAATTTATATTTGGCCCATTGTAACTACATGCCTAACTCGAACTCGAATTTCTGTCCGTTAAGTTAAATGTTTCACCATCTGAGCGCGCTTCACTAAGTTGTTTAAAGCTACAGGCAGGCTCAGTTTCTGCATCAACGGACACTAGCGAGTGACAGATTCGGTAATGGGTGACAGATGATTCTCTTGGAGTCC
Source organism: Schistocerca gregaria (assembly GCF_023897955.1). Classification (NCBI taxonomy): domain Eukaryota; kingdom Metazoa; phylum Arthropoda; class Insecta; order Orthoptera; family Acrididae; genus Schistocerca; species Schistocerca gregaria. Next base: position 1,012,523,738 of record NC_064920.1, on the reverse strand, counting down.
ATGGCGTACCATTCATAGAAGTATAATGTCATGTGACTAGGCCCTTCCGTCGGGTACACCGTTCGCTGGGTGAAAGTATTTCGATTTGACGCCACTTCGGTGACTTGCGCGACGATGGGGATGAAAAGGTGATGATTAAGACAACACAACACCCAGTCCCTGAACGGAGAAAATCTCCTACCCAACCGGGAATCGAACCCGGGCCCTTAGGATTGACATTCTGTCGCACTGACCACTCAGCTACTGGGGGTGGACATAGACGTATAATTAATTTTTTATCAGTAACAGTCACGTATCTTTTTCGACGCAACTCTCTTTTTAGGATAGACTTCTTTGCACCGCCGCTATTACATAATCTATCGGAAGATAACGTCTTACACACGAAACAGAGAATTGATACTGCAGTTGCTCGTGGTATTAAACTCCAAACAGATTTATCTACAGCTCTGTTACCAATTAACGAAGGTCCGCATACGGAACTAGAAAAGACTGCGGAGCAACCGAACAAGATTACAAGGCGTACCAAAGCCACACAATATAATTTTTCGAATATATTTTGTGCTGCTTGCACAGATTTGGAAATAACTCATGTTTCGAAAACGCTGGGAGTTGCTGGTGACATAAATCTTTATTAACTACTGGTTCCGATCATGTGGTATTCTACGTTTTACTATTGAAGGCAGTGAGAGCAAGAGGAGTTTTATTTGATGTCTTGTTAAGAACGTAGCAATACGGATTGTTCTTTATAACTTAGAGAGCTGCGGAAATCGGTATTTACTATGGAGTTACTTTATCGACAGCTGTTAGCGATTGTGAAATATGACTTTTCAGTTGTAATTTTTCGACTGGCACATCGCCTACCTGAACTAATCTTTCGACGTGCTGCAAGGATAATCGATTGAGCGGTATTCCGACTTCGTATTGATGCATGGTCCGTAATACACTAGTGAGTATAGTTAGTTGGTTCAGCAGCGCTCACCGTTGCTACAGACAATGGAGCACGGTGACGTCAGCGCAGGCGCCAGCAGCAGCCGTGTCGCGTGATGTCGTCATTCTGTGACGTGGTCTGTGCAGCATCTGTCCTGCGTCTGGGCGCTTGAGTTACGAATCACTGTGTGTTCGCCGGTCTCGTACCTTTACAGCCTTCGCCCATACTTCCAACATAAGGCAGTTTCTGTTGTATCAAGATAAAGGCACTCTTCTTCAAGTGGTGTTCTGTTGCCTGGTGTTGACACTCCACATTGAAATTTTGTCTTGTCCATCAGTACTTAGAGAAAGCCGCTAGATTCTGAAAATAACGTCTACAATTTCTTAGTTGTCAGATCCTTCCACATCTTCAGAAAACTGTTTTGGTGTAATGCAGGGCTTCCCAATCTGTGGTCCGCGGACCCCATACACAGTTTAGTACCGGAGAATGCGGCATCTCTGATCGACTGTTTAGCAACAATACAGGGGTCGTTTGTGCGCTGGCTCACGGCGCTAGATGCGCTGAAACCTTTTACGCATGCGCGGAGCGAGCTTTGTCGACCAATCACAGCGCTCGCTGGCACGTATGCGGTCCCTGCCATCATTAAATGTTAAACTTGCCTTGCCAGTGCATACCTGTTTCAAAGTCGATTTTTAACCAGTTTATTACTTCTAACATGGATCGGTGGCTGAAGTCAGGATCATTGAAAAAGGCTGCAGTTTCTCCATGCCTTCACAACAAGGGAAGTTTCCAGTTGAAATGAATGAGGAATTCACGAAAACACACACACACACACACACACACACACACACAAAGACTGTTACGAAATATGCATGCTCCTTACACAATAGTAGCCAAATAGTGGAAATGAACAGACCATAAGCAACAGCTTGTCAACAGCGAACAGTTTGGTCGTGATGTTGATTGCTCTTGGAGGAAGAAAGCTCCATCGTGTAAAATTTGAATTACCAAGTAATTTTAATCAGGCTATAGTGTGTTGAACAAAGGGAGTAAATCCACTAGTAAGTGTCTGGATGTAGTGGCAATTCAAATTGGATCGTTAATTTCAAGTTGTTGTCATTCATCTGTAAACCAAAGACTATTGATACTTCGGGGGGGGGGGGGGGGGGGGGTCATTGGGAACATGGCACCTGCATTAAGAAGCTTTTAGTTCCCATGGGTTTCGCTCTGAAATTTGAAGTTACTGTGCTCTTGACTGACTAGGGGTCCGCCATGGATTTTCGACTGAAGAAGTGGTCCGCCATCTGAAAAGGTTGGGAAGCCCTGGTGTAATGTGTCAGCTGCAAAGGACTAAGTCTTTTTGCTATATTCTGAAGTTTCAACGTTCGTGCAGTTTCGTGGTGCACAAGGAAGTCATTCCAAGAGACGTTGAGTATGAGCTTACAGGACCACATATCAAAAGCCTTCATTATTTTTATTTTCATTGCGATCTCTTTCACTGGCCGTGAGACTCTCCCGGTATTGTAGGAAAGTAACACCTTCTTATCCTCTAGCATGAGCTGAATCCTCAAATGATGTATTGTTAATTTTACGAATACTAAAGACTGGTTTTCTATAGAACAGTAAATTTAATCTTGCTGTTCGATTCTGAAATAAAGCTAATCTCCACTTAGCCCTTATCATTCTTTTTTACGTAGGTGTAAACCGTAACACTGACTCACTTCATTTATTCCGTATAATAGTTCTTGCTTGAAGATCTTCCACCTAACCTACTGACGCCGAAGAATCTTCAACGTACTTTAGAATTCAAAATACGCACACATAGCAAGAATCTCTCAATCCATGTTTCTGAAAGTGCTTGCGGAATCATATCTGAATATAAATTTAAAACGAAGGGGAACCAAACGCAAGCCAGTGTTACTCCTCGTTGACTAGTGACATATTTAAGTTGGCTCTTCCAACTGGGACATTTGCTGATTCATTCCAATACAAGATTTTAATAGTAGGTACGGTTCTAGACACGGACGCATTTCTCCCTCAGTATATACGCCAATTATCGAAAGTCGCCTCGTTTTCATTGCAGCACCTGCAAATGTTCATATCGCTAGAGAAGAGTCATCAGGGAGAAGAGGCATAAGGTTAATGGCTAGATGTATAACACAGGGAAACGGGTTACCTCGTTCTTTCCCACTGAATTTGCAGAGAACATTCCCTTTCATTTAGTAAACGGGTGTTTCGAGTTCATTTCTTGTTTTTTTTTTCCTTCCTGGTTTAAAACCGCAAAGCGTAAAAAGGCTTGTTGAATGTTCCACATGTGAATTGTGAGTGAGCGACAGTGTCTGACATGTGTGGTGATGTAATAGCACCTTCTCATCGTTTACGAGCAGGAATGTCGTACATATTAGTCAACACACGTAGATCGTAAATTTTGTGGCCACGACTGTCTTCGAAGGCAGTTCAACCACAAAGAGGCGTTGTTGTGACTTTCAGGTGACTTACGAGTAAATCATCCATGGGTTACATCCCCTTCTTATAAGCGACTTCTGAGGCAGCTTCCCGTTTCGAAATCACAGAAAGAACAAGTTAAGGACTGATGAAATCTTCTCGGGCTTCCATCCATCCGCGACGTTTCGATAAGTGTCATTCTCATCATCTTATTGCTAAGTGACTTCGCCAGAAGATGATGACAATGACATCGAAACGTCGCGGATTTTCGACCCAGCTACCCGGATGGAAGCCCGAGAAGATTTCATCAGTCGTATACACCGGGAAAGCCTACATTCATAAGTTACGGAGTGTTAATTTGATACAATATGAAATGTAACTAATGAACACGATCCCCGGAATACGATGTGGTGGTGTGGACCAGGAGGGGGCTGGGGGAAGTAATTATCTACTTTATGAAAGGGTTGGCTCGGTACGTTGATTAGGCATTTCACTGTGTGCCAGGACAGCAGGCATTCACCTGCAAACAAACAAAAAATTAATAACGTAGCATAATTTTTCTTAAGCGGTGTTTAAAACTTTGTGACTTCCCCTAGTACAGTGCATCGCATTCGTAATGAACAAGAAACTGTACCTTACGTTTCATTGACACATTACTGACAGCTCTCGAGTTTACTCCAGTTTCGCGCGGTATCCGTTACGTATGGATCTCGAGATACTTCGTGTTTCCTAGACGCTGCCTGCTGATGTCATCTCCTGTGATACATTTTATTGCTTATTTAGCATTTTCATTGTATTTTGATACTTCAAGTAGTTACTACGTCCGTCTTGACGTTCCTCCTGCTTGGAGAGGTAGTAACGAAACGAATCTGAAATACTTCGAGAGAATTTGACGACTGTTGCTCAGATAAGATACGGATGGCCGTGTGAATGAATGTATTGATGGTTCTGAGGACATGGTTCCAGTGACATTATCATCAGACCCGTAAAGAAGCGTAAGGTGACAGCGTTTTCAAATGATTCCGACAATAACAGTGATTGTGATTCTATTCTTGCGATTGATTTGTCATAATGCTAACCCTTTCGAGACGACGCCTGATACTTAGTCAAGGTCTGGCTACAGCAAAAAAGGCTGCTAGCTAGAATCTAAAGCTGTCTATAATTTTTCTTCTGTATAATAACTATTACTCTCGATTTTCATTTGGTAACTTCTTGGAAAAGATAATATTCAGCTAATTCACTAGCTACTACGCAATAAATTTATTTAATAGCATACTAACTATTTACTTACAACTGATTAAAATCTCGGTTACTCGTTAACTGCATTTACTTCAAAAATAGATACCACCAGGATTACAGCGTCCGATGTTAGTAAAGTGTTTCTGGAATGCGGTTGACAATGGCTTGGCTAACTGTTTCAAATCCGGTGACGTCTACAGGTGTCCAAGGATGAATGTTCCATATTAAGGGATAAGACAGGAACAATCGTTGGAAGCAAAAAAGTCCCGTAAACATTGACTCCAAAATGCATACCTTAAGAGCTATGAGCGCTTGTTCATTTTCACTACTGTTAAACACGTTTATTTCACTGAAAAGGTGCCAATAGGTCTTAAGGTATGCTTTTCAAGGCTGGAACATTTTTTGCTTGTTTTGTCCATACTACCTCATCTCAAAATACTGAAAGCGAAAAGCATGCTGTAGAAGAGATATGTTTCGCAGTATCGAGGACCAAGAGGTGCTCATCAAAGGTCTTCAGATATGCATTTTAGAGAGCATGTTTGGTAGGTTATTTGCTTCGAATGGTTGTTCCTCTCTTATCCCTGAATATCGAGCATTTACCCTGAGATACCATACCCTGTACAGTAAAACGTCCACCACGAATTGGGCGACGTCCCTGAAATGAATACAACGCCTAACAATATGTCCAACGTTCCAGTTTGTCCACAGTACCAGCCACTGTGGAGTCGACGTCCTATTCTGTTGAGATACGTGCGGTAAGCTTAATGTCCTATAAGAAAGTGGATCATACTTATCGAGGGTGGAACGTGGTTCAACTGCAGCCTTTCGCGCGTATTGGGGAAGAACACACATACGCATGGTCCTGTTGTTCCTGTATCGCAGCAGTCCTACCTTTGTCTCATATTTCAATCCTAAGGGCCCGGGTTCGATTCCCGGCTGGGTCGAAGATTTTCTCCGCTCAAGGGCTGGGTGTTGCGTTGTCCTAATCGTCATCATTTCATCGCCATTGACGCGCAAGTCGCCGAAGTGTCGACAAGTCTAAAGACTTGCACCCGGCGAACGGTTTAGCGGACGGAAGGTCGTAGTCATACGGTCATACGACATAACCATTCTCTCATTATGCACGAACGGATTTCGTGCTTGGTAATTGACATTTTTCTGCGTCGTCTCTTCGTGATCGGGATTGCGCTCCTGTCTCTCTGAATAATGGTTCTCGAGAACAGTGACTCAACATCTGGACGTGCATGGAGTGTGGACACGCAGAGGTCCCGGTACAGGTCGTCAGGAGCCGAGGTGAGATGGAGGCCACGTGGGACGCCGCGGGCGGAGTCGGATACGCGCAGTTCGCGGCTGCGGCCGCTCATGTCGCACTGTAAACTGAGAACGAGTTTAGAAAGCGGGGCGCGACGCAGGGAGACCCGTATCACCGACTCGCCGATCCGGGATGGCAAGTCATCCGGAGCAGGCCGTCGTCCGCGCCGCTCCAATTGATTGCTGCCCAGCACTTCCGCTGGCACCAGCTGCCTCTTATTACCGCACGCCTAATTTCTGCCCCCTCTTAACTACCGCCCAGTGATGCTGGAGCCAGCCGAAACGCGAGCGGGCCAAATTTCCGGTCGTTACTTCGAAATCAGCTTGTCCCGTACTAGTTCCATTCACTGCGGAGACGTCACATCCTTGCTGCCCGCGGACTGTGTGTAGAAACGGCGGCGATATCCAGTATACACTACTGTTTGTGAAGACTGAACACATATCAGGAATGGTATGAATCACTTCAGAATTGTACGATGTGCGGAACCGTGAAACCATAATGAGTGAGATATTTGTTTAAAATGTTGTGGGGGATCCACGGCCTCCAGATACTTCATAAACGTAAAGATGGTCCGTAGTAGGCTATAATGTTATGTTAATTTACTCGTGCGATTACCTAATTTCGACCAAGTGCCATTGTCAAGCACGTCTTTGTAACATCTGTATATCATATTTTCAAATCACTCTTAATTACAAGTAAAAAATAGCCATATTCCGTCATTTTACGAAAGGATCCACACTACAGTGCTACCTTAACAATGTATTCTGAACTTCGCTCTATGTACGACAGTATGGTTAGTTACCATATTGTTGTACATAGAGCAAAGTTCAGAATACTTTCTTAAAGGTGTCACTGTAGTGCCAATCCTTTCGTAAAATGACGGAATATGACTACTTTTTACATGTAAATAAGAACGATTTGAAAATGACATGAAATACATATGTTACAAAAACGTGCTTGGCAATGGCGCTTAGTCGAAGTTAGCTAATCGCACGAATAAACAAACATCACATTATGGCTTACTACGGACCATGTATGTTTGTTTGTTTGTTTGTTTGTTCAATTGTTTGTTTGTTTCTGCTGCGTTCTTTTTAATGACACACCATTTGATTCCTTACAGTGGGTCTTCAACTGGCCACTTCGCCCCTATGTCCGGTTTAGTTGTCTGAGTGGGGTTGATTACAACTCTCTCCAGCAATCACGTCCGCGCACACGTCCCACCATGCGGAGACGCGCCTATTATTATTATTATTATTATTATTATTATTATTATTATTATTATTATTGCAGAGAAAAGTTGTGCTTCAAAACAGGTTATTGATTAGCCACGCTCGGTCGGTGGAGAGCCTTCAAAGGAAGTGGAGATATGCAACAAAGTGCCATATGCCTCGCCGACGTCAAGGGACAGAGTATCTGTATGTGCGTGAGTTCGAACGGGGCAGGATGATTGATTGGTCTCCGGGAAAAGTTTGTCGTGCCATGACATTGCAGCTCGTACAGGGCACGCTTCTTTGACAGTGATGCATGTGTGGCACCAGTGGATAGAAGAGGGTCGTACACAGTGACGAGAGTATAGCGGACCTCAAAATGTAACCGCAGTGCGGGCTGACCGCTGTGTTGTCCGCGTGGCAGTAACCGAAAGAAGAGCCTCGTCCACTGCGTTGACTCGAAGTTGCAGCACTGCAATGTGTGTGTGTGTGTGTGTGTGTGTGTGTGTGTGTGTGTGTGTGTGTGTGTGTGTGTGTGTGTGTGTCTGGACGGTTTGACGCTTTCTGCTGAAGTCTTGATTGGTGGCATGCATACCACCATCGCATCAGAGTGCTATGGGACACGTGAATGCCGTCACTGGCCTGCTGAGTCGCAAAATTTAGTTTTTTTTTTTTTTTTCGGACGAGTCCCACTTCAGTTTGTCCTACAGTGATTGAATCATACGTGGTAGACACCACGGTGGTCACCAAGGCCGGACGCCAGGGGGCAAGATTTGTATACAGTGTGTATTAGAAGCGAAACCTGACATGGTTGAAACTGTAAGAGGAAAAGGGGGAAAGAGGGGCGCCCGAGTGTTAACTCGTGTGGATGGAAAAGAATTCTCGAATCGGTCCTGTTGATGACAGGTATCTGGAAGAGGGCGTTGTTGAGCGGCATAACTGGCAAACGCCAGATGCGACGGTTGGGGGCGCCATTGGCTGTGAGATGCGATATCACCTAAGTACCGATGGCAATATGTATAGTAGCCGCTAATGAGAGAAGTCTTAGACCTCAAGGCAATACCTGTTCTTTAGGCAGCGCCACTTGTCATATTTCAGCAAGATAACGCCCGGCCACATATGGAGAGGAATGTGCAAGCCTTCATCAAAGACAACTGGTACCATTGCATCCCTGGCCTACATCTTCGACTCACGTGTCACCTATGGAACGTGTGTGGAGTATGATGGGTCGCCAGTTCGTTCGTTCTGGTCTTCCTGCAACCACTATCGATGCTATGTGAACGCACATAAAAACGGCATGGAACATGTTCCCCATCAGCTTGTCTAGGTTTTCTGATTCCCTGCCGCGACGTCTAGAAGGCTCTTGACTACAGCACGTGATGGTTTCACCCTGAACTATTTTCTCAGGGTCAAACTGCATGTACAGTTCGGTAATTCTAATTGTGTAGTGTCCTGTCTCTAATCTCTGGAATAAAGTTCATTGTAATTAAGTCTCCATCTTGATGTTAAAGTTTTCGCATATCTTAGCGTATTCTGTGGAAGTGATGGCCCAAAGCTCCTGCATAATTGCTACAGGTCTTATTTTAAAACCTCAGAGCTGCTGCTAAGAGTTATTCTTTACTACCAGAGTCGATCACCCTGACGTATCGTAAAATTGTTTGCAGCAGCCTAACATTTCACGGAACAGTTGGTAAGTTGCGGAATTTTGTCAAGGCCTATCTATTGGTGTAGTAGCACTCCATATACTGACAAACTCCACACGATAAGGTGCTACGACCTGATTTACCTGATTTACAGCACATGAGGAGTATTTTGCTCACATTTCGACAGCGACCCTCGTCGTCGTTGTCTTTATAGGGCTACAGCAGTGGTCCTAGATGTGCTCGTTGCTTGAGTGGACCCCAACAAGACTGCGAGGTATGATTGAGAGCGATATATTGTATACAGAATGTAGTTATCATCGGACTAGAAGCTCGAAAACATGCAGTCATATGCCAAGCTGAAAGAGAGAGAGAGAGAGAGAGAGAGAGAGAGAGAGAGAGAGAGAGAGAGAGAGAGATATTAAAACCGATTAGATCGTTCCGGGTAGAATTTGAGTCACAGCTGCGTAAGGAAATTTTACCGCGGTGAGAGGAACGGAATGATCTCATAGGCTAGGGCAAGTGAAACGCCGCTCTGAAGTGTATGAGTGAGTGGTCTTGGCGCGCAGCTGCGCTACTCCGCTTTGGGCCGGTACTGCGGTAGCCAGGGCACCGCTCCGAAGGGCCAGTCCCTCGTCCCTGCAGACACACAATGACTTGCACTCGCAGGGACCGCCTCGCATGGCAGCTGTTGCCCCACAGTCAGCGTACGCAACATGCGGCGCAGCCGTCACGCAAAGTGCTCCGCAAACGACCACGTGAATGAGTCCTCTTTCATGTTTTGTAGGCAGTTTTTGTTACCACAAACGAGTGCCAACGTTCCTGGAGAACCCAATGGGAATTCAAAGTCAAGCAGCCGCCGGCTTCCTTAATGTAAATTCCAGAGCACGCTGCTGGTCATCGTGCAACTGGTAATGTGTACATTCATTTACTTGGCTCGCCTTTTAAGTTTTACAGAAACTACGGAGAGAACATGTTTTGCCACAAATCGTTTTGTGGCAACTCAAAATACTGCACTTCGAAATTTACAAATATTTCGTGCGTTTCGCGGAGTGGCCGTGCGGTCTGAGGCGCCATGTCAATGACGGCGCGGCCCCTCCCGCCGGAGGTTCGAGTCCTCCCTCGGGCGTGGGTGTTTGTGTTGTTCTTAGCAAAAGTTAAAGTTAATTTAAGTTGTGTGTAAGTCTAAGGACCGATGACCTCAGCAGTTTGGTCCCTAAGGAATTCACAGATTTGATTTTATTTCGTGCGTTCGAAACTATACTAGAAAATTTCATCCATTTCGATGTTGGCATCTGAAAAAATACGATTTTCTAACGATTCAGCAGATTCTTCTAGCTAATATAATCACTGTCCACACGCATTTTGTTTAGCGTAGGGGAACGAAATGAAGTACGCAACTCCCTCCCGCTGTATTTTGCTGACAGTTTCCTTTGCAGTGATCGGACACACGTGTGAGGGGATGGTTAACATGTAAAATAAGCTTCGGACGAAACATGACCGTGTTGCATAAAACAAAATGCCTCCATTTTCCTTTACTAATATTAACACTTTAAGTGACGCTCCTTCGTTGGTATGAGTATTAACCACCTCACACCTTATCATAGATTCAAAAATACCTTAAAAATGAGCACATTTATTCACTGCTGTTTCCAAAGAGAACATACTGATGTTGTTATGCTAGAAAAATCCTTCTGTCACTTCAACACGTTTTCTTCAGTTTCAAGTGAAAAAGTTTGCTTTAAAAGGTTAATAGTGAATACCATTTACTTCGTTTATTGAGTTCATAAATATCACATTTCCTAACAGTGACTAGACCCAAATACAATCACGTTAACAGTTTAATTTAGTTCAGCTTTCACATTGAAGATTGACATTGTCGTATTACTTTTAAAACAGCTCGCCATATAATACCGACTAGGAACGACGGCACTAATATGTCCGGATTTCGTGTCTAATTACGCGTACCCTCCCCGAGTGAACGGATTATTCACCCATTTTCTCCCTACCGTTCCACGGAAGACTTGAAAACTCATAGTTCATCAACATCTGCAAACTGTTTATTTTTTCTGATGTGTGTCGAGGACACTGCCGGTTTTCCTCCCCATCCTTCCTTAGTCCGAACTTCTGCACCTTCTGTAATGACTTCGTTGCCGACGGGACGTCAAACACTTGTCTCCTGCTCCTGCTGTGAATCGACTGTTTACGGCCGCTCCACGCGAAATCTGAACAATGTCTCACTCGCCAATCCAATAAAAGGCAGCGCTTGGCCATTGTCGAACGAAATATCAAAACAATGCCTGCTGCAGGAAAAGGCGCACTCGGCTTCGAATGTGCAAAGGATACGATAACTACGTCTTACCACAGTCACAGTAGTACCCCATACAAGTAGTAGGCTGTAGATCGGATGTTTTCTCCGTCAAATATGCAATGGTTTCACATGCTGAGAGACAGGTTTCATTGACATCGTGATGAATGTTTCGACGTTTCGCTAGCTTCCCCAGATCTTATGGAGGACTTGTGACGAATTCTGGTGCATCATTCAGCGCCAACAGTCCTTTGATCCTGCAAAACACTAATCTCGACAAGTCCATTGTGACCAAAGAAACGAGCGATAATCTTCTGATAAGTGTTTCGCGAGTGAACCTTTTCTGTTGTTTTCGGCTGATCGTGAATACCCGAACAGTTCATTGCTGCTTAGTTTCTGACTCGTATCGTCATACCCATGTTTCGTATCATATTAAGCTGTGTGTGAATTTTGCATTCCTCGATGACATTTTTTTTCTTTTTGTTCATTTCCTTGCACCAAATTGTGCAGAATCCATCGGGGCAACAGATGTTTCACAGCTAAAGAATGTACTGCAGCACACGATACTCCAAAGGATACTCTTCGAGAATTTTTTTTTTATGTTCTCGGTAAAGCAGTCCCGTAAGCCGTCCGTATAGCGTAATGCTAAAAGCGATAGTTTGTTAGGTGAGAGGAATCTGTCATGGACTGACTCAAAGCAACGGATTGATGTATGTTATAAAATAGTTTAGTACAATGGCCACCCGCTTTTCAGGTTTCTCAGTTTCGTTTAGAAGGACATCAAGATTCGTCCTTTTATCACTTTAAAAGTGCAGCTTTCAAATAAATAACAATAGACTCTACACGGTTCGCTTGTATTGCTTAACTGTCAGAGTTGTTTCGCCGTGCAGACTGGGGTGCCACAATCAGGTGTGATGCGCGCTGAACAGGATAGCGCATAGAACCTCGCTCCAGCAGCCCCATGTCATACCTCCAGAGAGTAGTTCAAAAAATATGTGTGAAATGTTATGGGACTTAACTGCTTAGGTCATCAGTCCCTAAGCTTACACACTACTTAACCTAAATTATCATAAGGACACACACACACACACACACACACACACACACACACACACACACACACACACACACACACACACACACATGCCGGTGGGAGGATTCCAACCTTCGCCGGGACCAGCCGCAAAGTCAAAAAAATGTTTCAAATGGCTCTGAGCACTATGGGACTCAACTGCTGTGGTCATTAGTCCCCTAGAACTTAGAACTACTTAAACCTAACTAACCTAAGGACATCACACACATCCATGTCCAAGGCAGGATTCGAACCTGCGACCGTAGCAGTCGCACGGTTCCGGACTGCGCGCCCGCACAGTCAGAAAGTAGTTCGAGAGCTAACGTAGAATGCACATCAAACGGTTTTACTTACTCTCCCTAACGGTCTTTAAAGTCTCTTCATTGCAGTCTGGAGAGGCTATACAGTCCTAACACAGAATATAAAGAACCAAAAAGCAAAAGTTGAGAAACCTTCAGGTAGCTACACTTCCCTTAAGACTTTCTTGCAGCAACATTGTTTAACGCAAAAGAACTAAAAAAAAGGCATAGTTACATTTCTGTAACTGAAATTCCAGGAGAGGTTCCAACAGTGTGTGATGCACATCAAATTGCTGCACGCAGAAGACTGTTGTGGCATCGTCTTATTCAGAGGGTCGCAACCACCATTATACACGAAATTAGTGTCTTCTCCTGCTGACACACGAAATTAGTGTCTTCTCCTGCTGCCGTTAGCTGCGTGATGCTATACGCCTGAAGTAATTATCGCCAGTTTCAAGTACTAATCTTCGTGGATAAGAATTTGTTTTCTTCAGGAAGTGATGTGATTCACCAGTCACAAAAAAACAAATGATGATGATAAAAAGGTACAGCACTTTCGTGGTGTGGGAGGTATGTTTTTCGGTGTAGGTTAAAGGGACCAAATGGAAAGTACGTCGTTGTACGGAGTGTGTTTTACGATTTCATAATCAGAGGTAACGATCAAGTTTTAGCTTCCCGTCTCCGTTGTAAATCAGAACCTATTTTTGCCAGACTTTTATTGCAGACGTACTCGTATCGGACATGTGGAGAGCGTTCAGATAACAGCGAACACATGCCGGCCCATTCGGGCTTGACTTTGTCATGTGCCTCTCAAACCGGAGATTTCTGATGTTGCTAGCTGGATGAACTATTATGCTGGCAGATACAGAAAGCGTTCTCTCTCGCTACAAATGCATGTAATGAAGGATATCACATGTAGAATACAACAGTAAACGTATAGCTCTTCAGCTGAGCATTCAACCACCTTGTCATGACACTTGGCGTGTCGTGACTACATGTCAGATGTGTCGCGAGATTTTTATTGTCTTCCAATCTCCCACAGATAAAATATCTAGAACATTAAAGAAACTGCCTGCAAAATCGTTTCTTGGAGTAGCTCAGTTGTAAGACGTTATCCATCGTTATACGCATAATAATAAAAAAGTATGGTATGTACTTTGTGTTCGCTTTTTTGCTTCTAGGAAAACAGTCACATATAGGGGTGTCGCGAAAGTTTGAAACCTACGGTGGTTTGCCCCCAAAGAAAGAAGGAAAAGGTTGAGAAACGCGGCCATAGATACAGTCCATACCGTTGAAATCACCAATAATGCTTTATATCTGTTCGGAAGGTTGGAATTCATACTGAAAAGTCCGCCATGACCATTGAATTGTGCGCCTTTGATATCTTCATTTGTTTAGTAGTGATTCGTTATTTGGTGTTCAGAAATTCAAAATCTACACATGGTTGGTTGCGCAATGATTAAGCACTTGGCTGGTATTGCCCATGCAACTGCCTTGATCTATGTTTTGTTCCTCGTCCAGTCGAATGGGTGGCGCAGCGATTGAGGCAACTGGCTCGTATTCCCCGTACAACTTTCTTGAGGTGGGTTTCTCTCCTCATTTAGCCAGACGAACTGACCATCTCTAACGTCGCTTACGTCGACAGTACGTTAGGCGGTAACCTTTCCCTCTTCTTTGTGAGGAATGTTACGGAGAGTTAGTTCTCAACGACACAACGCTTGATTATTGCGAAATCAACCACTGTTCGAGCATCGCACCGGTTTTCCCCCCTCTTTGACACAAGTGTTACTGATTTACAAGCCGGTAATCAAGTTTCGAATAAAATGTGCGAAACTTCGCTCAACAACAATACGTGATTGTCCTTTAAGTTTCTATTTTCAAGAACCCTGTCAGGGTATTATACGGAGACGTAAGAGTCTTTGATTGCAGTTAGGAACGAGAACAACATACCTACATACTGTCTGTCCGGAATGTTTCCAGACTGACTTAGCGATGTCAACGCAGTTAGTAAAGACTGTAAACAGCAGATGTGCAATCGAAGAGAGGCAGTAGTAGGCCAACGTTGTTGTGGTGTCACGGATCCCAGTGGAGCAGCGAACCGAACACCTCTGAACTGTTTAGGCATTCTCTAGAATGTTAAGAAGAAAAGTGGGTGGGATGTTTGTCTCGCACAGGTTGACTCCCTAACAAAAAAAAAGACGCGTGGACGTATGGCGCAACGCGACTGAAAAGAAAAACACGGACAATTATTTTCTGGAAAATATCATCAGGGCTAGCGAGTCGTGGTCTTACCAAGTCGAACCTACCACAGAACGACAAAGTGCAGAAATTCACATGAGGAATCAACACTTCGACGACGTAACAGACATCATTCAAGGCAGCGTGACGCCCGAGTTGATCATCATCCTAAAGGAGGACTTCTCCGACGGTTCCACATAGTTATATGAAAGTTCTGTGCGTTGTAATCAAGCTTTTTTCGGGATGGATGAGTCTGTAAAACAACTACAGCATTTTTTAAATCCAATCTAGAAATTTTTTGAGCTGCAGGGACCCCTACCACCTCGAGATTTTTCCAGTGATGTTAAACGCGTGCGCTGTAGGAGGGTTTATATCAGAAACAGAACCGTACTTTCATTATTAACGACACTAGGCCCTGATTTGTTTACAGCATTTATGCACATAACCTGTAGCTACGACGTGTGTAGAACACGCTGAAGATAAGACAGATTTCGAAATAACAGCACCGACATGCTCCCAACAACACGACTGTTCCCAATTGATAACTGCCCTAATGTCGGCCGGGCTGCTCGAGATCCAGCTCCCTGTAAAACTCAGTTACTTTCAGGCAAATCAAAGCAAACTTGGAAGTGGGGCAAAGGGATCTAAAATTGGGAAAATGTGGGCAAGAATTACCAGTTTCAGAGATTGCCTTACAGCCAAGAGAGCCTCGCGAAAAAGTTAGTCGGAACTTGAAGATCAGAGCTATTTCTAATTTTTTGGGCGGTAGCTATACCTCCGAGCAAAAATAAGAAGACGTAGTGTTGTGTAACATGGTGAAGTCGATTTGCCTAACATATAATGTAGTGTACTACGAGGATTCACGACTTCGACATTTAAATATTTACACAGTCATTTTATAGGGGGGTTTCATTGAAGACGTGTTGTAAATATATTAAGCACTGTACATGATCGGCGCAGAGGACACTCAAAATAAGAAGGCAGTAACCTCAGCGACCTCTTCGAGATGATAGGTTCTGCTATCTCCGAGGGAGTCTGTTATCTCATTTCTGCCGTTATCAATCGGGAACAGTCTTGTTGTTGGGATACATCACGCCGGTTCTGTTGTTTCGAAATCTGTATTATCTTCAGCGTGGCCTACACACACACACACACACACACATACACACACACACACACACACACCTGACTCACGAATTCTATTCAGAAGTCACCAAATCTTTTATTTCCACAGACAGTGACTTTAACTAGAAATGTGTGTCAAAAAAGTTCTTTCTTATCAATAGTCACTTTGTATAATCCGCTTGATGTCTCCATTACTTGGAGAACTGGTAATCCTCTTACATTCGTGGCGATCACTGAGTCATCTCACTTATTCTTGTGCTCAGGCTTCTTATGTTAACACTTCATGCCATGTCAGATAATGCTGCAAGGGAAAAGACGTATTAGTTGCTATATCAGCCAAGTGCTTTCGAATCAGTTCCGATTCGCTGTTGTCTTATTGTGTGAGACTGTCTTTCAGTATGATCGTACCCGATTTAAGGTAATTAAAGCGCCTACAGAAACAAATTTTACGTGCGCATCAACATAGTTTGCAAGCTCCATATATTAGAGCAAAGATTACAAATACTTAACGAGTTACTGCAGTTGTGAATTTAGTGGACTTGAAACCAGGAGAAGTGGGTCTTCAAACCTGGTTCCGATCATGCACGTAGGTTTTCCTTGGTTTCCCTAAGTCTCTTTAAGGCGAATGTTTCCTTCACCATCCTTACCGCACCTGTGCGGATGCTCCGAATCTAATGACATCGTATCGGTGGAGGACTAAATCCTAATCCTCCTCCCCTTTATTTACGAGAGAAGAAGATTCCATTCTGGTTGAGGTTTTCCCCTACATGACTTCAGACGGTAGTCGAGATGGTTTCTGTAATTAAAATAATTCATTACCAGTTCTCTTCTCATTATTGGTATTGCTTCTTTGAGATAGTCTTCTTCATCTACTGGATGATTTATTTGTAATTTTTTTTTCTCTCTTCTTCGCCTGCAAGTTCTCTCCTCCTCAATATCGCGTTGTGTGCACAAGGTTAGTTCTTTTTCCTGGTCCACTTCAGCTGCAACTAACGGCTACTGTCCTGATGGTTTCTTTGTTACTTCTACTTTAATCAGCAGTTCCACCTAATTTCATCTTTTAGGGCAAGTTTTCTTAATATCAAAAGCGATCGTGTCTTCGCCCTTCTCCCCACTTCACGTCCAAAAATGTAAGTATCCTCCTTCCACTTTTCTCCCTTGTACTCGTATAGTTAATTTGAAGTCTCGTTCCTCTTTCTTTTTTCCACTTATTTTTTCATCTGCCTTTCTTCACAAGGATCATCCTTTTACCCTGCATTTGATACGTGCGCTTGTGTTCAAGGTAGACGCGCTACTGGTAGTTGTCATGTATCTAGAATAAGGAAAACAATTTTTAAATGATTCCTTCATTTATTTGACAAAAAAGGTTAATTACAAGCTATACTTCCGATTGTTCGAAGGCTCTGCGGAATATAAAGGACTTCCTTTCATGACCGCTGGTCTGATTCTAAGCATGTTACACAAATCTTCTACATTTCAAACACAGTTTCCTCGTGATTTTCCCTCTTTCTCTTCCCTTCCACACTCGTAACACCGTCATGTGGAGCCTGATGGCTTCTCAAGATCAACTCTTTCCTCTTCGTCAACACCGAATAACAGTCAGCCCCTTCTCGTTATTTCAATATGAACTTGGGGAATAGAGCATACTTATTCTACCTAAAATTTAATCATTTTTCAAGTGTATCTACCCACCCACACACCCACACACCCACACACCCACACACACACACACCCACACACCCACACACACACACACCCACACACCCACACACACACACACACACACACACACACACACACACACACACACACACACACACACACACACACCAACACACACAAAAGCCACCATCGTGACAACTGAGAACAACTGATTATTTCCTCATATCTCACCTTCGATGAAATGGATCTAGTTTCCTCAGCATTCACATCTTTTTACCGATTCTTTGTTGTGGTCACTTGCCATCACGTCATCAATTTCCTGATCACTTTTATTGGAACACATATCCAGCTCATCTTCCTTCTCAAGCCACTGCAGAACAATATTCGTATCTTTTGTCGTTTCCGGCTTCCGACGTTTTGAAGTTTTAATTGTTACGTATAAGGCGTGCAGTTGACGACTGTCAGTCCAACTTGCTTTTGCAGAAAGAATTTGTTTCTTACAAACTGTAGACGGGAAAAGTCTGTTGCTTCACCAACTGTAACGTGCACCTGCTGAAAGATGCGACTCCGAAAATCAGCGAACAATGTTGCAAATGGACGAAAAATATCGCTAGGGGGCACCTGTCCCGGAAACAAGTTTTTCTAAACGTCCACAAGGTGGCGCTATTAAAAAGTGACAATACAGTTGTGTAACGAGTCATTTTTTCACCTTGATAACAATTACAGCTTAGAAATTGTTCATTTACATTGAGCATGTAAAGAAACAGTGCGGTGAAAAGTGGAAAATTTCCATGGAAATTTTCGCTGGATGATATTTTTACGATTGTCGTAGCAGCCTAACTTGAAAATAATGCCTCGAATCATTTAATTCGACTTCTGGTAGTCAGCATCTTCAGATAAGACTGCATACAGTTAGTTGGTTGGCAGAATTTCGTAGTGACCGTGCTTCCTTCAACAATAAATTTCGGGAAGATCGGCTCAAATCGGTTGTTGTTAAAAAGGAGCTGCAACGGCCGTATACAGCATCGTAACAGGAGACGAACCTTGGGGTATATTTGCACGAGCCTGAGAGCAAACAGTAACGAATCATCTGGGTGTTTAAAAGGTAAGTCGACACCAACAAAAGTGGTTCGTTCGCGATGCCACGAAAATGATCCATTGTTTCTTTGACTACAATGGACATGTAGCATCCATTGCCTTAGATTACCTAAGAACAGGTAATGCTGAATAGTACACAACCGTTTGTTTACCACAAGTCATCGACGAATCGGTTAAAACAACCGAAAACATCTCATCAGTCTTCATAATGACAGCGCTAGTTGTCACACGCCAGCTAATCGATTATTCGAGGAGAAAAAATTTTATAAATGTCTCATTGTCCCTGTTGATCTGATTTGTCGCTTAACGATTGCATTTTGTTCCTTTGTAAGAAAAAAAAATTTGGACACTTATTTTGATTACATCAAGATATGCTACTGAAAACCTCCAGAAACCATGATTTTTTTCTTACCAATATCATAACGGAAAAATGTGTCGAGAATTGTTTCGAAAGCTTGCAAAAATCTCTGTATCTTAAAGACACACATTTTGAGTATTTTCGTATCGAATCGTTCAAAAAAAAGTTTTTTATTTCAATGGTTCTAGAAAGATGTAAGAGAGGTCCCTTGTATCTGCATGTATTACACAAAGCTGTTATGGTGTCTCGTGGCATTCAGATTTTTTCATTGTTAACAGTTACCTTCCTTGGTAAGGTTACAGAGAGATCCCGCAAACTGCAAATGTGTATTCCAATACCTGGTGTAGTTAATCCCTGTGACGCCATCAGTATCAACATGTGCTATGGAGAAACCGTTCTGTTGCCATTTCTTTAAACGGCTTTTGTTGTGTCTGTTTCTACATCTACATATGCATCAATTATCTGTACTGCGCCATGTTGTGGCGGAGAGTATTTTGTGTACCACTTTCACTTCCCCCATTTCCTGTTCCATTGCCGAATTGTTCGCAGGAAGAAAGATTGTTAGTAAGCCTTCGTGTGAGCTCTAGTATCTATAATTTTACATTCTTAAGCTTGAGCGAATTATACGTAGGAGATGGCAATATATAGACTAACTCTTCTGGGAACGAACTCTCTCGGAACTTCAACGGTAAAGCACACTGTGGTGCAGAACGCCTCTTACGCAAAGTGCGCCACTGGAGTTGGCCGATTATCGCCGTCACACTTTCACGCTTGCTAAATGAACCAGTAACGAAACGCGCAGCTCTTCTTTGGATCTTCTTCTTATTTCCTCAAGCAATCCTCTGTGGTGCGGATCCCAGACTGACGAGTCCAAGTACTGAAGCTGAGCTGGAATCATTGCGCTAGCAGTTACCTTCCCGGTGACGTGCCCCGTGCCTGAGGTGAGCAGGGAAAGGTACTGCGAGACCGGGCAACCGGCATTCCGTTCGCCTCTCGCGACCTTCTAAGTCGGCGGGACGTAGGCGTAAGCCACTAAATTTGCCACCGCTCCGCAGTGCCCTGGGGCGCACGGCAGATCGGACCGTGACGTCACATTACGTGACGTCACATGACGCTGCCGGGTCACGGCTGCTGATTCGCGCCGCCGTAGCGGATCTCCGGTACCATTAGCGCAAGTGGCTGAATAACTCTCCGCCGTCGTTGCCAGTTGCTACCATATCGCGTCTGAGAACATGGTAGTCGCTAATCCCATTCTCATATCAACATGAGGTGTGATGATATTTCTTTTTCTTCTCCCGTGATCCGAGCGAGGCCCACGAAAAACACAGACCGTGGCGCGTACGTTACAGTATGCGACACTACAGGTCTTACGTGCACCGTCTCCGGCGGCGAGAGAGTAACCATCTCATACGAATTTAATAATTCAGACGAGTTTAAATGCATGGAAGCTCTCGACAGCCCACGACCAAGTTAAGACCTGTAGTGGGTACTTTCCAATTACATATTGATCTTCCCGTGAGCCCTGCACGGAGCCTAGCGTTCGCAAAGTGTGGCGGACAAGGCGGCTTCTGTGACGTCGCAACTTCGTTGCATGGCCTGTATTTATCGTGGGCCCCGACACAGAGGGACATCTTATTTGCGAGAAAATTTCGTTGCTACTCATTTGTTTTGCTGTCAAGAAAACGTCTTATCTCGAAAATAGTGTATGGAAACTACACTTCTGGAAATGGAAAAAAGAACACATTGACACCGGTGTGTCAGACCCACCATACTTGCTCCGGACACTGCGAGAGGGCTGTACAAGCAATGATCACACGCACGGCACAGCGGACACACCAGGAACCGCGGTGTTGGCCGTCGAATGGCGCTAGCTGCGCAGCATTTGTGCACCGCCTCCGTCAGTGTCAGCCAGTTTGCCGTGGCATACGGAGCTCCATCGCAGTCTTTAACACTGGTAGCATGCCGCGACAGCGTGGACGTGAACCGTATGTGCAGTTGACGGACTTTGAGCGAGGGCGTATAGTGGGCATGCGGGAGGCCTGGTGGACGTACCGCCGAATTGCTCAACACGTGGGGCGTGAGGTCTCCACAGTACATCGATGTTGTCGCCAGTGGTCGGCGGAAGGTGCACGTGCCCGTCGACCTGGGACCGGACCGCAGCGACGCACGGATGCACGCCAAGACCGTAGGATCCTACGCAGTGCCGTAGGGGACTGCACCGCCACTTCCCAGCAAATTAGGGACACTGTTGCTCCTGAGGTATCGGCGAGGACCATTCGCAACCGTCTCCATGAAGCTGGGCTACGGTCCCACACACCGTTAGGCCGTCTTCCGCTCACGCCCCAACATCGTGCAGCCCGCCTCCAGTGGTGTCGCGACAGGCGTGAATGGAGGGACGAATGGAGACGTGTCGTCTTCAGCGATGAGAGTCTCTTTTGCCTTGGTGCCAATGATGGTCGTATGCGTGTTTGGCGCCATGCAGGTGAGCGCCACAATCAGGACTGCATACGACCGAGGCACACAGGGCCAACACCCGGCATCATGGTGTGGGGAGCGATCTCCTACACTGGCCGTACACCTCTGGTGATCGTCGAGGGGACACTGAATAGTGCATGGTACATCCAAACCGTCATCGAACCCATCGTTCTACCATTCCTAGACCGGCAAGGGAACTTGCTGTTCCAACAGGACAATGCACGTCCGCATGTATCCCGTGCCACCCAACGTGCTCTAGAAGGTGTAAGTCAACTACCCTGGCCAGCAAGATCTCCGGATCTGTCCCCCATTGAGCATGTTTGGGACTGGATGAAGCGTCGTCTCACGCGGTCTGCACGTCCAGCACGAACGCTGGTCCAACTGAGGCGCCAGGTGGAAATGGCATGGCAAGCGGTTCCACAGGACTACATCCAGCATCTCTACGATCGTCTCCATGGGAGAATAGCAGCCTGCATTGCTGCGAAAGGTGGATATACACTGTACTAGTGCCGACATTGTGCACGCTCTGTTGCCTGTGTGTATGTGCCTGTCGTTTTGTCAGTGTGATCATGTGATGTATCTGACCCCAGGAATGTTTCAATAAAGTTTCCCCTTCCTGGGACAATGAATTCACGGTGTTCTTATTTCAATTTCCAGGAGTGTATGTCTACGCTGTCTTACGGTGAACTCTGTGAAGCAGCAGTTCGTGACTATTAGACTTTAATTAAGACATGTGCATGAAATCGCAGTTACTTGTGAGTCTATGATCGAAACATGATTACGGCGTACGGAGAAGATTACATTTGGTAAGATCTATTACGAAGTCGCTGCATAAAATGGACCGACCACGTGATTCACGTAACGGGAGAAGATAACAGTGGACAGTTACTCGAAGATTGGGCAAGGCGCAGCTATTCTGCAAAGACGGGTAGCTACAATGACACCTCAGCTTTCCTTCCTGACTAGGCCTGTTTTGTTTCTGGCTCGTCTTAAATGAACGGAGGAATATGGAACAGTTGAAAGATGAACTAGACGAATCGATACACATTTATTTAGTCGCTATGTTTGCGATGCGAAGATCGCCATTGAACTTAGTAGGGTACTCTGCAAATAAGGTAGCACGTCAGAACTGAAGCTTTGCCTTCAACACATCTAGAATTTGCCACTGCGATAGAGTCACCTACGTGGCACACAGAAACAGCATTGACTAAGCTGACTATTAGTGAAGACAGCAAGGGAGCACAGTAGTTCTAGTAAGAGTTACCCACTCCCACACACCATCTTGCGAGGTACTGTGGTGCGTGCATGCAGACAGGTAAAGAACACGTTAGCTCAATTAAACCACGCTTGTTGACAGACTGCGTTGTTGAAACATTTGGGGTACAGATGGCTTTGCTCAAGAAAGAGCTAGCCGCTATGGCTTGTGTAATACTTTGCGAGCTAAAAATCTGATTTTAAAACATCTAAAATTGGACGCCTATGTTAAAATTCCGGGGAGGCATACAAGAATAACGTTCCAACTTTCCTGTATCGCAACCAGCCCTGTGTACATACACGACGCAGGCCGGTTGCTAAATTACTCGCCCACTCGCCGTCTGTGCTGACACAGGGTCGTTCGAATCAGCAGGGAGGGGTCGCTTTCCAGCTGCAGTGGCCAGCGAGAGCCAGCGCTCGGCCAGTTTGCAGGCTCTGTGGGCGTCGCTCGTGGGCGATCCGCTTGTTGTCTGCCTCTGCGGACGGAGGAACGAGTTTCCCCTGCCGGCTGAATCCCACGGCCAGTCTGCAGTTATCCACAATCTTAAATCGGTTATCACCTGCTTACCATGCAAACGTTTATAGGGACGTCGAGAGCGCATTCGGAGGTATAGGTACGTGATCCGATCTCTAATGTTCTTTGATTCTCTAATGGCACTGTCAAGGTTTAAATTAAAAGGACTGAGCGATAAACTACACCTTATCATAAATCTGTGTTAGTTTTCGCTGTAAATAACGTGCCATATGCGGGCAGCGTACCGACCGAGATGGGACATTGCTGACATGGGACTCACATTCGAGAGGACGACAGGCCTAAACCACACACCCAGCCATCCATCTTTAGGTTGTACTTATTTTTCCATGAATTATTGAAGACAAATACTGGGGTAGTTCCTTTGAAATGGAGACGGCCGATTTCGTTTCCCAAACTTCCTTGATCCGAGCTTTTGCTCCGTCTTTAACGAACTCGTCGCCGAGGGGACCTTGAATTCTAGTCTTCTGTATTTCTGTACCTACCAGTAATTCAGCCCCCTCCCATCCCACCCCCACCCCCACCTCCACCCCTCAACACCGAATTCCTTAAAGAGTTGAAGAGCTAGATTTTGACGCATCTCAGAGTTTCTCCGATCATATGTGCTGAACTATGAGTCGTACAATGATATAATTGTGCGGGTACATCCAGTGGTCTAAGTGGATACTGTGTGCAAAATATGTTGGGAGTAGAGGTAGTAGTGAAGAAAGAATCAATTAAAATGTCATGTCGGATGCAAACGTTTTGCAACAGGAACAATGGGAGTGTGGCAAGCGGTAAATCTCTTATTCTCAAATATTGGATGAATATAATCTGGGTAATTTGCGCGCAGAGAGTTACTTCAAGACATAGGCTCAATGTACAATTTCAAACTGCAATACTTGCCTTACTGCGTTAACATTTTGAGTACTAGTGGTTACTGCGTCACACTACCACTTATTTCGCATGTAGTCACCTATAGTATTTTAAGACAGAGACATCTAGTTGTATGCTAAGTTATTGTTACGTAAATTTAACTCTGTAGTCTTGGTTTTATGAGGTTTGGAAATGAAACCACAGGGGGCAGTATGTACTTTTGATATAGATTTATTATATTTTCTTGGTCAACTTTTGCATGTTAGGGCTATATTTTATGCATTATGAGATCATTGGAGTTTGGAGATGTGGGTTTCTCACCAGGAAAAAATGTGAAATTGCTTTCACTTGAAATGATGGAAGGTTATAGTTGTATATACCAGTGGTTCCACAAGAAAATCTCCTTACAACAATGAATTTTTACTTTCTGCTAATTTCGTCTTGTATTCGTTGCTTACTTTGATAATAAAGACCAATTTTGCGATTTTTTTTTTTCAGTGGGTCAAACCTTAACGCAGGATTATAGCTCTCAAACTGTAGATTACGAGAGCACTTTACTGTCGGTCAGTAATTATGCGAAACGTCGAAAACCGAACTTTTATTGCCTCTGGAAGCAGTTTGATAGGTAACCTGTTAAGTGGGAGGGTGAAGCATGGTATCCATTCAGTGTGCAGATTCTGCCTGCCCCTCGTCAGACGATGGACAGCCACCGTAAACCAGATGCCTGGGAAGTTCTGTGAAGTATCGGAGGGGAAAATAAAGTGGGCGGTGGTCCCAGAAATCAGGAACAAGGTGAGAGAAGAATGGTGCATGCTGAAGGAAAGGAGCAATTAATTACTCTGGCACCTTCGTGCAGTAAAAGAATGAGGCCTGCTTCGCGTGTACATGTTGAACAAAGAACAAGCAAAATCGCCCCACGGCCTTGAACAGTCGCGTGTCTTCCCGTGCTCCATCGCCTGCGCTTCTTCTCCGGCCACGTCGCTCAACTAGACATCGCGTGGCCTTGTCTTGCCAGCCACCTGACACACTTCCCTCAGAGCAGTTCTTCCGAAACGCTACTGGGTCCTAGGCGACAGTTATATGAGTATTTTACGCTGTTAGGTTCCGTCTGGAACGAGAGTGGAGTGACTTGATGAGGGGCTACTGCGTAAAAGTTTGCGGTGGATGCGACCGTGGTCTGTTTGTTCCGTATAGTTTGCAGGGACTTCCGCCATCCGTCTCTTGGTCAGCTCTTACATGTCAGCGCTGCTGCCTAACGAGTCTCCAGAACTAAGTATTGGAGAAATGTCTGGCCTGTGGATCAGTTTGTCCAGCGCCAAGTGAGCCTTTTATGACTTCGACAGTAATTTATATAATGCAACAACGTATGCCAATATGCATTATTGTCTGCTTTAAACGACACTGAAGCAATACAAATCATGGGATAGTGATATGCACATATACAGATGGCGGTAGTAACGCGAAAACAAGGTATAAAAGTGGAGTGCGTTGGCGGAGCTGTCGTTTGTACTCAAGTGATTCATATGAAAAAGTTGCCGACGTGTTTATGGCCACACGACGGAAATTGACAGACTTTGGACGCGGGATGTTAGTTGGAGCTAGCAGTATTGGACATTCAATTTCGGAAATCGTTAGGGAATTAAATATTCCGAGATTTAGTGTCAAGAGCGTGCCGAGAATACCAAATTTCGGTCATTACCTCTCACCACGGACAATACAGATGCCTACGGCCTTCACTTAATGGCTAAGAGCAGCAGCGTTTGTGTAGTGTTGTCAGTGGTAAGAAACAAGCAACACTGCGTGAAATAGCGGCACAAATCAATGTGGTACTTGCGACGAACGAATCCGTTTGGACAGTGCAGCGAAATTTGGTGTTAACGGGCTGTGGCAGCAGAAGACCGACGCGAGTGCCTTTGCTAACATCACATCACATCACCTGCAACGCCTCCCCTGCACGCATAACCACATCGATTGGACGCAAGACGACTGTCTGTAAGAGGTGGTGGTAGGGATCGAGAGTGGCGAGGACCCTACGAGACCATGTACTCAAGCTGTCAACAAGACACTGTGCGAGATGGTAGCTCCGTAATGGTGTGGTCTTGTTTACATGGAATGGACTGGGTGCTCTGGTCTAGCTGAAGGAATCACGAACTGGAAGTGGCTTGGTTCGGCTACTTGAAAAACATTTGCAGCCATTAATGGAATTCATGTGCCCAAACAACGATGGAACTTTTATCGATGACAGTACGCCATGTCACTGGGCCATAGTTGCCCGTGGTTGGCTTGAAGAACATTCTGGACGATTGAAGCGAATGATTTGGCCACCCAGGTCGCCTGAATGAATCCCATCCAACATTTATGGGGCATAATCCAGGGATCAGCTCGTGCACTGGCAACACTTTCGCAATTATCGACGGCTATAGAGGCAGCATGGCTCATTATTTCTGCAGGGGACTTCCAGTGACTTGTTGAGTGCATGCTGCGTCGAGTTGCTGCACGACGTCGGTCAGGAGGAGGTCCGACACGATGTTAAGAGGTATCTCATGGTTTTTGTCACCTCATTGTATACTACTAGTAACAAGGTATCGGTAGTGTGATTTCGCCCTGCAAACCTGGGAAACTTGACTCTTTAGGAAGTACTGAGTGTGTGTGTTTCAATTGTATCGACCGTACATCGTTCTCTGTGCTCTGTGCGTGGATTCTTGTGTAATCCTGTACACCTGGTCCGTAGCATTACTTCCCATGTTCTTTCCGTATGGTTAAATGAACCACAGTTCTGACTGAAGGATTTGAACAACTGGACTGCATCCTGACCACCTCACCTCGGGTGAGGTGAGAGTCATTTGAAATAGACAACTTTCGTCTTAAACACAATATCATCAGCAGCAATTGATAGCTACCCTATGGGGAACGAAAAAGTCACACTGAGTTTCTCATTAGGATTGATGATATTAGGACTCCACTGTAGTTTAGGTGCGCTGCCCTTCCAATGTATGCAGCTGACGATTCCTCTGTGTTCTGATGTCATTTTTATGGCATTACTCCACCTCCAATAAAAAAACTAAGTGGGCGCCTTGTGCACTGGAGGGATGTGTGACGTCAGCAGTGCCGTCGTTTCGTGGTAACATTTTGCATTTCCTTATCTCTCTTCTTTTGTTTTAGGCGAGCTATTCTGAAGGTTCTTATGGAGAATACTTAGTACATCTGAAATGTGGGGAAAAATTCGAAATGAATTATCTGATTATGGAAAGCGTTGGTCGCGGGCTTGCAGGTGACGTTACAGAGCATTCTCATACTGTTATGCACTTACAGCATTATGTCCGAAAGGAGTTGGCAGAGAGTGCAAATCGTGACCACTGGAGAAAAGAACCATGTGCTGTTTTAAGGGTTATATTAAGATGGTACCGAAGGTTTCGTGGACATCACTCATTTTGATGATTCGGCTCTTAGAATTCCTGACTGGCAGACTGTCCTTGGTCGGAAGGACAAACGGTTTTGTGTCTGGTTCGGACGGAGAGTTGTTTCGTTACATGCCCGTTGAGTCGATTAAGCTTAACAGCGCCGCTCCATCTGGTTCGTCAACATGCCGTGCACTCTGACTTCGGGTTAAATAACACGTCCACGTGTCCGTTCCCCTGTTTGTGATGCTGTTCACTGGGATTGCGTCGATACGGTTTGCTTGTCCGTGTTGGTCTCTGGTCGAGTTTAGCCAGACTACAAAACTGTAAGAGAAACTTCAACTCTAATTTAGAAGATACGATATATAACTCATTATGAACTTTGTAGTTCTTGTTTCCATGGGCACTAAATGATTTTGCCGACACGCTGTTCTCATTTCTCTCCGGCTGTTACATCAATTCCTTATTCAGTAGTCAAAGTGGTTCGATCTTTCTTCATGAAACTGGTTCTTGCCTTCTCAAAGACTCTCCTTTGTTACAACCGTCGATCTTTGTGTTTCTCGTGTAAAGATACGACCCAAGATCCTGACGTCACTCAAACATGGCGCGCTATATTGTTAGGACTACTCTGATAATTTATTTTGAAATATTATAGTTCCTATCTTTCTTGTGAGATATTTATTTATACACTACGTGTCTCCGCGATCTTTCACATACCTGTTGTAAATGGAAATAACTGTGCAACAGCTCACGAGGTGGGAAGAGAATCAGGATCACCCTCTCTGTCACGGACAGACTGCAATAGCGAGCTGTTGAGCTAACGCTGGCCAGCAGTGTCTGACTTGGTTATTCGACTCACTAATGTTACTTTGCAACGCTTCAGTTCGAGTTTGTTTCTGTCCCCCCCCCTCTCTCTGTCTCCCCCCCTCTCTCTGTCTCCCCCCCTCTCTCTCTGTCTCCCCCCCTCTCTCTCTGTCTCCCCCCCTCTCTCTCTGTCTCCCCCCCTCTCTCTCTCTGTCTCCCCCCTCTCTCTCTGTCTCCCCCCCTCTCTCTCTGTCTCCCCCCCTCTCTCTCTGTCTCCCCCCCTCTCTCTGTCTCCCCCCCCCTCTCTCTGTCTCCCCCCCTCTCTCTCTGTCTCCCCCCCTCTCTCTCTGTCTCCCCCCCTCTCTCTCTGTCTCCCCCCTCTCTCTCTGTCCCCCCCCTCTCTCTCTGTCCCCCCCTCTCTCTCTGTCTCCCCCCCTCTCTCTCTGTCTCCCCCCCTCTCTCTCTGTCTCCCCCCCTCTCTCTCTGTCTCCCCCCCTCTCTCTCTGTCTCCCCCCCTCTCTCTCTGTCTCCCCCCCTCTCTCTCTGTCTCCCCCCCTCTCTCTCTGTCTCCCCCCTCTCTCTCTGTCTCCCCCCCTCTCTCTCTGTCTCCCCCCCTCTCTCTCTGTCTCCCCCCCTCTCTCTCTGTCTCCCCCCCCTCTCTCTCTGTCTCCCCCCCTCTCTCTCTGTCTCCCCCCCTCTCTCTCTGTCTCCCCCCCTCTCTCTCTGTCTCCCCCCCTCTCTCTCTGTCTCCCCCCTCTCTCTCTGTCTCCCCCCCTCTCTCTCTGTCTCCCCCCCTCTCTCTCTGTCTCCCCCCCTCTCTCTCTGTCTCCCCCCCTCTCTCTCTGTCTCCCCCCTCTCTCTCTGTCTCTCCCCCCTCTCTCTCTCTGTCTCCCCCCCTCTCTCTCTGTCTCCCCCCCTCTCTCTCTGCCTCCCCCCTCTCTCTCTGCCTCCCCCCCTCTCTCTCTGTCTCCCCCCCTCTCTCTCTGTCTCCCCCCCTCTCTCTCTGTCTCCCCCCCTCTCTCTGTCTCCCCCCCCCTCTCTCTGTCTCCCCCCTCTCTCTCTCTGTCTCCCCCCCCTCTCTCTCTGTCTCCCCCCTCTCTCTCTCTGTCTCCCCCCCCTCCCTCTCTCTGTCTTCACCCCCCCCCTCCCTCTCTCTGTCTTCACCCCCCCTCTCTCTCTCTGTCTTCACCCCCCCCCCCCTCTCTCTCTCTCTCTGTCTTCACCCCCCCTCTCTCTCTCTGTCTTCACCCCCCCTCTCTTTCTGTCTTCCCCCCTCTCCCCCTCACACACAAAATTGAAATGTAGTATCATACTCACGAAACAGAATCCAAATGGTTGAAAAATTCAGACAGTATCAGAAAGATTGAAAATTTTACATACTGTGGGAAAGAAATTTCAAAGCAAGTCCGACGGGTTTCAATTTTAGGTCAGCCCCACGTTCAACAAGCAAAATTGGTACTAAATTGTACTTTTTGCAGACCTTCCTAGTGTTACAATAAATCGACAACTGATGTAGCACATCAGCATGTGTCAGCAAGTAGGGCAGAACCCTCCAAATTTTTGGGTGTACAGATTGATGAAAACGTGAACTGCAGAAAGCCTATTACTCATCTTCTCAAACAATTAAGTTCTGCTACTTTTGCTGTTCCTGTCATCTTGGAAGCAAGCATATCAACCTGCTGACATATTTTGCCTATTTCCATTCAATAATGACTTACTTATGTAATAGTTTTCTGGGGTAACTCATTACTTAAAGTACTGATTTCACAAAAACCAACAGTGAGAATAATGTGTAGTCTTTACCCACAGACGTAATGTAGGTGTTACTTAGAGAACCCAGGCATTTTAACATCTTAACTGTGATGTTACAAACGTTACTATACATAAATTTCAAACGAAATTCGCCATAAATAATCCATCACAATTTGAGAACAGTGATGCCCATACCAATAGTAGTAGAGGGGGGGGGGGGGGAGAAATTACCTTCATTAGCCATTTTGAAAGCTGTCAGTGGTCCGGAAGAGCGTTCAATATGAAGCAACACAAATTTTTGTCCATTCGTCCAACAACGTAAAATGTCTGATAGGTAGCTAAGCAAGTTTTAAATCTAATTGTAATCGTGTTTCCTAGACAACTCCTTCTGTTTCATTGACGGATTGCTACTTAAAAACTAATAGCCAGTAAAAAAGGTTGCATGAATATGTGCATTAATGTTAACATTAATGATGTATACATATCCTCTAATCTGACGCGTTCCACAACATTTCGGTAAAAGAATCGTTCAAACGGTCTATGGTAACTGACTACTGTAGGTAGATATGTTCGCTCATGGGATAGTTATTGTCCACGTGTGAAGTAATCTTTTTTGATTTTAGATACGCAGAATTCAGTTAGGATGCCTAGCAACTCACATCCAGCCAAGCAGACTGTTAACGTTCTAAATGACACGCCCAATAAATGATGCTTGCAAAGGGTGCCCCACAAAGGGCAACTTCGAATGTGCCCCACCCCCCACCCACCTCTGTTCTAGTAAGTTGGCAGCACTCAAAGTTGCACGATTTTCATCTGTTTTCCTTGTGGTTAGTAATAGATCTCATTGGGTACTTGCAAAGCAAAGAGCAGACAATAATTTTACCAAGAAAATAATGTTAAGTGATACGGCGCACTTCGTGTTGAATAGCTTTGTGAACTAACAAAATTGTAGGATTTCGACCACAAAAGACCCTCAAGTAAGTATGGAGAAGCCATTACATCGACGACGAATGATTGTATGATGTGCAATTCGGGTTGAGGGCGAATTGTCCATACTTCGAAGATGGCTCCGGAAACATTTTAACTTGGAACGCCGATCGGTACCACAATATGGTACGAGAGTTTGTGTGTTCTGAACTGGATCGTGTGAATGCTGAAGAGGTGCGGTTTCAGCAAGACGGCGCAGCCAGTTACCCATCGATTGCAACAAGGGACTTTTTACGAAGGATGGTGTTCCAGTAATCTCTCGGAACTTTGACGTGAAATCGGCACAGAAATCTTGCGATATGGCTCCTTATGATTTCTTCCTGTTGCCGTTTTTGAGATCTTATGTGTGCTCTGACCTACCACGATTACTTCAAGAGCTCAGTGTCGAGATGGACCATGTATTTTCAGGCCTAGAGGTTGAAGTGCACCGAAAAGTTACGGAAAATAATTCGATTTCGTCGGTACATTTGAAAGCTGTTACATTCAAAAATGTGTGTGAAATCTTATGGGACTTAACTGCTAAGGTCATCAGCCCCTAAGCTTACACAGTACTTCACCTAAATTATCCTAAAGACAAACACTCAACCATGCCCGAGGGAGGACGCGAACCTCCGCCGGTACCAGCCGCATGGTCCATGACTGCAGCGCCCTAGACTGCTCTGCTAATCCCGCGCGGCGAAAGCTGTTATGTATCCAAAAGCTGCTTTCTGTGCCGGACAAACTTTATATGCAGAAATCTCTCTACAGAATCAGCAAGTAACACAAAAAATTTTGCAATCTCAGTTAACCAACGGATAGCCAGTGTCCAAATTGGTTTTGACAGAGCATTCATATAATACTACTAACCTCCGTCAAGTCAGCTTCTGTTAAGACAATTGGTGTACTCCCGCTCCTAAGAAGTTCTTGCTCATTTGTTCGTATTCTTCTATTCCTACAGTCAACAACAACTGGCTTTTCTAGCGACCACGCTGGCTTGCAATGTTCGGAATACTTAGCTCCGTGTGACGCAGCGCCAGTGACGTCGAACACACACACACACACACACATACACACGCACACGCTCTCTCTCTCTCTCTCTCTCTCTCTCTCTCTCTCTCTCTCTGTGTGTGTGTGTGTGTGTGTGTGTGTGTGTGTGTGTGTGTGAGAGAGAGAGAGAGAGAGAGAGAGAGAGAGAGAAATCTGACGTGAATACGAGCAACACCTCCGGTGTGCCAGCTGCTAGATCGTCACGACTCTCTGACGTCATTACCATTGCGTAACACGCGTCGAGACCACGCCACGCCCAGCGCGACAAGAGAAAGGTCACGATCGAGATGGAGGGGATAAGCAGACCTCTTAACGGCTGGCGAGCGCAACTCCCAGCCAGGTCGCTGCCACGTTAATTACTGCCGTCAAGTTTTATTTTCCGCGCTTTGTTTGCTCTACAGCGCTGTTTGCCCAAGTGTACTTCCGTGCGTCGTGGCAGGTCACGCTACCATCTCCACAGTACTGAGCTCCGCCCAAAAGGAAGCGCAGCCGATGGACGAGCCAGCAACTACCTTTTCTGAAGTGGTGTTCTTACATTCTTCTTTGTTACTAGCGTTGAATCAGTTTGCCTGTGCTGGTTATTGGTATTCTTATTTATGTTGTATAAATAAAAAACATATATTTTCCGTTCATTGTGTTGCACCATGCTGTGTCATCCAGAATTGTAATTCTTACCGGGAATTGGCAACAGTTGACACGTGTAACATATTGTCACGCGTAAAATTTCTTGATTGAAACGATGTGAATTTTATTTTAAAGTACTGCCGAATTAACACGTTTCTTTTTTTCTCTGTTGCAGGTGAGTCCCTGGTCACGATGCTTTGGGGAACTGAAGTGTGAGTACTGCAGAGAAGACTGCACGACGGGTTGGGCGATGTGTTCTGGCCTGGAATATCATCTAAAATAATTTGGAATTACTACAATGTTTCTATATTGACAAAGCGGTTGATAAAGAGGCTGCTCCGCTCATGTTGAGTCGCGAATTGGCCTCTTGTTTGAAAAGCGGCGCACTACTCAAGTATTGGAGTGGCATTGTGTCTCAGCTGACCCATTAACCGAAGTTTGTGGCACAGCCAGACGTTGGTAGTATAGAAGCTGGTTGGTGGGAACTTGAGGTAACAAGGCCCTATGGAGTTTTAGAAATCTTAATTCTACAGTTACGGACTTCTTTTGAAATGAAAAGACAGCCATGGAATTGCACAACCGGGAATAGTAGTTGCCTTTAGCTCGTAGCCCGTCGGAAAAGACTATACCCATCTTACCTTAAAATAAAGAAGCGTTACGTCAAAAGAAACCCTCTAAGAAGGGCGTTCATGAAGATGTATATTTTATTAAAAGACATTACATCGTATTATCCGAAGGTGTTGGACCAAGTAACATCGTGGATGGCGGTACACTGATCAGACTTACTTTTAATCCTTTCGTGAGTCTGTATTCAGTCTCGAGCCGATAATAAAAATATTTTCATCTGCAGCGAGTGTAAAACATGAAATAAGTACATTTTGTGTGAAAAATACTCTACATAAGAAATGTTCACCTACAGCATGCATAAAATGTGAAACAAAATTAGTGTGGAAAACATTACATATCGTGGTGTCATATTGATGGTATCAACAGGCATCACGACGGATGTACCGATTTCGAAGTCACCCGAAATTGGTTGTCGACAACTTTGAAACTGATTCCTTGACCGAGTCTTTCCTTCTTGTGGAGGATTAAGCTCCCCAGTTTATGAACGATATGCATGATGAGAGTGCTGGCTGAATGTGCTGTACACAATTCTTGAACACAAATGGAATTTATTTGGATGCTCTGTTTAATCGTGGCTAATACCCCTTGAAATTTCCCAGTACTGAAGTGTAGTCAATTTTGAGGAGCTCCAAACTTTCATCGGATCAGTGTCTCTATATAATGAGAAAGTCATTACGGTTGTCTCACTTACGTTTGGACTGTTGAACTGTTGCAAGAACTAGCACTTCGCAAGTTCAGCAATGTGGAGAAAGCTTACGGATCTCGTACATATACGTTTTCCATTGTATTATACTGTTCATGAAAATTCATTTTCGTGTGTGTGAAGTCTGATCAGATTCAGTAAGTGATATAGGATAAATGAGTTCCAGACTCGCTTACTTTCTCCAACACGGCCTCACTCCCCCCCATCCTACACACACACTCACACACACACACACACACACACACACACACACACACACACACACACACACACAGGCGCGCGCGCGCGCGCGCTGAATCGACCTTTGTTACATGTGGGTCAGCAGACTTGGAAGGTAATGGGCTCATGTTACGAATTTAATCTCACTAAGTGAGGAAGAGAGGTGGCCGCTTTCGGACGCACAGGCTTGCGGTCGCAATTCGTGTATCTGCCGTGACACGCTCGGCATGCTGATGGTTATCCACACGCGGAGTGGGTCTAGCGGGACACTCACATGGGGCGTGGTGGGCAGTGTCCACCAAAAGTAATTTGGTTTTCTACAGTCACTGCTGAGCGCCAAGTCAAAAACCAAGAAAACGTCATATTGCATCAGTCTCCAATAGTTCACTATTTATCGTACTTTTTTCATCTAAGTCACAAGTCCTCAAGAACACTACATTCAGCGAAATTCATTACTTCCTCCACCAGAATTAAGAGATAAACAGAGGCATGGCTTATGCTCGTTAAGAAATAGACTAATGAGATGCGAAAAAAGTAAACGTAAATTGAAACACACAATCCGTACATAGCTGTTCAACTGTTTGTATAACTCGTAGCATTTCGAGCGCTTCAGTACTGACTTCTTATTTAGGAACTTAAGCCACAGATATCTCGATAATTCCTTAGTATTCTGTTCTGTTGTGGAAACTTTAAAATGAAGCTTTTTTATGTATTAATCCTCAATAATTTTATTTCTTCGATCTCCATGCTCATTTTATACAAGTGCCAAATTGCTCACGTTGGAAGAATCGCAGTGCGAGTCCGTGAAAACAATGGTGAAGAACAGTAGTTTGCGAAATATTTCTGTTAACTTTCCTTGGCACAATTAGAACTAAAATGCAGTTACTTCCTTCAAATTTTGGATTTAACTCCAACATGTTGAACATTTTCTCTTACTCGCATTTTATAAGTACAGCGCTCTCTTCTGTAACACCACGAAGCTTCTCAGATGGACGCTAACTCGGGTTTTGAAAATAATATGAAAATAACTAAAAACAATAGGTAAAAAGAATGTCTTTAAGATAATGGTTTAAAACATCAAACACGAAATATAGTATTAACAAACTCATTTGTGATGGGTTAAAAATGTCGATTTGTTTTCACACTTTCAGTGAAAAACTACGCTGGTGTCCAAAATTAAAGCAACAAACCGCTATTTCCTCATCATACGTCTAATTCAGATATAATCATACAAACTGTCAACAGATGTCCGAACGATCGTGTTCTATACTCAAGATGGTATTCGGGTGAACGGACAACCACGCCAACGATGACGTCAGGGCACCTTCAAACGGATTAGTGTTTGCTGGTTAGTCCCACATCCACAATCGCTGTGTTCACAGTCAGAGACACTGCAGTATGGCACAGAGAAGACGCCTGCCAGACAATATGCGGTGGAGGGCCGTAGGAAGAATGGAAGCAGCCAGTGGCAAACTCATATGGCTTAATGTGAATCGTTTTGTTGCTTCTCGGATGTGGTGACAATTTATATAGACCGAAACGGTGTCCCGAAGATCAGGCCAGGGCCGGCCATATATTGTATCAGAAAGAGAGGATCGTTATTTAGGTATAAGGGCACGACGGTGCCGCCTTAGTTCTGCACGGCAACTGGCATCTGACCTCGCAGCATCCACTGAACGTGTTGTATAGTGGCAAACTATAAACAGAAGTCTTCGGCAGAGTGGCCTTCATTGCCTGAGATCTGCTGTATGTGTACGGCTGGCACGTCCTCACAGAAGGGAACTTGAGAGTGGAGTCGTCGACATGCCACCTGGATGGGCGGACAGTGGGTCAATGTTCTTTTCACAGATTAGTCCCAATTTGGTCTTAGAGAGAGAGAGAGAGAGAGAGAGAGAGAGAGAGAGAGAGAGAGAGAGAGAGAGAGTTCCTAAGGGGCCAAATTGCTCGGTTCCTAGACTTACACACTTGCTAAGTGCGCGCGCGCGCACGCACACACACACACACACACACACACACACACACACACACACACACACACACACACACACACCCTTGCCCAAGGGAGGACTCGAACCTCCGGCGGGAGGGGCCGCGCAATCCGTGACTTGTCGCCTCAAACCGCGATGCTACTCTGGCATATTCGCGTCTAGAGGGAACTTGTAACACTATTCCAGGACCCAAAAGTTGTGGAAGGAGACCGTTATGGAGGAGAATCCCTAATGATGTGGGCAGGGATTGTGTTGACCATTCGAACACCTCTTCATGAAGTTATACGGGTA
The DNA here is from genome assembly GCF_023897955.1 of Schistocerca gregaria. Classification (NCBI taxonomy): domain Eukaryota; kingdom Metazoa; phylum Arthropoda; class Insecta; order Orthoptera; family Acrididae; genus Schistocerca; species Schistocerca gregaria. The sequence continues at coordinate 1,012,487,271 of NC_064920.1, read as the reverse complement.
AAATAACGCGAATAACGTACTTGCTTTCAAGAACTGATGTTCTATCGCAGCCGATTCGTTAGAAATCAAGGTTTAACTGCTGTCAGGTACCGTGACGAGACCCGGGGGACCTCATGTGCTGTTGTTGCAGCGTGTTGTGGGCCCAGACTTCATAGTGATGGACGATAATGCTTGACCTCTTAGAGCACAGGTAACTGATGTTTTCCTGGGAACGGAAGTTATTGCACCCATGGCGTGGCCTGCTAGCTCTCCCGACGTGAATCGCATAGACCACGTCTGGGATGCCGTAGGGAGACGGGCTGCATTGCGTCAGCATCCACCAACCACTGTTCAAGATGTGGGAGCAGCTCTGCAGGTAGAATCGGCATTATTGCCTCGACGTAAGATTAATAACATGATCCACAGCATGCTTCGTCGTTGTCAGGCCTGCATTGCTGCCAGAGGTGGTCTCTTTCCATACTGAACACATCAACCAGTTGCCTGAATGTGTGTGCAAATCAGTTGAGAAAAACGAAGAACATTTTTGTCTGCCGTTACGCAAGTTGTAATTGTTTACGTTCTGTATTTTTTATATTGTTTCTACTCTATTAACACCTGTTTATAATGTTTTGTAGCAAAATAAATGCAACGTTGCAAAATTTCCATTTGTTACTTTAATTTTGGACACCAGTGTATTTGCATTTGTCGTTACCATTTGCTAACTGATCCTGTGAGTAGCTACTTACACTCGAGTTTTCCGTAACCCTAATAAGAAAGATATAGATTAATTTTTTCAGTATTTATCAGTTGTATTTGAGAAAAAACGTTGTTAGAAGCAGTAACACGCAGTAAATGTTTTCACATGAAAGTCCGTAGATAAGATCGAACTTCTTGACTGTGATAGCAAAAAAAAAAAAAAAAAAAAAAAAAAGCTCCATGCTTGACCTAAAAATTAACGGTGCTGAATGCTGCGTTTGTAATCACTTGTTCTTTTGCCTTTTTTCCAGTCTGCACAAGAGATCTTAGGCGCAGTTAATTTAGCGACGACAGATTAAGCAGATGCTCAAATCAGTAAGCAGCGATCTTTGTGCACGAGTCGCCAAACATCTTTTAATGTTTTCAGCTAACTGTAACATTTATTTTACATTTTTGAGAATTTAATGTTATTTCTGATCAATATCTGAGCAGTTATTCACGGTGTAAGAAAAAAGTGAAGAATTTCCTCTAAAATGACAAGTATGTTCGCGATATGCAGGAAGATGTTTTTATCGCGTAAAGGCCAAGGTCAGCTCAAACTACTAGCAGGCACGCAAATAACTCACTTGCTTTCAAGAACTGATGTTCTATCGCAGCCGATTCGTTAGAAGTCAAACATTCTGTTTGTTGGCGAATACTACTACAAGTAGCACAATTTTGCAACCAGCTGAAGTTGACAGACTTGTTGGTTGTAGTTAGCTGGGTGTATTTCGTAAACTATACTAGACATCTAAGGTGTTTTTGCGATTGGGGTCCTCTCAGATTGCAATGTTTTCTCGGCACTTAATGTTCCATCCCTGTAAAATACAGTACATTTATCTATAGTGATTACTTCCAGCTATCAACAATGTTGTTTCTGAATTCATAGCAACTGTACTTGCGCATAGAATCCACAGTCATTCAAGGCAGCTTAGTTATCGATATTGTGACAGTGCTAGTCCATTATGGAGGCAACTAGATCTAATTTTAGTTCTGTTTACCTCTATTACATAGCAGTTACGGCTTAGTTTTGTAGGGAATATCTACCATCTGTTTAACGTAATAATTTACGCATGTAAAGTAGACAGGTACATACGAACGTAGTAAACTATATAATGAATTTTATGATATATTAAACGATCAGTTACTTCAGTTTTTGTAGCGATGCAATATTGTTTAACTACATTGTAAAACTGTTAATATAGACACCTTCCTAGGAACAACCAGTATCTCACTTTTTCCGTTAAGATACTCTAAATGTCTGCTCTTAAAATATGCTATTTGGCAACTGTGCATCTCTTCAGTAATCTAGAAGAGTGGGAACAAAATAAATTAACGTGTCACTCAAGTGTTAGGAGAGTCATCGCTGCCGACTCAGAATCTGTCACAAAAAGTGTAGTCATTGCGACTCGTTTTTGTTGGCCGATTAAGAGTCTAAATTCTTTACATTGTCTGTTCGATGTATAGACGTTAATTTCAAAACTAGGCCGACATGACACCCATTCTAGGTTTATACTTGTTTTTCTATTTCTTTCTCGCGACATTAGCCAGCGTTCTATTCTCACATTCTAGACACATTTCTAATGTGGCGATTCTCTCCCCAGTAGGCAGTATGTGTTCTTTTGCAGACAAATATGTATATCAGTGTAATTTCCATCACGCACAAGGTATTTCTGAAATTTATGCCAGGAAGGTAGCAACATATCACCTGGAAGATAAAGTATTTCGTCCTGTTCGCTACCATTAAACGATACCCTGTCGTCCTATACTTGGCAACAGCCACCGTATATCAAATGAAGGATGGCCTGTTTATGCGTCGTTACATGTATCCTGCTTGTGAATGACATGAAATATGAAGAGTGATACACACAATGTCAGGGGATATATACTGTACTATCCGCCCAAGTGCGGTGTTGAAGGAAGTGATTTCGTACAAAAAAATATGTCGTTCTTTCTGACCTTACTGAGTTACGCTTTCGTTAATTATCTTGTGGCTGGCCAAATGACAAGACGTTGTCAAATAAGTGATGGTTTTACATGTTCGTAGCGTTAATAATTCTCCCTGTACCGGTCAGTTTCCTTTAAATGTAACTTTTTATTTAATCGTATTGTAGCTAATAATCGCAGGTTCAGTTTGTTACCGACAGATTGAGAGACGCGGTGCTGCGGTTAAAAGACGCAGGACTAGGATTCTGGGGCAAGAGGTTTAGAATATGCTAGAAGATACAAATTGACAAGGGCTCTCTCTGTATACTGAATTCCAGGATGGTTCGTTTTACGGCAATGCTCCATTTCGGACTCCAGTCGTTCGTACAATACCCCTGACATTCCAAATGATTCAGTCGGTTAAAATAAAGTAGTCTGGGTGTAGAACAGGGTCTTGTGGCAAAACAACTGCACTAGGCGAATAAAACTTATTTTTCGGCCACGTCTTTATTTATTTATTTCACTGGTGCCATGTCGCGCGCTGACGCAGGGTCGGCATTGTTAGGAACGGATTTGACAAGGCTAGGATGAAGGGGTGGCCGGATGCCCTTCTTGTCGCCACCCCGTACCCCTCGCGTCAGAATTCGTGTACGCCTGCTGTCTGCGTCGAGTATATTTAATGGAATAGTGTGAAAGTGTTCAGATGTCTGCGAGTCGTGTAACTCAGGCGAAACGTGGGGAGCATCCCGGTATTCACCTTGCGGGATGTGGAAAACCGCCTAAAAACCACATCCAGGATGGCCAGCACACCGACTGACGGCGGTAATCCGCCGGGCGGGTTCGATCCGCGGCCGGTGCTTCTTCCCGAGTCCAGGAAGCAGCGGTTTAGCGCTCTCGGCTAACCTGGAGGGTCATTTTTCGACCACATCTGCCGTGGCCTTAATCTGGGTTTTATTAATTACTGAGCGCTTTTACTTCAACTTATTTTGCTCGCGGAAGCCTACGCACTCGCAGACTCTGACTGACCATCCTTTCTTTATATGAGCTCCTCGACGTAGTGTTGTGTAATGATGCACCCAACAATTCGAAATAACACTCCATGCTCTAAAGAACAAATTGTATGCTAGACATATTTAGACGTTAAATTTCTCACTATCATTCGAAATATAACTCCAATTTGCAACAAAAGCTCGTACTCCGAAGACGAATATTTGCACACCCATATTTCTCGTTTTTATACTGATTGCACAATTATGCGTATGTGTTATCATTCATACAATTATCAATAAGGTGACTCTTTTAACTGCCGGTAACTTACAAGGGTCCTCGACACATCCGAGTATCGGCTTTCTGCCGCGTGTCTCGTTTTTATTTCTCGCCGAGCACTCGACAGCAAAGCCATTACGCCGGTGATGGACGAATTCTGCTTAAATGGCGGGTGTGTACTCGGAGCTGGTCCAGTGACGCTGTCCAGATTTAAATCGCGAATCCGCCGTTCCCCCACTTGTCTGAGAGCACAAGGAGCTGCCTGTGCGTTCCCTACCGCGTCTGGGGACTTTTTTTTTTTTTGTGCTCGTCGCGAACACGCGCTGCAGAGGCGTGCGACGTCTTCCAGCGCACTTAGCTGCTGTCGGCCCTTCAGTCCTGCCGTTACGCACATCTCGACGCCGATACGGCTCACGGTTCTACCGGTAAACTCTGTTACTGTTAATATGCAAATTCCCCTTTTCGCACTGTTTTGCGTACAACCGTACTTAATCGCATGATTGTAGGAAATGTGTAACGGCCGCTACTGTTTACAATACTTACAGGGTCCACCGTAATTCACACACACACACACACACACACACACACACACACACACACACACACACACACACACACGCCAATTTTTTTTATCTTCGTTAACTAAATGTGACACGGGCGATATTTTTCATGCGACACTCACCTGAACAATATTTTGCACTTTTTCACATATACTGCATAATACCTCATTCACGCAAATGTTGTACAACGCGAACTTCCACGGCTTTCCTTATTGTCTTTCATTCTGCGCCTACCCCTAATTTTCCGATCATCGCTACTTCGTTACACACAGCTCTCTGATTCTCCAGCCGCCAACGTACATTTCGCGTAAGAATCACGAAGATAAGAGAACTTAGAGCTCGCGTGGAGACACACACACAATCGTTTTTCCCTCGCAGTATTTGCGTGTGGAATAGGAAAAAAAAAGACTAGTAGTGATCAAGCGTACTCGACGCCAATGGCCGTAAGGTGGCTTTCGGAGTGTGTATATACACTCCTGGAAATGGAAAAAAGAACACATTGACACCGGTGTGTCAGACCCATCATACTTGCTCCGGACACTGCGAGAGGGCTGTACAAGCAATGATCACACGCACAGAACAGCGGACACACCAGGAACCGCGGTGTTGGCCGTCGAATGGCGCTAGCTGCGCAGCATTTGTGCACCGCCGCCGTCAGTGTCAGCCAGTTAGCCGTGCGTGGCATACGGAGCTCAATCGCAGTCTTTAACACTGGTAGCATGCCGCGACATCGTGGACGTGAACCGTATGTGCAGTTGACGGACTTTGAGCGAGGGCGTATAGTGGGCATGCGGGAGGCCGGGTGGGCGTACCGCCGAATTGCTCAACACGTGGGGCGTGAGGTCTCCACAGTACATCGATGTTGTCGCCAGTGGTCGGCGGAAGGTGCACGTGCCCGTCGACCTGGGACCGGACCGCAGCGACGCACGGATGCACGCCAAGACCGTAGGATCCTACGCAGTGCCGTAGGGGACCGCACCGCCACTTCCCAGCAAATTAGGGACACTGTTGCTCCTGGGGTATCGGCGAGGACCATTCGCAACCGTCTCCATGAAGCTGGGCTACGGTCCCGCACACCGTTAGGCCGTCTTCCGCTCACGCCCCATCATCGTGCAGCCCGCCTCCAGTGGTGTCGCGACAGACGTGAATGGAGGGACGAATGGAGACGTGTCGTCTTCAGCGATGAGAGTCGCTTCTGCCTTGGTGCCAATGATGGTCGTATGCGTGTTTGGCGCCGTGCAGGTGAGCGCCACAATCAGGACTGCATACGACCGAGGCACACAGGGCCAACACCCGGCATCATGGTGTGGGGAGCGATCTCCTACACTGGCCGATCACCTCTGGTGATCGTCGAGGGGACACTGAATAGTGCACGGTACATCCAAACCGTCATCGAACCCATCGTTCTACCATTCCTAGACCGGCAAGGGAACTTGCTGTTCCAACAGGACAATGCACGTCCGCATGTATCCCGTGCCACCCAACGTGCTCTAGAAGGTGTAAGTCAACTACCCTGGCCAGCAAGATCTCCGGATCTGTCCCCCATTGAGCATGTTTGAGACTGGATGAAGCGTCGTCTCACGGGGTCTGCACGTCCAGCACGAACGCTGGTCCAACTGAGGCGCCAGGTGGAAATGGCATGGCAAGCCGTTCCACAGGACTACATCCAGCATCTCTACGATCGTCTCCATGGGAGAACAGCAGCCTGCATTGCTGCGAAAGATGGATATACACTGTACTAGTGCCGACATTGTGCATGCTCTGTTGCCTGTGTCTATGTGCCTGTGGTTCTGTCAGTGTGACCATGTGATGTATCTGACCCCAGGAATGTGTCAATAAAGTTTCCCCTTCCTGGGACAATGAATTCACGGTGTTCTTATTTTAATTTCCAGGAGTGTAGATGTGGATGGAGAAATTCACCTACTACATACTTGCCTGTTGACATGAAAAGCTGTCTCGTATGCGAAGACCGTCTGATTTAAGCACTCGCTCACATACCAAATAATATTCTGAGAACACCGTTCGTAATTAGACCGCTAAATATCGGAAGGTGCCTTAGTTTGTGGTTGGCTGTGTAGTGCGCAGAGGAAATCTATACAACTTTGATTTATAAGTTTTCCATCGCGTGAAGGCTAATGTCAGCAAGTACTGTAGAGATTTTGATGTAGTTTTTACTAATAGGTTCACGAGGAAGATTTTTGTGTGTAATTTATTACCTTTGCGCTAGACGAGTCGTTCTACCGTAGATGGTTAGTGCTACCTGTGCGACGCTGGAATGGATCCCTAGTAGCTAAACGGACAAGAGAATGTGTGTTCTTAACATCGTGATAAATACAGAATGGAAACTGAATGGTCCAGCCTTTCTTTTCTGACTGCTGCAACAATTCGTTCAAGTTCCAGGTTTAACACGGATCTCATTAATCCAAGGTACTGTAGTGCCGCTCATTTTGTAAGAACTAAAGAGGGTAAAAAAAATTTTAACAGTCTTTATACCGCCTGTTACACTTCATGAGTAAAAAAAGTGCATTGAATGTGCACTCCTCAGCTGCAGCTACTTGCCCGGTTGGCTCTTGATACGTGAATGGGGTCCCTTTTCATCCTCCAGCTCTCACTGCCACGCTCTAGAGAAATGCCACTTGCAACCGTTACACTGATATATTTCTTGTGTGTGTGTGCGCGCGCGCGTGTGCGTGCGTGAGTGTTAGCCATTGAGTTTGAGTACATGGGAAAAAGTGAAACGGTTTAAAGCCTATTGTGGAATGAGTTACGGGCTCCTTTCGGGTGCTTCATTCGTGAGAAATTCATTTAGAAACTAAAAGCGAGATCCGACCGCCCATGGTTTTTTTTGTCCGTTAGCGGACCCCCTATAGATCTGCGTTTGCAGCAAGCCTTGTTACCTGTAACCAAGCGTTGCTGTACACCTTGTAAACTATTTTGACAATTTCTGTAAAAATGTTGTTTCCTAATCCATTAATTTGTATTTTTGATTAATGCAGTGAGATGTTTCTGAAGCATTAATCCTAAAAGTTGTTTTCATCACACGAAACTGTAAGAGCTTGTGTTCGAAAAAAGCCACAAATAAGTTGCTGTTGTATAGACAAGGAAATAAGATACGAGGGTGAATCAATGAGAACCTTTAATATTTTTAAAGTGCAGAAGTGGTACAAAGCTGTGTCACTTTTCAACATGATCTCCCCGACGCTCAATGCAAGTCCTCTAGCGCTTACAAAATGCATAAATTCCGTTTAAAAAAATTCTTTTGGTGGTCCTCGCAACCACTCATGCTCCACGTGACGTACCTCTTCATCAGGACAGAACTTCTTTCCACCCATTGCGTCTTTGAGTGGTCAAAACATATGAAAATTACTTGGGGCAAGGTCTGGTGAGTATGGTGGATGAGGAAGACACTCAAAATGCAGATATGTGATTGTTGCAACTGTTGTACGGGCAGTGTGGGGCCTCGCATTGTCATGTTGCAAAAGGACACCTGCTGGCAGGAATCCACGTCGCTTTGATTTGATTGCAGGCCGCAGATGATTTTTAGGAGATCTGTGTATGATGCACTGGTGACAGTGGTCCCTCTAGGCATGTAATGCTCCAAAATGACGCCTTTTTCGTCCCAAAAGTGTCAGCATAGCCTTCCGTGCTTATGGTTCTGTTCGAAACTTCTTTGGTTTTGGTGATGAGGAATGGCGCCATTCCTTGGTCGCTCTCTTCGTTTCCGGTTGGTGGAAGTGAACCCAGGTTTCATCCCCAGTAATGATTCTTGCAAGAAAGCCATCACCTTCTCGGTCAAAGCGCCAAAGAAGTTCTTCACAAGCATTTCAGGAGTCAGCTGTCGTGGCACCTGTCTTGCAGACAGTTTGTAAAACTGGAGCACATCATGCGCAATATGGTGTGCTGACCCATGACTAATCTATAAACATGCTGCAATGTCATTCAGTGCCACTCGGCGGGTTTCCTTCACTATGGCTTCAACTGCTGCAATGTTCTGAGGGGTCACAACACGTTGAGCCTGACGAGGAGCATCTTCCACTGAAGTCACACCATTTGCGAACTTACTACTCCATTCGTAGACTTGCTGCTGTGACAAACATGCATCATCGTACTGAACCTCCATTCATCGATGAATTTCAATAGGTTTCACACTTTCACTGCGCAAAAACCGAATAACAGAACGATGTTCTTCCCTGGTGCAAGTCGCAAGTGGAGCGGCCATCTTTATACTGATACTGCGACGGTAGGTGTGCATCTGAACTATGCTCCCACCTACAGGCAATTCTGCACGCTGTTTGTAGCACTCTTACCGACTTAAAGGATAGTGGCGCGAAATTTCGATTTGTTATTACGAATTTAAGCATTTCATTGACTCACCCTTGTAGTTAGTTATCCATTACAAAGAACTCTGTGTGATACGCGAACTGACTCCTTCTCAGACGTACAGGAACACCTTTTCGATAATCAACCATCAGTTTAGATACCGTGAGATCTAATCCGAGGCTGCATCTCCACAGCCCTGCAGTGTGTTGGTGCGAGCAGTTAACCATTCAAGAGGTTTTAAACATTGTGCCGTTCTTCGAACTGCTATATATGTTTAGATTCATGTGGTTAGTTACGTTTAACAGAACTTGGAAACTAGTCTGCCGTTCAGCGGTTCTGTGACTTTCATTTTTGACACACAAATGCTTATAAAAGCTGCTCGCATTAATTTTTTGTTACTTATTCAATTTTTTCTCGGACGACTTTCGGCATTATCGCTCATTAACTGCGACTAGAGTGTGTTTGTAGTTCTTATTATAGCCTGTTACGTACAACTTCTTGTAAGCTGATACAAGAAACAACATGGTGCAAAGTGGTCCTAACTCCTGCAGGAATCCGTTATCGGACAAATCCAGTACGATCAGTTAAAGCGTGCGTTGTCGGATAACTGTACGACACGTCCGTTATTACTGATACGTGTGTTATCGCTTTACCTGCTCACCTGTGTCATTATCACCACAGCGAACGCGCAAGCTGACGCGGTGCGTTGCAGATAAGCGCGTTCACGAATGATGATAACACAAGCAGAAGATTGCAGAATGACTTCTTTTTAATCGCTTCCCAGTCCCTCGTTTGCTGAGACATTGCTATTCGCTGCTGCAACGCCTTCACTAGTATTGTAAGCTGCAGCATTGAAACTATCAACCTTATACTAAACTGAACGTAAGAATGACAATAAGGAAGTAGGACAATGCTATAGAAGGAAACGAGTTCAAAGTTTTACGGTATGATGAGGCGGTCCTATAGACGTTATGGCTCGCCATTACTTCTGGTGCAGCGTAATGGCCTATCTAAATTGTAGCATAACTACTCATAAAGAGGTTATATGCGGTAGTAGACTGGCATGGTGTGTAATTTGTTGCCTTGCTGTACAGTTCACGTTTTGATTTTGTTTCTCAAGACTCTGAATACGCACGTAAAACAATAGACAGTTCCATTGTGGCCATGTTGGCCAAGTTTAGGAACCGTGACTGCTTGGAATACTTGTTTGTATTTTACTGCTACCAGTCATATTTCTTTGATTTTTAATTTAACGTTTTGCACCGCATTTGAAGAATGTTTTGCTTATATCAGATTTTGGCATACCGATAATCCTTAAAGATAAAATGTCTAAATTGACAAAGATCTGTTTTTGTTCGCCGTTCTCATGCTGGAGTCGCTATTGGAGAGGGTGCCGGCAGTCGATGAACCGAAATCGACGGGCAGAGTTATCTTCTGCAGGTATGGAACGACGCCTAGTTGTTGTGATTGAGACCACAGCCTGTGCAGGACAGTTTTGCATCAGTTGTTGGCATCATAATCACGTGTTATTCTTTTGTATGTGTCGGTTGTTTGCTTACAATTTTGATGAGGCAAAGTTGCATCTGCCTCTTTGCTACACTAGCTGTTGCTCAATATTATACTATTGAACTGCTCAGTTTACACTATTTTTGACGTATTCTCTCTGCAAAAAGGTTTTTCCATAGATGGAGACAGCCTATCTTAAATACAATACATCTAACACTGTTTTTGATGTCTTTCCTCTGCATAAATGTTTCTCCATAGCTGTAAACAGTATATCTTAAGAACAATATGCAGCGTATGCAGAAGTTTAGACTATCGTTTCTTTCCAGCGATGTTGACGATGCTGACAGTCTGATAGTTCCCAAATTCGATTATCAAATTAAAATATCACAGTTCTTAGTATATTGAACGAAAATTTCCTCTTCTTCCATGATGCCGGTTCTTTTAGATTTTTCAATTTTATACAAAATTTCAAAGTTGTTTTTGATTTTCAAAGGGTGCCCTGTTGTATTAATGTGTGTTGGCACTGCTGGTCTGTAAAATTTCTCTAGTTTGGAGCACTGTACATGTCATTTAAATAGCGTTCTGAAATTACTGTCTGGCCTATATTGAATTTATTGTGTTCGTTGCAGGTAATTTGGTAAAAGCCAGACGCGTCGGGATCTGGCGACTTAATATGGTGAATAGGCTCCTGCTTAGGTTGGTGGTTGTGCTAAAGCTCATTCTCACATCTGTGTTTCTGAATAATGTAGCTAATTTTTCAGGCATTATAGTAAGATGCGGAATTTTGGCATATTTCTGTGCTGGGGTGCTGTCAGTTGTGAATGTAATTCGTTGTTGCTTGTTACATTTGTTTATTTTCTTTTGTGATATTGTATTAATGATCGAAGAATCATACTGTTAATTACAATGCATTTTATGCTTTCTATTTCGTGGAGTTCCGTACGTGCTATGGATCTATATTCAGCTTTCTTGGGAAGCTGGGATGAGTGGGAGAGTATAGTATGTTGATTTCTTTACCAGTAGGTTATTTGTGAACTTTGAAAGGCATAAACTATTTGTGTTTTGATGTCTAGAAACGGTATAGTTTTGTTCTGGTCATATTCGAGGTGTACTGGATATTTTTATGCAGGATACTGATTTCATTAAAGAGGGTTGCCCCCTTCATCGCCTGTTACATCACATATGGTAAGGCTGTTATCCATATATCTCTTACAGAATTTGACTTTGCTTTTGATAGTATCTTTTACTTTCAGTATTTTGTCCTCTAAACGGTTGATTGATATGTCAGCTATTAGGGCACGAAGAGGGCTTCTCTTTGCAAGCCCCGGGTCTTCCTAGTAACTTTTGTTGTTGAAAGAGAAGTAATTGTGTGAAATACTAAATTAGGTGCATCTATAAACTCCATTATTTCCAGTCTGCTCATTGTCTTATTTTTCAGTAGGTCCTTTCTTATTCAGGTTGCCCTCCATTCAGAGGCTGAAAACATGCAGCTACTGTTATTGAGTTGTAAATAATAGATTTCAGCTATCAGTCGTCCTTTTGAAATTTTTTTGGCAGATCGAGATTTCAGCTAGAAACTAGCCATTCTCAATGCACAATCATTTTTGATCAATGCATGTAATGCCTGTTGATCGGGCTTCATTCGCAGTTCATTGAATACTACTTTTTTATTGTTTCAACTGTATCATCTACAATTATACTGGTGTGGAGTCAGGTCGTTCACAAGTTCATAGTTGTTCTTTAATGTTGCTGAAGCATTTTCTTTTTTTCGGGTTGGAATTTTATCCAGGAACATGGGCGTGATATACGAAGGTATAGTGTGACTATATAAAACTTGTGTTAAATGTTAACATTCATTACATAAAGGTCGGAGTGAAACAATGCCCGAGAGGACAGTGGCAGTGCTTTTAAAAAAAGAAGGGCTAAGTATTGCTCATACTCGTAGGTAAATCGGGCGATTTTGTCCCTTACTGCCTGTTGGCGATTAGTTCGAAAAAGACAGGGGATTGTCACGAAGAGATGAATAGTGTAGTTTTGCAGAAGTGGTAGAGACATCTGGTTGTAGTTAAGGTTCCTGTTTGGCATAGTGCGCTGCAAGTACTCACGGCCCTGGTGCCAACCGAAGACCGCGAGAAATACAAGCCCCCCTGGCGCGTACGTCACAGCACCTGACACTGCCGGTCTTACGAAGTCCAGGCAGCCGTCTCCGGCAGGGAGTGAGTGAGTAACCATTTCAGATGAATTTAATAATTCTTGTCCGCCTGGGTAGCTGAGTGGTAACGTGCTTGCCTACCATGCAGCGGGCCCGGGTTCGATTCCCGGCCTGGTTGGAGATTTCCTCCGCTCGTTGACTGGATGTGTTATCATCATCATCATCATCATCATCATCTCATCGTCACCAACGCGCAAGTGGCCCAATCTGGCGTCACCTGAAACAAGACTTGCACTCCCGCCGGTTGAATTTCCCTGCCAACAATGCCACACGATCATTTAATTTCATTTTAATAATTCTCGACAGCACGTTTAAATGCGTGCAGGCTCTTTCAGTTTCATATTGATATCCCTTTGGGTCCTGCACGGAGCCGAGCGTTCGTAAAGTGCTGTAGGAGAACCGACTAGTGTGACGTCACAAGTTCGTTGATGTTGTGGCGTTCAGTCCAGAGACTGGTTTGACGCAGCTTTTCATGCTACTCTATCCTGTGCAAGCTTCTTCATGTCCCAGTACCTACTGCAACCTACATCCTTCTTTATCTGTTTAGTGTATTCATCTATTGGTCTCCCTCTACGATTTTTACCCTTCACGCTGTCCTCCAATGCTACATTTGTGATCCCTTGATGCCTGAGAACATGTCCTACCAACCGATCCCACCTTCTAGTCAACTTGTGCCACAAACTCCTCTTCTCCCCAATTCTATTCAATGCCTCCTCATTAGTTACGTGATCTACCCATCCAATCTTCAGCATTCTTCTGTAGCACCACATTTCGAAACCTGCTGTTCTCTTCTTGTCCAAACTATTTATCGTCTACCCTTAACTTTCATACAATGCTACACTCCACACAAATACTTTCAGAAACGGCTTCCTGACACTTAAATCTATACCCGATTTTAACAAATTTCTCTTCTTCAGGAACGCTTTCCTTGCCATTACCAGTCTACATTTTATATCCTCTCTACTTCGACCATCATCCGTTATTTTGCTCCCCAAATAGCAAAACTCATTTTCTACTTTAAGCGACTCATTACCTAATCTAATTCCCTCAGCATCACCCGACTTATTTCGACCACACTCCATTATCCTCGTTTTGCTTTTGTTGATGTTCATCTTATATCCTCCTTTCAAGACACTGTCCATTCCGTTCAGCTGCTCTTCCAAGTCCTTTCCTGTATCTGACAGCTTACAATGTCGACGGCGAACCTCAAAGTTTTTATTTCTTCTTCATGGCTTTTTATGGCTAATTCGAATTTTTCTTTTGTTTCCTTTACTGCTTGCTCAAGTTCGTTACAGGCCCGTATTTCTCGAGGGTCCCGCTGCCAACGCAGCGAGGTCACGTTCCCCTTCATCGGACGTGTGCTTCTTTTCATCCAGTATGAAGCTTGTACAACTTGGACTTCAGTAAAGGCGGTTTCCCCGGCGTGTCGGTGTACAGAAGCAGAGGCGCACAGTGGATCCGCGTTCCCGCGGCCGACGACCGCATGCGCTGTGCGGCGCGCACTCGCTGGACAGCGCTTCCTGTGTGGCTGGCGGCATACAGGCGGCCCTTGTTGGCGGCATTCCTGGGCGTGGGCGGCGCTTCCAAATACAGCCGGCCGGCCCGTCTCGGCTGCATACGGCGAGCGGCTCTGCCGCCTAACCGGGTACACCCCGCCTCATAGACAGGGGCCCCGACGGAGCCGTTAGGCCCACTGTGTCTGCATCTGTGCTACTGCTGGGATCAACACTCTGAGCTACAAATTACCTATAACAGTAGTTCGAGGGGTCTCCATAGCTACTCAGCACTTTTTATTCGGACAGTATGTTGATTTTATTCAGAATTATTATACACCGTTGACGTAGGATGTCAACAACTATCGCCCAATCTCTCTTCTGAGAGCTCTATCAAAAATTTTTGAGAAAGTAATGTATTCAGGAGTAGCCCTCCCATATTTGTAAAAATAAAGTACTAACAAAATGTCAGTTTGGTTTTCAGAAAGGATTTTCAACAGAAATGCTATATACGCTTTCACTGATCAAATATTAAAAGCTCTGAATAACCGGTCATCACCCATTTTTTGTGATCTCTCAAAGGACTTTGATTGTGTAAATCATGCAATTCTTTTAGATCAGATAAATCATTATGGTTTGAGGGGGGGCAGTGCGCAAATGGTTTAATTCATACTTAACTGGAAGAATGCAGAAAGTTGAAATAAGTGGTTCATGTAATGTTAAAACAGCTGATTCCTCAAACTGGGGGGCTATCAAGTACGGGGTCCCACAGGGTTCGGTCTTAGCTCCTTTACTGTTCTTGATATACATTAATGACTTACCATTCCATATTGATGAGGATGCAAAGCTAGTTCTTTTTGCTGATGATACAAGTATAGTAATAACATCCAAAAACTAAGAAATATGTGATGTAATTGTAAAGGATGTTTTTCACAAAATTATTAAGTGGTTCTCAGCAAACGGACTCTTTAAATTTTGAAAAAACACAGTATATACAGTTCCGTACAGTAAATGGCACAACTCCAGTAATAAATATAGACTTTGAACAGAAGTCTGTAGCTAAGGTAGAATTTTCAAAGTTTTTAGGTGTGTCCATTGATGAGAGGTTAAACTGGAAGCAACACATTGATGGTCTGCTGAAACGTCTGAGTTCGTCTACGTATGCTGTTAGGGTTATTGCAAATTTTGGTGATAAGAATCTCAGTAAATTAGCTTACTATGCCTGCTTTCATTCACTGCTTTCGTATGGTATCATATTCTGGTGTAATTCAACGTTGAGTAGAAAAAGTATTCATTGCTCAAAAACGTGTAATCAGAATAATTGCTGGAGCCCACCCACGGTAATGCTGCAGACATCTATTTAAGGATCTAGGGATCCTTACAGTAACCTCACAGTATATATATTCACTTATGAAATTTGTTGTTAATAATCCAACCAAGTTCAAAAGTAATAGCAGTGTGCATAACTATAACACCAGGAGAAAGGATGATCTTCACTATGCAGGGTTAAATCTGACTTTGGCATAGAAAGGGGTAAATTATGCTGCCACAAAAGTCTTTGGTCACCTACCAAACAGCATCAAAAGCCTGACAGATAGTCAACCAACATTTAAAAATAAATTAAAAGAATTTCTAGATGACAACTCCTTCTACTGATTGGCTGAATTTTTAGATATAAATTAAGGGAGGAAAAAAAACTTACTTAAACATTAGTGTCATGCAATATTTTGTGTACTGTAATATCGTGTACAGACATCTTTCATTAACTGGACACGTTCCACATCATTGCGAAGTGTCGTATTCATGATCTATGGAAGAAGTATTAATCTAATCTAATCTGTAATCCCCATTATTTTTGTTCAAAATCGTTCTAAGCACTATGGGACTTAACAACTGAGGTCATTACTCCTGTAGACTTAGAACTACTTAAACCTAACTAACCTAAGGACATCACACACATCCACGCCCGAGGCAGGATTCGAACCTGCGACCGTAGCAACAGCGCGGTTTCAGACTGAAGCGCCTAGAACCGCTCGGCCACACCGGTCGGCTTCTTTTTGTCTACCAAAACCAGTTTGTAAACATAACCTTCGTTAAGTGCGACGGCTGTACACTGCGTTACCCACATGGTACCACTCTACTGGTCGGCGGAGTCAACGTCGTGCTGCATCAATAACCTCTCCATCATCCACATACTGCTTGGTCGCAAGGTGCGAGATCCGAGTACACACGGCTGAGTACCCCCAATTGCTGGACTAGTGTGTGAGAACTACCAACGAGACGTCCATTTGTACGACCATGTATTTGTGATCTATCGGTCACCTCGAGAGAGTGTGTCCGTACGTTCCAACATTGCGGGAATCACAGCCATTCGGGAGATGGGTCAGGTTTTTCGCGACGTTGTTGCAATGACAACAGATGCCTCGCCCGACGGCTCACAGTGCTTTTGTTCACTGCCAAGTCTCCTTAGACACTCTGCAAGCCCCTTTGAATATATGCGATGCACAGCTGCAGAGGCTGAAGCAGGAATATTCCACATTGCCCCACAACAAATTCTGCAATTTACGTATTGAACTTACCACTACGCTTTCTTCTTTTAAGGAATATATTTTGCTATAGTTGTTGGAACTATGTGTGACATGATCTCTCTGAAAAATTGAGCAGCTATGGCACGGCGTTCCACACTTGCGCCCTTGTATGTCAGACATTAAAAAAGCGTGAAAATATCAGTGGGAGGGGGGGGGGGGGGAGGAATGAATAGGGTGTAAAAAGATGTAAAGATGTGTTCAGCACTAGGATAATGTCCATTGCTATAGTTCTCGAAACGTAACAAATTGTTATGCTTGGATAATCGTCGTAAAGTTCGAAAATACATTGCCGGAAGGAAAATAGTAGACCGTTTCCAGGTTTCCAATCCATTCAAGATGTATTGTTGCAGCAGTTCATGTGGAGTATGTGAAACGATTACATTGAAAGATCAATAGCACAAGCGGTTCTGTGGTACCAGGTATCGACCCATGGATGAAACACATATACAGGGTGGTCCATTGATCGTGACCGGGCCAAATGTCTCACGAAATAAGCATCAAACGAAAAAACTACGAAGAACGAAACTTGTCTAGCTTGAATGGGGAAACCAGATGGCACTATGGTTGGCCCGATAGATTGCGCTGCCATAGGTCAAACGGATATCAGCTGCTTTTTTTTAAAAATAGGAACCCCCATTTTTATTATATATTCGTGTAGTACGTAAAGAAATACGAATGTTTTAGTTGGACCACTTTTTTCGCTTTGTGATACATGGCGCTGTAATAGTCACAAACGTATGGCTCACAATTTTAGACGAACAGTGGGTAACAGGTAGGTTTTTTAAATTAAAATATAGAACGTAGGTACGTTTGAACATTTTATTTCGGTTGTTCCAATGTGATACATTTACCTTTGTGCACTTATCATTTCTGAGAACGCATGCTATTACAGCATGATTACCTGTAAATACCACATTAATGCAATAAACGCTCAAAATGATGTCAGTCAACCTCAATGCATTTGGCAGTACGTGTAACGACATTCCTCTCAACAGCGAGTGGTTGGCCTTCCGTAATGTTAGCACATGCATTGACAATGCGCTGACGCATGTTATCAGGCGTTGCCGGTGGATCACTAAAGCAAATATCCTTCAACTTTCCCCACAGAAAGAAATCCGGGGACGTCAGATCCGGTGAACGTGTAGGCCATGGTGTGGTGCTTCGGCGACCAATCCACCTGTCATGAAATATTCTTTTCAATACCGATTTAACCGCATGCGAGCAATGTGCCGGACATCCATCATGCTGGAAGTACATCGCCATTCGGTTATGCAGTGAAACATCTTGTGTTAAAATCGGTAGAACATTACGAAGGAAATCAGGATACATTGGACCATTTAGATTGCCATCGATAAAATGGGGGCCAATTATCCTTCCTCCCATAATGCCGCACCATACATTAACCCCCCAAGGTCACTTATGTTCCACTTGTCGCGGCCATCGTGGATTTTACGTTGCCAAATAGTGCATGCATATTCTGCCACTTTCCGTTACCGCTGTTGGTGAATGACGCTTCGTCGCTAAATCGAACGCGTGCAAAATATCTGTCATCGTCCCGTAATTTCTCTTGTGCCCAGTGGCAGAACTGTACGCGACGTTCAAAGTCGACGCCGTGCAATTCCTGGTGCATAGAAATATGGAACGGGTGCAATCGATGTTGATGTGGCATTCTAAACACCGACATATTTGAGACTCCCAATTCTCTCGCAGTTAGTCTGCTACTGATGTGCGGATTAGCCACAACAGCAGCTAAAACACCTACTTGGGCATCATCATTTGTTGCAGGTCTTGGTTGACATTTCACATGTGGCTGAACACTTCATGTTTCCTTAAATAACGTAACTATCCGGCGAACGGTCCGGACACTTAGATGATGTCGTCCAGGACACCGGGCAGCATACATAGCACACACCCGTTTGGCATTTTGTTCACAATAGCCATATATCAACACGATATCGACCTTTTCCACAGTTGGTAAACGGTCCATTTTAACACGAGTAATGTATCACGAAGCAAATACCGTCTGCACTGGCGGAATGTAACGTGATACCACGTACGTATTCGTTTGTAACTATTACAGCGCCATCTATCACAAAGCGAAAAAAGTGGTCCAACTAACACATTCATATTTCCTTACGTACTACATGAATATGTAATAAAAACAAGTGTTCCTATTTTAAAAAACGCAGTTTATATCCATTTGACCTATGGCAGCGCTAGCTAGAGGGCCAACCATAGCGCCATCTGGTTTCCCCCCTTCAAGTTAGACAAGTTTCGTTCTTTGTAATTTTTTCGTTAGACGCTTATTTCGTGAGATATTTAGCCCGATCACTATCAATGGCCCACCCTGTATTAGCACGTGGTGCAGTCTCCATTGGCGGCAACGCAAATTCTGACTCTGGCATCCAATCAGTGATACAGATCGCGAATACTGTCCTGGGATACGTTATGCCACGGCTGCTCGACTTCTTCGCGTAGTTCTGAAAGAGTTATTGGTTGAAGAGTCGCACTTGTCACTTCTCGTCCTATCGTATCCCACACGTGTTCGATTGGAGACAAGGTCGGATATCGTGTTGACCAGGAGCATTTTTCACGACAGTGTGTGGATGAGAATTATCCTGTTACAAGGACGACAATAGAACGAGTCTGACAACATCCATCATGTACCGAGCACTGGTTAGCGTGCCTCCAGAAGCACCAAAGGTGAACGATAGTTGTAGCTCATCGCACCCCAGTCCATAAGGTCTGGGATGGACCCGTGTGTCTTGGACGAACGCACTCTACGAGACAGCGTCAGGCGTACGTCTTAGGCGCAAACGACCATCACTTCCGTGCGGACAGAATCTGCTTTCATCGCTGAGCACCACCCCACGCCATTCCATATTCCAAATGACTCTCTGACGGCACCAGTCTAGCCATGCACTTAGATGCTGTGCACCCATAGTCCCACTGCTAATAAACTGTCCGCAACGATTTGTGTTTGGACATCTGGGCTCACATGACCCTTTTTCGCACTGTGGTAGCTTTTCGATCTGCCACTGCTGCCCTAGCAATACGACGGTCGTCGCGGGCGTCTGTGCTGTGTGGATGCCCAGAACCTTGTCTACGCTTGCGAGAATGCTCACGTAACCACTGATACCAGCGTCGTTGCACAATTGACTAGATTAGATTAGATTAGATTAGATTAGTACTTGTTCCATAGATCATGAATACGATACTTCGTAGTGATGTGGAACGTTTCAGGTTAATAAAAGGTGTCTATACAAGATATTACATTAGACAAAATATTACATGAGGAGGTTGGGAAATTACCCACTTAGTATATCCAAAAATTCATCTAAAGAGTGGAAGGAGTTGCCATTAAGAAATTCTTTTAATTTCCTTTTAAATGCTATATGGCTATCTGTCGGGCTTTTGATGCTATTAGGTGAGTGACCAAAGACTTTTGTGGCAGCGTAATTTACCCCCTTCTGAGCCAAAGTTAGATTTAACCTTGAGTAGTGAAAGTCATCCTTTGTCCTAGTGTTGTAGCCATGTACACTGCTATTACTTTGGAATTCGTTCGGATTGTTAATAACAAATTTCATAAGTGAATATATATATATATATATATATATATATATATATATATATATATATATATATATATATATATATATATTGTGAGGGTACAGTGAAGATTTTTAGCTCTTTAAATAAGTGTCTGCAGGATGATCTTGGATGAACTCCAGCAATTATTCTGATTAGACGCTTTTGTGCAATGAACACTCTTTCACTCAATGATGAGTTACCCCAGAATATGACGCTATACGAAAGCAGAGAATGAAAATAGGCGTGGTAAGCTACTTTACTCAGATGTATATCGCCAAAATTTGCAATGACCCTAATAGCATAAGTAGCTGAACTCAAACGTTTCAGCAGAACCTCAGTGTGTTGTTTCCAGACGCAGCACGTCCAACTCGTATTCCAGTTATTCGAAAGGACCATCCCGCCACTCGTCACAATTCGACCCTTTCAAACTCACCCACTGGCTTCTCGAAGCACGAATGCATGGTTGCCTGCTTGCTGCACACGTTTCCACCAGACTGAGTCTTCTGATTCCCTGTTAAAGGGTAGATACAGATAGCGCTCTGGTTGCTATGACACCACGTTGTTCGTTGGCGGAGACGTTGAAACATTATCAGTACACATCTACTACCCCTCTGGCGGCATATGCCGTCATCGGCCCAAAGTCGATATCCCCTTTCCAGGTGCACTATTTTTTCCGGCGTTGTACTTCTTCTTTCACGAAAAATATTACTTTTTCGAAGCTGTTGGCAGCAGCACTGGTGCCCAGGATGGCGATATTGCAGACTAACTGCCCGTCCTTGGCGTGACACCTGAGGGCCTTGCGTAACTGCCGCAGTCAGTGAGAAAAACCAGGCAAGGGCGACCGTCGGCTCCGATTCTCAGCGCCGCCCCTTCCTGCTGCTCGTTTTGTATCGTGCAGAAATTTTCGTTTGTTTTTTGGGTTGTTTCCTTTCACGGCCGCGTCATCGCTCACTTCTCTCAGAACTTGCGCCGCGTGCCGTGCTCTACGTAGGAAGATTTCGCAGCTTACACAGCATCACTACAAAAATTTTTCGTCATCTTTACTCCCGAAACACCACATAGGCAACTCCAGAGATTGAAATGCCCGAGTTAAAATTCATTTGGAAAGCACAGTGGCTCCAGCGCATTCGGCAGTCCCATATTTGATTTTTTCGGTGATCGCGACAGGTGTTGTTGTTCTTCTTCTTCTTGTTCTTTTCAGTCCTGAGACTGGTTTGATCCAGCTGTCCATGGTACTCTACCCTGTGCAACCTTCTTCATCTACCAGTACTTACAACAACCTACATCCTTCTGAATCTGCTTAGTGTATTCATTTCTTGGTCTCCCTCTACGATTTTTACCCTCCACGCTGCCCTCCAATGCTAAATTTGTGATCCCTTGATGCCTGAGAACATGTCCTACCAACCGATCCCATCTTCTAGTCAACTTGTGCCACAAACTCCTCTTCTCCCCAATTCTATTCAATACCTCCTCATTAGTTATGTGATCTACCCATCTAATCTTCAGCATTCTTCTGTAGCACCACATTTCGAAAGCTTCTTTTCTCTTCTTCTCCAAACTATTTATCGTCCATATTTCACTCCCCTACATGGCTACGCTCCATACAAATACTTTCAGAACCGACTTCCTGACACTTAAATCTATACTCAATGTTAACAAATTTCTCTTCTTCAGAAACGCTTTCCTTGCCATTGGCTGTCTACATTTTACATCCTCTCTACTTCGACCATCATCAGTTATTTTGCTCCCCAAATAGCAAAACTCCTTTACTACTTTAAGTGTCTCATTTCCTAATCTAATTCCCTCAGCATCACCAGACTTAATTCGACTACATTCCATTATCCTCGTTTTGCTTTTGCTGATGTTCATCTTATATCCTCCTTTCAAGACACTGTCCATTCCGTTCAACTGCTCTTCCAAGTCCTTTGGTGTCCGACAGAATTACAATGGCATCGGCGATCACAGTAAGCATAAAGAAACCGTTCATCGTGTGAGAATGTGCATGTTCAGTGTGTGTATTCGACCTCGAAAAGTTCGCCCCAGTCACTAGGTGTTAAGGAGACGACTGTTGTTCCAGTGGCACATCTCAAGTAGAGATTAACGTCCGAAGCCCAAGAAACTATTATATTATCATCATCGAAAACAGTTCATACACACGACAAAATTTCAAATCAAAAGTTAATTTAGTCTCTGCGGATTACTGTGTTTCCATAGCGTCACATAAACATTTCATAACATGCGCTTCGCGTCCTCGTATTTTGATGGTAATGAACTATATTGAATATATGAAAATCCGACACTGCGCCATGGTGTGGATGCCACGTTAAGTTATTGGTCGCCGACAGGGTGAACCCAAGTTGTTTCTATGGTCGTAGGAAGTCAAGGTCATACCACGTACAATAGGTCCATTTTTTGCAGTGCATTGTTCTATGCAAACCGATCTTGCCATTCATCGCACTACAAACTATTTTAACTGCGTTCGTATTTCTCAGGCTGAAGTAAAACTTTGTCAATTTTGCCTTGTTACTGCTGTTACTACCCCCCCCTCCCTCTCTGAAACACTACTTTCGTGACTTACATTCTGTTTTCTTACTAGTCCAGAATGTTCATTTCGCAAATTTTTGTCTTTTTTGTAGTATTTTCAGTTAAAGTCTGAGGATAAATCTTTGAAGATTTGCTGCATGGAAGGACCTTCACTACTCGGATATTGGTTTTCTAGAACGTCCGCATGTCATTCACACTACTAGAAACTTCGAAATCATTCCATTTATATTATTTTCTACGGCTTGGATAAAAGTATTCCTATTGCGTGCTTTACCGCATGCTCTCTTTTGAATTTGCATCCGTTTCTCTTTGTTGTTGTTGTTGATGCTCCTGTTGCCGCCGTTGACGACGACGACGACGACGACGACACCACTTTGTCCAACGTGATCGTTACTACAGACCTAGCAAGGTGGCGCAGTGGTTAACACTGAACCCTCATTTTATGTTTTTATTTTAAAAATTTGTGGCGTTCGGTACAAGCTTAGACAGCCATCTCAGAAGTGTAAAGACGATACAATAGTGTGCTTCGACAGTTCAGGATATTCATTATGGTCAAGCCGTACCCTGGTACGAAGCTACATAGAATTAATCTTGTCATCTGACGCCATGCGGAGGACTTTCATATTGGTTACGACGATTCGAGGATAAAGCAAACACGACCGGGAATGGAATTCAGAACAGTTTGGTTAGCAATGTGCCGCGTTTACCCCACAGCTGCCGAAGCGGACGAATATAGGGTTTCAGATCACTGTCTGGCCATTCGGACTGGTAGGAAAATACCGGAGTGATTCCTTTTTAAAAAGACAGGACCGATTTCCTTCCCATCCTTCCACAATCTGAGTTAGTGTTCCGCCTCTGATGACAAGACGTCGATCCGTTATCTGTTCGATACCTTCCGTGTTGTCTGTTTCCTTAGTCTAATGTTCGTCCGTGTACTTTCGACCTGCTTGCTTTAATTTCAGCTTCCGTTGCATTCCCCTCTTTTGCTTCATTTCCTGTGCGCGTTGTGGAGGTCGTTCTGATATACGAGATATCGTAGATTTTCCTTACACTCTAGCTTCTGATTACCGGTATCGACCAACTTTTCGTTAGAGGAGACGGAAGCGCCGCTACCCTGTCAGTTGTGAGCACGCAGATCGCCGGAGGCGCCGGGGCTGTTGTAGCGTGGGGTCCTGAGGCGCTGTGCAGACCGCATGTCGCGGTTTTTGCTCCTGTGTCCCGTATTTAAAAAGACCTCCCGGCCACGACGCCATCTGCCCGTTTCGCGCGGCGCAGCGGCAGATGGCCTTCTGTCGTTGTGTTTTTTCTGATCGCTGCTGTGTTCGAAGAGCACTTTGAGGCACGCCATCGCTCGTATTGCTTAAGCCGAGAACTTTGTTTCCAGGGCAGATACAGACGTGCGTGTTTCAATTTCTTTCAGCCATTTTTGTATCACTTCCAATTGTTCTGCACGAAGTATTATCGTTCCCATTGGTTACAAATTTCATCCGTCATGACATGAGAGAATTGTGATGTGTATCTTGTAGAGCCTAAGGGGGTACACTGCAACATAGTGATATCAAACAGTGATTGAGTTACTGAATTACATTCGTGAGGAACGGAATTCAGTACGCATTCCAGCCATTCTGATTTCTTTGGACTTTCAAGAGTCACTTCAGGCGAATTTCTGGATGATTCCTTACATAGTTCAGACGCCCGCTTATCCTGTCCTATAGTGGAACTAATGCTCCTTTGATAATGATCTGGACATACGTGAGACTGAGTGCTATTCGGAAAGTAAGGTCCGATCAGTCGCGAAATGGAAACCATTGTGAAAAACCAAAAATGTTTGATTTGCAACAGTTAGCTACACCTTACAGTTATTTCATTAAATTGTCGAACCTCCAGCATTTGTCGTAGCACTACCAACCTTCTAGTACCCTCGTCATAAAAGGCAGCCTCCTGTGCTTTCCGCCAACACTCTACGTTGGTGTACGGCTCGTTGCCTATGCCAAAATGTTATCTTCATAGCCAACGGTTTACTTGAGCAGAGATGAACCTCAGGGAGAACCAACCACGGTCTGTACTGTGAGAAGCACTTCGCATCGAATACACTGCAGCAGCGTCTTTATTGGCCCTGCAGAATGCGGGCGAGAATTGTAATAAAGGAAACGCATGACACTCATGTTATGCAGCCTGCATGACATCAGGCGAGATATTTGGTGTTGGGAGTGCCTATATTGTTGGCGGCACCCCTAATCGATTTCGGCTTCCCAGTGTTCAGTTTTTACAGCAGAGCTTTACGCTGTTCTCCAGGCTGTCCTACTTCCGTCGCCATCAGCGGGTACAGTATTTTTATATGCTCTCATTCGCTAAGCGCTCTCCTCAGTCTCCAAGCGCTCTACCCTGTCCACCCTCTGGTCCACCGGATTCAGGACTGCGCCCACTTGCTCCACTTGGGGGGGGGGGGGGGCGGAAGCGGCAACTCTGTGGCGTTCCTCTGGATCCCAGGACATGTTGGTATCTGTGGAAAAGAGGCGGCCGATATAGAGGCCAAGGCTGCAGTCTCTCTTCTTCAGCCTGCTGTTCGCATGGTTCCCTTCGCCGATCTATGGAGTGTTTTATGTCGTCGTGATGCTCTTTAATGGCACGCACATTGGTCGACACTTCCCGATAATAAATTGCGGGACGTGAAAGCTTTTCCCTGTGCTTGAACCTCTTCCTCCCGAACTCGTCGTCGGGAGGAGGTAATTTTAACTAGACTCCGGATAGAGCACTGTCCTTTTAGCCATTGACATCTTTTAAATGGCGTTCCTCCCCCGCTTTGTCCCCACTGCTCTCGACTGTGGACGGTGAGACACCTTTTACGAGGTGCATACAAGTTCTAAGGCCTCCGATTTTTTTCTCCGGACTGGAAAGAGATAGAAACATGCTCATTGTTTTAAAATGAGGCCGCGTTCATTCTCAATACGTCCCAGAAATGGCACCGTACGGCAGATGGAATTTTACCACCAGCGGCGAGAATGAGAACTGTTTTAAATACTTAAAATGGCGTCGTTTTCCTTACTTGAACAGCGTGCAATCATTCGTTTTCTGAATCTGCGTGGTGTGAAACCAAGAGAAATTCGACAGTTGAAGGAGACATGTGGTGATGGAGTTATGGATGTGTCGAAAGTGCGTTCGTGGGTGCGACAGTTTAATGAAGGCAGAACATCGTGTGACAACAAACCGAAACAACCTCGGGCTCGCACAAGCCGGTCTGACGACATGATCGAGAAAGTGGAGAGAATTGTTTTGCGGGGTCGCCGAATGACTGTTGAACAGATCGCCTCCAGAGTTGGCATTTCTGTGGGTTCTTTGCGCACAATACTGCATGACGACCTGAAAATGCGAAAAGTGTCATCCAGGTGGGTGCCACGAATGCTGACGGATGACCACATGGCTGCCCGTGTGGCATGTTGCCAAGTAATGTTGACGCGCAACGATAGCATGAATGGGACTTTCTTTTCGTCGGTTGTGACAATGGATGAGACGTGGATGCCATTTTTCAATCCAGAAACAAAGCGCCAGTCAGCTCAATGGAAGCACACACATTCACAGCCACCTACTCACGTGACCTGGCTCCTAGTGACTTTTGGCTTTTTCCAACAATGAAAGACACTCCGTGGCCGCACATTCACCGGCCGTGCTGCTATTACCTCAGCGATTTTCCAGTGATCAAAACAGACTCCAAAAGAAGCCTTCGCCGCTGCCATGGAATCATGGCGTCATCGTTGTGAAAAATGTGTACGTCTGCAGGGCGATTACGCCGAGACGTAACGCCAGTTTCATCGATTTCGGGTGAGTAGTTAATTAGAAAAAAAAATCTGAGGCCTTAGAACTTGAATGCACCTCGTACTTGAGTGCCCCTATTTTACTCCGCTACGCGCCTGTCTACAGCTGTCGCCTGATATATCTTCCATTTTAGCAGATGACACGCGCTCCGCCGATCGCGTCCTCTAGTTTATTAGTGTCCGTGAGATGACACCGGTCATTTCCCCACTTTTTGAGTTTCGCTCCGATTGCTGCTGATTTCCATTATTATTATTATTATTATTATTATTATTATTATTATTATTATTATTATTATTATTATTTACCTAAGCCACAGACCGGGCGCTAATGACCGTAGAAATTTTGCGTCCTAAAACTACAACACAAAAAGAACAAAGAACAGGCGAGATTTCTGGCCAGTCCCTCGTACTTGGGCGAGAGACACTATTTTCTAGGCTTTACGGTCTCACTGTGCACTCATAAACAGCAATGTGAGGCAGTCTAAGAGACACTGGCCAACACACTTGTGCAAAGCTTTATCGGACTTTCAGGGCGGTTTCCATTCCGTGGCCGATCAGTCCTTACTTTCCAAATAGCCCTCGTACGGTGGCTTTCGGGAATTGTAACTGGTTTTTTAAGGTGGTTGGTGGTGATGTTCGCTCTCTGATGTGGTCATGGTACTCGTGTACCGTTACCAGAATGAACCTGTCACTCAGCAGTAGTGTGTGCGCTGTAAAGAAATTACCTCTTAGTCTAAAATTGCGTTTCCGACCGGGAATCGAGCCTGTGATTTTTCACTTGGGCCATCTCGTACGAGTTGAACTGTCTGAATACTCCACTCGGCCTGACGAAATTTCAGCTTAAGATGGGCACTTCTTTCCTCTTTGCGGCAGACATCATCAAGCAGCATTTATAGTGTCCCGTATGTTATTAATTCATGGAAATGAGGTTCATAGTATGAGTACACTATTTTATTGGTCCTTATCGAGTTCCGAGTGTCACGTTCTTTTATTTCGGTGGATTATTTCATCCATTTCTCGATACTGCTTATGAGAAGACGGTGGACAGTCACAACTGACCGAAAAGGCGAAGTAGACTTTCTCTCCGAAGAATGACGAATTTCTCCCGTCTTACGTTCATTTTATGGTTGAAAGACAACAGAGATGTCGGAAACGATTTCTAGAAAATATGATAAATAATTTCTGGAAAATATGTTCATTTGTTCCGTAAGTATCTTTTTAAGGATGGATCAAAGAGAGAGGTATTATAGAAAAGTTGCATATTTTTGTTACCGTTTTCTGTAGCCATCACGAGAGCGTCATAGAAATACTCAATATGCGGTAGGAGATGCTACAGAAAGTCACGTGATCCACGACGAGGGAGCGGATGGATTTTCGTCTAGACCGCATTGCGTTAATACACCTGGCGCGTAAGCTGACCAGTACATTTGCATATCTTCCTAACACGGCGCACAGTCTGTGTAGTTTATACTCTAATCACAAGTACTACCCAGTTATGGTCCAGGCGATTGTCCACTGTTTCGCTCCTCGAGTGACGCAGGCTTCAGTCCTAAAATTTCGAGATCGTGCATTCCAAAGCGAGTCAATAAAGAACGGCAAAATTGTAGCTATTCGGGCTTACAGAGATGCATTAGTAACAGTCATTCTTCAATGCGCGCCATCCGCAAATTGAACTGGGAAATAAAATGATAATTATCATGTATGTCTCCTGTCGCTGTTAATGTCGTTTCTTAGTCAATAAATTGTGATTGCTTTCTTCGAGTATAAGAACCGTTTATGCTACTTGAGAAAAGGCTTTTACATACCTCTATGCGCGTTTCACTCACTACGGCAAGGATTTGAATGAGAGAATTAAAAAAAAAAGTGTCGTTAATAAAAGAAGCGGAATACAGCGAAACATGTGAAACACCTTTATTTCGTCGCAAAGGCAGTCCTTGTACAGAAAAAATGTACTCGTCATGATAGTAGCAATCTATTACAACCGTAGTGTAGGTAGCCGAATAAAGAGATAAGCGCAGGAAGGTAGATTGCCTCTCATCTGACCTCAGAACCACTCAGTCAGACCCAAGGTTAGGTGGTAAACTGCATGTTATGCTTGACGGATATATTTACTTTCGGCGGACACACAGTATTGCAAGAGCAACAGTTCGTGTTAAGTCTCAAAACCAGTAACTAACCGAACTGCAAGACCTACACTTGAGATTTATTTCGTCGTTGTCATAAATAATCTCAATGGCCATATAATGGGGTGTCCATAAGCTCTTGAGAACGAATGCACTACACTTCCCTACGCTTCGATGCGCTACTGCAGCGACTTTGAGCACGTTCGGTTGGTACGACAGCGGAGCAAGCAGCGGCAGAAACCAGTTCCATTGGCGGGGCTGCCTATTGTTACCTGCAGCCAGATGAGCGTATTTCCGGCGACGGGACGGCCAGGTCAGTTTCCAGCGGCGCTGAATGAGGGGCGTTGCCGGCGCCGTCGCCGTTGGCTGCTGCTGTTCGGCCTGGGAAACCCGCGCGGTTGCTGGGCGACGCGGGAGTTGCCCGCCTGGCTGGCGGGCGATTATTGCCGAGTCACACCTTGACCGCGCGCCGGCTTCTGGGGAACGCCTGATCCGCCACGGCTGCTGGTTTGTTGCTTCAGCTCCTGAAAGCGGACATTCACAAGGTACATCGCCTTGCCGGCCCAGTATGTGCAACGGTCCGTGACTGGCGTGACGTGCCGAGGCACACAGACGGTTGTTGCAGGGAACTGCTTGATAGAGTTGCCTCTGCAAGGGTTAGACGTCTAATGATGGCAACTATTCGTTTACAACTTACACGAGAAAGATACATATTTCCAAGTTTTACTGCCCTTCAAAGTAGTCACCAACATTGTTCATAAACCGTTGCTAGTTCTGCATAATACGAGGGGATCTATCTGCTCTCAGACGAATATCTGTAACAGGTCTGAAGCGAATGCCAGGAAATGCTTCCTGCAATTTAAGAATCAAGCGGAAGTCACAATGCCTTATGTCCACGGAATGTGGTGGATGGTGCAGCATTTCGACCAGATCAGTCACAACTTGCGCCTTATGCGTCCAACACCATTGTCCAGCAATATAAATGGGCAGGTCCTGCAGAAAGAGTCTCCGCTCCCTTCTCGAAACTCTTCATTGTCGGAACTCAGCATGCGACCAGAGAAAGCAGTGTGTATACTTCCTGGAAGACCCCCCCCCCCCCTTCCCCGATTATTTTGCAGGACAATGCTCGTAGCATATGGGCAAGTTGTGACTGATTTGTTTGATCGATGGAGCTATCTATACCACTCACTACACTCCCCAGGTTTAAGCCCTTGTGACTTCAACTTGATTTCTAAAGGAAGGAAACACTTCATGGCATTCGTTTCAGAACTATTAGAGATTCGTTGGACAATAGCCTGCTTCACTCGAACTGTCAGCACAATTGGTGCTGCCAAGATTCTTACGACCTCCAGTTCGCTGGGAACGGGCTATACACAATGCTGATGAATACTTTAAAGAACAGTAAAACTTAGAAATATGTCTGTTGTGTGTAAGTTGTAAATAAATAGTTGCCACTATTACAGTTCCAAAAGTTTCAATCCTCGTACATAATAGCTAATGACACTCCTTAAATTAGAGTATGTGCGTGTTGTTAGGTGTCAGAGGTGTGATTCAGGTTCCTGTTGCTTCAGGACAACATTCTGCTGATAATTTCGCGTGGCCCAGCAGCGTGGTGCAAGTTTTTAAATTGGAAGCCACGTTGGTGACTTTCATGTCCCTAATCTACATCACTAAACTACCCGTCAGAGAGAAACGTGGAATCCTAACCACATGTCGTTACAGACGAATCTTCGTCATTGAGCGGTGAAGGGTTGCATAGCCCGAGCTATAGGTTCGGTAGTGAAAGGTTATAACTTAGTTGTGGGTTCAATGAATATAATAAGGTGACACTGCCAACAGTGTTCGTAACGGATCCTCACAGAACTGTGCCAGTATCATTAGTCGGAAAGTCTCATCGTCCAAAATAACGCTGAAGGCACATGATCCACAAGGCATGTGTGTTACGTAAGACGATTAGACTTGGTGAGTCACGATATCGGTACAGTTCTGTGAGACTCTGTTACGAAGACTGTTGACAGCGTCATGCGATGATCATTAAGAGAAACCGGTCGTGAGATAATAAGTGTACCATAACACAGCTTTTGTTGGTTCTTCTTAACATTAGTGTGAGAATAGGTTAACTTTCGGTACGGTACGTGTGCCTCAGTGTGGTATTTGCGATCGAATCGTGCTCCATGTGCTGGCTGGCAAATCACACAATTTGTTCAGGAAAGACGCAAGTGCAAAATTGATAAGTTAGCTCTGTTAAAACGCACAATATTCTGTCATGTCTATACGATATTCATGTCGTAAGTCAAAAAGTTAAGTTACATGATCAATCAGTAGGAAATAAGCTTATAAAAGTTCCTTCACAAATTACGTGATACACATGATAAAAATTATTTCATCATTCTCACTTTGTGGTAAAACCCTGAGGTCGTTCTTACATGATCACTGTTTCCATTCAGTAGCAGAATCTCTAGAACATGTGAAATACAAGACTTTAAACAAGGAAGTGCTAAATATATGAATGAATGCAGGTAGTGTAAGTTCTCTTAGAGATACAGCGAATCGAACAAATAGACTCGTGAGGAGGAGCAGACTTACATTTTTGTCTCATCGATTATTGTAGAATGTAAAAAACAACCACCGTCCGGACAGGCCTTGAAGGCCCAACGATACCTCCGACCGCCGTGTCATCCTAGCACCTTACGCGTCACCGGCTGCGGATGCGGAGGACCATGTAGTCATCACACCGCTCTCCCTGCTATTGTCAGTTTTCGTGACGATGTCGCTGCTTCTGAATCAGTAGCTCCTCAGTTGGCTTCACAAGCGCTGAATGCACACCGTTTGCCAACAGCGTTCGGCAGATCGGGCGGTGACACATCCAAATGCTAGCCAAGCCCGACAGTGCATAACTTCGGTGATCTGACGGCAACCGGTGTTACCATTGCGGCAAGGCCGTTGGCCATGGTAGAATATACTTGTATTAATTTAATAAGTCTCAGAGCCTTACAGCAAACGCGAAGGTGAGTAAAAAAACTTGGCTGTAGTCAGACACGAACCAACTCATTATGCTACCCTGAACTCCCATAATACATGCCTTTCTCTTGCACGTAACTACTGTGTGCAGCCTTTAATGGCAGATATGATGAAACGGACAGTTGCTGCTCCCCATATAGTGGAGATGCTGAGTCCCAGAAAGGCACAACAAGAAAGATTGTCAAAAGGCAGTTGGAGCCTGTGTGTGAGGGGGGGGGGGGGGAGGGGGGGCTACTTTGACAAAGCCCTTGTTGGCCGAAAACTAGCTTTCCAACAGTCTTCTTGTTGTGCCTTTCTGCGACTCAGCATCTCCGCTATATGATGAGTAGCAACTACTATCCTTTTCATTATATTGTTACATTCTATTCTGGATTTTCCATTGTTATGACTCTTCAGTATGCCTTGCCTTGAGTCGGCAGTCTTATAATACACAGGTTACAGTTCGAAAATTCTTTAACCACCAATACGACTTTTCACTGCGCTTTATTGTACCGATAAACGACGGGTTTACAAGAGAACCTAAATTTACCGGTGCTTTAAAACTGCATCTATTCATTTATAATAGAAAACCCACGAAAATGGGCCTCAGCTGCAAGCCAATAAGGCGGCTCCGAACTGTGCACTGAAAAGAGATGACTTGCATGTGAGTGAGGTGGCGTCCTCCCATGTTATTGGTCTACGTTAATCTGCATGTTCAGGATAAACAGGGTGGTCGGAAATTCCCGTTACAAACTTCTAGGACTTGTAGAGGGGAGTGAGTAGATAATATTTTGAATAGGAACCCATCTCCTGAAACGTCTCCGACGAAGCCGCAGAGCGTCAAGTTACACACGGCAGCGCCTTTCAATGTATGTATGTAAAGGTGATTCCGTGATGATGTTACAAACTTTCTAGAATGATGGAAAAGGGTAAATGTACGAATATGAAGTAAGGATCCCTCTACTGGAAACGAACGAGTCGAAAGTTATAAGCGAAATCCGTTCTGATGCATCTGATAGTGCAATACATGTACTGGTACTGTTGTTGCTAAGATTTTATGGTAGGCAACGTCTAGAGTTGGTAGTATGAACCAAAACAAGGAAAAAATGTGTAGTCAACATGGGCTCTAAAATGCACGCCTGAGGAGCTATGAGAGCACTTGTTCAATAGAAGAGACCTGTTTCACTGTAGTGAATACGTGCTCGCAGATCCTTAGGTATGCATTTAGAGCCCATGTTGACAGCACTTTTTTTCCCAGTTTTGGTCGATACTACCAACTTTGGAAGTTGCCTACCATAAAATCTTAGCAACAACAGTACCAGTACATGTATCCTTTTCCATCATTCTAGAAAGTTTGTAACACTATCACGGAATCATCTTGTACATACATAAATTAAAAGCGCCGCCGTCTGTAACTTCAACGTTCTGTGGCTTCGTCGGATGGTGTTTCTGGACATGGGTTCCTATTCAAAATATTATATACTCACTCCCCTTTACAAGTCCTAGATGTATGTAACGGTATTTTCCGACCACCCTGTATGTTATACTTGATACTGCTCTCGATGTTGGGAAAGACTCTCCGACACACTTTTTCCACGCTATGACGTCAGAAATGTGCGGTCTTTGTGACGACGGCTTTACACGGTGTTCGACGACACCGCACGGCGATCGTTATCCGGCTAGCGCTTCTGTGGTCAGCGGTCGGTCAGTCGAGGCTCACGTATGAGGCGCATAAGTGTGTCAGGCGAGAGGGCGACTGGCTGTACCGCAGCCCGGCGCAGACTTCCGCGTCAGGCGCCGCCTCTGACTCACCAAACAGCGCGGCGGACGTGTTTTTGCCGCGGACAGCTGCTGCCGCCGCAGCATGTAAGCTGCGCCTCGTCCAGTAGCGTGGCTCGGCGGCCCGCCACCTCACGTCGGCTGCGGCTGGCACAGCTACTGTGCGTCCAGTATTTGCTGATCACTGAAGGCTGGTTCTTTCTAGGCCACTAATGCGAGTGATCTAGGAACTAAACGCGTGTGGATAACATTGTTTAATCAACTACTTTACTAGACCAAATCCAGTTACTGGGACTGAAACCTGTCAAGTAGCTTCCTCCGTGGGACAACTACCTCGTCATGATTCGTCGATCACTATGGTTAGAGGTATGCGAAAATAAGAGAAGTGCTATCCGCATCCTCGCATTCGAAAGTCCCTGTATCCGTAGAGGTCGATCACACCCTCATTTTAATAAACATAGCCTGTCGTATTCTTAATGCCTTCCAAAAGCTACTGTTTTCTGAGATAGTTACTAAAACTTACACTGTAAATTATTTTGTCTGACATTTCCACGGCATCGGGAAGTGATATGAAGGTGTTGCATATTGCATGTTGTCAAATGTTTGTAATGCAGATTATTGATCAAAAGTACATCAATTCCCGTAATATTAAATTATGTTAACGTCTCACACTTCTCAACGTAACAAGTGTTAAAATGTGTACTTTCAGATATAGTTAAAAAGAAATGTTGAGGAACTGACTGAATTTCATACAATACGCTATTTCTGTCGTATGTGAAATGCAGACAGGATTCAGAACATGAAGTGGAGGCTTCGAACTATGGAGTGTTGTAGGAACAGCATTCATGTTGCTCTGTGTCAGCTTTCAGTAACTGCATAATACAAACCAATCAGGAATTTTCCAGGCATAAGGCAGCTGGTAAGACGGAAATCACACCTACTTCTAATTGTGGTGCCGAAACACGGGAAGAACGCAATACTCCCTGCAGGTCAAGAGCACGTCTAACTTACCCAAGACACAATCACATTACACCTTACATAGTGAAACTGAATCCGAATGGATTTAAACAAAAATTATTACTGTCACACACAATCCAAATAGACGAACACCGTAGTATTGACATCATTTAGTCTTTCATCAAAAGGTAATAATTACTGCAGAAATCTGCAGAAAGCCTCAGGTATTCAGCTTAGCATGCACTTCTATCTGCAAAGTAATAATTACTAAAAAAATATCCGCGTTCTTGCAGACCTGTAACTATATTGTGATGGAAGGGGCACAGTGGCGTAATGCGAAGTTAAGTTGTCCACACCTTCGTGAAGGAGGCAGTGCACAATGGGTCAATAAATTTCAACATGTTCCGCACTCCCACTCCATCATGCGCGGGTGCAAAAAAAAAGAGCTGCCTGGCACAGCTAACACGGTCTTTCATACCAGTGTAACAGACAGCACTATACGTTAAGTCGCGATCATTACGTCACGGCCATGATATGACGTTGGCGTGGAACACAGGAAATTTCTCGTGACAACGTTCCGCTTACGCATCGATAACGGAAGTTTCACGTAGCAGCTTGGTCTGCTACCTCTGCAAGAATGCGGCGCAGAGAATATTAATCATACCGTTATTGCCTGCCCCCCCCTGTGATCACGAGAGATGACTCATTTACTGCAGGGTCCACCCAAGTGTGAACAACAGCTAACCACTTGTGTGAGGACACTGTTAATAGGTTAATAGCCTCGCGGTCTAGGGGCGCCTTGTCACGGTTCCCGAGGTTCCTTCCTCCCCCCCCCCTCCCCCCTCCCCCCCGTCGGAACTTCGTGTGTGTGTGTGTGTGTGTGTGTGTGTGTGTGTGTGTGTGTGTGTGTGTGTGTGTGTGTGTGTGTTGTCCTTAGCGTAAGTTACTTGAAGTTACATTAAGTAGTGTGTAAGCTCAGCGACCGAAGACCTCAGCAGTTTGGTCACATAGCATTTCAGAACAAATTAAAAACGAAAAAAAAACACTGCTAGCAACAATGAAGTGGTGATATATAAATACATATTAAACTTTTTAGCCACTGGGTAATGTGTAAGACGCTTTTTTTCAGTTTTCATCTTGGCTGAATGAGTGATGTCTGGAAGGCAACAAAAGAAAATCTGACTCACCACGTTCGTCTCACACAGTCAACGTACAGGCGGTGATGAGCGCCCTAAGGATGCATCATCATCATAATCATCATCATCATCATCATCAACAACAACAACTGAAAACGACAAGCGCGCAATTGGACGTGTATAAACACCGTCAGTTCAGTAGAAGGGATTAGTACTCTATCTTCATTCCCCTCCGTGTTGGAGGTCATTTATGTCTTAGGTTCAGACGAATGACAATACTACGATTATGTTTTTACTGCTTATGTACAAGCGAAGTGCTTCTGACTTTAAAGTTGAATCCAGTTTCCTAAACGTTTCTGACATTGTTCTTAACAACCGATTTATAATGAAACTGCACGTCCCTGGAGTATCGTCTGTTGCGCGACTGGGTTTGTAATTTCGTATCAGAAAGGTCCCAGTTCTTAATAATCGACGGAAGTCGTCTAGTGGTACCAAAGTATGACCTGCTGTTCCCCGAGGAAGTTTCAAGGGGCTCCAGTGTTCTTAATCCATAGAAGCGTTTCAGGAGGCAGTTAAATAGCTGATACTCGCAACGGACGCGGCCACACTGAGCGAAAACAGCAACATACGGTTTAACGTCCCGTCGACATTGAGGTCATTGGAGCTGACCACAAGCCCGAATTGTGTCAATAATAGCCGGCTGGGGTGGCCTAGCGGTTCTAAGCGCTACAATCTGGAACCGCGCGACCGCTACGATCGCAGGTTCGAATCCTGCCTCGGGCATGGATGTGTGTCATGTCCTTAGGTTAGTTTTAAGTAGTTCTAAGTTCTAGGGGACTGATGACCTCAGAAGTTAAGTCCCATAGTGCTCAGAGCCATTTGAACCATTTTTTTGGTCAGTAATGGGGAAGGAAGTCGGATGTGCCCTTCCAAAGGAACCATCCCGGCATTTTCCTGGAGCGATTTAGGGAAATCACGGAAAACCTAAATCTGAATGGCCGGACGCCACAATGTGAGTCCAGGTTGCTAACAACTGCATCACCTCCCTGGGTCACACCGATCCAGCGCTCCCTGTAATGTTCATCCCTCGACGGCAGCGCCTTGCCTCTCGCTTCGGTGTATGGCGTATAGCTACGTGTTTCAGATGTCAGTTTGGTCAGCCACGCTCCCGTACGAACAGGGAGGGCAGGTGGCACGTGGCCCGCGCCAGGTGGAGGGCAGGTGGCACGTGGCCCGCGCCAGGTGGAGCGCGGTGGGCGTGTCCCAGGTCCGCTGCATCGCGTCCCGGGGCGCGCTCAGCGGTGCTTGCAGCGCCGTAGTACGCGCGCCGCCCTGCGATCAATACCGACACAGCTGACGCGCGGGGCTCGGCTGTTCTGTGCTCACCACTGCGCGAGCGGGGCAGCGTGTCTGCCAACTCTGCCACTGGGTCTATGCAGCGTAGCCCGCCCCCACTCGACGCACAGTATTCCGTTCTAGAGAGTCGTATTTCTTTGTCAGAATTGATATGTCAAATATTTATGTCAAAGAAACTTGATGGCGTAATAGGGTACTTCGTCAAATCTCGCCTGTCGTCAAATAAATAAACTACTGGCCATTGCTACACCACGAAGACGACGTGCTACAGACGCGAAATTTATCCGACAGGAAGAAGATACTGTGTTATGCATATGATCAGCTTTTCAGAGCATTCACACAAGGCTGGCGCCGTTGGTGACACCTACAACGTGCTGACATGAGGAAAGTTTCCAACCGATTTCTCATACACAAAGAGCAGTTGACCGACGTTGCCTGGTGAAACGTTGTTGTGATGCCTCGTGTAAGGTGGAGAAATGCGTACCATCACGTTTCCGACTTTGGTGAAGGTCGGATTGTAGCCTATCGTGATTGCGGTTTATCGTATCGCGACACTGCTGCTCGCGTTGGTCGAGAACAAGTGACTGTTAGCAGAATATGGAATCGGTGGGTTCAACAGATTAATACGGAACGCCGTGCTGGATCCCAACGGCCTCGTATCACTAGCAGTCGAGATGACAGGCATCTTATCCGCGTGGCTGTAACGGATCGTGCAGCCGAGTCTTGATCCCTGAGTCAGGAGATGGGGTTCGTTCTAAGACAACAACCATCTGCACGAACAGTTCGACGACGTTTTCAGCAGCACTGACAATGAGCTCTGAGACCATGGCTCCGATTACCCTTGACGCTGCATCACAGACAGGGGCGCCTGCGATGGTGTACTCAACGACGAACCTGGGTGCACGAATGGCGAAACGTCATTTTTTCGGATGAATCCAGGTTCTGTTTACAGCATCGTGATTGTCGCATCCGTGTTCGGTGACATCGCGCTGAATGACCATTTGGTAGCATGTATTCGTCATCGCCATACTGGCGTATCACCCGGCTTGATGGTATGGAGTGCCATTGGTTCCACGTCTCGGTCACCTCTTGTTCGCATTGACGGCACTTTGAACAGTGGACGTTACATTTCAGGTGTGTTACGACCCGTGGCTCTACCCTTCATTCGATCCCTGCGAAACCCTACATTTCAGCAGGATAATGCACGACCGCATGTTGCAGGTCCTGTACGGGACTTGCTGGATACAGAAAATATTCGACTGCTGCCCTGGCCAGCACATTCTCCAGATCTCTTACCAATTGAAAACGTATGGTCAATGGTGGGCGAGCAACTTTCTCATCACAATACGCCAGTCACTACTCTTGATGAACTGTGGTATCGTGTTGAAGCTGCATGGGCAACTGTACCAGTACACGCTATCCAAGCTCTGTTTGACTCAATGCACGTCAAGGCCGTTATTACGGCCAAAAAGGTGGTTGTTCTGCATACTGATTTCTCAAGATCTATGCACCCAAATTGCGTGAAAATGTAATCATATGTCAGTTCCAGTATAATATATTTGTCCAATGAATACCCATTTATCATATGCATTTCTTCTTGGTGTAGCATTTTTAATGGCCAGTAGTGTAATATCAGATTTAGAGCCTCGCCATAGATGTGATCATAGAAGTCGCTCGTCTTCTGTTCAGTGCAGTGTGAAATGTAATCGCTTGGAGCGCTGGCGTCGCTGAGCTCTTCGACGTCCCTGTAGTGTGTTTGTAAACATGGCTTCTAAGATGGTGAATTCCTTCGGCTATTTTTTCTAATAAACTTGCGTCGACTAGGGTGGAGGGTGAGCAAGGGGCACAGTGAATGCTATTAATTGTGTGTTGACTGGCAAGTGGAATACGCTGCGGGCGACTTCATGTCCACAATCATAGCTACAGCCATCCACCTCTAGAATTATTTTGGTTAATGTGCAATGTGATATTCGACTGCTGTATTGCATACTAGAGTATCTCTCTCCTGTATCGAGGAATCGCAGTGTCACAATTCGCTTGTGTTTTGCACGTATAGCATTTCTCAAGAGAGTATCCTGTTTTGTAATACGAGAAGACACTGTACTGAGCAAATCCTGAAATACACTCTCATCTATTCATAAGTAATTTATATATTAAGCCTTGACTTCTTCCACTTGCAGTTCTCGTAATAAATTTTTCTAAATCCTTTCGTCATCATCTCGACGTGATACCTATGGCTTCATCCAAGTATGTTTCCTTTTTGCCACCGCTTTTTTTTCCAAATACACACCCAATGCAAGTGTGATACCAGCAACTGCAGCGCATGATAACAAGTTGTCCGCAATCTTGAAATTTGACGAAAAATATGACGACTGTGTAATATCCCCTCCTTATCGCCACGTCGAAGGTCTTTGTAAAAAGAAATATTTCTTTGCCAAAGAAATAAGATAGTGTAATTCCGGCCTAAGAAAAAGTGGTCTCCAGTGCAATCTACGTATGCAAGATAAGTTTCTCGGCTGGGCACCGGAGGAGGTGTATACATGTAAGTCCGGGAGATTCCCATACCCAGCAGTGAATGATGGATAGATGACAATGATGAAGGAAAGTCGTTTCTAACGTCTGAAATTGCAATAGAATAACAACAGCGTACAAACCCAAGACCTTGGGCGCACATAGTGAAAACTGCGGTTCAGATCCGCATCTAGCAACTCAGTTGTAAGTTTCATGTATTTTTCCCAAATCGTTTAAGGCAAATAATGGAATCGTTCCTGTGAAAAAGACAGCGTTGATTTCCGTCCGCGCCCTTCTCCAACGTGTGTTTTACGTATCTAATAATTTCACCATTGAGGGCACTGAAGCCTAATCTTCCTTCCTTCGTTTACTTTTTTTTAGGCCAAAATACACATGCGTAGTACCCGTTGAGAAAAAAAATTTCAACATTTTTCCAGTGTATGATGCCTGGAGCGTAAATCTGAGGCATCCAAATATCCATCGATCGGTGCCGTCGCCTCGTCACTGGACTCAAAATATCTTACAATCATGAACGTTTACACGTAAATACAGAGAGCACTGAACGTCTCCAACAAATTACTCCAAAATCTTTCAGTTTCCGCACTGACTGCTGAACACGTTTGCTTCACGAAATAAGTTTCTTTTAATGAAATTTAGATCTCCTCTAAAGCGTATTTTCATTCTGCAGATCCGACATAATTGAAAGTGTTTTCTATTATTGTTTATCCCTTCGCTCGGTGCAATATCCCGCGGTGTGTGAGACTGTGAAGCGTATCAGAGTAATGGACCTACCCAGCACTCCGTCACACTCCACTTAAGACTCCGTGTTAATCGTAAATTATGCAACGGAATGGCTGTCCTGAAGCGCCCCAACATAAATCACAAGGTGGGAAATTACAATTACTATGTAACTATCGTTTTAATCAACAGAATAAAACAGTGAACTGAAGAGAGCTACGTGCTCCATCAAATAAAAATGCAAATGAAACCTAACAGAATATTTGTTATATTATCAATTACAAGAATTGGCACCAACATTCTGTGAAAAACAAAGTTAATTGCTGACAACAACTAACAAGATAGGCAATCGGAGGGATGGCTATCATGTCATGGTTGCAGATTTAAATCATTAATAGAATGCAACCAAACGTTTAATTTAGAGACTCGGGTGGTCGATTGAATACCACATCAAACTATACTAACGCATGAATTGAGTTTAGCAGAGCTGTGGCAACGGTACGCTTTCGATCTAAACGTTAACCCCCATCTAGTGAGCCGTACTGCTGCTACCACCAATCTGCGGTGGTGGTAAGTCGGACTACTGTAGTCTACATCTTCATCCATACTCCGCAAGCCACCTGACGATGTGTGTCGGAAAGTACCCTGAGTACCTCTATCGGTTCTCCCTTCTATTCCAGTCTCGTATTGCTCGTGGAAAAAGGGATTGTCGGTATGCTTCTGTGTGGGCTCTAATCTCTCTGATTTTATCCTCATGGTCTCTTGGCGAGATATACGTAGGAGGGAGCAATATACTGCTTGACTCCTCGGTGAAGGTATGTTCTCGAAACTTCAACAAAAGCCCGTACCGAGCTACTGAGCGTCTCTCCTGCAGAGTGTTCCACTGAAGCATCATCTCCGTAACGCTTTTGCGATTCCTAAATGATCCTGTAACGAAGCGCGCTGTTCTCCGTTGGATCTTCTCCATCTCTTCTAGCAACCCTATCTGGTACGGATCCCACACTGCTGAGGAGTAT
The DNA here is from genome assembly GCF_023897955.1 of Schistocerca gregaria. NCBI lineage: Eukaryota > Metazoa > Arthropoda > Insecta > Orthoptera > Acrididae > Schistocerca > Schistocerca gregaria. Next base: position 1,012,446,123 of record NC_064920.1, on the reverse strand, counting down.
TCAAGCAGTGGGCGAACAAGCGTACTGTAACCTACTTCCTTTGTTTTCGGATTGCATTTCCTTAAGATTCTTCCAATGAATCTCTGTCTGGTATCTGCTTTACCGACGATCAACTTTATATGATCATTCCATTTTAAATGACTCCTAATGCGTACTCCCAGATAATTTATGGAATTAACTGCTCCCAGTTGCTGACCTGCTATTTTGTAACTAAATGATAAGGGATCTATCTTTCTATGTATTCGCAGCACATTACACTTGTCTACATTTAGATTCAATTGCCATTTCCTGCACCATGCGTCAATTCGCTGCAGATCCTCCTGCATTGCAGTACAATTTTCCATTGTTACAACATCTCGATACACCGCAGCATCATCTGCAAAAAGCCTCGGTGAACTTCCGATGTCATGGTGAATAGCAACGGTCGTACGACACTCCCCTGCGGCACACCTGAAATCACTCTTACTTCGGAAGACTTCTCTCGATGGAGAATCAGAATCTCGCTCGTCAGGACTCGGATACCTCCAAGCCCCACCACATCTGGAACCAGCTACCTGTCTCCATCCACAATCAAACCAAGAGTGTCTCTTTTTCTTCCACCAGCTCTCGACATGGCAGTTTGCACCAGTCTGGCCCCAAACGCCAATCACGAAAAATGTTACACTTTTCTGCCTGTAGGGTATCAGTGCAACGTTTTTGCAAATTCCCAACCCGGAATGTCGTCAGTCATAGGCCAATTAGAGCACATATTCCTCTCTCTCTCTCTCTCTCTCTCTCTCTCTCTCTCTCTCTCTCTCTCTCTCTCTCTCTCTCTCTCTCTCTCCCCCTCCCCCTCAGCGATCACAGGCCCTGTAGACCACGCGCTGCATCAACGATCTGCTTCCACCGCCTCCATTCTGAAATTCCTAATGCTGTGATGTCCTCCTCTCTGTCATCTTTCCACCTGGTACGAGGTCGGCCCAATGGTCTTATTGCCTGGAGAGTTCGTTCAAATGCTTTCTTGGTGATTCTGTTGTTATCCATTCTGGCTACATGTCCAGCCCATTGCAGTCTCCTACTTTTTAATTTCTGGATGGTAGTGGGTTGCTTCATTAACTGATAAATTTCATTGTTCTTTCGAATTCTCCATACGCCATTCTCCAACACAGGTCCCCAGATTTTTCTCATTACTTTTCTTTCAAAAACATATTCCTCGCTAGTTAAGTTTCTCGAGCTCAAACAAATGTGACGTGACATCTGCGAGGTCTCTTTGTCATTGTGGATTGCCCCAACAATCCAAGAATTGTACTTTTCCGCCAAAATGTTCGGCCTGTATACCAGTTAATACAGCGTACTTCAAAGAAACGAACTGACAAGCGCGCAACAATGTTCCTCCAGCACCCTGTTTGGTAACTCGGAGGACGGTCAATATCAATAGAAATGGCCTGCAAAGATAGAAAAGTGGCTCTCCCGCCGCCCTCGCCTGACTTCATAACCTGGCCTGAGTTTTGTCGGTGCAGACAGGAACTCTAAAGACTCCACAATTTATCGCACTGCATTGCACAGGTATTGTGTAGTGTCCACAGATACTACACGAGTCGAGTGGAGTGACTGTGCAGAGATTCGCTGTCGCTGTGTGGCAGGAGAGCTAGAGGGCGGCGCTGTGTGCGCTGCCACTCAGGTCGCCGCCAAATGCGGGCAAGTAATTGAGCCACTTTGCTCAATAGGCGCTGCCCTGCGGACGCCGCTCCACGCATGAGCGGCGGCGACGCTGGCGCCACACCGTTCCACAGTGTGCGCCCGCCGGCTGCTGCTCGCATATACACCAGGGCCGCTCTTACACGTTGTTGACGTACTACGAGGTCGTCACCAAAGAAGACATGTATTCGGTATTATTCTAAAATACAAACAATCTGTCACGTGCATTTAATGTTAACGTTGTTATCGCTTTCCGTCAGTTGGCAGTTATCAGACCTCTGCTTAGCACCTCTCTGATATCATTCGGTGTTACCTTGAAGGCCATGTCTTCGCTGCCTTAAATATTGTCTGACGATGGTCTGCTGACAGATGTCTTCGTATCAGCAAGAATAAGCCTCCCTACATACATTTTAACATGCTTTTTGTTCTCACCCTCGTCTCACCCAATTCAAAATGTGAAGCAAGGAAAAATGATTTACATGGGAACTGGAGCACCAGACTGTGTGTGTGTGTGTGTGTGTGTGTGTGTGTGTGTGTGTGTGTGTGTGTGTGTGTGTGTTACAGAACTCAAAGTTGAAAGCCAGTAGTAAAATTTCACATTTTATTCAACTGCCTATTAGAAACAATGTGAGGAAACCTCCGGCACAGCGTTACACATCCATGAGAAGCCAGACCTGCCGCAGGCAGTGTTGCACCGACTTGCTGCTATGTGCAGTTCAAAGACCCTGATAGCCCTCTTTCGACAAGGAAACTCAGCTATTCCTGTTTTCCTAATGTTATGTTTGTACTTTCGTTTAGTCTCCTCCTCCTCCTCCTCCTCCTCAAATCCCGGTAATCCCATCGTCTTTTCCAACTGATCCACTGCAATTGTCTTGGTTGCCTTGTTTTTTTTCTAGACAGTTTTTACACACATGATTGCTTCGCTATTCAAGCTTAAGTGTTTGGGAGAAGGTTCATACAACCACTTTCAGACTAAGTGTCGACCGTTCCACTCTGGAATAATAACTGGAAAAAAAGAACTAACTCTGATTTATTTTATTATGATAATTTCTTACTGTGTAAGCGCAAGTCTGCGAAGTAATTCGACATTCGGAGGAAAAAGTTGCTAATTAGATTTCTTTTTAATGGTGCCACCCGAATGCGCTTATCGTATCCACAACTATCTCTCCCCTATTTCGCGCTTATACAAAACGACCTTTCCGTCTTGAAAATTTTTCGATGTCCTACGTCAGTCGTACCTGGTGTGGATGTCATATCTCGCAACAATACTTTCCGAAGAAAACTGACAAGTGCAATGCAAGCGCTCTCTCTAACAGATTTGTTCCGTCTGGTAAGTGCTCTGCCAATAACATATAGTCTTTCCCCTTAACATTTTCCATGATGGTCCCAGTTTGATACTTCTGATTGTAATCCCGAGATATATAGTTGAATCGACACACTTCACATTTGTTTACATTTGTGTAATTTTCTGTGTAAATAAAATTTAACGGAACTTTTATGGTACTCATATGGAAGCCCTCTCTGGTTTGGTTACTTACTCAGTTCTCACTTTTCGCACCAAGCAGATGTCTTGTATAAGTCATTTTGCAATTCGTTTAGACCATCTGATGACTTTTCTAGAGGATAAGCGACAGTATAATCTCCAAACGTGCTAGGAGGCCTATTTAGATTGTCTCAGAAAACGCTTCTATTTATTAAGAACAGCAGAGGATCTTACAACCCTTCCTCGCGGATCCCCATTACAGCTTCGGTATCTGTGATCATTCTGATAGGCAATCACAAACCCAGACGCACAGCTGAGACGATAGTCCAGGGACCCCCAGTTTCAATAGCAGTCCCTTGTGAAGAGCAATGTCAGAAACCTTCTGCAAATAAGACTTACAAGCACTTCCCTTGTACTTAAGCGGCAGAAAACTTAATCATCGTATTGTCACTCCACTGAACCACGTTGCCGATTCGCAAGAAAACGCTTGATTATGACACGCATTTGGAGAAACCCAACATTTATCGCAGGTGTTTAGTTTGTGGACTCCAACCCAAGAAAGGTGGTGATTTTCGTGATGAGCTCTGATACATTCGAGAAGTGGTTTAAAGGCGTTCTTTCTTGGCTTCAGGAAAACACATTTATTGTTCTTGATAATACGACGTACGATTCTCGTCTTGAATAAATGTTCCTAATGCTAATTCCAAAAATGGTTCAAATGGCTCTGAGAACTATGAGACTTAACTTCTGAGGTCATCACTCTCCTAGAACTTAGAACTACGTAACCTAACTAACCTAAGGACATCACACACATCCATGCCCGAAGCAGGATTCGAACCTGCGACCGCAGAGGTCACGCGGTTCCAGACTTGAAGCGCCTAGAACCGCACGGCCACACCGGCCGGCTGCGAATTCCAATAAGCAAGATAAATCGGAATGGCTAAAATCTAAATATACGCTCTTGATGACGGTATGTTTACGAAAGAACTACTAGAAAATAAAAACAGTAACGCACAACCCATACGCAGTAGACGTAATGTCTATGAATGCAGGGAAAACTGTTCTTCGAATTCTTCCGTATCGCTGCGCATTAAACGCCGTCGAGTTAGTTTGGGGCAGAATCAAAGGCTAAGTTGCAGTAAAAAACAGAACACCCAAAGTGTCGGAAATTACAGAACTATTAGAACAAGCAGTACGAACAGTGACTGCAGTAGAGTGAAACAAATGTCTTTCACGCGGTGAAAAAAGTTTCAACTCATATGTGGACACTAGACTGCATTGGAGAGGAGAGGGTTTTGTTATAAAACTGAATGAAAATAATTCAAGTTCTACAGAATGAACTTATTTTCATAGTTCCTATGTAAATGGTGTTATTAAAATCGCTTATGTTTTTATCTGCTTTGCCGCTTGCGATTTTTTACCTTTATTTTATTACATTGTAACCCAAGATGATAACACAGGGATTCTCACAAGCGACGCACGCTTCGCTGTGACTTCAGGCCAGAAGAATTTTCGGTACTTCTGCTGTCACATGAACAAGTGGTGGTCGGTGGTGACAAGAGAATAAGCAGAGATAGCATTTGTTGCTAAGCCTTTCGCCCGTTGCGTCAAAACTCCACAGTTAAAGTTGGGTCTGTACTATAATTTAACCCTGCTTTCGGAGACACTGCATCCTCGTCTTCCACTTACCATTGCTGAGCGAGTTAGATTCGGTATTATGTCGGTTAAAATCCCCATCCGGTCGTCTCGATTTAGGGGATTTGCATAGTTTCCCTGAATCGCTTAAGCCAACTGACGGCCAATATCCTTCCCCCTCCTTCGTGCAATCCGAAATTGTGCTCGGTCGCTAATAGCGTCGTCGTCGACGGCTCGTTGAACTGTTAACCTTCATTCATTTATCTTGCACTCCTGGTTAAAGACCTCTTGCAGCCTTCTCCATACATTACCGTTGACGGCTTTGTCTCGCTTATTTTCACTGTCTTCAATTCTTGTTGAGTTAGGTGGCCTCTTCAGATTCCGTGATTGAGTGATTTGAGGATGTCCGGTGACGACCGATACGTCTTGGTTTTGAAGGCAGTGTGATTGTGCCGGGCACTAAATTATTCTCAAAACAGTCACTGCGCGTCTCCAGTTCGACATAGACATCTTTTTTCCCTAAATAGTTCTTTGGTATTTTCGACCTATCTTTATTTAAGTCTCGGCATTCGTGACTGCATCTTTTAAGAGCAAAAAAGAAAAACATATATAATTTGAGAGTCGGTCATAAAAGTATTCGAAGACTTAAATGAAAAGAAGAACTACTTACCTAGCCATAGGTAGAGCTACAGAGATAAACTAAAATATGAATGACAAGGCAGACTGAAATTTTTAACATGTACACAGCATTGCAAGAATGAAGACCACCACATAAGTATTCGAGAGAAAGTTCTGAGTGACTAAACCTACGCATCTACTGAGCTCCGTTCTCAATATATTTACTTATACCATTGTCTATTATGCTCAAAATTCTTTAGAATTCATTCAACTTTCTCAGGTAACAGAAGTGAGTGACGGCTTGTTTCGGGGCCGTTAGTGGAAACACAAAAAAAGTATAGGTATCATGGAGTGTACCTAGGGCGACCTTTTCGACCGTATCTGGATCGACACTGAGCATAACTGACAAGTCGAACTACACTATGAAATCCATAAACGGAACGCGAGGGACACGTGACATTAGATGGTGACATGAGGAATATCTTGCGCACTGTAGACAGAGAACGCACGCTACAGTTAAAAACCGCAAGAAAACAGTGACATGCTCGTCGACTTTGTTCGTATCCCATCGCCGTACAAACAGCTGCACAGAAATCCGCGCAGCACGTAATCAACCAGTGGCCGTGTTCCTTATCTACCGCCCTGTCTTTAGCCAGACGCGAACTTTTAACGAGGTTTCACCACCAAGGCTTAACACGGCCATCCGCTTCTGGCAGCTAGCGAACTTTCGCGGGAAATTAATAGCAGAAATTCGCGGCATTGATCGGGACGAGATGCGTATCTGCTGCTTGTTACAGCTAGTCCGGATAATTCTGCTCGCCTTGCGCTGCTGGAAGTAGATTACAGTTGAAGTGATTCGTTGCCGCAGATCCTGTGTTATTTCTAACGAATCACTGACGCCATCAGTTGTTCCAGGTCGTGCTCTATGCGTCTATCTCCGTTACTAGCGGTACCGGCAATCACCAGCCGTTGTACACGATTCCTTGCTCAGCCTTTGCTCTGCTCTACCCTCTTTGTGAACAACTGCGACTAATGCCCCCCCCTCCCCCCCCCCCCTCTCTCTCTCTCTCTCTCTCTCTCTCTCTCTCTCTCTCTCTCTCTCTCTCTCTCTCTCTCTCTCTCTCTCTCTCTCTCTATCTATCTATCTATCTCTATTTATCTATCTTCCTCCACCCACATGTGTACATAGTTATTCTCTGACCACGAACTTTAACCATCTCCAGCAGTTTAAATACTGTGTGGAGCACAGTGAAAGTTGATGCTTATGAGCTTCCGCAGTACCGTTTCCAAGATACCTGACACTGGCTGTAGATTCTGAAGTATTGTCAGTCTCTTGTGGTTTAATCAGAAGCTATATTCGACCCCATGTCGTCAGTGAGTTGTAGGAACAATGCGCAAATTCCTGTAACTCGTTAGTGCTGCCATGTGTTACCTGTATCTTCTGGATGCCTGTAATATATATTGGTTCGATATTGTGCTGATGGTGTTGTCGGTAACGGTGCAGTGAACTGAAAGCAAAAGAAAAGAAAAGGAGAAATACCGGACCGCCTTAGAATAGCATCTCGACGGAAGAATTGTAACCTCCCCACAAAAAATTAATATGTGTAATAACCTCCCAACAGTAAAAAATATAATTGTTATAATCTCATTTAGCGTAACCTACCAATAATGCAATGTGACAAACCTCTCGATAAAATTGTCGCTCAATTATAACCTCTCAATAATTGACTGTGAATTTGAACTGGTAAATTTTTGGACAGTGCTGCGTCATGGCCCTGAAAATTCATTATGAAGAAACTGAAAAATCTTACCTCAATTAGGTCGCCGGATGACGCGTATATATCTGCTCCTATAAGAAATTTTTCTGGAGCAGCTCAGTGCAATGCTGGTCGATAGATTTGTCATGTATAAAAAGAAACAACTGATTTTACCTTTCAATAATCGGGGTGACCAAGTATTGGAGAAATTAGTAAATTCTTTAAATTGAAATGAATGGTTGTCAAAAGTTACTTTTTATGAGAAAGATTATTATTAAGAGATTTTTAAAACATTGACATGCGACTTGATATAACACTACTACATATGCGCGAGGCTGCTTTTACCTTATACTCAACGCTCAGGGTCCGCCATCGCTCCACCACGACCGGCCCAGCCAACACGATACACCAGACCGCTCGCTAGCAACTACTTACTGCTACTAACACACAGTTCCTACTGCAGTCAACACTGCTCTTTGGTCTCAGATTCTCTTACAGCTTACATATCGCAGGCAGCGCGTGAGCAATCCATCGAAATTACATCTGCTCGTGTGCGCTAGCAACAAATTCCTTAATCATGGACCTCTTACAGAATGCTGAGAGCAGTTTTCTCAAGCTCGGGATAATGACGGCCTGAAGGGCAAAACGAAATTTTCTGAGGGGTGAAAACAAAAGGGTTCAGTTGCCTTAGTTCAAGAAACTAAATTATCCGTAAGATAATTACTGTTATCAGTATTTCGTAAGACAGTAATACTGTTTGCATAAGTTACCAATAGTTTACACTTATTTCAGATGCTGCCATTAACATGTGGCACAATGTGGCGGGGGTTACAGGTTCTGAAACGAATTTATGAGCTATATGCTTGACATTGCGTTAATTTTGCGTCAATCGTAGTGGGGCGATCTGAAGATTAATATAGTCCTGAAGAATCAAGTGTGCCAAGATCGCTAGTGATTCTCTTTATTACTATTGTAGGTTCCACAAAAATCTACGCTGTCATCATCGGATCTTGTAACATTATTAGATGTACATGATTTTCACAATACTGAAAGTCACATAGCGATGTTGCCCTCAAATTGTAATCAAAAGTGGCAGGGAACACCAGCATGTCACTACTAATACTTCGTATTCTGTCTTACGGCAGGTCGTGTCATGGGGGAAGCCTCGTCGTCAGAGAGGTCCACCGCATGAGCGCCTAGGGAAGTTATTCCAGTGATAGTTTCCCGTTGCCTTCATCTGATGATGACGAAATTATAACGAGGACAACACAACACAACACCCAGTCCCTGAGCGGAGAAAGTCTCCGACCCAGCCGGGAATCAAACCCGGGACCCTTGGCGTGACAGACCGCCGCGCTGACCACTCAGCTATTGGGGCGGACTGTCACTTCTAAAATACCACACAATTAGAGCATACAACATGTTGGCCTGATGCATCAGCATACACTGATCACCTGACACCACAATTATGCACGCCAGGACATCAGCACATGTTGTACATTCTAATTGTGTGGTATTTTATCTGTGACATGCCGACATTCCCTGTCACTTTTTATTAAAATTTGGCGCAACATCACTGTGTGACTTCAGTATTGTAAAACGCATGTACATCTAATAGTGTTACCATCTCCGATGTGTAGATCTGTCGAAACCGGTAAGAATAATAAAAAGACTTACTAGCGATCTTGGCCAACTTGATTCTTCAAGATTAATATAGAATTTATAAACATTTGCCTAACATAGCCCACCCACTGCATACATACTTAGTACTATACATGTATGGTAGTAAAATGGACTCGCATACACTCATATATTTAGTTAAAGATCTTGTTCATAAGCCTTTTTCCGATTTATAGATAGTTTCTGCAGTTGGCCAGAAATTGCCTAATTATTCACTTCGCAACAATAAACAACGTAATTAAGAACACAACAGTAACTACATAATTACTGTGCTTCTGTGGGGCCTACACATAATAATAATAATAATAATTTATTATTATTATTATTATTATAATTATTATTATTATTATTATTAGTGACACTGGTCGCACACAAGGCATTGGCAGCCTGAAGTCATCCAAGTTCTGTTAGTTCAGAGACAAGGAATCCAGCAATTAAGTGATTTACAAGCGACAAGTATTGTGCATCAATTTTAACTTACTTGATTTTAAATGGTAGTGCAGGGTGTGGGTGAAGCAAATATCACTAGGGAGAGGAGTGGTCTAGAGAAAGCATGCTTTGTAACAAATGGTTACGCTCAGTATGGAGAGCTTTCTTGTCTGGGAGAGAGTTGTAGATAGCACTCGCATTGCACTGAGAAGTGCTGCATCATTCCACAAAAAAGAGTTATTAAAAGAAGCAGCATCAGTCGTCTGATGACGCATTGATGTATGATTTAGTAAAACAGCTACAAAAAATAAATATCAATTACCTTTCGTAATTTAAAAAAATGGAGGTGTTCAAAGAAAATTAATTTCTTTCTGAATTTTAGTGTGGTGGTGTGGGTGTGGTGTTGGTGGGGGAAGGTGTTTACTAGTAGCAAATATTTGATTGCACTCGGAGGTAATGGTCTTAGAAACGAGGATAGAAATTGAATCGATGAATTTAAATTAGTACCATGACCGGGACTTGAACCCAGGACTTCTACTTACTAGGCAGATGTAATAACTAGTACATCACCATAGCATTGTGGCTACCACAGATGCATGGACTAAACTTAAGTCCACACCTTCAACCCACGTTGCCCTTCTTAAATCGTCAGTATTGCTGAGGCTCCTAGATTTTGGAATACCACCCCAGGATTTCCCCATTACGTACAAAGCTGGGGTGCTACTCCAATTTCAGAGATCCTCGGCAATACTGATGATTTAAGAAGGGTACAGTGTGCTGAAGTTCGTTAGGGAGGACATTGGAGTAGAGTAGTCCGCGCAGCTGCAGTGCTACAGTAGTGTGGTTAGCACACCTGCCTACTAAGCAGAATAACCGCGTTCAAGTCACTGCTTAAGCTTCTATCCTTACCGAAGATAAAGTTGAGACGCATAAGTCTCCAGGAAAACGTAATACCATCACATCAATAGGTCTCAGACATACTGACAACCACTGCTACAGAATCTGGCTCACGACTAGACCCTTACACTGATGTCACGAAGTCACTCCTTGCAGTGTGGGGTAGCCGCGCGGTCTCAGGCGCCTTGTCAGGGTCCGCGCGACTGTCCCCGTCGTAGGTACGGGCATGGGTGTGTGTGTTGTCCATAGCGTAACTTAGTTTAAGTTAGATTAAGTTGCGTGTAGGCTTAGAGACCTATGACGTAAGCAGTTTGGTCCCATAAGATCTTCACAAATCTTCATCACTCCTTCGTTCCTTGCCGGCCAAATGCTGCTCATATAAACCACTGCTTCCTGCATCAGGATTCGAACTTGCTGCTCCCAAACGGGTAGTTACGACGTTGACAACCTCTGCTGCGGAGAAAGGTTTCGAGTGAGGGTTAGAGAAGGGGAGCTGTCCCTGCAACAACCCACCCGCTCCCGCACAGGAAGGAAATTTCGCAAACAGAGCTCTTATTCTGCCCCACCAGGCAAACATGAATTCTGCATCAGCTTGAAGAAATGCAGCACATGTAATGAATAACTACTGCAGCTGTTTGGGGGTGAAATTTCAAAACTATGTCCTCATTCACCGCGAAACCAGCTTACGTTTCTCCCCATCCCCTCCCAGCGCAGGTCCTGGGAAGGTAGTTGCTATGGAGCTTCTTATATGGTTGGTTAGTCAGCAAGATTTCCCGTGCTTGTCTGATACTTTTGGTGTTCTCGCTTCACAAAGAGAGTGGAAAGAAACCTCAGTTTTGCTGCTGCAACAATAAATGAAAGTCCAGAACCCGCATGCAGACGCCGGTGAATGTCGCTCTAGGTCCTTGCTAAGCTTTACCGGCGCGTAGCGATTTTGCGGTTACGGCCTTGGAAGGCCGGCGGCCTCTTAAGTAACGGCTTGTTGGAGGTCACACACATACCCACCTCACCGTGCCGGTGTGCGCTTCATAGAACGCCGTTTTATTACAGGCTCGAAGTCAGATCCGGCATCCTTTATTCCTTCTGTAGGACTCGTAACTATTGTACGGGATCTGTCGAAAAGATTCAGCCGATTTCACGCTGTTATATCTTTGACATCAGCGAAAATAGAAACTTGGGATAAATTCTAGCTTATGTTTCGAAACTAAACTCGAATCGTTTATTTTTGAAAGGGGACAACTCACGATTGACACTTTATTCAGAAGGAAGAAAAAACATGCCATAATCTTCTTTATTCTTTTTTCATAGCAGAATTTCTTTCTGCCATATGAAACAGCTCATTTTCTAGAATCTGTAAAGCTCATATTAGCTATTTTGAAAAATATTTGTAGATGCTACGGTGATTTTTCATCACCTGGTGTTCTCCTCTTACAGCAATAAACGAGCAAGCAAATATATTTAAGGCACATTTTTTAATTCCATGAAAGTAAGAACTTACAATTAATTCTTGACAGTATATCGGGCGCAATAAATGTAATGTTTTGAGCGCACTGTTACACAGAAACATCTTTTATTACCGAACATTATAATGTTACGAAGGAAATGTAATTGCTAATCAAATAACTTAATGTTTCTCACCACTTTTGAACCTTAACTACTGAATGTATTCACTTTATGTATAACCTTTACAGCTAATTTTTCACAAAACTGTCCTAAGTTCATACCAAAATGGATACGAAAAATTTATATAAGATGATTGGCCACGTGTTCACAAATTGGTCTTACTTTTACACAAATATGAATGTGAAACATGTTACAAATTATGATTGGTTGTAGTCACTTTACAGTTATTTTCATTCACTTCTTTCGCAAGCCACACCTTCATTTGATTATGCAAGACTTGATAGTGGGGATCTGTAATATACTTCAGGTGTTCCTCAATATCATCTTTCTTCCTTTTGTTTATGGGAACTTTCCCACCATATGACTGTCTTTGAAAAACCCAATGTTCTTGATCGTAAATTACATCCTGACTTCCACCAAGTAAAGCTGTGGACTTAAAGTCCTCCGATGTAGAGCTTAGCAACTACTTGCTCTTTCTTTTCCGAATAGTACTCATAAAGTAGGGCAAATGATACGGTCTCATTTTCTATCCTCTCTTCCCATTTTTTGAGCCGAGATGACGTTTTTTTTTAATAAAGGAATACATCGTGTTCTGAAATCGGCTATTTTCATGTTTTTGCTGCATAAGCTTTCAAGTGACCACGACGGCTGTGATCGATGACAGTTGGCACCCATTGATCTGGAATAAGCACTCGGTCGCACATTCGTTTCTTTTGGCGATACGTAAACAGCAGTCAGGTGGTAGACAAGAGTGATTTGCAGTGGAGAAAAAAAGATGTAGATTTCGTCAGATCTGCAACCGTCTGCAGAGAACAATTACATTCTTATAGCAATATTATTGCGACTATGGCCTCAACATGCATCGCTGCACTAACGGACTTACCTTCTGCCTTAGGAGCCAAAGTCCTCAGTGTAATAGTATAGGAGGGTGCACACTTCATTCGGGCCTTCAGTACCTTAGCCTTCATGATAACAATATAACATACCTTCATCTGTTTTCATATTGTGTATCTCAAAATTAAGAACCCGCAGTATACGAAAAAGCAATCGAGCTTATTTTCCTCTCGTTGCTTCGATTTTTCATCGTAATTTGAAACCTCTAACTCTGAGATGCTCATGTTAATATTATCGGCGGAAAAGTTCATCAAAGTCGACCGACTGGTTCAGCATAATTTCAGGCCTGCCACAGGTTGATTTCTAAAAAGTGAGAACTCATGGAATTGTCCCCTATTAGAAACAATTGCAGAATTAAGTTCATCCTCTGCAAGCGGCAAGGCAATGACGTTACCCCGCTTTAGTTCCCATCGATGCTTCTGTGTCGCACGAAATCGAAACCAACAAAATTTGCGTTTACAGTGGTTGAGAAGTTATCCGCTTTTAGTAACAAGTGATTCAATTTTACCTTGGCGCCAGTTGTAAGCTGCCAGTTCTTGTCGTTGCCTGCAGCATTGTCCTCGGTGTAGCTATTTCGTCCATAATATCTCGTCACACACGGGCAGATTTAGAACGGGTGGCGAGTATTTCCCGCGGATTTTGGCAAGCCCGCTGCTAGCCCTGCTTGTGTGTTTGTCGAGACACGACCTCCAGGCCATAATAACTGTCGTTCTCGGAAACGCCGATCCCACCTCCCTAGTTGGCAACGCACGAGCGGATGTCTGCGACGGGTGACGTTCAAAAAGTCGGTCAGTTTTCCCGTAGTTTCCACGTGGTAACAAATTTAAATTGCTTGAAGTATGGTGGAGGAGTGGACCAACGACTGCATCGAAAACCTTACGGAACTATAGTGCGAAAGAATCACGTACCACAGCGTTTATGCTGCAAATCTTGTTGTGAACTACAAATCCTAGACACTCCTCCCCGTGGCTAAATACGTAAACGCGGTGGACGGTCTTTGTTCTGATGAAATGTTTTCACTCGTTGCTTGCCATGCTTCTGTAGGTTGATGCCCACCATTTGTTAAAATGACATTAAAGTACAATTTGCTGTGCCAGATGCTCTACAGCAGTGATCATAAAACACTCTTGCTCTAGAGCCCATACACCGATAAGCCAAAACATTACGTCCACTGCTCGCTTCGACATTTGATGAAGCGTGGTGGCGTTTCAGGAACGTGACGCGGTAAGGAAAGTATGTAACCGGAGCAGACACGAACGGGGCATCACCCTACATTATTATTAGGCAGAGTCTGTGAACGATTATCTCGAAAACGGCGAAGCTGGTCGAATGTTGACCTGCTCCTGTCGTGAGCATCTACAGGAAGAGCTAGAAGGACAGTGAAACTACCACAAGGTAGTAGTTAAACGTCCTTGACTCTTCTTAGAACGTGGGCTTCGGAGGCGCGTGTGGTCTGTAAAGTAGGATAGACGGCGATAAGTGGCATCTCTGCAGCGCTTACTCGGATTAGGAAAAAGCTTGTTTCCGCCTGTTCCCGTTTTCGGCAGTACCGGGCGTAGGAGAGCGTATACAGCCACTGTCGGTGACCTATGTAATCGCTGTATTTGGCTGGTTTTCGCGAATACGGTAGTACGTACAGTTTCTTACTAGACAGCGTCAGGAAGCGCTTAGGAATGAGAAACGTCGACTCCAGTGAGGCATTTTCCATTTCCTCACTGGACACGGCCCTTATCCAGCGCATTCACACCATGTGCACACACATACGAGAACTTACACAGTGCGATACGAGGCGAAACAACATGTAAAGGAAACGACAGTACGGCGTACTCGATCTTCAAGGACCAGAACCTAAAGTTCACACACGAACGCCGAATTAGGCCTGACGCAAGACACAAAGAACCAACTACACGACCGGCACTTCAGAGGAAGATCAGGAAACTGATCCAAGCAATAATATAGGCGGCGGCGGCGGCGACAGTAGCTTCAGTGACTAAAACCACTTAGTCCATCGACTGTGAGGAGTTACGGAACCTAGGGTCACGTAAATACTATAACGTGGAAGTACGTACATAGTTAAGCAACAATATCGCCCAACCGCGAGTGCGTGGTTCGATGTCCTACCGAGGTATCCACCCGCCCTCCCCAGGACCTTTGGTGCCAGGAATCCACTCTCACCTGTAATATATCCTGTCATCTTTAAACTTCCTTCAGTTACGATGGATAATTTGTAAACCTCAAATTTCCAGTAGATACAATTAATATTTCATTTCAACAGCAACTGCATGGGAAAACAAAACAACACTATGCCCAAAAGATTAATATGTGGCTCGCCTCCATGTTTCAGGGCATCGCGCACGTTCCGTCCGTCACCGGAACCAAGAGAGCATCAACGTCATCAATGAGGACGTTTCGGGTGTGGGCACTGGCGTAACGGCTAAGGGGCCAGAGTGAAACTACGATCCCTTGTAACCCCTTAAGGCTATGCGCGTAATGCAAGCAGCAAGTGGGAAAAAATACGTAATTCTATAAAAAATATTTTCTGTAGTAAATCAGTCGATAAAAGTTACAGTCATATAGCAAAAGATTGCGTGGTTCACGTGTTACCACTTTCCGAAAGCCTTAGTTCATCTTAAACCGTTTGTTGTTATTAGGGGTATGCCCTTTACGCTAGGAATTTTCTATGCTGAGGAGAAACTGCAAGTACTTTCTGCGTGGTCGGAAGGATTTCGGTTTTTTCTGTTGTTATAACTTCCTCGCACGGTGCGTGGTTCTTCAGTGGATACAGGTGCGAGGAAAGAATGTCGTTCATGAACAGAGGATTCAGATACGAGGGTATTCCCAAAAATAAAGTCTCCTATTTTTTAATAAGTACGTAGACCTGTTTATTTCTAGGATGGTTTACATCAGTTTACAGCTTGAGCATTTAGCTATTTTTGACATAATCACCATTTCTGTCGATGGACTTTTGTAGAAGCTGTGGCACTTTTTGTATGCCCATGTCATACCAGCTCGCCGCCATGCTGTTCAGAAAGTTATGAACCTCTTCTTTCACCTCGTCGTCGGACCTGAGTCTGTTTCCAGTCAAATGTCCTTTTAACCCAGGGAACAGGTGATAGTCACTGGGCACCAAGTCAGGACTATAGGGTGGGTGGTGGCTTACGTTCCACTGAAACTGTTGCAGGGGAGCAACGATTTACCGAGCGATGTGTGGGCGAGCGTTGTCATGGAGAATGTGTACGGCCCTTGCTCAACATTCCTCTTATCCGGTTCTGAATTGCCCGTTTGAGTTTTTTCAGAGTCTCTCAGTATCTGTCATTGTTAATTGTGGTCCCAGCGATTCAGCTCCGACGACGAGGTGAAAGAAGAGATTCATTGCTTTCTGAACAGCATGACGGCGAGATTGGAATGACATGGGCATACAAAAATTGCCACAGCGTCTACAAAAATGCATCGACAGAAATGGTAATTATGTAGAAAAATAGCTAAATGTTCAAGCTGTAAACTGTTGTAAACCATTGTAGAAATAAACAGGTCTATGTAGTTATAAAAAAAAATAGGAGACCTTACTTTTGGAATTACCCTCGTATTACTTTATTCTACATCTGATATCAAAGAGTAAAAATAATACGTTACGCTGTTGCTGTAGTAGCAACAATAGCTGTGGACATTAACGGATAATGCACATTTAGTATTAACTATTCAGTAGATCACGAGCCCTGGCCACTACGAAAGTCTGTAAGTGTTATTCATCTGGCAAACACACACAATAGGGTCAGTGCATAAATGTCCGAACTTGTGTATACCAGCCGCTGGGGCAGCGTAATCGTACGTGGCAGCGCCCTCGTGCCTCTGTGGCGGCAGTGGGAAACGCTGCGCAGTATTTGAAAGTGCAGCCGATACCGGAGCTGTAAAGGCACCCCAGGTTTCAAAATATTAACTAATTCCGGGAGTTCCGCAACACTGTACTTCATCACAGACAATCTGCTGTTACCGCTCGCCGCTACTTCATTCGGTTCTTTCGGCGCCATCGGCTCCCCCAGGTTCGTGCGATGCGTCATGTGACTGGTGGAGCGGGCTGCAGAAGTGCGGGGATCACTGACGTGTCAATCTGCTCCCGCTCCAGCAGTGGCGTCTGCGTGGGATGTGAGTCATACGGGGAGGGTGCGTGGCTGCCCGCCTGCCTGCCAGTCTGTCTGCCGCATCCACGCCTACCATTGTTCTGCTGCCTCCTCGCTGGGTGACGTCTGGTGCCGTATCGCGAGATGATACATTGCCTTGCGGTACCTCCCACATCCCGCGCTTCCTGCTTCACTTTCTAATCTGGCGGGGAGTAAGTGTCACTACTCAGGGAAATTAAAAAAAAGTTAGCATTTACTATAATACTCTTAAGGCAAAAGACGCACTGCGAAATAATTATCCGAATGGGACGGAAATCTGTCAGTGAGATGCAAATGTACAAACAACTGATAACAATTTCAAAAAAATCTATGAAATACTCAGGCTTCACAATTGAGCAAGTCAGTACCGCGTTGACCGGCCAGAGTGGCCGAGCGGTTCTCGGCGCTACAGTCTGGAACCGGGCGACCGCTACGGTCGCAGGTTCGAATCCTGCCTCGGGCATGGATGTGTGTGATGTCCTTAGGGTAGTTAGGTTTAAGTAGTACTAAGTTCTAGGGGGCTGATGACCTCAGAAGTTAAGTCCCATAGTGCTCAGAGCCAGTGCTTGAACCAGTACTGCGTTGGGTCGACCTCTCGCCCTTATTCAAGTAGTTATTCGGCTTGCTACTGATTAATAGCGTTGTTGGTTGCCCCTCTGACGGATATCGTGCCAAATTATGTCCAAATGGCGCGTTAGATCGGCCGAATGACGGCGTGGTTTGAGAGCCCATCCATGAAGCTCCAAATATTTTCAATTGGCGATCTTCCTGGTAAACTTACGGTTTGTCGAGCCCGAACATAAGCAGTAGAAACTCTCGTGTGCGGTCGGGCAGTATCTTTCTGAAATGTAAGCCTATGAAGGCTTGCCTTGAATGGCAACAAAACGGGGCGTAGAATATCGTCGACGTACCGCTGCTCTGTAAGAGGGTAGCCGGATGAAAGCGAAAGGCGTGGTGCTCTGAGAAAGAAATGGCACACCAGACCGTATCACTACTGGTTATCGGGCAGTTTGTCGGACAAGATGGCAGGTTGACCGAGCGAGGTGGCGCAGTGGTTAGCACACTGGACTCGCATTCGGGAGGACGACGGTTCAATCCCGCATCCGGCCATCCTGATTTAGGTTATCCGTGATTTCCCTAGATCACTCCAGGCAAGTGCCGGGATGGTTCCTTTGGAAGGGCACGGCCGACTTCCTTCCCCATCCTTCTCGAATCTGAGCTTGTGCTCCGTCTCTAATGACCTCGTTGTCGACGGGACATTAAATACCAATATCCTCCTCCTCCTCCACAGGCAGGCTGGTATCGCACGGCTGTACGGGGTCTCCAAACACGTCTTC
Source organism: Schistocerca gregaria (assembly GCF_023897955.1). Lineage (NCBI taxonomy): Eukaryota > Metazoa > Arthropoda > Insecta > Orthoptera > Acrididae > Schistocerca > Schistocerca gregaria. Next base: position 1,012,427,936 of record NC_064920.1, on the reverse strand, counting down.
TCTGGTCATCGGGGCTCTCGTCGAGGCGGATTTCCCATCACTGAAGACATATTGTACTCCTGTCAATCAGATTCCAGGCCCACGATGTGTCTGGAGGTTCCCCGGACACCTGTGGGATAGCAACCTGACTGTTGCCTGCCAAAACGGCCGGACAGCCAGGAGTGATGATCGTCTTGGGTGCCACTTCATTTCATAGCAGGACCCTTTGGTTGTCATCAGCGAAAATCTTACAGCACAGTGGTACGTCGACTATATTTTACGCCCCGTTCCGTTGCCCTTCGTGGCGAGCCATCCTGGGCTTAACATTTCAGCAAGTTAATGCTCGCCCGCACCAGGGGTGAATTTCTACTGCTTGCCTTCGTACTTGCCAAATCCCATCTCGGTCAGCAAGGGCGCCGAATCTCTCCCCAATCGATAATGTTTGGAGGATTATGGGCAGGGCCCTCTAACAAGCTCGCGATTTTGACGATCTAACTAACGCGCCAATTGGACAGTCTGGCACGATACACCTCAGCAGGACATCCAACAACTGTATCAGTCAAGGCCGAATAACTGATTGCATAAGGAACCAGAGGTGGACCAACGCGTTATTGACTTGCTCAAGTTGTGAAGCTCGTTCTCTTGGATAAAGTGTCCAATTTTTCGGAAATTCTAATTATTTGTCTGCACATGTTCATCCTGCCTACCGATTTCCGCCCCATTGGGATAATTCCTTTATTTTGTGTGTGTGTGTGTGTGTGTGTGTGTGTGTGTGTGTGTGTGTGTGTGTGTGTGAGTGAGTGAGTGACGTTCCCCCTTACGAATCCCCTTCTCGTAGAATTTGTTGGATCTTGGAAGACTATACCTTGTTTCACCACTGAGAGTGTTTTGCATTCATCAGAAATATGAAGTCACACCTTGGTTCGGATTGCACATGTAACTGTAAGTCTTCTGTAAGTAGCACGATTAGTTAGTCCAGGGTACGATGGAAGGCAAGTGTATACCATCCACAATATGAAAACGTTTAAAGCATTCTGATGGTTCTTCGTCGGGTTGGGAATATTTTTTTATTTTTATTGATACGTGTGTGTGGGGGGGGGGGGGGGAGGGAGGGAGGGGGGGGTGTTTCTTGCAGCCAAAAACGTTAGACGTGTTTCAACAATATATTGTTTTGTACCATTCCTACTATCACTCCCAGAGATGTCGTTTGTGTTTTTCAGTTTTCTCTTTCTTGTCTTCTTCATTGTGCCTAGGGTTTAACAGATTACTGTACGGTTTTCTTTCTCCTCCTATACCACTTATTTCCAGGTTTTCAGATCTTCTGCAGACGCGCGCGGAATAACAGTTAACACATCTGCAGGTTTCGCCTAAGAAGCAACTGTTAATTAATTCTACAAAGTTGCTTCGCTGAACGTATCTGTCATTTCGTGCCAGGTTCGCCAGAAATATACTGTCTATTGATCCTTCCACAGTACCTGACAGTAATACAAATATTACTACGTGCCATCTTCATATTGCTCACAGTGATGATATTATGGGCCCCTTCCAGTAATTACGGTTTTCTTCCTGGTTAGTGTGTGATTCATCATTACCGAGGCAGGATTCGAACCTGCGACGGTAGCAGTCGCGCGGTTCCGGACTGAAGCGCTTAGAACCGCTCGGCCACCGCGGTCGGCCCTTACTGATTGTTCAGAATACATATCACACAGTGGTAAAAGACAATTTTCTTCTGCAGTAAAATAGTGGATAGTCGTGAACGGTTACACCAAATTCCTCAACAATATCATCATCATTATCGTGATCATGCCTTTCTGTTTTTATTGGTGACTGAAGGTGTGGCTGTATTTATATTCTCTTCTGTAGGTAGAGACTCGTGTCCCAATGTAATGTTTTAAACTGTTATGCACTAATTTTTCTGGTATCTTACGTAGTGCATATAACTACGATGCCTTCCAAAAAGGGTGAGCCACATTAAAGGAGATGTTTCTCTCCTTCCTGCTAACATTGCCAGTGTCTCGCGGCAGTCATTTACGTTGTGATTACTGCTCGTTGTCGAAAGAGTATCAAGAATTTCGATTTCATCGTTGGCCGTTCCGCAATGCCCTTTCTTTAGAAAGGACGACTGCTGTAGCAGCAAGGGCGAGAAAGTCGCGTTGTTACTTGACACGCAGCGGGCTGTAACGAGACGTGGCCTCTGAAAGAGGGCCGGCGGACACGCTATTAATGTGAGCCGTGTGATTTTCACGGACCAGGGAGCAGCGCAGCTGCGCAGAGACGTAACGGGGAGAAAGTCCGTGTACGTGCGAATCCCTCTTCTGCGGATAAGCCTTCCTAGTCACGGTTGCAGGACGCTGAAGTATGCACACGCATTTGTTGACGTGGTCTCTGGGAAGCAGACCGGGCGAAGTGCGCAGTGGGTAGGGACCTGATTTCGCATTCTGAAAGGTTCGATGTTCAAATCTCATACGGAGCGTTCAGATTAAGGTTCCGCCGGCCGCGGTGGTCTCGCGGTTCTAGGCGCGCAGTTCGGAACCGTGCGACTGCTACGGTCGCAGGTTCGAATCTTGCCTCGGGCATGGATGTGTGTGATGTCCTTAGGTTAGTTAGGTTTAAGTAGTTCTAAGTTCTAGGAGACTAATGACCACAGCAGTTGAGTCCCATAGTGCTCAGAGCCATTTGAATCATTTGATTAAGGTTCCCCATCGTTTTTGACGAATGTGTCATTCCTTCACCAGGACCCACCTACATTTACTTTCCCGGCGCAGTAATGAAGATTCAGAACCCGGCCGTTCAATTCCCCGTCCTGCCGTAAAGATTTACATTTCCCGTGATTTCCCTGAAGGAGCCGGGATGATTCGTTTGAAACGGCACGTCTGATCTCCTTCGCCAATCCTAGCTGGTGCTGCATCTCATCGTCGACGGGACGACAAACCCGTATCTTCCTTCCCAAGTGAACGAGTACTGTAGTTGACAGAACGTTTAACTATTCCTTCTGTCAGGGAAAACAGCGTGTGTTGGCTGTTACTACATGCGGAGTTTATAAGCGTTTTTGAAAAATCGACAATACCTTTGAAACGCAAGATGGTCGCGAGTAACTGCAAACCCATTAAATTTAGCTCAGAGAAGAAGCCCACTTTTCCTGTTTCAAAAGACAAAGTAAACTTCCCAATTTTTTCATGATACGAAGACAACAGGAAATTTAACTTGAAAAATTGCTAACTTCATTACCCCTTCGTAACACCTGTAAGTATCTACCTTTTTAATCTCTAGACGTATTTAATTATATTGACTGCCATGGCTTGTTTTGTAGAGTACTACTCCGGCACAAAAGAAACAACAACGCTGAGGTGACAAGTAATGGGAAAGCGAGCCCGCCCGGTTAGCCGTTTGGTCTAACGCACGGCTTTCCGGATTGGGAAGGAGCGCCTGGTCCGCGGCACGAATCCGCCCGGCGGACTTGTGTCGAGGTCCGGTGTACTTGATCATTCAAGTACACATTCCAAGCAAGTCATTATTTACGCTAATAGATAAAATAATAGAATAACGTTCGCAAAAAGTATTAATAGAATAATACTGTCCAATGTAATAACAACAGAACCCAACATCCTTACACTCACTCATACATGAACCCCTCCACAGAATATTGAAACGGAAAGTCAAAACAGCTGTCACCAAGGTTATCAGCCACTCGGTAACAGCTAGTACAGCCGCCACCCCCCCCCCCCACCTCCCAAAAAAAGTCGGTTCTATTCCCCCCCCCCTCTCTCTCTCTCTCTCTCTCTCTCTCTCTCTCTCTCTCTCTCTCTCTCTCTCTCTCTCTCTCTCTCTCTCTCTCTCTTACACACACGGTATAAACATCATAAATAGAAGTTTGTATCTAATATATACTTCGTTATGTTGGCGACAAATAGGTTAACATACCAAAGAAGATGAAACACGTAATGGAGTCGCAATATTTACGCTGTGAAAAGCAGTGTACGACGAAATAGTAGTTTAGAGTCACAAGAGAACAATAGTTCACCACAAAAAAGAGTGAGAAACTTGGTGAACAGTGTGTGGAAGGCGAGAACACAAAGATGTGATTATATGCCAGTGTTAAAAGCGGTAGTTCCACTTCCAGACCAGATGTGAGGAAACGCAGATCAGCAAATCGTAAGTAATTACTTCTTTTTACAAAATATCGCGAAGTGAACTGTTCGATAATCAACCGGGTGATCAGAAAGTCAGATTAAATTTGAAAAATTAATGCACCGCGGAATAAGTAGATAGAGAGGTAAAAATTGACACACATGCTTGGAATGACATGGGGTTTTATTAAAACCAGGCGCTCCACCCCATATTGCTAGACCTGTGAAAGATCTCTTGCGCGCGTCGTTTGGTGGTGATCGTGTGCTCAGCCGCCACTTTCGTCATGCTTGGCCTCCCAGGTCCGCAGACATCAGTCCGTGCGATTATTGGCTGGGGGTTTACTGAAATCGCAAGTGTATCGTGAGCGTCCGACATCTCTAGGGATGCTGAAAGACAACATCCGACGCCAATGCCTCACCATAGCTCCGGACATGCTTTACAGTGCTGTTCATAACATTATTCCTCGACTACAGCTATTGTTGAGGAATGATGGTGGACATATTGAGCTTTTCCTGTATAGAACATCATCTTTGCTTTGTCTTACTTTGTTATGCTAATTATTGCTATTCTGATCAGATGAACCGCCATCTGTCGGACATTTTTTGAACTTTGCTATCTTTTGGTTCTAATAAAACCCCATGTCATTCCAAGCATGTGTGTCAATTTGTACCTCTCTATCTGCATTATTCCGTGATTTATTCAGTTTTCAGATTTATACTGATTTTTTGATCACCCGGTATAACTAACAAAACTGTATCGTTATAGATCCCACTGATCAAGCCTTAGAACAAGAGGAGAAACGTGTATGGGATAAATTAAGTAACTGGCAGCAGGAAAAGGCAGTTTTATTTACAAGCCAAGTATTTATATGCTTGCTGCGGAGGATGGCCACACAAACAAACTTGGTTCTAAGATATTTGTTTGCTTCACCTCACTCTACACAGCGCCGCTAGTAATATTGCTTCACAGAAGATGTTTGCTTGTACAGGTCTGCACATTGTCGGTACACTCGTTAAACATGCGCATGTTGGTGCTCTTGCATGAACTTGCATAATTGAAAATCGATCAAGCCTCAAGTAGCCTGAACAGTCCAAATACTTCCACAAAATTACCCTACAGACAAGCACGCTTGCACAGAGCGCTTGACCATGCATGCTAGTGAGGTTTGCCGTTACGTGTTTGACAACGTTACATTAATGGACGAGATGAGACATGTAAACTATACCCCGGGGAGCGGGGGATGACGACGACAAAGCGGTGAGCAGGTCACCAATTATCCATTAACAGCGGAAGCAAAATGTGTGTTGGATGACGGTAGGAAGCGGAGTGACCTGGTCCGGCTCGTAACGGTCTTCCGTGTGAAAGGACACGGCGATTGCATCTGGCGGAAGCGGAGAAAGCGCCGCCCTCACTTGTCACGACGAGATATGAGTAACTCTGCTCGCGGTCTCCGCGGCTATAATCGGCCGTAGACAGCCGTGCGCGGTTCACGGATCACGGAGCAGGGCAGCCGCAGGGAAAGCCGGCAGTGAGTTACGCGTGCGGCGCCGGAAACACACAACAGAATCACTGCGCCGGATGCACCGGGAAAGTGAGCCGACATCCGCCCCGTCGGCTGCTGCGCCGACTACGTTACGTTTCGTGTTCCTCGACACGCCGGCTGTCCGCGAGTGGCGAATCCGTGGCCGAAGCCCACGTCCATGTTTAAAAAGCCCTTGGAAACGCTTTTATGTAAATGAGAACTAGCACGGCTAACCGCATTTAGGTGTTCGTGTTACTCATTTTACGTCGTGCATGATTTCCTGCGTGGGTTTCTCAGTCGGGGGGAGGAGGCAAGTGCCTACCAATTCCAATAGGACCGCGTTACGCAAACCGTTATGCTCAAGTTACCACAGCAAGTGAGCAGTGGTTTGGAACCAAATGAAAATTGCCCAGGTGCGAGTAGGGCTCGGGCCCTGAGGGTTCCGTACGAACTTAATTATGCATATACACAATTCTTCCATTTCGGGAATCGAGAATCTCGATCGTTTTTGCCTGCTATCGACATCAATACTGGTAACATATCGATCCCAGGGATTCCAAGATCTTCGAGAATTCTTTTTAAATTTCAATTATATGAATGTGATATAAACCCATGCAGGAGGCAAACGACAGTAGTAAGTAGCTCTCCATTCAGTCTGATTGGCTCGTGATAGTAAAAAGTCAAACATCAGGCAGGGAATGATGTATTGCTCATGTGACACGTTTTGGAATTTGTCATCATATAGCCAGGTGCGATTATTGCACGTAGATGTGCCGTTTCAAGTAGTGAGTGAGTAGTCTGCGAATGTTTATTTCCCGTACAACTTGAAACGCCACGTCTACCTGCAGCATTCGCTCCTGGATATATAATGGTAGATAAATTCCTAAACGCACCATTTGAGTAATAAAGTAATTCCTCCCCCGATGTTTTACTTTTACCATTGCCACGTAGTCAGTCAGAATGCAGAACTAATAATTCTGTTAAGTTCAAGTTTGACGTCGGATAAAAAATAAGAGAACATTTTTTTGTATTACATGAATACAAATTAAGTTTTCGGATTTTTTCATTACTTGTGGAGTGAAAACTTACTTTTTACCAAATTTCATCGTTGTAGAATAACTGGAAGCACCCCGTATGTTTTGATAAGTGAGTTTGCGAGTATAAACATAAGTGAAATAAATGGCCGTACCTTTTGACTTTGTATGTCTGTCCATTCCTAATAAAAAGTAGTATTAAGAGACGAACGAAGAGGCAGACACACAGATAAGAGACTATAATTTTTTTCTTGTGATATAATTACAAATTTAGTTTCCGGATTTTTTCCTTCGATTGTACTTCGAAAGCTTCCTTTTTGCCAAGTTTCAAGATTACAGGCCAACGGGAAGTACACTGAAGATTTTGATGAGTGAGTTTGGAAGTATTAAAATATGTGACATGGCCGTATCGTTTGACTGCATTTACTTAGAAGCTTACATTTCTTTACACCGCCAATGGACCATAGACCTCGGTACGTGACATAAATTTAAACTTGATATGTCTGCCCTTTTCTTGAGATACAAATACTTTTAAACAACCGGGCGGACAGACACATAGACAAAAAAGTGGTCCTGTAATGGTTCCATTTCTATAATTTATGCACAGAACCATAAAAACTGAGCAAAACATTAATTCTAGTACTAAAGAAGTGCTTCGCAGGTACTACAGCATTGGAAGTAGAAACCGAAGAACATTTGTTATTTATTTCAAAGTGAAATTGATAGCGAAAGTCAAGAATAACACTTTTTCTGATGTGTTTAGAAGGAAATTCAGATACTCGGCAAAACTTAGTACATTGCTTTGCAAAAGTCAGCATCAAAGAAGGGAATCTGCTACTTAAAAACTTCTATATTATTTTAAATGTGCTCCGTACCAAAATAAACTTTGGAAAAACTTTGCAGAAAGGCGAATTCCCTTGTCAAAAAATATTACAACATTGAGACAGTAGAAGCTCAACATCAGCAGTCATTTGTACGACGAGACATTAAAATCTTGTCTTCCTTCCTTCTTTATCGGCAAAAAGCGGTCTCTGTCTTACCAAACAATGAGATTTTTAATTTTTTTGTGTGTACATGGGAACTTCAGAAAGTAATTGCGCATGTAGTCCCACGATAAGTGGCGCATTGTCAGAAAAGAGTACGTATTCCGGATTTCCTGCCGCACAGTTCAGCTGCAGTACGAGTAACAAATGCAGTACACTGTGCGCTTGTAATAATGCAGCAACTGGAGACATACTCCAAAGTGGAAGTGCACGCAACACTGCGATATGCACTGATCAGCCAGAACATTATGAGTACCGACCTGCTGTCGATATGAACGCGTCCAGGCTATATAGCAGCGTCATCTGGCGAAGAGTGACTGCTAGGCAGACACACGCATGGTGCATATCAGTGAACTTGCCGTCCGTGTGTAGAATGGGGAGGGTGCGCGAACGAGGGCAGACTGTGATGGCCCGGAGCCTCGCTACGAGCATTTCGGAATCTACACGACTTGTCGGGTGTTCGAAGAGTGCTGTGGTGAGTGTCTTCAACATGTGTCGAAGCCGAGGTGAAATCATGTCCAAACATCATGGGGTTGGGCAGCCACCCCTCGTTACGCATTTCGGTCATCGTAGGCTGGGCAGACTGGTAAAATAGGACAGGCGGCGAACCGGTAGCGTAACTAACATCGGAATTAATCCCCGGCAGAGTTCAAGTGTGTCTTAACACACAGTGCACCGAACACTGGTAATGATGGGCCTACGGCAGCCGACTACCGATGCAAGTGGCAATGTTAACACCACGACATTTGCAACTACGACTGAACTTGGACACGTGACCGTAAAACCATGTGCTAAACTAGCAATGGGAACTTCGTGGTTAACATGATGACATTTTTGTATGCATGCCTGAAGGAACAAATATGATCCTCACTCTGGATCTACCTCACTTCCATTGCACCGGACTTCAAAGAGCCCCTCTTCCGCTTGTCTTAGAGTGGAAGATAATCTACATTTACCCCGGTACTCTGCCAATCACATTTAAGGGCCTGGCAGAGGGGGAAGTTATTAAAATCTCTCCTCAGAGAAGAGGTAGGTAAAATAAGTTATTTAAGTTTACAAAACAATGACTTCAACGGATCGCCTTTGTGGCAAAGACCAGTGGGTAGTAAGGGAGGAAGGTGTGCAGAATCCTGACTGAAATGAGTTACTCCTCGGTTGTGCCTATAAGCAAGAGCCATAGACACGTGCAAGTAGAGGGATCTATGGCGTTCAGAAAATAATAATAGTTATGTACGTTGTAAACACTTGCAGAACCCAAGGACAAACTACCGTTTCAAATCTCCATTATCATCCAGAAGAAATGACGGTTGGCAGAATGGAAGACGGACGCAAAAGGCACAAAATAGATGCTATAACAATTCGGGTAGTTGACTGTATGAAATAACAGTAAATAATAATAATAATAATAATAATAATAATAATAATAATAATAATAATAATAATATAGTAAATATGGCTTTTGGAACAAACAAATGTAAGAAAAATAGCATAGTCAAGGGAAAACACACTAAACAAGAAGATTACATATTGGATAACCACAGCGGCTTCATAGAAGCGATGGAAAAACAGATGCCTACAAATATCCAGGATACAGACAAAAAATAGGAATAGATAATACAAATATTAAAGAACTAAAAGAAAAATATAGACAAAGACTAACAAAAATACTGAAAACAGAATTGACAGCAAGAAACAAGACAAAAGCTATAAATACTTACGCTATACCAATATTGAACTACTCATTTGGAGTAGTGAAATGGAGAAACACAGATCTAGAAGAATTCAATACACTTAAACGATCACAATGCAACAAATATAGAATACATCACATACATTCAGCAACAGAAAGATTCACATTAAGCAGGAAGGATGGGGGAAGGGGATTTATCGACATAATAAGCCTACATTATGGACAGGTAGACAATTTAAGAAAAATCTTTATAGAACAAGCGGAAACTAGCAGAATACACACAGCAATCACTCATATAAATACATCGGCTACGCCATTGCAATTTCAAAACCACTTCTACAGCCCTTTAGATCACATAACATCAACAGATACGAAGAAAGTAAATTGGAAAAAGAAAACACTACATGGCAAGCACCCTTATCATCTAACAGAGCCACACATCGATCAAGACGCATCCAACACGTGCTAAGAAAAGGCAATATGTACAGTGAGACGGAAGGATTCATGATTGCAATACAGGATCAAACAATAAACACCAGATATTACAGCAAGCATATTATTAAAGATCCCAATACCACAACAGATGAATGCAGACTTTGCAAACAACAGATTGAAACAGTAGATCACATCACAAGCGGCTGTACAATACTAACACATACAGAATACACCAGAAGACACGACAATGTAGCAAAAATAATACATCAACAACTTGCCATACAACATAAACTAATAAAACAACACGTTCCCACATACAAGTATGAACCACAAAATGTACTGGAGAATGATGAATACAAATTATAGTGGAACAGAACCATTATAACAGATAAAACACCACCACGTAAAAAACCGTATATCATACTCACCAATAAAAAGATGAAATTAACACAACTAATCGAAGTGTACATACCCAATACAACAAATATACAGAAGAAAACAGGAGAAAAAATTGAAAAATAGAAAAAATTGAAAAACACGCCCAACTGGCTGAGGAAGTCAAGGACATGCGGCATCATGATAAATTTGACATTATACCAATTACACTATCAACTACAGGAGTCATGCCACACAATATCCACCAGTACATCAACGCAATACAGCTACATCCAAACGTATATATCTGTATAACTACAGAAATCTGTAATTATTGATAAATGTTCAATTATCCGAAAGTTCCTAAATGCAATGTAACATATACCGTACAGTTAAAAAGAAGTCACGCTTGATCAAGGTTCGCGTCACTTTCCTTTTTTAACCAGACGTAACGTCTGAGAAAGGAAAGAAATAATATACAGACGGGGATTTTCTCCTTGTGAGTGTATTCCTGGCATGCGCTTTGATGGTGTGATAATTTAGTTGAGGAGACTAACACCGTGGCCGCTGTTACACAACACGTCGCCGGTCCGGATTCTTAAGGCTGCACCGTCTGCTGCATGCAGCTACCCTCACGTTGTCCACACGTGCTACGTATTATAACAGCTTGCAGCCATGCAGCGCAGAAGCCACCCCGGATCGCCGTGGTCAACTGAATTGCCTTTTCCCCAGCTGCTCAGTGCGTTTGAGCTCTTACTAATAGGCAATACTTCCGCCGGAATGCATAGGTTAAGAAAATCTCGGATTTAGTATAGACCAAACTAATCTTTTCGCATAAACTCTTGCATATCTTCATCGGTGTGCTTAGAGGGTTACTTTCTCTGACATTATCATCAGTTTATATACTTCGCTTTTCATTGTGAATCTTCAGAAACGAGAGATCAAGAGACATCCATCAGCGAAGTACAGGGAGAATATACAGGAGAGTTATTCGAAAATTATCTTGTGCCTCTTTTACTTCGTGCCACTGTAACTCACAGTTTTGTTTGGAATTGATTACCCATCTGGGACATTCTCACCGTCGAGCGACGGAGGACTAATTTTCTTTTTTTTCGCTGAATATTTCTGTTTGGAAAAAGTGTAATATGTGGGCGAAGTGGAAGCTTCTTTACGAAACGTCTGGACTCGAAACCAGGAGCACTTAATTATATTATTAATCTATACCATGGGAATGGCAGGAACGTGCTTTCTTTCGCTAGTCTACTTCAACGGTGTAATTCCTAAGAATCTAGTAACCTTCACAGTGAGTGGCTGAAAATTTTGCGCAAGTATAATAGTTTGTCTTTCGCTTGCTTATTTTATATTAACGCCAGAGACTGAATAGTAAACGTAGCCTGAGACTAAATTACAGCCATCCAGAATTAAATTTTTCGCGGATTTGCTGACTCGCAAGGTGGGTAGTATTTCACGCTTGTATTAGACATTTTCTTTGTTCTTTCACTCACGAGTGGAGCTTAGTGGAAATGACTGACTTAATTTCCATGCGTTCCTTCATTTATAGCTTTGTACTGACTTTAAACGACTCTTACAAGCACCAGACAGTAGAATACTTTACAACCAAGCTCTTTAAATCCATTCCGAAACACTCGTTTTGACTAAATTAACTGGTTTAAAATCTAGCAAGTAGCAGCAAAGAACTAGACCTCTTGATATCTTCTGTCGCCCACCTTAGGATTCTAAACATTCAAGCAGTATTCGTGACTAGATAAAGTATGAAACTGTGGAAGTACTACATACTTACTCCCAGTAATCTCCCAAAAATTCAAGCCGCCTCATTAGTTCTACCTGTAACTGGTTCTGAATGTTAGATATTTATTACATCTGGCTCATCATTGCTGATGTAATAGGTTGCTACCGGACGTTTGCCTTCCCACTAAGTGTGAATAGTAACGCCTTCAGATCAAAGAAAAAAAATTATGTTTTGCATCAGGTGCAAATCTCTTATTACATAATTTACTTCTGCTCTTGCGCGAATTAATGGAAAATGTATGTTCCCCTTATTAGAAGGTTAGATAACAAACTTATAAATTCGCCAATCATAACGGAAGATACGTGGAAACACTGAGATTACTCCTCCCCTCTGCCGTGGTCGAGCGGGCGGTTCTAGGCTTCAGTTCGGAACCGCGCGGCTGCTACGGTCGCAGGTTCGAATCCTGCCTCGGGCATAGATGTGTGTGACGTCCTTAGGTTAGTTAGGTTTAAGTAGTTCTAAGTTCCAGGGGACTGATAACCTCAGAAGTTAAGTCCCATAGTGCTCAGGGCCATTTTTTGAGATTACTCGTATATTTCGAAATGTATCTTCTAACCTCTTTACATCATATCACTCAGGACCGGGCTTAAGTAATTTATTAAACGATTTGTACTTCATGATGGAACCACAGGGTCTGAAATGTATCGTATGATTTGATGAAATACGGAATTTTTTGTGACTGAAGGCGTTTTATTTATACTTTCTGTGTACTGAATATTGTCACGTCCACAAATGCAAAAAATGGATAAAGCTGGAGCGTTTGTTTTCTTTTTACGCACTGTGCTATGGTCTAACGTAACTGGTTTTATCCGTCAAGAATTTCTCGAATCAGTCATGTGTTTGACACTATATTCAGAGTGCATTTATCTTTACCAGTAAGTACTTTAATACGGCAGCGACGATTGGCAGGATTCGTAAGGATCTTGACTCTTTAATTGTTCGATTATGCATACTGTTTAATTACACAGAGAATGAAGAGAGAAAACTGTGTTGCACATGAACGGTAATTACTGAATGCGTTATTATTTTCGGACAAAATTTGCTTAATAAAAACCTGTTCAATAAAATGAATGTATCAGCAGACGTAAAGATCATGTACTGCAAAGTATTTGTGAGAAATGCGTAACTATATGTTGCTGATACAAAAATACTACGAAGCCAAGATGCAGAACAACTAGAGAAAAAACAGAGAGCAATACTGAGCTCTAGAAGTAATGAAAGACATAGAAATGTACTTGAGCATGAGGGCGATCTAGGAGAAACCAGACTGAAAAATACATGATGTGCGGTATATGTGATCAAGATGAATAACTGTGGGTAAATATACCAAAATAATATGGGAAACAAATGGATGGTCAAGAGTAAAGATAGGAACTAAGCAGATTTTCGTTGCTTCGTAAATTCGGTGTTTATTGGTTGTTGAGTTAAGAAAGGAATGACGTCCTTTCGGATATGCTCAGCACCGGGGCAAAGGTGAAAGGCAAGGAAAACAAGCAATTTAAATACACATTGATCAATATACCAGAGGTTAACGTCAGAAGAGGATACGGGAAACGGATATAGTGTCATCAGTGGAGCAGACAAGATAGTACTGAAGACCTCTGTTGAACAATGGGAGGAGAGAAGGGAAAGGATGAATAGGTTTGGGGAGAAAAAGAAGAAAATGCAAAAGGGACTACTTGTGGTTGTGCAAAGATCGTGATGAAAGAAGGAGAAAAGCATGTATATGGAAGCTTACAGTAACCTGGATGTCTTGGCTCACTAAAATAGTAGCAGAAAGAATGCACTGTGAGTGAACTACGGCGCTGTCGGACAGTGTGTGTGTGTGTGTGTGTGTGTGTGTGTGTGTGTGTGTCTGTGTCTGGAAAGATCGACTTGCTGGTCGCCCTGTGTGCGCAGCTGGCGCAGTGTTATGGGAGAGGCTGGCGGGATTCGTTTTGAAATGCAGATGGGCGGCCCACGCTGGAGTCTTCGGCAGAAAAACCGGTGTGACACCCGCGCTAGCAGGCAGCGTCCGTGCCTTCGTTCACAACACTTTCTGATCGCAGCCTCCACATCAACTTTCGCCGACTTTGTTGTTTTCGCAGCTGCGTAAATCTCGTGTACGTCGCTCTTCTGTTGCTTTCTCTTGTTGTGGCTCTAATGCAATGGAAATATTGGGATTTAAGGTAAGCCAGATCTTTGTTTGCAGACCGAAAACACATGATTCCACGTCGAGTTTAGTACATCGGATCATACATATGTCATATCTTTTTCGGTGACAGCGCTGCTTTTTTACGTCCTTACAATGACACTTGCAGTTTGTGCTGCACGGTGAACTCTCCAGCAGGCAAACATCCTTCAGGTTATTTACTCGTTAATGAACAAAAACGCCTTTTGATGCTTTTGTTTCGTGGCGTCTGTTAAATCCCGAATTCCCATACGACTTTTATTTGTTAGTTTTTTATACCAATGAAAGTTAACTTCCTTGCAGTTACATATTTCATTTTATTTTGATGTCTACGTCACGTACATGGGTTGGATAGAAAGTAGTGGCAACATCGTTGCAATTCATACTGGACTGTATTGACAGCCGTTCGCCTTATTACATGTCGTCTTCATAATCGCCTGGCATCTCTTTCACCTTCCCCCACACAGATGGATGGCATCGTACAGCGCCAGGGCGTCCATCTCTGTCGATGCCTCTCGAGGACCGCCCTATAGCACGGATGGTGTCTCTTTCGTTGTAGCGCATGCCACGAAGAGTTTCTTTCATTTTGGCGAATATATCGTAACAGCACAGACTTACATAAGATGAACACTGTGGATGATCCGTAATTTCCCACCCCCATACAAGCAGGAGCTCCTGCGTGGGGTTCGCCATGTGGGTTCGTGCATTGTCATGGAGGACGATGAGATGCAGTCCGTCAGCGACCCACATAGAGCAGGGAGCTCTGTTGTCATATTGTCCATGGTGGGTGGGACGTCCCGAAGGCGGCCGATCTGGAATGACGTCCCTGCCATTCCGAAACCCTTCGCCCATATCGTACGGTGGCGATACAGGTGAATGCTGCATTACCACACGCCTCACGCCGTCGCTGAAATCATTGTTGTGCGCCCCGACCACGTGCAATTTCAGTATCAATCCACGCATGTTGTTCGGGTTTCATAAACTCATTAGGGCGCTTGAACTGGCTTCCCGCACTTCCAGACAGTACACACTGAAATTGACTCAAACACAGCTGTTGCCGCCCAATGCACTACTTTGACTGACCTTTTGCTATCAACTGCAGAAAGCGCGCGCGCAAATGGGTAGATGCACATCCTTCACGTTAAGTCAGTGTTACCCCTACTTCTTAACCAACCTTAGTACGTACAGTCGATTTCAAGACAATGTTGTCTCATCTTCAGAGATCTGTTAGGTGTGCTTCATGAACCGAATGCTTTAAGTTCTGTAACTGTGCTACCATCAAGGGAGGTGCGTATAGTACACGACTTCAGCACAGTTTGATAATTAGTTCGAACACTAGTAATTTAAAGAAAAACTATCATTGAATCTGTAAGTGGAGAATGTAAAAAAAAAATCGGAATTACTATCGAATGGGAAGTTTTTGAGGCAGTTAGTCGATTAACGACAATCCCTGTGACAAATCCTAGTTTAGTCGAACTAAGTACTGTGATTTGGATTTGGGACGGTAATGTTCCCCTCTGCCATACATTTACTTTTCGCTCTAACGGCCTAGTTCAGTCAAAAATATATTTACATTTGTTCTCGAGGCAGAAATTTAAAAAAAAAAACGTTGTAAAAACATCTACAGGTTCGCTGTATTATAATTCATAATTTGTTTATCTTCTTTGGAGACATTGAAATAATATAGGTCGACTTTAAGCTCCAGGTAGATTGCTTCTTGTATTTAATGAATAAATGTGATAAATAAGTAAATCGCTGGAACATCAGCTGATAATTCCATAACGGTTTAACACAAAGCGTCTTTCCTTCAGTAGACACGTGTGTCACATTCATTTGTTTACAAAGCAGGTCACGTTAGTCACAGAACTAACATATTCCGTTAATGCTTTTTTAACAGCGTCGGAACATTGCGTTCAAATATTCAATAAGAGGTATGCCGCAGTGTTCATGTTCAAATGAAGGTGGCGACGTCTTTGGCAGTTCTCGGGAGCTCAGGTGTTCCCTCTCCAAAGGCGAACGATTGGTTTCTGTTACGGACAATGCGCGTTGCATTGGCGGCTGATAAACGAGTTGAGGCCCACGCAGATGCATGTACGCAAAGTGAGTAAAAGCTTCTCATTTTATGGCAACGGTAGACTTTCTCGCGAGATTCCCATTATCTGCCAGGAAAAAAGGCAGCAATGTCCGGTAGGAAAGAACATTCTCTATTCTTTTAAGACAATTTACTCCCCATACGGGGAGTTTTATGTGCGAAAGTGAATCGAGTTGCTCCGAGATTTTGCAGGTGCAACAGTTCATGATGAATTCCTAAAATTGCTCTCCTTCTTGGGATTTATCCGATGTTTTGATGACTCGGCAGATTTGTTTTATTTCAACTTTGTTGTCTGATGCCCTTCCAGTTGCCACCGTCACCTGTCAACCTGTGGGAGAAATGGGAAAGCTAAAAGGTGGAAGGAGTAAATAGAGGGTATATGCAAGGGAGATGAACTTGGAGGCATTATTAAAGAAATGTAAGAGGATGTTGATAGAGATGAGATGGGAGATTGATACTGCGAGAATAATTTGATAGGGCACTAAAAGACGAAACAAGGCCCCGGGAGTAGACGACATTCCGTCGGAACTACTGAAAGGCAAAGCTACATTTATAGCATTTGTAAACTTAGAGAAAACTTTTGACAATTTTGACTTGAATACTCTCTCTAATGTTCTGAAAATGGCAGGTGTAAAATACAGGTAGCGAAAGGCTATCTACAACTTGTACAGAACCAGACTTCACTTAAGAGTAGGACGACATGAAAGGGAAGCAGTAACTGAGCAATTAGACAGGGTTAATCTGTAAGCTGGCCGAAGAAGGAAAGCAAGGAAAATTTTTTAAAGGGAATTAAAGTTCAGGAAGGGTTGCTGGTGACATTGTAATTTTGTCAGAGACAGCAAAAGATTAATAAGAGCATTTCAACTGAATAGACGGGTCTTGCAAAGAGGATGTAACGTGAACATCAACAAAAATAAAACTGTTGTAATGTAGTAGAGCTAAATCAAGTGATGCTAAAATAATTAGATTAGTAAATGAGGTATTAGACGTAGCAGCCGACTTTTGTTATTTGAGGAGCAAAATAACTGATTATGGCCAGAGTAGGGAGGATGTGAAACGCAGACTGGCTACAGCACGAAAAACATTTCTGAAAAAAAAAGAGGATATTTTTCACATCTAATATAAATTTAAAAGTTAGGAAATCTCTTCTAAAGTTACTTGTCAGGTGTGTAGCCTTGTACGGAACTGAGTCGTGAAGTATTCAACATTTCGGACAAGAAGAAAATAGAAGCTACTAAAATGTAATGCTACGGAATAATGTTGAAGATTAATTGGGTAGGTTCAGTAAGTAAAGGTAAGATATTACAAAGGAACTGGTATAGGCATACGTATTCAAATACAGAGGTGTGTAAAGTGGCAGAATACGGCGCTGCTTTCGGCAACGCTTATATAAGACAAGTGTCTGGCTATTGTTGGATCGGTTACTTCTGCTACAATGGTAGGTCACCAAGATTTGGGTAGTGTTATAGTCGGCGTGAGGCGATGGGTCACAGCATTACCGAGGTAGCGATGAAGTGGGGATTTTCCCGCACGATCATTTCAAGCGTGTACCGTGAATATCAGGAATCCGGTAAAACATAAAATCTCCGACGTCGCTGCGGCAGAAAAAGATCCTGCAAGAACAGGACCAATGACAACTGAAGCGAATCGTTCAAAGTGACAGAAGTGCAACCCTTCCGCAAATTGCAGCAGATTTCAACGCTGGGCTATCAACAAGTGTCAGCGTGCGAACCAAAGCTTTATGCATCGTCTGGGCTCGTCAACACCGGCATAGGACTTTTGATGACAGAAAACATGTTGCCTGGGCGGGCGAGTCTCGTTTCAGATTGTATCGAGACATGGAGACAACCTCATGAATCCACGGACCCCACATGTCAGCAGGGGACTGTTCAAGCTGGTAGAGGCTCCGTAATGGTGCCAGGCGTGTGCAGTTGGGGAGGTATGGGACCCCTGATACGTCTAAATGCGACCCAGGTGACACTTATGTAACCATCCTGTCTGATCATGACCTCCATTGTGCATTCCTACGGACTTGGGCAATTCCAGTAGGAGAATGCGACTTCCCACACGTCCAGAATTGCTACAGAGTGCCTGCAGGAAGACTCTTCTGATTTGAAACACTTCCGCTGGCCACCAAACTCCCCAGACGTAAACATTATTGAGCATATCTGGGATGCTGTTCAGAAGAGATCTCCACTCCTACGTACTCTAACGATTTTATGGACAGCCCTGCAGAATTAATGGTATCGGTTCCCTCCAGCACTACTTCAGACATTAGTCGAGTCCATGCCACGTCGTGTCGCGGCAGTTCTACGTGCTCACGGGTTCTCTACGCTATCAGGCAAGTGTACCAGTTTCTTTGTCTCTTCAGTGTACAAGGTCTTCGATATCCTGTACCCGTGTCGTAAGACCTGCACTGTTCACATACAGGAGCATTTTCATTTTCATTTGTGAGCCATTTCCTTGTTAATTCGTTCAAGCGTGCATCATGAATGTGAGAGGCGTCTCATCAGTATTTGTAATTGTAGATTGTGTGTGTGTGGGAGGGGGGGGGGGGGCGGCGCGACATTGTCCTGTATTGGTTATATTGCATCACTTGCTGCGCTGAAGAGGCGTGTTGGGTGTAGCAGAGAGGAGCAGCTGTACGTAGCCTTGGCAGGTGGCGCGCTGTAGGTGGGGGCGGTCCGCGTTTCCAGCTGAGTGGCTGCTGGTCACGGCGCGCCCTGTTTTGTGAGGCGGACACAGCCACTGCGGCCCTGCCCTTCCTCTGCTGTGTAGCTGTAGCGGAGCTGCTTGCCGGTTGCCGCTCTAACTGCGGCCGCCGATGCCATTTCTGCCCACCACCTGCCGTTGGAGCAGCTGCCGGTCCATAGACAGCACCAGCCAGGTACAAACGCACCTCCTGGGCGCGGGCAACACTCGCCCCTCTCATTTTGGCTCACTGTACCTGGGACACAACAACACAATGATTTGAAAACCTACGGCCAACACGTATTTGATAAAGCAAATCTTCTTGCACACCAAGAAATGCACTTCAAAAGTCTTATTTGCCTCATCGGTTTTTCGGGAACACAGCCCATCATCAGTGGCAAGTAATTTCCACATCAACGTGAAACAGTGTGTGTGCTAATTATAAAACTTAGATGTGAGTAAAAACGGCGGCGATCTCCGCTCTAAACGACGGATTTACACGGTATAAAATGTGAAAATTACCGAACTATCAGTTTAATAAGTCACAGCTGCAAAATACTAACGCGAATTCTTTACAGACGAATGGAAAAACTAGTAGAATCCGACCTCGAGGAAGATCAGTTTGGATTCCGTAGAAATGTTGGAACACGTGAGGCAATACTGACCCTACGACTTATCTTAGAAGAAAGATTAAGGAAAGGCAAACCTACGTTTCTAGCATTTGTAGACTTAGAGAAAGCTTTTGACAATGTTGACTGGAATACTCTCTTTCAAATACTGAAGGTGGCAGGGATAAAATATAGGGAGCGAAAGGCTATTTACAATTTGTACAGAAAGCAGATGGCAGTTATAATAGTCAATGGACATGAAAGGGAAGCAGTGGTTGGGAAGGGAGTGAGACAGGGTTGTAGACTCTCCCCGATGTTATTCAATCTGTATATTGAGCAAGCAGTGAAGGAAACAAAAGAAAAGTTCGGAGTAGGTGTTTAAATCCATGGAGAAGAAATAAAAACTTTGAGGTTCACCGATGACATTGTAATTCTGTTAGAGACAGCAAAGGACTTGGAAGAGCAGTTGGACGGAATGGATAGTGTCTTGAAAGGAGGATATAAGATGAACATCAACAAAAGCAAAACGAAGATAATGAAGTGTAGTCGAATAAAGTCGGGTGATGCTGAGGGAATTAGATTACGAAATGAGACACTTAAAGCAGTAAAAGAGTTTTGCTATTTGGGGAGCAAAATAACTGATAATGGTCGAAGTAGAGAGAATATAAAATGTAGACTGGCAATGGCAAGGAAAGCGTTTCTGAAGAAGAGAAATTTGTTAACATCGCGTATAGATTTAAGTCAAGGAAGTCTTTTCTGAAAGTATTTGTATGGAGTGTAGCCATGTATAGACGTGAAACATGGACGATAAATAGTTTGGACAAGAGGAGAATAGAAGCTTTCGAAATGTGGTGCTACAGAAGAACGCTGAAGATTAGATGGGTAGATCACATAACTAATGAGGAGGAATTGAAAAGGATTGGGGAGAAGAGAAGTTCGTGGCACAACTTGACCAGAAGAAGGGATCGGTTGGTAGGACATGTTCTGAGGCATCAAGGGATCACCAATTTAGTATTGGAGGGCAGCGTGGAGGGTAAAAATCGTAGAGGGAGACCAAGAGATGACTACACTACGCAGATTCAGAACGATGTAGGTTGCAGTGGGTACTGGGAGATGAAGAGGCTTGCACAGGATAGAGTAGCATGGAGAGCTGCATCAAACCAGTCTCAGGACTGAAAACAACAACAACAACAACAACAGCATGGAAGTAGACACTCACCATTATAGTTATGTGGAGGACGCGAGATGGATTTCCGGTACTGCCAGGGATTTGTTTTTCCTGTAGGATTGGAACAGGGTGCATTCAGCCTCCTGAACCCACCTTTGGAGCTACATGCCTAGTAGTAGCAGCTCCATGTTACGAGAACAGACAACGGCCGGGAGATCGATAGGCTGGCAATAAGCACCTCCTTTGTTGTTGTGGTCTTCAGTCCAGACACCGGATGGATGAGGCTCTCCGTGCTCCTCCATCCTGTGTAAGCTTCATCATCTCCCAGTAACTACTGCAACCTACATCCCTCTGAATCTGTTTCGTGTATTCATCTCTCGGTCTCCCTCTACGATTTTTACCCTCCACGCTGCCCTCCAATACTAAATTGGTGATCCCTTGATGCCGCAGAATATGCGCTACCAATCGATGCCTTCCTCTAGTCAAGTTGTGCCAAAAATTTCTCTTCTCCTGATAACAACGTCCTCCTGAGTAGTCCCCTCCCGGAGATCAAAATGGGGGACTATTTTACCTCCGGAATATTTTACCCAATAGGACGCCATCATAATTTAACCATACAGTAAAGCTGCATGCCCTCGGGGAAAAATTACTTTCAGCCGTTAGCAGTACCATTACACAAGGCCGTATTGGTTAGTGTTATAAGGCCGGATCAGTCAATCATCCAGGCTGCTGCCCTTGCAACTACTGAAAAGGCTGCTGCCCTTCTTCAAGGAACCACACGTTATTCTGGCCTCTCAACAGATTTCCCTCCGTTGTGGTTGCACCTACGGTACGGCTATCTGTATCGCTGAGGCACGCAAGTCTCCCCACCAACGGCAAGTCCATGGTTAGTTGGGGGGGGGGGGGGGGGTGGAAGCACCTCCATGTCGCATAAAATAACGCCGTCGGTAGAGGATGAAACGGCAGTCGGTCGGTACCGCTGTGGACGAAGCTTACGTTTACCTACCATTATCAGTATTTGACGTAGTCCGACGATTCTGGAACGCCAGTCTTTCTGTTTTTGTGTTCTTTCAGGCTTTTTCCCTTTCTGTTTTGCCTTGCTCACCTTCCTGTGCTTTACCGGTTCTATCTGTATATTATCGAATCGTGTCGGAATTGTTGTTGTGGCAAATCCAGCCATGTGCGTGAACCTCCAGGAAAGCAACTGAAAAGTATTTTAACCGAACATTATAACTCTATATAAACCCTTGTCGATTTCGAAATACTTCAGTTTTCATGATACTTTTTTTTCTCCTAAAGTGAGATGTCGATGTTTGTAAATAAATATATATTATGTATGTATATATGCTTTTAGTAAAACGGTGCGTTTCGGTGGCTATGGCGGTTGCGGAGGGGGGGGGGGGGGGGGAGAGGAGAGTCATATGAACGCTCCTTTTGGAACCGCACCGTCTTGTATTACGTGACCGTCGTATTTCGGGCTGGGCGAAGTCACTTAGCTTTTACAAATCGCAAGTAACTGAAAAGTCAAACTACTAGTAATAAAAAGTTATCGCTATCTGATTGTGACTTCATTCGCAACTAGATTGCGCGCCATTGTTTTACCGCATTCATACTATTGTGGAAGTCACATGCTATTTCCACTGTTCTCAAGGACAGTAGTAGCGTTATAACATATATCGATGAATATTTCGAACCTTCAAGATCCTCTCACCTAGACGTGAATGGATACCAGGACAGCCTTAATCAAGAATGGGAACTGAGTCTGGAAAATTCCGAGGGTGATGACTAGCAGGTTAGTCACAGAGCACAAGAAGTAATATTTCCGGCAACGAAAGAAGTTGAGCGAAGGAGGCCTTCACACTTGCAATAAACAATTTCATTTAAGCTTATTTACGAGCTTAAAAACTGACCTTTCTTCAGAAGAAGATGGTTTAAAGGACCGGTGACATCTCCAGGTCTGCTGTCAATGATGTCTGAATTCTCTCTCTATCGAGAAAGGTTGAAAATGTGATTCACAAGCAGCTGTGACCATGACAAAGCGCTTAGAACTCGAACTCGTATTGTACTGTGTTTCAACAAACGTTGTGAATTATGATTCTCAATATCACACTATTAATATTTCCATTCTTGTTTCATTCCTACAAAATTTAAAGCCTAAAGAACAACAAATGTTACAGAGCGTAATTATACAGACTGTGCTGTTGGGATGAAAGGTTATGTTCCTGAAAACGGTGATGACAGGTCCTGACTCGATCATGAATAACAGCAAGAACATTTTAACGTTGGTGAGTGCGGAGGGGGATACAGATTGTGAGTTCGTAAAATGTGATTTAAAACCACCGAAAACACCGTTGACCGATAAGTAGCATTTACAGAAATAGCTGTTACGGCGGCTAATTCGCAGTTTAGCCCGGCCCCATTGAGGACTGTCGTATTGCAGTAGACAAGCAGCCACAACGAGCAGAGTCGCCCTAACCCCCCCCCCCCCCCGCCGTCCTTCCCCCTTTCCTTCCCCCCTTCTCTCTCGACACAAAGCTTAACGAGACCCGACCGCCGTCCGGGGGCTGCCCCTGTGAGTCAGCAAGGCTGGCGACCTTGCGGGCTGGCGGTAACGACGACTGGAGAGAGAGAGAGAGAGAGAGAGAGAGAGAGAGAGAGAGAGAGAGAGGTGGGGGGGAGGACTGTGCTTCGCCGCAGTACTTAGCGAAACTCACATTGCATCCACAGAAGCGTCCCAACACAGAGTCCTACTGTGTAATTTTTACAACTTCCTGCCATTCCCCACGAGGTAGCTGATGTCGCTGACGTTCTTAGGCTGTTCGTGGCCGACCTACTGGTAAGCGAGCGAAAGCACGTCGCTAAAAAATTGTTGCGTAATGCTGAAGACTTCGTACTGAATCTGGCAAGTAACTAAACAATAGCGAATGTGATACGGAGAGAATATGCGAAATTGTTTCATTGAGCCATTTGTGATTAGTTACTGAAATATATGTCAACATTTGTATATCCAGGACTGTAGAGCTGGAAAGGTCATGTAAACTAATAATTTACACCAGACCGGCATTATTGGGAGGAGCCTTAGGAAGTGGAGGTTTCTATTTATTTCGTCTATAAACGAGGGCACCACGACTTGGAGTGATAAATACAAAAAGTCTTCTGCGTCAATCATTTATTTTTAATTCGCCGTTGATCTTGTGTGCCACACCAAACTGGAAGAGAGGAGGCTTGGTATTGTGTTGTTGTTGTTGTTGTTGTTGTTTGTTGTTGTTCTTGTGGTCTGTCCTGAGACTGGTTTGATGCAGCTCTCCATGCTACTCTGCCTGTGCAAGCTGCTTCATCTCCCAACCTACATCCTTCTGAGTTTGCTTAGTGTATTCATCTCTCGGTCTTCCTCTACGATTTTTACCCTCGACGCTGCCCTCCAATACTAAATTGGTGATCCCTTGATGCCTCAGAACATGTCGCACCAGCCGATCCCTTCTTCTAGTCAAGCTGTGCCAAAAACTCCTCCCCAATTCTATTCAGTACCTCGTCATTAGTAATGTGATATACCCATCTATCTTCAGCATTCTTCTGTAGCACCACATTTCGAAAGCTTCTAATCTCTTCTTATCCAAACTATTTATCGTCCATGTTTCACTTCCATACATGGCTACACTCCACATAAAAACTTTCAGAAACTACTTCCTGACGCTTAAATCTATACTCGATGTTAACAAATTTCTCTTCTTCAGAAACGTTTTCCTTGCCACTGCCAGTATGCATTTTATATCCTCTCTACTTTGACCATCATCAGTTTTTTGCTCCCCAAATAGCAAAACTCCTTCACCACTTTCAGCTGCTCTTCCAAGCCCTTTGCTGTCTCTGACCTTAAAGTTTTTATTTCTTCTCCATGGATTTTAATACCTACTCCGAACTTTTCTTTTGTTTTCTCCACTATGGTTTTTATAAAGGATATCGAGCAGTTGCTAAAGTACTGACATAACATCCCACTCCAAGCGGTGCGTCAGGAAAACTTTCATTGCGATAATTAGCTTGTCGGCCCTCTGCCATTTCTGGCAGTCTGAGTGATAGATGCACTAGTCTTCCTTCATTTTGTATCGTAACGTCATAGCTACATGCTGCCGATGTACGTTTTACGTAGTGTCGTTACTCCCGCCCATAAGAGAAGAGTGATTACAACGTACGTGTATAATAAAAAAAAGTTGAATGATTTTAAAGTATTTTATACAGGCAGACGTTCGTTCTTTTGCTGTTTTCTTCTTCTGCCATAAGATTAGTTTTAAGCTCGTCTTCGTGTTAATTTATCCTGTAGAACCTTCAAATCTCAATAACCACTGCAATCGACATCCTTTTGAACATATTTACTATAGGCGATTGTTAGTCTACCTCCATACTTTTCGACCCCCCCCCCCCCCCCCCCACACACACACACACAACCACATACACACACGTCCAAATTAACTAGACAGATTTTCACTCCCAAAACCTCCGCCTGCCGTATATGCGATTCATACTATATCTTTTGCAATTATTTCGTGTCGTACTCGTGGTTCCTTATAACTCATTTGAAGAGAATGCTGGTATTATTATTATTATTATTATTATTTTCTTCAAGACAACATCTGATGAACCGTTTCCTAAGACTTTCTTCTAATGACCACACTGTCAACAGGGTCAATCAAAGCAAACACACGTAACAGAAATTGCGATGGGACGTTCTTTTGTGTGTGTGTGTGTGTGTGTGTGTGTGTGTGTGTGTGTGTGTGTGTGTCTAAATGGAAGTTCTTCGTATCTCCTGAAATTTCGTTAGCGTGAATTGACAGAGAACATGTCACGTGACTCACTCAGCGCCGAAAATCCCTGGCAGTTGTGTCGCGTGGCTGTATCGACCGCTTCTCGGCGGCCGATGCTTGCGTCACTACCCAATGCCCTTCAGTGGTGGAGCACGTTTTCGCATCCGTCTTGCTTCCGACGGAGATAAAGTCAGTTGGTACTGTTTGCACTCTCGCCTCCTTTTGCAACATCATTTGCTTTCTGGTTTTGATGAAAACAAATTCCGCTTTACAACGTGTGCCTATGGACTGAAGTAGCTATTACCAATAGCTTTCTTGTACATCAGGTCGTCTCTTGTGCTCTTTCATTTTCTTGCTAAACGCTATATATTTAAGAAACTGTGACTTTGCGATAACAGTTACTTCTGTAAACGCTACTCGGTGACTAGTGTCAGTCTTTGAGAGGAGTAGAGAACACGGTTTACGCTCTTGTATTGTAACCTGGCTGGAGACTGACAGTCTCCTCGACAGGAATCAACATGGATACAACACCCATCTGTCAAACCACACTCACTCTTCTCGTCCACAGAACACGCAGACGGTAGGTTCCCGCGCCCGGATTCACGCCTTGTTGCTTGACTTCCGGAGCGCGTTGGCATAGTTCCTCTCGATCGCGTGATAGACAAAATAAGAGCGTACCGAATGTCTGACCAGCGGTGTCACAGCATTGAAAAATTCCTGTATTTTGTTAATCACAAGATCTGATGTAAACAAACGCAAATGCGATGCTTGATCAGCAGCAGAAGCAGCAAGCACAGGTGCACTGGTGGTGTACCTGTAGGTAGGTAGGTAGGTCGTGCCTGTGTAGTGGGTATGTTATTGTTAAGTTACGGTAAATCATTTTTAATAACATTCTAATGTGTTAACAGCCGTCGACATTTTTCTTAATAACGCTTTAACTATGTCGTTTTCATTTCAAAAATCGTGTACAGTCGCGATCTCTGTACTGGTGTACTCGTCGCGCTCTTAATATGCAGTTCAAAAACCTCTGACTTCCCTTCCTGATCCGTATAACACAGTTAAAAAGTGTCGAGAAACAGATTGTTCTTAATGTTTTACACACGTTTACAGGAATAATCGGTTTTGAAGTTTTCCGAGAAACTGCATTTAATACAGTTACGTCGTTTCTAAAAAAATAGGATACGTTGAAGAACGTTAATGTGGTACAACCCATCGATAAGCTGCTCAAATCACTATGGTCATTCGTTTTCGTTCAATTTGGAAGAAAGACAAGTACGCCGATTAGTCAAAAAGTTATCGTCAGCGTCACGATTATTGAACTGAACAGAAGTTAGGCCCTAATCTTGAATGAATATACCGGTGTGCGTGTGTTAATTAATCACACAAAGAACAATAAAATCTGAGTCAACAAGATAAATCTTACGTGTCGCCTAAGTCTTTAAACATTTTAAGTGACTAAGTGAGTACATGAATAATGAACAGTGAAGACTGATTAGTTTAAACCAGTATTATGGCGTATTACAAAATTAAAAAAAAATTCCTCCAACATAAGTTATCTCTGGAATTAAGTCGAACCGC
Organism: Schistocerca gregaria; assembly: GCF_023897955.1. Classification (NCBI taxonomy): domain Eukaryota; kingdom Metazoa; phylum Arthropoda; class Insecta; order Orthoptera; family Acrididae; genus Schistocerca; species Schistocerca gregaria. The sequence continues at coordinate 1,012,400,817 of NC_064920.1, read as the reverse complement.
TGTTGTTAACTGGACGTGGCAACGGCGTAGTAGATAGCAAATTTTTCATCCTCACTATGTCATCATCATCATCATCATCATTTAAGACTGATTATGCCTTTCAGCGTTCAGTCTGGAGCATAGCCCCCTTATAAAATTCCTCCATGATCCCCTATTCAGTGCTAACATTAGTTACTTCAAAATCATTCTTAACCGAATCCAGGTACCTTCTCCTTGGTCTGCCCCGGCTCCTCCTACCCTCTACTGCTGAACCCATGAGTCTCTGGGGTAACCTTGCTTCTCCCATGCGTGTAACATGACCCCACCATCTAAGCCTGTACATCCTGACTGCTACATCTATAGAGTCCATTCCCAGTTTTTCTTCGATTTCCTCATTGTGGACACCCTCCTGCATTTGTTCTCATCTACTAGTACCTGCAATCATCCTAGATACTTTCATATCCGTAACCTCAACGTTGTTGATAAGGTAACCTGAATCCACCCAGCTTTCGCTCCCATACAACAAAGTTGGTCGAAAGACTGCACGGTGTACAGGTAACTTAGTCTTGTTACTGACTTCTTCTTGCAGAAGAGAGTAGATTGTAGCTGAGCGCTCACTGCATTAGCTTTACTACACCTCACTACCAGTTCTTTCACTATGTTGCCATCCAGTGAGCATATGCGTCCTAAGTACTTGAAACCGTCCACCTGTTCTAACTTTGTTCCTCCTATTTGGCACTCAATCCGTTTATATTTCTTTCCCACTGACATTACTTTCGTTTCGGAGATGCTAATCTTCATACCATAGTCCTTAAATTTCTGACCTAGCTGTGAAATATTACTTTGCAAACTTTCAATCGAATCTCCCATCACAACTAAGTCATCCGCATATGCAAGACCGCTTATTTTGTGTTCACATATCTTAATCTCACCCAGCCAGTCTATTGCTTTCAACATATGATCCATAAATAATATGAACAACAGTGGAGACAGGTTGCAGCCTTGTCTTACCCCCGAAACTACTCTGAACCATGAACTCAATTTACCGTCAACTCTAACTGCTGCCTGACTGTCTATGTAAAGACCTTTAATTGCTTGCAAAAGTTCGCCTCCTATCCCATAATCTCGTAGAACAGACAATAACTTCCTCCTAGGAACCCGGTCATAAGCCTTTTCTAGAGCTATAAAGCATAGATACAATTCCCTGTTCCACTCATAACACTTCTCCATTATTTGCCGCAAGCTAAACATCTGGTCCTGACAACCTCTAAGAGGCCTCACTATGTATGATGTAAAAAACGACCGTAATGATGAAATCAAGAATTAAGGTTTTATTTCATCACGGAACTAACCGGGCATAAAAAATAAACGATTGCAGTTTACCAGTTCGCACAAACTGAGAAGACTGTTGCGGACAGATAACAGAATATTTATAAACCACGAGAGTTACAGGTACTGTTCCACGTTACACCGATGGGGACGAACATCGTTACCAGTCGCGTCTCTTCCTGGCGAGTGTAGGAGGAGGGAAGAGACATCACAGCTTCCAACAAGTTCTCGAGTCCATGTCACGAAGAGTTGCTGAACTATGCCGGGCAAAAGGAGGTCCGACAAGATATTGGGAGAATCACATGACGTTTTTCACCTCAATGTAAAATGGCCTTTACTTTCATACGGCCAATGATGTCAAAACAGTTGTAGGCACTGGTTCGGAAAATGCGTTGTTACATATGTATCCGCGAGGGGACGACGAACTATGCCGCAAGCTACTTCTCTGTTGCAGCTGTCGTGTAGTACTGCGTAGAAATCATAACCATGATAGCTATTACAGGCCATACAACTTAACGTTTTGGAAATAACTACATTTACATGGCTTGATAGGTCTGACACATGGTTACGAACAGATATGATGTGAAACTTGTTGCAGCAATACTGATATTACATGGTGCAGTGATCGTGATAACAAATGCTCATCTTCATCTTTGTGGGGTCACAAAAGCCGCATAATGGCGTTGATTGGTCTGCATTTGGATGTGGACTCTTAATGGTGTGAGCAGGAGGCACAGCAGTAGCTGCCACTGCCGTTGGTGGGAAAATATAAACGAGACCGCCTTTGGAGTGACATAAGCGGATTGGGGGAGATTATATGTCATCCCTTTGGCAGGTGCTCACCTCGCTGCGAGGTAGAAGCTGAAGCTGACGGAGTGCATCGTTAACCTGTCCAGGCCGTTGTAGAGGAAACGAGATACGGCGACAACTGGGTGGGCTGAGAGTGGCTTTGCGGTCCGATGTGTACACACACACACACACACACACACACACACACACACACACACACACACACACACACACACACACACACACACACACGCGTGCGAGGGCACGTTGCGGCAACGTGCATCTGCAGAGCGTTATCGAGGAGTGTCGCTGACAAGCAAGAACGCACCTGGCTTCCATCACGTCCCTACGCGTGACTGGAAAAGCGTCAGTTGCATCTGGAACAGGGAAACGGTCAGACAGTGTGTGCCATTCGGCAATGTTATCACTGCAGTAGTAGAAATACAGGGTGCATCAAAAAGAATTATCCGATTAAAAAATATCGTAACCATTATGTTGAGATACGAGCGTGAACAAGGTACTGTTAGACAGAGCAAACTCTCGAGATTTACGCGCTTCCTGCTAAGTAGCAACAGTGAGCGCCCACTTCAGATCTAGTAAAAATGGTGTCGGGACAACAGAAAGCGTTTTGTGATCTACGTTTTGCGCATTGCGGGTCATTAATAACTGTTCAGCATGACTTTCGTATTAGGTATTGTGTGGATCCTCCTACAGCACAGAGCATTAGACGATGGCGTCAACAGTACCGACGAACAGGTTGTTTGTGTAAAGGCAAATCGCCCGGCCGTCCTCGAGTGTCTGACACAGACATCGAACACATCTACCATAATTTCACAAGGAGTCCGCAGCAATCCGTTCGCCGTGCAGCTCGACATCTCAACATGCCCCCCTGTGTGCGTCTCGCGTGTGTTGCGTCACACATGAAACCATACAAAATTCAGCTACTGCAAGCTCTTCATGAAGGTGACAAACAACAGTGTGTGGAGTTCCGTAATTTGGTCCTTGACAAGATGGAGGACGACAGTTTCTTCCACGATTAGTGTTCAGTGACGAGGCAACATTCCATTTAAATCGAAAGGTGAATCGTAATAATGTGAGAATACGGGGTACGTAACAACCACATGAAGTTGTATAACATGAGAGGGACTGTCCAAAATTTAATGTGTTTTGTGTAGTTTCACGGGAAAAGGAGTACGTTCCAGTTTTCTTTACCGAGAACGTTGTTACAGGAAGCACATAACTTGATATGCCTGCGAACTTCCCTTTCCCACAGTTGGAGACAGATTCGAACGACTTCATTTGCCAAGAGGGTGGGGCTCCGTCACACTGGGATCTGGGAAGTGCGGTAATTTTTAAATCAAAGGATTACTGAACGATGAATCGGTCGTACTCGACCAAATGATTCACCCTTACATTACCAGCCTCTATAAAAGACTCTGTTTATGTGCATCCTTTGCCGCGCGGAGTGGCCGTGCGGTTTGAGGCGCCATGTCACGGACTGCGCGGTCCTTCCCGCCGGAGGTTCGAGCCCTCCCTCGGGCATGGGTGTGTGTGTTGTTATTAGCGTAAGTTAGTTTAAGTGGTGTGTAAGTCTAGGGACCGATGGCTTCAGTAGTTCGGTCCCTTAGGGATACACACACATTTGAACATTTCTGCATCCTTTACCAACAATAATGAATGAACTGAGACATCGCGTAACAGCAGCTGTGGAAGCTGTAACTCAAGACATGCTCGCTGCTGTGTGGGAACGATTTGATTACCACATTGACATACGCCGTGCATCTCAAGAGTGGCGAATTAAACACTACGAAAAAGGCGTGAAAAAAAAGTTTGAGTTTCCCGTTCATAAAAAACAAAATGTTGTTTATTAGTTTCAGAAATATAGACGTGCCAAATCGGATGATTGTTTTTTATGCACCCTGTATTTTGACATCTATTGAAGTCAAGAGGTTGACATTGATTTAAATCAACGGGGAAAGTTAAAAAAATTGTGCTGGACCAGGTTCGAATCCAGGTCTCCTGCTTACTTGGCAAGGAAGGTGTAACATGAACATCAACAAAAATAAAACAGTTGTAGGGTTAAATCAAGTGATGCTTTTATTCCGATCTTGATGAAATGTCACATCCTTTATCCGCAAGAAAAGGGGAAGATCACTATCTACGTAAGATTTCGCAGTCTGCCTTGCAAGATACAGCATGTATGTAATGTATAAAGGGGAAGGACTGTTACGAAAAATCTCTAAAAGTTCTTGGCCGATCTACTCCAAATTTGTACATTCAGCTTAAAAGTTGAAGAAGGTTAATGAAAAACTAAATACCTAAGAAACGAAATATATCGTGGTGAACTGACTGTAATTCCTCTCGCGAGAATAAATAACAGTGGCACTATTTGTCTTGGATATAGTACTGTCAGGCGTGACTAGAAACATGACTGCAAACACTTATTTATTAATTAATCTTACCCATTAAGAAACTAACTCATCATTTCCTGTAGCAAGTAAGCTCACTAACAACTAGAAATAAAAGTAAAAATGCTGCTAACATTAGTAAAATGTAATGTAGATTTAAGACCCACTAATGTATGAGGTGGTGGGTTATGATGTATGAAACAATTGGATAGAATAAAGTTTTTTTAAAAAAATTAATTGCCGTTGTTACATGTGACATTTACTCTGAAAGATTTTTTAGTCCGCGTTTCACAGTTATTTCTATTATAGAAAACCACAGTGCCACTCAAACGCTTAGGCAAGCTGTGGATGTAGAATCAACAAAAGTCACTATATCGCGGGCTGGTCAAAAAATCCAACAGAATCAGAGATGTCCCTCACTTTGGCGTAAACTGTTCGAACCGCTCGAATCGTGATCTAACACAGCTCTGCTCGAAACAGTGAAATCTGAGTTGAAACAATAGAAGAAATTCTCAGTAGCACAATGAGATACTTATCGCAAAATGTAACGATAGCCAATCACTTCTTGTGGCAGATATTAAACATGCAGGGCAACGCCGGGCACTACAGCTAGTGTTTCATATGCACGTGTATGTAAACACTGTGAGCAACAACACTTTCCATTCGCTAGCGAATAGAGTTCATGTCAGTAAAAATGCTTTCTTTCGATTCTTCACAATATACAAACCACATTGGAATGACACATTGGTAGAAAGATTACCTTGTTCCGCATACCGCGATTTACTTCACGTCCCACACAAGACGAGTGTTACCCCAATGTTTGCGTTGTAGAGTAATTATGGTGTACGCGTGCGTGGAGAAATTGTTTGCGCAGCAATCGCCGACATAGTGTAACTGAGGCGGAATAAGGGCAACCAACCCGTATTCGCCGAGGCAGATGGAAGACCGCCTTAAAAACCATCCACAGACTGGCCGGCACACTGGACCTCGACACCAATCCGCCGGGCTGATTCGTACCGGTGACGCCGATAAATGGACAGAATATTTTGGTTTACTGAATCTGTTAATATTTTGACTCTACTCTTTGAGACGCCAGATTGTTGCCGTTGCTACTTCACAGCTGTTTTTGACGCATTTATCCTTAGTTTTTTTTTCTGTTACGGCCTACCTCAGTTTGCTTTTAATCTTGTTCGCAGCTCTTCGTATCTGTATTTCCTTTCTGTTTAATGCATCCTGTGCAGTGTACTTATTCACACTAAGTCGTAGTTGATTTCTGTATTCCTCCACGTATAATCGCAGTCGTTAGTATTTAAATCTTTTGTTGGGACTGGGATCATGGCAATAACATTCGCTACACAGAGAAAAAGCGAGCGTTACAGGGATATATATAAGCCGTTATGTAGTGAAATGTCACAGAGACGTACGTGTGCATGCTTCAAGCATTTAAAGAAAGCGTGCAAGGACGTAAATGAGGTGCAAGAAAGGTGCATTCATTGGGACTTCCGATCCCTCAACACTCCGCCTAGATGCGTAACGTCAGACTTCTCCGCGCCACTCTCTTGCGTTGCGTGCAACATAACGGTCCCCTGCCAGCCGAAGAGCACCCGTAAACCACCCATGGTTCAAATCCAGCTGTTCTCATTCTGACGTAGTAATTGAGATGCCTCAGTTATCATCGATGTCAAGTTGTGTAATTTACGCTGCCACCAACCCTTTTAATTTTCGTGTCACCCCAGTAACGAAAAAAAAAATAACGGCATCACGGTAGCCTGATTTTCGTCTCACATTTGAATAAGAACAGCTCTTTGAAAGTCTGAGGAGGTATGTTTTTATACTCAAGAATCGAACTGATGTCAGTATAGAAGAAACAGCTAGAGGTCACACATATTGACCCATATTCAATTCCTCTGAAAGTCATTGCACAAACATAGCTAGTGATGCTAAGGCTTCTACTTTATGTGGTTGGTGTGAGAAACTGGTGATACCCAGTAGATAAGATACGTGTCGTGCGCATGGTTCAAATGGCTCTGAGCACTATGGGACTCAACTGCTGTGGTCATTAGTCCCCTAGAACTTAGAACTACTTAAACCTAACTAACCTAAGGACATCACACACATCCATGTCCGAGGCAGGATTCGAACCTGCGACCGTAGCAGTCGCACGGTTCCGGACTACGCGCCTAGAACCGCGAGACCACCGCGGCCGGCTCGGGCGCATGGTCCAGCCGGCTTCTTGAGAAGAAAATACGGATGGTTAGCAAAATGGAGGGGACATCAAAACAGACTTGTTGGAATATGTGTCGTACTGCTGCAACTCATAGCATGGAAATCTCGCCGTATGCAGGAGACATTTTTTTTACTTCTTCTGCGCCACAGGAAATTGCTACTTACTGTGGCCGTCCTGTAGCTTTTGAAATGAAAGTTAGAAAAATTAGAGCTCATACGGAGAAACCCTGATAATCGTTGCTCCCACACACACCATTCGCGAAAGGACACGAAGGGGGAAAATTCTAACGGCGATCCAACAAGTACCCTGCGCCAAACACCGCAAGGTGGGTTGCGGTTTGCGCAGAGGAGCTGAACTTCGACAAAATTTCGGAGGTTGTACAGGGACAGCCTGAGTATTTTGGCAAAATGCCCCACGGTCTCAGATGACTATAGACGGATTCACGAACGATGGCGTCGAGTTTAGGCTTGTTCTGCGCACCTACGTCACGCATTATCCGACAGTTAATTAACGTTCAGTAGTGTTCTGAGAGCTCTGCTGTGAATGTAGTAGGAGAGACGAGCATTAAACGTTATCGTAGCGGTTATTTGGTGAATTATACTGTATTTATTGCGAGTTGCCATAACTGATAGTGACGGTAAGCAAGCGAGAGACATAATTTGCAGTAAACAGTCTTTTTCAAGCACAAAGCGCGCGAATCGGTCCGTCACTCGGATCCGGCACTTGCTACGCCGCTTAAGGAAAACAGAAGGCCAAGGGGGGCGGGGCAGTGATAGTGGCGTAGGAAGTGCCCACCGCCACACACCGTAAAGTAGCTTGCGGAGTGTAGATGTAGTGTCTGAGACGCGATTCGTGTCGGGTTACGGTGGCAGTGCGAGGCCGGCCCGTGTTAGCTGCGGCTGTACGGTACTGCTGCTGCCGACCTCGGGCTACTTGCGCTGCCTGCAGGGTCAGTGGCGGGCTGTGCGGCGGACCGCTGTTCCGGTGCAAGCGCTGCTTGACCCACGCTTACGAGCTGCCGTCGCCATGCTGCTGCTGTCCGCGTTGCACCAGGCCATTCCGGCTGCACAAAACGTTGAGAGTCTCACTCAAGTTTCGGAGTCGTCGACAATGAGGAGTCTCGACGTTTCGACGCTTGGGTGTTACATCCATCATCAGGCAACTTTCTCGCAAAACCTTTATTGATAAATTTGGGTGTATTACCAAACGTGCCACCTTGTTTTGGTTCAAGAAAGGTGACCAAACGCAAACTCTTAAGTAGTACAATAGAAGTGCCTTCCCATAAATACTACAATTCATCGTTACAACTTTTTCTATAGGCTCGTAAGTATCTCATCGCCTCCGAGAGATGTGTGTTAGCGGAATGGTAGAAGGAAAAGAGAGGAAGATCTTATTCGGTACACTGTGTGTAAATTGTAAAAATAGATGTACATAAAAACGTAAACAATATTAAATGAGGTAATACAGGGTTTCTCGGTGAATTTTATTGATGCAATTTTATCGGGTTATCGGCCAATCGTGGCGGCGTGTTGTCGCAGCATTTCGACAAGTCTTCGCCTGTAGATGACGTATAGGCAATTCGTCGAAACGCTGCGACTGCAAGCTGCCACGACTCGGTCGATAATCTGAGAAGATTTCATCAAAGAAATGTATTCTGAAATAAAATAAATTACATACACAATGTGCTGGGGCACAGTTTAGCTTTAAGGCCATGTGAGCACATCAGTTCAGAAATTAGACACCCGTAGAGAAACCATCATTTAATGCTGTATAATACCGCCCCTGGACTTGATAACCGCCTGGTTTCTGCTAGCAGGTGAGTCCACAAGGTTGTGCAGGTAGTAGCCTGCCTGAGGCTCTGATTGCGCCATTCCACCAAATTGCGGGGTGATGTCGGGGGTTTACTCGTTGTTTCAACGTCCTACAGATTTTCTGTGGGATTCAAGTCAGGTGATTTTGCAAGCTTTTCGAGATGTAACAGGGTGGGGGAGTGTTCAGAAAACCAGTCTCACATTCTTCCTTCCCGATTACCTTTACTGTTGCCGTCTTTATGTGCCATTGCGAGCAATGGCCATTTGTGCCGTGAAAGACGCGAAGTGTTCATGGCAGGAAGTTCCCATCGCGATGTCCTCCCGCTAACAGGTTGGAAAAGACCTTCATTCATTGCCTGCGGCATTTCTTATTAGATTTGGAAGCGGCTGTGATTCACAAGCCGTGAAACGCGTCTCTGGTCCTTCTGTCAGGATATTTTTCCGACCATGATTCCGACTTCGTGTTTCATGGTCACGTTTTTTACATCACGGTTTGTGGATGCAAAACAGACCGTCGCGAAACACCAACAAATCCAGCGACTTCACACACCTTACGGCCTTGGGAACGATGCATCTTTTTCGTCACTCTGTCATGTTTACGTCCAATGTCCTCATGAAACAGCAGAGTCTTGCTGATCGCTGCTTCCTCACTCCCACGTAGATGTCGTGTATGCATGGTTGAGAACGTGACTTTTGCTGCGCTACCTGTTTTGGCTTAACAATTCATCTGTGCGTGCGCATTGGGGTGACTTCGTGTGCGGTGAACGTAAGAAAAATGAATGATTACAGGTGGGCGAAACGCTTCTTCAGCATGTTAAAGACTCTGAACTGAAAAGAAGAATAACATGGAACATAATCGTCAAATAACACTTAGAGGAAAATAGCCAGTAGACGCGTAACACGAAAAAATCTTTGTAATACGAGCAGTGACTTTGGAATTTTTCGAGTCGAGAAACGAATAATTGGTGCTAGATGGTGTAACAGGTGCAGTGATTTTAGTAATTTTCTGGTCTGCACAAAGTATCTAGGTAGGACGACTGGTCTGCGTATAGGTTTCACTTTCACATAAATTTTAACGACTTAAGCAGCTCTCGCCACTGCAGCACCTACAGGCGTGAAACACGATAACGACGCGAGCTTTGCGTCAAAGACTCCGCGGCCGCTCGTTGCTCTCAAAACCGAATCAAAATCCCCACGGTATTACCTGAGATTAGCCCGTACATACGCACAGAAGCGAGCAGGCGAACTATCAAAAGTAGACAGAAGAATCTGCGAATGTGACAGACAATTTCAGGCTGAAATCTGTTACCTCCGTCGGCAGTTTTCTCCACTGCTCAATACCCACGGCTTCTACGCAGTTTACGCGAGAAAGTCTGTAAACAGCAAAAGACCAATTGCGAGCGTGTACACGGCAGACTTCTCAGCATCGACCCTAGTAAATTTAGAGATCCGTGGTAAACAAATACTTCAAACGAAGGAACCAAAAGCAGCGCTGAGGGATGGTTTTGAGCTTTCACGTTTTGAATAACATTTATCTGTATCAGAAATCTAAACACCTTGGACAATTGGCTCTGAGCACTATGGGACTTCACAGCTGTGGTCATCAGTCCCCTAGAACTTAGTACTTAAACCTAACTAACCTAAGGACATCACACACATCCATGCCCGAGGCAGGATTCGAACCTGCGACCGTAGCGGTCACGCGGTTCCAGACTGAAGCGCCTAGAACCGCACGGCCACACCGGCCAGCTACACCTTGGACAAATACGTGTGTTTACTAACAATACTCGTACCGTTGCGCACTAACCATCACAGTGCTTAACATCACACCAACATTCACGAATCATCGCTGGAGAATAGTTACAGGAGACGTTTAAATCACCATTATCATCACATCTACGTACACTGATCAGTCAGAACGTTATGACCACCTACCTACTATCGATATTAATCCGTCCAGGCGACAGCAGCGTCACCTGGCGAGGAATGACTGCTAGTCAGACACACGCATGGTGCACATAGAATCAGTGAGCGTGCTGACAGTGTATAGAATGCGGAAGGCGCGCGATCTAAGTCTGACCGACAGATTGTGATGGCCCGGAGGCTCGGCACGAGCAACTGCAGGACTTGTCAGGTGAATGTGCTGTGGAGAATGTCACCAACACACAGCGTCCAGACGTCTTGGGGCTGGGCAGCCACCCCTCATTACAGATGTCGTACGTCGTAGAGTGGGCAGACTGGTAAAACCGGAGAGGCGGCGAACTGTAGCGGAACAAACATCATACTTCAATGCTGGACAGAGGACGCGCGCGTCTAAGCACACAGTGCACCGAACACTGCTGATGATGGTACTCCGCAGCCGACGACCCATGCAAGTGCCAATGTTATCACCACAGCAACGGCAACTACGACTGAAATGCACACGTGACCATTGGCACTGGACTTTGGCGCAGTGACAGAGCCTTGCATGGTCTGATGAATCCCGACACCTTCTTCACCATGCCGATTGGAAGGTGCGAGTCCGACGTCTTTCAGAGGAATAGCTCCTCGACACCTTTCTTGCGGCACAGAGACAGGCCGGCGGCTGCTGTATTTTCCTCTGGGGAACGTTCACGTGGACATCCATGGTTCCAGTGGAGCTCGTGCAAGGCACCACGAGGGCCAAGGAGTATCATACACTTCTTGCAGACCACCTAAACCCTTCATGACGATCATGTCCCCCGAGAGCAGTGGCATTTTCCAACAAGATAATGCGCCATGCGACAAGGCCAGAAGTGTGATGGAGTGGCTCGAGGAATACAGTGACGAGTTCCAATTAATGTGCTGACCCCCCAACTTGCCAGATCTGAACCTGATCCAGCACATCTGGGATATGATTGGACCTGGAGTGAGAGCTCATCGCCTCCCTCCCCAGAATTTATGGAGATACGTTACTTGCGTATGAAAACGTGGTTGCAACTCCCTCCGGAAACCAACCAATGCCTCGTTGCTTCCACGCCACGATGCTTCTCCGCTGTTATCCGTACCAAAGATGGACATACCGGCTATTAGGTAGGTGGTCATAATGCACCGGCTGCTAAGTGTGGGCCTAAATACTCTCCAAGCAACTGCACAGTTCATGATGGAAGGTACTTCATGCAAACTTTAGCGGTCTGATAACACCTTAAAGGGCTGGAGAACCATTCTAGAACTCGTCCCAGTAGCGTCGGGTGTGCGATTTTCTTTACAAATGAACCTCGCATTCTCATAACACAAGCAACGGATCTAAGTCTTTTAGTCTTCTCCCATAATACTGCTTCCACGTCTTCGTCCCGTTCCATACCGTTTCGTAGTATTATCCTTGGAACTTCAAACGATATGACAGAATCCGTAAGTTTAGCACTAAACTTCGTTCTCTTGTCCGTCTCGGTAGCTGCGCGCAGATTGCTAACCAAAGGCGTCCGGTTTCGCTTCCTGGCCGGGTCGGAGATTTTCTCTGCTCGGGGATCGGATGTTGTGCTGCACTAACGTTCCTATCGTCATAATTGACCCTCCACTGTTGAGACGGCTGTGAATTACAGAAATTTTCTCATCGACCGCACACGCTGCGGATAATCCAGTAGGTGCTCGGTATAATGCATGTAACAGAGTTTTTAGGTACTTACATGCGATTTACTGTGTCGTAGGCAAACAGGGCAGATCGTTTATAAGTACCTAGAACCACTGTTACATGCATTACACAGAGTACCTACTGGGTTATCCACGCCACGCATTTTCCATGACAAGAAAACTTACTACTTAGCAGTAAACTTGTTGTTCTTTTCATTCTGCCATTGTGACTTTGGTAGACTTGTGATGTTTACGTCCAAACTTAGCTGCTTTATTCAATTTGTAGAACTGGTAAGTTCTCTGTGAAATATGTTGCTTTTAATGAATACACTGTGCGTTATTGTAATTTTTCCTTTTTAAGTAAATCATGTACGCCTATTTTGATCCAGAGTAAAAGTGTACCTCAATTTACGACACTCCATTCCTCAACTTTCACTATATTCATTTTTCGGAATGGAATTGCTTTAGTTCGAATGACTGCGGCTACTACAGATTTTACAGCTCGTGCAAGATGTCAACTCACGTCTCCGGAAAAATGACGTCAACTGACGTTGCAGTCCATTACGAAATTAGTCTCCTAAATGATAACGCCATTTCCGGAGGCGTGGTTGGGCTTGGGTAACTGCAGCAAAGAGCAGTGCCGCAAATTACGCGCGCCTGAGGACTTCACCCGCTCTTCCATCGTGCAAAAGCTGATAGACTGTGGATGGTGGAGTATCTGCATTAAAAACTGCAGTGGACGCACAAACCGCCTGTAAAACAGCCGTATTTTTTTATGCCCTGGGCTGCCGCTCTTTAATGGCGTCGTAAGCGTTGTGATGACCTCACAGGCGCGGAACTACCTCGTCATTTGCTTTGCGTGTGTCCGCACGAGAGTCAGCGGCACTAACCGCTTTAGTAACGATGTCGTTGCGGCCAGACGCAACTACGTTCATTCTGGCGGCGATGTCGGACGCCAGTTGCGAAGAGCGCAAGACAACAATGAATGTTGTGCAGTAATCGACACTGCCGACTGTCATCGCCATGAAGTGTGCTCTGTAACCGGCAATCAATGCCGATGTTTCAGTGTAAACGAAACATTTATTTCGCTGTATACATAATATCTGTGAAGAGGAAACACTTTTTATTCGAGCCTTCTGACTCGTTTGTTACTGCAGTGAACGATATTAGCCTCGGACACACTTGGAAGTATAATGCGACGCGAGTACAAAGGCATAATGCAGAATCTGAAGCTACTCGATTTTGAATGGGATCAGTTACTTGGATGGCGATTAATGGGAGAAAGTTTGTAAAAGATCTTCAGAGTTTTCCTTGCGTGATGAAAGTATCCATGGCGTCGGTGATTAGCAAGACTCGTAATTGCACTTCGTGAGTAAAGAATTACTTACGATGAAAACCTACGCTATTGGTGAGGGAACCGAGCTCCCGCTAGCTCCCAAGCAATGTCAGAAGTCAAATAAGTCAAATCAGAATCGCACTTTTCTTTTGCAGTACTGACACCACCGAACGATGTGTAATAAAACTAAATGAATTAGAACTGAATCTGGGGATGGTGTCATACGCATGTATGGCATTTTCTTCGGTGTAACGACATATTAAAACGACTCATTCTCGTATGTTTGAAGTGCTTGTCACTACTTTCTCTGAAACAGTACTTCGCAAGGCTTAAGTCTCGTTGTCTAATGTGGAATACTGTGTAATTTCGAAGGCTGTTGCAGCCTCAGAATCAAAACTCACTAAAAAAGTCTGTGTGTGCTGCCAATTCCGTTTCATCCCTCTGTGGAATTGAGGTATAAAGATAGGTAACGAACAGTCGTTATAATTGTAAGTTGAAACCTAACGAAGTCTTGCTCCCAATAATTCAATTTGTTCATCTGGCTGTTGAAGAGATACAGTAAAACAGTAGTACAGTTAAAACCACCAGTGGAATGTAATTATCAGCGACCCAGTGTAGATTATGTTTACATATTCATTTCATTCATTCAAGATGGCTGCTTATGGATTTCCGGTCTTACTGAGACGCTTCGTTGTCCTGCCTTACGCCGTCGTAGAATACCTCTCTTCTTGTGAACGAACGAGTGATAATTTGTACTTGGAACACTGATACTCACGAGCATCGATGTTCTTTAGAGGTCATGTCCCTAGCTATGATGATGTCGGAAAGTGATTTGAAGTGATACGTTCGAAACGTTCACAGTGAATTTGTGTCCGCTATAAGTGGGCTTAGGAACAGCTACAGCTCCTCTCTCCCTAAATCACCCTTGTATACAATAGCCGAGACTGGACAGGGCTGTCTGAAGGCAGTTACAAGGGACTCCGTGACAGACTCTAGACCACTTCTCAGAGATAGCATTGTCAGCTTGTGCACACAGACCAAATCAACACAAATGGCGGGTCTGACGACAAACGGACGTGCGTCACGAAGATGAAAGTTCACGTAGGCCTCAAACTACACGCTGACTACCGGTTTTTATTTAGTTATCCCTGCTCTTTTTTATTTAATTATTCCTTCTCTTGCATGACTATTGGTTTGTTTCTCATGTTTCGTGATTCATCCATGTTATTTTATTCTGTGTGTCGAATATTAAAAGTGACGCAATCTCAGCGCCCGCTACAACTATTTTGAGGTCTGAAAACCAGTAGTATGCTCTGATTAACTGAAGTAATGATTACGTTTAGTGTCATATGTGGCAAAGTGGTGTTGAATGAAACGCGATATCGTGGGGAAAAAGCACTTCGTAGGAACCAGTCTGCTACCATTCTTACTTGACATATCGCTACGGAAATTACAACGGTGTTTGTCTTAATGTGTTTATAGTGCTGAAAGCTGTCCAGTGCCAGTGGCTTTCACATTATGCTTCGTCGTTTATTGTTTAGCTGTGGTGGACAAGTACTTCTATTCTAGTCCCCTGGCATGTTAGGCAATGGTAACCAATATTAGATATTCGTAGGAAGTTTGTGAGACAGAAAAGGAGACAAATGAGCAACATATGCATAAACTGTATTCGTGTGTATCTTTATTTTCAAAACAATAGTAACCATCCAAGGACAATAGTGGTGTTTAGACCATTACAAATACCTGCGGCTGTATTTGAGCATTATACGAACTGTTCGAACAGTTTACGTCTCAGTTCGCGAAATCTCGGGTTCTGTTCAATCATTTGATAGACATGCGATCTAATGACTTCAGTTAGCACAATCACAACGACCTGTCTTAGCCTTAGCATTAAAATGTACTGTGTATTTTAACAATAAAAATAACTGTGAAACACGCATAGCTTGTAGGGTGCAGGTTATGCATCACAACGGAAAATATTAAAAGATTGCAATCGCGATTCTGTGTAATTCTCGAGCTTTCGATCGTCCCTGTCTGGTGAGGTTTGACGGCACTATCTTCAAGAGGGTCATTCCGCTGTAATTTATTGTCGCGATAAAAATTATAGTCTCTTTATTACGATACAGCTCGTTTGTTTGGCATTTAATTCTTGATTACTTGTCTTGACTGTTCCATCTGAATGTTGCCATCTTGTTTTCAAACGCATTAAAATATGGTAAAGTTTTTATCTGTTATTCAAATATGACAACAGGGAATGAACTGCTCATTTGCAACCTACTTGGCAAGTCATTACCGCCTCTCGTAGTCAAATAAAATATTATACTTGGTTCAGTCAAGCAACATTTTTTAGCGGACGGCGATTTCGTCTCTCTTATCCTTACTTACAAATCGCCATAAATGTTTCCTATATCCATACGTACCTTACAAGAACGCGTATTGTAAATTGTTCAAACGCAATAGGAGTTTGTTCAATGGTAGGCGTTAATGTTGTTTCCTCCACTGTTTCATGAAATTGTAAAGTTTATGCAGAGCCCACAGCTTACTGTTGTGGCTAGCTCGTTGTTTCTTGCGTATCCCATGCATTCGCGCCGCGCGAGTCAAATGTCACATGACTTTTCGAACAAGCTCGATACTGTGTCGAACGCTGCGGCTTATCGGTAAATATAGAGCTCGTTGGAACGCGAGTAGCATTTGCCAGCTGTACAAATATTTGTCAGTAAATATCTGAAGATGCCTCACTATGTGCTAACCGAAGTAGAATAGAAAAGGAAATTGAACAGCTGATACGGAAAGTTGAGAGAAATACGGCATGACATTTAAAACACGAAGTTCGGAAATGTCCAGATCAAAGAGAGCAATAACTCGAGGATAATATTTGACAGATACGAATTTTTTACAAGGACGGTTTAAGTATTTGGTCTCGTGTCACGTGTACGGTTGCTTCACTTTCAGTTCTTATCCGAGACATGACTTGATTTTCGTGTTGAATTTACTGTGCGTGCTTTACCTCTCTGATTGGATCTATTATTATTATTATCTTTGTATAGTTTTGATTGCTCATTTGACCCTTTTCTTGATAGTGTAGGTATCACTAACGCAATCTTGAAAGGGGAGCCCCTAGAATTATCCCGTATTAGGCGGGAAGAAGTGTCCAAATTTATTTCTGATTCCGCAGTTACAGTGACAACCATGAATTCCATAAACGCATGCCATGTGTGTACTTCTCCGAAAGTATCTACAGATGTTTACAGGAAGAGTTTCCACGATTTTTAATTAAGAAAAAAAGGGGCTATTGGAAAACTCGCCGAGTCGATGAGTGTTGTGTAGTGGGTGGAAATGACGTAGCAGAAAACGATTTGTTTGTTACACGTCTTTGTACCTTCATGTAGACAAAATATTACGAGCATGCCCGCCTGCCCACGATAAGGAGGCACCCTCCGCCACACACCGTCAGGTGGCTTGCGGAGTATGGATGTAGATGTAGATGACAAGTCCGGGAAGCGAACGACTACTTCCGGCGCCGGGTTTTCTCCCACGGCAGCACCCCACCCCACCTTCCCTTCTCTCCCCCCCCCCCCCCCCCTCCCCCCCGCCTCACCTGTCCCATTTCTCCCACGCAGTCACCTGCCGTGTAACTCCTCCCACTGCCGCATCAGCTGCTACCTGTGACTGCCGATGAAAGGTCCTCTTATTAACTCGAACGTGGCGTCCCTATCGGGTTTCGAATATCTCGCCAGAGACGGGAGTACTGCAGCGCCTCATTGGGAGGATGGGGCGTCAACAACACCGGCCAACAAATCGTAGAGAACTTTGGTTTTGCTCTTATCTGTGACACAAAGTACTTTTTTTAGTTCAATACAACCAACAATTTGTTCTAAAAACGATTTCCTGTAGATGAATCATAATATCCTTTTAGATAAACCGAGGTTATATTGAACTTATGTGCTCAACCAGTCGATAATATCACACACAACCAGAAGAATGCAGAGATCTATACTTCATAATTCAGCCAATATAATCAGGGGAGGTTCTGCTGACTGGGTAGATATCAGTTGCGCGGTCCCACAAGGCTCCGTCTTAGGCCCACTACTGCTTACGGCCTTCTGTCTAATATACAATAAACAGAATTACTTATTTTCGAAGATGACACTAGTAGTACGTTAAGCAAACCAAACATATATACAGCAACAGGTGAGACAGTGAATAGCGTTCTTCAAAGTATTGTTAACTGGTTTTCTGCAAATGGTCTCACGCTCAATTTCGAAAAGACACAACTCATTCATTTCTGCACATCTTGAAGTAAGACGCCGATGATAAATGTAACTGATGTGAGGAAATGACAACTAGAGTACAAAAGTCGAAATTTATAATGTCCGTATTGATCATTTAGACGGGAAAAAGGAATTTTTTTAACTCCTATAATAACGCAGTTAGGCCAAATTTCCACTTCAAATAACTAAAAATCTTGGGGAGAGAGAAATTAGTAAGCTTAAATATTTTGCGAATTTTTATTCAGTAATCATATAGTATAATTCACTGCGGTAACTTGTATTCGAGAAAGAAAGTCTTCATTGCTCAAAAACGTGCTAATAATAATATGTGGAGCACACACAGGAACATCTTGTAGAGGTCTGTTTAATGAGTTAGCTTTTTGCCTGCCACTTCACAGAATATTTATTCCTGCATGAAGATTTTTGTAAATAACCCACTACAGTTCAAAAGGACGTACCTAAAATACCAGAAGAAAAACTAACGTTCATTATTCCTATACATATTAAAAAATCAGTTGTAAAGGATCAACATGTAGCCATATTTACACACGAGTGTGTAATGTCAATATAAAATGACTCCACATAATTACGATTAATCGTACTATGATTCATGTAATATAAAACCAACGAACTGTCGCCATCATTCTCTTAGCGTCTTATATCGATCCGAGACCATAATCTCAATCCCTATCTGATAAATAAGTAGGGGAGCTTCTAAGAGTCAGGTTTAAATCTTGAAATGAATTCTTTTCTTGAGTTACGAATCTTAGTTCTACAGTCAGCTAGTGGACTTGCTTCAACTTTTTTACAAAACTCGCGTGCTCACCAAGTAGACGGCACTCCTCATATTTGAGCACTAGCTTAGCGTGCGCTGCTTCGCTCGCGTAGACTGTATGGGCTGCAGAGTTCTGTTTTGTTTTTATGTAATCGAACATTTATGATGTTCTCCTATTGCGACACCTCATAAGCTTTTCATGCTAATTCAGGCCATATACGTCTGACAAAAAAGGTATTGTGGTAGCTAGTATCCAATGTTTTTCTTAACTTTTGCGTTCCTGTGGAGGTATTTACATAGCAACTTTCACCCCCTAAAAAATCTATCTTTATAGAAATAATTCAAAAGCCAAGATCGCTCAAATACTGTTCGCTGGATAACCGGTTTCATCACACTAAAGGTGCCATCATCGAATCTGTGAAGACATAACATGACAGGTTTGAGGGAGGGCTTACATGAGTTACACTATATACATTACTGTTAGTGCATTATCACATACGAGAATGTAGATAAACATTTATAAACCATTTGGATGTAACGATACATGATGCAGACCTGCTGTTATACAATCACTGTCACAGAAATTAAGAAACAACTGCACTAATAGTAACGTATATAGTGTAACTCATCTAAGCCCTCCCTCAAACCTGTTATATCTTCACAGATCCGATGATGGCACCTTTTGTGTGTTGAAACCGGTTATCCGGTAAACAGTATTTAAGCGATCTTGGCTTTTGAATTATTTCTACAACAGAGTGATCGCTCCACTACACACTATGTGTTCTCTGCAAAATATATCTTTATATCTGACAAGCGAAATGCCAGTTTTCATAAATTTTGCTTAAAAAAATTCATGCTCTATTTTAACCCTTGAGAGTTGGAATTTCGAAAAATCCCTTCTTAAGCGATACCTACAGTGTAAGATCCGCACCTTCTCCAAATTTCTAGTTCCTATCCTTGGCGGTTTGGACTGGACGAAGATGTCAGGCCACTACCTTTGATATGTAGAGAGATCACGCTAACCCCAGGTTACGCTATACAGTACAGAGTACTTTCTGCATCTCTTTTCTACGAGCGGTGGAATTATCCTAACTTTTGACTATTTTATGTAATTACTTAGCAGTCGATAAGCTAGTAAGTTGACATAACACATACACGTGCGCGGTAACCAACGTAGCTCTGGAACTCCTAGAGCGGTGTCAACCAACCTGGGTACATTAGGTACGCATCCGACTTGCTATCTGGGGAGGAAGAAAGGAAAAAAAAAATCATGTTAGGATAACATACGCCTAAAACACGAGAGTGAAGGGGTCATATCGAAAATTAATCGAAAAATAACATGGTGTCTAAGCCACAGTTTTTCAGACTTCTGGGCTAGTTGGTGTCAGCCGGGATGAGATTTCGCTCGCAGGAGTAGGGATTTCAGAGCGTATTGTTATCGCACCGATTGAAGGAGCACATTATCAATACGAGCACCACCGTGGCGTTTCTTGTTACTGAAATGTGTTTCGACACCTACCTTGAGTTTTCATTTTCAAGAACTTTCGCATAAGCTTATATAATTCGACATGAAATACTCTATAGTACGTTCGATCACTGAAGAACTACATAAAGAGCACACAAAGACAGATGATTTTAGAAAGGACACAAACAGCATACCTACGATAAAAAATTAAATCTGAAGCGAAATATGAAAATTTGTACCAACGCGAGGATCCGAACCCGGATCTCCTGTTCACAAGGCACTACGCTAACGTGACAAAGTGGCTTTGCACAGCTGCACGGACTACCGCACTCCTCCCTCCTCAATCCAAATTCGCATTGACGCCTGATAAATGTAAATTAATGCAGATGAATAGGGAAAAGAATCCTGTAATGTTCGAATACTCCATTAGTAGCGTAGCGCTTGACACAGTCAAGTCGATTAAACATTTGGGCGTAACACTACAGAGCGATATGAGGTGGGACAAGCATGTAATGGAAGTTGTGGGAAAGGCGGATAGTCGTCTTCGCTTCATTGGTAGAATTTTGGGAAGATGTGGTTCATCTGTAAACGAGACCGCTTATAAAACACTAATACGATCTATTCTTGAGTACTGCTCGAGCGTTTGGGATCCCTGTCATGTCGGATTGAGGGAGGGGGTAGAAGTCATTCAGAGGCAGGCTGCTAGATTTATTACTGGCAGGTTTGATCACGCGAGTGTTACGGAAATGCTTCAGGAACTCGTGTGGTAGTCTCTAGACGAAAGGAGGCGTTATTTTCGTGAATCGCTACTGAGGAAATTTAGAGAATCAGCATTTGAGGCTGACTGAAGTACAGTTTTACTGCCGCCAACTTATATTTCGCGGAAAGACCACGAAGATGAGAGAGATTAGCGCTCGTACAGAGGCATATAGGCAGTCATTTTTCCCTCGTTCTATATGGGAGTGGAACAGGAAGAGAAGATGCTAGTTGTGGTACGAGGTACCCTCCGCCACGCACCGTATGGTGGATTGCGGAGTATTTATGTAGATATGTAGCACACTTGGTATTCCGCCTAAACCCCAACAGCTTTGTAGAGGCTCTCCAACTGTACTGGAATGGCACCTCAGCATCGAACGAACTGTTGCGGGGAATACCAAGCGGGCTAAGGCGTAAATGGGAATTTGAGTTGAAGAGGAACGCGTGCTAGGGTAGTCGTTGTAGTTTTACAAAATGCCAGGAAGGCGTAATGGTCGGCGCAGCTGGCCTAGTGAGCGGGAGTCTCAGGTTCGAATCCTGACCTAGGTACAAATTTTCATGCGTCTCTTCAGTCAGCACATACACGTCGCAGAAGTCTGAGGCTTGAAAAGGTCCCTGGAACGATATGGTTTCATATGATTAAAGTAGAAATGGTCTTCTAGATTGGTCCGAAGTACCGTTACTCGGTGATACAGTAAGATGTGGTGCGGTGTGCTGGCATACTTGGTACATTCATCTGCAAAAGGCGGAATGCTAGCTAGACGTTTTGCGATTCGCTAGCTTCAAGCTGACACTCTTAAGCCCTTGATCTTGAAGCACGTCGAATTCATCTGCCGCCACTCGTCCCGAGCTGAATGCGGCGCCGTTCATTTAGCAGAGAGCCTGCCTGCTCGCCCAGTTCCTCTTTTTTCCCCTCTATTTCCCCTCCCTCCTCTCCTCTACCGCCTCCTCCCCTCCCCTCCCCACTCACTGTTCGGCGCCTCTGCGCCTCTTTGGCGCTTGTTCGTCGCCGCAGCCCGTTTATCTGCGAGCACTCTCAAGATGATTACAAGCAGCGAAACTAGCACGTCGCCTGTAAATACTATCATCGGAGCTCTCTCATAGCGCTGCGCTATCGTGTTGGATGGTTAGCCACCAGTCTTTCGCTGTTCTGTTGCGTTACGGCGAAAAGGACTGTAGGCTGTCATCTGTCTTCAGGCAATGTATAAAAAGGAAAGTGATAAATAATTGCCTGTAACGCGCATGATGCAACATCGAGATAAGTAGTCATTTAGTTTAAACTATCGTCTCACAAAAACAGTATTACACAATGACTTTCTTTTCATCAGCAGCATCATCATCATTTAAGACTGATTATGCCTTTCAGCGTTCAGTCTGGAGCATAGTCCCCCTTATAAAATTCCTCCATGATCCCCTATTCAGTGCAAACATTGGTGCCTCTTCTGATGTTAAACCTATTACTTCAAAATCATTCTTAACCGAATCCAGGTACGATCTCCTTGGTCTACCCCGACTCCTCCTACCCTCTACTGCTGAATCCATGAGTCTCTTGCGTAACCTTGCTTCTCCCATGCGTGTAACATGACCCCACCATCTAAGCCTGTTCGCCCTGACTGCTACATCTATAGAGTACATTCCCAGTTTCTCTTTGATTTCCTCATTGTGGACACCCTCCTGCCATTGTTCCCATCTACTAGTACCTGCAATCATCCAAGCTACTTCCATATCCGTAACCTCAACCTTGTTGATAAGGTAACCTGAATCCACCCAGCTTTCGCTCCCATACAACAAAGTTGGTCGAAAGACTGCACGGTGCACAGATAACTTAGTCTTGGTACTGACTTCTTCTTGCAGAAGAGAGTAGATCGTAGCTGAGCGCTCACTGCATTAGCTTTGCTACACCTCGCTTCCAGTTCTTTCACTATGTTGCCATCCAGTGAGCATATGCGTCCTAAGTACTTGAAACCGTCCACTTGTTCTAACTTTGTTCCTCCTATTTGGCACTCAATCCGTTTATATCTCTTTCCCACTGACATTAGTTTCGTTTTGGAGATTCTAATCTTCATACCATAGCCCTTACATTTCTGATCTAGCTGTGAAATATTACTTTGCAAACTTTCAATCAAATCTGCCATCACAACTAAGTCATCCGCATATGCGAGACTTCTTATTTTGTGTTCACTTATCATAATCTCACCCAGCCAGTCTATTGCTTTCAACATATGATCCATAAATAATATGAACAACAGTGGAGACAGGTTGCAGCCTTGTCTTACCCCTGAAACTACTCTGAACCATGAACTCAATTTACCGTCAATTCTACCTGCTGCCTGACTGTCTATGTAATGACGTTTAATTGCTTGCAAAAGTTTGCCTCCTATTCCATAATCTCGTAGAACAGACAATAACTTCCTCCTAGGAACCCGGTCACATGCCTTTTCTAGATCTATAAAGCATAGATACAATTCCCTGTTCCACTCGTAACACTTCTCCATTATTTGCCGTAAGCTAAAGATCTGGTCCTGACAGCCTCTAAGATGCCTAAACCCACACTGATTTTCATCCAGTTTGTCCTCAACTGATACTCGCACTTTCAACAGTATCTGAGAAGATTTTACCCACAACGCTGATTAGAGATACCTCTGTAGTTGTTACAATCTTTTCTGTTTCCATGTTTCTTTTCGACGCATTGAAAACCCTGTCCCACAGTGTCGTAGCACGTCGCTAGAGGAGGCAAGAATGTCACAGAGCGTTGTTAACTTGGAGTATCGTGCGGTAATTCGTTTTCAGCAACAGCGGAAGTGTTAAAGCTGTGTTTAATCAGACGGTCTTCTGGACTGGCGTGACATAAGCTGTCTGATCATAAAAGTATCGAGACACCTATTAGTGGACGTAAACATCGACTGTGTCCACCCTTCGCACGATGCTTCGGCCTGGAGTCTCATTGACTGGAGCATAATTGACTCAGTGATGAGTCCCGCTTCGAACTGAGCCCTGATGACCAACGAAGACGTGTGTGGAGACGACCCAGGCAGCGGTCGCATATCAACTTGAATGTCGCCCGCCATACGGCCCAACAGCCAGGTGTGAAGTGCCGTTTCGTTTCATAGCAGGACTCCTTCGGTTGTTACCCGCGGCATCCTTGCAACAGCGGTACGTCGACGACTTCAGGACAAGCTATCCTTGGCTTATATTTCAGCAAGCAAATGCTCGCCTGTACAAGGCGAGAATATCTACTGCTTGTCTTCCTGCTTGCCAAACTCTAACTAGGCCAGCAAAGTCGCCGGATTTCTCTCCAACTGAGAACATTTAGAGCATTATGGGAAAGGCCCCCCACAAACAGCTCGGGATTTTGACGACCTAACGCCATTTGGACAGAATTTGGCAAGATACCCTTCATGAGGACATCCAGCAACTCGGTCATTCACTGCTAAGCCGAATATCTGCTTGCATGAGGACCATATATGGACCAACGAGTTGTTGACTTGCTCAGTTTGTGAAGCACTTCATCTTGACTAAATCATTCTGTTGTACTAAAATTGTAATCATTTGTTTGGCTGTGCATGTACATCACATCTGCCGCTTTTCCTTCCATTCGGATAATTCCTTCGTGACACGTAGCTCGTTATTTTCTTCTTACAGCTTATTAAAGAACTGGATCACAACATTAGAAGCGCTGAGTACCAAGTGGTTTGCTGCAGATTTTTGTGGACTTCACAGCAGAAATCTGTTACTACACAGAAAAGTTTATAGTGCACGCAAGTTGAAACATCTGCTGGTGCACGAAACGCGTAGCAAGAGGTTAAATTAAAGCAAAATAAATACTGTGGCTGGAGGAATACAAGAGAGATAATTTATTCGTGCTTACACTTAGCCAGAATGGACAACTGTATTACTTACAAGGGAACCTCCCCGTCGCACCCCCCTCAGATTTAGTTATAAGTTGGAACAGTGGATAGGCCTTGAAAAACTGAACACAGATCAATCGAGGAAACAGGAAGAAGTTGTGTGGAACTATGAAAAAAAATCAAAATATACAGACTGAGTAGTCCATGTGCAAGATATGCAACATCAAGGATAATAGAAGCTGAAGTGCGCAAGGGTCCCGTGGTTAGCGTGAGCAGCTTCGGAACGAGAGGTCCTTGGTTCAGGTCTTCCCTCGAGTGAAAAGTTTTATTTCTTTATTTTTGCAAAGTTATGATCTGTCCGTTCGTACATTGACGTCTCTGTTGACTGTAATAAGTTTAGTGTCTGTGTTTTGCAACCGCACCGCAAAAACCGTGCGATCAGTAGACGAAAGGACGTGCCTCTGCAATGGGAACCGAAAAGATTTGATCGCAAGGTCATAGGTCAACCGATTCCTCCACAGGAAAATACCTCTGATATATTCTACACGACACTGTTGACGGCATGTGCGTCACATGACAGGAATATGTTGTCGACCCACCTAACTTTTACACTTGGCGAATTGGTAAAAAGATTCTTATACATTGCCCGATTTAGGTTTTCTTGTGGATGTGATAGTCACTCCCAAAAAGTGTTGAAAACATAAGAGATTGTCACATAAACTGAAAATAAAAAATCGAACTTTTCACTAGAGGGAAGATTTGAACCAAGGACCCCTCATTCCTCAGCTGCTCACGCTAACCACGAGACCACGCCACTCCTGAGCTAATGTTATTCATGAAGTTGCCTGTCTTTCACATGGACTACTCAGTTTCTATATATTTTGCTTATTTTCTTCATAGTTCCACACAACTACTTCTTATTTTCTCGATTGATCTGTGTTCGGTTTTTCAAGGCCTGTCCACTGTGCTAACTTATAACTAAATCTGAGGGGGGTGCGATGGGGAGGTTGCCTTGTTAGTGAGGCGAGCATAGCCAGGCGCAGGGGCATTAACTGCGGGCCTCCGAGGTGACCCTCGAAGTTGGCCGTCGGGAGGAAGACGTCCCAAAGTCTGCCGGGTGCGATGACAGCGCCCCGCCGCATTGCTTATGCAGGACCCCGACCCGACTTCCTGCGCTGGCGCTCCTGCGGCTAATGAACTTGGCGGATACACGCGCGCCTCTTGTCACCGCCGCACAAAAGACCCACACCCGTCAGCCCTCAGGGAGAACAGCAGCTGCCCATTGCCATTTGCCCCGTGTGTCTGTTCAAGTACTGTCCGTAAAGTCGTAGTGTTGCTGTCTGTATCTAACCTCCTTATTCATATAGTGCTGAACATCCTCAGAGCACTTGCAAAAGTATCAGTTAACTCGTAGAGTCACGTATGTGAGCAATACTGTCGGCTGTGCTTTCTACTTGCTACTTTACGCACATAAAAGTGGTACTCCAGTTTTTTTGCACTTAACTAAACTCGTCTGGTGTGTTAGCAAGACAATGATTCCTTCACAGTTTCTTTGAGGGTTTCAGACACGAATGCGGCCAACAGACGGCAACCCCTCGTCCAATGCAACGCTTTCAAAATAACCTAAGAAACAGCAATGCTTTCACCGTAATATAAGAAGTTGTTTTTTCGTGCTTCATTCTGAGCAACTATAGATTTAAAGCCGGTCTGAGTAGGTAATAGATTCCTGTAAACTTAAAGAATTTTATTCTAAGAATACTCGAAAACCGCGAAGCAGAAGACAGTATTCCACAACAGTAGCGGTAACAGGGATACCTTACGGTCCGGCAACATTGTACTTTCTCCACGTTTACAGAATTTCTTGACCAGCACCGGGACATCGATTTCCTAAAGCAGTACGACGCATTGCTCAAAAACACTTGAAAAAAAAAGGGGGCTCTGACGATGAGCTTTCCCAGCGCTGTCAGGTACTAAACATTTCAATCGTGTTCGCATGTTCACCGATAGCTGAGTGCGTAGCGTCTTGTTATTGTGAAGTTGCTGGTTCGATTCTTGTTAGCAGCTATATTCATTATCAAATGAAAATGCTAATTAACAAATATTGAATCATACTTTTTAATAAAATATCTTTTTATTTTTAATTACTGATTGTATGAAAATTATTTACCACGTCAGTATTACGGTTCATTCTAGAAATAAAGAGGGTTGGCTTCGCTATTTGATGGTTCGCATTTTTACACAAAATTTTAATCTATTGGGATTGCTTGCAAGCTATTAGTAATTAGAAACACATTTTTATTAAGAATTATGATTCAATATTTTTAATTAACATTTTCCGTTTTTAATAAAAATTTAACGCAAGAAAAGTAAAAAAAAAAAAAAAAAAGCTGCTAGCCTCACTACAAGCCGTGCGCTTAACTTAATCGTGAAATCTCTGGTGTCTGTGTATGTATACACTCACACCGAGACACAAATTAATTGCGTCGTATTGGGATAGGGAACTGACACTCTAGCGCTGAACTTCAACTCCTGTAAGTATGGAAGAAACTAGAAAGGGTCACTCGAACAGTCCACGGGTATACTGCCGGTCCATAGTGTCCAACGGGCACAATATTTCGGCAATCAGACATGTCGCCATCGTCAGGTGCGCTGACGAACTGAGCTCCTGAGGGCGGGCGGCCGACTAAAATCCCCCCCCCACCCGCGGGTCGCTCTCTTCGCCGTCCGTCAGTCTGCAAGGTCGCCTTAACTGTTCTTAAAGGTTGGCAAAACGTGGAACACAGACTTCTGACTAATTATGAAAGGTTAAAACTTTTCTGGACTGATGATCGAATCCGAATCCCAGCATTTTGCAGACAGCGCCACCAGTTGTTTCATTTGAACATGCATACCGCACAGACCCGACGCTTCAGTTAGTTACGTGAAACAGGCAAACAATGTACAGGAATTGTTTTCTTAACCCGAAACTGTTAACGGTAAGATCTGGCGATCGAGCAATTTACTTTCTTCGCGTCTCCCTCCCTCCCTCCCTCCCTCCCTCCCTCCCTCCCTATATATATATATATATCTCTCGAAGTCATCAGAAGTGTACAGTTCATTTTCAGATTGCGTGACTAGACGTAACCATAATGCATAAGTGTTATTATCCAACATAAACGCAGGTCTTTCCTCTACACCATTAGTCTTCCCGATTGCTTCTTTGAACAGTTCCCACAGCGACTGGTGGTTCGATAGTATGGCCGCTGCTATCTTCAGAGATCACTCTGTCAAGCTTTTTGCTTATATCAAACAATACGTTTGAAACATTCCTGTGATTGGTAGGGGGTATTTGTAGGGGGAAGCAGGAAGATTTTTCTGTCTACTGCCCTGCTGTTCATCGTAGTTTGGGAGAGTATCGATTGCATGTTTATGGGAACAAAGTGAAACCCCGAGGAAGAAGACGGAAGTTATTCTCGCCAACATCGTTTTGCTAGTCAGAGCACTAGAGCTCTGATGTTGAGGAAATAGACGGGAATCTGCTGCGTTTATCGTGAAATAAGCATAACGATATTCGCCTTAAGTTTTCCGTTATTTTTTCTTTTACGTCGCCTCAAGGAATTCAGAAACTATCCGTCCAAAATATTGATCTGGTACCTTGACCGTTGTCTCACGCCCTTTGGTATTGGTAGAGTTACGGAAATGAGTTAAACAGGCTAGGAAACTTTGACTTTCTCTGTTACGTAGCATATACAGGATGATTTTGTGATGTCACAAACTATCAGGGATGATGGAGAAGGTTATGTATACCAATTTGAGGTAAGAGACCCTGGTTCGGAGACGACCGAGTCGAAAGTTAGTTGCGAAAATAGTTCTGATACCTGTGACATTGGAGTGCATGTACCACTATCCCGGTACCGTCATTGCTACGATTGTAGGGTAGTCAACTTTCAGACGTGATAGTAAGGACCAAAACAAAAAAGAAGCCTTGTAAACATGGGCTCTGAACTGCATACCTTAAGAGCGGTAAGCACTCGTTCATCTTCGCTACTTTGAAGCATCTCTTATACTGAACAAGTGCTCTTAAGAAATACATTTTACGCCCATGTTTACGAAGCTTTTTCTCATATTCCCACCTCCGAAAGTTCCCTACCTTAAAACCGAAGGTAGTTCCTCTGTCATTGATATCAGAACGATAGTCGGTGATAAAGACTCTGTTTTCCTGGCCCGAGGTCTCTCACCTCTAACGGATACATTTAGTCGTTTCCATCATCCAGGATAGGTTTTATCATCATCACGGGATCACCCTGTATTTCATAAATTAAGTTGTGACAATATTTTAGTACTGAAACTGAGCCGGCCGCTGTGGCCGAGCGGTTCTAGGCACTTCAGTCCGGAATCGCCCTTCTGTTACGGTCGCAGTTTCGAATCCTGCCTCGGGCATGGATGTGTTTGATGTCCTTAGGTTAGTTAGGTTTAAGTAGTTCTAAGTAGTTCTAAGTCTAGGGGACTGATGACCTCAGATGGGAAGTCCCATAGTGCTTAGAGCAATTTGAACCTTTTTTGTGTTCTGGAGGCCATTTTGCCTGGTGTAACGTTGATGTACGCGGTTAAATAAAATTGTTTTCAAAAAACAAAAATTTCTGTTATTGTTTGATCACAGCGCGTAGTATCTTGTGTGGCATTCTTTTTTTTTTGTGCAGGGCAGTGTCTGGTCGCGGCGTGGCCTTGCTGTCTTTACCGAGTAGACAGCTGTGCTGACGAGAGCCGTTTGTGTTGGTGTTGCAGGTTCCGGACAGCGGGGGCATGGACTGCATGCCGCTCCAGCCGGCGCATGCGCACCAACCGCATCGGCCGCCGGGGCCATTCCAGTACCTCATGCACGAGCAGGCCAAATCGCTCGTCGCGCTACAGGTATGCTTGCTTACCACCAGTCAACTGATGGTCCGCGTTTACTGTAGGGCAGTGTGTCCCTCCCCGGTAGCTGATAAGCAAATAATCAATTGCCAATTCTATTTCTTTGTGTTTTCTAATACATTAGAAAAATATTGTCCACATTTAACGCTGCCAGAAAATCCATAATTAAAAACGGTCAGCTCCATTATCATGAGACACAATGGCACAAATTCAACAAAATTTCAATACGAACGGAAAAGGTTTTAGAAAAGAAATAAACGAACGCAACACAGTAATGCAATAAAAACAATAACTATGAAAATGGAAAACCGAAAACTAAATGTAATGAATTTTAAAACTTAACTTACATGTGCTATATACCTTTGAGTTGAATAAAGTTTTACGTATTGTTAAAAAAAAAAAGTTGTCAGTGTGATAGAATGTCAATCATAAGGGCTCGGGTTCGATTCCCGGCTGGGTCGGACATTTTCTCCGCTCAGAGACTGGGTGTTGTGTTATAATTATCATCATTTCATCCCCATCGACGCCAAGTCGCCGAAGTGGTGTCAAATCAAAAGACTTGCACCCGACGAACGGTCTACCCGACGGGACCCTAGCCACACGACATTTACTTATAGGACAGTGTTTCCCAACCTGAGGATAATTACCACTGAGATGAAAAACGTAATTTTCTGAGGTTTAAGAAAATGGGTACAATGGTGTTTCGGTCACGAAAGAAACTATATTTTTAATAGAGCATTACTGTCATCACTGTCTAGTACTGATCATATGAGTAAACACAATTACATTTTTTACAAATTCTAGGATTAACGTGTGGCACAATATGGTGGAAGTTCAACTTGTTAATTTTTGAACACCATCTTCCTCACATAGTCCCCCAGCTAGATACAATCGCTGAGGTAACAAGCCGTGGGATAACTCCTAATACCGTGTCGGTCCTCCTTTTCACGGTGTAGTCCAACAACTCGACGTGGCATGGACTCCAAAAGTCGTTGGAAGTCCCTTGCAGAAATATTGAGCCATGCTGCCTCTACACAATTGGGAACGTGTCGCCATTGCAGGATTTTGTGCAGGAACTGACCTCTCAACTATGTCCCGTAAATGTTCGGTGGAATTCGTGTCGGACGATCTGCGTGGCCAAATCATTCGCTCGAACTATTCAGAATGATCTTCAAACCACCATTGGTGACATGGTGCATTATCAGGGGAACACGAAGTCCATGATTGGCTGCAGATGGCCACCATGTAGCCCAGCATAACCATTTCCAGTCAGTGATCGGTTCAGTTGGACCACAGGTCCCGGTCCATTCCATGTAAACACAGCTCACCTCGTTATGGAGCCACCACCGGCTTGCACAGTCCCTTCGTGACAATTTAGGTTTATAGCTTCGGCGGGTCTGCGCCACACTGGAATCCTACAATCAGCTCCTAACAAATGAAATCGGGAATCATCTGTACAGGCCACGGTTTTCCAGACGGCTACGGACCAACCGATATGGTCACGAGCCCAGGAGAGGTGCTGCAGACGATGTCGTGCTGTTAGCAAAGGTACCTGCTTCGGTCGTCTGCTGCCATACATAGCCCAATGACGCCAAATTTCGCCGCACTGTCCTAACGGATACGTTTGTCGTACGTTCCACATTTAACCTGCGGTTATTTCATTTTGTGTCCCTTATCTGTTAGCACTCACAATTCTAAGCAAACGCCGTGCTCTCGGTCGTTAAGTGAAGGCTGTCGGCCATTGCGTTGTCCGTTGTGAGAGGTAGCGCCTCGACATGTTGTTGACACTTTGGATCTCGGGTTATTGAATTACCTAACGATTTACGAAATGGAATGCCCCATGCGTGTAGCTCCAACTACCATTCCGCGTTCAAAGCCTTTTTAATTCCCGTCGTGTGGCCATAATCACGTCGGAAACCTTTCCACGTGAATCGCGTCAGTACAAATGACACTCTGCCAATTCACTGCCCTTTTATAGCGTGTAATGCGATAATACCGTCATCTCTATCTATGCATATTGCGATCCCATGACTTTTGTCACCTCAGTGCCCTTTGACTGTATGCGGTGACAGAGGAACTGAAACACATGGATCACGTTTGCTTAAATACCTCATGAAAATGCCTTCTCCGGCTTTTAAGTTAGTTGCCTCAAGAGCACAGTATACGCTCCAGTTTACGAAATAGTTGATAATACAACAGAACAGCAGATATGTATGACCACTAAACTGTTGTTATATCTACACATTATTATTATTTTGTAAGAAGTGTCTACTGTCAATGTAGGCGCTTTCTTTTATGCACGAAGGTTTGTAGGTAGCACTCGCGATGCCCTGAAAATTCCTCACCATTCTAGGAAAAAAGTTATTAGAAATAAGCAGTATCAGTTGTCTCATTCACTCATTAGGACGTGGTTTAAGGAAACATTTACAAGAGGTAAATATTAATTAAAATTAATTATTTAAGATATAGAACTGTTCACAAAAAGGCTTTTTTGTTGCAAAGTTAGACGCCGCTAATGTTGATGACGTTGGGGAAGGGAGGGGTGGGTGCACAGCCAAAATCTAGTTGCACTCAGGGATTAAGTGTAGCAACCTCTGCTGTAGAATAAACGCTAAGCATCGTGGGGCGTTTGCGCAGTAGCGAGATGCAACGCTTATGTAGGAGCCGACTCTGCAACCACTCAGTAACCCCCACTGCCCGAACATACTGCATTCTCGTTGCG
Source organism: Schistocerca gregaria (assembly GCF_023897955.1). Taxonomy (NCBI): domain Eukaryota; kingdom Metazoa; phylum Arthropoda; class Insecta; order Orthoptera; family Acrididae; genus Schistocerca; species Schistocerca gregaria. Next base: position 1,012,368,620 of record NC_064920.1, on the reverse strand, counting down.
TTTTTGAGTGAACACGTCGTTGTTTAATAGATGTGACTGCTTGCAGTGATAGTCCTGCAATCGTGTAAAAAAAGTAAAGTCTGTGGCACACGCCCGTGAGCGGGCTACCGCCCTCGCTGTAGATGACAGAGCAGGCTTTCTTCGCTGCGATCCTAGGACGCACTTTTGCCGCCGCAAAATATCCATGATACTCATTTGTTAGCACACTGAGTGCACGGGGCTGGCGCTGTCCTGGAGGGACTGGAACGACGAAAAGTCCTCGCCACTAATGCGGGATTGAACGTAGGTCTTTCAGGACCGGAAACATGTGCTCTGAAAGCTAGACCACCACAGCCTCCTGCAACCCTGTAACCATGTTGTAATTTGAGGCATTGAGGAACATAAGGGCCCAAAGCGAAGACACAAAGTTTTGAGAAAGGGAGATGTTTATGAAAATCAGATGCCGGCCTTGGTGGCCGTGCGGTTCTAGGCGCTGTAGTCCGGAACCGCGGGACTGCTACGGTCGCAGGTTCGAATCCTGCCTCGGGCATGGATGTGTGTGATGTCCTTAGGTTAGTTAGGTTTAAGTAGTTCTAAGTTCTAGGGGACTGATGGCCTCAGATGTTAAGTCCCATAGTGCTCAGAGCCATTTGAACAATTTTTTTTTTTTTTTTTTACAGGCAAACCACCAGTGTCATAGGTTTGTTTTGCTTTTATAACCAAGTATCAACATCCTATATTTCCTATGAAAAAATAATATCCCACCTTCATGTTGAGGAATGTTAATTTATATTTCCAATTATAGTTCATGATAATTCTCAAAAACTTCATAGACAGGGTAGTTCACAGTACAGGGTGAGCGAGAAGTCGCTGTACCCCTGTAACCCCTGCTTACTACGAAATGTTGTTATGCAGGTTAGTAGCTACGTTTTTATCAATTGTTGGAGTAATTTGTTGGCATTCATGTTTGTTTTTTGTCGCAGTCGAGTTTTAATCTGTAGCCATAGCAGATGTGAGCGGTCATAGTTAAACTACTGAGGAACGTTTAGTGACAAGTGTGTGGCTGCGTGAATGACGACACAAAGGGTAGACAATGCGATACATAATGGGAGAATTTTTGAAAAGATTTAATAAGGCAACACTTCTGAATTGGGAAAGACGGGCTCTTGCTTTTGGCAGTGTTGAAAGACAGGCCGCGGAGTAGAAGGAAGAAGAAAATCAACTGGCTCAAAGCACTATGGGGCTTAACATCTGAGGCCATCAGTCTGCTAGACTTGGAACTACTTAAACCTAACTAAACTAAGGACATGACACACAGCCATGCCCGAGGCAGGATTCGAATCTGCGACCGTAGAAGCAGCGCGGTTCTGGACTGAAGCGCTTAGAACCGCTCGTCCACAACGGGCGGCGAAGGAAGAAGACACGAGGCGAAATTTGCACCGGAGTCACTTCTTCGATTGTTCAGTTTCGTACGAAATAGACACATAAAAGTGCTTCGGAAATCGGTATACCGAGAACAGTGCTAGATCACAGTGTGGGATCCGTACCAGATAGGGTTGATAGAAGAGATAGAGAAGATCAAACGGAGAGCAGCGCGCTTCGTTACAGGATCATTTAGTAATCGCGAAAGCGTTATGGAGATGATAGATAAACTCCAGTGGAAGACTCTGCAGGAGAGACGCTCAGTAGCTCGGTACAGGCTTTTGTTGAAGTTTCGAGAACATACTTTCACCGAAGAGTCAAGCAGTATATTGCTCCCTCCTACTTACATCTCGCGAAGAGACCATGAGGATAAAATCAGAGAGATTAGAGCCCACACAGAAGAGTACCGACAATCCTCCTTTCCACGAACAATACGAGACCGGAATAGAAGGGAGAACCGATAGAGGTACTCAGGGTACCCTCCTCCACACACCGTCAGGTGGCTTGCGGAGTATGGATGTAGATGTAGAAAAAAGACCTTACCGGATATAGACCGGAATGAGCGCGTTTTAGTATGCCGTGCTTTATATACTGAATTTACAAGTGCAGTAAAGCGTGCCAAGGTTATGTTTTGAGATAAGTGTGCTATTCATCGCAGCTCACGTTCTAGGAATATTGTCGGTTGTGCCAAAGAAAATACTCGTTACACAGTCGAGTTTGAAAGGAATACACGTCACGTAGTGACATGGGCAGCGATGACATCACATCTGCATTGAAGGGATTGTGAATGGCGCAAATTATTTTCACATGCTAGAAACATGGTTAATACCTCAGCTTGAGGAAACAGGCTTCACAGAACGCGTATGGCAGCGAGGCGGGCGCCTCCTCTCTACTCTCTTGCAGGGCTTGACTTCTTAAAACACTTCACAGGTCTTGGTTTATCAGCAGCGTCAGCTCCCTTTAAATGGCCACTAAGAAGGCCTGACCTCAACTACACCTGACATCTCATTATGGGATCTCATTATGGGATCTCATTATGGGATCTCATTATGGGATCTCATTATGGGATCTCATTATGGGATCTCATTAAGGTGCCTGTATCTTCACATCCTTAAGAACTGGGCAGTGCTGTTGCGGATGCATTTCTCACTTAAACATCGGACATGCTCGAAAATATATCTAGAAGAACATGGAGGCGTACGGAAATGTGTTCACAGCAATATGAGGAACATACAAATACACTACTGCCCATTAAAATAGCTACACCACGAAGAGCACGTGCTACAGACGCGAAATTTAACCGACAGGTAGAAGATGCTGAGATATGCAAATGATTAGTTTTTCAGAGCATTCACACAAGGTTGGCGCCGGTGGCGACACCTACAACGGGCTCACAAGAGGAAAGTTTCCAACCGATTTCTCATACACAAACAGCAGTTGACCGGCGTTGCCTGGTGAAACGTTTTTGTGATGCCTCGTGTAAGGAGAAGAAACGCGTACCATCACGTTTCCGACTTTGGTGAAGGTCGGATTGTAGCCTATTGCGATTGCGGTTTATCGTATCGCGACATTGCTGCTCGCGTTGGTCGGCATCCAATTACTGTTAGCAGAATATGGAATCGGTGGGTTCAGGAGGGTAATACGGAACTCCGTGCTATATCCCAGCGGCCTCGTATCGCCGGCCAGAGTGGCCGAGCGGTTATAGGGGCTACATTCTGGAACCGCGCGACCACTACGGTCGCAGGTTCGAATCCTGCCTCGGGCATGGATGTGTTTGATGTCCTTAGGTTGGTTAGGTTTCAGTAGTTCTAAGATCTAGGGGACTGTCTAGGGGACTGATGACCTTAGAAGTTAAGTCCCATAGTGCTCAGAGCCATTTGAACCAAGCCAGCCTCGTATCACTAGCAGTCGAAGATTATAGGCATCTTATTCGCATGGATGTAACGGATCGTGCAGCCAAGTCTCGATCCCTGAGTCAAGAGTTGGGGACGTTTCCAAAACAACCACCATCTGCACGAACAGTTAGACGATGTTTGAGCAGTACGGACTATCAGCTCGGGGACCATGGCAGCGGTTACCCTTGACGCTGCATCACAGACAGGGGAGTCTGCGATGGTGTACTCAGCGACGAACCTGAGTGCACGAATGGCAAAACGCTATTTTTTCGGTTAAATCCAGGTTCTGTTTTCAGCGTCATGATTGGCGCATCTGTGTTTGGCGACATCGCGGTGAACGCACATGGGAAGCGTGTATTTGTCATCGCCATACTGGCGTAACACCCGGCGTGATGATATGGGGTGCCATTGGTTACACGTCTCGGTCACTTCTTGTTCGCATTGACGGCACTTTGAACAGTGGACGTTACATTTGAAGTTGTGTTACGACCCGTGACCCCACCGCAAGACCGCATGTTGCAGGTCCTGTACGGGCCTTTCTGGATACAGAAAATGTTCCACTGGTGCCCCGGCCAGCACATTCTCCATATCTCTCACCAATTGAAAACGTCTGGTCAATGGTGGCCGAGCAGCTGGCTCGTCAGAATACGTCAGTCACTACTCTTGATGAACTGTGGGATCGTGTTGAAGCTGCATGGGCAGCTGTACCTGTATACACCATCCAAGCTCTGTTTGACTCAATGGCCAGGCGTATCAAGGCCGTTATTACGGCCAGAGGTGGTGGTTCTGGGTACTGATTTCTCAAGATCTATACACCCAAATTGCGTGAAAATGTAATCACATGTCAATTCTAGTATAATATATTTGTCCAATGAATACCCGTTTATCGTCTGCATCTCTTGGTGTAGCGATTTTAATGGCCAGTAGTGTATATTGGACACTTAATACGTAAGTAAGTACTTGTGCTAAAGCTAATCAAATCAACTAACATTTGATACTAGGGGCTACAGTAATCCCCCACCCCTGTAGTTATTGTAGATCGAATGCAACTGTCAATTCTAGGGCAGGTTGTGAATCGTAACCACGTTAAGTGGCGCACTGCGAAGTCGCAGATGGAATTAAGTCAGCGTGGTGGCTTTCTGGGTTTGCCTTGCAGCGAGGAGGCGGCAAGCACGTGCTGCAGAGCAAGTGTCCGGTGGCTGCACAGGTGTTGCTTCGCGAAGCCTCAGGCTATTTACGATATGCTGCCTCAGTGTGACGGCTGACCAGCTTACACGGCCGGCGCGGAGGTCGCGCTAAGACCGAAGCCTGCCAAGCTCGTGCAGAGAGGCGTCAAGAATGCTGTTACAGCGCGTTCCTCGCAGCGCCTCGTCCGGAACGCGTCTAACACTGCTGCCTGAGTACCGCAAATAGGGCTGCATACCGCGATATGGCCTTAGATCAAACCATTCTCCTCTTCTTTCTAGTCTATTCAGCAAACTCGACAAACTTATTGTTATGTGGGTCCGCAGCCTCTATGAATTCCTTAAGTGATGTCATTTCCCGCTTTAAGGACATTCGGTGTCGTATTAATGAAAGGAGACAAGACGTAAGTTATGAGAATAAGAAATAAGCTAATTATCTTCGACTAATTATGAATATTACAGTATCATATCAAAAGGAAGATGACAACGACTTTCAAAAGTAATTAAAGGACGGATCAGCGGCGCTTCAAACGAAACATTAGTACATAAATCTGGTAGAAAATACAAAGAGATTCTGGTCGTATGTAAAATACACCAACACCAAGGCACAATTTGTACCTTCTCTGCGCGATAGTAGCGGTAATGTTTCTGATTGCCACAGAGTGGAGTTACTAAACACGATTTACCGAAATTCCAGAAAGGGTCTGATACTGTCTCAGTTGTGTCACTGGATTCGTGATTTCCTGTCAGGATGGTCACAATTCGTAGTTACTGGTGGAGAGTCATTGACTAAAACAGAAGTTATTTCTGGCGTTCCCCACATAGTATCATAGGCCCCCTACTCTTCCTAATGTATATAAACAGTTCAGGAGACAATTTGAGCAGTCCTCTTAGATTGTTTGCGGATTATGCTGTCATTTACCGTCTCGTAAAGTCATCACAAGATACAAACCAACTGCAGAGTGATTTAGACAAGATATCTGTATGGTACGAAAAGTGGCCATTGGTTTTATATAATGGTCATGCATATGAGTACTAGAAGGTATCCGTTAACTTTGGGTTACACGATAAATCACGCAGATCTAAAGACTGTCAGATACTTCAGGATTACAAGTACTAATAACTTAAACTGGAATGATCACATAGATCATGTTGTGGGAAAAGCGAACCAGAGACGGCGTTTTATTCACAGAACAGACTGAACAGAGACTGCTTACACAATGCTTTTTCGCTCTCTTCTGGAGTATCGCAACCCGTTATGGCACCCACACCAGATAGGACTGGGAGGACCCACCGCTATGTCGCTGCGGGGCAGCTCTGACGGTGGTCCACATTTTGGTGGACTGCCCGCTTTTAACAGGACTCAGGCAGACGTTTGCGCTGCCTGATACCCTCCCTGCCCTTTTATGTGATGACGTTGCTATGGCGGACCTCGTGTTGAGTTTTTATCGGGCAGGGGGCTTTTATCGTATGATTTGAGTGTTTGTCCTTTTATTTCCTGTATTGACTTGGGCCTTTGGCCTGTGGTTTTAAACTGTGGGTTTTAATGCCATTTGGTGGTTGGCTTTTCCTTATTTTCGTGGTCGGCCAACCACCTTCACACTCGGTGTGATTTTAGTTCCATTTGTCTGGTCTTTGTCTGTCTTTCTTGTATTGTGTCGTCCCTTGTCTCAGTTCTCCGTTTTTAACGACTGACAGTTTTTATTTCGTGTGATTTTATCGTGGAACAAGGGACCGATGACCTTAGCAGTCTGGTCCCTTCAATCCCACACCCCCAACCAACCAGATAGGACTGACGGAGGACCTCGAAAAAGTCCAAAGAAAGGCGGCTCGTTTTGTATTATCGTAAAATAGGGGAGAGAGCGTTATGGATATGATAAGCGAGTTGAGGTTTTAATAGAAAAGCCCTTTTTTGTTGTGGCAGGATCTTTTCACGACATGTGAATCACCAACTTTTTCCTCCGAATGATAAATATTTTGTTGGCACCCACCTATGTATGGAGAAATGACCATCGTAGTAGAATAAGAGAAATCAGAGCTCGCACAAAAAGATTTAAATATTGGTCTTTTTCAGTGCGCTGTTTAAGGGTGGAACGATAGAAGAATAGCTTGAAGGTGGTTCAATGAACTCTCAGCGAGGCAGTGAATTGTGAATTGCGGAGTAGTCACGTAGATGTACGTGAAAGGCCTTTATTAGGCCCGTTTTCGAATACGCTGCCCCTGTATGGATGGTTAACCAAAATCAAGCAAAAAGATTGTTCAGCACTGAAACAAGCATCTTAAGGAAAGCAACAAGATCCCTCACACATACGCCAAACCTTATACAAAATAGCAAATATAAAACCTTTAAAACGCAAACTCATCGAATTTACTTGTAGAATTTCATTGAACAATCTAAGCACTATTACACTGACGACGGAAGTATTTGACGATAAAATCGTTAATTTCAGTTTTGCAAAATTTTAGTACACTTACTCGCCATATACGAGTACAGTAGCACAGTGCGTGAGTAAAACATACCAAGAACACAAAGAAATTTACCTGGAAGCGGGACCAGCCAGCAATATCAACCATCTCTTGTAACAAAACCCAAGATAGATCTGACAACTACTTCGTAGTTTGTCTACTATCTGCGAAATAATCCCATGTCAGCTTTTAGTGTGGTTTCCCTCCCCTGTAAGGTGAATGTTGGGATTATAATTTATCCCTTCAAACCAAAACCAGAAAAAAAGCGAAACGGCAATACATTAAAATTGTTGTTTCTCTTGGTCAGAAAATAAATGGTTCCAAAACAGAAAAAATGAAACCTTGGGTTGAAACGAGCATAAGCGCTCTCATCAGCTCATTTTCTCCCTTTAGGATTAAGTATGAAAGATACCAAAAAGAGGTTAATAATGACAACGTAAATAACATAAATTAGGTTTCATATTACTCGCGTTGTTCATAACAACCATTAACTCAAATCATCCTACCAACAAGGACGACACATCCCTACAAGGAGCTTGTCATTGTTAACGTGTGGGTGTGCCGTAATATGACATAGAATCTTGTAGAGCCAAAAGTGGAGCACAACCTCTTTCAAAAACAACTACTTGACGAAATTACTGCACGCCGTTCCTGCTGGATTGTAATTTGGAGACTGCAACTGTTTATTAAATAAAAACAAAACGAGTACCGGCATCGTCATGGTTGTTTTCTTCAAACGCGCTTTGATGGCTTACACCTTCATTTCCTGATGATCGGTGCATTACTTGACAATTTCAATGTTCATTACGAGCTTACATTGCGAAATGAATATAAAGACAACACACATTTATGAATTGTTTGTATAAACATTAACGAACAACATATATGTACACAGATTTCAGCATATTTATTTGATGATGATTAGGTTTGATATTTTGGCCTTAACTACCAGCTATTCGTAATTTCAGTCACTGTAAGTACCCTTAAAAGCAATTGTTTTAAAGAAGTTTAATTTTATACGCCTGAGTTCCGAAGATGTAAAGACATTGTGGATGTTCACTGTATCTTTGATTCGCAGTGTGAACAGGTAGTTAGTTCCCTTTGACTTACAACGCACCGTATTTCTGTACCTGTGCAATGATTGGATTGTTTTTGTTTTGTGTTTGCATGCCCTGCAGTAATACAAACGCACATCTTGATAGGCAGCTTCGTTACTAGACTGAATTATTCGCTCTGCAGCGGAGTGTGCGCTGATAAACTTCCTGGGGGATTAGAACTGTCTACCGGACTGGACCCGAACCTAGTACCTTTGCCTTTCGCGGGCAAGCTTTCTGCGGATTGACCTCCCCAAGCAAGACTCACGACCCGTCCTCGTAGCTTTACTTCCACCAATACATCACCTCCTAGCTTCTAAACTTGTTAGTATCTCGGTCCGGTCCACAGTTTTTATCAGAGAAGAAGTTTCATATCTGCACACAGTTTGTACCAGAGTGAAAAACCATTCTGGAAGCATCCTCCAAGCTAAGGCTAAGCCATGTCTCAGTAATACCTTTTCTTTCAGGTGTGTTAGTCCTACAAGTTACACAGGAGAATTTCTGTGAAGTTTGGAAAGTAGGAGATGGGATAATGGCGGAAGTAAAGCTGTGAGAAAGGACCCTGAGTCGTCCTTGGATAGCTCATTTGGTAGACAATTTGCCCAAGAAAGGCAGAGGTCGTGGGTCGAGTCGCATTTAGTCTGCCAGGAAGTTTCAGCTTTGCTATTGTTTATCGTGTGTGGCGTGAGTGCGGTATTATGATAACAAGTGGCACATAAAAACTATTTGTAATTTGCAGTGAAAACAAGGGTAAGGGAGACCACTGGCTACATTCAGGAAAATAAATCGTCATGTAATCCACTGATCTACCAGAAACTGAGTGTATAAGCCCTCTAAACGTCTCCATGAAGAAAATAAAAATGACTTGCTATTATTATTTATTGTCCGCAGCTCGTGGTATACTAGTTAGCGTCACTTCCTCTAGATTGTGTGGTCTTGGGTTTAGTTCACTTCCAGGTCAGAGATTTCGACTCTGCATGCCCTCTATGCTCTTTCTCTTTTCCCCCCATTTCCCCCCCATTCTTCTCCCTTTCTCTACTATTCTGCCTCTCTCCCCTTCATCACCCTCTTACCCACCTCCTCCCCCTAACCCACCTCCTCCCACCTCTTTCCACACCTCCTCCCACCTCTTTCCACACCTCCTCCCACCTCTTTCCACACCTCCTCCCACCTCTTTCCACACCTCCTCCCACCTCTTTCCACACCTCCTCCCACCTCTTTCCACACCTCCTCCCACCTCTTTCCACACCTCCTCCCACCTCTTTCCACACCTCCTCCCACCTCTTTCCACACCTCCTCCCACCTCTTTCCACACCTCCTCCCACCTCTTTCCACACCTCCTCCCACCTCTTTCCACACCTCCTCCCACCTCTTTCCACACCTCCTCCCACCTCTTTCCACACCTCCTCCCACCTCTTTCCACACCTCCTCCCACCTCTTTCCACACCTCCTCCCACCTCTTTCCACACCTCCTCCCACCTCTTTCCACACCTCCTCCCACCTCTTTCCACACCTCCTCCCACCTCTCTCCACACCACCTCCCACCTCTCTCCACACCACCTCCCACCTCTCTCCACACCACCTCCCACCTCTCTCCACACCACCTCCCACCTCTCTCCACACCACCTCCCACCTCTCTCCACACCACCTCCCACCTCTCTCCACACCACCTCCCACCTCTCTCCACACGTCCTGCCACCTCTCTCCACACGTCCTGCCACCTCTCTCCACACGTCCTGCCACCTCTCTCTCTGCCTCCTCTTTACCCCCATTTCGCCTATTGTTTACTCCATCTGTCTCTTCTCTTTTCTACTTGTCTCTCACTTGTTTCTTCCCCCTTACTCACTTCTCTCTTTCTGTCCTCATTTCTTCTGTTCTCTCTTACCTCCCTTCTTTCCTCATATACTCACACACTCTCCAAACCCTTCTCTACACATACTGCTGACATATGTTACATTTTAAATTTTAGATCACGTTACTGATGTGACGCGTTAACGTAGTGTACCCAAAAAAAAAAGTTCAAGTGGCTCTTAGCACTATGAGACCTAACATCTGAGGGCATCAGTCCCCTAGAACTTAAAACTACTTGAACCTAACTAACCTAAGGGCATCACACACATCCATGCCCAAGGCAGGATCCGAACCTGCGACCGTAGCGGTCGCGCGGTTCGAGACTGAAGCGCCTAGAACCGCTAGGCCACACCGGACGCCGGTAGCGTACCCTTGCAATGCCTTTGGTGTGTGCTGCCTTCAGATACTCATTTCCAAGTAGACACAAACTGTGTTAGTATTAACGACACCCCTAGTGACGCCGTGCTGCTGTCACAGGAGCTGCAGAATGAGGTGGGCGCGCTGCTGGAGTTCCGGGACCTGGTCATGGAGACGTTCCCGCACCTGCGGCAGAAGCTGGCGGCCAGCGAGCGCGGCGGCTCGTCCTCGTCGTGCTGCACCAGCACCGCCTCCTCCACGGCGGCCACGCTGCCGCCGGCGCACCTCCACCAGCTGCACCACGCCGCCGCCCCCGCCTCCAGCGCCGCCTCCGCCAGCCCCTCCGGCGCCGCCTCCCGGCACCGCCCGCCGGCTGCAGACTGGGAACCGGGCGTGCGCGTGCGTCGCAAGCTGCTGCACGGCGCCGCGCACCACAAGGAGATCACAGGTAACTGCCTGCTCACTGTAGCGGCGACGTCGCTACCTTTACATCCTCTTTAATTTTAATTCTCAAATGTATGAGGGTTGTAACTTAAATAATGGCAACTACTTATCCACAATCGATACAAAAGAGTTACATGTTTGAACCTGTTACTGTACTTCAGTCGCCAGCGATGTGGATGGCGTAGTATACCGTTAGCAGAGCTTGTTGTGTTGATGGTGCGAATGGAGCGGTCTAAAGTTATGGCGATTCTCGCGTACCACTGTGATGGTGTTATGCTAACTCATTATGTTCCTCCACGGCAGACCGTCAATGCACAGTATTACTGTACGTTTTTTAGCATCACCAGCGACCAGTTTTGCGAAAGAAGCTGCGACACTTTCTATGCAACCCACCCATCATTTTGCACGACAATGCGAGGGCACATACATGGCAAGCTGTGACTGCTCTGTTCGGTCGATGGGACTGGGAAGTACTGTACCATCCACCTTACTCCCCGGATTTAAGACCTTCTGACTTTCATTTGATTTCGAAGGTGAAGGAACCGCTTCGTGGCATTCGATTGAGAACTGTTCCAGAGAACCGACAGGCAGTAGACCGTTCCATTCGCACCATCAACAGAACAGGCTCTGCTAACGGTATACTACGCCTTCCACATCGCTGGCAACGGGATCCACATAACGCTGGTGACAACTTTGAAGGACAGTGACAGGTTCAAACAGGTAACTCTTTTTGTATCGTTTGTGAATAAATAGTTGCCACTGTTTTTAAGTTACAACCCTCGTATATGCTTCAAGCGGTGGTCGGAGGCGTGTTTCCGTGAGTAACGTTTCGTCTCCCAATCTTGACACATCCTCAGAGGCTAGAAAGAGTTTCAGTTCATCTTCCAACTCGGCAAAATCTAAAATCAACTAACGAAGGATTTGTAACCAGTAAGTCTGTCTGCAGTATTTGGAGACGAAGCTTTAGGCACAAAACGTGCATTACACCGAGGCCTTACGCTCGTATAATGAAAATCACCGAGGACGTAAATACCGACCACGAAACCGTCCATTCTATGAACACAACTTAGTTTGTTGTCAGTCTCCGTGAAAGGAGAGGTAGATTGTAATACTATTATACTTTGCCTGCTGAAAGAGGAAATTGGGTTTCTGAGTGCTTGCCTGTAGGGCACTGAATGTATTATGCTGACACTGTAGAAACAGACATTGTATAAATCATTGGTATACAAATATATGCCTCGACCGGCAAAAGTAACGACATTAAAAAGCCGTCCTACCCTGTGTAGGAATCACAAAGTGCGAGGATAGGTGATACGGACAATTTGACGTATGGTAGTTTGGAATGGTATAGGACGCTTGCTCGGATAGCCGAAGTATTTAAGATGACCGTTCGCGATAGCCGGAAATCCCGGTTCGTGTCCCAGTCCGCCACAAATTTTATGTATCATAATAAAATGCACAGCCGACTTACTAACACCTAATTAAATAGTCGCCTACCGCTTTTATAGTCAGAAACGTTTCTTCGCTATTATAACTGACGTAAGATTGCGGTGCGCACATGGTTTCACATACTCTGCAGTCGCAACGTGACCACCAGAGAGCTTCTTTAAAGGTCGAGCCGCACCAGTTGGAAGAGCTGTTCGATGACGCGACAGTTGACTGCCGAGATGTTCGAGTGACAGTAGATTCGTTGCGTTGCATGCAGTCAACAGCCAGCTTCCACTACCAGGCTCTCCGGTGGGCACTTCCGGGAAATAGTACCTTTCAGGCCAATTTCAGTGAGATTCTTGTGAGTCTGCGAAAAACGTTGTCACACAGTATCATTCATAGCTCTGTAAGCACAAAATTAATATGAGAACGAGATCGAAAGACCCTAAAACAGTGTGCAGTACTGTCATGTAGGCGTACTCGCACAACTTACTCGGCATCAGATAAGTCAGATAGTGTGTGGAATGGATTGCGTTGCTAACGAGATGGAGGTGTATTGTAGGTGTAACCAGAATTATTGGACCCATTTTGTGTACCGAATACGGCAGCAAGGCTCTGAACTGTCTACATGAGATTAATGATTTCGCAGGTAATTGTGCAAGTACCTGACACATTCTCAATTTTAAGTCATGAATTTATCAGATCTGAGGTACTATGAAGTCATTGTGTCTAATATGGGGTCTCCATTGTATCAGAAGTGGACGGAAGGATATCAAGTTGTACATAGGCAAATAGAATGACATACAGCAGACAATCACTCTTACGAGTACTGCGAAAAATACAGGGTATTACAAAAAGGTACGGCCAAACTCTCAGGAAACATTCCTCACACACAAAGAAAGAAAATATGTTATGTGGACGTGTGTCCGGAAACGCTTACTTTCCATGTTAGAGCTCATTTTATTACTTCTCTTCAAATCACATTAATCATGGAATGGAAACACACAGCAACAGAACGTACCAGCGTGACTTCAAACACTTTGTTACAGGAAATGTTCAAAATGTCCTCCGTTAGCGAGAATACATGAATCCACCCTCCGTCGCATGGAATCCCTGATGCGCTGATGCAGCCCTGGAGAATGGCGTATTGTATCACAGCCGACCACAATACGAGCACGAAGAGTATCTACATTTGGTACCGGGGTTGCGTAGACAAGAGCTTTCAAATTCCCCCATAAATGAAAGTCAAGAGGGTTGAGGTGAGGAGAGCGCGGAGGCCATGGAATTGGTCCGCCTCTACCAATCCATCGGTCAGCGAATCTGTTGTTGAGAAGCGTACGAACACTTGGACTGAAATGTGCAGGAGCTCCATCGTGCATGAACCACATGTTGTGTCGTACTTGTAAAGGCACATGTTCTAGCAGCACCGGTAGAGTATCCCGTATGAAATCATCATAACGTGCTCCATTGAGCGTAGGTGGAAGAACGAAACTAAAATGAGCTCTAACATGGAAATTAAGCGTTTCCGGACACATGTCCACATAACATCTTTTCTTTATTTGTGTGTGTGGAATGTTTCCTGAAACTTTGGCCGTACCTTTTTGTAACACCCTGTATAAGCAGTGATCTGTTTCTGTTTAAGGTTCTGTATCGCTGTCGGTAGAAACGGAATTCTTTTAGGGTCACTTTGTTGTCAGTTTGGTCTGCCTGTCCGTTAAGACCCCTTTATCTCAGAAATGGGCAGAGGTATCTAGTTTGAATTTTGGTAGATACCGCGGTCTACATAAGATCCCTTCGCGATGAAAAAAAAATAAAGGTTTTAAGTCAGTGCAATGAAAAGAGACGGCCAAATCACTCATCAGAACATAATTTAGTTTGTATGGAGCCCTCAGAACGCGAGCTCTACTCGCGTTTGTCCAGTTTTTTTATTCATTTTTGGCAAGATTGTGTGTCGTACTATCGCAAACATCACCTACGGAGCAATGACAATAACTGTTCCTGCTCGAAGAATACTAGCTGTTCAGTGTGAGATTTCAAGAGAACTCGTGTGCTGCTTACTGTAGTGAGGTGTGGAAGACAATTTAGCGGTCCGAAAGTTTCTGACGTGTGCTGCAGTTTTGACGATATAGCAGATTAGGCAAGTTGTAGTACTGCTGCAGCAACCCTTTACGCATTACCATAGCATTTTAATTAGGCGGAGGAAAGAACATTTATTACTGAAAATGGTTTTTCCCGTCACCCAAAAGCGCTAAACATAATCACATGGTCTCCTAGGACTGTAAGCACTCCTTGGTATCCAGCGACTTACGTAACTGTGTTAGAACTCTGAGAACTTGCCAACGATAACATATAGAACACGTGACGGCTGTCGCCGCGACCACTGCTTCACCAGAATTATTTCCCAGGCGCATTGTTTGGTGCCGTGGCACCGCACGGGGCCGTTCAAGACTCACGAATCATGGATTCGATGTAGAAGTAAACTTTTTCTCGCACCTCCATCGTCGTATGGAAAGATTGGAAGCGAACTGCGGCTAAGGTGGATTTCTTGTTTATGCTTCATAGGCTTGATAATATAATGTCCCACGATTCACCTGGATACGGAAGAACCATTTGTCGTGACGTACTATATACTCTGTTCAGCGTAAGAATAAACCTGATGTAAACAAACACAAACGCGATGGTTGCTCAGAAGCCGTAGCACACATACTCTAGTGTTGTCAGGCTCTTGGAAGTAGGTCCTACTTAAAGTATTAGATATGTTGTTACTAACGTATGTCAAATAAAACTTTAATGCATTCAAATGCATTAACAGCCATCAACCTTTTTCTTAATCACGCCTCTGCACCGTCGTGCTCAGATTGTCGCGCTGTTAATGCGCGGCATGAAAATGGCTGGGGCTGCTTTCTGTTCCGTAGTGAAACACGCGTGTGGAACACAGTTAAAAAGTGCCGAAAAATAGCTTGTCCTTAATGTTTTTCATAAATTTACAGATATAATCGGCTTTGAAGTTGTGCGAGGAACTGTATTAGAAACTCTGCAGACACGTTCGACGTATAGCGGAACCCGTAGCGTGATAGATTGGTAACTATCTGCAATTTATGGTTCGCTGGTTCTGATCTCGCCTGAATAATTTTTTTCTCGTTCAATTTGAAATGCCTACATCTCAATAATTGTAAAATTCATCATTATTTCTATGAATAATGCACGTCTCCTTGTTTCTAATTCATTACTGCACACCAAATTCCTGTTTTCAGTTCAAATATAAGTTCTTAATTGTAGATATTTTATGAAAGACTGTTACTAAAAGTTGCTTAAATTAAGAAAACGTAACTTTAATTCGTCAAGACAAAAATGAAAAACCAGGTACTCTTTATTTGGACATTGTTCCCGATGTGACGGATTACGACTGAATACATGAACACCTTGTAACGGAGTCCACGAGGATCAAAGCTGCAAGTATGCTCTTGCGCACAAACATATTACAGTTATTGTTTAAAAGAGCCACCACCGTTCGTTTGAAGGCACGCTTCAGTACGTCTCGTTATCAATGTCGTTACGCGTTCAAAAATCCCAGGAGTGTTCCGAATGCATCGACAACTGTCCACAATGCATTCCCAGAGTTCAGCGACCCTAACAGCAGGGCTAGAATAATATAAATATTCCCACATAAAACAATCCAACGGATTGAAGTCAGCGGACGTCAGAGGCCATGCTGTTGGCGAACCACGGCTGAAACACCTGGTGTCGAAGATTCGCGCCACGTATTCCAGTACAACTACGTGGAAGCGTGCCGGTGCATCATGCATGTACTTCATAAGCATCCTTTCACGGTAAGGAACATCATGCAGATTGTCGATTCGTTTGTGTTTCAGTAAGTCAGCAGGATAGGAAATGTGGCCGTACCACGAAAGACAGCTGCCCAGACTCTAACGGAAAATCTTCCCTAATGTGCTGTCTCAGTGGTAAGGTGCGAGTTCCCATAAACTCGAACCTGTGCGCTGTGGATGTTCTTAATACTGCCTAGGGTAATCATTCGCACACTGCATAAGGGTCTATTGGTAGAAGGTAATACGGACTAGAAAGACTGGTGCCGACAGGGTTTGCACACTTTGATCATGATACGGGTGCACCTATTCCTCTTGTTATATGCTCCAGTTGGTGGTGGGCGAAACGTGTTCATCAGCAGGAATTCTTCTCGTAATTACGCCGGCCATTGCGTACAGTTGCTGTAATACACGCTCCTTCGTGGTGTCCACACTGTTCCTTGTCTACCTGCACGTTCATGCTGCGTTTACATGAACAGGTCTCGCGCAGGTGCTGATGGGATGTAGTGAACACTCAGCTGTCTGGCTGTTTCCTCTGAGGATATGCTTTGTCTTACAACCATGCTGCATCCTATGTACCGACATTAGCAGGCCTTCACATGAAGTGAATATCAGCCATTTCTTCACTTGAAAATGTGTGTGGAAATGCTTGAAATGCTACACGTACAAATTGTATTTGCCTTTAAGTGTGGGAGCTGCCACCTGGAACAGATATACATAAATGGTGTTTTAACATTGTCATAACTGCAGTTACGCGTACGTCGTATCGGGGAAACCCTTGGTTTCCGTACTTGTAGTAGAATTAGAGTTTGTTTCGTTGCCCTCTACATCCCCCCCTCCCATCACCTTTCGTCTGTACCTCTAACAGTCCCACACTCTGTAATTTCCTATAGCGGCGGTCACTTTCAAAGTAAGGCCAATTTGCGTCCGCATATCAGCGGATTCGTTCCTTCACGTGCTTTAGGCATTTCTGTATACGTTCTTCCGTGAGCTTCGTGGGATCTCCGCCGTTTTAGCATTGCAACGGATCGCAAGAACATATTTGTAGTAAACTGCTCATCTACTGCCATTGAGTAGATCGATTTTGATATTTCGTGCAGCTGAAGGACATGATTCAAGGTAATACGCCATGACGAGATAGTTTCCCAGTCATGCGAGGAGTCTCATTTTGTATTCAGGCAATACATTCTCGTACAACCGTTCATTATGGAGCGATCGCCTCTAGTGGGTGACTGGTACCAGCGTACGTTTCCTTCCCGAGTTACACGTGCCACTCTGTGCTGGACTGAGACCATTTCGCATGTAGGGTCTTTTGCCGTCGACCGACGACCACTTCTCCATGCCCCACCTAATGCGACGTGGGCTGTCAGTATAGAGGAACGTGATCCTTTCACCTCCCTCCCCCCCCCCCCCCCCCCCCCCCATGTTTGGTGTCGGCCCTAAAAATAGCTGTTGCTAGTCGTTTTCGGAGTAGCTCATCACGAGGCTGAGTGGACGCCTTTTCGTTTCATCGACCAAGGGAGAAATTTATGGTAGTACCAGGAGTCGAACCCGAGTTAAGAGTGTGACAGGCAAACATGTTGGTCACTCAGCCTCTAAGATTGGAAGTCGCTTCTTTATTACTTGACTGACTGATTACGCAGTGTCACGTGGTTATTTTTGTGTCACCCCACTCTCACCCCCCCTACACGACGTGTGTTGAGGTCAAGTGTCATTGCGAATGTAACCAAACACTCAATAACTCCTGAGTCGCTGATATTATTCATATTTTGTTTCCAGCCTCAGCAGCTTCCTACATTGACATAGGTCTTACCCTCTATGTTTTTGTAAGTATTATGTGGTTTGAGCACAAAGTTTGTTGTTGTTGGACACATTCCACACTTATGTTTTACATATTATTGCGGTCCCTCACACACCTCTATGGATGTCATCAGGACTGGTACCATTCAGCTTAGCAGTCCGGAATACTATGGACAGGATACAAATATTTATCAATCCCTTAGGAGTGAGACACTATGTGATGAAAAGTATCCGGACACCTGGCTGAAAATGACTTACAAGTTCGTGGCACCCTCCATCGGTAATGCTGGAATTCAGTATGGTGTTGGCCTTGATGACAGCTTCCACTCTCGCAAGCATACGTTCAATTAGGTACCCGGAGTTTTCTTGGGGAATGACAGCCCCTTCTTCACGGAGTGCTGCACTGAGGAGAGGTATCGATGTGGGTCGGTGAGGCCTGGCACGAAGTCGGCGTTCCTAAACAGCCCAAAGGTGTTCTACAGGATTCAGATCAGGTCTCTGCGCCGGCCAATCCATTACAGGGATGTTATTGTCGTGTAGCCGCTCCGCCACAGGCAGCGCATTATGAACAGGTGCTTGATCGTGTTGAAAGATGCAGTCGCCATCCCCGAATCGCTTTTCAACAGTGGGAAGCAGGAAGGTGCTTAAAACATCAGTGTAGGCCTATGCTGTGATAGTGCCACGCAAAGCAACAAGGGATGCAAGCCCCTTCCATGAAAAACACGACCGCACCATAACCACCGCCTCCGAATTTTACCGTTCGCACTACACACGCTGACAGATAACGTTCACCTGCCATCTGATCGCCACATTGTGTACCGTGATTAGTCACTCCATACAAAGTTTTTCCACTGTTCAATCCGCCAATGTTTATGCTCCTTACACCAAGCGAGGCGTCGTTTGGCATTTTACCGGCGTGATGTGTGGCTTATGAGTAGCCGCTCAACCAAGAAATCCAAGTTTTCTCACCTCCCGCCTAACAGTCATAGTACTTGCAGTGGGTCCTGATGCAGTTTGGAATTCCTGTGTGATGGTCTGGATAGATGTCTGCCTATTACATATTACGACCCTCTTCAACTGTCGGCGGTCTCTGTCAGTCAACAGACGAGGTCGGCTTGTACCCTGTTGAGGTGTACGTGTCCCTTCACGTTTACACTTCACTATCACATCGGAAACAGTGGACCCAGGGATGTTTAGGAGTGTGGAAATCTCGCGTACAGACGTATGACACAAGTGACACCCAATCACCTGACCACGTTCAAAGTTCATGAGTTCCACGGAGCTCCCGATTCTGCCCTATCTTGATGTCTAATGACTACTGAGGTCGCTAATATAGAGTACCTGTCAGTAGGTGGCAGCACAATGCACTTAATATGAAAAACGTATGTTTTGGGGGGGGGGGGGTGTTGATACTTCCGGATACTTTTGATCACATAGTGTATGTCATCGAAACTTAGCAGTCAACGTACCAACATGGAACACTCTGGATCCAATATCAGTATTGGTTGTTTCAGATTGTTTTCAGATGTAATGTCCTTCCAAATCTCTCTCCTAAAGGTACTCTGTTTATCACCCGCTCCTAATTGTCTCCCTCCCCCTTAGATTGTTTTTGAGACAGTAAATAATGTTCATATCACGTATGCTTGAAATTTCTCTAGACGCCCTTGAGTGATGCTTGCATGTCATCATTTCTCCCTCCAACCTACCGCCACTGCCCGTCCACGTTCATAGTATTTTTTACATAGATAGTTTATTATTCTTGTCAGAAGCTTAATTACAAAAACCACTAAAATGAAATTACAGTATCACACTGTGATGACCAGCACGACTCGGGGCAGAATAGGCAACAGAACAAGTGGGCCACGGTTTATCCTTCTTGGTAGTGATGCCTAGTTTTTGGAGATAACATCTGGTTCTTCGGGCTCTAGAGCGTAACGATTGAGAGCAGAGCATTCAGTCAACTTCTCTTAGTGATTAAGAGGGCGTTCTTAAGATGGTTGGGTTCACTTTAGATTCCAAGCCATATGTGTACGAAGTTTGGCAGAAATTTCTTCTAGCGTTCCAGAGTTACATCGCACATACAACCTCCCCGAGTCCTCCCCGGGCATTAATTGTCAACTGGCACTAAGACCGTACACAAGGAGTTTCGAAGTATTTACGTTACGCCGTAGATAACTTCCGTTACGTGGTGCATTCGGGCCATACGGCATCTGATTTTTTTCTCTGGACTGGAAACACAGAAGCATGCGGTTTGTTTTGAAATGCGCTCGCATTCATTCTGAATGCATGACAGAGGTGGCAGCAATGTACGACACACACAACTCTAGTGGCAGATGCTTGAGTGAGGACTACTTTTGATACTTAAAATGACGAAGTTTTCATTAGAAGAACAGCGTATAATCATTCGTTTTCTCCATTTGCGTGGTGTGACACCAAATGAAATTAATCGCCAGTTGAGTGAGACACGGTGTCATAGATACACCTAAAAAAAATGGTTCAAATGGCTCTGAGGACTATGGGACTTAACATCTGTGGTCATCAGTCCCCTAGAACTTAGAACTACTTAAACCTAACCAACCTAAGGACGTCACACATATCCATGCCCGAGGCAGTATTCGAACCTGCGACCGTAGCAGCAGCTCGGTTCCAGACTGAAGCGCCTAGAACTGCTCTACCACAGAGGCCGGGCAGATATACCTAAAGTTTGTTCGTGGGTGCGTCAGTCTAAAGAAGACAACAAACCGAGACAATCTCGGCTTTGCCCCATGGTTTACATTCCATCCAAAGTTGGCATTTCCGTGTGATCTATGCAGACAAACCTGCATGAAGACCTGAAAATATT
This sequence comes from Schistocerca gregaria, assembly GCF_023897955.1. Classification (NCBI taxonomy): domain Eukaryota; kingdom Metazoa; phylum Arthropoda; class Insecta; order Orthoptera; family Acrididae; genus Schistocerca; species Schistocerca gregaria. Next base: position 1,012,348,034 of record NC_064920.1, on the reverse strand, counting down.
AAAAGTCTTCTCCAGGGGGGTGCCACGAATGTTGACGTACGGCTTTCTGCCAAGTAATGTTGTCGCGTTATTATGGCAGGAATGGGACTGCCCTTTCATCGACCTGAAAGGAAGCGCGAGTCAGTTAAATGAAGAAACAGTCACCGCCACAAAAAAAGAAAAAATTTCGTGTTGTCGCCAGGGCTGAAAAAAATATGGTAGTCATGTTCTGGGACATAGCGTTCCAAAGGGCACTGTGGTGAGAGGTGCATCCTCAAAAGATGTTTCGAAGTGCAACAGGGTGTATATGTCCCAGGACAACAAAGATACCGCGGAAAAATCCGAAAACGTTTTTCGTCCGGGAAATACCCGCGAATTTTTTACGATTTCACAGAAACTTTTCACTATTTTAGTTTTTAGTTAAATTTCTGTAACTTTTACTGGTAAGAACTATTACTCTAACAAAGAATTTGACTTTAACCCGCTACTGCAGAATAATATTGCAACAATAAAACACAAGCGAGGGAATAACACGAAAATGAAACTCTAGTTGCAAAGAAAACGCGCTATTTACAACAAGAAAACACATTGCTTAGACGAGGAAAATGCTTACACAACAAAATGTGTCAAAAGCTTTAGGACGAAGACTACGCAGTACTTCATGACAATAAAACCTCTTTTGATGAGCGTGATGTCACAACTGTTCACATTTTTAAGAGGTCGCGTGAAAATATTGCGAATTGTGGTTTGAGAAGCGTTACTTTCAAACCAGAATTCCCTTTACGCAAGACAAATTTTATTGCGTGTGAGAATGTGCGACGAATTTCTTAAATCGTGGAGTGTTTGACTCTTCCAAAATTTAACACTTGGAGGACCAGTCACTTAGGCCCAGAAGACCAATCGTTTATGCCAGCATTTAAAATTTTACTGTCACATTTGTCTTTGGAAATGTTAAAGAGGAACACACTGAAAAAAAATATGCACCTTAAAGATTAGTTTGTCATTTAATTTAGTTCTTTCATAGATTACAAATTGTACGACAATGATAGCAAAAATATAATTATCCTTAAAATAAAGTGCAAGATGAGATCTGGAGGAAAATAGGCTTTTCTGTGGAAAAATCGAAGTGCTCGACGGAACATGTATTCAGTCAGGTAACCCAGGAAATGTTGGACCAAACTGCTTGAGGTCCTCGGTCCCTAGACTTATACACTACTTAAACTAACTCACGCTAAGAACACACACACACACACACACACACACACACACACACACCTCGGCGCGCACCCGATGGAAGTCTCGAACATCCGGCGGGAGGGACATGGCGCCTCAAACCGCGCGGCTAATGCTTGTCAAAAATATTCAGCTGTTGCACTTTAAGTTGTGCTCTTAAAATCCTGCTCAACCATTCGCTCAGAAAAAAACAGCAAAAAATTTTTGTCGGTCAGAATTATATGTGAAATTTTCTTAATGAAAAATGTCATCCAGTGGTTGTATTGCGCAAAGCAATAATACGCATTATCGCACCATATTTTCCCGATTTCGAAGTTCACTGCCAGGCCTTTCGGAGCGCTACTACGGTTTCTTGTTTCAGTATCGTAACAGGGCGATCCACTGCTTGTATGTCG